>NW_026262626.1:37136810-39885868 GCF_021869535.1 Mytilus californianus | reverse complement strand
GTTCTGTAAGTGTCCAAATTATTAGAAGGAAAGCACAAGAATAATTTTAAAGAAAAGATAATATGTGCACAGCAGCTATGATAAAAATAAAATCACACGTATTGAATGAATGTGTACGAAAGCATTACAAAAATATCTACTTTTAACTAATTAGTTAATATAAAAAAATCATTAGTTTATTATTCAAGTTGTTCTACTGAATACTAGTAAAGATCCCGCCAGAATTTTTACATCAAGGATAGGCTTGGCATTTGATATCTTTGTGGTTAGAAAACCCGATTCATGCAGTTACAACAGTTTTGACATTATTAATTTGATGTTATCAAGATAAACTGCTGACTTATATATTCCCAGACTAAAAGTACAAGTGTTACGGTTATTCGGTAAAGTAGTATGTTTTACAAATTCTCTCTCTCTCTTAATTGGATAAAAAAGATAAATTCCATTTGAAAAGGATACTAGTACGATCAACGTTTAAAAGTTTTTTTTTAATATTAGTGGCAATTGGGGTTCGCGTGAAGAAGTAATGAGTAGGGACGCAATTTTTTAAAACTTTTTTTTGGGAGGGGGGGGGGGGGGGGGGATGAAAAGGTTACGGTTGCTTATAGCCATTATATATACCTTTTATTTCAAGCAATAGGATTTCAGAATAGATACCGTGTAAATATAAATAGTTTTTACAAAAAGACAGATGTAATGCCATTCATATAGATATGATATTTTAATTAAATTAGATGATCTAGGAAGATGAGAATATCAGATGACTTAACTAATTTTTGGATGTTTATATCTATATTCCAAAAAGTCATGTAACTATATCCGGTCAATAGTTTTTAATCAATGTATGTGTACCTTACCTCGGGGATTATTTTTGGAGGTGGGGAGGACTTCAATACTTAATTGATAGGGGATGCCGCTGAGATTCTTTTCATATGAATTAGTTTTAAAAATGTATACCTCTGTCAAAAGATGTGAATTTTATGGATAAAAAACCCAGTCATAGCACCAAGAAAGTTGGATGGCTTTATATATAACAAGCAATGAAACGGTATTGACCCTATCATATATTTCTCAAAGTTTTCCCCACCTATATACACATATTTTGAAGCCAAAAATGTGACATATTCCAGCGGCATGTCCTATCACTTCAATTAAGTATTGAAGTCCCATTCCCCCTAAAATCTCCGAGGTAAGGTACACAAAATTGATTAAAAATTATTGACCTGATATTATTATGTAAAATATTAACATGCAAACATTAATTGGGGAACGACTGTCACAATTTCAAAAGGTTAAAAAGTGAAAAAGAGGAAAAAGGGGGAGGGGTATTTCTTAAGAAAAAACATTATATCTGGTCAATCAGATGACGAAAAGAATATCTGAATTCCGGTTTTCTCCTACCTTAAAGTGTTAAATTTTGAAAAAAAAATATATTTGATTTATAGCGTCGAAGAACTTAATACAAATGTTCGCTTTCTGACTAAAAAACACAATAACCGTCCAACCCCACTCCCCTTTTCCCTTGAAGTTAAATAGCTGCTCCCTATGACTCAGTTGTTTGCCTTGTTCAAATATTTCTTGTTTTTTTATAGAAAGGGGGGGGGGTCTTTTTAAATTCCATATTATCATATTCATTGTGCATGTACAGTACAGTGAATATACAAGTAGGTAAGTAAATACTGCTTAGAAGACCATTTTATGCAGATTTGGAAGGGTCAATTATAGTCCCTAGTGTGGACAGTGTGTTACTTGCCATTTTTTTTTATACCCCTTTCAAATTTATTTCTCCATGTTTTATTCCTCAAATAGCAAGTAGGGGGATGAAATTACACTGTAAAAAAATTTGGGTCATGAATTTTAAAGTAAAGTAGTGATTTGGTCCAGCTGAAAAAGGTTAAAAATAAGCACTTCGGAAGCTGTCAAAAGATTTCAAGACCCCCTTAACATAACATTGTCCATATTTTGAGTTAGAGCCGATGAAGTTTTCTATAATTTTGATATAATTTGTCCCAAAAGTAGTACAACACACTGTAAAAATATTATTGAGAAAGCGCAGGTGGGATTTTTTTAATTTTCATTTATTGTCTAAAAGAAATGCACTACGAAATAACTGTGTACTCGGACCATTTGCTGACCTTAAACAATTTGGCGACGACACTATAATCTTTCCGGGATTTCGATCATTTTTAGAGCATTCGACTATTCGAATCCGCAAATTTGCATAATTTAATACTGAAAAGAATAATGATAAATAAAACAAACATGTACGTTTTACCTTCGGAAGCTCGAGCAACACTTGTTTCAAAAAGAAACTAAATCATCTTTGGAAGATCTGGTATCACTTGATTCACATAAATGATGTATTGTTAGTTGTGTTGTTCCCTTCTGGGTTTCTCATTTTAATGTTTATTTACTAGAATGCCCTTTAAATAAACAGCATCTACAACTCTTGGTCTATAGTGATTTCAGTCTATTCTTACATATTTTATATAATGAAGTGTTTACACTTAATCAGCGTGTTCCAACGAACTATTATACAGCTACCTTGTGTTGAGAAATAAAGGTAGAAGTGAGTATACGTGTCATTTCCCGCTGTATCAGAGTATTTCATTAAAATAGGCAGTGGCTGTTCGTCCGGCTAGCTAGCCGGACAAATAGTCAAAAATGTCTATTCATCTGGCTAGCCAGACAAATAGCTTTTTACGGTATTTTGCTATTTGTCCTGCCAAAAATATAATGGTGAAGATATAGCATCGTGATTTAAGGAGAAAAATAAACGCTGAGTAGTTATGAGAAATATTGTCTAAAATCGTATATCAACATCTATGCAGAAAATACACTTTTGAATTAGTTGCTTATAATCTTGGCAAAAAATTGTGCTAATTATTTCCATTCATTCACTGAAACAAATCAACATGTAAATGAATATACTACAAATAGAAAAAAAAGAAGATGTGGTATGATTGCCAATGAGACAACTCTCCACAAAGTATACATTTTATTAAGATTTTTTTTTATTCTAAAGGAGTTTGGGGGAGGGGCAAAAAAGACTCATCTTTTTACTTGTTCTACCTATTAATTTCATGTAAGGTAAAGAGTCTGACCACTGCTTATTGGCCTTAATAGACATCTATGATTCCAAAAGAAGATTCTGAATTTATTGTTTCCTTGTAGTTTGGTTCAAATCAGGTCGTCAAATGATTTTCAGACACGATTTTTTTTATTTAAAATGTTCGGGGATTATCAACTCATAGGAAATAAGAGAGAACGGTAGGCACATGTAATCTTCCCCGAAAGTAAGATTGTGTTTACAATAGAGAAATATAAGTTAAATAATAAACAGAATTAAAAAGGGGGGGTTACTCCAACCCTGATATCCTATTCCGAGTCAAGGTATATCAGTGCATGTTCAAAGACCTCTGTTGTGGTAGAACTTAGAAATAATGAATTCAAGCATATATGATTTAGTCATTATCCGAATGCGTTTGCCTCCATGGGGTAAATCAGCAATTTCAGTTTGATGTCAGGCTTTATTCCTCTCAGTTTACATGTATACTATCTAAGCTATTGTTCTGGAGTCACTAATATATAAAAAAAATGTTTTGAAGCAATCACATTCTCTCTAACTTTAAATATAAATCACGCGTTCTCCAATTCTCAAAACATCCATTGCATACGCGCGTTTGTTATCCGACACCTCATCCGGGACACTTTCAGCGCCACATGACTCTTTTATAGATAATAGAGATTTGCGCATTCGCAAATGGAAGGCCGGACGAATAGACACTCCATTAAAAATATGGACACAAATACATCGATTGTAAGACAGCAAACAATAACACATTAATCTGACTCCTATCCGACTATAGTGTTTGCTCCTACATGTACTCCTAAATGACACGTGCCCAACTAAGACGCATCAAATAACAATATTCAAGTCTTTGGTTGGACTGGGCTGACTCTTATCTTAATTGACTAGAATTGTCAGTTGTCTTACTAAAGGTCGGTTGTTCTCTCCGGGTACACCGGTTCCGGCGTCAATATAAATAGCCAAAAGTGATGAATGTGGCGTTAATCACCAACAATCTATCAATTAATCACAAGGTTGCAAAAGTGATCTTTGGTGTCTAAAATCTGTAGATTTCAGAGTATGACAAAAATAAGATTAGAGGAAGATGAATTATATGTAGTCAGATAACATCACAATATTCAAAAGGCAAAGAAAAGAACAACAACACACAAGCCAAAAACCGTATAAAATAAACGGTTTTCAATGAGAGACATAGTATATACCATATGTACATGTCAATCTCTATACAATCACGAAATAGTCATTTCAAGTCATTCTCTTCTACAACCTTATAGGCGTTTATATATGAAACTGTAATGAAATTGTAGCATATTTCTATTTTTGATATTCATGGAAGGTCTTTCAAAATCTTCCAAATCATTACTTTTTTTCTAAATCTAGTTTCGTTATTTAATGTAGTTTAGGTACTTCTTGACGTTGTTTCATTTTTATTACGACCAAATTGAAAAGTGCATTATAATCTATACAATATATTTGTATGCGACTACAAAGAGCCTTGGTGGGGTTTAGAGAATTCAGATTATGGGCTAAAATAGAAAATATATGGCACAGTGGATAAAGGGCAAACAAAAATAAAGGGTAGACCTGAATATTTAAAAAAAAAAGAGAATACGGGTGTGCTTATATATAAATATATGTATATATGTATTCAGAAGAGAGAATATGGACACCACAAATATATAGAGAAATAAAGACATGTAGCCCACCACACATATAAACGATTTTTTTCATCTCTATTTAACCACATACCGCATGTTCTGTGATGTATACCCTAATGTACATGCGATAGAGACTTTAAAAGCATTAAATGAATCACAAAATATTGTTTGAGTGGACTAAAATGCTTTTTTTCAGATCTTTTCTATAACATGTATAAGTTAGGCTTATTAAGTGACCAACGGTAAAGGTAATTATCCCGCTTCCTCTGAATCATTACTTTTCTAATTATTCATTCTTTCAATTTGTAATTGTGCCAATTTATTAGTTGGTTATCCAACTTCACCATTCTATATCCTATTATTAATTTTTGTTATGTTTCAATAAACCTTTGTTTTCTCGATTGTGTTGGACAAGATTTTTCACTTGAACTCTATTTCGTCTACAGTTACTCGATTTCTCAATAGAACTGTTATTCGAACTCTTGCTTGAACTCGAAGTAAAAATTACACTTGAAGTTGAACCAAACTCGAATTCAGACTTCAATTCAACTTAAACTTGAACTGAAACTCCTTTTTCAGCTTGTTTGTTGACAGCACTTTGCTCTAAATTTGAAACATAAAGGATTGTAAATCTTAGAAAAGTATAGCTAAGTTACTTTCCTGCATGTATTGTATGTTCTTTTATTGAATGCGTAATCAACTAATACACGCTTAAGCTATGTCCACACTGCCGATCAGATCAACTCGATCAAGCCCGATCAAGGCATATTAAACTATTGGGAGACTGGTCTGACTCGTCTAACAAGAAAGTTAGGGGTGGTCTACATATCTCTAAGGAAGAATTTATAGCCATTGTGGTCGTCTCTGTTGAGCTATTGCACAGGGTAAATCAGCCGCTGCCTTATCTAGATTTCTGGGCACCCGTTGCTGTCTACGCCTTCTTGTTCGTCTTCTATGCTCTCTTCAAGCTATTAACTTGTCTTCCTGGAAGTCCCAACCACCTTGCACACAAACTCAACTGCTCCATTTCCCTGTAGATATGTCAAATGTATGATTTTACTCAGACCTTCCGTGACAATGCCCTCGCTTGCATATATACAGCTTTATAAAATTATAAAGGGCAATTACTCAAGAACTGTAAAAAGTGACAAACCCAAATTAAAACATGATCTGGGGTTTCATAAGCATTGTGTATAAGTTTCATAATATTTTGAGGCAAACTAACGGTAGAGAACGGAAAATAATTGTTGATGCGTACGTACAGACAGACGGACAACGGTAACACTTTATGTCTCCTTTGCTGGGCGGCGATGTATAACAAATTCACAAGTTTTTGTATTGAAAATGTCAAAACCCGATCAGTTCCCAACTATCACTACGACTCCTGTACGATCAGGTCGATCATGGCTGGTTGAGATATGGCTAAGATCGAGCATAGTTGCTCTGGGCAGGCTAGTCGAGTAAAGATCTTGTAGATGTCGTGAATTGTTTGGAATAATCTAGTATGCATTCAAGTAATGGTCGGGTTGGAGTGGTGATGGAGTCATTAAGGACTCGTGAAAGGTCTAGAGTTAAAGTCGTGTACCGTCGAATAGCGGCCGGGTGGAAGTCGTTAACAGGCCCTTTCAAGAATTTGGTTGCGCTTTGTCGTGGGAATTTGGCCAATCGGGATCATCGAGATCTGATCGGTAGTCTGAACCTAGCTTAAGATACTAGTATACCAAAAATTAGTTTCACCTCGCCACAAATATTGTTTATGTCTCAATTTCGGAACGTCTTTCGGTTTACTATAAAGTGTTAAGTGTTTCCGTTTAATATTAATTCACCACTTGATAGATAGAGGACTTGTGTCAATTACTGAAGGCAGTGTGGTCTCTTATGTGTTTTTTGTCGTTTCGTTGCTGTTTCGATGACATATACCTCACATGTCTTTTTATTTATATTGAAGATCAGTTTCGTATACATGTGTTTTTCCAACTCGAACGATTGCTTTACTCAGTTTAAGTTACTAGAAAGAACAACATTAATTTCAATGATGATCCACTAATAAAAGTGATAGTTACTGTTATAACACATTTAATTTAAAGGTACATGTACAACCAAATCCATCTTGGACGGTTAATCAACTTCATTAATTTAGTCTATTTCAGTATTCTACAAGTTGTTCAACTGGATAACACTTAATATTTCGCTAGAAATTCTACATTTAGATATTTGTGGTAGAAAAACCCCATTTGCAAAGTGTTGACATGTGAAAGGTGTCTGATTTATCGCGATAAACTGTAAACTTCAATATTCCCACACTATACATAATCTATAACTTAATACAAGTGTGTGTTTTTTTCATTGTAAATTATGCAACCGCTTTCGATTAGTGAATCGTAAGAAGTATATAACATATACAATATTTTTGTTTATCATTGAATTTCCTTTAAAATTAGGGGAGTTCATGATAATGCAAACAACTAATCATGGTCAATCTATTTATACATTATTCAAAATTTGAGAGATAACTATCATGGTTATTGAACAAAACAACACAAACACACCAAAGTTCTGCGTTAATTTATTTCTACTTGTTGAAAATAAATTTCCGATAAAAACAAGAATATTAATATGTATAAATTCAGCTGTTTGATAGGGCTACACATACATGTAGGATGGCAATGTATTCTTGAATGGGAGCAATACATAAGATATCTCAGCCGTATCGTATTTTTTCTTACCTTGAAAAGCATACTGCATTTTCATAAGTTTGACAAAAGGCAGATGGAATGCCATATCGATATATAATACAAATGCATAATTGGATGGGATAAGTATATAATGAAATATCGCAAATATCTGATCAATTAACGATTTTTGACATGTATCTTAAGTTTTATCTGCGCCCATATCACGAAAAAGCGTCTTATTCCAGATCATTATCCCCTTTTTCATTTACTCGCCTTTCCATATGGGTTATTTATTTTTTTCTAAAATTTCAGATAACAAATCTTTAGTATGTCTACTTCTTTACAAACTTGTGTTTCGTATCAATGTATTTTCCTATTTCCTGTATACTTAATTTTACTTGTAATTGATTTCGTAAATTTGTTCGTTTGAATTTACTTCTTTTTTTTTAGACTTTCTTCTTAAATAACAACCACAATTTTACATTGTTAGGCAACGAATTTAAAGAAAGTCATTAACAAACTGATAAAATTCTACATTTCCTATTTATAGAAAGTCGAGTTGTGAGTTACGAAAGTAAAGTGCGATTTGTAAGATTCGAGCTGCAAGCGAAAGCAGTAGATATGCGAGTTAAAACATGTTTAGAATATTTCAAAATAAAAATGATGTATAGTGGACTGTCTTTCAAATAACCGACATTCGTATGAAAAACATGATTTGATACGAACTCACATTGCTAATGTCCGGAATAAATGAAAAATCAAAAATTAAATACAAAAGAAAGAGTATTTGGCACAGCAATTAACTAAAACTAAAAAGACCTACGAATTAAAAAAATATATAAACACGAGGATCTAACGGACTGAACAATTTTTACAAACGATAGGGAAAAATAATACTGAAAAAGCACAAACTTGTAGTTACGTTATGAATCTAAGCGTTATGTTTGTTAGTAGTTTAATTCCAATAAAAAGGCCAATGCTAAAACGTATGGAATCTTCAGGCTTCTTTCATTAACTGCAAAATTTCTTCGGTATGCCATTATATTTCAACATAGTTTTCTTTTTACATAATGTGAAATTAAAACGTTATTACAGAGTAACTTGTTTCAGTCCGAACTAATTTGTATTACACACTCGTGAAACTGGTGTATTAAATTTAGAATAGAAATGGGAAATGTCTCAAAGAGAAAACAACCCGACCATAGGACAGAAAACAGCCGAAGGCCACCAATTGGTCTTAAACACAGCGAGAAAATCTCGCAGCGTGCCCCTAAACAAAAATGTGTAAATGGACGTCATATACTAAACTCCGAAATATATGAATGAACTAAAATAAAAAAGCATACAAGACTAACAAAAGCTAGAGCTAGGCTCCTGACTTGGGACATGTGCATGCGGCGGGGTTAAACATGTTTTTGAGATCTCAACGATGTATCACAACAAAAACTGGCGTTATGATAAAAAAAATAATATTCCGACTGATGCATTTGTTCTTCAATGGGTTTATCACTAATCTTATATGCTTATAAAATACACAAACTTTTGCAATATCGTTGGGAAAAAAACTATTGACCGTTTTACAAGATTTTTGAAGTATAACTGTGTTTGAAATGTCATATAAGTAATAAATAACTAATTTGAATGAATTGTTAAAATCCAGAACATATAGTGCTAAAATGAACGTTAAAATATTGTTTTCTTAATAACTATTCATAGTTATGATTTTTTGAGATACATGTATGGTGTCGTGTCAACGAAGCTGACCTAGGAGTGTCTTAAGATGATATCAGGACACGTCTTAGTTCTAATTCACGTAAGCGAAGGTCTCCTAAAATAATAAGATATGTCATAAATTTTATTTTTTTTTTTTGGTTAGGATAAATACATATGGGTTTCTAAGAACGATCCTAGGACTATTCTAAAAGTTACAATGTCCTGAAGTAAAAAAACAAATGGCATCAGCATAATACTAAAAACCTTATACAACATTAAACTATTATACTGTTGTTATAATTAAACAATTTTTTAAACAAAGACATCTTCAATACATGTTTTTTATAAAGATTTAATTGTGTCACATTATTTGTAGATTTTTCTACCACAAATCAACAAAGAAGTTTATAGTATATTCAGGTTGAGTTTTTAAGTCCCTAGTCTTCCTTATTTATTTATTTTTTATATTTTATTCATGGGTGACATTACATGTAAAAAATAGAGTATGAATTTTTATGTGAAGTAGTTATTTTGTCCAGTTTGAAAAGGTAAACAAAAATTCTGAAGCTGTCAAACTGAATACCAGACCCTCTTAAAATAAAATTATCCTTCTTGTTAATAAGAGCTGATAGGTTTTTCTATAATTTTGATATGACGTGTACACTACACTGTAAAAATCTTTTTCTGATAGAGCAGGTGTGATTTTTTTAATATGCATTGTTTGTCACAAAGAAATCCACTACGAAATAATTGTGTCAGGCCAATAAGCATTTGTCTGGTTGTTCTGGAACTAACCTGGTGCTCATATCTTAATTCATATCCAGGAATCATTTGGTGAAGTAATTTAAGCATTAAGATTAGTTTTCTATATACAAAATCATATATAATTGGCATTCTATGTAGCTTTTCCAAAAGCAATATCCAATGTTAGGATAGGGTTGAGAGCCCCCAAACATGTTTAACCCCGCCATTTCTTTATGAGCATGTCCCCAGTCCGGATCATGTAGTTCAGTGGTTGTCGTTGGTTTATGTCTGTGATATATTTTTTTTTCTTTCATAAATTGGTTTGTCATTAATAAGGCCGCTATATTTCCTTATCGAATCGTTTCGTATTTTTCATGTCGGGGCCTTTAAAGCCAACTATATGGTTAGGGTTTTCTTATTGTTAAAGGCGTATTTTAACCGAGGGCGGATCCAGAACCTTGGTGTGATCATTCCTTTGAGGGACCATTAAATATATTTATTTAGAAATGTACTTATTAGAGTGTGTGGTAATGGTTGGGGTTTCAGATCATCGTTTCTATAGTTCTATTTCTTTTATATTTTTTTACAATTTCGCTTTATTCTTTATTCCTCTGCCAATTGGTATTTATATTATTCCTAAACAGGCATGAAATATTTGCCGCCGGACGTTTAGCGATTAACAATCAAGCAACCTTATCTTTGTATTTCATCACCTGCTATTAATATTTTTTGTCCCATTATTTACTTTTCTGTAAATCCCTTTCATATTCTCATAAATGGTGACCCAAGCATAGCCTCATACATGTACATGGTAATTGAAACAGAAAAGAGGGAAAAGAAAATATGACACTCAGTTTTATAACAAATCTTGTGTGAAAAAAAGTGTGTTGTTGAATTGAGCCACAAAAAGACAGTTTCTAGAGAATAAAATATTCACAAGAAATGATAATGTGAGGATTTTGTTATGAAGTCATATCCCATATATCGATACCATCATTCTCGGCACTAAACAATCATTTATACATATTCGTTTAAAACACAAAATTTAGTATCTTTCCTGATCAAAATATTTCACCTATTAAAATATTCGGACTGTTCAAAACAACATGTACATGTACAAAATGTACTTTATATCAAATCTTTTAAAAAGAGACATTACATACAGGAGTCATTTTTTACCAACTAATTGACAAGTTGTCAGAAATCACGTATGTTGAAGCTAAGGTTAATTCACGGCCAGTTATAAGAAGTAAAAGCAAGCTTTTGTGATTAAATTTTGGTAAAGATAAACAGATCTAGCAGTAAAAAACGTTTTGTTAAAGCTAACATTTTTGGGCTGTTAATTAGACGAATTATATATGTTACAGTAAATAGGTGAAATTAAGAATTACATGTAATAACTAAAATTTAGGACTTAGTACATGTAATTACTAAAATTTAGGAATTACATGTATTTCCTGATGCACTTTGTTTAAAAACAAGTAATTCCGTAACTACATGTACCTAGTTATTACCAGCAACTAATTATTTTAAAATGAGTTTTTACCTGCAATAATGCTCATCAGAACAAAAACATGGTCTTTACTGCCTCATATTTATTTTTTAGATTACAATCCCATCTGTTAGTTCAGAATAACCGTTAAAAATAAGGTTCAATCCTGAATTCCAGGTATGATAATAAAACCTATCTACAGTAATTATTATTAACATAATTTCGTTTAAATAACGTATGAAATATTTGGCACTGGTGGAAGCTATGTCTCTGTTTGTGTGTCTTTATTAATGCTCGAAACTTAAATTTTTTTTAATGTTTTTGATTTGAAGAGCTTTTAAAATATCAGAACTGTTGAAAAAAGGGAAGTAAATTCTGCCTAAAGCCCGCCGTCGGATTAATACAAAAGGCATCATCGGAGTTTATTAGTAACACATAATTTACATAGTAAACGATTAGTTCAACTGCACTAGAAATGTTTGTGTGTTCGCTCTAAATGAGCATGAAGTACTTGCAACTGGACATTAAGCAATTTCAGTCAAAATTTAAAGACATACATGCATATTAGCGCTAAAAGAAAAGAGACGTTCTGGCGTTTAACAGTGGACTCGTTTTGGCGATAAAAATTATCGGACACGTTAGTGGAATATTGAATATTACGGACACGTTAGTGAAATAATGAATATTACGGACACGTTCGGGGAGAATAGACACGTTTGGGGGGAAGAACACGTTTGGGCGTGTTACATATATAAATATTTACATTTAACTGTAATTTTCCAAATTTTTAATCTTAGAATGTATTACTACAGGTGAAGTTCGATGCATTCTAAAAACATTTTCCTTTCCTGTAACACTTAGGAAAGTGGTTAGGCTTCGATATACAGTAAGTCGGTACTCAAAATAAAATCAACTTATTTCTAAGATAGATCTAAGGACAGACCATAGGACAGCTTCGATAAACAACGCCCCTTAGTCAATTTATATTATTATACTTCACGTTAAAATGCCATATTTTGATTGGCTAATACGAGGGTGTTATTTTACTCTATCACATGGCTAAGCGGGTGACAACTTTTTTTAAATGTCACCCTCTCGTCAAGACCAATCAAAATCGATAATTTAAAGGACAATGGATTGAATAATTAAATACAATGCTTAAGTTCTACGTTTTGGCTCAGATTTTATTATTTGACTGTCAAAATAAAAAAATAAAACATCTTGCCTCACGTTTGTTGTTTTTTCTAATACCTGTAACGTTGTTATGTACGTGACGTCATAGAAATCACTTTTACAATAACATTAATCTGTAAAAGACAATAATGATAGGACATTCATTATTATAAATTAAACAACACATAGCTGAGAGGGTGATAGAGCAGATTGGTACCCCTCGAAAAAGCATTGTCAACCTTGGCTTCGCCGCGGTTGACAATGTTTTCTCGGGGTAAAAATCTGCTCTATCACCCTTTCAGCTATGTGTTTTTTATATAATACTCACTTAGGGACATTATAATCTTTTAATATATTAAACGTTTAAACGAAAGTGTATAGACCGGTGTACTTAAAAACAGAGTAGTCAAAAAATGAAAGACTTTGGGAAAATAAGGTTCTAAGTACATCATGTAAAATGGTGAATATAAATTTATGTAAAGATTTTTTTCTAGATCAATTCTCACAATATGTATAAACCGTCTAGATATTTGCGAACGACCTTTCTTACGAGGGCAATGTAACATTAACGATTCCTGTACACAATAAATAAATTTAAAAAAATGATATATCAAATACTTTATATCGATGATATACTGTGTTTATTATATTTTTTAAATTATTGCTCAATATCCGTCCTTATATTTGATTTAGTAAAAGTTTGAATAGAAAACACTTTCATAACGATAAATATAGTAATTAATGTCCCTTTAAATAATCATCGCAGACATCTGTTTCTAATAATGTAGCCAATTATATTATGCTATCACTGCAAGTTTGTAGAATTTACTTATCATACAGAATGTTATTTTACAGGAGTGTGTCTCCTAAATCTGATTAGATTATAATATAGATTGTGAAGAATGTCGTACGTTCAGACGATTTCATTCTTTAACAAATACGCTGTTTTGTTTTTGTTATTCTTCTTTTTTCTTGCATAATTTAGATTGAAGACAGGTTCCCAGTTTATATTGAAAACAAAACATAAAGCAAAATCTGGTATTTGTCGATAAATCAAGGCTATATGGTCTTGTTTACTCATAATATAAAATATAAACATATGCTATATGGATTTTATTGTTTTTGATTTAAGAGAAAATATAGTTTGTATCAATATTTTTTTATTGTTTATATTCATCATGATATTGTAATATTTTAAATTTCTGACTATTGGGACTGTTTAACTTAATCCTGGTACTTTTGATAAATATTTACACCACTGGGTCGATGCCGCTGCTGGTGGACGTTTCGTCCCCGAGGGTATCACCAGCCCAGTAGTCAGCTCTTCGGTGTTAACATGAATATCAATTGTGTGGTCATTTTTATAAATTTCCTGTTTACAAAACTTAGAATTTTTCGAAAAACTAAGGATTTTCTTATACCAGGAATAGATTACCTTAGCCGTATTTGGCACTTTTTTGAAATTTTTGATCCTCAATGCTCTTCAACTTTGTACTTGTTTGGCTTTACAACTATTTTGATATGAGCGTCACTGATGAGTCTTATGTAGACGAAACGCGCGTCTGGCGTACTAAATTATAATCCTGGTACCTTTGATAACTATCATTTGACATCTGTCTTCTTTTTTCGCAATTTGAATTTCAGCCTAATCGAATATCTAGCTCTTATGGATTAATTTTACATAATTCCTGACATCTTCTAACCATGTGTTACATGTACATGTATTATCGCCGTTGCTGTAGACATTAATTTATACTTGTTTGTTTTATATACACCTTGAGGGCGTTAGTACAAATGGTTGTATCAAATGTACACCAAGATATTATTGTCAATGTAGAATTAGAGTTACAGTCTCTTTACACGCGGCATCAGATTTTACGTCCTAATTCTGACCGGATGTGACTGCAAATACGTACATCCCGCACAGCATAAAAGACTTTGTCAAGCGTTTTACTGCCAGTCGAAAGAAGACTACGTGACCATACTTCCTTTGGGGTCCCTGTTAATGTAGCAGGTTAAAAACATTTTCAAAGTAAGCGCTTGTTTGAGTATCATTGTGAAGGTATAGAACCACTAACTCAGGCCCGGTCGGAAAGAACATACAAGAAAGTAGTACATATTTTGAACAAAATAGTTCCTACGCATAGCTGTATCTTTATCAATAGTGGATATATTTGGGTAGTTTTTGTATCAAATGAAAGCTTGGGAACTTGGGATCACTGTAGAAACCTTGCTGAAAGATTTATTTGAATAATAAAGAAGTTAATGAAATTATGATAGGAGGGCACATTTGGCCTGTTGTTCAGATTTGAAGTTCCTGTTTTTGTACTGTCAAACTTCTGGGAACCAGTACGCTCTAATATGCAATTAAAGGTATGTTGATTTTTTCAGCACAAGTCAGGATAAGGTACAGTTTTGACATGAAATAATTGCCACTTTATTTGAACTTAAGATAAAGTAGCCATTAATGCTTGAAATTGCAGAATTTAACATAGAAAGCAATGGCGTTATGAATTAGTGGTTTTATACCTGAAAGATTGGTTAGATCTTTACAAGCTACCATATTGAAATAAATGTATAATATGAAGATTTCTTATTATCATAATTATTTAGTCTACAATAATTTTCTACGCAAGCATCTTAAATAATCTCCTTACTAGCTGAAATTCAAAATCCCCATATTTTTTATTTATTAAAGAAACTTTATCATATACTGACATTCGACAAACAATTTCGTATATCGGCACTACATTTTTTTTTAACTTTTTCAAAGTAAATCATTTTGAAGCCGAAAGATCGTTTTGTCTACTTGACTCCAGAGTTCCGCAATTTATGAATTGTATGAACTTTTTGGTGGCTCTTCCCTACTTTGCCACTTCTCTGTAAATCAAAATTATCGAAAACGTAGTCTTTTTCAACTATATTGAAATAAAAGTAAAATCTCTGATTTTGTTATACTACATAGTCATATATAGTAGAACGAAATCAGAGATCAATATTTTAATTACTTTGGTCTTTCAATTAAAATTGTTCTATGCCATATCAATTTTCAAGCTAAATTTATATAAATTTCTGATACAAAAATATTTCTAAATTTGTGTATAATTGTAATACAAGTATAACATTATTCTTATGTATATTTATTATAATAATTTTGCCTGATTTTATGCTCTCTTTCTTAACTAAATCACAAACAATTGTTACTGGCAGACGGACTTGCAAATGCAGATATTTACAAAACACCACTTTCAAATTATATAATAAACATAAAATGTACATTCAACATAAAAGTTTACAATTATAAAATATTCAAAACTTAATGAAACATTTAAATCAAAACGTTTGCGTAATATAGCAATTGTTTCGTTAAAAATATGTATTTTTTTTAAAACAAATACTCCTACTACAACATAAGTTTTCTGCAATCGTTTCGTTTGTAAACAATAAATTTTGTTGTTTAATTATACCAAGGTGAGTTGTTATTACATGTTGTACACGCTACATATCTTGACAGCAGTGATGAAAATAAACAATGATACATCGTTATGCACTTAAATGCCGTATCTTCATATTTAATCTTATCATAATTATCCGATCATGGAAGTAGTTTATATTGACAATATAATACTTCCATGATCCAATTAGCAGTAGCTAAATCAACAAAAGAATACTGTAAAATATTTAAAAAATAATTCTCAAATTAGAAAAAAATATAGAGTTTCTACACGCGGTAAAGAAAATATCGCTATTTATAAAATTAAGATCAGACATTTGATTAAGGTTGTTAAATATTTTTGTTATTTGTCAACAACAACAACAACAACAACAACAACAATACTTTATTTTAAGAGGGTTGCACAGTTAGCTATTTAACTAATCTTCCCCGAGGCCCTCATCATGAAAATGAAACAAAATGCAAACATATACATTGCATACATTAGTATAAAAAGTCAAGTATGATAATAACGTTCAATACAACTTGATAAAATGTGATTACATGGTCATTATTTTAGTGAACAAATACATCGTTATGCATTAAATGAACTTTGCTAGATAATATTTTATTTGGTGTTTTGATATTTTATTGTTTCAACATGACAACAGACAATTGGTTAGAAAAACCTGTAAAATTTGTTTTAAGTATATTCATTTCAAACGTCTTAAACTAGATAATTTAAGATTTCAACAATGAAAGTGAAGTATGCAGCTGTAAATCACATGCAAATTAGATTAGAAATATAATAAAAACACACCTTCAACCTTAGATTAGTTTTTAAAACATCGATTTATCAAAGAACTATAACCGCAAGTTGTAGTTTAAACCGATACTAGTTGTCTCCCTTTGTTAAATTATTTCCAACAAACAAAGAGGGTAGTGTCGGGAGAATTTAAGGCGTGTCGACGAAAATCTGACAGTTGTTCATTATGACCTGGTATAAAAGTCACTCAAAAATAACTTTTTTTTTCTAGAAATTTCCAAAATTAGTCACGGGGCCCGAAAAACGATTGAAAAAAATATTTAAAATTATAAAAATTTTCTTATCTTATGTATTTCCATAATTTGATGAATTACGAAATCCCATAATATAGTTACAAAATTATCCGATAAACTAATATTATGAAATTTCATAATAATGTGTTAGATTAGGATATTTCATAATATTATGCAATTTCCTATTTGCCTCGACTGTAAAAGATCAAAATAAGATAAAATATTCACAAAGAAGAATACAATGTATATGACGCTATACACGTTTGATTAGTAGTTTACATTTTCTGAACAACCATAATATCGTACGTTAGACTATTTCCATGTGACGTATATCCTTTGGAAATGTTTTGTCAATTTGCACAGAACTCTTGCATCCAAATCTTTCACCACTAGCTTTAACATGAACATGAAGCATGTAAGGCATATCTGATAAATGATTATACATTGAAGCATAATCGTAATATGTATGCAATATATAGCCAGTTTTCAAACAGCCCTACCTCACTGCAAGTTGCGTAATATCTAGATCAGATTGTTTTAACGAAGATGACAAATGTGATGCAGAAACACATTTCAAATATAAAATTTTCATATTTTATTCAGACAATCATCTTTTGAACGTAGTTTCTGCAGTCGATCAAAAGATGATTTTATAAAATTTATTTGCAACCTTCTCCAAAATGTATTTAATGTTATTCAAATCCCGGACAATATATATTATTAGTTATAATATATCCAGTCTACAACCTAAATACACATGTTGCATTATAATTTGTTGACCATGCATTATTGGTTTTCAGTAAATGTTTCTGTGTTTTTTTAGTACTTACGTGCACCTTTTTTTCCCTGATAACTACTTTTATATGCACTCTTTGCATTTATTTTGATCATCAGAAATACTGATGAAGCCAATATAGTAAATTTCCACATAGGAGAAAAGATGTTGTAAATTTGCAATACAAATAGTGTTCTCGTGTATGCAATATTTTATAATAATACATTTAGCCAAGATTTCACTTTTTATTTTGTAAATAGTGGGATTTTGAATTTAAAACATAACATTGAAGGATATGCATAATTTTTCACCTTCGTAAGCCTCTGACATTATTTTACTGTTTTGTAAATTAGGGCAATATCACATTGTAATGCGCATCATTATTGACATTATCTAGGTTTCAATTGGAGTAAATATGTTTTATATATCCATGCTGTTTACGAGATACAAACTGACATATGTGTGTCGTTATCAATGTCAGTATCAAATCAATAAGCTCTTCACAATTGTAAGCAGTACTATATTTATATCATTTTATACATGTACGTTCTTTGTTCTGTGAATGTATTATATAATCAACTTCGTATTAGATTTGGCACACCAAATGTTGTGATTCAAGCCCTAATGGTTAATGATGTCTAAACAACACGTGGCGTCTGTGTCCCAAATGATCAGATTGGAAACATATATGAATTGTATATGTTGTTTTTTTTTTATTTATATAATGTCCTTCTAAATTAAATGGGTGTCAATCTTAGAAATATAATATAAGGATTGTTATAAGCATGTGGGTAAACTTATAAAACACCAGAAGGTCTTTTGGACTTTTCAATGAAGATGAATCTTTGTACTTAATATGATAAATTACGGTTAAGGAGCTGGATATAACGTATTCCTATCAAAATGAGACTACCAAATCCGAAAGAGAAAATAACATTATTATTCTCCCTATAAAACTGCATGTTTAAGATGAAAATCAAGAAGTTAATTGTAGGAAAATGTCTTACAATTTTTCTTTGGAAGAATAGAAGAACAGTAATACGTGTTTTAGTTAGAGTATTTGTACTATTTGTGGTTTTTAAGCTTTTGCGTGTAACCATTCTCTGCCGTTGAAGCGTATTGTATGTAGAATAACGTATTGCGACAGATAGTTCTATTTGTGATTATAATATAATTTCACAATTTTCCTTAATAATTTCAGTTAAGTTTAGATATACACATGATACATGTATGATATTCTAATTGTGTATCGATTAATTTCAATAAATAAAGAAAAACAGTGATAAGAATATTGTCAGTTAATTTAGTGAAAGTTGAAATAATTCTAGTACCGACAGCACTTAAGTGATGTATCTATAATGTCAAAGAATCAACATTCAGTTATCTAAACTCTTGGTTGAATCCCCGTCTGGTAATACTGCTTGTTTTATGGTTCCAATCCTTCCTTTCTACTGCAAATTCAGAAATTATTGCGTGCATTTATCATTGCGATTTTCAAAGAATGGACAAAAATGCGAGATTACTAATTGAGATTTCTGGAAAAGCTGCATATAGATACACTATTGTACATATACTATTTTACTATAATTGTGATTCTCACCCAGACCCATTTTACGTATTATAAAAGCTATGATTGATTTTCAAATTGACAGAACTTCACTTCCAAACTGTTGGTATCAATATATATATAAAGATAAAACAGATCAAAAGTCATTCAGGTTGAATTTCTATAAATATAGACAAACAGTAATTATTCAAGCCATATATGAAAAATGACTTATTGTTGTATAATAAACATATGTTTATATATCTTCAATATTTCAAATTTTCGAAAGAACATATACCACACTTCCAGATGCCTATATAGCTACCACATGTACTATTTTCAACGTTAATCTCTGTGTATTAGTTAATATGACAAATGATTTAAGAAATGCAATTTTACAGGTCCTTACGAGGAAATTAAACGATCTCCCCGGATGAAAAACTGATATTCTTAATGTCTTCCAACACTGATATTAACCTAACTGCTGTGAAAAAAAGTCATTAAGATAATTGTTTTACTTTCAAGTTCGTCATTGATAAAACGGCCAATTTTTCCGAGAATAAAAAGGATTTTTACTGGTTTAGAGCAGATCAGACGATTGTTTTCTGTTAAAGGTAATAATTCAAGCCATATATACATTTTAACTCTTTATTGTATTATGAACATCTGTCAGTATGTCTGCAATATATAAACCAGTTTTCAAAATCCTTATTTAACTTTCATGTTTTTTCATTTAGTACTTCAAGCTGTATGAATTTCTTAATCTGACAAATGTAATGCAGAATCACGTTTCAAATATCATATTTTGCAGGTACCTGTACGAGAATGAAATACAAACGCTTGAAGGAACTGTTTTCTTAGATATTTGTAAGTAACTTGATTCTACACAAAACATACTTGTTATATGTTTTGCTGTTTTTTGGTTGCAATAGAACACACTTCTAATGTCATTCATGTAAAATACACTTGGTGTAAAGGTAATATCTATACTGATTTAATTTAGCTTTTTCAAAGGGTATATGTATTTTATTCATATTGTGTTCGTATCAAGTGTAAAATGTACTATTCATCTATCAGTATGTATACGAACTATTTTCAAATTGAATCTATTTGTATTTATAAATATGACAAATGTAATTCTAAAATACGTTTCAAAAATAATATTTGCCAGGGACCTTGGCAATAATCTAAATTCCTCATTAGATGCAAGTTGGTTTCGTGGTTTTTTAAGACAAGAAAAACAATTAGGTTTTTGGTATTGAATGTATAATATAACTTAAGGTGATACAAATGGAGTCAAATCAGACATGTTAGAGTAAACCCTGTACCTTTGTTTGACAAGATAGCAAACCGGAGCTTGGACGTCAAACATCTGATTAAATTTGTGACAAAACTTTCCACGAGAGGAAAATCATTATCATTCTGTTCCATTGGACTTTCCTATATTTTGTCGTTTTATCAGTAATCAACCAGGTTTCATGCTATAATAGATTGTGTATCGATAAATATCGATATATTTCGATAACATTCTGGTTGTGTAGATGTACAATCATTGTTAAACTAAATTCAAAACTGTTCCGTTATAGATATCACACAGCCCTTATATTGCAACTACTGAGTGAAAAGGGCGAATCACTTTGAAACTACTGTTACTTTAAAAAAATATCAAACAGTAAAAAACAAAACAAGGAAAACCATTGTGCAAAATATAATACATGCGATAAGTATTTTATGTGTACGGACAACTTAGGTAACTTAATTGGACATTTTGAACTGATATTCTTGAACAGGATTCTTTGAAAATTTGTGAAAGCTAACACACACCTCTATGTAATTGATGTAGAATACTGGCATTTTTGTTTTTGATACTTAAAGTATCAGAAAGAATATCAGGTGAGCCCGCAAGGGTGCGTTGATTTTCGGGCGGATGAAATCAGTATCAAAAATGAATTATTCTTTTTATCGGTAATGTATCTGATATTTTTTTGGGGGGTTGAGAATATCAAATCAAATAAAATTATTAGTAATAAGTACTATTTTTACGCGTACAATACGTTGTGATAGTTGGTCACTTGCATGAATGAAGTCGCGTGTATTTCATTACTGCATTGACGCGATTGGACATGAATACGTGACGTTGCTACATTGTTATGTGAAGTAACTGCCTAACATTTTCGGGTATTAGGTCATGTCTCAATGTTCACTCTTTTATTTTGTTGCAACTCCGGGTAATCAACTGATATGAAATATGGATCAATTAAAAATAAAAACAACACGTTATCAATTGCAAACGTCCGAATCGCTTTTCTAGATTCACCTTCATCAGAAACGCTCCAAGCCGAATACTTGAAAGCCAAGCATGAAGAAGACCCAAAACAGTTGAAGAGATAAATATCTATATAGTGCGATACAATTATGATTATGATGAAGGTGGGAAGTAATCATCAATTAAAATGAAAACTGAACGTTTTCAGCTATAAAACGGTATCCCTTTTGTGCAGACTTTTCGTTATTTTCCCTAAATAAAAAAAAAGGCAGACCTTGTTAAGACGAATATAATTATTTGGTAAAACACAATACATATTACACCGTCGAATAAAATGTAATATAAACGTAAAGGGTTTGTTTGGATCACACGGAAAACTTAGTAAACTGATCTCCTCTGTCAGCATCATTTGTATTCCTGCACATCATTCAGTACGTTGTATAATTTAACCCTTTATCAGATTGATCCTGCACACAACTATGTATAATTTTACCCTGTCACCTCTTGATCCGATACAAACTAAGTTTATTTTAATCCTGTCACCGCATGATCCTGCACAACCCTCAGTTAAATTTAATCCTATCACCAATTGATACTGCACACTTAAGTTTAATTTGGCATTACAAATTCCTGATGTGGACAGACAAAATGAGGACTTTGATATTAGACGTCCGAAGATCTTAGGTAAAATCTGCCAACACTAGTTCACGCTAATGTAACATATCGTCACAAAAATGCATTAGTACTGAGAACAAAATTGATTTTAATAGATTTTACAGAAGTCTTCCTCTAATGGTAATCCTTCAAGCCATATAAAAAAATGACTGATTGCTGAAATACACATCATCTGTTCATATATATCTTTATTTCAACCCGTTTTAAAAAAAAAAATAAAAATGACACCGTCAGATGCTTAGTATTTTCAACATTAATCTGGGTGTATTAACTAATATGACAAATGATTTTTGAAATGTTATTTTTCAGGTTGTTGTACGGAAATCAAATTACCTCCCTGGATGTCAACCTATTTCAAGGTTTGACAGCTCTCCAAGAACTGTAAGTAATTTTATGCATTCAAAATAATATACCGCCATGTGTTGCTGGTTTGCTGATAACATAGTAAACTGGAGCATGGGAGAACTTTACTTCCAAACTGATGGTATCAATATATACATATATGAAGATAAAACAGATCAAAAGTCATTCAGGTTAATCTCTGTGCATTAGTAATTCACATTTCCATGGAGCTTTCCTATATGTTGCCCTTTAATCAGTAATTAACCAAGTTTCATGCTATAATAGATTGTGTATCGATGAATATCGATATATTTCGATAACTTTCTGGTTGTGTAGATTTACAATCATTGTTAAACTAAATCAAAACTGTTCCGTTATAGATCTCACACAGCCCTTATATTGCAAAGTTGTCTTTTGCAACTACTGAGTGAAAAAGGCGGATCATTTTGAAATTACTGATACTTTAAAAAAAATATCAAACAGTAAAAAACAAAACAAGGAAAACCATTGTGCAAAATATAATACATGCGATAAGTATTTTATGTGTTTCATACGGACAACTTAGGTAACTTAATTGGACATTTTAAACTGATATTCTTGAAGAGGATCCTTTGAAAATTTGTGAAAGCTAACACACACCTCTATGAATTTATGTAGAATACTGGCATTTTGTGTTTTTGATACAAAAAGTATCAGAAGGAATATCAGGCGAGCACGCAAGGGTGCGCTGAATTTCGAGCGGATGAAATCAGTATCAAAAAATGAATTATTCCTTTTATCGGTAATGTATCTGATAATTTTATTTTTTTTGTTGAGAATATAAAATCAAATAAAATTATTAGTAATAAGTACTATTTTTACACGTACAAAACGTTGTGATAGTTGGTCACTTGCATGAATGAAGTCGCGTGCATTTCATTGATGCATTGACGCGGTTGGACATGAATGCGTGACGTTGCTACATTGTTATGTGAAGTAACTGCCTAATATATTCGGGTATCAGGTCATGTCTGTAATACAGAAAACTATGTGGCAGTATGGTACAAGGAAAAATGTACAAATTGCCGATAAAACTACATCTCCGGTCGAAATGGAGAGGATGCAATGAGGGTTATACATTTGAGGTCAAAAGATCTCGGATAATGTATGCTCACACTAGCAAACATATGGTTGTCGTTAAATATGGTCACTCATATAACAATAATTGTTTAAACAAATTCATCATTGCATATTCGGTAAAAATAACTTAAGAACAGACTTTTCGAATTTTAAAGTCACTTTATTTCGCAAAAAAAGATTTACTAGCAGGTGTTGCTAGCTTGATGTCAATGGCAGTAAATAACACTTTTTTCTTTTCATTCGTTTGTTCATGCACAATTAAATATTTGTGAAGGGAATAAGTTCAAATGATTTAATCGATCTTTTTGAAAACATTTTTTTTAATGTTGTTACACACGTATGAGGTATCTTTATTCTATTTAATACGTATAGATTGTTAAGTGTACTATTTGACAGAAATTTTAAATGTTTGGATCAGCTGGAGAAAACGGAAGAAATAGAGCTCATCAGCGGATTATTAATGAGTGAATCGACATTACACTTAATGGCTTATCTGGACACATCGACACATCTACATATTGACACATTGACACATCGAAATATTGACACATTGACACATCGACACACTGACAATGGTTTATGACTATTCTGTTGTCATAGCTAGGCTTTGACAAAGAACAATATAACGCCTTGGGCTGTGCCACTTTGGCATCTAGAGTCCTTTGGCACCATGGTAAGTGTAATAGAAAAATTTACCACCGTAAGCTGTGTAAAATAGAAATCTACTAAAGTAGGCTTTGTCAATTAGAAATATAATGCCGTATGCAGTGTCCAATGCTAATCTAGCGTCCTAGAACAGGGTTAGGGCTTATGGTCACATTTAGGGTTAATGGTCACATTTAGGGTTAATGGTCACATTATGGGTTAATGTTAGGGTTTTGGGTTATGATTAGGGTTACAGATAAGGGTTATGGTTAGGGTCTGTTTAGGGTTAGAGTGAAGGATCAGGGTTAGGATAAAAAAAGTAATATAACGCAGTAGGCCGTGTCAAATGGCAATATAGCGCCGTAGGCTGCGGCAAAGAGCAATTTAGCACCTCAGGCTGTGTCAAAGAGAAATATCTTAGTGTCTTTGTATCGATGTGTCTAGATATGTGTCGATGTATTGATGTTTCGATATGTTGATTTGTCGATGTATCGATGTGTCGATGTGTCAATGTGTCTATGTGTCGATGTGTCGATGTGTCAATGTGTCAATGTGTCTGTCATTGAAGACTACGTTCACAGGCATACATTACATTTGATACAGGTCTCATACATATCCTTGCTGCTGTATGAATATGTAATTTGGATAAGGAACTACTTCTACCGTATATTACAGTTGAGCAAAATGTTGTCTTTAGATTGATGTAATTTAATTGATAAAGAAGCTTAAGATGACGTACATTTGGCCAATCGATAGGTTTATGTCTGTTGCATTTTATCAAACATTTCTTTTCATTCCATTTTTTCTATCGAAATTAATTTTTTGTAAAGGGCATAACATATAGTGATTTATTCTATCATTTCGAAAACATGTTTAAATCTTCTTTTAAATGTATTAACTGTTTTTTTAATTAGATGTAATACGCGTAAAGCGTTTATTGAACCGTTTGACAGAAATAGACAACAATGACTTAAAATTGATGAAATTGAATTGATAACCTAATTTTAGATTATAGTAGTCAATTGATATGTTACTCTGTCTCTTTTTGTGACAGATAGTTACTAGGGGCAGGATTAACTCTGATGAACCTTTAGGGACCAAACATTTATAGAGAGGAATATCATTATCACTTTGGCTCTGTTTATAGTCATACACATTATTCGAACAACCAAAACACTGTAGTTTGGACTATTTCTACGTGACTTTCTTTTATCTGGATTCTTAGTTAATATTAAACCTGTATCACAAATATCGATGTAAAACGACATAATTCAGATTTTAGATTTTTAGACTGTTTCATAAAACTAAAACATACATAAATCAATAATATTGTGCATCCACTATTATTCGTGAAATACAAACTTTCGTTGATTTCGTGGATACAGGTGAACCGCGAATTTAAATGTTAAACTCAAGCAAACTTTGGCAAAATCACGAAATCAAATATCCACGAAAGATCATTGTACTTTGGAATATTTCCATGTGACTTTCATGTATTTTGTCCTATCGTTTGGTAATCAACTCGATTTAAACTTAATATAAAATGTGTATGAATACATGTCGAAACATTGTGACAAAAATTATGGTTGCGATCGAGAGGAACTTCATTTTACAAGGCATATCAAAAGTGTTACTTTGTAGTTCTAAAACAGTATCTCATTGGCAAAGTTGTCGTCAGTTGAACGAGAAAGGCAAACATTTAAGACCAATATCATTTCCCAAACGTCCTTTGGCAAAACAATACAGTGGAGACCGTTGTGCAATATATAGTTTAAATATTCAGGATTGTATAAGGTTCATAGCGACATAGAAGGTGACTAAATTAAAAATGTTTGACTGATATACTTCCCAGTTTCCTTTTGAGACTGCGCTTGCACACAACGTCGTGTTAAACAACTCCATCATTAAGAAGATCCCAAACAAAGTCTAGCAATACTAATACCAACCTAAAAGTTGTAAAATAAGTGGCTAAAATATTTGTTTCTTCATTCAAATTCATAATCAAAATTATGCACTAAAACTTTCTGAGAACATGATTTCTGTTTGAGGTCTAAGGGCATCATTTGCAGATGTTTTCATCTACTGCGAAGCCATACACGAATAATGATTATCTATTTTTATAACAAATATCTGTCAGTATATATACAATATGTCCATGTTTGACGGCACTTCAAAACCTATTAGTTAAAAGATGGCATAATAGATTTTTTGCCGCCATGTGTAATTGGTTTACCGTTGTATTATATTATTAATATCCGATCATACACTTTGTTTCTGTTGAATTAGATCTCATTTGTGTTATTTGCATTTAAACAAGTCATATTTTTTTTAAACCGGCTGCCATATCCCGGAACTGTATTTGTTTCTATTTAATTTGGTATCATTTGTAATAAATAAAGGCCCCTTAGTTTGACGTAAATTAACTGACAATATAAAAAAGAAGATGAGGTGTGATTGCCAATGAGACAACTCTTCACAAGAGACCAAATGACACAGAAATTAACAACTATAGGTCACCGTACGGCCTTCAACAATGAGTAAAGCCCATACCGCATAGTCAGCTATAAAAGGCCCCGAAATGTAAATCAATTCAAACGAGAAATATAACGGCCTAATTTATGTACAAAAAAAGAACGAAAAACAAATATGTAACACAGCAACAAACGACAACCACTGAATTACAGGCTTCTGACTTGGGACAGGCACAAACATACAGAATGTGGCGGGGTTAAACATGTTAGCGGGATCCCAACCCTCCCTCTAACCTGGGACAGTTGTGTAACAGTACAACATAAGAACGAACTATAAAAATCATTTGAAAAAGGCTTAACTCATCAGATGGATGAAAATAGAAATATATCTAACAAAAACACAGAGTGGACGTGGCCGGGTACTTGTACATCCCAACAACAAAAAGACACTAATTACAGATCTGAGAGTACTCGCATTTACTGACAGGTAGTTCAAAGCCACAAAACTAATATAAAAAAATCATGCATCTAAGAAAAGACAACTTCAGGTCATCTAAACAATGACTTCTGTCCTATATAATGTTGAATAACTAGATGCCATTTAAATATGAAAGATGTGTCAACCAATATCGATATGTATCGATAAAATTCTTATTGCGATCAAGGAAGTCAATATAACGATAAAATGACTGTTTCATATGTTGACTTCCTTGATCGCAATAAGAATTTTATCATTAGATATCGATATTGGTTGACACATCTTGTTCATATTGAAATGGCATCTAGTTATTCAAAAGAACTGATGCTTAATGTTTGGGGTGATGAGACGAAGAAATGGTACATTCAGTCCGAAGATATCTGATGATATCCTAAAGGAGTAATTGCCCCTAAAATATTGAAATTAAGGGTAAATCGAATATAACTTCATTCTGATACATGATAAAGCCATAGTGTCGTTTGCAAAGGGTTGGATGACACATGACCTTGAAAAATATCAACCGGAAGTGACCTCGTGCTTGTCGAAATTAGCTTTTTTTGCACTACCTCAAGAGAACTATACAAAACTATATATTTTTAGAATCAGCAAACAACCTTTTATTGACACCGGAAGTCACTTTCTGTAAACCGGAAGTAACTAATTCCATCCCTTATTTTGATATAAAGTATAAAGAAACCATATATTTTCGAAATCAGTGTAAAGTAAATTGTCTTATGGCACTAGATGTGACCTTCTGTAAACTGGAAGTGGCTTATTGTATTTCTTGTTTCAAGTGAAAGTACATATAAAACATACAATTTTGGAATCAGTGCTTAGCAAGCTAACATATGAGGCCGTAAGTGATATTTTCTAAACCGCAAGTTGCTAATTATCTCCCTTATTTCAGACAATAGCATATAGAAACCATATGTTTTTTGAATCAGTATTAAGAAACCTATGTTTAAACGCTAATAGTAACTTTGAGTAAACTAGAAGTAGCATCTTACCAATTATTCAGAAATTTAATATGGAAATACCTTTAATTGTTATCTGAACAATTGGTTTTCAATAATTTATTTTCTTCTTCGGCCAAATTTGTTTCTTGCGTGTAATTTTTGTTTCGCAACATGTCGCTTATATATTTTGCATATGGTATCGAATAGTTATTGCGCGTTTATAACTGACCCTGTTAAATCAAAGACTTTCTATTGTAAGAGTTATCTTCCAAAACACTGTATTTTTTGTTCGTATATCTTCCTCGTAACCTAAAAAGATAACGACAAAATTATTTTTCTTATTTGTTTGTTACATCATCAGGAATTTTAGTGTGATTTGCATCGAATCGATTCGGTGTAAATTTGTCGTTATGTTTTTGTAACTCATAAACCGTTAGCCGTATAAGCCTAGAGTCTTTTTATTTGAGGTTCTTGGGTCCGAACTTAGAAAATGAGGTCGAGGTCAAAGGTCAAGGTTATGTTCTCAATTTTGAGTTTTGCTTGCTTTTGCATTTTCTCTGACACTTATGTATATATATATATATATAGGAACTAGTGCAAAATGTTTGCTTAATTGACATCTTACAGAAGTTATTTCCCCTGAAATGTTTTAATTTAAGGTTAATTGGTCATTACTTTAACTTGTTTCATAATTACGCCATAAGGTTTTGTAAAATGTTGGGTGACATATGACCTTGAAAAATGTCAACCAGAAGTAATCTTTAGTAAATCGGAAGTAGCAATTTTTGCATTTTTTCATAGAAAAGTACCTAGAAACCATATATATATTTTTTTAATAGAACATAAACCTTTCATTTGAGACCAAAAGTGACCTTCAATAAACCGGAAGTAGCTAATTATCTCCCTTTTTATAGGCAAAAGTATAAAGAAACCATCTATTTTTTAATCAGTATGAACAAACCTAGCATTGGACGCCAATTGAAACTTTGAGTAAACCAAAAGTAGCTTCTCGTCAAATACGATGAAAATTGACGTGGAAAGACCTTCAATTGTTCTCTCAACATTTGGTTTTTAATTTTTATTATTATTTTTATTTCAATTTTCAATTTGTTTTTAGTGTAGAAAAAATAAAAAAAATGTATTTTGCAAATTGGTGCATCCGTCGCGCTTTTCTGGATTTACTATTATCAGGAACGCTCAAAGGCAAACATTCGAAAGTCAAATATTTATAAATACCGAAAAAAGTTAAAAGTTAATTGCATGCTAAATGACCAAAAGGGACCTAAAAATAATAGCCAAATCAATATAAGGTCAACATTGCCTTAGGAAGTTGGAACCTTAGTTTCTTAATATTTTCTAAATTAACAAACGAACAATTTAAGAAATCTTTGTTATGAATCTTTTCAGTACCAAAGCACTGACTACCGATTTGATGAGACTCTCTGGGCGTACTATTTCTTATAAGTACAAAAACCAGGACGCTGAATCATAATTTTGTCAATGTTGATTATTCCCTGCACTTTTTTGTGAAAAGATATGGCAGGAATAACACAATTATGATCAAATTCACATTAAACCTTCCTAAATAGGAAAAGCATATTCAATTTGTCAATATACGTCTTTGATTATTAATTTACATTTTCGAAATAAATACAGCATATTACTATGCACTATGTCGCTGTTACTTTGATGTGTTGCGTTATATTTTACACCTCCATTTTTTATATTTTAATTAGAATTACATTTTGTAACGGTGTTGCTGTGGTCATTCATTAAATGATTTAATAAAATATCTAGCAATTTTCCTCATAATGTATATAAAATGTATATATAGATATCTATTTCATTTAATACAAGTATTTCATTTTTCTATAAATTAATTGTTGAAAACTGTATAATGCTAAAGATCAACGATTTTTATATCAATCTGGACATCTATGGCCACAGCTGAATTTGACGTATTTTTCGGTATTTTTTATATTTAGTGCTCATCAACTTCGTATAATATCTTGCATGTACGCGTTACTGTCGAGACGTTTGTAGACGAAGCATGCGTCTTTCATAGCAATTGATAAGATTAATAGGATCTATACATTTTGTGTTTTGCTGTGTATAAATTTCCATGTGACTTTCTTCTATTTTGTCTTATTTTATGGGCAATCGACTGGATGCAAGTCAATATGAAACAGAAATCAACATATATCGATATTTTAGGCAAAAATTCAGAATACAACTTAGTGCAGAATGATACATACAACTAAAACATACAACTAAATGTGTACATAAGTAACAACCGAAGTGTTAGAGAAATTATAAGAAGTAGTGGATTCGTAAACAATAATCAACGAGCGACTTTAGTCGCAAGTTGATTATCGTTTCCGATTCCACTACTTCTTATCAATTATCTAGCTTAACCCATTTCTAGAAAAACGACTGTCTGTTTTACGTTTTGACGATAAATCAACGAAATATCATAAAGATAATTTCGTATGTAGTCTTTTTTATTCTATAATAGCTGGAAATGATTATATTCACACGGTTCACATCTATATTTAGACATAGGACAAGTTAACATCCAATTTGTGCTTAAGGTTTCATTTGAACGATTATAAATTTTGCTTAAACTGTTTCCATTTCATTAAGTCCGAGACATATAATACAATATAATGATATTATATGTCTCAGATTAAGTTTAAATTATTTTAGCGTTATTTCTTTGGGCATCCATCGTCAACCAGTCAATAAACTATTATTATCTGTGGTACGCATTCCCGAATCCCCAGCAGAATTGCTCTTGCTACAGTTATATAATTATGTTGATTACATAAACTTTTAATCAAGCTGTTCATAGCCGTGATTGTTTAGTAGTTGGTAACGAAAGTCATAACGGTAATATTAAAATTACGAAGTTCAAACCTTGTAACCGGAATGAATTTTTTTCATCGTAAATTTTTTCTCGACCAAAATTTTGTTTTAATCGAAAAGGTTTTATATATTTCATTTGCATATAATGGCGATGATTTTGTTTCTGTTTTTACTGTCAAAGAAGTAGTTTTACTGTCGTGGCTTATATATCACACTTTATTCAAATTAGATTCCGTTTAATGTTGACGTGATGTATATTTTGACCATTTATAATCAAACCAAGAAAAATTGATTGATAGTATGATAATATTATAAGACTAAAACCATAATTAAGCATAAACATATTGATTGCACAAGCCTTTTTAAATATACACTTCAAAAGTACACGGAATATGCGCTCTTTCATTATACAATGAAAAACAGCTTATATCTGTTTGAGAAATACTTTTCATATAGAAACCAATGTTTTACAATATAATGGATCACAAATTAAAATATTATTTTGAGAAATGTTAACAATATGCTGATGAACATTTTATTGTTATGATAAGAAGGATAACTCTTAATTTTCAGTTTTAGTGTGTGTAAAGAATTCATGTTATATTAGAACTAATTACGAAACTGTATTTTACTATTTTATCAACAAGCAATTGATATTAACAATGTTTATCATATTAAGTGAATATAGGTTTTATCCTATTCACTTTTTATTGTAAATTTATATTTGTAAATTACATTTTATCAAATGAAAAAACCATCTAGCCGTACTAATCCAAATCTATAAGATTAACATAATTGGTCCAAACCTACCGTATCCCGTATCGTGATGCTCCATTACATGTTGCTTTCCAATTAAATAAAATTTTGTGCTTAAGGTTTTATTTGAACAATTATAAATTTTGCTTAAACTGTTTCCGTTTCATTAAGTCAGAGCCATACAATACAATATAATGGTATTATATGTCTCAGATTAAGTATAAATTATTTTAGCGTTATTTCTTTGGGCATCCATCGTCAACCAGTCAATAAACTAGTATTATCTGTGGTACGCATTCCCGAATCCCCAGCAGAATTGCTATTGCTACATATATATATTAATGTTGATTATATAATATTTTAATCAAGCTGTTCATAGCCGTGATTTTTTATTCGTTGTTAACGAAAGTCATAACGGTAATATTGACAGTATAAATTCAGACCTTGTAACTGGAATGAAATTTTTTCATCGTAATTTTTTTCTCGACCAGAATTTTTATTTCAATCTAAGTGGTATTATATATCTCATTTTCATATAATGGCGATGATTTTGTTTCTGTTTTTACTGTCAAAGAAGTAGTTTTACGGTCGTGGCTTATATATCACACTTTATTCAAATAAGAGTCCGTTCAATGTTGACGTGATGTATATTTGGACCATTTATAATCAAACCAAGAAAAAAATGATTGATAGTATGAGAATATTATAAGACTAAAACCATAAATAAGCATTGCTATGGTGAAAAGGAAAGTTGGAAGTCCTTGTACGTTAAAGGTGACAAGTGTAATGGGCATATGGATGTTTATTGTATCACGGAATTGTTCTTATAGATACAATTCCTTGATTATATAGTGGTTACAACTATTTTGTAATAGCCATAATTGTATAAAGGTTCATCAGTTCATCATAACGATGTTAAAAATTGACCAATGTCCAAACCTGACACCCGGAATAGACTCTTTTTTAAGATTTTAAAGAAAATGTTTTATTTATTTTTTCTCTTGTCATTTTATATTTTCATACTGCTATATAGTTATACCCAAGAACGTTTAAATGTAGAACATAATCTTCCTTAAAAAATAGCTCCCAAAAAAACAAATCAAATAAATTTGAAAAGAACATGAACAAACCAAGACATGATATATATATTTAATAGATTACAAAAGCGAATTATCAATGAGACAAAAATCCAGTTTATTGACATGTATTGACAATTAAGCGCTTTAATAGTATAATTTTAATATTGATTGATGACAACACTCGTGGTTTAGTGGTATCATGCATAGACTGAAGACTCTACTGATTTACGATGAAAATACGCGCGAGTTCGAACCCTTCATATGTAACTCGTTTTTGAGAGGATAAAAGATCGTAAGTTAAAAGTAATAATATAAGTTATCTTAAGTTAACATAGTGGTACAGATGGGTGCAGTCCTAACCTGTACAGCAAGTTAACTTAATAACCAGTCATTTGGACTGGTCAAAGTTAACCTGTGACAGGATTTTGGACTGCTCTGACCAGTCCTAGGACCAAAATCTAGTTAACGTGAAAAGCGGACTTGGTCCTAGGACTGTTTTTATGTCTGCCGAATAAGTTAACTTGGAAACAGGTCCGCTATTGATATAAGTTAACTTCGAAACCAGTTCTGCCATAAGTTAACACAAGTTAACTTTGATTTTGATAACTCCGATCGAACCAGACCTGATCTCAAGTTAACTTTTGGCCTGGTCTGCACAACACTAAGTTAACTTGTAACCAGGACCGCTCTACATCGATTTTTTAAAATATTTTTTAATGTCTTTGTTTCTTGGTATAAACATTCTTAAAATTCTTTAAATTTTCTTAAAATTTTGGGGGGAGGGGGTGGTCTAATATGCGCACCAAACCATGGCAGTATAATCAGTTCGTTGATTGTTGCCATTACCTGGCAGAAGCAGAAGCAGAAACATAGAAAAATAAAGTCAATTTAATACTTCCGTGATATAAACATGATTAAATACATGTAGCTCCGTGTCGAAAACCGTACTTTGACCTATAATGGTTTACTTTAAAATTTTGACTTGGATGGAGAGTTGTCTCATTAACACTTATACCACATCTTCTTATATCTATTTGTAAATAAAGTACGCATAAAACTTTGCTTGTTTATATACAAATTTATAAGTGATCTGCCTTTCTATGTATTAAAAATTATTTGACCGTATCAACCAAAACTAACCATATTTGCACTTTATCATGTAAATCTATATAGCCGCATAATAATTCAGTAATATTTTATATCAGGATGTATTGTATATAACAAATGACAGCAATATTGGAACATAATGTGAATACAAAATTTTGTCCGTATAAATCTAGATTGCCAGCATGCCTAATTTTTATCAAAATATTGACTCGCAACAAAATTTTTGTCCACATAAATTTAGAGTGTCAGCATGTCCTCCTTTTGTTCAATATACATGATGTATTGATAGATAACTAAATTTTAGTAGTGTTGATACCCCAGGCTGACTCGTATAGCAAAACAATTTGACCACATCAACTTAAACTGACCATATTTGCACATTATTATGTAAATCTGTATAGCCGCATGATAATTCAGTAATAATTTTATGTCAAGAATGAATGTTTTATACAAATGACAGCAATATTGGAACATAATGTGAATACAAAATTTTGTCCGTATAAATCTAGATTGCCAGCATGTCATTTTTTTATTCAAAATATTGTCTCGCAACAAAATTTCAGTAGTTTTGATATCTCAGGCTGACTCCTAAAACAAAATTATTTGACCGCATCAACCAAAACTGACCATATTTGCACTTTATTTTGTAAATCTATATAGCCGCATAGTTCATCAGCAACTATATTTATGTCAGGATTTAATGTATAATACAAATGACAGCAATATTGGAACACAACAACTACAAAATTTTGCCTGCATAAATTTATAGAGCCATCATGTCCTCCTTTTGTTCAATATATTGATACGTACGTAACAAAATTTCAGTAGTTTTGATACCTCAGGCTGACTGGTATAGCAAAATTTTTTTGACCATATCAACTAAAACTGACCATATTTGCACTTTAGTATGTAAATCTATATGGCTGCATTATATTTAATCAGAAGTGTTTTTATGTCAGGATGTATTGTATTATAACATGTATAATACAAATGAAAGCAATATTGGAAAACAATGAATGCAATATTTTTTTCCGCATCAATTTAGATTATCAGCATTTCATCTCTGTATTCATAATATTAGACCATCACTAAAGTTAGTAGTTCAGGATGGTGCGTATAACAAAACTATTTGACAGCATCATCCAACACTGACATGTCTGATATAATGAAAAGTATAAGAAGTTCTCTTCTGGGAATAGTATACTGTTAGTACATTATGTCGGTTGATTGATTTTGTTTGTAGCTAAACCTCAAGTGGCAACTATTTCATTCATGTGCACAACGAGTATATTTTTTGGAAGTCCCATATCATCATTTTTAATCGGTAAAGACAAATCTGACGAAATTGACGAGATTGTTCATAATTATTCAACACCTTATGTATCCGGACACTGTACAATTTTCGTTAGAATATTTTTTCGAAAACAGAATCGTAAATCCAAGGCAAACAAGGTGAATTACGATGAAATATCCATGTAATGCAAAAGTTAAATTAAGGTAGAGACTGTTTAAAATGGGGAACGTAGCAACGTCGACAATGATGTTGATAGCCCATGACACAAAAATATTGTTCCGATGCGTTGGATAACCTTTCTATCCGCCTTCTAATTAAATAAAAACTTGCCTTTCTTTGATGATAGCTGTATGTGATCACAAGTGTGTAATTTTATAGCCATTGTTTAATGTATTAAGAATATGAAATGAAAAAAAAAAATGTTTTAATGTTTATAATATCGATAGAGTCTAACAGTAAAGAAATTTGCTATACTGGGAAAAAAGAACAATGCGATTATTGTTTACATATTAAAATCAAAAGTCTTAAACACGGTAATCTGTCATAAGCAGACCTGTTCCCAGGTCTGGTCAATAGCAGACTTGTCCACAGGTCTGGTCAGGAGCAGACCTGTCCACAGGTCTGGTCTGAAGCAGACCTGTCCACAGGTTTGGTCTAGGCAGACCTGTCCTCAGGACTTGTCAAAAGCAGACTTGTCCACAGGTCTGTTCTGGAGCAGACCTGTCAATAGGTCTGCAGCAGTCCTAAAAAAGCAAACCGTAGGTCTGGTCTACCAACGACAAAGTTAACTTGCGTGTCTGCTTAAAATTTCCCAAGTTAACTTGAAAAGCAGTCAACAAGTCTGCTCAAAGTTAACGTTTGTACAGGTTATGACCGCACCCATCTGTATGAAGCTTCAGTTCATTTTAACGATGTTAAAAATCGACCAATGATAAAATCTGACATTCGGAATAAACTCTTTTTTATAATTGTAAAGAAAATGTTTTATTTATTTTTTCTCTTGTATCGGTGTCGTTCTATATATTTATATTGCTATATAATTATACTCAAGAACGTTCAAATGTCGAACATCATTTTCCTTTAAAAAATAACAACCAAAATAAAACAAATCAAAATTATTTGTAAAGAACATGAACAAAACCAAGACATAATGTATATTTCATAGATTACAGAATCTTAGTAAGTTATCAGCGAGTTCATTGTCATGAATTATCAATTAAGCGCTTTAAGAGTATAATTTAGATATTGATTTATGTCAGCACTCGTGGTTTAGTGGTAACATGCATAGACTGAAGACTGTAATGATTTACGATGAAAATACGTGCGAGTTCGAGCCCTTCATATTATACTCGTTTTTGAGAGGATAACAGATCGTAAGTTAAACGTAATATTATAAGTTATCTTAAGTTAACACAGTGGTCAGTGGATTCTTAAAAAATAATCTACTGATAGAACAATAGACTGACGTCAGAGAAATGGGTTAATTAGGGGAGAATATCTTGTGAACCAATAATACTTCTTCGAATATCATGTTTTTTTAAAAAACAAAAGACAAACTGTTGCACAAATTAATACTAACGTCAATTTGGCAGAGTTATCACTAGTAAGTAATGAATGAGTAGAAGCAAAATTGTAAACCTATTTTACTCTCCCAGAAACGTTTGGTAAAAAACACAAAGAAATCTATTGCAAAAATTATCATATACGAATAAAGGTTTTCATGGATTTCAATAGTACAACTTTGGTAACTAAATTGAAAATTGATGACTGATATTCTTAATGTGTGCCAACACTGGTATTGACCTTACTGCTGTGAAATAAGTCACTAAGATAATTATTTTTACTTTCAAGTGCGTCATTACTAAAACGGCAAATTTTTTTCGAGAATAAAAAGGATTTGTACTGGCTTAGAGCAGACCAGACAATCGTTTTTTTTTAAAGGTAATATTTCAAACCATATGTGCATTATAACTTTCTATTGTTTATGAACATCTGTCAGTATGTCTGCAATATATCGACTAGTTTTCAAAATCTTTATTTCACTTCCGTGTGTCTTCGTTTAGTATGAATTTCTTAATCTGACAAATGAGATGCAGAATCACGTTTCAAATATATAATTTTGCTGGTACCTGTACAATTATGAAATACAAACACTAAAAGGAACTGTTTTTAAAGGGTTCACGGCTCTTAGAATATTGTAAGTAACTTGATTCTACACAGAAAAGACTTGTCATATGTTTGGCTGTTTTTCTGTCGCAAAAGAGCACACTTCTACTTGTGTTCATGTAAAATATATTTGATGTAAAGGTTTTTATCTATACTGAATTAATTTTTCTTTTTGAAAGGTTATATGTTTTTTATTCTTAGTGTGTGCGTATATGGTGTAACGGGTACCATTCATCTGTCAGTTTATATTATAATATTTTCAAATTGAATCTTTTTGTATTTATAAATATGACAAATGTAATACAGAAATACGGTTCAAAATAGTATTTGCAAGGGACCTTGCAAACTAGCTAAATTCATGACAAGATGCAAATTGGTTGCGTGGTTTAAAAAAGAAAAGCACTTCAGATTTATGTCATTGAATTGTCAATATAACTTAAGGTGATACGAATTGAGTCATCTGAGACAAGTTAGGGTTAACATTGCTAACCCTGTATCTTTGTATAACAATATAGTTAATCGGATCTGGGACGTAAAAAATCTGATTAAAATTTTGACCAAACAGAGGAAAATTCTGGCCCTGTATTTGCATGAGACCTTCAGGTATTTTGTCCTTTATTGTAGTTGTAGTAATCAACCGGATTTCAAGCTTCAAGAGAATATCTATCAATAAATATAGATATGTTTCGATAACATTCTGATTGTTAAACTAAATTCAAAATTGTTCCGTTATAGAACTTACACAGCCCTTATATTGCAAAGTTGTCGTTTGCAACTACTGAGTGAAAAGGGTTTATCATTTTGAAACTAATATTACTTTAAACAAATCAAATAGTCAAAAACAAAACAATGAAAAACATTGTGCAAAATATATAATATATGCGATAAGTATTTTTATGAGGTTAATACGGACAACTTAGGTACTTGAATTGGATATTTTGAACAGATATTCTTGAACAGCAACCTTTGGAAATGTACGACAGCTAATAACCAATTCATATAGAATAATGGCATTTTTGTTTTTGATACTTATTCTATTAGTAAGACTATCAAGCGCGCCCTTGTCATTATTCCGTTTATAGGTAATTTGACTAATATGCATGTTGTTTTTTTTTTGTGAGAATATCAAATGAGTTTAATTGTTAGTAATTAGTACTATTTTTACGCGTACACACCGTTGTTATATTTGGTCGCGTGTATGAATGAAGTCGCGTGTCTTTTCATTGATAAATTGACACTAGTGGAGATGAATACGTGACGCTGCTGCAATTTTCGTGACGTCACTGCCTAATATTTTCGAATGAGTATCAGGTCATGTTCATAATATAAAAAAATATTAGGCAGTAGGATCAAAAGAAAAATGTACAAATTGCCGATAACACTATATATCCGGTCGAAATGGAGATGATGAAATGAGAGTTTTACATTTGAGATTAGAAGATCTTAAATAATGTATGCTATACTGGTAAACATATGATCACTAAGATAATTGTTTGTGTACACAAATTCATCATTGCATGTGCGGTCAAACTGACCGAAAAACTGACTTTTTGATTTTAAAGCAGGCATTGAACATTTTATTTTGTTGTAAGTAAATTATTTAAGTTATACATTAATAATGACTTGTTATAGTATTATAAGCATCTGTCAGTATGCATGCAAGCCAGTTTCAAATTGAATTTGTTTTAATATACAAGTATGACAAATGTTCTGCAAAATACATTTTAGCAATGCTATTTTTCATTGACTACAATCAAATTTAGTTACTTTTTGCAAATTTATTTCGTTGTTAGTAGCTGTAAAAACCTTGTAAGTCACTTTATTTCACACAAAAAATGATTTCAGGCGTTGCTAGCCTGATGTCAGTTGCAATATATAACACTTTTCTTTTAATTCATTTTTTTCATGAACAATTACATTTTTTTGAAGGAAAGAAGTTGGAACGATTTCATCTTTCTTTCTTAAATATTTTTTTTTTAAATTTTCTTACACATGTATGCGGTATTATTTTGATATTTAATACGTATTAAGTGTCACGTATACACTTTGACAGAAATGTAAAATGCTGTCTTTAGATTGACGTAATTGAATTGATAAAGTAGCTTAAGATGAGATACATGTGGCCAATCGATATGTCTGTTGCCTTGTATCAAACTTTTCTTTTCAATATTTTATTCCTACAAAATGATATTTTGTGAAGGGCATAATACATAATGATTTATTCTATCATTTTTTAAACAGGTTTTAATCTTCTTATAATTGCATAAAATATATTTTAAATAGGTTTAATACATGTAAAGAGTTTATTGAACAAATTGGCAGAAATGAACAGAACTACTTAAAATTGATGTAATTGAATTGCTAAGATAACTTTAGATTATAGTCGTCAATTGAAAGGTATTTGTAACGTCCTGTATTCATTTTTTACCCTGTATCATTTTGTGACAAGATAGCTGCCATGGGCTGGAATGACTGTTTTGAACATTTGGGGAGGACTATCATTATCAATTCTGCACTGAACATCGTCAATTAGTAATTCACATTGTTCGAACAACCAAAACATTGTAGTTTGGACTATTTCTACTTCACTTTCTTTTATCTGGATTCTACAGTACTACTTGTGACACACTCTGTTTAATGATGGCCATAAAAACTATGTCCGCCATGATGCCCTTATATGCTCATCATTATACCTCTTGTTGCTTAATTAATACACAAGGTGTTAATCAAAATCTAGTTAAGGTTAACGAAAAATCATGATTGCATTTAAGTGATGAAATAGCTTACAGGTAAAGTGAGGTACATTGTAAATTTCCCTGTATATGATATGTCTCAGGTACAATATATGTGTTTGTCAAATTTTATCACTGTGATAATGATAAGAAAATTAAGAAATTAAATAAAGTGGTAAAACTAGTCGAACCTATTGCTTATAATATTTTGAGTAAAGATTGTCTCATGACCACCTTAGTTTTTATATGTAGCTTATACTGTCATGACTGTTTGTGTTGCTGTTATACCTTTTAAACAATTCTCTCAATTTAAATTTTTTCTTACATGTACTTTTATTGCAAATGAAGAATAAATAAATCTCATCTTCTAATATTTGGAAACTTGCACAGTCTCCAATTTCTATGGATCTTATAATATCTGCCCCTTTCTATTGAAAAAGTTTTTCTCAAATTATTTTTCTTAAATCAAAAGAACCTAACATAATAATGCAAAAAACATGGGCAAAAATTAATAAGACTTATGCCCTCATTTCTAATGACTGTTTTATAAAGGAGCCAATATTTTTAAAATGTCCCATGATAGCGGAGTTAATCATTTTTTACTTTTTATTGTTCTTGGGTCAGAGACATAATTATGAGAAGGTAAAGAATTTTCAAATATATTATCCCTTAGTTGTTTTTTTTTTGTTACTTTTACGTTCAAGGAGAAAGTGTTTTTCATCCTCCAGCAAGTGACACAGTTTACATATTCTATCCTTAATAGTGACCTTTTTCTATTTCTAAATTATGGTTACAAATTCCAAACTAAGTGAAATATTTTCTTATAGAAAAGTCATTGGACGCTAAATTAAAACAAATCTCTATTTAAGTTAAGTTTTGAATTTTTATTAAGTTACAGTTGACTATTTCCATCATAACTTTTTATTCTATTTTCAAAAATATTCTTACATTTTTCTTTAAATTCATTTTGAATCAAGGGCTTTGAAGAATTTACCGGTACTTCATTCAAGTTCCTACAATTATTTACTTTATCTAAAAGTTCCGGGTTTGGTGAAATATTGTTGGCATATGTATACCAAGAATATGTACTATGCGAGTCCATCAGTTTTGACAATATAAATGCTTCTTTAATAAAAAGATCTTTATTTTCAGAATCCAGAATTTAGTCTTAAGAGTTTGGAATTTTATAACTTGCATATTTATGTATTATCAGAAAATATATTCATATATATATAATATTAAATGTTTTAAATAAAAATTGCTTGGTATCTAATTCAGTATAATTTAATAATCAATTTGATAATCCTTAATTGTATATTATTAATAGGACAAAAATCAGGAAATTATTAGGCAAGGGGAAGAAAAGCCGATATTTAGTTTAGAATTAGAACACCGTTGATAACAAATGAGGATAATGAAATACACAGAAAAACAAATGATTTAATCAAATATTCCATAAAAATGTCACAATCTATAGATGTGCACTTTATTTTTCCTGGAAAAAATTTGATCTGTTAACTGACAGAAATTAGCCCAACTGAAGATGTCCTATTTGATTAGTTTACAATTGTTTCAATAAACAAGACATTTTTTTTGATAATTTTTTTCATAGGATTAATTTTATTCAGAGATCAGGAAATTCTACATTACCATTTTTATTAAAATTTTGATATATGCTAGTATATTCTGAATGTAGGACAGAACCTAACTGAACAAAAAGTATGATACTAACTTATATGCACCAGATGGGCATTTGGAAAATTAAAGTCGCTTCATTGATGCCTCAGGCACAAATCTTGTTTTGAGATTGGAAAAAAAAATAATCAACAAAATTTCAAAAGTTATAGTTGTAGTTTTCTTGAATAATAATGCATGGTACAACAACAAAATGTATTGTAAAAGAATTGATAATGATCATTTTATTGTTACAAAAACAGACTTGTTAAATTAATGGCTTCATGGTGCCTATAGATATATCATTTGCATGAATAGAAGTTAATAATATGAGGCAGGCGTTACCTGTGAAAGGGGACGAAGTCTGTATGAATTATATTTTTTTAATTCAAACATATTTTAACTTCAAAATCTGTTAAAAAAGAAACGGAAATACCCTTACGTTTCCGATTTCGGTTCTGTTGTTCGGAATTTTATTTGTGACGTTATTTATGTTATAACGTCATATTCAATGTAAACAAAGAAACGTTTTTTCATATCAAGTCATTCAAGAAATTATTAAAAATGGAATTGGTATTGCGTTACTTCCTATATTTTACTAGACTGATAAATATATATTTTACTCAAAGATTCATGCAAACGAGACCGGAAAAAGGAAGTAAATTTCTGCGCAAATGCGGAAAATAAAAAAGTCTGAAAATAAAAAAGGTAAAAAAAAGTTAACGATTTTGAGTTCATTAGTAGAATGACCATTTCGGGAAAATCACTAAATCACTAAATCCGAATTGCTAATTGATGAAGGCCGTACAGTGACCTATAATTTTTAATGTCTGTGTCATTTGATCTCTTATGAAGAGTTGTCTCATTAGCAATCATACCACATCTTTTTTTTAATATTAACTCATCAGATGGATACATTTGTGTACAAATAGAAATACATCTAACAAAAACATGGGTAATTGTACATCCCAACAACAAAAAGTACAGATCTGAAAGTACTCGCAGTTACTGACATCTAGTTCAAAGCCAATAACAACTTATAAAAAAAATCATGCATCTAAGACAAGACAACTTCAGGTCATTTAAGCAATGACTCCTGTCCTATCTAATGTTGAATAACTAGATGCCATTTAGATATGAAAGATGTGTCAACCGATATCGATATCTAATGATAAAATTCTTATTGCGATCAAGGAAGTCAATATAACGCTAAAATTACTGTTTCATATATTGACTTCCTTGATTTTATCATTAGATATCGATATTGGTTGACACATCGTTCATATTTAAATGGCATCTAGTTATTCAAAAGAACTGATGCTTAATGTTTGGGTTGTTGAGACGAAGAAATGGTATATTCAGTCCGAAGCGATCTGATGAAATCTAATAGGAGTGATTGACCCTAAAATATTTAAATTAAGGGTAAATCGAATATAACTTCATTCTGATACATGATAAAGTCATAGTGTCGTTTGCAAAGGGTTGGATGACACATGATCTTGAAAAATATCATACGGAAGTGACCTCGTGCATGTCGAAAGTAGCTTTTTTTGCATTAACTCAAGAGAAGTATACACAACTATATATTTTTAGAATCAGCAAACAATAACCTTTTGTTGACACCGGAAGTCACTTTCTGTAATCCGGAAGTAACTATTACCTCCCTTATTTGAAATAAAGTATATCGAAACCATATATTTTCGAAATCAGTGTAAAGTAAATTATCTTATGGCACTAGATGTGACCTTCTGTAGACCGGAAGTGGCTGACTATCTTTCTTATTTCAAGTGAAAGTACATATAAAACATACAATTGTGGAATCAGTGCTTAGCAAGCTAACATATGATGCCGTAAATGATATTTTCTAAACCGGAAGTTGCAAATTATTTGATTATAAGAAAATCAAAGCCAATGTATATATATATTTCCCAGCTATCATGAAATCTGATTTCAATGAGATGTTAACAAGATGTGATCTATGATTCGTATTATGAGATAAAAAGATCAAAAGTTTTTATAGACATCTTAACCAGTCTTTACGCTTAACTTTTCAAAGCACAGGCCAGAGGGGCCAGTACATTCTGAAATCCACAGGCCAACAGTTGAAAAAACACTTAACCTGAGTACAGGTTGTACACAAACTATTACTACCTGTTTAACTTTGATGTCTATATAAGTTGGTGCCAGGTAATCAAATAAGTTTATTTTCTTCATTTTTTGTTTGTTTACTTTAATTTCAATTTCTACTATCTGCAAAATGACATTTTTATATGCTGTGTATACTATATACCCCTTACCATCTTCTGTAACCATGGTAACAAGTACTAGCTAGATTTTGTAATTTATATCATCTATATAAAAATAATTCGTGTTTCATACTATCATCAATGAGATATTGCAGACACCATAAGGACTTAACAGAAGATGAACATGTATGACCCAGTGACATATAAATGTTTACCCATACATATGTTACCTCCTAGAATTTGCACCCCATTGATATATTTGATATTCAAAAAAAGATACCCAATCCAGATGTACAAGTAGCTCTGTGTATACCTTCATATAGGAAGACCCCCTCCTTTTGGTAAGACCTGAAAGAAATGATTTTGCCCAAGACTGGAGGAATATTAATTCTCTGCAACTCAAAATGCAGGAATAAATTGTGTACAAAGTAAAAATTAAACTTTGCGGAAGTAAGAATTAAGCATGCGAGGCAACAGATCAAAATGAATAGTTTTATCCATAAAAAAAACCTTCGAAATATCAAATGGTTTTCTCAATAAAACTAAACTTACCCTGACAGCTGTAACTCTAAATTTACCATAACCATAAAACAAACCTTAACCTTATAGAGTCAGGTCCTGCTCCCCTATAGTAAAATGTATTATGAAAGTATAACACTAAACATTCCAGTAGTTTGAAAACCATATGCAACTTCAAGATCACCATACCATACTACCCAAATAAAATGTGAACTTCTTTGTCTTATGTCGTTATTCTTTACCTAAAATCTCCAGTTTCCTGGATCTGTTTGCAGTTCTCAGTTCATAAGTTGTCATTTAACATGTTAAAATTGCGTAGATTTTGAAGTTGTCGTCAGCAAAAGATTAACCGTTCTCATTGCGAGCTTCCGTTGACTTCATCGACAATAAAATGTTTGTGTGAGTTGCCTATTTTATTTCATTGATTCATATGCCTTGAATTTTTTTTGTCAAGTTAAATCAACAGCAAAAAGTATTGTTAACAGTCTTCTGCCGGCATCCTTCTCGTCATCATAATCTACATCTCAGAGGCGTTTTAAAAACCGAATCCAGACGCAAGATTTACGGATAGTGTCATGATGAAGTCTTTTACACCTTTTCACATGCTTTTGACTTATTCTTGAAATCAATAAGATAATTATCTGAATTACTGAAACATGACAAAAAGCTTTAATACTGAAATATGACCAAATGGTGCAGTACTGAAAATGACTAAAATTTTCAGTACTGAAAAATGACTGAATGTTTATGTACTGAAAAATGACTGAAATTTTCAGTACTGAAAACAATTTTGTCTCAACATTATAGTCCAGCCGATTCGTGCATATTTTTAGAAGAATTGTGGGTTTGATGATAAAAGCATGAAACTTTGCACAATTGTAGATCTATATATGGTGGTCAATATAAGCTATGGACCCACTCTAAAAAAACAATATGGCGGCCATTTTCAATATGTCTGCCAATCAGTCAAAATTTTACCACCATGTATAAATTAAAGCAAATAATATTCAAATCAAATCTTCAAAAAGCATATGAAATGTAAATTTTCGTTTCAAGTAAGTCATGGCGGTATATTAGACTTTAAAACTTTTTTCAAATAGCGGAAAAATTAAAAATGGCCGCCAAAAAAGTGAAAATGAACAACACATTTCTTTCATCGAATTGCACTTTGCAGTTCAGACGATATTTTAAGGATTGTGTTTCCATGATACATCGATACTGCTTGCAAGACAATTTAACCAAAGATCCCATAAGTGGAAATATTTGAACGTTTGAAGGACGCCTTTAGGATTTGTTTGACTGTGTACCATCTGAGTCACAAACGATAATTTATATGTTCCACTTTTCCTTGCCACAATCCTTTCTTTTTCCTAGACTGTAGATCAAGATGATCAATAAATACGACTCATCACCAATTTTCTTCTTGCAATAACTAGCACCACTCGTGCTAACAGTTGACAAGAAACTACACACCCTTCTGGAACACCTGCGTTGACCCCTAGTGTTGACGAGAAAGGACTCGTGTTGTTTATACTGTCAAATTTGTGTTATTTGTTGTTCTTTTATTTTTCAATGTCTGTGTTGTAAACCAGTGAAAGTCGTGTTTATCCATCGTACTGGCATGGAAAACCTTATTTTATTTCAAACTTTCATATTTGGTCAAATTTTAGATACTTTATATACACCATTATGTTTTAAATTTGGTGATACTGGATATGAGTCAAGGGGTTGGTGTTGTTCAATTTTCGAATTTTTGTGAAGACTGATGTTAGTCTTTTGTGTTTTCTTTTCCATGCTATTGTCTGGTTTTGTTTTTCTAATGTTTTTTGAGTGCCTAAGTATCTCCTTCATTTTTCTTACCATCTTAACAACAGCACATCTTCACAGCAGTTTTCAAAATTAAGAACAGCCCATGTAGCCTTTGTACAACTCCTCATCACATTTTAAACAGCACTGTACATAACATAATTTTGCTAGCATTTTCATCTACCGTTTTGATATCTTTCAACCACATTTTATTAGCTCATTCCAAAATGCTGATACCTTTGTGATAAATGTCCAGTATGGTTAATGCCATTTGCATTCACTCGAAATAGCACTCGGGATAGAAGGCCAAAACATCCCCCAACCTAAAGCTTTTATATGCTTATAAGGTTGATTGAAACTTGTTAATTACTGTAGCCATTTCTGGACTAGACACTATGTATATGTGCTGTATTTGTGCCATATTAACGCTCAATCCGATTGCCCAACCATTTCCGTTTACAAGTGTGGAATTCTACTCATGGTTTGATTTACATTTACCAATTTTAAATTACGTTTGCAACACTTGAACTGTTTTGTTTAATCGCATAATATCACACACGGTTACTAGGAGTCATAATTAGGATGGGAAAATTCAAACAACAACTGAATAAGCAGTTTTATTACACATATATATACCCAGAATGAACATTCTCTTAATGATCTCACATCAAAATGTTCAGTTCAATCTTTAATGTTACAGACCAGTTGTGGTTAAGTGGACTCAATTTCCCCTCATTACTCCATTCTTTGAATGTTACATAGTTCTCACCAGGTTCCCGTTCCTCAGTAAAATTTATGTTAGTATCTTTGTATAAGAATGAGAAGTACACCTACTGTAACCTCATGGAAATGTCATGTTCATGATGCATGAGAACCTCTAAAAGAATCTGCTGTTCATGCAGTACTATGTGTCCTTGATTGTTCAATTACTATTTTCTAACCAATCACTATAAGGTTCTCAACGATGCCATTCCTATATGAATACAATAAAGCAAAACTACTCTTTGTTCTCCTAAGATATGTTTGGCCAGTTCCACTGTTCCGATTTGGCAAAAAAAAAAAGAAATCCGATTGATCACAGGTGATAATTGATACATGTCTTGGAAAACAATTAACACATTGCTGAATTGTATTCATGGAATGTCGAATCGTAGTGACATATTTGATCTCTTGCAGAAAAATGTTCAATGCGGACTGATATATTAAGGCAGATGACCATTTGTCTTGGCTCTACATGCGTGGAATGATTCCAGACATGCTGAATGTTTTCATTATCATCTCCTTTAAGCCATCTGTGTAATCATTTTGTTAATTTTTGTATACCATGTAAAGATAGAGATGCACAATTGACTAATAATACCAGGTTGGCATAAATGTATTTCTGGTTAGACAATTGACAGAGTGCACGTTCATAATACGGTTATTACCAGATGTTAGTATGAAACGCATGGTTATATTTGGTTCGTGATAGGATATATCTTATTCTATACTTATATTATTAGTTACTAAGTTATAGCAATGATACGAACAGTTGTGCTGGCGTGTAATATATTGGAGTAATATTTATCATAGTATCAGAGAAAATAAGAGAAATGCATATATTTTAAAGCATTATTGTTTATGAAGAATAAGCCAAGTTAGACTTAAAAAATTCTAAAATATGGAGATGTTCGTACAATGTGATGATTCTTTAACCGAAGTTGAACTCCTGTTGTTGTCAATATTGTCCACGGCTGCTGTTGCTAAATCAGCAGGATTCGTGAAAGGATCCACATATTCAATACTGAATGTTTCATTGATGGAATCTTCGTGTAGTGCAGATAAATGGATAATTGGATCATACATAAACGATCAATGTAAACTGTACATTTTGTCATTTAGTACCTCCTCTACTGGTCCTAGCATCCAGTAGACGGGTCATATACATTACTAGATGGTTTAGTTCAGTTGAATGTAGTATTTAAGAAGAATAAAACAGAAGTTACTTCGAAATGGATGGCGTCGTATTTGCCTCAATATAATAATACGACTGCATCTGAATATTTGCACAAATGATCAATAACTAATGTTTTTGATGACTATGGAAAAGAGTTTTGCCTACATCTTGTCTTTTTGAACTACCTGTATGTGCAGCTTGTTCATGTATCGTTGTCGTACAAGAAGATTGTTGCGGTCACCTGTTTAATTGCAAGACCAACATAATCATTGAACAGAAGAAGTAAGCAACTGCCTTGTTAATGGCATGGCAAGCCTCAAAATACTACAATTTTGATTAGATCATTACTTTATCCTGTTCCACCTGATCATAAAGAAAACTGTTTTCATTCTAGTTAAGTCTAGCTTGAATATTGGAATAACGCCAGTATCCATACGTAATCCATCGTTGTAGACTACATTTCTGCAAGAATGGTACCGCAGTTACGATTTTCTATACTTACTTCACAAATCTTTGATGTTTGGCTTTAGTATAAAAATGTGACATACACTTGGTATCAAAATCACTTGGTTCTACTGAAGTTTCGTCAAAACAAAACACTTTGTAACCTTATATAATGGATATTTGTTGATTTTGATATCTTATGGCGGCCATCTTGGAAAAAGCCGCCATTTTGAAATTTCAACTGGGGTCCATAGGTAATATTGTTCGAAGCATTCAGCACGTCTAACATTCCAAATTTGAACTTGTATATCATAATTAAGTGATATTTGTTGATTTTAATATTTTGAGATTGCCATCTTGGAAAAAGCCGCCATATTGAAATTTCAAAGTGGTTCCATGGCTTATAATTTTCGAAACAACCCGCACTACTATCATGCCAAAGTTGGCATTGATTTTGACCTAATAATGGTGATATATGTTGCTTTTGATATTTTATGGCGGCCATCTTGAAAAAAGCCGCCATATTGAAATTTAAAGGTGGGTCCATAGCTAATATTGTTTGAAACACCCAGAACTACTACCATGTCAAATTTGATGCTTTTATCATCAAACCCACAATTTTTTCACAGATCTGCCGGACTATTACTGAAAACATGCATATAATTAAATATACTAAAAAGATAGGGTACTGATTGATTATGTTTTTTATTCAGTACTGTATATGTAGTGGCATGAAAAGTACATGTAAGCGCTAGGTAAGTTCCTGGTAGTGTAGTGCTAAATTCCGGGTCTACATCTAATCTTATATTCCATCTCGTCAATTAAGGTTATAGTAATTCACGTCTGCAATCATGGTGAACTGTACGGCCAGGAACAGTTAATATTTCTTGTTGTCTATCGGAGCTTATTTTGATGATGATATCACATCCTCTCTTTCCAAGAGTAATTGTGGAGTCGCAATTTTCAAGGGGATTGTCACAAAAGGTACAGATGTCCATGATGCCATCTGTAATAATATAATAAAATGTTAAAAATCAACCTTTTAAATATTTTGTTTCATTGAAAAACGGCAATTTTCACTAATAAATTGCATAAAAGAGTGCAAATATCAATTGGTATAAATCGGAATAAAAAAGAAATGGAAAATATTTAACTTGAAATGGTCAGAATTGCTTTAAAAACGTTAAAATGTCCATGTTCATTTCGATAATTGCAAATATATAATGATGCTAACGGCGTTCCATACTTTTTTTATACGATATAGCAGAGGTTAGTAGTGGTCATCAATTCCTACTTTTTCTTTTTTTTTTTTGATAAATTTTAGTAAGGCGTAATTGGTTTTATTAACAACCAAACGACATATGATAGTTTGTAGGCTTAAATTCAAAATTAATTCATTAAAAGGCATCGAAAGAGTCAAGGTGTTCACTGTCGACAGAAAGATTGTACAGACCAGCAAGTTGTCATTGCTGAACGTTTATATATGAATTTCACACTATAAACATACCTATAATACAACTCAGTGTCTTTTATTCCATTAAAATACTTACCAATATTGGCAAAATCGTCGATACCAAAACAGCAAATTAGTCTGCTATATTGCGGTTATTTCCCTTTTGTGAACTCTTTCATTCTACCGTAGCTCAAACGTTAGGTAATTAACACGAAAGTTATTAGCAAATTTGAAATCGATTTTAATAAAAAAACAAAAACTAGCTGATCGATTTTTGTAGATTTTTAAAATGATGTTTAGAAATAATTTATAACTCAAATTCCACAAATATTTCTTTTGCTGCAATTAGTTTGACGTTAAACTTTATTTTAACTAGACTAATAGTGTTTTGGTTCAATTTGATCCCATCAAAATCAAACACTTGCATCACTATTACCTCAGATTTTTCAAACTATTTGTGTTGCCACACGTTTTGATAAACACAGACAGTTTCTGCTTTTTAAACTTTTAAGATTTTTTACAATTTTGTCAATTTGTTTATATGAACTCAAAATGCTTATCCTATATTATAAGCTGATATATTTCATCAGTGAAAATATGTATTTGGTGCCTTTCAGGAATGGAGATAAATTCTTATGTCACATTATTTATTTTAATAAGGAAAACACTTCCCCTACCCAGTGCAAATAAATGTAAATATAAAAAAAAAGTATTAACTCTGTTCAAGCTTCCTTCACTTATGAACTACTTATATTCAGAGCTATATATGTAATGGGGAAAAATTACAAAACCGACAATTTCAGATTTTTAAAATGAACAGGTTATCCAAAGTTTTGATTTTTTCACTTCTCTCAGAACTACTGACATTTGTTTAAATACAATTTGATGATCTCAATAAATCATTAATGTATTGGAGTTCTCAGAATACCGATCTTTGATTAATTCCGTAGTATAAATCACAGCAAAATTAAAAATAATTACCCTCCCTCAAAAGTCTGTTGATTCATATATATACATGAATATGTTTGTAGTTGTTATTTCATTCCATTAATCTGCGGTTTTATCGGTACAATTGATAAAAGGCTTGTATACATTTGAAAGCAAAAACATTACTGTTTTCATTGAGGCCATCAAATTCTATGTTAACAGAAATATTCACTTTCCTTAAAGATGAGAGAAAAAATCAAGACGGTAGATGATCGGAAAAAATGAAAAATAAAAAATGTAAATTTTCACAAGCCTATGCATGCTAAAACAGCTTTTCAAAATATGTATTGTTTATATAATAAGTATTCGATATAAATGCAAGTTTTTTAAACAAATTAGTGTTTGGTTGTGTAAGCCGGATAAGTACCATTTTTATATTTTTGCCCAAATTTGCAAGAGAAGTTGAATGTTTTGTTGTATCGTTAATTTAGATTTTATAAGAGAACATTGTTGATCTATATGGTGTTAAAAACGTTAAATACATTGTGACATTTATAAAAGCCAATAGTTTTGGAGTTAACGGAAGCATTTTGATATTACATGGATATTTAAGACATTTTATTTTTTAAATGAAAAATAATCAGCGAATCTAAAAGTCAGAAACTGTTTCCTAGTCTCATCATTATTAGGTCCGAGGACACAGTTATTGTTCTTAGATTTCGTTGTCTACAAATATAGTCCCTAGTGTGGACAGTGTATAACTTTTCAAATTTTTTTCATACACTGTCTAGATTTATTCCTTTATATTTTATGCATAAAATATTAAGTAAGGGGATGAAATTACATATACAAAAAAATTGGGTGCTAAATCTTTATGTTAAGTAGTGATTTGATCCAGTTAAAAAATAGTAGTACACTACACTGTAAAAATCTTTTTGAAATAGAGCAGGTGCGATTTTTTTAAATTTGAAATTATTGTCTAAAAGAATTGCACTACAAAATGACTGTGTTCTCGGGCCAAAGAGACTACATATTGTGCATCACACCTTTAAAACACCACCACATATTTCAACTCAATAATTATTAGAATACAGCAAATAATCAATTGTTATAGATCATGTTCTTTTTAATCTTTTATGTCGATTTTTCATGGGGTAGGGTTTTATATTGCATTTGTGAGAACAAATTGGACAATAAAGCTAAAAAACTGATAATGTTTTGAAAGCTTATATCCTGAGCTTTTTTTTTTGATACTATCCTTGAGTATATACTGAACTCTTACTTATTAGTAAACAAGTGTATGGGTTTGTATTCACAGTTACTTATGTCGGCAATCGTTAATTAAGTGGACATATTGATTTTTTTTCGTAATTCTTAATTATCATTAGCATCACAAGTAGCACTGTGCAAAGTGTTTTGCTTTAAACATAAAGTGATCAATTGTTCTGATATCTGCTGGACTATAGTTCATATTTCCACAACAATGTAATCTTTTGACTTTGGATTACAATTTGATTAGTCTTGTATTTCTCCCACTATATTAAAATGAAAATTAAATGAAGCTACTAAATATTTATAGTAATGTCTTTTCTCTTTTTTAGAAACGTCTGCAATATTCCTATACTATTCAATGTGAATTAGTTGAGTTCCGTTTCCTAGAACTAAAACTACAATGATGTGTATATCTATGTTATTGAATTGATAAAACAACCGAAGGTCATTTGAAATATGACTGTCTTATTATGTGTCCTAATTAAGGGGATTAATAAGTTATAAGTTAGTACCAAGTGTGTATCGACAAATATTGGAATATTGATATCAAATTTTGATAAATTTAAAATCATAATTGTTCCCTTGTAACTCTATAATGATATCAAAGTTTGCTCAATTGTCGTTCGTTGCTACTGAATGAGATAGGTAAGCCATTGTTAAAGCAATATCATTTTTCAACAAATCCTTTAATAAAAATTAAAAAAAAATAAACACAAATGAAACCGTTGTGCAAAACACAATATATGAGTTCGGGATTGTATGGGGTTAATGAGGGCAACTTACGTAACCGAATAACTTAGATTTGGACTGATATTCTAACTGTTGACATCATTTGAAACAACTTGTGTTTGCTTACTCATAACAGCATAACTAAATTTAGTTTAACCATATCTTCGCTCAATATGGAAATGATGAACTTAGGATTATAAAATGGAGGTCAGAAGATCAGAATTGAAATATGCCAAAACTGGTATCCACGTAGCTATTGTAAATAAAATCACAGATATATTTATGTTTGCAAGTTAAATTCATTATCCATTATGCCACATTGCGGCTTTGGAAATATTGTAAGTAGCTTAATCCCGCCAAAGAATAGTTTGCCATTGTGTTTTCAAATTCATCATCAATTATGCAGTTAAACTGAAAACAAGATTACCTTTGTATGATTTTTAGGGATGCTTTCATATTATGTTTATTATTTGCACAATACTTGAACTATGACAAATTATTGCTAAAAAAATGTATATTAATCTGGTAGTATCATTGCAATTTCAGCCCATATCCAGTTCACTTCTGTTTTCAACGTTGATCTATTAGTATTTATGTGATGAATATAACATATTTATTTCGGAAGTACATTTAAAAATGTTATTTGTCAAGTACTTGAGATAAAATCAAATAACCGCATGGATGTAAATATATTTCAAGGCTAGATGGGTGTTAAAATCTTGATTCCGATTACACAAAAATGTTTTGCTGGTTCGCTGTCGGATTAAATGATACGACTCCCTGTATTCGTTAGTTCAAGTAAAATTCATTTTCGCGAAAGAAATACATGCAGTCGGTTTGTTTTATCGTTTTAAAAAAGTTTAGCGATATTCCTCAAAATGTAAAATATGGGAATTAATTTAGTTCAGTAGCACCGGTACACATTTTACTGCACCAGATGCACATTTGGTCAATGACTGTCTCTTTAGTGATGTTCAAATTGTTTAAAAATATGATATGTATGTGTGTTTGTGTGTTGCCGATATATATTCTAGCAGATACAAAATAAAACATTCAATTATTATCAATAGCTTTATTATCAGATAACATTTCTTTCAATTTCAAGGTATAACAAACGATAAGTTAATTTATCAACATATAGAGATACAGTGGCGCATTTCCTTCAGACCATACCACAATACTCAAATTCAAGATTAATAGAACAAGTTTCTTCAGAACGTTTTTTTAGTTCTTTCAATTTGTACCACATTAATTTTTCCAAGTATGTTAATAACTTCTCTTCCGATCAAATTGAATAAAATGATTAAGAAAAGACAAAGCAATGTCACAAACAAGAACTGAGGATATCGGATGAATTTTAAAGGTATCGAGACCAGATGTGTTGGCACGTGTCTCCTGCTATACTTACATCACCCATCATGCGATTCCAAAATCAACAAAAAATTAACATGCAACTGGTAAAAGGACACATTCGGTTATATCGAAATTTAACAAGGAAATTCTAATTGTAATCGAATGCGAACGTCATTTTTAAACTAAAAAAAAAAGAGATGTTTTATTGTACCCATTAAACAGTATCCATTAGGCAAAAATGAGAAGAGCAAAATATTTAAGACCAATATTACTTCCTCGGAAGTTGTTTGGTAAAAACCAGACGCCGTACGGTTGCCTATAATTGCTTACATCCACTTCATTTGAACTTTGGTGGATAATTGTCTCATTGGCAATAATACCACATCTCCTTATTTTTATATGAAACTGCTATGTACAATATGTTTTATTGCTGACTGATGTTTTTTGTATGCATCAGTTGAGACTCTTGTCAGCTTGCGCACAACTTCATCTAATACAACATAATCGCCGCCTAATACACATTGGTGACGGCCGAATACTGTTATTAACCTAGCTGTTGTTAAAAACGGCTACTGAAAACATTGTTTTCGTCTTCAAATTGATCTTTAATTATGCGTTTATGCGTTTACGAACAAAGAGGTTGGGTTTTAGAGCAGATCTTGAAGATTGAATCGTTTGACTTACTCATTTAGACCATACATGAGTAAATAATGTTTCTTTGTTATAAATATTTGTTAGTATATATGCTTTATAGCAACCCGTTCTCAAACAGCTTCATATTCAGTCGCTTTCAGTTTTCTACGCAAATATGTTTGCCTTTATGAATATGACAAATGCAATCCAAAAACAAATTTCTAAAAATGTTATTTTTTTCAGGCATCTTGGCTACAACAACATTACCACGCTCAATGTCAATATATTTCAAGGTTTAGCGGCTTTGGATGTCTTGTAAGTAGCTTAATCCTGCCAAAAATAGCTGCCACCTTGTGTTTATTGTTTGCTTTTCCATTATTTGACACTTCTCCTAATATTGATTTGTACATGCTACCTTAGGTTGTACCAAAGTAATTTATATAGTGTTGTCTTTTCTCTTTGTCAAAATATTTTTTATTTTCCTACAAATGTACACATTTTTTGTTAATCTAATTTGTTATTATCTTTCAACATATTACTTCGTCAAAAGCGCTTGTCTGGCGGTACCTTCATCAGTAACGTTCTGAGCCAATATTTGAAAGACAAGGATGAATAAGTATCGACACAAGGGAAGAGCTACATGTATATGACCAAAGGGGACCTATTCATATTCAAATCCCTCTGAGGTCAACTTAACCTAAGAGAGGTTGAACAGTTGATAAGATCGCTCGCTCACCAGTCCGACAACAGTTCGTCCGTCCACTACACAACCCAACAGCCGTACAACCCAAAATCGGTTACCATATTAACCCGGTTAATGATATTCTTTGTCAGCTGTATGCACACTTTGGGTAATTTTACACTTAAAATGCCTAATTTGTTAGCCGTGTGTATAGCACCAGCCACCTTTGCACAACTTTTGTTTTAAATCTATGTATCTGAACATATAGAAAAATGTTTTTCTATTATATTAACACTGAAGATGCTTGGAGGTTTGGAAACAAATAAGAACGACTATCTCGTATTTTGCTAGTATCAATTGTCGATACATCATTTAAACAGAAAATGGAATATCAATCATAAACCATTGATCAGGCTATTATATTATTACTGTATCAGAAGTGTTTGAAACAATAAAAGAATATCAATACTAATTAAAATTATGGAATTATAATATTATTTATAGACAATAAAATGTGTTCAATTCTTTACAATGATTAATAATGCATTAAAGCACATAATGTCATTCATTTGAAAAATAAAGTAAAATAATAAAAAAACCAACTCCAAGAAAAACTCAAAACGGATAGTCCCTTATCAAATGGCAAAATCAAAAGCTCAAACACATTGATTTTGTTCCATATTTTCAAATCTATTCTAATTATAAAAGTTTGTGACACATTGTGTTGAATACTAAATATATGAGATTATTCAAATCAACATTGATCTGCCAAATTTGTTTCATGGATACATTTCAAGACCCATCTGCTAGGAGTTTAATTGGCATTTAGCGGTAACGGTTTTAATTGATAAAATTGAGAATGGAAATGGGGAATGTGTCAAAGAGACAACAACCCGACCATAGAACAGACAACAGCAGAAGGTTACAACAGGTCTTCAATGCAGCGAGAAATTCCCTCACCCGGAGGCATCCTTCAGCTGGCCCCTAAACAAATATGTATACTAATTCAGTGATAATGAACGCCATACTAAACTCCAAATTGTACACAAGAAACTAAAATTAAAAATAATACAAGACTAACAAAGGCTAGAGGCTCCTGACTTGGGACAGGCGCAAAAATGCGGCGAAACGTTTTCCGTTCATTCGAGGATGACCTTTTCAAAAACCGGTTTTCGTAGTTAATGATTTTGTAGATGTTGAGTTTGTTTTTGTTTGTTGGAAAGGGGTGGTGCGAGAGTGCACTCTAATTAACTTCATTATTTGATACGCCTAGTATTTATTTTTGTTGTCAGGAGAGTAAACATTTCTGATAGAAGGTATCATATAGACAAGGCCTGTGCACTTGATAAGCAAGTATTCACTTAACAGTGATCATCAAGCAGACGATAGTAATAAAAAAAAATACCAACACTGAGCAAAGCAAGCATGTAATAATATATATTGTTTAAATCCGTTTTGCTTTATTCTGATGACCGTTTGATATGGCTCAACCGTATCATAATACTACAAGTGTATATGTTTGGATAGCAGAATATCTAGTAATCTGTCAGCCATTACAACGGTAATGGTAAGTTAAGAAAAGATTGGACAAGTTCTATTTTGTCAAATGGGTGCATTTTATCTCAACTGCATTTGTCTCCAGTAAGTTAAACTGACCCTGCCAACATAAACTAATCCTATGTTTTGCTTCACATTGTTTTTCACTTACGTGTTCAATTATTTTATCATTTCATGACGATTCCTGTCACAGGAGGGTCCGTCTGCTTGTCTTCTGTTTACTTCTGCTGCGTATTTGAAAAAAACAAAACTGAAGCCGGATTATTTGACTGCTCAAAGCATTGACATTTTTTCACTGTGGCCGCACTAAAGCAACAGAACAACACTTTGTTAATATCATCAAAATAAAATCCAAAAGCTTTTCTTTAATTAGTGTTCCGTTGTTTGCGTTAATCTGAAACGTCGTCACATTGTTTTTATTCTTAAAGCTAATTTATTTTGAAAGAAAAAAAAAATGGCCCACAGCGCCCCCTCCCCCCTAATGACCATTGTCTTTTTCAAATTTTCCTATTTTCCCTTTTTTTCTGCCTTGTTTTACCCTAATATTATTTCAATCATTACTTTGATGGTAAGCATTTTATAGAACACTGCTTAAGCTTTCTAATAAATATCTGGGTAATGTTAATAGCCAAAAACCTTAAAGTGTTGAAAATATCACTGATACCCAAACATATTTCGATTTAAAACTGTGAATTTAAAACACTAAACCCCTTTAATCATTCAGCTAAACAATAATCTGATATAAATCAGTAGTATCAAAATACAACTGATATATATGCAACCGACTCGCTCGCCGAATATCATGTTTGTTATTGCGTTAGTTTTGAATAAGAGGAAACTTTGCGGTTATAGATTCTCTAGAACTTCTCGACTTGATCATTTTTATGAGATCGAAATAAAATGCAAATGCTAGTTGATTCAAAAATGTTTTTATCCTATTGCATGCAACAATGTATTTGACAACTTATGAACACTAGAAATCTATAATTTTCTTGTACAAAATATTATGGCAATGCAAAATATGATTCCTACCCTTCGCATGTTTGAACACACACGCATAAATTTGATAAATGAAGAGTGAAAAACCTTTTAACTAGATAGTGTTTTGATTGAAGTTGCTCCCATCAAAATCCAACACTTGCATCACTATTTCTCTAGATTTTGTCAAACTATTTCTGATTTTTTAACTTTTAAGATTTTTGACAATTTTGTCAATTTGTTAATCTGAACTCAAAATGCTTATCTTAAATCAAAAGCTCATATATTTCGTCAGTCAAAATATGTATTTGGCGCCTTTGAAGAATGGAGATACATTTTTATGTCACAATATTTTTTCTAATAAGGGAAACATTTCCCCTACCCCATGCAAATTAAAGCAAAAACGTAAAACAATTGACTGGCTTGAAATTATAACAAATATGTATTAACTGTGTTCAAACTTCCTTCACTAATGAACTACTTATATTCAGAGCTATATATGTAACGGAAAAAAAATACGAAACCGACAATATCAGATTTTCAAAATGAGCAGGTTATCCGAAGTTTTGACTTTTTCACTTCTCTGAGAACTACTTACATTTGTTTAAATAAAACTTGATGATCTCAATATTTCAGCAATGTATTGGAGTTCTTAGAACACCGATCTTTGATTAATTCCGTAGCGTAAATCACAACAAAACTGAAAATAATACCCCTCCCTTAAAAGTTTGTTGATTCATACATACATGTATATGCTTGTAGTTGTCATTTCATTCCATTGATCTCCAATGTTATCAGTAGAATTGACAAAATTCTTGTATACATTTGAAATCAAATACATTACTGATTTCATTGAGGCCATCACATTCTATCTAAACAGAATTATTCACTTTCTATAAAGAGCAGAGCAAAAATCAAGACAGGAGATGATCGGAAAAAATAAAAAATACAAAATGTAAATTTTCACAAGCCTATAAATGCAAAAATAGCTTTTCATAGTATCTATTGTTTATATAACAAGTATTCAATATAAATGCAAGTTGTCTAAAGAGATTAGTGATTGGTTGTGTAAGCCTGATTAGTAACATTTTTTTATATGTTTGCTCAAATTTGCAAGGGTAGTTGAATGTTTTGTTATATCGTTTATTTAGTTTTAATAAGAGAACATTGTTCATCTATATGGTGTCAAAAACTATAAATACATTGTGGCATTATAATAGCCAATAGTTTTGGAGTTAACGAAAGCATGTTGTTTTATATGGATATTTAAGACATTTTATTTTTTAAATAAAACAAATCTGCTAATCGGAAAGTATCCGTTTATTAATGTATCTGTATACAACAACAACTTTGAAAGATTTAGCTGTCTTAAGATATATCTACTTAATATATATTCAATTCCTTTATTTGAAAGCTTTAGCATTTTTTTCACCGAACTCTTTAGGCAAAAGCAGATTTCTCATTAAAGGCAAACTAAGATAAAATCTTGTAATATCTGAAAGTCAAACAATGTTTTCCATTGTCCTCATATTCTGACTACAAATTGTGCATCCAATCTTTCGAATACCATCAAATATTTCAACTCGACAATTCTTAGAATACAGCAAATAATCAATTTTTTTTTTGACGATTTTCATGGGGCAGGGTTTTATATTGCAATTGTGAAAAACAAACGAAACAATGACGCTAAAAAACTGATTATATTTTGAAAGCTTATATCCTGAGCTTTTTTTTGATACCATACCTGAGTATATACTAAACTCTTACGTATTATTAGACAAGTGAATGGGGTTGTATTCACAGTAACTTATGTCAGCCATCTTTAATAAAGTGGACATATTAATTTTTCTCGTGATTGTAAATCATCATTAGCACCAAAACTAGCACTGTGTAAAGTTTCTTGCTTTTAACATAAAGTGATCAATTGTTCTGATATCCTCTGATATCCGCCGGATTATAGTTCATATTTCAACAACAATGAAATCTTTTGACTTTGGTTTACAGTTCGATTTTTCTTGTATTTTGCCCACTGAATTAAAATGAAAATGATATGAAGCTACTAAATATGTATAGTAATTTCTTTTCTCTTTTTTAGAAACGTCTGCAATATTTCCATACTATTCTAAATTTTGATATGAATTAATTGAGTTCCGTTTCTTAGAAATAAAACTACAATGACGTGCATATCTATGTTATTGAATTAATAAAACAACTTAAGGTCAGTTGAATTATGACCGTCTTCTATTTTGTCCTAATTATGAACTATTATTTTATAATGACATCTTTCATTACGCATGCACTATATCAAGTATTTTTTCAAACATGTATACAACACTTCCGTTGGCCCATTATTGCCAACGTTAATATGTTTGCATTGATAAATATAAAAAAAAAAATGAAAGACAGAAATACGTTATATTATGTTGTCTGTACCTACAGACAAATCAAATTACAAAATTCCCCATATGTTGTTGGTTTACTGTCGCATTATATCACCACTCTCCTTTCGTTCATTTTTTTAAGTAGATCAAGTGTTTGTAACAGCAGGTTTAATCGACCATTTTCTGCATAAGTAAATGCCTATACCAAGTCAGGAATATGACAGTTGTTTTCCATTCGTTTGATGTGTTTCAGCCTTTTATTTTGGCATTTGGTAATGGACTTTCCATTTGAATTTTGAAGTTTAGTATATTTGTTATTTTACCTTTTATCTATAGTCAGTACTTTATCATCTTAAAAACGTTTTGTAATTTTCCCAAAGATAGTTTAAACATCGTTTTAATTTATCTAGCACAATGTCTAAAGTGTTCTAATGTACAAGGTCATAATTTACCCAAATCCATTGAATGTTGGATGTGTACTGGTTTATATTTAAGTGTTAGATACATGATTTTGTATTAGTAGTTATTGGCGTTGAACTAGCTTTCAGTAAATGCGATTAACTAGGATCTGTACTTTGTCTCTTATTTTCTTTTGTTGTTTTTTTTTTGTGTGTGATTGTATTGATCAGAAGAGTTAAGCCCTTATCATGTGATTGTTATAATTTGTTCTTGTGTTTTTCTGCTACACAAGCTTTAGCGCCAGGAAACATATTTACCTCCCCATTGTGTTTGTGCCTGTCCCAAGTCATGACAGGTAATTCAGTGGTTGTGCCTGTCCCAAGTCATGACAGGTAATTCATTGGTTGTGCCTGTCCCAAGTCATGACAGGTAATTCAGTGGTTGCCCTATGTTGCTGTTTATCATATTTGTTTATTGTTTTACTAATCAGAACAACAAAAACATTTTACTTTGCCCAAAAACTTGAATAGAAATCATATGAAGCTACGGAATATATATATAGATATAAGAAGATGTGGTATGAGTGCCAATGAGACAAATCTCCATCCAAGTCTCAATTTATAAAAGTAAACCATTATAGGTCACAGTACGGTCTTCAACACGGAGCCTTGGCTTACACCGAACAGTAAGCTATAAAGGGCCCCAAAAATTACTAGTTCAAGACCATTCAAACGGGAAAACCAACGGTCTAATCTATATAAAAAACGAGAAACGAGAAACACTTATGAACCACATCAACAATAGTCATTTCTATTTTCCTTTTGAAAAAACGTCTGCAATTTTAAGAGAAATTTAAATTCGATTTGGTATCATTTCTAAGAAAATAAATAATGAGAACGTTTAGATGTATGTACACATTTTTATACTATAACTTAAGTTATATACATTTGGTCAGTGGAGAGATTTCCTCATTTCTTTAAATGACAAGATACTACACTGGAGCAGGGATAACAAAAATATTCTGATTAAATAAAGACAAATTTAAAAGTTGGAAACTTTAGATTACAATACAGCCTTCAACAATGAGCAAAACCTATACCTCTTAAGAATCTATAAAAGGCCCTGTCAGGATAAACGTAAATCAATTTAAATAAAAAACTACGGCCTGAATTATATAGAAAAATACAATAAACGGAAAACAGGAATACTATCTGTATATAGTAATAAACGACAACCCTTGAATAATGTACTGACTTCCGACTAATATACAGCCTTCAACAATGAGAAAAACCTATACCTCTTAAGAATCTATAAAAGGCCCCGGCAGGATAAACGTAAATCAATTTGAATAAGAAAACTACGGCCTGAATTATATAAAAAAAAACAATAAACGGAAAACAGGTATAATACCTGTATATAATAATAAACGACAACCCTTGAATATTGTACTGACTTCCTACTAAGATGATGACATCCCTGTGTATGTCGTTAAACACCCTATATGCATATAGGACAGCCAATAACGTTAATCTAACGTATATTATTTAGTCGTTAATGAATACATCGTGTACTTCTTCACTTCTTCACTTATTGAACCAAAATAAAATAAATCAAGTCAGTTGTTAATGGCACAGGTACACTACAGCCCACCTGAACTTTGTCATTGCCACGCACCCACGGTAGGCGGGCGTGTGCATTGGGTGGACATTTCGGTCCACGCCCGCCCACGTGTCCACTTGTCCACGGTATGTCGTGTGCATTGGGTGGACATATTTGGTCCACGCCCACCGACGGGTCCACGGTATAGCGTGGAATCCACGCCCACTGCTGTCCACGGGAGATCGGGTGGGCAGAGTTCGATCCATTAACGTTATATTACGGTACATTGGTTGCCATATGTTTATTGATTTGTAAATGTATTGATATGCACTTGTAACACTTTGTACCTGAAGTAATTTATCTGATAATAAAATATTGTGAAATTGTTGCATTGTTTTGAAAGTGAATTAGGAAGCCTTAGCTTAATTATTTGTATTCAGTTCAGTTTGTATTGATTTGACACCAATAAGTTTACTTAAATTGAAATTATGTCCAGTTGCCATTTTAAAATTGTTGTCGTAAATAGTGGCCGGTGATTGACGTGTAGATACAATAACCAAGATGACACCTGATTTATTTCAATAGAATAACATGTGCTGATTATAGGCGATTATTGACAAGTCATCAGTTGTTCACTATATTCGTTTAATCATAAATATATGCTCCATTTGTCACTTACAACTGATTCAACCCGAACATATTTAAATGTAAAAAAGTCATGGAAAGACCTTGTTAATTCTCGAAAAAATATTGCTTATTATATAATTCTTATATCATTTGCATATTACGGAATACACATATATGATTGGTCGAGAGGACTTCCGGTAGTGGCTCTTGACGTTGTTTATTTTTCGATAGACGACATTGACCGAACTACTTTTTGTAACCAATGTAAACAAGATGGCGGCGGCAATAACACAATCCGGCTCGACATTGATAATATTTATTTTCACTTCGCGTTAATCGTTGAATTAAATAATAAACACAAAACAATCAGTTGAATGATAAGATGTGTTTGTAGTTTATTTTTTATCGGATAGCAAATTTCATGGAGTACATATTTTTGCGTTCACCAACAAATATCTACTTGCGCCTGGCCAATTCAATGACACAAATATACAACTTGCGTGTGATAGAGGTTACTAGTGTGGAAAAATAAATTCCTTATCTCCAATTTTAAAGAATTATAAGGATTAAACGCCTTTTTAAAGGAATTTATTGGTGTATAAACTGGACCAAGTCACTCACAAACATATCATAAAAGTCCTTTGGACTTTTATTTGTTTGTGAGTGAATTGGTCGAGTTTATACACCAATAAATTCCTTTAAAAAGGCGTTTAATCCTATAATAAACATTGTGCCGTGAAACCTCTTTTTTTTTCGACATTGAGAACGATGATGTATAGTGATTTATATATATTTGTTTTTGTTAATTTAAAGGCAATTGAACCATGGTGCTTATCGTTTAACTTGCTTTTTTCGTATACAGAATTCGAAGTTAACGATACTTCGATTATTTTGTGATTTTGTAACTTTTATAAAATGTGTTGAGTATTCATAAGAATAGTCATAAATGACTGAATCACCATCGTTTTGTGTGATAGATCAAATTATTTTGTGTTACGTGCAAAGTAGTTGAATACTCCTATTCTGGATTTTTCCAACTCTATTGTGTGCACATGTATACACCTCATACTATCGCCCATTTGAGCAAAACGGGGCTTCGAATGTAGATAAGACAATCTTTATCTGTTTTCTCAGAAACGTCGGACGTATATCTGGGCCTACAAACATGTATGAGGGTATGGAGGCAGATATTTGTATTTGTTTTATTTATATTCTTTCAATCAAGTAATTATTCCCCTCAGTGTTTTTCTTTTGTATTCGTTTAATTATTCATTGCTAAAATCTCTTAAATGCTCATTAAATTGGTAAACAATTATATAATTTATTCCATATAGTAGGTTCACAACGTACAGACTAGTACAGAAATCAAGCATATTTAGAATAAAATTGAAATAGCAAGAACTAACAGTTAACGCAATACTGTCTATATATAAGGGTGTGGATGGATTATACAAAATAGAGAATAATGGCTATCAATAATTAATAGAGAAAAACATGCGAAACATATAGAATAATTACTTACTAGTAGTAATAATAATTATGGAGCAATAATTTAAGAATTAGGTAATACAAATGTTGATAATCGAAATAAATGAAGTACAGAATAACGGAAATTTTATCGCAATAAGTTTAATAGTAAAAAAAAAAATCAAGAGAAATCTACAGAATGAACGTTATTTTCAGAAGGACAAATAAAAATGCTATGAACTTTAAAGAATACAAAAATGAAAGATCCCTTACGGACGCTCATATATGTCCCTGTGTAAAAATCAAATTCTTGCTAAAACATCGGTTGTCAGTTATCTTCATTTTCTTTTCTCAGGTGATTGACAGGTAATAAATCACACAAGATATAAACGTTGTTTGTACAGTCGTTGAGCTGTGATTCGATCTTCAGATAGAGTAATACAAGATTTTGTGATTTCAATTGCGATGTTAGAATTAGGTTAGATTGTTTATTGCATAAGTTAACCGCTCTTCAATGAATTTAATTGAAACAATACTTTATATTTGAATCATTGATTGACTGTGGCTTTTTTAACGTTCAGTAGCAAATACGTCATACAGGTATCAGTTTAATTTACAACTTTATTTTAAAATAACCCTGACAGGTTAAAATGCAAACTTTATAAACTTGTACACAAGAAACATACAACATGTGTACAATACGTGGGAAAAAGTTCTAAACAAGTAAAGTTAATATTAATAATATATAAGTATATAGATAATTGACCAAAATGGACCTTACTTTTGTAACTTCCTGGATTGCTTTATTCAGCCCACAACACTAGACAAAACAGTTTTAGGATGATCGGTTTCAACTGCATTTAACATGGAATTTCTTCTTACATCCTATACATTTGTAGGAATATGATTGGTTAATAGCGTCCGCGTGGAGACCGTGTATATTCCATATTAGGTTGGTAGGGAGGTGGGGCTTATTTCAATACACAGTTAGTAGTGGAGTTACGACATGGCACTATTTGATTAATGGAAGTAGGTTCTTAAAATTGAACACTTGAACACTTTAATATAAAAAGTAGAAGATGTAGTATGATTGCAAATGCGACAACTCTGGTCTAATTTCAACAAATAGAGATAGTCGGTAAGATAAATTCGTTACATAGTGTGATAATGACCTTAAACGATATATACGGGGTCAGTAAATTCCATATTGGGTTCGAGCTTCACACATATATATCGTATTAGGTCACTTACACACTATGTAACTAATAGTATTACTGCTGATTTGCCGATGAAGGTAAAAGTGTTCCTCATCATTTAAAATTTGGCGTGCTTTATACGCTCTATTTTCTCTTTGAATTTTCTTAAATAAGCCTATTTTAATTTTCAAGTTATGGTCATTTATACGGAATTTTAATAAAAGCTGACGATTGTTTTTTTTTTTTTTTTACATTGTGCAACTAGTTTTCTAGTTTTATTTGTTCCTGATCGACTGTATGTCCAGTGCGTAACTTATTATGCATATTCAGGATGAATACTCAACAATAATTGATACACGTACATTTTAAAACTATTACTGCAGAAAGTCTAAGTTAACCTTGCACCAACGTTGCAGCTATAGTATTAGTTCTGCACTGTCCACCCAGATGGGGTTATTGCAATGGATGTCGACGAAGAATTACACTTGTAATGTTTACAGAAAGTTAAATATACCTATTCAAATAAAGATGAATTAGATAATTTTGATTATTTGGTTTTATTTCTTTTGTGAGAAGACATGACACTAGCATGATTCGTATTACTATAGTATATATGTACAACACACGCCTTGTACTTTTCTTAATATTATGATGCAAATTCAAATGTTCCAATTATACATGTAATTATAAAATTCGTAATCAATTGTATGAATTGGATCTTAATAAAATCTTAGATTCTATATCAAATTTATATGTTTTCACTATATCAAATTTATAAGTTTTCAACTAAAGTCATTTTTATTTATCTTAAAAATACTATTTTTTCGGCTTAAGTTTATTTTTTCTATTTGCATACTGTTCTATTTCTCTTTTTTATTTCTTATATATTTATTCAATTACTCCAATGCAGACAGGTGTCTTGTTCCCACCGAAACTAAAAGCTATGTTTTTTGCATTTGACAGCTACAGTATAACCTAATTATCTAATCAGCACACTGACAGGGACCTTCAAATAAGCAAAGTATTCAAAAATAGTAATCCTTTCAAAATGTTTTGTTTAATTTTATTTCCGGATGGAACTGTCATATCATTTATGACAACCTGTGTGCTTTATTAGATAAAAATTTCTATTTGTTTTATCATTCTAAAAAATGTCCGCGTTACCAAGATCTCATGTCCTCAGCATAACGACTAAAGCACCAACACACTACCTTGTGAAATATATAGCATGCAACACTTATCAAGTCAGAAGCAGAAGTTTCTTAAAGAGCGATGATGAGGTATGTACAAATTTTTTTTATATTATATCAACATTAGTACTGTTATTTTATTATAATCTTGAACATGTTAACGCTCTTTACTCGCTTCATTTTCTTAAAAAGAATGATAGTTTTTGCGATAGTTCTTAGACTTGGTAAAAGTATAACACTTAAAAGCAATAAAAAATTAAACTAAAAAGCAATAAAAATTTATTTCAAGCTTAAATTGTATAATAAGAACATTTGAACTTTTTGGAATATTTGCATGAATTATTTTTTTTGGTACGTTTTAAGACAAATTTAAAATATTGTCCACAAACATTTTAAATTTGTCTTAACCAGGCGTGGTGTTCTCGAAAGTATCCTAAGTTTCGTCCTAAGGCACACTAAGACCAATTTTAGGATGGACTTATATTCCGGCATTTCATAAAGAAACTCGTAAACTTGATATTTAGTTTTCTTTCACTGGTTTTTTATAGAGAAAAATAATTTTCTAAATACACAGTGTAAACTACTGATATACAGTCCCAATTATTCCTCTTGTATATAATAATGATACTCGAACTTTGTAAGAATATTTCAGGTTGATATTTAATTATTTAGTATTTTTTGATATTTTATAAAGAATTTGCTTTTTTTTTTTTGGTATTGAAATTAAAACATTTGATAAAACGAAGTAAATATCTGTACTTTGGAAATCTTTATCTTGCTTTTAGAAAAAAAATAGTTCAAAATCATACATTGTAACTGTTGACTATAACTAAGGATTTGTATAGCATAATATATAAATCCTTGATACAACCAAGTCCAACATTTGAAATTCAAGACCATACGTATTCGTGTGATACGCTCTCCGTGCCAATTATAGCGCTTTTATGACATTTTTGGTTCCTTTAACGGAATCATAAGTATAAATTCGAATAAGGAAGTTTTATATTAAAATGTGTCGTTGAATGTTTTATGTGAATATAAGAAAGATGTTGTTTATACGTCAATGAGACAGCAACCAACGGACACAATTTAACTATATATATATATACATGCAGTCCCAATTATTCCTCCGGTATTTAATAAAGATACTCGAACTTTGTAAGAATATTTAAAGTTGATATTTTGTTTTCTCTCACTGGTGTAATATTTTATAGAGAAATTGCTTTTTTTATATGGAAACTAAAACATTTGATATGACGAAGTCAGTATCCGTACTTTGGAAATCTTTACATTGCTTTTAGAAAAAACATAGTTTAAAATCATACATTGTAACTGTTGACTATAACCAAGGATTTGTCTAGCTTAATATATAAATCCTTGATATAACCAAGTCCGACTTTTGAAATTCAAGACCATAGGTATTCATGTGATACGCTCTCCGTGTCAATTATAGCGAATACCTGTACTTTGGAAATGTTTATTATTATTAAGAAAAAGAAAAACAAATTTTCAAACTATACGTTGAAATTGTTAGATATAACTAAGACCATACATGTACGTACTGATGAGATCCGCTCTCCATTTCAATTAACGCTTTTACGACATTGTTGGTCCCTTTGACGGAATTATAAGTATAAATTCGAATGAGAATTTTTTTATATTAAAATGTGTCCTTCAATGTTTAATGTGAATATAGGGGAGATGTGATTTATACGTACACGAGACAGCAACCAAACGACATAATAAAACATTAGATATACAGTTCTACTCAGTTATTTTTCCGGTATTACATACTAAGACACGTAACTTTGTAATATATTTAAAGTTGATATTTAGTTTTCTCAATCCGGTATCATATTATAAAGAAATTTCTAATTGTGTTCAAATAAAAATAAGTTAATATGTTTTTGTACGGACATTAAATATTAGATAATTCACAAAGTGAAAATCCGTATTTTGGAAATGTTTATTATTCTTTAAGCAAAACAGATTCAAACTATATATTGTATATTACAGATTCAAACTATATATTGTATATTAAAATTTCAATGCATAAATACAAATGGGAAGTTTTATATTAAAATGTGCCCTTGAATATTACATATGAAAATAAGGGAGATGTGGTTTATTCGTCAATGAGACAGCAACCAAACGACACATAATGAATTAAACAAAAGAAAGATATTCATACAGTCCAAATTGCAATTTCATAAAGAAACTCGTAACTTTGTAAATGAAGATTTATGAAAGTATATTTTGAAGTTGAGTAGCTAACCTCTTTAATAAATAAAAGAAAAGTGTACAGAATTATAGATATCTTTTTTTGTTTGTGTATTGAGGTTTGTGTATTCAAAAATAAAATCCGATGCTTCCTCCCAGGTCCCTAAAATGAAAAAAGATGGTTCCCTTTAATTGGCATTTTAGGAAATTATTAGTTCAATTCATTTGTCTATAAACAGACACTCCTTTAATTAAACTCCAAGTCCGATAGGTCAAACCTATTGGTCTATATTACTTCCCCCAAAAATCCTTTGATAAAAACAACAGCAAAAGAAACCGTTAGACAATTCATAACGTATGAGTTAATGATTTTAAAGATTGTACACGGATAACTTAGGTAACTGAATTAATAAGTGTGTACTGATATTTCTGGCAGCGTTATTGCAATCAAACTCAAAAGATTTGTTAATTTATGTCTATCCAATTTGATATTATAATATATATAGTTATTTCTTTCCTCCCTTTGAAAATCGTCTGTGTACATTTTGTTTTAATTTGATTTGGAACCATTTCTAAGAAATATATCAAATTAAAACGTTTAGATGTATGTAATTGAATTGCTGAGGTTATAAGGTGAACTGTATTTTGTCAATTCAGAGGTTTTCGTATTTCTGTTTATGACATTATAGTTTACTGAAAAAGGGATGACAAATATTCGTATGACATTGAGATCAAACTAAAAGTTGACAACTGTAGATCGTCGTAATGCCTTCCAAAAATAAGCAAAACCCATACCGTAAAGTAGGCCCCAGCATGACAAATGAAAAACAATTCAAACAAGAAAAACAATGACCGTTTATGCAAAAAAAAATAAGATAAAACAACAAAAAACAAGAATGAAATACAGCAACAAACGCCAACCCTTAAATAATGGCTGACATTCGACTAAAAGGATTAAGGTCCTGTGTAGGTCATTAAAGACCCTATTGGTAAATAGGACAGGTAAAAAAAAACGTAAACGAACTTACATGTTTTAGTTCTTTTATGAATACATGTAATGATCCTTCACTTAATCATAAAAATATAACAAATCAAGTCATTTTTAAAGGCACCGATATATTCTGTTTTGCCCATTTTTTTCTATCGAAACGACTTTGCCTTATACCAGACATCATGTTTAAAGATTTAAACCACACCTATTTACTTCTGAACCTCTTTTCATTAAATATCTGTTTCATATCGGTGTGTTAAATGGGTAAGGAGGAGTTTCGATACATTAAAGGTTCAGAAATATATTGCCTTTTATAAGGATTCCGAACGGTATTGCCCTTGGTATTTTCATGGTTCACCTGAGTTAAAAAGCGTTATAAAATAATGACTTTTATAGTTTTTACTGCAAAACAAAATAGTTTGATGAACAATATAAGGGGATACAGAAAACAGAAACGACATTTATCAATATGACACATTGTGAGTGTCAATGGCATATAGACAAAGCACATACGCAACATGGAAACACAAGAATACAAAAAAATGACGATAGCACAACAACACAATAGCGGGATGTACTAGTACCGAGCCACGTCTAAAAAAAATGGACCAAACAGTAAACGAGTTATAAGGGGGAATGACTGCAATCCGAAATTGTCCTAACTGAAATCCCGTCCCCTTTCCCCCGAATGTGACTCACCGAATAGGACTTGTCACCGGATTTGTATTAACATGAGCAACACGACGGGTGCCACATGTGTAACAGGATCTGCTTACCTTTCAGGAGCACCGGAGAGCACAACCAATTTTTGATTGAGTTCGTGTTGCTAAGTATTTATTTCTATATGTTGTGTTTTATGTACTCTTGTTTGTCTGTTTGTCTGTGTCTTTTTTAGCCATGGCATTCTGGGTTTATTTTCGACTTATGAATTTTAATGTCCCTTTAGTATCTTTCACCTCTCTCTTTAAAACAGCTCGTGGTTTTCCTACAAATGTAAATTTTGATATATTTTGTACGTATAAATTGTATATGTTCCATTGTAAAGAAATGAAAAATAAGGACTTTAGATTTTTGTGATTATATGAATGAGATAACTAATTGATAAGTTATTTTAATTTTGTCCATTGAGAGGTGTCACATGAAGAGCAGGATCTGCTAACCTATTCCGGAGCACCTTATATCACGTTTTCTATTGTATGTTCTGTGTACCGTTTTTTTTTTTTTTTTTAGTTTTTCGTTTCTTTTGCCAAGAAATTGTTAGTTTGGTTTTCGACTTATGAGTTTGACTGTCCTTGTACTCTAATTAACTTACCACGCTACATACTAACTTATTACGGGGTTTAGTGGCTCTTATGTGCTCGTAAGGAACTTGATTCCGTTAAAAGTGTTTTAACATTTGATTTTTGTAAAAGTAGTATCTATAATCTTTTAGTTTATCTGTTTGAAAACATTGTTTCAAATTTTTCTACACGTTTATACATTTCTTTAACTCAGTTTAGTGTTACTAGTACATTTAAAATGTTCTTTTTAAAGAAATGAAAAGTAATGACGTTTTGATTAATGTTAATGAATTGATAAGATAACTTCAGATTGTATGAGTTATGTCAATGAAGTAGTTATCCGTTATCTGTTTACGACGAGATAGTTAATTATAGCAGATATGACAAACTTTTCTGCATGCAATTTAGACCGAACCTGTCTAACGAGGAGAAGCATGATCTAGATTGCGCTATACATGTATTCAGAAAAATCAAATAGTTGTTCGCCTGACCACTTTTTTTTTTAACTTCCATGTATGTTACCCCACTCCAAGATGAAATGATATGAAGCTACTAAACAATTGTCAGACATGTATTTTCTCTTTTGAACACCATCTGCAATATTCCTAACCATGTACAAATTTCGTTTCATTTAATTTGGTACTATTTTTTTAGAAATACAAAAAAAAATTCCGGTTTCCGTTATTAAATTGATAACACAAGTTAAGGTCATCTGAATGTTGACTTTCTTGTATTTTGTCCTATCTAAGGGTACTCAACTGAATTCCATGTTCATATGAAATATGGATCAATAGATATCTATATATTATAATACAATTCTGATTATGATCAAAGTGAAAGGTAATTATAAACTAAAATGAAAACTGTTTATTTACAGCTATAAAACGGAAAACCATTGTACAAAATTGACATTACTTTTTCCTGAATACAGCAGGCAGACCATTTTAAGACCTATATTACTTCCTCAAATACCACATATAAATAAACACAATGCATATTAAACTGCCGGCTAAAATATATTATAACCGTAAAGGGTTTATTAGGTTCACACGGACAACTAATTTAATCTATGTGTATTAATTAATAAGACAAATGATTTAAAAACGGTTATTTTCAAGGTACTTGCACCGAAATCAAATTACCTCCCTGGATGTCAACCTATTTCAAAGTTTGACAGCTCTCAAAATTTATAAGTAATTCTATCCATTCAAAAGGATATACCGCAATGTGTTCACTAGTTCACGCTAATGTAACATATCGTCACAATAATGCAGCAGCACTGAGAACAAGATTGATTTTAATAGATTTTGCAGATGTCTTCTTGACAGTAATCCTTAAAGCCATAAAGAAAAATGACTGATTGCTGTAATAAACATCATCTGTTGATATATATCTTTATTTCAACCCGTTTTTTTTTTAAAATAAAAATGACACCTTCAGATGCTTATATTTTCAACATTAATCTGGGTGTATTAACTAATATGACAAATGATTTTTGAAATGTTATTTTTCAGGTGGTTGAACGAAAATCAAATTACCTCCCTGGGTGTCAACCTATTTCAAGGTTTGACAACTCTCCAAGGATTATAAGTAATTTCATGCATTCAAAATAATATACCGCCATGTGTTGCTGGTTTGCTGATAACATAGTAAACTGGAGCATGTGAGACCAAACTAAAAGATCAAAATAAGATAAAATATTCACAAAGAAGAATGCAATGTATATGACGCTATACACGTTTGATTAGTAGTTTACACTTTCTGAACAACCATAATATCGTACGTTAGACTATTTCCATGTGACGTATATCCTTTGGAAATGTTTTGTCCACGTGCACAGAACTCTTGCACCCAAATCTTTCACCACTAGCTTTAACATGAACATGAAGCATGTAAGGCATATCTGATAAATGATTATACATTGAAGCATAATCGTAATATGTATGCAATATATAGCCAGTTTTCAAACAGCTCTACCTCACTACAGTTTTCGTAATATCTAGATTAGTTTGTTTTAACGAAGATGAAAAATGTGATCTAGAAACACATTTCAAACCTAATATTTTCATATTTTATTCAGACGAACAGTTTTTGAACGTAGTTTCTGCAGTCAATCATATTATGATTTTATAAAATTTATTTGCAACCTTCTTCAAAATGTATTTAATGTTATTCAAATCTCGAACAGTATATATAAGTAGTAATAATATACCCAGTCTGAAACCTAAAAACATATGTAACATTATAATTTGTAGCAAATCTTGCGTATGCTACGAACATAATTTGTCGTGCACAAGCATCAATTGTTGTCAGGGCAGCAGTGATTGTAGAAACCAGCTTACTCATCAGATTGTTTTAGAAGATTGCTACGATAAGAATGATGATTATTTATGTATTCCTCTGTCCTGAGTGTTCATGCATTTATTTGTATTGTATTCCTGTCACGTAATGTTGTCATTTTAGCGGTATTTGTAACATTGCCATATAAGCGGGAGGGTTGGCTAGCCATAAAACCAGGTTCAATCCACCATTTTTTTTCTTAAAATGTCTTGTACCAGGTCAGGAATATGGCAGTTGTTATCTCCGTTTCAATGTATGTTGGCGTTTGTCTTTGTAGCAGTTCAGTGTTTCTGTTATTCCGCGTTTTCCTCTGATAGTTGATGTATTACCCCCAGTTTTGGTTTGTGATCTGGATTTGTTTCAGTTAAATCGATTTATGACTATCGATCAGCGGTATACTACAATTGCCTTTATTGAACTATTAATCTCAATGCCAAATATTTCAACTCTCTCTCTCTCTCTCTCTCTCTCTCTCTCTCTTTCTCTCTCTCTCTCAAAAATGGACGTGCATATTGATGTATAGTGTTAGTGTATTACATTGTATATACCTAGACAGCTTCCGTTGTAGTTCAATATATCTGTGAATCGTGTTTGTTTGTAATTCACATATGTATCGGGCTGTCAAATTGGTTTTAGTCAAGTCTGCTATATATGCCATTGTTTCTCTTGTTTTATAAAAAGGGGGACACAAGTTCTCAATATGCTATTGCTCTTGTACTGATTGACCTATTGAAATAAAAAAAAACTTCATTAACTATCGTGTTTATGCTGACATTTATGCATCAAGAATAGTTTTTATAGTTCCAACATTCTTTTGTATTTAAATAATCAGTATTGAATTTTTATCATTTTTTTTTCATTAAATCATTGACCGGATGTTAACTTTACAGTACTTAATTATCCTTTGTTCTTTACGGCATTTTAACAAAACTTTCCCAACAATATCTCTATAGGTTGTCATATATTATCTCATAGCTAAATATTAAATATGAATATTTTTTGTCGATAATTTTCGAAGTTAAAGATATTTTTTTTATTTTCTTACATGTTGGAAGCGAGTGTTTACATCACTAATTTCTGGCAATCAGGCAAAATATATCTAGCTGAGCATTTCCAGAGCATGATTACATAGAAAATGTTTCTCAGTTATCATGAGGGACTACCGAGAAATTGTTCAAAATGTCCAAAAATTGCGATTATTTAAAATCCCCCCTTTTGACACTTGACCACAGTTTTCAAAAATCTGCACCACTTTGGCACTCTACGACATGCCTTAATCAAAGGGTATTATATTTATCTTCAAAATAAGACCAAAATAAGCCGTGAGGTATTTTGGTCCATTAAAGTTTTAAATTTACCTTACTTGTCACCGTACTATAATGTAACATCCTATCGACAGATATTACAAAACAATTCAGATTTCGATCAATTACGGAGGTATTATAAAACCTAAATTAAATTGTTCAATTATAACTCTAAATCGGTATGCATTTGACACAGTTGTCGTTTGTAACTAACAGCCTACACTATTTGGTAAAAGACTTAAAAGAAACCGTTGTGCAAAAAATATGATATGCTTTTAGTTTTTTGATTGGGTTTCTACGAACATCTGAGGTAACTGAATTGAAAATATTTAACTAATATTCTTTGCCAGCATTCTTTATAAAAGTTTATCTTCCTTCACATAATGATATCTTACTTAACTCTTTTGAAGATCAATATTGACATGATTCTTTGGTGTCGTTAAGTCTACCAATCCGTTTAGCCATTCATGAATAATAACAATACATTGTTATATAATCAGCCAGTATGCATGCAATGTTTGAACAAGTTCACCAACTCATTTTCAGTTGTCATGTATTTCTATGTAAATCGTATTATATTGATGAATATGACAAATGTAATGTAGAAATACGTTTTCATGTCATTGTCTTCTAATTAACTTACCACGCAACATGCCAAATTATAACGAGATTTGGTGGCTCTTATGTACTCATAAGTTTCTTAATCCCGCTACAAGTGTTAGCCACTGTGTGTTGATTGTTTGCTGTCAAACATTTGTTTGTATTATTCATTGTTGTCAAATTCGATTTTTTGTAAAATCAGAATCTATAAACGAATGTGCTTTGTCTATATGATTTTGTTTGTTTTTATAGTGATTACGATTAAAACACAATGTTGACTGCTGTATTCCTATTTTTGACATTTGTACCTATTATGTCTGTTTGTTTTGTTCACACTTTGTAGTCAATATAATGGAATTGTATGCGACTGTCTTACAAGTGAGAGGCTTGGCTAGCTATAAAACCATGTTTAATCCACCATTTTCTGCATATAAAAATGTCTGTACCTAGTCAGGAATATGACAGTTGTTATCCATTCGTTTGATGTGTTTGAGCTTTTGATTTTGCCATTTAATTAGGACCTTTTCGTTTTGAATTTTCCTCGCAGTTCGTTTTTTTGTTATTTTCCTTTTTAATCTATCTGTTTGAAAACATTGTTTCCAATTTTTCTACACGCATGTACATTTTTTTAATTCAATTTAGTTTTACATGTTTTTAATGAAATGAAGAGTAAGGACGTTTAGATTTATGTTACTGAATTGATAAGATAACTTCACGTTTCATGAATTTTGTCAATGGATAAGTTATCCGTTATCTGTTAATGACAAGACAGTTAAATGGAGCAAAGATGACAACATTCTACATACAGTTGAGACGAACATTGCTTATGAGGAAAAGCATTATTAAGATTGCGCTATATATTAGTAGACATTTGGTTAATTATTTCATTCTCTGAACAATCATATAGTTGCTCATCCGACCACTTCCATTTGACTTCCTTGTATTTTGCCCCACACTAAGATGAAAATGATATGAAGCTACTAAATATCGATAGGCATGTATTACCTCTTTTTGAAAACCACCTGCAATGTTCCTAGCTATATATATATTTCGTCTATATTTATTTTGGTACCATTTCTAAGAAATAAAAAAAAAGACAGAGTTTAGTTTTTCGTTTTCAATTGATAAAGCAAGTTAAGGTCATTTAAACGTTGACTCCTTTATTTTGTAGCATCCTCGGGTAATCAACTGAATTTAATATTGATATGAAATATGGATCAATTAAAAATAAAAACAACACGTTATAAATTGCATACGTCCGAAGCGCTTTTCTGGATTCACCTTCATCAGGAACGCTCCAAGCCGAATATTTGAAAGCCAAGGATGTATAAGACCCGAAACAGTTGAAGAGATAAATATCTATATAGTGTGATACAATTATGATTATGATGAAGGTGGAAAGTAATCATCAACTAAAATGAAAACTGATCGTTTTCAGCTATAAAACGGTATCCCTTTTGTGCAGACTTTTCGTTATTTTCCCTAAATAAAAAAAGGCAGACCTTGTTAAGACAAATAAAATGATATGGTAAAACAAAATACACATTACACTGCCGAATAAAATGCAATATAACCGTAAAGGGTTTGTTAGGATCACACGGAAAACTTAGTAAATGATCTTCTCTGTCAGCATCATTTGTATTCCTGCATTAGTCAGTACATTGTATAATATAACCCTTCATCAGATTGATCCTGCACACAACTAAGTATTATTTTACCCTGTCAACCCTTGATCCGATACACAACTATTTTTATTTTAATCCTGTCACCGTATGATCCTGCAAAACACTCAATTAAATTTAATCCTATCACCGATTGATACTGCACACAATTCATTTTAATTTGGCATTGTAAACGCCTGATGTGGACAGACAAAATGAGGACTTTGATATTTTACATCCAAAGATCATGTAAAATCTGCCAACACTAGTTCACGCTAATGTAACATATAGTCACAATAAAGCAGCAGCACTGAGAACAAGATTGATTTTAATAGATTTTGCTGATGTCTTCCTCTTATGGTATTCCTTCAAGTCATATAGTAAAATAACTGATTGCTGTAATAAACATCATCTGTTGATATATATTTTTATTTCAACTCGTTTTCAAAAAAAAAAAAAATCGACACCTTCATATGCTTAGTATTTTCAACATTAATCTGGGTGTATTAACTAATATGACAAATGATTTTTAAAATATTATTTTTCAGGTCGTTGGTCGGAAATCAAATTACCTCGCTGGATGTCAACCTATTTCAAGGTTTGACAGCTCTCCAAGTATTGTAAGTAAATTCATGCATTCAAAATAATATAACGCCATGTGTTGCTGGTTTGCTGATAACATAGTAAACTGGAGCATGGGAGACCAAACTAAAAGATCAAAATAAGATAAAATATTCACAAAGAAGAATACAATGTATATGAGGCTATACACGTTTGATTAGTAGTTGACAACCATAATTTCGTACGTTCGACTATTTCCATGTGACTTATATCCTGTGGAAATGTTTTGTCGATTTGCACAGAACTCTTGCACCCAAATCTATCGCCATTAGCTATTGATATGTATACATTAGTGTAGTAATATTTGACGTTAGAAATGCAAAATCAAAAGCATGGAACACTGTTTTTGACATCGTTGTCTTCAAATATGTTTGCTGAGATATTTTGGTTTATCTTTTAAATTATCAAAAACAGTGAAACTGGCTGAGAACAAAAGTATATAAAGGTTAAGCGCATTCCATATATGTAATATCCTTTACTATGAACAAAAAACATGTGAGGCATGTCTGATAAATGATTATACATTGAAGCATAATCGTAATATGTATGCAATATATAGCCAGTTTTCAAACAGTCCTACCTCACTGCAGGTTGCGTAATATCTAGATCAGTCAGTTTTAACGAAGATGACAAATGTGATGCAGAAACACATTTCAAACATAATATTTTCATATTTTATTCAGACAATCAGTTTTTGAACATAGTTTCTGCAATCAATCATATGATGATTTTATAAAATTTATTTGCAACCTTCTTCAAAATGTATTTAATGCTATTCAAATATCGGACAGTATATATAAGTAGTTATAATATACCCAGTCTACAACCTAAATACACATGTAACATTATAATTTGTAGACCATGCATCATTGGTTTTCAGTAATTGTTTCTGTGTTTTTTTAGTACTAACGTGCACCTTTTTTTCCCTGATAACTACTTTTATATGCACTCTTTGCATTTATTTTGATCATCAGAAATATTGATGAAGCCAATATGGTAAATTTCCACATAAGTGAAAGATGTTGTAAATTTGCAATGCAAATAGTGTTCTTGTGTATGCAATATTTTATAATAATACATTTAGCCAAGATTTCATTATTTATTTTGTAAATAACGGGATTTTGAATCTAAAATATAACATTGAAGGATATGCCTAATTTTTCACCCTTTGTAAGCCTCTGACATTATTTTACTGTTTTGTAGATTAGGGCTATATCACATAGTAATGTTCATTATGATTGACATTATCTAGGTTTCAATTGGAATAAACATGTTTTATATACCCATGCTGTTTACGAGATGCAAACTGACATGTGTGTGTCGTTATCAATGTCGTTATCAAATCAATAAGCTCTTCACAACTGTAAGCCGTACTATATTTATACCATTTTATACATGTACGTTCTTTATTCTGTAAATGCATTATATAATCAACTTCGAATTAGATTTGGTACACCAAATGTTATGATTCAAGCCCTAATGGTAAATGATGTCTAGACAAAACGTGGCGTCTGTGTCCCAAATGATAAGATTGGAAACATATATGAAGTGTATATGTTGTGTTTTTTTATATATATAATTTCCTTCTAAATTAAATGTGTGTCAATCTTAGAAATATAATATAAGGATTGTTACAATCATGTGGGTAAACTTATAAAACACCAGAAGGTCATTTGGACTTTTCAATGAAGATGAATCTTTATACTTCATCAGATTTATTACTTTTAAGGAGCTGGATATAACGTATTCCTATCAAAATGAGACTACCAAATCCGAAAGAGAAAATAAAATTATTATCCTCCCTATAAAACCGCATGTTTAAGATGAGAACCAAGAAGTTAATTGAAGAAAAATGTCTTACAATTTTTCTTTGGAAGAATAGAAGAACAGTAATACGTGTTTTATTCAGAGTATTTGCACAATTTGTGGTTTTTAAGCTTTTGCGTGTAACCATTCTCTGCCGTTGAAGCGTATTGTATGTAGAATAACGTCTTGCGACAGATAGTTCTATTTGTGATTATGATATTATTTCACAATTTTCCTTAATAGTATCAGTTAAGTTTAGATATACATGTATGATACTCTAATTGTGTATCGATTAATTTCAATAAATAAAGAAAAAAGGTGATAAGAATATTGTCAGTTAATTTAGTGAAAGTGGAAATAATTCTAGTACCGACAGCACTAAAGTGATATATCTATAATGTCAAATCATCAACATTCAGTTATCCAAACTCTTGGTTGAATCCCCTTCTGGTAATACTGCTTGTTCTAACGTTCCAATCCTTCCTTTCTACTGCAAATTCAGAAATTATTGCCTGCATTTATCATTGCGATTTTCAAAGAATGGACAAAAATGCGAAATTAATAATTGAGATTTCTGGAAAAGCTGCATATAGATATAATATTGTACATATACTATTTTACTATAATTGTGATTCTCACCCAGTCTCAGTTTTCGTATTATAAAAGCTAGGATTGATTTTTAAATTGACAGAACTTCCCTTTCAAACTGTAAGCCGTACTATATTTATACCATTTTATACATGTACGTTCTTTATTCTGTAAATGCATTATATAATCAACTTCGAATTAGATTTGGTACACCAAATGTTATGATTCAAGCCCTAATGGTAAATGATGTCTAGACAAAACGTGGCGTCTGTGTCCCAAATGATAAGATTGGAAACATATATGAAGTGTATATGTTGTGTTTTTTTATATATATAATTTCCTTCTAAATTAAATGTGTGTCAATCTTAGAAATATAATATAAGGATTGTTACAATCATGTGGGTAAACTTATAAAACACCAGAAGGTCATTTGGACTTTTCAATGAAGATGAATCTTTATACTTCATCAGATTTATTACTTTTAAGGAGCTGGATATAACGTATTCCTATCAAAATGAGACTACCAAATCCGAAAGAGAAAATAAAATTATTATCCTCCCTATAAAACCGCATGTTTAAGATGAGACCCAAGAAGTTAATTGAAGAAAAATGTCTTACAATTTTTCTTTGGAAGAATAGAAGAACAGTAATACGTGTTTTATTCAGAGTATTTGCACAATTTGTGGTTTTTAAGCTTTTGCGTGTAACCATTCTCTGCCGTTGAAGCGTATTGTATGTAGAATAACGTCTTGCGACAGATAGTTCTATTTGTGATTATGATATTATTTCACAATTTTCCTTAATAGTATCAGTTAAGTTTAGATATACATGTATGATACTCTAATTGTGTATCGATTAATTTCAATAAATAAAGAAAAAAGGTGATAAGAATATTGTCAGTTAATTTAGTGAAAGTGGAAATAATTCTAGTACCGACAGCACTAAAGTGATATATCTATAATGTCAAATCATCAACATTCAGTTATCCAAACTCTTGGTTGAATCCCCTTCTGGTAATACTGCTTGTTCTAACGTTCCAATCCTTCCTTTCTACTGCAAATTCAGAAATTATTGCCTGCATTTATCATTGCGATTTTCAAAGAATGGACAAAAATGCGAAATTAATAATTGAGATTTCTGGAAAAGCTGCATATAGATATAATATTGTACATATACTATTTTACTATAATTGTGATTCTCACCCAGTCTCAGTTTTCGTATTATAAAAGCTAGGATTGATTTTTAAATTGACAGAACTTCCCTTTCAAACTGTTGGTATCAATATATATATATATATATATATATATATATATATATATATATATATATATATATAAAGATAACACAGATCAAAAGTCATTCAGGTTGAATTTCTGTAAATATAGACAAACAGTTATTATTCAAGCCATATATGAAAAATGACTCATTGCTGTATAATAAACATATGTTAATATATCTTCAATATTTCAAATTTTCGAAAGAACATATACCACACTTCCAGATGCCTATATAGCTACTATTTTCAACGTTAATCTCTGTGTATTAATTAATATGACAAATGATTTAAGAAATGCAATTTTCCAGGTCCTTACGAGGAAATCAAAGGATCTACCTGGATGTAAAACTTATTTTCTTAATGTCTTCAGACATTGATATTACCTAACTGCTGTGAAAAAAAGTCATTAAAATAATTGTTTTACTTTCAAGTTCGTCATTACTAAAACGGCCATTTTTTCCGAGAATAAAAAGGATTTTTACTGGCTTAGAGCAGATCAGACGATTGTTTTCTGTTAAAAGAACTAATTCAAGCCATAAATGCATTATAACTTTTTATTCTATTATGAACATCTGTCAGTATGTCTGCAATATATCAACCAGTTTTCAAAATCTTTATTTCACTTTCATGTTTTTTAATTTAGTTCTTCAAGCAGTATGAATTTCTTAATCTGACAAATGTAATGCAGAATCACGTTTCAAATATCATATGTTGCAGGGCACTTCAGGAGAATGAAATACAAACGCTTGAAGGAACTGTTTTCAAAGGTTTGACTGCTCTTAGATCTTTGTAAGTAACTTGATTCTACACAAAATATACTTGTAAATGTTTGACTGATATACTTTCCTGTTTCCTTTTGAGACTGCGCTTGCACAAAACGTCGTCTTAAACAACTCCATCATTAAGAAGATCCCAAACAAAGTCTAGCAATACTAATATCAACCTAAAAGTTGTAAAATAAGTGGTTAAACTGTGTGTTTCTTCATTCAAATTCATAATCAAAATAATACAATAAAACTGTCTGAGAACACGATTTCTGTTTGAGGTCTTACAGCAACATTTGCAGATGTTTTCATCTACTGCAAAGCCATACATGAATAATAATTATTCATTTTTATAACAAATATCTGTCAGTATATATACAATATGTCCATGTTTAACGGCACTTCAAAACCTATTAGTTAAAAGATGGCATAAAAGATTGTTTGCCGCCATGTGTAATTGCTTTGCCGTTGTATTATATTATTAATATCCGATCATACACTTTGTTGATACAATTCTGTTGAAGTAGATCTCATTTGTGTTATTTACATTTAAACAAGTCATATTTTTTTTTTGAAAACCGACTGCCATATTCCGGAACTGTTTTGTTTCTATTTGATTTGGTATCATTTCTAATAAATAAAGGCCCTTTAGTTTGACGTAAATTAACTTACAATATAAAAAAGAAGATGTGTTGTGATTGCCAATGAGACAACTCTTCACAGGAGACCAAATGACATAGTCAGCTATAAAAGGCCCCGAAATGACAAATGTGAATCAATTAAAACGAGAAAACTAACGGCCTATGTAAAAAAAAATTAACGAAAAACAAATGTGTAAAACAGCAACAAACGACAACCACTGACTTACAGGCTCCTGACTTGGGACAGGCACATACATACAGAATGTGGCGGGGTTAAACATGTTAGCGGGATCCCAATCCTTCCCTTAACCTGGGACAGTGGTGTAACAGTACAACATAAGAACGAACTATAAAAATCAGTTGAAAAAGGCTTAACTGATCAGATGGCAACAAATAGAGCTACATCTAACAAAAACACATAGTGGACGTGGCCGGGTACTTGTACACTCCAACAGCAAAAAGACACTGATATAGTTATGATACTGTTGTCAGGTCATTAAAGATTGCATATTTTGGCTTTAATATTGATTCACTTATAGGGTCTTTGCATCGGAATTAAACATATTTATTCTAAAACCAGTTGTTGGCATGACACGGGTTATTTTCTTCTCATATATTTTATGACGGTATAATACTAAACCCCGAACAGGAGGGATTGTGCCTGATATTCATATGATGCAGACATAATCTTTCAATCAGTTTAATTGAGGTCTGGAGCTGGCATGTTAGTAACTGCTAGTAGTCTGTTGTTATTTATGTAGTATTGTCATTTTGTTTATTTTCTTTTGTTTCCTATTCTGACATCGGACTCGGACTTCTCTTAAACTGAGTTTTACTGTGCGTACTGTTGTACGTTTGTTTTCTCTACATTGGCTAGAGGTATAGGGGGAGGGTTGAGATCTCAAAAAACATGTTTAACCCCGCCGCATTTTTGCGCCTGTCCCAAGTCAGGAGCCTCTGGCCTATGTTAGTCTTGTATCATTTTTAATTTTAGTTTCTTGTGTATAATTTAGAGTTTAGTATGACGTCCATTATCACTGAACTATTATACATATTTGTTTAGGGGCCAGCTGAAAGACGCCCCCGGATGCGGGAGTTTCTCGCTGCATTGAAGACCCATTGGTGGCCTTCGGCTGTTGTCTGCTCTATGGTCGGGTTGTTGTCTCTTCTACACATTCCCCATTTCCATTCTCAATTTTACTAAGTACTGATCTGAGAGTACTCGCAGTTACTGACAGCTAGTTCAAAGCCACTAACAACTAATAAAAAAAAATGCATCAAGGACGAGACAACTTCAGGTCATCTAAACAGTGACTTCTGTCCTATCTAATGTTGAATAACTAGATGCCATTTAAATATGAAAGGTGTGTCAACCAATATCGATTTCCAATGATAAAATTCTTATTGCGATCAAGGAAGTCAATATAAAGCTAAAATGACTGTTTCATATATCGACTTCCTTGATCGCAATAAGAATTTTATCATTAGATATCGATATTGGTTGACACATCGTGTTCATATTTAAATGACATCTAGTTTTTCAAAAGAACTGATGCTTAATGTTTGGGTTGTTGAGACGCAGAAATGATACATTCAGTCCGAAGCGATCTGATGATATCTTATAGGAGTAATTGCCCCTAAAATGTTGAAATTAAGGGTAAATCGAGTATAACTTCATTCTGATACATGATAAAGCCATAGTGTCGTTTGCAAAGGGTTGGATGACACATGACCTTGAAAAATATCAACCGGAAGTGACATCGTTCATATCGAAAGTAGCTATTTTTGCACCAATTCAAGAGAACTATACAAAACTATATATTTTTAGAATCAGCAAACAATAACCTTTTATTGACACCGGAAGTCACTTTCTGTAAACCGGAAGTAACTAATTACCACCCTTATTTGAAATAAAGTATATAGAAAGCATACATTTTCGAAATCTGTGTAAAGTAAATTATCTTATGGCACTAGATATGACCTTCTGGAAACTGGAAGTGGCTGATTATCTGTCTTATTTCAACTGAAAGTACATATAAAACATACAATTTTGTAATCAGTGCTTATCAAGATAACATATGAAGCAGTAAGTGATATTTTTTAAACCGGAAGTTGTAAATTATTTCCCTTATTTCAGACTATAGTATATAGAAACCATATGTTTTTTGAATCATTATTAAGAAACCTATGTTTAAACGCTAATAGTAACTTTGAGAAATCTAGAAGTAGCAATTTAATATGGAAATACCTTCAATTGTTATCTGAACAATTGGTTTTCAATAATTCATTTTCTTCTTCCGCCAAATTTGTTTATTGCGTGTAATTTTTGTTACGCAACATGCCGCTTATATATTTTGCATATGATATCGAACAGTTATAATTGCTCTTTTAAAACTGACCCTGTTAAATCGAAGACTTTTTATTGTAAGAATAATCTCCCTGTTGTGTATCTCCTTCGTAACCCAAAAAGATAACGACACAATTATTTTTCTCATTTGTTTGTTACATCATCAGGAATTTTTGTGTGATTTGGATCAAAGCGATTCGGTGAAACCTTATATGAGTTAAAGGGAAACTTCGCAAAAAAATGAAAAATTGATATTATGTTCATTATGTATAAAAAATCACAAATTCATAAATATTAAAGTTTTATTCTGCTAGATAAATAAACTCATCATAGATACCAGGAATGAAATTTTATATTTACGCCAGACGCGCGTTTCGTCTACAAAAGACTCATCAGTGACGCTCGAATCAAAAAATATTAAAAAGGCCAAAAAAAGTACGAAGTTGAAAAGCATTGAGGACCAAAAATTCCTAAAAGTTTTGCCAAATACAGCTAAGGTAATCTATTCCTGAGGTAGAACAGCCTAAGTATTTCAAAATTCAAAGTTTTGTTAACAGTTAATTTATAATTATGAACATATCAATGATCACTCAAGTCAACACAAAAGTGCTAACTACTGGGCTGTTGATACCCTCGGGGAAATAAATCTCCACCAGCAGTGGCATCGACCCAGTGGTTGTAAATAAACTCATCATAGATACCAGGATTGAAATTTTATATTTACGCCAGACGCGCGTTTCGTCTACAAAAGACTCATCAGTGACGCTCGAATCAAAAAATATTAAAAAGGCCAAATAAAGTACGAAGTTGAAGAGCATTGAGGACCAAAAATTCCTAAAAGTTTTGCCAAATACAGCTAAGGTAATCTATTCCTGAGGTAGAAAAGCCTTAGTATTTCAAAAATTCAAAGTTTTGTTAACAGTTAATTTATAATTATGAACATATCAATGATAACTCAAGTCAACACAGAAGTGCTGACTACTGGGCTGGTGATACCCTCGGAGAAATAAATCTCCACCAGCAGTGGCATCGACCCAGTGGTTGTAAATAAACTCATCATGGATACCAGGATTGAAATTTTATATTTACGCCAGACGCGCGTTTCGTAAGGGATCACCATCGATTTTAAATTGAGAATATCAATTCTCTGCTTGAGGCCATTGTGTCATCTTCCCGTTTTACGAAACCACTTGATATCAATAAACCAAAAAGGACCAAAACCAGCAGTAATCTAACGTAGTCGTAATTGAGTGTCGATATTTTGTCAAGCGTACGGTTGTTTTATTCGACAAGGAAAGCATAAACAGTTAACCGGGTCACAAAAATTATTATAATAGACATGGTTCAAATCAAAAATAAGTGTTTTATGTCAGATTGTTTTCGAAAATCTAATTTGTTCGTAATTCTTTTAGTTTTATGTAATAAACTTATTTAAATAAATTCGGACCTTCCCTTATCTGATCACCAGCATGGCTAAAGGAATTATTCCCCGAGGTATTGCGAGATGACACGTCCAGGTATTCAAGCGATTTCCTGTCGCGGGCTACAAATTCTTATTACGCAATTACATAATGCAAGTTCATGCATCGCTTCACTTCTGAGGGTATTGACCAGTGTACGCGGCCGATAACCTGTAACTTTTCATTTTAAAACTATCAGGTGTAATATACGTCTTTGTCTTGCGTGTCCGATAGTGATATACTATAGTCATTACTAAACTCATACGCTTGTTTACAAATAACATTTCTAGTATAAAGAATGATATTTATGAAAATCTAAATAATTCCAAAAAAAGATTTGATAAAATAAAAATCTATTTACATATTTTCCAAGGGTAAATTGGGGAAAATGTAAGTATATACTCGTTGTCAATAATTATGAACATTTTCAAACATACAAATATTGATTTAACAAAAATGTACGCACTTGTCGATCATTGGTTTATACGCCTAGATAGAAAGTTACGGAACTATAGATAGCCGCAATTTAAAATATAAACATGTATAAGTTGAATATTAGAGAAAAACATCCAGAACCAATCTGAATTAAATACATGTCGATATCTAACTTGCTTTGGTTCATCAAAGTTATGAACATAGTAAAATCACAGATTTATATTTCAATTAGATTATTCTCGAACAGTTAAAGAAATTCGTCATCATCAAAATTGTTGGGTATAATGTATGATAATGTGAACATGGTTCTATTAGTACCTTAGTAACTGGACGTACACTAATGATCCCCAAAAAGCCTATATTTGAAGAAATTGTTAGATATATTGTTCCCAGGTTTTGGGGGTTGGAGGTCAAGTCTATCGAAAGTTACAAAATAAAAACGTTGTATTTATATATTTTTTTTTTAAATCTTATTTTCAGACCTAATGAGGATGTGCATATTTTCCAGGAAAAATATTGAGTTTCAAATTAATTCCGGGATTTTTTTCTTTCTTGGTATTAATTCACAGAAATTTAAAGAAGATACTGCTTGTCCGCTTTATGAGTATTCTTGTCATTTTAGACAGACATATATATGTGTATATATGTCTCTGGTTTAGAGTGGGTTTATAAATGAATGATAAGTCTTGCAAAGGTACAAGATATAAAGCACATTGAAAATTTATTCCGCCGGTCTGTCTTCATTCAAAAAGGAAAGTTGACGTTAGATTGATTCTGCTAATTTTTTTTAAACATCGTTGGTCAAATAGCTAAAGAATTTATACGTTGTGAGATTTAAAATATTTTAATAATGGCATTCCCGATTAGGTAAATGTAAATCGCTTTGGACGGACCAAACTATATCAATGTAACTGATATAATTTTCTCTGCACATTTAAATATTCAAGGTTACCGATGATAATTTAAAATAGTACAGTTTTTGGTTTATACGCTCGTTTTCGTGGGTCATTTTTATTTATAGAATTATTTAATTGAAAGTAATTCAGAATTTCGATGTTACAACAAAATACTCACCTATTTATTTAAAAACTGAGCTAACGCAAAATATTAAAAAGATATATAACGGCGATTGAGGTATTTTGCCACCATATTCCTTCCCAAATAATTTTTTTTCTGTCTCAAAACCCTCACACTTCTCTTTTATCATTCTTTTTATATGTTTTTCACACCTGAAACGGTGAACCCTTGAGGCCAAACAACACTCTAGTGAAGATCAAAAGATTTAAATTACATAATGCTCATCTTTTAATTATCGTGAATTTAACCAGGCCTTTACCAGGTAGTGTCAGTATAATACACATTGTATTTACACAGTACTAGCGGGTAATGTTTGCTAGACTGAAGCAAGGATTTGTGTAGTAAGACAAATCCTTGACTGATGTAAAAGGTGAGAATACAAACATGCATTTTTATTACACTATCAGTTATAAATGTTTGTTCAACATATCCGTCGGAAAAAAAATCATAAAAATATTCTATTGTATGATTTACTTTTATTACAATAATCATATCAGAAATCCCTAAATTATAAATCGTACATTTTGATTTAAAAAATTGCACGGCTCATCACTTTACTCACTTAATTATTAGTTGGTTAAAAGATACGCAAAATAGTCGTCAATGCGCTTTTAACCGCGTTATTAGATGATTAACGAACAAGACTTAACATGAGATTAAATCCACTCCAGGCATGCAATTAGACTTAAACTACGTCACAGAAGTTAGGAAGTTCGAATAAATAAAATTAATAATTCCTAATTTTCTTCTTTATTAGTGTTCATATCCAGATAAAACTTGGTGAATATGTTTTTTATGGTATTATGAATTTAATAAAATGATAAGTAAAAAATCGAGAATTTTCCCTTTAACTTCCTTTACAAATTAAATTTGTCGTTATGTTTTTGTAACTCATAAACCGTTAGCCGCATAAACCTAGTCTAACAAGGTCAAAGGTCAAGATCATGTTCTCAATTTTGAGTTTTGCTTGTTTTTGCATAAGGTCTTTTGTAAAAGGTTGGGTGACATATGACCTTGAAAAATGTCAACCGGAAGTAATCTTTAGTTAATCGGAAGTAGCCATTTTTGCAATTTTTCATAGAAAAGTACCTAGAAACCATATATTTTTTTTCAATAGGCATACATCAACCTATCATATGAGACCAAAAGTGACCTTCAATAAAGCGGAAGTAGCTAATTATCTCCATTTTGATAGGCAAAAGTATAAAGAAACCATATATTTTTGAAATCAGTATAAATACAACTATCATATGAGACCGGAAGTAGAAATTATCGCCCTTTTTTCAGACAAATGTATATAGAAACCATCTATTTTTTTTAATCAGTATGAAGAAACCTAGCATTGGACGCCAATTGAAACTTTGAGTAAACCAGAGGTAGCTTCTCATCAATTACGTAGAAAATTGAAGTGGGAAGACCTTCAATTGTTCTCTGAACATTTGGTTTTTAATTTTTATAATTATTTTTATTTCAATTTTTAATTTGTTTTTAGTTTAAAAAAAAAATTAAAAAAAATATTTTGCAAATTGGTGCATCCGTCGAGCTTTTCTGGATTTACTATCATCAGGAACGCTCAAAAGTAATCATTTGAAAGTCAAATATATATAAGTACCGAAAACAGTTAAAAAAGTTAAATGCATGCTAAATGACTAAAAGGGACATAAAAATAATAGCCAAATCAATATAAGGTCAACATTGCCTTAGGAAGTTGGAACCTTAGTTTCTTAACATTTTCTAAATTTCTACAAACGAACAAGTTAAGAAATATTTGTTATGAATCATTTCAGTACAAAAGCACTGACTACCGATTTGATGAGACCCACTGGGCATACCATTTCTTATAAATACAAAAATCAGGACGCTGAATCATAATTTTGTCAATGTTGATTATTCCCTGCACTTTTTTGTCAAAAGATATGGCAGGAATAACACAATTATTATCAAATTCACACTAAACCTTCCTAAATAGGGAAAGCATATTCAATTTGTCAATATAGGTCTTCGATTATTAATTTACATTTTCGGAACAAATACAGCATATTACTTTGCACTATTTCGATGCTACTTTGGTGTGTTGCGTTATATTTTACACCTCTTTTTTTTATATTTTAATTAGAATTACATTTTTAACGGTGTTGCTGTGGTCATTCATTAAATGATTTAACAAAATATCTAGCAATGTTCGTCATAATGTATATACAATGTATATATAGATATCCATTTCATTTAATACCTGTATTTCATTTTTTCTATAAATTAATTGTTGAAAACTGTACAATGGTAAACATCAACGATTTTGATATCAATCTGGACATCTATGGCCACAGCGGAATTTGACGTATTTTTCGGGATTTTTTATATTTAGTGTTCATCAACTTCGTATTATATCTTGCATGTACGCGTTACTGACGAGACGTTTGTAGACGAAGCATGAGTCTTTCATAAGAATTGATAAGATTAATAGGATCTATGAATTTTGTGTTTTGCTGTGTATAAATTTCCATGTGACTTTCTTCTATTTTGTCTTATTTTATGGGCAATCGACTGGATGCAAGTCAATATGAAACAGGAATCAACATATATCGATATTTTAGGAAAAAGAAAATCAGAACTTAGTGCAGAATGATACATACAACTAAAACATACAACTAAATGTGTACATAAGTAACTTCCGAATTAGGGGAGAATACCAATAATACTTCTTCGAATATTATGTTTTTAAAAACACAAGGCAAACTGTTGCACAGATTAATACTAACGTCAATTTGGCAGAGTTATCGCTAGTAAGTAATGAATGAGTAGAAGGACAATTTTAAACCTATTTTACTCTCCCAGAAACGTTTGGTAAAAAACACAAACAGATCTATTGCACAAATTATCATATACGAATAAAGGTTTTCATGGATTTCATTAGTACAACTTTAGTAACTAAATTGAAAATTGATGACTGATATTCTTAATGTGTGCCAACACTGGTATTGACCTTACTGCTGTGAAAAAAGTCACTAAGATAATTATTTTTACTTTCAAGTTCACCATTACTAAAACGGCAAATTTGTTCTTTAATAAAAAGGAATTTTACTGGTTTAGAGCAGACCAGACAATTGTTTTCTTGTAAAGGTAATATTTCAAACCATATATGCATTATAACTATATACTCTGTCAGTATGTCTGCAATATATCAACCAGTTTTCAAAATCTTTATTTCACTTCCGTGTGTCTTCGTTTAGTATGAATTTCTTAATCTGACAAATAAAATGCAGAATCACGTTTCAAATATCTAATTTTGCTAGTACCTGTACAATTATGAAATACAAACGATAAAAGTAACTGTTTTTAAAGGGTTCACGGCTCTTAGAATATTGTAAATAACTTGATTCTACACAGAAAAGACTTGTCATATGTTTGGTCGCGTTTATGAATGAAGTCGCGTGCCTTGTCATTGATAAATTGACACGAGTGGAGATGAACACGTGACGCTGCTGCAATTTTTGTGACGTCACTGCCTAATATTTTCGAATGAGTTTTAGGTCATGTCCATAATATAGAAAAATATTAGGCAGTAGGATCAAAAGAAAAATGTACAAATTGCCGATAAAACTATATATCCTGTCGAAATGGAGATTGATGAAATGAGGGTTTTACATTTGAGGTCAGACGATCTTAAATAATGTTTGCTTAAACTGGTATATATATGATCACTAAGATAATTGTTTGTTTACACAAATTCATCATTGCATGTGCAGTCAAACTGACCGAAGAACAGACTTTTCGATTTTAAAGCAGGCATTGTACATTTTATTTTGTTGTAAGTAAATTATTTAAGTTATACATTAATAATGACTTGCTATAGTATAATAAGCATCTGTCAGTATGTATGCAAGCCAGTTTCAAATTGAATTTGTTCTGCAAAAATACGTTTTAACAATGCTATTTTTCATTTACTTCAATCAAATTTAGTTACTAGTTGCAAATTTATTTCGTTGTTGGTAGCTGTAAAAACCTTGTAAGTCACTTTATTTTACACAAAAAATGGTACCAGGCGTTGCTAGCTTGATGTCAGTGGCAATATATAACACTTTTCTTTTAATTATATTTTTTCATGAACAATTTCATTTTTTTAAGGAAAGAAGCTAGAACGATTTCATCTTTCTTTTTTACATATTTTTTTTAATTTTCTTACACATGTATGTGGTATTTTATTATATTTAATACGTATTAAGTGTCAAGTATACAATTTGACAGAAATGTAAAATGCTGTCTTTAGATTGACGTAATTGAATTGATAAAGTAGCTTCATATTTAAATGGCATCTAGTTATTCAAAAGAACTGATGCTTAATGTTTGGGTTGTTGAGACGAAGAAATGGTACATTCAGTCCGAAGCGATCTGATTATATCTAATAGGAGTTATTGCCCCTAAAATATTGAAATTAAGGGTAAACAGAACATAAATTCATTCTGATACATGATAAAGCCATAGTGTCGTTTGCAAAGGGTTGGATGACACATGACCTTGAAAAATATCAACCGGAAGTGACCTCTTGCATGTCGAAAGTAGCTATTTTTGCATAAATTCAAGAGAACTATACAAAACTATATATTTTTAGAATCAGCAAACAATAACCTTTTAATGACACCGGAAGTCACTTTCTGAGAACCGGAAGTAAATAATTACCTCCCTTATTTGAAATAAAGTATATAGAAACCATATATTTTCGAAATCAGTGTCAAGTAAATTATCTTATGGCACTTAATGTGACCTTCTGTAAACCGAAAGTGGCTGATTATCTTTCTTATTTCAAGTGAAAGTACATATACAACATACAATTGTGGAATAAGTGCTTAGCAAGCTAACATATGAGGCCGTAAGTGATATTTTCTAAACCGAAAGTTGCAAATTATTTGATTATAAGAAAATCAAAACCAATTTATATATATTTCCCAGCTATCATGAAATCTGATTTCAATGAGATGTTAACAAGATGGGATCTGTGATTCATATTATCAGATCAAAAGATCAAAACACTGTTTTTTACAGACATCTTAGCCAGTCTTTACGCTAAACTTTTCAAAACACAGGCCAGATTGGCCAGTACATTCTGAAATCCACAGGTCAAAATTTGTAACAGTTGAAAAACACTTAACCTGAATACAGGTTGTACACAAACTACTTCTACCTGTTTAACCTTGATGTCTATATAAGTTGTTGCCAGGTAATCACATACATTTATTTTCTTCATTTTTTGTTTGTTTACTTTGTTGATTTCAATTTCTACTATCTGCTAAATGACATTTGTATATGATGTGTATACTGTATACCCCTTGACATCTTCTGTAACCACGGTAACAAGTGCTAGCTATATTTTATAATTTATATCATCTATATAAAAATAATTCGTGTTTCATACTATCATCAATGAGATATTGCAGACACCATTAGGACTTAACAGAAGATGAACATGTATGACCCAGTGACATATAAATGTTTACCCATACATATGTTACCTCCTAGAATTTGCACTCCATTGATATATTTTATATTCAAAAAAAGTTACCCAATCCAGCTGTACAAGTAGCTCTGGGTATACCTTCATATAGGAAGACCCCCTCTTTTTGGTAAGAGCTGAAAGAAACGATTTTACCCAAGACAGGAGGCAAATTAATTCTCTGCAACTCAAAATGCAGGAATGAATTGTGTTCAAAGTAAAAATGAAACTTTGCTGAAGTAAGAATTAAATATGCGAGGCAACAGATCAAAATGAATAGTTTTATCCATCAAAAAATTCCCCCTCCGAAATATCAAAAGGTTTTCTCAATAAAACTAATTTATCCTAGCAGCTGTAACTCATAACCATAAAACAAACCTTAACCTCACAGAGTCAGGTCCACGTCCCCTTCAGTACAATGTATTATGAAAGTATAAAACTAAAAATGCCAGTAGTTTGAACACCATATGCAACTTTAAGATCACCATACCTTACTACCCAAATGAAATGTGAACTTCTTTGTTTTATGTCGTAATTCTTTACCTCAAATCTCCAGTTTCCTTGATTTGTTGGCAGTTCTCAGTTCATAAGTTGTCATTAAACATGTTAAAATGCGTAGATTTTGAAGTTGTCGTCAGCAAAAGATTAACCCGTTCTCATTGCGGGATTCCGTTGACCTCATCGACAATGAAATGTTTGTGTGAGTTGCCTGTTTTATTTCATTGATTCATATGCCCTCAATATTTTTTGTCAAGTTAAATCAACAGCAAAAAGTATTGTAGACAGTCTTCTGCCGGCATCCATCTCGTCATCATAATCTACATCTCAGAGGCGTTTTAAAAACCGACTCCGGACGCAAGATTTACGGATAGTGTAATGATGAAGTCTTTTACACCTTTTCACATGTTTTTCACTTATTCTTGAAAACAATGAGATAATTATATTATGAATTACTGAAACATGACAAAAAACTTTAATACTGAAAAATGACAAAATGGTGCAGTACTGAAAATTACTAAAATGTATATGTAGTGGCATGAAAAATACATGTAAGCGCTAGGTAAGTTCCTGGTAGTGTAGTGCTAATTTTCGGGTCTACATCCAAACTTATATTCCATCTCGTCGATTTAAGGTTAATGTAATTCACGTCTGCAAGCATGGTGAACTGTAGGGCCAGGAACAGTTAATATTTCTTGTTGTCTATCGGAGCTAATTTTGATGATAACATCACAGCCTTCCTTTCCAAAAGTAATTGTGGAGTCGCCGTTTTCAAGGGGATTGTCACAAAAGGTACAGTTGTCGATGATGCCATCTGTAATAATAATAATAAAATGTTAAAAAATCAACCTTTTAAATATTTTGTTTCATTGAATGTATTACATGCATGTTATTTTGAGTCACGAATTAAACTTTTGACTGTACTAACGGGATTTAGAAAATATAAAATAAATAAAAAAAATCCTCCATTTCTTAGAAACAAGTATGTATTCAACCATATCAGATGAAAGCGCAAAACAAAAAATAATATCATTTAGAGCTGCCAATTTTAAATACAATAAAAAAACATATGAAATGAAACGGTAATAAAACGGCAATTTTCACTAATAAATTGTATTTAAGAGTGTAAATATCAATTGGTATAAATCTGAATAAAATAGTGATGGAAAATATGTAACTTGAAATGGTCAGAATTGCTTTAAAAAATGTTAAAATTTCCATGTTCATTTCGATAATTGCAAATATATAATGATGCTAACGGCGTTCCATACTGTTTTTCATTTGAAATAGCAGAGGATAGTAGAGCAGAGGCTAGTAGTGGTCATCAATTCCTAGTTTTTCTTTTTTTTTTGGGATAAATTTTAGGAAGAGGTAATTGGTTTTATTAATAACCAAAACGACATATGACAGTTTGTAGGCTTAAATTCAAAATTAATTCATGAGAAGGCGTCGAAAGAGTCAAGGTGTTCACTGTTGACAGAAAGATTGTACAGACCAACAAGTTGTCATTGCTGAACGTTTATATATGAATTTCACACTATAAACATACCTACAATACAACTCAGAGTCTTTTATTCCATTAAAATACTTACCAATACTGGCAAAATCGTAGATACCAAAGCAGCAAATTCGTCTGCTATATTTCGGTTATTTCCCTTTTGTGAACTCTTTCACTCTACCGTAGCCCGAACTTTATGTAATTTACACGAAAGTTATTAGCAAATTTGAAATCGGTTTTAATAAAAAAAAAAAATGGCGATCGATTTTTGTCGATTTTTAAAATGTTGTTTAGAAATAATTTATAACTCAAATTCCACAAAACATTTCTTTTGTTGTAATTTGTTTGACGTTAAACTTTATTTTGACTAGACTAATAGTGTTTTGGTTCAAATTGATCCCATCAAAATCCAATACTTGTATTACTATTACTCTAGGTTTTTCAAACTATTTTTGTTGCCACATATTTTGATAAAAACAGACAGTTTCTGATTTTTAAACTTTTGAGATTTTTTACAATTTTGTCAATTTGTTAATATGAACTCAAAATGCTTATCCTAAATCATGAGCTAATATATATCGTCAGTGAAAATATGTATTTGGCGCCTTTCTGGAACGGAGATAAATTTTTATGTCACAATATCCATTCTAATAAGGAAAACACTTCCCCTACCCCATGCAAATTATTGTAAATATGAAAAATTGACTGGCTTGAAATTATAAAAAATAAGTATTAACTCTGTTCAAGCTTCCTTTACTTATAAACTACTAATATTCCGAGCTATATATGTAATGAGGAAAAATTACAAAACCGACAATCTAAGATTTTTAAAATGAGCAGGTTATCCAAGTTTTGATTTTTTCACTTCTCTCAGAACTACTGACATTTGTTTAATTAAAATTTGATGATCTCAATAAATCATTAATGTATTGAAGTTCTCAGAATACAAATCTTTGATTGATTCCGTAGTATAAATCACAGCAAAATTGAAAATAATACCCCTCCCTCAAAAGTTTGTTGATTCATACATACATGTATATGTTTTTAGTTGTTATTTCATTCCATTGATCTCCAATTTTATCAGTACAATTGATTAAATTCTTGTATACATTTGAAAGCAAAAACATTACTGTTTTCATTGAGGCAATCAACTTCTATGTTAACAGAAATATTCACTTTCCATAAAGATGAGAGAAAAAATCAAGACAGGAGATGATAGGAAAAAATGAAAAATAAAAAATGTAAATTTTCACAAGCCTATGATTACAAACACAGCTATTCAAAATATGTATTGTTTATATAATAAGTATTCAATAAAAATGCAAATAAGTGTTTGGTTGTGTAAGCCGGATTAGTACCATTTTTATATGTTTGCCCAAATTTGCAAAAGTAGTTGCATGTTTTGTTGTATCGTTAATTTAGATTTTATAAGAGAACATTAATGATCTATATGGTGTTAAAAACGTTAAATACATTGTGGCATTTATACTAGCCAATATGTTTTGATTTAACGAAAGCTAGTTGATATAACATGGATATTTAAGACATTTGATTTATTGATAAAAACAAATCAGCGAATCTAAAAGTCAGAAACTTAATCTCATCATTATTAGTTCCGAGCATTAGATTTTCGTTGTCTACAAATATATTCCCTAATGTGGACAGTGTATAACTTGCAAATTTTTTTCATCCACTTTCCAAATTTATTTTCTGATATTTTATACATGAAATATTAAGTAAGGGGATGAAATAACATGTTAAAAAAATTTGAGTGCTGAATCTTTATGTTAAGTAGTTATTTGGTCAAGTTAAAAAAGGTCAAAAACTAGTATGTCTGAAGCTGTCAAATTGAATTTTAGACCCCCTTAACATAGAATTGTCAATATTTTAAGTTAGAGCTGGTAGACTTTTCTATAATGTTTATATCATTTGTCCCAATAGTAGTACACAACACTGTAAAAATCTTTTTGAGATAGAGCAGGTGCGATTTTTGTAATTTGAATTTATTGTCTAAAAGAAAATCACTACGAAATAACTGTGTTCTCGTGCCAAAGAGACTACATATTGTGCATCAAACCTTTAAAACACCACCAAATATTTCAACTCAATAATTATTTCAGCAAGTAATCAATTGTTATAGATCATGTTTTGTTTAATCTTTGTTGACGATTTGTCATGGGGTAGGGTTTTATATTGCATTTGTGGGAACAAATTGAACAATAAAGCTAAAAAACTGATAAAATTTTGAAAGCTCATAACCTGAGCTTTTTTTTATACCATACTTGAGTATATACTGAACTCTTACGTATTAGTCAACAAGTGTATCATGTGTATGGGTTTGTATTCACAGTAACTTCTGTCGGAAATCTTTATTTAAGTGAACATATTGATTTTTTTCGAAATTCTTAATTATCATTAGCTTCACAACTAGCACTGTGGAAAGTTTTTTGCTCTTAACATAAAATGATCAATTGTTCTGATCTTCATGTTTCAGGTCTTTGGTGGATTCGTGTTTGTTAAAGCATATATATATTACTTTGTGTCCATATTCTCCGTGTTGAATCTAGACCACTTGTTTTTTGGGTTTTTTTTCCCTTAGTAATCGGACGTTTATTTCTACAGTACTAAAAATCTACATTGAAAATATAAAATAAAAAGTTAAGTAAAATAGTAGGAAAATCAGATCGTTGTGCTCAAAACGTGTATTTAATTAAACGTAAGTTGGATTATGACTGATTAAACTAATATTTTTGCGAATTAAGAGTACATCTATCAAATCGAATATAATTTTACCAAAAAAATCCATTCCTGCCTTTGAAAAACTGGACCGATTTACGAACAACCATAATTCCGATCAGGACACTTCACGTACTGGGATAGGTGTTGGCTTTTTTTAGCGGGATTAATGACAACAATCTTATGTCTGTTGATTGACAAAAATACGAGGGAATAACGTTATGCATAACTCTGTGCATTGATTCAAATTATTAAGACATTGAAATTTCTTGATACTATTCCCAATGCTGGTCAATGTTTTGTAATAAACTTTGATTTTAATAGCTTCCCCTATATTTTACGATTAATATATCATAATATGTTAGCATGATATTATGTTAATTAAAGTACCGAAATTATTTAAACCTTACCTACATGTATTTTCCTCTTTACCTTTTAACATTTTCGCTAGATATGTCTTTGTTCCTTTTGATAAGGTTTCCAAATTATTTGAATAGAAATAGATTTCAAGGAACTCAGATGTTGTAAAATATGGTTGCTAAGATATTTGTTTGTGTATTCAAACTTTTCATTCAGTATGCAGTTAAACTGATAAGTTGGTTGAATTGTACAGATTTTCAAGATGTATCTACATTACCTTGGCTATATATGAATATTTTATTGTTTAATATTCATCTGTTAGGAGGTATATAATATCTCAAACAGATATATCACACTTTCAGTTGCCTACTATGTTCAACATTGATCTGTTTGTATTGACGAATATGACAAATGCAATGAAGAAATACATTTAGAAAACTTTGTTTGTAAGGCAAATGAACGATAACTAAATGACCACCCTCGACATGCTAGATGGACATATGTTTCGTGTTTGGTGGGTCCTAAATTTTGATTCCTTAAAAACCAATATGCCGTCATGTCTTGGTAGTTTGCTACCGTCTGGAATCACATACCTCCTTTCATTCACTTTTTCTTAAGTAAGATACATGTTATGTTATTGAAAATAATATCTATAGCAGTATTTGGCTATCATTTTGAAGACGCGTTGCATAATCTGAAAGATGTATAAATTCCATTTTTTTAAAAGATATAAGAAGATGTGGTATGAGTGCCAATTAGACAACTCTCCATCTAAGTCAAATATTGTAAAAGTAAACCATTATAGGTCAAAGTACGATCTACAACACGGAGCCTTTGCTCACGCCGAACATTACGTGTAATAAAGTTAACATACTCTTTTTACTAAATTTTCACATATCAATCTTCAGTGATGTTCGAGTCTAAAACATTTGAAAATCCAAAACTAGTTCATAAATAGCAGAGCTGATAAAAGTAAATCCAAAGCTATATATATGACTTGTGTAAAGTGTGCTATTTTGAAGAAATAGAAAGTATTGACATTTGGACAGATTTGATTTAATGGTTATCTGGATTTAGTCATTAGAGAATGGAGAGAATACCTGTATCATTTGATGACCAAATTTTCAACTAGAGCAGGAATGAACACATTTTTATCAAATTGAACAAAATCTGACTAAACAGGAAAAACATCATCATTTGGTCGCTATACATTATTGATTAGTATTTACGGTGTATAGAACAACCAACACATTGTAATTTTGAATATTTGCATTCGACTTTCTAGTTTTTGCTCTAAAACTGCAATGAAAACTGTATTTAGCTACTCAATATCTTAAGTCATTTCAAATTTATTTCAAGGTCTGATGGCTCTAGAACGCTTGTACGTAACTTGATTAAAAAGTATATTTACCACCATGTGTTGCTCGTTACCTATTGCATTGTATCAAACTTTCCCTTTTATCATTGTTTTTATATAGAATTATATTTTGTTACAACAATCTACTATAATTTGTTTAAAATTTTTTAAAACAGTTTCCCAAATTTTTGAAAGGATAGATATTTTTTTTTCTTTTGGACTATATGTGATGTGTGCCATTTTTAAGAAATAAACAATAATGATGTTAATGTATTTCAAGGTTTGACGGTTTTGTCAATGCTTGGAAATAACTGTTGAACGTTACTCATCTTAAGCCATATTTGAAAAATGACTATTTATATATACCTTTAAAAAAAAGGAAGTCGATTATTTTGGTCAAGTTGCAATCGTTTTCCAACTATCAAGAAATGAATAAATTTCGTTTTGATTTCACTTTGTACTACATGTAAGATGTTAAAAATCAGGACGTTTAGAACTACGTTATTGAACTGAAAAGATAACTTAAAGTGGTCTAACTTTTAGTCAATGGAGAAGATATACTGTATATTTTTATGACAAGATAATTACGTTCATCGGGGACAAAAATTCAAACCTTCCTAACGAGGAATATCATTATAACTTCTGCGCGCTTTATGCATTCTATTAGCAATTTACATTTTCAGAACAACTATAAAAATGTACTGTTGTAATTACAAGATACAAGTAAATGTGAACTGTCTCCTTTGTTTTCGTATTATGCATTAACATATATCAATATATAACGATAAAACTTTGATTCTGCGATATAAAACAAAGTCATAATTGTTCTTTGTAGCTCTAAATTGGTATCACAATTTTCAAAATTGTCGTTGGTTATTTCCAAATGAAAAGGGCAAACCATTTTTAGACCAATATCATTTCTCCAAAATTCCGATGATTAAAAACACAAAGGAAACCGGTGTGCAAAATAAAATATTTATGTTAAGGATTTTATCATGTTTATATCGTTAATATTGACAGCTTAGGTACATAAAAGAGAGGCGAAAGATACCAGAGGGCCATTTAAACTCATGACTCGAAAATAAGCTGCCAACGCCATGGCTAAAAAAGGAAAAGACCAACAGACAAACAATAGTACACAAAACACAAGATAGAAAACTAAAAACTGAGCAACACGAACCCCACCAAAAAATGGGGGAGATCTCAGGTGCTCCGGAAGGGTAAGCAGATCCTGCTCCACATGTGGCGCCCATCGTATTGCTCCTGTTAGTATTATTCCGGTAATAAGTCTAATTCGGTAGGTCACATTCGTGCACGTACATGTAATATACCTATATTGGCATAGTCGTAGCTGTTGTAAAATGTGGTCACTAGGATAAATGTTTTTGAATTTAAATTCATCATGGAATATGCAGTAAAACCATACCAGACAGTATTGAAAAGCATACCTTGAACAAGTTATTCAAGTCATGCATGCAAAAAACCTATGTATTGTATTATAAACATTGTCAGTATATATGCAATAGTTTAACCAGTTTTCAAACAGATATACTAACTTCCCATTGGTCTTCTTTTCCAAAGGTTAATATGTTTGCATTGAGGCATTCGATAAATTCTATGCAGAAATATATTTCAAAATTATACTTCACAGGTACCTGTACAACATCCAAATTGCAACGCTTGACGTTATTCTCTTTACAGGTTTGACGGCTCTTAAAGAATTAACTTGATTTCACCAAAATATATGTGCCTTCATGTGTTTACATTTTTCATTCAAAGTTTTATTAATTTCTGTCTATTTAATTAAGTACGTATAAAGTGTACACATTTAAACAGATATAACAGATAAGGAGAAGGACCTTAAGATTTATGTAATTGAAATTCTGATATCACTTAAGGTGATGTGAATTTTGTCAAAGTAGAGGTTACCCTGTATCTATTTAGAACAAACGTGTTTATTGGAACAGAGATGATATAAATCTTTTTTTTTCAAATTGAGACAAAACATTGCTTACGAAGAATATCAAAATCGACCTCATGCTACACAATTGTAAATCTTTGATCAGTAGTAAAAATGTTCAGAAAATTTTATCTTTGATTAACTGTACACATTTTTCATAACAGTAAAATATGTGATTAGTAGTACACATTTTACAGAACAATCAATTCTGTCATTAGTTGTACACATTTTCAGAACAGTTACATCTTTGCACTTTGGAATACTTCAATTTGACATTATTGTATTTAGTAAAAAAACTCAGATGAAAATTATAAAAAGATCTAGATGTATATCGTCATTTCTTTTCTATTTTTGAAACCCGTTTGCATTATTCTAAGAAATGTAAATAATAAAGACATGTGTATTTATGTTATTGAGTTGATAAGATGAAGTAATGTCATCTTAATTCTGACTTTCATGTATTGTGCCATACCTTAAAGTTATCAACTGGATTCCATGCTAATGTTAATAATGTCTCAACATGTATCTCAATATAACGATAAAATTCTGATTACGATCCTTAATTAAATATCCGACAATGAAATTATCTTGCTCCATTCATTTTTTTTTTGTCCTGAACGCGTCTAAGTAACTTGGTTGCCCAAACAAATAATGTGCCACCATCCGTTGCTTTGTTTGATATTGCATTATATCACAGTTATCATTTCATTGTTTTTTTTTACATCAAATTCGATTTTGTTAAGGCATTATCTATTGTATATTTTTTTCACTTTTTGAAAAGGTTTTTCAATTTTTTCAAGAAATGAGTAAAATTGATTGTAATGTTATATGGAATGATCTTTAAGGTTAACAATTTCTAAGAAATAAATAATAATGATATGAATTAATTTCAAGGCTGGACGGCTTCGTTAGACGTTAATAATTTAAGCCGTACATGAACAATGTCTATACTTCTAAACAAATAAGGGATGTCGATTATGGCCACGTTGAAGCGTGATAACGTTTTTCTAGTCTTCAAGAAACCAATACAGTTCGTTTCTTCTTTTATTTGGTTTTACGGTTAAGATGTGCTTTTCTAAGATGTAAAGCAATCAAGACGTTTAGATTTACGTTATTAAATAATACGTCAACTTAAGGTGATCTGAATTTTGTAAATGGAGATAATAAATACCCTGTATGTGTGTATGAAAAATTAATTAATTTGAACAGGGATGACAAAATATTTTCAAATTGAGACCAGCCTTCCGCAAAAGGTCACATATCATCAATATGTCGCTATATTTCTCTGAATCGTAATTTACATTTTTAGAACATGCAAAAAATTGTACTTTGATAATTGTTTTGTATTCAAATTCGTCATTTGGTTATGCAATACAACTGTTTATAGACCATTTTTTTTTTAGATTTTATAGCAGACCTTGAACATTTTATTTTTAACATAAATCATTTACGTCAGAAATGAATCATACTATTTATTGCATGTACACATCTGTCAGTATGTATGCAATATTTAAGACAATTTTCAAACAAAACACTTCCATTGGTCTACTTTTTCCCAAGGTTGATATGTTTGCATTGATGAATTTTACAGAAGTTATGCTAATTTAGTTTCAAAAAATTAATTTTGCAGGCGCCTGGACTATAACCGAATAGCAATGCTGGACGTAAATCTCTTTCAAGGGTTGGTGACTCTAACAAGATTGTAAGTAACTTGATTCTGCAAAAATAATTGCTTTCATGTGTTGTCTGTTTGTTTTTGTAATAATTTAAATTATCTATTTGAAAACATTTTAACATTTTCTACTAAGGTTTACGAATTTGTGTCAATTAATTTGGTATTACATGCAAAATGTACCATTTTCAAGAAATCAAGGACATTACGATTTATGATATTGAATTGATAAGATAACTTTAACTGATGTGAATTTTGTGCATGGTGATGATATCTTGTATCTATTTCTGACAAGATAGTTAATGAGACCAGATATCACATAATTTATATGGAAATGGAGACCAAAAAGTAGAATCTTTGACTTTGGACTTCTTCAACTTGACATTTTGGTATTTGTCCCAAAATGAAAATGAACATTATATGAAATAACCAATTATCTATAGCCATTTCTTTTCTTATTTTGAAAACGGTTTGCAATATTCCTGAACATTTAGTTTAATTCAATTTGGTACTGTTTCGAAGACAAAAAAACATAAGGCCATTTAAATGTATCTGATGGAATTGATAGACAACTTCCGATCGTCTGAATTCTGTCGGTTTTCTATTTTGTCCTATTTTAAGATAATTAACAAGACATCAGTTAATATAAAATAGATGAAAACTAACATCGCTTTCTTGCAATACAATTTTGATTCAGATCGTTCTAACAAGATCATTATAAAACTAAAATCATACTTGTTTTATTGTCGTTCGACATTATACCCCGATTTGTAAGGTTTTCGTAAGTTACTCCTGAACTAAAACGGGAAACCATTTAAGACCAATACCAATATTTCTCCCCAATAATATATATTTGTTAAAAAATAACAATGGAAACCGTTGTGCAAAATACATTATATCAGTAATGGATGATATTGGGTTAATATGGACAACGTGGGTGACCGAATGAAACAAGGACTGATATTCCAGTCATCATCATTTACACACAACAACATTTAACATTACATAAAAACCTTTTTAAAGAAGAACAGCAGTATCGATTTGGTGCTATACATGTGAACATCTTTGAGTATTACATATTGTTAGAACAATCACATATTTGTACTTGGTTGATTTCAATTTGTCCCAAAACTAACAGGAAATTATATGAAGCTACTTAATGTCTTTAGTGGTTTTTTTTTTTTTATTTATTTATTTTTTATCTTGAAACCCGTCTGCAATTTTCCTAGAACTGTCGTTCTGATTAAATTATGTACCGTTTCTAAGAAATACACAAAAAAATAAAGACGTTTAGACTGATGTGACGGAATAGATAACATAACTACGGATCATTTGGATTCTGAATATTTTCTATTTCATCATATTCTATGGAAATTAACAAGATATGAGTTAATATCAAATATGTATAAACAAATGTCGCCATATTACGAAAACATTCTGATTCTGATAGAGTCCGAAAACTGAAACTGAAATCATAATTGTTTTAGCGTACGTTAAAATTGGTTCCCAAATTTGCAAAGTTGTCATTGATTAATTCTGAAAGAGAAAGGCAAGTCATTTTAGACCTATATTATTTCCACCGAAAGTATTTTGATAAAAAACAACAGGAAAGAAAACCGTTGCAATTGATAATGTATGAGTTTAAATTTTTACAGATTTTACACGGAAAACTTAGGTAACTGAATTAAAAAGTTTGAACTGATATTTCTGCCAGCGTTATTGCAATTAAACTCAAAAGATTTATTATGTTCTGTCCATCTAATTTGATATTACATATACTATGTATAAAGTGTACATTTTTTTTTTAAGAAATAATAAATAAGGACCTTTAGATTTATTTTATTGAATTGCTGATATAACTTAAGAGGATATGAATTTTGTTAATGAAAATGTTGCCCAGTTTCTGTTTAGGACAAGCTATATTACAGGAGCAGAGATTACAATCTTATCAATATTGTGATTGTGATCAAATTTATTTCTTATCTATTACAATTGAGACCAAACCTTCCTATTGAAGAATACTCTTATCAATCCAGTGATACACATTTTGGATTAGTATTTCACCTTTGCAGAACAACCAAAACGTACTTTTTAACCTTTTTCATACGACTTTTTTGTATTAGGCCAAAAACAGATATAGAAAGTGTATGAAGCTGCTAAAAATATATGTATGACTCGGAGGTGCGACAGGGACGCTGAAGTGCGATGGTCTACGCATAAGTGCGATGATCTATTTGACGCGTGATGGCTTGTTTAAATTCTACAGATGTGCATTTATTACGAGAAGTATTTTTTGAATAGTTAGTAAATAAATTCACATTCATTATTGTCTATGTCTGTCCTTAATTTCAGTTGCTTACTTAATGGGAGATCGTCCTCTTTGATTATCTGCATGTGGACATAATTCTGCGTTAACATTTTATCTTTACTTTGTTCCTCTCGTAAGTTCCTAGTTACCGTTTTATTATAAACGGAGAGTCTGTCTGCGGACCCGTATGTATTTAAAGAATGCCACGATTCATCGTACGTATATGAAAGGAAACTTTTGTAGAAATTTGAAAAAAAATGTTGTTACTAAAGACGGTTACCCAATCCTCCCTATTTCTCGTAGAATTAAAAGTTTATAAGCCACTTATTAACTTAGAAACCTGATAAACTGCTTCTAACAAGCAAATTGACTTCTCCATCGACAAGAAAAGCATTGAAAATGTAGTTTGTGTAGATCATCGCACTTCAGCGTTACCACCAACGCACTTTGGCGTAGCTATCAACAAGATAGCGTCACACTATCACCATCGCACTTCAGCGTGACAAAAACACACTTCAGCGTTATTAAAAATTCACTTCAGCGTCCAATCATCGCAATTCAGCGTGACCAACCCGGTTCGGAGTAACATCGAGGTTCAGAGTCCTACACATATACATGATATATAGTTATTTCCTTCCTCTTTTTGAAAATCGTCTGTATAAATTTCGATTTAATTTGATTTGGTACCATTTCTTTGAAATAAATAGTGAGGATGTTTACATCTATGTAATTGGATTTCTAAGGTTCTAAGGTGCAATGAATTGTGCAAATTCAGGGGATTTCATATTTGTGTTTATAACATGATAGTTTAGTGAAGCAGGGATGACAAAAACATGAAATTGAGACAAATATAAAAATTGACAACTATAGATCCACGTTTGGCCTTCATAAACTAGCAAAACCAATACCACAAAGTAAGCCATAAAAGCCCCGAGCATGACAATTGAAAAACAATTGAAACGAGAAAACTAACGGCCAGATTTTTGTAGAAAACAATAAACTAAAAACAAGAATGATATACAGCAATAAACGACAACCCTTGAACAATGTGCTGACATTCAACTAAGAGGATTAAGGTCCTGTGTAGGTCATTATACACCCTGTTGGTAGATTGGACAGGAAATAACAGTAAACGGACACATGTTTAGTTCTTTTATGAATCCGTGTAATGATCCTTCACTTAATCATAAAAATAGAATAAATAAAGTCATTTTTAAAGGCAGAGATATATTATGTGTTGCCCATTTTTTTCTATGCAAACGACTGACCATTTTTGCTCTATACCAGACATCATGTGTAGATTTTAAATCACACCTATTTACTTCTGAACCTCTTTTCATTAAACATCTGTTTCATATATTGTGACCAATTTTTGAAAAAAGCATTTTCGAATTGCCTGAAATAACACCGTGAATTTCAACATAAATACAGGGAGATGAAGTGCATGTATGATTACCAATGACACAACATCTATAGACAATAATTTGCAAAACTAAAACCATGTGGTACGCTTAAATAGGCGACAAGATGTTAAACATTTGACAATTGAAAGCCAATGATAGGATTAATACTACAAAGATGAACACAAAATCAAATATGACAGACAGCAACCAACGACAAATGTTTTACAATCGATACTGAAGTGAAAAACTTGTGCCTGATTCATTTGTGTTTTTTAACAATACAATATGTTTCAACCAAAAATAACTACCTGATTACAAGTGTATCTATTAGAACAACACATTAATTAAGTGTCGTTTCTGTGTCATCAATCATATGCTAACTTTGAACAGTGCTGTAACAAAATAACAATAAGAACAAACTGTACAAATCATCTGAAATGGATTTATTCATCAAATCGGCAAGACGAATAAAGGAACTGAATGAAAATCAAAATGCTAAAAAAACCAATATCAGAGTACTCGCAGTTACTGAAAACATTTCAAAGCTAAGAACAACTAATACCCTTTTGATGCACCAGATCGAATTTAACATACAAACCAGACAAAAATTGTGCACAAAGTACACAAATTACCGATAACATAGTCAACACAGTAACCGGAAGCAAGGTCATTGTCCAATTCAAGTAGTAATTAAACCATGATCTCTCTGGCTCTAAGGTTAGTCCACCTCACACAATATATAATGTAAAGACGTCATGAGCAGTCTGAGAAACTTTTTGGGCTTTAAGATGTTATCGCCTGCAATTACGCTCGACATCTTTTTGCATTTTATAACATTGTTAAGAGGAATGCGATTTCCTTTTTTTATTATTTAAAACAAAGGTACATTAGAAATTGTATGCATCAAAGAGAATCAATTATAACATTTATGTTGTTGTTTATTAAACAGGCAGCTAAACGATAATCCTCTAGATTGCTCAATGTGCAAACTCGTCACATTCAAGCATTTTCTTCAAAGGAATAATACTTTCGGAGATTCTGGTGCAAAGTGTGAAGGTGAAGCGAAACTACTAATTGACCATAACTTCACCAACTGCAAAGGTAGTATAATACAGTTTATATTTGGAAAAAAAAAAGATTAACAAATGTCTCTGTAGGATGAAAGGAAAATATGCAGCATACAGCAAAGTTTTGGCACATATAGGTTGCACTTTGTAAATACAACTGTTTCACAAGCCACGCCTCTTTTCGGGAGATATATAATATTCATAGATATTTTGTTTTTTTTACGTACTGGTTTCCAGATATGATCTCTATGTTTCATCTTCTCAGAGAAATAACTTGGGAATGTTACCAGTATAAAAACACATGGTAGCGGCGAAAAATGAATTCTGAGGGAGATTCAAAGTGATGGTAGGCGTAGTACAGAATTTTAGTATAAGTTTAAACTCTTAGAAGTTCGGGTCATATAACTGTTGAAAATATGCCGCACAGTCCTACGTTTTGATCTTTGAATAAAAAAGTAGTGCATATCAACTTTCCGTTCTAGGATATAATTTTTCACGGCACTTCATAGTAAATGTGGTACAGCTCTAGCCGCAAAGGGAGTTTCTATGGGAAATTGCATATTCTATATTTACAGAAGTGCAACCTATACAATGCAAATGATGTCCATGTGTCAATGAAATAGCTTCTAAAATTACAACAAACAATCACATACAATTGATACAACAATGTGTTTGTGTTAAAAAGGGAGATGTGGTTTGATTGCCAATGAGACACACATAAACCAAAGATCAAAGGACACGGACGCAAGTAACTAAGGTGAACGTTCGCATCAATCATTACAATACAAAACAATAAGCTTTAAAGGCCAATCCATTTAAATAACGAAACAATTCAATCTCTTCCCTCTAACCTGGGACAGTGATGAAACTGATTAACATAGAAATAAACTGTACAATCAAATGGAAAAAGCTGTGCTAATTTGATCAATGCGATACACAAACAATCAAGCTAACAAAAGACACAACGTACCGATTTGAGAGTATTCATACTGTCATAGCTCTTGTATGCTATTTCAAAGTCAATAATTACCAATAAAAATCATGTTTTCATCAGCCTAAAATATAAATCAGTACAAAAGAAAAATAGGAGATGTGGTATGCTTTCCATTGAGACAAATGTAGAACACTTTTGGTTATTCATTCCGTATAGTCCGCTATAAAAATCCCCAGCGTATAGATAAACCTACATTATATGATTAAGAACAATAAACTAAACATTTGTTTATAACACGCCATGTTACGCACTTACACACAACACTACATACCTGTGTTTAAAATGACAAATTAAAATATCTGCTCCGGATATGCATTAACCTGAAGTAAGTTGTTATACTTAACAGAAAAAGATGTCAAACTAAAACAAAACTGGTAGATACAGTAATCTGTAGTTTAAGACCTTAGGCTTTGGTTGCGATTTGTCTACTTATCTCTGTACTTATATATTCACAAATACATCTTCAATTATTTGTGTTATACTGGTATTTTCTTGCATATTTCTTGTATAAAGAACAAAAAGTTTGTTTTGTATATTTTTCCGCATATCAGAGTCGTACTTCTCATTCCAAAAAAAACCTATTAAGACAAACGTTAATCGGATGAATGGTATTATGACGACAAGTAACTCAACAAAGTTAAAAATTTTCTAGGGGAATTTCATTTACATTTTTTTTTTTTTTTTTTTTTGGCGTGCAGTGGTCTGTTTGATATATAATTTGTTTTCCTCACAAGGATATTTTCACTTTTTTGAAACATTGTGCTTATTAGAGAAGACAAGAGCACCAGTATCACTCAGCATCAACCATGTTTAATTGGCAGAAGAAAAGATAAAACCAAATTGTATTGTTTAAACTAAGTTTTTTTGTAAGAAATTAGTAAACTATGACATTGCTTCAGAACTTCGTCTGTTTGACAAGCTTGATGTATCGTTTTTTTTTAAGTAGTTTGTTATTTTTTAATTATATATTTATCAGAAATGACAATAGTACCACATTCCGAAGCGGATCAACAGCAAACAAGTCTTCTTGGAAGTGGTACAGGTAAGATCATCATTCATATAATCAAATTGTTTACTAAACGAGAATGTAAACAAAATATTAAACACAAATGTTGTAATATAAAACGTGAACTAACACACGTACATGCAAGACACATATACTCCAAATTTAACAAACTAATATGATTTCATCTATGTTGTCTCATTATCGCTTTACTATATTTAAAATAAATTTTTCTCCTTTTTTCTTGCAAACGTCTTTGTAAATATTTCTTTGCTTGGCATATTACAAATTAACCCTGTTTTCCTCGTTTATCTTGTTTTTACCAATAACAATCCAAGATATTTCAGGGAAGCATTACCAGTGCAAACATTGAAACATGGTTCAGTGCTAGTATAGTTAACACTTTGATTTCATGTGAACAATTGGAAGACTTTAACATTTCTTCTTAATATGCACTTGACTGTTTGTTGAATCGTTATTTTTCCCAGAATTATGCTCCTTGTCATTTTATTGGATGATTGATGGATTGTTGCTTCTTTAAATTCCTTCAATTGTCATATGGTTTTTTTTTCAGAATCAGAAACGACAACAGAAGCATTTCCATCTTCTGCTTCTACAGGAAGTCCAACAGAAAGTACAACAGGTAAGGTCAGAATTGACGATAGTGAAAATTATATACTGATAGAGAAAAATGGAATATATGAATTAGAATTCTTAAAATTAAACGTTTATCAAATTATATTCAACATATAAAGAATGGCATAATGCTGCAGAAAATAAATTATATTGAATCCCATTGATTGGAACTGTGAAAACAAATGTATTACTGACGACTAGTGTCAAGCACATGTGCACAAAACTTGAGCCAGTCAAGAAAATAAAAACAAATGGGTTGCATATGAAATGTATAGTTTCAACATGTAGTTCGTAGCTATAATTTACATATCTAGTAATTAGACTAAATAAACATGAAATAAAGATATTATGGTAAGTACGGTAACCTGTAATTGCAGGACTGTGGTCTTTTTAGGAGAGTTGTCTTATTGATGTTTGACTTAATATATAAGTAAATACACATGTATGTATTTGTGTCTTTCGATTAAAACTAAATGCAGTAAATGAACCTTAATTAAACCTAACATTAATTAGATTAGATATCAAATAATTGGAAACTGTTATTCTCGCATAAGTAGGAATTGCTTTCTTTATCATGTTTATCTTGATTTGTTAAGCAGCAGAAACTAATCGGTCTACATCTGTAATGAATTTGTAAAAAAAACTACCTAAATGAAGACTTTTGCGTGATGTATGTTATCATTTCGACTTTTTCCTTCATGTTTTTTTTAATGTAGCCACATTTATGGAGATAATTTAGTAAAGTTGATTATATATATATGTTAACAAATGAAAGCAACACGTTATAAATTTCATGCGGCCGAAACGCTTTTCTTGATATACTTTCATCAGGAACGTTAACATCAGAATATTTGAAAGCCACGATGTATATGAACTGAAACATTTGAAGAGCTAAATGACGAAATAGGACCTAACAAAATAGTCAATGGTTAGACACACTGGTACTCGGTCAAGTAAGAGCAACAAAAAGAAGAAAACTCAAACACATAATCCGTGCAATTTGAGGAGAATGTTTTCTGTTTTCTGATGATTTTATCGTGTTAAGAAAATATAAAGCAGTTCATTTTCCCCATAAATTGTATCGATTAAAAGCTTGATTTTACTTTTTCACGTTGCTCTTACTTCACAGAGTACCAGGATGTCTTACCGCAAAGTAGGTAACCTGTCGACAAAATATAAACTCCGGAGTCAAAAGTCGGTAATATGAAAAAGGTCTATTAATCCTGTGAGACAAAAAAAAACCACTTTCCTTCAATTTGTTTTAAATTTAAATCGGACATAAACATTCAGATGCTTCATTTTCTTATTGTGTTTTTTCCACAAACTGTTCGAATTTCTATTATTACCACATATGCTCCTCCTCTTGTTTACCTTTTCCTTTTTTCGTACGACTTAGACTAAATACAGGAGATTTCCGGGAAAAATTAACAAAAACTAGCATGATCTTTCAAATTGTTCATAAATGTTGTCCTCCCATTAAATAATTCAAAGTTTGGTGACTTATGTTAACACATCTATTCAATCAAATTTTACATAAAAGATACCACAGATAATGTTATGTTTGAACTATATATCGACTAAACTAAACTTGTTAGACTGTTCATTTCTATGTAGTTACGTCCTAGCAGCGATAGTATATGACGTATATGTCTCCCATTTAATACACAACCTCAAAGTTTGCAATTACTATAATAATAATTTCTTGATAAAGTGCTGCTATTAATGAAGAGGCTGCTAAACAAAATGTTCCAAGTGGTAAAGTATAAGTCATCTCATTGTAAGATTTACGGACACAATCATGAGTTGGTTCACAGTTATGGAATATCTGTTTCATATATGACGAGGGATATTTTTTAATTGTTATCACCACAATCCTGTTCTGTTTTTTTTTTCTCAGAAGTGAGATCACCGAGTGAGGTTCTGCTTATGTAATACAGTTGGGTGTAGACCAATCATTTCATGTAAATAAACTCATCATAGATACCAAGATTGAATTTTTTTATTTGCGCCAGATGCGCGTTTCGTCTATAAACGGGCGAAACACATTACGCGGCTTTCAATCAAGTACACTTAATGTTAAAGCCATGAAAGCTCGTCAATATTTGTTGTATACAAGTATTGTCTTGCAAATGTCTTTTTAAAAAAATAAACCTAAAACTTATAAAAAAAAACTAGCGTCAATCGAATGTACAGTATTACAACCATAACTTACTCACAAAGTGAAAATTGAAAAAAAGCGGACTTTCTCATCTTCCAACATCGTTTGAATGTATTCCAATTTTACTCTTGCTTGCAGTTGTATTGTTTAAACTTTAGTTTTTGTATGGGACTTTTCAAATGTATGACCAGCGAATATATTCAAATCTTCTTTTACATGTTTTAAGCAAGAAAAATAAACTCTGTTAGAGAAGAAAATACTGTGATTCGAAGAAACATTATTTCAAAAAGACATAAACTTTCAGATGCTTAATTTTTTTAATGTGCTTTTTCCATAAACTTTTTGGCATTTCTATCATAACCTACTATGCTTCTCTTTTTTAATTGTTTTTCTTTATTCATATGATTTATACTTCATACAGGAGATTCCCTGGAAACATTAACAGAAACTAGCATGATCCTTTAACTGTGTGCTTTATAAGTGTTAATCTTCCAAAGTTTGGTGACTAATGTAAAGACATCTATTCCATCAAAATTTTAATAAAGGATATCACAGTTAAATTTAAGTATGCATTGTATATTGACTGAACAAAACTTTACAAAAAAGGGAATGATTTTAAGCATTCCGGTTGCGAACTGTTCATTTCGATACAGTAACGTTCCAGCAGCGCTTGTATATGACGTTTATGACGAATATATCTCCCAGTTGATACAATACCTCAGATCTTGTATTTACTTTAAAGATTTCTTGATAAAGCGCTGCTGTTGATTAAGAGGCTACTACTATTAATTATCCAAGTAATCAAGTATGTGTCATCCCTTTTGTTAGTTTTAATGACACCATCATAAGTTAGTTGACAGTTATGGAATGTCTGTGTCACATATGACGAGGGGTATGTTCTCATTATAACACCAAAATCCCGTTCTATTTTCCTCAACAGTGAGATCACCGGGCCTGATACAGGATTAATTTGCATAGCTCAGGATGGATTGTTTGACACAGAAGAAAAGGAATTTAAGTTTAAAAATGCTACATTTGTTGTTTTCATTCATATAAGGTGCTAATATGTTTTCTTCTATTGCAATATTATGAAACGGCATTAACATTTTGTTCCTTTTGTACCTCAGGATGGATAGTTGCACACAAATGGAGCGCTCTGAGTCTACGGTTACTAAAACTGATGTTGACACATTAAAAAGTGCAAATATATTTTTTTTTATTATATTCATGTACTGGCCTGATAAATGGCTACTTGTATACCTCAGGATATATTGTGTGTTATGAAAATAAAGAAATGTAAGCTCCAAATTACAAAATTAGTTGTAGGCATCAATAAAATGTGCCCTTTTTTCCCCTTTAGTTAAAATATTTAATGACATTATAATGTTCTCTGCCTGCCTCAGGATGGATAATTTAACAATGATTTAGAGCTTTTTATGTCTACGGTTACCAATACTTACGTCAATAATAATAAAAAATGACAACATTTCTCTTTTTTTAAAAGTCTTGTAATGGCCTGATGATGGAAAACTTTTTATAGTTCGGAATGGATTGTTTGGCATAGAAGGGAAGGAATTAAAGTTTAAAGGTGCTAAACTTGTTGTCGTCAATTCATATAAGGTTTCAATATTTTTCATTCTGTTAGAATATTATGTAACGGCGTTGCAATTTTGTTCTTTTAATACGTCAGGATGGATATTTACACAAATCAAACGCCCTTTAAGTCTGTGGTTACCAATACTTATGTCAATAATAACACCAAGTGCCAGCATTTCCTTTTATACCATAAGATGGTTTGTTTGACAAGAAAAAGAATGAATTATTTTGACGGAAGATTTCTTTTTATAAAAAGCAATTGGTGTGGTTTGCAGGGATAAACAGCTTTTTTAAATATGACATTATACAATTTATAAATATGTCTCTGATATAGGTCGATTAATAAAATCATTTTTAAACGCAATAAATCATGTACTACGGCAAATACTTTGGAATTAGGGTATTGTCTGAAAACAAATTTTTCAGAGACCATTTTATGTCGTTTGTTTTATTTCAAGTCATAAAGCATTGCATAGACACATCAACGATATATGTATATCGTTTACCACATATAAAACTTGTTTTTGAATATAGTTTTGCAGAATTTAATTATCCAATAATATCTAAAAATATTTCGTTAGTAATACTTCATGTATTTATCATTTGCAACATATTAATAATCCATTGAAAGAAAAATGAGGCTGCTAATTAATAGGAAAAACAAGAATTGGTATAGTTGTCTTACTATACAAATCTTTGTTAAACACGGAATTGCTGTAATCAAGATTAACATATCATGAGAATCGGGAAAAAGTAATTTAAAAAAGTTATGGTTGTATGTCTAAATTATATTTAAAAACCATTTAAACAAGAAAATATAGTTTATTTATAATTTTCACAAATAGTTAACTGGAATAGTAAACGTGCGTTTACAATGTGCATATAATGGTAAAGATGTATAATCAGAAATTTACGCCCGTCGTTTGCCACTGAATACACGGACACAAAGTAAATGCGTGTTTACTCGAGTAGACATACGAAATTTCCGTTTTAACTACGTTAACGTAATTATAGTAGACAGCTGTTTACTAGAAAACACGGAAACGGCAGTTAACAAATGAAATATGTACATGCGGCGTTAACTTAAGTTATGCTTGGTCTGCACCCAACTGTACCCCACTAGAGCACTTGAGATCACCCCGGTATTTAGTGGGGTTCGCATTGTTAAGAATTGAACTTTTTATTTGATATTTCGCAAAATCTTTGTCTTTCATAGATTTTCCTTTTTTAATAGCGTTGTCGATTGTCTTCGACTCATGAGTTTGAATTTCCTCTTATTATCATCTTTTTTATAGCTGTTTCTGCATTCGTGATAATTTTGTGCAGATTATGTCCTTATATGGAGCGCATTTATAACATTACTTAGGTTGTATCAATTAATTATTGTCTATATCTTATTATAATCATATCTGCCTGTTTGCTTTCTGACATTTGTTTGTCGCAGCGTGTAAAATAAAACATTCAATATAAGATCATATTAAGGTTTTGTATGCAAATTTGTAGTCAAACAATCATTTCAAGTGATTCGTTGTCACCAAGAATACAAAATGTTATCTGCTACAATAGATTCGTCATTTTACCGTTATATTGATTTAATCAACTAACAATGTAAAATAAATACATAAGCATTGGGACACACTGCTGTGCTAATGTGAGGAACGTTTAATCAAGTTAAAATTTTGATAGGATATTGAAAATTATCTTTACGGGATGATGTAAGACCTATGACACAGTAAATCGAAATAAGCAAAGTGAACTAATAATTTTTGTAAGCATGTTTAACACCAAATCTAATTTTGTTTTGTAGATAAAATTAGCATTAAAGTTATCGTTTTGTCATTGTCTGGAGCTGCCGTTTTCTTCATTCTCAGTTGCGCTTTCGTTTACTGTTTTCTGCACAAAATATTTGTAAAAAAAGCATTCATCAACGAGGAATTAGAAATAAATCAAAATACAGATGGAGAAATCGACACACTAGAGATGTCAGAATTATGATGAATAAAGTCATCCCCCTGAAGAAACCAGAACATATAACTCAATTGATGATGATCCAGTGTAGAGTTGAGGATGAAGATATCTAAAATGAAAATGATCCAATAATGAAGGAAAACAGTAAACGGTTTATAGCAAACACATCGAAGAACACAGAGCAATAACATTTAAAAGGTGTAAAAAGCGCACTTGACCAACTTTAAAATTGAATTTATCAAAATGTAAAATACTCTTTCTGAAATTCCCCTTAGATATAATTAATTAACTAATGACTTTATATTACTTGTTATTATTTTACCTACTCTTATGCCAATTATGACCTCATAACTGCGTATAATCTCATAACTGCTTATGAAATATAATTGCTTATATTCACGTCAATTAAGATCTGGAAAGTCGCCGTCAAAAACATACATTTATTTGAGCTCTGATGGATAGTTTTCTCGTTATCAATCATATACCAATTCTTTATCTCCATGTCAGATGGTCAATTAAATATTTTGTTTGTTTTAGAATTTTATTATATTCACATGTTTATCAAAGATCTTGTATATATTTATTCAATTATAATCATAAACGTATTTCCCCAGCAGCTTATCACACAATGCTGTTTGTTGTTCTGTTACATAGTTGTATAAATCATATGACATATATTATGTATTGTATTTATAAATTTTCTTCAGCAATTTCTATTTTAGTTAAGTTGAAGGTAGCAATGGAGCAATCAAAAACACAACAATCGCGAAATGACAGACATCTCTTTTGTTAAACACAACAAACAACAGTCCTACACGCTACACAGAAAAGTTAAGTTTGCGCAACACGAACCAACTGAAACAATGTTCTCCGTTAGGATTAGCAGTGATTGCTAAAAAGTGGAAATCGTTATAATTGTTTCTATGCTTACACAATACAAGACAGATGGTGTCCGTGCAATCCCATTTTGTAAGAATGTCTGTCTATCATAACGTTCTTTCAGAACTGTTATACTGATAAGTGACCAGATCTTCTTTTAACAATCAGTATATTTCGGTATATGAATCTGTTCAATCGAGCAGAATGGATTGAAATCGCCATTTTTTTATTTTCAGGGGAAATACTATTTTGTAGAACGAATTGCTATGAGGCGATTTTGGAAGATATATATTTTCTATGTGGAGAGTGTAGACCAACCAAGCATATCAATGCCGATTTGTAATCCTTATTGTCGTTTATCGCCCTCGTTGTCCCATTCATTTTGTTATTGGTTTCTTCTATGTGGTCTTGTAAATTTCATCTAGTAAATATTACTACTAGTATTTGATTTAGGTGTTTCTTTGTAATGTTTAACCTATCTATCATTGTGTTCAGTTATCGCCTTTTGTAATGTTATCATACATATGTGGTAAGATGTTCAATATACTTGTATATAAAAAGAAATGCATCTCTTTAGCTGTTTTTTTTTTGTAGTTACATATGTTTGCGTTGTACATTTTGCTAACTATCTGCAATGTTTATATTAATTGATTTTAACTTATTGTTCACATTGGATTTATAATAAATATTATTTATTGATTCTATTTATGGAGTATTATACCCTTACTGCTGCTCTTGCCAATAAAGGACATATTGACCCTACTCGATTTGACCATGTTAAACCCGAAAACAGTTATAATTGTAAAACGACTATGATGAAAAAACGATGGAGCATTTACTTACCTTCAATTTGACCTTAGGGTAGAGATAACCTATGACCTGATCCTTGACCTTGTGTAAATTAATTGAATTTTGTTAGAAAAGATAAAAGAATGAAGCATACAAAGCACCGTAAAATGTTAAAGACGAGTAAAGCCCCCATTTTGTTTACAAGTCAAATGTCTTAAGTCAAGGCCATGGTAAAAATGCTTAGCAACCACCCTTATTTGATACCAAGTACCAAGTAACCATGCGTGTCTTTAATCAGGACTGTATTGACTATTACATGGACCCTACCTAAATGTCAGGGGTGAATATCATCACATAAGTCCAGAGCAATCATTCATGTCTTGTGGAAAAGTGCCTAACAACCAATAATTTATTTTGGAAAAGTGCATATAATCAATTTATTTATTCAGGAACAGTGCCAAATCTTTATTGCCAATACACCATACATTTATAGCATGTGGCACAACATAAAAAATCGAAGATAAACAATATCAACAAGATCATTAATATACATAATTAAAGTATATATTAAAGAACACGCATTGAATCTTTATTGTCATTACACCATTCATTTATAGCATGTGGCACAACATAAAAAACCAAAAATAAACAATATCAACACGATCATTAGTATACATTATTAAAGTACATATTAAAGAACACACATCGAATGTACCGAATTGTTGAATTACACTTACTTGATTGTAAGCATGTATAATCCAGAATAATAAATTATATGGCAAATTTAATTTTAAGGTTGAAAAAAGTAAGGAGATATAAGAACATGTGGTGTGAGTGCCAATGAGACAACTCTCCATCCAAGTCACAATTTGTAAAAGTAAATAATTATAAGTCAAAGTACGGCCGTCAACACGGAGACCTGGCTCACACAGAACAGCAAGCTATAAAGGACCCAAAAAATTACTAGTGTAAAACCATTCAAATAGGAAAACCAACGGTCTTATCTATATAAAAAACGAGAAACGAGAAACACTTATGAACCACATCATCACGACAACCACTGAACAACAGGTTCCTGATTTAGGACAGATGCAAACAAATGCAGCGGGCTTAAACGTTTTAACAGGCGCCAACCTTCACCCTGACCTGAAATAATAGTGTAACATCACAACATAGAAATACACACCATAAAATATCAATTGAAATGGCTTAACTCAATCAAAAGACATATTAACAAAAACAAGTAAACATACACTGAACGAATGAATTTGATCTATGACATAATGTACACTGGTTTTGATTACACATTTATAGTTTTAAAAAAATGAATTGATTACAAATCCAAATAATCATTGCCTCTGTGTTAGGCTGAAAAGTGGTTACCGATAGTTATAGGTCATTCTGAAAGAATTTTACTGACGCAGGAAGAAAAACTGAGGTTTGTATACTGTAAATTCATATATCAAAGGTCTAAGTCAAGGACAGTCTGAATATATAGTGTCAATTTAAGTGCTACAGTATAACAGTTATGCACCAATCACAAATCAGACAATGTTATACTATTATATGGGTCAAAGATCAAATTCAAGGTCAAAGTGACCTGACTTTGATATATTATACACATCATCTCCTGGTCCATTATCATACAAATGTTGGTCAACATTAATTATATGGTACAAAAGTTATGTCCGTGATAGAAATCAGACAAGGTTTTACTATCATAAGGGTCAAAGGTCAGATTGATCGGACTTCGGTATGTGACACACCTTGAGCCCATGATGCAACTGCATACCAAATTTGGTAAACCTAGGTGTTACGTTTCAAAAGTTATGCGCTGGACTAGAAGCGGGACGGACGGACAGAATGACAAACGGGCATGATGATTCCTAAATACACCCCAAACTTTGTGTGTGGGGAGTATAAGCATAAGAAGATGTGATTTGATTGCCAAATGAGACAACTCTCCACGAGAGACCAAAAGTTATTTTCTGAAAAGGTCCTTAAAATATACAAAAACAATACGAAACGAACGAAATTGCTAAAAGGATGACCCATTTGTTTCGCTGCTTGGGCATGTTGGGGTTTGGCTTTTAGGCAAGAAGTTTTGCGTAGACAGAATAGTCCTGTTATTAGGCTGGATTACTTATTTTTATTTTTTTTCGTCGAAAAAAAATATTTTCCATTGTAAACACACCCATTTCCTATTTCGAATCGTATCCAGCTGATGTGCATCTGAATTCACAGACAATTCACTTTCAACATGTCTTTATGAATATGTTTTATCATCAGTTCTAACCACCATCACATTAATTTCTTTCAACATTCCTTATCCCAATCACAAAATATAGGATGGTCCTTTCCTAGCTGATATAACTACTCTGATTCTGCTGAATTGCATTTCATTTTCTATTCTGTAGATAATGTTTTAAAAAAATCCGTTTTTAAGAAATACATTATGTGTTCTTTCTACTTTTTGTACATGTAGATTTGGTCTTGGTGATCACATTTTCGCTCTATCTATTAACGTTTTTAAGATAATTATAAAATCTCAAAATTTAATAAAAAAAAAAAATTCTTTTGGGGCAAAACAAATATTGACATTTTTCAATGTATCTTATTATCTATTTTCTCCTGGATATGTTTTTTCAGAATGTTTATCACCATATATTTCTTAACATAAAACCCAAAACGCAGAACGGGAGAAAGGACTATTAATGATACGGATAAGTTACCTCAACTGATTTGTTGATTGTATATGGCTGATCTATTTCCACTAGCAGTTTCTTCATATCTACACGTATTATAATTTTCAAGAAAATAGCCAACAACAATTTTAATGGGTAGACATAACTATCTTAAATGAGAGAAAAAAACTTCCATAATAAGTCGATTCTGATTAATATCAATTCGAAGATCTTTAATTCTGCTTATTATTACTTGTTATATAGTTTCTTTTTATCAATCAATTTTATTTAAATAATTGCAAAAAGGAAAAACAAAAACAAATAATAACTTTGAATGGCAATGTGAGCCGATGGTCAATCGACTTATTTGTAGATCTAATTTTGTTGAACATTGTTACTTATAACAGTTTACTTTATATAAAATAGCTTTCGTTAAAGACACTTAAATTTTAGAAAATTGTCACTGAAGGAAAATAACTCGTTTAATGAGTCGTAGAACTGATTTCGATCATTTTGACATGTCTATAGATCTTATATAACTGTTAAACTTTGATGTTTACAGTTTAAGGATGTTCGCCACTCTGTTTCAAAATAACAAGCCTTTTAAAAGACTGTTCTAAATTGATAGTATATAAATGAAGGAACTAAAAAAGCAGAAAAAAATGAAGGGTCCGTGTGCTTGTTTTCGAGATATAAGCCATTGAAAATTTGGCGGGAAATGATTCTCTCTAGACTTTTCATACATTTAACATTGGCACCTTTTTTCTTTCAAAAACATTGAAAAAATAACAAGGATTTTATAAGATTTTCAAATATGGCTTTTTAAACTATATGTAATAAAATAATGAAACGAAAAGTAGGGGTTAGTGGACAAAATTTCTTAATGGAAAAACATGGATAAAACCAGAGGATTCCAAATATCTGACAAAAAATCAAAAACAAGAGGAGCGAACATCCTTAAATTTTCTCTGTGATTTATAGGTTTCGACATCTTGTTGTTATGCTGATTGTTTTAGCAGTATAAAATTTCTCTTGATTGACCAAAGATTTTACCAAAACACAAAGGATACAATCATCATTATAGGGAGAAAGTTGACTTTCTTTTAGATCATGTCTATCTAATTATTTCTGTTGTATAAAGTTTATCTCGATTTATTGCAGTTTCAAGTTTAAATAAGACTAAAAAGCTGGTAACAGTCGTCATTTAAGGGTATAATGCGTTTACGGAGTCAATAGACAATTTCGGCTATGTTGATTAATAAGTCTTGTTGGTAATTTTTCCTATTAAACTTTCCATCTATCTGTAATAGTTTTTAATACAAAAAAAGTAATTTTTATCTATTTATTGAAGTTCCAAGATGAAGACCAAAACAAGTAAAACTCGAGGCCCCAAGAATGCTATATGATTTAGCTGGTATTTTTGCGAAAAATTGATATAATAGAATAAGAATAACATTTCAAGCAAAAACGTAAAATCGAGTCTTTTTTCAACAGTGAACTTTATTTTATAATAGTATAGTAAATTGATGTCCCTTCAGATGTTCTTTGTCTATATATATCATCAGAATTAAAAGTTTTAGTTATAATTTGTACAGTTATTTCAGAGGACAAGACTTTTTAAAATGTTTACACACGACGTTGGCGTGAGGGAGAAGAGATTATAAAAGTTCAATTTGCTCTATCTGAAGGCTAAGCCAGGCCAGCAAAAGCCAAATTGGTAAACATCTTTTTTTAAGACATTTTAACTATTTTTGTGATTTTCTATCTTAAACAGTTTTCAAGTAAATTAACTGAGAAATTTGCTCAAAGCTGACAGTTAATGTTGTCCAAGTGTTATAAACTTATAAGATAGATCAGCACCTACTGACCATAATCATGATAATATACGGGTTTTGCTCGAACTACTAGTACTTTAGTTTTTGTTAATTAAGCCAAGAACTATCGTTTAATTTCAGCGTTTTATTTTTCCTGTACCAGCCGTAATTTTCTACAGGTATTACCAGAATAAGGGCCGTGTATAGAATACTAGTATATGCTCTGCATGAGTACTGCTAAATAACATTTGATAAAGCAGCTTCAAAGGGAAATGTTTTAGACGTACACAGTACAAGTGATGACATTGACGAACGCCCAGTGTTCGCATAACATCACAAAGCTCTTAATAAGAGACAGGTGAGTTACAAGGACCGATCTTTGAATCATGATCAGAAAGATTTTTTGTACATTTGGTCCTCGGCAACACAAAAAATGATGGTTGCTAGGCATTTATCGATATGAGAAAGGCTACTAAATACTTTGTGACGAAATGGACCACTTTCTTCCTTGTTGTAAACCTATATATATGCCTGAAAAACCAGAAAGGAGACAACGTGGCTAGTAATCAACCAAAACTTTTTTGTAAAACCATCTCAGTGGATTATTTCCATCAAGAATCACAACTTCTGTTCTTAAAAAAAGAATTCGAAATTATAGTTGAAAGATAGAATGATATGTTTAGTTTCAAAATTTCGCATGCTAGGCAATTTTCAACTACTATATGAGAATGGTTGCTAAAGTCTGTGGTGACAATATTCACACTTGACCATTTAATAAAGATCAAAATTATAGTTCCTAATAGTCTGACCCTAAATATATATAGTTGCTAGGTATATATCAATTAAGGGTCTTTGTTAAGGACAGTTGACATGACCTTGGCCTCTGGTATTTATCTTGTTACCTAGTAAAAGCAATAATCTATCCAAACATTTTTTCTATTTAATATATGAGTCTTTTTGTTACCATTTCTGACAAAAATCTTATAAAAAGACTCAAGGTCAAAGGTCAAGGTCATCTATAACCGTTGACCTTTGGGTCAAACTAAATGTCATTGAATGTGCAACATTTATTAATTGATATTCCTCCATTATCCGTCACACTTTATGAGATATATTAATAACTAGCTATGTCAGAATCATTTTATCAAAATAACAAAAATTATACTTCTAGATTCCCATAGCAACCACCCTAACAACCTGAACCCAAAGCTTTAGTTATAGATCATTACTAGGCAACCGTGACAGTTTTCATTAAAAAAAAAACGCGATTTAAATGAATGTGGATGCAAAAGTGTGTAATTAGTTCATGCACAATGCCTATAATTTGCCTTCTTGAATACATTGAAAACTCTCTTAAGTTAATCAGTGTTGTCACATTTTTTTTATTAGAATTAATTTTAACTTTTATTTTAAGGATTAAAAATGGAATCAAAGAAGTCTAAATATTCTAAATACCTTTTCCAATAACATTGAAAAAATAGGTAAAAACACTGACTTGTCTGTAATTTGATTTACATTTAACATGTTTAAGTAATGAGTCGTTCTTTTCATGTAAGGGTATAACTTGTGCTTCTTTTAGTCGATCCGGAAAAATGCCCGTGTCTACAGTCATATATATTAGACTGGTTAGCTGAGGTGCAACTACAAATCTACTTGATTTTACAATCTCTTCCTGGCCTGTTGCTTTGTGACATTTACATCATTTATTATTTTTTTCACCTTTTCTGGTATCACCTTTTGGAAATTCAATTTTGTATCCATTTTAAGTGATTGTGTTAAATCATGCATGACATTAACCGGTATAATATGATGGTGTGATGGATCATATACCACATCATTTCCTATTTTCTCAGCAACCGTAGGAAAAAATAAAATATCAAAAACATCTAATACTTTCTTTGGATCATTAATTATTTTAGTTTCATCATCTAAAAATATATTTCCATATATTTCCTTTATTATGTTAATTAGGACTCTGTATATATTTATTACAATGAGCTGACAGAGTACACAACATAAATGTAGCACACATGGCGACAATGATGATACATGTTCATAATTAAGCCTTCGCAGGGTTTTACACTAGGTACATTACAATTTAGAAATGGTCCCTTGAGGTTCCAGAAACATCGTCAGACGTCAGAATAATCTTGGACCACAGTCTACTTGACATTCGCAACAAAACATTAAATGGGTATTAGAGGCCTTTTTTTTTTATTCCTCATTAGTGACTACTAGTAGCAGTCGATAGGGAATAAAGTATATACATAAAAGTACACAAATGTAATTGAAAAACACAAATGGACGGATACACTTAAATCATTGGAGGATCGGGGGATCGTAGTTCGACCCTCCTTTTATTTTTTTAATTATGTGAACGTTTTATTGTGTTACAGGGGTTTTAACCCCCTCCCCTTTTAAAAATTGGCTAAGTCCGTGCCTGTCAATGTACAGATTCTGCCTATTAGATACATATTGTTTTATTTGATTTCGTCCTGAATATACAATATTCTTTACGGGGCGCGGAAATGTCGGCGTTCGCCTCAAAGGCTGACCAGACCTTTGGACAGACTTATTCGGAAAGGATATAGTTACAATACTGTTGTCAAGTCATTAAGCATATTTTAGTATTGATATTGATTCAATCGTGGGGTCTTTGCGTCGGAGTTGGACGCATTTGTTCTGGGGCCGGTTGTTGGCTGGTGCGGGTTGTGTTCTTCTCATATATTTTGTGGTGGTGTGGTGCTGGGCCCCTGGCGGGGGATGGGGGGGGGGGGGGAGGGGGGAGCTTGGTTTTCATGTGGTGGGGACGTAGTCTTTCGGTCGGTTTGATTTAGGTCTGGAGCTGGCATGTCAGTAACTGCTAGTGGTCCTTTGTTCATTTATGTATCATTGTCATTTTGCTTAGTTTCTTTTGTTACCTATTCTGACATCAGACTCGGACTTCTTTTAAACTGAGTTTTACTGTGCGTATTGCTATGTGTTTCTGTATTCTACATTGGCTAGAGGTATAGGGGAAGGGTTGAGATCTCAAAAAACATGTTTAAGCCCGCCGCATTTTTGCGCCTGTCCCAAGTCAGGAGCCTCTGGCCTTTGTTAGTCTTGTGTGTTTTTTAATTTTAGTTCATTTGTATGTTTTGGAGGTTAGGTTGACGTCCATTTTCACTGAACTAGTACACAATTTTATTTAGGGGCCAGCTGAAGACCACCTCCGGGTGCGGGATTTTCTCGCTGCGTTGAAGACCCATTGGTGGCCTTCGGCTGTTGTCTGCTCTTTCGTCGAGTTGTTGTCTCTTTGACATATTCCCAATTTCCATTCTCAATTTTATGAAATATTTCATACTAGACGTTTGAGATCAACCATCTTCAACCAACGACTATCTAGGTGGTTTAACGTTCAACCAGTTTATGAGTGTCTGTTATGTTATATCTTTAATTCTAATATGACGTCCTTCTTTCGCTTTGGAAACAAAGCCATGTTCTAATTACAATAAAACATGGGCTGCACGTGATTGACGTCACAATTGAAATTGCAACGTCAGTTGTATTTTGAACAACGCCGGAGGTCGAAATGGGCAGTTTTGTCGGTGTTGCTCACTAGGAAATTAAATAAAATCATTCTGAAAGTAAGTTTACGTATACATATTAATTTTGTTATCGTTCAACTGTTGATTTTCTATAACGTTTTTTGTTCATCAAATCAAAATGGCTGCCTTTTGAATGTGTATTATATTTGTCCACTTCGAAGTACAAAAGTTCTAAATATTCCTATCAGAATCGAAATAATTCTATCATGCCATGCTTTATGCTAATTTTAACATGGGTAGGCATTATATTTGTCAATATTTTACACCTCGCTAACGCTCGGTATAAAGATATTGACAAATATAATGCCTACCCATGGGCATAAAGCATGGCATGAAAGAATTATTTCTTAATTCAATGTTTAAATATGTTTTTCTTTATTTTGACAATAGGGTGTTAATGTCAGTTTGGGTTGATTGTTTCTGTTAAATGTATTGGCAATTTTTACAGACTAAGACAATTTACAGCTTGACATACTGTACAGACACCTGTCTATTGTTGAACACTTTATATTTCCCTCGAGGTGTCTTACGAATATTTTTTTCGTTTTGGTTGCTGTCTGATTGAATTTTACTCCAACATCACTCTTTATTCATGTGAGGGTCAGGTTGGGGAACCTCATTTTTGTATTCTTATATTTTTAGTGCATTTTTCTCTATTTTTTACATGTTTTGCCCTTTATTCTGCACTTTTTTGCCAATCATTCTCTATTCTGTTACCACCCCATTGAGACCCTCTCATATGGTTTCCATTATATCCAGGCCTCGGTTTGCTTCCTAATCGCGATCGACCATATGTTGAGCATTTCTCATTGAGTATTGTCCATTCATCTTTTGTGACTGAGTTTGTTTTTTCTCGGGAGAATTTTTTTATCAACGACTTACTTTTAATAACATATAGAAACAAGAGAAGTAATTTTGTAACAATATTTTCATTATCATAATCGATTTCCTTCAATAGAAACAAACTTTTTTTTCTTTCACTTCCGTTCTGGTATGTAAATTTGACAAAGTTCGAAAAATAAACGTGCCAAGCGCTTTTCTATCTTTCAATTTGACGGTCATAAGTTTTTTTACGACAAAAAGGAGTATATATGTCGTAGCAAACTGGAAATGCACTTGAAATCTGACCGAAGAGTTTAAAGATTGAAAAACGCTGGGAATGTTTACGTTTTTTGTCGTTCTATAGGACAAAAAAATCGCATGTCGTCTACAAAAAGTAACTTCGAAAAACATATTTAAAACTCATTTTTCGAGAAAGACTATCGTAACTACTTTATGTCTAATGCTGAGTCTGCATACCAAATTTCATTCTAAAGTTCTAAAGTCAAAAAGTTTGAGACAATTCATAAACATCAACACTGCTGTGAATCGTTACTAAATGTGGTTGAATTATACGTTGGTAAAAAGGACAGATTAATATATGAATTATCATATTGCAAAATCACCAACTAGACACTGTGCAGTCGGATCAACCTTTGAATACAGACGGATAATAGTTGATATCTTTTAGTTCCAATATACTTGAAGGTCTATTACTAAAGTATTCCCGACTTTTTGCATGAACCTGTTTGCACATGTAAGGCAACACTGTTTTGGTGTGCTAGGAACATAATTGCCAGTGATATACATTTGTTGTTCTCAGGGCGGTAATGGTTGTAGCTACTTTGATTAAATTTGGCCCAGTAGTTTGTCCTATTTTCAGAGGAGAACAATTTTGTAAAATTTTACGACGACGACGGGCGACCGATAACGAATGCCAGTGATCATAAAGCTCACCTGTCCCTGTGTGCCAGATGAGCTTAAAAGCTGATAGCAATCTCAGAACTTAACATGGTTCGTGGGTTTTCAAACCAACGTCATACTTTTTCATATCGAATATCGAACAAGAAACACAATTTTATCTTCGCATTCCGTTTTCTCTTCAAATGGACGTGAACCTTGGTGGGCATGTGTAACATGACAAACCTATAAACAGCTACTATGGTTTCGATATCTTATCGATTTTTGTACGATACATTTACGTCAATTCTGGGAATGATAATCATTGTCGGTAAATCAAATACTTAAATCTAGCCTTTAAATCGGTTTAGGTCAATAATTTGCTTACATGCATAATACAATATATGTCACTGTTTTATATATACCATCTGTGAAGCGTTTTATAAAAAAAAGGGGGTAACATCTTTTCTTGTAGAAATTTTGTATACATTTATATGTCTCTGGATTATATATCATTAATCAGTGCTTGGTCGAATTATTACATTTTGAGAACTGTTTGTGGACTTTACTAGAAGTCTGGATTTCCAGGAGAAAATTCATGTACATACGCTTTGTACATATTTGTTCAACCAATAATTGAATTTAGTAGTGTCAATCCTTGTATCATGACGAAATTCAGGTGTAATTATGACAACGTTGGTGGTGCGCCTAACAGAGAGCGGAACTTACAGATTAGGTAACAGTTGGTTAAGATCTCTCTTCATGTTCATACTATGTTAATCCGACTTAATAAAATTTACTTACTTACTCAAGTATGCAAAGTAAAAACATCAAACGAATGGAAAACAACTGTCATATTCCTAACTTGATAAAGGCATTTCCTTATGTCGAATGGACACATCTTTTGTCCAATTCTAAAAATTGGTACAAACATATGGGATCCAAATAACAGCTCATGCCAGTACAGTACATGCATATAGTGCTTTAATGCTTGTGCTTTTTTTTTAATTTTTAATTTTGTTTGACTGTTTAATTCGTGTAGCTTTTTTAGTTGCTATTATCAGCTTTGTTTATCATTCTAACTTGTGCTACGTTTTAAGATATACTGTCTTTTGCATACTATTCTTTTATCTTTTATGTCATCCATGGTATCTTACCATGCACTGTATGTTTAAAATGTTGTCGTTTTCATGACTTTTGTATGTGTGTATATATTTTGTTATTCAGTCGATTTGAAAAACTCACAAGAGCTTGTGTTTATGTAGTTAATTGAATATCGACTTTAGGGAAAACTTTGAATTGAATTGAATTGAATTGTAGAAAATGGTGAATTAAACCTGGTTTTATATCTAGCTAAACATCTCACTTGTAAGAATTCTGGTCAATTCGGCACCGGGTTAAATCGGCACCTGGTCAAATCGGCACTCGTTATAGTCAATTCGGCACCGGGTCAAATCGGGACCTGATTATTTCGCCCGAGGTAGTTATTTAGGCACCCAATATTAACATTATGTTTTGCAAATAATTAAACTGTTGAAGACTCCTCTTCTCCGTAATTTTTTTTTCAATATTTTCACTCGAAGTGTCAACGTATATTTGTTACGCATAATAGAAGTTCCAATGGAAACTTATTTTATAAACAATGCCATAATATCTGTTCCTATTGTAACTTATATTGTAAAAGAACTTCTATTTCTTCTTCTTTATTCTTTCCTCCACTATCTGGAGTACTACTTTTGTAGTGTAACACGATTTAGCAACTTTAACTGTAAGCAGCTGTGTGCATATGCAGGAAACAAATTACAATGAGAAAATATTCGGTGCACAAACCAGTATAAATTCGCTTATAACTCAATTGTTCAAGATACTGGTATAACACTGCCTGGCGTACCCACCACCAAGTTAAAATAACAACAGCAGATTGTCACATCCAATTCTATCAGGTGCTCAATTCAAAACATGAAGCACAAGTAGCATTAAAGTTATTTATATGTAATTCACTATTATACGTGCAGGGATCTGTTCCATCACCATACTGTATACATTTGGACTCCATTTAAGGAAATGCAGAAAAAAAAATTAAAATTACAATGATTAAATTTGTTTTATATAGAAAAGAAGATGTGGTATGATTGCCAATGAGACAACTCTTCATAAGATACCAAATGACACAGAAATTAACAACTATAGGTCACCGTACGGGTTTCAACAATGAGCAAATCCCATACCACATAGTCAGCTATAAAAGGCCCCGAAATGACAAATGTAAAACAATTCAAACGAGAAAACTAACGGCCTAATTTATGTACAAAAAAATGAACGAAAAACAAATATGTAACACATCAACCAAACGGCAACCACTGAATTACAGGCTCCTGACTTGGGACAGGCACATACATACAGAATGTGGCGGGTTTAAACATGTTAGCAGGATCCCAACCCTCCCCGTAACCTGGGAAAGTGGTGTAACGGTACAACATAAGAACGAACTATTAAAATCAGTTAAAACAGGCTGAACTCATCAGATGGATACAAATAGAAATACATCTAACAAAAACACAGAGTTTGGACCCAAAACTACCTGAAAATTTTGATATGGTGTTATGCTCATCTGTGGATTAAACAACATCTTGGGTAATGGCACCTTTGCTTAATTTACGTTTTTTGTATTATAAAAGACCAAAAACTACCTGAAAATAGTTAGCACAGCAAACATATTATTGTTTGTAATTGATTTCAGGTGCCAGGTCAGGGTCGTAACTACATTGAGGCAAATGAGGCAAATGCGTCAGAGAGAGTGTCTTGGCGCATTTGCCAGTGTCTGCTAGCAGTCGGTTCGATATTCAAATTTAGTTGAAAATCATAAAAAATACAATATTTGATAACATTAAAAGCATGATTTTTATAGTTGAAATGAGTAAAAAGATACGTAGGAAATCGTTTTATGACCCCTTCAAGCTGTTTTAAACTCTGGTTGTCCTCAAATATAAACCCTTATCAATGCTTATGTAATTTGCATATCTGTCTTTATGTAATATAGATTTTTATCAATGAAACGACATCAAAACTGTAATTTTATATCCTATATTTCTTAAAAAAAAACAAAAACCGATCACTCTAGAAAAAATTTAGAAATATAAATAGAAATATATATGGAAAGCCCCAAAAAAAGAAAAACATAGTGAAAACCTACCTGAGACCGCTTAAATGACGGTGAGACCCCCCTGTTCTTTCAATGTCCATAAAAGTCATAGACTCTGTATAAATAAAGATTGTATCAAAAGGATTTCTCAGAAAAATGTCATCTTCGATATCTACGGAGTGCTTAGATTGTCACTTTTCAGCTAAAAATTGTCAAAATTTCAGGACAAAGGGCACAAGGCAATGGCGAGAGCCCCCTGATCTCTCAATCTGCTTAATATTAAGCAGACAGTTAGTTATTAGGTAGATACAAACGTGACTAAAAGGAATTTGGGTACACTTCCTGTCTTCTATGTTTACGGACGGGCCAAAGTGCCAGTTGGATATTCAAAATATATAGCAAAAACCTACCTGAGACCGCTTAAATGACGGTGAGACCCCCCTGGTCTTTCAATGTCCATAAAATTCGACGAATTCATAGACTCTGTATATGTAAAGATTGTATCAAAAGGATTTCCTAGAATAATGTCATCTTCGATATCTACGGAGGGCTTAGAATGTCACTTTTCAGCTAAAAATTGTCAAAACTTCAGGACAAAGGGCACAAGGCAATGGCGAGAGCCCCCTGATCTCTCAATCTGCTTAATATTAAGCAGACAGTTAGTTATTAGGTAGATACAAACGTGACTAAAAGGAATTTGGGTACACTTCCTGTCTTCTATGTTTACGGACGGGCCAAAGTGCCAGTTGGATATTCAAAATATATAGCAAAAACCTACCTGAGACCGCTTAAATGACGGTGAGACCCCCCTGGTCTTTCAATGTCCATAAAATTCGACGAATTCATAGACTCTGTATATGTAAAGATTGTATCAAAAGGATTTCCTAGAATAATGTCATCTTCGATATCTACGGAGGGCTTAGAATGTCACTTTTCAGCTAAAAATTGTCAAAATTTCAGGACAATGGGCACAGGGCAATGGTGAGAGCCCCTGATCTCTCAATCTGCCTAATATTAAGCAGACAGTTAGTTAATAGGTAGATACAAACGTGACTAAAAGGAATTTGGGTACACTTTTTTGTTCTATGTTTACGGAGGGCCCAAAGTGCCAGTTGGATATTCAAAATATATAGCAAAAACCTACCTTAGACCGTTTAAATGACAATTTCCACCATTGCCCTGTGCCCTTTGTACTAAAATTTTGACAATTTTTAGCTGAAAAGTGACAATCTAAGCCCTCCGTAGATATCGAAGATGACATTATTCTGGGAAATCCTTCGAATACAACCATAACATATACAGAGTCTATGATTAAGTTTAATTTTATGGACATTGAAAGACCAGGGGGGGTCTCACTCTCATTTAAGCGGTCTCAGATAGGTTTTCACTATATATTTTGAATATCCAACTGGCACTTTGGGCGCTCCGTAAACATGGAAGACAGGAAGTGTACCCAAAATTTCTTCTAGTCACGTTTGTATCTACCTATTAACTAAATGTCTGCATAATATTAGAAAGATTGAGAGATCAGGGGGCTTTCACCATTTCCCTGTGCCCTTTGTCCTAAAATTTTGACAATTTTTAGCTGAAAAGTGACAATCTAAGCCCTCCGGAGATATCGAAAAAAAACTGTGCTGAACAGATACTTTTATAAGGGAGGATGTTTATTAATAAAGGAATTTAAAAAGTAGCATATTTAATAATATGTGACAAATTTTGCACTTATGAATATCAATGATATGTATTTTGCGTGTCCAAATGAATAATATAAATTAACCAGCAGGAGATACATGCACATTTACAGTTATTATTTACCGAAATATATTTTCTTAAACATTAATTTTACTTAGGGGAAACAGCAAAATTAGTGTAAATATTATTATCTTCTTTGCATTAAAACAACAGTGCATCAACTGTGTGAGGGGTAAGTAGGTAATCTTCTTAAGGCAAACTTCGGTCCTTTTCCCGTCATATCCTCTGTTTCCAGTTAGAATTCAAAATTATCAGCCCTTTCGACCTATTTTAGCGCGTACTTATATTATATTAATGTTTTATCTCTTTCTGAACCTTCTTAAAATATTGGTCAATGAACATAAAACCCATAAACAATCAATTTGACATCTCCTACGAATCAAAAGATATACCACTTATACCTGCATCATACGGCTAACAATTAAACTTGGGAAAACTTTAAGAAAATAAAACTTGATTGGGCTTCCTTCCAAATCATCTGACTACCCCCCACCCCACCCCACCCACCCCCCTCACTGCCTTTAATAGTTATGTTAGTGATCAATCGAGCGTTGACGACTCATCTACAAATATTCCAGAATTAAACTTAGATGATGTCATGCGTATACATACTTTAGATATTGTAATTAATACGCAAGAGGAAGTTTATGACCAACTCCTTTTGTTAGACGTGTCTAAGGCAACAGGCAACACAGCATTAGCCCAAGATTTCTTAAATATGAGGCTCGCGAATTTAGCTATCCCCTAGCTCTGTTGTTCAATAAGTCACTTCAATTGTGCATTTATCCATATGACTGGAAAATAGCAGTTTTCAAGAGTGGTTCTCAAGAAATTTTATCCAACTATAGACCAATCTCTCTGTTATCTATTATTGGTAAAACGATGGAAAAATGTGTTTTTAAATATTTATTTAATTTTCTTTCTCGCTATAAAATAATTACACAGTTACAATCAGGTTTTATGTCTGGAGATAGTACTGTTAATCAACTTATTTATACCACCCACGATATTGCTAAAGCCCTTGACTCTGGAAAGGAAATCAGAGTTGTGTTTTGTGATATCAGTAAAGCGTTCGACCGGGTCTGACATGAAGGCTTCCTTCATAAACTAGAAAAACATGGAATAAGAGGGCACCTCCTGAATGGTTCAAAAGCTATTTGTCTGAGAGAAGACAAAAAGTTGGCATAGGAGGAGAGATCTCTGATGTTTATAGTATTAACGCCGGTGTCCCTCAAGGCCCTGTATCATTTTTATTATTTATAAATGATTTTGTATGTGACATATCATGCAACGTCAGACTTTTCGCTGACGATACATCATTATATATAGCTGTTGAGGACGAGTATGCTACGGCTGAATTAATGAACTCTGATATAGAAAAGGTTCACTTATGGACTCAACAATGGCTAGTTTATTTTTTAGTGATCCACCAATATACTAGTATATAAATGATACGCTGATACAAGAGGTTGAAAAACATAATCATTTAGGGTTAACTTTTCAAGAAAACGGCTGTTGGGAAAGTCATGTAAATATTATTATTATTTATAAAGCTACGCCGCGCTTAAATCTTATGAGGAACTTAAAGTTTAAGTTATTGCGTAATCATCTACAAGTTATTTATATTACTAGTTTCATGAGGCCTATTCTCGAATATGCGGATACTGTTTGGGATAACATACCAACTTATTTGAAGGACAAACTAGAAAGCATCCAAATAGAAGCGGCTGGTATCGTCACAGGAACCACCAAACTTTGTTCTAAAACTAAACTTTATTATTATACTGTCTGGGTACCTCTTAGTGAAAGAAGGTCCAGACATAAAATTATCAAATTTCACGAAATGTTTCATGATCAAGCTCCTGGTTATCTTTGTAGTCTCGTACCTCACCTACTTTGTCTAGTTTATAACTATAAAACTATAAGGGCATTTAATGTTTCAAAACATGAACTGTAGAACTTCTTTTTATCAAAATTCCTTCCTACCATCTGTTATTCTTGAATAGAACAGCCTTCCACAAGATGTAAGATGTATTCAATCAAAAATCACACTTAAAAATTATTTAAATCGTGATATTAAAAATGTCCCTTCATATTATAATACTGGTTGTAGAAAATGCCAAATACTTCACGCCAGACTCCGGTTGAACTGCAGTGGCTTAAATGAACACCTTTTCCAGAAAAATATTGTTCTTTCCAGCCTCTGTATATGTGGACAAGTTGAGAGCAGCAAACAATATCTGCTAGAATGTCATAATTATAGACTCATTAGGACCCATTTCCACACTACCACGATATGATAACATACACACATTATTATCAGGTAGTGAACTCATCAGTGATGAGGAAAACGAAAATATTTTTAAAGTTGTACCAAGTTTTATTTTGGAAACAGGGAGATTTGGTTCATAAATTTTTATTTTTATGTCGATTTAGATGTTGAAACTTTATAATTTAACTTTACAACATTTACATACTTTCACTGCTACATGTGAGATAGCAATTAGAAATGAGTTGATCACATTTTTCGATCATACTGATTTCTGAGTAACGGGCAAACCACAGAATAAACATGTAATGTAAATTAAAAAGTATATTATAGCGAGTTTCTTTACACTATGTTTCAAATGTTGTCATTTTGTTAAGGGAGACGGATTTATATAAGTTCTTCTTGTTTCCGAATCCCTGTATTTCTATTGTATAATTGTAATTTGTGCACTTTTGAAAAATAAAATATTGTTTAAACTAACAATTAAACTCATCAATTTCTTTGATTAATTAACTATATTTGCTATTGAATTTCAAAGACACAGGATTTCTCAGAAGCCAAACATTAAAAATAAAAACGTTTAAAAATAATCGTATAAGAGAGGAACATTTGATTTCGGGGAGGGAAGGATGGTTGTTCGCAAATATATTAGTTTTCAGTTGTTGCTAAACCGGCTTATCATTTAGTTTTTTATAAGAATGTTTCCGGCATCTTGTGGGGTAGACTATTTATTTCTATAATAACATTTATTTCTAGTTCATTCTAGACCAGGATATCAACTTCCAACTTCCTCTTGTCCCCTCCTAAAGCAAATGATAATCCTCGTAGGTGAATTTCATTCTAGAGCTATGGCATATTTCTCCTCAATCTGTTTCATTCACAGGATGAAATTTTAAAAGGTCCAAAATATACTTCAAAAATGATAAATACACAAATCAGTAAAATGCCATTTTTATACAACATTTCAAATGTGGCTGTTCGAACCTAAATTGACAACGAATTGGGTGAGGATTGATTTTATCACTTCGTTAAATAAATTTGTAAAATTTAAAATCAACTTCAGATGCATGACATCATGTGGTGTAATTGACTTTCGAGTTTTTTTTTAAATCGTTATCAAAATCTTAATTTCATATGATATTCAGTGGAGATGTATAATTACAACTTCCATTATTTTTTTTTATAATTTTTACAGGAGCAACCTACGGAAGCGTATTAGGGATATCTTTTTTTTTATATTTTTTTTTCAAATTGTCAACTTTAATCTTGGAATTGGAAAATGTTATCTTGGATTTATCAACTTCAATCTTGGAATTATCAACATTAAACTTGAAAATTCCAACTTTAATCTTGGAACTATCAACTTCAATCTTGGAAATGACTGATATTTGACTTCTAGCCCATAGTTTATTGTGTTTCTCCGTATACTTAATCTACTTATAATTGTTTTCGTGGCTAAATTTTTTGTAGAATGTTAAAGAAAAATATCTAAAGTCTTGTTTAGATTCACGTAGCCTAATATCTATGAAACTGGGGGGTGAGGGTGGGCAGGTAACATCCTATTAAGGTGGCTGGGGTTTCTTCCTCCATCTTGGATTTTGAAGTAGCAGATAACAATTGGTCTAGATATTTAATGAAATGTGCAAATTTTGAGAGTAGTATATAATTCATGTGTAAGACTTTTCATGTTAATATAGAAAAGTATATGTTTTATCATATTTACGGCTGTATTTTCTAAAAAACACAATAATTTTGTTTGATTCATTTTTTTTTCAACTTTGCGACATAAGGTGAGATAACTCAGATAAAGTAATTTTTATAATAGAATGTGTTGTGAATTTACCTATCTTAATATGTAAAAAGAAAACAAGTCCGGTGACCCCATTTTTTCTTTTTCTTATCTGAAAGCATGTTATAAGAGCTATCTTCTCACATTTTATCTTAAAATTCTATGGTGTAGCTTTCTATTTATCACACACAATTGGATTTTCCATGCATTATTTATATAAAATCTGACAATTTTGCACAACCTGTAGAGAGAAAAAAAGTCCGGTGACCCATACTTTTTATTATATTTTGGAAAAAAGCATGATAAAAACTACATTTCACAAATTAATAAAAAAAATCTACGGATTTTAATTAAGACCCCCATCCACCTGAATGAGTATACGGGGATATGCCTAAAATATGGGTATTAAGGCACTCTTCAAAGTGTCTTTATCGACAATTTCTTTACTTATATCATCACCTGCTGATATGACCCCCACCTATAAGCATCTTAGCAAGTGTCTTTGACGACCCTTTCTTTACTTATAACATCACTTGCTGATATGACCCCTATCTATAGGCACCATAGAAAATGTCTCTATCGACCCTTTCTTTACTTATAACATAACCTGCTGATATGACCCCTCCCTATACGCACCATAGAAAGTGTCTCTATCGGTCCTTTCTTTACATATAACATCACCTGCTGATATGATCCATACCTTAAGGCACTCTTCAAAGTGTCTTTATCGGCCCTTTCTTTACTTATAACATAACCTCCTGATATTACCCCTACCTATAAGCATCTTAACAAGTGTCTTTCTCGGCCCTTTCTTTACTTATAACATCACCTGCTGATATGACCCCTCCCTATACGCACCATAGAAAGTGTCTCTATCGGTCTTTTCTTTACTTATAACATCTCCTGCTGATATGACATCTACCTTTAGGCACTCTTCAAAGTGTCTCTATCGGCCCTTTCTTTTCTTATAACATCACCTCCTGATATGACTCCTACCTATAAGCATCTTAACAAGTGTCTTTGTCGTCCCTTTCTTTACTTATAACATCACCTGCTGATATCACCCCTACCTATAGGCACCACAGAAAGTGTCTCTATCGGCCCTTTCTTTACTTGTTACATCACCTGCTGAGATGACCCGTCCCTATAGGCACCATATAAAGTGTCTCTATCGGTCCTTTCTTTGCTTATAACATCAACTGCTGTTATGACCCCTCCCTTAAGGCAGGGACACTTTATATGGTGCCTATAGGGAGGGATCATATTAGCAGGTGATGTAATAAGTATAGAAAAGACCGATAGAGACAATTTCAATGGTGCCTATAGGGAGGGGTCATATCAGCAAGTGAAGTTATAAGTAAAGAAAGGGTCAATCGAGACACTTTCTATGGTGCCTGTAGGTTGGGGTCATATCAGCAGGTGATGTTACAAGTAAAGAAAGGGTCGATAGAGACACTTTCTATGGTGCATATAGGGAGGGGTCATATCAGCAGGTGATGTTACAAGTTAAGAAAGGATCGATATAGACACTTTCTATGGTGCCTATAGGGAGTGGTCATATCAGAAGGTGATGTTATAAGTAAAGGAAGGGTCGATAAAGACACTTTATATGGTGCCTATAGGGAGGGTCATATTAGCAGGTGATGTTATAAGTAAAGAAAGAGTCGATAGAGACACATTTTATGATTCCTCTAGAGAGGGGTCATATTAGCAGGTGATGTTATAAGTAAAGAAAGGGTCGATAGAGACACTTTCTATGGTGCCTACAGGGAGGGGTCATATCAACAGGTGATGTGACCAGTAAAGAAAACGTCGATAGAGACACTTTCTATGGTGCCTTTAGGGAGGGGTCATATAAACAGGTGATGTTATAAGTAAAGAAAGTACCGATAGAGACACTTTCTATGGTGCCTATAGGAAGGGGTCATATCAGCAGGTGATGTTATAAGTAAAGAAAGGGTCGATAGACACACTTTCTATGGTGCCTATATGGAGTAGTTATATAAACAGCTGATGTTATCAGTAAAGAAAAGACCGATAGAGACACTTTCTGTGGTGTCTATAGAGAGGGGTCATATCAGCAGGTGACGTGATAAGTAAAGAAGGGACCTATAGAGACACTTTCTATGGTGTCTTTAGGGAGGGGTCATATCAACAGGTGATGTTATAAGTAAAGAAAGGACCTATAGAGACACTTTCTATGGTGCCTACAGGGAGGGGTCATATCAACAGGTGATGTGATAAGTAAAGAAAGGGTCGATAGAGACACTTTCAATGGTGCCTATAGGGAGGGGTCATATCAACAGGTGATGTTATAAGTAAAGAAAGGACCTAAAGAGACACTTTCTATGGTGCCTACAGGGAGGGGTCATATCAACAGGTGATGTGATAAGTAAAGAAAGGGTCGATAGAGACACTTTCTATGGTGCCTATAAGGAGGGGTCATATCAACAGATGACGATATAAGTAAAGAAAGGACAGATGGAGAAACTTTCTATGGTGCCTATGTGGAGGGATCATATCAGCAGGTGACGTTATAAGTAAGGAAAGATTCGATAGAGACACTTCCTATGCATATTGTAAGTAAAGAAAGGGCTGCTAGAGACACATTCTACGTTTCACCTTTTACAAAAAATTACCAAAGGAATTGAGTATAATTATACAATATATTCAGCATGTTTAATGCAAAAAAAGTTTTATCAGATGTCATCTTAAATTATACTTTATCCCGTAATTAGAGCAAATTCCTTCAAGAAACCTTCTTTATAGTTTAGAGATGATATGAGTAAAGGAAGATTCGATAGAGACACTTTATATGGTGCCTATAGGGAGGTCATATTAGCAGGTGATGTTATAAGTAAAGAAAGGGTCGATAGAGACACATTTTATGATGCCTCTAGTGAAAGGTCATATTAGCAGGTGATGTTATAAGTACAGAAAGGGTCGATAGAAACACTTTCTATGGTGCCTAGAGGGAGGGGTCATATCAACAGGTGATGTTATAAGTAAAGAAAGTACCGATAGAGACACTTTCTATGGTGCTTATAGGAAGGGGTCATATCGGCAGGTGATGTTATAAGTAAAGAAAGGGTCGATAGACACACTTTCTATGGTGACTATATGGAGTAGTCATATAAACAGCTGATGTTATCAGTAAAGAAAGGACCGATAGAGACACGTTCTGTGGTGTCTATAGAGAGGGGTCATATCAGCAAGTGACGTGATAAGTAAAGAAAGGACCTATGGAGACACTTTCTGTGGTGTCTATAGAGAGGGGTCATATCATCAGGTGACGTGATAAGTAAAGAAAGGACCTATAGAGACACTTTCTATGGTGTCTATAGGGAGGGGTCAAATCAACAGGTGATGTTATAAGTAAAGAAAGGACCTATAGAGACACTTTCTATGGTGCCTACAGGGAGGGGTCATATCAACAGGTGATGTGATAAGTAAAGAAAGGGTCGATAGAGACACTTTCTATGGTGCCTATAGGGAGGGATCATATCAACAGGTGATGTTATAAGTAAAGAAAGGACCTAAAGAGACACTTTCTATGGTGCCTACAGGGAGGGGTCATATCAACAGGTGATGTGATAAGTAAAGAAAGGGTCGATAGAGACACTTTCTATGGTGCCTATAGGGAGGGGTCATATCAACAGATGACGATATAAGTAAAGAAAGGACAGATGGAGAAACTTTCTATGGTGCCTATGTGGAGGGATCATATCAGCAGGTGACGTTATAAGTAAAGAAAGATTCGATAGAGACACTTCCTATGCATATTATAAGTAAAGAAAGGGCTGCTAGAGACATATTCTATGTTTCACCTTTTACAAAAAATTACCAAAGGAATTGAGTATAATTATACAATATATTCAGCATGTTTAATGCAAAAAAAGTTTTATCAGATGTCATCTTAAATTATACTTTATCCCGTAATTAGAGCAAATTCCTTCAAGAAACCTTCTTTATAGTTTAGAGATGATATGAGTAAAGGAAGATTCGATAGAGACACTTTATATGGTGCCTATAGGGAGGTCATATTAGCAGGTGATGTTATAAGTAAAGAAAGGGTCGATAGAGACACATTTTATGATGCCTCTAGTGAAAGGTCATATTGGCAGGTGATGTTATAAGTACAGAAAGGGTCGATAGAGACACTTTCTATGGTGCATATAGGGAGGGGTCATATCAGCAGGTGATGTTACAAGTTAAGAAAGGATCGATATAGACACTTTCTATGGTGCCTATAGGGAGTGGTCATATCAGAAGGTGATGTTATAAGTAAAGAAAGAGTCGATAGAGACACTTTCTATGGTGCCTACAGGGAGGGGTCATATCAACAGGTGATGTGATAAGTAAAGAAAGGGTCGATAGAGACACTTTCTATGGTGCCTATAGGGAGGGGTCATATCAACAGGTGACGATATAAGTAAAAAAAGGACAGATGGAGAAACTTTCTATGGTGCCTATGTGGAGAGATCATATCAGCAGGTGACGTTATAAGTAAAGAAAGGACCAATAGAGACACTTTCTATGTTGCCTATAGGGAGGGGTCATATCAGTAGATGATGTTATAAGTAAAGAAAGATTCGATAGAGACACTTCCTATGCATATTATAAGTAAAGAAAGGGCTGCTAGAGACACATTCTATGTTTCACCTTTTACTAAAAATTACCAAAGGAATTGAGTATAATTATACAATATATTCAGCATGTCTAATGCAAAAAAAGTTTTATCAGATGTCATCTTAAATTATATTTTATCCCGTAATTAGAGCAAATTCCTTCAAGAAACCAAACCTTCTTTATAGTTTAGAGATGATATTTGTGTTAAATATAAACTTTTAATATAAATTATTCAAAGATCTGGCAAAAATTGTACACGTGAGAGCGCTTACAAATTCAATTTTACATATAATTAATATTCCCAAGGGGCATAACTATTTGGAAGGGTTAAGTTGAAGATTCAGTTTTGAAATCTAAAAGTGCACCCAGTTAGGAGTAAGGACGAAATGAAATTAACTCAGTCTAAGGTTAAAAATATATTGAATTATTAGGAAATTTACGACAGGGGGATGAAAATAAAACAAAAAACACCATTCAGATCCTGCTGCATATTTATTTTTTTTCAATACCTCTGAATAAAAATGTTTTTCATTATTCACTAACGTCACACGTTTTCTGTCAAATTCTAAGCGTATCGGTCAACTTCGAAGCAATATATTTAAAAAACAAGGATGGTGGCATATGTTTCTATACATGTATGGATTCAGTATACAATCCTGGATACTATGTTAGTTTTTAGTCTTTCTCCGTATATAAGAACATAGCCATCCATTGAAAAATCTAAAAAAATAAGTTAAAAAAAAGGCATTTTCCCTATATAACTATGTACATTTATTGCCAAAATTGACGTTTTCTTATAAAAATTACAAAAAGAACAAAAGTGGTGACCCCCATTTTTTAATTCATATTCCGATGTAACTCGATTCAAAGTATCAGTGTGCCAAACATTTCAGAAACCGGGAGATATGCAATTCGGTATCGTGTTACCCTAAGAACCCTTGAAAGAATTCTTTTAAGGGTCTGGAGGTGGACTGTTCCAATATTCCCTCAGTTTTCTAGTGGCATTCATTTCGATTAAAGTTCTTCCTGTTGTATTCATTGTTGATTTGTTATCATCCTGAGCATGCATGAAATATTTGACACTGGACGTAAAAACAAATCACAATCAACCAATTTATCATTACTCCTAATATCAGTGAAAATTAAATATACTCCTTCTGTTAGTGCTGTTTTGGATAACCTAACAGTCATATGTGTTAAAGGAATATAAGTTAATTTCCTGCTATAAGTTTAAATAATTTCATTTCACTTTTTTTTTAACTTTGCAAGATTAATACATTATTGTTTTCCAAATCAATATATGTATTCTTATTGTGAACTATAAAAAAAAGACAAAACTTTCAACAGTGTATTCAAAATTTTACAACCATTTAGATTATACTTTCCTGCAATCTTACATAATTAATTTCTAGCTGTTATTTCTTAACTTAATTAATAAAGTAACATGGCATTAGTTTTCAATTTAAAATCGGTTAATGTACAAAGGGAAGCAACTTTAGTTGTTCTACATAGGGGCAAAATTGGCAGGTTAATGGTGCAAAATCAGCAGGTGCGTGATCTAGACCCGTCTCACATGACCGGTCATCATATGAACACAGATGTTGGTTCTTATAATTTTAGCAACATAATTAGTAACTGGATCATTAGTATTATATGTTTAAAGCTACAATAAAATTAAATCACTTAGTCTAGTGATTTATTTATACTACTTAAATAGGTGATTATTAAAGAAAGACAACTCTTACTTCAAACATTTCTGGACAAAATGTTACTTGAATCAGTGATTTAATAATCACTCATTTAAGTAATTCCCCTGACTGAACAACAACCACTGTACTACAGGCTCCTGACTTGGGATAGGCACATAAAGAATGTAACGGGGTTAAACATGTTTGTAAGCACTCAACCCTCCCCTACTTTGGACAGTTGTGTAACAGCACATCATAAGAACAAACTATAAGAATCAGTTGAAAAAGCTTAACTCATCAGATCGATACAAAGAAAAACATCAAACAAAACACAGACAGGACGTGGCAGGGTATATCTCAATCCCTCATCCCTAACAACAAAAAAGACACTAAGTACAGATCATAGAATACTCACAGTTACTGACAGCTAGTTCAAAGCCAATAACAACTAATAAAAAAAAATAATCATGTACCTTAGTCTAAAATATAAATGAGTTATATCAGTACACATCCAACATCCAATGGATTTAGTGTAAAAAAGTCATTAATTGTTTACTTTTTACACATTGTGACTTGGATGGATAGTTGTCTCATTGGCACTCATACCACATCTTCTTATTTATATTAACAGTCAGAGAAAAACATGACCTTATATTATATTAAGTGTATTGCCCTGATATATGTTCCTGATCACATACTTTTCCTCTATCCCAAATATATTGTTAAGTAATATTGAAATAAAATTAATTTTATTTTCAGGCAGTTGAAAATGAATGTTCATACTCATGGACAAGGTTTTGTGGAAGCTGTATAGAAACTTATCTATTTTGTAAGTGTAGAAGAAGCCTCATATGAATCACTGTTTGTTCCAGTGTTGAGAGAATTTTGCAAAGCTTGCAGTTTCTTGGGTTGGTATGTTTTATGTTTAGTATACATGTACATAAACATGATAAATAGCTTAATTTAAAACTTCAAATTATTTTATGTACTTAGGATTTGAGTTATTAAATATTTGTATATCTACTAATCATCATGATCATGCTAATTTTGTTATCGATGTGAATGCAAAATTTATTTTCTATCAGTCAATTGAGAATTTTAAGGGTGCATTTTGATAAAGATAATTTGGAGGTAAATTGCTATGAGATATATAAACATGTAGGAACTTAAATAAAGTCCTTGGATGGTGTAAACTTCCCACTAACACCATACACCATTACATCATTCACCATACACCATACACCATTACACCATACACCCTGTGCCATTACACCATACACGTTACACCTTTGCACCATACACCTTACACATTACACCATAATGCAATTTAATTTCAAAGAAAGCGTGCGACTACAAAATTATTTATTTATCTTAAAAAACAAATTTTGATCACAATATTGTAAATTAATGTATAAAATTAAAAATCAGTTCTTATCAATATTTTGCATAATTTTAAATGTCGTACACCACTCCCGATCGCAAGTTACACCATTACACCATTCCCCTTACATCATACACCATAGCACCATACACCTTTTACCATTGCACCATATGTCATACACCATTACACCATACACGTTTTTTGGGGAAGTTTACACCATCAAAGGGCTGTAGTAGCATATTTTTTCCATATATTGATAGAAGTTTAGTAGGTTTTTATACGACCGCAAAAAATTTGCGTTCGTTTAATGCTATCTGGTTGTCTGAAATTGTACCACAAGGTTCCATATCACAAAGGGAAGGCTGGGATTGAGTTTGGGGGTAATTGCCCAAAAGTGTAGAATTTAAGGGCAAAAAGGGGCCAAAAACAAGCATTTGTCAGTTTCCCGACAATAACTTGTGTTAAAGTTTATGGAACTCTCTGAAATTGTACATTTTTCCTTAAAAGAAAATAATCTTTAAAATTTCCAAAAAAGTTTGGGGGGGTATGTTTTTTTTGGGGGGGTTCATATTTTTTTTCTTCAAATTTTTATTCGGGGGCGGGGATTTTTTTTCAATTTTTTTTGGGGGGTTCATACTTTTTTTTTAAATTTGGGGGGTGGGGGGGGGGGTTACAATTTTGGGTTTTTTTTCCCCAAAATTTTCCATTTTTACATTGATTATTTCTGATCTATATATAAAAGCAACAAATACTGATATGGCAGGAGAAACACACCAAACAGGGTGTGTAAATTATTATATATAACAGATTAACTAAGTATTGTGCAACAGCACAGTATTGCGCAATAGCAAGAAATCTTCAATTGAAAATAAATACAAATCTTTAAAACCAATTTTAATGGGATTAAATTAAGTCTTTAGTTTTTGGGGGTTCTAACCTTGTATTACTATTTTGCATATTGGGCCCCATTTTTAAATTGGTCTACATTGACAGTCAGGGGTACTACTTGTACAAGTAATCTTTATTTACTTGAAGAAGTAAAAAAATATACTTATATAAGTTATTTATAATGTTAGAGTTCAATGTTTCATCTCATTAATTCAACAAAGAAACTGATTGCGCAAAGATCTTAAGTATTTGCACAAGGCCTTCAAAAATTGCTCCTTAGGGGCTTGTAAATGGGCAGTGTTCTGAAGATAACAGACAAATTAGATTTTCATTGTCCATGAAATTACACTTAAATAATTAGTTAAGACATCTGCAAAGGACAGACAATTTAAAATTCTATTAGAGCAAAGAAGTCTTAAGAATTCAAGAAAAGAAGATAGGATGACTTTTTCACTTATATAAGTAAAAAAATCTGAATGTCTAAGGGACATAACTAAGCATTTTTTTTTACCTTTACAAGTAAATAAAATACACTTGTATAAGTATCCTACAAATTTACTTATATAAGTATATTAATATTACTTCTTCAAGTAAATACAAATTACTTGTACAAGTAGTACCCCTGACTGATTGAGGTCCAAAGGGTCCAAAATTAAACTTTGTTTGATTTCATTAAAAACTGAATTATTGCAGCTCTATGATATGCTGAATCTTATTGTGCATTTAATTTTTTTATTTTGGGCCCTGTTTTCAAATTAGTTCATATTAAGGATAATTTTGAAGGGTCCAAAATTAAACTTTGTTCGATTTCAACTAAAATTAAATTTTTTGTGTTTTTTTTTATATGCTGAATCTAACCATGTTGTTAGATTTTGGATATCAAACCATACCTGGTAAATTAAATGTCCCATTTCAAATTTTTAAGATCTCTGACCACATTTATTTTGTGTCAGAAATCTATATTATGTCTAAAATTTGATCACAATCCAAATTCAGACAGTATCAAGCTTGAATATTGTGTCTTGCCCCAACTGTTCAGGGTTCGACCTCTGCGGTCGTATCAGGCTGCTCCCGGTGAAGCATTTTATTCTATATGAATTGGGTTTTGAATAAAACAGCATATTCACCTATGGAAAAAGCATTATATTCACCTCGCAAAACGTCAAGTGCTTTTACATGTATAATTATGGTAAAATCATTTGATCATGTTGATGTACAAATTGTTTTTGTCGAGCCTGCGATTTTTGTTACAGAAAGCTCGACATAGCGATAGTGATCCGGCGGCGGCGGCGGCGTTAACTAACTTCCTAAAAAGCTTAATATTTTAGAAGGTAGAAGACCTGGATGCTTCATACTTTGTATATAGATGCCTTATGATATGAAGTTTCCGTCTGTCATATGTCCATTGTCCTTGACCTCATTTTCATGGTTCAGTGACTACTTGAAAAAAAAAAGTTAATATTTTTTGTAATGTTAATTTCTCTCTTATTATGAGTAATAGGATAACTGTATTTGGTATGTGCGTACCTTGCATGGTCCTCATGCCTGTCAGAAAGTTTTTACTTGACCTCTAACTCATTTCATGGACCAGTGAACAAGGTTAAGTTTTTGTGGTCAAGTCTATACAGATACTATAAGCAATAGGTCTACTATATTTGGTGTATGTAATGATTGTAGGTTGTACATGTCCAACTGGCAGGTGTCATCTGACCTTGACCTCATTTTCATTGTTCAGTGGTAAAAGTTTAGTTTTTGTGTTTTGGTCTGTTTTTCGAACATTGTATGCAATAGGTCAACCATATTTGGTGTATGGAAATATTTTAAGATGTACATGTCAGTCTGGCAGGTTTTATTTGACTTTAACCTCATTTTCACGGTTCTTTGCTCAATGTTAAGTTTTTGTGTTTTGGTCTGTGTTTCTAATATTGTATGCAGTAGGTCAATGTTTGGTGTATGGAAATATTTTACGATGACCATGTCAGTCTGACAGGTTTTATTTAACCTTGACCTCATTTTCACGGTTCATTGCTCAATGTTAAGTTTTTTTGTGTTGGTCAGTTTTTCTTAAACTTTAAGCAATAGGTCAACTATATTTTGTGTATGGAATGATTGTGAGGTGTATATGTCAGTCTGGCAGGTATCATCCGACCTTCACCTCATTTTCATGGTTCGTCGGTCAATGTTCAGTGTTCCTTGTTGACTTTGTTTCTTAGATACTATAAGCAATAGGTCAACTATATTTGACGCATGGAATGATTTTAAGGTGTACATGTCTGTCTGGCAGGGTTCATCTGACCTTGACCTCATTTTCATGGTTCATTGGTCAATATAGAATTTCCATGGTTTGGTCTGTTTCTTTTTATACTATAAGCAATAGGTCATCTATATTCTGTGTATGGAATGATTGTATTAAAGATGTACATGTATTTCCGCTTTGGTTTATCTGACCTTGACCTCATTTTCTTGGATCATAATTATAAATGTTAATGTGATATTTGTAGTAAAACTTTATATGTAGGACTATCAACATAAAATCAATGATCAGTACAGTAGGCGAGACATTTCAGCGTGTGCACTCTTGTGGTAAATAATTATCATTACATACATGTTCTCTCTCTGAATATGGAATAAAACAATTACTATCATCTGTTTTGGTATATATGTGGTTTAATTGACTTTTGAAAAACTGACCTCAGTGAATATCAGTTTTCAAAAGTCAATAAAACCACATATTTACCTCATCAAAAGACAGTAATTGTATAATATTGCAACAAACATCAGCATGGTGACTTTTAGGGTAACAGATATTCATATGACATGTATCGCCCTTCAATATTTTCAGTACTTGAAAAAAAAAACAGCTTAAGGATGAGAAAATTGATTGTGAATGAATAAGTAACTGTGGTCAAGCATTGCTAATTATTGGATCGTGAAATATCTGATATGGGATGGTGAAAGCAATTAAATACAATTCAACTGCAAAATCAAATAAAGTATCCATTGAATTACCAACAGTAGGAAAAAAACAGAAAAAAAAATACATGTATGTCTGTCAAAATGGTTCAACTTACTTAATAATACTGTGTGCTAAGGTTAACAAAAATTGCAGTACTTTGAAGAAAACTCAAAAGGAGACACACAACCTAAATGCGAATCATTTAAGAAAAACCAGTTTTTGGATCTACAATGGTCACATTCCACTAAATCATGATAGACTTGAAGGTAAAACTTTGTTTGTCAGATAGTACAGTAAAACGGAAGTCTTTGAAAAAGGCAAAGATTATTTTTTAAAAGAAGTATTTTGTTGATTTTTATAATCTCATTTGATCGTGAAAGATCAGGCAATGCACTATTTTGATCGTGAAAACACTGTGTGCTCATTGGTGAAGGCATTAGGTGACCTATATATGCTTACATCTACGTCATTTGGTCTCTGGTAGATAATTGTTCCATTGGCAATCCTACAAATCATATGCAGCTCTAGCTATAACAACTAATACTGCCAAACTCTAATTCAAAATCATATGTTCGGATGTACATGATGTAGTGATCCTACAACTGTTAACACTTTTTGCAGCTTGATCGTAAATAGTTAAGATGTGTGCATTGTTTTCTATTCGTTTGATGTGTTTGAGCTTTTGATTTTGCCTTTTGATAAGGGACATTCTGTTTTGAATATTCCTTTGAGTTCTGTAATTTTGTTATTTTACTTTCTAATACAATAAAGGTAGGACTTTCTTTTATCGTATTATTCATTGATTCCACTGTCACTATTTGGACATTGCGTGGCACTGAAACTTTTAAATACAACAGATTCAAACGAGGAATTATTTCGGGATATAGATATAAGAAGATGTGGTATGAGTGCCAATGAGACAACTCTTCATTCAAGTCACGATTTGTAAAAGGAAACCATTATAGGTCAAAGTATGGCCTTCAACACGGAGCCTTGGCTCACACCAAACAGCAAGCTATATATGTTCTATTTATATCTTCTATGAAATTGTTCATACATTTTGACAATCATTTCAAAAATAGCAGGCAACAATTAATCTATGACATTGAGAACTAATTCAGAATGGCATACAAATTCTAACACAAACCAAAGTTTCTCAAATTTTGTGATTTATTTTTTTAGAAAAGCTCAGTTTTTACTGCAATTTGGACACAAAATAATCAATTTGAAATGGCAGAATACAATGAATTTTATTTCATTCAATTCCTAGAACACTTTTTCCGACTTTCAAATAATTTTTTTTTTCAAAACTATTTGAAAATTAAACTCTTTGAATCAATCCATGACTCTGGAATTCCATCGTATACCTATACATAAAATGTTGTATTTTCACATGCTGCAAACTTGAAATCCCCCGTCCGTCGTCGTCCGTCGTCGTCGTTAACTTTTTACATTTTGAACTTCTTCTAGAGAACCACTGACTGGAATGAAACCAAACATTGCAGGAATATTCCTTATGAGGTGCTGACCAAGTGTTGCTACTTTGTAGCTGATTCATCATCCAAGATGGCCGCCAGCGGGGGACTTCGTTTAACATAGGACCTTATGGACAATACATACAAATGTCTTCTTTTAGAGAACCACTAAATGGAATAAAACCAAACATGGCATGAATGTTCCTTATGAGGTGTTGACCAAGTGTTGTTACTTTGAAGCCGATTCATCATCCAAGATGGCCGCCAGAGAGCGACTTAGTTTAACATATGACCCTATTGGAAATACATACAAATGTTTTCTTTTAGAGAACCACTAAATGGAATGAAATAAAACACAGCATGAATGTTCCTTATGAGGTGCTCACCAAGTGTTGTAACTTTGTAGGCGATCAATCATCCAAGATGGCCGCCAGCGGGGACTTAGTTTAACATAGGACCCTAATATTGGGAAATACATACAAATGTTTTCTTTTAGAGAACCAATGAATGGAATGAAACCAAACATGGCATGAATGTTTCTAATGAAGTGCTGAACAAGTGTTGTTTCTTGGTAGCGAATCAATCACCCAAGATGGCTGCCAGCGGGGAACTTAGTTTAACAAAGGACGCCTATGTGAAATCGAACAAACATCTTCTTTTGAAGAACCACTGAATGGAATGAAACCAAACATTGCATGAATGTTCCTTATGAGGTGCTGACCAAGTGTTGTTAATTTGTAGCAAATCCATCAACCAAGAAGGGTGCCAACGGGGGACTTAGTTTAACAAAGGACCCTAAGGGAAATATATACAAATGTCTTCTTCTAGAAAACCGCTTAATGGATTGAAACCAAACATGGTATAAATGTTTCTTTTGAGGTGCTGACCAAGTGTTGTTACTTTGTAGCTGATTTTTTTTTATCCAAGATGGCTGCCAGCAGGGGGAGTAAGTTTGATATAGGACCCTATCAGAAATACATACATATTATGTGATTACTTGGCCGTTTTTATAGTGATTATTTGATAACCAGACCAAATATTTCATGATTATTTGATAATCAAGGACTGTATGTTTGATTATTTGATTATCTTGTTTAAAAAAATAATTAATGAATATGTGATAATGTAGTATATTGGAACACCCCCATGAGGGGCCTCATTAAAGGAGTACTCAAAATCAATTGTATCACGTTCATAGTTTTAAGACTATTCTATTTAAATGAGTAATTAATTAATTAAATTTTGAAGCATATACTATTTGGATTATAGTATATTTCCTTGTCCAATTTCAGTGTATTTATTGGACTTTTTTTTTTTGTGGTATTAAGATAAAGCGGAACTCTTCATTGGTAAAGATTACTTTGTCATTTTTGGATTGCTTCCTGAGGTAAGAACATGTGATTTTAACCTGTTAACCCTATTAAATATATATGGGAACATAAACAAAGTGTTTATCTGAGAAATATGTGTGTTCCTGATATAAATATGCAAAAAATAAATGTTATCCTGTATTCAGGTATAATACAGTGACAAATAAAATAACATAAGACTTGTCGGTTCAAAAGCTCTTGTTTGTGTTACTTGTCTTGCCGACTAAATAAAGCTTAGGGGACGACCATTTTATATTCTGGAGGGGGGTGAGATGGGAAGGAGAATTTTGAAAATCAATAAATGTCCCCCCTCCAGAATATCAAATGGTCGTGTAAATTGAGATTCTCGTGAAAGATTGTAAGCCTATAAATGGAGATATCTGTCGATCATATTGAGTTGTAATGTAGCGCAGCCACTTCCTGTTTGCCAATAGTTTGAATAATACTACTCATTGTTAAAGGATTTTTTTCATCAGTGTTTATTCGGCTTCTATGAAAGGGACTGATTTGATATTTATTCCAGAGCTTTATCATGTTGAGTTGTATCGTGTATGCTATTTTTTTCTCGCCTAGCAAGACTTATGAGTAGTGATCTGGCGACGGCATTAGCTCTTGACTTAAAATCTTTATATTTCAGAAGGTAGAAGACTTGGATGCTTCATACTTTGTATATAGATGCCTTATGTTACGAACTTTCCGACTGTCATATGACCATTGTCTTTGACCTCATTTTCATGGTTCAGTGACTTCTTGAAAAAAAAAGTTAATATTTTTTGCAATGTTAATTTTTCACTTATTAAAAGTAATGGGATAACTGTATTTGGTATGTGCATACCTTGCAAGGTCCTCATGCCTGTCAGACAGTTTTCCCTTGACCTCGACCTTGTTTCATGGATCAGTGAACAAGGTTAAAGTCATATAAAACAAGCTGTTGAAAAAAAGTTGAACATGTTTTTCATTTAACTTAAAATGGTTAGTTTATAGTATTAAACTTTTATACATATTCTTGTTATAGTGAAAACTATCATGTTTCAATGTAAAATTTGTGAAATGTAGGGCTTCTGAATTATTATCTTCCATCGTGTATTTGTTCCGAGATTCACCGACCACTTTTCCGTATGCATGATATCCGTCATTAACAATAAGACGGCCGCCATTGCGCAAGTAAAAAGAAAGGAAAAGTAAACAAACGAAGCCTACGTATAGAAAAGAGATATTGATTGATCGTAATAAAAGGAAACTTTTTATACACAAAATCGTTTTCAGACTGTTATAAGGTTTAATTAACAAACAGAAACGCACTGAAAATATTTTAGAAATAGGTTTATAAACACAGACGAAATTTCACACTTACAATATACGTGCTGGACAAGCATGCTTTTGTTGATTGTTTATCAATGAAACGTGTTGAAAAAAATCGGAAGTTCACCTCAGAAAATAATGAGCAGACAAAGTTATTTTTGTGTCATCTGTACTATTATTTGTCTTATTATTATAGATTTATTAAAAAAGGTTAAAACTTGCACAAATGGTCTTAGTTTAGTATATGTGCATATACTAGATGAATAATTTAATGAAAATATAATTTTTACCAGCAACTCGTTTCATATGACTTTAAGTTTACAGGGTAATGTCCATATTGCAGAAACTATAAGTAGTAGATCTTCTATATTTGGTGTATGAAATGATTGTAAGGTGTACATGTCTATCTGCCAGGTGTCATCTGACCTTGAACTCATTTTTATTGTTCAGTGGTCAAAGTTAAGTGTTTGTGTTTTGATCTATTTCTCAGATCATCCAGATACTATAAGAATCCAATCAATTATATTTGGTGTATGGAATGTTTGTTAGGTGTACATGTCTGTCTGGCAAAAATTATCTGACCATGACCTCACTTTCATGTTTCATTGGTCAAAGTTTATTTTTTTGTGTTTTGGTCTATTTCTCAGATACTATAAGCATTTAGTCAACTATATTTGGTGTATTGAATGTTTGTAAGGTGTACATGTCTGTCTTGCAGGTTTCATCTGACCTTGACATTATTTCATGGTTCATTGTTCAAGGTTAATTCAGAGATATTTTTTCCAATAGGTTAATTATATATGTTGTATGGAATGATTGTATGGCCTACATGTCTGTCTGAAAGGGTTTATATCACCTTGACCTCATGTATATTGATCATTTAAATGTTAATTTAATACAATGCTTGTGGTATAAATTTCTTTTTTATACTTTCAACATAAATTATATTATGAACACTAGAACAGGCGAGACATTTCAGTATGTCCACTTTTGTTAGATGTGGTGCAAACACTTCCTGAAGTCTTTGTCCTTCCATTAAGTGCATATTTTTTTACAATATGCCAAATAAATTTTGCTTAATATTTGTGATAATGACTATCATTCATTCTAACTTGAACTATCATATTTTGAAATGCTTCTGAAGTGTTTCAACATATATTTCAGTTTGAAAAGCTATGCCACGTAGGAGATTTGGCGAAGAGGGCTCACAAAGAAGGGGATGAGCAACCATGATAACAAAAGCTCAACGACGGAGAATGACATGGGTACGCCCCCTATAAAAAAGGCACCTGATAACGACATGGGTACGCCCCCTAGCAAAAAGGCACCAGATAATGACATGGGTACGCCCCCCTACATAAAAAGGCACCAGATAATGACATGGGTACGTCCCCTAAAAAAAAGGCACCAGATAAAGACATGGGTACGCCCCCTAGCAAAAAGGCACCAGATGATGACATGGGTACGCCCCCTATAAAAAAGGAACCAGATGAAGACATAGGTACGCCCCCTATAAAAAGGCACAAGATGACAACATGGGTACGCCCCCTACTAAAAAGGCACTAAACTGTTCACAATTAGCAAACGCACATACAAACTCAATAGCAAAGTCAACTAGCAAACCTTTAGCACACTCATCTAGCAAGTCATTAGCAATATTTAGCAATTCATTGGCAAAGTCATTTAGCAACCCACTTTCAGAGCTCTATAGCAAGCTATTACAAACAACTTCTGGCAAAATTAAAAAGCTGACCTACAGAACAACTCATTAGCACATTCTAATCAGTGGTTTTAATGTACAATTTCTTAAATTGGGAACATTTGACCAGTATGACATAAAATTTTCTGACTTAAGCAGAGGAAACCAATGTACTTGTAACTTCTTAGTCTTCTTATCACTGACTTCCTTAAATTTTGATCCCAACACACTGAACTGGATTACATTTTAAATACCGGAGACAAAATTTACAGAAAGCATGTTCAAGAATTAAAATGTCAGGGATTATTTCAAAATATGCTTTTTAATTTTGATGAAATTCCAGTTATGATAGAAATTCCTGAAGGGTATTTTACAATTAGTAAACACGATATTCTTTTGGGTATAGCTTTACAGTGCAAGCAGTTAACTGGATTTCTTACCTTACAAGAAGCAATTCAAAGTTGTATAAAAAAATCAGACAAATTTCTCATTATGATTGGAGCTATTTGTTCTGCAATTAATTATTATGATGGGTATACTATTTCTTTGACACTCATTCCCATTCCAAATCTACACTGAATAATGCATATGAAATCTCAGGCCAAAGTATCTTAATTGGATTTGCAGACTTGCATGACCTTCTTAGTTACTTGTATGCATATTACACAAGTTTACACATTGATATAGACTCACATTTTGAAATTCTACCTGTATTCATCAGTAGTAAAGATACAGAGACAGTTCTAAACAACCAGATCAAGAATTATTTTAAAGATCAGAAACTAAGGAACACAAATCAAAGTAAAATTGCTTACCAGTATATAAAATCTTGTGGCAAGGAACATACTGTTAGAAATGAAAAAGATGATCAAACAGTTCTGTCAAAGAGTCAAGTTGTTGCAAAGGTACCCAAATTTGTATACATGAAAAACTACATGCAAAATAGAAGAAAAAATAAAACATTCAGGGAAAAAGAATTAAAAGCTAAAAGATATTCAAGACAAGATAAAGATTTCAAAAAAAGAGAACTTGCTGCTAAAAGAGAAGTTAGAAAGGATAGAAATTATAGAAAAACTGAAGCAGAAAGTAAGAAGTTTCAAAGAAATAATTCAGATTTAAGACAAATAGAAAGACAAAGAGAACTTTTTTTCTAAAAGAGAGTCTAGAAAGAACAAAGATTTCCAAAAAAAAAAGAACTTGCTGCTAAAAGAGAGGTTAGAAAGCATAGAAATTATAGAAAAACTAAAGCAGTAAGTAAGAAGTTTCAAAGAAATAATTCAGATTTAAGACAAATAGAAAGACAAAGAGAACTTTTTTTCTAAAAGAGAGTCTAGAAAGAACAAAGATTTCCAAAAAAAAAAGAACTTGCTGCTAAAAGAGAGGTTAGAAAGCATAGAAATTATAGAAAAACTAAAGCAGTAAGTAAGAAGTTTCAAAGAAATAATTCTGATTTTAAGACAAATAGAAAGACGAAGAGAACTTTTTTCTAAAAGAGAGGCTAGAAAGAATAAAGATTTCACAAAAAAAGAACTTGCTGCTAAAAGAGAGTTTAGAAAGGATGAAGATTTCAAAAAATGAGAACTTACTGCTAAAAGAGAGGCAAGAAAAAATGATGTTGTCAAAGGAAATGAAGCAGAAAAGAAAAAATAGAAGGACAAGATGAAAATTACAGAAAACAAGAATCCGAACGAGACTTTCAAAGGAAACAAGAACATAGGTCAAATCCAGAAAATTTAGAAACTGAGCGTTTGGCAAAACAGATTTCTAGACAGAAAAACCTAGACAAAGATAGAATTTATAATCAGTCAGTCAAAAGTACTAAAAGAAAAAACATTTATTTTACAGATCATGAAAAAGAACTAAAAAAAAACAGAATTCAAGGTATAACCCTTGATGCTTGCATAAGAGAAATTTTGAAAAAAAAATAATGAAGGTCCTACACATATATGTACTTCATGTCATCAAACTTGGTTCTGTTATTCTGTAGTTAATGCTAAAACTGTTAAAATGAATGTTGTTAATGTGCCTGTTGAAGTTCAACCTACTATAAATTCACTTCCACATAAATAAGAGAAATCGGGCACAATATCAGTTTAACTGAAAAATAAACTAGTATTCAAAAAGTGTGATTTTAGTGAAAATGTCGGACCATTTGCTGTTATTTGTATATTACATTATTTGATGAGAACAAGTGACTTGTACAAGTCTTCTGAAATAGAAATAAATAAGGATTGGATTATAGAAATAGCAAAATTGAATGATGGAGAAACACAAAATCAAAACAATAATACAGAACAAGAGGATATTCAAGATCAAAATGATACAGACGATGACTCAGATCATTTCAGTGAAGAAGATGAAAATGAAACACATGTTGAAAATACAGATACACTGTTAGATTACATTCCAGATGACAATCCACCATGTGATACAGGTTTAATTTTTGCTCCTGGTGAAGGCCAGCGACCAATAAGTCTCTACAGTGATCCGGATGCAGAGTATTTATCTTTTACAACTATATTTTGTGGAAAAAAAGGCCAGATAACAAAGAGAGGTCTGTTTCTGTTCACTCTACTGATATTGTTAAATGGGAACTAAGATCCACGGATAGGAGCGTAGCACAGTCTGTATCAAACATATTTTTCAAGTTAAAGAAAATGCAGTTAAAAAGTATAAGTGATAAGGTAAATTTTGCTCCCAGAAGGTGTAAAACAGATGGAAATACATGGACAGCAAAAGATGTACTGAATTCTTATACTGTAAATGATATTGTAAGATTGGATGAAGGTTATTATATCTTTAGAAGTTTTAGAAACTCTCCAGTATACCTTGAAAAGAGGAAGAAAGATTTGTTTGCAATGATCAGGCAGTTGGGTTTTCCAACATGGTTTGGCTCTCTTTCATCTGCAGACACTAACTGGAAAGATTTGTTACGAATTCTAGGCAAGTTAAATGATGACAAAGAGTATACTGACAGTGAATTGGAAGAAATGAATTGGAATCAGAAATCAAAACTTGTTCAGAAAGACCCTGTGACATGATCTAGATATTTGATTATCGTGTCCAACAGTTTATCAACTTGGTGTTGAAAAGTGACCATAATCCTATTGGGAAATTAACAGAGTTTTTTTATTAAAGGGTTGAATTTCAACAGAGATGTTCACCAAATATTCATATCTTGATCTGGATTGAAAGTGCACCAGTATATGGAAGCGATTCAAATGAATATGTAGTAGCATTTATTGATAAATATGTCTCCTGTTCACTTTTGGAAAATAACACTAATTTAGTCAATTTGCAACTTCATAAACATTCAAAAACATGCAGAAAAAAAGGTCACCTAATTTGTCGTTTTGGTTTTCCCCTTCCACCTATGAAAGAAACAGTAGTTTTAGAGCCTTTGAAAGAAAATGATGACATTGAAAAGTACAAGGCTATATATAAAGAAGTACAAAACGAAATTAATTCACTTCACAATTCTGAAGATATAGACCAGATGACATATGACATGTTTTTGGATAATGTGTTACAACTGAATGATGAAAATTACATAAACGCCATTAGAAGCAACTTGAGTGGTCCAAAAGTTTTTTCCAAACGAAAACCATCTGAAGTCCGTGTTAATGGTTACATAAAAAATGTCTTGGTAGCTTGACAAGCAAATCATGATTTACAGTTTGTTTTAGATGCATTTGCATGTGCAGTGTATATTGTTTCATACATAAGCAAGTCACAAAAAGGTATGAGTGCATTACTAGACCAAGCAGCAAAAGAAGCACGACAGGGAAATTTAGACTTGAAGCATCAAGTAAGGCACATTGGGAAGTACTTTTCAAATTCTGTTGAAACAAGTGCACAAGAAGCAACATACTTAACACTACAGATGCCTTTAACAAAAGCTACAAGACAAGTTGTATTCATTAATACATCTCCTCGAGACAAAAGAACTTTCCTCCTAAAGCAATCATCAGCCCTAGAAAAACTAGGCCCAGACTCTACTGAAATAGAATCAGACAATGATATTAAAAGATACTCGCGTAGACCAAAACAGCTCGAGAACTGGTGTCTAGCAGACTATGTATCTCAGCTTGAATTGCAGTATTCTTAAACTTCAGAGTCCTCAGATCATGAAACAGAACAGCAGGAAAATGAATCTGAAAGTGAAAATGAAGAGGCAAATGCAGATGTTATAGAAGAAAACAATAACAAAATCAGCATTACCCTCAAGAATGGTATAAGAATATACCAAAGAAAAACACACAAGGTGATAAGATATGTTAAATACAATTATAAGCCTGACTCTGAAAACTTCTACAGAGAACGCTTAATGTTATTTTATCCCTGGAGAAATGATCTTTCAGATTTGCAATGTGGACATGAAACATATGAAAAAATGTACTTGACTGTTTCAAGACTGTTAGAAAAGAAAGCTAAGCATTAAGAAGGAAAAGTAATAGATCTAGAGACAGCTATAGAAGAGGCAGAAAACGATTGTAATGAGAATGATCAAATAGCACCTGGCACTCAGCAAGTAGAAATGGAAGATGCTGAAATAGGCCCAACAGAATCTGATCAGTATGTTCATTTTAATCCAGATAGACCAACAGAACATGCATTGTATCATAGGTCAAATTTATTTGTTCAGTGTTTGTTCACTGGTGTTAATATGTCCTTTGATTGAGTTAAGCTATTTCAGTTGATATTTTAGAGTGTGTCTTTCTATGTAGTGATGTTACACTATTGTTTCAGAAAAAGGTTTGGTACCATTAAAACGTTTAAACCCGCTGCATTTGTTTGCACCTGTCCTAAGTCAGGAATCTGATGTTCAGTAGTTGTCGTTTGTTGATGTGGTTTATAAGTGTTTCTCGTTTCTCGTTTTTTTATATAGATTAGACCGTTGGTTTCCCCGTTTGAATGGTTTTACACTAGTAATTTTTGGAGCCCTTTATAGCTTACTGTTCGGTGTGAGCCAAGGCTCCGTGTTGAAGACCGTACTGTGACCTATAATAATTTACATTTATAAATTTTGACTTGGATAGAGATTTGTCTCATTGGCACTCATACCACATCTTCTTATATCTATAGACTGTATGATATGTCCCGTGAAGTTTGAATAGAAGCAAGAACAGTAGAAGTGACAAATCATGCCACCAGAATAAGTGAAAGTGATTATTTTGCATTGATTAGATCCTTGAATAAGAAACAGTGGGAATTTTTCCACCATGTTGTCACATGGGTTAAAACAAAACATGAACCATTTTATACATTTTTGACAGGTGGAGCAGGCTGTGGAAAATCTGTTGTTGTCAAAGCAATTTTTCAAGCTTTACACAGACACTTATGTTCTACTGAAGGTGAGGACCCTGACGATATTAGAATTCTTCTTTGTGCTCCTACTGGAAAGGCAGCTTACAATATAAATGGTCTGACCATTCACAATGCTTTTAAGATACAACCAAATAAAGGACTTGACCAGTCACTGTCATGTGATGTCCTCAATACACTCCGAATGAACAAAATGTTCTCTTTGCTTGAGACAAGGCTGAAAAAAATCAAGGGTAGCAACTGTTCATTTGGTGGCGTGAGTATCATAGCTATTGGTGACTTTTTCCAACTCCAACCTGTATTTGACAGTTGGATTTTCAATGATCTTAGCAACGGATTAACAGCAATAGCACCAAATTACTGGAAAACATTGTTTTCTTTTCATGAACTTACTTAATTAATGAGACAAAATGATGACTTAGAATTTGCTCAATTACTAAATAGGTTGAGACAAAATCAGCTGACTGAAAATGATTTTGCAGTTTTAAGTACCAGAACTGTTTCAGTCAATGATCCAACATACAAAACTAATGCTACTCATTTGTTTGTTGAAAATGCTTTAGTGGATAATTTTAATTTGCAATACATGTCTAAATTATGCTCACAAAAAGTTAAAGTTAAAGCAGTTGACACAGTTTGTGGGGATTTACCAGCATCTGTAAAAACAAAATTACTTAGTTCTTTACCAGAAAAACAGTCTGATACAGCCAATCTTGCAAAAGAAGTAGTATTAGCAATTAGGATGAAATATGATCTTACAGCTAATATTGAAGTCACTGATGGTCTCACAAATGGTTCAACATGTGAACTAAAATTGATTGAGAGTAAAACTAAATCTGTAAGACCAAGTATCATATGGGTTAAGTTTGAGGATGCCAGAATTGGTGCTAACAATAGAAGAAAATGTTCACACTTGTATGGAAAAGATGTTGATAAAACATGGACTCCAATGTTTGACATTAAAAGGTCATTTACTTATAAATATAAGACCTTTGAAAGAATTCAGTTTCCTCTTCGTCCAGCAGCCGAAAAAACAATTTATAAATCGCAAGGAGATACATTACAGGAAGTTGTTGTTAGTCTGAAATCAAAACGTAAAGGGAAAATACCACATATTCACTATGTTGCGCTAAGCAGAGTTACATCTTTAACTGGATTACAAATATTAGATCTCAATCAAGAAGCAATAGCTGTAGCAGAGTGTGTTCGACAAGAATTACACAGGCTAAGGACAGATGCAACTCTACAGTTGTGCTTTAAGCCATTGTATAACTTATCATGTAAATATTTTAAAGTAGTTTTTAACAACTCAAGGTCATTGCATGTTCATTTTAATGATCTAAAATCAGACCCATACATCTTGGATGCTGATGTTATTGGTATTGCTGAATCGAGTCTTATTTCAACAGATGAAAATGATGATTTTTATGTACCTGGTTTTGAACCACCAGTTCGCTTAGACCAAAAGCAAACAAACTTTAATACAAGACCACCTCATGGATTGGTATTATATTATCGAACTGATTGTATTCTTCACAATACATTCACTTACTCAACTCCAAATTTAGAGTTTGTAATAGCAGACATAATATCATCCAGCAAAGGTCTTTTTCGGGTTGTCGTTGTTTACAAAGCACCAAACTGCAAATTGCAACAACTGAAAGATACTTTCCTTGCAGACCTTCTTCCTGATGTGTATTTAAGATATCCAAAAATTATCATAATGGGAGACTTTAATTTTGATTTAAACACTGTAAACACTTCTTTTTTAAAGTTTATGAGAGATACATTTTGCTGTTCACAAATTGTGTCTAAAATTAAAGGATTAACAGCATTAGCACCAAATTACTGGAAAACATTGTTTTCTTTTCATGAACTTACTTAATTAATGAGACAAAATGATGACTTAGAATTTGCTCAATTACTAAATAGGTTGAGACAAAATCAGCTGACTGAAAATGATTTTGCAGTTTTAAGTACCAGAACTGTTTCAGTCAATGATCCAACATACAAAACTAATGCTACTCATTTGTTTGTTGAAAATGCTTTAGTGGATAATTTTAATTTGCAATACATGTCTAAATTATGCTCACAAAAAGTTAAAGTTAAAGCAGTTGACACAGTTTGTGGGGATTTACCAGCATCTGTAAAAACAAAATTACTTAGTTCTTTACCAGAAAAACAGTCTGATACAGCCAATCTTGCAAAAGAAGTAGTATTAGCAATTAGGATGAAATATGATCTTACAGCTAATATTGAAGTCACTGATGGTCTCACAAATGGTTCAACATGTGAACTAAAATTGATTGAGAGTAAAACTAAATCTGTAAGACCAAGTATCATATGGGTTAAGTTTGAGGATGCCAGAATTGGTGCTAACAATAGAAGAAAATGTTCACACTTGTATGGAAAAGATGTTGATAAAACATGGACTCCAATGTTTGACATTAAAAGGTCATTTACTTATAAATATAAGACCTTTGAAAGAATTCAGTTTCCTCTTCGTCCAGCAGCCGAAAAAACAATTCATAAATCGCAAGGAGATACATTACAGGAAGTTGTTGTTAGTCTGAAATCAAAACGTAAAGGGAAAATACCACATATTCACTATGTTGCGCTAAGCAGAGTTACATCTTTAACTGGATTACAAATATTAGATCTCAATCAAGAAGCAATAGCTGTAGCAGAGTGTGTTCGACAAGAATTACACAGGCTAAGGACAGATGCAACTCTACAGTTGTGCTTTAAGCCATTGTATAACTTATCATGTAAATATTTAAAAGTAGTTTTTAACAACTCAAGGTCATTGCATGTTCATTTTAATGATCTAAAATCAGACCCATACATCTTGGATGCTGATGATATTGGTATTGCTGAATCGAGACTTATTTCAACAGATGAAAATGATGATTTTTATGTACCTGGTTTTGAACCACCAGTTCGCTTAGACCAAAAGCAAACAAACTTTAATACAAGACCACCTCATGGATTGGTATTATATTATCGAACTGATTGTATTCTTCACAATACATTCACTTACTCAACTCCAAATTTAGAGTTTGTAATAGCAGACATAATATCATCCAGCAAAGGTCTTTTTCGGGTTGTCGTTGTTTACAAAGCACCAAACTGCAAATTGCAACAACTGAAAGATACTTTCCTTGCAGACCTTCTTCCTGATGTGTATTTAAGATATCCAAAAATTATCATAATGGGAGACTTTAATTTTGATTTAAACACTGTAAACACTTCTTTTTTAAAGTTTATGAGAGATACATTTTGCTGTTCACAAATTGTGTCTAAAATTAAAGGATTAACAGCATTAGCACCAAATTACTGGAAAACATTGTTTTCTTTTCATGAACTTACTTAATTAATGAGACAAAATGATGACTTAGAATTTGCTCAATTACTAAATAGGTTGAGACAAAATCAGCTGACTGAAAATGATTTTGCAGTTTTAAGTACCAGAACTGTTTCAGTCAATGATCCAACATACAAAACTAATGCTACTCATTTGTTTGTTGAAAATGCTTTAGTGGATAATTTTAATTTGCAATACATGTCTAAATTATGCTCACAAAAAGTTAAAGTTAAAGCAGTTGACACAGTTTGTGGGGATTTACCAGCATCTGTAAAAACAAAATTACTTAGTTCTTTACCAGAAAAACAGTCTGATACAGCCAATCTTGCAAAAGAAGTAGTATTAGCAATTAGGATGAAATATGATCTTACAGCTAATATTGAAGTCACTGATGGTCTCACAAATGGTTCAACATGTGAACTAAAATTGATTGAGAGTAAAACTAAATCTGTAAGACCAAGTATCATATGGGTTAATTTTGAGGATGCCAGAATTGGTGCTAACAATAGAAGAAAATATTCACACTTGTATGGAAAAGATGTTGATAAAACATGGACTCCAATGTTTGACATTAAAAGGTCATTTACTTATAAATATAAGACCTTTGAAAGAATTCAGTTTCCTCTTCGTCCAGCAGCCGAAAAAAACAATTCATAAATTGCAAGGAGATACATTACAGGAAGTTGTTGTTAGTCTGAAATCAAAACGTAAAGGGAAAATACCACATATTCACTATGTTGCGCTAAGCAGAGTTACATCTTTAACTGGATTACAAATATTAGATCTCAATCAAGAAGCAATAGCTGTAGCAGAGTGTGTTCGACAAGAGTTACACATGCTGAGGACAGATGCAACTCTACAGTTGTGCTTTAAGCCATTGTATAACTTATCGTGTAAATATTTTAAAGTAGTTTTTAACAACTCAAGGTCATTGCATGCTCATTTTAATGATCTAAAATCAGACCCATACATCTTGGATGCTGATGTTATTGGTATTGCTGAATCGAGACTTATTTCAACAGATGAAAATGATGATTTTTATGTACCTGGTTTTGAACCACCAGTTCGCTTAGACCAAAAGCAAACAAACTTTAATACAAGACCACCTCATGGATTGGTATTATATCATCGAACTGATTGTATTCTTCACAATACATTCACTTACTCAACTCCAAATTTAGAGTTTGTAATAGCAGACATAATATCATCCAGCAAAGGTCTTTTTCAGGTTGTCTTTGTTTACAAAGTACCAAACTGCAAATTGCAACAACTGAAAGATACTTTCCTTGCAGACCTTCTTCCTGATGTGTATTTAAGACATCCAAAAATTATCATAATGGGAGACTTTAATTTTGATTTAAACACTGGAAACACTTCTTTTTTAAAGTTCATGAGGGATACATTTTGCTGTTCACAAATTGTGTCTAAAGCTACAACATCTTATGGCATATTGTTGGACTTAATTTTCCTAAATTTTGATAGTAAGGTAAATTTTCAAACAGATGTTCTTGATTCCTTTTTGTCAGATCATACAGTTATATATGTGGCCATTAAAACACAATGATTCAGTGTAATGATTATTTTATGTACCAAAATCAGCTTTGTTTGAAACGATGAAAATTAAACCTGCTGAAAAAATATGGCACATTTAAGGTTGCTGAAAATGCAACCTCAAATGTGCATGGAGTGGTTTTAAAGGAAAAATGGGTTTCCACTCCACCAGATTTGCCTTTTTATAAGTAGGAATAGAAATGATTCCTTTAAAATATTGGTCTTCAAGACTCCTGATATCCAGTATTACCTGTATATGAGAAAGCTTCTTCACAAAGCTTTCTTCTGTATAGGTACACTGGATTAAGGGTAGCAGAGGTAAAGAAATTTGAAAGTGTGTTACTTTGACTTCCATAAAGCAGTAAGACCCTTGCTTATTGGTCAACCATTTTGCTATGGAAGAGTAGTAAGAATCCATTCATTTCAAGTCAGTAATGATTGGAGGCATTAAATTTTAGCACCTCTACTACCTGAATGCGCAATGTATCAGCGGAGAATGATGTGTACTTTGCATGTGAACACTCCTGATATTAACTACAATTATTGTTTATATATATATATATATATATGCTTGGAATATTTATTTTTTGAACACAATAAAAAACATCTCTTTAATATAGATGTAAAATAAAGGAGTTTTGAAGGCCACAAGTTGCATGTCACATTTCACTTCCTACAAAATTAATAATTTTATTTTGCTGTTTGATGAACTATGATTAAATCATCAAAATGTTTATGAATGTTAAAATCCTTGCTGTCACTTCTATCAATTGTATAATACACACTAATTGTGTGCATATATTCATTGTAACTTTTTATATAGATTACTTGATACTTATTTCAATACTTTTGTTCACTATATATATATATATATATATATATATATATATATATATATTTTTTACTAAACATTTATCATGTTTATGTACAATTTACTTTTTGTAATGCCAAATTTATCTGTATATTTATCTTATCCAATATTCATTGACATTTCTCTTTAAGAAATGCTCTCATGTTCATGTATCATCAGACATAGTAAATCAGTTTCTGTACAATAACCACATATTTTACTTTAATATAATTACTTGAAGTTCTTCAAATTGAAAAAAAAATGCATTAGTGTGACATTTTTGGTTTCTTAGAATTTCAGTTGTTTGTTATACTATTATTATACAAGTTTACAAGTACAAGTTTATCAAAATGTGTAAATCATTAATTTATGGAAAAAGCTGAATGTTGAAAAAAAAATAAAATATCGCATTAATGTTGTTCTACTCAACTATGTGTTTGCTTACATTGGATAAATGTGTAGTAGACATTTATAAAACACTAATTAATGAACAATTCATGTAAACATTGCTTTATAGAGTAGAAATTTGTGAACATTGATGATACTGTATTATGATACGCCAATGTAAAGTAAATTCAGTAAACTAACTGTCGAAGAAAGTCATAATTATACAGTTGTTTCAGTGGTGGTTATATTAGCATACACCAATAACGTATAGAGTAAACACTTGAATCTTACAGTAAAGAAAATCCACTAGAATAGATATGAAAGAAATTTAAAACAGAGATACTATGGTATAACTCAGTATACGATGAATAGAAAGGAAACAAAAATGACAAATACTTTGACATAATATTTGTTAAATGCCTAAGAGGAAATGAAATATAGAATCTAGACTTTTAAGTTGAAAAAAACTGATGAAAATTCTCAACAAGTGTTTCCCTACAAATTAACTTCAAGGCATTTTAAAGGTCCAGTTATGGAAACCATTCTCATATCATAATGTATTCAGTGTGTTGCTTTTCATATATACTGTCTTTTAGTGTCTTATTTTGACTTTGTAAAATGTGTTGTTATAAAATGTAAAATTGTTCTATAAGTGAACTGTTTAAATGCACATTTTGTACAAATAAAACATGTATAAGACAATGAATATTTTAATGCATCATTTGAAGTATTTGATGAGTTCACATTGTTCGTAATAAACTCAATTAAATTTGATATCTTTTATTGTTTTTCTCAATCCATTCATTTTTGGAAAAGATAAGAACAAAACATGCAGTCAAGAAATAAGGAGAAAAAAATGAGTCAAGAGACAAACATGAACACAACTTAAAAATGACAAACAAATGGCAGCTTCACACATGTTAGAACTACTATAAAGGTTGTCTCTATTTAGCGAAAACATAGTTCTCTGTTGCTCTCTTCTTGTTCGATTCAAGTAATACCTTTGCATTTTGAATCTTAATTCAAAGGTCAGGTCACCACTCATAAAAGATGCTAATCTTGGCTCCAGGAAAATAATCTACAAAAAGATTGACACAGTTCTGTTGTCAGTCTCCATAATGATCTGTAACTTTGCTGTGACAACCAATAAAAAAACTTATAATAAACATTGCAAAATCAATTAAAGTTTCCTTGATGATCCTTTACCAGTGATGATATACAAAAAATAGGTGAAAATGTATGTCCATGAGACAGCAGTACGGCATACTTGAAAACTTAAAATGATAAATGGGTTGAAAGCAGTTAAATCATTAGAAAGATTAGATTATGGTCTACACAGTTTCCTTTAAAAAAAGTATTATTATTGCATTATTTTATGCATCAATTGTAAACAAAAATATCAGGTGAGCGACACAGGCTACTTTTTTCTACTTATGATAACGACATAAACATGTTGACGGACCAACAGACATAAATTATTTACTTGAGGACACCACAGACCAGTCAAAGTGGTCTTGGTAAAAAAAAACAGACCAAAAGGTATTGAACCATCATAGCCTAACAGATTATTCAATAACAAAGAGAGAACCAGAAAGTCATGGAAATTTGGTCTTTCGCACTACAATGCTCCAATTATAAAACAAATGTTCATGTTATTACACATTGATTTGAACACTTTCAAAAATATTTGCAATGACAAATAAGTGACACTGGATCTTTCATGATCCTTTTCACAATTTAAAAAAAAATTGATACTGATCTTTCACAATCATAAATATCAAATTAATCAAATTTTCCAATTTTGACACGCTTTTCTGATTAAGCTACTTTTAAATTAAATGAATTTAAGGAGTTACTTGAAACATTAATTAAGAACAAAATTGTTCACAGAATAGTAATTAAGTCATTCATATAAGGAAAAAAATGCCGGTATGTTTGTTTACATTTTTATGTCATTGAAATGTTGAATTTTGTGAAAACAGCAATACTTTAAACACCAAATTTACAAAGATACTGACCATAATGATGAACCAAATTGACAGGCAGTTTTACTTTTTTCAAAATTTGTCTTTAAAATTCAATAAATTAGTTTATCTATTGACCTCGCATGTGTCTTCTGGATAAGATTTCCCTCATGATCCCTTACCAGAACTATCACGATCAATTTTCTCAATATAAGGAATGACAGCCGTGGTTTTATCCATTTAGACATAGTGCCATGAAAACTTTACTTGCTCAGGCACTAACCTCAAATTTTCTTTTCATAATTTTATTTCATATACATATAGAATATAGCTATATAATTTAAAAATCCATTTTGAAAATCTTATAAAATCCTGTTAATTTAAAATTGCCAATGTTAAATGTATGAAAAACCTACAGTGAATCATTTCCTGTCAACTTTTCATTGGCTTATATCTCGTTTTTTTCTGCATTTTTAGTCCCATTATTTATATACTACCAATTTATAACCATCTTTTAAAAAGCTTGCTATTTAATGAAACAGAGCAGAAAACATTCTTTTCAGGATTTATAGTTGTATAGGAAGAATTATAAGTTATGCCACCTTAACAAATTCTTTGTTTGATGTTGGCCAACCATTCCTTGTGGAGTTGTGTAGGTTTGTAGGAATTTTGTTTTTGGCCAACAACATTAGTTACATGTTTTAGACAAGAAGACAACCAAAGAGCATGAACAAAACCAATTTAAAACGATTTATGTCATAAATTTTTTGGGGTAGGCTGCTTTTTAGGTAGGTATGTAGGCAACTTCAAACAATCTTGATTTTATTGTTGGCCTTAATATAGTAATAAGCATTAACACATTATATATTATGTATATATTTCTGTTGCAATTTCTACAATAAATTTCAGTGATGGTATTAAAAAAGAACTAATAATAGAGGGATGTCCTTTCGCTGCATATCCCGATTTGGAATTCCAAGCAATAAAAATTCCATTTGGTTCTGTACAGGGCTATGTCACTGTTTTTACTGCAGAGGTAGGTTTCATATCTCATATTTTGTACATTGGTGTTTCATGTAAATACTTGAATTTCGGACTATTGTTATTAGGGTCACATTTAATTTTCTTCGCTTGATCATGTGTTAATCAACTTTCCATCTGTATATATGTCCATAATCTGTCCCGGGGAGGGGGAGCAAGTACTATGTAATGTTTGATAGGGATGAGCCGCTGGAATAGTTCACTATTTTCAACTGCATAATATATGATAATAGAAAAACAAAGGATATAGGGAATACATCCATGACACAAAATCAATACATGCACAGCAAAAAAACAACAACAAAAAAACAACACACAAAAAGCAAAGGAACAGTGTTTTTATTGCTGTTCTGCATCTCAGAGTCAAAGCGAGGCCTTCTACACAGAGCAAAGAAAACTCTAACATCACTGCAAGTTTACGACGGCCCCTAGCACTGCTTGAGCAGAATTCTTTACAAAATTAATTTGGATAAGGTCTTTTAAAGAATTTAGGATGAAATATACGACAAGGTTGCTGATTACACCATAAGTATCTGATACTAATCAATTTAATTTTTTTACGGTTGAATCAATTATTCATTCCATGTTTGTCTTGCATGTGAAGAAAGTTGCAGCCCAGACGTAGGGATTACAATGCGGCGCTGTGGATATGGGGTTTACTGTTTGTATAAAGCTTTATATTGTAGAAGGTAGAAGACCTGGGTGTATGCAGAAACCTTATGTCTGTCAATATCCATTGTCTTTGATCTCAGTTGCATGGTTCATTGACTGTTTGCAAAAAAAATTATAGATTATTTGTCATCTCGCAACCTATGCCGTTTTGTTTGACGTATTATATGGACTTGTCAAAATTGTAAACAATCAGATTTTTTTTTAAATTTAAGATATTGGCGCCAACGAAGACCATCATGATATTTTGTAAAATGAAAGATACATAAGAGTAGAGTTGATAGTTGAAAAATTCAGGATGGTCTACGTTGGCGCTGGTGTTTGAATTTCGTCTCCAAACATTACTGAATTGTAGATTTTTGACACTTTTCGTCGTTCCTACACTTTTCAAGGTCTTGGTTTGCACAGATATGAGCACATAATACTACAAAATAAGGTGCCTCGTGGACGAGCAGATACTACAGATCATTTAATATGCTAGATGGGTTTAAGCTTCAATGATTCAAAAATCGGGAAAAAGGGGGGCCAAACGTACATGGCCCTTATCATACCTTGTCCTTTGTTATGAGTAATAGGATAACTATATTTGGTATATGGGGTCTTTGCAACGTCTACATGTCTGTCACACAGAGTTCATCTGACCTCGACTTCATATCATGGATCACTGATCGAGGTTAAAGTTACATGATTAGGTCCGTTTCTCAGATACTATAAGCAGTAGCTATACATAGGCAACTGTATGCAGTGTATGGAATGATTTTAAGGGGTACATGACAGTTTGGCAGGTGTCATCTGACCTTGACCTCATTTTCATGATTCATTGTTCAATATTAAGTGTTTGTGTTTGGATATGTTTTAGCTCACCTGGCCCAAAGGGCCAAGTGAGCTTATGCCATCACTTGACGTCCGTTGTCGTCTGTCGTCGTCGTAGTAAACTATTTCAAGAATCTTCTCCTCTGAAAACTACTGAGCAAAATACCTTCAAACTTTAAATGAATGTTCCTTAGAGTATCTAGTTTATAAAGTGTATCTGAAGTTTTGATTTACCAACAAACATGGCCGCTGATGCTAAATTTAGAACATAGTGGTCAAATGCAGTTTTTGGCTTATATCTCAAAAACTATAGCAGTTAGAGCAAAAGTGAAAGGAGTTAAAGTGATGAATAGGTCAATATCTCTTTGCTAAGGAATTTTCAGGCAAATTGGAGAACCCATTGTTGGGTTACTGTCCGAAGTAGTTTGTTTTTAGGAAATTTTAGTTTTTGGTTATTATCTTTAAAATTATAGTAGATAGAAAGAAAGTGTAAATGAGAAAAATGTTCAGCTAAGTAAGATCTACAAATAAGTTAGCATGATCAAATTATCAATTGATCCCTTAAGGAGTTATTGCCCTTGAAACACAATTTTTTACATTTTTTGTGCGTCTATTACTTTTTCAAAAATCTTCTCCTCTGAAGAATTGGCCAAATACTTCCAAACTTTAACCGAATGTTCCTTAGGGTATCTTGTTTGATAATCGGGTCAAACAGTTCATAAAAATTGTCTTGAAAAGAGAACATAATCCAATCGGTAAAGTCATCGACTATTTCTATAGAGTAGAATTTCAGCAGAGGAGTTCTCCACACATTCACATATTGATTTGGATTGAAGGTGCACCACAAACAACAAAGATTTAAATGAAGATACTATCGCCAATAAATTTTGTACTTCTAGCTAATGTGGAATAAATAAACACACTGATACATACAGGAAGTCTATTTAAAAAAAAATAAATGTTTGTTCTTATGTTGTGCTGTAACACCACAGTCCCATGTTAAAGACAGGGTTTGGATACAGTACATAAATTTTATCCCTCCTTGCACAACTCAAAATTCAATAATTTTAGTGATTGTCATTTGTTGATGTGTTTCATATTTGCTTTTCGTTTATTGTTTTTAACTCACCTTTCCTAATTGCCATGCAATGCTATCAGAATGCTGGATACTAGCCACACCAAATGGTCAAAGTTAAGTTTTTGTGTTTTGGTCTGTTTTTCAATTACCATAAGCAATAGGTCAACTATACTTGGTATATTGAATAATTGTTGTTTGACAGAACTTATTTGACCTTGATCTCATTGCCATTGATATTTAACAATGTTATATGTATGTGATACTTGTATTAAAACCTGTATCTTTAAGACTTTCAACATAAATCAATGGTCAGTAATGCAGGCGAGACATTTCAGCGTTTGCACTCTTGTTTTGTATATTTGTTTTCTTTGACTAAAATTGATAAGTATCTAATAAGATGTTTTTTATTCTGTTTTACAGATTATAATGACATGTCTTGAAGTCAGTCCATATTATTTAAATCATATAGGAGAGCAATTGAGAGTAGAGGACAAAGGAAAACTATACTACTCAGTCATGTTTGATATTTTTAAGGCTGATGATCGAAAGGTTTTGGTCAATGCCTTCCTCCGATTGGCACAAGCTCAGTCAGTAATGACTTAAATGATACTGATAATGAGTTGTATTGATATAGAAAAAGGACATCTATTGTGCTGGCATTATGAACAACAGAAATGGGGAAGGTTGAACATAGAAATCTGTTTTTAATGGAGAAGAAGTGAAAATATTTCCCTGCCATGTGGTTGTAGAATATGAACACACATAAAGCTCTGACAAATGTCCAATTTATTTATTTTCCAAATGCTCTAATAGCCACTACTGGACACTATAAAAACTATATACAAATGTGTATACTCTAAACTTGGATTGGATAAACTTAATATCATTACAAAAAAAGTAAGTCCATATCAAATGGCAAATCAAAAGCTCATACAGATCGTACGAATGGAAAACAATTGTCATATTCCTGACTTGTTTCAGGCATTTCCTTATGTAGAAAATGATGGATTAAACATGGTGTTATAGCTAGCTAAACATCTCACTTGTATGACAGTCGCATAAAATTCCATTATACTGACAACAATTTGTGAGCAAAACAAATAAAAATAATGGGTAAAACTGTTGAAATTGGGGAACAGCAGTCAACATTATGTTATAATCTTATTCAATACGAAAACAAACAAATCACCATGTCAACAAAGAAAAAAATAATTGCATGTAGACATTCTATAGACAAAGCACATATGCAAAAAGGAAAGACAAGAATACAAAAAATGACCATAGCACAATCACTCAATGTGGGAATGTATAAATACTTAGCCACACCAAAAGGATATTACCAAAAATGTACTAAACAGTAAAGGTAAAACTTATATATAGACAAATAAGATGATAAACAACGCCAGTACCTAGATTCTTTACTTCGAGACCATCGTGTTTTAGTTGTGAAGTTAATACAGAATAGTTATCAATAAGGTCTTGGTATCTTTAGGAAGAAGTTTTTTAGAAAAATGATGAGATATTTTTTGACATACGTTTATCATCCTTCTGTTCAGACACTGGTGACATTTTATAAAGTCTTAGTAGCATGCAGCTGCCAGCTCTTGAATACTGAATTAGTTGGGAAATGTATATCCAATATTCAAGTGAAGTTGGTATATTGCTACTAAGGTAGGGGAAATTGATTATTTCAAAATTATAATCAATTCGATTTTCATAGATTCTGGTACTCAGATGACCGCTTATGTAAAATTCGATGTATAAGTCTAAATCTGAGACTGAGGAAGCCGTGTCTCTTGTTTATTTAGTTTCTAGATTTGGAGAATATATATTAATGGAATTCAATCAGATCAGTTTGGATTGTTAACGGAAAGAACATCATGAATATATCTGAATATGAAAATAATTATCTAGCTTCTTTGATTCCCCTCTTTTTTTGACAAGTGTCTAAAAGAACTTCGTCTCATATGAAAATAAGAAAAGGTCGGCAAGGAGAGGCGCACAGTTCGTTCCAATAGGAATTCTGACAATTTGTTGAAAACGTCTACCTTCAATTTCAACAAATGTGTCGTCAATAAGAAACTCCAGCATACTGATCAGTTGTTCCTCTGTGTGTATAAACATAAGAACATATGGTAAGATTACCAATGACACAACTATTCACCCAGGTTCAAATGAAGTGAATATAAGCAATTATAGGCAACCGTATGGCCTACAACAATGAGAAAATCCATACCGTATATTCGGATATAAAAGGTCCCGACAGGAAAAATATTAAACAATTTAATGGAGAAAACTAACGGCCTAATTTATAACAAAACAATTTACGAAAAACAAATATGACAGACATGAACCAACGATAACCACTGAACTGCAGGCTCCTGACTTGGGGTACATATAGAATGTGGCGTGGTTAAACATGTGAATGAGCGCTCAACCCTCCCCTAACCTGGGACGGTGGTGTAAAAGGACAATATAAGAACAAACTATAAAAATCAGTTGAAAAGGCTTAACTGGTCAGATCGATACAATGTTTTACCTTGTTCACTATTAACAAAATAAGTCATATGGTATCCCAAAGCAATGGATTTATAGCGTATGGTACCATTTTTATATTGAAAAGCATTGTGATTTATTTCTTTTAGGCGATTTTCAATTTGACATGGGAAAAGGTTGTATAAAGCGTTGAACAATCAAAGGTTTTGATATAATTCATTTCAGAGAAAGATCGAGACTTGAGAATTATGTAGACGTTCTTTAGAGTTTTTTAAAATCCACATATGGTTGCACAGTATTTTTGAAGACCTTTCACTGCGGACAGAATTTTTGTCAATGAGGCCCCTCATGGGGGTGTCCAAGTAATCACATAATTCAAAATAGTTTGCCAATATAATCTCATTATCATTAATGATTTTTTTAAACAAGATAACCAAATTATCAAAAATACAGTCCTAGATTATCAAATAATTATGAAATATTTGGTCTGGTAACCAAAGAAACACTATAAAAACGGCCAAGTTATCACATAATCAAAAACCCCGTGAGGAGGCTCGTCAATTTAATGGAAAATTCCTTTGTAGTACATGCAGATTAGTCGTAAATGTACCGTTGTTTGTACGGAATTTTGTGAAACTTGGGTATTCAATAAAAACAATGTGAGAGCAGATTTTCTGGTCATTATATTAGTACGATCCACATACAAAAGCAATTTAATTTGAAGGTTTGTCCACAGGAGCAACACCATGTTTATCGGGAAAAGTGGTAGACATTTCAAAGCTTCTTTGTCTCTTAATATGGACTTTGGTCGATCAATTACTAGTACACAGTTTTTCAACTTTTGGATTCGACGTTTTATCAGAGACTTGATGGCTTAAACCCATTCTGACAAAGTGTCCAGTTCAACTTCTCGTTTAGCCCATGCTCTGGAATAGTCATCAATGGAATCCATAATTATTTTGAAGTTATGGGGTTCCAATTGATTTGGTGGGTTCTCTGACCTTAGGACCACGAGAAATCACCTTTCAGAGATGTCCATGTTGAATTATGTTTAGATCCCTAGTAATGATATAGCCAGAGAGGCTATAAATATAAGGCGAGTGGGAACAGTCACACGTCAGAGGTTTTGTTTTTGGCATTCTCATGCAGTGCTTGCTTGTAGTTGGATACAATAGGAAATTTTGAAAATAAAAGTAGAATTTTAGATGTTACCTATTGTGATGAAGAACGTTGTTACCTCTTTGTGATAAGTTGCTAACATCATAGGTTTTTTAAGTCAATCTATCAATCTCCAAATCAGAGTGCAGCCATCATGATATCGTGCATGAATACTTACCTATCGTTCGAGTGTATGTTTTTCGTGCCCAAATTGCACCCATCAAGGGTAAACTGAAACTATTTAAATCACTATTGGTGGCTTTTCTGTCCAGATTGACATGTAAGGAAGGACAGAAAATGTCAGTATGTCCATAATAGAATTCTTTGGATTGTCGACATAGCATGTCTCACAAATTGCCGTTATGTAATCACCGTATAGATTAGTTGAAAGAAAAATAATAAACTTGAAAGTTGCAACTGTCAACAATGAGTGGTAACCGATAATACAAGACATACGATATGTGTTCTCATTTCTAATATATACCCTCTTTACATTAAATAAAACTTAAATTTCGAAATGTGTTGAATCAATAGACAATTACAGACCACTAAAGTTCTTACGCATTCTATAGCTGACTATGCGGTATAATTTGTGTTATCTTCTATATCATTTAGTCTCTAGTGGACAGTTGCTTCATTGGCAATCATACCACATCTTCTTTTTTTATATGCAAAGCTGTCAACATAATGTTCTATAACATCTAAAAATGAAAAAAAAAAAAGTAGATTTTATTCATAGATAGCACAGATAGTTCATCGAAAAAAAGATAGGAATGTGTGCTGACCCTCTCCGTAAACATGTCAAATGAAGGAATTTAAAAATGACAATCCTAAAAGAAAATGTAAATCAAATTGTTTATTTTTTTTTTGTCAATGAAAAAATTAATAAGCTAAAAATACTTAAAAAGTTTTTGGCTGATCTGTAGTTTTTTTCAGTAGTTGATCTTTCATTCAAGGCGAGTAAATAAAAAGTCATTGAACACTGAGGTAGATCTGTTTGCTTGTCGTCCCCATTTCTTCTTCTCTGTCTTTTTTAATCAGTTTTTATTTATTTTTCCATGGAATAGATGCACTTAAATGAAGTTACAATTTTGAATTATTTATAGTTAGGTTACACCGATAAATGTATAAAACTATTACAAAGAAACTTTTAGAATTTGATAGATCATGGCTTCTTAATTAATACCAATAGAAAGATCTCATCAAAGATACCAGGAATATTATTTTGTACGCCAGATAAAATTTATTTGAGCCCTTTACTATGTCAAGTCATAGTCAAATAATATATACTTTCTTAAATTAGAAATAATTGCATGATACAAACAATCTTATGCAAGATAAACAAAAATAGGGGGGGGGGGGGGGGGTGATACAAAGACAAATTATATGTCGAGAGAAAGAAATACCAGTACGTTATACATCAATTTGATAATAAAAAAGGAAAATGACAAAAACAAATACAGAGAAGTATGAACTGTACTGCACAAATTAACAAAAAACCGTAGATACACAAAGAGGGATTTTTTAAAGTTTGATGCATTAGCATTTGAACTAATAATACTTTATATAAAAGTACACTAAAACAAACTAAGCCCATCTATCACTAGTTGTTAGATGATTGTTTGTTTCGTGGTCGTTTTGCTTTTTTTTTTTTTTTTTTTTTTTTGCATTAGCATTGTCAGTTTCTTTTTGTCTCTATGTCTCTATGTCTGTCCCATTTTCTTTAAATTCATTGAAGATTTGACAACAAAATTGAATATGATTGTATACAAAATTTACCTATACTACGAAGCATCGATTGGACAATAGAAAGAATGAATTCACCTGCGTATATTTCATTTGCATTCATTATGGTATTCCTATTATACACTAGACAATAATTTAACTCAAGTGTATACATAAAAGGATAATCTTAACTGTTCCTCTCCAATGATCACGATGTGATATACATAGTATCTTAAAGTTGAATGTGAGAGGTTTAGCTAGCTATAAAACCAGGTTTAATCCACCATTTTCTACATAAGAAAATGCCTGTACCAAGTCAGGATTAAGACAGTTGTTATCCACTCGTTTGATGTGTTTGAGCTTTTGATTTTGCTATTTGATTAGGGAGTTCTCGATTTGAATTTTCTTCGGAGTTCGGTATTTTTGTTATAATATTTCACTTTTTGAATGGCCACATTGTTTTATCTGATAGATTGCAGACAGTAGAATTTGTTCACCATTTTTTAATTAAGGAATTATGTCATCCAACGTGTAACATGGTTTGACTATCCACGCCAAGATAGATTGAAGATTGATTGTTGCTCTTTTTAAAAACTATATATAAGTACATATACGCACGCGTGGGTCTGATAATTTTTCACTTCAAGTAAAATTTCAAATAATTGATCATGTTAATATCTCGAAATGCTGAAAGTGGAAATGAAATTGATAGTTATGTTACTCTCTTTCTGTCTTAAAACAATTCTTTTGCAAGTGACTGAGGCGATTGATGGAGTGCAAGCGATTGAACTGACTAGAACGATTGAAGGTAAGACTGCTGATGAAACCTTTCAGTTTGGTAATTGAATGAAGATCCCCATATCTGTTCATTAAGTCATATGAAACTTCAAATTAAAAAAAAATTGATGCATATGTTTTTTAACTAAATGGCTAGTTTTTATTATGAAACTTATGTACATATACTTTTTTTCTGAAGAAAATTCTTTAATTTGTCCAAATTATAGGAAGAAATTTACTTTTTTTAATTGTTGGCTTCCCAGACAATAATTCGCCGACTTGTTTTCCGTATGCAGTTACCTCAGCGTGACCTTTCTCGTAAAAATCCGGTGATCGGAATACGCAAGTGCAAAGGGGAAAACCAAATTGGCAGAGAGTCAACAAACGTAAATATCGCTCCGTCATCGAAACAAACTATATCTTATTGTACATGTTATACACGTGCTTACCTCAATATCCATGCTTATTTGTTGATTGTTTACAAAGGTGACAATCGGTAAACTTCGGCTTCAAAACACGACCATCAATTAGCTGCCATATTTTCACATCAACACTGACCGAGTGAAATATGTTTTTGACGATTATACGATATGGATGCGTAAAAAATGATAAAATCGTGCACAGAAGACTAAGTTTATGATATAAGCATGCATTGGTTCAAGAATTTGATTAACATAATTTTTCACCAGTCACTCGTTTCATATGACCTTAAGATACTTACTGTATAATTCAATATTGGTGGTAAAATAAACAGAAAATTAATGACGTCTCATCTTGTATTTAAGGTCCAAGCTGGGGATATTATCAAGACTGGAACATTCACAGACGGAACAAAACGTCATTGGAATGCGACTGCAATACACATTCTGGGGTCACGAAAGTTCATACAACACTCGTCAACAGCAATACACAAAAATAGCCCATTAGTGGGCGGATCTTTAAAGCGATATATGTATACTATACAAATACAGGCTAGTGATATCTGTTGGGCTGTTAATGTTTGATAAGACACCCAATTGCAGGATAAATTTGTTCAACATACTCATCCCACTTTGCAATATTTAGTGAGAGGACATCTTGTATATACCGGAACATTGATTTAAAGGACAATGTTAGCTTCTTTTCATTCTCACTAAAAAGCTCCTTCATATAGTCAGCCTCAAATGAATCAGGGAACAAGTCGGCATGAAGAGGAGCACCAATTGGTTCCCATGGGAGTACCGATTGTTTGTTGAAAAACACGTTCTCAAAATGTAACAAAAAAGTAAAATAACAAAAATCCGAACTCCAATGGAAATTCAAAACGGAAAGACCTATATAAATTGGTAAAATCAAAAGTTCAAACACATCTACCGAATGGATAACAACTGTCATATTCCTGACTTAGTACAGGGATTGCCTTATGTAGAACATGTTGGATTAAACCTGGTTTTATAGCTAGCTAAACCTTTCACTTGACAGTCGCATAGAATTCCATTATATTGACAACTTATATTGACAACAATGTGTGAGCAAAACAAACAGACATCGTGGGGGAAAACGTCAATAAAATGCTTCGCCGAGCACAGCCTGATACGACCGCAGAGGTCGATCCCTGAACAGTTGGGGCAAGTTTGGACACAATATTCAAGCTTGATACTGTCTGAATTTGGATTGTGATCAAATTTTTTACATAACATAGGTTTCTGACACGAATTAAATGAGGTCAATGATCTTAAAAATTTGAAATAGAACATTTAATTTACCAAGTATGGTCTGATATCCAAAATCTAACAACATGGTTAGATTCAGCATATAAAAAAACACCAACAATTTGATTTTAGTTGAAATCAAACAAAGTTTAATTGTGGACCCATCGAACCTTAATATGGACTATATTAAGTCGGCTGTTTTCTGCTCTTTGGTCGGGTTGTTGTCTCTTTGACACATTCCCCATTTCCATTTTCAATTTAATTAATTTGACAACAGGGCCCAAAATAAAAAATCTAAATGCACAATAAGATTCAGCATATCATAGTGCCGCAATAATTCAGTTTTTTGGTGAAATCAAACAAAAGTTAATTCTGGACCCTTTGTACCTCAATGTAGACCAATTTAAAAATGGGGCCAAATATCCAAAATAGTATTACAAGGTTAGAACCCCCAAAAATGTAAGACTTTAAATTAATCCCATTGAAATTGGTAAAAAGATTTGTATTCATTTTCAATTGAAGACTTCTTGTTATTGCGCAATACTGTGCTGTTGCACAATACTTATTTAATCTGTTATATATAATAATTATCACACCCTGTTCGGTGTGTATCTCCTGTCATATCAGTAGTTGTTGCTATTTATATATAAATCAGAAATAATCTATGTAAAAATGGAAAATTTTGGAACCCCCCCCCAAAAAAAAAATTGCGAAAAATTCCCCCTAAAAAAAATGGCAAAAAATTGGAAATTTCAAAAATTTTGAAGAAGATAAATATGAACCCCCCAAAAAAAATTGAAAAAAAAAAATCCCCCTAACTTTTTGAACCCCCCCCCCCCCCATTTTTTTATTTTGAAATTTTGAAGATTTTTTTCTCTTCAGGAAAAATGTACAATTTCAGAGAGTTCCATAAACTTTCACACAATTGTCTAGATACTAGAATAATGCTTGTTTTTGGCCCTTTTATGCCATTTATTTCTAAACGTTAGAGGCAATTACCCCCAAACTCAATCCCAGCCTTCCCTTTGTGATATGAAACCTTGTAGTACAATTTCAGAGAGATCCATACACTTAAACACAAGTTATTGTCTGGAAACTAGAAAAATGCTTGTTTTTGGCCCATTTTTGGCTCCTAATTCCTGAACGTTTATGGCAATTACCACCACTCAATCCCAGCATTCCCTTTGTGATATGGAACCTTGTGGTACAATTTCAGAGAGATCCATACACTAACACATAAGTTATTGTTCGGAAACTACAAACATGCTTGTTTTGGCCCCCTATTCCTAAACTGTTGGTTCCACAACCCCTAAAATCAATCCCAACCTTCCTTTTGTGGTATTGAACCTTCTGGTAAAATTTCAGAGATCCCTTCACTTAAACTAATTAAAGTTATTGTCCGGAAACCAAATGTGTCTTCGGACGCCGCCGCCGCCGACGACGACGACATGAATGCAATATACGAACGCAATTTGTTTGCGGTCGTATAAAAATATAATTTATTCCTAACGCACCCTTGAGTAGGTGGTTAACTTTGAGAACCTGGTTTTGATATCCGATCAAATTGATCAAATTGAGGTTTATAATTTAGAAAGAGGTTTAATCAAGGAATTGGTTTAATGGAGCATTTGAAAGACCCAGCAATATAACGTTGTTTGTAGGGGCACTTACGTAGTTTAGGTATCAAATCCAGTGAAGGAAGATTCAGTTCTTCATCATTGGTTGAAATTCCACAGGAACAATGAAGAGACCGATGATTATTCAGGATTTTCCTCCTTGGTAAATAAATGACGTATCAATACCTAATTCCTTTATCAGACAGTTTATATAATGTGATTAACACACAAAAACGATTTTATATGAATCCGGGTCCGTTCGTTCAAAAAACAGGTTCGCACCCTTTTTATTGGTTTTGTGTTTAATAATCTTATAATCGTGTTTTGGTTGGTGCTTAGTATATAAATATTTGTTTTCATTGTTTCAAAATAAAGTGACATTCTGAAAACGTTTTTTGTGTTGATAAATCTTTAATCATGTCTTGGTAAGTGTATTGCTATACATATTTGTTTTCATTGTTTCTTAATAAAGTGCCTTTCTTTCTTTGTGTTGTCACTTTTAAAACGTTTTTTGTTGAATAATTTTTATATAAATTTTATTCGTAACAACAACAAAAACGTTTGTTGTTTGGGACTTTATCTGCAGGGAAAACAGCATATTTGTCATGGAGTTAAGAAAAGTGTTCAACAAAATTTTTGTCTTTAAAGATCGATGTAGCACGAGTACTCATACCCATTCATTTAATTTTAATTTATGTCAACGACCTCCATTCCAAAAGAGTATCTACGTTGTTTGCAGTTAGCCCATGACGTGGCATTATCCTCAACTGAATCCATCAGTATTATAAAGTTGTGTTTCAAATTGATAAAAAATTAGGCTGACGTTATGTCGGACATTTAGATTACATATTTCACAAAGATGCCTAGACTAATTGGCAATATCCAGGTCGCCAGTGTAAATGTTGCCAGCCAGATGGGGAGCGAGCACAATGTAACGGAACTATGGACAATTGTCATACAAGTGGGAGGTTTAGAGCTAGCTATACAACCAGGTTGAATCCACCGTTCCTTGTACCAAGACAGGACTATGACAGTTATTTTCCATTCGTTCTGTTGGTTAATATAGTCTCACATTTGATTTTGTCAGGTTTTATTGACTTCCTCCATTTTGAATTTACCAGTTTGGTATTTTTCTTAATACTTTTTTCTATTATAGCTTCTGCCAAAAAAAAACGATTATGAAAATACTCATTAAAGGACAATATAAAGAGTAGACTGATGGTTTTAGGGAATTATGATCATGTTGAACCTATAGTTGATCTAGCCTTGATGGTCATTTTTGCTATTTGCACTTTCTTTGTCTAATATCGTGTCTTTCAGGTTAGGTGAGTTGAAAATCCATTTATTTCCAAAAATTTGTCATTTATTTGCAATAGATCCAAAAAGAATGCATGTGATAGTTTCATCCATCTTGCCTTTCTGTAGATCTTGTATTGATAATCACTTTTGCTCTAAACATACCTTTCTACCTATTATTTTCTAGGGCAATAACTTCTGTATTAATGAGTTGTCTGATAATTTCTGTAGAAACTAAAATAGATTCTTCTTGACATTCTGAGTACTGCAGTAACAATTTTGCTATTTGTTATAAAAATTTTTTTTTCAAGATGTAAGACAATGACAATTTATGCAAACACTACAAACTGCTCATAGTCTGAAAAGCCCATATTTTGTGCTCGACCAGTAAAGTTAGATGGGCTGATTCAGACCAGTTGAGACTAAATTTAAAGGTCAAGACTGAGTTGAGACAGGTCCAGACTGGTCAAGACTGAGTCTAGACTGGTCTAGCATTTGTTGAGACCATATTCAGACTATACCAAGATTATCAGGTACTCAATCAGACTTATTAGGTAAAGTCAAGACCAAAGTCAAGTACAGTTAATTACTGTCAATATTATGTCGAGTCTTGTCAAGTAAAATCTGCTTACTGGTTGAGAACAAAATATAGTCGTTTCAGACTCTTAGCAGTTTGTAGTGAAATCTTCTTGTTTTAGGAATGACAGCCAGTCTTGTTGGTTCAATTTACAAATGAACAATTCTTTTTGTCTTTTCTAAGCCAATCAAAATTAAGTAATTGTAAACAAACTTCTATGTAATGTAATTATTCGTAGAAAAAATGGATACTATATACCAAAAGATGCTTCAGCAGAAATTTTGTAAAATATGAGCAATATGTTACAAATCAACAGATAACAATAGACCCAAGTGATGGCAATAGCTCAAATGGACCAAAGATACATGTTGCTAAAATGATTGGTCTGATGGTTATCTAGAACACAAAGAGAGGCAAAAGATACAAAAAAGACATTGAAACTCACAAGTTGAAAAACAAACTGACAAAACCATAGTTAAAAAAAGAAAAACGACCAAAAGACAAACACAGTATACAAAACCAACAACTGAGCAACAGGAACCCCACCAAAAACCAGGGGTAATCTCAGGTGCTCCAGAATGGTACGCAGACCCTGCTCCATAAGTGGCACCTGTATAATTTCTCATGTAAGTACAAACACAACTGTTTATAAATATAATGTATTATGTTTGGTATGTAAATCTACTATAGTCCTCAACATTTCATCTGCCTTTGGATTCTTCTGAAAAAAAGAAAGTAGAATTTGTGTCTGAATAAATGTTTGTATGGTTTTATCAGTATGATACAAAGCTATATAAAAAACAGATCAATTGAAACTAAAGCTCATAACACTTAACTGAATTCAATGAAGCATAAAATAATGGGCAAGAGTGAATTTTTATTATCCAAAAGATGTATCCTTACACAAAGTCTCATGACTGTAGATCAATTAGTATCTGAGATCTGAATTAGACATAAAACTTCAACATCAATATGCCATAAGATGTTGATTGCAGTGACTTACTTTTAATGTAAACTCATGTTGTGCATTTACTGATTTTGTGTCATGGATGGATACCCCATATCTTTTGTTTTTCTATCATATTGTCCTAAATGAACTCTCTTAAAGTTATACTTAAATGTAAAACTTAATGAAATTCAAAAACTTTATTGAAGTCTCTGAATTATGAAATATTGGTCATGTGATTGACATTTGGCACATTGTCAGTCTCTACAACATGCATCTGCACATCAAATAAAAATATGATTACTACTTTCTAAGAAATGGCTGCAGACATGCACACTGTTGTAGATATGCACTCAGGGAGTACTCCAATAATTTTATTGCAATGTGTTCCCTATTAAGACTTTACAGACATTCCTACTATGACATCACAATATCTTAAACCAAAAAGCAAAAGTGAATGTTGTATGTATACTTCACGTGTTACAAGTGTTATACATTTTCGGGTCAAGTGTTGTAGATTTCCATTAGAAATAAAATCTATAATCCCCCTAATCTTCTCCAAAAGTCTAATTTTCATTAAGGCAGCCTAAAAGTTATTCTATACTATGAATAATGGATTGCTTATTGTTGGTAAATAATCATGTACACAAATATATGAATCCACACATAAAACTACTCATATTAACATTTATTCAATACTTATATAATTACCTCAACAATATCTTTGATGGGTGTGGACTGTATCAGGGGTAGAAAACATCTCATGGTAGGAGAATCTACCTGTATACTATCTGTGTAACATACATATAGTACTGCTATTACTTTGTTTACTTGACAATAAGATAAACCTAAAAACAAATAAACATACAGTATATACAAGGTGATATGGTTTAGGAGTTTTGCTGCTGAAAGTAAAATTACCTTTTCATAAGTGTCACATGTTCAATAGATATTGAATAAGGAAAGATAGAGAGCAAAAGTAAGAGAGTGAGAAAAAGTAAGAGAGAGATCAAAAGTAAGAAAGAGAGAGAGGATATATATATAATGAATGAGAACAAGAGTATGACAGAATGACAGAAATAGCTAGAGTGATAGATCTAGAGATGGCAAGATTGAGTGAAGGTAAAAAAGAGAGATTAAGAAAGAGAGTGGAAGTGGAATAGTAGAAAGGGAATGCTATATCAACATAAAATCATTTTCACAAAATCAGTTTCAAGATTTGAAAGAATTGTTATCTTATAATTTTGATTCTAGGCAACCATTTATAAATAGAGTTAAGAAAAAATAAATGGAGAATGTGTCCATGGGACACAGATGATGCCCCAGTTTGCATACAACGTTATAAAGGGACATAATTAGAGAACTATAAAAGTGACACCACCCAAATTTGAACTTGATCTGTTTTATGGTAAATGTGTATAAGTTTTGTAACATTTGGTTGAGGCTAACTAAAGTTAGAAAACAGAAACGAAAAATTCTGCAATTTTCATGTTTATAAAGGAGCATAACCCATGAAAGGTAAAGTGATGACACCCAATATTGAACTTGATCTGTGTTTTGTGGTAATAAGCATTGTGTCTAAGTTTTATAACATTTGGTTGAGGCAAACTAAAGTTAGAGAACGAAAACCAATAGACCACTTTCGAGTTTGTCCGTCACCGGAAAAAACTCGTCAATTATGCGCGCCTTTATGACGTCATTTACCAGATAGAGGGGATAACCTGTATCCCTGCACTATAAACGTTCATCAAGCGTCTTAGTGATCGTCATTGTGCAGGATAAACTAGAAATAATATTCGTTCTGTAGGTACTTAATCACAATTCCCTAATGACAGCAGTGCTTAAAGACAATTATTACAATTCAATTTGCCGAATAATTCGTGCAATATAGCATTATAGTTTTCCAACCACACGCTCAACATTGGAACGGAAGTGATGACGCCCCTAAACGCACGAATGATGTTCACTAAAACCAAAGTTTTTGACGGAAATGCATCGAACTCGAAAGTTGTCTATTTTGGGACATACTCAATGGACAGACAGGATGGACAAGGGTAACACTTAATGCCCCCTTTGCCTAGCAGCAGGGGCATAAAAACTGTATTTCTCTTCAAATGTGAGTGACACATGTACTTAAACAAATATGATAACCAAAAGGTACACTGATCCTTATATAGCTACTTTGTCCATCTTCAACATTGAAATTGAGAAAAGGGGGACCTAACTCAAATACAAAATATACTTACACTGAGCAGGTAGTCCTGTTACTATATTAGGTTGATCAACATAAGGTGCTAATGGAGTTCCTAGATACTTTGTGGACCTCAGAGATCGTAAGAATGGTACCTCCATGTCAGATATAGGTATATCTGCTTTATATTCACTCGTATGAGCTGAACACAATACGGATACATAAGCATCTTCTAAGTTAATCGATGGAAATAACTACAAAAAAATAGAAATATTGAGCACAATCCAATACACCAATCTAAAGCTTTTTAATGAATGAGTTACACCGGTTTATCCTTGGGTCAACCGGTGTAAATGACATAATTGAACAATCCGTTCTTACAGTGATTTTAAAACATGAGCATTGTGACATAGGAAATTAAATGAACAGGAAAATACACGAATTAGAAAGTCTTCTATTTAAAGTTTCATGTTTATCTTGCTTTCTTAATTGCATTATTCAACATTATAGGTACATGTAGTTGCTTATGAAATTTAAACATTTTCATGTTGATTGTACATTATTATTTCAACTTTTTAGTGATGCACACAAGTTCGAATCGAATATGATTATGTTAATATGAAAAACTTTCATTAAATGTCTAAATGTAAAATGTGAATTAAGGAGCTTGTAAGTCAGTGGTTGTGATTTGTTACTGTTTATCATATTTGTTTTTCGTTCATTGTTTTGTAAATAAATCAGACAGTTAGTTTTCTAGTTTGAATTGTTTTATATTTGTCATTTTAGGGCCTTTTATACATGTAGCTGATTATGCGATATGGGTTTTGCTCATTGTTGAAGGCCATACTGTGAACTTACTCTTTCTGTAAATGAGAAGGCTTGTTCTGGTGTAACTGTTATGTTACCTTGACACACTAGTGGGATGACTTACTTGTTCTGTAAATGAGAAGGCTTGTTCTAGGGTAACTATGACAAACTAAAGGAATGACTCACTTGTTCTGTAAATGAGAAGGCTTGTTCTGGTGTAACTGTTATGTTACATTGACACACTAGTGGAATGACTTACTTGCTCTGTAAATGAGAAGGTTTGTTCTGGTGTAACTGTTATGTTACATTGACACACTAGTGGAATGACTTACTTGTTCTGTAAATGAGAAGTTTGTTCTGGTGTAACTGTTATGTTACATTGACACACTAGTGGAATGACTTATTTGTCCTGGTGTAACTGTTATGTTACATTGACACACTAGTGGAATGACTTACTTGTTCTGTGGTAACAGTTATGTAACAGTGACACACTAGTGGAATGACTTACTTGTTCTGTAAATGAGAAGGTTTGTTCTGGTGTAACTGTTATGTTACATTGACACACTAGTGGAATGACTTATTTGTCCTGGTGTAACTGTTATGTTACATTGACACACTAGTGGAATGACTTACTTGTTCTGTGGTAACAGTTATGTAACAGTGACACACTAGTGGAATGACTTACTTGTTCTGTAAATGAGAAGGTTTGTTCTGGTGTAACTGTTATGTTACATTGACACACTAGTGGAATGACTTACTTGTCCTGGTGTAACTGTTATGTTACATTGACACACTAGTGGAATGACTTACTTGTTCTGTGGTAACAGTTATGTAACAGTGACACACTAGTGGAATGACTTACTTGTTCTGTAAATGAGAAGGCTTGTTCTGGTGTAACTGTTATATTACATTGACACACCAGTATTTTTGGACAGTCTTTCTTTCTATATAGGAAGCAGGATTTGTCTGTTGGTGTTTTTTGACTGAGTGTATTAATATCATCTTCATTTAGTCCACTAAATAATCCAGCAATTATTTCATAGTTTTTATGAATAACATATGTCTGTATAAAACCTTCAAAAGAAAAACAATCAAATTAAGATCTCATGTGATACCTTATCCCTGGGTATGTTTTATCAACTGACTACACAATTTTTTCTGTTGAAGGTCTTGGTTTTCTCCATGTACTCTGGCTTACTCCACCAACAAAACTGACACCAATGATGTAGTCAAGTGTGTCCAAAGTAGTCTTAAACAGATAGTTACTCAACAGGTGTCATTAGCTATATATATATATATATATATAGTGGAGCAGTGCAATTTTCCAAGTTATAAAGGGCATAACTCTCAAACGGTTAATTACATACTGCCCAAATTTGAACTCTGCCTGTGTTTTGGCTTTGAGCATTGTGTATGAGTTTCATAAAATTTGGATAGAAAAAACTTTAGAGTGCGGACACAAAAACAAATTGCAATTTTCCAAGTTATAAAGAGGTATTACTCTAGAACGGTAAGTGACATATTGCCAAAATTAAAACTCTGTCTGCAAATTTTGGTTCTTAGCATTGTGTATGAGTTTCATAAAATTTGGATGAGTATAACTTAAGTTAGAGTGCATAAATGAAAATGGGACGAATGGAAGGACAGCCTGTCAAAGGTAACACTAAATGCCCCCTTTGCCTACGGCTCGGGCATAAAAAATATGCACAGAGCAGCTACCACCACTTTTACTTAGAGTTGGCTTTAATGTGTTTTCTGCATTTATTTTCATTCAAAAAAAGTGTTTGTGTTAGATATTTTGTCCTGTGTAAATCATTCACAATTTGTCTTAATTCAGATCTGGAGCTAAAGGATTTTTTTTATTTTGTGTAACTTATAAATGTCTCAAGATGTGCAAATTATTACATATTATTAAAGGAAAATGAAGAAAAAAAATCTTTTCACATTTGCCATCATGCCATGTTTGTTAGACATGTTAGAGGAAACTTGAATGGTATGGAAATACTACAGTGTTCGGTCAGAGCTCAGATATCGATATAAACAAAATTGTTTTTGCCTCTGACTTTGTTTGTAGAAGTCAAACTATGTATGTATAATGATAAAATGTGTTTACAATTTTGGACTTGTCTAAGTCAGAGCATGACAGACTTGAGGTTGATTTGTGTTTCATAAAACAGGATGGAAACACTTTACTTGACGTTATATTCCGCCAATATAAAATTTATTTTACCAAAAACACAACCAAATAAGGATTTCTATATCTAATTTATATATTTAAATACATTAGGTTTTGGCCATCTTACTTTTGACCCCATTAACATAAAATATTATATAAATACTATCCAACAAAGAACCGTTGACCAGGCTTATCAAATTATGAACTGTTCTATCCGTAAATGTGAAAAACTAAATTTCTTTTGTTAGACTCAAAAAATTGGAAAAAGGCCCCAATATATCGATATATGTAAATTTAAAACTGACAGATCAGTTTTCAGTAAATTTAAACTCAGTACCCATTCCCTAGCAATTGAAAGGGGGTGTTATACCAACATTGAAAGAAATCAACGCATTTGCCTATCCTGTAAAAGGCAAGAAATTGAGGATGAATACCATTTCTTCTCAGTATGTCCATGCTATATATCATTGAGGGATGCCTATATACAAAAAATTAATACTAATCTTAATTTCAATTTTATTAAATTGCAATCAGCTATAACACTGAGGCATATGACCACACTTTTGAATAGCAGTTTACCAGTCATTATAAAAATCACCACAAAATATATTAATGATTGTCTTTTATTGCATGTATTGAGGACATCTGTATAATTTTAACCTTTTTATATGCATCCTGTTTTGTTCATGGACATTTAGATGATTAATAATTAGTTAACTGTCAATACACACGTATTTGTAGTCTTCTTTTCGTGTGATTACCACTGTCACTCTAATTCAATTATTGTCAGTTTATTGTCTCAACTGTTTGTATGCCATAACCATTTAATGTAAATGTGTTTGTGCAAATAAATATTGTCTATTGTCTAACCTGTAGCTGCTGGTCCCACTGCTATAATTAGTATTTCACATGGCAATTTTCCTTCTGATTCTGACATACTCTGTTTAGCTGCTCGGGTCCATAAGGCTGTTACTCTACTGAGAAATAAAAGATAAACAATTAATAACTAAAAGATACATATATATATATACAGTACATTTTGAGTCTTGCTATGATGATAGTCGGACATCTGACATGTCCGACATCTCATCTCGGACATATGTCCGACAGTCATAAATTAAATGATTGACAGGTACAGCTACTACATGAACCCTTTCATCCTTAATCGCCACTGAAAGACAGCACGCGTTTATCGGTCTGTTACGGTTGAACGCTTTTTATCTACCTGTGTTGATCAGTAAATGGATTAATACATGATTATTATCTTGTCGGATGCAATTGATGAAAATGATAAAGATGTAACTTTTTACAATAAATTTTAGTTTCTTCGTCATGTTCGTGTTATAATTTGTTTTTGTTTTTTTCTGTTGTTAGCATTATCTTTCAATCTTGAGATTACTTTTTTACAATTCGTACTATCATGACTATATAACTTATCATTTATTCATCAGTCAGGGGACTTACTTAAATGAGTGATTTTCTAAATCACTGATTCAAGTATCATTATGTCCATAAAGGTTGGAAGTAAGAGTTGTCTTTCTTTAATAATCACCTATTTAAGTAGTACAAATTAATCACTAGACTAAGTGATTTAATTTTATTGTAGCTTTAAATATAGAATACTAATGATCCAGGGACTAATTATGTTGCTAAAATTATCAGAACCAACATCTGTGTTGATAGGATGACCCGGTCATGTCAGGTGATGACCTTGTACTAAATCTAGGACAATGACATAAAAATCACTTGTTTAAGTATCATACCTCAATTTCCTTCCAAAAAATCACTTCTTCAAGTATCATTATTTTAATAACCCCCTATAATTTCAACACCCCTGAACAGTGAAATTTTGATCGCGAACAGTAGAATTTTATTACATAATCTATAAGATGAAACCTTGTATTTTACAGGAAAAATACTCCCACTGCTCGGAAAAATCTGTTAAGAAAGTATCAGTTCATTATGTCAAGCCATTTTTATAGCATTTTTTCAACTAAAATAGAATTTGCAGCTAAATGATTGCATCAAAGGCATAAACCTTGCTGCTTAAAAGAAGCAAAAAGTTAATGTTTTTCAATTTTACTAATGAAAAGATATTATCTAAATCTATGTGTTTAAAATTTTTGGTAAAACTACAAAATCACAATTTGCGACAAAACTTCGAATTTGCTACTTAAATGAGTGATTTCAAAATCACTTATTTCAATAAGTCCCCGGACTGTTTATACAAATGAAGATAAATACATTGTTTTCAACCATTTATTTATAAGAATAAGGATCAATACATTATTTTCATCATCACGTAGAGAAACATGCATATACTGTTACATGTATATTGTCTTTTTTTACGTTTTATATATCAATAATATAAATGTTTCCTTTTTGCTCATTCATGTTGGGGAAAGTACACAAAATTGTGTACCTAAAATATTTCATGAAATTCTGCAATAAAACATGTGCTCCAAAAGTTTGTTACAATCTATAAATACTATAACCGTGGGAAAAATTGATATGCATTGCGGCAAAACATATATGTCATGGGTGCCCACAATTAGATAATTCCAAACTGATGGATATTCAAATGAAGTTAAAAGATTTGTTCTGATTTTATTACATTTCTATAGTGGTCAATCAATCAGCTATAGGTATTATATATTTAACATGTTTAAACAATGTGAACAATCAAAGTTTTGTAACTTCGGGATTAAAATATAAATTCACTTGTGCATGTTGTGTAAATAATTGATATGAAAACTTTTTATTAGGTCCGTTTGTATTAATGAAAATAAATCATGCAATTTAAAAATGGATAAATAACTTTTAAATTAAATACTTTATGTACATGTACTTGTTTCTGATCCTTCAATTCTAAAATAGCGTATAATACATGTAGCGATAAAACCAAAGGTGTTAAATTGACACAAGTTGTCAATCCCCATGTAATTTAATTTATGACCTGATGTAGAACACATACATCGTAGTTGTATTGATTTTCGATAGTTAATAGGTGAATTTCATTTCATACAATATGTACCAGTGATTTTTTTTTCCTGTGAAGTGACAAAAAGTCGCTTGGATTTCCAAAATCATAGTTCTATTCATATATCATGTATATTGTATATATATTTATAACTATAATTAAGTTGTCCTGAATATGCAGAATTTGCCACTGGCCGTTAAACAAACACCCATCCATCCAACTACAAAGTCTATACAATGTGTACCAGTGATTTATGTATTAAAAATACAAGAGAAAAACGATACATGATTATAATTATTTATTTTACAGTTAAAAAAATTAAAATATACAATCAACAAAGTTAAACAATTTGACAACTTAATAGGCCTATGATACTAATAACACAATAAGATCTCATCGCCGGTATTATTCTATTTCGAAATATGTATTACCTCTCTCTTGTGTCGCATATTTTATATAGATCATTTTATTGCTGAAAGTGTGATGTAATAAACTAAGTTGGGATACAACTTTGAGATGCTCCCTCTCAGGTAAAAACTGTATTGTATTGTATTGATTGTCCTTGATTGACATGGACAATAGACAGACAATAGGTATCTACACAACTATAGGTGAGTTAAAGGGTTTAACTGAGTGGACAGTATCAAAGCAATTCAGGTGTGTGTTTATTTTTACACCTTCTGCAGAAAGGAAAAAAAATGCCCATCAAAATCCAAAAAAAATTATATCGTTGAAACACAAAATGCATTTAACTTTTATATATCTAGTGGATGCCAGGCCTTAAAACTTTTCCAACTGGACAGGTAAGTCTGTACTCAGAGTAGTTTTTGAGGTGTAAACACAGCCATTTTTGTCCATTTGTTATGATGAACCTTAATACAAGTTAAATCTCAATAGACTGTACAATATCAGATGCAAATCTGTTAAAATGTAATCAACAAACAAAGATCATGCATATATATATATATATATAAATGTTAAGAACAATATGACTATGGCCGAAGCCTCTCGAAAGCGGCTGAACAGTCAAGCTCTTTAGCCATTGCCTGGCAAAGCCAGAATTGTCAGAAATATTATTATTAAACAGGTTGGGGACAAGTCAGGAAATGTGGGGTATTCCCTGTTTTCAGGGAACACCCCAGTTTTCTGGTGTTAAAAAACCCCCGTTTACAGGGACTTCCTTTTTTTATTTCAATTTAAAGCATGAAATCTACAAAAGCGCACATTTTAACTGCGTCAGTAGTATTTGTAAATACTTAAAGTATTTCAGGAACAACAAAACATGAATAAGTGAAGCCATGTTTTTTTATAAAACTCAAAAACATACAAATCTTTTGTTTAGGAGTCAATTGACCAAGTTGCATGCTCCAGGTGTAACTGACCATAACTGAATTATATTCACTTCTATTGAAAATTTCTATTCATTGAATTTAAATGCCCAAGTGATTAACTTATCTTGTTGTCATCTCATAATTGATGATCAAGGTATGAATTGGTGAACAAAGGAATTGTTTTGTTGTGAGTTGAGCATCAAATTAGACTTGAAATAAGCTTGATTTTTGGTTTCATGTCGATCCGGCCCCACGTCGATCCGGCCCAAGTCGATCCGTCCCACGTCGATCCAGCCCAACGTCGATCCGGCCAATATTTAAAGTCGATCCGGCCCAATAAAAAAATATATTTATAAGGAATAAAAATAAAGATATATATTAATTGTAATTCATAAATGTTTATGAATTTTATTATAATGTAAAAGGTGTACGGTAAAAAAAAATTGGCCTTTGACAAATATTTTCTTTAGATGAGTTTAAAACAACTATGTTGATTATGTTTTCATTACAAGTTTTCAAGATTATTGGGTATAATTATAATAAAAACGTATATAACAGAATTTAGTACAATCAACAGACATCAACATTAATCAGCAGTAATTAGCATTTTCTTTCAATTGACTGTGATCTTAACAAGTCTTTCATCCTGTGTAATAACAAATAGTTACATACACAACGGTACAAGCCGATCCCCAAGCTGATACATACAAACTCCACTTCTACAAGATGGTTCCAGCGCTCATCAAGGAAGCCAAAACTGTTTCGAGGCAGGTGCGTCTGGTAGATGAACAGAGTCTTGCCCGTTGTCAATGCACCAATTATCAACGGTCACAGGGTCGCCTCTCTTCACTATGGGAGCAACTTCAAGACGGTACCATCACCACCTTATTCTTCCTTCATGCCGTCGGACACATGTACGACATTCCTGTGCTAGACCCAGAACCAGAAGAAGACACTGACAGCGAGTGATTTAATTGACATTGAGTGAACTGTATGACTTGTATTATGTTAGTGCGGCTACAATCTATATGTTTATATAACATTTATTTATTAAATGCTTCATGAGTATTCTTTATGTTTAGAATAATATATATATAGGGCGTTTGTTCTTGGTGAGCTAATCAAATTGAACAATTATAGTGCTGTTAGTTCTATATATTATATATGTACTGCGTATGATAGTTACTGTATATGTTATTGTAGTGCTGCAAGTGTGACCCCTTTTATATTATGTAAGTGACAGTGTAACTGTTAGTGTGAATGATTTAAGTGTTATATATATTTATGTGAGTGTCAGAGATAGTGTGTTTGTTAGTGTGTATGAATTTATTGTGATGATATTATATTTTAGAGAGTGAAAATGTGCATTCAGTGTAATTATTTTGTTATTATCTTGCAATAAAGAATAATGGATACTCATATAACTTGTTTTTTTTTATCTACACACAACTATTCAAAATATTGTCAACTTTAAAAAAATATATTGACTATATTCGATATTACAAAAAAAAAGAATGTGTTATAGAAGCCTCTGATGTTACCTGAAAAAAAATATACAATTAATTATTATAACACATAACACCAAACAAAAGATCAAACTATAAAGACCTTGTTGATTACGTAACTTTAATCAATCAGGATTTGATTGAATTAAGTGATTACGAGTGGCATTACCTTAGTTCACAATCATCAGACAATTGTTGAATAAACAAACCAATTATAGACTAATGATTTGATTAAACAAGTCATTATGATGAGTTAAAATTTATAGGTTCCATTGGACAGTAAATATTTATTTAGCTATTCTGTGTGTGAATTAAATAAAATAAAAATCGCCATGACATTCAAAGTTATCATGGAAAATAACTTGATATTAATATGTTGAAGCTGCTATACAAACAGACACAATCACACTCATTTTCGTATCGATTTAAAATAATTCTTTGACTGGTACTCCAATACTTCACTTACCTGTTGTCATCCATCATCGATACTTTTTACAAATTCCATTTATACTGTTAAAATTTGTCACAAAATCCTCCAAAGTCAATATAGTTTATTCATATTTTATTATGGGGCCGGATCGACGTAGGGACGGATCGACGTGGGCCGGATCGACTTGGAACGGATCGACTTTGGGCCGGATCGACTTGGGGCCGGATCGGTTTGGGGACGGAACGACCGGATACCTGATTTTTGAACTAATAAAAACACTTGCTATCATGAAGCATTGTTATCACATGTAGAATGTGCGCTTTTGTAGATTTCATACCATAAATTGAATAGGAAAAAAGAAGTCCCAGTATACTGCGGTTTTTAAACACCAGAAAACTGGGGTGTACCCTGAAAACGGGGAATACCCCACTTTTCCTGACTTGAGCCCAACCTGTTAAAGACGACCTGGATAATTAGTAACAGAACTGAATTTTCAACTATCTGAATAAAAACCTTTCAAAAAGTTCGGATTCGCTGTCGTTGTCATCGTCTTCTTCAACTGCTCTAGAAATTACTGGGAGCACTTCTCCAAAAAATGTTGCCATGCTTTGTAATGTTTTTATATAGTGATTTTTTTTTCTTGTCAATATACACATAAACTGGCTTATGAAAAACAAATTAATGATTCAGACTTTTTATTTTCATTTAAGTGTCAAGGTCATTGAAACCTAAGTTAAATACTTTGGCCTGACCTCCCTGCTACTACCTCTATAACTTTTATTTTGTGGCAAAACTTTACTTCTATCAATATATTAAATTGTAATCGAAAAATACAATAAAAAAACACTTTATCTCTATCACATCTGTTTTTAGAGTACGAAATTTAGGGAAGAAATGCGTTGTAAATGCTATTGATTTCAACTCGAAAATTAACAGTACTTATTTTTTCGGATACGGATGACATCATTTCCGTCTTGTTGTAAACATTGAAAATCGATAATTCCGTCAGCTGTGAATGAAATAACAAAAACAAAAATGTTTAGTTCTATGACAAATTGGTTGGGAATGAGCCAAGAGAGAGAAGCTGAATCTGACGAAGAAAACAAAGAAAACCAAGGCGAGAATGAAAACAAAGAAAATAACCCTGAGAAAGAAAAGTTGACATCAGACCCAGATAAAAAAGAACCAGAAAATACAGAAGAAGGAGATGGTGATATCGACTTATCTTTGGATGCAGCTAAACATAAACTAGAGGATGTATCTTCTAAAGCATTGAATGCTGCCAAAGAATGGGGAAGTATGACATTTCATTTTTTGGGGTTTTGTGATTTCAATACACCTTATCGCTATTTGTCCGCCATTACTGGACATCACAAAGGTTCCCGTAAAATTTTGACGTCATAATACAAAATATCTGATGCCACAATGGAAAAGTGATTGTTGTATGACGTCAATAGTTCAAGCAGGACAGATTCTCAGGTCAGCGGGGAATAGCGATAAGGTGTATAGACTATTGCCGCTAAAGTTATATTTGCTTTTGAGCAACAAAAACACATCGATTGCCATGGCACATTTATTTAGAAGAGACAGATTACATCACATGACATATGCATCATTATACAAATGGACACAACTCCTACTACTTAACTTACTCATGTTACTACAAAACACATACCACATACATGTACATATACAGTGTTTTCCCTAGGCTATTCAAGCATTGCGGTACCGCTACGCATAAATTTCGACCGCCATGCTTTCATCATTGCCGCAATGCATCCCGCTATGTGTGAAAATTATAACTGTGTAAAATATTTATTATCGATATTTTGAATGTGAAGTAACAAGCGACAACACTCCACAGGTGTTTTAAACTCATCCGACTAATAATTGGATGCATCACGTCGCGCTTGCCGGGATTTTACAACCTTCTTGATTAGATGGTTATACATCGAGACTTGGGTTACATAATAGAAGTTACCAGTCAGCTAATAAATAAATAAATAGATTTATCTCCAATGCATATCTTTCTGTGCTAAATAAAAAGTTTAACCTTTTCCTGTATAAATTTCACCTTAAAAACGACCGGTTGTTTGACATTGTTATTTTACCGTGATCTTTAAAAAGTAGAAATTTAAAATTTGGTGTAGTCTCTGGTATTATAAAATAAAACTAACGTAATTTCACCGAGAATGGACAAAACATTTTTTTTTAATAAAGTTTCGCAGTTACTTCATCAGCCAAATTTACATCGATGAATTATTTTTTGATTGGTCACAACAATCAGTTATTTTTAGATTAGTCGCGGTTGATTGATTTTATCAAAGAATACACATCACCGCTACCGGGCCGAGAAAAAGACATGTCTTATGAAATATTTAAAAGATTTGATTGAAAACTTTCAAAATATTATACAATTACTGCCTTTTGATGAGGTAAATATACGTAGTTATTTACGGAAATATTGTTTTTAATAAACTTGTGTTGTTCTATTTTTATTTCAATGGGCCACAAGCTTCACGTGTAGCGGATTCATTTGCCGTTTTTTTCACAAGTGGGGCTAAATTTCTTTCACTTCGGCAAGATAGGATTTTTACAATTATGAAGCGTTTTAAATAAATCGGACAGGGATGTATTTAAAAAAAATAGTTAATTGTCATGAAATAAAATGTCAGCTTAGCTTCCAAACAGGTAATTGCCAAATATGTCATGCCTCACTGACGACTTCTGTAATTAACGCAAATAAACTTTTTTTTATTGTTTCCTGTAAAATCTCTGTGAAGCAATGATGACATTCAAAGTTTTAGTTAACAACTTGCTGTTGATGCTGAAACCATTCTATCAGCAAAATTCGAAGAACAATATCATCAGTTTAACAACCATGTCCAAGCAACCATCAAAGAAACATCGCCTTACTGACCCAACTTTTTTGAAAAGTTGGTTAGAGAAGTCTACTCCTTCATCAAATTGTAGTCAGACAGATGAAAATCACCTCGAGAAACAGACTATGCCAAAAAGTGCTCAATTGCTTAATGCATATATCAATTGAAGGACCAAAGGAAGAAGCTTTTGATTTTGAAAAATATGTGGTGACCTTTGGAAAGTTGAAACAGAGGAAGATATCAACAAAATAATGTGTATATAACATTAATTTGTAAATAACTATTGCAGACTGGATTTTTATATGGTCTTTCATTAATTAATACCCTCATCTGTGATAAATACTTTAAAATTCCATGACTTATATGAATTGCTGTACCTATAATAAAACAATTAGATTGGTATATGGCTATAAACATATAAATTATGAAATGTAACTAGTTCTGACAAAAAAGCGTCGCACGCCGCATTGCAAATTCACCATGGACCCACCATGCATGAACAATTTTCTAGGGAAGACACTGCATATACATAACATCCCGTCCCAAAAAAGAAAATTTCCCAAATTTTATTAAAATGGTGTATGTGTTTTTTTCCATATACAATCTCAAGATAAAAGAGAAAATGCACTATAAATTCAAACTATATAATCACTTTCGTGTTAGACTAAAATCTGTTTCAAAATAATCTTTGTAAGTACATGTACGTTTGTATTAACTGAAACATTGGAGGCTGACCAGTTCTCACATCTAGTATCCATTGCCATACACACAGGTATCAACTATGCATTAAAAAATACAAAAATCTGAACGTCTGGCATCTCCATCTCCCCCTTACATGCCTAAGAACCTTATGCACGCATTACGTTTAATAAACTACATCTACAAATGTACTTAAAAAGATATGAAATCTACTAAATGGAAAATACTAGAATATTGTCATAAATGTAGCTGTATACAATAATTTGATAGATAATCATTAGAGACCATTAACTCTTAACAATGGTAAATATTACATCAATGAAACACTTCATAAGTTACATATGCCAGTAAAAGAAAATACGACTAATTCTCCCTCTCTAACATGTCTAATCTCTCAGTTTCACACTTACAAAAAAAAATAAAGAAACATATGAAAAGCTCCAGAAATGACAATATCAACCTAGGTTTTATTTATGACTATTATCACATCGCTACTGACAATCCGCTGTCAAATCAGGCAAATTGTTTACAGAAATTTGGTGTATAAACAATACACAAATACCAGATAATTTATAAAAAAAAATACTTGAGACAAAATTGGATTCATAATCATGAAAATCAAATGTTTGAAAATAGAGTCCGTGTTTTCCTTGTAACTGTGTAGTGTACGAAGAGATAAATCTCACACGTACCATCTGGCGTCTGTGGTGTAGAATTTCTGAATCGTTTAAAACTGTTACCCATTTCCCCTGCTAAATACACATTGCAAATATAATATATAAGTCAAGCTGATTAGTTCCTAAAGATATAAAGTCCAATTACTAAGCAACAATTTTTCGAAGTAAGACGATAGGCTGGGACGTCACATTACAGTTTTCTGCACACATAAACACACACAGCTGTAGGAGTTAAAAGTTTGTTTGTTTGTGTAGAAATTTCAATCGAGTTCAAATGAAACATTAACGATCAGATGACAAAAAAACATTTCCGAAAAACTTTCGATGATATACACGTAGTGTAATAACAGTTCTTCAAATGTGAAAAAAAATGTATAGTTGTCTTTATATTGACGAAAAACTCCCATGGTGACTTTTGAAAATTGGCTAAATCACACTAACATCCAAAATTTACATAAAATCCAAAAATATGATCAGGTGTCAAATGCATGGTACAACTATAATCTACTGAAAGAAAATTCCAAGATTTTATCCTAGTCAAATTTAATAATGGTGCCACCAGCCTCGTGGTCTAAAATGTCAGAAGTTGAATCATCATCTTTGGGGAAAACAACTCACATAAAATACACTTAACGGGATCATTTTGAAGTCCTCCACCATATTACATATGCATGACATGGGGGGACATATACTTGCCTCCCCATGCCGCTAAAGTTATATTTGCTTAAGAGCAACAAAAACACATCTATTGCCATGGCACGTTTATTTAGAAGCAACAGATTACATCACATGACATATGCATCATTATACAAATGGACACAACTCTTACGACTTAACTACAAAACACATACGACATACATATACATTACAAGACCTGATTGCTATTTTGAAATCTGCGCCAGGGCAGTTGACCTAAGAATCTACGCCTGTTGAACTATTGACGTCAAACAACAATCACTTTTCCATTGTGGCATCATACATGTATATCTTCTATTATGACGTTAAAATTTTACAGGAACCTTTGTGATGTCCAGTGATGGTGGAAAAATAGCGAAAAATTGTATCCTTAGGAAAAAATACAAAAATTTCGCAACATAAACACCAATCTTCAGTTGTTTTTCATGAAAAGACCTTATCACTATTTTGGAATCTGCAACACTTGACCTGGTAGACTAGTGACGGCATCATGGTCATACAATAATCGTCTTTTGCTTTGTGGCCACACACATTTTCTATACACCTTATTGCTATTTATTCCAATCTGGAAACGTTCTGAAATTACACAACCTTTTCTTCCTGTTTAACCTATCTGCATTTTGATCTGGAGCCCTGTTCAAACAATGTATTTTGCATAAAAGTCTTCAAAGTGTCCTTTGTTGAATATGCATATAGACCTAGGTGAGCGACACACATGACAGGCTCTTTATAGCCTCTAGTTTCATTAACTGTTACTTTGATTACACTGGACATATTTATCGGCTGTCTTCTTTCTTTCTATGACTACATTGCATTGTTATTGCTTCAAAATTATAGTTACAAGTGTGTGTTCAACAGTGATTCTTGAATTTTTTTTTTATAGGTTACCTGTACAGTTTCAGTAAAGAAGCAGGCAAAACTGTGGCAGATAAAGCCAAACTTATTGGCAAGTCAGTTGAAGATAAGGTATGTATTGTACAATTTTGAAACACTCAGGAGCCTGTAATTCAGTGCACTTGGCTGTTGTTGATTGCAGTTTATAGGGATGGCCACTTTCATCACACCATGGAATGAGTGGTAAGGATGGGGCACTGAACAAGTCACTATTTCAAGCTTCATATATATATATATTAACAAGTCTAAATTGAAAACAACTTTCAAACCTATGATTGTGTTGGATATAAAAACCGCAACTTTTATTCGTGTGCATGCAAAACAAATTTCTTGGTAGAGGGGTCTAAATACAGCACTAACAACATTTTCTAAAAGACCAAAAAAGTGAAAAAGTATATTTTAATTAAAACGCATTTGACTAGCAGGTCGAACAACGGATGTTCTTAAACCGTGCTGACTGCCATGGCGATTGCCAAATAAACGGATCACCAGATGTAACAAAATAGATCTTAATTATTAATGTAATACCAAACAGAAAACAATTAATAAACTTGCGGAAAAGATGGTATGCCGCAAACATGAGGTGCAAAAATTGGTACACCATATCTGGATTTCGACAATTAATGTCTCTTCAGTGATGTAAGGAACCGAAACGGTATATATATATTATATGTATGATATTTGATAAGGTATAGAAATTGAGGTGAAATATGACATTGCTGATTTGAATCATAAGCATGTGATAAGTGTCTGAAACTAATCAAAATTGAAAGTTTTGCAGATACATTTATATTTTAAATCACATGATGTAGGAAGAAAACCTTACATTAATCATTGAAGCATTAAAAACAGTCAAGGTCAGGTCATTCTTGTCAGACATACATGTACACCTTTCAAAAATTGAGGTTCAAGCATTTCCCTTATGATAACTTTTAGTTTCAAAGTGCACGTGTAAAGAATTTAAAAACAAGATTAAAAAAAAGTCAAGCATTGTTAAATTTTCTTTGGAAGCCCTAGTCCTTAATGCATCAGACATTTCATTTGTCAAAATTATTTATCTCTATTCTCTTTGAAATAGAATTGTTTTGACAGCTTTAATAGGTATACTTTTGAAAACAAATATATGATACAGTTTGTATGTTTAATTTTCAAAATATATGAAAAGTGAAGGTACTGGATGTCTCAACTGCACCTGCAGTAAAAGGATTGAAATGGCAATCATACCACATCTACATATTTTATATTCGAAGTTTGAAAATATCATCATTTTGATATATACAATGTACACCGTAAGCTTTAAACCAGGATCATGTGAAAAGATTTATAAATTCACATTATCCTGGTTTGAAGCTTAAAATTGAATTTACATGTTGTACATGTATATCAAAATAATACAATGTACATTGTACATGTTGTATATCAACGTGATCAAAAGGATAATTTTCAAACTTTGAGTGCAAAATAAGGAGATGTGGTATGATTGCCACTTCAATCTCCTCACAGTGCAGTGTTGACAGGCTAGGGATGCAGTAGATGAACTACTTAGACCACTCAGCCTCAAGTTTGAAGACATGACACTATTTTCAGAAACATTTAAATTTTTACATGTAGATGACCAGCATTGCTATGCGCATGCATGCTTGGCAGCAAAGTAGCAAATTAGATACAATGTACCACTTTGAAATCTTAGGTGTGACTTATGTGAAACTTAGTCATGCATTAAACAGATGTCAGATCTCCAACCATTAGACCACAAATGAATGAATTTAATATGTTTTATTCATTTTTAACACTTATACATACAACCATCATGACCATTAGCTATATATAGACCACAAAAGTAATTTTGAGAGAAATTTTTTTAAGAAGACTGCACTAAAACACACGATTCCTTAAATATAATAAACACAAAGATAACTTATATTTCTTTTAGACTATAATGGGAGATTTTGCCAAGGAGCAAAACAAATTTGTGACAGAAAAGAAAGAGAAAGCCAAGAGATCAGAAGCAGCAGTACCACCATGGGTTGGTTATAATGAAGAAGAGACTATGAAATCACAGATCCTGGCCTTGTCAACAGTATGTTTTCCCCTGTTTATACATTCTTTTTTCAATGTGCCTCTCTAGCTATTGTCTGAGGGCACAGGGACTTTGTCAATTAAAAGGGCTTTCTTGTAAGGTTATAAATTAAACAACAGAATTATACATTCACAAATATGAGACAGAGAGCACCTCTGGACCTATTTAGTTGTAGAATTCATCTAAAAGAGATATACTTCAAGTAAATCTCAGGCATATTGACAGTACTGTAAATTCAGAAACTAATGCATGCTTTTACTATTGCACATTACTAGTTACTGGTAAAAATATGAGATTGAATTAATGTGATAGGAAAAATTTTGTGAACATGGTGAAGGAAAATTTCTACTGAAATTATGAATGCAAGTTTTTATTATTGCAAACCTGATTCTGTTACATTTTTCGCATTTATAACAACATGGCAATAATTTCTGAATTTATTGTATATTGACCATTAACTATGAATAAAGGGCAGAAGACACCAAGGGAGCAATCAAAAACCAAATGTCAAAGAAAAACAGACAAAACCACCATGGCCAAAAGAACCAAAAAAAAATAACAGTCCATTAAACACTACAAAAAAAAGCATCAATTAAGCAATACAAATTTAACCCAAACAAAAACAGTGGGGAGGGGGGGACACTGATACACTGGAAGAGTTATTCCTGTTAAAATTGGTCAATGAAGCTTTTCCAATGATAAATTAAGGCATACACAATAGCAAATCAGCAAATCTCTCTTGCCTAAACATAAGACATTTCCATGTATAATAAACTATTGGTTCATGTTAATTTCTCTTGATGTTTACAGAGAATATGAGCATTTTAAATTTTTCAGGACAAGAGAAATTTTGTCAGAAATCCTCCTGCTGGTGTTCAGTTCCAGTTTGACTTTGAAGCATCATACCCTGTTGCCATGGCAACCCTTCAAGAAGATTCTAATTTACAGAAAATGAGATTTGATCTTGTACCAAAACAGTAAGTTCTATAATTATTAAAGATTTAAAAAACCATTTTGTTGAAATTTGTTTTTTTTAAATGCCTGATTCACTGTGAGCCTTTCTTAGCTTTTAAACATGCCTTCTTCCCAGGTCTAGGGCTTCCAAAGAAAATTTGACAATGCTGGACTTTTTATTTTAATCTTGTTTTTAAATTCTTTACACTTTATAATTAAAAGTTATCATAAGGGAAATGCTTAAACCTCAATATTTGAAAGGTGTGCATGTATGTCTGACAAGAATGACTTGATCTTGGCCGTTTTTATGCTTCACTGGTTAATGTTAGGCTTTCTTTCTACATCATGTTATAACCTTATTTCTAAGACTTCCAATACATTTTTAAGTTATATTCCATTAAGAAGACATTTATTTCACTGTGTTCATTTTTGTAAGATCAGTTTTCATTCGATATTTGGACAAGTGATGGCTAATTCCTAGATTTTCTTTTGTTGATTTTCAGACAAAATGGTGGGTGACAGGTAATTAATTATTGACTTAGTTGTTAAGTCAATTTCTACAACTAACATGACAGTCTAAATTCAATTTGTTTCAAAGTATGTTTAAAGGTAAAATTTTACTTTAATTCAGAGTGAAAGAAGATATTTTCTGGAGGAACTACTTTTACAGGGTTTCACTTATCAAACAATCTACACAACTGACATCTCTTGCACAAGAAACAGGTATTTATTTAAAAAAAATACTTACTGTAATAGAGGGATTTGTTTTTACTTAGTTCATGATCAATATAAAATTGTGGAAAATATCCCCAACCATCACAGCATACATTTGATCAGAGTAAAAGTATAAGACAAGTAAAAAACATGAAAATAACAAAACTTTGCTATTGAACAGGTTTGGGCTTTAAATGACAAATTTAAAACTCCTTGAAAATAAACCACTTTACAGTACATAATTCATGGAATATTATTACGGTACCATGATTTATAGAAAATTCATTGGTTGTGATATTCTGAAATTGTAAATTCAATTGCAGACCAAGCATTCAACAACCAATCAAACGTCAGGAAAATAGATTGAAAATTTCAAATTTGATATGAATGAAATGAATCTTTATTGGTCGACTCATTTAGTGTCAATGATTAACTCAATAGGAAAGATACTCATGAATATTAATACCTTCACAGAATGTCAAACCTGCTGGCAAACTAGACTGACAGAATCTGACCCTGGTTGGCATTTTGAAGGTGCGGAAGGTCCTCTTTCAGAATGTCAGGATTGGGCCTTTATTTTTATGGAAATTTATGTGCCTTTATTTTCGTGGGAATTTGGGATTTAGATCTATCAGGACTTGAGAGTTAATGATTAATTTTTCAGGATCCTGGAAAGAAAACTTTATTGTTGTTGGAATTCTGAATGACACTCCCTCCTACAACTCCTCATTGTGATATGAGAATGAGGTCACACATACCCGAAACAGATGATGTAAGCTTTGATGAGCAAGACTTGCTCTATCATCTGCCAAAAATATAAAATTCACCATAATTTTACACTATGATAAAGGCATTTTCATTTAGGTGTCTTACTGTCAATGACTGTTTCTGTTGTCTTAAGGTATGACGGTCTTTGGTTCAATTTCTGTCTGTGTCAAACTAGAGACACTTTTTTTCACGTTTCTCTGCCAAGAAAATAATAGAAGTCAGAGCATAGTAACAGCTTTTTGTTTAATTTACCAAATCTTAAAATACGTTGCATTTTTTCGCCTGTCACAAGTCAGGAGCCTCTGTCCTTTGTTAGTCTTGTATGTTTTTTTAAATTTTAGTTCATTTATATGTTTCGGAGTTTAGTGCAATGTCCATTTTCACTGAACTAGTACACATTTTTGTTTAGGGCCAGCTGAAGCCCGCCTTCGGGTGTGGGATTTTCTTGCTGTTTTCTGCTCTTTGGTCAGGTTGTTGTCTCTTTGACACATTCCACATTTCCATTCTCAGTTTTATTGGTATATATTTATATAAGTTGTATTTGTCATTTATACTTATTATAGTACATAAAAAGAAATGAGAGACCAAGTACAGAAAAATCAAGAAGACATTTAGAGGTCATCTTATAATGAAACAATAGTGTGATTTATAAGTTCAAGTTGAAGTTGTATATCTTATACCCCTAATATCTGATCATCAATATTTATTGAGATTCAATCCAGTTGACCAAGTTTAAGTGCTATCACTACGAAGATTTTTCTTCATAAATGTGAAGATTACTTATGCCTTCAGAAAAAGTCTTTGTACGCTTGTATTTATATCCAACTTTTTAAGTGTTTAAAAATTAGGAACAAAAATACTGAGAACACATATATAAAAATAAGGAGATGTGGTTCATGTATGATTTGTTAATGAGACATCTTTCTACCAGAGTCCAAATGATATTGATGTAAATATATTTAGGTGACAACAATGAGAAAACTCATACTGTTTAGTCAGCTATAAAAGACCCAGACATGACCAAAGGTGAAACTTTAAGCATGGGGATATTTGAGAAGAAGTATTTTTTCCTATCTTTAATATCGTAATTGCTACTATAATTTATAAAACTGAAGAACACATACATGTTTATTTTGCAGGTTCCTCATTGGGAAGTAGATCAAACAGTACAGGGTCCTTTAAGTCTTCAGATGAAAACCAGGAAAAAGGTCAGATGAATTGTATATTTAGACAAATCTTATCATGAAGTGGTACACAGTTTCCAAACTAATACTATAAATTTGAATTTTTCTTATGCTGAACACAGACTTTATAATCTTACTTTTGTCTGACCGTCCATTGTTATATCATTTTTGTGAAGGATCAATTGATTGATTAATTTTGTTGGTGTTTAATGCCACTTCCAGCATACTTGTATCATGGTGGCTTGACGTTGTTGGTTAGGGAAGCTGGAGTACCCAGACAGAATCACATATTTATGTTGAAAAAACTGGCAATCCTTGGGAATTAGGATTGTTATTGAATGCCAACAGAAGCAATTTGATGATGATGGATGGCTTTTTAATGTCCAGCGGCAAATTAATATGCATATTCAGGACGAGAACATGTTAATGTTATATGAATATTAATCCTGCTTTGTACTAGACAGACAGACTGAGTCGGATTTTTATTCTCTTTTTTCATGACAGAATCAACACCTCCCCAGGCAATCCAACAGAAATCTAAAGTAGAAGATGACATTCCTTGCAGTCCTGCCGAGAACGAGTTTGTTAGTGATACATTCCAAGCTGATGCTCTCAATGATGAAGATTTGAAAAAAGAAATGCAACAGCTCCATGTAGAAGATGACAAAAAGGGAGGTAATACATGTCTGCCTTAAAATTAAGAAAAATAGGTTAATTTACACTTGACAACAACAAAAAACAAAACTTTATGACCCGGTCTGTGAAAAGAGAGCTATATCCATTATATCTTTTCCTAATCAAAGTAAAAGGCATTTGGTCAAAAATTGCTGTTATCATAAGATTAAAACAATATATTTGTAGTTTAGATTATATTCTGAAAAGAACAACACCAGGTTTTGGTTGGGAGTGCTCATTATGATAATGATGCTTCTAAAGCAATATATCTGGGGTTTTTTTCAGTAGTATATACATATCCAAACTGATTTCTTTTGAGTTTGATAATAAATTTGCATGGAGTCAGCAATTTCTGAAATTACACAACAATTGACAATTTTACCAGCAATGTAATAGAACATGAATTTGTAATCAGTGGAATTATTATAGCAATCCTCATACTGACTCATTTTTCACATTAATAAAAACATTGCAATAATTTCTGAATTTACAGTAATACATTCTGTGACAAATTTATTTTGTTTAGATGACAATGAATGGGAAAATGAACTACAGGCTGAATTGAAAGAATATGAAATGGTGGGCCAGGAAGGAGAAATCTTAGACGATGAATTAGAAAATGAAATCCTGCAAGAAATTGAAAATGAAACCAACAACATGTAAAACATAGATTGAATCTTGATTTCATATCTAGGAGCTTATTTTCATCACGTGGAAATTTGTATCTTCATAATGGGGCAATTCATGTTCATGCTCATCCATATGTTGTGATAAAGGAATATGTGAGATGTTTAAAAAAAAAGACCAGAAAATGAATAGACAAATTGCACTGAACAATAATTTTCCTCTAAATCCAACATTTACTTCCGATTGATTGGTCACTCTTTTGGGCAAGGAATTTATTAGATTATATATTTTCTGATTTCCAACAATTGGTTAGGGCCCATGTTTAGAAATTAAAAATTTTCAATGTGCAATTGGTCATCAAATTAATTTGGTGTCTTATAATTTTGTATCTCGCTCTAACATTAACCTGATTAAATAAAAGCATATGATTTCATCTCATGGTGGAGAAATTTAACTACTTTTAAAAGATATATATGTATATGTATGTGCTGTATATGTTAATTGGTAATGCTAGTAGTTTGTTTAATTAAGGTAATATATTTTGAACATATCATATCTTATTTTTTATAATTTGAAAGAAGCATTAATGGACTGTGGTTTTTCTATAGATTCATGCATCTTGATTTATTTTTAACTTATCTTCTAGAAATATGGGATTGATAGTAAATGAAAGTTTTAGTTGGAAAATCGGAGGATTGTAGTTTATTTTTTCTTGATTTTCCATGATTTTATAATGTGTATAAGAGAGTTATACAATTGGGCTGGATATTTGTTGTAAATTGATAACAACTGGTAACTGAAACCTGTTGGAGCTATTTTGTTTAAAGTCATCTTTATGTTAATTTTATCTCTCAATATTTTTTTAAGAAAAGTTAATTAAAAAAACTGATAAATCTTATTAATGTATGGTAGGTGCTATCTGGTGAGTTGTTTGTTATACTTGTCAGCCTCAGTGTGACATTGACAATGTCACATGCTCAGTAATGAGATCTCCTCCTAGGTCAATCCAATTTTTTATATTCCTTTGAATTATTTAGATTTTTATGTATCAAAAATTTTGCAATGGATTTCCTATAAACTCGTCTAATTTACTGTTTCAGAATTTGGTAAGTTCCTATAAATTCGTCTAATTTACTGTTTCAGAATTTGGTAGGTTCCTATAAATTCATCTAATTTACTGTTTCAGAATTTGGTAAGTTCCTATAAATTCATCTAATTAACTGTTTCAGAATTTGGTAAGTTCCTATAAATTCATCTAATTAACTGTTTCAGAATTTGGTAAGTTCCTATAAATTCATCTAATTAACTGTTTCAGAATTTGGTAAGTTCCTATAAATTCATCTAATTAACTGTTTCAGAATTTGCAAAGATTGTGTGTCATTTCATTCTTAGTACAGGAAAGTGAAAATAACTTTTATATCCATTGGTCGTACATCCATTATTTAGGACAGTGTAAACCAATCAAAATGGTTCAGTCTATGCATTTGAAAATATTACCCAGAATGCATTACATTTTGATTTGATGTTGTCTTCCTATTCATCTGATTTTATTAGGTTTTTACTGATATTGACTTCAATTTTGCTGTCAGTTGTCTCTTGGGCTTTTTACAGTATGTCTTTCTGTAAGGTCCTTGCTCAACATTAACATAGTTGTTACTTTTCTTGTTTGTTGGTCTGTGTTGGGAATATTCTCATTATTGGCAGTCAAACCACAACTTCTTATTTTTATATTTTGTAATTTATGGATAGCTGCTAACAAGCATTTATTTTTGTTTTGTTTAGTTGTCATTGATTTCCAAAAAATTGAATTGACTCCAAGTCCAGTTATTTCATTTGTCTATAAAGTCAACTTGTTAGAAAACATCAAGAAATTGGCTGACAGGACAAATGTAATTTTGAATGAGTATCTTAACCATTACCAGTGTTCTTGATTTTTTGATTTTAGTGATCATAGAAAAAAAATCATTATTTTGTACTGCCTTTATTTACTGTTCTGATTTAGATAGTGCTGTTCTGTTTGGTATTTTGGTAGATGTGATATGAAACATTTAATGATTATGTAGAAAATTACGTTATGCAATTGTTTGTTGAATTTTGTTGTAGAGTTAGTTATTGATATTATATCTTGTTGAATTTTGTATAATCAGGTTTGATTTATTATTTTTATACACCTACAGTGCATCTTGATGCATATATTAGATATACTGTTGTCTTTTTTTTTTTTGTGGGGGGGAGGGGGGTCAAATCCAGAAAGACCCTATTGGCAAAACAATTTTGTGTTTTTTGTGCATTTTCCTGACTTTTGACTGCTGATCCCTCTTTATTTTTTCAGAGAGACTTGATACATTTCTCAAGTAGTGGCAATAAATCTTACCTTTATTAAGCAACCACTTCTTTTTGGGAGGGTTCAGGGATAATGATAGCTATAGTGTATGTACTGTTTTGTCAATTTCACTTACTGTTTGTGATGTGTAGTTAATGAAATTTTTCATAAAGTTTTATACTAACAATAAACAGAAAAATGTTGAATGTGACTTTAACTCACTCCAAATGGTATATATTGATCCATGTTCTGGCTGAAAATAGCTTATTATGATATTTAAAGACAGCTTTAAATATGCCAGTGTAAATGTTGTGGACTTGACACATTAACATTTTTACCAATCATACCACATCTAATTAGTTTATTGTTTTTAAAAATCAAAGGTTTGTGCTTCTTTGGTACTATGATTATTAAGCCCATTCTTACTTTTCTCTTTTTCTTTCATTCAAAATAATTTTTATATTTTTGGACACAGATAGTTTCTTTGGCTCTATAATTTGTTTGGCATACAAACAACAAAAATATAACATACAAATGTATTAAAGGGTACATATGATGTCTCATAATGAAATAATGTCGAGTCTTATATATAAGAATGGTTTAATTATATATACAATATATATATTGATATTATTTAAACACGAAATGTGAAAGCTCTGAAATATTCACAAATATCCTTATAATGTAGTTAAATGAATTGAATTATGTGTAAATATGTAAATAAAGGATACAACAAAGTCTATGATTTTAGTTTTACAGTCCCTGCTATAAGATAGATTAGAATGAAAATGGAGAATCCTGCATCAACATCATTTTTAGACAAACTAGATTTACTTATCTAAGGTAAACACCTTGTTATATTTCAGCTAAAATAACAAATTGACACCAGAAAATATGGAGAAACCAATAATAAAATTTGAGGAAAAATTGACAATACCACAGCCAAAATAAGAAAAGACCCCAAAAAGAACCGTCTACAAAATCATTACAAAGGTTTTGTTTTTAAATTGAGCAACACTAATTCCTCTTCAAGGAAGGGTAATAAGTGTCAGTCCTCCAGTGGCATCTGTCATTAAATTTGATATTGATTAAAGTTGACATTCTAGTAACTTGCCACAAATTTGAATGATTTGATGTTTGTATATATTAATTGGTTGCAGGTTTTTGTCTCGCCTGCGACGAAAGTCGCAGAAAGTGAAACATAGGTATTACTATCCGGCGGCGGCGGCGGCGTCGTAAACTATTTGTATAAAGCTTTATATTTCAGAAGGTAAAAGACCTGGATGCTTCATACTTTGTATGCAGATACCTTATGTTACGAACTTTCCGTCTGTCATATGTCCAATGTCCTTGACCTTATTTTCATGGTTCAGCAACTGATTGAAAAAAAAGTTTAGTTTTTTTGTTATGTAAATTTCTCACTTATTATGAGTAATAGGATAACTATATTTGGTATATGGGTTCCTTGCAACGTCTACATGTCCATCAGACAGGGTTCACCTGACCTCAGCCTCATTTTATGGATCAGTGATCAAGGTTAAAGTTACGTGATTAGGTCCGTTTCTCAGATACTACAAGCAGTAGGTCAGCTATATGTGGTGTATGGAATGATTATAAGGGATACATGTCAGTCTGGCAGGTTTCATCTGACCTTGACCTCATTTTCACGGTTCATTGGTCAATGTTAAGTTTTTGTGTTTTGGTCTGTTTTTCTAATACTATAAGCCATTGGTCAACTATATTTGGTGTATGGAATGATTGTAAGGTGTACATGTCTGTCTGGCAGGTGTCATTTGTCCTTGACCTATTTTCATGGTTCATTGGTCAATGTTAAGTTTTTGTGTTTTGGTCTGTTTTTCTAATACTATAAGCAATAGGTCAACTATATTTGGTGTATGGAATGATTGTAAGGTGTACATGTCTGACTGGCAGGTGTCATTTGTCCTTGACCTCATTTTCATGGTTCATTGGTCAATGTTAAGTTTTTGTGTTTTGGTATGTTTTTCTAATACTATGAGCAATAGGTCAACTATATTTGGTGTATGGAATGATTGTAAGGTGTACATGTCTGTCTGGCAGGTGTCATTTGTCCTTGACCTCATTTTCATGGTTCATTGGTCAATGTTAAGTTGCTCTTGTTTGGTCATCTTCTCAGATACTATAAGTTATAGGTCAACTATATGTGGTGTATGGAATGATTGTAAGGTGTGCACGTCTGTCTGACAGGTTTCATCTGACCTTGAGCTTATTTTCATGGTTCATTGGTCAATGTTAAGTTTCTGTTGTTTGGTCTTCTTCTCAGATGCTATAAGTAATAGGTCAACTATATTTGGTGCATGGAATGTATTTTATTATTTAACTGCTGATTACTTACATTGAAATAGATTATTTTTTAAAAATCTTTAAATAACATTAATAATGATAATAAATAATAAAAACTTTTAAGGGATCATTACTAAACCGTGATTAACAAAAACATTGGAAGGAGTGAAAATGTTAAAATAAGGTCACTCATGCATGAATGTTTAACATAGAATACAGTTCACTCCAGTCCCTTCATAAAGATTAATTGGCTGAATATGTACAGATTGAAGAACTTTTGAAATTTTGTTTGCACAACAGAATCACATTTACTGATTTTTGATACATATGAAATAAGATAAGTATCTGTCAGACATATTTCATTTGACCTTGACATCGTTTAATGGATCAGTGAACAAGATTTAGTTTTCATGATAAAGTCCATATCTCAAATTCTATCACCAATAGGTCTTCTATATTTGGTGTATAGAATGATCGTAAGGTTCACATTTCCAACTGGCAGATAAGTGATAAGTTCATAAAATTTTGATATTGGTCAAAACTGTATTCAATTTTCACCACAAACATAAACATTTAATTGTATGAGTGTACATTCAGGATATTAATGAAATCAATATTTTTAATCGAGAATTTTGCGATAGTGTATTAATTAAGCTAACGAGTATAGGAATAGTTCTTTAAATCTTTCTTTTTGGTTTGTCTTCCCTGTTACGAAAGTCGCAGAATGCTAGACATATAAAGGCTTATCCGGCGGCGGCGACGGTGTAAAATACTACTAATATGTGTATGAAGATTTATATATCAGACGGTGAAAGACCTGAAAAAACTCATACCTGGCTTCCCTTATATTATGATGTTTATGTCTGTCATGTGTCAATAATTGTTATTCGACCTCATTGTCATGGTTCGGCCACTACTTACAAACTTAATAGTTTATTTTTCATGTGAATTTCTCACGTACTAGGAGTAATATAATAACTTTATTTAGTAAATGGGATTCTTGCAAGGTCTACATGTCCATCATTCTGGGTTCATCTTACCTCGACCTCACTTTATGGATGAGTGACCAAGGTTAATATGGTTAAGGTTTCATGGTCAAGTCTGTTTTTGATATTCTATAAGCAAAATGTCAACTATGTATGATGTATGAAATTGTAAAGTGTACATGTTGGACTGCATGGCAGGTTTCATTTTCATGGTTCATGGGTAAATGTTAAGTCTTGTGGATTGGTTTGTTTCTTCGATAAGCAAAAGATAAACTATGTTTGGTGTATGGAATGATGTCTATCTGACAGGTTTCATTTGATCTTGATCTCATGTTCATGGTTTTTTGGTCAATATTAAGCTTTCGTGGTTAAGTCCATTTATCAGATAATGTACACAATCGCAGACTATATTTGGTGTATGTTATGATTGACCTCATTTACATGGATAATTGATAATGTTAATGCATGCAAAAAGAATAGTAAAACCTTTATTTTAAAGACATTCAATCATTTGAAGTAAAACAGGCGAGACATATTCGCGTGTAAGAGGTAGAGCAAACGGCCCCTATTTTTTTCACAATCTGGACCCATCTTTATTGATATTCACATTATCACAGCTCCATTTGTGTACTCTGTCATGTTTGTTGTTCTAACAATATTATTAATTATAAACAGAAGATCAAGTTATCAATGTTTGAAGATAACTCAAAACAGCAATTTTGACAATTTTATAGCATTTATAATTTTAAATATATAAGAACATTATTAATTAGAACAAAGATTCTGTCAGAGGTAAAGCTGTATATAGTTTTCTTCTGATATAAATTATTCATTTTGGTTAATGGCTTCCACAGACATGCAACATTTGCAATTTTGCATCAAAATACCATCAACTGAAACATATATATTCCGGAATTACATTTTGATTTTGTGAACATATTTATGTTAAACTGTTGAAAATTTTTAAAATAATTATATGAAATAGACTCTTTACTATTTTTTTTTGTTTGGATGTAACCATTTTTTTTAATTTGACCCTGTGCACTGTGTCTAAACTACCCCGGCAAAAACTGTTTGGACTCAATAGTATCTAATATCCGGTACGGTGACGGATCATCAACAGACAGAGAAAAGGTAGGATTTCTGTTTATTTATTTGTTACTTTTATGATACTGAAGAATATAAATACGCAGATTACTATTTTCGATTGTGAGATGTAATATTTTCTACAACCGTTCTAGACAAATGGACGAATAAGTAAAAAGGCACATCAAAATGGTGAATTGAGTGAACCTTGCCTCGAATTTGTTTAATTTCTCTTTAAATTGTGGACATTGTACGGAAAGTGAGGTACGGACAGAAAGATATTAGCACGGAGATTGCAAGACTTGTCACTATGAGCACCTCAATATTTGTATTTCTGTGCATGGAAAGAAAGAAATGGGTCATGTTAAAAATGAAGGACCCGGTTTTGTCAATGTGTACGACCCGGTTTCGTCCTAAAATTTTACAAAGCAGACCCGGCTTTGTCATAGAAAGTAATGCATAATCGCATGACGTAAATTAAAATCTGCCGTTCAACAGGAGTTTGGGGGCTCGTTGGAAAACAATTTTTCAGAGGATAACTTATAATCTATTTGAATCCGTAAACACTTAAATTCCTGCTTTATTGGAACAAAAACAATTTTAGTTTTGCTTTGTATAAAAACGAATGCTTTAACGGAGAAATACAAAGGAATGAAGGTTTTTGTAACACAATTTAATTTTTTTTAATATCAATTATGTAAATTTAAGTGTTCAAACTTGGATAGTGTACGGCCTTGAAAATTGAAGGACGCATGTTTGATATTGGTCAAAACTGTATTCAATTTTCACCACAAACATAAAAATTTAATTGTATGAGTGTACATTCAGGATATTAATGAAATCAATATTTTCAATCGAGAATTTTGCGATAGTGTATTAATTAAGCTAACGAGTATAGGAATAGTTCTTTAAATCTTTCTTTTTGGTTTGTCTTCCCTGTTACGAAAGTCGCAGAATGCTAGACATATAAAGGCTTATCCGGCGGCGGCGACCGTGTAAAATACTACTAATATGTTTATGAAGATTTATATATCAGACGGTGAAAGACCTGAAAAAACTCATACCTGGCTTCCCTTATATTATGAAGTTTATGTCTGTCATGTGTCAATAATTGTTATTCGACCTCATTGTCATGGTTCGGCTTCTACTTAAAAACTTAATAAGTTATATTTCATGTGAATTTCTCACGTACTAGGAGTAATATAATAACTTTATGTAGTAAATGGGATTCTTGCAAGGTCTACATGTCCATCATTCTGGGTTCATCTTACCTCGACCTCACTTTATGGATGAGTGACCAAGGTTAATATGGTTAAGGTTTCATGGTCAAGTCTGTTTTTGATATTCTATAAGCAAAATGTCAACTATATATGATGTATGAAATTGTAAAGTGTACATGTTGGACTGCATGGCAGGTTTCATTTTCATGGTTCATGGGTAAATGTTAAGTCTTGTGGATTGGTTTGTTTCTTCGATAAGCAAAAGATAAACTATGTTTGGTATATGGAATGATGTCTATCTGACAGGTTTCATTTGATCTTGATCTCATGTTCATGGTTTTTTGGTCAATATTAAGCTTTCGTGGTTAAGTCCATTTATCAGATACTGTACACAATCGCAGACTATATTTGGTGTATGTTATGATTGACCTCATTTACATGGATTATTGATAATGTTAATGCATGCAAAAAGAATAGTAAAACCTTTATTTTAAAGACATTCAATCATTTGAAGTAAAACAGGCGAGACATATTCGCGTGTAAGAGGTAGAGCAAACGGCCCCTATTTTTTTCACAATCTGGACCCATCTTTATTGATATTCACATTATCACAGCTCCATTTGTGTACTCTGTCATGTTTGTTGTTCTAACAATATTATTAATTATAAACAGAAGATCAAGTTATCAATGTTTGAAGATAACTCAAAACAGCAATTTTGACAATTTTATAGCATTTATAATTTTAAATATATAAGAACATTATTAATTAGAACAAAGATTCTGTCAGAGGTAAAGCTGTATATAGTTTTCTTCTGATATAAATTATTCATTTTGGTTAATGGCTTCCACAGACATGTAACATTTGCAATTTTGCATCAAAATACCATCAACTGAAACATATATATTCCGGAATTACATTTTGATTTTGTGAACATATTTATGTTAAACTGTTGAAAATTTTTTAAATAATTATATGAAATAGACTCTATACTATTTTTTTTGTTTGGATGTAACCATTTTTTTTTAATTTGACCCTGTGCACTGTGTCTAAACTACCCCGGCAAAAACTGTTTGGACTCAATAGTATCTAATATCCGGTACGGTGACGGACCATCAACAGACAGAGAAAAGGTAGGATTTCTGTTTATTTATTTGTTACTTTTATGATACCGAAGAATATAAGTACGCAGATTACTATTTTCGATTGTGAGATGTAAAATTTTCTACAACCGTTCTAGATAAATGGAGGAATAAGTAAAAAGGCACATCAAAATGGTGAATTGAGTGAACCTTGCCTCGAATTTGTTTAATTTCTCTTTAAATTGTGGACATTGTACGGAAAGTGAGGTACGGACAGAAAGATATTAGCACGGAGATTGCAAGACTTGTCACTATGAGCACCTCAATATTTGTATTTCTGTGCATGGAAAGAAAGAAATGGGTCATGTTAAAATTGAAGGACCCGGTTTTGTCAATGTGAACGACCCGGTTTCGTCCTAAAATTTTACAAAGCAGACCCGGTTTTGTCATAGAAAGTAATGCATAATCGCATGACGTAAATTAAAATCTGCCGTTCAACAGGAGTTTGGGGGCTCGTTGGAAAACAATTTTTCAGAGGATAACTTATAATCTATTTGAATCCGTAAACACTTGAATTCCTGCTTATTTGGAAGAAAAATAATCTTTATTTTGCTTTGTATAAAAACGCGCGCTTTAACGGGGAAATACAAAGAAATGAAGGTTTTTGTAACACAATTTAATCATTTTTTTTTATATCAATTTTGTAAATTTTAGTGTTCAAACTTGGATAGTGTACGGCCTTGAAAATTGAAGGACGCATATTTAAATATTGGTCAAAACTGTATTCAATTTTCACCACAAACATAAAAATTTAATTGTTGAAGTATGAGCGTACTTTCAGGATATTAATGAAATCAATATTTTTAATCGAGAATTTTGCGATAGTGTAATAATTAAGCTAACGAGTATAGGAATTGTTCTTTAAATCTTTCTCTTTGGTTTGTCTTGCCTGTGACGAAAGTCGCAGAATGCTATACATATAAAGGCTTATCCGGCGGCGGCGACGGTGTAAAAGACTACTAATATGTTTATGAAGATTTATATTTCAGAAGGTGAAAGACCTGGAAAACTCATACCCTTATATTATGAAGTTTATATCTGTCATGTGTCAATAATCGTTATTCGACCTCATTGTCATGGTTCGGCCACTTCTTAAAAACTGTATAGCTTATTATTCATGTGAATTTCTCACGTACTAGGAGTAATATAATAACTTTATTTGGTATGTGGAATTCTTTCAAGGTCTACATGTCCATCATTCAGGGTTCATCTTACCTCGACCTCACTTTATGGATGAGTGACCAAGGTTAACATGGTTAAGGTTTCATGGTCAAATCTGTTTCTTATATTCTATAAGCAAAATGTCAACTATATATGATGTATGAAATTGTAAAGTGTACATGTTGGACTGCATGGCAGGTTTCATTTTCATAGTTCATGGGTAAATGTTAAGTCTTGTGGATTGGTTTGTTTCTTCGATAAGCAAAAGATAAACTATGTTTGGTGTATGGAATAATTTCTGTTTGACAGGTTTCATTTGATCTTGATCTCATGTTCATGGTTTATTGGTCAATATTAAGCTTTCGTGGTTAATTCCATTTATCAGATACTGTAAACAATCGCAGACTACATTTGGTGTATGTTATGATTGTAAGGTATGCATTTCGGTCTTACAGGGTTCATCTGAACTTGACCTCATTTACATGGATTATTGATAATTTTAATGCAAGCAAAAAGAAAAGTAAAACCTTTATTTTAAAAACATTCAATTATTAGAAGTAAAACAGGCGAGACATATTCTCTCCCCCCCCCCCCCCCCCCCCCCCCCCCCATCTGGACCCATTTTTATTGATATTCACATTATCACAGCTCCATTTGTGTACTCTGTTATGTCTGTGGTTCTAACAATATTATTAATTATAAACAGACGATCAAGTTATCAATGCTTGAAGATAGCTCAAAACAGCAATTTTGACAATTTTATAGCATTTATAATTATTAATTAGAACCAAGTTTCTGTCGGAAGTAAAGCTGTATATAGTTTTCTTCTGATATAAATTATTTCATTTTGGTTAATGGCTTCCACAAACATGTAACATTTGCAATTTTGCATCAAAATACCATCAACTGAAACATATATTCTTGAATTACATTTTGATTTTATGGACATATTTATGTTAAACTGCTGAAAAATGTTAAAATATATGAAATAGACTCTATAATATTCATTTTTTTTAGGATGCTACCCTTTTTTTTAAATTTGACCCTGTGCGTGAAACCAATACAGAGTGAATTGATCATACCTAATTTTTTGGGTACTTCATTAAGATATGTCTTCCCGTACTGTTAATGACGTAGCTTTATCAAATCAAACTCTGAAGTACATGCCACTGATATTAGAATATGATTTCCAGTTGGCAAGTTTAGTACTTTGTGCATGTTTTCGTTAACTTCATGGAGCCCCTGAGATCACCCCTGGTTATAACTGAGGTTCGTGTTGCTCAGTCTTTAGTTTTTATGTTGTGTTTTGTAGACTGTTGTTTGTCGTTTGATCGTTATTGTTTTGTTTTTTGCCTTGGCATTGCCTGTTCTTTTTCGACTTACGAGTTTGAATATCACTTTAGCATCTAAATCTTTCACCTCTCTCTACGAATGTTCCTTGAAAGTAGATTGTATATATTATTGTTATTGTGTTTTTGTTATCTGTTATACAGCTATCATAGACTTTTCTGTCATGTTTTTTCGTGTAACCTTTGTTATTTAGGTGATCAAGTGACAATGTAGGCCTTTTTTTTTTACATATTTCTTCTTTATTATTAACAAATAAATTTTAAGCGAAAAATCTTAAGTCTTGTTTAATTATGGATTTGTGTTTCATACACGTGCATTTAATACCATATTGTCTTATAGTGTTTTTATATTTGTTGATACTTAAAATAAATGCTCCTTTAAATTTATTACAAAAGAAGCCATTTATTAATTTTCTAGCACAGTTAGATAGGAGTTTTTGAAAACACTAAATAAGTGACTTTATACACTTTATACACAGTGTCTAAAAAGCTAATACTGAATTAACCGCGAAAATGTTTGAATTTGACTGGATGAAGTGGTGACAAAAAGTTTATTGATGAGTGTAATATACAGTCAAGATTCTAATCACCTAAGATAACACACACATATTTCTTTTTTGAAGTTATGTATTTTTAAGATCCACTTGTAAAGTCTGTAATCAAAGTTTTTCAGTAAAAGTTTAAGATTCTTCATAACCTTTTACCAAATATGACCGTATTTACACCAAAAATTTCACTCTGAGTAAAGACAAACCTGTGCACATGGAAAAGTTTTAGAGCATCAGAGGCGGATCCAGCCATTGTTAAAAGGGGGTTCCAACCCAGGATAAAAGGGGGGTCAAACCATATGTCCCCATTCAAAAGCATTGATCGACAAAAAAAGGGGGGTTCCAACCCCCGGAACCCCTCCCCCCTGGATCCGCCACTGAGCATGGCTGGACCTAGATATATAGAATTTAAATGCATTTTCAGTTGCAGAATATATAAAACTTAACTGGATTTTGCTATTCATTTTTTTTTTCATTCCTGCAGAAGGTGCCAAAATAAAAAAAAGTTGGGAAAGAGGTTTGAGACGCTCCCCTCACATAATTAATGTTGTGAGTTGTATTGATTTGAATGTACAATAGATTGACAATAGACATTTGCAAACAATAGGTGATTTAAACTGTGTAACTGAGCGGACCGTATCAAATGAAACTCATGTGTTTGTTTATTTTGCTCTCTTCTGCAGATTGGAAAAAAAACAGATCAAAATCCAGGTAAGTTTTTAATTTTCTAGAACAGAACTACATATAAATTTAATATATCTAGGAAAAAGAGTGCTGTCCCTTGGTAAATGGACGTGTGAGTTTTTGAGCAGCAGAAAATTAATTTAAATTCCTTGTTTTGGATATTTCTGGTGCCAATTTTTTTCAAGATTTTCATATGTTTGTTCTTCAAAGGGATTTAGAAAACAAAGATAATGACGTTTTGCACAGTATATGCATAATTTGACTTTGTTTATGTTCACTGTTTTGACATCTTGATTTCAACTCACAGAAAAATGTCGAGTGTAAGCAGACAATTATTCATGCATATACCAAAGGTTTCAAAGGGATTAAACACGATGAAATTTTAACAGAAATAAGTAAACAAATCGATATAAACAATGTTGGATCTATACAAATTACAGAAAAAGACTGTATTGTGTCTCTTAAAGATGTAGAGTCAAAAGATACGTTGGTAGTAAATGGTATAACAGTAAGAAACAAGTCAGTTAACTTTTTTGATGTAGAAAAATCAATTACACACGTTACCATAAAAGACGCTCCATACGAACTTGACGATCGTTATATTGTTGCACAAATGATAAGATTTGGTCAAATTGTTCCCGGCTCTGTCAAAAGAGGTTATATAAAAGGAACAGAAATAGAAAATGGGGCAAGGTATATCGATATCTTGAACTGTAGGCCTGTTCTTTCTCTCAGAACTAGCCTAGGCCGCTTTGAAGTCCGCTTATTTGCTGACAATAACCGTACACTATGCTTTCATTGTAAGTTGATCGGTCATTCCTCATATCAATGTAAAGATCGTCCAAAAATTATGAATGAGCGAAGGTGCTATAACTGTGCTGCTATTGGTCATTTAGCTAATGCTTGCCCGAATGAACCATATTGCTCTTACTGCAACATAAAAGGGCATCCTAGACAAGACTGTGAGAGTTTCAAGCAAGACCAAGAAAATCAAGATTATAGTAAGCATAACCTACTGCTGATTTGGTAGACAAATCACATATCTAACCCCTTCTAAAAATAATTTGTGAACGAAATTGGTAAATACAGTTACCCTTGAACTTCATAAATTATAAGGGCATTTTAAAGAAGTCCTATATGGAAAGCACAATGCATCTGAAAATGATTAAAAATAGCACTGAAAAATCATCGTTTTTAACCTAGCATTATTTGCACGTGCAGTATAGGTGTATTTAAAAGGTACAACAGTAAAGCCGCAGTATAATACTTCAATCGACCCGATTTACTTTTTAAAGTTAATTCGTAGGAAGGTAAATATTTGGCTAAATATCTGCTTTTTATTCGGATTTCAAGTCCGGATATTTGTCCCATATTAACCGACACCGTTGTGGTTTCTAGTTATAGACCCACATTAGGCGATTTAGCGAAGTTCATTTGTAGTCATTATCAAGCTTATTTCTTGTTCATTTTAGAATTTCCTCAGCCTTGTGATTTCTTTGTTGGTTTGATATTTTTGTTTATGCGTTTATGTTGAATTTAAGCAGGAAAAAGAATATCATTGTAGGGTTCGCTTGGTTTTCACGTGTGTTTGATTGGTTTTGTATTAAAGTAAATGGACAATTTCACTGTCTCGTTAAAACTGGCTTCGCGCGATGCCAAGAAAGGCGAGTAGAAGTTGGTGTTGGTAAATGCATTATCTGCAATTCTGTTGTTGATGAAATTTTAATTATATCAACAGAATCTGGACGAAAAAATCTGATAAATGCTGCGGCAAAGACACGTGATGATTTGTTCGATTTTGTAATGAATTCTTTGATGATACAGGAACTGAATCAACTGTATCTAAGTATCATAGGTCGTGTTATAAAAGCTACACAAGTTAGCAGAATTTGAAATCAGTAACACGTTCTTCGGCTGAAAAGAAGCACCAGATCTGACGCCCAATTTATCCATTTCTTTGCTGTCTGAAAAAATTGCAAAAGAATCTGGACGAAAACGTCTGATAAATGCTGCGGCAAAGACACGTGATGATTTGTTTGTTTTTGTAATGAATTCTTTAATGATACAGGAACTGAATCAACTGTATCTAAGTATCATAGGTCGTGTAATAAAAGCTACACAAGTTAGCAGAATTTGAAATCAGTAACACGTTCATCGGCTGAAAAGAAGCACCAGATCTGACGCCCGATTTATCCATTTCTTTGCTGTCTGAAAAAATTGTTCATCCTCTCAATACATCAAAGTGTAATATTTGCAAGAAACTATCTCACAAAAAGGTGAAAACATTACATACCATTGCATCTGCTGAAAGGTTAGCAAATCTAAAAGATGCACTGTTAGAGCGTGCGACGCTGAAATGAGTTATCAAATAGAGCAAGAGAATTTGATCAATAATGCAGTTTATCATGCGGCATGTTTGACCACATACCTAGCATATAGACCAAAATCCACTGATAAATCTGCGTTTTCGTGACAAAAAGTGCAATTGCAATGTCATCAATTTTGACAATGTACCAGTCTTTTTAACCAGATAAAATTAGTAAGACCTACTGTTATTCCTCTATAACCTCAAGGCTAAACTTGAGAAGCGTTACAGGGCTAGCATTGGTTACAATATTGGAGACACTGTTAAGACCGCGAATAACGTAAATGCAGAATTAGAATTGGCAGCTTGAAGGATTATAGACGATTTATTCCAGTTCATGCCATGTTTTCGTCTCTTGGTCCAGTTGTCACTTGTATTCTGCCGTTCGTTCATGCCTTGAGTGGATGTGATTCCACTTCATGTTTATTTTGAATCGGTAAAACGTCAGTAAGTCTGTATTCAACCTCCTTAGTACGAAACCAAGCCGCTTCATTAATCGTGTAGCTTTAACACACGATGATGTTGATAGTGCTTTATACGAAATACAAATTTAAGAAATCGCACAATTACAATTTGCTGAGACATCAATTGGCTATAAATAAAGATAAAAGAGTCTTATAATGTTTCCGCCATGTGAATCAGTATTTTAGCAACACGTACTACGTGCAATGTTGCAAACCAAAGTTTGGGTTGCGTTAAATTTGGCCAACCCAAATAATGGCTTTCCATGTGCCTTTGGAAAATTGTACAAAATGACAAGTGAGAGCCAGTTTTCTTTGAGGGAAAAATGGCATCAGACTTTCTACAAGATTATATTTGTTGTTATCACGGGGGAAAGGCATGCCAGGCAGCATGTGTTTGCAAGGAGCCGGGTCTTCCTTGCACTGATTTGTGCTTTTTTTCAAAATCATGTAGGTAGTTGCAACAATGTCCAGGCCGTATCAGCCGACATAGCCGATGACACAGATGAAATATCATAAATATTGTTTTTGAAATATTTTGTAACTTTATTTTGATTTTTTCAACGTTTCATTTTGTATGGAAACGGTCATGCCTCACTTTTTATATTTGTTATATTACACGCTTACACTCATTGCAGTATAATGTCGAATGAATATTACACGTGGTATGACTTCAATACCTCACGCTATTGGCATCATCCGAACAGATATTGTTTATTGCGACAGTTGAAATTCATTTTACGAAAACTCAGCGACACGTCGAATCCTGGAAAACTGTAACGAAATTTAACATAACTGCAAATTTTGTTTGATTTATCAACCATGCATTTCGGATACTCTTTTAAAAACTTTTATTCTAAAGTATTCCAGAAATGCTCTTTGTCGAGGTCAAATATCAAGGTTATTCTGATACTGTTAATTATTAAGCTTTGAAATTTTTTTAACACGTGTTACCTTCAATAAATTAAATAAAACGTTGTTATGACGTCATGTGCAAATATGGAAAAACATCTAGTATGAACTGAAGTATTGATACATAATACTACTTATATAATTTATTGAAAGGATTATTAATTTTGGAAAATATCAATGGTTTGTTTTTCTAGACATTGCTAGATGAAATAGAAAATTTTTAAGTAATGCACTTTGACCTTGATTTACGGCAAGATTGTATCAGCTTTTATATTTACGACACATATTTTCAAAAAGTACACGATTTCAGCTTTCCAACGAGCTATTATAATGCCATGAGGTATTTAGGTTATTTAAATTTCTAAAATTGTCCTCTCCGCCGCTCCACTATAAGTAAACATAAGGATGATAGTGACCAAATAAATTTACTTGTGACAAAAGCAGTAGCTCAAGTGAAATCCGCCTATCCAGAGTCTCATGTTGGTCTTTGTAACATCATACCACGTAACAGTGCGCAAATAAACAGACTAAACCAATCGGCAACAAGTGTTAACAAGTTTATAAGAAAATTGTGCGCTCGCGAAGACAATGTAGATTATGTTGATTTGGAGAAACTGTTTTATAAAAATGTCACAATCATCAGATCTATGTTTGACAAAGCCGACAACAGCGGTGTGCATATAAACACTGAAGGTGCACAAAATATAAACAGAAAACTTAGCGATTTCTTTCATTCTCCAAAACCGTGCGTACAGGAACTACACACACCAATGGACCCTAAACGTAAGAGAAGTGACGGAACAACAACACATACCTCCTCGGATAGAGTGAGCAAGCGGTCCAATACTGAACCTAAAAGCTTAACTCAAAATATGTCAAAATCAAACTTTATTATGTTAATTAGAAAACAAAAAACAAAAAATAGAAAAAAAAAATGCATGCAGTTTTTAAATTTTGTAAATATGTCCACTACTTTCATACATCATATTTGTATTTTGTTTCTATTGATTGTAGACTGCAGTTTTTATTTCATATATCATATGTATAAAAAGAACAGTTTCAGGAAAGATGAGCAGTATAAAGTCAAATTATTCAATATTTATGATAGACTGTTATGTTTGACCAAATACGGTAATGTAAACACATTATATGTCATATTTAAGGTATATATTGTATGTGTTAAAGTTTACGTTAAGGTAATTACTTTTCATGAATTTAAAAGTCTATTGTTTGGGAACAAAAGTAAAAATCATCACGTGTCACTAAACGTTACATCAAAAGTAAACAAAAATAACTTTTCAAATTAATACAATGACTTTAAAAATAGCATCAATAAACGTAAATGGAATAAGAAATATTAAAAAACGCGCATTAGTTTTTAATTGGATTGTTTCACAAAACATAGCTTTTGTTTGTTTACAAGAAACACATTGTGCACAGGACCAAACTTGGCTTTGGAACAGAGAATGGAAAGATATGGGGGTGGTGAAAGTTTCTGGAATTGTGGTACAAACGAATCGAGAGGTGTGGGGATTTTATTAAAACAAGATTTTACGCTTAGTTTTGATGTCTCAATGATTGATGATAACGGTAGAATGCAAATTGGTGAATTTAAAACTAACACTGCGGTGTACCGTATATTTAATTTGTACACCCCAAATAAGGGTCAAGAAAGGAAACATTTTTTTGAAAACCCGAAAAACTTTAAAAATGACTTGTATTCAGATGATGGCACAGATCATAATATCTTCTTGGGAGATTTTTATTGTGCGTTAGACAGAAAACTAGATAGGGCCCCTTCGCATCAAAATGATGATACAGGATTAAACGAGTTGAAAAGTCTTCTATTGAATTTTGATTTAGATCATATATGGCGATCTAAATTTCCAACAAATAGACGGTATAGTTTTCAAAGAGGTATTTCCATTTAGTGATTATGACATAGTTACTTCAAAAATAAAATTAGATGATATTGAAAGAGGACCGGGAATGTGGATCATGAATCTAAATACAATTTTCAAATACATTTAAAACGTTTTGGGAAAATTGGGTTAAACGTATCAATCGATTCAATAGCATTCAAGAGTGGTGGGATGTAACAAATTCAAAGATTAAATTTTTGACCATGGAAATTAGTCAAAAACTAAACCGTTTATCAAAACAAAAAAATGTCATTGCTTTAGAAAAACAGCTTGAAAAATTGAAACTTCAATTGAACGAATCAAATAAATCATGTGACAAAATTTTAGAAATAGAAAATAAAATTAAGGAATATTATACTAATAAAACAGTCTCCGCAAAAATTAGATCACGGACTAAATGGGCCGAAGATGGGGAAAAGTCGACCAAATACTTTTTTAATTTAGAAAAGAAAAATGGGCAGAACAAATTATGGCAACATGTAAAAACAGAAAACGGTGAGTATAAATGTGACATTGATTCTATCTTGAATGAACAAGTAAAATGTTATACTAAACTTTTTGCCACGGAAGGCTGGGACAAAACAGCGGGCGAAAAACTTTGTCAGTTTATAATAGATAAGGTAAGTAAGGAAGATAAAGAAATGTTAGATAGAGATATAAATATCTGTGAAGTAGAATTTTATATTTTATACTGGGACATGATAAAAGACGATTTCTTTACTTCACTACAAGAAATGTTTAATGATACTATATTGAGTAACTCTCAACATAAGGGGGTCTTAACCTTACTACATAAAGGAGGAGAAAGGGAAAATATAAAAAATTGGAGACCACTAACTCCACTAAATTGTGATTATAAAATTATTGCAAAGATTCAATCTGAAAGACTTAAGATAGTATTACCTAAAATTATTCATACCGATCAGAAAGGGTTTGTTAAAGGAAGAAATATAAGTGAGGCTAACTGAATGATTCAGGACATTATAGAATATATTGACAACGAAGATGAAGAAGGAATTATATTATTTTTGGATCAACAAAAAGCGTTCGATAGGGTTGAATGGGAATGGATAGATTTTGTACTGGAGAAATTTGAATTTGGCGGGAAATTTAGAGCATGGATAAAAATGCTATTGTACATTGCTACTTCGTGTATTAAAACCAATAGATTTGTATCAAGATACTTTTTGATTACTCGCTCCGCTAGGCAATGGTGTCCAATAGCGCCTCTCTTGTATATCATACAGGCTGAACCCATGGCATGTGCGATTAGGGGTAACATTGAAATAGAAGGATTAAATTGACCAGGAGAGGGAGGGAACTTTATAGAAACTAAAATATGTATGTTTGCAGATGACACCCAGGTATTTAATAAAAATGAAAAATCTCTAGAAAATCCTTTTAAAATTTTGTCCTTATACGAAAAAGCTTCGGGTTCTAGAATAAACTATGACAAAACAAAAGGCTTATTTTTAGGGGCTTCTAAAAGTAAAACGATTTAAATTTGATAAAATAAAATGGATCACAGGCAATGTTAAACATTAGGGGTGTGTCATGGTTATGAAATAGATGACGACGATATTTGGACAAAAATAATAGATAAAGTTAAAAATTGTATACACGTATGAAAAAGTAGGAAGCTTACATTTACAGGTAAAACACTTATAGTAAAAAATATGATACTTTCTCTCTGTTCTTACGAGATCGAAATACGAGGAATTCCGGATAAATATACTAAAGAGCTAAATAATATAATTTGGAACTTTATATGGGACGGAAAAGTGAATCAGGTAGATAGAAATGTCTGCTGTTTGAATGAAATAAAAAGGGGGATGAGTATGGTAAGTATAGATATGTTTAAAAAAGTAAACACATAAAACTTTTATATCGTTTAATGCAGGAGCCATTGGAAAGTTGGAATGCGATCGGTAAGTATTGGCTTCGGAAATTTGATGAAAAATATAATGATGCCTTTTTGGTATGTAAATGTTCAAGTTTAAATGGTTTAGATATGAACCAATTACCACAAGTTTATCAGAAAATTATAAATACGTGGTCAGGATTCATTCAAAATATTGATACACCTTCATATAAAAGTGATATTTTAAATACGAGGATATTTGGAAACTCTTCTATTCTGTGAAAAAATAAACCATTGTTATACTCTTTTTTAAAAAGCGATATCACAACTATCCAAGACATCTCCAAAATGTCAAATTAAGTGGGAGGAAATATTTGGAAACAATATACTTTGGGAAAATATGTGGTCGGGATTAAAACAGTTGACAATTGAAAATAATGTAAAATAATTTCTATGGAGATCCATGCACAATATTTTATATACTGAAGAAAGATTAAAAAAATGAAGATATCAAATGGAAAATGCCACATTTGTCAAAATGACAACAATATAGAAACCCTGCAACACTTATTTTTCAGTTGTAGTACATCACAGTTAATTTTAAAAAATCTCCAAGAAATACTTATCAAATCAAACATAGGAATAAATAATCTTATTGTTGAAAGGGACATTCTGTTAGGTAAAAACACGGGAATACTAAAATATGATAATTTTCTAAACATAATTATCATATATTCTAAATGGACTCTATGAAAATTAGGAATTCGATAAAATTTAACAAAACGCCTAAAGCACCTCAAGATATTTATAATATCTGGAAACATAACTTGAAAAATAATCTAAAATTTGTTCTTCTATTGAAAGGCATTGACATCATCGATAAGACACAATTGGAGTCGGTGATAACGAAAATTTAGACAGTATAAGCTTGAGTCAAAGTACATTTTTTATGGTTTATTGTATAAGAATATCGATTTTATCAATTTATACAAAAATAAAAATAAATGATAAAAAAGTGTTAGCCTATCATGTTTATTGTAGTAAATGCACATCTTTTGTGTGGGTATCTTATTATTTACTTACTATTTTGAAATTAAGGTATAGAACTGTTAGATGCTTCTAACATTATATGGATATATTTTTGACACTAATTGTAAATCCAAGGTAAAAAGTGGACTACATTTTTATTGCCTTCTATTACCCCTGGATAGATGGTTAATTTTGTAAACAGGGACCCTTATCCTGTTCCTGGACGACTAAGGTAATTGTATACAGGAAATATTTAGGAATAAAACGTTTATATGTGAAAAAAAATATATATATATCTAGGTCCAGCCATGCCTGAAACTTTCCTAGATGCATCGGCATGTCTGTATTAAGAGAAGATTTTATGGTGTAAACACGGCCGTATTTTTCAATTCCTTTTGATGAACCTTAAAGGGGTGTTAGTGCGCGGTGTGTCCGACTTCTTTTTTGCGTTCATTTCATGCATAAAATAATTTATATGACTGATTTTAATTGAAAAATTAATGAACAAATATAAAATATAATACAAGTAAGAAATGCACCTCAAATTTTGATATGTGTAGAAGCATAAAACATTTATTCGTATGTTATTCAACCACACCTACTTTGTTGTTATGACCCATTAGAAAGGTATTTCACTAGACCCATATACTTTATTTCTTGTTACAGTGACTTTTAAATGTTATAATATCAACACATAGCCTAGATAATATAAAAATAATGGAAAATGAATCGAAATGATGGATCAAACATTTTTGCTTTATACGTTTTCAAGACTCAAACACGTCTAAACATAAATAGGTGTACCCGACTATTTCTTTTCGATGATATTATTGTTCATTTTTAGGATTTTGTCGCCAAGAAAACTGTTGCCGGGGGCAGAGATGCAAATTAATGCTTTGAAAAGATCAATCTTTTATCGTTCTTTGGAAAAACATTTCAGTGGAATTTATGCTTATGCACAAAAAATATCCACATGTATTTTCACCTATCATAATCGACTGTTTTGTTAAAATTTGTCTTTAATTTAAAAGTTTACAAATATCTTGAAGCTTCATACTGTAAGTTAACTTTATACAAGTATATAAGATGCGAAAAATCCTTAATTATGCACCAACATTGAACCCTTAAAGCTTATGGAAACAGATGTAAACAATTCAAATATTCCAACTTGACAATTTTTACCTTTTCCAATAAAAGTTCTATTTCTTTTGTTTAATTTCAACTGGATATTAGCCTGTACACGTTTTATTCAAATTAGTCCGTCCTTTGGAACTTTAAATATTCCTGTAGGCTTGCTTTAGCTTTTTATAATAGCTATAGTGTTTTAAACATAATTGTTTTAATGTGACGTAGACATCGTTATACCCAGGTCTATGTGCGGAAACTACTGAAAATCATTTTCGATGTCAGTAATGTTTGATTTATCAGGTTGGCAAAATAAGCAAATTGTTATTTTGAAAGACCATCATTATAGAGTATATTAGAAAAGAGAAATAATAATGACAAAAAAAAAATATCGGCGTCAATATAAATGAAGTTTGTTTCAATGAACGATTTATATCCGCCAGAAATATTTGGTTCGCATGGTTGTTCTGAGACATAGCATTCAATAGTAGATAAACCTGATAAAGACCATTTAATGTTCAGTTAAGGAGGAGGAATAAAGGATAATCGTGCAAAAGATGGAAATAATATCTTGCCTACAAGCATAGACAAAATGAGGGTCATTAATGTTTTCAAAACCGACAAGAAAAAAAGAAATAAGCAAGTCTAGTAACAGCTGAAAATAAAAGATAACCTCTTTTCTCCCTGAAAATCAAATTATTTTCGCCTTATTTATAAGCGTTTAGCATGGTACGCGTATCTCGAACTTAATTCAGCTGGTATGTTTGAAACCAGGTGATCAGTAAACCATATTAGCAGAACGTAAATTTAACTGTAAAAACGGGAGTTTCACTGGTTACTGGTCGCTTCGCAGTTGCTTCATTAATCGTTCATACTTACTTTTTTGTTCATAGCTAATTTTGTTATTTGTCAAGTAACATAATAAAAAAAACATACTTAGATATATGATTAAATATTATTTACTGCTTGCGTATCATCCATCGGAAAATATTTTATGCATATTCAATACAGGGGCTATTTTAAGATAGGCTTTAAAATAAAATCCAACTTCTTCAAACAAAAACTATCATAAATTAATGCCTTATTTTGTTCGTTTAATTTAGAACTAGACTCTAGATCTTGACTTACATCTAGAAATTGACAATGAGAGTTGGTTGAAAACAAAACTTTACGACAAAAGAGATGATTTCAGCTTCCCAATTGTGAACTTTCCATTTCTATGTAGCAAAATTCCAGCGGCGCCTGCATATGGAGTATATATCTCCCAGTTGATTTGATATTCCAGGGCTTATATTTCCGATCATGATTTCCTTGATAGAGGGTTGCTGCTGACAAGGAAGTTATTAAACCAAGAGTTCCAAGTAATGAAGTTGAAATCATCCCTTCGTAGATTTTATAGACACCATCACGAGTTGGTTGACCGTTATGGAATATCCGTTCCACGGATGATAACGGATATGTTCCAAATGTCGTAACTACAATCCCGTCCCCTTTTCCCCGAATATGACCTACTACCGGGTTTGTACTAACATAAGCAATGCGCGTACGACGGGTGCCACATGTGGAGCAGGATCTGCCTACCCTTTCGGAGCACCTGAGATCACCCCCTGTTTTTGGTGGGGCTCGTGTTGCTCAATCTGTAATTTTCTAGTTTTGTGTACTATTGTTTGTCTAGATCTGTTTGTCTTTTTCTTTCTTAGCCATGGGTTTGTCAGTTTATTTTCGACTTATGAGTTTGAATGTCCCTTTGTTTTTCTTTCACCTCTCTTTTAATCGTATTCTCGTTATGCGGTAACAAAGTCTAATTCAGGAGCAAGAGTCACGGTCAGAAATCTGACAAAATCGTCATTATTAAGGAGATAACAGTATCGGGTTCAAACATTTGCGGTCATCAATTAGTGATTTGTTTGTCCCAAATTGAATTTACCGCCGACGACAAAGCGAAGTTAGTGGACGGATATATGCTATCATCACATCAAAAATTCATCCTTGCAATTTTTCAAGTCAACAACTGTAATCCCTATGCTAAAGTTTCTGAATGAAAATCCCTCTTAGTTCAGCCACACATAAGTGCATGCTCGTGCAATTTCAGTTCATCAATAATGGAATTGGTGCTCTGAAATTGTGGTGTTAATCAATCAATATTGACATCAGAGTTAGAAAGTCAAATGGATACTAGGTAACATAATAAATATATGAGTAAACATGACAACTGTATATTAGGACACTGGTAATATCGATCTACAAAATATTGATGACTATCGTAGCACTTTGAACTTTGTGAACGTTTGATAAAAGAGTATATCTTTGTTTGTATGATAAACTTGATTAAACCACTGCTGTAACGTCAGCCTATTCGTTTATCGTGGTTTCTTTTTCTAGAATCAAAACTTCTTAGATCCTTCATTGAAATGAAGTCTTTATTCAATTGTTTCCTGTTCAAATTCTTGTGTTTCCCTGCATATTTTCATATTCTAAAATTTTGAAAGTGTATATCGAGAAGTGGATTTTTATGATTTTCCTGTTACATGTTCTAGTATCCTCGTGTCTTGCTTGAAAATTAGACCGATTAGGCTTTATTATTTTCAACAAAAGAAGTTTATGTCTATTTTATTTCAATAAAGGAACACCTTTCAAAATCATACTCCTTAATTTCGATTAATATTCAACTTCATCAATTTGATTGTAAAGAATTTATTATTAAGTAGTGTAAAAAATGAAGTGATTATTTAAGCCCACACATGATAGGATCTAGTTCAGTAAGGAGCTGTATTTTGGAATATAAAAGTAAGAAGATGAAATGTGATTGCCAATGAGACAACTCTCCACAAGACACCAAATGACATAGAAATTTACAACTATAGGTAACCGTACGGCCTTAAACAATGAGCAAGGCCCATATCGCATAGTCAGCTATAAAAGACCCCGAAATGACAAATGTAAAACAATTCAAACGAGAAAACTAACGGCCTAATTTATGTACAAAATAATGAACATAAAACAAATATGTTACACATCGATGAGGTTGTGAGTTCGAACCTTGTTCGTGGCAGGTGTGCTCGACTTTAATCTTAATTGACAACATGGACAAGGATTGTCAGATTTAATGTAGAAGGTGAATCGTTCTCTCCGGGCACTCCGGCTCCGCCAACAAAAACTGACCGCCACAAAATAGCCAATAGTGCTGAAAGTTGCATTTAACACCAATTTTCTCAATCAATCAATTAATCAATCAATCAATCAATCAATCAATCAAATAATCAAATAATCAATGTTATATGAATTGAACGGAATATATGAAATAGTTTTTAAGAAGTAAGTATTCAGTAGCTTATATATAGATATATATCAATGCAAACAGTTTAACGGGGTGTGCGTGATTGCTTTAAAGTACCCAATGGCCATGCAACAAAACATGTCGAGAAACGCAGTTATCTAGCTTAAAAATGTAGATGGCATTTGATAATTCTATAGAATTAACACATCAATTTTCAGGCCATGAAATTGCGTTTTTGGACACCTTCATATTTGTCAAAAACGTGGTTGCTAAACAAAGATAACTGACAAACTGATCGCCAAACAAAGAAAACTGACTAACTGATCGCCGAACAATAAAAACAACTGTCAAAATGATCGCCAAACAAAGAAAACTGACAATCTGATCGCCAAACAAAGAAAAACTGAAAAACACCAGTTCATCTCTCCAATGCGTTGTCACTCGAAACACAAGGAGCAATACTTACAGTCAAACCATCAGAATAAAGCAAGCTTGCTTTTCGGAGTTCAAGCTTAACTTCCTTTGGGATAACTTTAATGAAGAGGATACAACAACGAAAAGATCACTGAACTTTTCGGATCGAACAATCCCCATGGCATAAAAGATAAAACGACCCACACAAATAAAATTGTGTTTGTTGTCACCTATCGATCAACCTATTCCTAAAAAAGTCATATTCTGCATCACCTTCTGTTATTGCTTAACATAGACCAACAAATCTCAAAGATATATAATAGTAATATTATCAGAAAAAAACCCACGAGAGACCTCGAAAATCGAGTGTTACAAACCATGCGTAAATAACAATTGTAAATTCTGTAAAGCCACCAACACTGAAAACACTTTCATTCTCATATTAATTAAGCAGCGATACAACCTATATGCAACTTTTTCGAAAAGTGGGTAATTTTCGCGGGAGGTTTGTTTCGCATATTTTTGCGGATAAATGAAAATTGCGAAAATAAATTCCGTGACAATTTATGCATACGTTCGGTACATATTTTGTGAACGATCTATTTCTTTTTCCGGTCGACAGGTCAATAACGTTATATATGTTAGTTTTAACAAAACTGTATATCCTTATTCATTAATGTCAAATTATATAACATGCATAAGAGGTGTACGTCACTCCTGATAACTTTATAATATAATTACTACATTGTACATCAAAGGTCCGGCCTATTTAGTAAGCAATCAACCTTAACATTTACAAGAAATGTGTGCTCCTGTGACAAATATCTAAGTTACCGGTATTCTATTGGTTACATGTCTCAGAACATAATTAATATATAAGACGTTATTCCTGTAAAAAGATCATTTCACCATAACAATAAACACTTGTTTGAGACGCTTTTGTAAATATTTGACAATTCAAAACATGTGTTTTACATTGTTTTGGCTCAGAATTGTTTTTCATTATTCGTATTTTTTTCCTATTGCTATTGCGATAATTATTTCTTTTATTTCCTGTCTTTATACAGATCTACTGCAAAGATATGTTTATAATGTTTTCTTCTTGTTGAGTTTTTAAAACAAAATTACAACTGTTTAACTGTTACTATTTCAGTATCAGCCAAAATATTTAATTGGGAATTAAGAATCCGCCAAAATAAGATCGTAAAAATTTTTGGTATACTTTGTTGCCCCGAAATTGCGAAATTTTACACCCATTTAACACAAAACCCGCTATACGATAACTGTAAAACATGTTAAACAGAATATAGTATGTGTTCTTACTTATGGAACTTGCAAGCTGTAATATGTAAGCAAAACTGAAAAAAAAAAATTCAACATATTAGACTACAAATCATTAGTCATTTGATACTAAAGGAAGAACGGGCATTCTGTTTAAAATACCACCTTCAAAATAATAGAGGCTAATCAAAATTAGAACACACAATGTAAAAAACAGAGTGGAAAAGCGAAAGAGAGATATTTTGGATGCACGCGTTACGTACTCTTGAACCTAAAGAACTCATTGAGAGAAATCAAAAACAGTTTTTAATATCATAACCAAACTAAGGAATAAATCTTGAACTTCATACAATTTAAACAACACAATTAGATATGTTAGTACGAAATGTACAATAAGCTACAAATATTTCTTATCAACATCCGATTTCACCTGGATGGCTGCACACATCTTATGAAACAGATTGTCTAGCGAAATATAGATTGAAGCTTTAATATATAACAATTAGTTTTATTATATTCATTAATATTTCAAAGCTACATTCTTGGGCATTGATAAATTTTGTAACCGCATCAGTTTATTTTCAAACTGATCAACGCCGATATAGCTTGAATGTTGATTGTTGCTATTTTTAGATCCTATATATGTATGATTGGATCTTGTGTACTAGAGTATCTCTGACTTTACATGTTAGGTGCGTGGTTTACGATAGATTTGAACAATTGGTAGAAAGTTCGTCTCTCGAGAGATGACTTAAAAATCAAGTTTGTGTGTACAGATGAATTTGAGGGTTAAAATTTCCTTGACATTGTTTTGTTAATCTATATGAATTATGATTTGATCATCCTTGTATCTTTATTAAATTTATAAAGATAAGATATGTAAGTTGTCGGCATCTGTTTATGCACAATCATATACAGATAAACTATAAATAGAATTCATATCTTTATATAAATTATCTATAGATTCATTTGCCTGCAGCTGGTTGAAATCATAGTAAATAAAGCTCCTGATTCCATCAAACACTGTGTATGTTAAAACAAGTTTGTTCGAAATAAGTGCCATTTTTTCTTACTGACATTCCAAACTACATGTAACATTGATTTACATAACCATATGTAAAAAAAAATGAAACAAATTTTTCCTTTATAATCAACTGTTTTAGCCTCCTTGATATATTTTGAATATGTCGTGCGGGTTCTTCAATTATACTGTTCATATGCAGACTAACTACAGACTTTAAATAGAGATCAGTATCTATAAACCAACAAATCAGCTTTTTGCTTTCATCACTAGTTATGAAAAAAATAATTTGTTATGTTTTATCAATAACAATGAATTTAGAAATATTATGTAATTTGATAGAAAGACTACACCACGTATGTAATGTTTTGGCAGTTTTTACACTTTCGAAACGTGTATCATCCCTTGTTTGGCTTCAAAATTTTGAATATTCGAGATGCCCTTATCGTATTGTTCCTTTGTTTTCTCCCGTTTGGACGAGTGATCTTTTAACATTGATGTCTTTAAATGGGCTTGCTCATCTTTCCATATGTCTTGAATATCTTCAGAAAAAGAGGATCAATATCATCACTGATGTAAGTTTTCAACTGTCGGTTTATTGAAGTGATATCTAGTTCAGCTACGAGTGGAGCTTTTAGATTGTTTGAAACAAGTGGCATTTTTTCTTAGTGACATTTCAAACTATATTGCGTCCAGTTTGGACGAGGAATCTAGTAGTACATTGGCGAGAAATCTAGTAATATTGATGTCTTTAAATGGGCTTGCTCATTTTTCCATATGTTTTGAATATCTTCAGAAAAAGTGATCAATATCATCACTGATGTTAGTTTTCAACTGACGGGTTATTGAACTGATATCTAGTTCAGCTACCAGTGGAGATTTTAGATTGCTTGAAACAAGTGGCATTCTTTCTTACTGGCATTCCAAACTACATGTAACATTTATTTACATAGTCATAGGTAAAATAAATGAAATACATTTTTCCTCCACATTTAACTCTTTTATCCTCCTTGATGTATATCGAATATGTTGTGCAGGTTCTTCAGTTATAATGTCCATATGCAGATTAACTACAGACTTTAAATAGAGATCAATATCTATAAACCAACAAATCAGCTTTCTGCTTATCACCAGGGGTAAAAGGAATTATTTGTTATGTTTTATATAAAAAATGAATTTTGAAATATTCTGTAATTTGATAGGAAGTTTAAACCACGTATGTATTGTTTTTGCAGTTTTCACACTTTCGAAATATGTATCTCCCCTTTTTGGCTTCAAGATTTTGAATTATATTCGAAATTCCCTCCCCATATTCTTCCTTTTTTGTGTCCAGTTTGGACGAGTGATCTTTTGATATTGATGTCTTTAAATGGGCTTGCTTATATTTCCATATGTCTTGAATAGTTTCAGAAAAAGAAGATCAATATAATCACTGATGTAAGTTTTTAACTGTCGGTTTATTGAAGTGATATCTTGTTCAGCTACAAGTGGAGCTTTCAGATTGTTTGAAATAAGTGGCATTCTTTCTTACTGACATTCCAAACTACACAGCGAACAGGGTTTACCATCAATATTCATAGACGTCAATACAATTACCTGTAAAACTAATAAAATTAAGATATTCAATTGTGTTATCCTCCCAGATATATCGAATATGCCATGAAGGTTCTGTTATTATACGCTTCATATGCACACCAACTACGGACCTTTTATAGACGTGGATATCTATAAACCAACTCATCATCTCTTTGCTTTCGTCATCCGAGGAAATAAAAATAATTTTTATGTTTTAAATATAACTTTGAAATATTATGTTATTAGATAGAAAGTCTAAACAACACACAGTTAACTCTCGATGTCTCGAACTCGGTTAATTCGAAATTTTGAAATATCTTCCGAAAAAGAGTAGGATCAAAAACATCACTGATTTATGTTTTTAACTGTCGACTATTGAAGTGATATCTAATTCAGCGACCAGTGTAGCTTTTATAATGTTTGAAATAAGTGGTATTCTTTGTTACTGACATTCCAAATGACATTGCGTCCAGTTTGGAGAGTGATCTTTTATTGATATCTTTAAATGGGCTTGCTCATTTTTTCCATATATCTTGAATATCTTCAGAAAAAAAAGAGGATCAATATCATCACTGATGTAAGTTTTCAACTTTTAATAGAGATAAATATCGAAAAACCAACAAATCAGCTTTCTGCTTTCATCACCAGTGGTAAAAGGAATAATTTCTTATGTTTTATATATAAAAATGAATTTAGAAATATAATGTAATTTGATAGAAAATCTAAACAATATATATGTATTGTTTTTGGCATTTTCACACTTTCGAAATGTGTATCTCCCTTGTTTGGCTTCAAGATTTTGCATTATATTTGAGATTTACTTACCGTATTCTTCCTTTGTTTTTTCCAGTTTGGACGAGTGATCTGTTAACATTGATGTCTTTAAATGGGCTTGCTTATCTTTTAATATGTCTTGAATATCTTCAGAAAAAGAGGATCAATATCATCACTGATGTAAGTTTTCAACTGTCGCTTTATTGAAGTGATATCTAGTTCATATTGTTTGCAAACAGAGGCATTCTTTCTTACTGACATTCAAAACTACACAGCGATCAGGGTTTACCATTAATATTTATAGATGTAAAAAAAAAAATTACCTGCAAAATTTATAAAATTAAAATATTCAATTCAGTTATTCTCCCAAAAATATCGAATATGTCTAGAAGGTTCTGTTATTATACTTTTCATATGCACACCAACTACGGACCTTTTATAGACGTGAATATCTATGAATCAACAAATTAACTTTCTGCTTTCGTCATCCGTGGTAATAAAACTATATATATATATTTTTTTATATAAACTATGAAATATTATGTCATAGATAGAAAGTGTAAAAGTTGTCTCGAACTCGGTTAATTCGAAATTTGGACTGAGTCGAAATTTTCCAGTGGTCCTGAACTTTATTCCATACAAATATATGAATTTCAACACATGATGAGTCGAAATTAGATGACTCGAAAATTCGGTTGTGTCAAAGTTACGGTCCCATGGATTACAAAATAATACACTAGCATTTGTTGTGTCGAAGTAATACTCATATGTCAAAACATAAAAACAGGGATTTAAAAGAATTAACAGGTGTAATGATATATGACAACACACCTGTAATCAAATTTCTGGACATTGAATACTGTTTTGACTGATGACGTTCTTTTCCCGAGAGTGTTTACCAAAGATTTTCTTTGATCACCATAATAAATAATTAGTGATACATTATCATAGATTATGAAAAAATATTGAAAACTTTTATAAGCAATTAACCGTAATTAATGAGCTTGGTTGTGCATAAAGTAAGAGTCCGTGAACAACTCAAATCAACTCAATCGGAGTATTTAATCGTTTTTATTCTCTAGCGCGAAAAGATTGAAATAAAAGAAAATGAAAAGAAATCTATTTTTTTTTTAAATCTGAGAAATTATTTACTTGTGTTGCATAAGATTTCTGTTGTTTTCTTTCAACATGCCTTTAAATCAATGTCAAAAATGATTCTCTACGCCAAATGCTACCTGAAAATTGTTACTGCACAAAGAAATAACAAAGACACAAAAAAGGCACAATTTTATTAAAGTTATAAAAGACTATATATGTCTTGAATATCTTCAGAAAAAGAGGATCATTATCATCACTGATGTATGTTTTCAATTGTCGGTTTCTTGAAGTGATATCGAGTTCAGCAACCAGTGGAGCTTGTAGATTGTTTGAAATAAGAAGCATTCTTTCTTACTGACATTCAAAACTACATGTAACATTGATTTACACAATCATACGACAAATGAATGAAATTAATTTTTTCTTCATATTGAACTGTTTTATCCTCCTTGATATATATCGAGGATGTTGTGCAGGTTCTTCAATTATACTGTGCATATACAGACTAACCACATACTTTTAATAGAGGTGAATACTTATAAACCAACAAATCAGCTTTCTGTTGGCATCACCACTAGTAAAAGAATAATTTGCTATGTTTTATATATAAAAATGAATTTTGAAATATTATTTAATTTGATAGAAAGTTTAAACCACGTATGTACTGTGTTGGCATTTTTCACATTTTCGAAAAGTGTATAATCCCTTGTTTTGCTTCAAGATTTTGAATTATATTCAAAATTTCCCTATCGTATTCTAACTTTGTTGTGTCCAGTTTGGACGAGTGATTTGATATTATTGATGTCATTAAATAGGCTTGTTCATTTTTTCCATATGCCTTGAATATCTTCAGAAAAAAGCGGATCAACATTATCACTGATTGAAAATTTCAACTGTCGTTTTATTGAAGTGATATCAAGTTCAGCTACAAGTAGAGCTTTCCGATTGTTTGAAATAAGTGGCATTCTATCTTAGTGACATTCCAAACTGCATTGCGTGCAGTTTGGACGAGTGATCTTTTCACATTGATGTCTTTAATGGGCTTGCTCATTTTTCCATATGTCTTTAACTGTGGGTTCATGGACGAGATATCAAATTCATCTACCAATGGTTCATTTAGATTATTTGAAATAAATGGCATTCTTTCTTGCTGACATTCCAATCTGGACTGCAAAATGTTTACCATCAACATGAACTGTCGCAAAAATATATTTGGTAAATTAAATGCTATTGTTTTGTCCATAGCACACATTGTATATCGTTTCTTCTGCTACATTAAAGCAATTATGTTGTGGAATTCCTTCTGGTTGACATACCGCACTGGACTATGACCAGTTAGTTGCAGGTCCTGTTATAATACTGTTCTTCTGGAGAATTGTTGACAGTTTGGAAATAATATGGTGATATGTGAGAAACCTCATTTGTTCCTGAACGTTTAGCAGAACAAGCAGGAGCGCATTTTGTATTACTTATACATCATTGTACATGTAAAATCAACTATCTATTGTAGCTTCAATTACTGAAGTCCAGATTTTATTTTTTTTTATTTTGGTTATAATTTAAAAAAAAACAATTGTGCTTGTGATTATGGTTGAAAGTAAACAGCCATGTCTGTTGAAGTTTTACTATGTAACTATAAATTTGTTTAAATGCTTTTAAGAGGACTATTTATTTATCAATGGAATACCTGTATTTTTGTAAATTCTCTATGAACATTTTTATTGATTTAAGTGTAACTTTTGGTATGTTATACAAAGGGAAAGCATTTAGATTATATCTGCTATTTATACTGAAATAAAAATAACGAATATATATATATTCTTCTAAATAAACTCATCATAGAAAATTGTTAAGGATAATGGCGTATAGAGGAATAAAAGCATAGTATGAGGCATCTAAAGTACTATTCTCACTCTATAAATCATAAGCCATTGTAAACTAAAAAAGTCCATTACTTACAACCGGTTAGATTTATTTTATAACTATATACCTTAAGAAATACAGTACATACATTGACTGCTTTTTCTTATAACAGTAGGTATACATTGTACTTTTTATTCTTAACACTATTCATAAATTTCGTAGACTGTGAACAAATAAAAAAACGTTGAAGTATGCGTCGTTGAGTTTCTGTCTCCTTGATTTGAACTACACATCTCCTTATCATCATATCGTATCATTATATTAAAAGTAATGATCAACGTAAATACAAACATATATGCCTTGTGGACAGTGTTTAAAAAGGCTGCAGCCGTTGCTTCTTATCAAACACAGCAATTTTGTCTAATGATATTCCAAATAAATAGTCCTTCTTCCAGTAAGTTTTGTTTTTCCTTTTTCAGAACCTATTGATTTGATTAATGGTTTACTTTATTCTCGCCAAGAATATGTATCCAATTTTGCCACTAGACATAACACAAATAACGATTGATAAATCAATAATAAAATTACTTTAAAATAAAACGAAGAAAATCATCAATGATACCAGTCTTATGATTTGTTACGCTAGACGCGCGGTTCTGTACACAATACTCATCAGTGTCACTCGAAGCAAAAAAAAAAAAAAAAAAACGCTGGAAGGCAAGAAAACACAAAACGTGATTTACACCTTAAAATTCTTTCAAGAATAGAAAATAAATACATAGAAAAAAGGATTTAAAACAACCACGAATTTCAATTGTTTCATCAAATATGTCTTCCACTCTTCCTTCTTTGAGTTTGAAATTAAGAAGTAACTTTTGATAATTCTTGTAGGATATCTTGTGTTAAATTAGCAAATTGAGATTTCATGTCACTAGCAAGATTGTTTATTTTGTCTATTGTAAGTGGTTTGTGAAGCTTGGATAAATATTCTGATAACATTTCTAATTTCAAGCTTTCCTGTCTTTGTTCAAACTTACTCCACAAACCTGTAATTTCTGTATTTGAGTTTGATTCACTTTCAGTTAAATCTTGTAATCTTTAGATACTTTAAGCTGTATCTCCCCTTGTTTGGCTTCAAGATTTTGAAATATATTCGATATTTTCTTATCGTATTCTTCCTTTGTTGTATCCAATTTGGACGAGTGATCTCATATCATTGATGTCATTAAACGGGCTTGCTCATTTTTCCATATGTCTTGAATATCGTCAGAAAAAGGGGATCAATATCATCACTGAAGTAAGTTTTCAACTGTCTGTTTATTGAAATGATATCTAGTTCAGCTACCATAGGAGCTTTTAGATTGTATGAAATAAGTGGCCTTCTTTCTGACTGGCATTCCAAACTACAGTGCGAACAGGGTTTACCATCAACCCTTATAGACGTCGATAAAATAACCTGTAAAATTAATGAAATAAAAATATTCAATTGTGTTATCATCCCAGATATAACGAATATGTCGTGAAGGTTCTGTTATTATGCTCTTCATATGCAAATCAACTACGAACTTTTTATAGACGTGAATATCTATGAACCAACAAGTTAACTTTCAGCTTTCGTTATCCGTTGAAATAATTTTTTTTTTTGAGTTTCATATATAAACTTTGAAATATTATGTAATTATATAGAAAGTCTAAACAACATATGTATTGTTTTTGGCAGTTTTGATACTTTCGAAATGTGTCGTGATGTTAGTAATTTAAATGAAAACAGAAGGTGTAGATATAGACAATAATAGTGCATTGACTTGACATATCAACGATATAAGGATGAGGCTTAGAAACGGGGAAATGCGAGGCTCTGCCGAGCTTTTTCCCCGTTTCGGGCCGAATCCTTATATCGTTGATATGTTAAGTCAATACACTATTATTGTCTTTATACTGCAATCTAGATAAAAACAATTTCAATTGTTGTTTATTGTGTTAATGTTATTTATTCGATCTAAATATTGGAAAAAATCCCCCTTTAAATAGGCCTCATATCTGGCGGAGAAATATACAACACTGCACAAACAATGAAATGTACATTACCTGTTGAAACCAATCGATGGTGAACGAATTCGTTTGAGTATGGACTTAAATATCAACAATAAGCATAAAACACAATGATTTATAGGTTTCAAACAAAAAATATTAACAAGTGAAATACGTTTTTCCAAAAATTGTAAAAGAAATAAGTATGAGTCGTTCCACGCTTCGTTGTATACATTGGAAACAAGGACAGGTTGAAGAGGTCGTCATGAATAATTAAATATAGTTTCGGCTGTACTATTTAAATATTCATGAAGAAAAGTGATATCGGGTCAGTGACTGTATATGACATAGAAATATACAGTCAACGCATTTTGACTGCTCAAATAGAACGAGTGCAGTATAAATAATGATAACTGGAATTTCAACATGAACATAAACAGTATATATACTTCTATGAATTTATATATATTTAAAATTAAAAACGAAATAACCGAAAAAAAACATCTCATCAATGATACCAGGCTTATTCTTTGTTACGCCAGACGCACGTCTTTTCAACATTCGACCCACCAGTGTCACTCGACAAAAAGAAAAGCAAGGCCAGAAAACTATTTGATGCTACTCAACTACTGGTACAGTAATATTCACCTAAGTCTGAATTACACATTGACATTCTTTCAAAAATAGACACAATTTTAACTAACTTTTTTTTTATAATTCAAACTGTATATCCGCTTGTTTGGCTTCAAGATTTCGAATTATAATCAAAATTTGCTTGTAATATTCTTCTTGTGTTGTATCCAGTTCGGACGAGTGATCTTCATGCATTGATGTCTTTTAATTGTCTTGCTCGTTTTTCGCCATGTCCTGAATATCCTCAGAAAAGAAGGGTCAATATCATCACTGATGTAAGTTTTCAACTATTTGTTCGTTGAAGAGACTTCCAATTCAGCTACCAGTGGGGCTTTTAGATTATTTTATATATCAGTAATATTCCATCTAGCTGACATTCTAAGAACTTGACTGCAAACAGGGTTACCATCAACATGAACGGACGTCAATCAAATTATCAGTAAAATAATTAATTAAATTAAGCTTTCCGTCATATTCAAGTGTTTTGTCCTCCCTGGAATATTGAACATGTCGTGAAGGTTCAGTTGTACTCGTCATATGTACACCAACTACGGACTCTTTATAGACGTGACTATCTATGAACCAACAAATTAACTTTTTGCTTTCGTCATCCGTGATGATAAGAGTAAAATTTATGTATTTTATATATAAACTCTGAAATATTATGTAATAAGATTGAATGTCTAAACAACAAATGTATTATTTTGGCAGTTTTGACACTTTCGAAATGTGTTGTGATGAGAGTAATTTAAGTTAAACAGAAAGCGGAGATATAACGATAATTGCAATTTCAATAGTAAATCTTCTTTGAGGTATGCAGGTTAGCATATATTTATATAATTTGAAATTGATAAAGAAATAACCAAAAGAACAGCAATGATACCAGGCTTATAACTTAGATTTTGTTCGAAAACCTAACGATTTTCTACCACAGGAATAGATTACCTTAGCTGTATTTGGCAAAACCTTTCGGAATTTTGGGTCTTAAATGCCCTTCAAATTCTTACTTTATTTGGTCTTTTAATTTTCTTCATTCGAGCGTCACGTGACCGATGAGTTTTTTCTAGACTAATCGCTCGTCTGGCGTTCAAAATTTATATCCTGGTATTTATGATGAGTTAATTACAGAAGTCAGATTTGCACCTTGTTGTCTTTTATTCGTCTGATTCATTTGTATGTGTTTACAAGTACGTAGTAACTTTAATTTGTGGATTTCTTTCGGATAGTTTGTGTTATCAAATTGAGATTTCATGTCACTAGCAAGATTGTTTATTTTGTCTATTGTAAGTGGTTTGTGAAGCTTGGATTAATATTCTGAAACATTTCTAATTTCAAGCTTTCCTGTCTTTGTTCAAACTTACTCCACAAACCTGTAATTTCTGTATTTGAGTTTGATTCACTTTCAGTTAAATCTTGTAATCTTAAGATACTTTAAGCTGTATCTCCCCTTGTTTGGCTTCAAGATTTTGAAATATATTCGATATTTTCTTATCGTATTCTTCCTTTGTTGTGTCCAATTTGGACGAGTGATCTTATATCATTGATGTCATTAAACGGGCTTGCTCATTTTTCCATATGTCTTGAATATCGTCAGAAAAAGGGGATCAATATCATCACTGAAGTAAGTTTTCAACTGTCCTTTTATTGAAATGATATCTAGTTCAGCTACCATAGGAGCTTTTAGATTGTATGAAATAAGTGGCCTTCTTTCTGACTGGCATTCCAAACTACAGTGCGAACAGGGTTTACCATCAACCCTTATAGACGTCGATAAAATAACCTGTAAAATTAATGAAATAAAAATATTCAATTGTGTTATCATCCCAGATATAACGAATATGTCGTGAAGGTTCTGTTATTATGCTCTTCATATGCAAATCAACTACGAACTTTTTATAGACGTGAATATCTATGAACCAACAAGTTAACTTTCAGCTTTCGTTATCTGTTGAAATAAGTTTTTTTTTTAGTTTCATATATAAACTTTGAAATATTATGTAATTATATAGAAAGTCTAAACAACATATGTATTGTTTTTGGCAGTTTTGATACTTTCGAAATGTGTCGTGATGTTAGTAATTTAAATGAAAACAGAAGGTGTAGATATAATGATAACTGGAATTTCAACATGAACATAAACAGTATATATACTTCTATGAATTTATATATATTTAAAATTAAAAACGAAATAACCGAAAAAAAACATCTCATCAATGATACCAGGCTTATTCTTTGTTACGCCAGACGCACGTCTTTTCAACATTAGACCCAGAAGTGTCACTCGACAAAAAGAAAAGCAAGACCAGAAAACTATTTAATGCTACTCAACTACTGGTACGGTAATATTCACCTAAGTCTGAATTACACATTGACATTCTTTCAAAAATAGACACAATTTTAACTAACTGTTTTTTTATAATTCAAACTGTATATCCTCTTGTTTGGCTTCAAGATTTCGAATTATAATCAAAATTTGCTTGTAATATTCTTCTTGTGTTGTATCCAGTTCGGACGAGTGATCTTCATGCATTGATGTCTTTTAATTGTCTTGCTCGTTTTTCGCCATGTCCTGAATATCCTCAGAAAAGAAGGGTCAATATCATCACTGATGTAAGTTTTCAACTATTTGTTCGTTGAAGAGACTTCCAATTCAGCTACCAGTGGGGCTTTTAGATTATTTTATATATCAGTAATATTCCATCTAGCTGACATTCTAAGAACTTGACTGCAAACAGGGTTACCATCAACATGAACGAACGTCAATCAAATTATCAGTAAAATAATTAATTAAATTAAGCTTTCCGTCATATTCAAGTGTTTTGTCCTCCCTGGAATATTGAATATGTCGTGAAGGTTCAGTTGTACTCGTCATATGTACACCAACTACGGACTCTTTATAGACGTGACTATCTATGAACCAACAAATTAACTTTTTGCTTTCGTCATCCGTGATGATAAGAGTAAAATTTATGTATTTTATATATAAACTCTGAAATATTATGTAATAAGATTGAATGTCTAAACAACAAATGTATTATTTTGGCAGTTTTGACACTTTCGAAATGTGTTGTGATGAGAGTAATTTAAGTTAAACAGAAAGCGGAGATATAACGATAATTGCAATTTCAATAGTAAATCTTCTTTGAGGTATGCAGGTTAGCATATATTTATATAATTTGAAATTGATAAAGAAATAACCAAAAGAACAGCAATGATACCAGGCTTATAACTTAGATTTTGTTCGAAAACCTAACGATTTTCTACCACAGGAATAGATTACCTTAGCTGTATTTGGCAAAACCTTTCGGAATTTTGGGTCTTAAATGCCCTTCAAATTCTTACTTTATTTGGTCTTTTAATTTTCTTCATTCGAGCGTCACGTGACCGATGAGTTTTTTCTAGACTAATCGCTCGTCTGGCGTTCAAAATTTATATCCTGGTATTTATGATGAGTTAATTACAGAAGTCAGATTTGCACCTTGTTGTCTTTTATTCGTCTGATTCATTTGTATGTGTTTACAAGTACGTAGTAACTTTAATTTGTGGATTTCTTTCGGATAGTTTGTGTTATCAAATTGAGATTTCATGTCACTAGCAAGATTGTTTATTTTGTCTATTGTAAGTGGTTTGTGAAGCTTGGATAAATATTCTGATAACATTTCTAATTTCAAGCTTTCCTGTCTTTGTTCAAACTTACTCCACAAACCTGTAATTTCTGTATTTGAGTTTGATTCACTTTCAGTTAAAATTTCAAGCTTTCCTGTCTTTGTTCAAACTTACTCCACAAACCTGTAATTTCTGTATTTGAGTTTGATTCACTTTCAGTTAAATCTTGTAATCTTTAGATACTTTAAGCTGTATCTCCCCTTGTTTGGCTTCAAGATTTTGAAATATATTCGATATTTTCTTATCGTATTCTTCCTTTGTTGTGTCCAATTTGGACGAGTGATCTTATATCATTGATGTCATTAAACGGGCTTGCTCATTTTTCCATATGTCTTGAATATCGTCAGAAAAAGGGGATCAATATCATCACTGAAGTAAGTTTTCAACTGTCTGTTTATTGAAATGATATCTAGTTCAGCTACCATAGGAGCTTTTAGATTGTATGAAATAAGTGGCCTTCTTTCTGACTGGCATTCCAAACTACAGTGCGAACAGGGTTTACCATCAACCCTTATAGACGTCGATAAAATAACCTGTAAAATTAATGAAATAAAAATATTCAATTGTGTTATCATCCCAGATATAACGAATATGTCGTGAAGGTTCTGTTATTATGCTCTTCATATGCAAATCAACTACGAACTTTTTATAGACGTGAATATCTATGAACCAACAAGTTAACTTTCAGCTTTCGTTATCTGTTGAAATAAGTTTTTTTTTGAGTTTCATATATAAACTTTGAAATATTATGTAATTATATAGAAAGTCTAAACAACATATGTATTGTTTTTGGCAGTTTTGATACTTTCGAAATGTGTCGTGATGTTAGTAATTTAAATGAAAACAGAAGGTGTAGATATAATGATAACTGGAATTTCAACATGAACATAAACAGTATATATACTTCTATGAATTTATATATATTTAAAATTAAAAACGAAATAACCGAAAAAAAACATCTCATCAATGATACCAGGCTTATTCTTTGTTACGCCAGACGCACGTCTTTTCAACATTAGACCCACCAGTGTCACTCGACAAAAAGAAAAGCAAGGCCAGAAAACTATTTAATGCTACTCAACTACTGGTACGGTAATATTCACCTAAGTCTGAATTACACATTGACATTCTTTCAAAAATAGACACAATTTTAACTAACTTTTTTTTTATAATTCAAACTGTATATCCTCTTGTTTGGCTTCAAGATTTCGAATTATAATCAAAATTTGCTTGTAATATTCTTCTTGTGTTGTATCCAGTTCGGACGAGTGATCTTCATGCATTGATGTCTTTTAATTGTCTTGCTCGTTTTTCGCCATGTCCTGAATATCCTCAGAAAAGAAGGGTCAATATCATCACTGATGTAAGTTTTCAACTATTTGTTCGTTGAAGAGACTTCCAATTCAGCTACCAGTGGGGCTTTTAGATTATTTTATATATCAGTAATATTCCATCTAGCGGACATTCTAAGAACTTGACTGCAAACAGGGTTACCATCAACATGAACGGACGTCAATCAAATTATCAGTAAAATAATTAATTAAATTAAGCTTTCCGTCATATTCAAGTGTTTTGTCCTCCCTGGAATATTGAATATGTCGTGAAGGTTCAGTTGTACTCGTCATATGTACACCAACTACGGACTCTTTATAGACGTGACTATCTATGAACCAACAAATTAACTTTTTGCTTTCGTCATCCGTGATGATAAGAGTAAAATTTATGTATTTTATATATAAACTCTGAAATATTATGTAATAAGATTGAATGTCTAAACAACAAATGTATTATTTTGGCAGTTTTGACACTTTCGAAATGTGTTGTGATGAGAGTAATTTAAGTTAAACAGAAAGCGGAGATATAACGATAATTGCAATTTCAATAGTAAATCTTCTTTGAGGTATGCAGGTTAGCATATATTTATATAATTTGAAATTGATAAAGAAATAACCAAAAGAACAGCAATGATACCAGGCTTATAACTTAGATTTTGTTCGAAAACCTAACGATTTTCTACCACAGGAATAGATTACCTTAGCTGTATTTGGCAAAACCTTTCGGAATTTTGGGTCTTAAATGCCCTTCAAATTCTTACTTTATTTGGTCTTTTAATTTTCTTCATTCGAGCGTCACGTGACCGATGAGTTTTTTCTAGACTAATCGCTCGTCTGGCGTTCAAAATTTATATCCTGGTATTTATGATGAGTTAATTACAGAAGTCAGATTTTCACCTTGTTGTCTTTTATTCGTCTGATTCATTTGTATGTGTTTACAAGTACGTAGTAACTTTAATTTGTGGATTTCTTTCGGATAGTTTGTGTTATCAAATTGAGATTTCATGTCACTAGCAAGATTGTTTATTTTGTCTATTGTAAGTGGTTTGTGAAGCTTGGATAAATATTTTGATAACATTTCTAATTTCAAGCTTTCCTGTCTTTGTTCAAACTTACTCCACAAACCTGTAATTTCTGTATTTGAGTTTGATTCACTTTCAGTTAAATCTTGTAATCTTTAGATACTTTAAGCTGTATCTCCCCTTGTTTGGCTTCAAGATTTTGAAATATATTCGATATTTTCTTATCGTATTCTTCCTTTGTTGTGTCCAATTTGGACGAGTGATCTTATATCATTGATGTCATTAAACGGGCTTGCTCATTTTTCCATATGTCTTGAATATCGTCAGAAAAAGGGGATCAATATCATCACTGAAGTAAGTTTTCAACTGTCTGTTTATTGAAATGATATCTAGTTCAGCTACCATAGGAGCTTTTAGATTGTATGAAATAAGTGGCCTTCTTTCTGACTGGCATTCCAAACTACAGTGCGAACAGGGTTTACCATCAACCCTTATAGACGTCGATAAAATAACCTGTAAAATTAATGAAATAAAAATATTCAATTGTGTTATCATCCCAGATATAACGAATATGTCGTGAAGGTTCTGTTATTATGCTCTTCATATGCAAATCAACTACGAACTTTTTATAGACGTGAATATCTATGAACCAACAAGTTAACTTTCAGCTTTCGTTATCCGTTGAAATAATTTTTTTTTTTGAGTTTCATATATAAACTTTGAAATATTATGTAATTATATAGAAAGTCTAAACAACATATGTATTGTTTTTGGCAGTTTTGATACTTTCGAAATGTGTCGTGATGTTAGTAATTTAAATGAAAACAGAAGGTGTAGATATAATGATAACTGGAATTTCAACATGAACATAAACAGTATATATACTTCTATGAATTTATATATATTTAAAATTAAAAACGAAATAACCGAAAAAAAACATCTCATCAATGATACCAGGCTTATTCTTTGTTACGCCAGACGCACGTCTTTTCAACATTAGACCCAGAAGTGTCACTCGACAAAAAGAAAAGCAAGGCCAGAAAATTATTTAATGCTACTCAACTACTGGTACGGTAATATTCACCTAAGTCTGAATTACACATTGACATTCTTTCAAAAATAGACACAATTTTAACTAACTTTGTTTTTATAATTCAAACTGTATATCCTCTTGTTTGGCTTCAAGATTTCGAATTATAATCAAAATTTGCTTGTAATATTCTTCTTGTGTTGTATCCAGTTCGGACGAGTGATCTTCATGCATTGATGTCTTTTAATTGTCTTGCTCGTTTTTCGCCGTGTCCTGAATATCCTCAGAAAAGAAGGGTCAATATCATCACTGATGTAAGTTTTCAACTATTTGTTCGTTGAAGAGATTTCCAATTCAGCTACCAGTGAGGCTTTTAGATTATTTTATCTATCAGTAATATTCCATCTAGCTGACATTCTAAGAACTTGACTGCAAACAGGGTTACCATCAACATGAACGGACGTCAATCAAATTATCAGTAAAATAATTAATTAAATTAAGCTTTCCGTCATATTCAAGTGTTTTGTCCTCCCTGGAATATTGAATATGTCGTGAAGGTTCAGTTGTACTCGTCATATGTACACCAACTACGGACTCTTTATAGACGTGACTATCTATGAACCAACAAATTAACTTTTTGCTTTCGTCATCCGTGATGATAAGTGTAAAATTTATGTATTTTATATATAAACTCTGAAATATTATGTAATAAGATTGAATGTCTAAACAACAAATGTATTATTTTGGCAGTTTTGACACTTTCGAAATGTGTTGTGATGAGAGTAATTTAAGTTAAACAGAAAGCGGAGATATAACGATAATTGCAATTTCAATAGTAAATCTTCTTTGAGGTATGCAGGTTAGCATATATTTATATAATTTGAAATTGATAAAGAAATAACCAAAAGAACAGCAATGATACCAGGCTTATAACTTAGATTTTGTTCGAAAACCTAACGATTTTCTACCACAGGAATAGATTACTTTAGCTGTATTTGGCAAAACCTTTCGTAATTTTGGGTCTTAAATGCCCTTCAAATTCTTACTTTAATTGGTCTTTTAATTTTCTTCATTCGAGCGTCACGTGACCGATGAGTTTTTTCTAGACTAATCGCGTGTCTGGCGTTCAAAATTTATATCCTGGTATTTATGATGAGTTAATTACAGATGTCAGATTTGCACCTTGTTGTCTTTTATTCTTCTCTGATTCATTTGTTTGTGTTTACAAGTACGTAGTAACTTTAATTTGTGGATTTCTTTTGGATAGTTTGTGTTATCAAATTGAGATTTCAGGTCACTTGCTAGATCGTTTTTTTTTGTTAATGTACGCGTCTTGTGGCGTAAATTGATTTAAGATTTTTGTCTTTGTTTAAATTTACTCAACAAACCTATCATGTTCGTATTGAATTTTGATTTACTTTCACTTGAATTGTTGCAATCTTTAGATAATTCAAACTGTGTTTCCTCTTATTTGGCTTCAATACTTTGAATTGTTACCAACATTTGGTAGTCATATTCTTAATTGTTGTTTCCAGTTCTGACGAGTAAACTTGGAACATTGATGTCTTTAAATTGGCTTTCTCGTTTTTCACCATGTCCTGAATATCCTCGTATGAAGTGGATTCAATATCATCATTGATGTAAGTTTTCAACTGTTGGTGCATTGAAGTTATATCAAGTACGACTACAGTGGAGCATTGAGATTGTTTGAAATCACTGGTTTTTTTACTTGCCGACGTACCAAATTGAATCGCAAACAATAACACGAACAGATTCATTTGTTTTATTTCCTCTGATATATCAGAAGTGTCGGAAATGTTCTGTTACAATTTTTTTCATATATAGAACAAATACTGACTTTTTATAGACATGACTATCTATAAATCAATAGAATAACTTTCTGCTTTCGTAATTGGTGATCATTAGAATTATTTTATATTTATATAAACATTAACTTTGAAATGTAATGTTGTTAGATGGAAAATCTATTTGTTTTCAAATTAGCAGTTTTGACACTTTCGAAATATGTTTTGATGTGAGTAATTCAAGTTAAACAGAAGGTGAATATATAACGATTACTTCAATTCAACATGATCATTAACACATTAACAGTAAATCTTAATCTAGGAATAGAGATTAGCATATGTTTATATATATTTATGATTAAAAACATATTAACTTTTGTTAATTCTTTTACGATATCTTGTGTTAAAATGGCAACTTGAGATTTCAGGTCACTAGTGAGATTGTTTATTTTGTTATTGTAACTGTTTTCTTATTTGTGAGGCTTTGATAAATATTATGATAACATTGCTAATACCAGTCCTATCAGCTTGTTTCGTATTTATATTTAATTCCTTTTCGCTTAATTTTTTGTAAACTTTTGATACTTCAAAATGTATCTCCCCAAGTTTTTAACTGTTTGTTCATTGAAAGGATATCAAGTTCAGCTACCCTTAGGGCTTTTAGATTGTTGCAAATTAGTGGCATTCGTTTTTGCTAACATTCCGAGAACTGGACTGCAAACAGGGGTTACCATCAACATGAACAAGTGATTCTGTAACATTGATGTCTTTAAATTGTCTTACTCGTTTTTCATCATGTCCTTTTTCTGCAGAAAAAGAGGATCAATATTATGACTGGTGTAATTTTTCAACTGTTTGTTCATTGAAGTTATATCAAGTTCACAAGATTGTTTCAAATAAGTGGCATTCTTTCTTGCTGACATTCCGAAAAATGAACTGCAAACAGGGTGTACAATCAACATGAACAGACGCCATAAAATTATCTGTAAAATAAAACAAACAAAAAATTTCCGTCATATTCAATTTTTTTGTCTTACCTGATATATGGAATATGTCGTGAAGTTCTGTTATAAAACACTTCATATGCACACCAACTACGGACTTTTTATAGACGTGAATATCTATGAACCAACACACTTACTTTTTACTTTCGTCATCCGTGGTAATAAGAATAATTTTTATGTTTTATCTATAAACTTTGAAATATTATGTAATTAGATAGAAAGTCAACATTTGTATTGTTTTGGCAGTTTTGATACTTTCGATATGTCGTGATGTGAGTAATTTTTAGAGAAACAGAAGCTGTAGATATGACGATAACTGGAATTTCAACATCAACGTAAACAGTAAATTTCCTTCTATGAATGCTGGTTAGAATATTATATTTTTAGTAATTTAAAATTAAAAAAGATATAACAGAAAAAAACAAACTCTCATCAAAGATGATAGGTTTATACTTTGTTACGCCAGACGCACGTCTTTTCTACCTTACACTCAACAGTGTTGCTCGAAAAAATTAAAGGTCAGAAAACTATCTTATTCTACTCAACTACTGAAGCGGTGATATTCACCTCAGTGTGATTTACACATTTACATTCTTTCAAAAATAGACACAAACAATACATAGACAAACGACTTCAAAGCAACTTCGTCTTTCAGAGCTTTTGTCAAATGTGTCTTCCACTCTACTTATTCCTTTCTTTGAGTGTGAATAAGTAATAACTTTTGTGAATTTTTATTGGATAATTGTGTTAATTAGCAAATTGAGATTTCATGTCACTAGCAAGATGGTTTATTTTGTCATTGTAAGCGTTTTGTGGTGTTTGAGGCTTTAATAAATATTCTGATGACATTGCTAATGTCAAGCTTTTTTGTCTGTGTTTAATCCTACTGAACAAACCTATCAAATCCGCTTTCAGATTTGATTCATTTTTACTAACAATTCTGTTACTTTTAAATACTTATATATTTTAAACTGTATCTCCCCTTGTTTGACATCAAGATTTTGAATTCTAGTCGAAATTTGCTTGGCATGTTTGTCCTTCGTTAGATATAGTTTGGACAAGCGATCCTGTAACATTAATGTCTTTGAAATGTCTTGCCGGTTGTTCTCCATGTTCCGAATATCCTCAGATAAAGTGGATTCAATATTATCTTTGATGTAAGTTTTCAGCTGTTGGTTTATGGAAGCTATATCGAGTTCAGCTACCAGTAGGGCTTTTAGATTGTTTGAAGTCCGTGGCATTCTCACTTGCCGGCATTTTGATTGGAATCGTGAGCATGGTTTACGCTAAACATAAACAGACGGCAATAAAATCATATGTAAAATAAATGAAATTAATTTTTCCATCATATTCATCTGTTTTATCCTCATTGATATATATCGAGTATGTTGTGCAGGTTCTTGTATTATACTGTTCATATGCAGACTAACTACAGACATTTAATAGAGATAAATATCTATAAACCAACAAATTAGCTTTCTGCTTTCATCACCAGTGGTAAAAGGAATAATTTGTTATGTTTTATATATAAAAATAAATTTTGAAATATTATGTAATTAGATAGAAAGTCTATGTAAAGTATATATTGTTTTGGCAGTTTTTATACTTTCGAAATGTGTCGTTAAACAGACGGTTTAGATATAACAATAACTGCAATTTCAACATTAATATAAACATTTAATCTCCTTATTTGAATGCAGGTTAGTCTATATATTATTGATATTTATAATCAAAAACGAAATAGCAAAAAACAAAAACAAAAACAAAAACTCCTCAATTATTCCAGGCTTCCAATTTGCTTCGCCGAACACACGTTTTTACTACACAAGACACATCGGTGTCTCTAGTAAAGATATAAGGCCAAGAAAGACCCTTTATTTGTCCTAAAGGTCCGATGGATCAATAATAATTAACTTTCCATCACTGACTAATCTTAATTTTGTTAACTATTTCATGCTACTCAACTAATGAAACGGTCATATTCACCTATGTCTGATTTACATTCTTTCATAAACAGACAAAAACATACATAGAAAACAATATTTAAAACAACGTAACTTTTGAAAGTTTTCGTCGAATTTTTCTTTCACTCTTTTTATTCCTTTCATTGAGTTTGCAAATACAAATGTAAGTAGTAATTTTTGTGATTTTCTCTTGGATTTGTTTTGTGTTAACTTAGCAAACTAAGAGTTCATGTATCTAGCACGATCATTTTATTTTGATTATTGTTAGTGTTTAGTGGTTTGCGAGGCTTTGATATATATTCTGATAACATTGCTAATTTGAAGCGTTTTTCGTCTTTGTTTAAATCTACTAAACAAACTTATCATTTCTGCATTTAAATTTTATTCACTTTTATCCCCTTGTTCGTCTTTGAGATTTTGAATTATATTCGAAATTTCCTTGTCAAGTTCGTTCTTTATTGTGCCCAGTTTTGAAGAGTAATCATGTAACATTGGTGTCTTTAAATTGTCTTTTTTCTTTCAATTATGTCTAGAATATCCTCAGAAAAAGAGGATTCAATATCTTCACTGATGTAAGTGTTCAACTGTTTGTTCATTGAAGTGATTTCAAGTTCAGCTACCAGTGGGGCTTTTATATCGTTTGCAATAAGTGGCATTCTTTCTTGTTGACATTTCAGTGTTAGATCCTGTTATAATACTGTTCTTCTGAAAAATTGGAACTACAATGCAACGACTTTAACGTCAACAAACCAATGAGCCTTCTTTTTTATCACCCGTCGTACAATGTACTGCCAGAATAACTTTTATTATTGATAAATAAACACAAATTATATAATAAAATAGCTCATGAGCTAGTCAAAACAATATATGTATTTTTTTTGACATTTAAAGAAAATACGATAACATTTTAAGAAAATAAAATATAACGGTAAACAAATTTAAACATAATCATCAACAGTAAAAAAATTTCTATTAATACAGATGAGCACGGTTTGTTTACATTAGTGTCCCACGAAAATAAAATGGGAGAACTGAAAAACACCGACTTTCCTTTGTTTTGATGATCCGCTGTGTCAACTACATTTTAATTTCGTTCACTGGCTAATTTTCATTTTGTAAAATATGCTCCTCACGATAGACTACTGATACGGTCATATTCAACTAACTCTGATCAAAACCTTGACATTGTTTCAAAATAGACATAAGATACGTAGACAAACAACCTAACCTTTCAAAGCTTTTGTCAAAATTGTCTTCCACTCTTCTTATTCCTTTCATTAAGTTTGCACATATATAGTATCTTTTGTAATTTCTTTTATGATATCGTGAGTTAAAATGACAATTGCGAATTCATGTCACTAGCAAGATCGTTTATTTTGATATTGTAACTGTTTTTTGATTTGTGAGGCTTTGATAAATATTCTAATAAATTGATAATTTCAAGCTTTTTTGTCTCTTTTAAAACATACTCAACAAACCTATCATATCTGTATTTAGAATTGATTCATTTTCTCTTAAAGGCTTATGAAATTTAAATACTTCAAGTTGTGTCTCCCCATCTTTGGACTCAAGATTTTGAAGTATATTCGAAATTTGAATGTCATATTCTTCTTGTGTTATGCCCAGTTTGGACGAGTGATCTAGAAGTATTGATGTCCTTAAATGGTCTTGCTCGTTATCACCATGTCCGGAATATCCTCAGAAAAAGAGGATCCAATAGCATCACTTATTTAAGTTTTTAACTGTTTGTTCATTGAAGATATATCAAGTTCAGCTGCCAGTGGCAGGTTTGGCAAAGTATTACCTGGTGGGAAAACCCGGGTTTTCCCGGGCTGGGCAAAACTCCCAGAAACGAGTAATACTGGGTAATATGATTTTTCAAGCTTATTTTTACACAGAATAGTAAAGACTTGTCGAAGTTTATGTAACAAACATGTTATACAGATAACCATTGATAATCATTTCTGAAGAGTAAAAATTCAATTTCTACCCTTTCTTCACTAATTCTATATATGTAGGCAGAATATAATTTTTGAACATTGCAAAACATTTGCTTTTCATATTCTTCTTCTGCTGTGTCCAGTTTGGACGAGTGATCTTGAAACATTGATGTCTTAGTGGTTAAATTGCCTTGCTCGTTTATCACCATGTCCTGAATATCCTAAGAAAAAGAGGATTCAGTATCATCACTTATGTAAGTTTTCAACTGTTCGTTCATTGAAGAGATATCGATTTAAGTTACCTAGCTATGGGGCTTTTAGATTGTTCGAAATAAGGAGCATTCTTTCTTGTATACATTCCGTAGATCTGAACTGCGAACAGGGGTTACTATCAACATGAGTTTGAATGTCCCTTTGGTATCGTTCGCCTTTCTTTTTTAAAGCTTTTGTTAAATTTGCCTTCCATTCTTCTAATTCCTTTCTTTGAGTTTGCAAATAACTTTTGTGAATTTCTCTTGCATATCATGTGTTGAATTCACAAATTGACTTTTTAAGTTAGTACCAAGATCGTTTCTGCAATAAAATAAAAAAAATATATTCACTATGGCATTTTTTTAAGAATAGAATAAAAATGCATAGTAAAGGACGTAAACAACCTGAGAGTTCAATGTTTTCACCAAATTTGTCTTTCACTCTTTTAATTCCTTTCTTTGAGTGCAAACAAGCAGTAACTTTTGTGAATTTGTTTTAAGATATCTTGTGTTAAAAGGGCAAATTGAGAGTTCATATTATTTTGTTATAGTAAGCGTCTTGTGGTGTGTAAGGCTTTCATAAATATTCTGATTACATTGCTTATGTCAAAGTTTTTTGTCTCTGTTGAAACCTACTCTACAGACTATTATTTCCGTATTTATTTTCACTTTCACTTTAACTTCAAATGATATTCTTAGAGAATTATTAGAGAATTAAAGATTAAAATAAAACTTTTAAGCAACATTCTGTCGAAAGATAATATATTTTTCTTGTGATGTTCTGAAATAATTTTTGGAAATATATGGATATGTTTTAATATTTACTGCAGAGATATATCAAGGACCCGTATCGTTTAGCTATGCTGACTCTATGAAACTCCCTACTTGTTATACATTGTGTTTCTTTTAGAATATAAATTGACGTTTTATGGTCTTTCGTAAAGGAAAGGAGCTTTTATGCCCAGTTTGGATAAATATGCATTTGAAAATTTCAAACTATATCTCCCCTTGTTTGGCTTCAAAAATGCATGTCATATTCTTCCTGTGTGATGTACAGTTTAGACGAGTGATCTTGAAGTATTGATGTCTTTAAATGGTCTTGCTCGTTTATCACCATGTCCGGAATATCCTCAGAAAAAGAGGATTCAATATCATCACTGATGTAAGTTTTCAACTCTTTGTTCATTGATGAGATAGCAAGTTCAGCTACCAGTGGGGGTTTTAGATTGTTCCAAATAAGTGGCATTCTTGCATGTTGACATTCAGGAAACTGGACTGCAAACAGGTGTTTCAATCAACATGAACAAACGTCAACTAAGTTGTCTAGAAAATAAATAAAAAATATTCTTTTCGTCTTATTCAATTGTTTTGTCCTCCATGATATATCGAATACTGTACATTTAGAAATTATTGCGAGGTTTTTATTAATGGGAGTAATGCGACATGATTAGGATCGCAATAATTAGGACTCGTATTCTGATATCCGATACCTTTTTCTACGAACTTTTCTACAGACGTGAATATCTATGAAGCAACTAGTTAACTTTCTGCTTTTGTCGTCTGTGGTATTAAGAATATGATTTATGTTTTATATATAAACTCAGAAAAAGTATGTAATAAGAGTCTTAACAACATATGTATTGTTTTTGCAGTTTGACACTTTTGAAATGTTTCGTGATGTGAGCAATTTTAGTTGAAAAAATGGTTTAAATATAATGATGACTATATATACATAGATATAAGAAGATGTGGTATGAGTGCCAATGAGACAACTCTCCATCCAAGTCAAAATTTATAAAATTAAGCCATTATAGGTCAAAGTACGGTCTTCAACACGGAGCCTTGGCTCACACCGAACAGTAAGCTATAAAGGGCCCCAAAAATTACTAGGGTAAAACCAGTCAAACGGGAAAACCAACGGTCTAATCTATATAAAAAAAGAGAAACGAGAAACACTTATGAACCACATCAACAAACGACAACTACTGAACATCAGATTCCTGACTTAGGACAGCTGCAAACAAACGCAGTGGGTTTAAACGTTTTATTGGTACCAAACCTTCACCCTTTTTCTGAAACAATAGTGTAACATCCCGACATAGAAAGACACACTATAAAATATCAACTGAAATAGCTTAACTCAATCAAAGGAAATATTAACACGAGTGAACATACACTGAACAAATAAATTTGACCTATGATACAATGCAAATACAAAATAAATAAACTAAGGGAAGAATAATAAAAGTAACATTTTATATCGGTATGAAATGTTAAACAATTTAAGAAAAACAATATGCTCGAACAAAAATATCAGCCATTTGCAATAACTTTAAACACATGTAAATGAAAATAATTTTGTTGTTAGGTATACGTGTACAGTTCCAATAGAGAAAGGAAATATTTTTACAAAATAAATAGTTTTGATGTTCATAGTACGAAGTGAAAATGTATAGTAGAACCAAACACTTATCAAAGCTGGTATATAGACTAGATATAACCCTGAATAACATTAAATAACAAAAAAGCATTACAATTAGTATCAACAGGTCAAATAAACAAGAAAGTACGATTTGAGAGTACTCGCAGTTACTGACAGCTAGTTAAAAGCCAAAACAATTAATAATAAAAAATCATGCATCAGAGACTACAATCAACTAAAACACATCCCAGGGATTAAGTATTTTAACGTCATGGACAGTCAAAGAAGACATGACTTGTGCAATGCCAAAAATAAATGTATCGACAGACAGTAGGATAGTTAGAAGTTTAACCTCTTTATAGATCAAAATGAACGTGGGTGTGTCTTCTCGTTTGAAAAGAATACAAATTTAGTTGTGTTTTAATTTGCTGATGACAAAATCGATATTAGTGCCAATGTAAACTATACTCAAAGATCTAATTACAACATTGGTAAGATAACCTTTACTAATAAGTTTATTTAAAGGTTCGATGAGTTTAGACGGATCACATAGTGATTTCCGCGCTTTAAGTACAATATTATTAACATTTAGGATGTAAAATACCGTTTTTAATCAGTTTTCTACAGGTACAGCCAAATTTACTAATCAAATCTTTGTATCTATGAAAGAACGTAGCAAACGTTTTACGTAATATATAGTAGCGAAATCCCTGAGTTAATAATTTACCAGTGATGCATTGATTACGTTCGTTAAAATCTATGACATCACTACACACACGGGCATAACGAACGAGTCGGGATATATAAACACCGTATGATGGAGCCAAAGGAACATCGCCGTCTAAAGGTCATGGCTTTTTATAATTTTTGTGAGAAAATACAAGATTCAATCTTTCTGATCCCAAATTTCAAATGTAATTGAGTTGTAATTGACAAGTAATTGTCAATTACAGACATTTTTGGCTTTGTAATTCATTACTTTCAATTACTTGTAATTGAAAAAATGCTCAATTACACATTACATTCAATTACTTGAGAAATTGTAATTAATTACAGCCAATTACAATTACATATTTCAATTACCCCATGTCTGCGGTACGAACACAAACCGCTTTGCGAGTACTTGGAGTTTATTTTTTATTCTGGAAATGGGAATATCATGGACCCTATTACTAATTTCAGAATTGTTTTCAAAATGAGATATACGAATATTAACAGTACTCATAATTTTATTCAAATAACTGTCTAGAGATTTTTTATCAGATTTTTCACGTTTACACCAATTTTTACAGTGGACAGACTGAGCGTCTTTAATGACCTGACGACACTGTTTCCAATCTATTCAAGATGGAGGACGATATTTCGGTCCTTAAGAAAAGTTATGACTCACGGTCATCGACGATGTTGAGGTCTCCTGTAAGGACATGACCATAGGGAACATATCTAAAACTAGATGTTTCACAATCTTAAGTGGAAGGAACATTATTTTCTATATTGACGTCTGATGTAACTGACGTATAATTAAAAATCAAACTTCTGCTGTTTTTTTTTATAAGAATACGAAATAATAGGTGGTTCTATATTATCAAAATATGGAGGTATTTGGCTTTTGATGGTAGAGTCATTGAATATACTAGATACGTTAATAAAATCAATACCTCTATTTATATATTTTAATTTAAGAAAATGCCGTTTATGATTTTTAGGTTTATCGATACTAGGAAATAGCATAAGATGACAAACGGCTGTAATAATACGGGTGTATTCATACATTGGGCTAAAAAAGGAAATTGTATCACACTCCAGAAAAATAGCATATAATTTACTTATTGGTATCTGACCCAGTTTGCATAATACTTGATGTCTGCCATTATTTTTTATTATATATAACAGATCAGCAAGTGTATAATTTATACGATGTTTAATACGTTGATTACGGTTTTTTGCGTTTGCCATGAATCCTTTTATTTCTAAGTCGTTTATCAACAATATTAATGACATCGATTGAAGTTTTAGTTATGTTCCCCTGTCCTAATATTTTGTCATTAAGACCGATAGGATAAGCTGTTTGAAGTCTTTCTATCCAAAATAATTCGCGAATTTCACGTGATTTGTCAAATTGCTTGTGTGATTCTCCTGGTTGTTTCTGAACGGTTTCAAGTGGTTGGAATTTAATAAATTTTAGATTGTGATTATGCTTATCTAAATGTTGATATATCAAACTTTTGAATGTTTTAGGTCTACAAAAGCGGTAAAGGTGTTCTTGATTTCTTTTGTAATACACTCGTCCCGTCTGTCTCACATATTGAATACCACACTTAGGTTGGGTTCAAGTCACCACATATATAAGGTTTTGAGTTTTTCAGGTAATGTCACAGGAAAGGGAGAGCGAAAAAGCTCTCCTGTTCACTGTTGACGGTACAGTATTTTGTTAAGTTAATCTAAAACAAGTTAGTCACTTTTTGGCATTGCACGAGAAAATTTGTGGATATCCACGCGCATTTTTGTTAAACAATCTGGCTGTAGAGGCATTACAAATACGTTTGTTTAAGCACGTGGATATCCTAGAAGTTGTGTTGTTAATATCTTTCCATTACGTAAAATCATGATAATTAAATAGGGGTATAGGAAAAATAAAAAAGACCGGAGGTTGTAACAATGAATAAGGATCACAATTACGGAATAGGAAATAAAAGGCAAAGCAGTAAAAGAACTCTTACAAAAACTGTTATAAAAGTCCCGACGTAAAGACAAGTATAACAATACTGACATATAACAAACACAGGGCAAAAACAGAGATTGTAAGAAATCTTAGTAAAACCATAGCAGGGGGCAATAATAAAAATAGCGTATATATATATATATATATATTTAAAATTGAAATGAAATACTACAAAAACAGAAACTCATCAATGGTACCAGGCTAATAGCTTGTTATGTTAGCCGGACGTTTTTTCTATATAAAACTCATCAGTGTCGCTGCAAATAAAAAATGGAAATAAAAAAAGACACCTCACTTTCCGTTATCTTTACAATTTGCTGTCTCCATAATTTTCAAATTATTGTTTACTGACTAACTTTTATTTTGTGAATTATTCTATGCACCCCAATTACTGATACGGTCATATTCATCTATGCCTAATTCACAATTTGACATTATTTCAAAAACAGACACAAAATAACATAGAAAAACGAATTTTATAAAACCCTAACCATTCAAAGTTTTTGTCAAATGTGTCTTCCATTCTACTTATTCCTTTCTTTAAATTTGCAAATAAGTAATAACGTTTGTGAATTTCTCTCGGATATCTTCTGTTAACTTAGCATATTTAGATGATTTCATGTCACTAGCAAGGTCGTTTATTTTGTTATTGGTAGCGTCTTGTTGTTTGTAAGATGTTGATCAATGTTCTGATAACATTTCAAGCTTTTTTGTCTTTGTTAAAAAAACATTCATTAAACCTATCATTTCCGTATTTGAATATGACATGTTTTATTCAATCTTAATCATATTACGGAAATCTTTAGATACTTCAAACTGTATATTCTATTGTTTGGCTTCAAGATTTTGAAATATAATCGACATCTGCCTGTCACATTCTTCCTGTGTTGTGTCCAGCTTGGTCGAGTAATTAAACACTGATGTCATTAATTTGACTTGCTCGTTTTTCTCCATATTATGAATATCCTCAGAAAAATTAGAGATGATTCATTAGCATCATTGATTTAAGTTTATAACTGTTTGTTCATTGAAGAGATATCAAGTTCAGCTACCAGTGGGGCTTTTAAATTGTTTTAAATAGGTGGCATTATTTCTTGTTTACATTCCGAAAACTGGACAGCGAAAAGGGTTACTATCAACATGAACAAACGTAAATAAAATTATCTGTAAAATAAATGAAATTAATCTTTACGTCATATTCAATTGTTTATTCCTCCCTGAGATATATATATATATTGTGATCCGTTTATTTGGCAATCGCCAATGGCAGTCAGCAGGGTTTAAGAACATTTGTTGTTCGACCTGTTAGTCAAACGCGTTTTGTTAAAATATACTTTTTCACTTTTTTGGTCTTTTGGAAAATGTTGTTTGTGCTGTATTTAGACCCCTCTAACAAGAAATTTGTTTTGCATGCACACGTATAAAAATTGCGGTTTTTATCCAACACAATCATAGGATTGAACGTTGTTTTCAATTTAGACTTGTTAATATTTTTTCGTTTGGGCTTGTATTATATTTGCCTTCGGGTTTATATGATCCGCTCATCCTATTTGGACTCCTCAAAATTCAAGAGTCTATCCTAAATTGATGTAAATTATGTGGCCTTCCAATAACCGTTTCGATCACTAACATCACTGAAGAGACATTAATTGTCGAAATCCGGATATGGTGTACAAAAAATCTTTGCACCTTTGTTTGCAGTATACCATCTTTGCCGCGAGTTAATTGTTTTCTGTTTGGTATTCAATTTATAGTTAAGATCCATTTATTACACCTTGTGATCCGTTTATTTGGCAATCGCCAATGGTAGTCAGCAGGGTTTAGGAACATTTGTTGTTCGACCTGTTAGTCAAATGCGTTTTGTTAATATATACTTTTTCACTTTTTTGGTCTTTTGGAAAATGTTGTTTGTGCTGTATTTATACCCCTCTAACAAGAAATTTGTGTTGCATGCACACGTATAAAAATTGCGGTTTTTATCCAACGCAATCATAGGTTTGAACGTTGTTTTCAATTTAGACTTGTTTATATTTTTTCGTTTGGGCTTGTATTATATTTGCCTTCGGGTTTATATGATCCGTTCATCCTATTTGGACTCCTCAAAATTCAAGAGTCTATCCTAAATTGAGGTAAATTATGTGGCCTTCCAATAACCGTTTCGATTAATAACATCACTGAAGAGACATTAATTGTCGAAATCCGGATATGGTGTACAAAAAATCATTGCACCTTTGTTTGCGGTATACCATCTTTTCCGCATGTTAATTGTTTTCTGTTTTGTATTAAATTTATAGTTAAGATCCATTTATTACACCTTGTGATCCGTTTATTTGGCAATCGCCAATGGCAGTCAGCAGGGTTTAAGAACATTTGTTGTTCGACCTGTTAATCAAATGCGTTTTGTTCAAATATACTTTTTAACTTTTTTGGTCTTTTGGAAAATGTTGTTTGTGCTGTATTTAGACCCCTCTAACAAGAAATTTGTTTTGCATGCACACGTATAAACATTGCGGTTTTTATCCAACGCAATCATAGGTTTGAACGTTGTTTCAATTTAGACTTGTTTATATATATATATATATATATATATATATATATATATATATATATATAAGTCTAAATTGAAAACAACGTTCAAACCTAAGATTGCGTTGGATAAAAACCGCAATATTTATACGTGTGCATGCAAAAAAAATTTCTTGGTATAGTGGTCTAAATACAGCACAAACAACATTTTCCAAAAGACCAAAAAAGTGAAAAAGTATATTTCAACAAAACGCATTTGACTAGCAGGTCGAACAACGGATGTTCTTAAACCCTGCTGACTGCCACGGCGATTGCCAAATAAACAGATCACCAGATGTAAAAATGGATCTAATTTATTAATAATATACCAAACAGAAAACAATAAACTTGCGGAAAAGATGGTATAACGCAAACATAAGGTGCAAAAATTTGTACACCATATCCGGATTTCGACAATAAATGTCTCTTCAGTGATGTTAGGAATCGAAACGGTATTTGGAAGGCCATATAATTTACCTCAGTTTGGGATTGACTCTTGAATTTTGAAGAGTCAAAATAGGATGAACGGATCATATAAACCCGAAGGCAAATATAACACAAGCCCAAACGAATAAATATAAACAAGTCTAAATTGAAAACAACGTTCAAACCTAAGATTGCGTTGGATAAAAACCGCAATTTTTATACGTGTGCATGCAAAACAAATTTCTTGGTAGAGTGGTCTAAATACAGCACAAACAACATTTTCCAAAAGACCAAAAAAGTGAAAAAGTATATTTTAACAAAACGCATTTGACTAGCAGGTCGAACAACGTATGTTCTTAAACCCTGCTGACTGCCACGGCGATTGCCAAATAAACAGATCACCAGATGTAAAAATGGATCTAAATTTATTAATAATATACCAAACAGAAAACAATAAACTTGCGGAAAAGATGGTATACCGCAAACATAAGGTGCAAAAATTTGTACACCATATCCGGATTTCGACAATAAATGTCTCTTCAGTGATGTTAGGAATCGAAACGGTATTTGGAAGGCCATATAATTTACCTCAATTTGGGATTGACTCCTGAATTTTGAAGAGTCAAAATAGGATGAACGGATCATATAAACCCGAAAGCAAATATAATACAAGCCCAAACAAAAAAATATAAACAAGTCTAAATTGAAAACAACGTTCAAACCTAAGATTGCGTTGGATAGTATATATATATTATAAACGTGAATATTTATTAAACAAAAAAAATTATTTTCTGCTTCCGTCATCCGTGGTAATACGAAAAAATGTATTTATTATATATAAACTTTAAAGTATTATGTTATAAGGTAGAAAGTCTAGACACCATATGTATTGTTTTGGCAGTTGTTACACTTTAAAAAAAAATGAAAACAACAAGTTATAAATTTCATGCGTCCGAAGCGCTTTTCTGGATTTACCTTCACCAGGAACGCTCAAAGCCGAATATTTGAAAACCAAGGATGTATAAAGACCGAAAACGTTGAAGAGCTATAACCAAAAATGTGTCGGTATGTGAGTAATATAAATATATCTAAAATTAAAAACGAAATAACAAAAAAAACAGTACTCGCCAATGATACCAAGCTTACAATATTTTACGCCATATGCACGTTTTTCTCAGCATAAAAATAACCAGTGACGCTCGAATAAAATGAAAAGCAAGAAAAGACACCAAACTTTCCTTTATATTTACGATCCGCTGTCTCAATGATTTTCTAATTTTCCTCACTGACTAGTTTTAATTTTGTTAACTATGTTATGCTTCTCAACTACGGATACGGTCATATTTACCGAAGTCAGATTAACACCTTGACACTGTATAAAAAAGGACACAAAAGAATTTTTTTTTTAGAACAACCTCACTTTTATTTTTGAAAGCTTTTGTCAAATTTGTCTTTCTTTATTCTAATTCCTTAATTGGAGTTTGCACCTACGAAGTAACTTTTGTGCATTTCTCTCGGATATCTTTTGTTAACTAAGCAAATTAAGATTTCATGGCAGTAGCAAATTCGATTATTTTGCTATTGTTCGTGTCTTTTGGTGTGTGAGGCTTTGATACACATTCTGATAACTGTGCTTATGTCAAGCGTTTTTGTCTTTGCATAACCCTTCTCAGCAAACCTTTAATTTCCGAATTTAAGTTGATTCACGTTAACTAGTTATTTGTTTTTATAGTGATTAAGATTAAAACAAAATGTTGACTGCTGTATCCCAATTTTTGACATTTTTACCTATTATGTCTATTGGTTATGCTCACAAATTGTTGTCAATATAATGGAATTCTATATGACTGTCATCCAAGTGAGTAGTTTAGCTAGCTATAAAACCAGGTTTAATCCACCATTTTCTACATAAGGAAATGCCTGTACCAAGTCAGGAATATCACAGTTGTTTTTCATTCGTTTGATGTGTTTGAGCTTTTGATTTTGCCAATTGATAAAGGACTTTCCGTTTTAAAATTTCCTTGGAGTTCGGTTTTTTTGTTATTTGTCTTTTTACTTTAATTGTTGTAAATTTGAGATACTTCAAACTGTATATCCCCTTGTTTAGCTTCAATATTTTGAATTATATTTGAAATTTGCTTGTCATATTCTTCCTGTGCTGTGTCCGGTTTGGATGAAAGATCATGTACATTGCTATGTTTGAATTATCTTGCTCATTTTTCACCATTTCTTGAATTACCTCATACAAAGTGAATATCATCACTGATGTAAGTTTTTAAATGTTGGTTCATTGAATAGATATCAAGTTAAGCTACCAGTGGGGATTTTAGATTGTTTAAAATCAGTGGCATTTTTACTTGTAGAAATTCTGAATTTAACCATGCGCAGAATTCACAATCAACCTGAACAGACGTCAATAAAATTATTTGTAAAATAAGTGAAAATAATCTTTGGACATATTCGATTGTTTTATCCTCCCTGATATATCGAATATGTCCTGAATAATTTGCCGTTTAACTGATCATTTACAGACAAACAACGGACTCTATATAGACGTGAATATCTACAAAACAAAAAGATAACTTTCTGCTTTTGTAATTCGTTGTATTAAGAATAAAATGTATGTAATATATATAACGTTTTCAATATAATGTAATAAGAATTAACACAACATACGTATTGTTTTGGCAGTTTTACAACTTTCGAAATGTGTCGTGATGTAATATATAAACATGTATCAAAGGGTACATTTGATGTTATTCTTTAAGTATACTTAGATAATGTGTCATCTAATTTGTCTTCCATTCTAATGCCTTTCTTTGAGCGTGAAAACAAAATAGAAACTTTTGTTTATTCTTCTAGCTAGGGTTTATTGTGTTTAATTGGCAAAATAATTGGTTTGAGCGTTCCTGATAAAGATATCAAGACGTGGTCTATGAAATATCCATACACTTCATTGCATATTTATATTCGTTTCTTCTGCTAAACACCCCGCTCGTGCGGGTGCACTCGACTCCAATCTTAATTGACTAGGATTGTCAGTTTTCCTATCGAAGGTCGGTGGTCTGATCCGGGCACTCCGGCTTCCTCCACCAATAAAACTGGCCGCCACGAAATAGCCCAAAAGCGATGTTTAAAAGTGGCGTTAAAACACCAAAAATCAAAAACCAAATCTTCTGCTAAATCCCGAATAAGCATTTGTTGAAATTGTCTCAGAATATTCACCATATAATGCCACTGTGAACCTCATTTTTCCAATTTTTGTTTGGAATTTCCCTTATCAAATAATGAACTTTGCCATGTACGGGTTATCCTTTGATTATTATTTTTTTCACAATACCTCTAGTTTGGCATTGCAGTGCAGTGTCAAAAGGCATAAAAACAGGAAATATGAAACGAAATGATATGCAGGATATTTTGTTTGTTTATTTCAAGAAGAATTATACTTCTTTGGGACAGACATGGGGTCAATTACTTTTGAAAGTAATTAATTACATTCAATTACAATTACAAAATCTTCAATTAAATTACATATTACATTTGACTTTTTTTACCAATGTAATTAATTACTTTCCAATTACTTGGCAAATGTAATTAATTACTTCAATTACTTTTGAAAGGAAAATTTTGTAAAATATTGAAAACATGCATTTATTCTATGATATGTACATAAGTATCGTACATAATTGCTTCATAGTAACAACAAATGAGATCTACAGCGACTATTTTCAAATTCAGTTATCTGGTGTGTTACTGGAATAAAGAAAAAACATACATAAATCCGAAGTGCACATAATACTTTTGTCTATCCCGAATCCTTAGGACTACAGGTCTGGTTTGATTTAATGCTCAAAATGATAAAAAGCCTTATTCAATAATTTGAAAATATTAAATTTTGTCTAAATTACCTATTGAAATTTTATATTTTAATGTATTTTATACAAAAAGAGAGCCCTTATTTTAATATTTTGAAATGATGGTTTATTTTAATCACAACTCATTAAAATTATTTTTCCTAATGAAATGATTTAAAAAGCCTTACTCTTTTAAAAATGTACTTTAGTTTTAATCACAATTAACTGATTTAAAAAAAATCATGTACCTAGGGGTATATTTATCTCCCTCTAATTGGCTTAACACCTGTTTAACATGCAAACATAACTGTTGTAAAACAGTCATTATATAGTTTATAATAAAACAAATAGCCAGAGATTATATTTATTGATTGACTATGTACTTTAAAGGTTAAATCAATGGCTAAAAATATATGTCTGAGTACACATGTAGTTAACAAGCTAATTAATGTATAAAACAGTGAATTACTAATGGTTTCTTTTAAATACAAATTATGGCATGTTTCTACAATTTTTTTTCTTTTACCTTTTCTTTCATTCAAAACAAAATAAAGAATCTCCCATCGTTGTGTAGTTACAGAAAGTATACTGTGTAGGCTTTGCTTTAAATTGTCAGCTAACTACATTTACTATGTTCATGGCTTTTCATCATTTTTTGAGAAAACACAAGATTCAATCTTTCTGTTCCAAAATTTCAAATGTAATTGAGTTGTAATTGAAAAGTAATTGTCAATTACAGACAATTTTGGCTTTGTAATTCATTACTTTCAATTACTTGTAATCGAAAAAATGCTCAATTACACATTACTTTCAATTACTTGAGAAATTGTAATTAAGTACGGTCAATTACAATTACATATTTCAATTACCCCATGTCTGCTTTGGGATATAATTCTGTATGAAATAAACAAAACTAATACCTAGCAAATGATGCAGACTCCTTTGAATATTGGTGGTATCGTAGGTGTTAGCGTGACTGCCTCTAGTGTGGGGGTACAAGTCTTTCATCGCTTGTCGGGTCAAACTAATGACGTGCAAATTGGCATTTGCTGTTCCTCCTCTAAGCGCTTGGAAATTAAAGAGTAAGAGTAAAGACTGTTCGATCCTTAGTCAGAATAATGCATCAAGGTCGGGTTATATGTCTTCCTGCTAACTTTTACTTTGTATTCATATTTATATCATATTAGCATGTAATGAACCTGATGTGAATGTTAGTTTTTCCACTGGACGTTTAACACCAACTAATTCAGTCATCCAGTTAACAGGTAACACCTGCCTCTTATTATAGTAACCTATGACATTTACTTATATAGATAGCTTTGAAGTTACTTACGGTGTTTACAGTAGGACAACTGAAAGTACACAAATTAGACGATTCCGCTTGTCCTGTTGAGTAATGGTAATGTTACTTGACGTCGTTGTTCATTTTCACCCACTTTGATACGAAACGTCAGAACAGTGCATTTTTTATACAGAATACATTTGGATTTTTAACTATTCATGTTTAATTATGAACACTGTTAAGATGACAGATTATGTGTTTATACAAAGTATATTGTCATATATTTATTACTGCCTAAGACTACCAATTATTTCAACATGAGTATCGTCTTGCATGGGCCAGATTCTGTCATCACAAATATTTAAGTCTAGGCAAAGCTATCACTTGGAAACTGTAAATGTACAGCCCGCTAAATATGTTATTATAATTTACAGAGAAACGCTCCATTTATCTGTACTATCAACATACAAATTATTTGAATTTCTTGCAGGTTTCAATAGAAAATAACCGTCTTTTGGATAATCTGCAACAACAAAAGTAACTTATACATCTCGTTCTTGGCTTCAAAATCGGTTTCCCATTCAAAGTCATCTTCTTTTGTTGCCGTTGTTATACGTTGCATACCGGTGACAATTTTAGCAATTCGAATAGGTGCCATCCATACAAGAATCACACAAATGACAAGGTAATTTTTTTTTTATTGAAATATTTCATTTATTGACACGATGCCTCGGTGAATAGGCCGATTAAAACGCCTTGTTTCGTCTCGCCCAATTGTATCTATTTGTTATGAAATCTAACTTTAACAGTTTACCTTTTGCCTGATATTATACTGGTGTTATTCAATTTTTTCATTGCCACTAAGATCAGCTCATTTTTTACAAAGCATCAGGTGATGGAAGGCATTTTTTCCTTCATTTAATGTCTTTGATTTGTTACTTTTTTACGATATTGTAACAAAGAATTTCTATAAATAATATTATTTAACACAACGTGTCAAATGAATGCTACACTTTTAGTGAATATCAATAAAATTATAACGTTACGTTGAAGTTCATTGCAAACACGTTCATTTTTTATCGCGGCTTGTATCTAGGCATACTCAACATGTAAGTTAGTCATACAGTTGGCTGGTAACTCGACAAAGCGAATAGTATACCCATTGGAAGTCTAAGTAGAAATAAAATAATTTATATCGGAAGGATTAAGGGTTTTTGTTCAGTATAGATACTAATAGCTCCATAACTCTATACGACTTATAATGTTGCAAATTCAAATATAAAATGAAGCAAACTCAAGTAATCGTCTAAACATGTTTTTATTCTGGAGAAAACGAGGGAAATTAGACTACAGTTTTTAAGGACAAAACAACGACTTTATGCAATAATATTTTCTGATTTTTCTCATTTGGAAATATATGGACTATTGACCTTTCAATTGGAAAAATTCCAATATCTCTCGCACTATATATAAATGACAAAACATTGTAAACAAACTCCTTCAAGAAACCAGGCTTATAATTGTGTACGCCAGACGCGCGTTTCGTCTTCAAAAAACAAGGACGCACGAATCAAAGAAGTTAAAAGGCCACATAAAATACAAGTTGACAAGCCATGAGGACCCAAAATACAGTAATATATTCCTTGGGTAAACAATGCTTAGTATTTTGAACAACTCAATGTTTTTTAAACCGTTAATTTATAGATTTGACCAAATGATATTTCATGTCAATTCAGAAGGGCGGACTACTCGGCTGATGATACCCTCGAGGTAAAACAGTGACAAAATTCACAAAATCTGAAGAAAACATTTTGGGGGATATTTTTTTTAATTTTATGGATCAAAAATGGTTTTGCAGTATCTGTTCAAATGGAAATGATGTGAATAAATCTTCACATCTTTATTTTAACAATATAATAATCTCCATGTTGAAAATATAAATAAGAAGATGTGGTATGAGTGCCAATGAGATACCTCTCCATCCAAGTCACAATGTATAAAAAGTTAACAATTATAGGTCAAAGTGCGGCCTTCAACGCGGAGCCTTTGTTCACACCGAACAGCAAGGGCCCCAAAATAACTAGTGTAAACAATTCAAACAGGAAAACCAACGGTCTATAGATATAGGAAGATGTGGTATGAGTGCCAATGAGAAAACTCTCCATCCAAGTCTAATCTATATAAAAAACAAGAAACGAGAAACACCTATGAACCACACCAACAAACGACAACCACTGAACAACAGGTTCCTGACTTAGGACAGGTGCATAAAATGGCAGATGGTTTAAACGTTTTAACAGGTGCCAACCTTCACCCTAACCTGATACAGTAGTGTAACATTACAACATAAAAAGGCAAACTATAAAATATCAATTGAAATGGCTTAACTCGATCAAAAAGACATTAAAACAAAAACAAGTAAACACATACTAAACGAATGAGTTTGTTCTAGGACACAATATAAATACAAAATTAAAACGTAGGTGCCTATATAACATACAGGTATTAATAAAAAAAAAAGATGAATAAGAGTGTCAATAAGCCAACTCTAACCTGGGACAAAATGGCGTTAAATAAAACAACGCACACAGGTAAATTTAAATATAATAATTTTGTTGTTAGGAGTACAGAAATTTGTTTACAAAATTAATGAATTTGTTGTTCGGAGTACGAGTACGGAAGTGAAAATTTTATCGTCATACTAAATACTTATCAAAGGTGGTACATATCAAACATAGTGAGACGAGATATAACACAAAATAAGTAAACATTGAACTACAGAAATGCATTACACATTGTGTCAACAGGTCAATTTAACACGAAAGTACGATTTGAGAGTACTCGCAGTTACTGAACGCTAGGTAAAAGCCAAAAACAATTACCAATATAACAAAATCATGCAACAGAAACTAAAATGCATGTTATGGTATAACGATTTCTTTCTTTTAGTACTGATTTTAAATACTGCCCTTTTACAATTTGTGTTACTTACTATATCATTGTTCGTGCGTAGTTTGTTTCATATTAGGCATGTTAGGAGTCAGATTTGGATTGTTCGCTAAAACACACACAAATACACACACACAATCTTTGTACGTCTAAATCAATCAGGCTGATATCAAGTCGAGATTAAACAAAAGGAATGGAACTCTTTATTAGAGAGGTAAACATGGCCAAGTTGGTGTATTTAAATTGTTACATCTGTTTCTATGGACTTTAAAAGTTTAATGAAGACGCATAGTTTATGATGTTTTGCATCTAACATACGTGTTTAAACTTAAATTGTAGTATAGAGCTTTGAGATATTTTTTTATCTTTTATATTAAAAACAAATTTTCACAAAACACTCTACTATGGTAAATGTGGATTTTTTGTGCATATGCATACATTCCGCTGAAAGCAAATCCTCAGAAAGATACACAATATTGTGAACACACCATACTCCTTAATAAAACAGAAGTTATAGAAGGTGTAAATTGGGTTTTAATAGAATAGAGAATAATGGAACAAAACATGGAAAAAAAAAACATAGAGTGATTAAACAAAACAAAGACAAACTAATGCGGGAAATTGAAGAAGATAGAAAAATTGGAGAAACGTAAAGAATATTGAAAATTTCTGGGGAAAACAAATAGAAAAAATTTGCTTAAAATAAAGGAATATATAAGACCCTCAAGACCCTCATGGCATTTAAATGTATGTATGTATGTATGTGTAAACAATAGTTAAACAGGTCTATTCACCCATGAATGTTACTGATATATAAATATTGTGTATTTAAAAATACCAGTAATGGAGAATTATCTTACCATTTTGCTACTGTCTGGACTAGTTTTGTTGAGTGCATTCTATGGATACAATGTTGAACAAAGAATTGTTCAAATTAAAAACGATTTTGTTAATACAGAAGTTCAACACAAGGAGGAAATGAGGAAAGTTAATGCAACATTGAAATCAATGAGTGAGCAAATTAATGAACATCGTAACAAAATGATAGAAAAAGACAACGAGTGCAGAAAAATAATAAATCAAACAGAAGAAGGCGTTGTGACGTTTAAAGACGAGTTTATTAATGTAGAAATTCATCACAAGAATGAAATGAAGAAAGTCCATGAAGAATTGAAATCGATGAGTGGACAAGTTAATGCAGGTCTTAACGAAATGATACAAAAAGAAAATGCATACAGGAAGGAATTAGATCAAACGAACGAAAACGTTACGACGTTACATAAAGAAACGATGAAATTACTGAAAGAAACCAACAACCGTTACGAGAACACATTAAATGATATTAAAAAAGGTAACAAACACAGATTAGATTACATTGCAGCTTCACGGAATTTTTGGTTCTAAATTGACTTCAATTTCGTTTTTGATTTTGGCCTTCTTACCGTTTTGATTCGAGTGCCATTGGTGCGTCTTATGTAGACGAACGCATTGCTGTCGTATCAAGTTGTAAGCCTAGTACCTTTGATAATATTTTTATTCATATCATATGTTCATTTAAAAAGCATCCATTTTTACAACATACTTTATAGGTTTGTTGTAAAATTGATTTTTGTCCCAAACATGCATAAAATATTTGCTGATGAACACTAAGACTTTTTTTTATATAAATCAACTTATCACAACTTGTAATTTTGGAAAGCGAATATTTACCGAGCAACAATGAAGTGAACAGTAATCAGTTTTTCGGTTGGGATTGTTCTTTTACCGAGTTATTCCTCGTGTGTCTCTTTACAATACTTTGGTATTGACATATTTAATCTATCAAGGGAACATTGTTAATCAACAAGTACAAGTATACAACAATTTCCTGCATAATGACAAAATGCAAGGTGGACTTTATCTAGAATATTTTGATAATTGTTTAGCTTTGAAAGCATATTTCCTTAATGGATAAAAAATGCCAGATGTTCTTTTACCAACGACTTACCAAAACTTCTCCTTATATGAGTTGGCTTCAACAAAGAACATATTTTCAGAATAATCTCTAGATAAAACAAAATACAATTGACCAATTCCGAACAAAACAAATATAAGCAATTCTATGATTTCCCTGAGATAATTGAATAGTTTTAGAAATTCAATATATTTTCCTATTTGTCATTATCTTTCAGAAAACAAAGAACACAATGGCATATCGTTCTCTGCCAGACTTGGAACCTCTATTAAAGATATTGATCCTTGGAATACGGTTATATTTGATCAAGTGATTTCTAACGATGGTAACTCTTATAACGCCGCTACTGGTATTTTTACGGCTCCAATAGCAGGAACATACTATTTCACCTCTACAATATTTACAAGTACGGGATCAATATTGGAAATGTCACTAAAAGTAAATGAACAGACTCAAATGTGGATGTATACGTATGCTGCAACTATAACAGGTAATACTGCAACAAACAGCATCATCGTGAAACTAAACAAAGACGATACAGTTAGACTCGTCAAGCACGGTGTCTGGGGAGCGCGTCCGTTCTATATTCATAGGGTTTGGAGCACATTCACTGGTTTCTTACTTTAGGCGATTAACAAAATACAGAAGTTTATATATTTCTGAGGCATTTTTGCAGACAAATGTATTCAACTAAATTGTGACGTATTGTCTTAAGTTAATATACTTGATAAATTGAAACAAATGCTTATTTTATTTTCCTTAGTATAAATTGGTGGTAGTCATATCTTAAATAATTAAATATGGCGTAGACAGATGAACATTCGATCATTTTTTAAACACATATTTATTTTAATCATATGCGAAGCATTCAGGTCACTTGAATCATGGCATTATGGAATATAAGATCGAATTGGTGATGATGAAAATACAGAGTAGGTGCTAAAATCATTCATAAGTAGGGTACTTGAAATTGGTATATCAGAAATGCAGTTCACAAATGTTTGCACCTGTCCTAAGTCAGGAATCTGATGTTCAGTAGTTGTCGTTTGTTGATGTGGTTCATAAGTGTTTCTCTTTCTCCTTTTTTATATAGATTAGACCGTTGGTTTTCCCGTTTGAATGGTTTTACACTAGTAATTTTTTGGGGCCCTTTATAGCTTACTGTTCGGTGTGAGCCAAGGCTCCGTGTTGAAGACCGTACTGTGACCTATAATGGTTTACTTTTATAAATTTTGACTTGGATGGAGAGTTGTCTCATTTGCACTCATACCACATCTTCTTATATCTATATAGGTTGAAAGCTGGACAAGATTACAAGCCAAGATAGTTATCAAAGGTACCAGACTTATAATTTGATACGCCAGACGCGCGTTTCGTCTACACAAGACTCATCAGTGACGCTCAGATCAAAATAGTTAGAAAGCCAAACAAGTATAAAGTTGGAAGAGCATTGAGGACCCAAAATTCCAAAAAGTTGTGCCAAATACGGCTAAGGTAATCTATGTCTGGGATAAAAAAATCCTTAGTATTTCGAATAATTTATACTTTTGCAAACAGCTAATTTATAAAAATGACCATATAATTGATATTCATGTCAACACCGAAGTGCTGACTACTGGGCTGGTGATACCCTCGGGGACGAAACGTCCACCAGCAGTGGCATCGACCCAATGTGTAAATAGTTATCAAAGAAACATCATTGCAAAATTTGTTAGCTTTAAAGATCACGTGAAAAAAAAAGCCTTGTTCAAAATTGAGAGAAAAGACTCAATTTTCATTCAAATAGCAATACCCGATGGAAAAAGCAGAAAGGCAAAAGGAATTGTTCCACGGATGAGATAACTAAAAGCCCAATTAACGATCAACTGCATATAAACTGTGATTTGGTAAACCCTCGTCCTAGTTCACCACTTGTAAATTGACCAAATAACAGCCCTCCACAATCAACAAAATGATAGACACCAAATGCCACTGCAACCTGACAATCCATACAATTTAGGACACTACAAATATTAAAAAATGACCTCACCTAATGTATATTGAATTATAAGTATATTGCTATGTTCATATTTTTCTCATCTCATTGAGCAGTATGGTTTTCTGATCTTTCTTGAATCTAAAACTTACGAATTGGATGTTTTGGTTATTACGAAAAATTTTGATTATTCGTTGGACTTAATTTCGGCGCACATCTGATGGAATTGTTTGTATTTTTTTACTGTAACACAATTAGCATTCAAGAGCTTTGCAGGAGAAATTTGAAATGGACGTGCAAAAGTGTTGCTTTTAGATAACATCTGTATTTTTTTCAATTCAAAGAAGGGATAACATTTCATAGAATAAGTCATACTCATGAAATAGTGTATTCTTTTCTTCAAGTTTAGAAGCAATATAATAATGATTTGAATATAGCTTCATCCTGCTTCATGTAAAATGACAAAAATAATTTTTCAACAATTATTTGGGGTTTTAACCAAGACGGTTCACTCGTCGATCAGGTTAAAGTTTTGGTTAGAAGTAGTTGTCCATATGCATGAGGCTGTAGTCACATCGACTTGAAACATCATATACATGTTCAATGTAATGTGAACTTAAACATATATGACAAAGAATGGTTAATGAGTAGACAAAATACTAGTCTGTTCGGCTAGAACATTCATAGGACATACTGTATAAGGGACATGGGATTCAAAGATCAGCCTTTGAAAGCTTGTCGATTCCAAATCTAGTTTAACCATGTTTACTTGTTTACGTTCATTTTTCGTCGACTCCAACTATTCTTTCACGTTCTCCATTTCGTCTTTACTTTGGTCTATTCTTTGTTCTATATTGTGTACATATAATGCACCAAGCAAAACAAGTACAGAGAGTAGCAAAACAACTAGATAATTCTCCATTGCTGTTGTTTTGTAAAAAAATATTATTTCCTTATTAGTAACATTCACGGGTGACTGACATGTTTAAATATTGATCAATAATGTTTGCACATAGAAGTTTAAATTATGTTAGGGTCTAACACGGGTCTTCTTTTCTGTATTCTTTAATAGACCATTTCCATATTACCGACTTTGACTCCGGATTACATAATTTTTCGACAGGTTACCTTCTCTATGGTAGGACATCCTGGTACTTGGTCAAGTAAGAGCAACCAAAAAAAGAAAAATCAAACATATTATCGATGCAATTTGGTGGGGGAAGTTAACTGTTTTCTGATGATTTTGTCGTGTATAGAAAACATAAGAAAATTACGTTTCCTCCCAAATTGTACCGATTCTAAGCTTGTTTTTACTTCTTGAGTTGCTCTTACATGACCGAGTACCAGGATGTCCTACTACAGAAAAAGTAACTGTCGAAAGAAAAATTTATTTCAAATTCAGCTTTATAAATTTTTTATGTCATGATATAACAAATCACTAATTTATAATTCTAATGTATTTTAGAACATGTAGACAAATAACTTAAAGATAGCTACATGTATAAACTGTGCAGTTAGTACTCTGAGACAGTGTATTGTACTTATTCTGGAGAAAATAATATGTATTAAAAATTGATTATAAAAATCAATTAGGATATTTGGTATGATTGCAAATGAGTCAACTATCCACTAAAGTTCAAATGAAGTGAATGTAAGCAATTATAGGATAACTTACATGAAAAATATGAAACTAGTCAAATTATAACAAAGGAATTTACGAAAAACAAATATGACAAATATGAACCAACGACAGCCACCGAACTACATGCTCCTGCCATACATGCTGGACAGGCACATACATAATATGGCGGGGCTAAGCATGTTTGTGAGCGCTTAACCCTCCCCTAATCTGGGACAGTGTAATCATACATCCCTAACAATAAAAAAGACACAAAGTAAAAATCTGAGAGTACTCGCAGTTACTGACATCTGATAGCAACTAAAATAAAATCATGTATCTAAGACTAAGATATCAATCAGTACACATCCAGTATCCAATGGATTTAGTGTAAAGACGTCATAAACAGTCAGAGAAAAACATAGCTTTGTGCAATGCCAAAATATGGGTATAGACAGATTGTAGTACCGTGAATGTCCATATGTGTTAAAAAATTATTTATCATGATTTTACAGATTGTTTTGTATCTTCTTTTTTTTCATTATTTGGCGAAGAGCCCAAATTTGCAACCTGACTTGTAGCAAACAACGGTCAATGAAGGAGATAAATTAAGTTAATTGATTTTAATGTGGTAGTATACAAAGCCGATACTGAAAGAAATAATTGATTACACCATTACATGTATTATGAATATGGAAATTATTCTTTGTTTTTGTAAAACTGTGAGAATGAATTCACATCTTTTTTATTGTATAGAAACTGCAAAGACTATGTTTTGCAGTACAAAAAAGAAACGTATTCGATATTTTTACCGATTTTATTCATTTTCTTACTGTTCGAATTAAATTCAACTTCAAATTGAAGTTCGTAATTGAGTTCGATATAAAGTTCGAGTTTCAATTCGAGTAAAAGTTTTTGAGTAACAAGTTATAAATCGATTTCGAGTTATGCTTTGGATCTGGGTAAGAATTCGAGTCAGAGTTCAAGTAACATAAATAAGAAGAGTCCGAGTTGCTTTTCAATATAAATGTCGTGTTAAATTTTGAGTCCGAGTAACATTTCGACTTAGAAGTTAAACTTCCAGCTTAATCCATTTTTCCATTATTATTTGCATACAAATATCTTAATACAAGTTCACTTCAAATCTAAGAAAAATCGATTGTATTATCATTTCTGTCAAAATAATTATTTTCCCTCAATAATCCTCCGTACCAAGGTAACAAAATCATGTAGTACGAAAATACAAAAGGCCACACAAAGCCATGTGCAAATTTTAAACGAAAAACACGTTTTAGAATCAATAATGGATCATATGTATCAAATGTTCATATATACGTTAAAAAAACTAAACTAACTTTACTGAAACAATGACAAGTGTTTCAATCACCAAAAAACTCGTGTGTTTTTGCGAAAAAAAAATCACGCGCATTCTTTGTTAATGAAATGAAAAGTAGATCCTTACGTGGTGCACTCGCGCATGTCAATTGCGAACTGACCCAAAAAAAAATTATCACGACCAGTCCACTGATACTGACATTATCAGCAATTATTTCATATCGGTTAAGATTTAGCTTCTCTTATTGGATAACAAGGGGGCACATGACATTCTTTATTCTTCAGTAGAAAATTCCATCGGTCTTTAACAGAAAAAAAAACGGACCAGAAAACCGGTCGTTAACGGACTTTTACATGTTAATGACCAGTGGGGCGTGGTTTCTCTGTTTAGAGTGATGTCCTTTTAATAAAACGCAATTGCGATACATTTATAACTACGTGGATTTTTTCTAGTTTAAATGTCAGTAAAACATTTTCCTGTTTTCAATTTTATATTGAAGTTGTTGAATTGATTACCATATGTTTTCGTTAATTATAAAATTATAGAAAACTTTATTTAGTATTCATATACTGACAAATTGCACTTAAATGAATGGCTGTGACTTATAGTTATCACTATGACTGGTCTTCACTCTTTCCTATAGAAATCGTACAATAACTCGAGTTTGCTTTGAACAATTTGAATTTATGAGAATTTTAAAAAAATAGGTTCCTCAATGAAATAAACATTATAGTTATTGAAAACTGGTCATTATCGTGATACATGGACTGCCCGTAGGACAGTGGTATTCACTGCGACAGTGATAATGACCAGTTTTTCAATAACTATTATATAAGTACACATCAAAGGAAAAATGCACAAATCACCGATACATTTATTTTCAAATAATAATTGGAATTCTATTGAGACACCCTCTTATGTCTGGACATTTCTGGTTGACTCGACCTTTGACTCGATCTCAATCATAACTCGAACTATGACTCGTTCGTCAACTCGAAAATAAATTATAACTTAAACTTTAACTGGAAAAGTAAAAGTCAGTAGGAAGACATGTCGCCGTACTTGGATACAATATTCTGACTGCGGGAAGACCAGTCTTTGCTTTTACTCCTTTATTCCGCGTGCATAGAGGAGAAGCAGCAAAACCATATTTCAAGTCTATTTCATTATATGCTGAAAAAATAGGAGATAATACGGATATAAATTTGTACTGTGGTGTGTGTGTGTGTGTATGTTTTATAGACCACGTCATGACAAAGCTAACACCATTACTCATTTGAAAGAAGAAACAAAACAGAAGGTGCATTAGTACATTATGAGGGTAAGATCATACTGAAGTTTCATTCTGTCAAACGTTAAAATATCAAAAGATTTAAAAGTAAGACGGAAGGACGAACGCATGCACGGACACCATTGGCTTGTTTTCACCCGTGTACCACCCGCTAGAAAAAGGTGGGGGTTTTACTACATGGTCATTACAGGATATAATTACTGGAAACCACTAACGAGGTTCCCGACTTAAAGACAGGCACAATTTAGATTTTGAGTAATTGGAATGATTTTTTAGCTCAACCGGCCTAAAAGTGAGCTTCACTTGGCGTCAATCGTCCGTCGACGTCGTTAACTTTTTATATTTTGAACTTCTTCAAGGGAACAACTGAATGGAATGAAACCAAACATTGCATGAATATTCCTTATGAGGTGCTGACCAAGTGTTGTTACTTTGTAGCCGATCCATCATCCAAGATGGCCGCCAGGGAGGACTTCGTTTAACATAGGGCCCTATGGACAATACATACAAATGTCTTCTTTTAGAGAACCACTGAATGGAATGAAAATAAACATGGCAAGAATGTTCCTTATGAGCTGCTGACCAAGTGTTGTTACTTTGTAGCTGATCCATTATCCAAGATGGCCGCCAGGGAGGGACTTCGTTTAACATGGGACCCTATGGACAATACATACAAACGTCTTCTTTTAGAGAACCACTGAATGGAATGCAACCAAACATGGCATGAATGTTCCGTATGAGGTGTTGACCATGTGTTGTTACTTTGAACCCGATCCATTCTCCACGATGGCAGCCAGAGAGGGACTTAATTTAACATGGGACCCTATGGGAAATACATACAAATGTCTTTATTTAGAGAACCACTGAATTGAATGAAATAAAACATGGCATAAAAATTCCTTGTGAGGTGCTGACCAAGTTTTGTAACTTCGTAGGCGATCAATCATCCAAGATGGCAGCCAGAGGGGACTTAGTTTAACATAGGACCCTATGGAAAATACATACAACTGTTTTCTTTTAGAGAACCACTGAATGGAATGAAACCAAACATGGCATGAATGTTCCGAATGAGGTGCTGATGAAGATCTTAATACATGTATCTTTATAGATTGAGATATACTGTAAACTGCAAAAATATCAAGGAAAGAAGATCTACACATAAGTCAACATGAGGAAAATTGGCAATTGACATCTTGTTGGAGTTATTGTCCTTATAAAGTCATTTTCTACAATTTCAATGAATTTATTGGCAATTTCTGTAAACTTTACAAAAGTCTTCTGCTTTTGATTAAATAACGGGGTTAATATTAAAACAAATTTGGCCTCAATCATTATTAGGGTATCTGTTATGATTTTAATCTATTTTTACATGATTTATAAATCCAAAGTAGAATCAGGTGAGCGACACAGGCTCTTGAGAGTTTTTATCTTTAAAACTAATAGTATGAATATACGAATAAAGACTTAAAGAGGTGTAGAGAAAATGTCACTGAGACAGCAACTAACCAACAAACAAATCTCCAAAACATCCATATCTCAACATAAGTTTTTCGATCATGAGTCAATACAGTATCTTCAAATTGCCAGTAGTCTTATGAATGAATTTAAAAGAGAACACAGATTTGCAATCAACACTAAGTTGTAGGGTTAATACCACTTCAGCTTGAAAATGACACTCTTTGTTACAGTACAGATGTACAATCTTTCATGATTGCATCTTCCGTTTCGAAATATTAGCTAATTAAGAATCCCGAAAATGCTGGATATCTCCCCCCATAAATTGTTTGAGCACCTATTCCTGCCATGTGACGTACAAAAACTTGATCTCCCTTCTTACAAGAAATCACTACGTTAATTGTTGCTGACACTCCATCGGAATATCCGTAATTTCGACCAATCACTTGATGGTTCTGCATACTCTCGGCATGTAGACTATTAGTACCTCCTAACGAGAACATTGTGAACGAAAACTGATAGAGGCCGTCCTTTGGAGCTGTAAAAACTCCAGTTATCTTATTATAATTATTTGTAACATCAGTTATAATCTGGTCAAACTCTATTCTTTGAGTCTGATGTAAGATAGTATGAGACGACAGAGTTGCATAAAACCCAGGTCTTTGTGTATGAAGTTCTAAAAAAAAAATGAATGTTGAAGGTTAAATGTCGCTGTCAATAGTTAATAATGCAATTGTCAATTTAAAGGAATGCTACCATTAAGTATGTCTGAAAAAAAAAATTAAAAAATTAACAAACAAAATATCAATATTTTAATTCAAAACGAATTAGTTAAGGCCTTTGAAAGAAGTTAAGTGTATGTGGACTTCTCATATGAATTGTTTTCGTACACTTACAGTAAAACAACAAAACAAAAACAGGAAACTAATTGATTTATTTTTGTATAAAACTTGTATTTTTCGGCAAATATAACAAAAAAATAACTCGGTGCTAGTTGCTTGTGATTAAAGTTGCATTTGTAAAGTAAACATTAAAGAGTTAGATTATAAATCATTCGGAAACAATTAAAATTGTGAGAAACAAAATGTAACAAAGTCAGAAAAAATGCCGAGCAATCAGGGTATCATCAATTGGTGCAATGTTTTCGTTTGAATGGATTTGTTTTTCTAAATTAGTCAGCCGATATGGAAACTGATCAACTGAGAATCCAGGTCTCTAAAATATCCAAACTAATAGACCACTTTCGAGTTCGTTGCATTTCCGACAACTTGTTTTAGTGAACTGCATTCGTGCATTTAGGGGCATCGTCACTTCCTTCCCATGTTGAGAGAGCAGTAGAGAAAATATGATGCTCAAATAATTCGTCAAATTAAATTCTTATAATGGACAATCAGAACATTATGGAATTGTGATTAAGTACCTACGGAACAAATATTATTTCTAGATTAGCATGCCAAATGACGATCACGAAGACGCTTGATGAACTTTAATAGTGTAAGGATGCAGGTGGTCCCCTCTATCAGGTATATAACTGCATAAAGGAACGCATAATTGACGAACTTTTCCGGTGGACTCTCTCTCTCTCTCTCTCTCTCTCTCTCTCTCTCTCTCTCTCTCTCTCTTTCTCTCTCTCTTTAGAAAAAAGTGTTTGTTGTTGATGGTATATGTGCATCTTTTAAAAGTATATTATGATTGCTTGTCTATGGTCTTTTCATGGTTCTGTATTGTTATATTAGTCAGCTTACCATATATTGACTTTCAATGTAAAAATTGCATATTATACTGACATACATGACAATTCATTTCGTAAAACATAAATTGTCTTGTCACTTGAAACGCTTGACGGTACATGTTTCGGATAGGCCAAATGACTAAATCGTTTAGAAACATCAAAACGTTGGACAAAATGAGATCGCAACAATGCTTATTGATTAAAACATTACGCTTGAAAGGTCAAACATGTTAGAACAGAAGCAGTGGAATACCCTGTAAGTCTTAACAAGAACAACGAAGGGTAACTTAAGGAACAATCTCCACTGAGGCCACAAAATATTTTGGTTTGCCCAAACTCTACCAAAAGGTAGAGATAGTGAGTAGGTAGGTAGGTAGGCATTTTCTTTTATTTTCAGGCAAACAGAAATTTAATTGCTAGATTTCTTCATGTCTATCTGATTTAAAAATAGACTTTTTCAAATCAGGATAATAAAAGATTTTGAGTAGGCAGCTACTTTTTGGGTACGTAGGGTTAGGGCAAACAAACATATTCTTTTTTATGGCCTAAAGCACTGGTTACTTGTCGCGCCTTCGTTGATTTGGTAATCGTTCTCTTAATACCATTGCAAGTTATAAGTTAATTAATATTATTGTTTTCTAAACGTATATCGGCAAATATATTATGCATATTGGGGACAAAAATAGATTTTACGATAACACATAAAATATATTGTGAAAATGGATACCCCTTAAGTATAAAAAAGGTATGATTTAGATTATATATCAGTATCATGGTATAGCTGGGGTGTACTCTTGACTGTTTTGTTGTTTTTTTTTTTTTACCTTTTTTAATCTTTTCTAATTCTTCACGTAACTCATTTACGTCTGCTCTAATTTGGTATATTTCTTCCCTGCGGGCATTGTCTCTTTCTATCATTTCTTTACGAAATATATTCATTTGATCTCTCGTCGAATCTAAATCTACCTTCACTTTATTAAGTGCATTTCTCGACGATTCCAATTCTACTTGCACTTGTTTAACTTCCTTTCTAGTCTATTCCAATTCTATTTGTAATTGTATAACTTCCTTTTTCGACGATTCCAATTCTATTTGTACTTGTATAACTTCCTTTTTCGACGATTCCAATTCTACTTGTAGTTGTATAATTTCCTTTCTCGTCGATTCCAATTGTACTTGTACTTGTATAACTTCCTTTTTCGACGATTCCAATTCTACTTGTAGTTGTATAAGTTCCTTTCTCGTCGATTCCAATTCTACTTTCACTTCTGCTAGTTCCTTTCTCGTCGACTCCAATTCTACTTTCACTTGTTTAAGTTCCTTTTTCGTCGATTCCAATTCTACATTCACTTCTTTCACTTCCTTTATTTCTTTTTCATGTTTAAGTAAATCGTTTTTTATTTGGAATATTCTTTGCTCAACAGTGTTTCCATAAAATGCACCAATCGAAATAACTACAGACAGTAGCAAAACAACTAAATAATTATCCATTACTGTTATGTTTCAAAAAACATAATATTTCGTTATTAGAAACCTTCACGGGTGACTGGCATATTTAAATGTTGTTTGAACAAAGGATGTTAAAGTCCACGTCGGTCTGGCTGATGGGGTTTTCAGTTCTGTATTCTTTAAATATTAGCCATTTTTTCTCTATTCTTATTTTTCCCAATTATTCTCTTTTTTTTATGTTTGAGCATCCAATTGTTCTTTATTCTTTATTCTTTTTGTTCCATTTTAGATATTCTTTAATTTTTAATCCATTATCATTTATTCTGTAAACCACATCCACGCCACGTGGTATGGATAATATACCCGAAGTATGTGAAAAGACAAGCTTATTTAGTTCCACCAGTGATCTTTTTCTTCAAATTTTGTGTGAAGGTATTTCATGATTTTGGGAACAAAATAAGATTAAAAAAATTTAGGGTCACCGACTTCGTTACATCACTATGATAAATGTAACTATGTAATAAAAACTAGAATAAAAGATCAATATATTCAAAGCTGGTTTTGAATTGTGAGAAACTTACTATGTACAGAATTATAAAATTATATTTTTGCTTTGAATTACGTAGGTTACAATTAAAACTCACATTTTTTCACAAAGCTACGTAGTGGTACTAAAAGTTAAATGTTATGGTTGGGCGATATACAAATATACCAACAGAAAACAGATAATGTACTTGCTATAATATGAAAAGTGTTGAAGATGAGTACCATTTTACTTAAGTGTGTCCTGTGTATAGATTTGTACGGCTGCAGTTTTTACCAAACTATTACTGTTTGTGGCCAAATATGAAAAAAACTTAGGTATTTGTATCAAACAAAATCTAGATCATTTGTTGGAAAATTGTGTAATTATTTGAAATCTGCTTGGCAGATTAGATCACATCTAATTAGTTGATTATTTGTCTATTGAATATTGTTCTCTGCTGCTGCTCTCTACATTGATATTTATTTCTATGATTTTTTTATTTTTTTTAATCCTTTCTCTCACAATTCTTTTTAGAATGGCATTAATATTTTATATTATTTAATGTATTCCTATAATATGTTATGTTTTGTAATATTAATGGTATAACGTAAAAAAACTATTTGTATTGTATTGTATTGTTTATTGTGTGTCACAATGTAAATATGTTTGTGTTGCTATAGCATGTAACCCCTGCTTTGCAAATAAAGAATTCATTCATATAACAACCTCAGTTTCGTGTTTTTCCCAAAAATAAACAATATTTGATTGTTATCTAAAAATTCAAATAATCTAATAATATCGAACCTACAAACCAAATTCTTTTTTCACGTTAAACATACAATAAGAATCTTTCAATTAAAGTTTTAACAATTTAAAATTTTTGGTGTTTTAATCTTAAAAAATATAATTTATCTCATGCCTGCAAAAAATGATACGCAGGAGTGTAAAACATGTCCAGTATTAAACAATATTTACCAGTGATTTCTTCATGAAAATTTCAAGAAGGTAAGTGTTTGGGTACTCTTTCAAATAAAGCCCAAAAAGTATATGTCACCGACCTTAAAAGTTATTAGCAGTTTTCATGGTTCTTTTATTTCTCATTTGTTTTTAAGGAAAGCATTGTCTTTCTTCAGAACACTAAATTGGACGTCTTAGTGCAAGTGTCCCACTTATCGCTAATCGAACGTTTGAAACTCACACTCAAAGTTTCAAGTATAACAATAATATACATCTACTTTATAGTCCTGTAATACAAGAGATTAAATATATGTATCATTATTTGTCAAATATCAGTCAGTTGCCTTACAAAATCAGTCGTAAGAAACACTGTCCGTTGGAATGTGAATTTGTGCAATATCACCTTCTAAATGTTATAGAGGCATCTGTCATTTTCTGTTATTTACTGCCTAATGTGGAAAGATCACCCAATTTTTTTGGTTACATACTTTGGTATATATAAGTGTTGTCAAATTGTACAGTTTTATCTAACCGGTTACTCGGATAATCTTTCGACCAATTAACCGATTAACCGGTGTTTAAAGCCTTGTCTACAGTACTCTAAAAATGCACATGGCCATTCCTGATGAAGTTTTACTTTTAATAACCCAATATTACCATATCTACTCGGGCGTTGGTAATAACTTCAGTCTGAGAAGATGAAAATCTTCTTGATCACGTCGAATTGACGCAGCCTGATACTGTTGATTGTTTCATTTCTCTGCAGACTCAGAAAGTTCTATGGAGTGTTTTAATTTGAAATGGTTACGCGTGTTACTCTTTCCACCACGTATTCATTCATTCCATTCACATGATTTGCATTTCACCATTTTTGAGTCGGCATTTCGTTTAAAGTATGACGATGGAGGTGCCATATTTACATGTAGATATACGCAATTTTAAATAAAAACTGAAATAATGAAGTAAATCTCAAAATAAATTCAGCTTAAAACTGTTCAAAATACACGCATTTTAATTATGATTTATATTATATGGATCTTGCCTCGAGCGGATAGACACGTTGTCTTTGTGCTTTTTAATTTCGTAAAACTAGAATCTTTTCAAGATAAAAAGTAGCAATCAATATACTTGACAACTGATCTGTCAAATTACTATGACGATCATTTTAAAACTCAACAAAAATATCATTAATGATTTTAATACACGTTTATATCCAATATATTAAAACTGAAAAAAGCCCCGGTTAACCGGTTAGCGATATTTGGTCCTTCTGACCGTTAACCGTAATCACTGACACGAGTATAATTATATTTTTAAAAATATACATATTATGACATTTATCTATTTGACTATTTTCTTTCTATTAACATTAAACACTCATAATAAAATTGAGAATGGAAATGGGGAATGTGTCAAAGAGACAACAACCCGACCATAGAACAGACAACAGCAGAAGGTCACCAACAGGTCTTCAATGCAGCGAGAAATTCCCGCACCCGGAGGCGTCCTTCAGCTGGCCCCTAAACAAATATATATACTAGTTCAGTGATAATGAACGCCATACTAAACTCCAAATTGTACACAAGAAACTAAAATTAAAAATAATACATGACTAACAAAGGCTAGAGGCTCCTGACTTGGGACAGGCGCAAAAAAAATCATAGTTACTGATGTCCTGTTTTAAACCTTGACTTTAGAATTGCAAACACAATCATATATCTCAGTAAAAATAACCTATTATACTTATATATTGATATTTTGTCTGAGACAAGTGCTTGCGATTTTACACGGTAATATTAATACTAAAATTTATGATCAACTAGAGTAGTAGTTGTTTTCTCCGTAAGTTATGTTTCCTAACTAATATTTTTTTGTTTTTCCTTTTTTACTTTTTGATAACTGGATAATGATGAAAAATGTTTGATTGGTTTTTCTTCAACTAATTCACAACTTTTAAAGACGTTGGGTCAATTCAGAGATTGACATCTTGTGTAGACATATATCTATTGTTTAAGACCCCTATTTTACGCCAAAAATGTCTCTTGGTTATGTTGTCGAGTTACTGTTTCATTGACGCACCCACTATTTTATTAATTCATACTGCAAAGATAAAAAATAGCCTTTGGTATCAATCTTTAAGTATTGTAGTATTTGATTAAAATATCTGTTAAAGGTTACTTAATGATACGTATTAAGAAAGTTTCAGTTACTGGTCGTAATCAATAGTTATATATATAGCTAGCCGCATTGATTCTATGACGGTTATTGTAAGATACAAAGTTCGTTCGCGAATGACATAGTTTGCCTGGGGATTTCATGGCGTTTCATGTAAGTTTTTCCGAATAAAATAACGAAGTAAATTCAACCACGTTTAACCAACTTAATCATACTTCCGTCTCCTAAAAAAGTAAAAGTTTATAAGACATATAAACGTAAAGTACAAAGTATACCAATAACACCAATAAATTATATCTACCAATGTTTCGAACGCCTTCAAAGTTGTTTGTGAAACCAAATAAGCATTCCCGATAAACCAAATGTCAACCGTGAATCTAAACCGCAATAATTATTCTTTTCTTCATATATTTCAGTTACATGAATTTCTATAATACCAATATTTACGACAACACAGAAGATTTTTCGTTCTTCAATGTTAATTTCCTTCTTTGGAACAGGGTTTGCATTCTTTATCCCAACTTACTAAACATCTTTTCTAAATATTTTATTAGGTACAAAGATTTGGTTTTGAAGTTTAACTCTCACTGCAAATATCTTATCACAGACGGAAAAATACAGCATGCTTTTAAGTCAGTGTTGTTTAATTAAAGAGTTCGAGAAAAGTTTTTCTGTGCGCTTTTAATTGCGGACAAAATCGACAAGCGACTTTGTATTGGCCTATAGCCTGACTATACATATATTTTAGCATCGACAAGGTCGTGTTTTTTTCAGACTGCTTCAAACGTCTTCATACTAAATCCGTAGGAAGTCTACTGATTGAAATTTAAGATTGGTTTATGGTTTATATGAAATTCTGTTTTGAACTAGCTGTCAATAAATGCGAGTACTTAGTATGTTCTATCGTTTCAAAATGTCATTCGTTTTGATGCTAAGTACCGCCATATTTTTTATTATATTGTGAACTTAAATTTTTGCAGTTTTTTTCTCTCATCTCACTTGAATTTGGTACAGAACACATAAATATTAACAGGGATCAAATATGCTAGATAGACTTATTGGTTGAAATGCCTTTGACATTCTATAAGACTAAATGTTTTTTATTATTAATTCCTTTATCATTTCTATCATACCATGTGGTTTTCAGATGGAATTTTAGATTTAATTCAAGAGTGCTCCATTAAATAGTAAAATTGAATATTGCATACTTTATCATATGAGAAGTAATATGTGGATCCCTCACTTATCCCTAAAATCTGGGAAGCCATATAAGGTTTTTACTTCTCCCTGCATAATAGGTTCCTAAAAGTGTGGTAACCACTAATAAGACCAACTATAAAATGTACGATAGACCCCCTTTCCAAATGAGCTATATATGACAACTTGTAAGACATAAAATAAGCAAGAAATAAGGAAAAATTTGTGCGCAAGAAACAATTTGACAACGCAACACACCATCTATGAATTAATGTCCTTTCTCTCCCACCTTTGATTTTAATTCTGTGGTGAGCCCTGAATGTAGATAATAAATTCATTATCAGTTTGGCAGATTGCAGTTTTAACATGTTTAATTGAGCTGAAGAAATACTAGTGAGCGGATTGACAGCAAGAATCGAATTCCAGAGGTCAAAGAAAAAAACAAAAATAGATAAAAAAAAAGAAAAATAAAGTAAAGTTGAGATACTGACACGTTAGTATGAAACACAACGTTTATAAATCCTTACTTATTTTCAATACATTGGATCATTCTTTTTAACCCATAGCAGCTTCATGCTTCAGCATAAGACTGTAGATGTTTTCACAAACCGTTACGATTGTAAAACAAGATTGGTTAACTGGTCCGATCATGAGAAATGATTCTCTGATTAATGAGAGTGTAAGAGCAAAATACATTTTGTGAAGTGTCCTTCTCAAGAATGAGCCTCCTCATGTGATTACTTGGCCGTTTTTATAGTCATTTTTTGATAACTAGATCAAATATTTCTTGATTATTTGATTATTTGATAATGTAGGACTGTATTTTTGATTATTTGATTATCTTGTTTAAAAAGATAATTAATGATTATGTGATTATATTGGCAAACATTTTGTGATTATGTGATTATTTGGACACCCCAATGAGGGGCCTCAAGAATCTGTTTCATCTATTTGTAGAGCCGTATTCATGATATTGTCATTTCTAGATTTTTATTTACTATTGTTGTTTTGGTGATGTCTTATTGAAATTTTTCTGAGATATTAATAATATTAATAATACAAACCAAGAAAGAGATCAGAGCACTTAATATGTGTTTTAACTTTTTTCAGCAACCTGTTTATTGACAAATACGATAAAAACATTTTGTTCATACTTTAAAGAAAATTGTGATGCAGATATATAATAAATAGATTCTTCCTCAAGCATTAATCGACTACTGTTTTATTTTCATCGTTTTTTTCCTAAACGACGAGAAGGAAAACCAAGAAAGGTTTATGACTTCCGGTCTATTTTTCATTTCTCCATTTAAAAAAAATGAATATCAACAAATGAAATAAAACTGATCTATTGCTTACATCTCTGGTGGACTGTTGTCTCATTGGAAATCATACCATGTTTTCTTATTTTTACAATGTTGACCTACGTATTTCGCTTATAAACTTCTATGTATCGAGTTAATTATAATCTTACAGATGACAAACGAACACAAATGATACAGAATGTTATATCAAATATATTAAAACTGCAAAAAGCTCCGGTTACAGAGGCTGTCGTTTGTTACTGTATATCAAATTGTTTATTGTTTTGAACATTAATCAGGCCGTTGGTTTTCTCATTTGAATTGCTTTACCTTTAATTTAGTCGGAGCCTTTCATTGCTTGCTAAGAGGTATAGGTTTTGTTAATTGTTGAAGGCTGTACGGCGACCTAACATTTACGTCGTTTGTTTTCGGGTTGATAGTTGTCTCATTGGAAATCACACCGCATCTACTTATTATATATTACTATGTCCTTTCTTATGTCCTTTTGTATTACGAATAAAACTACTTTTTTATATAGTAATATTGCTAATGAAATGCATTGATATATTACCCTCGTGATCTCTTTATACATACGTGTTTTATAATAATGATAACTATATTGATAATATCTTAAATTTACTTTCGACGACTTATTTTCTCGAACAATGTATTTGGCGAGTAGAAGATCAATGTTAATATGTGAAACACACATCTACTCGTATGGAAACAAAACAACTATATAAGGAAATGGCGACAATATATTGCCTCAAACTAGGATAGAATGGGATGAACGCGAAAAAAAAGTATCAGCGAAAATATTGTTTTAACAGTATTACAGTAGTTGTACATATTGTCTTTTTGTTTTGATCTATACTCTTCCATCATTTGACAGGTATCACATAACTGAACAATTTCGAACATGAACTTAACCATGACACTACTTAACCAAACCACCGGATTTTCAGTAATCTTAAATTGTGTGCAAATGTAGCCTTTTTCGGAATAATCGACGGCAGGTTTATATCATAACGAAATATGTGATGTAACAGGCAGTAAACAAATCACATTTTTTTATGCATAAGAAATGAATAACAACTTTTACATTTTGATATACGCAAGCATTATTCTGTGTCAAATTATAACTATAGGATACACATTTTAATGTACTAACATATTAGCCATAAACAAAGATATTTACCAGCTTAAAATTATGTCCAGAAGTTCCTTTAGCAAAATATCAGAATTTTTATATTGTGTCATTGTTTGTCATAAAAACACTTATCACAATCATTTCCAACTTAACCAAACTATAACAAAATCACTGTACTAAACGCTCAGTGATATGACGACGTTACTACCCGTGATTATTGCATATAGAACACTTTATTTCTTTTCTGTCAATAGTATGCCGTCTCCTCGTTTCTATAAGCAGTGCATGATTCAAGGTTTGGAATTTACAAAGTGTATAAATGATATCTATTAATATATCTAATATCAAATTCCGAATTTTCAATTGCAAAGTCTATGCGTAATGCATTAAGAAGTGTTCTAGATAGACGAATTTCAAATTTTTAAAAATTAAACAATCAATCGAAGTTTAATTCTTTTTGATAACTATTTTGTAAAGTCGGTATTTTGCACATAAAATAGGTTTTGGGATTCAGCATTGCTTAATATGGTTTTAATGTAATTTATATGTACAATATTATCGTTGTTTGTATACTACTGAAGATATACAAATTGATATATAAAATGGGTGATAACTTGTTTTCATCTACATGCAATCTGCACCAATATGTTCTCATCATACCATTAACGCTTATTTTCAATGGATGTCGTCCGGTTTCCAGGTAGACTATCATGCATGTGGTAGAACAAAGAATAAACGATTAAATTCTAATTTTTTTCTATGAACCATCTTCGCTAGCCAAGGATTACGATCCAGTCCACTTCTCTCCACCCTTGGCTGATTAAGCCAACATTTGTGATTACAATGCTGCACCAACTACCGGAAGATAAAAGTTACGCCCATTCCGACATCATCATTCTTGACCAATGGGGCAGCACTTGAACTCTCTTCTGTGTAGAGGTGTAAAAATGGTTGTGGCTAGTGTTCACAAATTTCGTGAAGCAGGACCTGAAAAAAAATGTATGTTGACATCCCAACATTTGCGCGAGAAACATACCCAGGCACTTCAATAAGTTAATTAAAAACTTTCAAATTGTCACCAAATATCGTTTTTTTGGGTAAAGACTTGTTGCACAATCAGCACGTGGCAAATGTTTATTTACATTTTTTACATTTACACGTGATCATCTTAAAGGTACGTTTTGATTGGATGCAGCCAGTTACAACTGCGACCAATAGAAATCAATACCTCGTGTCTCCGAAATTCTATCGTAATCCGCCAAGGGTGGAGAGGAGAGGACTGGATCGTAACACTTGGCTAGCGAAGATGCTATAAACAGACTATTGACCTTTTAAAAGATTAAACGAAGTCTCGTATATACATCACAAATTATTGAAAATACAATGTGTACACAACTAGTACTGTTAGAATGGTGTTAAGATATTTGTTTACAAATAATACTTGGAATTCCGTTGGGACACCCTCTTATGTCTGGTCATTTCTGGTTTGACTCGACCTTTGACTCGATCTCGATTTATAACTCGGATATAAATTATAACTCAAACTTTAACCCAAACTTTAATTCGAAAGGTAAAATTCATCAGGAAGATATGTCGCTGTAATTGAAACAATATTCGGACTGCTGGTAGACCAGTCTTTGCTTTTACTCCTTAATTTCGCGTGCATAGAGAAGAAGCAGCAAAACCATATTTCACGTCTATTTCAGAATTTATGCTGAAAAATTAGGAGATAATACGGATATACGGGTATAATTATGTACTGTAATTTGTGTGTATGTGTCATAGACCAAGTCATGACAACGCTAATTCGACAGAAGTAACAGAAGGTGCGAAAGTACATTATGAGGGTGAGATTAAGTAGAAGTCTCATTCTGTCAAACGTTTCAATGTCAGAAGATTTAAAAGTTAAACAGAAAGGATGAACGCATGCACAGACACCCTTGGCAAGTATTCCCAGGTGTACCAACCCGCTAGAAAAAGCTGGGGTTTTACTAAATGGTCATTACAGGATATAATTACTGGAAACCATTCACGAGGTTCCTGACTTTGGAACAGGCACACTCTAGATGTTTAATAATTGTAATGACTTTTGATATCTTTAAAACTAAAAATAAAAGTATACGAATAAAGGTGGTGTGGAGTATATGGCACAGAGACAGCAACTAAACACGTAAAATTCTTTGTTCTTGACAGTATGTTTAAATTGCCAGTAGTCTATAAAAGAATTAAATTCAACAAAGACTGGCAATCAACACTTATGTTTTTTAAATGACAAACAATTAAGATATGACAAAAGAGATTAACTAACGAGGTGATTTCTTTGAAACGGCACGTGAACAGGTGGCTTCATAAGCATGATAAGTGTCCACAGGTAAAAACGGATAAACATAGAAGTGCATTATTTCATTTCTACTACAATCATTTGCTTGCTATTCTTTTCCATTTTGAAAATTGAAATTTCCCAGTCTCGACTATCAAATTTTCATTCGCATGTTGGTACTGTCATTTGACGGTAGATTAACATTACTATATAACGCAACATCGTCTAGTGAACAGATCTATAAAGATTTATTCCAAAATTGTCTTATTTGTTAATTTTCTCAAACGCCAAGAGACCGATAATAACGAATTATCTCTTAATAGTTTGGTCTCTTGTCATTGTAAGTTTGCTAATTCTTTAAACTAGACAATGATGAAAAACATAAGAGAGTAAAACCATATCACCTTGGAAATGATGCTGTTCGTTGCAGTACACTCTCTCATGCTTGCATCTTCTTTTTTACTAGTTGATTAAGAATCCAGAAAATGCAGAATATCCTCCCCCATGAATTTTTTCAGCACCTTGTCCTGACATGTGACGCACAAAAACTGAATCTCCCTCCATACAAGAAATCACTACGTTAATTGTTCCTGACACACCAATGGAATATCCATAATTTCGGCCAACCTCTCGATGATTCTGCATAATCTGGGCATGTAGTTTGTCTTCTGTAGAGATCATTGTCAACGAAAAATGATAAAGTCCGTTCTTTGGAACTATAAAAACTCCAGTTATATTATAATCATTTGTAACATCAGTTATAATCTGGTCAAACTGTATTCTTTGAATCTGACTTAAGGTAGTATGGGAAGACAGAGTTACATAAAACCCAGGTCTTTGTGTGTGAAGTTCTGAAAAACATGAAGGTTAAATTTCGCTGCCCATAATGATCTTTAAGTTGTCAACATAGATAATAGTGCAATAGTCAATTTAAAAGAATGCTACCATTTAGTATGTATGAAAATAAAAATAAACAAAAACTTAATAAACAAAATTTCAATATTTTAATTGAAAACGGATTTTTAAGAAGTAATTGTAACGAATCAATTTTATAAATGAAGCGCATGCTCATGTTGTAAGAATAACATTCAATAAGTGAGTTTTGGGCTAAAAAAGAGGTAAAGTGTTTGTGGACTTCTCATATGAATTGTTTTTGTAAACTTAGATAAAAGCAACAAAATAAAAACGTGAAACTATTTGATTTATTTTTGTATTCAAGTTGTAATTGTTTAACCAAATAGGTAGAAATTATTCTGTGTTAGGTACATTTGATTAAAAATACTTGTGCAAGGGAAAAATCATTAGTCATTTGGAACAAGTTAAAATTGTGAGTAACAAAATGCCTGTAACATGTTAGTAATATGTCGAGCAATCAAGGTATCATCAATTGTTGTAGTATTTATCGTTCGAAGGGATTTGTTTTTCTAAATTTGTCAGCCTATATGGAAACTGGTCAACTGAGAATCTAGGTCCCTAAAATATCGAAGCTAATTGTATAAACTCTCTCTCTCTCTCCAAATAGAACAAAGTGTTTGTTAATGATATATGTGCATCTTTTTATAGTATATTATGCTTGCTTGTCTATAGTCTTTTCATGGTTTTGTATTGTTAAATTGGTTTTACTGTATATTGAGGTTCATTGTAAAATTTGCGTATGATACTGACATACATGACACTTCACTTTGTAAAACATGACAACGTTCACTTAAAACCCTTGAAAGTACATGATTTTGAAAGGCCAAATGAATAATACATTTTGACACATCTAAAATTTGGACCAAAACAGATCACAACAATATTTATTGAATAAAGCATTACGCTTGTCAGCACAGAAGCTGTAAGTCTTAAAAAGATTCATAAGGGATAATTTGTAAACGAACAATCCCTACCGTAGCATTGGTAACTGGCCACTTCATCTTTTTTTCAGTGATCGTCCTTTTTCTACTATTTCAAATTGTGATAAGTTGATGAAATTAATGTTTTTGTAACGTCAATTGGCAAATAATTCATGCATTTTAGGCACAAAAATTAATTTTACAATAACCCATTAAATATGTTGTGAAAAAGGATGCCTCTTAAGTATTAAAAGGGTATGTTTAGATTATATACTTGTATCATGGTATAACTGCAATGTTCTCTCGACTGTGTTTATTTACCTTTTTTAATCTTATTTAGTTCTTCACGAACCGCACCTACGTCTACTCTAATTTGATTTCTTTCTTTCCTGCATGTATTATCTTTTTCTATCATTCCTTTACGAAGTATATTAATTTGCTCTCTCGTCGATTCCAATTCTACTTTCACTTCTGTAAGCTCTTTTCTCGTCGATTCCAATTCTACTTTCACTTGTTTAACTTCCTTTTTCGTCGATTCCAATTCTACTTGCGCTTGTGTAAGCTCCTTTCTTGTCGATTCCAGTTCTACTTTCACTTGTGTTAGTGCCTTGTTGGTCGACTCCAATTCTTCTTTCACTTCCTTTACTTCTTTTTCATGTTTAAGTAAATCGTCTTTTATTTGGACTATTCTTTGCTCAACAGTGTTTACATAAAATGCACCAATCAAAACAAATACAGACATTAGCAAAACAACTAAATAATACCCCATTACTGTTATGTTTCAGAACATAATATTTCCTTATTAGTAACATTCACAGGTGACTGACATGTTTAAATATAGTTTGAATAAAGAAGTTTAAAGTCCATGAGGGTCTGGCTGGTCTTCAATTCTGTATTCTTTAAATGTTAGCCATATTTACTCTTTTCTTTATTTTTATTATATAAACCCCATCCACACCATTTCGTGGTATGGATAATATACCTGAAGTATGTGAAAAGATAAGCCTATTCAGTTCCGCCAGTGATTTTTTCTTTACATTTTATGTGAAGGTATTTCATGATTTTGGGAACAAAAAATGATTAAAAATACATTGAGGGTCACCGACTCCGTTATGTCACTATAGCAACTTCAGTTTCGTGTTTTCCCCCAAAATAAACAGTATTTGGTTGTTTTTAAAAAATTTAAATAATCTAATAATATCGAACCTACAAGCATAATTCTTTTTTCACGTTGAACAGAAGAATTGTATCTATCAATTAAAAATTTAAGATTTTTGGTGTTCTAATCCTTAAAAATACGATTTATCTCATGCCTGCAAAAAATGATACGCAGGACTGGTGTATGCTACCATCACATCAAAAATGTAATCCTTGAAATTTTTTAGTCAACAACTGTTATCTTTATTCTAAAGTTACTGAATAAACATCCCTCTTAATTCAGCCACACATCATCTGTGCATGTTCGTGCAATTATAGTTCATCAATCATTGAATTGGTGCACTGAAATTGTGGTGTTAATCATTCAATAGAAAGTTTAATGGATACTAGTTCACATAGGAAATAAATGAGTAAAAATGACAAGACAACTTTATGTTATGATACTGGTAATATCGATCAACAAATAATTATTGATGGCTATCGTAGCACTTGTGAACGTTTGATAAGAGAGAATACCTTTGTTTGTATAACAAACTTGATTGAACCACTTCTGTGAGGTCAGCCTTTTCGTTTATCGTGGTTTCTTTTTCTAAATTAAAAACTTCGTTGATCCTTCATTGAAATGAAGTCTTTATTCAATTGTTTCCTGTTCAAATTCCTGTGTTTTCCTGCATATTTTCATATTCGAAAAATCTAGCAGGTGTAAATTGAGAAGTGGGTTTTCATGATTTTCATTCTAGTACCATGATATTTTGCTTGAAAATTTGTTCCATAAGTTTTATTTTTTCATCAAAGCAAAATTATATTTTGGGAAATTAGTTAATTTTTTTTCGATAAATAAACATTTTGGAATCATACTTTTTAATTTTGTATTAATTGTCAACTTCTATTAAGATCATCCACGGGACTGTAAAGACTTATTATTGAGTAGTATAAAAAATGAAGTGTTTGTTTAAGCCTATAAATAATAGGATCTAATTAAGTAAGGAACTGTATTTTGGATAAGTCGGCACAACAATAGATTAAGTACATGCATGATAAGCGTTAGCACGTTATAAAGAAACCATTCACCTGCGTAACACATATATATTGCATCTCATCAAACACTGAAAACACGTTAAGGCATGTTGAATTGCCTACAATCAACAAACGCCAATGGTAATGGAAGATATTAACTTATTTAATCAAAGAATGGAAGATCAAATATAAAACAAATCTGTTAGTTTGCATACAAACCAAAGTTTTGAGTAGTTCGTGAATATGTTTTCATGCTTTCTTGTCTTACATGTAACAGTATCCTGTTTTATGAATTGGGGTTGGCCGAGTTTTCTAAGTAGTCCAACTACTGTATCAATATAAAAATAAAAAGGATGTGGTAAGATTGCTAATATGACAACTCTCCTCAAGAGATCGAATGACACAGCAATTTACAACTATACCTCACCGTACGCTCTTCAACAATGAGCAAGGTCCATACCGCATAGTCAGCTATAAAATGCCCCGAAATGACAAACGTAAAACAATTCAAACTTGAGTTCGAACCTTATTCGTGGCAGGTGTGCTCGGCTACAATCTAAGGATGGTCAGATTAAATGCCGAAGGTGAATGCTTCTCTCCGGACACTACAGCTCCATCAACAAAAACTTACCGCCACGAAATAGCCAATAGTTCTGAAAGTGGTATTCAAAACCAATCAATCCATCAGTCAATCAATTAATCAATGTATTATGCATTGAACGGAATATACGATATAGATTTTGAAAAGTAAGTGCTCAATGGCTTTATCTACATGTATATATATATATATATATTTTTTTGTGACAACGGCACGTGCGCCCTTAGTTTCCAGCGATATTTTTTTATATCATTCTACTGTGCTGAGAAAGGAAATTATCAGTCAGTAAGATTAAAGGAAAAATTCTAAGACGCTTTTGACGCTTGACGGTTACATTGTTTTACCTCAGAATTGGTTTTTATTATTCGTATGTATTTCTTTTTGCTATTACGATAATTATTTTCTTTAATTTCTTGTCTTTATACAGATCTACTGCAAATATATACTATAATGTTTTCTTTCTGTTAAGTTTTACAACATTTTAACTGCAATTATTTCAGTATCCGCCAAAATAAGATCGTTTATATTTTTCGTATACTTTGTTGCCCCATAAATTGCTAAATTTTACACCCATTTCAACCAAAACCAGCCATACGGTAACCGTTAAACATGTAAAACAGAAAATAGTATGTGTTCTTACTTGTGGAAATTGCAAGCTGTAATATGTTCGCAAACAGAAAATAAAAACAAAATTTAACTAATAAAAGTAGATAATCATTGCCAGGTCATTTGATAATAAAGGAATATCAAGACGTTCTGTTTAAAACACTACCTTTAAAATAATAAAGGCTAATCAAAATTAGAACACAGAAACAAAGTTGATAAACGGAACAAAGATAAGTTGGAAGCACGCGTTATGTACTTTTGAACTTGAAGAACTCATTGCGAGAAATGAAAAACAGTTTTTAATATCATAAACAAAACTAAGGAATAAATCTTGAACTTCATACAATTTAAACAACACACGATTAGATATGCTAGTACGAAATGTACAATAAGCTACAAAATTTTCTTATCAACATCCGATTTCACCTAGATGGCTCCACGCATCTTATGAAACAGATTGTCAAGCGAAATATAGGTGGAAGCTTTAATATATCACAATTAGTTTATATATTCATTGATATGTGTAAGCTACATTCTGGGGCTTATATAATTAAATTTTGTAACCGCATCAGCTTATTTTCAAACTGATCCACGCCTTTATAGATTGAATGTTGATTGTTGCTATTTTTAGATCCTAGAGATGTATGATGGGATCTTGTGTACTAATGAGTGTATCTGTCTTTACATGTTACGTGAACAATTGTCTGTTAGTTCGTCACTTGAAAGTGAATGAAAAATTAATTCTGTGGGTACAAATGAATTTGAGGGTGAAAATTTCCTTGACATTGATTGGTTTTTCTATATGAATTGTGATTTGATCAACCTTGTATCTTTACTACATTTATAACATGTATAAAGATAAGTTTGTAAGTTGTCGGCATCTGTTTTTGCATGATCGTATACAGATAAACTATAAATAGAATTTACATCTTTGTATACATTATCTTTAGATCAATATGCCTGCTGTTGGTTAAAATTATAGTGATTAAAGCTCCCGATTCAATCAAATACTGTGTATGTTAAACAATATTGTTCCTTAAAAGCTTTCTTTATGTGTACTTGGTTAATGTAGTCACTGGTTAAATTAGCATCTTTCTCTTTACATGCTTAGAGTATGGTCGTCGAAAGATGTAAAAAATGTTTGTAAGCTCTTGTATTGGGAGATGATTTAAAAAACGAATGAATACATGCATTTGCAGTTGGTAGTGTGATATTGTTTTGTTTGTCTATTATGTCTATATATATATTTCGATTCCTAACATAACTGAAGAGACATTAATTGTCGATATCCGGATATGGTGTACAAATTTTTGCACCTCATGTTTGCGGTATACCATCTTTTCCGCAAGTTTATTGTTTTCTGTTTGGTAAAAAATTATTATAAGATCCATTTTGTTACATCTAGTGATCCGTTTATTTGGCAATCGCCAATGGCAGTCAGCAGGGTTTAAGGACATCAGTTGTTCGACCTGCTAGTCAAATGCGTTTTGTTAAAATATACTTTTTCACTTTTTTGGTCTTTTGGAAAATGTTGTTTGTGCTGTATTTAGACCCCTCTACAAAGAAATTTGTTTTGCATGCACACGTATAAAAATTGCGGTTTTTATCCAACGCAATCATAGGTTTGAACGTTGTTTTCAATTTAGACTTGCTTATATTTTTTCGTTTGGGCTTGTATTATATTTGCCTTTGGGTTTATATGATCCGTTCATCCTATTTCGACTCTTTCAAAATTCAAGAGTCTATCCTAAATTGAGGTAAATTATATGGCCTTCCAAATACCGTTTCGATTCCTAACATCACTGAAGAGACATTAATTGTCGAAATGCGGATATGGTGTACAAATTTTTGCACCTCATGTTTGCGGTATACCATCTTTTCCGCAAGTTTATTGTTTTCTGTTTGGTAAAAAATTATTATAAGATCCATTTTGTTACATCTGGTGATCCGTTTATTTGGCAATCGCCAATGGCAGTCAGCAGGGTTTAAGGACATCAGTTGTTCGACCTGCTAGTCAAATGCGTTTTGTTAAAATATACTTTTTAACTTTTTTGGTCTTTTGGAAAATGTTGTTTGTGCTGTATTTAGACCCCTCTACAAAGAAATTTGTTTTGCACGCACACGTATAAAAATTGCGGTTTTTATCCAACGCAATCATAGGTTTGAACGTTGTTTTCAATTTAGACTTGCTTATATTTTTTCGTTTGGGCTTGTATTATATTTGCGTTTGGGTTTATATGATCCGTTCATCCTATTTCGACTCTTTCAAAATTCAAGAGTCTATCCTAAATTGAGGTAAATTATATGGCCTTCCAAATACCGTTTCGATTCCTAACATCACTGAAGAGACATTAATTGTCGAAATGCGGATATGGTGTACAAATTTTTGCACCTCATGTTTGCGGTATACCATCTTTTCAGCAAGTTTATTGTTTTCTGTTTGGTAAAAAATTATTATAAGATCCATTTTGTTACATCTGGTGATCCGTTTATTTGGCAATCGCCAATGGCAGTCAGCAGGGTTTAAGGACATCAGTTGTTCGACCTGCTAGTCAAATGCGTTTTGTTAAAATATACTTTTTCACTTTTTTGGTCTTTTGGAAAATGTTGTTTGTGCTGTATTTAGACCCCTCTACAAAGAAATTTGTTTTGCATGCACACGTATAAAAATTGCGGTTTTTATCCAACGCAATCATAGGTTTGAACGTTGTTTTTAATTTAGACTTGTTTGTATGTATATATATATATATACCATTTGAGTTAAAAGATATCCCACATTAAGCGACGGGCGTATCATTCGCTCATGGCTCAGTTCTTTATTACCATTAAATCTCCCAGTGATTACCTTGATTGGCTTGAATGCTTTTAGTTACAAAAAAGGCAATAGGGATTAAAAATGGAAGTGTTAAATTGTTCTGAAAGTGTTAAGAGAGAAATAATGCCAAGAACTCAATAAAAAATTATGAGTCCACTAAACAGACAATAACAATAACATTTTTTTTTAAATGTGTTCCAGAACGTTTAGTAAAAAATCGTCGACTTTCGTTATATCATCAGAAAAAGCGGATCAATATCATCACTGAAGTTAGTTTTCAACTATCGGTTTATTGTAGTGATATTTAGTTCAGCTACCAGTGGAGCTTATCGATTGTTCGGAATAAAATGTATTCTTTCTTACTGACTTTCTAACTGAACAACGATCGTGGTTTACCATCAATATTTATAGACGCCAAAACAATTATCTGATAAAGTAATAAAAGTTAGATATTCCTTGTGTTATCCTCCAAAACATATCGAATATGCAATAAGGGTCCTGATATTATACTCTTAACTGCACAACAACTACGGACCTTTTATAGAAGTTGATAGATATGAACCTTATCTCTTCGTCATACGTGAAAATATGAATATTCTTTATGTTTTATATATAAACTTTGAAATATTATGTTACTAGATAGAAAGCTAAACAACACACAGTTAACTCTCAGTGTCTGTAACACAGTTAATCAAAAATTTCGAAATATCTCCAGAAAAAGAGGATCAATACCATCACTGATGTAAAATTTCAACTGTTGGTTTACTAAAGTGATATCTAGTTCAGCTACCAGTGGAGCTTTTAATTTGTTTGAATTAAGAGGCATTTTTACTTCTGACATTCCACATTCCACATTCTACATTACGTCTTGTTTGGACGAGTTATCTTTTAACATTGATGTCTTAAAATTAGCTTTCTCATTTTTCCATATGTCTTGAATATCTTCAGAAAAAGCGGATCAATATCATCATTGATTCAAGTTTTCAACTGTCGGTTATTTGAAGGAATATCTAACTCAGCCACCAGTGGAACTTAAAGATTGTTTGAAACGAGTAGCATTCTTTCTTTCTGACATCCCAAACTACATTTAACATTGATTTACATTATCATATGTTAAATAAATGACATTAATTTATCCTTAATATTCAACTTTTGTATTCTTCCTGATGTATATCGAATATGTCTTGCAGGTTCTTCAATTAAACTGTACATATGCTGACTAACTACAGACTCTGAACAGAGATGAATATTTATAAACCAACAAATCAACTTTCATCTTTCATCACCGCTGGTAAAAGGAATAATTTGTTATGTTTTATATATATATATGTAGGACTCGGAGGTGCGATTGGGACGCTGAAGTGCGATGGTCAAGCTGAGGTGCTATGGTCTACGCTGATGTTCGATGGCCTTTTCGCTGATGTGCGATGGTTTATTAGACGCGTGATGCTTGTTTTAAATCAACATATGTCCAATTATTATGAGAGCTTGATTTTTTTTTAAATTAGTACGTAAATACCAAAATTCAATATTTTCTCCAGCTGCAGTAAAAAACATCGGTAACCTATCTTATTTCTTGTTCTCATTCACAATCAGCCCCAACAGTTTGTGTTTGTTTTGTTTCGTTCTGACTTACCAAAAAGTATTCGCAATTAGTACTGGTTTAAAAGGAAAATAGCTTTTGTATAAACATGTAAATCAGTTTCTAAACGATTGTATAAACGACTGATTATTTCAAACGTTACAGTGAGGACTGGAATTGCTATGACTTTTTATCATGACTGTTTTAACTCTCGATGTTTACATAAAAAGCTAACGAAAAGCTACTGTTAACAAACAAATAGGTGTATTCATTGACATGTAAACATTGAAAATATGATTTATGTAATCCATCGCACTTCAGCGTAGCTATCAACAAGATAGCGTCACAATGCCACCATCGCACTGCGGCGTGATCAAAAACGCACTTCAGCGTCAAATCATCGCACATCAGCGAGACCATCGCGGTTCGGAGTACAATTATTGTTCACAGTCCTACATATATGAATAAATTTCGAAATATTATATAATTTGATATAAAGTTTAAACAGCACATGTAATCTTTTGACATTTTGACACTTTCGAAATGTATATTTCCCCTTGTTTAGCATCAAGATTTTGAATTATATTCAAAATTGCTGATCGTATTCTTTTTTTGATGTGTCCAGTTTGGACGAGTGATCTTGTAACATTGGTATCTTTTAAATGGATTTGCTAATTTTTTTCGTATGTCTTAAATATCTTCAGAAGAAGAGGATCAATATTATCAATAATGTAAAATTTCAACTGTCGGTTTATTGAAGTGATGTCTAGTTCAGCTACCAGTGGAGCTTTTAAATTGTTTAAAATAAGAGGCATTCTTTCTAACTGATTATCTAAACTACAGAGCGATCAGTGTATACCATCAATATTTATAGCCGTTCTGTTATTATAATCTTCATGTGCACAACAACTACGGACCTTTTATAGAAGTTGATAGATATGAACCTTATCTCTTCGTCATACGTGAAAATATGAATATTTTTTATGTTTTATATATAAACTTTGAAATATTATGCTACTAGATAGAAAGCTAAACAACACACAGTTAACTCTAGGTGTCTGTAACACAGTTAATTAAAAATTTCGAAATATCTCCAGAAAAAGAGGATCAATATCATCACTGATGTAAAATTTCAACTGTTGGTTTACTGAAGTGATATCTAGTTCAGCTACTAGTAGAGCTTTTAATTTGTTTGAATTAAGAGGCATTTTTACTTCTGACATTCCACATTCCACATTCTACATTACGTCTTGTTTGGACGAGTTATCTTTTAACATTGATGTCTTAAAATTAGCTTTCTCATTTTTCCATATGTCTTGAATATCTTCAGAAAAAGCGGATCAATATCATCATTGATTCAAGTTTTCAACTGTCGGTTATTTGAAGGAATATCTAACTCAGCCACCAGTGGAACTTAAAGATTGTTTGAAACGAGTAGCATTCTTTCTTTTTGACATCCCAAACTACATTTAACATTGATTTACATTATCATATGTTTAATAAATGACATTAATTTAGCCTTAATATTCAACTTTTGTATTCTTCCTGATGTATATCAAATATGTCTTGCAGGTTCTTCAATTAAACTGTACATATGCTGACTAACTACAGACTCTGAACAGAGATGAATATTTATAAACCAACAAATCAACTTTCATCTTTCATCACCGCTGGTAAAAGGAATAATTTGTTATGTTTTATATATATATATGTAGGACTCGGAGGTGCGATTGGGACGCTGAAGTGCGATGGTCAAGCTGAGGTGCTATGGTCTACGCTGATGTTCGATGGCCTTTTCGCTGATGTGCGATGGTTTATTAGACGCGTGATGCTTGTTTTAAATCAACATATGTCCAATTATTATGAGAGCTTGATTTTTTTTTAAATTAGTACGTAAATACCAAAATTCAATATTTTCTCCAGCTGCAGTAAAAAACATCGGTAACCTATCTTATTTCTTGTTCTCATTCACAATCAGCCCCTACAGTTTTTGTTTGTTTTGTTTCGTTCTGACTTACCAAAAAGTATTCGCAATTAGTACTGGTTTAAAAGGAAAATAGCTTTTGTATAAACATGTAAATCAGTTTATAAACGATTGTATAAACGACTGATTATTTCAAACGTTACAGTGAGGACTGGAATTGCTATGACTTTTTATCATGACTGTTTTAACTCTCGATGTTTACATAAAAAGCTAACGAAAAGCTACTGTTAACAAACAAATAGGTGTATTCATTGACATGTAAACATTGAAAATATGATTTATGTAATCCATCGCACTTCAGCGTAGCTATCAACAAGATAGCGTCACAATGCCACCATCGCACTGCGGCGTGATCAAAAACGCACTTCAGCGTCAAATCATCGCACATTAGCGAGACCATCGCGGTTCGGAGTACAATTGTTGTTCACAGTCCTACATATATGAATAAATTTCGAAATATTATATAATTTGATATAAAGTTTAAACAGCACATGTAATCTTTTGACATTTTGACACTTTCGAAATGTATATTTCCCCTTGTTTAGCATCAAGATTTTGAATTATATTCAAAATTGCTGATCGTATTCTTTTTTTGATGTGTCCAGTTTGGACGAGTGATCTTGTAACATTGGTATCTTTTAAATGGATTTGCTAATTTTTTTCGTATGTCTTAAATATCTTCAGAAGAAGAGGATCAATATTATCAATAATGTAAAATTTCAACTGTCGGTTTATTGAAGTGATGTCTAGTTCAGCTACCAGTGGAGCTTTTAAATTGTTTGAAATAAGAGGCATTCTTTCTAACTGATATTCTAAACTACAGAGCGATCAGTGTATACCATCAATATTTATAGCCGTTCTGTTATTATAATCTTCATGTGCACAACAACTACGGACCTTTTATAGAAGTTGATAGATATGAACCTTATCTCTTCGTCATACGTGAAAATATGAATATTTTTTATGTTTTATATATAAACTTTGAAATATTATGCTACTAGATAGAAAGCTAAACAACACACAGTTAACTCTCGGTGTCTGTAACACAGTTAATTAAAAATTTCGAAATATCTCCAGAAAAAGAGGATCAATACCATCACTGATGTAAAATTTCAACTGTTGGTTTACTGAAGTGATATCTAGTTTAGCTACTAGTAGAGCTTTTAATTTGTTTGAATTAAGAGGCATTTTTACTTCTGACATTCCACATTCCACATTCTACATTACGTCTTGTTTGGACGAGTTCTCTTTTAACATTGATGTCTTAAAATTAGCTTTCTCAGTTTTCCATATGTCTTGAATATCTTCAGAAAAAGCGGATCAATATCATCATTGATGCAAGTTTTCAACTGTCGGTTAATTGAAGGAATATCTAACTCAGCCATCAGTAGATTTAAAGATTGTTTGAAACGAGTGGCATTCTTTCTTTCTGACATCCCAAACTACATTTAACATTGATTTACATTATCATATGTTTAATAAATGACATTAATTTATCCTTAATATTCAACTTTTGTATTCTTCCTGATGTATATCAAATATGTCTTGCAGGTTCTTCAATTAAACTGTACATATGCTGACTAACTACAGACTCTGAACAGAGATGAATATCTATAAACCAACAAATCAACTTTCATCCTTCATCACCGCTGGTAAAAGGAATAATTTGTTATGTTTTATATATATATATATGTAGTACTCGGAGGTGCGATTGGGACGCTGAGGTGCGATGGTCAAGCTGAGGTGATATGGTCTACGCAGATGTTCGATGGTCTTTTCGCTGATGTGCGATGGTTTATTAGACGCGTGATGCTTGTTTTAAATAAACAGATGTCCAATTATTATGAGAGCTTGATTTTTTTTTAAATTAGTACGTGAATACCAAAATTCAATATTTTCTCCAGCTGCAGTAAAAACATCGGTAACCTATCTTATTTCTTGTTCTCATTCACAATCAGCCGTATACATTTTTTGTTTGTTTTGTTTCCATCTGACTTACCAAAAAGTATTCGCAATTAGTACTGGTTTAAAAGGAAAATAGCTTTTGTATAAACATGTAGATCCGTTTCTAAACGATTGTATAAACGACTGATTATTTACAACGTTACAGTGAGGACTGGAATTGCTATGACTTTTTATCATGACTGTTTTAACTCTCGATGTTTACATAAAAAGCTAACTAAAAGCTACTGTTAACAAACAAATAGGTGTATTCATCGACATGTAAACATTGACAATATGATTTATGTAATCCATCGCACTTCATCGTAGCTATCAACAAGATAGCGTCACATTGCCACCATCGCACTGCGGCGTGATCAAAAACGCACTTCAGCGTCAAATCATCGCACATCAGCGTGACCATCGCGGTTCGGAGTACAATTGTGGTTCACAGTCCTACATATATGAATAAATTTAGAAATATATAATTTGATATAACATTTAAACAGCACATGTATTCTTTTGACATTTTGACACTTTCGAAATGTATATTTCCCCTTGTTTAGCATCAAGATTTTGAATTATATTCAAAATTGCTGATCGTATTCTTTTTTTGATGTGTCCAGTTTGGACGAGTGATCTTGTAACATTGGTATCTTTTAAATGGATTTGCTAATTTTTTTCGTATGTCTTAAATATCTTCAGAAGAAGAGGATCAATATTATCATTAATGTAGAATTTCAACTGTCGGTTTATTGAAATGATGTCTAGTTCAGCTACCAGTGGAGCTTTTAAATTGTTTGAAATAAGAGGCATTCTTTCTAACTGATATTCTAAACTACAGAGCGATCAGTGTATACCATCAATATTTATAGCCGTTCTGTTATTATAATCTTCATGTGCACACCAACAACGGACCGTTTAAAGAGGTGAATATCTGAACACACAAATCAACTTTCACTTTTCGTCATCCGTGAAAATAAGAATGATTTTTATGTTTTATATATTAACTTTAAAATAATGTGTTATTGGAAAGAAAGTCTTGACAACATACATTTAACTTTTGTCATCTTCAAATCGGTTAATTCGAAACTGTGGATGAGTCGAAATTTTCCCGTGGTCCTGAACTTTGTACCATACAAATATATATATGTCGACTCATGATGAGTCGAAATTAGATGAGTTGAAATTTCGGTTGTGTCGAACCAAATTTACGGTCCCAAGAATAACAAAAACATATACACTGCATTCGTTCTGTCGAAGTGATACACATATGTCAAAACATGACACCTGGGATTGAAATGGATTTAATGAGCTTGGTTATGTTCAAAATGAAAGTCTGTGAACAACTCAAAACTGCTCAATCGGCGTATTTAATTTTTTTGTTTTTCTCTAACGGGGAAGGATCAATATTAACGAAAATGAAAAGAAATCTAATTTTTTCTATAATCTAAGAAATTATTTACTTGTGTGGCATATGATTTGTGTTTTTTTTTTTAACATACATTTGAATCAATGTCAAAAATGATTCTATCGACCGAAAGCTACCTGAAAATTTGGTACTGCACAAAGAAATAACAAAAAGACAGAAAAAACAGTATAATTTTTTTTAAATTCTAAAAGATTATATATGTCTTCAAAATCTTCAGATCAAAGGGATCCAATTTCATTACTGATGTAATTTTTAATAATCGGTTTATTGCAATGATATCTGGTTCAGCTACGAGTGGAGCTTTCAGATTGCTTGAAATAAGAGGCATAATTTCCAAACATTCCAAACTACATTGCGTCTAGTTTGGACGAGTGATCTTTTAAAATTGATGTCTTTGAAAGGGCTTGCTCATTTTTCCATAATTCTTGACTATCTTCAGAAATATCGGATCAATATGATCACTGTTATCAATTTTCAACTGCCGGTTAATTGAAGTGATATCTAGTTCAGCTACGATTGGAACTTTTAGATTGTTTGACATAAGAAACATTCTTTCTTATTGTTATTTAAGACTAAATGTAACTTTGATTTACATAATCATATCAAAATAAATGAAATTACTTTATATTCATAATCAACTGTTTTATCCTCCTTGATCTTTATCGAATATGTCGTGCAGGTTCTGCAATAATACTGCTCATAAGCAGAGAAACTACAGACTTTTAATGAATATCTATTAACCAACAAATCAACTTTCTGCTTTCATCACCTGTGGTAAAAGGAATACATTGTTAAGTTTTATGTATACAAATTAGTTTTGAAATATTATGTAATTTGATATAAAGTTTAAACAACGTATGTATTGTTTTGATATTTTCACAGTTTCAAAATGAGTATCTTCCCTTGTTTGGCTTCAAGATTTTGAATTATATTCGAGATGTCCATATCATGCTTATCGTATTCTTCCTTTGTTTTCTCCTGTTTGGACGAATGATCTTTTAACATTGATGTCTATAAGTGGGCTTGCTCATTTGTCAATATGTTTTGAATATCTTCAGAAAAGGAAGATCAATTTCATCACCGATGTAAGTTTTTAACTGCCGGTTTATTGAAGTGATATCTAGTTCAGTTACCAGTGGAGCTTTTAGATTGTTTGAAATGAGTGGCATTCTTTCTTACTGACATTCAAAACTACATGTTACATTTATTGACAATATCATATATTAAATAAATGAGATACTTTTTTCCTTTATATTCAACTTTTGTATCCTCCCTGATGTATATTGAATATATCGTGCAGGTTTTTCAATTAAACTGTACATATGCAGACAAACTACAGACACTAGATAGAGATGAATATCTATAAAACGACAAATCAATGTTTTGCTTTCATCACCACTGGTAAAAAGAATAATTTGTTATGTTTTATATATAAAAATAAATTTAGAATTATTATGTAATTTGATATAAAGTTCAAACCAAACATGTATTCTTTTGACATTATTCACACTTTCGAAATGTATATCTCCCCTTGTTTAGCTTCAAGATTTTGAATTATATTCAAAATTTCCTGATCGTATTCTTTCTTTGGTGTGTCCACTAGGGACGAGAGATCTTCTAACATTGATATCTTTAAATGAGCTTGCTCATTTTTCCATATGTGTTGAATATCTTCAGAAAAAGGGGATCAATATCATCACTGCAGTTAGTTTTCAACTGTCAGTTTATCGAAGTGATATCTAGTTCAGCTACCAGTGGAACTTGTAGATTGTTTGAAATAAGAAGCATCCTTTCTTACTTGCATTCCAAACTACACTACAAACAGAGTTTACCATCAACATCTACAGACGTCAATAAAATTACCTGTAAATTAATGAAATAAAAATATTCAATTGTGTTATCCTTCCAGATATAACGATTATGTCGTTAAGGTTATGTTATTATACTCTTCATTTGCACATTAACTATGAACCTTTTATAGACGTGAATACCTATGAACCAACAAACTTATTTTCTGCTTTCGTCATCTGTGGTAATAAGAATAATTTGTATGTTTTATATATAAACTTTGAAATATTATATAGTTAGATAGAACTTCAACATATGTATTGTTTTGGCAGTTTTGATACGTTGAAATATGTCGTGATCATGGTGATGTGAGTTTTATTTAGTAAAGACATAAGCTGTAGATATAACTATAACTGAAATTTCAACATGAACGTAAACAGTAAATCTCCTATACAAACGATTTTAAAACAACCTTACTTTTCAGAGCTTTTGTCAATATGTCTACCAATTGTATTTTTCCTTTCTTTAGATGCAAATAAGTTATTAAGTAGTAAATTTTGTGAACTTCTCTTGGAAACTTGTTATAAACTAGCAAATATATATTTTATGTCACTTGCGAGATCGTTTATTTTGTTATTATAAGCGTCTTGCTTTTTTGTGAGGCTCTAGTAACTATTATGATATCATTGCTAATGTCAATTGTTTTGTCTTGCTTTTAATCCTATTGCATTTAGATTTGATTCACTTTTACTAAAAAGTTTGTCACTTGTAAATACTTACATATTTTATGTATTTCAAACTGTATCTCCCTTTGATTGGCTTTAAGGTTTAAATTATATTTTAAATATGCATGTCTATTCATCTTTTGTTAGATTCATTTTGGACAAGTTATATTGTAACCTGTCTTTGTACTGTCTTGCTGTTTGTTCTCCATCTTCTGAATATCATCAGACTTACAGTAGATATGAAAATATATATATATATAAACAAACAAATCACCTTTTTGTTATGATTTCTATATAAACATGAATTTAGAAATATTATGTAATTAGATTAAAAGTCTAAACCATGTATGTATTGTTTTGGCAGTTTTGACAGTTCGTGGTGTGAGTAATCTAAGATGACCAGACGGTTTAGATATAACAATAATTGGTATTTCAACATGACATTACAGTTAACCTCCTTCTTTAAATGCCAGATAGCTTTTATTTTTAACCAATAACGAGATAACAAAAAAACTGTAAATTTCTCTAAAATACCAGGCTTACAATTTGTACAGACTTTTTTTTATGAGACTCATCAATGTCGCTATTAAAAAAAAATGGAAGGCCATGGAAGACCTTTTATTTGTCTTTACTGGCCGGTGGATCAATTTTGATCTTACTTTCCATCACTGACTTATATTAATTTTGTTAACTTTTTCATGCTAACCAGCTAATGAAACGGTTATATTCATCTAAGTCGGATTTATATACTTTAATAAACAGGCACAACAGAAACATGAATAAATAGAAAACAATATTGAAAACAACGTAACAAATTGTTCTTTCACTTTTTTAATTCCTTTCTTTGAGTTTGCAAATATTTAGTATTATTTGTGATTTTTCTCTTAAAAGAGATTTATTTCGGATTATTCAAAATAGTCTCATTCACCGTTTCCAATTTCCATTTTATTATTCGGTAATTTTCTCATATTCCAAAAAACCAATAATTTTTATCTCTTGACAGTTTTGTCTTTTATTATTTTTGTTAACACTGCTTGTTATTTAATCTAGACGAAGAGAAAGTACTGAATAATTAGTAGTAAGTGTAATACCGCATCAGTTTGAAATGACTGTCTTCGTGGCACTTCACTGGCTCATCGTCCGTTTTTTTTTTAGTAAATTAAGAATCCCGAAAATGCTGAATATCCATCCCCATGTATTGTTTGAGCAACTACTCCTGCCGTGTGACGTACAAAAACTGAATCTCCCTGTTTACAAGAAATCACTACGTTAATTATTGATGACACGTAGGAGGATGTTCCATGATTGTTGCCAATCACATGATGATTCTGCATGATCTCAGCATGTAGTTGGCCGCCGGTAGAGAACATTGTCAGTGAAAAATGATAGAGGCCGTCCTTTGGAACTGAGAAAATTCCAGTTATTTTATTATAATTATTTGTAATATCAGTTTTCACCTGGTCGAACTCTGTTCTTTGAGTCTGATGTAAGGGAGAATGGGACTACAGAGTTACATAAAACCCAGGTCTTTGTGTGTGAAGTTCTGAAAAATATGAAGGTTGAATTTCGCTGTTAATGATGATATATCTATCATGTTGTCAGAATTGGTTAATAATACTATAGTGATTTTAAAGGAATGCTACCATTGAGTTCAAAATAAAAATAGAAAAAAACCCAAACAAACGAAATATCAAATAGTTTAATTCAAAACAGATAAGTGTAATACCGCATCAGTTTGAAATGACTGTCTTCGTGGCACTTCACTGGCCCATCGTCCGTTGTTTTTAGCAAATTAAGAATCCCGAAAATGCTGAATATCCATCCCCATGTATTGTTTGAGCAACTACTCCTGCCGTGTGACGTACAAAAACTGAATCTCCATGTTTACAAGAAATCACTACGTTAATTGTTGCTGACACGTAGGAGGATGTTCCATGGTTGTTGCCAATCACATGATGATTATGCATGATCTCAGCATGTAGCTGGCCGCCGGTAGAGAACATTGTCAGTGAAAAATGATAGAGGCCGTCCTTTGGAACTGAGAAAATTCCAGTTATTTTATTATAATTATTTGTAATATCAGTTTTCACCTGTTCGAACTCTATTCTTTGAGTCTGATGTAAGGGAGAATGGGACGACATATTTACATAAAACCCAGGTCTTTGTGTGTGAAGTTCTGAAAAATATGAAGGTTGAATTTCGCTGTTAATGATGATATATCTATCATGTTGTCAGAATTGGTTAATAATACAATAGTGATTTTAAAGGAATGCTACCATTGAGTTTAAAATAAAAATAGAAAAAAACCCAAACAAACGAAATATCAAATATTTTAATTCATAACAGATTTTTTTTAGGAGTTATTGTAATTGTAATTATTATTTTATAAATGGTGAGCCTGCTTGTTTTGTTAGAAATAGCTTTTAATAACTGAATTTCTGCTCTGACGAAGAAGTAAAGTGTATGTCATCTTTTCATATGAATTGTTATCGAAAATAAAATTGCATTAATTTAATCTTAGAGTAAATTACAAAATAAAAACTTGAAATTTTTGATTTATTTTTGTATTCAAGTTAGGCTTCCTTAATAAATATGTTGAAATAATTCGGTGCTAGGTACATTTGATTAAATTTGTATTTTCAAGTGAAAAATTAAAGGGTTAGATGTAAAATCATTCGGAACAGGTTAAAATTGTGAGTAGCGAAAGTCCTGTAACAAGTCTTTAATATGCCTTGAACCGATTATCATTCGCCTAATGTTTATCTTTTGATTTCTCTCTCTTTTCTCTCTCTCTCTCTCTCTCTCTCTCTCTCTCTCTCTCTCTCTCTCTCTCTCTCTCTCTCTGGCCATTGCATGGATTTGTATGATTTTGTTGATTTCAAATGTATATTGAATTTCAATGTTAAATAAGTAGATGATGCTGATATACATGACACTCCCTGTCGAACAACATGGCGAAGATCACGTAAAACGCTTGACAGTACTGGAAAGACTAAATAAATAAAACTTTGAGCCACATCAAACCGTTTGACCAAAATTGGAGGTCAAAACCAATGAGATTATTTATTGATTAAACCATTACGCTTGTGGGGGAACAGAGGTTAGTAAAGAAGCAATGGACTACCTGTTTTATTCCCTTTAAGTTTTAAAAATAGAAACACGAAGGATAACTTAATAATAGAGATTTCCAATAAAATGAATTTACTCGACATAACCGACTTAAACCAACGTATTTCGTCCTATTGCATTGAGGCATGACGGAGGGGAGCATACACTAAATGCATTTTTTGCTCTTTCGACACGCATTTTTTGCTGATATAGCCTAAATGTAAAAATCGGCCCCAACTACTTTTTTTAATCTTTAATTGTTTTGTTATTAAATTTTGAATGATTTTAATGACAAAAATATTTTAATGTAATAAGCAAGCTAGCAACTTGTAATCAAATACACCCATCATTTCTTGTCATTTCACTTGACCCATATTTCAGTTCTTCTCAAAATATGAATTTTAAAAACTACCAAGTAAAAATTTAGCATGAAAATATTAAAATAATGATATCCGAAGCGAGAAGGTTATCTCTTTTTTTTTGTTTTATAAGTTTTAACGCTTAAAAATTAGATTCCAACACACCCGAATGTAAAAGGTGTACGCGAATAACTTTTAAAAAAAATAATTTTTCTATAATTTAATTCAAGATGATTTGACGTGAACAGAAATTCATATCATTGATACATTTATCAAATAGTGCTTTTTAGTTTTTAACTATAATAATGCATGGGACGAGGTTTTTGTCCATGTATACCTAAACGTGCATTCGCAGATACAAGGGGAGAGGGCGTACTCCCCCCTTTCGATCGCCAAATAATTTTGAAAATCTCACGTTTTCCACGTTATCTAAACAAATGTCTAGTATAAAATCGTCCAAAACTTTTTTCGCGTTGCTCTGCTCGGCAGTATAAATTCAATTATCGGGAACTACGCCCTTTTTTCAAATATCTTGGATCCGACCATAATCACAAATTGTATAGCACAAAAATAAATTAAATGATTGTCGTTTGACTTTGATAAATACGTTTTAAAAAACAACAATGTTTAAATATTAGACATCTCACACGGGATTTAAAAGTTTAAGGCTACATACTGAATTGGATTTTTTCCTTGAGATAGAGCTCACTTAACACGGAAATGTGATACTGGCGTGTGATCTAATGGACATATATTCTTGTTTCTGATGTTTCTTTTAAGAATAATATTCATTTATTAAGTTATATATAATTTCACTAACAAATAATCATGTATATTTTACTGATGAATTATCATTACATTTTATGGAAACTACATATAATCTAATATACAGTTATGAACACTAATGGACCTACCGACACTGTGCTTTTGACATGACACAAGGTCTTGCTTTTCTAGAGTGTTTATGTATTTTCACTTAATTTGTGATATGTACAAAAAAGATGAAGTATGATTGCCAATGAGACAACTCTTCAACAGAAACGAAATGACACAGCAATTAATAACTATAGGCCACCTTACGACCTTCAACAATGAGTGAAGCCCATACCGAATACTCATCATTAAGAGGCCACAAATGACAAATGTAAAACAACTATAACGATAAAACTAACGGCCTAACTAATGTACAAAAAATGAACGAAAGCACAGCAACAAACGATAATCATTGAATTACAGGCTCCTTACTTAGGACAGTCACATCCATACATAATGTGACGGGGTTAAACATGTTAACGGGCCCTCTTACCTGGGACAGTGGTGTAAAAGTACGAAATAATTTATTAATATTCTAGACTGGATAATTATTCTGTATTTATTAGTTGTAGTTGTTTTTAAGATAGTGTTCAGTAGCTGTGACTAGTCTAAGATCGGTATATGGAGTTTATTTGGTAATACTAGTAATTGCTGTTTTTGTGCTTCGTTTTAGTCGGACGAGTCAATCCCTTTCTTACTGTTTTAATTGTGAGTAGACATGATCATTTGATAAACATACGTCTATGATCTCTATTGCTTTTAACTTGGACATTTATAAAACTTGAACTATGTAGCAAAGAGATGCATGCGTAAAATAAGTTCTCGACATCCACTGAATTGAAAGCTCCTGACGTGGGAAAGCCAATATAGAATTTGGCCTCATTAAACGCGTTTACCAGCGTTCAACACTCTGGTGTAACAGCACAATATAAGAAATAAAACCGGTAAAATTCAGTTGGAAATAGCTCAACTAATCATTCAATATTGAATTAAGCCCAAAACAATTACATTTTTATGATAAAAGACACAGAGTACCGATCTTAAAGTACCCCCAGGTACTGAAAGCTGATTCTTACATGTTAAATTACCTGAGAATATAAAACGTATTTAGTTAAATTAAAAAAAATAAGGAGATATGATATGATTGCCAATAAGAAATGAAGTGGATGTAAGCAATGATAGGCAACCGTACGGCCTTCATCAATGAGAAAAATCCATACCGTATAGTCAACTATAAAAGGAACCAACTTGAAAAATATGAAACAATTCATTTGAGAAAACTACCGTCCGATTTAAAACAAAACAATTTACGAAAAACAAATATAACAGATATGAACCAACGACAACAAGTGAACCACAGGCTCCTGACATGGGACAGGCACATAAAGAATGAGTGATCAACCCCTCCCCCTAAGCCGGTGACAGTGGTGCAACATGGTGCAACAGCACTACATAAGAACAACCTGGAAAAACCTTCCTTCATAGAGCTTGGTTTACACATATATACATATTTAAAGTAATTATTAATATAAAATTTGTTTTCAGCCGTGTATCACCTTCACTGGTGATCCTATGCATGGATATGTCGTAGAGTTTAACTTTATATATAAATATATATCTCTAAGGCGAGACAAAAATTGAAACTAAAACATTTTGCTTACCTCAATCAATATGTTATAGTTTAAGAATCCACTTCTAATTGGACTAGTAAGAGTTGTCTTAATCCAAAAACAACTATGACAATAGCAAGCCTTACTAATTAAAAGTACATTTAAAAAAGAAAATTACTGTAAAGACTGAAGTGACGTTATAGTTGTCTTAAAAATGTAACAAGTATATAAATTGGCATTCTCGTCCACTTTAAATCAGAGATACTTGGGGACAGGACATTTTTTTTTAGCAAATTACTATGTACTATAAATTGATAGTTTACTATCCACAGCGGTCAATGTTTATATGCAGATTAGTCATCTATTGCTAATCAAGTACACCTTCCAAATTACAATCGATATAACGAATTGGTGTACATATTTATTTACATATATCATTTTTAATTACAAAATTCTTTTTTTTTAATGTTAGTTGACTTTCATTTGAAAGAAAAGTGTATGTCAACAATTAAAATTGAAAGAAGTACAAGACCTGTATTATTTTTTTTTTAAATATACACATCCCTTTGTCGAACGTTTTCTCTGGGAAAAAAATCGGAGATTGTAAATAAACAAGATTAACTGCAGAAGAAGAGAACGTTTGAAATGCTGCTTAATAAAGTATGATGCAAACTTTAACAGAGACAAATTCTGACTAACACTTTGAATTCGATATTTCTGAAATTGCTAGAAAAATCTCTGTCTAATGATAAATACCCACGGAAATTAAATATTATAAAACATTAAGAGACGAAAGGAAAAAGGGACACCAATCTGATAACGACAAATAAAAGCATGTCAAATATTAAATAATAAAAGGTTCATTTGCAAAGTATATCGAAAAACAAAATCATGGTCAAAACCATGAAAGACAACTCAAATCAATCGTATGATAGGTAAAGATACGTGTATATACGTGGTCTTATGACAGTGAAGTTTTGGCGGGAATCTCAATAATCACGTGATATATAAAAATCATGATTTCTCTGTTTTTCATCATCTTAGAAATACTTGATATTGATAAAATTTATCATGAATGGGTTTAATAGTTTAGGAATTCTTAGTTAAAACTTGAGTGACGTATTTAACAAAATTAATAGGTTAGCAATAAAGGGTCCCGTTACGTGCGTACGTCGAGTTAGGTACGTATGTCATTTTATTGGAATTCTCTAATAGAACCATCTCCACTTAAGTACTGGTTACTGGTCGCTCCATCGTTGATAATGTAATCGTTATCTTAATGCCGTTATAGGTTGGTGAATATGAATGTTTTCTTATCATCAATCGGCAAATAGAATGTGCATTTTGAGGACAAAAATAGATTTTACAATAGCCCATAAGATATGTTGTGAAAATGGATGCCCCCAATATATAAAAAGGTATGATTTAGATTATTTTTACAAGTCAGCGTGGGACGTTTGTGTTTTTTCATAGGACATTAGCACTTTTTGTGGACATTTGCGCTTCAATTTATAGAACATTTGCTCTTTAAAAGAAGGACATTTGCTCATACTATAGTATAGCTGCAATATGCTCTGGAATGTGTTTATCTACCTTTTTTAATCTTATTTAGTTCTTCAGGTAACCCTATTACGTCTGCTCGAATTTGATTTATTTCTCTCTTGCGGGCATTGTCTTTTTCTATCATTTCAGTACGAATTTGCTCTCTCGTCGAATCCAAATCTACTTTCACTTTATTAAGTGCATTCCTCGACGATTCTTTAATTTTTTTCTGAAGGTATTTCATGAGTTTGGGAACAAAACATGAATAAAAACATTTAGGATCACCGACTTTGTAATGTCACTATAGCAATCTCAGTTTCGTGTTTTCCCTCGAAATAAACAATATTTGGTTGTTTTAAAAAAATTCAAATAATCTATTAATATCGAACCTACAAGCATAATTCTTTTTTTACGTTGAACAGACGATTTGTATCTATCAACTAAAAATTCTAGAAATTAAGATTTTTGGTGTTCTGATCCTTAAAAATAAAATTTATCTCCTGCCTGCAAAAAATGATACGCAGGACAGATGTATGCTACCATCACATCAAAAATGTAATCCTTGCAATTTTTTAGTCAACAACTGTTATCCTTATTCTAAAGTTACTAAGTATAAATCCCTCTTAATTCAGCCACACATCATCTGTGCATGTTCGTGCAATTACAGTTCATCAATCATTGAATTGGTGCACTGAAATTGTGGTGTTAATCATTCAATATTGACACCAGAGTTAGAAAGATTAATGGATACTAGTTCACATAGGGAATATATGAGTAAATATGTCAAGACAACTGTATGTTATGATACTGGTAATATCGATCTACAAATTATTGATGGCTATCGTAGCACTTGTGAACGTTTGATAAGAGAGAATACCTTTGTTTGCATAACAAACTTGATTGAACCACTGCTGTGAGGTCAGCCTTTTCGTTTATCGTGGTTTCTTTTTCTAGAAAAAAAACTTCGTTGATCCTTTATTGAAATGAAGTCTTTACTCAATTGTTTCCTGCTCAAATTCCTGTGTTTTCCTGCATATTTTCATATTCGAAAAATTTAGGAAGTGTAAATCGAGAAGTGGATTTTCATGATTTTCCTTCTAGTACCATGATATTTTGCTTGAAAAGTTCGATAAGTTTTATTTTTTCAACAAAGCAAAATTATGTTTTGCTGGAAAATTAGTTTATTTTTTTCAATAAAGGAACACATTTTGGAATCATAGTATTCAATTTTGTATTAATTGTCAACTTCTATTAAGATCATCCACGTGACTGTAAAAAACTTATTATTGAGTAGTATGAAAAATGAAGCTGTTGTTTAAGCCCATAAATGATAGGATCTAATTAAGTAAGGAACTGTATATTAGATAAGTCGTCACAACAATAGATTAAGTATGAGACATACCGGATAAGCGTTAGTGCGTTAAAAAGAAACCATACACCTGCCTAACGCATATCCATTGCATCTCATCAAACACTGAAAACACGTTAGGGCATGTTGAATTGCCTAAAATCAGCAAACGCCAATGGTTTAGGACAATGTTAACTTGTTTAATCAAAGAATGGAAGATCGAATATGAAACAAATCTGTTAGTTTGCATACAAACTTAAGGTTTGAGTAGTCCATGAATATGTTTTCAAGGCTTTCTTGTCTTAACGGTATCCTGTTTTATGAATTGGGGCCCTTGTTGGCCGAGTTGTCTAAGTTGTTCGACTACTGTATCAATATAAAAATAAGAAGATGTGGTATGATTCCTAATATGACAACTCTCAACAAAAGATCGAATGACACAGTAATTAACAACTATAGCTCACCGTACGGCCTTCGACAATGAGCAAGGCCCATACCGCATAGTCAGCTATAAAATGCCCCGAAATAACAAATGTAAAACAATTCAAACTAGAAAACTAACGGCGTAATAAATGTACAAAATAATGAACAAAAACCAAATATGTTACACAGCGAGTTCGAACCTTGTTCGTGGCAGGTGTGCTCGACTTCAATCTTAATTGACTAGGATGGTCAGATTCAATGCCGAAGGTGAATGGTTCTCTCCGGGCACTCCGGCTCCATAAAAAAAAAAACGTGACAGCCAAACAAAGAAAACCAACAAACTGATCGAAAAACAAAGAAAACTAACAAACTGAGCGCCAAACAGAAAAAACTGACAAACTGAGCGCCAAACGAAGAAAATTGACAAACGAGGGCCAAACAAAGAAAACTGAAAATCGCCAGTTCATCTGGAAACACAAAAAACATTACTTACAGTCAAACCATCATATTAAATGGCGCTTGCTTTTCGGAATTCAATCTTAACTTCCTTTGGGATAACTTAAGTGAAGAGGATACAAAAACGAAAAGATCACTGAACCTTTCGGATCGTACAATCCCCCATGACATTAAAGATAAAATGACCAACACAAATAAAACTTTGTTTGTTATCACCTATCGATCAATCCATTCCGACAAAAAAGTCATATTCTGCATCACCTTCTGTTGCTTAGCAAAGACCTACAAATATCAAAGATATAATAGTAATATCATAAAAAAACCGAGAGACCTGAAAATTGTGTGTTACAAACCACGCGTCAATAACAATTGTAAATTTTGTAAAGCCACCAACGCTGAAAACACTTTTATGATCATAGTAACTAAGCAGCGATACAATAAATATGCAACTTTTTCCGAAAAACTGGTAATTTTTGCGGGAAATCTATTTCGCATATTTTGGTGGATAAATGAAAATTGCAAAAATAAATTCCTCGACAATTTATTCATATGGTCGGTACATATTAGACTACTATACTTTCTAATAGCTTAAGCGTTTTGTGAACTGTCTATTTCCTTTTCCGGTCGACAGGTCAATAGTAAAGTAATGGTATATGTTAGTTTAACAAAACTGTACATCCTTATTCCTTAATGTCAAATTAAATAACATGCATAAGAGGTGTACGTCACTCTTGATAATTTTATAATATAATTACTAAATCAAAGATACGGTCAATTTAGTAAATAATCCACCTTTACATTTGCAAAACGTTTGTGCTTCTGTGACAAATATCTAAGTTACTGGTATTCTATTGATCACCTATCTCAGAACATAATTAATATATAAGACGTTATTCAGATAAAAAAATCATTTAACCCTAACAATAGACACTTGTTTGAGACGCTTTTGACAATTCAAAACATGTGTTTTACATTGTTTTACCTCAGAATTGCTTTTTATTATTCGTATGTATTTCTTTATGCTATTACGATAATTATTTTTTTTTTAATTTCTTGTCTTTATACAGATCTACTGCAAATATATGTTGTAATGTTTTCTTTCTGTTTTTAAAACTTTTTAAATGCAAAAATAAGATCGTCAAAATTTTTCGTTTACTTTGTTGCCCCTAAATCGAGAAATGTTACACCCATTTCAAACAAAACCAGCTATACGGTAACTGTTAAACATGTAAAAACAGAAGATAGTATGTGTTCTTACTTGTGGAAATTGCAAGCTGTAATATGTTTGCAAACAGAAAAAAGCAAAATTCAACATAGCAGACTAGATTGCCAGGGCATTTGATAGTAAAGGAAGACCAGGGCGTTCTGTTTAAAATACCACCTCGAAAATAATAAAGGCTAATCACAATTAGAACACACAATGTAGAAAACAGAGTGGATAAGCGGAAGAAAGATAATTTGGATGCATGCGTTAAGAACTCTTGAACCTGAAGAACTCATAGAGAGAAATGAAAAACAGTTTTTAATATCATAAACCAAACTAAGGAATAAATCTTGATTTTCATACAGTTTAAACAACACACGATTAGATATGCTAGTACGAAATGTACAATAAGCTACAAAAATGTCTTATCAACATCCGATTTCACCTGGATGGCTGCACACATCTTATGAAACAGATTGTCTAGCGAAATATGGAGTGAAGCTTAATATATAGCAATTAGTGTTATTATATTCCTTAATATGTCAAAGCTACATTCTTGGGCATTGATATAATTAAATTCTGTAACCGCATCAGTTTATTTTTAAACTGATCCACGCCTATATACATTGAATGTTGATTGTTGCTATTTATAGATCCTACATATGTATGATGGGATCATGTGTACTAATGAGTGTCTCTGTCTTTACATGTTAGGTGCGTGGTTTCCGAAAGATTTGAACAATTGTCTGTAAGTTCGTCTCTCGAGAGATGACTGAACAATTAGGTATGTGTGTACATCTGCATTTGAGGGTGATAATGTCCTTGACATTGTTTGGTTATTCTATATGAATTATGATTTGATCATCCTTGTATCATTACTACATTTATAACATGTATAAAGATAAGATATGTAAGTTGTCGGCATCTGTTTATGCACAATCATATACAGATTAACTATAAATAGAATTCACACCTTTGTATACATTAGCTATAGATCTACATGCCTGCTGCTGGTTGAAATCATAGTAAATAAAGCTCATGATTCAATCAAATACTGTGTATGCTGAAAAATTGCTCATTAAAAGCTTTCTATATGTGTACTGGATTTAATGTAGTGGTTAAATTAGAATCTTTCTCTTCATTCGCTTAGTTTATGAACGTTGAAAGATGTAAAAAATGGTTGTAAGCTCTTGTATCGGGAGATGATTTAAAAATCGAATATTTGTGAACACATGAATTTGCGGTTGGAAGTGTGATATTGTCTTTTAGGTCTATATATATACCATTTGAGTTAAAAGATATCACACATAGTTTTGAAAGTGTTAATATAGGATATGATGCCAAGAATTCCATAAATAATGATGATTCCACTAAACAGACAACAACAAAAACATTTTTTTTAAATGTGATCCAGAACGTTAAGCAAAAAATCGTTGAGCACAAATTTAAACCGTTTCACAGATGATATCGGATATGTTCCTCATGTAGTAACTACAACCAACTTCCCTTTTCACCATGAATGTGACCTTCCGAATTAGACTATTTACCGGGTTTGTAATAACATGAGCAACACGACGGGTGTCACATGTGGAGCAGGATCTGCTTACCCTTCCAAAGCACCTGATATCATCCCCAGTTTTTGGTGGGGTTCGTGTTGCTTGGTATTTAGTTTTCTATGTTGTGTCTTGTGTACTATTATTTGTCTGTTTGTCTTTTTATTTTTTAGCCATGGCGTTGTCAGTTTATTTTCGATCTATGAGCTTGACTGTCCCTCTGGTATTTTTCGCCCCTCTTTTAAAGACATGTTGGTTAGCAGAGCGGATTGAGGATTACTTAAACTATTAACTATCTATTTTATTTAAATAACTGGAAGTACAGATTTTGTGTTATTGTTATTGCTACAAAAGTGAATTTTGTTTGTGATTATGGTAGAAGAGTAATTGACTAATTATTTGGAAAGTTTACGGAATTTACCATCTAATATATACCGATGGTAGAGTATATTACTGACAATATGTTTATAGGCTTCAATTGGGCTTGCTCATTTTTCCATATGTCTTGAATATCTGTTGTGATAGTTTAAATTACGAAAAATTCTTTCTTACTGACATTCTAAACTTCACAGCGATCATGGTTTACCATCCATATTTATAGATGTCAATACAATTGTCTGTAAAAAAAAAATGAAATTAGGATATTCAATTGTGTTATCCTCCCAGATATATCGAATATGCAATGAAGTTCCTGTTATTATATTGACACCAATTATGCACTTTTAATAGGCGTGGATGTCTATGAACCAACATCATCTCTATGCTTTCGTCATCTTAAAAACAAATGTTATGTTTTACATATTTACTTTCATATATTATGTTCATAGATAGAAAGTCTAAACAACAGTTAACTCTCGATGTCTTGAATTCGGTTAATTCGACTTTCATAATATTTTTAGAAAAAGCGTATCAATATCATCATTGACTTAAATTGTCAATTTTCGGTTTATTGTAGTGATATTTAATTCAGCTACCAGTGGAGCTTTTAGATTGTTTGGAATACGAGGTATTATTCTTTCTTACTGACATTCTAAACTGAACAGCGATCGTGGTTTACCATCAAAATTTATAGACGTCACAACAATTATCTGATAAATTATTAAAATTAGATATTCATTGTGTTATTCTCCCAGATATATCGAATATGCAATAAGGGTCCTGTTATTATACTCTTTATTTACACCCCAACTACGGACCTTTTATAGAAGTGGATAGATATGAACCAACTAATTATCTCTTTTCTTACGTCATACGTGAAAATAAGAATGATTTTTATGTTTTACATATTAACTTTGCAATATTATGTTGATAGATAGAAAGTCTAAAGAACAGTTAACTCTTGATATAATAAATATATTGATTCAATAAATTCGACTTTCGTAATATCTTCAGAAAAAGCGGATAATATCATCATTGACTTAACTTTTCAACTGTCGGTTTATTGTAGTAATATTTTTTTTTCAGCTACCAATGGAGCTTTTAACTTGTTTAAAATAAGTGGCATTCTTGCTTACTGACATGTTTGGACGAGTGATCTTTTAACATTGATGTCTTTAAATGGGTTTGCTCATTTTACCAAATGTCTGGAATATCTTCAGAAAAACCAGATCAATATCATCATTGATGTAAGTTTTCAACTGTCGGTTAATTGAAGTGATATCTAGTTCAGCTACCAGTGGAGCTTTCAGATTGTTTGAAATAATGGCATGCTTTCTTATTGACATTCTTAACTACACAGCGATCAAGGTGTACCATCAATATATAAAGAGGTCAATACAATTATCTGTAAAATTAATAAAATTGAGATATTCAATAATGTTATCCTCCGAGATTTATCGAAAATGTAATGAAGGATCTATTATTATTCTCTTAATATGCACACCAACTACTGACCTTTTATAGACGTGGATTTCTATGAACCAACTCATCATCTCTTTGCTTTCGTCATCCGTGAAAACAAAAACAATTTTTGTGTTTTATATATAAACTTTGAAATATTATGTTATAAGATAGAAAACTAAACAACATACAGTTAATTCTTGGTTCTGTAAATCGGTTCATTCGAAATTTTGGAATATCATCAGAAATAGAGGATCAATAACATCACTGATGTTAAATTTCAACTGTTGGTTTACTGAAGTGAAATTTAGTTCAGCTACCAGTGGAGCTTTTAATTTGTTTGTAATGAGAGGCATTTCTCCAAAATATATTGCGTCCAGTTTTGACTAGTGATCTTTTAAGATTGATTTCTTTAAAATTAATGAGCTTTCTCATTTTTTCATATGTATTGAATATTTTCAGAAAAAGTGGACCAATATCATTATTGATGTGAGTTTGCCACTACGTTCTTCACCAGTGGTAAAAGGAATCATGTGATATGTTTTATGTACCAAAGTGAAATTTGATTTTTATGTAAATTGATTAAAATTTAAACAATGTATTGTTTTGACATTTTTCACACTTTCGAATTGTGTATCTACTTTATTTTGGCTTCACGATTTTTGATTATATACACAATTATCTGATCGTATTCTTCCCTTGCTGCCTCCAATTTGGACGAGTGATCTTGTAACAATGATGTCTTTAAAAGGGCTTGCTAATTTTCTTGAATATTTTCAGAAAAAGCGGATCAATATCATCACCGATGTAAGTTTCCAAATGTCTGTTTATTGACGTGATATCTAGTTCAGCTACCAGTGGAGCTTTTTGGTTTTTTGAAATAAGATTACCTGTTACATTTATTGACATAATCATATATAAAATAAATGAAATTAATTTTTCCTTCATATTCAACTTTTGTATCCTCCCTGATATATATCGAGTACATCGTGCAGGTTCTTCAATTAATCTGTACATATGCACACCAACTACAGACACTAAATAGAGATTAATATCTATAAAACAACAAATCAGTTTTCTGCTTTCATCACCACTGGTAACAGGAATAATTTGTTATGTTTTATATATAAAAACAAATTTAGAAATATTATTGATATAAAGTTTAAACAACACATGTATTCTTTTGACATTTTTCACACTTCCGAAATGTATATCTCCCCTTGTTTGTCTTCAAATTTTTGAAATATATCCAAAATTTCCTGATCGTATTCTTTCTTTGGTGTGTCCAGTTTGGACGAGCGATCTTTTAACATTGATATCTTTAAATGGGCTGGCTAATTTTTCCACATTTCTTGAATATCTTCAGAAAAAGGGGATCAATATCATCACTGAAGTTAGTTTTCAACTGTCTGTTTGTTAAAGTGATATATAGTTCAGCTACCAGTGGAACTTGTAGATTGTTTGAAATAAGAAGCATCCTTTCTTACTTGCATTCCAAACTGCACTACAAACAGAGTTTACCATCAACATTTACAGACAAAATTACCTATAAATGTAGTGAAATTAAAATATTCAATTGTGTTATCCTCCCATAATTATCGAATATGTCGTGAAGGTTCTATTATTCTACTCTTCATTTGCACACCAACTGCGGACTTTTTATAGACTTACGTGAATATCTATTGACCAACAAGTTAATTTTCAGCTTTCGTTATCCGTGGTATTTTTTTTTAATGTTTTATATATAAACTTTGAAATATTATATAATTAAATAGAAAGTCAAGATTTTAAATTACAATCGAAATTTGCTTGTCGAATTCTTTCTATGTTGTGTTCATCTTAAAGAGTGATCTAGAGACTAAAATATCTTTAAGTTGTCTTGCTCATTTTTCACTATGTCCTGAATATCCTCAGAAAAAGAGGATTCCATAGCATCACTTATGTAGGTTTTCAACTGTTTGTTCATTGAAGAGATATCAAGATAAGCTACATGTGTGGCTTTTAGATTGTTTGAAATAAGTGGCATTCTTTCTTGCTGACATTCCGAGAACTGGACCACAAACAAGGGTATTCATCAACATAGATAGACTTCAATAAAAGTTCTGTAAAATTAATAAAATTAATTTTTCCGTCATATTAAATTATTTTATCTTCCCATTATATTTCGTGAAGGTTTTGTTTAGCATATAATTATATATATTTAAAATTGAAAACAAAATAACAAAAAACCAGAAACTCGTCAATGGTACAAGGCTTATTATTTGTTTCGCCAGACGCACGCGTTTTCTTGATTAAATTCACTAGTGTCTTTAAAAGATAGAATGCCAGATAAGACATCCCACTTTCCTTTTTCTTTACGATTCGCTGTCTGAATTCTTTACTAATTGTTGCTCATTGACTTTTTTCATTTAAATATTCTATGTTACGCAACCACTGATATGGTCATATTCACCTTGACATGTTTTAAAAAATAGACACAAACAATACATACATTGTTTTTAAAACAACCTTACCATTCAAAGCTTTCTTCAACCATGTCTACCATTCGTCTTATTCATTCTTTGAGTTTGCAAACAAATAGCAACTTTAATGAATTTCTCTTTGGATCTTGTGATTAATTAGCAAATATATATTTCGTGTCACTTGCATAAATATTCTGATAGCATTGCTCATATCAAGCATAGTTGTCTCTGTATGAAACTACTCAACAAACCCTATAGTTTCCATATCTGAATTTGATTCACTTTTAATAAAATTATTTAAACATGTTAAATGTTAAGACACTTCATATTCGCTTGTTTGGCTTCCAGATTTTCTTGTCATATTCTTCCATTGTTGTGTCCATTCTGGAAGAGTGATCTTGAAACTTTAAATCTTTAAGTTGTCTTGCTCGTTTTCACTTTCCTGAATATCCTCAGGAAAAGAGGATTCAATAGCATCACTTATGTAAGTTTTTAACTGTTTGTGCATTGACGATATATACCGACCGACTTAAGAAATGCATCACTAGATCATTCATTTAAATTCCCATTTTCAAATATGCAAGTTTTGTTTAACAAATGTATGAACATAAATTACATTCATTACTTCATTGTATAAAAAAAATTTACAGTTCGAAAGTTAAATTGATTACGTCATGATTTATATTCAAATCATTTGGTATGCACTGAAACCATGGTTTCCCCCTTATCAATGGACGTGTCACCGTCGAATGCAATGGCAAACGCTTAAACGATTTTCAGAATGGTCAACCAATTCTGTTGTGCATGATTTGAGTTCCGGTTTGTACCTTCTGATTTAGCCTTTGTCCCATCCATTTTAATGGGTGTTGACATTATGTGGTTTAAACTTTAAGGCATTAAATGTTTTTCTGTAGTCGATTCTTTGGGTTTTCAGTTAATGGGAAATATTTGTGGCATGAATCTGTCTACCATGGCATTTGGCGATTTGATTAGAATTGACGTCGCGGCCGTAAACATGTCTTGCAAGTGACGTTGCGTTATCAAATTTTATTGACGTGGCGTTTTCACTTTATAGTGATCTGCTCATTGATGGTCATCAACAAATCTCGTCTTCTTGTATCGTTGTATGAAGACTAGTTTCTGACGTCAAATTGTCTGGTTATAAAACGTTCATGTTTTCCTGCCTGCAATATATATGTACTGATTCAGACTTAAAAAAGCATTTATAGGATTCAACTTTCGCTTTAAGATATTCGTTCGAATTCAATAATCCTGTATGCTCAATAACCTCAGGTAAGTCAGAAGGAAGTATGGTAAGCATGAATAGTAGTTATTTCAGCATCAATCAAGATTTGGTTAAAAAAATCAACAAAATGTGTGTTAAATTTTTAAAGTTCGTCAGTATATCAAGATCAGCTATCAGTGGGACTTTAATATTAAAATAAGGAGATTTAGTTTGATTGCCAATGAGACAACTATCCACAAAAGTTCAAATAAAGTAGATGTAAGCAGTTATAGACAACCGTACGGATAAGATTGTTTGAAATAATAATCATACTGTCCTGCTGGCATTCCGAGAACTGAACTGTTGAAATACAAAAACATATGTATTCTTTCTTACTTACATTCTGAACAGGACTGCAACCAGTTAGTGATAGGTCTTGTTAAATTGTCGGTCTGCTAACGAATTTGAACAACAATGCAATTTCAATGGTAATCAACATCTGTATATAAACAAATAAGCTTTCTGCTCTCGTTGTCACTAAGACAATTTACCCCCAGAATAAAATTTATGTTTTAAAAATATAAACATGAATTTTGAATACGACGTTACAAGATAAATAAACAAAAAAAATATGTGTATTTGATGTTGCAGTGTTGACACTTTAAAACATTCATTGTACTAAGTGGTATAAATATTTAAAAGTGGTGTATGTAAAATGGTTGAAGATGAATGCTATTTATGCATGAACACGAACAGTTAATTTCCTTCAATGGATGCCAATAAACATATACGTTAACCACTACTTTTGAGTAAATAACATACAATTTAAATATGAATTTTATGCAAAATAGGACAAAGCATCTGAATAACAAGAATAGTATTAACCGAAAACATGTTTTCTGTTAATTGTCTAAAGTTTGATAAACAAAGCATGGGTGTAAAGAAAGAACAGTAAAATCCATTCACACTGTACATTTACGAAAATAGCAAGATATTTTGGTTTATTGAAATCGTTCATAGTAACACGATGTCTCCGTGAATAAACCGGTTTTAATTGCCAAATGTCGTTTCGATCATGTTGTATTTATATTCTACAACGTCATTCTTCTAAAGTTTATGATTAGTAGTAGCTGGATTTTATTTGGTTTATTAAAATTTGTTCATGTAAGACAAGTGCATTTATCAGAAACATGATAGAAGTATTTTTCATAATTTTATGTCTTTGATTTGATACTTTATTGAGCAGAAAAATTGGTACCGTTAGAGTTGATAAATCTGACGATACTGTAACAAAAAGTAAAATAACAGAACAAAAACGAACTCTTAGGAAATCCTTTTAAAGTTAAAGTCCAAAGCTCAAAAACACCAATCGAATGGAAAACAACTGTCAAATTCCTGACTTTGTGCAGGCATTTACTTATGTAGAAAAAGGTGGATTAAACCTGGGCTTATTGCTGGCTAAACTTCTCACTTGTTTGTCAGTCGCACAAAATTCCATTAATTAAGTTAACAACAATGTGTGAACAAAATAAACACACATAATACGTACAAATGTCAAGTCCGGTCTAAATGGGAACGCTATATCAGATACCTCATGTAAAAGAGTATCCCGCTGTATCTTGTTATCTTATTTTCGTCCTCAACATGACTAAATGTTTGCCACTGGACGTAAAGCAAAAATCAATCAATCATTTTAAATACAGCTGTAAAAAGCAACATAAGCCAGTTGTAATAAGTAAAGTGAACTGACTCGTGTACTAATGTCAGAGTTGTTTTTTAGAATCCATAGATAACGTTTTATAACAAATGCTTATGGTTTTTTTTAATCCTGCCAAACAAGGTATTTAAAGTGATATAAAAAAGTCATTTATCGTCCTATTTAATCCTGGTACTGTTTGCAGTACAAGTTATCTTTTCGCATTCGAAATGTATCTTATGTATACGGTAGTGTATACACCATAATTGTTAAATAAGCAGAAATTATAAAAGGTGTAAAAAGGTTTTAACTGAACAAAGAATATGAACCAATAGTTGCATAATATGTATGATTCAATATAAAACGTTATTTTGATTGGCTAACAGCAATGTCAACCTTTATTTCAAAATGAAATGTAACATTCATGAGGGCAAATAAAAGAAAAACTTGATAGAAATTGTGTTTTCATGATCGTAGAAAAAACAAACATAGCTATAAGTATTGAATGCTTCTTTAAGTAATTTTATAGGTTTGTAAAAGCATTGATCGTGCGCGCATTTTAAGAATATAGTGCTTTCGCGCTTCATACAAAACGTATTTCGGTCAACGCTTTTACACCCCAATAAGTTAACAAAAAGAATCATTCAATTCATAATTAAATAAAGAATAACAAGAATTAGGGGATCAATATTACAAATACAAAATAATGCGTGAATATAAAGAATGAAAAAATGGTTGAAAATTGAAAAAAAAATGAAGATTTCTGAAATCAAAATTAGAGAAAAAAATTGTTTCAAATTAAATAAGGAGTGTATTAAACCCTCCAGACAAGCACTATATTTAAACGAATGTATGTGTGTGTAAACAATAAGTCACTCACCCGTGAAATTACTGGTAAAGCAATATTGTGTTTTTAAATATGTGTGTAATGGAGACTTATCTAACTATTTTGCTACTGTCTGGATTAGTTTAATTGAGTGCATTCTATGGATACAATGTTGAACAAAGAATTGTTCAAATTAAAAAAGATTTTTATAATGCAGAAAATCATCACAAGAATGAATTGAAGAAAGTCAATGAAGAATTGAAATCGATTAGTAACTAAGTTAATGCACATCTTAACTAAATGATTGAAAACGAAATGCATTCAGGAAGGAAATAGATCAAACGAACAAAATGTTTCGAAGTTACACAACGAAACTATAAAGCTACTCACAGAAACCAACAACAGCTACGTTAAATGTAATCCGTTTTTATTCTGTAGTTAGGCCCCACTTTGGTTTTATCATGTATATCTATTATATAGTAATTTTATAATATTTACTGTTTGCAAAATTATAAACTATTCTAAATAATAAGGATGTTCATGTCCGAGGCAGAAAATCCTGGCCGTGTTAGGCGCAACTATTTGGAAGTTTTGGTCCTCGGTGCTCTTCAGCTTTGTACTTGTTTTGGCTTTCAAACTTTTTTTATCTGAGCGTCACTGGTTGGTCTTGTGTGGACGAGACGCATGTCTGGCGTATTGAATTTTAAGCCTAGTACCTTCTGCAAGCTATTATTCGTGTGTTTCTTTGTCCTATATGTCCTCCCATTTATTTGTATTGTGGTCCTGTCATGTGATGTTGTCGTTTTGGTGTTGTGTTTGACGTTGCCATCAAAGCGGGAGGTTCGGCATACCACAAAACCAGGTTCAACCCACCATTTTTTTCTTAAAATGTCCTGTACCAAGTCAGGAAAATGGCCATTGTTATATTATAGTTCGTTTCTGTGTGTGTTACATTTTAATGTTGTGTTTTTGTTGTGTCGTTGTTCTCCTCTTATATTTGATGCGTTTCCCTCAGTTTTAGTTTGTAACCCGGATTTGTTTTTATCTCTATCGATTTATGAGTTTCGAACAGCGGTATACTACTGTTGCCTTTATTTATAAAGGACATTCAAAAAGGTAGCAAACGTAGTCTACATTACAATACAGCTTAATAGATTTTTCAGTTTTAAATGGTCTTCAACTTCGTATTTGATTTTGACTCCTTACTGTTTTGATTCAAGTGCCATTGTTGCGTTATATGTTTAGACGAACGCATTAATGGTGAATCAAGTTGTTAGTCTGGTACCTTAATCAGTTTTTACATAACTTATAATGTGCATTAAAAGAGCATTAAATATTACAACATATTTTATAAGTTAATTGTAAAATTGATTTTTTGTCCCTAACATGCATAAATTATTTGCCAATGGACACTAATAATTTATTTTTATATAAATCAACTTATCACAACTTGTTACCGAGCAACAATGACGTGACCAGTAACCAGTTTTTCGTTCAGGATTGTTCTCTAACCAATGTATCCCTCATGTGTCTCTTTACAACTAACAGGTTCAAGGCAAGTATTGTTTGGTATTGACACGTTTAATCTGTCAAGAAAAGATTTTTAATCAACAAGTACAATCTATTCAACAATTTCCTGCACAAATGACAAAATGCAAATTGGACTTTATGTAGTATATTTTGATTATTGTTTTTTATTGAGAGCACATTGTCTTGATGGATAAAACAAGTCTTTAACTAACGATTAACTAAAATGTCCCCTTACATGATTAGTCTTCGACGTATCATGTCCGGAATAATCTCTTGATAAAACAGAAGTCTATGGTCTTTTCCGAAAACAATATCATTATTTCTATGATTTCCCTAAGATAAAGGAATTATTTTAGAAACTCAATACATTTTCCTATTTGTCATTATCTTTCAGAAAATAAAGAAAAAAATGGCATATCGTTTTCTGCGAGACTTCTATTAAAGATATTGATCCTTGGAATACAGTTATATTCGATCAAGTGATTTCTAACGATGGTAACTCTTATAATGCCGCTACTGGTATTTTTACGGCCCCAATAGCAGGAACATACTATTTTACCTCTACAATATTTACAAGTAGGGGATCAACATTGGAATTGGCACTAAAAGTAAATGAACAAAATCCAATGTTTATGTATGCGTGTGCTTCAGCTATAACAGGTAATACAGCAACAAACAGAATTATTGTAAAACTAAAAAAGGAAGATAAAGTTAGACTCGTCAAGTTTGGTGAATGGGAAACGCGTCAGATCTACATCCATCACAGTTGGAGCAATTTCTCTGGTTTTTACTTTAGGCGATTAACAAAATACAGAAGTCTATATATTTCTGAAGCATTTAAGTATTCAATTAAATTTTGATGTTTTGTCTTAAAATAAAATACTTGGTAAATTTAAACAACTGCTCATGTTATTTTCATTAATATAAATTGGTGGAAGTCATATCTTAAATAATTAAGTATGACTTTGAAAGATGTATTTTTTAATTCATAGAAGGAATAATATTTCATAAAATAAGTAATACTTGTGAAATAGTGTATTCTTTTCTTCATGTTTAGAAGCATTATAATAATGATTTTAATATAACTTCATCTTGTTTTACGTAAAATGACAAAAATAATTATTTTTGGTTTTAACTAAGATTTCCAGGTTAACTCCTCGATCAGGTTAAAGTTTTGGTTAGAGGTAGTTTTCAATATGCACGAGGATGTAGTCACATCGGCTTGAAACATCATATACATATTCAATTTAATGAGAACTTAAACATATATGACAAAGAATGGTGAACAAGTAGACTAAACAATAGTATTTTCATGGGACATACTGCATAGGGACATGGGATTCAAGGATCAGCATAAAGGTTTTTATAATTACGGTTGCAATATGTTTACGAATTATGTCGCTATTGGCATTCATATGGAACAATTACCCCTTGATTCCTATAATATAAGCTATTTTGTCTCTACCGAGACTACCAATCAACAATCATTTTTTTTAGTCAGGTAACCGGCCATGACTTACTTAAAAATTGAGTATCTCTGGATCCACGCCGTGACATTTGTAAATAACGATTTCGCACATTTGGCAATGTGATGTTATAAGTTTATTTATTTCATATTGACTGAAAGTGTTGCATGTTTATGTCTTGAGGCGTTGAATAAAACCAAAAAATATTAGTTAATAATATAAATAGCAAATATTCGAATTGTCAAATTATATTTTCGTATGAATGGAACGTAAAATAATATTTCATTTAATGACGAAAATGAGAATCAAATGGGACCCGATTTTGAAGCTGGGGATGAGATGCATAGTTGCTGTAGTTGCCGATTATCCCAATGATGATTCTTATTGATTAAAAACTTCGGAATAGACACATATATGTTACATGTAAAATGAACTCAGCTCTCATTTTATAAACGGTACTGAATTTATTCATGAACTGTACTGTGACGAGATGAAGAGTAAAATAGCTTTGGCATCTGATGTATCCATGCGATATCTGTGCTTAGAAATGCATCTCATGATAATGGTATCTTTATCGTGCTGAGGGCTAGGAATAAACAATTTATAATAACGGAAAATCTTGGGTAGTGACATATAGGATTGTGTGTCAATAAAATAATAAAAAACAATGTGTCAAAAATGTAAAATCAGTCATCTTGACAATATCCTTTTTAAAAAATAATTTTAAAAAAGGGGGCGCAATTTAACATATGTGTAATAAAAAACTGTTAAGTTAAAAAAACGAAAAGACGAACAAGTCCACAAAACACTACATCGACAATTACGAATGACCACCACGAACCCCTCCAATGACTTGGTCATGCCACAATTAAGAAAAAAGATCGGAATAGTGGTGACCATATTTGGAATAACGTCCGAGGGCATTTGTAACACAAATATTTCATAACGGACAATCAACTGACGATTGCATCCGTAAAACATTAGAGATAATAATTTAACACATGAAACCTTTTTTTCAATAGCTTCATTGTAATTAGCAACCCTCTTTCAATACATGATTATAGGCAACGCACGCTCTGGAATATCGTATCAACTCGGAGATTTATATTTCATTTTCAGGCGCTGATGAAATGTTCACAATAGGGGAAATTATAATCAACTTGTCTATCGTACAGTTTTTCTCTCAACCGACCCTCAATGTATTTTTTTAGATATCGGTCAAGATATTATGCAGGCTTAACTTTATCTGTGGTATCCGTTATTTCATGGTCGTGGGTTATATGCGTTCAACATAGACACTCTTTTTTTTAAAGTTATTTGTGAGAGGAAATCATTTTCTTAGCGGAACGCAAAAATACAGTAAAATGCTGGATTCCTTTCTTTCTTGGCGGTCTCTCTCTCTAATAATTAAAGAAAGAATCAATATATAATCGGTATAAAAATGGATTGTTCTGTCGTTTTAATTTTTACATCATTCGGTCAAAAAGAAAAAAAACGACGTCGCATAATGAAGGAAACACCGTGAGTAAAGTCTAGGTAACCTGTAAATAATTGAGGTTGCTCCTTATGAAAGTTAACTAAAATCTTCTACAAGCGGGGCAAATATCAATCAGTATTTGAAACATCCGTCCCAAATGCATAATAGTAACTAATATTTTGGTCTTAGAATCATGTTCTTTTTTATAAGTGTTCTTATTGGCTTTGAACTAGCTTTCAGTAACTGCTAGAACAAACAGATCTGTGTTTCTTACGTGTTTTCGTAGTTGCTTTTGTGATGAGCAAAGACCTTTTCAAATCACTTTTATATTTGTTTTCTTATGTTCGGATTTTATACCACTGTCCCAGTTTGGGAGGGTCATACGCCGGAAAATGTGTTTTTCCCTGATGCATTCAGTATGTGTGTGTTCCAAGTCAGAAGCATGAATACAGTAGTTGCAGTTTGTTGTTGAATATTATACCTGCTTTTTGTTTCCTGGCTTAGGATATGTGCAAACAAATGCAATCGGTTTAAACGTCTTAACAGGCACCAACCTTCACCCCTATAATGATGGACGATCAACGTTTTGAAAACAGTTATGCCCCTTGGAAATGTAATAAGTGCAACGCGGGGGATATTGGAACTCTGTTCTTTTATTCAAGAAAAATATTCAACTCTTGAACGAACAGCACTGAAAATAAACTCATTCGCAGTCGCATTCGTATAAATTAATGTGTTGTTTGGTCAAGCGTTGATTATTGACCTATATTTAAATTCTTGGATTAGTTATTATATAAATATTTATATGCAACGGGAATGAACTGTAATTGAACAATTTGAATATCATGCATTTGTACGTATATTCAATTATATCTCAAAAGAAAAGCGTCAGATGTGAATTGACACTGATATCTTTTATTATATTTTAGAAATTTTGCTAACATTTAGATTTTAAATATTATGAAAATGTTAATTTGATTTTCAAAAATAGGTATAGAACCAGTTATTCTGGAAACGATCATACAAGAAAGTAGAACATATTTGTTTTTTTAGTTACTTCGCCTTTGTCAACAAGGTATATATTTGTGTAGTTTTACTTTGAACGACAAAATTATTTTACTCGCGTAGTGGTATTAACCATATGTGGATTCTTAAAAATTCTAAAGAACTTCTGGATCTCGGTCTGTTTCTGAGATTGTTTCTAACATAACTTTTGATTTTTTAACCCTGTATACCACCATTCCCCATGTGAAATTATAATTTTTTTGAACATACTTTGAACGACAAAATTATTTCATATTTCTTCCTATGTGACGTTTACATTTTCTAACGTGAAACACGCGAACAATGAATGTGGTTTTTAAATTTGATAGATGCTTTTTGTGCTTTTTTGTTAAATATTTGTTTGTTTTGAGATTGTGAAACAGTGATGACTGCTGTACCCATATTTTGACTATTTTACCTATTATGTCTGTTTTGTTCACGCATCGTTGTAAATATAACGGAATTTGATGCGACTGTCATACAAGTGAGCGGTTTAGCGCTATAAAACCAGGTTCAATCCACCATTTTCTACATTTTTAAATGCCTGTACCAAGTCAGGAATATGACAGTTGTTGTCCATTCGTTTGATGTGTTTTATCATTGATTTTGCCATTTGATCAGGCACTTTCCGTTTTGAATTTTCCTCAGTGTTCATTATTTTTTTTTATTTTACTTTTTAGTATCAAATGAAAGCTTATGGACTGAAGGACTGAAGATAACAGTAAAATCCTTGTAAAAATGTTACATTTAATGATAAAAATTGTGATAGGAGGACACATTTAACCATGTCAGGAATATGACAGTTGTTATTCAATATTCAACGATCCGGATAAACTTATCGATCCTTTAAATAAAGGCAACAGTAGTTTACCGCTGTTCGGAAGTCATAAATCGATTGAGAGAAAACAAATCCGGGTTACAAACTAAAACTGAGGTAAATACATCAACTATAAGAGGAAAACAACGAAACAAACTTATTCTCAAAGGTTATCAAGTCAACACTGTAATTATATCTTTGAATATTGGTTTATTGGTATTATGGTATTAAAATTGATTTTGTTATCAGTAAATTAATATATTACTAAACATTTCGTTATATACATATGCACATTCATGAATCTACAATCCGTCGATACCCGTATCTTGGGATGCACAAGGTGACTGTTTATGACGTCTTTACACTAAATCCATTGGTTTTGATTTGTACTGATTGATATTTTAGTCTTTAATGCATGATTTTGCTGATTAGTTGAATGGCTTTGAACTAGCTGTCAGTAACGTGTTATCGGCATATATCGTCAACATGGAAGACTGTGTTTCTGGTAAAAATTCATTTTTTGTAATTTAGATAAAGGAAATATACTAAATATCTTTACCACAATTATTTTATCTAAGCATTGTTAGAAAATATTGATATTCTAAATGTGTAAAGCTTTTTGATGGAAAGATTGGGATGACATACTGCAATAAGTTTATATACTATTTACATTTATATATAACTATTGCATTATAGATGAAGGTAAATCACTCAAAATAACGTATCTGACTTTATATACATGTGTATAAGCTTGACGACATATCCGATTGAAATGTGCTGTTACGAAAAACTCTAGATTGAAATTTTGATTCTTATTGCCGTTGGAGCGATAGTATGATCCGTTTATGGACTCCTTATGTATCAAGTGCGCCGTTTAATTAACTTTTGAGATGACCCCTGTAATTTTTTTATGTCAGAGTCGGAGTCAACAGTCGGAACCAAGGCTTTCCGTAAATCTCTATTTGCAGATGTCTACTGTCCATCTATTCTCCATTTAAATCAATACTACTCACAACATGTATTATATGAGTGAAACTTCGCAAACCTCTTTCCCAACTTAGTTTGTTTTTGGCACCCTCTGCAGGAATGAAAAAAAAAATGAATTGCAAATTCTAGAAAAGTTTATGATTTTCTGAAACATAAATGCATTTAAAAATTGAATGCTTCTTTTTGTAAATTCATTGGGATGTAAAAGGTTGATAGAAAGACATTTTGTATGGAGCGCGGAAGCGCTTTCCAGCAGCATTTCAACGTTGAAAAGACGTTGAATTAACTGTTGGTTTTGAAATTTAGAACAACCTTGAATATCTGACGTTGAAAAAACGTAATATTTTCAACATTGTATAGACGTTGATTTTTGGTTGAATATTTGGTCATGACATATATAGGCGGTTAGTTTTTCTCGTTTGAATTGTTTAAAACAAATAGTGTCTGGGTCTTCTATCGCGGACAATACGTTGTGGTGTTTGCGTATTGTTGAAGGCCGTATAGTGACTTCCACATCAATGGACTCTGGTGGATATTTGTCTCATTGGCAATCATACCACATCTCCTGATATTTATAATACTTAGTAACCACAAAAAAATATTGACGCCGCATGACTTGACAGAGCTAGGACATCAGCAAGATTTGATCTTTAACAAAAAAACCAGTACAACAGATGTCACATTATGACAAAAGCTCATATAGCCAATAGGTGATCTGGTAAATGAATACAAATAAACTCTTAATTAATTTTTAATATTTTCGTGAAAATGAATTGTAGTCTCTAAACTCCTCTAACCATTTCTGGTGCATATTCCTTCTTTAATTCAGCTTCTGTTATGTTTGTGTCTTCCTGAAAGAAAAAAACACAAATAATATTATGTAAACATAAGTTAACAATTACGTAGAACGTCAAAGGCAGGGAGTACAATGGTATATGAATCCGTTTTTTTTTAAATTAATTTACTGCTTTACATAAACGCGCATCCGTTTTACGATTTTTTGCTACTGTACATGTAGCAATGCCATCTATCTCGAGCACCAGGATCTTTTTCACCAAATGCCACATATTCCGTGAACAAGGATCTATTGTAACAATGCAACCCATCCTGAGCACCAGTATCTATTGTAACAATGCCGCCTATTACGGGTACCAGGATCTATTGTAACAATGCTACCCATCTTGAGCATCGGGATCTATTGTAACAATGCCACCCATCTAGAGCACCAGGATCTATGGATAAATTGCCACCTATCTCGAGCACCAGGATCTTTTGTACAAATGCCAACTATTACGAGCACCAGGATCTATTGTAACAATGTCACCCATCACGAGCACCAGGATCTATTGTAACTATGCAACCCATCTCGAGCACCATGATCTATTGTTACAATGCCACCCATCTTGAGCACCGGGTTCTATTGTAACAATGCCACCAATCTCGAGCACCAGTATCTATTGTTACAATGCCACCCATCTTGAGCACCGGGATCTATTGTAACAATGCCACCCATCTCGAGCACCAGGATCTATTGATAAAATGCCACCTATTTCGAGCACCAGTATCTATTGTAACAATGACACCAGTCTTATTGATTGCAGTTTATGTTTTAAATTTGATATGCATAAAAAAATATCTATACAAATCAAATCAAATGTCTTTATTCCTAATTAAAGGGCCCATATAAAGCATATAAATCATCACAAATCACAAAGTTCATACAGTATCCACACAAACAACACATGCAATCTAACATACATACTGATTATTGATAATTAAAAATGTTAGAAATTAAAAAAAAAATACGTACCTCGACATCTATTACCTTTATCCTTAAATCTTTCCTTTTCATTTTTCTCATAATCAGAAACTCTGTCCCTAATACCTGTACAACAAATAAGAATAACATCGATCATCATCGCCATGCAATATTTCAAATTTGTAAAATTCGATTGAAAAATAAAAAGAAATCATTAAAAATTTCAGAGCATAGTTGACAATAATTATAATAATGTGATTGTGTATGACGGATTAAAATTTTTGATAGAAAAGGGGGAGTTGATAATCTTACTTCGCAAAAGTTCCCTTTCAGTAACAAATCAGCAGTAAAGAAATAAAATAAACTGTATGTAGGATCATGTAGGCTGAGTATGCTGTTCCTAGATTAAAGTACATAATTATATAGAGGTGTAGTCATATTGGAACGTACAACAAAAAAGACGATAGACACACTGAAGCCAGTAATGTTATCTCTACAACATGCAATATGGCGAGATTTTCAAACCATTTCACGTTTGTGCATTACATTATCTCCCAATGTTAACATCACTCAAGTATTAAAAGACAATCAACACAGCAACGGATAATAATTAAAAGAAACACTTATATTTCCTAAATATTGTTCAGGAAAATTGTACAATCTCCTGTGTTTGTATCACACTTGATGATCGCTGCACTACAAAAGTCTAAAAGTCTGAAAAGACCAGTTTTTGTCTTGATTTGCATGAACTTTTACTCGACATTCTCCAAAAGTATGACTCGTGTCTTAATTTTTCTTGACAAATTCTCATTTATATTAAATTTGCATGAAATTTACTCGACATATTCTCGACATTCTGAATATGGTCTTAAAATTTCTTGACAAATTCTTGACATTTGAATACTGTCTTGATATTTCTCGACATATTCTCGACATTCTTATTTTTTCTCAGTATGGCTTGACATATTCTGAACATTTTGAATTGTGTCTTAAATTTACTTGACAGTTCTGAGTTTTACAAATCATGACCAATATTCATGATATAACTTTAATCTTTATTTCTCTTTATATGATAATTACTGTTGTTCCAAGTTACACTTCTTACAACAAAAATAAAAGTTGGGCATGCAAAATAATTGAAAATTTTGGTATATAAATATTTTTTACAAATGCCAATATGGCTATGAAATCTAAAGTATAAAATAATTCAAATGTGGGTGTGTTGATATGAAACAATTTGAATGTGGATTTTTAAATAATTACAAATTTTGATTCCTATATCTTATAAATTAAATGATCAATCATACTGTAGACATATTTCATTCTACATTCATAATATTCAATGTTGATATGGTAAATAATTATTATACCAAAATGTGGTTTATATAAATAGCAAATTATGATGATATACAAATCATTCATTTAACAGAAGAAAAATTTGTGTAATGTCATCTGTTGGAATATATATATTAAGTATTACACATGGACAGGATGTTCCCCATAAAATTAAGGTATTCCACACCCAAGAGTACACGCAACTGTCAAATAGAAATTACTGCTTTACCTGTAATCAGCCATACAACTTATCAGTTGACCGAACATGCCACTACAATTTAAAACGTTTGTTGATGGATGAAAATGAAAATCATCATTTTGATGAAAAAAAATTGAATTAAAATGGATTTTTTTCATCAAAATTATGAAGTTAATTATTTTAACATAAAAACAAATTGAATAATTCCCAAAGATTAAAAGAAAATTATCATCTACTCCAGGAATAATAAAAACAAATGTATTTATAATGGGTTCTATAGAAATCATTGGTCTAATATCAGTTATGAAATGGATCTCAAACAGACATGCACAATATAGTTCTAAACATTCGTTTTCTTTTCAGGAAGGAGTTATCACAAATATTTATTTTTGATAAAAAATTATAAAATTCAACACTTAAATTTGAATAAAAAATGTTTTGGGTTGTTCTAAAAAATGAATAAGGTTTTGAATCAAGATGGGAACAAATTCTTTGACCTAAACGAAAGCCCCCCCCCCCACCTCTTCTTTTATCCACATAACCCAAAAGATGAATTGTGGGGTCCAATAGAGACACATGGTCACATTTTAAAACTGCCTATAAGACACCTATTTTAGTAAAGCAAATTTGACTGGCAGTTTTGCGAACGGCAAAAATCTAAATGCTGTTTGTTAAGTAACTTTGACTTATATTCCAAGTGAAAACAATTAATTAAATGTTTAATAAAAATAAATCAAAATTAAACTACATGGGGAATTATTGAGGGTATTCCAACTTAGTTGCACCAAAAGGGTATCTTACTAGAATGCAGGACAGAAAGTCACAGGACAAAAAGTCACAGACAAAAAGTCACGGACAAAAAGTCACAGGACAAAAAGTCACAATTCAGTTTTGACATTATTTTTCTTTAAACAAGAAAACAATAATTTAAAAAATAAAATTTTTGTTTTTTCTTGACATATTATATATGAAGCAACTTTGTAATTAAAATTTATTCAATACATATCAATAATGATCAAATAATTGCTATGGAAACGAAATGTTAAAGTGGCTTGGTACTTAAATGGCTTCATTGTGCCAAAAAATATATCCTTTGCATGATTAAAATTTAATAAATTTTCATTTATCAAGGCTTATGAACAATTTCCTAAACTTAAAAATGAATATATGTAATAAAAAGAAAATATTTCAAGATCTTTCTCTTATACATTCAAACAATTGTCAACAAATTATTTGTGACTTTTTGTCCTGTGATTTTTTGTCCTATCAAATTTGTGACTTTATGTCCTGTGACTTTTTGTCCTGTGACTTTCTGTCCGTTTACCTCTTACTATACCAAATTGATCCTTGATTCTTCAAAGTTTAGTTTAGCCATAATAAAAAGGAGTAAATAACAGCAATCGAATGTCATAAACAGTGCAGAATAAGTCTGTTCACATTTAAGGCCAAATTTATACTGTTGAGATAGTGTCAAGACATATTTAAGACTGTCAAGAATGTGTCGAGACATATTCAGACATTATTTAGAATGTCAAGAATATGTCGAGACATATTCAGACATTATTAAGTATGTCAAGAATATGTCAAGACAGATCGAGACAAATTTAAGACAGTCAAGAATTGGTAGAGACTAATCCAGACTCTTATCAGATGATACAGGAAGTGTCGAGAAATTTTAAGACAATGTTCATACTGTCAAGACACTTGTCAAGAAAAATCAAGAACCTTCTTAGACAAATTCATACTATGTCAAGAATTTTTAAAAATTATTTAGACAAATTAAGAATGTCGAGTAAAAATTCATGCAAATTCAGACAAAAACTGGTCTTTTCAGACTTTTTGACTTTTGTAGTGCTGTCGCGTTTAAAAAAATGGAGGTCACACGCGTTCGGTCATACATTTGTCAGCATCATGTCAAGTGATAATTCTAGCAATAGATTATTGGGAGTGCTAATCCTCGTGTATCAGCTGTGTAGATGCCGCACTTTCACACGCTGTGATTTATCTATGTTTAAAATATTTCCGGATAATAACAGATTAGTTAGTATTTTATTTCGATGAATGATAATTTATATTTTTGTATACTTTTTACGATTTTGATAAACGTCCCGGTTAGACATCGTTTTGAGCTTGTATTTCTTTTAAATATTCCTGATTTTACTAGATATTGTACAAAATAATTTAAAAGGCGACATTGATTACAATTTTCGATAGCAAAATCCTTATTTATGAACTTTTGTTGATGCAACAACAAACGATGTACAACCATAATTATTCCTCTTTAACATCGATGGCTGATATTTTCTTAAACCTATGCATACAATCTGTTTTCTCGACAAACCTCCATTGTCGACATGTCACCCAACATTAACCGTTGAAACAACATATTTACTTCAACCTAACTTCAACATTAAAAGTTCAACTAAAATTCAACGTTTAAAAAAGACCTAACTTTCTGCAACATAACTTCGACGTTGCTATTACAACGTTAAAACAACGTTGAAGCAACGTCAGGGAAAAATATCAACCACATTTCAACGTTAAAATGACTTTGTGTGCCGGGTGGGTTCATTCTAAAAATGTGTGCACGGTCAACGCTTTTACAACCCTATGAAATTACTAAAAGAATAATTCAATATTATAATAAATATTACATTTTTTTCGCTATGATCATGAAAAAATGATTACTACCAAGTGTCACTTTTTTTTTACCTGTGCATTTTATCGTGTTTCCTCGTGAATGTTACAATCATTTTGAAATGAATGTTAATTCAAGAATGACGCAAGATTGCTATTTGCCAATCAAAATAACGTATTACAATGAAACATACATCTAATGTAATTATTTAAAATTTAATCAACTAGTTCCTGCCATGCCTTAAAACTTTTCCAGGTGCACAGGTTTGTCTGTACTCAGAGTAAAATGTGTGGTGAAAATACGGCCATATTAGTCAAAACGTTATGATGAACCTTAAATAAGTAGATGATACTGACATACAAGACACTTCATTTCGCAAGACATGACGAAGATCACGTAAAACGCTTGACAATACCGGAAAGGCCAAATAAATAAAAATTTGAGACACATAAAACCGTTAGAACAAAATAGGAGGTCACAACCAATGAGGTTATTTATTGATTAAAACATTGCGCTTGAAGGGTAAAACAGGTTAGTACAGAAGCAGTGGAGTACCTGTTATAACCCCTGTAAGTCTTAAACAAGAATAACTTAATAATGAAACCATCTCCACACCAAGAATAACTTAATAATGGAACCATCTCCACACGAAGGATAACTTAATAATGGAACCATCTCCACACCAAGAATAACTTAATAATGGAACCATCTCCACACGAAGGATAACTTAATAATTGAACCGTCTTCACACGAAGGATAACTTAATAATGGAACCATCTCCACACGAAGGATAACTTAATAATGGAACCATCTCCACACCAAGAATAACTTAATAATGGAACCATCTCCACACGAAGGATAACTTAATAATGGAACCGTCTCCACACGAAGGATAACTTAATAATGGAACCATCTCCACACGAAGGATAACTTAATAATAGAACCGTCTCCACACGAAGGATAACTTAAAATTGGAACCATCTCCACACGAAGGATAACTTAATAATAGAACCGTCTCCACACGAAGGATAACTTAATAATGGAACCATCTCCACACGAAGGTTAACTTAATAATGGAATCATCTCCACTGAATCACTGGTTACTGGTCGCTCTATCGTTGATTAGGTAATCGTTCTCTTATTGCCATTATACATTCTGATAAGTTTATGAATATGAATGTTTTCTTAACACTAATCGGCAAATATATTGTTCATTTTGGGTACTACAATAGATTTTACAAGAACTCATAAAATATGTTGTTAAAATGGATGCCCCCTACGCATAAAAAGGGTATTATTTAGATAATCTTTACTAGTCGGCGCGGGACGTTTACGCTTTTTCATAGGACATTTGCACTTTTTATGGACGTTTGCGCTTCAATTTATAGAACATTTACGCTTCAAAAAAGGTCATTTGCCCATACTAGTATCATGATATAGCTGCAATATACTCACGACTGTGTTTATTTACCTGTTTTAATCTTATTTTGTTCTTCACGTAACGCATTTACGTCTGCTGTAATTTGATTTATTTCTTTCTTGTGGGCATTGTCTTTTTCTATCATTTCTTTACGAAGTGTATTAATTTGCTCTTTCGTAGTATCCAATTCTACTTTCACATGTTTAAGTTCATTTCTTGTCGTATCTAGTTCTACTTTCACTTGTTTAAGTTCATTTCTTGTCGTATCTAGTTCTACTTTCACAAGTTTAAGTTCATTTCTCGTCGATTCCAGTTCTACTTGCACTTGTTTAAGTTCATTTCTCGTCGATTCCAATTCTACTTTCACTTGTTTAAGTTCATTTCTCGTCGATTCCAATACTACTTTCACTTGTTTGAGTTCATTTTTAGTCGATTCCAATTCTACTTTCACTTGTTTAAGTTCATTTTTAGTCGATTCCAATTCTACTTGCGCTTGTTTAAGTTCCTTGCTTGTCGATTCCAATTCTACTTTCACTTGTGTAATTTCGTTTTTCGTCGATTTCAATTCTACTTTCAATTGTGCAAGTGCCTTGTTGTTCGATTCGAATTCTTCCTTCACTTTCTTTATTTCATTTCCATGTTGCAGTAACTCGTCTTTTATTTGGATTATATTTTGTTCCACTTTATGCACATATAATGCAGCAAGCAAAACAAATACAGACAGTAGGAAAACAACTAAATAATTCCCCATTACTGTTATATTTCAAAACATAAAATGTCCTTATTAGTTACCTTCACAGATGACTGACATGTTTAAATATTGTTTGAACAAAGAAGTTTAAATCCCATGAGGGTCTGACTGGTCGTTCTGTATTCTTTAAATATTAGCCATTTTTAGCTCACCTGGCCCACAGGGCCAAGTGAGCTTTTCTCATCACTTGGCGTCCGTCGTCCGTCGTCTGTCGTCGTCCGTCGTCGTTAACTTTTACAAAAATCTTCTCCTCTGAAACTACTGGGCCAAAGTTAAGCAAACTTGGCCACAATCATCATTGTCGACATGTCAACCAATATTAACCGTTGAAACAAAATATTTACTTCAACCTAACTTCAACATTAAAAATTCAACTAAAATTCAAAGTTGAAAAAAGAACTAACTTTCTGCAACATAACTTCGACCGACATTGCTATTACAACGTTAAACAAACGTTGAAGCAACGTCTGGGGAAAAATATCAACCACATTTCAACCGTTGAAATGACTTTGTGTGCCGGGTGGGTTCATTCTAAAAATGTGTGCACGGTCAACGCTTTTACAACCCTATGAAATTACTAAAAGAATAATTCAATATTATAATGAATATTACATTTTTTTCGCTATGATCTTGAAAAAATCATTACTACCAAGTATCACTTTATTTACCTGTGCACTTTATCGTGGAAATGTGTTTCCTCATGAATGTTACAATCATTTTGAAATGAATGTTAATTCCAGAATGACGCGAGATGCTATTTGCCAATCAAAATAACGTATTATAATGAAACATACATCTAATGTAATTATTTAAAATTTAATCAACTAGTTCCTGCCATGCCTTAAAACTTTTCCAGGTGCACAGGTTTGTCTGTACTCAGAGTAAAATGTGTGGTGTAAATACGGCCATATTAGTCAAAACGTTATGATGAACCTTAAATAAGTAGATGATTTTTTTACAAAACATTTTCCTCTGAAACTACTGGGCCAAGTTCATTAAAGATAGAGACAATTGTAAGCAGCAAGAATGTTCAGTAAAGTAAAATCTACAAACACATCACCATCACCAAAACACAATTTTGTCATGAATCCATCTGTGTCCTTTGTTTAATATGCACATAGACCAAGGTGAGCGACACAGGCTCTTTAGAGCATCTAGTTTCTCTTTTCTTTATTTTCGCCCATTATTCTCTATTTTTTTCATGTTTAAATATCCTATTATTCTCCTTATTTTTGTCCCATTTTTCTTTATTCTTTGATTTTTAATCCATTATTCTTTATTCTGTAAACCACATCCACACCATTTCTTGATATTGATATAATATACTTGAAGTATGTGAAAAGATAAGCCTATTCAGTCCCACCTGTGATTTTTTCATTACATTTTGTGTGAAGGAACAAAAAATGATTAAAAGAAATTAAGGGTCACCGACTTCGTTATGTCACTATAGCAACTTCAGTTTCGTGTTTTCCCCGAAATATACAATATTTTTTTGTTTTTTTGTTTTTAGAAACTGCAATAATCTAATAGTATCGAACCTACAAGCATAATTCTTTTTTAGAACATACGATTTGTATCTATCAACTAAACATTCTAGAATTTTTGGTGTTCTGATCCGTAAAAATATGATTTATCTCATGCCTGCAAATAATGATACGCAGGACTGATGTATGCTGCCATTACATCAAAAATGTAATCCTTGCAATTTTGAGTTAACAACTTTTATCCTTATTATAAAGTTACTGAATACAAATCCCTCTTAATTCAGCCACACATCATCTGTGCATGTTCGTGCAATTATAGTTCATCAATCATTGAATTGGTGCACTGAAATTGTGGTGTTAATCATTCAATATTGACATCAGTGTTAGAAAGTTTAATGGATACTAGTTCACATAGGAAATATATGAGTAAATATGACAAGACAACTGTATGTTATGACACTGGTAAGAATGATCTACAAATTATTGAAGGCTATCGTAGCACTTATAAACGTTTGATAAGAGTGAATACCATTGTTTGTATAACAAACATACGGAACGCCGGAACTGTCTTATAGTGTAAATATTTAATGTGTTTTGTCGCTTTGCCTTTACGTCCTGTCATATCTACTTTATGTTATGTACATGTGCCTTTATTTCCTGACATTGCATCTCTGTGTTACGTCAGATTAATTATTTGTTTGGTCAATCAATTGTATGATATGTCTTTGCTAAACTTTGTTGTGTGCAATAGACATTACATTATGCTATAACTACTATATATTCTGTGAATACCTCCAAACTTTATGATCAACCACCTTTACATTCTTTCATAATTTCTCTATGTTGTGTCTATTCTTCATCTACGTAAGTCAGTTAATACTTGCGTCCTGTCTCAAATGTGATTCTTATGCTGAATATTCTAAACGTTTTGTTTTGATACATCTTTGTTCTATTAAACTTCATTATATTATAGTCTAATGGCTTTATGTTGTGTTTATACATATGTATCTCCAGTGAAAAACATAATACATCATGGTATAGTTCATATGCGTTTTGCCGAACATTTGATACTCTCTGTTAGCGTTCATTACGTCATGTACAGATGCCTTTTATTTTATGTTCAAACAACTTATCTATTATGTGCAAACACTTATAACGTTTTGTGCAAACAACTTATACGTTTTGCGCAAACATCGTTTACGTTATGTGCAAACACCTATTACGGTATGTGCAAACACCTAGTACATTTTGTGAAAACACCTATAACGTTATGTGCAAACACCTATTACGTGATGTTTAACACCTATTTCATTATGTGCAAACATCTATTACGTTATGTGCAAATACCTATTACATTATGTGCAAACACCTATTACGTTATGTCCAAATGCCTATTGCATTATGTGCAAACACCAATTACGTTATGTACAAACACCTATTACGTTATGTGCAAACACATATTACGTTCTGGTAAACGCTTTATTGACACAGATTAAAACAAAACGCATCAATGATATACACTTTGAAAATTAAGAAAATTACAAGTTTGAGCTTTCTAAAAAGCTGTGGACTGCTTCGCTGTAAATATGTGTGCATCGGGTTGTTGATTTGGGATTGGAAATGTGGTATTTTTAGATATTGATTGATGTAAAAATGCTATAAAATTTTTAGTTTTTAGGGGAAATTATATTGTTCTTCTTTACGAGTGTGCGTTATACACCCATGCTTTAAAAATTTTGTTCACTTTACTTGTTGAAAATTAAAACATTTACAAATATACAGAATTGACTCTAGTTTCCAAAAAATGCAACCGAAAGGAACAATACAATATAAAAAGAAGATTTGGTATGAATGCCAATGTGACAACTCTTCACAAGAGACCACATGACGCAGAAATTAAAAACGATATGTCACCGTACGGTCTTTACCAATGAGCAAAGCCCATTCCGCACAGTCAGCTATTAAAAGGCCCCGAAATGACAAATGTAAAACAATTCAAACCAAAAAAAAACTAGCGGCCTAATTCATGTACCAAAAAATGAACTAAATACAAATAAGTAACACAACGACAAACGACAACCACTGAATTACGGGCTTCTGACTTGGGACAGGTACATACGGAATGTGGCGGGGTTAAACATTTTGATGGGAGCCGAACCCTCCCCTTAACAGGGGACAGTGGTGTAACAGTACACCATAAGAACAAAGTATAAACACTAGTTGAAAAAGGCTTAACTCATGAGTTGGATACACATAGAAAAACATCTAACAAAAACATAGAGAGGACGTGGCCCAGTAATTGTACGTCCCAACGAAAAAAGCATACTAAGTACAGATCTGAGAGTGCTCGCAGTTATTAACAGCCGTTAGTTCAAAGTTCACATTGTTTCTCCCGTCTGCAACCTCGGACTAGAAATATAACGGGTGTCAGAATGATTTGTTATTACCCTCCCAGTTGGCTATTCTAGTGAGAAACGTATACCCTTTTAATGCTACTAATGCAATAACGTCTCCCGTGATTTATGTAGCAGCTAAGGAATCCTGCAATTTTTTTTAGATTTTATTGTCGTTCATTTCCCATAACAGTCGTGTATATTATTCTGAATAACCTTCCTAAGACTTACTATTTGCTACGTCCCTGACAAGGCGTGTTGAGACGGATGGGTGTCCTGAAAAGGGAAGGGGGGTGGTTAGGTGGCCCCGCCCTTCTTATCACAAACTTTTTAAAAACTAACAGGGATTATAGGTATGATAAGTTATTGCAACTGGCCCCCTATTTTCATTGAAATTAGAATGAAGAAAAATCCAAGCAATATGATTATTTTTTAAAAAATGATATGGTGTCTCATCTTACACAAAGTCAATGTAATTTTTCTTTGTCAGTGTGTGAAAATTATTAAATACCTCTCTCTTAAAACGTAGCTTTTATGAAAATCAGAAGTGATCGCATCATGGCATGCATGCAGTTTGAGAAATTTTTAACTATGAGCGGACCTCTGAGGAGCGGACACGAGAACCACGAAGATATTTCAATGTTTTGTTTGTTGGAAGCAAATAATTTTCTGTTTTCAATATATTCGTGGTACTCGCGTCCGCTCATGTCAAATAATTCTACACCAAAAAATCCTTGTTTTACGGATAGGTCGATTGATATGTGAACCAAGGACCGGAACGAAGTTGCATTTCCGAATCTGCATGAGTATTTTATTTTAACTCAGGTGTTCGTGATTGAGTTTAAAGTTAAATGCCGGAGAAAAAAAGATTTTTTGTTCTTTATGTTATTTTTAAAGTCGGGGAAAGTAAAGGAACATGCGATTTTGCAACATTTTTAAGTGTCACTGACACTTTCAGTGTTGACAACCAACAACCAACAAACTATACATTTAACTAAATTAAATGAATGTAAATTAACCATATCAAATTAAAACCCTTTTTATCCGTGTAAATACGGTAAATGTAACTGGAAATTTAGATTGATTTCACGTGGAAACTTGAACGGAGGTAATTTCCCCTGTCAATGAATTTTAAAGGGAATTATTTGAAATACTTCTTTGTGGATAATTTTAGAAATAAAAAAACTGGATTTATTAAATAAAATGATAAATGTTTCAAATGTATAACACGTCTAAAATAGAAATGCTGTTAGGATTAGATAAAATTTTGCAACTTTGAAAAAGGGTATGCAAGTATTGTAAACCTATTAAAAAATAAAAAGACAAATATAAGACTATATATTATCTCAACAGCAATTTAAAGGCCGACTTTCAAGTTCCTACGAGGCAATGCATATGCATGCTTCATTCAATATCATCAAAAATGCATTCTGTTATACGCGGATATTAGCTGATCAGCTTTTACTTGCAGAATACTGACAATACAATATGTTGGAAGTTTCAGTTATGAACAAAAAAAGTTTTAATTAATTCTATCTTTTCTGTGACTATTTCATTTCTTTTCACTATTTCTGTTTTACAATCTTTCTTCTAATTATAAAAGAACATGAAGAAGTGGCTATATGATAAATAAGGTACTTGATAACCCATAAAAGGCTAATATTACTAATTTTTGTAAAAGAAATACATTCGATTTATCATTTTCAGGATTGCCTAAAGATAATATGTTATTTTTTAATGATATCTTTTGTTTTAGCGAGAGAAATTTATGTATTACTGAAAAATTATTACACCAGGGTTTTCGATATCACAAACTAGTCAAAACATTTACTAAATTTTATCATCGGTACAAGGACATTATTCGTAAATATAACTCAACATGCAGACATCTTATACGTTCATAACATCCAATCTGTTATGGTAATTTTCTTTACAAAGCACAAAAATGTCAGTATACACCTCAAAAACTAACAAAACCTTTAAACTGACTTATTAAGAAGGCATATAGTTACGATACTGTTGTCAGGTCATTAAAGATTGCATATTTTGGCTTTAATATTGATTCACTTATAGGGTCTTTTCGTCGGAATTAAACACATTTATTCTAAAACCAGTTGTTGGCATGACACGGGTTATGTTCTTCTCATATATTTTATGATGGTATAATACTAAACCCTAACGGGAGGAATTGTGCTTGATAGTCATATGATAAAGACATAATCTTTCAATCAGTTTAATTGAGGTCTGGAGCTGGCATGTCAGTAACTGCTAGTAGTCCTTTGTTAATTTATGTATTATTGTCATTTTGTTTAGTTTCTTTTGTTACCTATTCTGACATCGGACTCAGACTTTTCTTAAACTGAGTTTTACTGTGCGTATTATTGTGTGTTTGTTTTTTCTACATTGGCTAGAGGTATAGTGGGAGGGTTGAGATCTCAAAAAACATGTTTAACCCCGCCGCATTTTTGCGCCTGTCCCAAGTCTGGCCTTTGTTAGTCTTGTATGAAATTTTAATTTAGTTTCTTGTGTATAATTCGGAGTTTAGTATGACGTCCATTATTACTGAACTAGAATACATATTTGTTTAGGGGCCAGCCGAAGGACTCCTCCGGGTGCGGGAGTTTCTCGTTGCATTGAAGACCCATTGGTGGCCTTCGGCTGTTGTCTGCTCTATGGTCGGGTTGTTGTCTCTTTGACACATTCCTCATTTCCATTCTCAATGTTATTTTATATATTTATCTTTTGACTTAGATCACACAAAAAAAATATAAAAGAACGCAAAATCACCGCCCACTTTCCTCTCGGTCCTAGTTAAAAAATATCACTGCGTAGACCAATTAACAATACAGCTGTACAGTTTACATCAATTTACTCAATGTTCAAAATAATATGGATGGTACTACTTTTTACTCCATAAGGTGACGATTTATATTATAATTTTAAAATATTTCTAAGAGAATTAAATAAATGGACGTTTATGTAAAGTTTGTAAGTCAGCAGCCAAGTTAATACATCAATAATTTCTACTCTAGTAATTCTCAGCTAATTTTTTTTTTGTGTCCCGGGTACAGAGGTAAAGGGCGTGCATTCGTCCTCCCGTTAGTTAGTCTGCTTTGTATCAGGTAAAAATTTGTGATCAAGGTAATTTACCCATGAATTTTTGTCACACCAACTTGAAACTTAAAATACAAGTTATTTACGATGAGATCTTTCAAATTATAGAATTTAGACACCCCACCCAATTTAATGGTGCACAGAACATAGAAATATGAAAGCGCAAAATAAGTATTATCTGCAGTGATAGTCTCTGGTTAAGTAGTTTACTTTACCCCGAATTAAGTTGTGGTCACATACAGTTGAATCACATAACACATGGTAGTTCTATCGGGGCATGGTGCTATGGACACATAGCATTGATTATTTTTATATATAACCCCGTACATGCATAAAAATATCAAAGTAAAATCGACTAAATGTTCACACACTTTAAATATCAGGCAACCAAAATCTCTGTAATGACAATTTAAGTTACAATTAAGCATTTGCAGATATGTAAACCATCTTTTTATTCAATGAATAACTGCATGTATGGTTTTAACAACCTGTTACGTATATGCGAAAGAAAAGAACTACTGGTTTAAGTTAAAGTACTCAGTCTTTGGGCCAAAAAAAGGAATCAATTGAAACCTTACCCATGAATGAAACTGTCTATTCCTCAGATCTTGCATAAGTGAAACAAACATTTTTTGCGAAAAATGAGTGTGTGGGGGGGGGGGGGTGGGGGGGTGGGGGGGTAGCTTATCGTACCTAATCCCTGTTAGTTTTTAAAAAGTTTCAGATAAGAGGGGCAGGCCCCTTGATCCTTGATCACCTCCCCCCCCCCCCCCCCATCAGGACACCCACCCGTCTCAATACGCCTTGTCAGGGACGGAGAAAATAGTAAGTCTTAGGAAGGTTATTCAGAATAATATGCATGACAGTTATGGGAAAAGAACGACAATAACATCTAGGAAAATTGCAGGCGTCATTGCATTGGTAGCATTAAACTGGTACACATTTCTCGCTTGAATAGCCTACTGGAAGGGTAATAACAAATCATCCTGACACCCGTTATATTTCTAGTTCGAGGTTGCAGTCGGGAGAAACAACGGGAACTTTGAATTAACGGCTGTTAATAACTGCAAGTATATTCAGATCTGTACTTAGTGTGCTTTTTTCGTTGGGACGTACAAGTACTGGGCCATGTTCACTCTATGTTTTTGTTAAATGTATTTCTTTGTGTATCCAACTCATGAGTAAAGCCTTTTTCCAACTAGTTTTTATAGTTTGTTCTTATGTTGTAATGTTACACCACTGTCCCATGTTAAGTTTTAGTTTAAACATATTTTATTTACTCAAAGTGAAATGGATTGGATACAAGTAAACCATACTTATGAAGTCCGCTCCGAATAACAATAAATTACAATACAATATTATTAATATGAGCATGCAATAATTCAAAATATACAATACAGTCCCATGTTAAGGGGAAGGTTCGGTTCCCATTAAAATGTTTAACCCCGCCATATTCTGTATGTACCTGTCACTAGTCAGGAGACCGTAATTCAGTGGTTGTCGTTTGTTGTTGTGTTACTTATTTGTATTTAGTTCATTTTTTGGTACATAATTTAGACCGCTAGTTTTTTGGTTTGATCTGTTTTACACTTGTCATTTCGGGGCCTTTTAATAGCTGACTGTGCGGAATTGGCTTTGCTCATTGGTAAAGACCGTACGGTGACCTATCGTTTTAATTTCTGCGTCATGTGGTCTCTTGTGAAGAGTTTTCACATTGGCATTCATACCAAATCTTCTTTTTATATTGTATTGTTCCTTTCGGTTGCATTTCTTTGAAACTAGAGTCGATTCTGTATATTTGTAAATGATTTAATTTTCAACAAGTAAAGTGAACAAAATTTTTAAAGCATGGGTGTATAACGCACACTCGTAAAGTAGAACTACATAATTTCCCCTAAAAACTAAATACTTTTATAGCATGTTTATATGAATCAATATCTAAAAATACCACATTTCCAATCCTAAATCAACAACCCGATGCACACATATTTACAGCGAAGCAGTCCACAGCTTTTTAGAAAGCTCAAACTTGTTATTTTCTTAATTTTCAAAGTGTATATCATTGATGCGTTTTGTTTTAGTCTGTGTCAAAAAAAGCGTTTACCAGAACGTAATAGGTGTTTGCACATAACGTAATATATGTTTGGACATAATTGAATAGGCATTTGCACATAACGTAATAGGTGTTTGCACATAACGTAATAGGTGTTTGCACATAACGTAATATATGTTTGGAAATAATGGAATAGGCATTTGCACATAACGTAATAGGTGTTTGCACATAATGTAATATGTATTTGCACATAACGTAATATATGTTTGGACATAATGGAATAGGCATTTGCACATAACGTAATAGGTGTTTGCACATACTGTAATATGTAGTTGCACATAACGTAATAGGTGTTTGCACATAATTGAATAGGTGTTATACATAACGTAATAGGTGTTTGCACATAACGTTATAGGTGTTTGCACAAACTATAATAGGTGTTTGCACATAACGTAATAGGTGTTTCCACATAACGTAAACGATGTTTGCACAAAACGTTATAAGTGTTTGCACATAATGTATTAGGTGTTTGAACATAATGTAAACGGCATGTTCACATGACGTAATGAATGCTAACAGAGAGTATCAAGTGTCCGGCAAAACGCATATGAACTATACCATGATGTATTATGTTTTTCACGGGAGATACATATGTATAAAAACAACATAAAGCCATTAGACTATAATATCATGAGGTTTTCATAGAACAAAGATATATCAAAACAAAACGTTTAGAACATTCAGCATAACAATCACATTTGAGACAGGACGCAATTATTAACTGACTTACGTAACGGAGGAATAGTCACAACATAGAGAAAATATGAAAGAATGTAAAGGTGGTTGATCATAAAGTTTGGATGCATTCACAGAATATATAGTAGTTACAGCAAAATGTAATGTCTATTGCACACAACAAAGTTTAGCAATGACATATCATACAATTGCTTGACCAAACAAATAATAAATTTGACAAAACACAGAGATGCAGTGTCAGGAAATAAAGACACATGCACATAACATAAAGAAGAAATGACAGGACGTAAAGGGAAAGTGACAAAACACATTAAATATTTACACTATGAGACAGTTCCGGCGTTCCATACAAACACAATTGAACCACTCCTGCGAGCTCGAGGTCAGCCTTTTCATTTATTGTGGTTTGTTTTTCTAAATCTTTATTCAATTTTTTCCTGTTCAAATTCCTGTGTTTTCCTGCATATTTTCATATTCGAAACATTTTGAAAGTGTAATTCATGAGAAGTGGATTTTCATAATTTTCCTTCTAGTACCATGATATTTTACTTGAAAAGTTCGATAAGTTTTATTTTTCAGCAAAGCAAAATATAAGCAAAATTATATTTTGCTTGAAAATTTGTTCATTTTTTTCAATAAAGGAACACATTTCTAAATCTCCTTGATTTATATATTAATTTTCAACTTCTATTAAAATCATCTATGTGACTCTAAAAACCTATTATTGAGTAGTGTGAAAAATGGTTATTTATGCCCAAAAATAAAAGGATCTAACTAAGTAAGGAACTGTATTTTGGAAAAGTCGTCACAAAAATAGATTAAGCACGATTTTAACGAACGTAATCTATGTATTACTGGTAAATCATTAAGCCAGGTATTTCGTTACCACAAATTACTTGAAACCTTTACTAAATTCTTCCATAGATATAAAGATTTGGTTTTGAAGTTTGGTTGTACCAGAAGAAAACTTATTTCAAACGGGATAGCACATCCTCATTTTTTACGGAAATGTTGTTTACCGTGCCCAGAAATTTAAAAACGATCCTTGTAAACTTATCGATCCTTCAAATAAGCTTATTCTAAAAAGTTACCAATTCAACATTGTAATTAGATATATTGTTTTTATTAGTATTAATATTGATTTTTTTATCAGTAAATTTTAAGCAAACCAAATATTATTGTTATATACATATACACATTTATGAATCTACAATCTGAGGATACCTGTATCTTGGCAATGCACAAGGTCATATTTTCTCTGACTGTTTATGATGTCTTTACACTGAATCCATTGGATGTTGGATATGTAGTGATTGATAATTTGGTCTTAGATGCATGATTTTTTTTATTAGTTATTTGTGGCTTTGAACTAGCTGCCAGTAGTTTTGAGTACTATCAGATCAGTATTTAGTGTCTTTTTGTTGTTAAGATATACAAGTACCATGTCCACTCTGTGTTTTTGTTAGCTGTATATTATTTGTATCCTTCTGATGAGTTAAGCCTTTTCCAACTGATTTTTATAGTTCGTTCATAGGTTGTACTGTTACACCACTGTTCCATGTTAGGCGGAGGGTTGGGATCCCGCTTACATGTTTAACCCCGCTACATTCTGTATGTATGTGCCTGTCCCAAGTAAGGAGCCTGTAATTCAATGGTTGTCGTTTGTTGATGTGATACACATTTTTTTCGTTCATTTTTTTAACATGAATTAGCCCGTTTTACATTTTGTCATTTTGAGGCCTTTTATAGCTGACTATGCGGTATGGGCTTTGATCATTGTTGAAGGCCGTACGGTGACCAATAATTTCTGTGTCATTTGGTCTCTTGTGGGGAGTTGTCTCATTGGCAATCATACCACATCTTCGTGGATAAGCGGAAGATAATTTGGATGCACGCGTTGTGCACTCTTGAAGCTGATGAACGCACTGAGATAAATAAAAACAGGTTTTCATACAATTATTACAATAAACGATTAGATATGATAGTACAAAATGTACAGTAAGCTACAAACATTTCTTATCAACATCCAATTTCACCTGGATGGCTGCATACATCTTATGAAACAGATTGTCTAGCGAAATATCGAGCGAAATATAAAGTGAAGCTTTTATATATAACAATTAGTGTTATTATATTCATTAATATTCCAAAACTTCATTCTTGAACATTGATATAATAAAATTTTGTAACTGCATCAGTTCATTTTCAATGATCCACGCCTATGTAGATTGTTGCTGTTTTAAGATCCTAGATATGTATAATAGGATGCCGTGTACTAATGAGTATATATGTCTTAACATGTTAGGTGTGTGGTGAAAATTGTCTGTAAGTTCGTCTCTCGCGAGATTGAGATGACTTACAAATCACGTCTGTTTGTACAGATGAATTTGAGGGTGATAATGTCCTTAACACTGTTTGGTTATTCTATATGAATTATGATTTGATCGTCCTTGTATCTTTACTACATTTATAACATGTATAAAGATAAGATATGTAAGTTGTCGGCACCTGTTTATGCACAATCTATACAGATAAACTATAAATAGAATTCACATCTGTGTATACATTATCTATATATCAATATGCCTGCTGCTAGTTGAAACCATAGTAAGTAGAACTCATGATTCAATCAAAAGCTGTGTATGTTAAAAAAAATGCTCATTAAAAGCTTTCTTTTTGTGTATTGGATTTAAAGTAGTGGTTAAATTAGCATATTTTTCTAAACATGCTTATTGTATGGTCGTCGAAAAATATAAAAAAAAATGTAAGGAGATGATTTAAAAATCGAATTTGCGGCTGGTACTGTGACATTGTTTTGTTTGTCTTTTAAGTAGTTATATATATACCATTTGAGTTAAAAGATATCTCACATAGTTCTGAAAGAGGGGCGAAAAATACCAGAGGGACAGTCAAACTCATAAATTGAAAATAAACTGACAACGCCATGGCTAAAAAATAAAAAGACAAACAGACAAATTATAGTACAGAAGACAACAAAGAAAACTGAAGACTAAGCAACACGAACCCCACCAAAAACTGGGGGTGATCTCAGGTGCTCCAGAATGGTAAGCAGATCCTGCTCCACATGTGGCACCCGTCGTGTTGCTTATGTTATTACAAATCCAATTAATTGGGCTTGCTCATTTTTCCATATGTCTTGAATATCTGCAAAAATAGTCTAAAATTAGAGACGTTCTTTCTTACTGACAAATCTGAAAGTGTTAAGAGAAATATAATGCCAAGAACTCCATAAATAATCATGAGTTCACTAAACAGACAACGGCAAAAACATTTTTTTTAAATGTGTTCCAAAACGTTTAGCAAAAAATCAAGCACAGTCAAATTTAAAGACATGTATGTTAGCAAAGCGGATTAAATATTACTTATACTATCAAGTATCTTTTGTATTTCAATAACAGTTAGTCCAGATTGTGTGTTATTGTTATCACTACAAAAGTGAATTTGGTTTGTGATTATGGTAGAAGAGTAATTGACTAATTATTTGGAGAATTTACGGGCTTTATCAATTTAATAGATAAAGATGGTAAAGTATATTACAGGTAATATGTTTAAACGCTTTAATTGGGCTTGCTCATTTTTCCATATGTCCTGAATATCTGCAGAAATAGTTTAAATTTAGAGACGTTCTTTCTTACTGAATTTTTTTTTAAGGAATTTTGGTCCTCAATGCTCTTCAACTTCGTACTTTATTTGGCCTTTTCAACTTTTTTGGATTCGAGCGTCACTGATGAGTCTTTTGTAAAAGAAACGCGCGTCTGGCGTAAATAAAAAATTTAATCCTGGTATCTATGATGAGTTTATTTAAACTACACAGCGATCATGGTTAAACATCCATATTTATAAATGTCAATACAATTATCTGTAAAATTATTAAAACTAAGATATTCCCCCCAGATATATCAAATATGCAATGAAGTTCCTGTTACTATACTCTTTCTATGCAACTACGGACCTATGCACCAACTCTTCTCATGCTTTCGTCATATCTGAAAATACGATTGATGTTATGCTTTAAATATTAATTTTGAAATTTCATGTTATAACATAGTAAGTCTAAACAACATATAATTAACTCTCGATTTATCTAACTCGGTTAATTCGAAATTTTCGAATATCTTCAGAAAAAGCGGATCAATATTATTATTGATTTAAGTTTTCTGCTGTTTGTATATTGAAGTGATCGCTACATGATCTAGTTCCCAGTGGAGCTTTAAGATTGTTTGAAACAATTAGAATCTTTCTTAGTGACATTCCAAACTACATTGCATCAAATTTGGACTAGTAATCTGGTAACATTGATGTTTTAAATGGTCTTGCTCATTTTTCCAGATGTCACTAATTTAGGTTTTCAACTGTCGGTTTATTGACGTAATATCTAGTTCACCTACCAGTGGAGCTTTTAAATTGTTTGACACAAATGGCATTCTTTCTTTCTGACATCCCAAACTATATGTAACATTGATTTACATTATCATATGTAAATTAGATAAAATTATAATCCTTCACATTCAACTGTTGTATTCTTCCTGATGTATATCGAATATATTGTGCAGGTTCTTGAATTATACTGTACATATGCAGACTAACTACAGACTTTGAACACAGATGAATATCTTTAAACAAACAAATCAACTTTCAGCTTTCATCACCGCTGGTAAAAGGAATAATTTGTTATGTTTTATATATATAAATAAATTTAGAAATATTATATAATTTGATATAAAGTTTAAACTACACATGTATTCTTTTGACATTTTCACACTTTCGAAATGTATATTTCCCCTTGTTTGGCTTCAAGATTTTGAATTATATTCAAAATTCCTGATCGTATTCTTTCTTTGGTGTGTCCAGTTTGGACTAGTGATCTTGTAACATTGATATCTTTTGAATAGATTTGCTAATTTTTTCCGTATGTCTTGAATATCTTTAGAAGATGAGGATCAATATCATCACTGATGTAAAATTTCAAATGTCAGTTTATTGAAGTGATATCTTGTTCAGCTACAAATGGAGCTTTTAAATTGTTTTGAAATGAGAGGCATTCTTTGTTACTGACATTCTAAACTACAGAGCGATCAGGGTTTACCTTCAATATTTTTAGACGTCAATAAAATTACCTGTATAATTAATAAGATTAAGATGTTCTATTTTAATATCCAGATATATCGAATATGCCGTGAAAGTTCTGTTATTATACTCTTCATATGGAACTTTTAAAGATGTGATTATCTATAAACACAAAAATCAACCTTCTCTTTCGTCATCCGTGATAAAAGAACAATTCTTATGTTATTGTTATATATATATATAAAAACTTTAAGATATGCTGTTAATAGATATAAAAAAGTAAAATCACAAAAAACCTGAACTCCGAGAAAAATTCAAAACGGAAAGTCCCTAATCAAATGGCAAACTCAAAACACATCAAACGAATGGACAACAACTGTCATATTCCTGACTTGGTATAGGCATTTTCAAATGTAGAAAATGGTGGATTGAACCTGATTTTATAGCGCTAAACCTATCACTTGTATGACAGTCGCATCAAATTCCATTATATTTACAACGAAGCGTGAACAAAACAGACATAATAGGTAAATAGTCAAAATATGGGTACATCAGTCATCACTGTGTCACAATCTCAAAACAAACAAATATTTAACAAAAAGGCACAAAAAGCATCTATCAAATTTAAAACCACATTCATTGCTTCCCGTCTAAAGTCATAAAATGTAAACGTCACATAGGAAGAAATATTAAATAATTTTGTCGTTCAAAGTATTTTCAAATTTTTTTTATAATTTCACATGGGGAATGGTGGTATACAGGGTTAAAAAAAATCAAAAGTTATGTTAGAACTAATTTCAGAAACAGACCGAGATTTAAAATTATCCAGAAGTTATTTTAGAATTTTTAAGAATCCACATATGGTTAATACCACTATGCGAGTAAAATAATTTTGTCGTTCAAAGGATTTTCAAATTTATAATAGAACAATAACATAATGACATATAATAGAACAATAACATAATGACATATAATAGAACAATAACATAATGGCGGGATCTTTAAAAGTACAGAGTCACATCATATGAACCAAAGAAACACAAAAAGTCGCACATACAAAACACACCAGCAAAAATGAAAGATAATACAAACACATTGACGGGATGTATAAGTACCGAGCCACGTCAAATGGATATCACAGAAAACAGACCAAACAGTAAAAGTAATATTAATAATAGAACAAAGACAAATAAAAGAACAATATAACACGTTGTTAAGATGATAAACAACGTCAGTACGCAGAATCTATACATCAAGACCATCATGTATTATTTTTGAAGTTGATACGGAATATTTATCAACAAGGTATTGGTACCTTCCGATGAACTTTTTTTAGAAAAAGTACGAGACGTTCTTTGACATACCCCGGGTTCATCAACTTTCTGCTCAGACACTGGTGACGTTTTACAAAGTCTGAGTAGGAGCTGCAAGCTCTTGAATATCGAATAAGTTGGGAAATGTGTATCCCATATGCAGGTAAAGTTGGTATATTGCTACTAAGGTGGGGGAAATTGATAATTTCAAAATTAAAATCGTCTCGTTTGTTATAGATTCTGGTACTGAGATGACTGTGTATGTCAAATTCGAGGTATAAGTCTAAAAATGAGGCGGAGGAAGCCGTGTCTGTTGTTTTTTTTTAATTTCTAGTTTTGGGGGATATATCAATGGAACCAAATCAAAAAAGTTCGGATGGATTGTTAATGAAAAGAACATCATCAATATATCTGAAAGTGAAATTAAATAATCTGGCTTCTTTGATCTTCTTGTTTTTGACAAGTGTCTGAAGGAACTCCGATTCATATGAAAATAAGAAGAGGTCGGCAAGGAGAGGCGCACAGTTCGTTTCCATAGGAATGCCGACAATTTGTTGAAAAAGTCTACCTCCAAATTCTACAAATATGTTGTCGATAAGAAACTCCAGCATACTGATCACTTGTTTCTCTGTGTAGCATGTTTTACCCTTTTGTTCACTTTTAACAAAATATGCCTTATGATATCCCAACGTAATAAATTTATAGCGTATGCAACCATTTTTATGTTGAAAGACATTGTGGATTATCTCTTTCAGGCGATTTTTCAATTTAACATGGGGAATGGTGGTATACAGGGTTGAAAAATCAAAAGTTTTGATAGAACTAATTTCGGAAAAAGACCGAGATTTAAAATTATCTAGAAGTTCTTTAGAATTTTTAAGAATCCACATATGGTTAATACCACTACACGAGTAAACAGTTTCACAGTATTTCTGAAGACCCTCTTTCACTGCGGACAGAATTTTAGTCAATCGAATGGACAATTCTTTAGTGGAACATGCAGATGAGCCGGCAAAGAACCGTTGTTTGTACGGAATTTTGTGAAGCTGAGGTATCCAATACAAACAAGGTAAGTCCACCGATTTGTTGTGCAATGTAATGTTCATTGAAGCCATGAAGGACTTATGATTTGCCAAAATCTCATCCTTGTCAAATGATATGTCTTTGTATGTGGGATTACATGAGTGCTCATTTATTTTCTTATTCTTTTACAAGACATTCGTAGTAATACGATTTACATACAAAGACAATTTTATTTGAAGCTTTGTCCGCAGGAACAACAACATACTTATCATGAAGAGATGATAGACATTTCACATCCTCTTTGTCTCTAAAAACGGACTTTGGTAGATCATTCACACAGTTTTTCAACTTATGAATGCGACGTTTTATCAGAGACCTGATAGTTTTGACCCATTCTGACAAAGTGTCCAGTTCAACTTCTTCTCGTTTAGCCCATGCTCTGGCGTAGTAAAGTATACACAACAACATACAGTTCAAACTCGTTGTCTAAAACTCGATTAATTCCAAATTCCGAATGGACCCCGGAATAATAAAATCATATTCATATTGTGTCAAAGAATTACAAATATGTCAAAACATGTCATCTGGGATTTAAATCGATTAACCAGTATTTAATAACAGCCAACACACTATGTAGTGCGATGACTGAGGGCAGATTTTTGGGAATTTAATTATCCCTACGAGCACACACCTATATACTGTAATATACTAGGCCAAAAAAGAAACGTTACATTGGTTTTTAATTAAAAAGAAATACATATATTAATTTAAAATATTTTCAAGATTAAAACTAGTAACCTGAATGATTTACAATTTATCTATCAAATTTACTAATTGTAAAAAAAGACATATTTTTACGCAAGCGTCACAGGATGGCGCGACTTCAATGGACTCGGGTACAGATTCGATAGATATGCTAACATGGAGACAGGTCCTTTTTACCGAAGAATCGAAATTCAACTTGAAATTTAGCGACGGCAGAGCCAGGGTCTACCGGAGGCGCAATGCACGATTTTCTGATGCGTTCACACAGGAAACAGATTGGTTTGGTGGTGGCGGAATTATGGTATGGGGCGGAATAACCGACCAAGAACGCACCGATCTCACATTTATTGATGGCAACCTAAATACAACAAGGTATAGGGACTAAAATCTGGCTCCAGTCGTTCTCTTGTTTCTCCGAAGACATTTTTCAGCAGGAAAACACCCGTTGTCACGTGGCACACATTTCGATGAACTTTTTTGAGAATAATCACATTCGTGTGTTGCCATGGTCAGCAATGTCTCCAGATTTATCGCCAATCGAACATATTTGGGACGAACTGGGGCGACGTATCAGAAATAGCCCTCATCCACCGCAAACGCTCGCCGAATAGCACTTTTCAGGAAATGGAACAACATCCCCCGAAGATTTCATTCGACGTCTTATTGATTCAATGCGACGTAGGTGTCAGGCGGTTATAAATGCAAGAGGTGGTCATACACGGTATTGACATGTTAACTTGAATTTTGAACTTGTCTTATTCAAATTGTCCGAAAATGTGCAATATTTTTTCAAAACTTGTAATTGTTCTCTTGAAAATGATGTTAGATAACTATTCCATTAACTTATTGTTATCAATTTTTTGTTATGAAAATGTAAATGATCTTACAAACATGTCACGTTCTTTTGTTGACTAGTATATATCATTCAAATCAGTAAACCTTTTACTATGATAATATGCCTGTTTTACGGCCCTGATATGGTCACATTTTTTTTAAATTGAGGTCAAAGGTCAAAAGTCATCTTTACAAATCGGCGAACATTTTGAAGGGTTTCAATTTTGACATTTTTTTCTATTTCTAATCTCTATCTAAATACAAACGGTACTGTTTTTGGCTTTAGTAATGTCTGTTTGAATACACAAACCTCAACATAAACATTTTTTTCACCAAAAAAATCCGAAAACAACGTTTTGAAACAAAACTTTAACAAATGTTTAGGTCACCTTATTCTAATTTCCAGTAAAATTCAAATTTCATGAAAGACAATATTTCAAAATTATTTTAGACTATCATATTGGGTGGGGTATCAAACCAGAAGCAAAAGAACACTACAGTCAAATATGACCTAAAATTGAATCTATTTGCGGATACTTTTATGTTTATAGACTACTCGTTTCTTCGGGGTTTTTCACAATTATTTCTGCTTCCATAGTATTATCTACTGTTGTGTATATTGTTCTGGTTAAATGTCTATTTCATGATCGGTTAACACCTTTAATCCCATCTTTTTTCCCTTGCAAGGTGCCACATACTTCAATAGGTATTCAATATAAAGATAAGAAGATGTGATACGACTGCCAATGCGAAAACCCTCCATACGAGACCAACTGACACATAAGCTAATATCTATAGGTCTACGTACCGCCTTCAACAATGAGTTAAAGACTTACCGCATAGACAGCTCGTAATGTCTCCGAAATGACAAATGTAAAACAATTTAAACCAAAAATCAAACGACCTGATTTACGTACATAATAATGAACTGAAACCAATATGATATACAGAAACAATCGACAACCACTGAATGACAGGCTCCTGACTTGGGACAGGCACATACAAAATGAATTTCCCATACAGTTGTTGGTTACATGTAGATGTCTGAATAACATGATTTTGTCCAATTAACTCGGTCATGTCCAAGCATTTTTCATGGTAGTATATACTGTTGACATATAACTTGGCTTCAAGTCCATAATGGGAGGGTATGAAAAAACTAAGAATTCTGGCCTGACATCTGGAAGAGTGCTATTTTACTCACTGCAGAAAGGAAGTTGGGGAGTGTCAAATTGTAATGCAAAAGTTAATTAAAGAATACCGCCGATAAAGATCTCAATAGCACCTATACCTTATCCTGAGAATTTTTTCTTTCTGTAGCACAAAATGATGTTTTAATCAATATGCATTATAAACTCTGGGGAGTTTTGTTCAAATGTTTGGCATCCTCGGTCTACTGACTTGAAAAACTGCCCATGCCTTTAATGAAAGGGTTTTTTTTCATCTATTTATCACGTATTCAGATCAATGTTATCAGCAACTTCTTTAACAAGACCCCCATCCCACCGATAATACTTTCTAGATGGAGTCGCACTTCACTGTACGAAGCACAAAATACATTAGCATTTACTGTTTCAACAAAGCGTTTTGAACCAAACTCATGATACATTTAAAAAGCAAATCTTAAATGTAAAGCAGTAAAACTGATTTATTTCATAGAAAACAATGGATGCAACAATTGCCAAGCATTTATGTTATTTTTCCGGTGCCATTTTCTGATTATAGACTTGGCTGTATGCACTCAGTATCATTCAGTAACCATGAAATGAACTGCAATAAAGACGAAGGCATAAAATGAATTGAAGAAAGAGAGACAATTCATCAGAGTATTGGTATTCTTCTGTGGAAATCTGTAGAGTTTTTTTCTAAGTATACTTGCAGCGGAATGCAACATGTGCAATGTATGTTCCTCATTTGTGTCTATTACTGTTGACATTGATGCCTGCATCTCAAAGATTTTGAGATCATGTAATTGATAATTAGTTGATACGGTATCTCCGATAGTTATGTTTTTACTAAATATTATGTTAGATTTACCTTGACCTTGTTGTGGCTGTATGAAAACTGAGTCTCTATGCAGTTTTGGAGAACTACAGTCACCTAAACACTAAAAAAAGTGTGCAAGAAATATTTTTTTTATAATTTTTTCAAAAAAAAGAAATATTTGAATACATGTCATGAGTTAAACTGTGATGACTGAACTAGTAAAATATGACAGTACAAAATATTTTAGCAGTCAGTTTATACAATTGGAATTATTTGTATTATCCCCTTGGTCATTTAAAAAATTAATGTTATAGTGACTTTTATTTGTTAGGTATCTACAACTTGTTAGATTATTGCTCTTTTTGAAGATACAACCTTTCAAAATTACATGTATATATACAGAGTGATATTTAATTTTTTTTTTTTATTTTTTGTCAAAAATTGTTTTGGCATTTTTCAACAGACTCATTGAAAAAAAATACATCTTTTTTTGGACTAAACATTCTCTTGAAAGTACACCTTCGTATGCTTTCTTTTATATTTTACTTTATGAAAAGAATGGAAATATCTTAAACATTTATGATAAATGCAGAACTCTTAATTTGAAGAAAAATAGTTACTTTTTACAGATTTTCAAAAATGCATTTTTTACTGAATTATTTCCATTTGTACCATGAAATCATTATTTATGGCATTATTTATTGTAATTGTATTATTTTCATTGTTAATTTAATTTACATCATGTACATCGTTGAATATAATAGTGCTTGAAAAAAATTCCAAAAAATTTCCAAATTTTGCATGGTATTGTGGTATACATGGTGTTAAAAAGGTTGGCCGATTTTCATTTTTCGGTGCCATAACAAAAGTATTGATTTAAAAAAAGAATGAGATGTTCAATCAACTGCCAGTTGGACTTGCATGAATACTAAGCTTATAACACAATATAAAGAAATATGTGCAAATGATAGATCTTTCTTTCTTCACCTAAATTAAGATATGTCTACCATCAATTTATGTTAAGGAAAATGGCATGAAAAATTGATGCAGTGTGCAAATTTTATTAAACTATTATGTGTATTAACTGAAGACAGTATGTTACTATTTCATTGAATGTATAAGTTTATAAGAATGCTTCACATATATACCGGTATATCTATGATCTAAAGTAAGAAACCAGTGAACGTGCTCCAATCAGCATGGATGTAAAACGGACGCACTTGCCATGGACCATGCTTGACGAGTCTTACTTTATCGTCCTTATTTAGTTTAATAATGATGCTGTTTGTTGCAGTATTACCTTTCTCAGTGGAAGCACACGGATACATCCACATACTATTCTCCTTGTTTACTTTAAGTGATATCTCCGTTATCGATCCATGAAGCGTCATTATTGTAGAGGAGAAGTGGTATGAACCTGCTATTGGAGCAGTAAAGATACCTGTAGCTGCGTTATAAGAGTTACCGTTGTTAGAAATCACTTGATCAAATACAACCGTATCCCAAGGATTAATATCTGCAATAGATGTTCCAAGTCTCGCAGAGAACGATATGTCGTGTTCTTCTTTTTCTGGAAGAAAATTAAAAACAAGAATATTTTCAATTTCCAATCTTATACAATTATCTCAGCAAAATAGACTTGTTCACTTTTTCGGAATTGGTTAATCATATTTATGTTTCTGAAAATATATCGTACGTTGAAACCAAATGACTTTATAACAAAATCATTAAAGGAGAAATGCAAAGGTAGAAAATTTTTTATGAGGAAAAGGTGTAAGTCGCAAGAATTTATGTTAAAAATGTTGAAATTCATTTTTATACTATAATTTCAAACCTCGCTGGTACTAAAAATAACAGTAAATATTGGTGTCGAAAACTGCAGGAAATACCAAACTTGTTTATCTCCCTTTATTTCCTTCTCGCTGTGACGTCATTTGAGTCCTTTGTTACAATGGTATTGAAATACTATTAAAACGTAGACTTGTAGACTTGTAAACTTGTAAACAACTTTAACCGGCTATGGTGTTTTGTGTAACTGTAATACTAGGTTAGGTCAGGGATTATGTTTGTTTACATTTCCGAAAGACCCACACAGACGAAAGATTTGGAAACAAAAGGTGAAAAAGCAAAATTTCGTTCAACGGAGCATTCCAGCTTATGAGCCCAATTTGTTATTGTGCAAGGATTGCCTCGTCCATGAAATTCACAACAAAACAGAACAAGGCTGTAAGTTATAACTTCTTTATTTAATTATAACAAGTCGGCGGGATCAACTTCTGCCCTTCCTGGGAGCCAGTCCAAGTTAAAGGAATAGACATACATGTGTAACAGTGGTTTGATTCCGCCAGTGTACTTTATCCAGAGGATGAAAATCCCTAGTGTTTTTTATCCACCAACGAAAATTCACTAGGGTTTTTAATCCGGGTCCAGTATAAAATATCCACCACTCTTGATAAGATTCTTAAGAGAGTTTTTTGAAGGGGGAATGTTTAAAAAAAAAATGGGGCTTGGTATGTTTTGGAGGTATTTGAATTAACTAAAACTTGCATAGCTGATTTATGTAAAAATTGACAAAGTAAACTAGTGTTTTCCACGAAATGTTCACACAAATGTTTTGAACCAGGAATGATTACACTAGTGATTTTGAACCAGGAATTATTACATTAGTGATTTTGTACCTGGAATGATTGCACTAGTTACTTTGAACCGGGATTTATTACACTCTTATTTTAGATTCCTACATTGATGAAGTGATTTAGTACTCACTTTGAACACACGATAACACAATGTAATTCTTTATTTACAATTAGATTTTGGTAATTTTTCTAATCAAACCCCTTAAATCATATGCTTTTAAATTGTCACTAATTGTAATATTTATATATACTGGATTGTCGAAGTTGTTCTGTGCATTTGCGTTTTGGTAGACTTCGATATAAAATCATATCTTCTATGTCAATATCTATTAATCAAACTGGTTCCTTGAACACTTTTCTAATTTTCACCTTTTAATTTATGTAAACAATAAACCGGTCTAATATAAACAAAACAATGATATCAAGATCAACGCTTTCACACTATTTACATCCAATATTCTCTAGTGAAAAACTGATCTTTTTCTATATTTACAAAAAAGGAAAACATAAAATCTTCACAAAATAATTCGCTGTTAGGTTGCTGTCTCATTTATGTATATATTGTATTAAAAAAATGATACATAATGTACTTAACCTACAGTGTACATGTCAGTACAAAAACTTGGAATGAGATGAACCTTAACAGAAACAATACAACAAAGCTGTATACTACTATTAAGTCAATGTACAGATTTTAGAATGAGGCAACTCAATATGGCAAGCTTTAAATGATGAACACCCCCTCCCCCCTCCCAAAAAAAAGAAGAAAAATAAAGATAATTGGATTCAAAGAAATGAAAGACTTTTTTTTATTAGTTGATAGTGGCTTTGAACTAGCTGTCAGTAACTGCGAGTACTCTCAGATCAGTACTTAGTGTCTTTTTGTGGTTGGGATATACAAGTACCTGGCCACGTCCACTCTGTTTGTTCTGTTAAATGTATTTCTATTTGTATCCATTAGATGAGTTAGGCCTTTTTCAACTGATTTTTATAGTTCGTTCTTATGTTGTACTGTTACAATTAAGAGAAATTATACTGTTGGTAAATTAACCTCAAGCATTTTGATCGTACGCGTCAACATTCAACAAAAATATTACAAAGTTGATTGATATCAATATTTTGTGTTCGTTCATTGGCATTTCATGCATATTGGGGACAATAACCAAGTTTACAAAATATGTTGTGAAAGTCGATTCCACTTTAAATGTTAAATAAGCAGAAATTATTATTAGTGTGACGGGATTGCTTCCCTTAGTAAATATAGTAGATAATCAGTCATCCGAAAGCGGTTGAGCTAACAAAGTACTTCTTAAGCTTAGTCGGTATACGCGCTGCCTTGTGACACAGAGGTTCCGGGTTCGATTCCCGATGGAGACAAAGCAATTTTGTAATGAAAGTCATGTTCTCCAGTTAGAAATTGTATATAGCTGCAGTGTATTCACGACTATGTTTGTTTACCTTTTCTAATATCAAGAAATGAGTTTTCGTAAGGAATATCTGTTTCTTTAAGTAACTGTATCGTTTCTTTTATTTGATCAATTTCTTTCCTGCAGGCATCGTCTTTGTCTGTCATTTCTTTACTAAGTACCTTAATTTGCTCACTCATCGATTTCAAATCTTCTTTCACTTTCTTCGTTTCATTTTTGTGTAACATTTCGGCATAAACAAACTCGTCTTTAAACTTCATCGTGTTTTCTTTTTTTTCGGCATTTTCTTACCTGTAGGCATTGTCCTTTTTTATCATATCTTTACGATGTGTATCAATTTGCTCTTTCGTCAATTCCAATTCTACTTTCAATTTCTTTATTTCATTTCCGTGTTGGATTTCTGCATTAACGAAATCGTCTTTAATTTGATCAATTCTTTGTTCAACTTTGAATCCATAGAATGCAATCAACAATCATACAAGTACAGACAGTAGCAAAACAACTGAATGATTCTTCATTATTGTAGTGTTTTGAAACAACATATGTCTTTATTATTAACCTTCACGGATGGCTGACATGTTTTAAATATTCTTTCCACATAGAAATTTAAATTCTTTGAGGGTCTTCATTTCGCTGTTCCTTAATTTTAAAGTCATTTCTGTCTTTTCTTGTTCGCAACTATTCTCTGTTTTTGATGTTGAAAGAGCTCATTATTCTACATTCATTTGGGGGGGGGTCGATTTTTCTCGATTCTTTATTTATATTCATTATTCTGTACCAATCCACACCTTTTGCATGCTATGTACATGACAGTATGCATAATATATATAAAGACCAGTAAGAAAAACGCGTTTCCTTTGCTTTTTGTGTGTATTTGATGTGCATGCACTGATTTTGTGCCATTGATGGAAACCCCTAATCTTTGTTTTTCTATTATAGAGACCGAGGAGACAAGTGACTGTGATTTCACACGGTTATATTCAGACTAAAAATGATATTCAACTAGATACTAGAAGTCTTCCCATTTTGTTACTTGTCCTTTCCTATATGGGGATATTCATAGGGCTATACGAGTGTATATATTAATATCTCAGTTGATTTGATATACGCGTGTTTATATTGGTATTTTGGATACTCTCTTCACTAATTAAGTTTTTCCTTTTGTTTTTCTGTTTATTTTGTTTTGGGGCATTACACAAAATCATGTCTTCTTGTATTGATCAAACCGATGCTCTACGAAATCTTCTATAAAGTACATCAACTAATACATGTAATATAAAGAATAGCCCAAAATAATTTCTTATCAGCATGATTAGTTCTAAACTATGAAATTGTTTTCAATTACTGTTGGCATTATTTAGTGCGAAATATCATTTTTATTTATCCATTATTTAGATTAAAGTACATTTTCTAAACTGATTTTAGTGTATTTTCTTTGATGTACATTTTTATCTACAAATCGAAATTTGAAAAGTAGGAGAGTTGAGAAAATAAAATAGCCACGACACATGTTCGTGCACCTTTCCCAAACAAGGAACCTCTTCGGGACTTGTCGTATGTCATACCTGACAGTTTTGGTGAGGACTTGGTGATGATGACAGATATTTGATTGGTTTTAAAAAACTTATTCTCAACTTTTATAGACGTTGGGACAATTAAAAGCTTGAATTATTGTGTGGAAAGAATAAGACCTGAAAAATTATATCTTTTGTTTAAAACTCTCAATTATGTTTTGTTATAAATTTCTTTTGGTTATTGTTATTGTCGGGTTGCTCTTTCACTGACGCATACTTTTTTGCAAAAAGAAAATTAATTCTCATTAAAAACATGCAAGAGCAAAGTTTATAGAGAAGAGTAAATGAAATTAAACATACATAAAAAAATAAATATGTATAAAAATTATGAGATGAGATGACATATAAAAATATACTTAATCAACAAATAAAGTGAATTAATATTTCTAAAGAAACATTTTAATTATAAAAAAATGTTAAAGTTATTCAACTACTAAACTAATGATAATAAAAAGCGGAAGTAATTACTTTTGGAGCGTCAAAAATTCGTTGAAAGTACTTGATAAATTGCATGTTCATATTGGTGATTTCGAATCTGTTCAAAGTTTTGATTTTTCTATCCTATATGCCACTTTGCCTCATAATCTGATTAAAAAAACATTCACACACCTATTTAAAAAGGCATTAAAAAGTCAGAATGCGAATACATATCTTCAAACTCTTTTAGGTCATTTTTTAGTAACAACAAACAAGACAACAATGTCAACTTTGAAACGATAACTGCACTTGAATTTTTACTAGATAACATTTTTGTTCTCTATCATAGAAATAGGTTTGAGAATCCAGCATGTGGTTTTATGTACTGTATTTTGTATCTATACAATATCGTCGTTATTTGTATGCTACCGACAATATGCAAATTTATATAAAATTGAAGATAACTTGTTTTCATCTAAAAGCAATCTGCACCAATGTTTTATCATTGTACAATTAATGCTTTTTTCCAATGGATATCGTCCCGTTTTCCATTCACTACCTTGCTTGTGGTAGATCTATCTAGATGTAATCAAAGAGGTTTATGTGAGTTAGTGAATCTGAAAGTACTTCCGTAACAATATTAATTGTATCTACTTTAAAGGAAGCGAAGGATATCAAAGAGACATTCAAACTCATAAGTCGATAATAGACTGACACCGCCATCGGGGGTAATGCTCCGGAAGGAAAATAAATAAATTTGTTGGTCATAGTCCGAGAACAGAAGTGAAATTTTAAAGTCATAACAAACACTTTTCAAAGCTGGTATATATTAAAAATAGAGAAACGAGATATAACACTAAATAAGTAAACATTGAATAACAAAAACAGTATTACAAATTGTATCAACAGGTCAATTGCTAAAAGTATGATGTGATAGTACTCGCAGTTACTAAAAGCTAGTTAAAACCAAAAACAAATAATGATAAAAGATAATGCATCAGAGACTGAAATCAACTCAAACACATCCAATGGATTTAGTATTTTAGCCTCATGAACAGTCAAAGAAGACATGGCTTGTGCAATGCCAAAAATAAAAAGTATTGACAGGGCTGTAGGATGGTTACGAGTTAACCTCTATATAGAAAATAAACGAGGATGTGTATTTATACACCCCGTTTGAAAAGAATACAAATTTAGTAATGTTTTAATTTGCTGATATCAAAATCGATATTTTTGGCATTGTAAATTATATTAAAAGATCTAATTACAACATTGGTAAGATAACCTTTACTAATAAGTTTTTCAAAGGATCGACGAGTTTACACGGATCACATAGTGATTTCTGCGCTTTTAGCACAATATTACCGTTAAATTTAGGATGTGAAATACGGTTTCTAATAAGTTTTCTACATGTACATGTACAGCCAAATTTATGAATCAAATATTTGTATCTATATATATGAAAGAATTTAGTAAAAGTTTTAATGTAACAAAATCCCTGACTTAGTCATTTACCAGTGATGCATTGATTACGTTCGTTAAAATCTATGACCTTACTACACACACGGATATAACGAAGGAGTTGGGATATATAAACACCGTATAATGGAGCTACAGGAACATCGCCGTCTTAAAAAGAAAAAAAATGGCGATACGGAATGGAAAATTGTCTCTTCTGTTGTAAATTTTAGTATGGAGTGTCCCTTTAGAAATTGAAATGTCTAAATCTAGAAAAGGACAGCTACTGCTTTTTATGTTAGATTTAGTAAGAGGAAGTAACTATGGGTAAATTTCGGTAGTAAATTTATAGAACGAAAACATATTATCAATATAGCGGTAGGTATTGTGAATGTATCAATCAAATGTAACAATGACGTGTCTCTTTTGAGTTTGGTCATGAATAATACAGGAATAAATCTGCTATTAAAGGGACGCAGTTAGTGCCCATAAGAATACCTGATACTTGTCGATACGATACACTTTATCGCCGAAACGTACATATATGTTGTACAGGAGAAAAATTAAAGCTTCAATCATATTTTCACATTTCCAGTAAGTGTATCTAGCACACTTTCCTTTTTCATTACAGAAAAGGCTCTAAACGAGTTACAGCAAATAAATTTGCAATGAGATTTTTCAAAAGACTGTTTAATTTGATATGAAAACTTTAACTTGATAAGATTGTGTAGAAATGTAGTGCAGAGAGTAGAAAAATCATAACTCTCAACAGAATTAAAGGTCCATAAAAGAATGTATTTTATCTAAAACCTCTAAAGATTTTTTTAACACTCCAAAAATGATTAATACTAGTGTTGTCAACGGTTAACCGGTTAACCGTTGGAAGGACCGAATATCGAATACCAAAAGCGCTAACCGGTTAACCGGACTTTTTTTTAATCTTAATAGATTTGATATAAATGTGTAATGAAATCATTGAAAAATTTTGTTCTATTCAAAAACAAATAATCGTCGTGGTAATCAATTTGACAGATGAATTGTCCAGTATATTGACTGTTATTGTTCATCCAAAAAACATAAAATTAATTAGAACTTAGGCAACTGGTCTATCACCTCGGGGCAAGATCTTAATTAAACATAATTAGTATACATGTTTTTGTTAAAACAGTAACTTAAAATCAGTACTCCGATTTAATTTTACGACTTACTTCATTATATTTTTGATCTTATATTACGTAGACCTTCATCTGAATGTGCAACCTCAATTATGCAAGGCTGTGTGATACTTTAAACGAAATAACAACTAAAAAAATTGTGAAATGCAAATCAACGTGAACGTAATTAATGTATACTTGCATGCTGGTACGAGTAACACGCTTAACCATTTCAAATTAAAACACTCCACATTATTTTTGTGACATCAAGAGAAAATGAAAAAATCATCGGTTTTAGACATTTTCAAGAATTTTGTTTATCTTTTCAATCTGAAATTATTACAATCGCCATAGTGGATACGGTAGTATTAGATTATTAAAAGTGAAACTTCGCCAGGAATCCTCACAGACAAGTCTTATAATGCCAAAGGAGAAACTTCAGTTTATCGTATTACTAAAAACGTACATTTGTAGGGAACAATAGATAAGATCTTCAAACATCAACTTAAACTATCGGTTAATCGGTTAATCGGTCGAACGATTATTCGAGTAACCGGTAAGTCAAAACTGTTCGATTTGACATCACTAATTAATACCATTATTTTCATAAGCTTTATTTCAACAGTTAATAACAAGTTCTTTGATAGTAGTAAGGGAGGTAGTTAGAAGCACTGATAGATTATCAGCCAGCTGAAGGATGCCTCCGGGTGCGGGAGTTTCTTTCTGCATTGAAGACCCATTGGTGGCCTTCGGCTATTGTCTGCTCTATGGTCGGGTTGTTGTCTCTTTGACACATTCCCAATTTCCATTCTCAATTTTATTTAGTAGTAGAACATTTACTAGATGCGGAGATGAAACGGAATTTAAATGGTTGTTTGTGCAATTTAGGTACATGTAACCAGAACATAGTAGGGACTTTCAAATGTTCGGTAGCTGGGTAGTGACAGTGATATGCTTGTTTACAAACGACTCTCTGTGGAACATACGGACCTGAATGTAGAAGAATTGATCATTCCGTTTTGGAGAAAATTTGAATAGTACATGCGCCCCACCCCACTACATTATTGGCTGCTTTGTCAGCCGGTGCGAACAGAAACCGCTTTGCGAGTACTTGGAGTTTTATATTGATTCTAGACCCTATTAAATAATTTCAGAATATGAATGGATTTAACAATGTAGAAATATCTCCAGTCAACTCTATAAGTGGTAGGGTTAATACCACTTCAGCTTGAAAATGACACTCTTTGTTACAGAACAGGGGCCTGTTATCGAAACTGTCCGAAGATCGGCCATAAGAATTTCTTAAGACAGAAATTAGGATAAAGTTAGGAGCGACTAACGACATGTCTCATCATGCACATCGAAGCTATCTTAGGATTATCTTAGCTAGGATGTTGGAACCGCTGTTCTAAGTATTGGCGTCAAAGAAAATAGCAAATTAAAAATTGAAAAAATTGAAATATTGTAACAAATTTAACCAATAACTATTATTAAAAAAATTAATAATAATTAGAGAATAATTATTAGTTTTGAAATAAAGATAAGAAATATTTTTTAAATTATAATTATACATTTAAACAAAAAATATAACTACGTTTTATATAAGAATTGAACAAACTAATTGTAAATAGTTAAATCAAATAGTTACATAATCGGTAAAATCATTATATGCTTTGAGTGAGCTGAATTTGAAGTGTCACGGTTTCATACTTAAAAGTTCAAAGGCAAATCTCGTACATCTTTCATATATAAAAAAAAACTGAGTACTTCAATATATGGAACACTAAATATTTTATAAGTAAAAACTGGTTGTATGATACTGTTAAATTAAGATTAACTGACCAGTTCAGACAGACATGGTATGCTACTGTACAGAATTCTCCAAAAGCTCTAAATTATAAATTATTCAAAAATAGTATAAATTTCGAACCCTACTTTGATATTTTAGATGACAAAAATATTGCTTCTTTTTGTAGATTTTGAACTTTGAACACAATAATTCCTATCGAAATTGGTAGATGGCAAAACATTCAGAGAGAAAATCGTATCTGTACTCTGTGCAATTCCGGTGATATTGGCGACGAGTTCCATTATATTTTAGAATGCTCGGCAATAGACGATAGTAGACAGTTGCTACTAAAGCATCATTTTATAAACAGTCCTAATATTTTAAAATTTCAAGGTCTAATGAATAGTAGCAACCCGTCTGAACTAATCAATCTGTGCAAGTTTAAGAATTATTATTAAATGCCTAGAATCTCCTGGGTAATCACTTTATGTCTCTACTTTATATTTGTATTTAAAATTTATACTATGTTAATTTATTTGTATATGTCTCTGTACCATTGTACTTTGGTTTACGAGAATAAAGATATATATACAATTATTCTATTACTGCATATAATATACGTGTGAATATGAGCAAGAGACGAATTTTGAATGTTGCCGATGCAAAACTACAGCTGCAGACTCTACTGGACGACGAGGAAAAAAGTAAAACTGCTTTTTAGTGGATAGTCAAATTTTGCTTAAAAGAGGGATATAGTAAATGCAACCAATATTTGATTTTAAAAGCCCATCCTTAATTTATCCTTAAGTTGGGACCTCCTAAGACCATCTTAAGACACCTAAATTGCTTTACTAAAGTTAGGACAATTCTTAGGATTTTCCCAAGTTGCGACATATTTGATAAACCCACTTAGGACTAAGATACTGCTTCGATAAACAGGCCCCAGATTTACACTCTTTTATGATTGCATCGTCCTGTTCGAATTATTAGTTAATTAAGAATCCCGAAAATGCTTGATATCTGTCCCCAAAAATTGTTTGAATACGTCTTCCTGCCATGTGACGTACATACACTGAATCTTCCTTCTTACAAGAAATCACCACGTTAGTTGTTGCTGACACTCCGTCGGAATGTCCATAATTTTGACCAATCACTTGATGATTCTGCATGATCTCGGCATGTAGATTATCAGTACCTCCTAACGAGAATATTGTGAACGAAAAATGATAGAGGCCGTCCTTTGGAGCTGTAAAAACTCCAGTTATCTTATTATAATTATTTGTAACATCAGTTATAATCTGGTCGAACTCTATTCTTTGAGTCTCATGTAAGGTAGTATGGGACGACAGAGTAACATAAAACCCAGGACTTTGTGTTTGAATTTTGTAAAACATGAATGTTAAATTACGCTGTCAGTAATAGTGATCTATAAATTTTCTAAATATTTAATAATGCATTTGTCATTTTAAAAGAATGCTAGCATAAAGTATGTCTGAACATGTAAATGAAAAAAAAAACTAATTAAACAAAATATCAGTATATTTATTCATATAAATATTTTTAAGGAGTAATTGTAAAAGATTAATTCTATAACTGATGAGCCTGATTGTTTTGTAAGAAATAAAATGTGATAACTGATTTTTTTACTGAAAAAGAAGTATAATGTATATGGACTTTACTGAATTGTTTTCAGTAAACAACAAAATAAAAACATGAAACTATATGATTTATTTGTGTATTCAAATTTTTTTTAACAAATATAAAGAAATAACTAGGTGATAGGTAACAGTTATATTTGATGGGGAAAAATTAAAGGGTGAGATTATAAAACATTCGGAATAGCTAAAATTGTGAGTATTGAAATGCCTGTTAAAAATCTTTAATATGCCAAGCGCAGAAGCAATTATCATTGGCCCATTGTTTTTCGTTTGATTATTCTGTCTAAATTAGTCAGTTTATATCATGTATATGGAAACTGATCAATTGAGAATCACGATCTCGATAACATGGAAACTGATTTCGTAAACTCTCTCTCTCTAAAAGCGGTTTGATTTTATAAGTTAATGTCTGTATAGTAGATTATGTTTTCTTTGTCCGTGGTCACTTCATGGATTTGTTTGATTTTGTTGATTTCAAATGTATATTGATTTATTATTGATAAAATAAGTAGATGATACTGACGAACACGACACTTCTTTCGTACAACATGACAACGATCGCTTGAAACGCTTGACTGTACATGTCGGAAAGGCCGAATAAATAAAAAATTTAGACGCATCAAGCCGTTAGAACAAAATAGTAGGTCACAAACAAATACGGCATTCATCGATTAAAGTATTAAACTTGAAGGGTAATACAGGTTAGTACAGAAGCAATGGACCACTTGTTTTAACCCCTGTAAATCTTAAAAAAGATACACAAAGGATAACTTAATAATGGAACGACCACCACTGAAGTACTGATTTATGGTCGCTATATCGTTGATTAGGTAATTGTGATCTTTACCCCATTATAAATTGTGATAAATTGATGAATATGAATGTTTTCTTAACATCAATCGGCAAATAGATTGTGCATTTTGGGGACAAAAATAGATTTTACAATAACCCATAAGATATGTGGATGCCCCCTTAGTATATAAAAAGGGTATGATTTAGATTATTGTTACTAGTCGGCGCAGGACGTTTGCGCTTTTTCATAGAACATTTGCGCTTTTAAAAAAAAGGACATTTGCCCATACTAATACCATGGTATATCGACTGTGTTTATTTACCTGTTTTTATCTTATTGAGTTCTTCGCGTAACGCATTTACGTCTGCTCGAATTTGACTTATTTCTTCCCTGCGGGTATTGTCTTTTTCTATCATTTCTTTACGAAGTTTATTAATTTGCTCTCTCGTCGTATCTAATTCTACTTTCACATTATTAAGTGCATTTCTCATCGATTCCAATTTTACTTTCACTTGTGTAAGTTCATTTTTCGTCGTATCTAATTCTACTTTCACTTGTTTAAGTTCCTTTTTCGTCGATTCCAATTCTACTTTCACTTCTGTAAGTTCCTTTCTCGTCGACTCCAAATCTACTTTCACTTGTGCAAGTTCCTTTTTCGACGATTCCAATTCTACTTTCACTTTTGTTTCTTCCTTTATTTCCTTTTCATGTTTAAGTAGATCGTTTTTTTATTTGGAATATTCTTTGCTCAACAGTGTTTCCATAAAATGCACCAATCAAAACAAATACAGACACTAGCAAAACAACTTGATAATTCTCCATTGCTGCCATGTTTCAAAACATAATATGTCCTCATTAGTAACCATCACGGTTGACTGACATGTTTAAATATAGTTTCAACAAAGAAGTTTAAAGTCCATTAGGTCTGGCTTGTGGGGTCTTCAGTTCTTTATTATTTAAATGTTAACAATTTTTTCTCTTTTTTTTATTTTTTACAATTATTAATTTTTATGTTTGAGCATCCCATTATTCTATTTAATATACTGTTTTTTCCTATTTTGATATATTCTTCAACTTTTAATTCATTGTTCCTTATTCTGTAAACCACATCTTCACCTTTTCATGGTATGGATAATATACCTGTAGCATGTGAAAAGATAAGCTTATTCAGTTCCACCAGTGATTTTCTCTTTAGATTTTGTGTTAAGGTATTTATTGATTTTGAGAACAAAGAATTCAAATACATTTAACCGACAAGCATAATTATTTTTTCACGTTTTTTTAAAATACAAAATATTTGTATCTATCAATTAATTAATCGAGAATTTAAGATTTTTGGTGTTTTGATCTTAAAAATATGATTTATCTCATGCCTGTGAAAAAACATGTCTAGTATTAAACAATATATATATACAAGTGATTTCTTCAAGAAAGTTATAAGAAGGTTTTTGCTTTGTGTACTCTTTCTTTCAAATAAAACCCAAATGAATATGTGTCACAAACCTTTTAAAAAAGTTTTTAGCAGTTTTTTATGTTTGTTTTCTTAAGAAAAGAGATGTCTTTCTGTCTTTCTTCAAAACACTGAAGATTTGTCAAATATCAGTCAGTTGCCTTACCAAAATCAGTCGTCAGAAACACCGTCCGTTGGAATATGAATTTGTTCAAAATAACCGGCATCAGTCATTTTCTGTTATTAACAACCTAATCTGAAAAGATTACTAACCTTTTGTGGTTACATAAAATGATATATATATAAGCGTTGTCAAATTGTACAGTTATATCTTCGAAAAATAATAATCGATTAGGGTGGATCATCATTGCATATACTCTCAAATAGATTGTTTTTATAGTTTGCTTAAATCAAGATTTTACTATACTTTTATTCAAAAATATAATTAAAAGTAAGGGTCACCGTGATATGTTTTCAAGCTATAAGTTATTCAATATTGCCCAAATTTGCACAGATTGTTCATAAAAAAACTCATTTTTGTGAATAAATTTAATTCTATGAGATATCGGTAAAAGATGCATTTTTCGACTGATTTTTATATTATTTAAAATGATTTAACTTGAAAACGAGTACATGGACCCCTCATATTTTTTAAATGGCATAAAATAGCACATGAAGGTATATTTTTATTACATATTTGAATTGCGTGAAAAATAGCTTGTATGCAAATTTTTTTATACAAATTACTCTGAATGTCTTTGTTTCGAAATAATATTAATAATTACTTGTTTGTCTATCATTTTGTATTAAGAAAATTGCTTGTTTATTCTAAAATATTTACAAATGTATTTCTGTGTGTTTAAATAGTACTGCATGCTCATTTCGTCATTCAATTGTCTATGTATTATACTTTGACCTCATGTTACACATTTATGAGTCTGAGCGTTATTAATAAATCTTGTAAATCTTGTATGTCACAATGCGTGTTTCCGTGCTATTAAATAATTACGGAAAGTCTCTGTATCCTGTTTACACATACTCTGACATGTAAAATGGAGGGGATCGTACCAAAATAAAAAAAACTACGAAACAATTAGCATTTCAACGTATACAACCACAGAAAGTCATTTTCTAAATTTGCAAAGCTTTTTGGTTGACAAATTGAGATTGAGGATGCATTTAATATCAAAAATAAGATATAAGAAACATTTGCCTTTTCAGAATCTAAAGGACTATGGGTTTTCTTATTGTTCGTACACCAAGATGAAAATAACGTTACGCCAGTGGATGGATTTCCATTGTTTAGAACTTTCTAAACCAATCACAACGTTTTGGTGTACGCTTTTAAAATATTACACAGAATGCATTATATTCTGAAACGGTGAATTGACAAGTAAGGGTTAACCAGCTCAGCTTGGTAGTTGCTGTCTCATGCGTGCATCTCTCATTTTACTAGATAATTAAGAATCCAGAAAATGCTGAATATCCCTGCCCATGGATGTTTTGAGCACCTCTTCCTGCCTGCATTTACTGAGCAACAATGAAGTGACCAGTAACCAGTGTTTCGTTTGGGATTGTTCTCTTACCGAATTATCCCTCATGTGTCTCTTTATAACCAACAGGTTCAAGACAAGTATTGTTTGGTGTTGACACGTTTAATCTATCAAGAAAAGATTGTTAAGCAACAAGTACAATCTATTCAACAATTTCCTGCACAAATGACAAAATGCAAGTTGGACTTTATGTAGTATATTTTGATAATTGTTTATCATTGAGAGCATATTTTCTTGGTGGATAAAACAAGTCTTTAACCAAAGATTAACTAGAATTTCCCTTTACATGCTTCAACGTATGACATATTTCCAGAATAATCTCTTGATAAAACAAAAGTCTATTGATCATTTCCGAAAACAAATATCAGCATCTCTATGATTTGCCTAAGATGATTGAATCATTTAAGAAATTCAATATATTTTCCTATTTGTCATTATCTTTCAGAAAACAAAGAACACAATGGCATATCGTTCTCTGCGAGACTTGGAACCTCTATTAAAGATATTGATCCTTGGAATACGGTTATATTTTATCAAATAATTTCTAACGATGGTAACTCTTATAACGCCGCTACTTGTATTTTTACGGCCCCAATAGCAGAACATACTATTTCACCTCTACAATATTTACAAATAGGGGATTAATATTGGAAATGTCACTAAAAATAAATGAACAGGATCAAATGTGGATTTATACGTATGCTGCAACTATAACAGGTAATACTGCAACAAACAGCATAATTTTGAAACTAAAAAAAGAAGATAAAGTAAGACTCGTCAAGCATGGTGTTTTTGGAGCGCGTCCGTTCTACATTCATGTCCGTTGGAGCACATTCTCTGGTTTCTTACTTTAGGAAATTAACGAAATACAGAAGTCTATATATTTCTGAAGCATTTTTGAAGACAAAAGTATTCAACTGAATTATGACGTATTATCTTAAAATAATATACTTAATAAATTTAAACAACTGCTCATGAAATTTTCCTAAATATATAATTGGTGGTAGTTATATATTAAATAATAAAGTATGGCGTAGACTGATAAACATTCGATCATATTAAAAACAAATATATCTCTTTATCATATGCGAAGCATTCATGTCACTTGATATTCAACTCCTTTTTTTGGTACTTTTATCATGGGACTGTGGAACGTAAGATCGAATTGGTAATGATGAAAATACAGAGGAGATGCTTAAATCATTCTTAACTAGGGAACTCGAAATTGGTATATCAGAAATGCAGTACAACAATGTGCATAAGTTGAACGTTAGGAAAGAGTCATTCTCTGTAAGCATCAAAGAATTTCAAAGAAAATGAGAAATGCGTACTCCAGGATTTCCTTTATATTCATATCATGGGTTTGTCATGGAACACTGACAACAAAAATAATAATCATTCCAAAAGTTGAAGTGTTGGTTGCCATGGAAACAAGTGACTTTGAATTTGCTTGAAAAACGTCATAAATGCTCGAGGAAAAGTCAATTTTTTCCTGTTATACCAGTTTTATTGTAATAGCATGGGAACATATATGTTAGACTCAGATCGACGTCCGGTCTCTAATCGACGTCCATTCCTCAAATCGACGTCCAAATCTGACGTCAAATAAGTGTCCAATATTTTCACTCTCTAATCAACGTCGAATGTGCCGTTATTGATTACAAAACGAGGTCTGATTGATGATAGTCTGCTTCAACTCGATGTCTATAAATTTCATTGATTCATTTGATCTATGTTGATTTTGTCTGTATCGTTTTGTCTTTTCGTGAAGTAGCTTACAGAAGCTATAGCTGTTTTCTTATATTGTACGACAATAAGACAACAAACTAAAGACAAAGATAATCGAAAGACATCTAGAGAGCAGTAGGTTGTCGAAATGCGCATCTGGTGCAGAAAACAAATGGTTCCGTTTATGATATTACTACCACTGGGTCGATGACTCTGCTGGTGAACTGATAGTTCCCAAGGTTATCACCAGCCCAGTAGGCAGTACCTCGGTACTGGCATGAAATACGGATTTTGTGTTACTTAAATTTTTCTGTTACAAAATTTTGGTATTATTTGAAATTATGTCCCTCATACAAAGCTCTGATTCCTTGCCCGGCTTTGGCTATACTTTTGTCCTTTTTGTTTTATAGCTCTTCGTCTTTTTTATAAGCTTTGCATTTTCAAGTATTTTGGCCTGTAGCATCAGTTAAACGACATTGATTGTCGAAATGCGCATTTAGTGCATAAAAATTGGTTTCGTTAATGTTATTCTGACTCAAACAATAGAAGGAATAGAAACGTACGGCCAATTGTTGAAAACTGTTTAAGTATCATGATTTGGTCTTATATTTTTGAACAACTTTTTGAGCTAAAGGTTCAACTTACACTTTATAATAAAGATGTGATTTCACTGCGACAAGTCCATAACACGGACGTCGATTAGAGACGACAACAACTTGACGTCGATTTGAAAACATCAAAAAAGACGTCGATTTGACGAACATAAAATAGGCCGTCGATTTGGAATGTGTTTTTTATTGTGACGTCAGATTTGGACGTCGATTTGAGGAACGGACGTCGATTAGAGACTGGACGTCGTACTGAGTCTTAGATATATCCACAGTTTTTCTTTTGCTATTAAACTATTATATATTAGTGTTTCAAAATATATTTGAAAGTTTGGAGAATTCTTTCATTTATAATAAAAATTTTGAATTTTAAAATTGGAAGTTTTTCCAAAAATCATAATTGCAAAAATTCTCAAAATAACCCATTTTTATGGCTCCAAAATTTGTTGTTCCAGATTTTGTGGCACAAACGAATATCACCATTAAGAAATATTGCATCTGATGCATTCTTGACAAAAAAAATCTCAGAGGGTATAGTTTTTTTTTTTAATTTTGATTGAAAAAAGGTCACTTTTGATTTTTTTTTAAATTATGATTTTTTAAATCTTATTAAAAAAAATTCAAACATATGTGTTATTGATGCACTTTTTTCATATTAAATGATCAGTTGTGTTTAAGCATTTAAGCAATAATAAGAAAATAAACTACAGACATTCTGCTACCTTACATACATGTAGTCAATGGTAATTAAATATAAATATCATGTTTTAATACGAAAAATGATAAACAAAAATTTGATTTTCTCCTTCAAATAATCTTGGTCAATTGACTTTTTACATATTTTCCAAGATTAGACAACTCAGATATATACATTTTGCATGCAAGTTGTTGGAAACTGGTTACATTATAGTGAATGACTGAATTTCAAGGTTTTAAATAGCTACCTTTTCTTTTTACATCGGTGTCGAAATTGTTTTCGTAACCATATTAACCATTGCTATCAAAACTTATGTTTCGATAACTTGACTTGATGGAAGTTTACAAAAAACAAAATTGTAAATATAAACTTCCAAAGCAGTATATTATATAAGTATACATAAAAGGTTTGGTACTAATGAATAATTTGGTTTAGAATTTGGCTATCTGTTAACAGTTGCATTATTATTTTCAGTGTAGGGGTAACCTTCTAATTGAGCTATTGACCACTGATCTCTGTTGAATAATGCATACATTTGTCGATTCAAATACTATACTACATGTAGACTTAAATCCAACATAGTAAGATTAAGAGTTAGTAGTTTTAATTTAAAGAAATATTTCAAGTTCTACAAACGTTGATGCAGGAATTATTGTAACAAGATAACAAGTTTATCAGGCAATGAAATGAATATCGATAATATTGGTTTCATTCTTAAACTATTTGATGTGAAACAATAAAACAGCTTTGATATGACTGTATTACTATTTTGTAGTTTTAGGTGGAAAAACTAACAGAGGCAACATTCTATAAATCAATTTAATTAATTGGGATGGAGGAGGGATTTTCTGTTATAATATCATAAATGCCTAAAAGTTTGTTGATTATCATTTGTTGAAATGGTATAAACTCATCCATATCAAACATTCTACTGCTATCTGTATCAGGCTTTGTGGAAAATATCAAGAACTTTCATACACTTTTATGGTCTACTTGGAACCTACACAATATTCCATTGCTAAATTTTGGAATAAGAAATTCTTTTTTTTTTAGTGAATCTCACATTTTTGCCTACCTCCCTTCAATTCCTAGTCTATCATCCATCGGTAATATGTAGATGAAACAAATGGTACACTAGTTGAGGCAATTGCTATTTGTGTTCTTAATTATATCAACATAAAGGTTGTTTCTCAAGCTGAAGTTGACAGTTATTCATAGTTCTGTGCTTGCATTTCTCATTCAATTCCTTTAGAAAAAAATCAAACAGAAACATCTTTACTTAAGATTTGATGGTCGGTCTAGTGACACTGTCATCATATTATGAATGTTCACCATATGGTCTTTCAAAGAAGGAACATGCACACTAAAATCAGTAGGGTTGTGGATTACGTTTTCTGAAAAAAATAAACATGTTTTAATACAAGATATCATATCACTGTATGTAATAATTTATAACGAAATCAACATTAATTTGGTTGCCACATTCACATGTGAAATTGAACAAAACTTTATATTACCCTCTGAAGATCGAGACTATCTCGTGAGACGTTACAAGCGGTAAATATACTTAACGTTTTGACTACTTTGAACATAGCGATATTAAATTACTTTTGTGATCAAACAACGAAAAAGATGTAAAAACAATCGGGAGATATACTTGTGATCCTAGAATGAATAATTAACTTTTGATCAATGTTTATGTCATGGTGATTTATTCAAGCAAGCAGATAAAACATTGTTCCTGTATATGAATTGATTCTTTATGCCCAAAAAGTAAAAAAAAATAAACAATGGAAAAAAACATTTATTTTCATTGCCTGAGGGAGATACAAATATTTGTTCACCCTAAAAAAAGTCACATTTCCCCCGGGCATTGGCCTCCAGGAAAAACCAACTTTATCAGGTGAACAAATCTACGTAGCTCCCTCGGCAAGGGAAACAAATGTATAATATTCAATGTTGATTCTGACTGGTTGACATCTGATATTCTGGGCACCTAATTGCATCCAAAAAAACTAAATGCCTTAAAATATAGTAATAGTACTGAAAGTGGCATGAACAACAATCAATCAATGATTCAATCAATGTTAAGTTAGGCCAAATAAAAATATATGTGTTGTTCCAGTTACCCAACCTACCCTACTTTGTAGTCTTAATAATAGCCTACACTAAAGATTTTTCATTAAGCACTGATAAAGTCAGAATGTTGCTCCAATAGACTCAATGTAAAATAAATATATAGAAATAAAAAAAATCCCTACTTACCTTCCCTAACTTTGTTATATGTAACCGGAACCACATATACTATTTTATTTGACCTTAGTTCATTTTATACTGCTTTGATAAACTCATCTTGCAAACCTTTCAAAAATAATTAACATAACGGTTTGCCAATTATACATGTAATCTTCAGTTTATCATCAGTAACATTGTCATTCTTTTCGTATCCGTAACAGGTATTAGGGAATGAATTGTATTGAATCTTTGAAAAAATGTCATACAATTTGAAAATGAACTATGAAAATAATTCACAGCAGATATTTTATGTGCATCTTCATATAGCTACATATACATATTCAAATTGCTGATCATCAAAATCATACAAGAGTGCACACACACTGAAATGTCTCGCCTCTTTTTTACTTATTACTGACTTCATGTTGAAATAAAATTGAGAATGGAAATTGGGAAAGTGTCAAAAAGACAACAACCCGACCAAAGAGCAGACAACAGCCGACGGGCCACCAATGGGTCATCAATACAACGAGAAAAACCCCCACCCGGAGGGATAGTTCAGCTGGCCCCTAAACAAAAATGTGTACTAGTTCAGTGATAATGGACGTCATACTAAACTCCGAAATATATAAATGAACTATTAACAAATGAATACTGGCAGTTACTGACATGCCAGCTCCAGACCTCAATTGAACTGATTGAAAGATTATGTCTTCATCATATGAAAGTCTGTAAAAAGAAGGTTCTACTACATGTAGCACCTCCTTTTAACATTGAGTAATGAAGTATGAAAATGAGGTCAAGGTCACGTGAACCCTGCCAGACAGACATGTTTATCTTCTGACCGTTCCATATACCAAATATAGTTGACTTAATTGTATCTGTATTTCAAAAATTCCAATAGGGAACATATATTACATTATTATTGTAGTAATAAACCATTTTTTAAGAAGTTTGGCCATTGGCCTTCTTCGGTTTTTCTTCCTTACTACATGATAGACATTTTGCCTTTCACAATCATTAAGATGTTATAGATATAATAGGAATTATATATATACTATTGTAATTATAAACAATATATAATTCCTATTATTTCTATAACATCTTAATGATTGTAAAAGGAAAAATGTCTACCATGTAGTTAGGAAGAAAAATAAAGAAAACGAAGAAGGCCAATGGCCGAAATGTCTAAAATAATGGTTTATTACAACAATTGATTGTATCTGCTAAACTGGCAAAGTTACAAAAAACATTCCTTGACCAAATGAAACATGAAACTAATGTCAAAGTCATATGAACCCTGCCAGACATACAGGCATTTATACCTCCCAATTGTTCCAAACACTGAATATAATTGATCTATTGTTATAATACATGTATCTGTGAAAAAACAAAAACTAAAAAAACCTAAACAATTGCCCAATAAACAAGGAAAATGAGCTCGAGGTCAGATTAAACCTGCCAGATGAACATGTACACCTGACAATTATTCCATACACTAAATATAGTAACCCTATTGATAATAGTACGTTTACATGTATTTGAGAAATATACCAAACTCCAAAAACTAAACATTGCCCAATGAATCTTAAAATTGATGTCAAAGACAGATGAAACCTGTCAGTCGGACATGTATCTCTTACAACGATGTTATACAGTAAATATAGTTGACATATAGCTTGCAAGTATCTGGGATACGTACTTGACCACATAACTTTAAACTTGACACTGATCCATGGAATAAGGTCGAGGTCAGGTGACGGACATGTAGATGTTGCAAGGAACCCATAAACTAAACACAGATATCCTATTCCTCATAATATGTGAGTATTTCACTTAACAAAAAACTTGTAATTTTATTCAAGGACCCATCGAACCAAGGACTTGTGTACTATACAAATCCTTGATTGAATTATGAAAATGATGTCCAAAGACAATGGACATATGACAGACGGAAACTTCGTCACTTAAGGTATAAAGCATCCTGTTGTTCTACCTTTTGAAACAAAAGGTTTATGGCATCCCTGCCGCCGCTAAACTGTAATACCTATGCCTTGCATACTGCCGACTTTCTGTCACAGGAGTGACAAAAATAGTGTTAATCCTATAAAATAAGAAACAAAACAACAATATTATATATACCTGCCGATGCATGTCTACATATATGAGGCCTTTCATCCATTTCTTTACTTTGGACTCTTCATGATACACAAGAAGCTGGAAAAACAAATTGTTACCATGCATGCAGTAAAACGTGAACATGTACATTCTACATTGTACATGTTGTAGTTTCAACAATATATCTGTAAACTATTGATTGATATAATTTAGTAATGTTAATCTATAACATTGTCATGATTGACAATTAACAAATAATTTCAAATTATTTTATGAATTTAACTGATGTGTGTCCTAAACAAGCATACATGGAGAAAAAGTTTCTTTTACTAATTTTTATGACATCATGTTGAGTGTAACATTCAAAGACCCTGTCCATTAAGTACTGTAAATTAAGAAATTATTGCGATGTTTTATGATTGTGAAAAATGCGACAGGGTTATAATCGCAATAATTAAAACTTGCATTTTGAAATTTTTAATATGAATTAAACAGGATTTTTCTCAATTCCGCAAAAATTAAAATCGCATTTTAGTCTAAAATGACAAAATCGGAATAATAAATGTATGCAATAATTCCTGAATTTACAGTATTAGTGTCCTAATAAGTTGATAACATCATAAGTCACAAGATATTAATTTTCCGTATGAGAATTCAATAGTTATATGTTATTCAGTTAAGACATGTTTTACATTTGTACATTGATTTGAATTAAGATACTCAAGAAACCACAGCAAATTATGTCTATATGTCATCATGAACAGTTAATTGTATAGCTTGATAAAGTCAACAACAGAATTGTTGTGCTACTTTCTATCTAGAGTGAAATATACACTGATATTTCACATGTGAAATCACTTTGAATATCACTGCGCTTTAGTTATTATGAATGTAATTCAATGAAATTTGAAACTTTGAATAGCGTGACATGTACTGTAACATATACACATAAATATTTCAATTTACATGTGAATATCTGTCCTCGTTTTAAAGAGTTTATTTCCTCGTCCCCACCCCACATCAATAATTTCCGGAAAAAATATTTTTACTTACCGAGTTCCAACAGTTAAAATGATTCCATATTGTTTTCGTGTCACAAATATGTCTCTTCCTGAAAGGCGTTTAGAACATTTTCTTTTTCAACCAGGTTCACAGCAGGTACGGCTCGACCCGACCCCTTCTTTTAATGGTCTACATTTGGGTGTATACCAATTGCCCTGGATACCATAAACAGAGCCCTCTTTTTTATTTCTTTTGCTATTGTTGGAAATATATTAAACATTACGGAAAATTCAGACATTTCCAAAATGTTTGGTAAAATATCAACTTTAGTTAAAATTATCAGAATATCCGATTGATGAAATTATTTCAATTTCACAAGTTCAGTAGAGCACTGGGAATGTTTTCAACAGTCTTGTTTATGGTTAAACATTATGTTGTGTTTATAGTACTTTGGAATCAATTTTTCATTGTCCTATGTGGAATTGTTTTCTGTGGACATACATATAACATTTGTGTCTTCTTGTCTGAAGAATAATTCAGGGGAAGCTACTCCTGCTACATAGAGGTAACTGAAAGGGGCTTTTAATTGAGTGTAATGAATTCAGCTGTTGATATATTTAATTTGAGAACATTTATTTGTTCTGACAGCAGGATTAAGTATTTACAGACAAATAAAGCATTCATGTTAATTGCAATATTCTATTTGGTACAATATTAAAAACAGTAATTTCGAAAAAACATGGCTTCGAAAAAAATGAATTCTGCAAAATTTTCAAACATACCCCTCCCAATTTTTGTATTTTGATTTATCAATAGTTAAACTAAATATGTTGGCCATATCGGGAAAATCTGGGTTGAAAATTTTCAAAGCGTTCAAAACAGGGTAAAACTGGGTTTCCCAATACATAAGAAATTTGACACTTTTTCGGGCTAGGTTCTTGACATAACTGCTAAATAATATATTTTTCTAAATGTATTTTTTAAATATGTTATAACCATACTAATCATACATAATAACAAACACAATTTTCTTTTTTATTCTCTAAAAGGCAATATACATCCAATTGAAATTACACATCTTTAGCCTTGTTTACTTTCAGAAATTGAGCAAAAAGTGGTAAGGCAGTTACCATAGCAACCGCAAAATTTTATGTAAAACTTGATGTATCTTTAAATATATCTCAATTGTTAGAACATTTTTACAAATTTTGAACCAATTCTGTGACATGTTATTTCATCTGATTTTAATGCTTACAGAGAATGACTCTTAATTTTCATTCCATTAGCAATAACCGATGGAAATAGCAGAAAGGCGAAAGGAATTTTCCCAACGGAAGAGATTAATTAAAGCTCAGGGTCATCACCTCCGTCCAATTGACGATCAACTGTATTAATTATAAACTGTGATTTGGTAAACCATCATCATTAAAGGGGTCCGATTTTTGAAGCTGAGGCTGAGATGCATAGCTGCCGAAGTTGCCGATAATCCCAATGATGATTCTTATTGATTGAAAACTTCGGAATAGACACATATATGTTACATGTAAAATGAACTCAGCTGTCATTTTATAAACGGTACTGAATTTATTCATGAACTGTACTGTGACAGAATTACCAGTTGATAGCGATTTGAATAAATTCAATTCATGACAAGATGAATAGTAAAATAGCTTTTGTACCTGATGTTTCCATGCGATTAAAATGCTTAGAAATAAAATATCATGATAATGGTATCTTGATCATGATGAGGGCTAGGGATAAATAGCTTGCAATAACAGAAGGTTTTGGCCAGTGACATATAGAATTATGTGTCAATAGAATTATAAAAAAGCAAGTGTCAAAAATGTAAAATCAGTCATCTTAACAATGTCTATTTAAAAAAAAAAACATTTAAAAAAAGGAGGCGCAATATAACAAGAGGGTATTAAAAACGGTTAAGTTGAAGAAAAACGAAAAGACGAACAAGTCCACAAAACACTACATCGAAACTTACGAATGACCACCACGAACCCCTCCAATGACTTGGTCATGTCACAACCTAGAGAAGAGATCAGAATTGTGGTGACCATGTTTGGAACAACGTCCGAGGTCATTTGTAACACAGATATTACATAATGGACAACCAACTGACGTAAAGCATTAGAGATAATAACCTCAAATTTAACACTTGAAACCCTTTGTTCAATAGCTTCATTGTAATTAGCAACCCTCTTTATTTCTTTTTTGAACAGCGGTATACTACTGTTGTCTTTATTTATTCAATACAATAATGATAGGCAACGCAAGCTCTGGAATATCGTATCAACTCGGAGATGTATATTTCATTTGCAGGCGCTGCTGGAATGTTGCTACAGGGGAAATTATAATCAACTTGTCTGTCGTTAAGTTTAACTCTCAACCGACCCTCAATGTATGTTTTAGAAATCGGTCAAGATATTATGCATGTTAAACTTTATCTGTGGTATCCGCTATTTCATGGCCGTGGGTTATATGCGTTTAACATAGTCAATATTTTTTTTAAAGTTATTTGTGAGAGGAAATCATTTTTATAGCGGAACGTAAAGTTACAGTATAATGCTTGCTTTCTTTCTTTCTTGGCGGTCTCTCTTATAATTAAAGAAAGAATCAATATGTAATCGGTATTAAAATGGATTGTTCTGTCGTTTTAAATTTTACAGAATTTGGTCAAAAAGTAAAAACGACGTTGCAAAACGATACTTAAGAAAACACCGTGAGTAATGTCAAGGCAGTCTGTACACAATTGAGGTTGCTCATGAAAGTAAACTAAAATCTTCTACAAGCGGGGCAAATACCCATAAGCATTGGAAACATACATTCCAAATGCATACTAGTAACTAATCTGGTCTTAGAATCACGTTCTTTTGTATAAGTGTTGTTATTGGCTTTGAACTAGCTTTCAGTAACTGAGAGAATTAACAGATTTGTGTTTCTCAAGTGTTTCTGTAGTTGCTTTTGTGATGAGCAAAGCCCTTTTCAAATTACTTTTTTATTTGTTTTCTTATGTTCGGATTTTATACCACTGTCCGAGTTTTGGAGGGTCAGACGCCGTAAATGTGTTTATCCCTGATGCATTCAGTATGTGTGTGTGTTCCAAGTCAGAAGCCTGTAATACAGTAGTGGTAGTTTGTTGGTTGATATTATACCTGCTTTTTGTTTCCTGACTTAGAACAGGTGCAAACAAATGCAGTCGGTTTAAGCGTTTAAACAGGCATCAGCCTTCACACTAATCTGAAATAGTTGTGTAACTTTACAACATAGAAAGACACGCTATAAAATATCAATTGAAACGGCTTAGCTCAATCAAAAAGACATATTAACAAAAATAATAAAAGATACACTGACGAAGAAATGTGATCTATGCCACAATATTAATTAAAAAAAGGGAAATGTAAAACAATGTCAAAAAGATAACCATAACCTTCATTTCCTACTTTATGTTCATTCAACAGTCAATGCCCTATGTTAAAGAAATTATAAATTTTCCACGCGTAACGCGTTGAAGGGGACAAGGAAATATCGGGCGTCCGTCCGTCCGTCTGTTTGTCCGTCTGTCCGTCCGTCCGGTCTTGTTAGCGCTCTTACGGTTCAACTCTTGCCAGATTTCTATAAAACTTATACTTTAAGTTAATATCAGCAGTATCTTGGACAAGTTCTTAATTGGTGGACGATCGACTTATTTTAAAAGAGTTATGTGCCTTGAAAATATTAAATTTTTAGAAAATGGCCTTGTAAGCGCTATCACGGGTACAATTCTTGTGAGATTTTTATAAAACTTATAACAATAACTATAGGTTAATATCAATAATATCTCGGACAAGTTCTATAATGATGGACGATCGACTTTTTTTAAAAGAGTTATGCCTCAGGGAAATAATAAGTGCAACGCGGGGGACATTGTAACTCTGTTCTTTTATTCAAGAATTAAAATATTAAAAAATATTCAACTCGTCCACGAACAGCACTGAAAATAAATTTATTCGCAGTCGCATTTGTTGTTCGGTCACACGTTGATTTTTTACCTATATTCAAATTCTTGGATTAGTTATCACATACATATTTATATGCAACGAGAATTAACTGTAGTTGCACAATTTGAATATCATGCATTTGTACGTTAATTCAATTATATCTCAATAAAAAAGCGTCAGATGTGAATTGAAGCTGATATCTTGCATTACATTTTAAAAATTTTTGATAACATTTAGATATTCAATATTGTAAAAATGTTAATTTTATTTTCAAAAATAGGTTTAGAACCAGTAATTCTGGAAACGTAGAACAAATTTGTGTTTTTAAGTTCCTTCGCCTTTGTCAATAAGGTATATATTTTGAAAGTTTTGGTATCAAATGAAAACTTATGGACTAAAGATTACATGGTAAAATCCTTGTACAAATGTTACTTTTAATGATAAAAGATGGAAGAAATTGTGATAGGAGGACACATTTAAGCTGTTGCTCAGATCAGAAGTACCTGTTTTGTAGTACAAAACTTCCGGGCACCAATTTACTTTAATGTGCTATTTAATGTTTGCTAAGTTTTCTGCACAAGTTAGGACGAACAATTGTGCTGAAATGAAATGGATGTCACTTTATTTTAACTCAAGAGAAAGTAGCTATGAATGTTTGAAGTTGCAGTGTTTACCATAGAAAACAATAGGGCTATGCATTTGTATTGTTATTCCTGTTTGCTTTGCACCACGATGCAAAGCTATATGTTTTATGTTTAGAAGATATACACGCCATCTTGAAATAATCATTTAAAAAGAGTAAGTTTTGCACCATCTTACGGTTTTCATTTATCATAAGTCTTTTGCTATGCCCGTGTCTGTTGTGACGTGTTTGATTTCAATCTATATATAACTGTTAGATTATTAAGTCATGGATTTCGTTACCATAAAAATCTTAAAACCTTTAATAAATTCTTCTATAAATATAAAGATTTGGTTTTGAAGTTCGGTTGAATATGTAAAAAAAACTTATTTCAAAGGGGATAGCACATCCTAATTTTCACGGCGATGTTGATTCCCGAGCTCGGAATATTAGAAACGATCCGGATAAACTTATCGATCCTTTGAATTTATTCCTCAAGGTTATCAAGTCAACACTGCAATTAGTTCTTCAAAAATTGTTCTATTGGTATTATGGTATAAAGATTGATTTTGTTATCAGTAAATTAATATAATATTAAACATTTTTTATATACATATGCACATTCATGGCTCTACAATATGTCGATACCTGTATCTTGTGAATCCACAAGGTAATGCTTTTCTCTGACTGTTTATGACGTCTTTACACTATTAATATAAAATCCGTTGGATGTTTGATGTGTACTGATGGCTATTTTAGTCTTTAACGCATGATTTTGTTAATTAGTTGTTATTGGATTTGAACAAGCTGTCAGTAACTGTGAGTACTCTCAGATCTGTACTTAGTGTTTGTTTGTTGTGGGGTTGTATAAGTACCCTGCCACATCCACTCTGTGTTTTGTAATTTAGATTTCTATTTGTATCCATCTGATGAGTTAAGATATTTTTATTGTTTGTTCTTATGTTGTACTCTTCCAGGTTAGACGAGGGTTGGCGCCTTCAAACGAGTTTATCCCGCCATATTCTGTATGTGCCTGTCCCAAATCAAGAGCCTGTTCTTCATTTGTTTTCGTTTGCTGCTGTGTTACATATTTATTTTTCGTTCATTATTTTGTACATTAATTGGGCCGTTAGTTTACTCGTTTGGATTGTTTTACATTTCTCATATCAGGGCTTTTTATAGCTGACTATGCGATATGGACTTTTCTCATTGTTGAAGGCCGTACGGTGACCTATAGTCGTTATTTTCTGTGTCATTTGGTTTCTCGTGGACAGTTGTATCATTTGGCAATCATATCACATCTTCTAATTTTTGTAACTAAGTTTTCTTCATAAATTTCTTCAACACTTTGACCCAAAATATCTTTTTATGTTCTTGTTTCTTCTGCATCTATATTGTATCTAAACGATTCGTCGTCATTCCTTTACGCGACCTACTGCAAATCAGTGTTCTGGCAAGGTGTGTTATCTCCTTTTGTGTTCAAAGAAATTTAAGTCCTAATTTTGTACAATTGAATCCGAGTTACTGACAAATATGTTATTCTTTGTATATTGAATGCATTGAATAACACCATGTAGACAAATGCATTTGTCTCCGAAAAAGTTGTCTTTATTAGGGTTTATAGGTAGGAAAGTCTGAAATATGACCGTAGATTAACATTAAGGATGTTCGCTACTCTGTTTCAAAATAACAAGCTTTTTAAAAGACTGTTCTAAAATGATAGTATATAAATAAAGTAAACCCCCCCCTCCCCCCCAAAAAAAATAAAAAAAATGAAGGGTCCGTACGCTTGTTTATGAGATATAAGCCATTGAAAATTTGGTGGGAAATAGTTCTCTCTAGATTTTTCACCAAATTTAACAATGGCATCTATTTTCTTTGAAAAACAATGAAAAAATAACAAGGAATTATAGGATTTTCAAACATAGCATTTTTAACTTTATGTAACAAAGTTATGAAAAGAAAAGTAGGGGATGGCAAGGATTTTTTGTTATAAAGACAGTACATGGATAAAAACCAGAGGATTCTGAATATCTGACAAAAAATTCAAAAACAACAAGAGTGAACATCCTTATATAACTAAACATCGTCTAGTGAAGAGATATATAAAGGTTTATTCAAAATAGTCTTAGTAGGTAATTTTCTCATCTTCCGAATGACCGATAATAACGAATTATCTCAACACAGTTTGGTCACTTGTAACTTTGCTAATTCTTTAATATATACATTGATGGAAAAACATAGTGATTGATTAATGAGGGTAATACCATATCTCCTTGGAAATGATGCTGTGTGTTGCAGTACACTATCTCATACTTGCATCTTTCGTTTTGAATTACTAGTTAATTAAGAATCCAGAAAATGCTGGATATCCTTCCCCATAAATGATCTGAGCATTTTAATAATCCTCCCATGTGACCTACAAGTCTTGAATCTCCCTCCTTGCAAGAAATGAATATGTTAAATGCTGCTGACAGGCTTGGCAGGAACTCAATATATAAAATATATAAAAGTTATATGTAGTCTATGTTTCAGAAAATTAAAATCTTACCTGGATTTTGATGTGCATTTTTTTCTAGTTTGAAGAAGATAGCAAAATTAAACAAAATTTCATTTGAAACGGTCCACTCAGTTACACAGTTTAAATCACCTATTATTTGCAGATGTCTACTGTCCATCTATTCTCCAATTAAATAAATACTACTCACAACATGTATTATATGAGGGAAACTTCTCAAACCTCTTTCCCAACTTAGTTTGTTTTTGCACCTTCTGCAGGAATAAAAAATAATGAATAGCAAAATCTAGAAAAGTTTATAATTTTCTGAAACATAAAATGCATTTAAGAATTGAATGCTTCTTTTTGTAAAATTCATTGGGGTGTAAAAGGTTGACCGAAGAAAATTTTGTATGAAGCGCGGAAGCGCTTTCCAGCAGGCATTTCAACGTTGATCTATAACGTTGAAAAGACGTTGAATTAACTGTTGGTTTTGAAATTTAGAACAACATTGAATATCTGACGTTGAAAAAACGTAATATTTTCAACAGTGTATCGATGTTGATTTTTGGTTGAATATAGTTTGAAACTTAACATTGAAACAACATTGTTTTAAGTTGAAATAAGCAATTCATTGCTTCTTGTTGGTTCATTTGTCACATTTGTTTGTCGTGATAAATATAGGCGGTTGGTTTTTCTCGTTTGAATTGTTTAAAACAAATTGTGTCCGGGTCTTCTATCGCGGACTATACTTTGTGGTGTTTGCTTATTGTTGAAGGCCGTTTAGTGACCTCCACATCAACGGACTCTGGTAGATATTTATCTCATTGGCAATCATACCACATCTCCTGATATCTATAATACTTAGTAACCACAAAAAATATTGAAGCCGTATGACTCAACAGAGGACATCAGCAAGATTTGATCTTTAACAAAAAACCAGTACAACAGATGTCAAGTTATTACAAAAGCTCGTATAGCCAATGGTGATCTGGTAAATGAATACAAATAATCTCTTAATTCGTTTTTAATATCTTCATGAAAATGAATTGTAGTCTCTAAACTCCTCTAACCATTTTTTGTGCATATTCCTTCTTTAACTCATCTTCTGTTATGTTTGTGTCTTCCTGAAGAAAAAAAACAATCGCATATAGTATTGTGTAAACATAAGTTAACAATTACGTAGAACGTCAAAGGCAGGGAGTACAATGTTATATAAAGCCGGTTTTTTTTTTTATTAATCTACTGGTTTACATAAATGCGGATCCGTTTTTACGATTTTTTGCTACTGTACATGTAGCAATGCCACCGATCTCGAGCACCAGGATCTTTTTTACAAATGCCACCTATTCCGAGCACAAGGATCTGTTGTCACAATGCCACCCATCTCGAGCACCAGGATCTATTGTAACAATGCCGCCTATTACGAGCACCAGGATTTATTGTAACAATGCAACCCATCTCGAGCACCAGGATCTATTGTAATAATGCCACCCATTTTGAGCACCATGATCTATTGTAACAATTCCACCCATTTCGAGCACCAGGATCTATTAATAAAATGCCACTTATCTCGAGCAACAGGAAATTTTGTACAAATGCCACCTATTACGAGCACCAGGATATATTAATAAAATGTCCCCATCTCGAGCACCAGGATCTATTGTAACAATGACACCCGTCTTATTGATTGCAGTTTATGTTTTAAATTTGATATGCATAAAAAATATCTATACAAATCAAATCAAATGATTTTATTCCTAACTAAAGGGCCCATATAAAGCATATAAATCAACACAAATCACAAAGTTCAAACATTATTTACACCAAACAACACACGCACACTGACATGACACATGCAATCTAACATACATACTGATTATTGATAATTAAAAATGTTAAAAAAAAATTTAAAATGTATACCTCGACATCTTTTACCTTTATCCTCAAATCTTTCCTTTTCATTTTTTCTCATGATCAAATTTTCCTAAAACTCTGTCCCTAATACCTGTACAAAAAATAAGAATAACATCGATCATCATCGCCATGCAATATTTCAAATTTGTAAAATTCGATTGAAGAATAAAAAGAAATCATTAAAAATTTCAGAGCATAGTTAACAATGATAGTGTGATTATGTATGACGGATTAAAATTTTGATAGAAAAGGGGGAGTTGATAATCTCACTTTGCAAAGGTTCCTTTTCAGTAACAAATCAGCAGTAAATAACTAAATAAACTGTATGTAAGCTGAGTATACTGTTCCCAGATTAAAGTACATATTTATATAGAGGTGTAGTCATATTGCAACGTATAACAAAAAAGACGATGGACAAACTGAAGTCAGTTATGATATCTCTACAACATGCAATATGGCGAGATTTTCAAAACATTTCACGTTTGTGCATTACATAATCTTCCAATGTTAACATCACTCAAGTATTAAAAGACAATCAACAACAGCAACGGATAATAATTAACATGATTAAAAGAAACACTTATTTTTCTTAAATATTGTTCAGGAAAATTGTACAATCTCCTGTGATTGTATCACACTTGATGATCGCTGTCGCGTTTGAAAAAGGCGGTCACACGTGTGCGGTCATACATTTGTCAGCATCATGTCAAGTGATAATTTTAGCAATAGATTATTGGGAGTGCTAATCCTCGTGTATCAGCTGTGTAGATGCCGCACTTTCACATCCTGTGATTTATCTATGTTTAAAATATTTCCGGATAATAACATATTAGTTAGTAGTATATTTCGATGAATGAATATATATATTTTTGTATACTTTTTACGATTTTGATAAACGTCCTGGTTAGACGTCGTTTGGAGCTTATATTTCTTTTAAAAATTCCTGATTTTACTAGATAGTGTACAAAATAAATTAAAAGGCGACATTGATTACAATTTTCGATAGCAAAATCCTTATTTATGAACTTTTGTTGATGCAACAACAAACGATGTACAACCATAATTATTCCTCTTTAACATCGATGGCTAATATTTTCGTTAACCTATGCATACAATCTGTTTTCTCGACGAACCTTCATCGTCGACATGTCAACCAACATTAACCGTTGAAACAACATATTTACTTCAACCTAATTTCAACATTAAAAATGCAACTAAAATTCAACATTTAAAAAAACAACTAAATTTCTGCAACATAATTTCGACGTTGCTATTACAACGTTGAAACAACGTTGAAGCAACGTCTGGGAAAAATATCAACCACATTTCAACGTTGAAATGACTTTGTGTGCCGGGTGGGTTCATTCTAAAATGTGTGCACGGTCAAAGCTTTTACAACCCTATGAAACTACTAAAAGAATAATTCAACATTATAATAGATATTACATTTTTTCGCTATGACCATGAAAAAATGATTACTATCATTTTTATTTACCTGTGCACTTTATCGTGGAAATGTGTTTCATCATGAATGTTACAATCATTTTGAAATGAATGTTAATACCAGAATGACGCGAGATTGCTATTTGCCAATCAAAATAACGTATTATAATGAAACATACATCTAATGTTATTATTTAAAATTCAATCAACTAGTTCCTGCCATGCCTTTAAACTTTTCCAGGTGCACAGGTTTGTCTTTACTCAGAGTAAAATGTGTGGTGTAAACACGGCCATATTAGTCAAAACGTTATGATGAACCTTAAATAAGTAGATGATACTGACATACATAACACTTCATTTCGCAAGACATGAAGAAGATCCCGTAAAACGCTTGATAGTACCGAAAAGGCAAAATAAATAAAAATTTGAGACACATCAAACCGTTAGAACAAAATAGGAGGTCACAACCAATGAGGTTATTTATTGATTAAAACATTGCGCTTGAAGGGTAAAACAGGTTAGCACAGAAGCAGTGGAGTACCTGTTATAACCCCTGTAAGTCTTAAACAAGGATAACTTAATAATGGAACCATCTCCACACCAAGAATAACTTAATAAAGGAACCATCTCCACACGAAGGATAACTTAATAATGGAACCGTCTCCACACGAAGGATAACTTGATAATGGAACCATCTCCACAAGAAGGATAACTTAATAATGGAACCGTCTCCACACGAAGGATAACCTAATAATGAAACCATTTCCACACGAAGGATAACTAAATAATGGAATCATCTCCACTGAAGCACTGGTTACTGGTCACTCTATCGTTGATTAGGTAATCGTTCTCTTTTTGCCATTATACATTCTGATAAGTTTATGAATATGAATGTTTTCTTAACACTAATCGGCAAATATATTGTTCATTTTGGGAACTACAATATATTTTACAATAACTCATAAAATATGTTGTTAAAATGGATGCCCACTACGTATAAAAAGGTATTATTTAGATAATCTTTACCAGTCGGCGCGGGACGTTTGCGCTTTTTCATAGGACATTTGCGCTTTTTATGGACGTTTGCGCTTCAATTATAGAACATTTGCGCTTTAAAAAATGTCATTTGCCCATACTAGTATCATGATATAGCTGCAATATACTCACGACTGTGTTTATTCACCTGTTTTAATCTTATTTTGTTCTTCACGTAACGCATTTACGTCTGCTCTTATTTGATTTATTTCTTTCTTGTGGGCATTGTCTTTTTCTATCATTTCTTTACGAAGTATATTAATTTGCTCTATCGTCGTATTCAATTCTACTTTCACTTGCTTAAGTTCATTTCTTGTCGTATCTAGTTCTACTTTCACCTGTTTAAGTTCATTTCTCGTCGTATCTAATTCTACCTTTACTTGTTTAAGTTCATTTCTCGTCGATTCCAGTTCTACTTTCACTTGTGTAAGTTCATTTTTCGTCGATTCCAATTCTACTTTCACTTGTGTAAGTTCATTTCTCGTCGATTCCAATTCTACTTTCACTTGTTTAAGTTCTTTTTTAGTCGATTCCAATTCTACTTGCGCTTGTTTAAGTTCCTTGTTCGTCGATTCAAATTCTACTTTCACTTGTTTAAGTTCGTTTTTCGTCGATTTCAATTCTACTTTCACTTGTACAAGTGCCTTGTTGTTCGATTCCAATTCTTTCTTCACTTTCTTTATTTCATTTCCATGTTAAAGTAACTCGTCTTTTATTTTTGACTATATTTTGTTCCACTTTATGTACATATAATGCACCAAGCAAAACAATTACAGACAGTAGCAAAACAACTACATGATTCCCCATTGCTGTTATGTTTCAAAACATACAATGTCCTTATTAGTTACCTTCACGGGTGACTGATACATTTATATATTGCTTGAACAAAAGAGTTTAAAGTCCACGAGGGTCTGGCTTGTGGGATCTTCAGTTCTTTGTTCTTTAAATGTTAGCAATTTTTCTCTTTTCTTTATTATTTCCCATTGTTCTTCATTTTTTATGTTTAAACATCCTATTATTCTCTATCCTTTATTTTCATTGTCTTATTTTTCTATATTCTGCAATTTTTTATCCATTATTCTTTATTCTGTAAACTGCATCTACACCTTTTCGTGGTATGGATAATATATCTGAAGTATGCAGTGATTTTTTCTTTAAATTTTGTGTGAAGGTATTTCACATGTGTCATGATGTTGGGAACAAAACATGAATAAAAAACATTTGGGGTCACCGACTTTGTAATGACACTATGGCAACCTCAGTTTCGTGATTTGCCAAAAATAAACAATATTTGGTTGTTATTTAAAAATTCAAATATTCTAATAATATTGAACCTACAAGTATAATTCTTTTTTACGCTAAACAAAAAATATCTGTCAATTTAAGATTCTACAATTTAAGATTTTGGGTGTTTTGATCCTTAAAAATATGATTTATCTCATGCCTGCAAAATATGATACACAGGAGTGAAAACATGTCCAGTATTAAACAATAGCTATCATTGATTTCCTCATGAAAATTTGAGAAGGTACGTGCATTGTGTACTCATTCAAATAAATTCTAAAACATTATTTGTCACCGACCTTTTAAAAAAGTTATTAGCAGTTCTCATGGTTTTTCTTCTCATTGGTTTTTAAGAAAAGAGTTTTCTCACAATTATTTTATGTGCAAAATACCGACTTCACAAATGTGTTGAGTTTAAACAAATTTGGAACACTCCTAAATGCATTACGTATAGACTTTTCAAGGAAAATTTGGAATTTGAAAATTATTTCAATATCATCAATGACCTAGATATTATTTATACACTTTGTAAATTCATGACTTCGAATCATACAATGCTAATAGAAAAGGGGAGATGGTATAATATTGACAGAAGTGAAAGAACTTGTATATGCAATAATGGAGATATCGGAGACGATTATTACTTTATCTTTGTTTGCCTGACTGTAGAGGATGAAAGCATAATGTTTATACCACATGCACTAATACTTAGACATAAACATGATAAATTACATGCTTTACAATTTCTAACAATATACATCGACGTAATTATGTAAGCAAAAAAGGCTGGTAATCTTTGCACGTTAGGTTACAAATAAAATCTTTTCGCGTTAGGTAATAAATAACAGAAACGGCAGTGTCAAATATTACATTTGTAGTTTGAGTGACTATATAGCGGAGACGAAAACATGCCTAAATTGTACTTGACCGACATACCAAGCTTGTTCATTCTTGTTCGAGCTTTAAAGGCAAAACCAGCGAAACATATAATTATAAAACAGAGTCAGTCAGTTCTTACTTTTATTTCTGAGAGCAGCGTGTTAAGCGTGAAGAATGTGACTATCATTTTTGATTCAAAACAGTTTGAAGGAATAGCATTATCTCCAAATTGAGAGAGACCAGATGTGTCGATGATGTTGATTGATTGTTGTTAAACGTCTAGCAACAAATTAAATGCATATTTAGGACGAGAAGACGTTGAATAAAAAACCCGGCTTTGTAATAGACCGACACGCCACCGGATGTGACGACACTGTAAGTATGTCCTGTATTACCGGTCCTACCAATCAGGACTCAGTAAAATCTGTTACGATGTGTACTGAATATTATCGGTAAACTTACAGACCAAGTCTTGGATTAAACCCATGACCTATTAGAATTGAGTAATACCACCAAATTTTATAAATCCGGCTCAGTTTATCGGTCTATTAATAGGTGGATACTTAGAGTTATAGCGCTGTTTGTAAGAAAACAAAGTTCGATATAATTGATAGTCAGGCAGATGACCCGGGTCGTGATAACCCACATGCAAACAAAATGTTTTTTTCGGAGGATACCCCTAGCAGACTACCTCCTTCTGCGCTCACCAATTGATATATTTAGCGTTAGAAATAAAGTTAAATATTTTTCAGCTATACATGCCCCTGGTGGCCTATGGATTATCATTTATAATTGCCAAAGGTCTATAATAATTGAGGATAATTTTTCCTTATTGAATAGTTCTATTGGTATATTTTATATTCAGTGATTTTGTAGAAATCTACGTATTGGTTTAAATTTATTATATCAAAAAACGAAATATAGAGTCTTATTGACTAATCACATACAATGTACTTAAAACAGTTAAACGTATATCAGAGTTCTCACACAACACAAAATAGAAAACCAAAGACTGAGCAACACGAACCCCAACAAAAACTGGGGGCAATCTCATGTGCTCCGGAAAGGGAAAACAGATCCTTAATTGATTTCGATTTGTTGTTGAATCCCTTGTGCAGTTGGGTAAATCGAATGTTCCCTAGTTTTGCCGTTTAAACTAAGATTCCGATTTTGTCTATTTTGTAAATATTTGTTTTATACAATTGTCTGAAAAATCTAAAAAAGAAGAGGTATTATAGTAAACAATCAAACGACATGTACTTTTTGTAAAACAAATTTAAAAAAAAACACACATTCAAGTTACCACCCGGAGATCATTTGTTACAGTGGGAAAACGGAGGAAATTAGACAAAGGGACAACACAACGAATATACGATACAATTCTGCAATTTTTCTATATACAGTTGGTTGACCCTTTATCTTGATAAATTGCATATCGCAAACTATTGAAAAGACAACGTGTATACAAATAATACTATATGAATGGAGTTTAGATATTTGTTTACAAATAATAATTTGAATTCTATTGGCGTTCTTTTATGTCTGGACATGTCTGCTTTGACTCGACCTTTGACTCGAACTAGAATCATAATTCGACCTTTGACTTGAACTTGGATCATAAAACAACCTTTAACTCGAACTTAAGTCTGTTAGGTAAAAGTCAGCAAGAAGACATGTCGCCGTACATGGACACATTATTCTGACTGCGAGTGATGAAGGTAAATCCAGAAAAGAGCTTCGGACGCATGAAATTTATAACGTGTTGTTTTCATTTTATAACGAGTTTTTGTAACGGATCAATTTCTATAAATGATGAGCATGATTGTTTTGTAAGAAATAGCATTTAATAACTGAATTTTTGAACTGAAAAAGAAGTATAATGTACATGTATGTGGACTTCTCATATGAATTGTTTTCGAAAACTGAATTGTTTACAGTAAACAACAAAATAAAAACATGAAACTATATGATTTATGGGTGTATTTAAGTTTTTTTTTAACAAATATAAAGAAATAATTCGGTGCTAGGTACACTGAATTAAAGTTATATTGGCAAGGGAACTATTAAAGGTTAGGTTGTAAATCATTTGGAGCTACTTAAAATTGTGTGTAACGAAATGACTGTAACAAGTCTTAATTATGCCAAGAATTGGTCGGATTATCATTGGCCCAATGTTAATCGTATATTTTTTATTGTTTAAATTGGCCAGTCTATCTGGAAACTGATTAATTGAGAATCCAGATCTCAAGAATATCAAAACTGATTTTGTAAACTCTCTCTCTCTCTCTCTCTCTCTCTCTCTCTCTCTCTCTCTCTCTCTCTCTCTCTCTTTTAATAGATTTTTTTTTCTGATCTGTGATTTTTTCGTGGTTTTGTAATGTTTTATTGATGTTGACTGAAAAATAAGCATATGATACTGGCATACGTGACACTTTTTTTCTGTAGAACATGTAACAATCACTGGAAACTATCAACAGAACCTATTTCGGAAAGCCAAACAATTAAAACTTTTACAAAAATCATAACTGTGGACTAAAACAAGAGGTCACAGCCATCATGGCATGTAAGGTGAACTTTGCTGCCGGAGTTACAATCTTTCGTTTTATTATTGTTTCATTTATTGATTAAAACTTACACTTCATTTGAAGAGTGAAACCTATCAGTATCGAAACCGAAGACTACCTAGACTTAACGAGATACATGACCTGGCAACCGAACAATCCCTTATTAATCACTTGTTACTTCATCGTTGCTTCGGTAATTGCCTTCTCATACTTTTGCAAGTTGTGATTGCATGATTAATATTAATTGTTTTCTTAACGTCCATTGCAAATATTTTATGCATATTGTGGACAAAATCAAATTGTACTATTAACCAATAAATTTTGTTGTCAAAGAGGAGGTTCCTTAAGCAAGTGGGTGGCATGACAATCCACCAAATTGTGAACTATTTCCGAAATGAGTAACAATCCTTCAATTGAGTAATCATTTGATGGCGCCAAAAACATAATTCTCTTAACTGAGTCTTTTTACTTAAAATGGCACAAATTTATAGAAAATGATACAGCTTCTTCCAAAGAATCATATTTTTATTTTTAGTCTTAAAAGAAGTTAGTAGCCATGAAAATTGTCATCTTTTCGAGGTTTTCATAGCCTTGAAACTTCTTAGTAAATCATGTTAGGGCTATTCAGCTGTTAGAAAATTTGCTGCATTTTTCGTGAATATGTGCCATTTCAAGTACAAAATGTGTATTAAAAACAAACTCTAGAAAAGTATCCCTCAATCGAGTGATAGTTACTCATTTTGGAAACTTTTCCCCATTTGGAAGGTTGTCCCCAACTTGTTAAGTATACAAAAGTTATGATTTAAAATATATATAGCTACAGTGCATTCTCGACTGTGTTTGTTTACCTTTTTTAATTTCATTTGATGTGTTTTCGTAACGGTTATCTGTTTCTTTCAGTAACGCAATCACGTCTTCTTTATTTTTATCTATTTCTTTCCTGCGGGCATTGTCATTTTCTTTCATTTCTTTACTATGTACATTAATTTGCCCATTCATCGATTTCAGATCTTCTTTCATTTTCTTCGTTTCATTTCTATGAAGAATTTCTGTATTAACAAACTCATATTTAAACTTCATCGCGTTTTCTTTTATTTGAGCTATTTCTTTCCTGCAGGCATTGTCTCTTTCTATCATTTCCTTGCGAAGTGCATTTATATGTTCTCTTGTCGATTCCAATTCTAATTTCACTTTCTTTGTCTCATTTCTGTGTTGGATTTCTGCATTAACAAAATTGTCTTTAATTTGAACAATTCGTTGTTCAACATTGTATCCATATAATGCACCAAGCGAAACAAGTACAGACAGTAGCAAAACAACTAGATAATTCTCAATTACTGCAGTGTTTTAAAACATAAAATGTCTTTATAATTAACTTTCACGGGTGACTGACGTCTTTAAATATTGTTTCCACGTAGAAGTTTCAATTCTGTGAGGGTCTAATTAGGGGTCTTTATTTCTGTTATTTTTTAAATCATTTCTATCTTTTTTTTTTCCCATTTATTCTCTACTTTTGATTTTAAAACAGCCCATTATTTTCTATTCTTTTTTTAGGGGGTCTATAATTCTCTATTCTTTTTTGTGGGTCTATTTTTCTCTAATCTTATTGGGGGTGGGGTCTATTTTTCTCTGTTCTTTATCTTTAATTCCTTGTTCTCCACCAATCCACACCTTTTCCACGCGGTGTACACAACGGTATGGATAATATACATGGAGAACAACAATAAAACGCTGTTCCTTTGCTTTTTGTGTGTTTTGTGATTTGATTTTAGATCATGGATGGATACACAATATCATTTGTCTTTCTATTATAAAGTATGCGAAAAAATAATCCGTAATGTGAATATCAGATTTCAAAAGGACGAGGACATTTTGCTCTTTAAATTCAGCTTTATAAATTTTTTATGTCATGATATAAAAATAATCGCTAATATATAACTCTTTTGTATTTCAGAAAATGCAGAAAGATAACTGAAAGATAGCTATACAGTTAACCTTTACTACTCTGAGACAGTTTATTTTACTTATTCTGGAAAATAATGTGTATTCAAAATTACTGTTTATATGAAAATAAGAAGATGTGGTATAATTCCCTATGAGACAACTATCCACCAAAGCTCAAATGAAGTTGATGTATGAGAAAACCCCATACTGTATAGTCGGCTATAAAAGGCCCCGACATGAAAAATATGAAACAATTCAATTTAAAACAAAAAGAAATTTGACAAACATGAACCATCGACAACCACTGAACTACATGCTCCTGACTTGAGACAGGCACACACAGAATGTGGCTGGATTAAACATGTTTATGAGTGCTTATCCCTCCCCCTATCCTGGGACAATGGTGTTACAGCACAACATAAGAACAAACTATTAAAATTAGTTGAAAAGGGTTTACTGATTAGATTAATACAAAGCAGGAAAACATTTAACAAAAAACACAGAACTGACGTGGCAGGGTATTTATACATCCCTAACAACAAAAAAAGACACACAGTACAGATCTGAGAGTACTCGCAGTTACTGACAGCTAGTTCAAAGCAAATAGTAACTAATAAAAAGAATCATGTATCTAAGACTAATATATCAATCAGTACACATCCAACATCCAATGATGAAAAGACGTCATTAACAGTCATAAAAAAAACGTTGCCTTGTGCAATGCCAAAATATAGGTATAGACAGATTGTAGTACCTTGAATGTGCATATGTGTTTTACATAATATTTATTATGATTTTAACTATTTTTTTTTTAAATGACGTTTCTACAAAAAACTTTATCCACTTCTGAAAATTATTGATCAAGTTGTACAGATTCTTTTGGGGGAGAGGAATCCAAATTTACAACCTGACTTGAAGCAAACAACGGTCAATCAAGGTGATATCTTTAGTTAATAATTGTAAAGGGGCCGTATACAAAGTCAATACTAAAAGAAAGAATTGATTACAGCATTACATGTGTTATGAAATTATGGAAATTATTCTTTGTTTAGATAAAATTGTGAGAATAATTTCACATCTTTCTATTTGTATAGACACTGCAAAGGCTATGTTTTGCAGTATAAAATGAAAACATACCGGTATTCAATAGTTTTTTTTCAAATTTTATTTATTTTTTAACTGTTCGAGTTAAGTTCGACTTAGAATTAAAGTTCGAGTTTGAGTTCGAATCTAAGTTCGAGTTTCAGTTCGAGTAAAAGTTTTCGAATCACGAAATATAATTCGAGTTCGAGTTAAATTTTGAGTTAAGCTTTGGATCTGAGTAAGAAATCAAGTCAAAGTTGAAGATAATGTCCGAGTTGCTTTTCAATTCATATGTCGTGTTAAACATCGATTTCGAGTAACATTTCACTTTAGAATTCGCATACAAATATCTAAATAAAACTTCACTTCAAATCTAAGAAAACTCGATTGTATTATCAGTTTTGTCAAAACGATAATTTTGCCTCAATAGTGCTGCGCACCTAGGTAATAAAATTTTGCAGTACGAAAATACGAAAGTCAAAATAAACCATATGCAAACTTTAAAAGAACAACACGTTTTAGAATCAATAATGGACAAATGATAACGAAGTGCTTTTTCCTAGATTTACATTCAGGAATGCTCAAGCTCACACATTTGAAAGACAACGATGTACAAGACCAGAACACATATAAAGCTATATGACCAAAAAAGGACCTACCATAACCAATTCATAGGTCGCCTTTGTCTGCGAGAGTTAGAACCCTAGTTTCTTAATAATTTCTTAATTTATCAACGGAGAATTTACGAGATAATGCTGTCCTTCAAACTTGAAAAGCAAATGATATTCAAAATATTAACGCTAAGCACGCAGCTCTCGGAAATAATATGAATAATAGTAAAAAATGAATGGGTCTGTGTCAGAATGATATTTCTCACTAGAACTGATTATGCTTTTAAGTTAAAATTTCGAACGAGAAAAATGCGAAAAGATTACCAAACTTTTTGCTTACATACTTTGATATATATTGTTACAAATATACATATGGCATTTATCCAACTAACTATTTCTTTCTCAATGAAACACTCGTAAAATACACACCCGATGTCCTGCGTTAGACCTTGACATGGGAAATGCACACACAGGCACATGTAAAAATAGCAAAAGATATACCTTAACTTGATAAAGCTAAAATCTTAAAAGACAAATTAATGTGTACACAAATATTACTGAAAGAATGGTGCTCAGATATTTGTTTGCAAATAATAATTGGAATTCCGTTTGGACACCCTCTTATGTCTGGACATTTCTGGTTTGACTCGACCTTTGACTCGAACTCGAATCATAAACTGGAACTTTGACTCGTTCGTCAACTCGAACTCAAATTATAACTCGAACTTTAACTCAAACTTTAGTTCGCAAGGTAAAAGTCAGCAGGAATACATGTCACATTACCTGCACACATTATTTTGACTGCGGGTAGACCAGTTTTTGCTGTTCTCATTAATTCCGCGTGCATAGAGGAGAAGCAGAAAAACCATACTTCACATCTTTTTCATTATATGCTGAAAATCTCGATACAGTTTTGACCAATGATTATAAGGCGTTTAGGAGATAATACGGATATACATATGTACTGTAGTGTGTGTATGTTTCATAGATCACGTCATGACAAAGCTAACCCCATATCTCATTTGAAAGAAGTAACAAAACAGAAGAGAATACATAATAATATCATGAAGGTAAGATTAAATAGAAGTTTCATTCTGTCAAACGTTTCAATATCAGAAGATTTAAAAGTTTGACATAAAGGGCGAATGCATGCACGGACACCCTTGGCTAGTATTCCCACATGTACCACCCGCTTGAAACAGTTGGGGGTTTTACTAAATGGTCACTAAAGGATATAACTACTGGAAACAACTGACGAGGTTCCTGACTTTGGGACAGGCACACACTAGATTTTGAGTAATTGGAATTACTTTTTATATCTTTAAAACTTAAAATATAAGTATACGAATAAAGGTGGTGTGAAGTATATGGCACAGACAGCAACTAAACAACAATCTCAAAACCATCCGTTTTTCAACATACATCAATAGACATGTGTCTTTACAGTATGTTTAAATTGCCAGTAGTCTTATGAATGAATTAAATAGACAACAAAGAGTTGCAATAAACACTTATGTTTTTAAATGACAAACAATTAAGATATGACAAAAGAGAGTACCTAACGAGGTACTTTACTTTGAAAAAGCACGTGAACATGTGGCTTCATAAGTTTCCACAGGAAAATTGTATAAACATGGAAGTGCATTATATCATTTCTCATACAATCATTTGACCGTAGATTAACATTACTATATAACTCAACATCGCCTAGTGAACAGATCTATAAAGGTTCAATCCAAAGTAGTCTTATTCGTTCATTTTCTCAAAAGCCAAGAGACCGATAATAACGAATTATCTCTAAATAGTTTGGTCTCTTGTCATTGTAAGTTTCCTAATTCTTTAATCTAGACAATGATGAAAAACATAAGGATTGATTAGTGAGAGTAATACCATATCACATTGCATCTTCCGTTTTACTAGTTGATTAAGAATCCAGAAAATGTTGACTATCCTCCCCCATGGATTTTTTCAGCACCTTGTCCTGGCATATGACGCACAAAACCTGAATCTCCCTCCATACAAGAAATCACTACGTTAATTGTTCATGACACACCGATGGAATATCCATAATTTCGGCCAACCTCTCGATGATTCTGCATAATCTGGGCATGTAGTTTGTCTTCTGTAGAGAGCATTGTCAGCGAAAAGTGATAAAATCCGTTCTTTGGAACTATAAAAACTCCAGTTATATTATAATTATTTGTAACATCAGTTATAATCTGGTCGAACTCTATTCTTTGAGTCTGACCTAGGATAGTATGGGAAGACAGAGTTACATAAAACCCAGGTCTTTGTGTGTGAAGTTCTGAAAAACATGAAGGTTAAATTTCGCTGTCAATAATGATCTTTTAGTTGCCAAAATAGAAATAATGCAATAGTCAATTTAAAAGAATGCTACCATTAAGTTTGTCTGAAAATATAAATTTAAAAAAAAATTAACAGACAAAATATCAATATTTCAATTGAAAACGGATTTTTAAGGAGTAATTGTAACGAATCAATTTTATAAATGACGCGCATGCTCGTTTTGTTAGTATAGCATTCAATAAGTAAATTTTTGGCTGAAAAAAAGGTAAAGTGTATGTGGACTTCTCATATGAATTGTTTTCGTAAACTTAGATTAAAACAACAAAATATAAACGTGAAACTATTCGATTTAGTTTTGTATTCAAGTTGTAATTGTTTTAGTAAATATGAAGAAATGATTCTCTGCTAGGTATATTTGATTAAAATTGCATGTGCAAGGGAAAATTAAAGCGTTAGATTATAAATCATTCGGAACAAGTTAAAATTGTGAGTAACAAAATGCTTCTAACAAGTCAGTAATATGTCGAGCAATCAAGGTATTATCAATTGTTGCAATGTTTATCTTTTTTTTTTCCATATTATTCTCCAGTTTTTTATGTTTAAGCACCGTATTTGTCTCTATTCTTTATTTTTGTTGCCCCATTTTTTTTTTATTCGTTAAAATTCATTATTCTTTATTCTATAAACCTTTTCGTGGTATGGATAATATACCTGAAGTATGTGAAAAGATAAACCTATCCAGTTCCACCTGTGATTTTTTTCTTTAATTTTGCGTGAAGGTATTTTATGCTTTTGGGAAGAAAAAAATGCTTAAAAATATAAAAATAATCTAATATTATCGAACCTACAAGCAAAAATCTTTGTTCATGTTAAACAGAGGATTTGTATCAATTAAAGATGCTAGAATTTAAGATTTTTGGTGTTTTGATCTTTAAAAATATAATGTATCTCATGCCTGCCAAAAATTATACGTAATAGTTAAAATAAAGTCCAAAAAAGTATGTATATGTCACCGACCTTTCAAAATAGTTATAAGCATTTTTTTTCTTGTTTTTAAGAAAAGATTTGTCTTCCTTCAGAACACTTAATTGGACATCATAGTACAAGTTTCCCGCAAATATCGCTAGTCGGACGTTTGAAACCCACATTCAAAGTTTCAAGTATGACAACATTATACATCTACTTTATTGTCCTGTAATACAAGAGATTAAATTTATGTATCAGTGTTTGTCAAATATCAGTCTGTTGCCGTACAAATTCAATCGTCAGAAACACCGTCCGTTGGAATGTGAATTTGTTTAACATCACCTTCTACTCTATTTTAAAAAGAAAGGTTTATTTCCTCCCTTTCATTGACAAAGTTATTGATAATAAAAAAGGCGGAAAAAGATGACACCGACTATCTTCAAGACTATATATATTAGACAATGTGTTGTTGTTTTTATTTTGCTCGTCACTTTCAGAAGTTTGCCCCAGCACACTTTTCAGTCTTCTCCTTCGCCACTGTAGTGCTGAATGGACGGACTACGGTATACCATAATACGTCCTGACTAAGACGGGACGTATGAAACCTAGGCCGATTGAATCCAAAAACTTAAGAATTTATATGTCGTGCTTCTCCTCTAAGCACGCGGCATTAAAGAGTAAGAGCAAGGACTGGTCGGCTCGGAGTCAGAATAATGTGACCAGGTAGGGTGACATGTCTTCTTGTGGACTGTTGTTACCTTATGAACTAGCTCTTTATAAATCCGGCTCAACGTTTCGGTCTAGTACAAAGCAGGGTTAATATTTATACTACATCAATACGTTCTCGTCCTGAATATTCATTTAATTTATTGTTAAAAAAGTAATTAAGTAATTCATCTATCATTTCTGTTATATACAACCTAATGTGAAAAGATAATACTTTGAAATATATACACTGTAAAAATTGTACCTAGAATTTAAACGTGTTTCAAAACTAATGTGCTTAAGAAAATGTTTTAATTTTTAAACATAAAAAAATAAACATGATTTGGCTGTCAGCACATTGCAATAAACGTGTTGCTGTGCTAAACATTGTTTAACTACTTTGTCAAGTATATGAAGCTAAACGTGTTTTAATTCTAAGCACTTTCAATATTTATACACTTTCCTAAACACGTTTAAAATTACAACACATTTAGGCCAAAGACAGCATGCATATCACGTGATAACTTTTGAGCGGAAAGAAGAAACAAAGAACCCGAAGTCAAAGGCCACGCTGTTTATTATTGACCATAACTGACCGTAACTTGACTGTTTCAGAAAGGTAGGGAGTTATATGATTATACTGTCTTTTAATTTTCACTGCCAATTTTAAATGATTATTGACAATTATAAGCATTATTTACAAGTAAACTTTCGTATAGTCAATGCAGGAGAAAAAAGGGGGGTTGGAGGTACCATCTCACGAAACACGTGCTTGTAGGAGCTTTAAGTGTTCAAACTATCTTGTGTAAAGATATTAAGAGTTGTTTAATGTTCTATCATGCAAGTTTTCACTTATTTTTAATTTATGTGCTTGGGAAAAGAGTTTGTGAGGATCATTTTCGTTCGGTACCTCTAGGCAGATTATACTTATGTAACATGCAGGGTAGCGGAATCTGCCGAGGCTTACAAGGATGTGGTCACGTGCATCATTTGCAAATCCAGTGTCATTTCGAGTTCATTGTTTTCGTAAGCACTTCCGACATAAAGAATCAAGTTACACTTTTCTGCAAATAATAAATAGAATAATGGTTGTTTAATTCAATAGTTAGAAGAGGTTTAGCTATTCTTATAATTTCATGTACATGTATTGTTTTATTCTAGATTGATAAGAGAAGTGTAGAGGAAATCATCATCTGTCTTGATATATATGCCACAAGAGGAGATAACGAACAGTGGCAAATCTGTTGCCAGGTAAGAATCAGAAGCGTATTTTATTTTTAAAATGCCAATATATATTTGAACAAATGAATAATATTAAGCATGAAAAAAAAGTTTAACAGTAAAAAATATATATCAATTGATTTATCAGTAGATTTATGCTTTTATACCACCTTGTTCTTAACGTTAGTCTGGGCCTTAAATCATGCTGGTACGTTTTGGTGTTGCGGTTCGTATACTTATATTTTAATAGTAATTTCTACTTAGTTGCTTATTAACTTTCTTCTATATTTCAGGCCAGTGACCAGCAGTTGGATACTAAGAAAAGAGAAGCTCCATGACTTATTGTCCTGCAAAACGAAAACAGGACAGTTTCAAATTGTTTTTGTATGGGATGGGGTACAAGTAGAAGAAGGAGTGGTCATTAACAATACTATGTACATGTACCTTGTTATGAATTTATGTTTGATTGTTCAATGATTACCTGGAAATACATGATAACATAAATTCCTTTGTTTTATATGTTGTAGTATTATGATAATTTCTACTTTATGAATATTTAAAATGAAGAAAAAATGCAATAGTCAAATGACGTGAATTGAAGTAAAGAAACACTCTTTAAGATTGTAAAGGTGTTGGTCACATTCAATTTGATATGGAAATTCCATTTTCTTAATTTGATGCATTGGCTCCTTTTTGTGATGGGATGAAAACCTGTTTTATTGAGAGCTATCTATTAATAAACGTTTGACAGTCTAGCCTCCGGAAAATTAGTTCAATTTAGGCCTAATGAAGTAACGGCTTCCCACATTAAAATGATAAACATGTTTCTTCACGACCCTTTATGATCTAAACATGTTTACATTCAAAACACTTCACAGCTAAACATGTTTCCAAATAAAACACTTCACAGCTAAACATGTTTATAGTCTAAGCACTTTATAGCTAAATATGTTTCTAGTCTAAACACTTTACAGTTTAACATGTTTACAGTCCATGCACTTTAGGCTGTTAGCACATTAAATATCAAACATGTTTAGATTTAAAACAAGTCAAAAATCGGTTTCATTAATGCGTTTAGGAAAGTATTTAGGCTCTAAACACAATTTGTAGAGTGTAAGTGTTGTCGAATTGTACAGTTTTTCCAAACGGTTACGCGGATAATCTTTCGACCAATTTACCGATTAACCGGTTATTAAGTTGATGTTTAAAGCCTTGTCTTCGTACTCTACAAATAAACACTTTTAATAAACCCATGCTACCATATCTACTCGGGCGTTTATAATAACTTCAGTTTGAGAATATGAAATTCTTCTTGCTCACGTCGAATTGACAAAGTCTGAAACGGTTAATTGTTTCATTTCTCTTGTGAGTCAGAAAATTCTGTGGAGTGTTTCAATTTGAAATATTTGTGCGCGTGTTACTCGTACAACCCAGTATACATTAGTTCCATTCACATGATTTGCATTTCACCATTTTTGAGTCGGCATTCCGTTTTAAGTATGACGATGGAGGTGCCATATTTACATGTTGGTATACGCAATTTTAAATAAAAACTGAAACAATTAAGGTGGTACCTAACACTACAGGGAGATAACTCGGTAAAAATCAACTAAACGTTTTAATCACGTTGTATTGTTAAGGAAATATCAAGCTTCTCAATGATCAAAATTAGTGTTTGTCAAACTGCTATATAACCAGTGAAATTTTTCTGATAAAGTGGTTGGTTCAAATTATTTGAAATTTTTATATTTTTGTCAAAGGGTCAAAGTAAACATTTTGTCAAAATTTTAGGAAAATTAAACGAGCCAAATTAATATCAGTCAAGGTGTTGGGTACCACCTTAAGTAAATCTTAAAATAAGTTCAGCTTACAACTGTTCAACATAAATGTATGCTCATTATGTTTTATATACTTTAGATCTTGCCCCGAGAAGATAGACAAGTTGTCTTTGTATATGTAAGAGAATGATAATCCCTTTCTTCGTGATTAAGTACGAGCGTTAGCGAGTACTTATCACGAAGTTAGGGATTATCATTCTCTTACAAACTTAGAATATTGTAAAGTGCTCAAGGCTCAAATGATCTCTTGATTGGTTCTATTCAAGAATTAGTTTCATTGTCAGTGTAAATTAAATGTTTATAATTGTTGCAGGACTTCATTTTTCAGCGTTTCATTTATTGGTTAGTTTTAGTGATGTAAGGACTTTCTTATAATTTGGGAAACATTTAAAAAAAATGCGTTCTAGACATTAGGTGACACAACAGTACAAAGAAAAGGTAGGAATTGTATATGTATTCTGATTGTGAGTATTGATGTAAATCATGTAATATTTTAGTGAGGAACTATCCTTTTTTATTTACAATTTAAATCATTAAATACATTTGAGTTACAACTGATTTTATTTCACAGCCAAAATTTGGTCCGGCTTTTTAAATCAAATACTATTTCATTATGTCAGGGAAATGTTCTAATAAAATGCCTTTAAAAGTTTTAAATATATTCCAAACTTAAATCAAATTCCTGTTTTTCTATTTTTTTATTTTATCGGAATATTAGAAATAACTATTCTTCCCAACCGCTGGTTCAGTAATCGGAGTTTTTGAAAGCTAACGATTTAGGGTTTTTTTTATTTTAAAACTTTTTTTTTCTTTTTTTTTTTATGCATTGCTTTGATATTGTTTATTTTGTTAGAAATTTGAAGTTATCAATATTTTCATAATAACATTAAAGGTACAAATTTTTCTGCATCAGTAAACTTCAACTTATTTTGATTTTTAATCAGTTTCAATCACTCTGATAAATCCTTTCAATCTGATAAATGTACTTCGGGGCAGTTGTAACTCATTTATAGAAACTCTTGTTTTAAACTGTAAATAGACCTAGTAATTGGATAATCCCTTACTAAGAACATGATTCACATTCATTCTACACAATTAAGAGACATCAAATCGTACATTTTCATTGGTCGAGAGTACTTTGCTATGGTCTAAGTGCTGTTTAATTTGGAAAATTGGAATGTTTTCAAGATAAAAAGTAGCAATGAATATACTTGATAATTGATCTGTCTAATTACCATTACGATCATTTTAAAACTCAACAAAAATATCATTTATTTAATGATTTTAATAGACGTTTATATCAAATATATTAAAACTGAAAAAGCTCCGGTTAACTGGTAATCGTTTTTGGTATTCGATATTAGGTCCTTCCGACCGTTAACCGGTTAACCACTGACAACACGAGTATATATTATTAGAAATATATACTCGTGTTGTCATTGGATAACCGGTTAGAAATATACATATTATGACATTTATCTAACTGACTATTTTCTTTCTATTTAAACACTCATAGCTACTGATGTTTTAAACCTTGACATTGGAATTGCAAACACAGGCATATATCTAAAAAAAAACTATATAATTTTACTTGATAAAGTCATATAGATAGTCTTTTCTGAGACAAGTGCCTGTGATAACACGGTAAAAACTAGACTAGTAGTTGTCTTCTCCATATGTTATTTTTCTTAACTGCATATTTTTTGTTTTTCATTTTTTTTTTAATAACTGGGTAATGATGACAAATGTTTGATTGGTTTTTCTTAAACTCATTCACAGCTTTTAAAGGCGTTGGGACAATTCAGAGATTGATATATTGTGTAGAAAAATATCTATTGTTTAAGACCCTTTTTTCGCTTTAAATGTCTTTCGGTTATTGTTATTGTCGGATTGCTGTTTCATTTAAGTACACCACTTATCTTTTTTAATTCATACTGCAAAGATAACAAGGAGTCATTGGTATTAATATTTAGGTATTATTTGATTAAATATATGCTAGAGGTCAGGAAATTATATGTACTTAGAAAGTTTAAGTTCCTGGTCGTAATTAATAGATATAAGGCTAGCCGCATTGATTCTATGAAGGTTGGCGCAAGATACATAGTTCGTTTGCGAATGACATAGTTTGCCAAATTGGTTTGGTGATTTTATGGAGTTGTGTGTAAGATTTTACGAATGAAATAACGAAGTAAACTCAACGACGTTGAACTACCTTTATTATTCTTCCGTCCCCTAAAAACGTGAAAGTCATATAAATGAAGCATGCAATTATACCAATTAGTAATACACAAATAAACTGCCAATGCTGCATTGAGCTTTTCCCGAATGTTTGAAATAAATAACCAGCATTAAACAACAGGACTGAAATACACATCAACATATTAAAATTTCCAGAGAAGCAATTAGAATTCATAGCCAAGTAAATAATAAGCCTTTAGATGGCCCGAGAACACAGTTATTTCGTTGTGCATTTCTTTTAGTCGATAAATGGAAATTAAAAAAATCCCACCTGCGCTTTATCAATAATATTTTTACAGTGTGATATACTAATTTTGGGACAAATTATATCAAAATTATAGAAAACTTTATCAGTTCTAACTCAAAAGATGGACAATTTGATTTTCAGGGCGTCTTGAATTCTTCTGACAACTTCCGAAATACTGATGTTCAACCTTTTTTAGATGGACCAAATCACTACTTTACTTAATTCATGACTCAAATTTTTTTACAGTGTTGTTTCATCCCCTACTTGCTATTTGAGGCATAACACATGAAGAAATAAATTTGGAAAGGGTATAAAAAAATGACAAGTAACACACTGTCCACACTAGGGGTCACTATATTTGTAGACAACGAAAATCAAGGGACGATAAGTGTATTCCCGGACCTAATAGGATAGAAAGACTTAACCAATCTTAATAACACTTGGTACGATCAAAGCTTGATGAATTTTTAGACTGTTGACCAAGTTTTATGGCAAAAGAATATATATTATAGACATTATGATTAATTTCCTATTCAACTTTGCGTGTTAAATTTTGACGTTAAAATTGAAGAATTTCAACTATCAACATTTGGGGCTTTAATAATTCAAATAATGCACAAAAAAAAACCTTTTTAAATGCCCGAATATTTAACATATCATGAATTGAAGCAATAGAATGATTATTTAATGTATCAGATTTATTACAACAAAAATCAAGGTACGATAAGTGTGTTCCCGGATCAGATATGAAATCAATTAAAAACACAAGAAGAAAGAAAACAAATAAAACTGCTAAAAGAATATATAAGATACAAGGTAGAAAAAGATAAATAAGAGTGGACATCATAAAAATGATTAAGTTAGAAATATAAACATTGTCTATTTAAAATTAGTCTTTTGCGCAGACACATACTGAATTTATTGTTACTTGTTGAAATATCTTAAATCTAAATTGGCACATATATATATTTTTGTTGACACTATTATGCACATGTGTACTCAAAGTTTAAAGTTGACGTGATTATACTGTTGAAAATATAATATTTAAACATGATACAAAGAGAACTACCACACAGACCAGACTAAAAACCTTATGCAGCCTACTTTCGTAGTGCTTTCTTTGTCATGAATTAAGTTTGTTCTTGAGTATGGCCTTATGCATTTGTTATCTTTTTTCTTACATTGAAAATGCAGTTCGATTTTAACTACAAATTGCTGTTGTGGTACGATGTTTACTTGTATAAGAATAGTATATTTAGGATATTAGAATGTCTGATGATTACATTTGTTTTCTATATGGTATACTAGTAGTCTAATAATTTTGTAATCATATCAACTATAAAATTCAAATCAATAAGAATGTAAAAGGTATAGTCTAATAATAGTGTAATCTATCAACTATGAAATTCAAATCAATAAGAATTAAAAATATATTGTTCAGAAAACAATTGAAGGTCTTTCCACCATAAACTTTCGAATGCATAAAAATGACTTCTGGTTTACTCAAAGTTAATACTAAAGTCAAATCATAGGTTTTTTTCCATAATGATTCCAAAAATGTATGGTATCAATACAATTGAGCCTGAAATAAGAGAGATAACTTTCTACTGAAGGTTATGAAAATGTAACTTCCGGTCTTATGCAATAGCTTTATTCACACTGATACCAGAAGTATATGGTGACTATTTACTTTTTCCTGAAGAAAGAGAGATACTTTGTTACTTTCGGTTTTTTAGAAGGCCATTTCTGGTTGATCCCTATTTTTAAAATATACTTTTCCATAAAGGAAGTGCAAAAAAAACCCACTAATTCCTGTTTACTCAAGATTACTTCCGGTTGACATATCTTTACGTCATATGTCTATATCAGCAGAATACCATAGGTCGTTATTTTGTATGGTTTATTAGTTATATCTCAATACGACTTATTTTAAACTCTCCAAGGAAGAATACTCCATTTTAAAGACATCGTACCATTTCAGCCATTTTTTTTGGCATTTGGATCATGGAGATATGTTGCAACTTACAATTTTGTATATTAGTTCTTTTTTTGAATAATTTAGTACAGTTTGTTTGACGTTTGACTTTGACCTCAAATACCTTTTTTGTGAACCAGGTACCACAAATACCGTAAGTCTCTATCACTTTCAGGTCATAAGATACATAAACAAATCAGGAATGTCAAATACAGAGGGGATATGAATCTCATATGGAGTCTTTGTATCGCTTCTGCCAAATTTAACAAAACATGTTGATGATATAACAAGAAATGTATGAAAAACAAATGTGTTGATTTCTTTTACGGTTATGGAGAAGATTAACTCACTAGAAAACAAGAAAAACCGTGTTCGGGGAGATAACTCTTACAAAGAAAAGTATTTAATTTAGGTTAAGCAGGGTCAAGGCCAATTGCGCATTAACTATATTATCATATCACCACAGATTTTATCGACAAGTAGCGAAACAAAAATTACACGCAAGAAATAAGAGTGCCGGAAGGAGAAAAAAATTAGAAATAAGAACAAGATCAAAAGGTCTTTCCACGAAAAAATAGAAAGACCTAAAAAAATTATTTGACTTTCACGGTAATTGTCTGTCGTCTAGTTGATTAGAAACTGTTGAACATTCCGGAGTACCTGACTTCACCTCGGCTTTGGTAGGTAATTATTTAGTTTTTTTTTTTACTTTGAAACCGCACTGCACTAAATAGAATTTATTCTAGCTCACTTTATTAACCTGTACTACCCCCGCCTTACTTCAGCTGACCACTGGGGATAAATCACTTCCGACGTTTTTACTGCAAATAATGAACTTTCTTCATGAAAACGTTGATATTTGCTTTTACTATTTTTTTTCTCGAATGACTTCAATTCCAAAGCAAGGATGCTATCGACATTATGAATAGAAATTCTCATTCAACTGCATAAATAGCATCATTTGATACAATTTCCTGATAAAAGAATGTCAAAGTAACAAAATAATATATTTGAGAAGTTATAACTTCATTTATTGCGAAGAAAAATTTTCAAACATTTTAATACGCAAAAATAATATTTTGTCTTTGTTTTAGTTTTTGGTGTTTTTTGGTGTTTTTTTTTTTTTTTTTTTGACGTATGATTTCAATCGCAAGAATTTATAATCAATAATATTTAACACTCATTTTGTTTGGACTGCATTATAAATTCAAAGGGGCATCATGTCCACCGATTTGACTCAAATTCTCATATTTGATTTATAACATACCAAAACGTATATCCACATTACAATAAGTCTGAAATAAACAGTTAACAATGCATGTTCTCGATAACATTTATCAGAATTTCGTGTGTTTTCTAGTCTAGACGCTACTAATTTACTATCGAAATGACCTCCGAAGACTGACGTACGATGGTCACATAACCCGATATAAACATAAACATAAATAGATAGCGACCTCGGACAATTGGATTTTTCTTAGGGCTGTTTGATTTCATGTTGTAGGTTAAATAAATAATTTAATTATCGTTTTTACCTGTATGAGAAACCTTTTTGTACACCGACACAGTCAAAGAAATGGTTCACCTTTGTTTCACTTTTTAATGGCTGAACACGACTAAAACATGCGTAACCAATCTCTAGCTAATGGGTTAAATTGAAGGTCACATGAATACGGATTCAATGAGGTCGAATTATTCACTTGCAAGTGTTCTTTTTTTATTTTGAAATGTTTCTTGATTTAACCTTGTTCATTCTTTTCATAGGAAGTTCATAACCATTTGATTTACGATTAAACCCGAACTACTCAAATAAAGAGCAGCTGCCCCATGAGCGCATGATACGCCCGTCTATTTTTCAAAAAAAAAGTTCTAATTCTCCTCAATGTCATATTAGAAATTTATAAAAAAAACTAATGGGAGGTTATTTTAATAGATATAACCAGTCACCAAAGTTTCAAGAAAACTGCGCAATGCACTTTTGAGTTTTTTTCTGGAAAATCCCTCCTTTTTTATGAATAAAATCCAACAACTCGGAAACGTAAAATCTAAAATTTATAAAAATCGAAAGGGAGCTTATGTCAACTAAGTATAAACAATTTACCAAAGTTTCATGAAAACTGCTCAAAGCATATTTAAGTTATTGTCCGAAAACTGGACAATAATCCTTTTTAATGAATAAAATCCCATAACTCCGAAACGTAAAACCTAAAATTTATAAAAAATCGGAAAGGATCTCACGTCAATGCATATAAACAATTCAACAAAAATTCATGCAAATTGGTTAAAGCATTTTTGAGTTATTGTCCGACATGTTGACGACGGACGGACAATCGGACGGACAACGGTATACCATAATACGCCCGTAAACGGTCGTATAAAACTACTATTTGATTTTAACGAAAGAAATCTCTGTATTACTAAAAAATTATGACACCAAGGTTTTCGATATCACAAACTAGTCAAAACATTTATTAAATTTTATCTTCGGTACAAGGACATCATTCGTAAATATAAATCAACATGCAAACATCTTAAATGTTCAGGTATTTCACATCCAAACTTTTGTGGTGATATTCTATACAAAGCACAAAAGTGTCGGCTTCACCTCAAAAACTAACAAAACATTTAAACAGACGTATTCAGAAGGGATATAGTTACCATACTGTTGTCAGGGCATTAAAGATGGCATATTTTGGTATTAATGTTGATTCACTCATAGGGTCTTTGCATCGGAAATAAAAACATTTATTCTAAAACCAGGTGTAGGCATGACACGGTTTATGTTCTCCTCATATATTTTATGATGGTATGATACTAAACCCCTAACGGGATGGATTGTGCTTGATTTTCATATGATGAAAACATAATCTTTCAATCTGTTAAGTTGAGGTCTGGAGCTGGCAGGTCAGTATCTGCTAGTAGTCCTTTGATATTTATGTATCATTGTCATTTCTGACATCGGACTCGGACTTTACATTGCTAGAAGTAAAGGGGATGGTTGAGATCTCACAAAACATGTTGAATATATTACCCAACGTCGTCTATAAAAAAAAAAAAATTTCCCAAATGCCTAAATGTCTAAATGCCAACAGACCGATAATCAGGATTTATCTCTGCACAGTCTCTTGTTATTGTACATAAACTTCTTATTCTATGGACAAAGATGGAAAAAAAATGACTTGTGAGGGTCAAACCATATCATCTTGGTAGTACATTGTCTCATGCATGCAGCTCTCATTTAACTAGTAAATTAAGAATCCAGAACATGCTGAAAATCCTCCTCTATGGATGTTCTGAGCACCTTCTCCTGCCATGTGACGTACAAAAACTGAATCTCCCTACAGGAAAACACTACGTTAATTGCTGCTGACACGTAGGCGGAACTTCCATGATTTCGGCCAATTACTTGATGATTCTGTATAATTTCGGCATTTAGATGAAGTGATTTTGAGAACATTGTGAATGAAAAATGATAAAGTCCGTCCTTTGGAACTGTAAAAACTCCAGTCATCTTATTATAATTATTTGTAACATCAGTTATAATCTTGTCGAACTCTATTCTTTGAGTCTGACCTGAAGTAATATAGGACGACAGAGTTGCATAAAACCCAGGTCTTTGTGTGTGAAGTTCTGAAAAAAACATGAAGGTTAAATTTCGCTATCAATAACGATTTATAAGTTGTTAAAATAGTTAATGATAGAATAGTCACTTTAAAAGAATGTTAATTAAGTATGTCTGAAAATAGAAATTAAAAAACCTAGACAAACAAAATATCAAAATTTTCATAACGGATTGTTTTAAGGGGTAGTTTAACGGATCAATTTTAATGAATGATGAGCATGCTTGTTTTGAAAGAAATAGCATTTAATAACTAAATTTTAGGGTTGAAAAAAAAGTATAGTGTATGTGGACTTCTCATATGAATTTTTTTTTTCGAAAACTGAATTGCATTTATTTAAACATAAATTAAACAACAAAATAAAAACATGAACTATTTGATTTATTTTTGTATTCAAGTTGTATATTTCTAACAAATATAAAGAAATAATGTATGTACATTTGATTAAAGTTGTATTTTCAAGTGTTAGAACAAGTTGCAATTTGGAGTTCCGAAACTCCCGAAACAAGTCTTTAATAAGCTAAGCATTAAAGCCATTATCATTGGCCCAATGTTTATCGTTTGATTATTTTGTCTAAATTGGTCAGTCTATATGAAAACTGATCATGCAATTGAGAATCACGATCTCGAGAGCATCGAAACTGATTTTGTAAACTCTCTCTCTCTCTCTCTCTCTCTCTCACGATCTCACGATTGATTTTTTTTCTGATCTGTGGTCTTTTCGTTGTTTCGTACGTGACACTTTATTCTGTAGGACGATCACTAGAAACTATAAAAAGGACATATTCCGGAAAGCCAAGTATTTAAAACGTTTACAAACATCATAACTTAGGTCATACCACGTAAGGTGCTCTATTATTTATTGATTACAAATTACACTTCACTTGAAGGGTGAAACCTATCAGTATCGAAACCGACGACTACCTAGACTTAAAAAGATACATGACCTGGCAACCGAACAATCCCTTATAAAGCACTGGTTGCTTTATCGTTGCTTCGCGATCGGTACTTTTGCAAGTTGTGATAACATGATTAATATTAATTGTTTTCTTAACGTCCATTGCAAATATTTTATGCAGATTGTTGACAAAATCAATTGTACTATTAACCTATAAGTTATATTGTCAAAGATGATGCTCCTTAACTACTAGTATACAAAAGTAATGATTTAAGTAATATATATATATATATATATATATATAGCTGTAGTGCATTCTCGACTGTGTTGTTTTTCCTTTTTAATTTCATTTGATGTGTGCTCGTAACGGTTTTGTGTTTCTTTCAGTAACGCCATCACGTCTTCCTTATTTTTATCTATTTCTTTCCTGCGGGAATTGTCTTTTTCTTTCATTTGTTTACTATGTACATTGATTCGCTCATTCATCAATTTCAACTCTACTTTCACTTGTTTTAGTTCATTTCTCGTCGATTCAGAATCTACTTTAACCATGTTTACTTGTTTAAGTTCATTTTTCGTCGACTCCAATTCTACTTTCACTTTATCCATTTCGTCTTCACTTTGGACTATTCTTTGTTCTACATTGCTTACATATAATGCACCAAACAAAACAAGTACAGACATTAGCAAAACAACTAGATAATTCTCCATTTCTGTTGTGTTTTAAAACACAATATTTCTTAATTATTAACATTCATAGGTGACTGACATGTTTAAACATTGATCAATATTGATTGCACATAGAAGTTTGAATTCTAACGTGGTGTCCTCATTTCTGTATTCTTTAATTCTAAAGTCATTTCTGTCTTTTCTTTTTCCCAAATTATTCTCAAGTCTCAATGTCTAAACAGCCCATTATTCCCTATTCTTTTGGGGGTGTTTCTTTCTCTATGTTTATATTCTTTATTTTTTATTCATTGTTCTCTACTTATCCACACCTTTTCCGCGCTGTGTACACAACGGTATGGATGATGTACATAAAGTATGCGAAGAGATGATACGTTATGTGAATATCAGATTTCATAAGGACGAGAACGTTTTTTTTTTATTCAGCTTTATAAACGTTTTATGTCATGATATAAAAAATCACTCATTTATAACTCTAATGTATTTCAAAGAATGGAGAAAGATAATTGGCAGATAGCTATAAACTGTACCGTTCGTACTCAGTATATTGTACTTATTCATTGTTATTCTGGAGAAAATGATATGTATTCAAAAAAAGTAAGGAGATTTGGTATGATTGCCAATGAGACAATTACCAATCAAAGTTCAAATGAAGTGAATGTTACCAATTATATGATACCGTTAAGCCGGCCTTAAAAGGCCTTTACATGAAAAATATGAATCAATTCAATTTTTAACAAACGAATTTACGAAAAACAAATATGACAAACATGAACCAACGACAAACACTGAACTATAGGCTTTGGACAGGTACATACAGAATGTGGCGGGGCTAAACATGTTTGTGATCGCTTAACCCACCCAAATAATCTGAGACAGTGGTGTTCCAGCACAACAGATTAACAAACTATAAAAATCAGTTGAAAAGGGCTTTACTCAAGAAAAGCGCTTCGGACACATGAACTCATTTAACGTGTTGTTTTAATTTTTTACAGCACTGGGTCGATACCTCTGCTGGTGGACTATCAGTCCCCGAGGGTATCATCAGTTCGTGGTCAGTACTTCGTTACTGACAAGATTAAGATGAAACATTTCTACAATTGTCCGTTTATGAATTTTAAAATTATAAAGAAACTAAGGTTTCAACCCCCTCAGGGAAAGTTGCCCTCAGATGGATTTGGCTATTTTTTTAGGTATTTGTTTGTCATTTAGCTCTTCAACTGTTTCGGTTCTTATTAATTCTCGGCTTTCAAATATTCGGCTTTGAGCGTTCCTGGTGAAGGAAAATACAGAAAATCGCTTCAGCCCCATGAAATTATTTAACGTGTTGTTTTCATCTTTTTACTCAACAGATTAATACAAATCAGAAAAAAACATCTATCAAAAAACACAGGTATGTATACATCCCTAACAACAAAAAAGACACAAAGTACAGATCTGAGAGTACTTGCAGTAGTTACTGAAAGCCAATAAAAACTGATAAAAAAAAAGTCATGTATCTAAGACCAAGATATCAATCAGTACACGTTCAGAACAATGGATTTAGAGTAAAGACATCATTAACAGTCCAAAAAAAATATAGCCTTATGCATTGCCAAAATATAGGTATAGACAGATTGTAGTACCGTTAATCTGCATAGTAGTACAACAATATTTAGTATGACTTCAATTTTTCCATAAAAAAAATTAATAAAACTCTGAAAATTATTTATCAAGTTATACAGATTTTTTTATCTTTTTCTTTTCTCTTTTATTATTTGGCGAAGTGTCCAAATTTGCAATCTGACTTGAAGCAAACAACGAGCAATTATGGAGATAAATTAAGTTAATTAATTTTAAGGTGGCAGTATACAAATCCTAAACTGAAAGAAATAATTGATTACAACATTACACGTATTAAGAATATTTAAATTATTCTTTATTTTTGTAAAACTGTGAGAATAAATTCACATCATTCTTTCTTTTGGTATAGAAACTGCATAAACGTATTCGATTTTTTTCTCTCGATTTTATTTATTTTCTCACTGTTCGAGTTAAGGTCAACATCGAATTCAAGTTCGAGTTGGAGCTCGAATTAAGTTCGAGTTGGAGCTCGAATTAAGTTCGAGTAAATGTTTTTCGAGTTACAAGTTATAATTTGAGTTCGAGTTTAATTTCGAGTTATGCTTTAGATCTGAGTAAGAATTCGAGTCAAGGTTCAAATAACAGTCCGAGTTTCTTTTCAATTTCCATGTCGTGTTAAACTTCGAGTTAGAGTAACATTTCGACTTAGAGTTCGAGTTTAACTTTAAGCTTGTTCAATTTTTTCCATAATTATTTACATACAACTATCTTAATACAATTTCACTTCAGATTTAAGAAAAATCGGTTGTATTATCATTTCTCTCAAATTAATTATTATTCCTCAATAATGCTACGTTCCAAGGTAACAAAATCATGTAGTACGAAAACACAAAAGGCGACAATTTGAAATTTTGAAAGAAAAACAGGTTTTAAAATCAATAATGGACAAATGATCACGAAGTGCTTTTCTGGATTTACCCATATCAGAAACGCTAAATTCCAAACATTTGAAAGATGAGGATGTACAAAACCAAAACACATATAAAGCTATATGACTAACAATAGCATAACATAGCCAGTTCAAAGGTCATCTTTGCCTGCGAGAGTTAGAACTCAAATTTTTTAATTCATCAACAAAGAATTTACGAGATAATGCTGTCCCTCAAACTTGAAATCAGTATCATCAAATTATTAGCGCTTATCATGCAGCACTAGGGAATAATATTAGAAAATTCATGGGTCTGTGTCAAAATAATATTTCTCATCGGAACTGGTTATGCCTTGAAATTTCGAACGAGAAACATTAGAAAAGATTACCAACTAGTTTTGCTTAGATACTTTGATATATATTGATAGAAATACATATGACATTTATCCAACTAACTATTTCTTTCTAAAACCCCCGTCACACTAGGCCACGATCGCACTACGATCTCTAAAAAAAATGCAAATTTTGACGATCGTAGTGCGATCGTGTAGTTCCCAGTAAGGTCGTGGTACGGTCGTGGTGTCCGTGGACCAACTTTAAACATGTTCAAAACCATCGTGGTGCGGTCGTGGCGAAATCAGGTCGTAGTAGAAGCGTACTGAAAACGTAGTAAGGTCGTGGTAATATCGCAAAGATCGCTGTACCATCGTAGCGAGAGCGTAGCGATAGCGCGATTCTAGTCGGAGATACTGAGCTACGATCTCACAGAGACGTCAAAACGACCTCACTACGACCATCACATTCTCACAGCGACTCAACCATGCTTCTACTACGACTATACCACGTTTATACCACGCTGTTCAAGACCATAGTCCGAATCAAGCACGCTCATGCCTTCCTCATCACACTCTTCTTACGACCTGACTACGTTCATACTACGACCATGTCGAGTTCTAGTCATGCTCATTGTCATTGTCACATAAAAATATATAAAGGCTCTGCAGGTTTTGTTTGAAACATCAATTGCAATTGAACCATGGAAACACAAGACCATGTACATGTAGTAATGCTTCTACAATCATTAACACAGACACAAAATATAAACGACCAGGCCATGATATTATATTGGTATTGAGAGAGCGTCATTCGATCTTGATCGCAGTATGAACGTGGTATGATCGTAGTGTGATCGTGATAAGAGCGCGCTATAATCGCAGTAGAAGCGTGGTAAGATCGTGTTGCAATCGGATAGATCATGGTATGGTCGTAGTGAGAACGTGATGAGCGTAGTAAGATCGTGATAATCGTAGTGAGGTCGCAGAATAAGCATGGTGAGAACGTGGTATAATCGTAGCGGGATCGTTGTAAAAGCGTAATGAGGACGTAGTAGCATCGTGATAGACCTTAACCTTTGGACTTGCACATTGAGGTACATGTCTCAAATAAAATACCTAAATACCTTTACTTGATAAAGTTATATACGTTTTTGTCTACGACAAGCGCCTATGCTTGCACACGTTATATTCAGACTGATCAACTAGACAGTTATTGACTTCTCCTTATGTTACTTTTCCTTTCCTATATGGAGATATCCATCTGACTCTTCGAGTGAATATAATAATTTCGAAATTGGTTTGATATGCGCGTGTTTGCAGTGAAATCTGGGCATTCACTCAACTAATTAAATATTTCGTTTTTGTATTTCTGTACTTTTTTTTGGGGGAGGGGGTGGGGGGGGGGGGGCGGTGGGGGGCATTACAAGTCTTCTTGTATTGATTAAAATTGAGCTCTACGAAATCTTCTTATGTTTTAGAGTAAAGTACTTTTCCTGAACTGATTTTAGTGTATTTTCTTTGATGTAAATTTTTGTTTCATCTTAATATCGAAATTTAAAAGCTGATAATTTTTTTTAGCCACGACAAATGTTCATGTGCCTTTCCCAAATAAAGGCAACAGTAGTATACCGCTGTTCAAAAGTCATAAATCGATTGAGAGAAAACAAATCCGGGTTACAAACTAAAACCGAGGGAAACACATCAACTATAAGAGGAAAACAACGGAACAACAGAAACACTGAAGTGCATCAAAATCAAACGCCAATGCAACGTTCATAGAAACGAACTATTTGATAACAACTGCCATATTCCTGATTTAGTACAAGACATTCCAAACCAGGAACCTCTTCGGTACTTGTCGTATGGCATATGCTTTTTAAAGTATGACTTGGTGTTGATGACAGATCTTCATTTGGTTTTTGAAAAACTTAATCACAATTTTAATAGACTTTGGGACAATTTAGAGCTTGATATATTGTGTAGATTGAAGCAGGCTTGACAAAATGATATATATTGTTTACGACCCTTTTTTTTTGGCTATAAATTTCTTTTTGTTATTTTTATTGTCGGGTTGCTGTTTCACTTACACATACCCTTTTTGTAGATAGATAGTTAAACCATGCAAGAATAACGTTTACAGAGAACACAGAGAAGTTGAAATGAAAATCAACAGACATTAAATTAAACATGCATAAAAATAATGAGATGAGATGACATATAAAAAATATACTTATACACACAAATAATGTGAATACATTTCTTAAAGAAATAGTTTAAGTGTAAAAAACATGTTAAAATTATTATAAAGTAGAATGAGGCATTTTACTATCTATACATCAAGTATAATTGTAAAGATCTTTTGAGTGTCCTTGGTTTTTTTTAGGAACTCAACACCGTGCTAAATGGTAAAACATCTATTTTATGTTTAAATACTGGTTCAAGTATTATACACCTTCTTATTTCATCTTCTTTAGTCAGGTAAACAAAGATAAAGTGATGTTCGTCTCCGATATCTCCATTATTGCCTATAGAACACTTTCTTTCACTTCTCTCAATATTATACCATCTCTCCTTTTCTATTAGTAGTCTTTTGAGCTTCGGAATTTACAAAGTGTATAAATAATATGTAGGTCATTGATAATATTGAAATGATTTTCAAATTCCGGATTTTCCGTGAAAAATCTACACGTAATGCATTAAGAAGTGTTCTAGATAGCCTGATTTCAAATCTGTTTAAATTGGACAATTAATCGCAGTTTGGTACATTTTAATAACTTTTTTGTGAAGTCGGTATTCTACACATAGAAATAGGTTTGACAATATGCAAATTTATATAAAATGGATGATAACTTGTTTTCATCTAAAAGCAATCTGCACCAATGTGTTATCATTGTACAATTAATGCTTATTTCCATTGGATATCGTCTCGGGGAGTTCACTATCATGCTTGTAGTAGATCTATCTAAATGTAATAATAGAGGTTTAGGTGTGGTACATAATTTAGTCAAATTATTCTCGTAACAATATCAATTGTATCTACTTTAAAAGAGGTGAAGGATATCAAAGAGCCATTCAAACTCATAAGTCGAAAATAGACCGACACCACCATTTCTAAAAAAGAAAAAGACAAACGACAAACAACAGTATACAAAACACAACATAGAAAACCAAAGACTGAGCAACATGAACCCCACCAAAACAGGGGGTGATCTCAGGTGCTCCTGGAGGGTAAGTAGATCCTTAACTTAATTACGAGTTTTCCCAAATTTTGTCGTTTAAAAGTAAGATCCCAACTTTCACCGATTTTTTTGTAAATATCTTATTTATAAAAACTGTTTGAAAACTGAACTGTTTTTTTTTTCAAATTTCAAACGGAATACTTCTTAAACAGAAGATGTTCTAAGGCAAACAATCATACGACATCTACCTTTCATAAAAAAACAACAAAACAAAAAACACGCGTTCAAGTTACTATCTAGACAAAGGGACAGAACAGCGAATAAAATTCTGCAATTTACTATATACCAATTATTAACCTTTTATCTTGATAAATTGCAGTCTCGGATATATATCCCAGATTATTCTAAAGACACACACTCATTACAGTAGGAATGGTGTTTTTTTTATAAATAATAGTTGAAATTCCGTTGGGACACCCTCTTATGTCTTGATATTTCTTGTTTGACTCGACCTTCGACTCGACTCGAACCATAATTCGAAGACAGACGCATTCATCAACTCGAACTCAAAATATAACTGGAATCATAACTCAAACTTTATTTCGCAAGATAAAAGTCAACAGGAAGGCATGTCAACGTACCTGGACACATTATTCTGACTACAGGTAGGTCAGTCTTTGCTTTTACTCCTCCATTCCGCATGCATAGATGAGAAGCAGCAAAACCATATTTCACGTTTCTTTTATAATATGCTAAAATCATAAGAAATTACCGATATACATATGTAATGTAGTATGTGTACGTTTTATAGACCTCGTCATGACAAACCTAACACCTATAAATAGGCATAAATACATTATGAGGTTAAGATTAAGAAGAAGTTTCATTCTGTCAAATGTTTCAATATCTAAAGATTTAAAGTTATACAGAAAAAACGAACGCATGCTATAACACCCTTAGTTAGTATTCCTACATTTACCACCCGCTAGAAAAAGGTGGGTAATTGGAATGACTTTATATATCTTTAAAACTAAATATATAAGTATACGAATAAAGGTGGTGTGAATTATATGTCACTGAGACAGCATCTAACCAACAAAAAATCTTCAAAACATCCATATCTCATTATATGTTTTTCGATCATGAGAGTCAATACAGTATCTTCAAACTGCCAGTAGTCTTATGAATGAATTTAACAGAGATTAAAGATTTAAAATCAACACTAAGTGGAAGGGTTAATAACACTTCAGCTTGAAAATGACACTCTTTGTTTCAGTACAGATTTACACTCTTTCATGATTGCAATATTGAATGAATATTGAATGAATATTTTATTGCAGCAGACATAAAGCTATAGCAAAAAAACATAATATATAATGACAATAATGAGAGTAAACAAGCAGAGAAAAACACAATAAGGTCATAACAAGCACAGAACTACAACTGTTATGCAATGATAATTTGTGATCTTAACTTCCATGCCGCATTAAGAAATTTACACAATTTTTTAGTTAAATTCTTTGAGCTAGCCTGTAAAAGAAATACCAGCTTTCTATTTGGGGCCATGAACAATTATATTTATGATCTAAAGGCAGGACATACTAAAACAAAATGGTACTCATTTTCAATACAATTCATATGACAGCATATACATATACGATTTTTTCTAAAATATTGTCAAAACGACCAACTTCAATATTTTTTTTTTTTTTTTTTCTTATAATTGATTTATTGGTCTTAAGCTGTTACAATAACATTATTGCTACAGCTTTCACAAACAAGGTACCATGATATATTAATATCTTTAAGAACAGGGTGTCTTAAAGATAAGTTTTACTTTATAATTGTTAGCTAATTACAAATACAAATATATTATAATATAAACTTATATAATTGCAAATTATTTAAATTTGCATTTACGTATATTTTGTTCCGGATTTGACCTTTACTTTTCCATCCTTATACAATCTACCTGACACATATTTTACTCGTTTAGAAAAATCGTGCGTGTGTCCAGTGTGATCAAATAATCGTAACCTGACATGATTGAAGGATAATAAAGTGCATGTGTTAATCTTATTGATTTTGGATTATAATTAAAAGGTAAGGTATTATATGTTTCTTGTTATCGAAATAGAATGTTAATTGTCTTTCATAATATTTCGTGAGTTTTGTTTTATGATTTAAAGTTTTAAAATTTAAGTGTAATTTAAGATTTTTCTTAACGGACGCAGAGGTGTCAATTTTAAATTTGCACGTGTAGTATCTCATTTTATAGATACTTTAGTTATTATTCTATGCATTATGCTTCACAACTATATATGTATTTATGTATATATATTTTAATCTAGCACATTTTACAGAAATTTTTGAAATTTGCGAATTAGTTTACTTTTGCGTTCTTTCACATGTCTGTTTACTTCAAAGTAAAATTCAAATTCGTTTTTAAAGATAGTGTATATGTCGGCGGATTTTGTTCTTTGTTCTGACGTGTAAAATGATTTGTAAATTGAGAAACCTATCAAAGTTATAATAAGATTTATATCATTATAATGTCGGTCTCCGATTTTATATCCAAAGACTATATCTATTAGGGTGATTTTCTTACAAAAGTTTATGTTTTTCATTTTTTCTGTTATTTTAATCCAAAAGTCTTTTACAAATCTACAGTCGTTAAAAAAATGTTGATAATTATCTGTGCATTTACATAAAGCACACTCTGGGGTATTTGATATTTTCCATTTGAAAAGATTTTCTTGGTTCGGTTATATATAGCTAAATAATTTCCATTTATAAACTTTAAGTTTGTTTATGTATATTTCATTGTTTGTAAAGGATAAGGATTGTCTAATTTGAGCACCTGAGATCACCCCCAGTTTTTGGTGGGGTTCGTGTTGCTTAGTCTTTAGTTTTCTATGTTGTGTCATCTGTACTATTATTTGTCTGATTGTCTTTTTATTTTTGGCCATGACGTTGTCAGTTTGTTTTCGATCTATGAGTTTGACTGTCCCTCTGGTATCTTTCGTCCCTCTCTTGTAATTGTTTTGCGTCTAATATTTTATTATTTCAATGTTAGGAGTTATTTTGTTTTTTATAAAATATTGATAGACGGTTTTATTGTTTAGGTCTGATAAATTTATTTCTGTTTTATTCATTCTAATTAATTTTTCGTTAATATTAACTCGGGTTTTAACAGAGTTATTTGTTTTTAGGATATCTGTCCAACTTCTTGGTATAGCTTTTTTTAGTATTGATAGTTCGGCTATCCAGTTGTGTTTTATTTCTAACTTTCGCAGTATTGTCTTTTCATCGATTTGACCGTTTTCGTCAATAAGTTCATTAATATAGATTATGTTGCTTTTGATCCAGCTTAACATCAATAATGGTTTATTTTTTATTTTCATGTTTTTATTACCCCATATAATTTCTTTGTGTATATCTCTAAAGTTAGTGGGCGATTTAGTTTGACCTCCACCTTTAAGTATCCAGCACTTTACAATATCTAGATAAAATTCTGGTAATCTAGTTGTAATTTTAAGTGGTTTTAAATTATCAGTTTCTAAATTCATTTTAAAGATAAGGAAGTTTTCACCATATTTATCAAAAAAGAATCTTGGAATAATTGACCAATTTTCATGTTTTGACTCTATTAATCTTGATACCCATTTAATTTTAAGTGTGTTAAAGTAACTGTCGATATCAATCATATTGAGTCCTCCTTTGCTGTAATCTGATATAAGAGTTGATCGTTTCACTTTATCTTGTTTTCCATCCCAAATGAAATTAAAAATTTCTCTTTCTAAATTGCAAATATACGTTTTATTTATGACTGTCATACTTGCTAAATATGTGAATTGTGGAATTATAAGTGATTTGATTATTAAAATTTTACCGATGATAGTAAGATGTCTTTTTTCCCATGATTTCATAATAAAATTGAGAATGGAAATGGGGAATGTGTCAAAGAGACAACAACCCGACCATAGAACAGACAACAGCAGAAGGTCACCAACAGGTCTTCAATGCAGCGAGAAATTCCCGCACCCGGAGGCGTCCTTCAGCTGGCCCCTAAACAAATATATATACTAGTTCAGTGATAATGAACGCCATACTAAACTCCAAATTGTACACAAGAAACTAAAATTAAAAATAATACAAGACTAACAAAGGCTAGAAGCTCCTGACTTGGGACAGGCGCAAAAATGCGGCGGGGTTAAACATGTTTATGAGATCTCAACCCTCCCCCTATACCTCTAGCCAATGTAGAAAAGTAAACGCATAACAATACGCACATTAGAATTCAGTTCAAGAGAAGTCCGAGTCTGATGTCAGAAGATGTAACCAAAGAAAATAAACAAAATGACAATAATACATAAATAACAACAGACTACTAGCAGTTAACTGACATGCCAGCTCCAGACTTCAATTAAACTTATTGAAAGATTATGTCTTCATCATATGAATATCAGGCACCATCCTTCCTGTTAGGGGTTTAGTATCATACCACCATAACATATATGAGAAGAACATAACCCGTGTCATGCCAACAACTGGTTTTTAAATAAATGTGTTTAGTGCCGATGCAAAGACATAAGTTTTTTTTGCTTTTTCGTCAAGCTTGTTTTCCCAATTTAGTTTTGCGCATTCTGTTTTATTTGTACCGAAATACAAGCCTAACACTTTAACGGGTTTATCTGTGAATTTTATATTATCTACTTTTTCTTTACAATTTTTCAGTTTTCCTATCCAAATGCCTTCCGTTTTATTTTTATTTAATTTAAGACCAGAGAATGTGCCAAATATTTCAATAACGTTTAATGCTGCTATAGTTTTCATTTTTTGATTTGAGAAACAAAGTGGTGTCATCTGCTAACTGGGAAATTTTCAAATTATGTTTTGAATGGTCAAGTTTTATTTCAATGCCTTTAATGTTATTGTCATTTCTTAATTTACATGCCATGATTTCTACTGCGATCACGAAGATCATGGAAGAACAAGGACATCCATGACGTACCCCCCTTTTTAGACTAATTGGTTCAGAAATCCATCCATAATTGAACACTGAGCTATTTATATCAGAATATAACGTCTTGATCCAGTTTATAAATGAATATTAAAGCCGAAATGTTCGAGAGTTTGGTACATAAAGGACAATTTTAAAGTATCAAATGCTTTTGAAAAATCTAGAAACAAAATTGCACCTTCAACATTAAATTTATCGGCGTAATCTATGATATCTTGTATTTGTCTGAGATTGAAACCAATATATCGTTTTTGTATATACCCTGTTTGGTCTGCGTTTATAATTAGATTTAGTACATTTTTTATTCTTTGAGCTAATGTGTATGATAATATTTTATAATCTGAATTTAATAAGGAAATTGGCCTATAATTTGAAAGATCTAGTGGATCATTCTTCTTGTATATTAGATTAAGAATACTTTGTCTTTGGGAAAATGGTAGCTTTTGCCTGTCATAGCTTGTATTAAAAATGTTAACAAGGATTGGACCTAATGATTGCCAAAACTTTTTATAAAAATTTGTCGTGATACCATCTTTACCTGGGCTTTTATTGGGTTTTAAATTATTAACTGCTAGTGTTAATTCTTCTATTGTAACATATCCGTCGCACGTTTGACTTTCATGTTTTGATAATTTATTTTTTTATTTCAGTGCTGTTAATATATTCCCATGATTGGGCAATATCTTCGTTTTCTTTTGAATATAGATTTTCGTAAAATTTCTTTTCAATTTGAAGTATTTCGCTTTGATCTGTAACAATATTTCCTTGGTGATCTTTTAGTTTTATAATTGTTTTTTTTGTTGTTTATTTTTTTCTAAGCCTAAAAAATATGCTGTATTTTTTTCGCCTTATTCTACCCAGTCTTGTTTCAATCTTAATTGGGCGCCTTTTGCTTTATATTCATAATGCTTTTCTAGCTGATTTTCAATTTGATTTATTTTTTTGCAATACATCATTGTTTTTATTTTTCTGATATTTTTCAGTTAAAATGGTTAAATTTTTTTCCAATTGTTTTATTTCTTTTTTTTTATTGTATCCTCTACTTTTGCAATAGTTTATGATAAACAGTTTAATATCAAGTTTTATCGCATCCCAAAGAAGATGCAAATCTATAATTGTGTCTTGGATGATAGTGTTATATTTTGGAATTATTATTTCTATTTCTTTACAATATTCATTTTCTTCTAGAATAGAATTGTTTAATTTCCAGTATCCCGGGCCTTTACTTTCGGCAGTTACGCTTTGTAATTTGAGAGATACGCCTTGGTGGTCTGTACTTTTTATTAATGCGGGTCTAATATCACTTGATTTTGTATTAAGTACAAAGTCTTTATTTATTAAAAAGTAATCAATTCGACTTGCTTGACTGAAATTTTGTCTTTTCCAGGTGAACTGAATTTTTTGGGGGTTTAAATTTCGCCAAATATCAATAAGATTGTGCGTTTTAAATAAAGTTTTTAAACTATTCACTGGTTTTATATTTTTACGTTTATCAATAGCGAGTTTTCTATCTACGTTTGACAGTGCATCATTCATATCACCTCCTATTATGACAGTTCCAATTGCATAATTATTTATGAAATCAGACAGATTTTTATAGAACTTGTTTCTTTCAGTTTCTATGTTTGGTGCATAGATGTTAATGAGCGAATACATTATATTTTCTATTTCTATGTTTAACATTAGTATCCTGCCGTCTTTGTCTTTGTTTTCATTGATTACTTTGCATTCTAGTCTATTATCAATTATAATAGCTACACCTTTACTTTGGGTTGTACCATGACTAAAATAGAAATGGTTACTAGTTTCAGTATATAATTTTTGTTCTAGATTTTCGTCAAAATGACTTTCTTGTATAAAAGTTATAAGGCTTTTTTGATTTTTTATCCACTGATAAAATCTTGCTCTTTTCTTTTTATCTCTGAGTCCTTTGACGTTAAGCGTACAAATATGGATGTCTTTTATCATACTGAGTATTGTTTTGATTGTTCTTAAATTCTTTATTTACTTTATTTAACGTACGCTTGACTGGCTTGTAATTACTTTTTTTGTTGATAGATTCGGAAGGTGTAATACGTGACAACCTGATGATAAAGGTGTTTAGAGTTGTCGAATTACTTATAATGCCGTTCATAAAAATTTCAAAGGTGTTTACAATTTTGATTTTAATCTTAGGTGGTTTATATATTCTTTCCTTCCTAAGCACACTTTTACTTTTAAAAAGTATGGATACAAATACACGTTGTTCTTTTGTTTTCTTCACACATACACACTTGTTATTTGTATAGTTATATTTTTCTGGGACTTTAAATTTAGATTTTTTATGTCATTTGCTTTTTTTTTTGAAAGATAACTAGTTTAGTTGAAGTCCTTGGGTGCCGTGTATGGTGGTTTAACATGATTGTTCTTACTTTACATATAAACTTCATGATGTTTTCTGATCTTATACTTGTTATAAGAGTTTTACATACTGGGCAATGTATATAATATATAAATACGAGTATATAACAATAGCGCAGGCAGACAACCCATGCGCGTACAAAGTGGGTATCATACAAACTGTAACACATGTATGATAAAAACAGAGAATACCTATACGATGTTAAATAGTCTTTTGGTTTCTCTGTTTTGTTCTCGTAACAAATAATATACAGCAAATTACATATTAACCAATGTCTATATGGCTGTAAATGTACATATTGCGTAATAGTAATATCACAAGTTCTAAAACATAAAGTCCTTCGTTTACTACACGATTTCATTACCTTGTTACATAACTTTTGTTTGTGTACCTTAATACATTTAACTACAAACAGTATCGTCATGCAATAATAATATGAAAATTTATTATTATAAATATGTATTACTTTAGTTACTTTAATTGAAAAAATTTCAGGTTTATTAGAACAGATTAGGCAAGCGGTACTTGTCAGAACAGCTAATGTAAGTATAGCCGTTGTTTTCATTTCTTTAAATACTTTTTGTTGTGATTTTATTACGTTATACTTGTTGCGAATAATGTGTGTTTTGTTACTAAAAATAGTTATGGGAAAACCCATTTTTGAAAATGTATTTGAGTTACATTTCTTTAAGGTAAATGTGTTGATAATATACAAAAGTGCTGGTATCATCAATATTAACATTTTTAGAGTTAGATAATTAAGATAGCATTTGCTTTTATGTTGATACTGAGTGTATGACATATTGAATGCACTTGTGTTATTACGCTTTGGTAATAAATGATAAATGACAATCAAAAAGACTATATACAATATATACAATGACATTATTTTTTTTCTACTTTTTTTATATTAAGATAAAAGATATGTTTTAATTATTTGATTAAGTTTTTGAAGACTTGATTTCTCTATCTTGGTCTGGTGGAGTTGGTGGTGTTCTTCCTTTCAGAGCTTCTTGTCTTCTATTTGGAGTAGTAAATCTGTTAATGTCCAATTGTCTTTGACTTGTTCTTTCCTTTGCTGGTTTATCAGTATTTTAAGTTTTTGAGTCTACACTGTGCGAAATGCTTTCATTTTTTTCTGGCATGTTTTTCTTTTTTCATTTCTTGGGCTTGATCTTTTTTGTCATTTGTAGTTACTTTCCTGTTCTGTTCCAAAATTGTAATTTCTTCTATGTGCTCATTTTGTTCTGTTTCTTGTCTTGTATAGTCATGTATAATAATTTGGTTTTCCTTTTCTTGTTGGTCTTTTGTTTCTTTTCGCTTCATTCTTTCCAAAAAGATTGGACATTCTAAAAATTTGTGGCCTGACTTGTTACAACCCCTACACACCCATTCATTGGGACAGTCACTTGTAAAGTGGCTTTTCTAGAGGCATTTACTACAAATAAATAGAGTGTTTTCATCTATCTGTCCAAAGTGTAAAACCCTAGCTAGGTATTTCCCGAATTGCATTGTCTTGGGTAATTGTTTTTTAAATTTCTCACAAAAAAATACTCTGTCTCCTGTCTGGCAGTTTGTCATTATATTGTCAACTCTCAGCCTTTCTCTGTATAATGAAATGACTTTTATGTTTCTCATCTCTAATTCTCTCTGTATCTGACCATCATCAGCAGACAATGGCACATTTTTTACTCTGACTTTTCTTAGGTTGCTTTTGTAGTTTGGATTATTTGGGTTGTGGGGAAGAAGGGGGATAGTTTTTCCTCTGAGAACTACTCCTTCACCTAGGAGTTTAAGTCTGTGTTCTTCTGTTTCTAGGTATAATCTCCACATTTTGCCTATTCTCTGAATTCCCTTTAGTGTTCTCTTTTTATTGACATTGCCATCCTTTTGCATATTTCTGTGTGGGTAAGCCAGAGTTCTTTCGCTGGGTTTGAGGCTCCAAATACGTCTGTTTCTTTAATGAATATTGGTTTGACACCGTTTGTATCGTTTGTATCATTTGTATCTGTATCAATTGTTAAGTTGCCAGCAGTTACTTTTGCATATATTGGCGCCATGTTGTTTACATTGTCAGTCGAGTCGGATATATTTTGACTGGTTTTTAAGTGTTGATCATCGCAGTATGGGTTGGTTTGCAAAGATTGCCTACTACATATGTCACTTTCCCATTCATTCTCCCAATCTTTAGACATTTTGTTGTTTTGTTTTCACCACAAGAGACCTTGGTATCAGGGGCGATAATCCTTTTTCAATATTTAGTTTTAATGTTCCACAACGTAGTTTAGTCGATATATTACTATTAAAATCATACTTTATGTAATCTTCTAAACAAAACTCATTTTTCAATTTCCTATATAAAAACAGTTTTTCACAATCGTTCAAAATAGCAAACCAGTTCTTGTAGTATTGATCATTTATACGACATTTTATATATTCAAATGTAACATTAGTTTTCTCTTGATCAGACCGTACATAATTCATACCTAAACTAAATAATAAATCACGAACATTTGAAACCCAGTTTCTCTTGCCATTTAAGGCATCAATGCGTAAGAGGTTATAATTATCATATACCATATTAGGTTTATCATATATTATATGCAACCAAAACTTTTTAATTCTATGTTTCCTTAAAATGAACATAGGTAGATGACCAAGTTCACCACATAAAAAGGAGATTGGTACATTTTTACTAAGCTTTAATATTAAACGACAAAAACGATTATGAACGAGTTCAATTTCATTGGCTCGATGAAATCCCCAAATTTCAGACGAATAGTTCAGTATACAGGCCACTATACTGTAAAACAAAAAACATGCTTGACTATGTTCAATATAAACTCGCTTGAGAGTGTCGAATAAGGAAGAAAGTGCCCTTGCTCCTTGCTGAGAAATCCTCATATGTGAGTGCAAAAAATAGCATGCCTTGGTATACATAAGAATTTACAATTTCAAGCTCCTGGTTGTCGAAGAAAAAGCTGTTATTAACAGGTTGCCAACAAATTCTAAAAACGACAACTTTTGTCTTGTCGGTATTAACATTAATATTCCACTTTTTACAATAAAATGAAAGTTTTTCGAGACTAAGTAAGACTTGTAGTGTTTCGGCAGATTTTCCGAACAGGACGGTATCGTCAGCAAACAAGATTAAATAAAATAGATATCCATTGATATTAAAAACACTGTTATAATTGTCCATAGGAATGGTTCACCTTGTTTCACTCCCAAGAAATTGTCAAAAGCCTCTGAAAATTCACCCTCAGTGCGAATTCTTAGACGAACAGTTTCATAAACTGCTTTTATGATTGAACAAATTTCGTGCTTATTCCCCTCTTTAATAGCTTGTACCATAGAAATAACGTTGTCGAATGCCTTCCGGAAATCGACGAATGCGAAATATAATTTCGATTTCTGTTGTAGAATATATGTTAATATACCTTGAAGTACAAATATTGAGTCTACAGTAGACCGACCAGGTCGAAATCCAAACTGGTTATCGATAAGTTTTTCCTCGTCCTCAGCCAAGCTGAGTAATCGTTCGGTTAGTATCGATGTAAACAGTTTTGATAAAATACTCACTAAAATGATAGGTCGATAATTATTCGGGTCTGTTAAGTCACCATTTTTCGGATGCCTTCCGACCACGTATCAGGAAAAAAGCCATTTTCAAACATAAAGTTGAAAATAGTTTTAAAAGTAGGAGTGACGAAAACTGGATTCGATGACAACATTTCGGTGATAATGGAATCATTCTCAGCAGACTTTCCAGATTTAAGTTTAGTTATAGCACGTATAATGTCATCTTCCAATATTTCGTTATCTAAAGAGTCTATTGTAAAAGTGTCCAAAAACGAGCTATTTTCAATTAGACCAATGACTTCTTCGCATATATCTGAAGGGTCTTCCCCCAGCAATTGTTCAAAGTGACGCAACAACAAATCACTATCAGCTAAACATTTTGATTTCTTTCGCGGTTTAACTGTTGACCAAAATTTTCGTGGGTTCGTTTTACCTATTTTGCAAACTTCGAGTCCTTTGGCACGTTTAAAACTGGCTCGCGCTACACGTGTCGCCTTATTGTAACTATTCCGGGCTAAGATTTATAAATGTAGATTTGTGTCTGTAGAATAACGTTGGTACAAATTGCGAGATGAATTAAATGTTCGACGTTCAAGGACACAGTTTGCATTAAACCATTCGTTATTATGTCTTTTCACATTTGTCGAATTGTTCACTAATATGGTTTTCCCAAAACCTTTAAATGCATTGTCATACAGAACACAACTTATCTGCTTTACAGCATCATTCACATCGTCTGCGCTGGATAAGTTATTTACGAGCGTCAAAAGTGATTCACTGTGTTCTAAAAGAAGTTGATAATACTCGTGATTTTTACTTGAGTCCCACTTTATAATGTTATATGTCTTTGGAAAATTGTGTGTTTGCAAACGGGGGGATAAACGAAGAAGAAAAAAATCAGTGCATGTTCGAAAAATGCATAAAATTGCAAAACGTTGAAGTCCGCTATTCTGTTGTAATATTCTGGAAACACAAGCACATAGTCATTAGCACTTTGACCTTTAGAAGAGCAAAACGTAAATTTTCCGTCGCAATCGTCGCCTAGACGACCATTTGCAATCATGAGGCCCGTATTGTAGCACATCTGTAGCAACTTCCGTCCAAAAACATTTGTAACTGTGTCCATAGAGCGCCTTTCAGTAATACTGGGGATGTCATCGGACTCAACGCCATATAGTAAAAATTGAAAACAACACGTTTAATAATGTCATGCGTCCGAAGCGCTTTTCTGGATTTACCTTCATCAGGAACGCTCAAAGCCAAACATTTGAAATCCAAGGATGTATAAGTACCGAAACCGTTGAAGAGCTATACGACAAAAATACCTAAAACAAATAGCCAAATTCATCTAAAGTCAACTTTGCCTGAGGGAGTTGAAACCTTAGTTTCTTAATAATTTTAAAATTTAAAAACGGACAATTTTAGAAAAGTTTGTTAAATCATGTCAGTACCGAAGTACTGACTACTGTGCTGATGATACCCTCGGGGACTGATAGTCCACCAGCAGAGGTATCGACCCAGTGATGTAAAAAATTGAAAACAACACGTTTAATAATTTCATGCGTCCGAAGCGCTTTTCTGGATTTACCTTTATCAGGAACGCCCAAAGCCAAACATTTGAAATCCAAGGATGTATAAGTACCGAAACCGTTGAAGAGCTATATGGCAAAAATACCTAAAATAAATAGCCAAATTCATCTAAAGTCAACTTTGCCTGAGGGAGTTGAAACCTTAGTTTCTTATTAATTTCATAATTTAAAAACGGACAATTTTAGAAAAGTTTGTTAAATCATGTCAGTACCGAAGTACTGACTACTGAGCTGATGATACCCTCGGGGACTGATAGTCCACCAGCAGAGGTATCGACCCAGTGATGTAAAAAAATTGAAAACAACACGTTTAATAATTTCATGCGTCCGAAGCGCTTTTCTGGATTTACCTTCATCAGGAACGCTCAAAGCCAAACATTTGAAATCCAAGGATGTATAAGTACCGAAACCGTTGAAGAACTATATGACAAAAATACCTAGAATAAATAGCCAAATTCATCTAAAGTCAACTTTGCCTGAGGGAGTTGAAACCTTAGTTTCTTAATAATTTTAAAATTGAAAAACGGACAATTTTAGAAAAGTTTATTAAATCATGTCAGTATCGAAGTACTGACTACTGAGCTGATGATACCCTCGGGGACTGATAGTCCACCAGCAGAGGTATCGACCCAGTGATGTAAAAAATTGAAAACAACACGTTTAATAATTTCATGCGTCCGAAGCGCTTTTCTGGATTTACCTTCATCAGGAACGCCCAAAGCCAAACATTTGAAATCCAAGGATGTATAAGTACCGAAACCGTTGAAGAACTATATGACAAAAATACCTAAAATAAATAGCCAACTTCATCTAAAGTCAACTTTGCCTAAGGGAGTTGAAACCTTAGTTTCTTAATAATTTCAAAATTTAAAAACTGACAATTTTAGAAAAGTTTGTTAAATCATGTCAGTACCGAAGTACTGACTACTGAGCTGATGATACCCTCGGGGACTGATAGTCCACCAGCAGAGGTATCGACCCAGTGATGTAAAAAATTGAAAACAACACGTTTAATAATTTCATGCGTTCCGGTCTAAATTATCAGTTTCTAAGATATCATATAATTCGCCTGTACCGCTGTTAAGATCACCTCAGACAATAACTGAAACTTTGCTTTTATACTCAAATTGTTACTCGTGGACTTCATTTGGATATCCAAAATACTTTCCCTCAATTTACCACACTCGTTTCGTAAGTCAGAAACAGACAAAGAATTTTTTTTATCTATTTTATTAACTTCAGAAGTACTAGATTTCATAGCTTTAGAAATATTGATTAGTTCAGATTTCATATCATTGAACTTCACTTTCTGCCCGTCGTAATCATCGCTAATGAGTTAGGTGCATTTTTCTACATGCTCTAAACGTTCATCCAAAGAATGTCTGCCTTGTTCGAGACGAATAACTTTAGAATTTATTGTGGTTACTAGATTATCGATTTGGTCAAGTTTATCTAATTTGGACTGAAATTTGTCCATACGTTTGAACATCTCGTCTACCCATGGTGGTCGTTGTTGTGCATATGTAATGGGTGAAACATGTTGCATTGGAGGAGGATATACTCCAGTGGTCGGACTAGAACAAAACTGCTGTTGTTATGGAAATGGAAACATTGGACCTTGTTGGTACATTAATTGTGTATCAGTCTGATTGAGCTTCGACTGGCTCATTTTTTTAATATTGTTATTGTTATTGTTTATATTTGCACCCGTGTTTACTCTACCGGCACAATGTGGAACTGCTCACCTGAATTAATGTCACATGTATTGTTAGTATTATTTTTATTTTCAGTTGAATTTATTCTTCTACCCTTCTTCTTAGACTTCTTTCTTTCCAAGGAAATCACATAAGGTACCGGACAATAAAAAAAATACGTCTGTCACCTGCCATATTGTCACGTCAGCTTTTAGTTAATTAAGAAGCCCGAAAATGCTGGATATCGTTCCCCAAAGATGGTCTCAGCACCTTGTCCTGCTAAGTGCCGTACAAAAACTAAATCTCCCTGTTTACAGGAAATCACTACGTTAATTGTTGCTGACACGTAGACGGAAGTTCCAACATTTCGGCCAATCACTTGATGATTATGCACAATCTCGGCATGTAGTCTGTCCTTTGAAGAGAACATTGTAAACGAAAAATGATATAGTCCGTCCTTTGGAACTGTAAAAATTCCAGTTATCTTATCATAATTATTTGTAACATCAGTTATAATCTGGTCGAACTCTATTCTTTGAGTCTGATGTAAGGTAGTATGGGACGACAGAGTTACATAAAACCCAGGTCTTTGTGTGTGAAGTTCTGAAAAACATGAAGGTTGAATCGCTGTTAATGATGATCTATTTATCTTGTTTACAAAATTAGTTTATAAATTAGTCATTTAAACATGTTTAAGGAATGCTACCATTAAGTATGTCTGAAAATATAGTAATTAAACATGTTAAAAAACCTAAACAAACCAAAAAATCAAAAATTGTAATCAATAAATTATGATTGTTTTTGAAGGGGCAATTGTAACAGTTTTACAGTTCTGCAGTTGGCGTTTGTTTTTGCTGCACTTCGGTGTTCCTGTTGTTCCTTTGTTTTCTTTCCTCATATAGTTGATGTTTTTCCCTTGGTTTTGTTTTGTAACTAGTTGATCGATTTTTGACTTTTTAACACCGATAAACTACTGTTGCCTTTGTTTAAATTATAGGTACATGTAAGCTTGTTTTAGAGAAATATTATTCAATCACTTACTAACTTTAGGGCTGGAAAAGAAATATTGGGCATGAGGAATTATAACCAAGATCTAGTTAATGATTGTCTGAACTTACATGTATCCTTACATTTAATAAAATTTAAAATCACAAAAAGACTGAACTCCGAGGAAAATTCAAAAAGGATCGTCCCTAATCAAATGGCAAAACCAAAAGCTCATACACAACAAAGGAACAGATAACAACTGTCATAATCCTGACTTGGTACAGGCATTATGTTCCTATGTAGAAAATGGTGGATTAAACCTGGTTTTATAGCTAGCTAAACCTCACACTTGTACGACAGTCGCATCAAATTCCATTATATATTGACAACGATGTGTAAACAAAACAAACAGACATAATAGGTATAAATTTCAAAAGTTTGGGTACAGCAGTCACCATTGTGTTATAATCTTAATCACTATAAAAACAAACAAATGTATATTCATACATTTACCGTTACACAATAACACAATGACTGGATGTATAGTACAGAGCCACTTCATATGTAACAAAGAAACACAAAAAGGCATATAGACAAAGCATATTAGCAAAAATGAAAGATAAGAATACAAAAATTATCATAGAACATTGACGGGATGTATAAGTACAGAGCCACGTCATATGTATATTAAAAAAACCACTAAAAGGCATATAAACAAGGAACATTAACAAAAATGATAGACAAGAATAAAAAAGATATCATAGAACAATAACACAATGGCGGGATGTATACGTACAGAGTCACGTTAAATGGGTATCATCAAACACAGACTAAACAGTAAACAAAATATTCATAAAGACAAATAAAAGAATACTGTAACACGTTCTCAAGATGATAAGCAACGTCAGAATCAAGAATCTACACTTCAACAACATCGTGTATTATTGGCGAAGTTGATATGGAATATTTATCAACAAAATGGTGGATTAAACCTTGTTTTAAAGCTAGTTAAACTTCTCACTTGTATGACAGTCGCATCAAATTCCATTATATTGACAACGATGTGTGAACAAAACAAACAAACATAATAGGTAAAAATGTAAAAAAAAATAGGGGTACAGCAGTTAAAATTGTGTAATATTCTTAACCACTATCAAAACAAACAAATATATAACAAAGAAGCACAAAAAGGCATATAGACTAAGCACATTAGCAAAAATGAAAGACAAGAATACAAAAATTACAATTGCACAATAACACTATGACGGGATGTAAAAGTACAGAGCCACGTCATATGTATCAAAAGACACAAAAAGGCATATAGACAAAGCACAATTAAGCGAACATGAAAGACAAGAATACAAAAACTATCATAGAACAATAACACAATGACGGGATGTATAAGTACAGAGCCATGTCATATATATCACAAAACACAAAAAAGGCATATAGAGAAAGATTTTTAGCAAAAATGAAAGACAAGAATACAAAAATTATTATAGAACAATAAAACAATGACGGGATATATAAGACAGAGCTACGTCATATGTATCAAGGAAACACAAAAAGGCATATAGACAAAATACATTAGCAAAAATGATAGACACGAATGCAAAAACTATTATAGAACAATAACACAATGACGGGATGTATAACTACAGAGTCACGTCAAATGGATATCACAAAACACAGACTAAACAGTAAAAGTAATATTCATAATGACGAATAAAAGAATACTGGAACACGTTATTAAGAAGATAAACAACGTCAGTACCAAAAATCTATTCTTCAAGACCATCGTGTATTATTTGTGAAGTTGATACGGAATATATATCAACAAAATGGTGGATTAAACCTGGTTTTATAGCTAGTTGAACCTCTCACTTGTATGAAAGTCGCATCAAATTTCATAACTAGTATATTGACAACAATGTGTGAACAAAACAAACTAACATAATAGGTAAAAATGTCAAAAATAGGGGTACAACAGTAATCATTTTGTTGTAATCATAACCACTATAAAAACAAACAAATATGTAACAAAGAAGCACAACAAGGCATAAAAACAAAGCACATTAGCAAATATGGAAGACAAGAATACAAAATTACGATAGCACAATAACACAATGACGGGATGTATACGTACAGAAAAACAATAAGGCATATAGACAAATCACAATTTAGCAAAAATGATTAGGTAATCGATCTATTAATATCATTATAAATTGTGATAAGTTGATGAATATGAATGTTTTCTTGACATCAATCGGCAAATATATTGTGCATTTTTGGGACGAAAAATTGACTCTATAATAACCCTTGAGATATGTTGTGAAAATGGATGCTCCCTAAGTATAAAAAGTTTTGATTTGGATTATTTTTACTAGTCGGCCCGGGACGTTTGTGTTTTTTCATAGGATATTTGCGCTTTTTATGGACATTTGCGCTTCAATTTATAGAACACATTTGCGCTTTAAAAAAAGAACATTTCCCTATACTAGTATCATGATATAGCTGAAATATGCTCTCGACTGTGTTTATTTACCTTTTTTAATCTTATCTAATTCTATTTCCACTTGTTTAACCTCCTTTTTCGTCAAATCCAATTCTACCTTCACTTGTTGAAGTTCATTTTTCGTCGATTCCAATTCTACTTTCACTTGTGTAACTTCCTTTTTCGTCGATTCCAATTCTACTTTCACTTGTTTAAGTTCCTTTCTCGACGATTCCAATTCTACTTTCACTTGTGTTAGTGCCTTGTTGGTCGATTCAAATTCTTCTTTCACTTTCTTTATTTCATTTCCGTGTTGAAGTAACTCGTCTGTTATTTGGACAATTTTTTGTTCCACTTTATGTACATATAAAGCACCATGCAAAACAAATACAGACAGTATTAAAACAACTAAATAATTCGGCATTTCTGTTATGTTTCAAAACATACAATGTCCGTATTAGTTACCTTCACGGGTGACTGACATGTTTAATTATTGTTTCAACAAAGAATAAGTTTAAAGTCCATTTGGGTCTGGCAGGTGGGGTCTTCAGTTCTTTATTCTTTAAATGTTTACAATTTTTTCTCTTTTCTTTATTTTTACAATTATTATTTTTATGTTTGAGCATCCCATTATTCTCTATTCATTATTTATGTTGTCCTATTTTTCTATATTCGTTAACTTTTAATTCATTATTCTTTATTCTATAAACCACATCCACACCTTTTCATGGTATGGATAATATACCTGTAGTATGTGAAAAGATATGCTTATTCAGTTCTATCAGTGATTTTGTTCTTTAAATTTTGTATTCAGGTATTTATTGATTTGGGGAACAAATAATTCAAATACATATCATTTTATACAATCGAACCGACAAGCATAATTATTTGTTCACGTTATTTAAACAAAATATTTGTATCTATCAATTATTTATACAAGAATTTATGATTTTTGGTGTTTTGATCTTAAAAATATGATTTATCTCATGCCTGCAAAAAATGTTACGCAGGAGTGAAATAATATGTCCAGTATTAAACAATATATACATTTCTTCAAGAAAATTATAAGAAGATTTTTGCTTTGTGTACTCTTTCTTTCAAATAAAACCCAAATAAATATATGGCACCAACCTTTTAAAAAAGTTTTTAGCAGTTTTTATGTTGTTTTAAGGTTTATGACCCCTTCTGTGCCCTGTGAATTACGAAATATTCAAACTGCAATAGTATCAAAACACCAAAGATAATGAATAATAGAGATGGGCCATTTTGAACATATACAAAAGGGAAACTTCGTGCAAAGCATTATTATTTATAGTTTAATTGCATTTAGAAGAAAAAAAGAATTTGGTGAAAATAAAACCAAGATTTTTGTAGAAAATCCACAGATTTTAATACAGAGATTTTTGTTATAAAATTTTAAACATAGATTACTCACTTGTTTTTCTATGATGTACTAGCGTTTATTGTTAACAAAAAGTCATAAACAACCTTTAAATTCCAAAACACCTCGTGCTGAGTCACTAAAGTCGAGCGCACCCTAGAAGGTGTACTTGAATTGGTCCATATTTATATTTGTTTTAACCAATATCTAAATTTATAAACTTGTTTTAATGAAATTATTGCTAGCACTGCATGCAATAATCCTCTATCTACCAAGCACCGAATTGCCAAATATGAGAGTACAAGGGGAAAGGCTGTGGATTTTCTATAAAATTTCTATATGTTTAGCATTGAATCAACACAAGGGTACATAATCCTTAAGAAAAGAGTTGTCTTTCTTCAGAACACTGAATTGGTCGTCATAGAAAAAGTTTCCCGCAAAATATCTCTTATCGAAAGTTTGAAACCCACATTCAAAGTTTCAAGTATAACAACAGTATACATCTACTTTATTGTCATGTAATAAAAGAGATTTAATGTATGTATCATTATTTGTCAAATACCAGTCAGCTGCCTTACCAAAATCAGTCGTCAGAAACACCGTCCGTTGGAATATGAATTTGTTCAAAATCACCGGCATCAGTCAATTGATATATATAAGCGTTGTCAAATTGTAGTTACATCTTTCCACCAAATAACCGATTATGGTGGATCATCAGTGTATTTTTCCTCAAATGGATTTTTTTATACTTTGCTTAAATCAATATTTTACTATGCTTTTTTTTTCAAAAATATAATTAACAGTATGTATCACCGTGCTATTTTTCAAGCAATAAAACGTGCAAAATTGCCAAAATTTTCATAGATTGTTCATAAAAAAAAAAAAAACTTTTTTGGGAATAAAAAGAATTTTATGAGAATCATGTATCAGTAAAATATGCATTTTCCGACTTATTTTTTATATTATTTAAAATGATTGAACTTGAAAACGAGTACATGGACCCATCATTTTTTTTAAAATAGCATAAAAAAGCACATGAAGGTATATTTTTAATTACATATTTAAAGTGCGTGAAAATAACTTGTATGCAAATTTTGGGAAAAATATTCATCGTGGGATAGAAATTACTTGAATGTCTTTGTTTCGAAATAATGTTTATAATTACTTTTATGTCGATATGCGTGTTTCCGTGCTATTATAGATGTACGGAAAGTCTCTGTACCGACTGTTTACACATACTCTGACATGTAAAATGGAGGGGATCGTACCAAAATAAAAATAAAAAATACGAAACAATTAGCATTTCAACGTATACAACCACAGAAAGTCATTTTCTAAATTTATATAAGCAAATAGTTGGAATTCTAAATTTGCAAAACTTTTTGATGGACATATTGAGATTGAGGATGCATTTAATATATATATATATAAAATAAGATATAACGTAAATTTTCGGACTTGAAATGTATTTGAACCTATCTTTGAATATAGAAATGTTCTTTGTCAACTAAAAAAAAAACAAACTATAAAAACTATGTCTGACAGCCTTATCCAATTTTTAAAATGGCCATCGCATTTTAAATGTAGGTTCAAAACAAGATGGTAGAAATGATCCTGGGATTATCCTCCACCAAAACTGCGACTGATTAATCCGACAAATTTTAAAACGTAGCCACCTTTGTCTTTGGTTGGTTGACATAATTCCGTCAAACTCTAATTGGTCCATCGAACCGAACTAAATTACCCTTCCTCTATTTTCGTCATCGCATTTTAAATGTAGGTTCAAAACAATATGGTAGAAATGATCCTGGGATTATCCTCCACTAAAACTGCGACTGATTATTCCGATAAATTTTAAAACGTGTCCACCTTTGTCTGTGATTGGTTGACATAATTTCGTCAAACTCTAATTGGTCCATCGAACCAAACTTAATTACCCTTCCTCTATTTTTTTGTCTGTTGAACAGGAAAATGATTCTAACTGTTTTTTTATTAGTACTCTATGAATTGTAGGTGTACTGAGAAAAAACTATACTGTTACAAGGTATCACCAGCGCAGTAATCAGCATTTCGGTGTTGACATGAATATCAATTATATGGTCATTTTTATAAATTTCCTGTTTAAAAAAGTATGTATTTTTTTAAATACTAAGGATTTTCTTATCCAAGGCATAGATAACCAGAGCCGTATTTGGCACAACTTTTTGGAATTTTAGGTCCTCAATGCTCTTCAACTTTGTACTTGTTTGGCATTATAACTATTTTGATCTGAGCGTCACTGATGAGTCTTATGTAGACGAAACGTGCGTCTGGCGTATTAAATTATAAGCCTGGTACCTTTGATAACTATTTACAGAATATCAAGAATCAAATTTCGCTGCTTATTGGTCGGTGGAGTGATAATATGTTTCGCCAATTTTATTTAATTGCAGAAATATAACTTATGAATCAAATGCGCCGTAAAATTCACTACTGAGACGACCCCTTTCATTTTATCTGTCAAAGTCGGTGTGAACAGTCGCTAGTGATCATACCGAGACTTTCCGTAAATCTCTACTTATAGCGTTACATCACGACTATGGAAGTTTTTAACTACCTTGCATGGCTATCCAGCCCTTGCACTGTCGGCCCTGGCTTGCGCCTTTTTGGGCATTTAAATAATTTAGTTTTTACCATAAGATAATTGATATAATTTAGAATGACTGCGTTACATCAAGAATTCTACTCGGGAATACAACACCCGTGAATTGTGAATTTCTGTAAGGGGATGACCATTAGAATTTATGAAGGGGCAGGTGGATGTTTTGTGGACATAATTTTTATTTTTCCTGCTGATACATGAAGGTCTGTTACATAAATTTATTTCGCGCGACATTGTACCGCAAAAATCTATTTTCACTCTTGAACACACTCGTTTCCTACATTTTGTATGCAAGAATATATTTTTTCCATACTGTCTGTAGCAAGATATTTTTTTTCGGTTCTTACAAGGCTAGACCATTCTTTTAAAGAAATACTCTTTCCCTATTCCCCTTAACAGAATATCAAATGATTGCTCTCTAAGCTATCAATTTTTTCCATGAATAATGCTAATACTAAAAAAGAAAAATGATACCGTATCAATCAATTCTTCAAGACAATTTTCTTCTATATTTTAATAATTAATTTTGTTAACTAGGGTTCATCAACATAGTTTTGGTTGTAAAAATCAACCCATAAACACACGCTGTAATCGGATATAGATGTTGACTGGGAATTCGTCTTTTGACTCTTTTCTCTCCTATATCCATGGTTGATGCATCCGTAATCAGATTCAAAACGACGGTAATTGTCATATGTTCTCCTTCGAGGACAGCTAAGGGTTACTGTACGTTGCAACAATGGTTGAACAGGCCTAAATGTATCCACGATATTGTATTCAAACATACTTGGAGTTCCCATCAAGGCCCGGAATGCATTTATCTACAACGAACCATATATAGATATGAAAAAAACAAGTCTGTAATTTTGCTAACTTATCCAATTTCATTTGTTTTATAATTGCATGTTTAAATACTTGACATCTTTCGGGTTTTAGTATCAATCAAGATATCTTATTTATAAGCTTTTAATAAGATATCGAGCAAGATCTGATAAGACGTATCTCTTCCTTTCTATGAGGGTCTGGATGGTTTAAAGATGATGATCCAATTTAATATTATACTATAGAAAATTGGACAACAAAAAAATAAAGAAATAGAGAATAACGGGGTGCTGAAGTATATAAAGAATAGAGAATAATTTGCAAAATTTATGAAGAAAAGAGAAAAAGGTCTTCAAAAGTTAAAGAATTATTTGAATACATACTTGATGGTCCCATCAAACATTCTTTTATGCATAGTCACTTAATTTTTTTTTTTAGTTTTAACTGAAAAATGTTAATGACTCAGCAAATTCTGAGTATTGTTCTTTATTGATTTTTTTCACTAATAAGCAGTCTGTCATTTACATATATCACATGTACATAGATTATATAGATTATAACATGTCATTTTTCATATCAGACCCCTTATCAGCCCTAGTTATTGATATCAGCCCGAGAGCCGACAGGCTCGAAAGATGATTTTGACCATGGGCTGATAAGGGGTCTGATATGAAAAATGACATGTTCTGTTCTTTTTATCATATACTTCAGCAGAAGACATACAGCCAAGAACTTTTTTTAAAACTTTGAAAAATGGATTTATTGAATCATTTGTTTTGCATTTGTTAATAATATACTTTTCTGTTTCCTAATATTTAATTTTTATCATACTTAGTTATGTTTTTTCACTAAAAATGTGCCATAAGGTGTATTTTCCGGATTTGCAGAATGACGTCAAAATCCTATACGATAACGTTACAGAAAGGCATGCGATATTAACCGAAATAAGTTGATATAAACCGCAAGCAGTTGATAACGAAAGTCATGTCACACGGCTGAGACATTTCTTCAAATATAATGAATAAAAATATATACAAATTAGTTTTATCAAGGGGTAGAATTATACCATTATTTTCTATAAGTATATGATAAAGAAGCTGAACAGATGGACCAATTGGCACTTTAATGGCAGTCTCCCATGCAGAGTATTCGGTCCTTGCTAGAGATTGCTTTAATGGAAGTAATAAATATTCTTAAATCTTTTTTTCTTTTTTACAGTAATTGGAGTAGTTAAATAATTTTGATAAAAAAAAATGATATATTATTTACCTGGTATTCTGACATAGAAATGCTGTGTTCAAAAATGGTCCATATAATATCCTCAGTACATGGAGGTGTTGTAAAACTTCCACAATATCGGTACCAACATGTGGTTGATTCCGGGAAGAGATATATGACTGGAAATGTGTCGAGGACTATCTTACTACCTGTAAATCAGAATATTTTGAAATAAAATTGTTAATATTATTAATCGAATATTTTTAAGGAGTTATGATTCGTTAAAACTTGATCACATGTACATTTGTATTTATTCAGTTTGCACTCCAATATTTTTTTTAATAATATAATGTAACAATTGTAGCCTTTGGTTGAGGTCGATACGAGGTTATATCGACCTGGAGAAGCATATCGACCTCGGACTTCATCCTCAGTCAATATGCTTCTCTTAGGTCGATATAACCTCGTATCGACCTTATACAAAGGCTATAATTATAAATATATTGTAAAATACTTCATAGAAGGAACTCTGTTGACGTTATTTTTGTATTGACTAATTATCGCTGATTATTGTTTCAAATCAACGTGTCTATAACGGGCTAATGATTCCCTATGATCATGTTGGTAATGCTGGCTGCATGACCGTTGACCTTCGCTCAACAACATTGCATTATGTTAGCAAACTTCTCGTATACAGTTTGATAAGCAATTTAATTCTAATATAATGGATTACTTGTACTCGGTTCATCTGCATTGAGCGCAATGCATAGTTTCTCTTAAGGAAGAAGGAAAAAAATGTCATTTAAACCACGATAATTGGTATTAGATAACGATTTTGATATTTTGGTACTGTTTCAAATAATGCATGCTGTCACTCCATCCAACCAACTATGTCTGTTTAAGCCTGTGTCTTCGTTCGCGACCATTTCTCAGAAAATTATCAACATGTAGCCAGAAATAACATGATTCAATGGCTTATCAAAGAATCAAAATTAATTAATTATGCCCTTTTGATACATGGTAAAAGAAATCGCCAAAAATATTAAAGTTTTACTTTTCATTTCATTTTCCTGGTTGAAGGCAGGACTATAGAAAATATGGTGACCTGAACGTCTCCAATGTCACAATTAAAATGTTAGAGGCATAACTGCCATAAGTCAGAAAATTGAACGAGGAAAATGCGAAAAGAATTTCATAAATTTATAATTCTTAATTTGATTGGAATAATTCAAATTGCAGCAATGATTATTATACAAATAGATTGCCTGGTATGTCAGCAAGAGCCTTATCGGGTAAATCTTATTACCCTGCAAGTAATTGGATAATATGCTGCTTGAATTAAAGATGAAAACGAGAGCGATGCTCGGGATGAAGGTAGTGGTATGGCAATCATCAAACCTATACATGTTTAAGCTTTGATGCTGTATATATCTCATTCGAATATTAATAACATATATTTCATAAAAACATGCCATACAACGCCGTTAAACTTTATTCTGTTTGATTTATTGATGAAGTTATTAAATCATATCAAAATCTTTTGTTTTGGTTTTCATTCCTAATGTGTGTCGAAAAGGTTGTCTGTTTCACTTACCTTGTGAGGCTATGTATGGGAGCATTGACACTATTTTGTCATAATTAGGATTGTGTTTGCCAGGCTGCAATGAAAATCATCTGTCATTGAATTCATATATATTAACAATGTAAAAAAATTTGTTAGCAAAGAGATGTTATTTGTATCACAGGTATGCTTTTCATTTGTAGAAATACTGTACTTTTATGTGTGTTGTGCTTCGGTACCAAGCAGTGGATTTGAGGGGTTATAAATACTACTTACGCCTTATATAAGAATGCTGAATTTTGATTGGTTGGTAGCCAGTGTATTTTTCGCATATTCTAACCTTTTTTTCTCATTTCAAACGAATTTGCATGTTTTTCACCACTGCCGGTGAATTTGCATCAAATTCCCCTCTATGCCGTGGTATTTGCCATTTTGGATATTCCTTTTTTACCCTCGCGGGCTTCTTCCCGCCAAAATCATTAGGATATGACGTTACATCAAGACAGCGCTAACGCGTATAAGTACATGTATAATTCCCGCGGTATTATGATAGTCTCTACTTATCCTCAAAATTATGCATGTTTATGGGTTACAGCTGACTAGTAAAAAAATATTTCCTTTCACCAGTACAGAGAGTTTCAATCAAGATCTATTCGGTGTAATTAAACAGATATATCATGTTAGAATGTGATCGGATTAACGTCCTGGTCCTTATTTGACTTTAGATATATCATGTTATGGAGGGGTATTTGCGAAAAATACCAGTCTTGGGACCAAATTTCCCTTGCCTAGCGGCTCGGGAAATTTAACAATCCCTCGACTGGTATTTTTCGCAAATACCCCTCCATAACATGATATATCAAAAGTCAAATAAGGACCAGGACGTTAATCCGATCACATTCTAAAAGAGTCATGCTCTCTGAACGTGGAAGAACCCTGTCACTAACACATTGAAAGGAATAACTAAAGGATTATCTTGTACAAATTAAAATGCCTGCTTCTACTTATAACGCACCCATTTACCCAATGCTAGGCGAAATTTCCCGCAAGTGGCCCCACTAGCAGACCCTACTTTATCAATTGTTCTTCAATTTCTTCTCGTCTTGTGTTATTATGCAGGAGTATTTTTCTCTTGAGCCAAAAAGTAATTAATAATCAATTCGATAGATGAAGGATAATAATAAAACCTCATATCCTACCTTCATCATAAATGTGGTATTTAAAGGGTCATGTGTCACCTCTTTATGTTGTCTGTTTGTTGTTTGTTTTCTGTCTTATTGGTGTATAGCTCATATGTCTTTTTATTCATTTGCCTTAATTTCATGTACACTTTAATTTGTGAATTCTGCTTTGATTTTTTAGGTAACGAGATGAGTTAAAATGACCTTACATGGATTAATACTGAAATCACTGCTTGTAATTCTACTGGTCCATTTCCTGTTGGGACAAAATCAAAATGGACCTGAAATACAACATGTACATTGTAAAGGTTCAGGAAAAGTTCAATACACCAAAGAAAGGAATATTCATATCTTTTAATGACATGTACGTTTGTGACCAACATTTGCATAATGTTCTGTTAAAAAGCATTCACTTGATGAAAGTAAGTATTTATGAGGGTCTGTATTTTTTTATTTGGAAGGGGGGGGGGGAATGCTAACTTGTTAGGCAATGTTTTTCTATTATTTTTTTCCCGTTATATTACATTCTTTACTTTTTGACATCCCATGATATTGTATTCTTTTTGTTCTTTTCTCTTTATAGTTTATACTAATAACATTTTGTTTTTCAAATAGTCGTCTTGTAACGTTCTTGGTAAAGGCGTATCAAGAAAAGCGCTTAGTACGCATGAAATTATAAAGTGTAATTTTCATTTTATACTCTATTTTTTGCCCATTATTCTCTATTAAGTTAACCCATCGAGAACCTCATATAAACTGTAAGGATGTGTTTAGGTTCATAAATTTATCAGTATATGTATATACATCTTGTCTAGACTACTTAAAAGTGTGTCGTCTAAAATATACAAGGAGAATAATAACCAATAGATATAAGAAGATGTGGTATGATTACCAATGAGACAACTCTCCATCCAAGACACAATTTATAAAAGTAAACCATTATAGGTCAAAGTACGGTCTTTAACACGGAGCCTTGGCTTAAGTCTACTTACTTCCATGGCATATCAGTGTCCGTTTATTGTGTGCTCTGAACCCCATTGACTTTTACTCCCCCAATGGAAATGAAATTCTTTAAGTTAAAGGGGTTCCTGAAGACCTCCTCTTTTAATGAGTGGCTGATGATCCGGAAAGTCTATTATAACTGTACAAACGATAGAATATAGTAAAAAGGTTAAAAAGAAAGAAAAATAACAACACAACAGAAAAAAAAAACATCACTTACAACAAAAGTTTTCTAACTTATTACAAGTATAATTCAAATTCGATAACAATTTTGTGCGTATTTAAGATGTAAACTTTCACGAAGAATATAAGCCTATAAAAATATTTTTTTTAAGAATATGTTTACCTGCATGACCATTGTTTCTCATCTCCATTTTTACTCCTTCTGTATGTTCTAGATCCGAGAAGTCAAACGGGACAATTATGTTGTTTTTTACCACATCTTTCGTTTTAATATCGACAGGTGACTGTCTTCTCCCAATGCACATTCCATTGCCTTCCAAGCAATGCCAAAATGATGGCGCTAGAAAAAAAAATGACAATAACATTTGCAAAAAGGCATTTAAGAAAGACTGAATTTTAAAAAATAATTGAATACGAAGTTTTTCCTTTTTTCAATAATGGTTACTGTAATAAGAATTATCAGTAGCGCAAAGTCAATATTTATAGATTATCGTTGGTTATCTCAACGAGATTGATTTTCTCGCTTGAGCCGGTAAGGCGAAAGCGAGAAAAGCAATCGAGTTGAGATGACCAATGATAATCTGTTTATCGCTATTTTACCTATCAAGACGATGTTAATTTCCTTGACAACGGCACGTGTTCCCTTAGTTTCTAGCGATAATTTTCATATCACTCGACTCCGTTTTCATAGCACTCGACTCCGCTGAGAACGGAAATTATCAGTCAGCAAGATCAAAGGAAACTTTCGTAAAATAGCGATAATCTTTGCTATTACTTTTGGATTTAGTTATTTTCTTTTCTTTTTTAAATATTGCATATGCAAAAGAAGAGGTGTGATTAACAAAAGTATGGACCAATGAAAAAGCCATCAAACGACACAAAAACGAAAACGAAATAAAAACAGAAACACAAATTAATAACCAAAACCAAAACCAAAAGGCGTCTAAAAATATTAAATTAAATGATTAAAACATGGTCATCTTCAATTAGATATTTGTCTATATACGTTTAAGGTCTTTTTTTTTTAAACTTGAAACACATCGTTAGTGGTTGGTTAATGTCATTTTGGTATTTGTTGTTTATTTTGTTGTATCTGGAGAATGTGGAGTTAATGACACTTAGATTGTCGAACATTTGAATAATATTTCATCACAACTCTTTTTTAAGATATTTTTAAGGTCAAGTAACCGTAAATGGGCTATATCACTGATTTTGGTAAAATTGTGCATACAACTTTGGCTCTTTGAACTATAACTGAACATCTAAAAATAATGCATTTGTCTCTTTTATTGTCTGAAATATTCCTGATTTGATTCTTTGAAAAAGTTAACTTTTGTATAGAAAACACATCAAATAAACGTAAACGTTCTTAGTTTGTGTTATAATCATCAAATCTCAAATTTCAAATCCATATTTTTTTTTTAAATTATATGTTGTTCATACATAAACTTCAGTTTTAATGATATAAATTAATTATATGGAGATTTGTTGATTTTAAGACAAATTTGAGAACGTTTAACGCCGATTTTATGTGCTTTATATACAAATGTTCACCTTATGTGAAAGAATTCAATCAGTAACATTTCAGACAATAAAATAGATAATGCATTAAATTGTTTTGTTTTTTTTTCCGATTTTCACCTAAATTTCAACGAGTCAAAGTTGTTAGCAAAATTTTACCAAAATCTGTGACATAGCCCATTTACTGTTCCTTCACCTTAACATCAATATTTTGATAACTGTTGCATTTATTTAGACTTTGAACGATTTTTCTGATGTAAAACATGGATATGTTTTTGATTACTAGGACAATATAAGAGGGTGTGGATGGGGGGTTTACAGAATAGAGAATAATGGGCAAAAACTATAAAAGAATAAAGAAAAATGGACCAAAAAAACAAAGAATCGAGAATAATGGTCGAAAAGTATAAAGAAAAGAGAAAAATGGCCTAAAAAATTGAAGAATACAGAAATGAAGGACCCCCATCCAAACCCTCATTTAATTATATACTTACGAATACCGCGTTGATAATATCCCCATTCAGCTGAACCTAAAGGAGAAAGTGGTTACTTTCTTTCTTTTAACCAAATTTTAGATTATATATTATAAATACTAAAATCTAAATAAAAAAATCAAAATGACATCATGGTTTTGCGATGATTTGTACAAATATTGATATAACTTAAATGGCAGACAGCCCTCTGTTTATACACTGCTATTGTAAACAGTTATTGCTCTCAAATAAAATGTAAAAAGATTTCAACACTTTTTATCTGCAGCATTTTTCCTGACATATGTGTCTTGTACGTGCGTTTTATTACTACTAATTATAGTACCGATGATGCATGCATTATTGACTATCAGTCCCAGAGGTTACCCCTATATTTTCATTCAGTCCAAAATTTACAGCATATTTTAAAGCACACATTCCTAATCATTTCGACACTTTCTTTTTCTATTTGCAATATCTAAGACTTAATTTTAAGAGCTTGATATAAAATCATTATCATTGCCTGAAAATGATAAATACAATGATGCTTTTACAGCTCAAACATCAAAGATGCAAGTTTGTCTTTTATTCCAGAATTTATCTAAATAATACTTTAGCTAGACTATTTCCCTTGGGAGCATTTTTTTTAAAATAACTATGGACTTACCCTCTGTTGCTTGAAACAGAATTAGTTGTATGCAGAATAAAAGAAACGCAACACTTCAATCCATCTCCATTTAAGCTTTTTGACGTGATGTAATTTTCGGAAATTTTACTATTTAATTAATGATTATGAAACCTCCGATTGTATATGCATCATATTGGGTGTCATCCTTGCTTAGTCTCAGTATTACATGTATCAGCCAATAAGATCAGATGGTGAAGCCAGTCTGTATGAATTGTAACTAAAGGAAATATAACGTTTGTTTGTGATCATGGTCAGTAGAGTGGAACAGCTATTATTGTCGTTTGGTGTGAAATAATCATAAAAATGTATTTATTGTTTTATGTTATATATATGTAGGGCTAGTTGTTATGCTAGTTGTGTCGTAAATATATAATACCCTTATTACAATATGTGCGGTTTTGTACAAGCCAACCATTCATTCTCATTCTTAGGAGGTCGAGACTAGTGAAATTGCACAAAGAAAGGGGATAACGTTACCAGGGCAAATCCGACCAACTTTACAGTCTTCAACATTGAGCTAACGGCACGAAACAATGAACAAAAAATAATTAAGAGCACCCGATATAGTGTCAACTTCCCTTGTCATTCTTATAATTGTGAAATATGCTGTAGGCCAAGGCGAGTTGTAAAAAAATCACCAAATAAAAAAAAAATTGACGCCGAAAGTTTAGGATTTTTGCACTTTTGTTAAAATGTTAAGCATAGTTATAAAAATTTTAGAGTATGTTTTAATAAGATTGGATCCATTTTTAAGCCATAAGTAAAAATAAGGTGAAAATATATGTTTTCTCATTTTTCTATATAAACTGCCTTTTGTCATGCATGCTTTCTTGAAATAATAGATAAAAAGTATATGTCACGTACTGGCAAATAAAATCGCAAAAAATACCCCAAATTGAAACCCACATTGGTAACCTCAAAATTGCGAAAATGCACGACGTGGCTGCCTGAAAATTTCGACGTCTCCGGGCAAGTTTTCTGCAAGGTTATTGTCAAAATTTTTCGGGTGTATATATAATGCTTATAAAGATCTACCTGAATAAATTAATACTGTTTTCGAAAATTAAAAGAAATGTGTATCATAAATACGTCTCTCTTTAATGCGTATTTTAATCTTTTTCCAGAATTTCACATTTATTCATAAACTGTTTTTCGGGTGTATGATCACAGGTGAAGAAAACTTTACAATATTTTTGATTTTCGAGTTGCAATTTAAGAAAAAGTCGAGTTGCTAGTTAAAACAAAGTCGAGTTGCGAGTGAATAAAGTCGAGTTGCGAGTTAAAAAAAAGTCGAGTTGCGAGTTAAAATAGTCGATTTGCAATTCATGAACATGTTGCGATCGAGTTAAAAAAAGTAAAACGCTTTTGATCATAATAATTGGCTAGCAATATGTATATGATTATGTATTAAACTTAGTACATGGTGCACGAGCTTGGAAGTATACAATACAGAACTAATTTTTATAGTTTGTTCTTATGATGTACTGTGAAATGGCATGTAGCTCTCCGTTGGCGCCTTCAAACATGTTTAACCCCGCAACATTTTTTATGTGCCTGTCCCAAGTCAGGTCCTGTAGTTCAGTAGTTGTCTTGGTTCGTGTCTGTCATAATTGTTTTTCGTAAATTGTTTTGTTATGAGTTAGGCCGTAAGTTTTCGCAATTGAATTGTTTCATATTTTTCATGTCGGGGCCTTTTATAGCCGACGAAACGGTATTGTTTTTTTCATTGTTGAAGGCCGTATGGTTGCCTATAATTGCTTACATCCACTTCATTTGTACTTTAGTGGATAGTTGTCTCATTGGAAATCATACCACATCTCCTTATTTTTACACAGTAGGTATAGGGGTCAAAGGAACATATTTCTGCTTTGTATCCATCTGATGAGTTAAGCCCTTTTCAACTGATTTTTATAGTTTGTTCTTTTGTTGTACTGTTACACCACTGTCCTAGCTTAAGGGGAGGGTTGGCGCCTTCAGACTAGTTTAACCCCGACACATTCTATATGTGCCTGTCCCAAGTCAGGAGCCTGTAATTCAGTGGTTGCCGTTTGTAGCTGTAAATCATATTTGTTTTTCGTTCATTATTTTGTACATAAATCAGGCCGTTAGTTTTCTCGTTTGAATTGTTTTACATTTATCATTCGGGGCCTTTTATAGCTGACTACGCGGTATGGGTTTTACTCATTGTTGAAGGCCTTTCGGTGACCTATAGTTGTTAATTTATGTGTCATTTAGTCTCTTGTGGAGATTTGTCTCATTGGCAATCATACCACATCTTCTTATTTTTATAATAACCGTCTCAAAAAGGAAAAGTAACAATATTCATCGATAAAACACCTTGCTTTTGTGGCAATTTGTGAAATTTAATTATCTGAATTAAAAGAGGAATGTAACTGCTGTTCATTTTTATTTAAAAACGTAGAAATGAACTGAAAAGTGTTTGTTGTTAAGTTAATTTAATTATACGATTTGGCTATGTTTGTTATCGATTTCATTGAAGTCCGATAGTTTTTACTCATTCAGTGCACCAACTCTCTTGCAACACGTGTCTGAAATGATTTAAAATTAATTTGCATATTTTTCTGCTTTTCATCAAATTAACTTTCTTACCTTGAATGAAATCAACACACATTTTTGTATAGTAATATTGTTTTCTTTTGCTTTAACGTACATTGTACTCTTTTTTAATTGGTCTATTGATAGTTTATTTTGACTGTCTACTTGTTTCACATGTGTTTGTAAAACGGAGTTTAGTAACTAAGTTGTATGTTTTGTAAATTTACTCATTAGTTTCATAGCTATCATATTTGTGACTGCGATTTTCCAGATCACGAGTTTATAAAAGCAGCAAACACGAATTGAGAACTTCGTGGTTTATAAGTAAATCTCACATAACAAAAAATATGTGATTTTAAAAGCCCTTAAATCCAGAATGAAAAGATGGCAGATATTTGCTTAAGTATGACTGTATATTAAGATAAAGCGATGTCTACATCTTTACATGGTTAAATGACAAAATAAGTTGATAAAAAACAAGCATACATAGTTAAAAAAAGGCAACAGTAGTATACCGCTGTTCGAAACTCATAAATCGATAGAGATAAAAACAAATCCGGGTTACAAACTCTAACCGAGGGAAACGCATCAAATATATATAAGAGGAGAACAACGACACAACAAAAACACAACATTAAAATGTAACAAACACAGAAACGAACTATAATATAACAATGGTCATTTTCCTGACTTGGTACAGAACATTTTAAGAAACAAATGGTGGGTTGAACCTGGTTGTGTGGCATGCCAAACCTCCCGCTTTTATGGCAACGTCAAACACAACACCAAAACGACAACATCACATGACAGGACCACAATACAAATAAATGGGAGAACATATAGGACAAAGAAACACACGAATAATAGCTAACAAAAGGTACTAGGCTTAAAACTCAATACGCCAGACGTGCGTCTCGTCCACACAAGACCAACCAGTGACGCTCAGATGAAAAAAGTTTGAAAGCCAAAACAAGTACAAAGCTGAAGAGCACCGATGACCAAAACTTCCAAAAAGTTGCGCCTAACGCGGCCAGGGTTTTCTGCCAGGGACAAGAACATCCTTATTATTTAGAATAGTTTATAATTTTGCAAACAGTAAATTTTATAGAATGACTATATAATAGATATACATGATAAAACCGAAGTGGGGACTAACTACAGAATAAAAACGGATACATTACATAAAACAACTTAATCCAACTCATAAAAATACACAGCCGAGTTAGCCAAAGCCTCAACGCACAAAGTGACGTCACATTTTAAATTCTAGAAAAAAACACACAAAGTGACGTCACATTTGAATTTGTAAAAATATTTCCCAAAAATAAGAAAGGATTAGGATTGATTCAAGATTAGATTTGTAATACTGACATTACATTTATTAATAACAATGAAAATTACAATACTTATTAATATCAAATTGTGGTAGTAATTAGATATAGATAATTAATTATGTCGGTGTTTCTTCTGAATCAAACTGTAAACCAAATATATCGTATAAATTTCGTTGAACTAAACTCAAATCTAATAAATGAAGGGGGTGATTAATTATCTTTACCATAACACACGAATATAACAGAAAAGACGTTAAGAAATTTGACAAAATCCGACGAGAATAACAAATATAACATCAAAATTAAATACATGAATTTGGGATAGAAAAGTACCGTGACACGTCTTATAGCAATGCGGTTTCACACTCAGCAAAACAGTCACAATCGGGAAAAAGTCACGTTTGGTAATTAAAAGATCAGACGACGTAATGACAAACCACAATCTAACACGTGGTAAAAATGTCCTTAGTTAGTTTGGACAAAGACACATCGTATGAATCAACCAATTCGTGATAGTGTCTGTAAAATTTACGGAGTGTCATTTTTAATCTGTCCTCTTCATAACTTTGTTGGAGCAGTTTCTGCGTAAGGAGCACACTCTTGTATATGAAGTCCGTATAGTGTGAACAAGCACGAGAATAACGTATCAATTGAGATATGTAAACATCATACGAAGGGGCAGAGGGTATGTTACTGCTGAGAAATGGGAAATTGATAATTGGGAAGTTGAAATCGTCCCGTTTATCGTAGATTTTCGTGTGAAGTCGTCCATCTGTGTCAATATTGAGGAAAAGATCAAGGTATGAAGCAGTCCTTCTAGTATCAGTAGTATCCTTAATTTCAAGTTCACTGGGATATATGAGATGTAAATATTGGCTGAAATATGGGTTATTCAATGATAGAACATCATCAATATATCGGAAAGTAAAATTAAAGAATTTCGCATGGTGCTTTTTCTTTTTGTCTTTTAGAAGGTTCTGAATGAATTCTGCTTCATACGAGTACAAAAACAAATCGGCCAGTAGGGGTGCACAATAAGTTCCCACTGGAATTCCGACTGTCTGTTGAAATATAAATCCTCCAAACTCAACAAATATATTGTCGATCAAAAAGTCCAGCATTTTGATAATATCATCTTCAGTATATTTTCTGGTAGATTCAGTGTGGTTTTTCACAAAATATGAATTATTGTAACCCAAAACAAGAATTTTGTATCTACGATTCACATTTTTATAGAAAAAGCTCTGTTTAATGAGATGGTGAAGTCGATCTTTCAACTGAGCATGGGGAATAGTAGTGTAAAGCGTAGAAAAATCAAAAGTCTTTATGTTGCTGCAAAATTGCAAAGATTGTGATCGAAGATTAAGCAGTAGATCTTTTGAATTTTTGAGAATCCACATCTGGTTAACACCACTGGTAGAATATACATATGCACTCATCACAATATTTTTGAAGCCCATCTTTAACTGTAGAAAGAATAGTAGTCAGTACTTTAGAAAGATGTTTAGTCGAACATTTTGATGACCCAACTATGTATCGTTCTTTATATGGAGTTTTGTGTAGTTTTGGTATCCAGTATAATGATGGTAAATTTTCTTCGTTTTCTTTGATGTTGATACCAAAAGAAAGAAGGACAGATTTGTGATTTTGTGAAATTTCGTCCCTGGTAAATGATGTTAAAGAATATGTAGGGTTACCAGTAGTTCTATTTATTCCAAACTCTGTTGTGAGACATTGCAAATAATGGTTTTTACATATGAAGACAATATTATTGGAGGCTTTATCTGCTGGAACAACGACATATTTGTCATGCAAAGAGGATAAAGCATCCACAACATCCTGATTTTTGAAAGGGTTGGTAACTCTTGTGCTCATATTGCATCGTAGTTTTTGAATGCGCTTCTGAATGCATGATCGAATAGCTTTGATCCATTCAGACAAAGTGTCCAGTTCTGGTTTGTCTGGTTCGTGCTTTACCCATTTTCTTGCATAGTCCTCAACTGCATCCATCAGTAACTTGAAATTCTTTTTCCAGTTGAAGGGCTGGGGAATTCTATATTTTGGTCCCTTGGCTAACAACTCTCTTAGTTGTTCATTGGTAACGATGCTAAGGTCACCAGTAATAACATGACCAGCTGGACTATACTTGTATTATGACGATGCACATGAGCAACTCCGGAGGCTTGGATTTCACATTTTTAAGATTAAAGGCCTCCAAAACTCTCTTGTGGTTGAAAATCTTGGATGCTAGGACTTGGTGTAAGTATAAAAAATAACAGGTGTAGCTTTATTTTTGAAGTAATCGGGTATAGTTTTTTGTACAGATTTCTGATGGAAAATATTGCTAATATTTACAGCATCTAAACCTTTATTGGCGAATTGTACCTTAAACAAATTACGTTTTCCTCATTTTTGGATGTAGTCGATACGGGTTTGAATAGTCTATGGTTAGCAATGTCCATGATTATTGCAACTAATCTATACAAAACAGAACGAGAATCAGTAACGGAAGTATTTTGGGCCTCTTGAAATAGTAAAAAAAGTTTTGACAATGGAATGGAGTATAATTTAGTTCGGATATGATGAATTCCTAAAATTTTTTGAACAGACGTTAACAGACTATCAATTGTCACGGTGTGCACAGCAGGTGGTATATATTTTCTGTGACCATGACTTCTTTTCGTCGGGCAGAAGTATTAAATAATTGTAATGTATTGACAGTACTACACCTGGGACTAGACAAAATACCTACACCATCAATTTTGTCATTGCATCCATAGGGAATGGCTGTTCCCAACTCTCTTGTCCAAAAGTCTTCTCTTTGTAAACGATATGGTGTACTCAATATGGGGTCATTTGTTGAATGATATATTTTCTCTATAATCCGGACTTTCATTGAAACAATAGAATAGTCAGGCTGATTGAAATGTTTATAGAGAAATTTGTTGTTATTAGGATTATTAAATTGCAATGCACGGTTTCAAATAAAAATTAAAAGCTTTATCAGATAAAGATATCATGGATATTGGTGGCACAATCCCTTCAGACATAATCACGATTTGTCCATTCATGACGAAAGGGGTCAAGTTCCGTAAGAACGTTAAAAATTGATTGCCACCATCATCAAGTTGCTTGAATTTCCCTTCACAATACAATATAACTGAATGGATGATGAATTATCACAATTATAAGATTGCCTTTTACTCTAATCAAGGTATCAAGAACAATATTGTTTATTTTGTATATAAATGACAGAAAGTTCAAACTTGCCTTTTCAAAAAAGAATTAAAACCGTTTGCCGGATATATTAAATTGAAGTTCGACAACTCGCCCCACTCCCAAATCGGCCTAGATCCAATCGCCCCAACTTTCAACCAACTCGCACTACTTATGAAAAAGAGTTTCATCCCGCTGAATTTAGACTTTCAAACTCGCTCCATTGACGAAACAGATTTAAATCCTGCTGAATTTAGTCCTGCCAACTCGTCCGACTTATGAATAGATTTAAATCACGATGAATTTCGTTCTTCCAACTCCCCGGCCCCACTTCTAAAAAAATGTTAAAAACTTATCAGGTGAGAATAAAATTATGTAAACATCTATGTTTCTTGCCTTATCGTGTAAAACCTTTTTTATATTTACCAGAAAACAAACGTCATAAATAGTTACAATGGTCAATAACATCGTACGTCACAGAAAAGCTGATACGTACGTCTTTCTGCTTTGTTTCAACCAAAATAAAAGAAGTAAAAAAAACAAGATGCCTTTCTAAGGTTTTCATCAGTATTCATTTAATTCTTAGCAAGCCAGTAATAGTTAAACAAAGTCAGGCAGACGAAATTGAAAGAAAAAATCAATTACAACTCCAAACAAAACATGCTGATAATAACAATGAAAACATAGAACCAACAGAAGAATTTAGAATGAACATCAATCTAAATAATTCGGCCGAAATGATGAACGTAAAACGCATAGAGAAGTAAACCATCAAGTAGAAGTCAAGTCCAGAACTGGTCTTATCACAACGGTTTCTAGCGGTTGGAATGGGACTGCCATCAGAAGTTTCCCTCTCAGAGGGTGGCCAATGTTGGTTGTCCCAAGCATCTAAAGGGATTAGTTCAGGCTGACAATCTAGAAACCAAAGAAGATGGGAATAGAAAGAAACCAAATCATTTCTTAGCCAGTGGCCAAACAAGATAAAAGGGAGGACATCATTATACGTACACTCAATGTACAAAATGTGAAATCAAACGCTCTCTATATTAAAAACTTGCTAAGGGATGTACAGGTGGTATGACTTCAAGAACACTGGCTCTTCAATGTGGAAAAGAAAATCATGGGTGAAATTACTGAAAATAGCGATTATATAGCTAAAAGCGTTGATGATAATGACGACCCTGATTTCAAAGTATCAATGAAAAGGGGATATGGTGGAGTAGCCATAGCCTGGAAAAAAATCAATGAAAATATAAAGGAACTGATAGACGGTGGAAATAGAATACAAGCCAAACATATTCAACAAGGAGATAAACCAACATGTCTTATAAATATGTATATGCCATCAGATAACAAAAATGCCAATATATAACACAAAGACACTCTGGCTCAAATTGATGAAATGATAGAGATATATAATGATACACACGAAATCATAGTCTGTGGAGACATGAACGGGTCACTTTACAGAAGCTCTACACCTCATGATAAAATTCTACAGACTTTCTGCAAGGAAAAATGTATAGGAAATACTGATAAATGTCCAGTGAAAAAAAACTGTTTATCACCAGAATGGTAAATCTAAAGGACAAATTGATTACTTCCTCTTCAAAAGTAATTCGGAAATCACAAATAAATTCAAACAAATTGATGTCCTTGTTACTGACCCACAGAATACCTCGGACCATGTACCTGTTATTCTGACACTGAATTGCCAACTGAAAAAAATAAGGGAAAAAGCAACAACTATCATAGCAAAACCTAAATGGGCTGACTGTGACCACCAAATCTACAAGGAAATCATCAATAAAGATCTACCAAACCTCATGCAGAAATCAAAAGGAATCATTGAGCAACGAAAAAATGGAAAAAAACATCGCTTAAATACATTGAGATACAGGACAATCCATTAAATTAAGCTCACAATATATGGAAAAGTGTAAAAAAACAATACTAAAGATGTAAGGGCAGGAGAAATAAAAGCAAGACTAAGTACTCAAACGTACATATTCCAAGCCAAAAGAGCTAATTTCGATCCAAAAGTTAACCCTTTATGTACAATCCGTAAACAGGAAAATGATGATCTAGAATAGTTTATTCTACATTGCACAGAATTGGAGAAAAAAGATCTAAATATTGCTAAAAAATCAAACAGAAAATGGATGAAATCGATACTTCAACATACAGGAAGATCATACAACAAGGGAATCTACTCTACCTCATAATGGATTGTACTAGCAAGGACATACTGTTATTCAACCATGTATAAAAACATTGAGACTCTGGCTAGAAATATGTGCTATGAGATGCACATGCTGCGCACAAAAAGGATAAAAGCTTGATCACAAGTACAGTATAAAAGATAATTTAAAATAAAATAGTTCCTTCTTTTTTATCATTTTTCTATTTTATTATAATTAAAGACTTAAAAAAAACTTCTTCAAAGTTTTCAAGATATATCAAGTACCCTTAAAGAATAATGACAATATCTATAAAATAGATAATTTAAATTGTGAAGAAAAACGTATGTATATACGTTGATTTGTTCTAAGCCCTAACCCATTTACATAACACCATTTTTAAATTATCTTTTCATTATAAATTCTGATGTAAGAATAGCACCTTAAACTAACCAATAGAATTTAAATTTTAAACTAACTTAAACGTTTTTAAATTTCAAATTTTACTTGTGAATATATTCAGTTCTTACCTAACTTTTTCATACACCTCAGCACATTATGATTATTTAACTTTATGGTTTAAAACTGTAATAACTATCCTATTAATTAATAAAAATATTGCCTTTATTCACTTATCTTTACATAATTTTATATTTTGCCCTATGTTTTAAGGTGTATATAGTTGCTACAATTATACCCTATGGGTAGTGCTCCATAATTAATGGAGGAACATACAAGAAACTGAACTGAACTGAACTTATGTGGGGAGAGTTGGTTGACCTTAATTCAGTACGATTTAATTTTTTTTTCATAAGTGGGACGACTTGGCAGACCTTTATTCATCGGGATTAGAATACTTTTCAATAGTAAGGTGAGTTGGTAAGCCTAAAATCATCGGCATTAGTCTACATTTCATGCGATGGGGCGATAAGGCAATGGAGCGAGTTGTCATGGAATGATAAAAATCACTGTGAAAACTATTTATGCTTTTTTAATTTGGGACACAAAATACTATATATATATCACCGTGTATCATCGGTACAGCGGATATAAGTACTAACCAAGCGGGTATGATCAATTTTGACCTGACACGGTAGGAAAATCTTTGTTTTGTTAACATAATATCAATGTGTAATTCAATCTAAACATAATTGTTGTTTTAAGAAATGATTTGGTCGTAGGTTGATGATTAGAGAAGTCTCATTATTTTCCCAAAACAAGAACGCTTACTAAAAACATGTGCAAATACTTGTCAAAGAAGTTGGCGCTCGTCTCATTCGATATGATTCTATATTCATTGCAACTCTTTTTCTGATAGAAGGCCACTGTGTGTGCGTAATAAGTATAGCTGTTTCGATAATTGGCATTGAAATCTTTCATACATACATGTATGTTATTTTTCGATATTTTATTCCGAAAAGAAGCGTTGTGTACGGTGTATAGCTGACCACATAAATCCTTCTGTACGGTGCATTGTTAAGTGAATGCACGGTATAAAGCTTTTCCACACTTGTTTATTACCCAAAATGTTTCATGGAATGAGTTATCACAGGTAGGTTTATGATTGGTAACTATTACTTTTGCCCTGTATTAGCTTTCATTCAGTTATAAAACATGTAAATGGCTCGACAACTGTATCAAAATTGAAAGTTGGTGTTGACATTCACAACTATTTGCGCATATAAAAGTTTATTGTTCTTATTAGAATATAAAAGTTGTCTTATAAATAGGAAAAAATCAATGCGAAAATTATTTGGGAGCAGGAATTTCAGATGTTGAGAAATGTACACTGAATGTAGATAAAACAAAACAAAGATTTTCTTACCGTGTCAGGTAAAAATCGATCTAGTCCCGCTTGGTTAGTACCTATATCCGCTGTACCGATGATACACGGTGTATATAGCTATTCCAAAATAGCCAGTGGAACTTCTTGTTTTTAATATTTTCACTACGAGACAATGAAATCTTACCCTTGTGGTGATTGATAAAATTGAGAATGGAAATGGGGAATGTGTCAAAGAGACAACAACCCGACCAAAGAGCAGAAAACAGCCGAAGGCCACCAATGGGTCTTCAACACAGCGAGAAAATCCCGCACCCGGAGGCGGGCTTCAGCTGGCCCCTAATCAAAAATGTGTACTAGTTCAGTGAAAATGGACGTCATACTAAACTCCAAAACATATCAATGAACTAAAATAAAAAATAATACAAGACTAACAAAGGCCGGAGGCTCCTGACTTGGGACAAGCGCAAAAATGCAGCGGGGTTAAACATGTTTAGTGAGATCTCAACCCTCCCCCTACACCTCTAGCCAATGTAGAAAAATACAAACTCACAGCAATACGCACAGTAAAACTCAGTTTAAAAGAAGTCCGAGTCCGATCTCAGAATAGGTAACAAAAGAAACCAAGCAAAAGGACAATGATACATAAATTAACAAAGGACTACTAGCAGTAACTGACATGCCAGCTCCAGAACTCAATTAAACTGATTGAAAGATTATGTCTTCATCATATGAAAATCAAGCACAATCCCTACCGTTAGGGGTTTAGTATCATACCATCATAAAATATATGAGAAGAACATACCCCGTATCATGCCAACAACTGGTTTTAGAAGAAATGTGTTTATTTCCGATGCAAAGACCCTATGAGTGAATCAATATTACTACCAAAATATGCCATCTTTAATGACCTGACAACAGTATCGTAACTATATCACTTCTGAATAAGTCCGTTTAAAGGTTTGGTTAGTTTTTGAGGTGAATGCCGACATTTTTGTGCTTTGTAAAGAATATTACCATAAGAGATTGGATGTGAAATACCTGAACGTATAAGATGTCTACATGTTGAATTATATTTACGAATGATGTTCTTGTGCCGATGATAAAATTTAGCAAATGTTTTGACTAGTTTGTGATATCGAAAACCCTGGTGTAATAATTTTTCAGTAAAACAGAGATTTCTTTCGTTAAAATCAATTTATACGTTGTTACATACACGAGCGAATCGAACAAGTTGAGATATATAAACACCATAAGATGGTGACAAAGGAACGTCACCATCTAAAAATGGATAATTAACAATAGGAAATGAAAAATCATCACTTTTACTATAAATTTTGGTATTAAGCTTCCCGTTAAATATATAGATATCAAGATCCAGGAAAGGGCAGTGTTCATTGTTAGTATAGCTTTACGAGAAATAAATCGCGCGAGCGCAGCTTAAAGACTACTTGAAATGTTTATGTTGATACACAGCTTGGGTTCGTATTTCTCAAACTGTTTTTATGCACTGACGCATTATGTTTTTATTAGTTTGTCAGTCCTTCTTCCATAGGAGTTTGAATGCCCAATTAGTAGCTTCTGTCTCGGTGTAACACAGGTGCTCCTAGAACGGAGGAAATAACTCAGAGAAAAAGAAAACAATCTACAACTCTCTGATGATTTAAAACATTTCTTCAGTGGTGCGAGTTTGTAGTATATTTTTTTTTCGAGTGGTGCGAGTTCTGTCTCTGTGTGACACGGGTGCCCCGAGAAAGGAGGAATTTACTAAAAGAAGAAGAAAACAATCTAATGATTAAACACATTTCTTCGAGTTTGTTATATTTCTTTTTTTTTTTTTTTTTTGAGTGGTGCGAGTTTGATAAAGTGATGCAAGTTGTAATAATTAGTGAGAGTGTTTGAGTGGTGCGAGTTGGCCGTGGGTCGAGTTGTCGGGCAGTACGTCGACTGAGCATGCCCGAAAGCGTATAAGACACGGATCGATAACGGTCTCCGAATTTGGAGATTTTCTCAAATATTGGCGTTTTCTGTGGAAAAAAAGATTGTTTTAAAGACAAATTTAGGTAATACAAAACACTACATTTATACGTCATATCACAAATATTTCTGACTTTGTATGGTTTCAGAGGAGTTGCGGCTCAATGAAATCGGTTTCTTCCTTTAGTAGTATAGATCTTCCTTTAGTAGTATAGATTTAAAGTCAGTTCAACCAGATAAATCTCTTTAGTGTACATACTGAAGTCGTCATTATTGAGAGTCTATATATCAAACAAATATCTAAAAGTGTTATTAAATTTTTGTATCAGATGTTGTTTCGATGGTTCTTTGCTGATTTTAATCATAAATTGTAACTCATAACAATATAGAAACAGGTCCGCAATAAGTGGTGCACAGTTAGTTCCCATTGGAATTCAGATAACTTGACGATATACGGAATCTCCATAGCGAACAAAAATGTTATCTAGTAAAAAAATGATGCATAGTTACTTAGTACACCGGAAAGGTATGTTCTATGAAACATAGAAGGCAAATTCAAGCAGTTTGATTGGACGAGAAGTTGTAATTAAGTATGTGCTAATTAAGAGTTGATGTACTTAAAACAAGGCAAGTTTGCTTGTTCGGTGAACCGTGCAATCTTTTATTATAAGTAACGTAAATATGGTGACACCATGCCCAATCAGGTTACGGAATGTGATTTAATATTAAATGTTTCATAAAAATTCATAACGACTGGTTTTATTAACGATTATGATTTATTTACGATTATCCCTAAATAATTTAATTTTGGATGTAACACTTCTTCTGATTGGCTGAAAGTTTTATGCCTATGAGCTCATTGACATAATTTTGTCATGTGACCGTTACGTCATCAACGTTTTTTCATGAATTAAATTATAAGGACTGATTGTAATATGTTTTTCTGTCTATTCGAAATAACCTTAAACATGTTGTAGATATAAGAAGATGTGGTATGAGTGCCAATGAAACAACTCTCCATCCAAGTCAAAATTTATAAGAGTAAACTATTATAGGTCACAGTACGTTCTTCAACACAGAGCCTTGGCTCACACCGAACAGTAAGCTATGCACGCTTTTAAGTACGCGTTTTATTCAGTGTGCACCACATTTTTGATGGTATTGCTTCATAGACAAAAAAGTATAACAGTCATTCCTGAAATAATGCCTTTTTGCTGTAATAGGCACTGTTTCGATTTATAATGAAAGCTGGGATGTGTAGCAATAGTTTACTTAGTTGGTTTATTAAATATATCATCTGTCTAGTGTTTAACAGATGTATTAAGTCAGGAGTGAGTTCATAATGGTCCAGTTATATGTGTCCAAGGTCTGTAATATTAGCCTCGGAGCTGCAATGCCCCTCGGCGTGACCTTGGCTCCCTATATTCATCATTGGGACATTATAAAGGCAACAGTAGTATACCGTTGTTCGAAACTCATAAATCGATAGAGATAAAAACAAATCCGGTTTACAAACTAAAACTGAGGGAAATGCATCAAATATAAGAGGAGAACAACGACACAACAAAATCACAACATTAAAATGTAACACACACAGAAACGAACTATAATATAACAATGGCCATTTTCCTGACTTGGTACAGGACATTTTAAGAAAAAAATGGTGGGTTGAACCTTGTTTTGTGGCATGCCAAACCTCCCGCTTTTATGGCAACGTCAAACACAACACCAAAACGACAACATCACATGACAGGACCACAATACAAATAAATGGGAGAACATATAGGACAAAGAAACACACGAATAATAGCTAGCAGAAGGTACTAGGCTTAGAATTCAATACGCCAGACGTGCGTCTCGTCCACACAAAACCAACCAGTGACGCTCAGATAAAAAAAGTTTGAAAGCCAAAACAAGAACAAAGCTGAAGAGCACCGAGGACCAAAACTTCCAAAAAGTTGCGCCTAACACTAACTAACTGTTCATGCAAAAATATCAGTGCAGCAGTTTTTTTATTGGTTTTTTGTTTGGCTTTGAACAATGCGGCCGATTTTTTTTTTTTTTTTTTAGGTGCCAATTTTTTTAATTTTAAGGTATTAATTGCGCTAGAATTCGGAATTTATTTGCACCAAATTACCTGTATGCATATTTGTCAATTAGCCTGTGCTTACTTGCTACATATTTAAGTCCTTGATTAATTATGATATCTTACGTACACAAATATATGAAGATAGTTTGGACGATTATTGCATAAAAAGCGGAATGAAATAAGGTGACATTGAGCAACAAACAAATATACTGCTATGAAATATGCAGATTACCACATCTTTACGAGACAAACCAACGAAAGTAACCCAGCAAACAAAATAACGTTAATAAAATGTTATTATAACGTAAAATTTTGTGTTATAATTACGTACTGACGAACGTATTTTTAACGTCATTTTGTAGACTCCAAGCAACGTCAAAGCAACGTTCTAAGAAACGTTAAAAAGAATATATAACTAACGTTAAAGTAACGTTTTTGTTTACGTTATTTACTTACAACTATCTAACGTTAGCGTAACATCCATTATCACGTCATACTTTATTATTAAACGAACGTTGGAGTAACATTTCTTATTACGTTATATATTTATATAAAACTGACATTACCGTTACATTTCTTATATTTACATAAAACTAACGTTACTGTAACATTACTAATAACATAGCATTTGATAGAGACAAACTTTTAAGTTACATTGTTGAGAAATATCGTTGATAGCGTTAATTATAAACTTTTATCAACTCTAATGAAACACTCCTTTCTAATGTAACAATTTCTGTACCTTCATCCTGGAACTGTCCTTGTATACTTAGCTATTTATTTATGTTACATTATCCGATAACAAGTTCTTTGCTTGTTTTTTTCTTGGAAGATTCTATTCAACCAATCCAGTCACTAAGAAGTGTTGCAATTTATAGCATATGCAACACACAACTAGTAACCAGAAAGGTACGGCTACTGCTCCAGAAATGCTAAAAAATTACATCTTAATGTTCAGTCATGACATAACTCAATGTATATTTAATGAAAAATTTATATTTTTTAAAACATATTGTATAAGTATTATTTACTATAATACTAACACAAGTGTACTAATTCTATTAAATTTTGCAACTAGGTTTTTTAAATGTAAAATATATTTAAACTTAAATAGGAACGACACGAGTGCATCTTCATCTTTCAAGAACCAGTGAAGACATCTTTGAAAAAACTTTAAAAAAAGATTAAAACAAAGAATATTCTTTAGAATATAGAAAAATAATGTGATACTGTAATAGAAAACAAACTCTTCTTATAATCATTTATAATATATTAAAAGGAAGAACAATGGAATATGAAAATATTGAACATTAAGAAAATCAAATGGTTTTCCCCTAAGTCTCCGAATAAGCGATATAAATTAAAACTACATTATAATAAGTATATTCAGTGTTGGTCCAAAATAAACTGACCATCAAGCATAGGCGTATTTAAAATTTGCGATGTGGATGAGTTTCGGCAAGGATTAAATAAAGTCTTGACAAAGTACAAATAAATTAAAATGATCCCATGAATTGTTCAATGTTTATTCTGTTCATGTCGTATGATTGAAAAAAAATTGACAAAATTTGAAAGTTTTACTTACCGATATTTCATTAACTAATTACTTTTAGCGTAAAGATCGAAGCGCATAAATAATTAAATAATGTAAACAAAAAATTACTCATTTTAAACTTCTTGTAAGTATGATAATGACACTCTATGTTTTCTTCTTTTTTCAAATGACGTCATATACTAGCGTATGACATCATGTTATAGAATGGTTAGTTATTTAACGTAATAATATTAATAATAATTAATTAAGAGCGCCAATTATTTCAAATGGCCTGTAATACACCATACATGGTATCCTAGAGACCACTACATATCATTTGTTAAGTGTTGTATAATTTTAAGAAGACGCAGTTCTGTCAAAAGTATTTTCACCGGTTGTATACAATACACAACCTTGAATTACGGAGTATAAAACCAACAGTCAAATATGATAGAGAAATCTAAAAGTGGTTAAAAAATCTACAAATATCAGACTTCATGCAAGTGTGAACTCCGGTCATTACAGTGTGTGGAGACTCATTGTTGTAATGAGCAAAACAATTATAAGAGTATTCGTAATAGTATATTTCAGTGGTGTTACAGCACAACATATGAACAAACTATGAAAATCAGTTGAAAAGGGCTTTACTCCTGAAAAGCGCTTCGGACACATGAAATCATTTAACGTGTTGTTTTAATATTTTACAGCACTGGGTCGATACCTCTCTGCTTGTGGACTACGTCCCCGAGGGTATCATCAGCTCAGTAGTCAGTACTTCGTTACTGACAAGATTTAGAACAAACCTTTCTACAATTGACCGTTTATAAATTTTTAAATTATAAAGAAACTAAGGTTTCAACCCCTCAGGCAAAATTGCCCTTAGATGGATTTGGTTATTTTTTTAGGTATTTGTTTGTCATATAGCTCTTCAACTGTTTCGGTTCTTACACATTCTCGGCTTTCAAATATTCGGCTTTAAGCGTTCCTGATGAAGGTAAATACAGAAAAGCGCTTCAGCCGCATAAAATTATTTGACGTGTTGTTTTCATCTTTTTACTCAAAAGTTTAATACAAATCAGAAAAAACAAATCTATCAAAACACACAGAACTGACGATGCAGGGTATGTATACATCCCTAACAACAAAAAAGACACAAAGTACAGATCTGAGAGTACTTGCAGTAGTTACTGATCGCTAGTTCAAAGCCAATAAAAACTTATAAAAAAGTCATGTATCTAAGACCAAGATATCAATCAGTACACATCCAGTACAATGGATTTAGGAGCCTTGTGCAATGCAAAAATATAGGTATAGACAGATTGTAGTACCGTGAATGTGCATATTAGTTCAACAATATTTAGTATGATTTCAATTTTTCCTTAAAAAAAAATTTAAAAAAACTCTGAAAATTAGTTATCAAGATATACAGATTGTTTTTTTTTTTTTTTTATTATTTGGCGAAGAGTCCAAATTTGCAACCTGACTTGAAGCAAACAACGATCAATTATGGAGATAAATTAAGTTAATTAATTTTAAGGTGGCAGTATACAAAGTCTAAACTGAAAGAAATAATTGATTACAACATTACATGTATTATGAATATTTAAATTATTATTTATTTTTGTAAAACTGTGAGAATAAATTCACATCATTCTTTTTTTGTATAGAAACTGCATAAACGTATCCGATTTTTTTGTTCTCGATTTTATTTATTTTCTCACTGTTCGAGTTAAGGTCAACTTCGAATTAAAGTTCGAGTTGGAGCTCGAATTAAGTTCGAGTTGGAGCTCAAATTAAGTTCGAGTTTTTCGAGTTACAAGTTATAATTCGAGTTCGAGTTTAATTTTGAGTTATGCTTTGGATCTGAGTAAGAATTCGAGTCAAGGTTCAAATAACAGTCCGAGTTTCTTTTCAATTTCCATGTCGTGTTAAACTTTGAGTTAGAGTAACATTTAGACTTGGAGTTCGAGTTAAACTTCAAGCTTAATCCATTTTTCCATTATTATTTATATACAACTATCTTAATACAATTTCACTTCAGATCTTAGAAAAATCGGTTGCATTATCATTTCTGTCTAAATCATTATTATTCCTCAATAATGCTGCGTACCAAGGTAACAAAATCATGTAGTACGAAAAAACAAAAGGCGACATAAAACCCTATGCAAATTTTGAAAGAAAAACACGTTTTAGAATCAATAATGGACAAATGATCACGAAGTGCTTTTCTGGATTTACCTTCATCAGAAACGCACAATCCCAAGCATTTGAAAGACGAGGATTTACAAGACCAAAACGCATATAAAGCTATATGACCAGCAATGACCTAACATAGCCAATTCATAGGTCATCTTTGCCTGCGAGAGTTAGACCCCAAATTTCTTAATTCATCAACAAAGAATTAACGAGATAATGCTGTCCCTAAAACTTGAAAACAATATCATAAAATTATTAGCGCTTAGCATGCAGCACTAGGAAATAATATTAGAAAATTAATGGGTCTGTGTCAAAATAATATTTCTCATCGGAACTGGTTATGCCTTGAAATTTCGAACGAGAAACACTAGAAAAGATTACCAACTATTTTTGCTTACATACTTTGATATATATTGATAGAAATACATATGACATTTATCCAACTGAATATTTCTTTCCAAAAACCCCGTCACACGAGGCCACGATCGCACTACGATCTCTGAGAAAAAATGCAAATTTTGAAGATCGTAGTGCGATCGTGCAGATCGCAGTAAGCTCGTGGTACGGTCGTGGTGAGGTCTTCATGATCGTGATGAGCGTGGCCAACTTTGAACATGTTCAAAACAATCATGGTGCGGTCGTGGCGAAATCAAGTCGTAGCAGAAGCGTAACGAGAGCGCAGTAAAGTCGAGGTAAGTTCGCAAAGGTCGCTTTACCATCGTAGCGAGAGCGTAGCGAAAGCGCGATTCTAGTCGGAGAGATTGCGCTACGATCTAACAGCGACGTTGCTACGACCTCACTACGACCATCACGTTCTCACCGCGACCCAACCATGCTTCTTCTACGACTATACCACGTTTATACCACGCTGTTCACGACCATAGTACGATTCAAGCAGAATAAGCATGGTGAGAACGTGGTATAATCGTAGCGGGATCGTTGTAAAAGCGTAATGAGGACGTAGTAGCATCGTGAAAACAACGAAAATTTACATTTTCATGCCGCTCATACCGAGACCTCACAACGATCTGAATTTATCGTGGTCTAGTGTGACGGGGGCTTAAATGAAATACTCAAACATACTGGTCCGAGTACACAGTTATTTCGTAGTGCATTTCTTTTAGACAATAAATGAAAATAAAAAAAATCCCACCTGCGCTTTCTCAATAATATTTTTACAGTGTGTTGTACTACTTTTGGGACAAATTATATCAAAATTATAGAAAACTTCATCGGCTCTAACTCAAAATATGGACAATTCTATGTTAAGGGGGTCTTGAAATCTTTTGACAGCTTCCGAAGTGCTAATTTTTAACCTTTTTCAGCTGGACCAAATCACTACTTTACTTTACAATTCATGACCCAAATTTTTTTACAGTGTAATTTCATCCCCCTACTTGCTATTTGAGGCATAAAACATGAAGGAATACATTTGGAAGGGGTACTAAAAAAATTGGCAAGCAACATACTGTCCACACTAGGGACTTTATTCGTGGACAACGAAAATCAAAGGACGATAACTGTGTACTCGGACCTAATAGGATAGAAAAATTTGACCAATCTTAATAAAACTTGGTATGACTAAAGCTTAATAAATTATGAGACTGCTGACAAAGTTTCATGGCAATAGGATATATATTATAGACAATATGATAAATTCTATATTCAACTTCGCGTGTTAAATTTTGACGTTTAAATTGAAAAATTTCAACTATCAACATTTGGGGCTTTAAAAATTAAAATATTGCAAAAAATTACATTTTAAAGGGCTTTATATATGACATATTATGTATTTAAAGCAATAGAATACTCATTTGATTTATCAGACTTATCACAATTATTTAAAAGTCAAATTTATATGAGCCTGTGCCAAAAAATGGAGGTTTTCCAATGAAGGGGGGCCTTACATGAAGATGTATTATTTTCCAGCAATTTTAAATTTGTGGAGTTTTTTGGTTATAAATAATCCTTACATATGTATTAAATGTACTTTAAATGGAAAGAAAAATTACAAATAGCATACCATATTAGTATAAAAGGGTCTTAAGCCAAGTAAGACTGAAAATAATTTAGGGTCAATTTAGGCCGTAGCACATATTTACATTTAAAAATGCATACTGAAGCTATAGGAAATAAAAATTTGTGTCTTTTTTATAATTTCTATACTCAGGTTACATGATACAATAAATCTGAGCATAAAGGGACTCTTGCATTCTACTTTTTTTGCAGACAGTATGGTCTGATACAAAGATTTTTCACTTTTTAGTGAAAAACTCGCATGCAATTTTAGCCTCAGCAGGCTTATATTTGAACCACTTGCTATTTAACATAAGAAAAGAAAGATACTATGTGAAATAAAACAGGTACAAAAGACATTGTGAAGTGCTTTAATACAAATTTAGTGAAATCTTTATTATGGACTTCAACTTTTATGTACCTAGGTCCTCACATTTAACTTGATCCAAACAGGCCGTTACACGAGGGTCATTTATACAACACATTTTGCACATATTGTCTGAGATAATCTTATTTTCTGTAGATTCAGAGTTCACAAATGAGTAATACAACTGGGTTAAAGCATAGAAACACAAATATTGACACAGGAAAACCTGTCACATAGAAAGTCAGAATGCCACTTATGCATCAAAATTGAAAAAGCTTTGAAATGCTTATTTTGACCATATAATGCCAAAATGGGTAATTTTTGCAGAATTTCTATCAAATAAAAGTTTAAATCCTTTAGTTTCATGCTATCTGACAAATTGACACCATTAAATCATTCAGGGAAGTTGCCAAAGTACAGATTCTATATTTACTGATTTCGCCTCTTAGGTCCGAGTACACAGTTATTTCGTAGTGCATTTCTTTTAGACAATAAATGAAAATAAAAAAAATCCCACCTGCGCTTTCTCAATAATATTTTTACAGTGTGTTGTACTACTTTTGGGACAAATTATATCAAAATTATAGAAAACTTCATCGGCTCTAACTCAAAATATGGACAATTCTATGTTAAGGGGGTCTTGAAATCTTTTGACAGCTTCCGAAGTGCTAATTTTTAACCTTTTTCAGCTGGACCAAATCACTACTTTACTTTACAATTCATGAACCAAATTTTTTTACAGTGTAATTTCATCCCCCTACTTGCTATTTGAGGCATAAAACATGAAGGAATACATTTGGAAGGGGTACTAAAAAAATTGGCAAGCAACACACTGTCCACACTAGGGACTTTATTCGTGGACAACGAAAATCAAAGGACGATAACTGTGTACTCGGACCTAATAGGATAGAAAAATTTGACCAATCTTAATAAAACTTGGTATGACTAAAGCTTAATAAATTATGAGACTGCTGACAAAGTTTCATGGCAATAGGATATATATTATAGACAATATGATAAATTCTATATTCAACTTCGCGTGTTAAATTTTGACGTTTAAATTGAAAAATTTCAACTATCAACATTTGGGGCTTTAAAAATTAAAATATTGCAAAAAATTACATTTTAAAGGGCTTTATATATGACATATTATGTATTTAAAGCAATAGAATACTCATTTGATTTATCAGACTTATCACAATTATTTAAAAGTCAAATTTATATGAGCCTGTGCCAAAAAATGGAGGTTTTCCAATGAAGGGGGGCCTTACATGAAGATGTATTATTTTCCAGCAATTTTAAATTTGTGGAGTTTTTTGGTTATAAATAATCCTTACATATGTATTAAATGTACTTTAAATGGAAAGAAAAATTACAAATAGCATACCATATTAGTATAAAAGGGTCTTAAGCCAAGTAAGACTGAAAATAATTTAGGGTCAATTTAGGCCGTAGCACATATTTACATTTAAAAATGCATACTGAAGCTATAGGAAATAAAAATTTGTGTCTTTTTTATAATTTCTATACTCAGGTTACATGATACAATAAATCTGAGCATAAAGGGACTCTTGCATTCTACTTTTTTTGCAGACAGTATGGTCTGATACAAAGATTTTTCACTTTTTAGTGAAAAAATCGCATGCAATTTTAGCCTCAGCAGGCTTATATTTGAACCACTTGCTATTTAACATAAGAAAAGAAAGATACTATGTGAAATAAAACAGGTACAAAAGACATTGTGAAGTGCTTTAATACAAATTTAGTGAAATCTTTATTATGGACTTCAACTTTTATGTACCTAGGTCCTCACATTTAACTTGATCCAAACAGGCCGTTACACGAGGGTCATTTATACAACACATTTTGCACATATTGTCTGAGATAATCTTATTTTCTGTAGATTCAGAGTTCACAAATGAGTAATACAACTGGGTTAAAGCATAGAAACACAAATATTGACACAGGAAAACCTGTCACATAGAAAGTCAGAATGCCACTTATGCATCAAAATTGAAAAAGCTTTGAAATGCTTATTTTGACCATATAATGCCAAAATGGGTAATTTTTGCAGAATTTCTATCAAATAAAAGTTTAAATCCTTTAGTTTCATGCTATCTGACAAATTGACACCATTAAATCATTCAGGGAAGTTGCCAAAGTACAGATTCTATATTTACTGATTTCGCCTCTTAGGTCCGAGTACACAGTTATTTCGTAGTGCATTTCTTTTAGACAATAAATGAAAATAAAAAAAATCCCACCTGCGCTTTCTCAATAATATTTTTACAGTGTGTTGTACTACTTTTGGGACAAATTATATCAAAATTATAGAAAACTTCATCGGCTCTAACTCAAAATATGGACAATTCTATGTTAAGGGGGTCTTGAAATCTTTTGACAGCTTCCGAAGTGCTAATTTTTAACCTTTTTCAGCTGGACCAAATCACTACTTTACTTTACAATTCATGACCCAAATTTTTTTACAGTGTAATTTCATCCCCCTACTTGCTATTTGAGGCATAAAACATGAAGGAATACATTTGGAAGGGGTACTAAAAAAATTGGCAAGCAACATACTGTCCACACTAGGGACTTTATTCGTGGACAACGAAAATCAAAGGACGATAACTGTGTACTCGGACCTAATAGGATAGAAAAATTTGACCAATCTTAATAAAACTTGGTATGACTAAAGCTTAATAAATTATGAGACTGCTGACAAAGTTTCATGGCAATAGGATATATATTATAGACAATATGATAAATTCTATATTCAACTTCGCGTGTTAAATTTTGACGTTTAAATTGAAAAATTTCAACTATCAACATTTGGGGCTTTAAAAATTAAAATATTGCAAAAAATTACATTTTAAAGGGCTTTATATATGACATATTATGTATTTAAAGCAATAGAATACTCATTTGATTTATCAGACTTATCACAATTATTTAAAAGTCAAATTTATATGAGCCTGTGCCAAAAAATGGAGGTTTTCCAATGAAGGGGGGCCTTACATGAAGATGTATTATTTTCCAGCAATTTTAAATTTGTGGAGTTTTTTGGTTATAAATAATCCTTACATATGTATTAAATGTACTTTAAATGGAAAGAAAAATTACAAATAGCATACCATATTAGTATAAAAGGGTCTTAAGCCAAGTAAGACTGAAAATAATTTAGGGTCAATTTAGGCCGTAGCACATATTTACATTTAAAAATGCATACTGAAGCTATAGGAAATAAAAATTTGTGTCTTTTTTATAATTTCTATACTCAGGTTACATGATACAATAAATCTGAGCATAAAGGGACTCTTGCATTCTACTTTTTTTGCAGACAGTATGGTCTGATACAAAGATTTTTCACTTTTTAGTGAAAAACTCGCATGCAATTTTAGCCTCAGCAGGCTTATATTTGAACCACTTGCTATTTAACATAAGAAAAGAAAGATACTATGTGAAATAAAACAGGTACAAAAGACATTGTGAAGTGCTTTAATACAAATTTAGTGAAATCTTTATTATGGACTTCAACTTTTATGTACCTAGGTCCTCACATTTAACTTGATCCAAACAGGCCGTTACACGAGGGTCATTTATACAACACATTTTGCACATATTGTCTGAGATAATCTTATTTTCTGTAGATTCAGAGTTCACAAATGAGTAATACAACTGGGTTAAAGCATAGAAACACAAATATTGACACAGGAAAACCTGTCACATAGAAAGTCAGAATGCCACTTATGCATCAAAATTGAAAAAGCTTTGAAATGCTTATTTTGACCATATAATGCCAAAATGGGTAATTTTTGCAGAATTTCTATCAAATAAAAGTTTAAATCCTTTAGTTTCATGCTATCTGACAAATTGACACCATTAAATCATTCAGGGAAGTTGCCAAAGTACAGATTCTATATTTACTGATTTCGCCTCTTAGGTCCGAGTACACAGTTATTTCGTAGTGCATTTCTTTTAGACAATAAATGAAAATAAAAAAAATCCCACCTGCGCTTTCTCAATAATATTTTTACAGTGTGTTGTACTACTTTTGGGACAAATTATATCAAAATTATAGAAAACTTCATCGGCTCTAACTCAAAATATGGACAATTCTATGTTAAGGGGGTCTTGAAATCTTTTGACAGCTTCCGAAGTGCTAATTTTTAACCTTTTTCAGCTGGACCAAATCACTACTTTACTTTACAATTCATGAACCAAATTTTTTTACAGTGTAATTTCATCCCCCTACTTGCTATTTGAGGCATAAAACATGAAGGAATACATTTGGAAGGGGTACTAAAAAAATTGGCAAGCAACACACTGTCCACACTAGGGACTTTATTCGTGGACAACGAAAATCAAAGGACGATAACTGTGTACTCGGACCTAATAGGATAGAAAAATTTGACCAATCTTAATAAAACTTGGTATGACTAAAGCTTAATAAATTATGAGACTGCTGACAAAGTTTCATGGCAATAGGATATATATTATAGACAATATGATAAATTCTATATTCAACTTCGCGTGTTAAATTTTGACGTTTAAATTGAAAAATTTCAACTATCAACATTTGGGGCTTTAAAAATTAAAATATTGCAAAAAATTACATTTTAAAGGGCTTTATATATGACATATTATGTATTTAAAGCAATAGAATACTCATTTGATTTATCAGACTTATCACAATTATTTAAAAGTCAAATTTATATGAGCCTGTGCCAAAAAATGGAGGTTTTCCAATGAAGGGGGGCCTTACATGAAGATGTATTATTTTCCAGCAATTTTAAATTTGTGGAGTTTTTTGGTTATAAATAATCCTTACATATGTATTAAATGTACTTTAAATGGAAAGAAAAATTACAAATAGCATACCATATTAGTATAAAAGGGTCTTAAGCCAAGTAAGACTGAAAATAATTTAGGGTCAATTTAGGCCGTAGCACATATTTACATTTAAAAATGCATACTGAAGCTATAGGAAATAAAAATTTGTGTCTTTTTTATAATTTCTATACTCAGGTTACATGATACAATAAATCTGAGCATAAAGGGACTCTTGCATTCTACTTTTTTTGCAGACAGTATGGTCTGATACAAAGATTTTTCACTTTTTAGTGAAAAACTCGCATGCAATTTTAGCCTCAGCAGGCTTATATTTGAACCACTTGCTATTTAACATAAGAAAAGAAAGATACTATGTGAAATAAAACAGGTACAAAAGACATTGTGAAGTGCTTTAATACAAATTTAGTGAAATCTTTATTATGGACTTCAACTTTTATGTACCTAGGTCCTCACATTTAACTTGATCCAAACAGGCCGTTACACGAGGGTCATTTATACAACACATTTTGCACATATTGTCTGAGATAATCTTATTTTCTGTAGATTCAGAGTTCACAAATGAGTAATACAACTGGGTTAAAGCATAGAAACACAAATATTGACACAGGAAAACCTGTCACATAGAAAGTCAGAATGCCACTTATGCATCAAAATTGAAAAAGCTTTGAAATGCTTATTTTGACCATATAATGCCAAAATGGGTAATTTTTGCAGAATTTCTATCAAATAAAAGTTTAAATCCTTTAGTTTCATGCTATCTGACAAATTGACACCATTAAATCATTCAGGGAAGTTGCCAAAGTACAGATTCTATATTTACTGATTTCGCCTCTTAGGTCCGAGTACACAGTTATTTCGTAGTGCATTTCTTTTAGACAATAAATGAAAATAAAAAAAATCCCACCTGCGCTTTCTCAATAATATTTTTACAGTGTGTTGTACTACTTTTGGGACAAATTATATCAAAATTATAGAAAACTTCATCGGCTCTAACTCAAAATATGGACAATTCTATGTTAAGGGGGTCTTGAAATCTTTTGACAGCTTCCGAAGTGCTAATTTTTAACCTTTTTCAGCTGGACCAAATCACTACTTTACTTTACAATTCATGAACCAAATTTTTTTACAGTGTAATTTCATCCCCCTACTTGCTATTTGAGGCATAAAACATGAAGGAATACATTTGGAAGGGGTACTAAAAAAATTGGCAAGCAACACACTGTCCACACTAGGGACTTTATTCGTGGACAACGAAAATCAAAGGACGATAACTGTGTACTCGGACCTAATAGGATAGAAAAATTTGACCAATCTTAATAAAACTTGGTATGACTAAAGCTTAATAAATTATGAGACTGCTGACAAAGTTTCATGGCAATAGGATATATATTATAGACAATATGATAAATTCTATATTCAACTTCGCGTGTTAAATTTTGACGTTTAAATTGAAAAATTTCAACTATCAACATTTGGGGCTTTAAAAATTAAAATATTGCAAAAAATTACATTTTAAAGGGCTTTATATATGACATATTATGTATTTAAAGCAATAGAATACTCATTTGATTTATCAGACTTATCACAATTATTTAAAAGTCAAATTTATATGAGCCTGTGCCAAAAAATGGAGGTTTTCCAATGAAGGGGGGCCTTACATGAAGATGTATTATTTTCCAGCAATTTTAAATTTGTGGAGTTTTTTGGTTATAAATAATCCTTACATATGTATTAAATGTACTTTAAATGGAAAGAAAAATTACAAATAGCATACCATATTAGTATAAAAGGGTCTTAAGCCAAGTAAGACTGAAAATAATTTAGGGTCAATTTAGGCCGTAGCACATATTTACATTTAAAAATGCATACTGAAGCTATAGGAAATAAAAATTTGTGTCTTTTTTATAATTTCTATACTCAGGTTACATGATACAATAAATCTGAGCATAAAGGGACTCTTGCATTCTACTTTTTTTGCAGACAGTATGGTCTGATACAAAGATTTTTCACTTTTTAGTGAAAAACTCGCATGCAATTTTAGCCTCAGCAGGCTTATATTTGAACCACTTGCTATTTAACATAAGAAAAGAAAGATACTATGTGAAATAAAACAGGTACAAAAGACATTGTGAAGTGCTTTAATACAAATTTAGTGAAATCTTTATTATGGACTTCAACTTTTATGTACCTAGGTCCTCACATTTAACTTGATCCAAACAGGCCGTTACACGAGGGTCATTTATACAACACATTTTGCACATATTGTCTGAGATAATCTTATTTTCTGTAGATTCAGAGTTCACAAATGAGTAATACAACTGGGTTAAAGCATAGAAACACAAATATTGACACAGGAAAACCTGTCACATAGAAAGTCAGAATGCCACTTATGCATCAAAATTGAAAAAGCTTTGAAATGCTTATTTTGACCATATAATGCCAAAATGGGTAATTTTTGCAGAATTTCTATCAAATAAAAGTTTAAATCCTTTAGTTTCATGCTATCTGACAAATTGACACCATTAAATCATTCAGGGAAGTTGCCAAAGTACAGATTCTATATTTACTGATTTCGCCTCTTAGGTCCGAGTACACAGTTATTTCGTAGTGCATTTCTTTTAGACAATAAATGAAAATAAAAAAAATCCCACCTGCGCTTTCTCAATAATATTTTTACAGTGTGTTGTACTACTTTTGGGACAAATTATATCAAAATTATAGAAAACTTCATCGGCTCTAACTCAAAATATGGACAATTCTATGTTAAGGGGGTCTTGAAATCTTTTGACAGCTTCCGAAGTGCTAATTTTTAACCTTTTTCAGCTGGACCAAATCACTACTTTACTTTACAATTCATGAACCAAATTTTTTTACAGTGTAATTTCATCCCCCTACTTGCTATTTGAGGCATAAAACATGAAGGAATACATTTGGAAGGGGTACTAAAAAAATTGGCAAGCAACACACTGTCCACACTAGGGACTTTATTCGTGGACAACGAAAATCAAAGGACGATAACTGTGTACTCGGACCTAATAGGATAGAAAAATTTGACCAATCTTAATAAAACTTGGTATGACTAAAGCTTAATAAATTATGAGACTGCTGACAAAGTTTCATGGCAATAGGATATATATTATAGACAATATGATAAATTCTATATTCAACTTCGCGTGTTAAATTTTGACGTTTAAATTGAAAAATTTCAACTATCAACATTTGGGGCTTTAAAAATTAAAATATTGCAAAAAATTACATTTTAAAGGGCTTTATATATGACATATTATGTATTTAAAGCAATAGAATACTCATTTGATTTATCAGACTTATCACAATTATTTAAAAGTCAAATTTATATGAGCCTGTGCCAAAAAATGGAGGTTTTCCAATGAAGGGGGGCCTTACATGAAGATGTATTATTTTCCAGCAATTTTAAATTTGTGGAGTTTTTTGGTTATAAATAATCCTTACATATGTATTAAATGTACTTTAAATGGAAAGAAAAATTACAAATAGCATACCATATTAGTATAAAAGGGTCTTAAGCCAAGTAAGACTGAAAATAATTTAGGGTCAATTTAGGCCGTAGCACATATTTACATTTAAAAATGCATACTGAAGCTATAGGAAATAAAAATTTGTGTCTTTTTTATAATTTCTATACTCAGGTTACATGATACAATAAATCTGAGCATAAAGGGACTCTTGCATTCTACTTTTTTTGCAGACAGTATGGTCTGATACAAAGATTTTTCACTTTTTAGTGAAAAACTCGCATGCAATTTTAGCCTCAGCAGGCTTATATTTGAACCACTTGCTATTTAACATAAGAAAAGAAAGATACTATGTGAAATAAAACAGGTACAAAAGACATTGTGAAGTGCTTTAATACAAATTTAGTGAAATCTTTATTATGGACTTCAACTTTTATGTACCTAGGTCCTCACATTTAACTTGATCCAAACAGGCCGTTACACGAGGGTCATTTATACAACACATTTTGCACATATTGTCTGAGATAATCTTATTTTCTGTAGATTCAGAGTTCACAAATGAGTAATACAACTGGGTTAAAGCATAGAAACACAAATATTGACACAGGAAAACCTGTCACATAGAAAGTCAGAATGCCACTTATGCATCAAAATTGAAAAAGCTTTGAAATGCTTATTTTGACCATATAATGCCAAAATGGGTAATTTTTGCAGAATTTCTATCAAATAAAAGTTTAAATCCTTTAGTTTCATGCTATCTGACAAATTGACACCATTAAATCATTCAGGGAAGTTGCCAAAGTACAGATTCTATATTTACTGATTTCGCCTCTTAGGTCCGAGTACACAGTTATTTCGTAGTGCATTTCTTTTAGACAATAAATGAAAATAAAAAAAATCCCACCTGCGCTTTCTCAATAATATTTTTACAGTGTGTTGTACTACTTTTGGGACAAATTATATCAAAATTATAGAAAACTTCATCGGCTCTAACTCAAAATATGGACAATTCTATGTTAAGGGGGTCTTGAAATCTTTTGACAGCTTCCGAAGTGCTAATTTTTAACCTTTTTCAGCTGGACCAAATCACTACTTTACTTTACAATTCATGAACCAAATTTTTTTACAGTGTAATTTCATCCCCCTACTTGCTATTTGAGGCATAAAACATGAAGGAATACATTTGGAAGGGGTACTAAAAAAATTGGCAAGCAACACACTGTCCACACTAGGGACTTTATTCGTGGACAACGAAAATCAAAGGACGATAACTGTGTACTCGGACCTAATAGGATAGAAAAATTTGACCAATCTTAATAAAACTTGGTATGACTAAAGCTTAATAAATTATGAGACTGCTGACAAAGTTTCATGGCAATAGGATATATATTATAGACAATATGATAAATTCTATATTCAACTTCGCGTGTTAAATTTTGACGTTTAAATTGAAAAATTTCAACTATGAACATTTGGGGCTTTAAAAATTAAAATATTGCAAAAAATTACATTTTAAAGGGCTTTATATATGACATATTATGTATTTAAAGCAATAGAATACTCATTTGATTTATCAGACTTATCACAATTATTTAAAAGTCAAATTTATATGAGCCTGTGCCAAAAAATGGAGGTTTTCCAATGAAGGGGGGCCTTACATGAAGATGTATTATTTTCCAGCAATTTTAAATTTGTGGAGTTTTTTGGTTATAAATAATCCTTACATATGTATTAAATGTACTTTAAATGGAAAGAAAAATTACAAATAGCATACCATATTAGTATAAAAGGGTCTTAAGCCAAGTAAGACTGAAAATAATTTAGGGTCAATTTAGGCCGTAGCACATATTTACATTTAAAAATGCATACTGAAGCTATAGGAAATAAAAATTTGTGTCTTTTTTATAATTTCTATACTCAGGTTACATGATACAATAAATCTGAGCATAAAGGGACTCTTGCATTCTACTTTTTTTGCAGACAGTATGGTCTGATACAAAGATTTTTCACTTTTTAGTGAAAAACTCGCATGCAATTTTAGCCTCAGCAGGCTTATATTTGAACCACTTGCTATTTAACATAAGAAAAGAAAGATACTATGTGAAATAAAACAGGTACAAAAGACATTGTGAAGTGCTTTAATACAAATTTAGTGAAATCTTTATTATGGACTTCAACTTTTATGTACCTAGGTCCTCACATTTAACTTGATCCAAACAGGCCGTTACACGAGGGTCATTTATACAACACATTTTGCACATATTGTCTGAGATAATCTTATTTTCTGTAGATTCAGAGTTCACAAATGAGTAATACAACTGGGTTAAAGCATAGAAACACAAATATTGACACAGGAAAACCTGTCACATAGAAAGTCAGAATGCCACTTATGCATCAAAATTGAAAAAGCTTTGAAATGCTTATTTTGACCATATAATGCCAAAATGGGTAATTTTTGCAGAATTTCTATCAAATAAAAGTTTAAATCCTTTAGTTTCATGCTATCTGACAAATTGACACCATTAAATCATTCAGGGAAGTTGCCAAAGTACAGATTCTATATTTACTGATTTCGCCTCTTAGGTCCGAGTACACAGTTATTTCGTAGTGCATTTCTTTTAGACAATAAATGAAAATAAAAAAAATCCCACCTGCGCTTTCTCAATAATATTTTTACAGTGTGTTGTACTACTTTTGGGACAAATTATATCAAAATTATAGAAAACTTCATCGGCTCTAACTCAAAATATGGACAATTCTATGTTAAGGGGGTCTTGAAATCTTTTGACAGCTTCCGAAGTGCTAATTTTTAACCTTTTTCAGCTGGACCAAATCACTACTTTACTTTACAATTCATGAACCAAATTTTTTTACAGTGTAATTTCATCCCCCTACTTGCTATTTGAGGCATAAAACATGAAGGAATACATTTGGAAGGGGTACTAAAAAAATTGGCAAGCAACACACTGTCCACACTAGGGACTTTATTCGTGGACAACGAAAATCAAAGGACGATAACTGTGTACTCGGACCTACTGATGTCCTGTGATAGACCTTAACTTGGGTCTTGCACATTGAGGCACATGTCTCCAATAAAATACCTATATACCTTTACTTGATAAAGTTATATACGTGTTTTTGTCTACGACAAGCGCCTGTGCTTGCACACGGTAATATTCAGACTGATCAACTAGACAGTAATAGTCTTCTCCTTATGTTACTTTTCCTTTCCTATATAGAGATATCCATCTGGCTCTTCGAGTATATATAATAATATCGAAATTGGTTTGATATGCGCGTGTTTGCAGTGAAATCTGGGAATTCACTTAACTAATTAAATATTTCTTTTTTGTTTTGTTTTGAGGCATTACACAAAATCATGTCTTCTTGTATTGATTAAAATGGTGCTCTACGAAATCTTCTTATGTTTTAGAGTAAAGTACTTTTCCTGAACTGATTTTAGTGTATTTTTTTCGATGTAAATTTTTTTTTCATTTAAATATTTAAAAGTTGATATTTCTTTTGGCCACGACAAATGTTGATGTGCCTTTCCCAAATAAAGGCAATAGTAGTATACCGCTGTTCAAAAGTCATAAATCGATTGAGAGAAAACAAATCCGGGTTACAAACTAAAACCGAAGGAAACACATCAACTATAAGAGGAAAACAACGGAACAACGGAAACACTGAAGTGCAACAAAATCAAACGCCAATGCAACATACATAGAAACAAACCATTTGATAACAACTGCCATATTCCTGACTTGGTTCAGGACATTCCAAACCAGGAACCTCTTTGGTACTTGTCGTATAATTGTATGCTTTTTTAAGGAGGACTTTGTGTTGATGACAGATCTTCAATTGGTTTTTCATCAACTTAATCACAATTTTAGTAGACTTTGGGAGAATTTAGAGCTTGATATATTGTGTAGATTGAAGCAGGCTTGACAAAGTGATATCTATTGTTTAAGACCCTTATTTTTTGCTATAAATTTCTTTTGGTTATTTTTATTGTCGGGTTGCTGTTTCACTGACACATACCCTTTTTGTAGATAGATGGTTTATTCGCATTAAACCATGCAAGAATAAAGTTTACAGAGAACACAGAGAAGTTCAAATGAAAATCAACAGACATTAAAATAAACATGCATAAAAATTATGAGATGAGATGACATATTGAAATTACTTGCACACACAAATAGAGTGAATAATTTTTTTTAAAGAAATAGTTTAAGTGTAAAAACATGCAAATACAATTGGAAAGCTCTCTGAGTGTCTGGTCTTTTTTGGAATTAAACGACGTGTTGATTTGTTAAGCATTTATTCATGTATGAGTACTAGTTCGTGTGTTTCTTTCTTATTTCATTTGCTAAAGTCAGGCAAACAAAGATAAAATGATATTTGTCTCTGATATCTCTATTATTGCAAATAGAACACTTTCCTTCACTTCTGTCAACATTATACCATCTCTTCTTTTTTTCTATTAGCAGTGTATGATTCAAGGTTCGAAATTTACAAAGTGTATAAATAATATCAAGGTCATTGATAATATTGAAATGATTTTCAAATTCCGGATTTTCCGTGAAAAGTCTACACGTAATGCGTTTATGAGTGTTCCAGATAGCCGAATTTCAAATTTGTTTAAACTAAACAATTAATTGAAGTTTGATACTTTTTGATAACAATGTCGTGAAATCCGTATTTTGCACATAAAATATGTTTTAGAATCCAGCATTGCCTATTAAGGTGTTAATGTACTTTATATATACAATATTATTGGTGTTTGTATGTTACCGAAGATATGCAAGTTGATATAAAATGGATGATAACTTGTCTGCATCTACACGCAATCTGCACCAATATGTTCTCATTATACAACTAACGATTATTTCCCATGGATATCATCCGGTTTCTCCGTACACTATCATGCTTGTGGAAGAACAACGAATATACGATTAAATTCTAATATTTTTCTATATACAGACTATTGACCTTTTGTCTTGATAGATTGCAGTCTCGGATATACATTGCAATTTATTAAAATACAATGTGTACACAAATAATACTGTAAGAATGTTGTTAAGATATTTGTTTACAAATGGTAATTCGAACTCCGTTGGGACACTCTCTTATGATTGATAACTAAGACATCAATTATAACTCAAACTTTAACTCCAACTCTAATTCGAAAGGTAAAATTCAGTAAGAAGACATGTCGCCGTAACTGGATACAATATTTGAACTGCTGGTAGACCAGTCTTTGCTTTAACTCTTTATTCGGCATGCACAGAGGAGAAGCAGTAAAACCATATTTAACGTCTATTACATTTTATGCAGAAAAATTTGATAATACGGCATTAAATATGTACTGTAGTGTGTGCGTGTGTGTGTATGTTTCACAGATCACGTCACGACAACGCTAACACAATACTCATTTGAAAGAAGTAACAAACCAGAAGGTCCAAAAATGCATTATGTGGGTAAGATTATGAAGAAGTTTCCTTCTGTCAAACGTTTCCATATCAGAAGATTTAAAAGTTAAACAGAAAAGACGAACGCATGCACGGACACTTGGCTAGTATTCCAACGTGTACCACCCGCTAGAAAAAGGTGGGTCTTTTTACAAAATGGTCATTACAGGATATAATTACTGGAAACCACTGAGGAAGTTCCTAACTTTGGGACAGGCTCAATTTAGATTATAAGTAATTGGAACGACTTTTTTCATTAACATACTCTATAACAATATATTAAAAATTCAGTCAGTGGCGCGCGGAAGTATTTAAGAAGACAGTTTTGTTTGTTTTAGGGGTTGACAGGATACACGTAAATGTTCGTAGTTTCAACTTCAAGGTTCTCATGCAAGCAAATTTAATAAACAATGATTTAATACATTTTTTTTTCACTTTACATAAAGGGCTTTGTCTCTGATCTTATTTCTTTGTGCACAATTCTTCAATATTAGGAAAACCTGTTTCGGACGACTCCATATTCCATTATGTTTTAGGGGTTTTTTGATTCAGTGTCGAGATAATGTATATTACTTAGCGTTGTTTGCGAGAAATCAATCATTTTCTGATAAATTAACTTAATTCAAAAACCAATATATATATAGTTAATATACATATTTTATCTAACTGTGTAAATTGATCGGAATGTGAACGACAACATAGACCTAAAATTCTTTTTGGTCTATCCCGTTTAACACATTTGCGCAGGCACTTCTTCCTTTGACCATTGGTATCCAATTGATCGTAATTTAATGGACGTCAATACTTGATTTTGGATTATTGTAATTTGATATAATTTTTTGGGGGATTTAATGTGATATTATTTGTTTCTTCTTCTACAGTACATAATTTGACGTCAGGTTTGTACACATTAAGTTTATATTCTAGTCAGAACTGAAGTAGATGTATAGCATATCCCATCATATTTCAACCAACAACTACAACTGATAAACGCTACAACTGTCGAATAGACCGTTACGTATATATATATATATATAATCTCATCCCAGTCCATTTAACCGGCAAAATCAACGGAATCAGTGTGCATTTCGCGAATTCTATGGACGATTCCATATACAATTAAATTTTAGGGGTTGTTTATAGTCAGAGTCGAGTTAATGTATGTTACTTATTGTTTTTTTGACGAAAACAACCCAATTTCCTGATATACTTCCTTAATACAGAAACATTATATATAGTTGACATTTTCATTATATTTTACTGTGTTAAAATTACCTAAATATGAAGGACAGTATAGCCCTGAAAATGGTATATCCCGTTATAGAGTTTTGCTATTTTGCAGGTCTTAATTAAGACTAAAAGAGTATATAAGTTAAGAATAGAAAAATAAATAGAAACACTTTAATACGAAATCTCTAAACAAATATGTCTTCTTTAAAACATTTATACAAAACCTGCATATTAAAGTCATATAAAAACTCAAAATTAAAAAAAAAATTAAACATGTTTTATATACTTGAATGGCTAAGTTTTACTCTAAAAGAAGTGAACGTGTACTTTTCTTTCGAAAACAAATCCTTTATATTACAAAAATCTTCATAAATGAACAGAAATTAAATTATTGGCTTCCCAGAACTAATTCGCCGATATTTTCCCGTATGCAGTCACTTAACTACGCCAGAGACCTCTCGTTATAGCTTCGACCACCGCACAGCGAAAGCGCGAGGGAAAACCGTGATGAGAGAAAGTAAACACAAGTACGCTCTTAAAGGTAAATAAAAATAACAGATTCTAAAAGAGCAAATTTAATACAACGAATCATTTAACAACTGTCAATGAATAATTTAATTAACAAATTGGAACGCATGGAAAATATAAAAACAAATGTCATGGCTCCTTCAATTCACTTATATGTTGCTCCTTCCACGTGCTCTGTTTTTATTGTTTATCAATATCACGATCCGGTAAACTTCGGCAACAAACTCGAAAGTTAATGAGCTTGCTTTCGACAACCACTGAATGAAATATTATTTGTCGATAATACATCATAGATGTGTAATAAATATAAAAAAGTGCATGCAAGACTTAGTTTAGTATATATGCATGCACTGGTTTAATAATTTCGATAACATTAATATTTCAAGAAACTCGTTTCATATGACTTTAAACTTGATATTCTTTACTTTAATAAGAAGTCTCTAAAAATATGTCTTTTTTTTAAATTTTACAAAGCATAAATATTAAAATTGATATTCTTTACTTTAATAGGAAGATTTTAAAAATAAGTCTTTTTAAAAAAGATATAATACACATTAAGCAAAGCATGTAAACCGATATAAAACAATCGACATTCTAATAAAAACTTTTAATAAAAATATCCTATTATTTTGGAAATAAAAAGTAACATTCAACAACCTTAGAATTATTTACAAAAGTTACAAAATCAGTGCCTATCTTTTTGTTGCATTTTTTTAGTCTGGCCGTGACAAGAAACGGATGCTGCCATGCAGACGTGAACAGCACATAATACTTGTTCTTTTTGCGTCTCCATCACTTTTGCAAAAAAATCAGATATATACATTATTTTCAACTTTCATAGAATAAATGCTATCAATAGATCTCCATGCATCGTCTGTACAATATTTCTTTATTAATCTTAATACTTTATTGAACCATAGACTAGATTATTATTAAAGTTTTTGTTTGGTGCTCTGGTTTTCATGAATTTTATAATCATCGAATCGCGTTTCCACAATTGCACATAATTGTCTTTTTCAAAGTGCTCCAAAAATTGCTGTAGCTCTTCATATGAGTCATACTTGGCGTTAAATTCAAGTTTCTTTGAACACAAATTGTCGCCTTCCATTTTTGAACGTCATTCTTCAACAGAAATTGACGTATGTATATGTAATTTCATGAGTACATTCACCAAAAGTGAATAAACCAGACCCTGAAGGCAAAGCGAAGACTTAAAGGTTATTGACATCTAGCCACATAATATCATTTGTGCATAAATAGTTTCAATATTTTTTTGGATTTCATATAGTCTGATTAAAAATCTGAAATAAGACCGGCAAAATAGCAAAACTCTATATACATCCGGTAAAATAGCCTACCAACCTGTTGTATAGTTGTAAATCAGGCCATTACTTTTCTCAATTGAATAATAATTCTTGTAGCATACTTTTCATGTCGGGACTTTTTACAGCCGACAAGGGTTTTCCACATTTTTGAAGGCTGTATGGTTGTCTATAATTGCGTTGCCATTTAACCTCTGTGGATAGTTGTCTCATTGGCAATCATACCACATCTCCTGAATTTTATATCGATTGCAGACCTGAAAAAGATGTACAAAGTTAAATTTGCTGCAAACGTCAAACAACCTACTACAACCGATTTACCATAAAACTGTTGAACAGAACTATACATGTAGGACTCTAAAGTGCGATGGTACTCTAAAGTGCGATGGTCACGCTAAAGTGCGATGGTCACGCTAAAGTGCGATGGTCTACGCTTAAGTGCGATGGTGTCAGACGCTGAAGTGCGATGGTTGTTTTTTTTTAAGTGCGTACAGATGACACACTAAAGTGCGATGGTATGACACGCTGAAGTGTGATGGTATATGACACGCTAAAGTGCGTTGGTTTAACACGCTAAAGTGCGATGGTGTAACGGGAATGAAGTTCAGGCAATGGTTTTTGTTTTTGCTGTGTTCATATTAGTTTTTCGTCTATTGTATTGTTTATAAATCATGTCGTTGTCTTGTCTTTCTCTTTTGACTTGTTTTACACTAGTCATTTAGTGATCATATATAACTTGCTATGCGACGTAAGCCAAGGCTCCACGTTGAAGTCATAATGTTATTAGGTGCATACATCAACGACATTTGGTCTTTGCGGGATAGTTCTTTCATTGACAATTACACCTGTCCACATCTTCTTATTTGTTTATTGTTTATTGTTTATATTGTATATAAATCAGTCCGTTATCTTTGTCGTTTGAATTGTTTTACACTGGTCGTTTTGATACCCTTTGGTCGTTATAGAATACTATCTGCGGGGTTAGTCATACGGTAACCTATAGTTAATCACATTAATGACATTTAGCCCTAGATAGAGGCTTGTCTCATTGGCAATCATATTATGATACTACACCTCTGGTCGTTAGGTTACTATCTCAAGTTGTTGACGAGTATCAGTCTCTTTCACAGACATGATGAACCATATTGAAAAAAAAATTTTATTAGATAATTCAATTATAACTAGAAAGTTAGCTTTTATTTCATACAAGTAAATGACATGGGATTAACAAGTTATGTGCCATAGGGCCAATATTTTGGCCTTTGTAATGTCTCAAAAATGCCACGCGGCCAATATTTTGGCTCATTTAAAGTAAAACCTTAAGATTACTTTGAAGTACAGATTCATCGTATGTGTTGTATGAAATATGACCAAATTAGTTGTGGTGACAACAACAATATTCATTTAAAAAATTTAAACGGTTTTATTTCGCTTTGCGTGACGTTTACGTATGTTACCGTCACTTTCAAATTCACGACAGGTTCCCGTTCTAGAACAAACGTTACGTGTATTATATCATGCTTTATTAGCGTCATATGTTGGGATTTATGTACAAAATTCCATTGTCAAACTTAAGAAAAATAATTTATAAGCAATGAAAGAATAAATTATAAAGCTCATTGTATTTTTTTTTAGATTATTGGTTGTCTAAATGGTGAGCGAAAAACTTTTGATTTTGGAACAGTTTGTTTTCCCGCTTTTGTTCTACATGCCCATATAGTTTGCATAATATTGAGCATTATTGAGCACAGAACACAGGTATTCCGTTAATTTCGGTGAATGATAAAGCTGACCACAAATTTAGTTGTGAAAATGATATGAAATATATTGTTTTTAAAGGAGTATCTGCCAGAAAATAGTTCATCATTATGTTTACGGCAACAGATTTTGAAACAAACAGCTAATCTAAAAGATCGCCACTTCTTTGTGAAATTGAGCTCCAAAAGACAGGCAACATATTTGTTTCATGTTTTTTTTTTGTAATTGATGATGATGATGATGGATGGCTGTTTAACGTCCAGTGGCAAATTAATATGCATATTCAGGATGAGAACATGTTAATGGAATATGAATATTTACCTGCTTTGTACTAGACCGACACCGCTTAGCCGGATTTTTTTTACGTGCTAGTCCACACGCGGTAACAGTCTGCAAGAAGACTAGTCACCTTACCCGGACACATCATTCTTACTCCGAGCCTACTAGTCTTTGCTCTTACACCTTAATATCGCGCTGCTTAGCGGATAAGCAGCAGATACCAATTTTAAAGTCTTTGGTTTGACCCGATGGGGGTTCGAACCCAGGACTTCCCGCTTTCGAGGCAAATAGGCTACCACAAGACCAACGAGGAGGTTTTTTAGTTGAGAATATATATTTAAGTCTAAAAGTATTTATTTTAATTCTTTCTTTTACTTATCAAAATTTTAAAATACAAGTATGACGTGGAAAAGAAGGAAAATTAAATGAAAACAGGACCAGTCCCATGATCAACTATATACTCTGTTATGTTATAAAAATCCAAACAGTATCCGAGTTTTTTCTTTACATTAATAAGGTTTTAAAATACCGTTGAATGATCATATATATCAGATCAGTTCATGTTGTACCCTGCCCGATCGACGAAGATTCTGGCCGACGCAATGTATATCAAATACCAATTCTTCTCCATTGACTTAACGAGTTATAATTGGTCATATATATTGACATGTAATATGTCGTGGTTAAATAAATAAGATATTTTACTGACAATTCATTAAAGACTCTTTGAAAATGGCCAAGAGTTCAATGTAATTATGGTCATCTTGTATGATCCATGATTTTAATAACAGTTTCTTTTGTCTTGGTCCTTATGATTGATTGATTGATTGACTGATTTGTGTTAAATGCCACTTTCAACACTATTGTGTTATTTCGTGGCGGTCAATTTGTAATGGCGGAGGAAGCCAGAGTGTCCGGAGAACCACCAACCTTCGGTAGGAAAATTGACAATCCTAGTCAATTAAGATTGAAGTCGAGCCTTGTTCCTTATGAATTTTCTGATGAGTTTTCAAATAAATAATCATTACACGAACCCGATGAACTAAAATAAATAAACTGTGCCTTCTCAAGGTTATGAATTAGTCTTTGAATGTCTGTCTTTTCTGTACTCATTATTGATATATATTCGACCTTTTAAATTGGTCGCCTAGTTTACAATGTGTATAACATTACAGAGAAATATTTAGTTGAGAATATATATTTAAGTCTAAAAGTATTTACTTTAATTCTTTCTTTTATTTATCAAAATTTTAAAATACAAGTATGACGTGGAAAAGAAGGAAAATTAAGTGAAAACAGGACCAGTCCCATGATCAACTATATACTCTGTTATGTTATAAAAATCCAAACAGTATCCGAGTTTTTTCTTTACATTAATAAGGTTTTAAAATACCGTTGAATGATCATATATATCAGATCAGTTCATGTTGTACACTGCCCGATCGACGAATAGTCTGGCCGACACAATGTATATCAAATGCCAACTGTTCTCCATTGACTAAACGAGTTATAATTGGTCATACATATTGACATGTAATATGTCGTGGTTAAATAAATAAGATATTTTACTGACAATTCATTAAAGGCTCTTTGAAAATGGCCAAGAGTTCAATGTAATTATGGTCATCTTGTATGATCCATGATTTTAATAACAGTTTCTTTTGTATTGGTCCTTATGATTGATTGATTGATTGATTTGTGTTAAATGCCACTTTCAACACTATTGTGTTATTTCGTGGCGGTCAATTTGTATTGGCGGAGGAAGCCAGAGTGCCCGGAGAACTGACAATCCTAGTCAATTAAGATTGAAGTCGAGCCTTGTTCCTTATGAATTTTCTGATGAGTTTTCAAATAAATAATCATTACACGAACCCGATGAACTAAAATAAATAAACTGTGCCTTCTCAAAGTTATGAATTATTTTTTTCTGTACTCATTATTGATATATGTTTGGCCATTTAAATTGGTCGCCTAGTTTACAAAGTGTATAACATTACAGAGAAATTTGTATTTTTGATAACCGTTGTCGCGTTAGCAATAAATGAGGTTGTCCTTTGTGATGTCGCTGCAAAACAATGATTGTCGTAAAATGTCTGTCAATGAATACAGACAACAAAATTTTGTAACAGTATCAAATCTCGGTGATCTCTTCAGGTCATGAACTTTACTTGGAATATTGATACTATTCATAACTCCATGTCGCTCATTTAGTGGTATGTCCTTTAAAAAGTAAAACGGTTTTGCAGAGAAAAACATTTTTCTAAACGTCGGATTTTATAACAAAGATACTTAGTATATGCAAATATACAAAAGGATGGTCAAATAAGAATTTTAGTAATAAAAAAAAAACTTAGTATAATGTTCTTCATTTTTAAAAGTGCGATAATGAGAATAAGGGGAAACTGTATTCTGAACAAGTTTTTTTCACTGAGACTTGTAAAACTTAAAAAAAAAAAAACGCATTTATTTTTACGCATAAATAGACAATTACATTATGTTTTTGGCACAGTGTGTTTTCAAAATCGGTGTTATAATGTATTCCCTTAAAAAGAAAACAACCAGCTGAAATACTATCCTTGGTGTTGTCTAATATACATGAATAAACGGAATCATTGCTTGATAAACAAGGTAAGGAGTGCAATGAGGTATACTGTTGTATTCGCACTAAATCGGAAGGGCACCATCCTGTTAACTACATTGTATGGAGTTGTATATATAGGCTATAAGCCATCTGAACGAATAAGTCTATCTATATTTAATCTGATTAGATATTGTACCATAAATTTTGTAAGATAGCATCATTTTTATGTAGCATTAAGCTAACCTAATTAGCAAATTAAAAATTTGATGAATCGTCAACAAGACAACTTTTAAGTCACTTACAAATAATTTTAGTGGCGGTTTGGGGTGCGAATGCATGGAGGCAAAATGGGTTTTTTTCTTGGACAAACACGTTATTCTGTTTTATTGGAAAACGATTGCATTCAGTAACATATAGGAAAAATAACTTTTTTTTTTATTGAAAACTGAAAGTTTGAATAATTTTCAATGGAAACAACTCTTTTCCACTAAACTTCTAAAACCTTTTTTTTCAAGACATTTGAAATCAAACAATTCGTTTATAAACCCTGCTACCAAAACATGAACAGACGGTGTGCCTACATCTTCATTAATTCATAAAAAGACTGGTATGGAAGTCAATCGTAAATTCTTCACCCAAAGAACACAGATGAAATATAGGATTAAGATTTATATATCTATGAAATAAACTGTAAAACGCTTACCTATTATCAAAAACTTACGAATGCATTTTCGTTGAAATGAATAAAGATCAATATATTTCGGTCGGCCTCATGACGATTTGTATTATAAGTAAAATAAACATTAAATGTTTTACAAGTTTAACATCATGAACATCCAGCTTTCACATCTTCTTGTTTTAAAATTCGACATGAAACATAAAATTTCAAATAACAATTTATATTTTCCAACAAAATCAGTGACATGTTAACTTAATATTTTGCAAATATCTAAATCCAATTCGGCTGGCTTCACATTCAGCGACGGTTAGAATAGAAATATCAGCAACAAAGAAACATGAAGAATTTCCATGACTTTTTTTGTTTGTAGCAATCTTTTTTTTTTAAGATTTCAAAATAAGTTTCAGATGTTCATCTTTACTGAACAACTACAGTGGGAAAGTTAATAGATTAAATCAATTAAAATACTGCTTTAAGAATGTCATCCATATTCATGATTTGCGGGCATAAGAAATATAAAAGGTATGTTCGGCAAATATGTTACACAGGAGAGAAGGACGGAACTGTTAATTGAAAAAAGATAGGGGTACATATTTTATCTTGCAGCAGGCCACTTACTGACAACCGAAAGAGGTTTTCCTGTTGAAAGGCTTATAAAGTTTATGAAACTCCTTTTGGGAGGTATCGGTTTTGGGGTCCATATTTATACACTCCGGTCACCACCTGGGACTGAAATAACAGATTGCCGGGCAGATTGATATGGGACTTATGCTTATACTTTATCACAAAATGGCACTAGTATACATTCTTAGAAACATTAATTAAGGAATAGTTGCAGACCACTATTTCACTTAAATTACCAGTGGTAATTCACCTTCAATTGAGAATAAAACTTACAAATAAAACTTTAGTTTGATCACAACTACAAGATTGTTATTCGTTTGCTTATTTAATCTGTAAACTGTCTGTACATTAGTATTCGAATAATTTCTATTATTTTACTAGACCTATATATCAATAAGTAAATTTTAAAAAAAATTCGATCACTCAACGGAATGAATGAAGAGTCACGTGCTGACTGTTGCAAAATAACGTGTCAGAGGAAAAAGAGCAAGTCCAATTAGGGTCTCTTCGGCGAACTCAACATTTCTTATGGTAGATATGTACATGTAGTGTTTTTTTGTAAAAATGTTTTAGTTTTGTTATTTCTCTTCCTTTTTTCTCTTGCTTTTCTAATGTGTAATAACGTGCCAAAAATATGGAAATTAAAAATAACATAATTCAAGATAAAAAAAAAACATAATAAAAGCGAAATTTTAATATGGAGATTTACTTTAGCTTGTAAAGCACAACATTGAAACCTTTGTCTAGTATTTATCAAAACTTTTGTTTTGTTTTGTTGTTTTGAATTTTTTTACATCAAGTTTTCATGTATTACAGTTCAACGTGAGATTAAAAAAAAAGAATTCGAGACCACAATTTATACGTATTCTGAGTCAATTCAATTTTAACTGTTAACTTATTTTTTTAAACAACATTAAATATATATGCGAACGTGTAAAACAGGTGCGATAGAACGTCAACGTCGTCGAAGATTATACCTATATTGTGACGTCGAAATATTGTTTCGTTCGTAACCTCTTGGCAAATTTGAATTTTGGTCTTGGCACGGAAAGGGTTAAAAACATAATTGGAGTTTCTAAATCAAATTTGGACCCTTGGAGTATTTTGCAGTTTTCGCTCTTTTGACGGTATACACCTTCTCCTTACTAACGTCAGTTTCTATGTTTATGAGAAGTATTTTTTCCCCAGTATCCTGACAGAAATACGTTTTTCCCCGAAGACACAGCTGGGTCAAAGGTTTGCATTTCTGTTACAGAGGATGATTTTTTGGGAAATAACTCCTCCGCATACAAACTATTCTAGCACCGACCAAAAATGTTCCAAATTGGGATCATTTGTTTCTTTTTTCTTGTCTAGTAAAAAACCTTCATCTGCACACACATTCTCGTTTACCGGCATGTCCATTTTTGTTTGTACAAATGCCTTTTAGCGTCATAATGCTATTTAACGTTGCACATATCCATACTTTCGCGGAAAAACGCACTTTAGCGTATTGCGGCATCGCACTTTAGCATGTTTCATTAAATAGCGCATGTCATCGCACTTTAGCGTATCAAACCATCACACTTTAGCGTAGGCCATCGCACTTTAGCGTGACCATCGCGTTTTAGCGTCCCCATCGCACTTTAGAGTCCTACATACATATTTGATCTCATTCCAGTCCTTAATACCACTATCAATCACAGAACAAATGCAAATAATTATGATGTCTTGAAAGGTATTTGAATAGATCTTATCAATATAAACTGTATTGCAATATAAACATGTTGGGCCCTTTTACAGCCGATTATACAGTATGAGTTTTTCTCATTTTTGAAGGCCGTATTGTTGCCTATAATTGCTTACATCCACTTTATTTGAACTCTGGTGAATAGTTGTTATTTATATAAATAAATCCAACGTCGATATTACAACAATCAGACATCAACCCAACGCCAAACTGAATGTAATTGAAAGACATCTAGAGGTCAATATACAGTCTCAAACAATAGACAAAATTAAAAAAATTCAGCCAATTTTTTAAAAGAATCATTATTACATGTTTTTGCAAGATTTAAAATATTATATCTTTCACAAATTTTTTAGTTTTTGGTTCCACCTACCATTTCATAAAACTGTGATTTCATCGCGGCTAGTCTGTAAAAAGGATGTCAATAAGGGAATCCAATACTTTTGGGACATTGATTAAAAAACAACAAATAGACGTCTATTAGAGGGGTATATAATTGGTCATAGATTTGGAATCTTATTTTATTATGAAGTCGGATTTGGACATCAACTTGAAGAATGATGGTCGATTAGAGACCGGACGCCAATCTGAGTCTTATATATTTATACATATATTATTGATTCAGTTGTGATGGTAAATAGACACTGATAAATAAAGGCAATAGTAGTATGCCGCTGTTCAATAGTCATCTATCGATTTAACTGAAACAAATCCGGGTCATATATTTCTGATAAGTCTGATAACATTTTATAGTTTTGAATGTGTGTTCATCAGTTTACTATGATTAGGTGGAGTATGTTCTTATTTCAAACAGAGGGGCAATCAGCCTATTTCAATTTGTGCATGAAGCAATTGTTACTTGCTAGGTACCGAATGATTTTACCACAACTTTGTAAAAGTTTTATCCGGTGAATATACTGTAAATATGAAAACAATTCATGTCTTTTTCAGGACTTCTGCTCCATGTAGTATGTCATGTTTGTGAGATGTGGTTATGGAGGACGGATGTTCATGAAAGACCTGTAGTACAAAGTATATCACTGGATTGAGCTCTTTGTCTAAGTGTATTATTAAAGTGCATTGCCCTGAGCTCAGTTTATCGTTATGCAATTAATTCTTTAGGAAATAAAGATTTGACAGACAACTCTCATATGCATCAATTGTTGAAGTAGTATCCATTCGATGTAAGTAGTAATGGGGAGATAAAAGCATTTTATTTACATTTGAACCAAACATTTTTTGTCCAGAAGCCCAATTAAAAAAAGCACAAATTTACCAAACAATGCTACTTATGCTACTAGCAATATGATGATAGGTGGTTTTGTTACACTTTTTCTAAATATATATATTTTATAGACATGACAAATGTAGTTATATGGTTTTACAGAACGGAAATGTTTTATAGACATGATGAATATATAGTTATTATTTATTTTGATTTCTATAGTCTCTTATAATTATGTATAGAATGGCACTTGTAATAAATAAAGAAAAAAATCACTGGCGGAACTGAATAGGCTTATCTTTCCCCATGACTCAGGTATATTATCCAAACCACGAAATGGCGTCGATGAGGTCTATAGAATAAAGAATAATGGATTAAAAATTGCAGAATATAAAAAAAGTAGGACAAAAAAATTAGAATACAGAATGATGGAATGCTCAAACATAAAAAAAGAGAATAATAGGGAAAAATAAAGAAAAGAGAAAAAATGTTAACATTTAAAGAATTAGGAACTGAAGACCCCACCAGCCAGAGCCTAATGGACTTTAAACTTCTTTGTTCAAACAATATTTAAACCTGTCAGTCACCCGTGAAGGTTACTAATAAGGACATTTTATGTTTTAAACATAACAGTAATGGAGAATTATTTAGTTGTTTTGCTACTCTCTGTATTTGTTTTGTTTGGTGCATTATATGTACAACAAAAAATAGTCCAAATAAAAGACGAGTTACTTCAACACGGAAATGAAATACAAAAGGTGAAGAAAGAATTGGAATCGATCAACAAGGCACTTACACAAGTGAAAGTAGAATTGGAATCGACGAAAAACGAACTTACACAAGTGAAAGTAGAATTGGAATCGACGAGAAAGGAACTTACACAAGTAAAAGTAGAATTGGAATCGACGAAAAATGAACTTAAACGAGTGAAAGTAGAATTGGAATCTACGAGAAATGAACTTAAAGAAGTTAAAATATAATTTGAATCGACGAAAAAGGAAGTTAAACAAGTGAAAGTAGAATTGGAATCGACGAGAAATGAACTGAAACAAGTGAAAGTAGAATTGGAATCGACGAGAAATGAACTTAAACAAGTGAAAGTAGAATTGGATACGACGAAAGAGCAAATTGATATACTTCGTAAAGAAATGATAGAAAAAGACAGTGCCTGCAGGAAAGAAATAAATCAAATTAGACCAGACGTAAATGCATTACGCGAAGAACTAAATAAGATTAAAACAGGTAAATAAACACAGTCGAGAGCACATTACAGCTATACCAGGATACTAGTATGGGCAAATGTCCTTTTAAGCTCACCTTTCCTAAAAGGAAATGTGAGTTTTGCCATCACTTGGCGTCCGTCGTCGTCCGTCGTCCGTGTAAACTATTTCAAAGATCTTCTCCTCTGAAACTACTGAACCAATTTCAAACAAAATTAAGCTGAATGATCCTTGGGGTATCTAGTATAAAGTTTGCGTTTTTATTTTTTGTTTCGGCAAAAAACTTGACCGCCATGGATAAAAATAGAACAAAGGGGAAAATGCAGTTTTTGGCTTATATCTCAAAAGCTAAAGCATTTAGAGCAAATCTGACATGGGATAAAAGTGTTCATTAGGTCAGACGAATCAGACAACCGATTTTTGGGTTACTGCCCCTAAATTGATAATTTTAAAGAAATTTTGCAGTTTTTGGTTATTATCTTGAATATTATCATAGATAATTTAAAAGATAAACTGTAAACATTAAAAATGTTCAGCAAAGTAAGATCTACAAATAAGTCAAAGGTCCAAAATTGTCAATTGACCCATTAAGGAGTTGTACTTTACTACGTTTATAAAGATAAGATATGTAAGTTGTCGGCATCTGTTCATACACAATAACATACAAATAAACTATAAATAGAATTTACATCTTTGAATACATTATCTATAGATCCATTTGCCTGCAGCTGGTTGAAATCATAGTAAATAAAGCTCCTGATTCCATCAGACACTGTGTATGTTAAAAAAATGGCTCATTAAAAGCTTTCTTTATGTGTACTGGATTTAACGTAGTGGTTAAATTAGCATCTTTCTCTTTACATGCTTAGTGTATGGTCGTCGAAAGATGTAAAAAAAATGGTTGTAAGCTCTTTTATCGGGAAATGATTTAAAAATCGAATCTGTGTGAACACATGAATTTGCGGTTGATAGTGTGCTATTGTTTTGTTTGTCTATTAGGTCTTTATTTTGGTTTTCCCGTTCGAATGGTTTTACACGTCTAGTAATTTTTGGGGCCCTTTATAGCTTGCTGTTCGGTGTGAGCCAATGCTCCGTGTTGAAGGCCGTACCTTGACCTATAATGGTTTATTTTTATAAATTGTTACTTGGATGGAGAGTATTCTCATTGGCACTCATACCACATCTTCCTATATCTATAGGTATATGTATATATATATATATATATATATATATATATATATATATACCATTTGAGTTAAAATATATCACACATAGTTCTGAAAGTGTTAAGAGAGATATAATGCCAAGAACTCCATAAATAATGATGAGTCCACTAAACTGACAACAACATGAACAACAAAAAGGTGTTCCAGAACGTTTAGCACACAATCGTTGAGAACAAACTTAAAGACGTGTTGGTTAGCAGAGCGGATTGAGTATTACTTATACTATTAACTATGTATTGTATTTCAATAACTGGAAGTCCAGATTTTGTGTTATTGTTATTACTACAAAAGTGAATTTTGTTTGTGGTTATTTTAGAAAAGTAATTGACTAATTATTTGGAAATTTTACGGACTTCACCAATGTAATAAATACCGATGGTAGAGTATATTACTGGCAATATCTTTAAAGGCTTTAATTGGGCTTGCTAATGTGTCCATATGTCTTGAATATCTGCCGAAAAAGTGAATCAATATCATCACTGATATACGTTTTAAACTGTCGGTTTATTGAAGTTATATCTAGTTCAGCTACCAGTGGAGCTTTTAGATAGTTTAAATTAAGAGGCATTCTTTCTTACTGCCATTCTAAACCACAAAGCGATCATGGTTTACCATCCATATTTCTAGATGTCAATACAGTTATCTGTAAATAATATTAAGATATTCAATTGTGTTATCCTCCCACATATATTGAATATGCAATGAAGGTCCTGTTATTATTCTTTTCATATGCACACCAACTACGGACCATTTATAGACGTGGATACCTTTGAACCAACTCATCATCTCTATGCTTTCGTCATACTTGAAAATAAGATTTTTTTTTATATCTTATATATTAACTTTGAAATATTACGTTATTAGATGGAAAGTCTCAAAAAAGTTAACTCTCGATGTCTCGAAGTCGGTAAATTCAAAATTTCGGAATATTTAAGAAAAAGCATATCAAGTCATCACTGATTTTAGTTTTCAACTGTCGGTTTATTGAAGTAATATATAGTTCAGCTACTAGTGGAGCTTTAAGAATATGTGTCACAAGTAGCATTCTTTCTTTCTGACATTCCGAACTACATGCAACATTGATTTACATAATCATCTGTAAAATATGTAAAATATATGAAATTATTTTTTCCTTCATATTCGACTGTTTTATCCTCCTTGGTATATATCGAATATGTCGTGCAGGTTCCTAAATTATGCTGTACAAATGCAGACTAACTACAGACTTTCAATAGAGATCAAAATATATAAACCAACAAATCAGCTTTCTGCTTTCATCACCAGTGGTAAAAAGAATTAATTGTTATGTTTTATATAAAAAAATGAATTTAGAAATATTCTGTAATTTGATAGGAAGTTTAAACCACGTATGTATTGTTTGGGCAGTTTTCACACTTTCGAAATGTGTATCTCTCCTTGTTTGGCTTCAATATTTTCAATTGTATTCGACATTTCCTTACCGTATTCTTCCTTTGTTGTGTCCAGTTTGAACGAGTGATCTTTTAACATTAATGTCTTTAAATGGGCTTGCTCATCTTTCCATATATCTTGAATATCTTTAGAAAAAGAGGATTAATATCATCACTGATGTAAGTTTTCAACTGTTGGTTTATTGAAGTTATATCTAGTTCAGCTACCAGTGGAGCTTTTAAATTGTTTGAAATAAGAGGCATTATGTCTTACTGGCATTCAAACTACACTTCAAACAGATTTACTATCAAAATTTACAGACGTCAATAAAATTACTTGTAACATTAGTGAAATTAAAATATTCAATTGTGTTATCCTTCTAAATATATCGAATATGTCGTGAAGGTTATGTTATTCTACTCTTGCACACCAACTGCGGACTTTTTATTGACTTACGTTAAAATCTATGAACCAACAAGTTAACTTTCTCATGTTTCTGCTTTCGTCATCTGTGGTAATAAGATTTTTTTTATGTTTTATATATAAACTTTGAAATATAATATAATCAAATAGAAAGTCAACACATCTATTGTTTTTTTCAGTTTTGATACTTTCGAATGTGAGTAATTTCAGTGATAATAGAAGCTGTAGATAAAACGATAACTTGAATTTCAACATGAACATAAACAGTAAATCTCCTTCTATGAATGCATATTTCAGTATAGTAAATATCACAAAAAGAAATAAAAAAAAAACAAAAAAAAACAATCAATGACACCAGGCTTCTGATTTGTTACGGCAGACGCATGTCCTTTCTGATTTAGACTCACAAGTGTCGCCCGAAAAAAATGGAAGGCCAGAAAACTCTGTTACGCTACTCAACAACTGGTACGGTAATATTAACCTAAGTCTGATTTACACATTGATAATCTTATAAAAATAGTCATAAACAATACATTAAAAAACGATTTTAAACAACCTTACCTTTTAGAGCTTTTGTCAAATGTGTCTTCCATTCTACTTCTTCATTTCTTTTAATTTAAATAAAATAAAACTTTTGGATTGTTTGAAATAAGTGTCATTCTTCCTTTCGGACATTCCGAGAACAGGACCGCGAACAAGGGTTACCATCAACATGAACAGACGTCAATAAAATTATCTGAAATTAATAAAATTAATTTGTCCATCATATTCAATTGTTTTGTCTTCCCTGACATATCGTAGAGGTTTTGTTTGGCATATAATTATATATATTTAAAATTGAAAACGACACAACACAAAACCAGAAAATCGTCAATGATATCAGGCTTATCATTTGTTACGCCAGACGCACGTGTTTTCTTGATAAAATTCATCAGTGTCATTAAAAAGATGGAAAGCCAGATAAGACACCCCCACTTTCCTTCATCTTTACGATCTGCTGTCTCAATAATTTTCTAATTTTCGCTCGCTGACTTTTTTCTTTTTGTTAAAATTTTTATGTTACACAAAACACTGATACGGTCATATCCACCTAAGTCTGATTTGTCGTCAAAAATATACATATGTATTTTGTAAAACAAATGCAATTGTTTTGTCTGTAGCACTTATTGTACGGTCTTTTATTCTACCACATTATATGGATTATTTTGTGACATTCTTTCTTACTTACATTCTGAACGGGACTGCAAACAGTAAGTGTTAGATCCTGTTAACTTGTTGGTCTGCTGACGATTTGCAACAACAACGAAATTGATAGAAACGTCAACATCTGTATATTAACAAAATAGCTTTTCGCTCTCGTTTTCATTAATACAATTTACTCCCAGAATAACATTTATGTTTGAAATATAAACATTAATTTTAGTATGACGTTATAAGACAGACAGTCTAAACAATATGTGTATTTGGTGTTCCAGTGTTGACATTTAAAAACAATGTATTGTACTTTGTGGGTAATTGGATTTAAAAAAAAAAGTTGTACAATGTTTAAAAATAAATTCAATTTTTGCACGAATACGAACAGTTAATTTCCTTCAATGGATGTCGATTAAGATATACGTTAACCACTGCTTTTGAGAAAATGATATGCAAAGTAAATATGAATATTATGCAAAAAGGACAGAGCATCTGAACAAAAGAAAAAAAAATCGGAAACATGTTTTCTTTTCAATTGTCTAAAATTAAGCAAAGCATGGGTGTTAAGAAAGAAATTTAAAATACATTCACACTGTACAATTACGAAAATAGCAAGCTATTTCTTTTATTGAAATCGTTCGTAGTAACACGATGTGTCTGTGAATAAACCGGTTTGATTTGCCAAATGTCGTCTCGATCATGTTGTATTTATATTTTACAACGTCATACTTTTAAATTTTATCCTTAGCTGGATTTTATTTGGTTGATCAAATTTGTTCATTGCCACTAAAACGAGTGCATTGTTAAAAAAAACTTGATGGAAGCATTTTTTTAATTTTTTGTCTTTGATTTGATACTTTCTTGAGCAGAAAAATTGGCACCGTTAGTGTTATTAATTCTGAAGATACTGTAACAAAAAGTGAAATATAAAAACAATCTCCAAGGAAAATTCAAAACGGAAAGTCCTTTTATTATCAAATATAAAATCAAAAGCTCAAACACATCAATGTAAAAAAAACTGTCATATTCCTGACTTTGTACAGGCATTTCCTTATGTAGAAAATGGTGGATTAATCTTGGCCTTATTGCTAGCTAAACGTCTCACTTGTATGTCAGTGGCATAAAATTCAATTATATTAACAACAATGTGTGAACAAAATACCCAGACATAATACGTACAAATGTCACGTCCGGTCTGAACTGGAACGTTAAATCCGATACCTTGTGTGAAAGAGTGCCACGCTATATATTGTTATTCTGTTTTCGTCCTCAATATGCCTTTATTTTTGTCACTGGACGTTAAGCAGCCTATCTATCAATCAATCAATCATTTTTAAGTACATCTGTAAAAAGCAATATAAGTCAGTCGTAATAAGTGAAATGAACTCACTCGTGTACAAATGACATAGTTTTTCGTTGATTTTCAGAATCCATAGAAAGCGTATTGTATGAAATGATTTTTGTAATCGTGACACACTAGGTAAGGGAACGACCATTTAACTTCCAGGGGGGGGGGGGGTATTTTTTTTTTCTAAAAAAATATTCTGATCCCCAATTTGATGAATAAAATATTCTGGTCGAAGTTAAATGGTTGCTCCCTAAGAGTAAAAAAGTCATTCATCGTCCTATTGAATTCTGATACTGTTTACAGTACAAATTATCTTTTCGCATACGAAATGTATCTTATGTATACCGTTGTGTACACAACATAATCCTTAAATAAACAGAAATTATAAAAGGTGTGGATTGGTTTTAACTGAATAAAGAATATGGACCTTTAAATAAGAGTTAAAAACAATGCAGGGATTAAACATTACAAATACAGAATAATGCGGGAATATAAAAAATGGAAAAAAAATGGTAGAAAAGAAAAGAATTTTGAAAATAAAAATAGAGAAAAATTGATTCAAAATTAAGGAATGTATAAGACCCTCCAGACCCGCAAGGTATGTAAACGAATGTATGTGTGTGTAAACAATAAGTCAGTCACCCGTGACATTACTGATATAGAAATATTATGTTTTTAAATATATGTGTGTAATGGAGAATCATTTAACTATTTTACTACTCGCTGGATTAGTTTTGTTGAGTGCATTCTATGGATACAATATTGAACAAAGAATAGTACTAGTTCAAATTTAAAAAGAGTTTTATAATGAAATGAAGAAAGCCAATGAAGAATTGAAATCGATTAGTAAACAAGTAATTGCACATATTAAAGAAATGATTCAAAAAGAAAATGCATGCAAGGAGGAAATAGATCAAACGAACTAAAACGTTTCGAAGTTACACAACAAAACTATGAAGCTACTCAAAGAAACCAACAACAGTTACGTGAACAGATTAAATGACATTCAAAAAGGTAACACACGAAGTCTAGATTACAATACATGAATTCTCGGTTTTAATTGGTTTTCAACTTCGTATTTGATTTGGCCTTCTTACTGATTTGATTCGAGTACCATTAATGCGTTTTATGTAGACGAATTCATTGCTGGCCTTTCAAATTGTAAGCCTGGTACCTTTGATGAGTTTTTACATAACTTATAATGTTCATTTGAAGAGCATCAACTTTTACAACATATGTTATAGGTTAATTGTAAAATTGATTTTTGTCCCCAATATGCATAAAATATTTGCCAATGGACACTAAGGATTTTTTTATATATGTAAATCAATTTATCACAACTTGTAATTGTGGAAAGCGAATATTAACCGAGCAACAATAAAGTGACCAGCAACCAGTTTTTCGGTTGGGATTGTTCTCTTAACGATTTATCCCTTTACAACTTATAGGTTCAAGACAGGTATTCCTTGGTATTGACACGTTTAATCTATCAAGAGAAAATTGTTAATCAACAAGTACAATGTATTCAACAATTTCCAGCACAAATGACAAAATGCAGGTTGGACTTTATGTAGTATATTTTGATAATTGTTTAGCATTGAAAGCATATTTTCGTGGTGGATAAAACATGTCTTTAACCAACGATTAACAACGTATTACATATTTCCAGAATAATCTCTTGATAAAACAAAAGTCAATTGATCATTTCCGAAAAAAAAAATATCAGCATTTTTATGATTTCCCTAAGATAATTGAATTATTTTAGAAATTCAGTATATTTTCCTATTTGTCCTTATCTTTCAGAAAACAAAGAACACAACGGCATATCGTTCTCTGCGAGACTTGGAACCTCTATGAAGGATATTGATCCTTGGAATACGGTTGTATTTGATAAAGTGATTTCTAACGATGGTAATTCTTATAACGCCGCTACTGGTATTTTTACGGCCCCAATGGCAGGAACATACTACTTCACCGCTACAATATTTACAAGATGGAAATCACAATTGGAAATGTCACTAAAAGTGAATGAACAGAATCAAATGTGGATGTATCCGGTTGCTGCAACTACAACAGGAAATACTGGAACAAACAGCATCATTGTGAAACTAAAAAAGGAGGATAAAGTTAGACTCGTCAAGAATGGTGACTGGGGAACGCGTCCGTTCTACATCCATCACAGTTGGAGCACATTCTCTGGTTTCTTACTTTAGGCGATTAACAAAATACATAAGTCTTTATATTTATGAAGCATTTTTGCAGACAAAAGTATTCAATTGAATTATAACGTAATATCTTAAAATAATATACTTTAAATTTAAACAACTGCTCGTGTCATTTTCCTTAATATAAATCGGTGGAAGTCATATCTTAAATAACTAAATATGACGTAGACTGATAAACGTTCGATAATTTTAAAATGAATATATCTTTTCATCATATGCGAAGCATTTATGTCTTTTGATTTAACAACTAAATTTTGGTACTTTTATCATGGCACTGTGGAAGGTAAGATCGAATTGGCGATGATAAAAATACAGAGGAGGTGCTAAAATCATTCTGAACTAGGGAACTTGAAATTGGTATGTCAGAAATGCATTTCAACAAATATTAGTTAATGATATAAATAGCAAATATTTGAATTGTCAAATTGTCATTTCACATGAATGGAACGTAAAATCATAATCCATTTAATGACGAAAATGAGAATTAAAAGGGACCCGATTTTGAAGCTGGGGATGAGATGCATAGGTGCTGTAGTTGTCGATTATCCCAATTATGATTATTTTTTATTGAAAACTTCGGAATAGACACATATATGTTAATGTTAGGAACGGCGCTCTCATTTTATAAATGGTACTGAATTTATTCCTGAACAGTACTGTGACAGAATTACCAGTTGATGGAGATTTGTTTAAATTCAACTCATGACGAAATGAAGAGTAAAATAGCTTTGGCACCTGATGTTTCCATGCGATATTTATGCTTAGAAATGAATATCATGATAATGGTATATCTTGATCATGCTGAGGACTAGTGACATATAGAATTATGTGTCAATAAAATTATAAAAAACAATGTGTCAAAAATGTAATATCAGTCGTCTTAACAATATCCATTTTAAAAAATAATTTTAAAAAAGGGGGCGCAATATAACAAGAGGGTATTAAAAACTATTAAGTTGAAGGAAAACGAAAAGACGAACAAGTCCACAAAATACTACATCGAAAACTTACGAATGACCACCACGAACCCTTCAATGACTTGGTCATGTCACAATCAACAAAAGAGATCGGAATTGTGGTGACCACGTTTGGAACAACGTTTGGTGTCATCTGTAACACAGATATTTCATAATGGACAACCAACTCATGATGACATCCGTAAATCATTAGACAGAATACCTTTAAATTTAACACTTGAACCCCTTTGTTCAATAGCTTCATTGTAATTAGCAATCCTATTTCAATACAATCATGATAGGCAACGCAAGCACTGGCATATCGCATCACCTCGGAGATGTATATTTCATTTGCAGGCGCTGCTGGAATGTTGCTACATATAAATAGATTGTTAACAATAGGGGAAATTATAATCAACTTGTTTGTCGTCAAGTTTTACTCTCAACCGACCCTCAATGTATATTTTTAGATAAAGGTCAAGATATTATGCAGACTTAACTTTATCTGTGGTATCCGTTATTTCATGGTCGTGGGTTATATGCGTTCATCATAGTCACTATTTTTTTTATTAATTATTTGTGAGAGGAAATCATTTTTATAGCGGAACGTAAAGTTACAGTATAATGCTTGCTTCCTTTCTTTCTTGACAGTCTCTCTCTCTCTAATAATTAAACGAAGAATCAAAATGTAATCGGTATAAAAATGGATTGTTCTGTCGTTTTGTATTTTTACAGAATTCGGCCAAAACGAGAAAACGACGTCGCATTACGTTACTAAAGAAAACACCGTGAGTAAAGTCAAAGCAATCTGTACATAATATAGGTTGCTCCTTATGAAAGTAAACTAAAATCTTCTTCAAGCGGGGCAAAATTCCATGAGTATTGGAAACATCAGTTCCAAATGCATACTAGTAACTAATATTTGGTCTTAGAATCACGTTCTTTTTTATTGGTTGTTATTGGCTTTGAACTAGCTTTCAGTAACAGCGAGAATTAACAGAACTGTGTTTCTTAAGTGTTTTTGTAGTTGCTTTTGTGTTTATCTCTGATGCATTCAGTATGTGTGTGTTCCAAGTTAAAAGCTTATACAGTAATACAGTAGTTGTAGTTTGTTGTTGGATAATATACCTGCTTTTTGTTTCCTGATTTAGGACAGGTGAAAACAAATGCAGCGGGTTTAAATGTTTTTACAGGCGCCAACCTTCACCCTAACCTGAAATAGTAGTGTAACATTACAACATAGAAAGACACGCTATGAAATAACAATTGAAACGGCTTAACTGAATTAAAAAGACATATTAACAAAAACAATTAAAGATACACTGACGAAGAAACTTGATCTATGACACAATATAAATACAATATTAATAAAAATAAAAGGGAGATGTAAAACAATATCAAAACGATAACCATAACCTTCATTTCCTACTCTATTTTCATTTAACAGTCAATGCCCTATGTTATAAAAAGAATAACTAATTAATTCAAGAATTAAAATATCGAAAAATATTCAACTCGTGCACGAACAGCACTGAAAATAAACTCTTTCGCAGTCGCACTCGTAAATAATGTGTTGTTCGGTCACGCGTTGATTATTTTCCTATATTTAAATTCTTGGATTAGTTATTATATAAATATTGTATGCAACGAGAAGTAACTTTAATTGCACAATTTAACTATCATGCATTTGTACGTTTATTCAATTATATCTCAATAAAAAATCGTCAGATGTGAATTGACGCTGATATCTTGCATTACATTTCAATATATTTTTCTAACATTTAGATATTCAATATTGTGAAAATATTAATTTTATTTTCAAGTATAGGTATAGAACCAGTAATTCTGGAAACGATCATACAAAAAAATAGTACATATTTATTTTTTACGTTCCTACGCCTTTGTCAATAAGGTATATATTTGGGTAGTTTTGGTATCAAATGAAAGATTATGGACTGAATATTACAGTAAAATCCTTGTGAAAGTTTTCCTTTTAATGATAAAAATATACGAAATTGTGATAGGAGGACACATTTAACCTGTTGCTCAGATCAGAAGTACCTGTTTTGTTCTACCAATCTCTCGGGCACCAATGAACTTTAATATGCTATTGAATGTTTGCTAAGTTTTCAGCACAAGTCAGGACGAAAAATAGTTCTGACGTGAAATGGGTGTCACTTTATTTTAACTAAAGATAAAGTAGCTATGAATGTTTGAAGTTGAAGCGTTTACCATAGAACACAATAGGGCTATGCATTTGTGTTGTTATTCCTGTTTGCTTTGCACCACGATGCAAAGCTATATGTTTTATTTTTAGAAGATATACACGCCATCTTAAAATTATCACTTAAAAAGAGCAAGTTTTGCACCATCTTACGGTGTTCATTTATCATAACTCGTTCGCTATGCCCGTGTCTGTTGTGACGTGTTGGATTTCTATCTATATATAACTGGTAAACTATTAAGTCAGGGATTTCGTTACCATGAAAAAACTTAAAACCTTTAATAAATTCTTCCATAGATATAAAGATTTGGTTTTGAAGTTTGGTTGTAGCTGTAGAAAACTTATTTCAAAGGGGATAGCACATCCTAATTTTCACGGTGATGTTGATTCCCGACCTCGGAATTTTAAAAACGATCCGGGTAAACTTATGATTGTTTAAACTTATTCTCAAAGGTTATCAAGTCAACACTGTAATTAGATCTTTGAATATTGTTTTATTGGTATTATGGTATTAAAATTAATTTTGTTATCAGTAAATTAATATAATACTAAACATTACTTTTATATACATATGCACACTCATGGCTGTACAATCTGTCTATACCTGTATCTTGGGAATGTACAAGGTAATGTTTTTTCTCTGACTGTTTATGCCGTCTTTACAATAAATTCTTTGGATGTTTGATGTGTACTGATTTATATTTTAGTCTTAGATGCATGCTTTTTTTAATTAGTTGTTATTGGCTTTGAACTAACTGTCAGTAACTGCGAGTACTCTCAGATCTGTACTTAGTGTCTTTTTGTTGTGGGGTTGTTAAAGTACCATGCCACGTCCACTCTGTGTTTTGTTAGATAGATTTCTATTTGTATTCCTCTGATGAGTTAAGATTTTTTCAACTGATTTTTATTGTTTGTTCTTTTGTTGTACTGTTACATAACTGCTTAGCGAGGGTTAGCGCCTTCAAACGAGATTTACCCCGCCACATTCTGTATGTGCCTGTCCCATGTTTGGAGCCTGTAATTCAGTTGTTGTCCTTTGCTGCTGTGTTTCATGTTTATTTTTTGTTCATTATTTTGTACATAAATTGGGCCGTTAGTTTACTCGTTTGAATTGTTTTACATTTGTCAGATCAGGGCTCAATATAGCTGACTATGCGATATGGACTTTGTTTATTGTTAAAGGCCGTACGGTGACCTATAGTTATTATTTTCTGTGTCATTTGGTCTCTTGTGGAGAGTTGTATCATTTGGCAATCATACCACATCTTCTAATTTTTGTAATGGTACAATACGTTTTCTTCATTACTTTCTTCAACACTTTGCCCCAAAATATCTTTTTTATGTTATGTGTTCCTCTTGCATCTATTTTGTTCCTAAACGATGCTTCGTCATTCCTTTACGCGACCTACTGCAAAACAGTGTTCTGACAAGGTGTGTTATCTCCTGTTGTGTTCAAAGAAATGTAAGTCCTAATTTTTGTACAATTGAATCCGAGTCTTATTCGGCAATTTTCTCAAATGCAAAAAAGACCGATAATCGTGAATTATCTCTGGAAAGCTTGGCCTCTTGTTATTGAAAATTAACTGCTTATTGTTTAATCTCGACTAAAGTGAAAAAAAAATAATGAATGACTTGTAGGATTAATAGGACTTCAGGTTTGAAATGACACTCTTTGTTGCAGTACATTGTTTCATGATTTCATCTTCCGTTTGAAATTACTAGTTAATTAAAGATCCAGAGAATGCTGTATATCCTGACCCGTGGATGTTCTGAGCACCTATTCCTGCCATGTGACGTCCAAAAACTGAATCTCCCAGTTTACATGAAATCACTACGTTAACTGCTGCTGATACGCCGGAAGAATGTCCATATATTCGGCCTATCACTTGATTATTCTGCATAATCTCGGCATGTAGATTACCGGTAATAGAGTACATTGTGAACGAGAAATGATATAATTCGTCCTTTGGAACTGTAAAAACGACAGTACATGAAACGCAACATAGAAAACTAAAGACTGAGCAACACGAATCCCCCTAAAAACTTGGGGTGATCTCAGGTGCTCCGGAAGGGTGAGCAGATCCTACTCCATATATAGCACCCGTCGTGTTGCTCATGTTAGGACAAACCCAGTGATAAGTCTAATTTGTTAGGTCACATTCGGGGGAAAAGGGGATGGGATTGTAGTTACGACTATTGGAACATATCCGTTGTCATCGGGTAAATAATTCGGTGGTAGTTACATTTGATTAAAGCTATATTTGCAAGAGAAAATTTAAAGGGTTAGATTATGAATCATTCGGAATAGTTGAAATTGTGAGTAAAGAAATGCCTGTAACAAGCTTAAGTCTTTAATATGCCAAGAATTGGACGGATTATCATTGGTCCAATGTTTATCGTTTGATTTTTACTGTCTAAATTGGTCAGTCTGTATGGAAACTGATCAATTGAGAATCCATATCTCGAGAATATCGAAACTGATTTTGTAATATGTATCTCTCTCTCTTTCTCTCTCTATATTTATTTTCTGATCTGTTATCTTTTTGTGGTTTTGTATAGTTTTATTGATTTTTACCGTGAAATAAGCATATAATACTGACAAACGTTATACTTTATTCTGTAGTACATGCAACGATCATTATAAACTATTAGATTAAAGAAACTATTTCGGAAAGCCAATTGCAATTAATTTAAACTTTTACAAAAATTATAACTTTGGACTAAAACAAGATATTCTACCATGTGAGGTGAACTTTGATGCCGGAGTTGCATTCCTTCGTTTTTGATTGTATCATTTTTTGATTACAAAGTACACTTTACTTGAAAGGTGAAATCTATCAGTATCGAAACCGAAGACTACCTAGACAAAACGAAATACTAGACCTGGCAACCGAACAATCCCTTAAAAAGCACAGGTTGCTTTATCGTTGTTTCGCGATCGGTACTTTTGCAAGTTGTGATAACATGATTAATATTAATTGTTTTCTTAACGTCAATTGCAAATAGTTTATGCATATTGTTGACAAAATCAAATTGTACTATTAACCTATAAATCATGTTGTCAAAGATGATGCTCCTTAACTATACAAAAGTTATGATTTAAGTAATATATATAGCTGAAGTGCATTACCGACTGTGTTTGTTTACCTTTTTTTATTTCATTTGATGTGTGCTCATAACGGTTATGTGTTTCTCTTAGTAACGCTGTCACGTCTTCTTTATTTTTTTATTTTTATCTATTTCTTTCCTGCGATAACTGTCTTTTTCGTTCATTTCTTTACTTAATTTGCTCATCATCGATTCCAATTCTACTTTCACTTGTTTTAGTTCATTTCTTGTCGATTCCAAATCCAGTTTAACCATGTTTACTTGACAACATGATTTGAATAGACTATTTTCATATTACCGACTTTTGACTCCGGAGTTTATTTTGTTTTCTAGACAGGTGACTTTCTCTGTAGTAGGACATCCTGGCACTTGGCCATGTAAGAGCAACTGAAAGAAGTAAAAGCAAGCTTACAGTCGGTATAATTTGGGGGGGGGGGGAACTTAATTGTTTTATGTTTTCTATACACGACAAAATCATCAAAAATAGTTGACTTCCCCACCAAAATATATCGATAATATGTTTGATTCTACTTCTTTTGGTTGCTACTACTTGACCAAGTACTAGGATGTCTTACCATAGAGAAGGTAAAGTCGAAAAATTATGTAATCCGGAGTCAAAAAGTCGGTAATATGAAAAGACCAAATGAGTGAAAAAGTATATTTCAACAAAACGCATTTGACAAGCAGGTCGAACAACTGATGTTCTTAAAGCCTGCTGACTGCCATTGGCGAATGCAGTATATATATACCTTTACTTGATAAAGTCTGATCAACTAGATAGCAGTAGTCTTCTCCTTATGTTACCTATTTGGGGATATTCATGTGGTTCTTCGAGTGTATATATAGTAATATCGCAATTGATTTAATATGCACGCGTTTGCAGTGATATCTAGGAACTGACGTAACTAATTAAATGATTCTTTTTATTTTTGTGACCATTGTGTTTTGGGGCATTAAACAAAATCATGTCTTTTTGTATTGATTAAAACGGTGCTATACGACATCTTCTATAAGGTACATCAACTAATAAAAAGGATAGAACGAAACGATTTCTTATCAGCAGGTTTATAACTTAACTTTGGGTATTATTGGCATCATTATTATTGCGGTTTCTCTAATTCTTCGTCAATTTATCCCATTGTATAAAAAAAATTTAATCAACGTGTGGTTCGTTTGATCTCAGTTCTTCATTGGTTAAAATCCGATTATGACGTCGAATTTACTTGCTTCCCTCTGAATTTCCTATTGTGACGGCATGAAAAAAGGCGACCATGCCTGATGACGTCACATAGAAAGAACACATCTTTTTACAGATCATTCGAAAAGACAGAATAAGTTTGCCTGCATATTGTTTGAAAATCATTAGAGAAACAGATTCCACCACCAAATCTCGTGTAATACGATATTTATCCACTCTCGACAGTTAAATTTTAAATATTTAAAACGCTCGGCGAGCCTCGCGTTTTAAATTTGAAAATTTAACTGTCTCGAGTGGATAAATATCGTATCACACTCGATGCAGTGGTAGAATCTATATATATCTTTTTTTTTTATCTATTATACCTTTTATGTTTAAGAGTAAACTACTTTTTCTGAACTAATTTTAGTGTATTTTCTTTGATGTGCATTTTTATCTACAAATCAAAATTCTAAAAGTGGGAAGGTTGAGAAAAAAATAGCCACGACTCATGTGGTTTTCTCCTGGTTTGCCCACATTTAATGATACCAATTATCTATTAGTAAAGAAAACAAAACAGACAAAAGGTTTAATGAGCATACAATTGTATAGTCTGTTCCAACTTTATAAGTATATAGTTTATCTGTCTTTTCTATAAATTTATCATTTTGTAGTTCCATTTTTATTTGTAAAGATATTAATAAATAAATCAAGTGTATTTTTTTTGAATAATTTAATATAATATATAATTTATGCATCAAATTTATACATGCATTGCATAAGGGAATACTTAAGAAATATGGTAAAAATAAGTAATAAGGGGCACAATATGTATACTAATGAAAAATATAGCATTTTATATATATTTCAAAAGTTACAAAACACTATATGTAAAAGTCACAAAACATTTTATTTACAAAGTCACAAAACATTATTTTCACAATGTCACAAATAAAAATATTTCACTTAGTCATTCAGTTCAAATGAAGTAGATGGGATGCTGCGTCAAAGTAGTCTATCACGTTGATGAGTCCTTGTTGATATCTGTCTTTTAGTAGTTGGAGTCTGATGTCTATAACTCTTTATCTTCGTCTTTTTAGTGGGCTGGCTCCTCCTGCTGCATACTGGATAATGCTACATTCTGTTAATGCCTGGGTCTTCTTGGGTAACTCGATGATCTCGTAGATGTTGGGGTGGGCATGTAGGAGTCTCTTCTAAATTTTGTTGTGCCATCCTTCCGGGTTGTTGGTGGTGCGGAGTCCTTGTGGTTCCAAAAAAACCAGTATCCTTCAACCCAAAACTCTGTCACGTAATTAGTAAATGGTGTTGTAGAATATGTATGTTGTCTCTTCATCAAATGTCTTCTAAAGTTGTAAGTTATACATCCTCAACAAGATGGGTTGGAACGAGAGATTATACTGCGGCTCTTCGTATAAGTCAAATGAAGTCTTCATTTTTTGTGTAGTATGACTATAGTCCACATTTCTGTGTCTTTCGTCAAATACACTCAGTCTGGGTAAAGTAGAAGAATCAGCCTTTCACGGTTTCTCATGGGAACACTGTCCGTGCTTCGTTGTTGGTTGCTGTATCATAATCGATAAATACTGTTTCTGGTTGAAGTTGTAACTGTTGTAGTTGAGCGATGTAACGTAAAGAAGGTGAATAAATAAAAAGAATTTTAAATGACACTTAGTTTGTTTTTAAGTTTAATTACAATGTATTTTACTTTTTACATTTTTTTTCCAAATGTACCAACAATTTAAATTTGTATTATAATATTTGTCAATTCAATACTTTTTCCTGTTAATTTATCAAATATTTTTGCACATTTCCTTGATTTAATAGTAGAAATAAGTATCTTTTTATAAAATTTTACTGGTAAAATAAAGGTAAAAAGTATGACTATTATTCAGAAATAAACTTTAATTGTTTAAACAACAAAACACCCTATGTTTTTATAGACCTGCAATTAAATGTGGGCAAACCTGGATGCCACCACACATGTTTATGTGCCTTTCCCAAACCAGGAACCTCTTCGTCACTTGTCGCATGTCATAACTGACATTCCCTTTTTTTTTTGGAGGAGGACTTGGTGTTGATGACATATCTTTGATTTGTTTTTCATAAACCTATTCACAACTTTGGTAGACGTTGGGACAATTTATAGCTTGACATATTGTGTAGACAAAATCAGACTTTAAAAAATGATATCTTTTGTTTTAAACTATAAATGATTTTTTGTTTTGATGTTGTTGTTGTCGGGTTGCTGTATCATTGACGCATACCTTTTTTTGTAGACCGAATCAGACTCGAAAAAATTATATCTATTGTTAAGACCCTTATTTCACGCTATACGTTTCTTTTGGTTATTCTTATTGTCGGATTGCTGTTTCACTGACGCATACCTTTTTTGTAGGTAGATAGTTTATTCTCATCAAACCATGCAAGAACAAAGTTTACAGAGAAGTTAACATGAAAATAAACATACATTAAAAAAAACATGCATACAAATTATGAGATGAGATTACATATACAAATATACTTCAAACACAAATAGAGTGAATAAACATTTTAAAAACTAACATTATAAGTATAAGGATAAAGGTGGAGTGGAGTATATGTCACTGAGACAGCAACTCAACAACACAAAATTCTCTAAAACGTCCACATGTCAACACACACCAACCATGTCAATAGACATGTGTGTATACAGTACGTTTTAATTTCTAGTAGTCTTATGAATTAATTCAACAGACGGTGTCTTCCTGCCTTTCCTACATTTTATAAATACATATTCCTTCTATTCATACAAACAAAGAATAATAGGTGTTGGTAAAAGGTGTTTTGTTGTTTTAGCAATTTAAGTTGGATTAAAATACAGGTAAGTACAGGTAATCTTTGAAGGACTATTACAATGATAAAAAAAAAGATTAAAAAAGTATATGTATGTGTTCCGGACCATATGAGTATTTGGACCGTACGCGTGTAGTCAAATGTATCAAATGTAGGAATAGCAAGAATAAACCGTGAAGTTTTTGTTAATTTAAAAAAAAAGGATCTAAGGGACATCAAACGATATCCACGGAACTTTTCATGCTCCTCAAAATTAGTTTAATAATAAGTTGAATAACCGTCTAGGACTACCAATTTATATTTTGCTACAGAAAACAATCATCAGGAATGGTAGAAAAGTATATTTAACAGTTTATATAAACTCTTAAAACCATAAATTTAATATAACCAACCCGTTAACTAAACCAAAACAAACAACATGGCCGACAACAACTCATATGCCGGCGTTGTTTCAAAACCAGCAAATCAAAATCATGATAATCAAAATGATAATCTTGAAGAACTGTCGTCAGTAAAACCCGTATTTATCCTTGAGACAGATTTATTCGGCAATTCAATACTTCAACAAAAAGACTTCTGAACACACGAAGAAGTATTCAAAAGTATCGGCACAGAGATACCAAGATACCAAATGAAGGGACTACAAATAGTCAAGGGAATGTGGCGCATTTACCTTGCACAAGAAGAAGCAAGAGACCACCTCCTCATATCTGGCGTATCTATACGTAATAAACTTTTAACAATCTATAATAAAAACCCAAGAATAACTGTAAATGACCAGCCAGAATATCTCAGAGTACGTGTCTCCAATATTCCATTATCAGCTGATGACGGTCAGATTTTCGGGTTCTTCCAGTCTATTGGCGTAGTTATAACAAGCTATTTCAGAGAGAGACTGAGAATAGATGGTTTTCTCACTGACTGCTAATCTGGAGACAGAATCTTCTATGTACAGCCATTGGAAGGCACTTTGCCCAGATTCACACAAATTGGAAAGTACAATGCCAAAATTTATTATAAAGGACAAATCTTCATGAATCCTTACATAACTTGTCAGAAATGTCTGAAAAAGGGACACAAACAAGAAAAATGCCAAAACAATTGGGTCTGTAACCAATGTGGAAAAGAAGGGCATAAAGCAAAAGAATGCCAAACTCCAACTCCAACTACAAAAGCATCAGACACTAAAGTGAATAACAATGATGATCAATCTGATTCAAGTGAAAGTAAAAGTGGGAATGAGACTGACATTGGTGATCATGTTGATCATAGTGAAATCCCACCTTCACAGTCCATATTGCAACCTACAGATGCAATAACAGAAACATCAACAGAAATCAGTGAAGTCACAAATTAAGAAACTGAGTCTGAACTACAGAAAAAGAAACAAAAGAAACAAATAAAAAAAGATAAAACAAAAAACAAGGCAAAATCAGAAGCAAAAGGTCCAATTGACAAATTTATTGTGAATTCTGAAATCAACACACCACTACAAAAACATGGAAAAAGAACAGCAACAACCCCAACCAATGAATACCACAATAGAGAAACTGACTCCAGCAAAACTTCAAAGACATAAGTCTAAGAACAGTTACCATATATCATTTTCTTTCAACATTTTCTACTGATCTCTAAATGATCAAAATGATATATACTTGTACAATGTTGTATAAACATCTGTAAATTTTCCTATTTTATCTATAGCTATGAAAAACATAATAAAAAATATGTGGCAGTGTATGATACAGTACCCTTAGATTGTATATATACTCTGCACAATAGCATTACAACAAATAACTTATATATCATGTATATAGATGTTTGTCAATATAGAATATATAGACCATGAATGAGATAATAAACTTTTCACATGAAATAACTAGTATAGTTATACATGAATATGTAATTATTTTGTTTTAATGTATTGAAAAATGTATATGTGCGTTTACGTCGTATAGCCCTATAAATATATTTACAATGTACTACAAAACACTTAGCTATTTATATAGATATGCAAATTAATCACATCACTATCTCCACTCACCTGTGTAAAAAATGTAAACAAATCAGTTTGATCTATTTATACCTTTTTATCTATATAGATAAGTATCAATATTTTATAGTAGCAGCGAAAATTTCAATACACAATCAAACAATATTTATCCATGGTACTGATGATTTCCTTAAATTGATAAATCTCCGTATTAGTAAAGGCAACCCAAGTAAACCGAACAATCATGTCTGTACATATATCATACGCATGCGAAAGCATTTGAAAATAATCTTTCAGTTTATATGGTACTCTAATCTTGCTGTCATACTTTCTGAAAACCTTTTTAAAAGTATACAAATAATTAATTATAAACAAAATACTTGTTATACATCCAACACAATTACATATTTCAATGTAAGGTATGCCGGTTAATATAGTGTCGATGCTCGTGGAAATCAATTGTTATACATGTGAAGGTCGATATATTTTACCAGTCAATGATTCTAAATATAGAAACAGGTGGAAACCTATCAAAGTCGGTCAATATGGAATTAAATGTATATGCGTACATGTATATATATTGCAACTCACAGGGTGAAGGTTAAATCTGTCATTGATGATATATGTGTGTCATTTATTTTGTCTCTAATTTCTATAGTTGTAAATACCTGTATGTTTTATTTTTGTTTATTTATTTATAATCGAATAATTTTAAAAAACAACCAAGATGTCACTTAATCTATTACACATATGTTCTTTAAATTGTCAGGGGTTGAGAAATCATGAAAAAAGAATTAGACTAAAAGAATGGATGAGACAACAGTAATGCAATATTATATTTTTACAAGAAACTCATTTTTCGGATAATTCTATAGACAAAGAATTCTCGGGAGAATTATATCATAGTTTTGGAAGTACACAAGCAAAGGGTATTTCGATTTACATTAACAAAATAATTAAACATGAAATTATTGACAAGTATGTAGATCAAGAGGGAAGAATTGTTTTAATCAACATAGAAATTGATAAAAATATATTTACTTTTGTTAACGCCCCAAACACATGTAAAGATAGAAATATATTCTTTAAAAAAGCTTTAAGTCTCATTGCAAAATATAGCCTTGGTATACTTATTATAGGGGGAGATATGAATGAAACGTTTAATACAAAAGATAGAAAAAGTAATAGAAAAGATAAACAAAAAATAAAAAATAAGACAAATGCGTTGAAAAGTTTAATAAAAAAACTAAAAGTTATAGACATCTGGAGAGTAATAAATCCAAAAAAAAACACAATATACCTGGAGAAGAAAAAAAAATGAAGTAGCTAGTAGAATTGATTATTTTCTTGTTAGTCAAGATGTGAGACCTAGAGTACTCCACACTGATATAAGACCCGCTACAATTCAATATACAGACCATCTAGCGATAACACTTAAGATAAATCATTGTCAGGATGAGAAAGGAAAGGGTTATTTCAAATTAAACAATAGTATTCTTAAAGACGAATCATACAAAATGAAAATAAACACTTTGATAGATAAATATGAAAAATTAAGAGACCGAAAAGGTTTAGCAATCGTGTGGGATCTGTTTAAAATAGAGGTAAAGGAGACGACTATTGAACATTGTAAAATTAAAGCTAAAAATAAAAGAGATGAAATTAAAGAATTAGAACAAGAACTAAAACTTTTGAATGAAATTCAGGATAATATCCTTGATGAAAAGAAAAATAATAACATAATAGAATCAATAAAGAAAACAGAAGAAATGTTACAAACTCTATATTCTGATAAAATAAAAGGGGCACAAATAAGATCAAGAGTTAAATGGGTAGAAGAAGGCGAAAAAAATACAAAATATATTTTGGGATTAGAGAAATCGAGACAGACAAGAAAAAACATTATTGCTATTAGGGACAGTGAAGGGGAAATAACTGAGGACCAAGGCAAAATATTAGAAACGGGGAGGAATTATTATGTAAATTTATATACGTCAACTAAGCCCGATTTGGGAGCATTGAGAATTATATTGAAAATACAAAAATAAACAGCAAACTAACTACAAACGAAAGTAATGAAATTGAAGGAAAGCTGACAATAGAGGAATGTACAAATTCTGTTTTTAAAATGAAACTTAACAAAACACCGGGTATTGATGGTCTTCCAATTGAATTTTATAGATCTTTCTGGTCCAACTTACAATATTTTGCTGTAGATGTCTTTAACCATTGTAATGAGAAAAAAGAATTGACAAATTCACAGAAACTAGGATTAATTACCCTTATTTACAAGAAAAATGACCCGTTAAATTTAGACAATTATAGACCAATTACTTTAAATTATTAAATGTAGATACCAAAATTATAGCATATTCTCTTGCACAAAGACTTAAACCAGTATTGCATAAAATCATTCACAGTGATCAGGCCTAAAGCTTAATCGAAATAAAACAGAGGGGATATGGCTCGGAAATTTAAAATCCTGTAAAGATAAAGTTGAAAACATTAAGTGGACACAAGAACCGATAAAAGAATTAGGAATATATTTTGGACTTAATAAAAATGAGTGTAAAAAATTAAACTCGCAAAGACAATACGAAAAATCGGAAAAAATAATTAAAGATTGGAATAAAAGAAAATTAACTATCTTAGGTAAAATAACTCTTATTAAATCACTAATCCTACCAAATATAACCTATGTTGCATAAGTAACAGAAACTGATAAAGAATATCTCGCAAAATTTAAAAAAATAATATATAGTTTTATATGGAATAATAAACCAGAAAAAGTTAAAAGAGCTATAATAAGTAAAAATTATCTTGCCGGCGGGCTTAAAATAATAGACATCGATAAATATATAGAATCCATAAATATTAATTGGGTAAAAAGACTCATTGATAATGAAGACTCATAACCCAATTGGAAAGTCTTACTAAAATTTTACTTAGACAAGTTTGGACAAGAATTCCTTATATTTAAAATGGACTTTAACAATATTAATCTAATCAATAAACTAAAAGAAATTGTTCCAGAATTTTACTTAAAAATAATTATATCATGAATAAACTCAAAATCTGAAAAGGAATCAAATCGACTAACATATAAGCATATCAGACAGCAACTAATATGGGGCAATAAGCATATCAAATTAAATGGTAAATGTCTTATTTTCAAAAATTGGATAAACAGCAAAATTTTATTTGTAAATGACATAATTGATGATAAAGGAAAAATTAATCAAAATAAGATTTTAGATAAACTATCTTGCCATGCTAATTGGTTTTCGGAATATTCTAAATTGATGAAAGCAATACCAAAACAGTGGTTACAAGAGCTCATAAAAGAAAAGTCAATCAAAACAAAAGTTGCGACCGACTCCGAATTTAAATTCAAAGATAGAGAAGGAAAAATGGTACCAATAAAAATATTTTCCTCGAAAGATATCTACATCTCGCTTTTAAATAGATATTATGAGAAAGCAATAGGATTTCAAAAATGGGACAGAATTCTAAATTTAGATAACAATACAAGGAAAAGAGAACAAATGCTGTACTTCATCTTTAACTATATTCAAGATAATAAATTGAGAATGTTAAGATGGAAATTTGTACATTACATTTTACCAACCAAACAATTACTTTTCTCTTGGAAAATAACTAAAACTCCTCTATGTAATATATGAAATGTCATTGAAGATTATGATCATTACTTTCTGACATGCAAATATCTAAACTTATTTTGGGATCAAATAAAACTAATACTAGACAAACTTAAAATAGGACATCATATAATATCACTGGCATCACTTTTGTATGGATATAAGATAAACGATACAAATTATTACAATATCAACGATTTTCTAACAATCATACTTTTTACTATATATATAAAGTGTATTACATATCCGAGCAGAAAACAAAACAAATTAATGTGTTGGAAATTTTTAAAAGTGAACTTCTCCAACATTACGAAATATTGACAAATAAACAAGGCAAATATAAAAATTTCTACAATTTGGTTGCAGAAACAAATAATTTATCTTCCTAACTAAGATTTATAATATATCATAGTAATTTCTTTTTATTCTGTTACACATTATTTATTAGCAAAACTGTATGTTGTGTACTAACAAGTACTAACCTTATGAAATGCTATATACTAACGTCAACGAGACCGGGATAAGGTACCGGTACTGTATGCATCTCTAACAAATGTACATTCCAAATAAAATTATATAGAATTGAAAAAAAAAAAAAAAATACCCCATATGGTCCGGAACATATGCATTGGAGAGAACATTGAATTATAGAAAATCGAAAAAATGCATGTATTTCTGTAAAGAAAAAACAAAAAAATGTTTTGAAGTAATTAACCCAAAATACGACTTTTATTTTAAAGTTTAAAGATATCTTTAAGGGGATATTATATTGATATTAACTGTATTAATTTTGACTATTTTCTAATTAAAAAGCAGTGATGCTTGAATAAATGCTACAAAAGTATAAAATTGTACAAAGTCATTTTCTTAATGACAAACTGTAGTGCTTGAATTCTTGTTTCACATACTAGTAGACTAATTTTTTGATAAACTCTGATAGATATATATTATATTCATTAATGTAAAGTACCTTTGATGTGTACATTTTATTGATAAATAGTGCTTATGTTCTTGTTTCACATCGACTGATTTTGTAATTAACTTTCCTAATTTTTTCCTATTCTGTTGATTGGTGTCTTATAACTTTGATTTCGTTTTGCTCATGTATTAGTTACTATTCCTATTGTTGTGCTTAAAAAGTTTCTTGGGATCATAAATAGTGTTTACATTATAATGCTATTTACTATTTTTCATGAACATAATGAAATAAGTAAGTGCAACTTGGTCGACTTTTTTCTCTATTTATTGTCTCTTATTGATATTTACCATTTATTACAAGCGGAAACACACACAACATAACATAACAGTTTAAACAAAGACAAGAATATATATTTCGTTTAATAATTTGCAACATGTTATACCACCAGTACTCTAAAATTGCACATGAATTGAAAACTAAAAGGATATTTCATTAACATTTACCTGAAGTTAATTAGCTTCATGTTTTACAATCTAATCTGATTTAATCCCATGTATGTACAAGTATTCCTCATATTCCTACATGGATTCCTTACATTGTACATACCGGATAATAAAATGCAGGAATAGCAGGAATAAACCTAACAGACAACAAAGATTTGCAATTAACACTTCTGTTTTTTAAATGACAAACAATTAAGATAGGACAAAAGAGAGTAACTAACAAGGTACTTTGCTTTAAAACGGCACGTGAATATGTGGCGTCATAAGTTTCCACAGGTAAAAATGATAAACATGGATGTGCATTATATCATTTCTCCTAGAATCATTTGCTTGCCATACTTTCCCATTTTGAGAATTGAAATTTCTCAGATTTTTATCAAATTTTTATTTTTATGTTGGTACCTTAATTTGATTGTAGATTAACATTAATATATAACTCAACATTCGCTAGTGAATAGATCTATAAAGGTTTATTCCAAATTAGTCTTATTCGTTTATTTCCTCAACTGCAAAAAGACCGATAATCATGAATTATCTCTTGACAGTTTGGTCTATTGTTATTGTACATTAACTGTTTATTCTATAATCTCGACAAAGATGGAAAAATAAGGAATGAGTTGTAAGGTTAATACCACGTCAGCTGGAAATGACACTCTTTGTTACAGTACACTGTCTCATGATTGCATCTTCCGTTTATGAATATTAGTTAATTAAAAATCCAGAAAATGCTGGATATCTTTCCCCATAAATGTTTTGAGCATCTATTCCTGCCATGTGCCGTACAAAAATTGAATCTCCCTGTTTACAAGAAATCACTACGTTTATTGCTGCTGACACGCCGCTGGACATACCATGATTTTTGCCAATCACTTGATGATTTTGCATAATCTCGGTATGTAGACTACCAGTTTTAGAGAACATTGTGAATGCAAAATGATAAAGTCCGTCCTTTGGAACTGTAAAAACGCCAGTTATCTTATTATAATTATTTGTAACATCAGCTATAATCTGGTCGAACTCTATTCTTTGAGTCTGATGTAAAGTAGTATGGGAAGACAGAGTTACATAAAACCCAGGTCTTTGTGTGTGAAGTTCTGAAAAACATGAAGGTTGAATTTCGCTGTTAATGATGATCTATTTATCATGTTGTCAGAATTAGTTAATAATACATTAGTCATTTTAAAGGAATGCTACCATTGAGTATGTCTGAAAATAAAAATTAAAATATCAATATCATAATTCATAAATTAAGGAAGTTTTTTAAAAGGGCAACTGTAACAGTTTTAAATTATGGGTATGTTTCTTTTTGAGAAAAGATTTTCAACATGTTCAATAACTAAATAACATTTGGGCTGGAAAAGAAATATAGTGTATATGGAATTCTCAATGGAATTTGAATTTATTATTGTATGAACTTACATGTATCCTTCAAGTTACAGTAAATAAGAAAATTAAAACAAAACTATATGCTTTCGTTTGTATTTAAGAATGTTAGCTCCTCTTCTTTTTTTTTAATTTTTCCAGTTATTCGGAATTCTGTGGTTTTATCCGTGTAGTGCCCGCTTACCCCTACATTTCTTTCCATTATTTGATTACATATAGTTTTAAATGCCATCTTTGAAATAGTCATAAATTCCTTGTTATTTTTTCATAGTTTTTGAAAGAAAAAAGGTGCTAATGTTAATTTTATGTAAAATCTAGAGAGAATTATTTCACGCCAAATTTTCAATGGCTTATATCTCTAAAAACACACGGACCCTTCATTTCGTAAAACATGACGAAGAACACGTAGAACACTTGACAGTTCATGTTTCGGAAAGGCCAAATAAATAAAACGTTTAGACACGTCAAACCGTTAGATCAAAATAGGAGGTCACAACCAATGAGGTTATTTATTGATTAAAACATTAGGCTTGAAGGGTAAAACAGGTTAGTACAGAAGCAATGGACTACCTGTTTTACAAAAAAGATACACGAAGGATAACTTAATAATGGAACCATCTTCACGAAGGATAACTTCATAATGGAACCATCTCCACGCGAAGGATTATGGCATGGTATTGGTTGCAAAAATTTGATATTTTTCATTTAAATGCAATATTTCTTATTTAATTGGTATATTTTTTCATTTAAATGCAATAATTTATTTATTTGAATGGTATATTTTTTCATTTAAATGCAATATTTTTTATTCAAATGGTATACTTTTTCATTCAAATGGTATAATTTTTCATTCAAATGGTATAATTTTCATTCAAATGCGATAGATTTTATTCAATTGGTATAAAATGTCATTTGAATGCAATATTTTTTATTCAATTGGTATAGTAGTTTTTTATTTATATGCAATAATTGCATTATTGGAAATTTTTTGACGTCATAAGGTCAAATTTGCAACAACGTTTGTGATTGGTCGGAAATTGTTTGGATTTTTCCCCTTTCTTTCTAAACTTGAGTGACCGAGAATTAAAAAACGCGTCAGAATATCGCCCCTCTAACTAAATTTGGCGTTCGTGCGAGTCCTGCACTAGCTGTTAAAATCTTGTGGTCATAACTAGTATTTCGATGGTCAAAACGTTCGGTCCACTTTTCAAAAACCGTTTCATTGTATACGGATTTATATGCAAGTATATCGGTTTTTTTAAATAGATTAGACACCGTTGGTTTTCCCGTTTGAATGGTTTTACACTACTAATTATTTGGGGGCCCTTTATAGCTTGCTGTTCGGTTTGAGCCAAGGCTCCGTGTTGAAGACCGTACGTTGACCTTTAATGGTTTACATTTACAAATTATGACTTGGATGGAGAGTTGTCTCATCGGCACTCATACCACATCTTCTTATATCTATATACAACGTAAACCAGACGTTTCTCAGACTGTTTTCTTTTTTTAATAAATACTTTGCCGCGCGTTGTGTACTGATTGATAACTCAGTCTGGGAGAACAAGATTTATCTCAGTACCAGTTGTAATTAGGTTTGAGCAAACTTCCAGTAATTGCAAATACTCTTATGTCGGTGCTTTGTGTCTATTGTCTTAATGTGAGTTTTTTTTTGTGTGTCTCGTACCGATTTTTTTAGTTAATTTGCTGATTTGTGCAGGTTGTTATTTTATTGTACTGTTACACCACTGTCCCAGCTTCGAGATGGGTTGGTCACAAACATGTTGTTGTACTGTTACACCACTGTCCCAGATTAGGGGGAGGATTGGGATCCCGCCTCATTCTGTATGTATGTGCTTGTCCCAAGTCAGGAGCCTGTAATTCAGTGGTTGCCGTTTGTTGTTTTGTTATACATATTTGTGTTTCGTTCATTTTTTTGTACATTAATTCGGCCGTTAGTTTTCTCGATTGAATTGTTTTACATTTTTGATTTCGGGGCCTTTTATAGCTGACTATGCGGTGTAGGCTTTGCTTATTGTCGAAGGCCGTGCGGTGACTTATAGCTGTTGATTTCTGTGTCATTTGATCTCTTGTGGAGAGTTGTCTCATTTGCAATCATACCACATCTTCGTTTTTATATCCACCCTGCCATATTCTTTATTTGCCTGTCCCAGGGATAAAGCCTGTAGTTTTGTGGTTGTCGTTGGTTTCTGTCTCGACTCATATTTGATATTTTGTCAATTGTTTTGTTATGTATAATCAGGCTGTTAGTTTTTTCGTTTGAATTGTTCACACTTTTCATGTCGGGCCTTTTATAGACGACTTTACAGTATCAGGTTTTTGTCATTGTTGAAGGCCTTACGATTGTCTACAAAAAGCATTTGTCTACATGACGGCAAAAAGCTCTACAGAGCTTATGTTTGTAGTATTTCATGTAACCCGACTTAAAATAATTTTTTCTTATCTTATCTTATCTTATCTTATCTTATCTTATCTATAATTGCTTACATCCACTTCATATTTGAACTCCGGTGGATAGTTGCCTTATTAGCAATCATATTCCATCTCTTCATTTTTATATTATATACGTGACTTCTAAACTCGTGTTTTCCTGAACAAGCATGAAATAATTTTCACTTGGCGTTAATATTAGCAACAAACAATCAATCCATTTAAACTTGTGTTAAATAAGAGGAAAACCATTTGACATTTATTTATTTGTTGGGGTGGGGGACAGAAGGATTTCATATATGAATATGGTTACCTGGTAAGAGCTGAAAAATAGGCATGATTAGCGACAGATTGAAATGAATAATAATGCCCTCTCTTCCCTTCCCCATCCTTCATCTATAAACTTAAACTGACCACCACGGAATAGACCAATAGTGTTGAAAGTAGCGTTAAACACCAATCAATCAAAATCCCTTCCCTAGAATATCAAATGATCGTCCCTTAACGGTTATTGTCCATGTAGCTCTTATATTTATCCAGCTTATTGTCCTACAGGGGTGTCCTACTAAGGCTGTCATACCATAAAAACGTTTATAAAACAACTCACATTCTAATATATCTGCATTCATAAATTTATTAATTTCATTTAGACTAAACGACGCCATGTTTGTTATGTGCCTCTGCCGTCAACCTATCAAAAAAGAAGAGGCGGCAGAGAGCCAGAAGATCTTCCCAATGCAAAAAAAAAACAGAAATGGGCTTCTTCTGGCTCACTTCCGAAGAACAAAAAAAAAAATGCGCCCCATTGATATGTTTTAAAAACGCCTTGCCCCTACCCTTTTTTCCCAAAAAATGGCATTATTAAATATATAAACATATATATAATCATCAAAATTAAAATGCTATTGTATTTTTATAAGACCTACTTTATTACATGACCTGGGACTAATGACATCTATCTATAAGTCCTAGCATACATGAATTATTATAATATAAATATGTTTCTTGTTTTAATAACCACATATGATGTTAGGGTGTCAGTGAAAAAAACTATATGAATTAAGTTTTTTCATCCTACATTGAACTTTCGTCCCTAATGTTTAAAAAAATAGATAAGGGGCGGGACCAAACCTATAGATAACATAATAAAGAAATGATGAAATATACAGAATACGTTGATTGACTTTTGGTTGCCTTATGTCCAGTGGCAAATATGTCACGCATGTTTAGGACAAATATAATAGAGATCAAATGATAAAGAATAGAGTGAAATGGTAAAAACTAAAATATATAGAATTATAGAAACGATCTTTGATCTGAAACCCCTACCCTCACACACACACCATAACCATTACTGCCAATACTCGCATATATACCTCTCTATACAAATATCTAAATTTGAACCTACCCCCCCCCCCCCCCCCCCCCCCCTCCTCTAGACACCGAGGTTTTGGATCCGCCCCTGTTAAATGTGTCTAATTATATACATTTTGTACGGGTCTAGATAATAGATAAACGTACAATCATATAATTTGTTGGATACCTAATTATATTATATAATGTGTCACAAAATAAACTTGTATACCCCCCTTCCCAATGCAGTATTGAAAGTAAATCATTTAAAAGTCCTGAAAATAAAATATGTTTTGAAATATGCCCTGCATACTTATTTATGCAAAGACATATAGTAATTATTGAACTACTGTGGGACTTGAAAAAAAGTCTATTTAAGGGATTCGGAGACGAGAACAGTAAAAAAAAGCTCAGCAACTAATCTTAAGTGTAAAATGATTTGCAGCATAAGACATGAGAGCACATATTATAGATAGTATTAAATATGAAGTTCACGCCTCATATAGTGAATTCCTATGTCATAGGACTATTTTTGTAACATGGGTTAGTAACTGGTTCCAATTTATCCTGAATTGTCTTTATTAAAGAATTAGTTCCGGTGTATAACAGCTTATGTCTCTACTTGTGGGTTTCTGGTTCTGCTGTCGTAATTAGGTGGGTTTTTTCTACATGTAGTAAAAAAGAGGGGGCTTAGTCCAAATAATTGTAACGTCCTGGATACTTTTTATTCTTTTTTCATGTGTGCCTTCCTGCAACGTCTCTGAGGATCAAGCAAAGTAAAAAATGATATAGCACTAAAGAACGTCATGATTACATGTATCTGGACTTAGAAGGGGGAGGGGGGCTAGCTATGTATTTTTTTTTTATTTCAATGTGTAGACTGTAGGAGAGTTTCTTCAGAAAAGGTTTTCATTGGAGGTGTTTTTGCCATGCACGCAGGCATCTGTTTCTGTCCATGAACAAGTTGTGTGTCAAATTAATTATTATTACTTGTCATTCGCATTTTTTGCTCGTCCTGGCCATTATTGGCATTAACAGCCAGTGCACTAACTCGCACGAACGCCAAATTTAGTTAGAGGGGCGATATTCTGACGCGTTTTTTTATTCTCGGTCACTCAAGTTTAGAAAGAAAGGGGATACCGACCAATCACAAACGTTGTTGCAAATTTGACCTTATGACGTCAAAGAATTTCCCATAATGCAATTATTGCATATAAATAAAATACTACTATACCAATTGAATAAAAAATATTGCATTCAAATGACATTTTATACCAATTGAATAAAAAATATTGCATTTGAACGAATATTATACCATTTGAATGAAAAATTATACCATTTGAATGAAACATTATACCATCTGAATAAAAAATATTGGATTTAAATGGAAAAATATACCATTCAAATAAAAAAATATTGCATTTAAATTAAGAAATATACCAATTAAATAAGAAATATTGCATTTAAATGAAAAATATCAAATTTTTGCATCCAATACCATGCCATAAAGGATAACTTAATAATGGAACCGTCTCCACACGAAGAATAACTTGATTATGGAACCATCTCCACACGAAGGATAACTTAATAATGGAACCATCTCCACTTAAGTACAGGTTACTGGTCGCTCTTTCATTGATTAGGTAATCGTTCGCTTAATATTATTATAAATTGTGATAAGTTAATGAATATGAATGTTTTCTTAACATCAATCGGCAAATATATTGTGCATTTTGGGGACAAAAATAGATTTTATAATAACCAATAAGATATGTTGTGAAAATGGATGCCCCCTATGTATAAAAAAGGTGTGATTTAGATTGTTTTCAATAGTCGGCTTGGGGCGTTTGTGCTTTTTCATAGGACATTGGCGCTTTTTATGGACATTTGCGCTTCAATTTATAGAATAATGTGCTTTCAAAAAAGGACATTTGCCCATATTAGTATCATGGTATAGCTACAATATGCTCTCGACTGTTTATTTACCTGATTTTATCTTATTTAGTTCTTCACGTAACGCATTTACGTCTGCTCTAATTTGATTTATTTCTTTCCTGCATGCATTGTCTTTTTCTATCATTTCTTTACGAAGTATATTAATTTGCTCTTTCGTCGTATCTAATTCTACTTTCACTTGTTTAAGTTCATTTCTCGTCGTATGTAATTCTACTTTCACTTGTTTAAGTTCATTTTCCGTGGATTCCAATTCTACCTGCGCTTGTTTAACTTCCTTTCTCGTCGATTCCAATTCTACTTTCACTTGTGTAAGTGCCTTGTTGGTCGATTCCAATTCTTCCTTCACTTTCTTTATTTCATTTCCGTGTTGAAGTATTTCGTCTTTTATTTGAACTATATTTTGTTGTACAGTGTTTACATAAAATGCACCAAGCAAAACAAATACAGACATTAGCAAAACAACTAAATAATTCTCCATTGCAAAGTTTCAAAGCATACAATGTCCTTATTAGTAACATTAACGGATGACTGACATGTATAATTATTGTTTGAACAAAGAAGTTTAAAGTCCATGAGGGTCTGGCTGGTGGGATCTTCAGTTCTTTATTCTTTAGATGTTAACAATTTTTTCCCTTTTCTTTATTTTTGCCTATTATTCTCTTTTTTTGTATGTTTGAGCATCCCATCATTCTGTATTCTAATTTGTTTGTCCTATTTTTTTTATATTCTGCAATTTTTAATCCATTATTCTTTATTCTATTAACCACATCCACGCCATTTCGTGGTATGTATAATATACCTGAGTTTTGGGAAAAGATAAGCCTATTCAGTTTCACCAGTACTTTCAGAGTTTTTCTGAAGGTATTTCATGAGTTTGGGAACGAATAAAAACATTTAGGATCACCGACTTTGTAATGTCAACCTCAGTTTGGTGTTTTCCCAAAAAATAAACAATATTTGGTTGTTATTTAGATATTCAAATAAATTAAAATATTGAACCTACAAGCATAATTATTTATTTCACGTTAAACAAACGATAAGTATCTATCAATAAAAGATTCTAGAATTTAAGATTTTTGGTGTGTTGATCCAAAAAAATATAATTTATTTCATGCCTGCAAAAAATGATACGCAGGAGTGAAAAACATTTCAAGTATTAAACAATATATACCCGTGATTGCTTCATGCAAATTTCAAGAAGGTTTGTGCGTTGTGTACTCTTTCAAATAAAGCCCAAAAAGTATATGTCACCGACCTTTCAAAAAAGTTATTAGCGGTTTTCATGTAGTTTTAAGAATAGAGTTGTCTCTCTTCGGAACACTGAATTGGACGTCATAGAACAAGTGTCCCGCAAATATCGCTAATCAAACATTTGAAACCCACATTCAAAGTTCCAAGTATAACAACAATACATCTTCTTATTGTCCTCTTATACAAGATATTAAATTTATGTATCAGTATTTGTCAAGTACCAGTCTATTGCCGTACAGAATCAGTCGTCAGAAACACAGTCCGTTGGAATGCGAATTTGTTCAAAATCACCTTCTATTCCACTTTGAAAAGAAAAGTTTATTTCCTGCCTTTTTTCTATAAATTTATTGGACATAAAAAAGGGTAAAAGAATGACACCGACTAGCTTCTATGCTATAAATATTAGACAAGGTGTTATTGTTTTTGTTTTTGATCGTCGATTTCAGAAGTTTGCCGCAGCACACTTTTCAGTCTACGGTATACCATAATACGTCCCGAATATTCATTTCATTTATTGTTAATAAAGTAATTACGTAATTAATATAGTGGCATCTATCATTTCTGTTATTTACAACCTAATGTGAAAAGATTACCAACCTTTATTGGTTACATTCTTTGATTATGTATCAGTGTTGTCAAATTGTACAGTTTTGTCTAACCGGTTACTCGGAAAATCTTTCGACCAATTAACCGATTAACCGGTTGTTAAGTCGGTGTTTATAGCCTTGTCAACAGTACTCTACAAATACACAGGGCCATCCCTGGTGAAGTTTACTTTTAATAACTCAATACATGTACCACCATATCTACTCGGGTGTTTATAATAACTTCAGTCTGAGAAGATAAAAATCATCTTTATCAAGTCGAATTGACAAATTCTGAATCTTTCGATTGTTTCTTTTCTCTGGTGGAGTGTTTCATACGCGTGTTACTCGTACCACCCAGTATACAATTGATCTGTCAAATTATTACCATGAGGATCATTTTAAAATTCAAAAAAATATCATTATTGATTTTAATACAGGTTCATATCAAATATATTAAAACTGAAAAAAGCTCCAGTTAACCGGTTATCATTTTTGGTATTCGATATTTGGTCCTTCTGACCGTTAACCGTAACCACTGATACGAGTATAATTATATTATTAGAATTATACATATTATGACATTTATATATTTGACTATTTTCGTTCTATTAAAACAGCCATTGTTACTGATGTCCTGTTTTAAACCTTTACATTGGAAATGAAAACGCAGTTATATATATATATTGTTTGGTATTAAATTAATATTAAGATCCATTTTGTACTGGTGATCAATTTATTTGGCAATCGCCAATGGCAGTCAGCAGGGTTTAAGAACATCCGTTGTTCGACCTGTTAGTCAAATGCGTTTAGTTAAAATAAACTTTTTCACTATTTTGGTCTTTTGGAAAATGTTGTTTGTGCTGTATTTAGACCCCTCTACCTAGAAATTTGTTTTACATGCACACGTATAAAAATTGCTGTTTTTATCCAACGCAATCATAGGTTTGAACGTTGTTTTCAATTTAGACTTGTTTATACTTTTCCGTTTGGGCTTGTATTATATTTTCCTTCGGGTTTATATGATCTGTTCATCCTATTTTGACTCTTTAAAATTCAAGAATCTATCCTAAATTGAGGTAAATTATATGGCCTTCCAAATACCGTTTCGATCCCTAACATCACTGAAGAGACATTAATTGTCGAAATCTGGATATGGTGTATAAAAATATTTGCACCTCATGTTTCTTGTAAACCATCTAATCCACAAGTATATTGTTTTCTGTTAGGTATTAAATCAATATTAAGATCCATTTTGTACTGGTGATCAATTTATTTGGCAATCGCCAATGGCAGTCAGCAGGGTTTAAGAACATCCGTTGTTCGACCTGTTAGTCAAATGCATTTAGTTAAAATATACTTTTTCACTATTTTGGTCTTTTGGAAAATGTTATTTGTGCTGTATTTAGACCCCCTACCTAGAAATTTGTTTTTACAGGCACACGTATAAAAATTGCGGTTTTTATCCAACGCAATCATAGGTTTGAACGTTGTTTTCAATTTAGACTTGTTTATATTTTTCCGTTTGGGCTTGTATTATATTTTCATTCGGGTTTATATGATCCGTTCATCCTATTTTGACTCTTCAAAATTCAAGAACCCCCTATCCTAAATTGAGGTAAATTATATGGCTTTCCAAATACCGTTTCGATCCCTAACATCACTGAAGAGACATTAATTGTCGAAACCCGAATATGGTGTATAAAAATTTGTGCACCTCATGTTTGTTGTAAACCATCTCTTCCACAAGTATATTGTTTTCTGTTTGGTATTAAATTAATATTAAGATCCATTTTGTACTGGTGATCAATTTATTTGGCAATCGCCAATGGCAGTCAGCAGGGTTTAAGAACATCCATTGTTCGACCTGTTAGTCAAATGTGTTTTGTTAAAATATACTTTTTCACTATTTTGGTCTTTTGGAAAATGTTATTTGTGCTGTATTTAGACCCCTCTACCTAGAAATCTACAAGTATATTGTTTTCTGTTTGGTATTAAATTAATATTAAGATCCATTTTGTACTGGTGATCAATTTATTTGGCAATCGCCAATGGCAGTCAGCAGGGTTTAAGAACATCCGTTGTTCGACCTGTTAGTCAAATGCGTTTTGTTAAAATATTCTTTTTCACTATTTTGGTCTTTTGGAAAATGTTCTTTGTGCTGTATTTAGATCCCTCTACCTAGAAATTTGTTTTACATGCACACGGTTAAAAATTGCGGATTTTATCTAACGCAATCATAGGTTTGAACGTTGTTTTCAATTTAGACTTGGTTGTATATATATATATATATCTGACTCGGAGGAAGAAATCAGAATTCCGCATTTTAAAAAGAAGAGTTCATGGATTCCTAAACCTAGTAAATCTGCTACACTGGAAGATGTTATCTATAAAATCAAATCAGATGTTGTTCATCTAGCTAGCAACAAGTACTCGTCATTTTATAACACCTCTTCTGACGAGAAAAAAGCCATACAATCGCTGAGAAACCGAAATGATATTGTGATAAAACCAGCAGACAAGGGAAGTGCCGTAGTGATAATGGACAAAGCTAACTACATCGCGGAAGCAGAGCGTCAGCTCTCTGATGAGAGATTTTATAAGAAGCTTGACTATGACCCTACTTCCGAGTTTAGTTCCAAAATTATTACTGCGTTACAAACCATGCACGATGACGGTCACATAGATGAGGATACAATCGGATATTTAATACCAGAGAACGCCAAGCCTGGTCGATTGTATCTTCTTCCCAAAATACACAAGGTTAACAACCCTGGAAGACCCATTGTATCCGCAAACGGCCACCCGACTGAGAAAATCTCGGAATTCGTAGACTTTCATTTAAGATCTCATGTAGAAAATCTTCCTTCTCACATTCAAGACACAACAGATTATCTTCGTAAAATGGAATCCATGAACCCTCTTCCTCCGGAAACCCTCCTTGTCACTTTAGATGTCACCTCATTGTATACCAACATACCTCATGATGACGGAATACAATCGTGTAAGGAAATATGGGACTCTCGCAACACCTTAGAACCACCTACCGAATGTTTAGTCCAGCTGCTCACTCTGGTTCTGAAATGCAACAATTTCACCTTTAATGGTGAAAATTACCTTCAGATAAACGGGACGGCGATGGGGACGAAAATGGCACCGTCGTACGCCAATATTTTCATGGGAAAATTAGAGAAACAAATTATTTCAACATCTTTATCCAAACCTCTGTCCTGGTTCCGTTTCATCGATGATGTTGACATGAAATGGATTGAATCCCAACAAAAATTGGATGATTTTATCAGACATGCAAACAACGCACACCAGTCAATTAAATTTACATATGAAATTTCCAACTCCAAAATATCTTTCTTAGACACTACTACATCTATTCAGGACGGTGTCATATCAACAGATTTCTACTGTAAACCTACAGATAAACATCAGTATCTTTCTCCCCAAAGCTGTCACCCCAAACACTGTACAAAAAGTATCCCGTACAGTCAAGCTCTCAGAGTAAAGCGGATTTGCTCCTCTGAGGAGGCTGTCACTAAAAGGTTACAGGAACTTCGCGGTTTTTTTACCAAACGAGGTTATAAGAAATTGGACATAGATAAGGGATTTGCGCGTGCTAATAACAACAGCCGCAATGACCTATTACAGTACAAACAGAAGAGGCGCAACAAAATAGTTCCGTTTGTTTTAACATACAATCCCGCCTTCACTAACCTTTCACGTTTGATCCGTGCCAATTGGCAAACTATTGCCAATCACCCAAAATTATCCAAGATCTTTCCCAATCCTCCTGTCTTAGCTTTTCGGAGACCAGCAAGTCTGAAAGACTTATTTGTGAGAGCTGACGTCTCCTCTAATAAAAGCTGTTCAACTGCAGGATGGTGCAAGTCGTGTGGTAACAGACGATGTCTGACTTGCCAACAAATACTGAATACTCAAACATTTACTTGCCACTCCACTGGGTCTGTGTACACTATATTTTGTAATGTAACTTGCAAAACACAGAATGTTGTATACCTTCTTCAGTGTCGATGTGGCATGCAGTATATTGGCGAGACAGAACAGCCTTTCAACAAACGCATGAATGGTCATCGAAGTGACTACACCTGCAAGCCCGACCTCCCCGTAAGTCGTCATTTGAGATCACCTGGGCACGCCCAAGCTGATCTCAAAAACCTTACAATCACAATCATAGACCACAACGAGGGTTGGTCAAGGGCCGAAAGACTTGCTCGGGAAAGGTTTTGGATAAGAAAGCTAAGGACAGTTTCCCCAGAGGGCATAAATGAAAAAACATAGAATGAGTCACTCATTTTCCCTACCATCACTCATTTTCCTGACATCATTTGTTTCCAGTTACTCCGGCTTCCTTACTTGACTCTTACAGTTTTAAGGATTCTTTTGGAATTTTTGGAATTTTACTAGTTTAAATACCAGGGTTCTTTTCATTTGGTAGGGATATACAAGTACGCATCCACGTCCAACTTTTAACCTTAGCCCAAATTTACTATTATTTTTTCTTTTCATTATAAAACTGCTATTTATTTGGAATGATAAATACGCAGCCTCTGTTTGTCATATTTTACCAGCTTATATCGATCAGTGCTGTTCTTTTGGGAATGTATTTACACGCAGTTGTTATAACATCTTAACTGACGTCATTTTGGAATTTTAAAGTTGTGCCAGTTCATATCTATAATTACTATTTTCATTTCAGGCATGTCTTTGAGTCGTTTTTTGGAAATTTTAAAAATTTATTAGCGTCTCTACATATGATGTTCGGGTGAAACTGTTTCACTTTTTTTATTGTATAGAATTCAAGATTGCTATAGTTTAATAATCAGAATATATTTATCTGATTCATTTTACATCGTGCTCATATTGATGAAGGATATCTGTTATCCGAAATATTTATAGTTACATTTGATCGTTAATTGTCATTTTTTGGTGATGTTGTACCCTTTTAGACTGGTTATAAATTATATTTCGTAGTGTACTGTATCATATTTATATGATCCATCGCCCCGTAAGATTTATCGTTGGCTATTATTCTGTCATTTAATATATATATATATATATATATATATATATATATATACTTTTACTTGATAACGATATATAGATATTTTTTCTGAGAAAAGTGCCTGTGATTACACACGGTAAAATCAAGACTAAAATTTATGATCAACTAGACAAGTAGTTGTCTTCTCCTCGTGTAATGTTTCCTAACTAATATTTTTTGTTTTTCAGTTTTTCCTTTTTTAAAACTGGATAAATATGACAAATGTTTGATTGGTTTTTCTTCAACTAATTCACAACTTTTATAAACGTTGGGACAATTCAAAGATTGACATCTTTTGTGGACATATATCTATTGTTTAAGACCCTTATTTTACGCCAAAAATGTCTCTTGGTTATGTTGTCGGCTTACTGTTTCATTGACGCACACACACTTTTTTTTTTTTTATTCATACTGCAAAAATAAAAAGCCTTTGGTATTAATCTTTAAGTATTATTAGTTTTTGATTAAAATATCTGTTAAAGGTTACTTAATGATACGTATTAAGAAAGTTTCAGTTACTGGTCGTAATCAATAGTTATATATATATAGCTAGCCGCATTGATTCTATGACGGTTATTGTAAGATACAAAGTTCGTTCGCGAGTGACATAGTTTTCCAAATTGGTTTGGGGATTTCATGGAGTTTTATGTACGTTTTTACGAATTAGATTACGAAGTATATTCAACCACGTTGAACATGTTAAACCAAGTTACTCATACCACCGTCTCCTAAAAATAGGAATATAAACGACGTAACAATTATACCAATTACACTTTTAAAATACCAATGATTCTAACGCCTTCAAAGATATTTGTGAACCCAAATAAGCATTCTCGATTAACCCAATGTCAACCATAAATCTGAACCGCAATAATTATTCTTTTCTTCATATATTGCAGTTTCATGAATCTCTATAATACCAATATTTACAACAATACAGAGATTTTTCGTTTTCTAATGTTAATTTTCTTCTTTCGGACGGGGTTTACATTCTTTATCCCAACTAAACTAAAAATCTTTCCTAAATTCTTTATTAGATATAAAGATTTGGTTTCGAAGTTTAACTCTTACTGCAAATATCTTATCACAAATGGAAAATCACAACATATATTTTTTTAAGGCTGTGTTGTTTAATTAAAGTGCTCGAGAAAAGGTTATCTGTGGGTTTTTAATTACTGAAAAATTCGACAAGCAACTTTGTATTAGCCTATAGGCTGACAATACATATATTTTGGCATCGACAAGGTCGTGTTTTTTTTCGTCTTTTTACACTAAATCTGTAGGAAGTCTACTGATTGAAATTTAAGATTGGTTTATTGATTATACGAACTTCTTTTTACATCGCGATGACCGTGAGGGCATTCCGATGTATTGCTATCGCCTAGATTTCCATTACGTAACATTCGTTTTGGGTTTGTAACCGATCTATAAACATGATAAATACGCAGACATTAAGGAGTGCAAAAGTAACATTCCTTATCGGTTGTTATAAATACATCTCTTCAATGAATACTGATAAAAATATTTTTGTTTAGAACATAAATTAATAATATGAAAATGTTTTGTCGTTAGATATATATGTATAAGTAAAAAATCATTGATAATATTTATGCACACGTACCGAAAAATTGTGTTAACGCATGCGGAAAAATATCTCAAGAACGTTTTGCGGCAATCCCCGCAAGGACCGGTAACTCTGCATGGAAGTTTGTTTTTGCGGGAAATTATGAATGCCTACTCATATCCGATCTTTTAGAAAAATCGATTTTTTACAGAAGAGTGTCCACCATGCATTTGCACTGCACTATTATTAGAATAGTAGAATAGAATGATGCACAAATGGATGAAAATTGTATATACATGTAACTGTTATATTAATATAATATATAACAACAAACCAGTGTATACTGATTTGTATCACTACAATATAATAGTTATTACGGTGAGGTTGAATTCCTATCATTTATTCATTATCCACGCACGAACTTGTCTCAGAAAAAAATATATCTCTGTACATTAACCTCAGTTTCAGGTAAAGAGATGTGATTTGTTTCTGAGACAAGTGCTTTTGACCATCCACAAGAACTTGCGGTCATCCGATGTTCAGTACTTCAGTACTTTGATTTGAACTAGCTGTCAGAAACTGTGAGTGCTGTAAGGTACTGTGTATGTTCTATCGTTTTAAATTGTTGTTTGTTTTGTTGATAAGTACCGATATATCATTTCATTACATTGTGAACTTAATTTTTTGCAGTTTTATTCTAATCTCACTAGTGTTTGATTCAGAAAACATAAATGTTAACAGAAATCAAATATGCTAGATAGGCTTATTGGTTGAAATGGCTTTGACATTCTGTAAGACTAAATGTTTTCTTTTTATTGTAAGTTCCTTTATCGTTTCTATCATACCATATGGTTTTCCAAGAGACAATTTGAATTAAATCTAAATTTGTCACGAAAGAATGAATGCTCCGTTAAATAATAAAATTGAATAATGCATACTTTATCACTTGAAATGTAATATGTCACACACAGTGGATCCCTCACTTATCCCTGAAATCTGGGAAGCCATATTAGGTTTTTACTTCTCCCTGTGTAATAGGTTCCCAAAAATGTGGTGACTACTAACAGGACCAACTACAAAATGTATGCGAGACCCCTTTTCCAAATTAGCAATTATATAACAACAACTTGTAAGGCATAAAATTAGCAACAATAAAAAAAAACATTTGATATGATTTTATTAGCTTTCTCTCCCACCCCCACCTTTGATTTTCATTCTGTGGTGAACCTTGGATGTAGATAATAAATTCATTATCAGTTTGGCAGATTGCAGTTTCAATTGAGCTGCAGAAATACTAGAGAGCGGATTGTCAGCAAGAACCGAATTCCGGAGGTCAAAGAAAAAAACAAAAAAAGAAAAGAAAAAGAAAAAGAAAGTAAATTTGAGATACTGACGCGTTTATAAATCCATACTAATTTTCATTAAATTTGACCATCTTTTTTTACCCATAGCAGCTCCATGACTTAACATATGACTGTAGATATTTTCACAAATCGCTACGATTGTACAACAAGATTTGGTAAACTGGTGCGACCATGAGAAATTAAGCTCTGATTAGTGAGAGCGTAAGGGCAAACGACAATTTGTTACGTTTATGACATTTAGGTAATGTCCGTCTCAAGAATCTGTTGCATCAATTTGTAAAACCGTGTCCATGATATTTCTATTTTTTGTTTACTATTGTTGTTTTGGTGATGACTTATTGACATTTTTCTAAGATAACAATAACATGATAAAAACCAAGAAAAAGATCAGAGTGATTTTCAATGCAACAAGCCTAATAAGTCAAGCACTTAATATGTGTTTTAACTTTGATCAGCAACCTGTTTATAGACAAATACGATAAACACATTTCATTCAAACTTTAAAGAAAATTGTGATGCGGATCAATAATAAACAGATTCTTCTTTAAGCATGAATCGATTAATTTACTGTTCTTTATTTTCACAGGTTTTCTTAAAAATTTAAAGAACGAGAAGGAAAATCAAAAATGGTTTATGACTTCCGGTCTATTTTACATTTCTCCATTTAAAAAAAAATACTGTCAACAAATGAAAACAAAACTAATCTATTGCGTACATCTCTGATGGACTGTTGTCTCATTGGAAATCATGATACGGGTCATTTTAAAAAATGTAGAATTTTGAAATTGCAATATTGATTTAAAGTTACTTATTCAAACACCTCGTCATAAGCAAATCAAAACAAACAGTACGTATAGAACAACATATAAAAAGATGCAATATTGATAATGTCATACAAGAATATATTGAAACATTTTTTGATAGGTGGTGCAATATTTTGTCTCTCCTGTTACCATGTTCAAAAGAAATTTCGGGTTATTTAGAAAAGGTTTCGATAAAATTTTAAGCTTGTTTTTCGTAGCCAATAAGATGGTTTTCAAGAGTAAAAACTTCTATATATATTCATTCTGTGAAATTATAGATTATTTGCCAATTTTCCATGTTGTACTGAAAAATGCCTCTAAAAATTGGTTTTCAAAAGTTATAAAAATAACCACCAGTAATGCAAGTCTAAGATAGTAATTCATAATGTTCAGCATTTGTTCTCTCTTTCAAATGAACCCAACATCAAGTAAATTCCCGCATGTTTGTTTTCTTTTGTCTTTATTTTATTGGTAACAGGAACGTACGTTAATGATATATCACTATATTAAGTTCTATCCTGTTACCTTTTTGTCTATCCTGTTACCGATAGCAGTATTGCACCTGCAAATGCTAAATTGCGAAGATTTAGACGTTATCACCTTTAGATGAGTTCAAACAACGAAACATTTCATTATGTGTGCAACTATATGTTATTATAAACTTTTTAAAGACGTTTCTGTCTGCTATTGTCTATCCTGTTACTGTAACCTTGGCAACCATAGTAACAGGATAGACATAACAGGATAGACAAATTTCTTCATTTTTGAATGCTGTTGTGAAATAACTACTCCCTTTGATGAAGTGATAATGTGTTTCTGTTGTGAATTTGGTTTCCAACACGTTATTGCACTTTTTGCAAGTATAATATTGGTGTAATCAATCAATATGTTGGTAACAGCATAGACATGACAAAAAAGTACCCACTATTTTTTTTCACTAAATGTCTTCAAATTTCTTTTCTCTACACTGATATACAAGAAACGTGCTGTGTTAAATGTTTAGGTTACTTTGCGCTTTTGTAATCAACAATGACTAGTTCAATATTCATAGGGAGAAAAATTTAACGGCTGATTTAAGAAGCGGTAACAGGATGGACATGAACTTCATGTACGCTGATTGAATTTAGTTTGTAGAAAAAATGTTACATATAATAATAAAGAAGCTACGATTTTTCGTTAGAATTATTATTGACGTTCTATAAAAGTCCCTTTTGCACATATAAAGGCGATCAGAAAATAGGACAAAAATCATTTGAAATGTGTTACTCGGACACTGTACGCACATTAATTACGCAAAAATCGGACTTAACTATATTTTAATCTTATCAAAATAGATCTAAATCGTGTTTATTATTAACGTTCTGACTCATAAATCCTACAAAATTTCATTTAAACACTTACAACTGCATTTTCCATTAGAAATAAAAATTTTAGCATGGGTGTACTGAAAATTCGACATTTTTTGAAAATGACCCATACCACGTTTTCTTATTTTTACAATGTTGACCTACGTATTTCTCTAATAAACTTCTATGCAACGATTTAATTATAATCGTACAGATGACAAACGAACACAAATGTTACAGAGTGTTCGTTGCAGTTCAACGTTTTCAGATACGAATGCATTATGGGTAATATATTCAAAAGCGAACACCTATAAACGTTGTGATTGGCTAACAACACCATAAACAATGAAAATTAAAGCAAAGACGTGATGTTATTTCATTTAATTTATTTCATAATTTACGGTCCTCTTTTCTTCGAATGTGACCTACCGAATTAGACTTTTCACCGGGTTTGTACCTAAATGAGAAACACGACAGGTGCCACATGTGGAGCACGATCTGCTTAAACTTTCGATGCATCTGAGACCATCCCCGGATTTTGTTTAGGTTTGTGTTGCTCAGTCTTAAGTTTACTATATTATGTATTTAGACATAAGAAGATGTGGTATGAGTGCTAATGAGACAACTCTCCATCCAAGTCACAATGTGTACAAAATAAACCATTATAAATCAAAGTACGGCCTTCAACACGGAGCCTTGGATCACACCGAACAGCAAGCAATAAAAGGTCCCATAATGACTAGTGTGAAACAATTCAAACAGGAAAACCAACGGTCTAATCTATTTAAAAAACCAGAAACGAGAAACACTTATGAACCACATCAACAAACGACAACCACTGAACAACAGGTTCCTATATTGTATACTGTGGTTATCTTTAAGTCGTCTTTCGTTTCTTTCCGTGAAACTACTCCTTTGAACAAGACAATTTGGAGAAGACAAACAAAATGCAACTTTGCTTTACATTTGCACCCCCGCCCCCTGGTAGATATGATCCACAGTTAAAAATTGAGTCACTAATGTTTATGTCTTTATGAAGTCTTAAAGATCGCTCCAATTTATCAAAAACCTTTAGCAGAAACTCGGGTTTAAGATGCATTTTATTTATCGGACTCACTTGTAGATCGACCAAAGGCGATTCATATATGAGGCCAAAACAATAATACATGTGTTTCCGCTAACCCTACCTACCATAATTTGTAGTGCCTACCCTAACACTTTTTATGCCATTTTTGGAACAAGCACTGTTTAAGTCAGACTGATTCCCTTGTAGTAACCAGCCTAAAAATGTTTGTAAAATAAAATGATATTACCTACTACCTACCCTATTTTTTCAGCACCGTGAGCGGAAACACATGTATTATTTTTTTTGGCCTGAAGAAAACATTTTTCATATTTTACATCTCATTTAATTTAAAACAAGAAATGATTGTAACAGGATGCTGTTACGAAGTCTCCCAAACGAAGCTCCTATAATTCGTAATTCTAAGAGTCACCTGACATTGGGCAAAGTTCAGTGCAAATTGGTTTGGTCCAGTAAAGTTATATGCATTAATGATGCCTGGGTACTAACCCTGTATATCATTCAAATCATCTTGGCATGACAAACCAGAATAAATATGGTTTCGGGATGGGGATCTCGATCATTTACAAGATATTAGAATATTGGGGGTGGGGGAACCTCTGGGGACTGACCCTGTACATCATTCAAATCTTCGAGACATGACAAACAGGAATATATATGGTTTAGGGGTGGGGATATCGATCATTAACAAGATATAAGAACATTGGGGGGTGGGGGGAACCCCTGGGGACGGACCCTATATGTCATTCAAATGTATAAGACATGACGAACGGGAATATATGGTTTAGGGGTGGGGATCTCAACCATTTACAAGATATTAGAACATTGTGGGTGGGGGAACCCCTGGGGACGGACCCCATATGTCATTCAAATGTTCGAGACATGACGAACAGGAATATATATGGTTTAGGGTGGGGATCTCGACCATTAACAAGATATTAGAACTTTCTCAAATGACAGGGGGTCGGGATGACCCCTGGGGACTAACCCTGTATATCATCAAACCATCTTTGCATGACAAACCAGAATATATATGGTTTAGGGGTGGGGATCTTGACCATTTACAAGATACTAGAACTTTCTTAAATTGCAGGGGGTGGGGGCGATCCCACGGGACTAACCTTGTATATCATTCAAACCATCTTTGCATGACAAACCAGAATATATATGGTTTAGGGGTGGGGATCTTGACCACTTACAAGATATTAGGACTTTCTTAAATGGCAGGGGGTGGGGTGACCCCTGGGGACTAACCCTGTATTTCATTTGAAGTGCTTTATTGAACGATTCCATACCAAGGTGCACAACTTTACATGGGGGTCCTCATTATAGTAAAGTTCCATCAACATTGGTCCATTAAAATCCGAGAAACACGACGGACAAAATGTGTGGAAGAAAAATAAGAAAAAAAAAAAAACGTAGAATAACAATATGTCACCCCAACTCCGTTGAGGGTGCCATAATAATAATAATAAGAACTGAGCAAAACCAATAATTCTTCTGGGAGACTTAATTATAGCAGATGCAACACAAAGATGAATTGTAATGGCGGTGGATAAATAGAGAGATATTTGATCAATTTAAAAAAAAAAAGTGTGTAAGAAGATTAACTGAAATTGTAAAATCTTAAAAAGTTTGTTGGGGAAATTTATGATTTCTATGCCACGTTTGGCCGATCGACATCATGTAAAGGGTTATTCTTACGGTTGACCATAGAATATCCTATCGCCATACTAACGAAGAATGTCTTTGTTTCGAAAGAATGTTAACAATTACTTTTAAGACACTTATCGTATTGCACTAGATTGCGTGTTCCGCGCAATTTATGACGTTACTTCAAGAATTCTACTTTGAAATATATTGAACAAAACCCGTCAATGATGAAATCTTCTGCTGTACAGTCTATTTAATTATTGTGAATTTTATGTAAGGGGACGACCATTAGTTTTTTTCTGAGGTGGCAGGTGGATTTTTTGCAGACAGCATTTCCATTTTTCAAGTTACTACATGTAGGTCTGTTATTTATTTCGCGCAACACTGTAGCGCGAAAATCTATTTTCACTTTTGGACACACTTGTTTCCGACATTTTGTAGGACAGAATATTTTTTCCATTCTGTCTTTGACAAGATATTTTTTTCGGTTCTTACCAGGCTAGAATATTCATTTTCAAAATCCTCCTGCCCCCATCCCCTTCACAGAATATCAAGTGATTGCTCTCCAATATATCTTTTTGTTTTCATGAATAATGCCATTACTAGTAAAAGTCAAAAAGTAAAATGCTAGCCTTACAAATCAATTCTTCAAGACAGCTTTCTCTGTTTTTTAATAATTTATTTTGTAATCTATGGTTCATCAACATTGTTTTGGTTGTAAAAATCAACCCATAAACACACGCTGTTATCGGATATAGATGTTGACTGGGAATACGTCTTTTCGATCTCTCCTTTCCTATATCCATGGTTGATGCAACCGTCACCAGATTCAAAACGACGGTAATTTCCATATTTTCTCCTACGAGGACAGCTTAGGGTTACCTTACGTTGCCACAATGGTTGAACAGGCCTAAATGTATCCACGATGTTGTATTCAAACATACTTGGAATTCCCATCAAGTCCCGGAATGCATTTATCTTCAAAGAATCATACATTAATATGAAAAATAAATCTGTATTTTTTCTTAGTATCCGATTTCATTTGTTTTATAATTGCAGTTTTAAATACTTGGCATTTTTCTGGTTCTAGTATCAATCAAGATATCTTATTTATAAGATTTTAATTAGATATCGAGCAAGATCTGATAGGACGTATCTCTTCCTTTCTATGAGGGTCTGAATGGTGTTTAAAGAATAGAGAATAATGATCCAATACTATAGAAAATTGGACAACAACAAAATAAAGAATAGAGAATAATGGGGTGCTGAAATATATAAAGAATAGAGAATAATTTGCAAAATCTATAAAGAATAGAGAAAAATGCATGGCTTCAAAAGTTAAAGAATTATTTTAAATACATAATTGATGGTCCCATCAAAACCCTCTTTTATGCATAGATACTTACTTTTTTCAGTTTTAACTGAAAAATGCTAATGACTCAGCAAATTCTGAGTATTGTTCTTTATTGATTTTTTTTTCACTAAAAAGCAGTCTATCATATACAGAAGCTGAACAGATGGGCCAATTGGCACTTTAATGGGACTTAATGAGAGCAAGAAATATTCTTTAATCTTTTCTTTTATAGTAATTGAAGTAGTTAAATAATTTTGTTATAAAAAATATATATATATATTATTTACCTGGTATTCTGACATACAAATGCTTTGTTCAAACACAGTCCATATAATATCCTCTGTACATGGTGGTGTTGTAAAACTCCCACAATATCGGTACCAACAGGTGGTTGTTTCCGGGAACAGATCTAGGACTGGAAATTTGTCAAGAACTATCTTACTACCTGTAAATTAGATTATTGTAAAATACTTCATAGAAGGAACTCTGTTAATGGTATTTTTGTATTGCCTAATTATCGGCAAAAAATGTGTTTGTCAAAGCTGATTATTGTATCTATGGGGTTCAAATCAACATATCATTGACGGGCTAATGTTGGCCTATGGTCATGTTGGTAAGGTTGGCTGCATGGCTGTTGACCATATTTTAATATATTTTGATACTGTTTCAAATTATGCATGCTGTCGCCCCATCCAACCAACTACGCCCGCTTAAGCCTGTGTCTGCGTTCGCAACCATTCCCCCCCCCCCCCCCAAATTATTAACATGCAGCCAGAAATAACATGGTTCAGTGGTTTAATTAAAGATTCAAAATTAATTAATTATACTCCTTTCAATACAGGGTAGAAATAATCACCAAACTCACCAAAGATTTACATTTCATTTCATTTTCATGGTTGAAGGCTGGGGAATAGAGAATATGGTCACCTGAACTTCTCCCATGCATCAATTAAAAAACCATACCAGAGGCATACTATTGCCAGTTCATGGGTTTATTATATATAAATGTGCAGTCACGTCTTATAGGAATCAGAGCATATGTGAGGGCCTAGATGGCAGGTCTTAATTTCTGTATTCTTTTTTTTTTTTATATATATGCTTATTAATCTATTCTATTCTATGCGACCCATTATTCTCTAAAACTTTATTTTTTTTGTAATTTTTTACACCATTCTATATTTTTTGGTTTATTGTTCTCTGTCATAAAGATCTGTAAATCCAGTCCAGATCCTCTTGTATTGAGAGTGTCACGATCTCTGCATTCGAGGATATCACAATAATGGGATACGTATGCAATATCTCAAAAACTCTTCCATTAATCTCATGTATGACATTTGCATACCCCCTGCCTCCACCAACCCAACCCATGAGATTCCCACCCCACAGGCAAAGTCAGCTCTTTGGACTTTAGAACTGTCGTAAGCTTAAATAAGGAGAATAATTCAGCCTCTGATCAGCCTCCATGCAAACACTTGAAGCGTCATAACTTATTTCCGTTACACCTCAAGTGTGGATACACCCGAAGGATACAGCGGCCAATTAGAACATAAGGCAGGGTAGATAATAAACTAACTGTTTATATAACATGTTTCAAACATAATAAAATACACATCAAGCGTATAATCTAAGTAAATACCGACACAGCAGACCAAAGCCAATTAACTAATAAAACCTCAATGCGTTGACCTTAATAGACCAATTGATAAGAGAATTACTTGCGTGAACAATGATTAGAGATATACAACTAAATATAAATAAACCTTGACCGCAGATAATTGATAGCTATTAACGACCACTCTTATAAGAACGATCACAGACACTATACCATAATTACAAAAGTAGTTATTGTTGATATAAAGCCTGTAAACGTCCAGCAGGAAGTATTTCAGATACCCAGTCTGATATTGTTGAAGTACTCAAAAAATATAAACATGATAAAATAATTATTTTTATTATGCAAATATTTGGGTTTAAGGGCAACACGTTATGTTACAGAAAACTTCCTTGGCGTCATTGAATAAAAAGCGATGAATGTAAACTAACTGACGCCAACATTATACTTAACTATCCGAGCAGTGTGCGCGGCACACTGTGTGAATGCTTGAGGATATTTTTTTCTCTAGTATCATGTTATTCACTCAGTTCTGTCATATTGTAAATCAAGAACAAAACAAATTACATGCTACCTGCAGTTGACACAAAGCACACAGTATGTACATAAAATGATAGTGTGTTCTCAGATAATTAAGGATAATGTGCCGCTAAAATACCGTGCCTGAGCTAGCCACATATCTTTGACAGAAATGCGTCACCATAGGGGTATTTGCATACACGTGTGTGTACGTCTACCAGTCTACTTGTCTCAGAGTACTTTAGCAAGCCGTTCCCGAGCGGTATATAGCCTTACTTGATTTTCCACGTGGTACCGCATAAGAGTAAATCTTTGTGGGCATAGACCGACGTGAAATAGAGCTGTTGAGCAATCAAGATGAGACTATTCCTCGTTAAGGTACGTAGGCACCCTAACTACTCAGAAAATGTTCATAAATGTCTGGCCTTAACATTTATAATAGTAACATAACGTGAACCATAAAGGCACAACATCTTCGTAAAAATTTCGGCGGTGTTGGGGTGGCTGGAGGGTTGATTGGAATTTTTTGCACTGCTACTGCTACTAACTAATTAATGAAACTGACTGAATAAGCCTGACAAAGATTGAAAATTAACACGTGCACCAAGTTCATGAGACGGTTAAGAAAACATAGCCGTCTCGACCACAGACATCATAAATCTAGTAATAAAATGTGTATCGTCTACCTAAATAAATAATGGATTTTGACGGAAGCCGAGTCAGACAGAACATGAAACACTAATATAAACATCAATTAAAAATTTCTAAATAAATGATTCAGGTTTGGGCAAACTTACCACAGTTTACTACGAAAATATTCAATTACAATTACAACTAAAGCAATACACATGATCATAACAATGTATCACCCCCAGATTTTGGTGGGGTTCGTGTAGCTCAGTCTTTAGTTTTCTATGTTGTGTTTTGTGTACTGTTGATTGTCTGCTGGTCTTTTTTCTTTTTTAGTCATGGCATTGTCAGTTTATTTTCGACTTATGAGTTTGAATGTCCCTTTGATATCTTTCGCCTCTCTTGTATAACAAACGCTAGAGTAAACAAAACTCTGGTTCTCCAAGAAATAACTAAACTATCACTACATAATAAAAACGAAAGGATATGGGGTATCCATCCATGACACAAAATAGGTATGTGCACAGCAAAAAAGAAAACAAGAAAGCAACGGAACAGCGCTTTTATTGCTATTCTTCATCTCAGAGTCACAGTGAGGCCTTCAACACGGAGCAAAAAAAAAAAACAACTCTCACTGCAAGTTTAAGACGGCCTCTACCACCGGTTTGAGCGGAATTCTTTGAAAACTGACGATCATGCCACAACTGTGAAATAAAGAACAAAGCCATGGAGAATATCAACGCGAAATTTTTGAGTTTTATAAAAATTGATAATTACCACGTGGATCACTGTTTACATTTAACTCGGAAGAAATTATTATTCCGAGTATTCTTTATTTTGACATGTTTGATTGGCTAACTTGTTACCTGGATATAGGACGCTCATATATATTTCTTTGTTTCGGGATTCGCGGTACATTTGAAATTTATCGTTGAAATTATTTTCTCTGGCAGAGAAATCAAACATGTACTGTCATAATTTAGCCCGACAATCCTACTGAAGCGTGCAAAAACAATATAAACATTTAGACAACCACGGTCACATCGAGTTACATGTTAGATAACATGACAGGAAAAAACGTATGTAAAAGGCAAATATTTCGGGTAGACGATGTTAGTACACCAGAAACTCGGGCCCCGTCAAAAAGAACATACCGGAAAGTAGTACATATTTAAAACGAAATAGTTTTTAAGCAAAGGTGTCTTTAAAATTGATGATAACTGCCACAAGTCCTAAATTTGAATGAGGAAAATGCGCGGGTGAGAAAGAATTTAATATATTTAATAATTCTCAATTTGATTGATTAATTCAAATTGCAGCAATGATTATTATACAAATAGATTGCCTGGTACGTCAGCAAGAGCCTTATCAGGAAAATCTTATTACCCTGCAAGTAATTGGATAATATGCTGCTTGGATTAAAGATATCGAGAGCGAGGATCAGGTGAAGGTATAGTGGTATGGCGACCATCAAAATATACATGTTTAAGCTTAGATGCTGTATATATCTCATTCAAATAATACAAGTAATAACATATTAAATTTTATTCTGTTTAATTTTTTGAACAAGTGATTCAATCTTATCAAAATCTTTTGCTTTGGTATTCATTCCTGATGTGTGACGAAAAGGTTGTATCTGATTCACTTACCTGGTGAGGGTATGTATGGGAGCATCGACACTATTTTGTCATAATTAGGATTGTGTTTGCCAGGCTGCAACGAGAACCATCTGTCTTTGAATTCATATATATTCACAATGTAAAAACAATTATTAGCAAATGAGATGTTATTTGTATCACATGTATGCTTTTTCTTTGTAGAAATACTGTACTTTTATTTGTGTTGGGCTTAAATCAAATTATATAAGCACCAGAACGTTAATCTGATCACATTCAAAAAACGGCATGTTCTCTGTGCGTTGAAGAACCCTTTCACTAACACTTTGAAAGGATTAAGGATTACCTTGTACAAATAAAATGTCTGCTTCTAGTTATAACACACCCATTTACCCAATGCCAGGCGAAATTTTCCGCAAGTCGCCCCACTAGCAGACGCTTCTTTCTTATTTTTTTTCAATTTTTTCTCGTCTTGTGTTGATTTGCATGTGTATTTTTCTCTTCAGCCAAAAAGTAATTGATAATAAATTCGATTTGTGAAGGATAATTATACCCTACCTTCGTTATAAATGTGGTATTTAAAGGGTCACGTGTCACCTCTTTATGTTATCTGTTTGTTGTTTGTTTTCCGTCTTATTGGTTTATAGCTCATATGTCTTTTTATTCATTTGCTTTAATTTCATGTACACATAACTTTGTGAATTCTGTTTTGATTTTTTTTAGGTAACGAGATGAGTTAAAATGACCTTACATAAATTAGTACTGAAATCACTGCTTGTAATTCTACTGGTCCATCTCCTGTTGTGATAAAATCAAAATGGACCTGAAATACAACATGTACAATGCATAGGTTCAGGTAAAAGTCAACACACCAAGTAAAAGAACATTCACATCTTTAAATGACCTGTACGTTTGTGACCAACATTTGCATAATGTACTAAAAAAAGAATTGGTGAATGTGAATATTTATGAGTCTTGGTTTTTGTTTTGTTTTTGTTTTGTTTTTTAAAGGTGGAGAGGGCTCTCAATTTGTTAAAATTGAGAATGGAAATGGGGAATGTGTCAAAGAGACAACAACCCGACCATAGAACAGACAACAGCAGAAGGTCACCAACAGGTCTTCAATGCAGCGAGAAATTCCCGCACCCGGAGGCGTCCTTCAGCTGGCCCCTAAACAAATATATATACTAGTTCAGTGATAATGAACGCCATACTAAACTCCAAATTGTACACAAGAAACTAAAATTAAAAATAATACAAGACTAACAAAGGCTAGAGGCTCCTGACTTGGGACAGGCGCAAAAATGCGGCGGGGTTAAACATGTTTATGAGATCTCAACCCTCCCCCTATACCTCTAGCCAATGTAGAAAAGTAAACGCATAACAATACGCACATTAAAATTCAGTTCAAGAGAAGTCCGAGTCTGATGTCAGAAGATGTAACCAAAGAAAATAAACAAAATGACAATAATACATAAATAACAACAGACTACTAGCAGTTAACTGACATGCCAGCTCCAGACTTCAATTAAACTGATTGAAAGATTATGTCTTCATCATATGAATATCAGGCACAATCCTTCCCGTTAGGGGTTTAGTATCATACCATCATAACATATATGAGAAGAACATAACACGTGTCATGCCAACAACTGGTTTTTTTAAAATAAATGTGTTTAGTGCCGATGCAAAGACCCTATAAGTGAATCAATATTAACGCCAAAATATGCAATCTTTAATGACCTGACAACAGTATAGTAACTATATCCCTTCTTAATAAGTCTATTTAAAGGTTTTGTTATCTTCAGAGGTGAATACTGACATTTTTGTGCTTTATAAAGAATATTTCCATAAAAAATTGGATGTGAAATACCTGAACGTATAAGAAGTCTGCATGTTGAGCTATATTTACGAATGATGTCCTTATACCGATGATAAAATTTAGTAAATGTTTTGACTAGTTTGTGATATCGAAAAACCTGGTGTAATAATTTTTCAGTAATACATAAATTTCTCTCGTTAAAATCTAAAACATTGTTACATACACGAGCGAATCGTACAAGTTGAGATATATAAACACCGTAAGATGGTGACAAGGGAACGTCACCATCTAAAAATGGATAATTAACGATGGGAAATGAAAAATCATCTCTTTTATCATATATTTTAGTATTAAGCTCAAGATCGAGGAAAGGGCAGTGGTCATTTTTCTCTATTATTTTTTCCCGTTATATTATATTCTTTACTTTTTGACATCCCATGATTTTATATTCTTTTTGTTCTTTTCTCTTTATAGTTTATACTAATAACATTTTGTTTTTCAAATATTCGTCTTGTAGCGTTCCTGTTAAAGGTGTATCAAGAAAAGCGCTTAGTACGCATGAAATTATAAAGTGTAATTTTCATTTGATACTCTTATTTTTTGCCCATTATTCTCTATTATGTTAACCCATCCAGAACCTCATATAAACTGTGAGGATATGTTTAGGTTCATAAATTGATCAGTATATTTATATACATCTCGTCTGGACTACTTAAAAGTGTGTCGTCTAAAATATACAAGGAGAATAATCATAACCAAGTCTACTTACTTCCATGGCATATCGGTGTCCGTTTAATGTGTGCTCTGAACCCCATTGACTATTACTCCCCCAATGGAAATGAAATCCTTTAAGTTGAAGGGGTTCCCGAAGACCTCCTCTTTTAATTAGTGGCTGATGATCAGGAAAGTCTATTATAACTGTACAAACAATAGAATATACTAAAAAGGTTAAAAATTAAGAAAAATAACAAGACAATAAAGAAAAAAGAAAAATATCACCTACAACAAAAGTTTTCTAACTTATTACAAGTATAATTCAAATTCGATAATAATTTTGTGCATATTTAAGATGCAAACTGTCACGAAGAATATTAGCTTACATAAATATTTTTTTTAAAGAATATGTTTACCTGCATGACCATTGTTTCCCATCTCCATTTTTACTCCTTCTGTATTTTCTAGATCCGAGAAGTCAAACGGGACAATTCTGTCGTTTTTTACCACCTCCTTCGTTTTAATATCGACAGGTGACTGCCTTCTACCAATGCACATTTCATTGTTTTCCAAGCAATGCCAAAATGATGGCGCTAGAAAAAAAATAATGACAATAGATCTTTGCAAAAAGGTATTAAAGAAAGACTGATTTTTTTTCCTTTTTTCAATCACGGTTACTGTAATAAGAACCAGTAGCACAAAGTCAATGTTCCCTGTTATTACTTTTGGATTTGGTTATTTTCCTCTTGTTTTTAAATATTGCACATGCAAAAGAAGAGGTGTGATTAACAATTCAATTCAAATCAATTCAAATATTTATTGCCATATAAACTTTAAACATTAAGTTTGTGACAAATACAAAATAAGTAGACAATATGACTAAAATTCACATATATATATATATACGCAATCATTCAATTACAGTAAATAGTCCAGTGTCCCCTGTCCTCAGTTCTAATGACATTTTGATGTAGGACCCAATTTATTTACTTGTGATGGTGTTGATGGATTGAATATAAAAATCCCCCTTTTTTCATCAGACAAATCTTTAAAAGAAAAGTTTAATTCCAAATTGTTAAAAAAGTTTTTTCTCAGTTCCCTATTTAATTTACAATCTAATAAAAAATGTTTTTCATCTTCTAATATGTTACATTTAAGGCATAATCTCTGCTCTCTAAGAATATTAGAATGTCTTTCTTTTTCTATATTTAAATTATGGTCACTAATTCTTAGTTTTGTTATTAATTTTCTGTAAGTAAATTTGATGTTCTCAAATAGTCTTCAAAAATAGATTTTGTTTAAGGTTCTTATATAAATAAGTTAACTTTTTTCATCAATGTTTTGCATCTTATTATGAATAAGATTGTGTTTATTTATAGTCAATGATTTCAGTTTTAGGTTACTAAGTGGTACCATAGACATGTCTTTGTACAACAGAGATGGGGTTCACTTAAACACGAAGGGAGTAGCGAAGCTTTCCATGAATTTGGACATAATCAGAAAGGAGAAACCAAAAAAACAGGACGCTATGGAGAGACCCCCTGTGTATCAGAAATCCAGAAGACAATACCACTCTGAATCGGGATATGACGACTCTAGAAAGCAAACTGGCGAAACTCGTTGTCGGGTGCATCCCCATCTCAGTGACAGCAAACCTTTAAGGTCTCATAGGTTTGGAGACAATTCTTATATGTATAACAACGGTACTTAGTGGTACTTCATGTTGGTATTGTGGTGAGCGGAATCATACTTCCGCTGTATGTCGTCATGGGGCGCCTGTCACTTGTCACAAATGTAACGGTGAAGGCCATAAGGCCAAGTCCTGCATGTATTAGGTTCTTGGCCAAGAAGCGAGCGCCGTAATTGACGATAGCTCTTGTGAAGCAAAGGTCTGTAAGAAAGAAAAGCGTAAACATAAACGTGGAAAAAAGGTAAGTACACGGCAAAATCTATATCTAAAATAGACTTTTTAAACATCCGCGGTGCCACCAGTAAAGTACACGAATTAAACTAGTATCATCTCTCTAATCATAACACTACAAACCAGTAAAAGTCTGAAATGGCCTATATCTGTACTCAACTGTACTGATTTTTACTGGACCAGTCTGAATTGGTCTGAATTTTACTCGACATTACTCGACCCCAGTCTTAACCATACTCGACTGTACTGATTTGTACTTGACCCTTATCTTTGCCATTGAAAATAGTCTGAACTATTACTCGACCAGTCTGAAACAGTCTTAACCCATTCTGGACCTGTACTCGACCTATTTTTTTCAGTCTAAACCATACTCGACCAAAGGTCTGAACAATACTCGACCAGTCTGAACCATACTTGACCAAATAACCTCTACTTTTTCTAAATTTTAACTGTTAAAATAAATTTCTTTTTAACTGACATGACAACAGCCACAATAAAATAAAGATATATTATAAAAACAGATTTTTACATTCTTACATGATTCTCAGATTTATAGAATAGAGATAGTTAAATCAAATTATCTTTAATAATTTAATTATATTAATTTTAAAGTTTTAGAGTTTTGTTAAAAAAAGATTTTCTTTTAACTAAAAACCACACCTATACTGAGAGAAATTAAACCTTATTAAGGTACTTCTTATTTGGCATGTGTTTTTTTTTTTAATTAATTTTCCTAAATTCCTAAATAAAAACTACATAGGTTTCATGGTTACATACAAAAAATGTACAATAGTTATATAATTATCTTTTTAATGAGGTAACAACAGCCAACAAAATCACTGAAATTGTTTAACCTTATTTTAGAAATATATCTATTATTTTATACAAACAAACCAAGTTTGTATTCTGTTGTCTCGTATAGTAATATTTTTCTGTAGTCTCATATTTTTAATTTTTGCTCCAGTCTAATGTTGTATATTTATTGAGTCTCATAAAGTGAAATATTGTTTCTGTACTTTTTGTGTGAGGTTGTCTAATTCTTGTATAGTTGTTAGAGTGGTCTGCAAAACTCCTTGTTTATGCCTCTAGTGTCAGTGATCAAAACATTCCAGGTCACCAGTGGAAGGCTTACTAAATTTCTAGAGACATTTTTATTTACCTTTTCCAAAGATCAAGGTAGGTATATGCAAGCCTTCCATTGATAAGATGAAATGTTTAATGGTCACATCAATCTATATTTAACTGATGTAACTTTTCAGGTAAAATTAAGTTCTGTTTGTATTGATGGGCAAGTCCTGACATCCCACAATTATTTACAGTAAAACTCTTCTAATAGAGCAAATCTCAATTAAAGTCCCGATCTCATCCTTGTAAATGAACAAATACCAACTCCGAAAAACTATACCAAATGTCACAAAAGGGGTATCTGTGTGTAAAACAAAATCATAGTCTCAGCAAAATCATACTGGCTTAAAGCAGAAAAATATTTTAGAATGAATAATAATTTTATTATAAAAAACAATTAATCAATCTGGTTTTGGCCCTAGGGAAACACTCAGCATACAAGACAATTTTTGAGTTCCTGCCTGAGCAAGTCAGCTTGCAACCTCCAGTGTGAGGAAGAACCTGCCTGCCCGACAATACGCCAGCCGGGGAATGTGAAGCGAGGGTTCTCCACTTTGGTGATGAGACTAGGCGTCTCATCTGAGGCCGGGGAATGTGAAGCGAGGGTTCTCCACTTCGGTGATGAGACTAGGCGTCTCATCTGAGGCCGGGGAATGGGAAGCGAGGGTTCTCCACTTCGGTGATGAGACTAGGCGTCTCATCTGAGATCAAACTGGCGCTGGAATAAATTTGATAAAATTTGTCCCCGAAATGCTTGGGGATGAATGAAATTTTAGAAATAACCAGTGATAAAATTCCATCAAGGAATTAAAATTAATTAAAAAAATATATATCACTAGTAAAAGCTGAAAAGTTTCCCTTGTCATGAAACATTATTGAAGGTGTTAGGAAGGTGGATGGTGGGCGGTAAATTAAATAATAGCACTGTAAAACTATATCAACTAGTCAAGACTGCTATGAACCAAGAAAGTGATTATACAAAGACCATGCATATGGCTTTACACACAGATAGGGTACATCAATCATTCAGTTGGAGGAGTCTGACCTCACTGACCTTTAGATAATATACTAATTGTTGTGTAATTAATTTTTTATAAGATCTGGTATCATAATCTGCATTTCCTCACCAACAGAGATTATTTATGACATGTATCTGATTAAGAAAGGATTAGTGTGCCTCCTAGTGAGATTCCAGTTGTAACTTCAAAGTGTCAAATGCCAGGAAAATTAACCTCAAGATATAACAAGTGGTCTGTGTATGTTAATTAAATGTATCCAGAAAGTCAGCATCTTTATTATCACATTAATTATAAAGTGTAAGCTGGAATGGCTGTTTGTATAAACAGTACTTATATTACATATAAGTACAATATATAATTTGGGATATATTATATACAATATAAATCAAAAAGGGATAAAAATTAAAGACGTTAATAAAATAGTTCTTCTGATTAGTGATGAAGTACATGTATAAAGTAATACCTCCTGCTTGGGGCAAACTCATGAAAAAGATCACACCTGGTCAGAGAGTATTAAATTCTAAATAACATTCATTCAAAATTGCAACATCCTGTGAAACTTAATCGCAAGGCCTTTTGAATTCACTAGATAAGTAATACACGAGTTTAAGAAAAATAGGGCTTTCTTTTTACCTGTAAAACACACATATGTACTGAGGTAATTAAACCTTATTAAAGTGCTTCTTGTATGCCATGTCTTTAATTTTGACAAAAATTATTTAAGGAATGACTGTAATATTTTTTCTGTCTATGAAGAAATAACATAAAAAATGTGGTGCACACTGAATAACCCGCGTAGCGGGTTATTTTAAAGTGTGCACCACATTTTTTATGTTATTTCAATAGACAGAAAAAATATTACAGTCATTTCTTATAATTTAATTCTAAAGTCCATTTTAAACCGGAGTAAACCATGAAAAAACGTTGATGACGTCGAGGTCACATGACAAAATTATGTCTATGAGCTGATAAACAAAACAACGTCAGCCAATCATAAGACGCGTTACATCCAAAATTAAATTATTTAAATTTAATTGAAATAAATTTTTACTGTAACTTTGGAACACATTTCCATTTTTAAAAGTTTATCACAGGACTACTATGGAAGTTCTATTATCATGATTATATTAAATTCTTGGTTTAACAAAACAAAGGTGTCATTTTTTAAATTTATTAAAATTGCTTTATATGCTATTTTATATATATTTTAATAAAAAAAATGTTCACTGCATTATTAACTGAACTCAAGTGACACCATAAATCTATACGAGGCTTAAGTTAATGGTGAAAATTGTCCAGTAACCATAAAATATATCTGAAACATTAAAAAAATTTTGAATAACATTGAAAATATTAGTCACAATTCAGTTTTGAGATTATTTGATCAGCTTGTTTTATTTTTATTTTAAAGGTGATATATATGTATGTATATAAGATTAGTGTTGATGAATATGGTGATGAAGTTATTTTAGGTTTATTGTGAAATTTTGGTTTCAATGCTATATTGAATACATTTTTAATTTCAAATTATTGTTCAAATTTCTTGTCAGTGGAAATAGCTGTTGTTAAAAACAGTTCCTAAATTGATGAAATACAATAGATAGATACAAAAAATAGGTCTAGGTTGGTTAAGACTTGGTCGAGTATGGTTCAGACTAGGTCGAGTATGGTTCAGACTAGGTAGAGCATGGTTCAGACTAGGTCAAGCATGGTACAGACGCGTATAAAATGGTTAAGTACTGGTCGAGTAAGGGTCGAGTACAAGTTCAGACTGTTGAGTATGGTTCAGACTACAGTCGAGTATTATCAAGTAAATTTCAGACCAATTGAGACTGGTCGAGTAAAAATCAGTACAGTCGAGTACAGATATAGGCCATTTCAGACTTTTACTGGTTTGTAGTGTAACGTAAGTATATTTGGAATGGTCGAAACCTTTTTAAAAACTAATGATAGACCAGCTAAACTTGATCATGCTTATACATGGATTGGTAAATGCAGGTTATCAGTCAAAGAAAAAGGGGGCATAGGTCTTTGTATTAAATCAGAACTTCCTGTCCTTGACGATAACCTTCTTGATAGTAAACACGATAAACATGAACGTTTGTGGGTTCTATCTAGAATAGGTAATATCAAAACAGCTATTGCATGGAATTGCATATTTTCCAAACGATTGAATCGATCGACAAACAACCGATATTCTCATGTATGAGCTTCTTGAAAATTGCTCAAAGTTAATCCATTCTGGTTATGAAATTTTCCTTATGGGTGACTTTAACGGAAAATGTATCAAAAAGTGTCAAACCACAAACTTTAATATCATGTATGAATTAGCGTCCTATAATGGAAAAAGGCTTCGACAGTTTATAGAAGCGAGTGACTTGCTTACTGTAAATTGCCTCCCCATTTGTGAGGGACTTTCTACTCGTATTTTGAATAACCAAAGGTCCGCAATCGACTACGTTCTTTTCTCTGAAAACCTTAGCCGTAACGTATCACGTGTTAAAATAGATGAAAATGACATTTTTGATCTACACAGTGATCATGTCATTATACGAATCGAAATAAAAACTAACCCGCGGAAAATAAAAAAAACGAACCTAAGAAACCGGCCTTCATTCGGAAAATAAACGATAAAACTGATTGGAATATTTTCCAAAAAACATTAAAAGCTACTTTAGGGCATCTGAGCACACTTTGAAAATGTCTTCGGATATCAATACAATTTGGGATGTAACTAAATAAAGTCCGTCCTTGATGCTGCTGAATTTTCTATCGGAAAAGTTAATAAATCAAATCGGTATCGTAAGTTCTGGGACAACGAACTTGACATTTTGATTAAAAACAGAAGAGAAAGTAATAGCTTGAAAAGAATTCATGACAAAACTCACGACTGTAATAGTGAGACTGGTAAGATCTTAACTGACACTTATCGTGTGCGAACAGCTAAGGTCCAAGAAGCTATCAAAAGAAAAGCAAACACCCTGAAATTGAAAGAATTTCATGACAAATGTATGAATTCTTCCAATAAGGCTAGAGGATTTTGGGACATTTTACAAGGCAAAAATAATAGTATTGCCCCTCAACAGATTATGAACCCCCAAAAAAGTCCGAACTATTTAGGGAAGAGAAAGACATTAGTGCTGTTTTAAGCAGCCATTTTAATTCTTTTGGTAAGGATTCCCCAATAAAATGTAATATACATGATGAGGTTAATGACTTTCTCTCGAGTATTGATAACGACGAAGTTTATCCCGTTTCAAATATTTCAGTAAATATAGGTAGACCACAAATTGCTCTAATTTTAAGGAACCTTAAGTCGCGTAAAGCTAGTGGCATCGATGAGATTCCTAATGAATTCTTAAAATTTGGCGGGGATGCGCTAGTTGATTCACTTGTTGATCTTTTCACAATAATATCTGACCTTGAAACTGTACCTGATGATTGGAAAAAAGGCAAGGTCTAGGGAGCATTTCGAAAAAACAGAAGATAGGTATTTGTTCTATTCGTAAAGCTAAAAAACATAAAACGTTTCTCGCTTTCCAAGACCTGTCCAAGGCTTTTGATAGAGTCTGGCGAGATGGCCTTTTCTATCTATTGTGGAAAAATGGCATTCAAGGCAAGTGCTGGAAATTGCTCAAATCTCTTTATAGCAATGTATCAAATATAGTATTGTTTGGTGCCAGTGAAACATGTTTCTTCGACCAAGAATTTGGCCTGAAACACTTTTTTCTGTTTTAATGAATGACCTCGTAGGTATGCTTGAAGCCAGTAATTTGGGCGTCGAGCTCTCCTCACAAATTTTGAACTGTTTAATGTTTGCTGATGATGTAGTCATTATCGGGAAGTCCGAGAAGGACCTGCAGTGTCTGCTAGATATAACAGCCAAATTTGCATCAAAGTGGAATTTAAAGTTTAACCCAAACAAATCCAAAATTATGATAGTAGGTAAACGCTTAGATAAAACTAAGAAATGATACCTAGGAAATGAGCATTTGGACGAGACTAATGAATATAAATATCTGGGAGTTTATTTTACCCGCTCTTTGACCTTTGCTTACCATATCAATCATTTCTTAATAGATATTTTCGTGCGCAAACTGAATTATATGACTAAGCTACTTAATGAGCACGGATCTTTTGGGGATGCTCTCTGGAACTCGGTCATCCGACCATCTCTAACACACGGATGTGCCGTATGGCTACTGTCATCCGAATCGAGTCAACAAGTACTTGAAACATGGCAATACAAAACGGCGAAACTGATTTTTAATACTAAGATGAATATCCCAAAAGCTGCTCTTTTCCTAGACTTGGGATGGGAGCCAATAAACGATTTTCTTGATAGACAAAGGGTGTGTTATTTTTCTAGGATTCAAGGCCTTGACACAATAAAATTATGTCGAATTGTGTTTGAAGAGCTTAAGTCCCTAACGCTTCAAAGGGGGTAGAATTATCCACAATATATGATCAATTTATTTAATATGGTTGGTCTGGATCACTTTTACCAATCGAATGTTAACTCTAATATATTTAAACAGTTTCTTTGAAGGTTTGTTCGTAGAAGGGAATATCAAGAAATAAATGATAAAAGCAGTCTAGATATTTTCTCGAAATTTAATTTTGCACAAAGAAGGCAGCCCTGTGAATCTTAGCGAGAGTCCCACTTGCCAAATTTGTTTATGTAAATCTGACGAGTCTATTGAACATTTCCTACTAGAGTGTTCTGGATTTTCTTCAATCCGAAATAAATACTTAACTGATATAAATGAATATCTAAGTTCTACTTTCCCGGGCCTCTTCTTCACAGAGTTATCGTCCTACGATAAAATACAAGTACGGATTGGTGATTATTTTTATCAGGTTGATCCCTATATCAGTAAAACTTTTGACAGTTTCAGTAAAAAAATGTTGAACGAAATGTACTCTCAGAGATCATTGGTTTTGGAACCTAAACTTTAAATGTTATCTGTTTATGTAATATGTTTCACGTAACTCTTATTTTAGTTTTTATTTTTATGTTGTACATAATTTGTATTTCTCTTATGTAAGATGTTTTATTTTATAATGTACCAATTTTTAACTCTGAAAATGACATATGAACATTTTAACTTGTCTGTATATATTCATTGTATATGCTGTTAGACGCATTTGTGGATACCCCGTCCGCAAGTGCCCCCCTTGTAAAGGGGTAGTTTCTAAATATATATATATATATATATATATACATTGTAGATTGCCTAACAATGTAATTTTAACACACTATTTAGTATGTAAATATAAGAATGTTTAAAATATTTACAAAATGATGAAAATAAACGCAATATTTCGCTAGACTAACTAGCTTTATCAAGCGTGCATCTATCCAGGTGAAATCGGATGTAGATGATAAGAAACTTTTGCAGCTCAATGTATATGTTGCACTTGAATTTAGCTGCCTTGAAAATAATACATAATTTGGATGAAGTTCAAGATTTTTACAAAATTGGTAGTTGAAGTTAGCAACGTCCATTGGCCAATATTACAGGATAAAAAGGACGATGCTGTGTACTAAATTATTCTTTATCTTTCCTGTATCTTTTCTCATCTTTTTCGTTAAGACCATCAGGTTCTAAAGTGTGGAGTTGGTGGATCCAAAAATTTTCTCTTCTCCTTCTCGCCGTGGTGTCCCACTCGGTGTTGACTTCTATGATTTGGAAGGTAACATTATCAAAAGAATGTTTCGTTGAACGAAGATGTCTTGTGAGAGGACAGTTTTTGTTGGTTTTGTACCATGAACGATCCCAGTGGGCACTCGACGTTGTAACAACGTTGAAATTTGGTTGAAATTTGGTCGTGACGTTGATCAACCTAAATTCAACGTTGATCTAACGTTATGGTATTCAACGTTGACTTTACAATGTTGTTTCAACGTTGAATTAACGTTGTTAAAATCAACGTTTAAACAACAACGTTGATTTAACGTTAAGTTAACGTCAGTCATTCGCGACAAAAAAATCTCATTGTCAAAATTGAGGGGTACAGATATATTTGATGAGCAGATCGGACAAGGGGCAGTTTAGTAATATAAACGATTTGATAATCAGTGGCTAATCCAGAACTTTTTATAATACTTATAAGGGGGTCCACTTACTGCCATAACTTTAGCATGAGGGGGCTTCCTTCTGTCATCAGCTTCCATGATCTCTATATAATCAACCATTTTTTCCCACAAAAAGGGGGAGACCGGACTGTTTATGCATGGAAAGGAGTTTTGCGCAATAACAAGGAGTCAGGAGACATCAGCAATAACACATCTGCTTTTTCCCTTTAATTTTTTTTGTGTTTATTTTTTAGGTATCTTTTAAAAAAAACTGTTGAAATCAAATATTTAGTAATTTGTGATTGATGATTCTCTATTTTTGGGGGGAATCTCAAAGCCTGTTCATGCTATTTTAATTATATGTATATCTGTATGAATATGATATGTTCTTAGTTTATATGTTTAAAATCAAATCATTTTTTAAGTTGCTTTCTTTCAATTGAATGAATAAGAGAAATCTTCAGTTTATTTATATTATTTATTTTTTATTGATGAATATTTAATATATATATGATCTAAAAACATCATCGATGTACAATGTATTCAGTATAATAATTGAGTAGTTTTTAAATTTTCGCGGTATTTCAAGTTGAGTTCCGAAAATTTTCTTTCGGATGCGCACGCAAGCACGCGCACCTCGATTCAACATCCGTTTAGACATGTTAGAAAATTTTGAAAATTAACCTCGAGATATTATCGCAACAGACTGATAAACAAAGTGAAAGGAATATAAAGACAAGAGAAGACTTTTCTGTATAAACCTCTTGATATTAGTGTAAGTATATTTTACAGTTAGATTAAGGAAGAATCATAATATATGCAAACACATTCAAATGTTCAAATTATTTATCTGCATGTTTACCATGTTTACGTTTACAGAAATTGTGATAAGGTCTTATCTTACTGAATTTGATTCATTTTCGTGTCAAAACAGTTTAATGATTTGTTTGCATATATCCTCCAATTAGCGAACTAACATAAAACATATGGCTAGCCATGTACAGAATCAGTAATATCAGAAAAGGGGGAGGGGTCATCGAATACTAGCCAATTCGTTCCAATACAACTCGATATCATATAGGGTGTGTTTGACACACACGGAAATGGTCTGCTCTTAATTACTGTTTTGGTCTTTTTGGTATTATCGTAAAATATCAGTCATCTTTGTTCGTTTCATCTGTATATGAACATTATGTTTATTGCAAAACACAGATCTGGTTAGAATTCATGCTTTGACTTGTTATTGATGTAAGCTTGGACAATTGTTTCAAATGGACATGTTGCGTTTTATGATTTGAAATATTTTTTTTTGTTATTGGTAGAATTTGATAACATTTCCGGCTTTAGTACACAACTTTTATTAGGTAATTCAAATTTATGTTCTTTCTCTTCCATGCTTTCAGATGCTGTTCTAGTCTGCCACAAAGAGATAACAGAATCCAAAATATCTAAGCAGTGTACAAGACATTTGAAGTGTGCCCCACAGAGAGCAGAACGAGTTGCCAATCTAAAGATTAGATCTTTAAAATAAAATATTTTTTTCATTTTAAAAACCTCTTTTTTTTAATTTCTATAGTTAATTTAGTGCCAGTAAAAAAGACAGTGAAATTAAGAAGTACATTATTTGGTGTTCTGCATCTTTTTGTTCAGTTTACTCAATTGTATCGGATGTATAGATAATGATTGAATGAGTAAACAGCTTGATGATGTTATGGTTTGTTCAAAAAGCCTTAAAGATAAAAAAAAAAACACATATCCGGTATACCCACAAAAAGTCAAAATTCAGATCGACATGATATCAATAAAAATGAAAAAAAAGACAAAAAATAGAACTAAATATCGGATAACAAAACTCAAAATGAGATCTTTTGTTTTTAAATGGTCCTGCTATGTATTCACATTAAACAAAGAAGGCATTTTGTTTCACTGTGTCAAACTTGCTGCATTTACATGTTTTTGAATAAGTTAGAAAACTTGATCAACCAGAATCAAAACAATGTGTAGTACGTTGATACATGTGTTCCTTTGCTTAGAGAAATTGATGTGCTAGAAAAGAAAGCTTTGTTGATATTGAAATACTTGGTTTCAAATGAAATCTTGATATTTTAACTGTCTCATTTCTTTGGTTTTGATTTTTATTGTCTACTATTCTATTTTTAGAGTTGTCACTTGTTGAGAAAAGAACTATTGATGGATATTCTAACTTGAAATAAAAAAATGGCTTTTGTTATTTCATAATTCAGATATCGTTTTGTTGTATTTGAACACGTGCAAATAAGGATTAATTTACACCTGAGAACCATCACTTTACCTAACTTCAACCAACCTACAATTGACCGGATTTCAACCTAACTCGACCTGATTTCAACCTAAACCCGACCTGATTTCAACCTAACCCAGACCTGATTTCAACCTCACTGGACCTGATTTCAACATGTTATCAACGTTAATATAACGTTGAAACTGCAACGTTGATTCAACGTCAGAATTTCAACGTCATCTCAACTTTCAAATCTAACCCAAGTTTCAACGTTGTAACAACGTTGAAGTCTGACATTGGATCAACGTTGATACAACGTTTTGTGCCTGCTGGGATGGTTATTGAGCCGAATATTAAATTTGTCCATTGTTTCTCCCACATACTGAATGCCACATGTGTCACATGTTAATATATAAATTGAGTTCTCCGTTTTACAGTTGGAATTGAATTAATCTCTGTACTGATTAATCCACACTCCCATAGATTTGTATGTCATGTGCTGCTATTTATAGGCACTTATATTATTATCTTCAGTAGCACGCATTTCACAAATGTTTGTGTAATCCATTCAAATCTATCGCTATCTTTACAACATGGATAGCGCACTGCATTTCAAGAAATTAAGATCTTTAACTAAAAAGAAACTACAAACTGAACATCATTTATCAAACTTAAAAAAATATATTCAAAGTAGAACTGTACCAAAAGGTTTAAACATCAAAGTGAGTCCCCAGGCACCGGGACATAAATCCAAAAGATTCATGAGCCGTTGGAATGAAATTCTGTTTAACTGTTCAATCCAGCTACTTCAACTGTTACTTTCTTTAACAACCACAAATTACAAACAAATTGTAAATGAAATATCAGATATCATCAACAATAGTAACATTTCACGTGACGATTTACCAATAATTAAACGTCGCCTTGCAGATATTGAAAAAATTGAACTATCCAAACATAAAGAAAAACAAAGGAATAAATTTCAAAGAGATAAAATTCACACTGTCTATTTAAATCAGGATATGAATGATATCAATACAACAAACCATAAGGTCCCTAGAAAAAGAAAATTCAAAAGACGGAAACAAAAAACTGAAAGCATTGTTGTAAATTTGTCATCTAAAGAACTTACACGTGCTGAAGAATCTCTTTTAAGTAAAGGTTTAAACTTCTGTCCTATCCCATCAAATGTAAATAACTTTCAGCTAGACGAGGACTTAGACCAATTCGCTAGACGTTTACGCTTGAAAGATTTTTTCTACAATAGGGGCAAGAAAAACCTTGAAGAAGCTGGATTAACAGATTCAGATACTGACACCAATGAAGAAGTCACGCCCATCCCAAAATTTAAGAAAAAAAGTTCATGGAAACCACCTAAGAGTAAAAATGATAACTTGGAGTCATTCATTAACTACGTGAGGTCTGATATAAAGTCCTGTATAACAAATACAAGAAATTATAATTTATCCAAGTCAGAAAGCATTGCTTTGAAAGCGTTAAAAGATCAAGAGGATATCGTAATAAAACCTGCCGACAAAGGGGGCGCTGTGGTTGTCATGAATAAAACAGATTACATAGCAGAGGGAAATCGCCAACTTTCAAACTCCATTTTTTATAAACAATTAACCACAGATCCAACACTAAATAATATTCGAAGGATCAACACCATCCTTCAAGAGATGTTCGACAAAAAGCATATAAACAATGACACCTTTGATTATCTCCGACCTCTTGAGAACGAAGCAAAGGCCGGAAGATTCTATATGTTGCCTAAAATACATAAAACGGGCAATCCAGGTCGACCAATTGTTTCAGCAAATAGTCATCCAACTGAAAAGATATCAGAATTTTTAGACCATCATCTAAGACCTCATGTGAAAGAACTACCCTCTTACATCCAAGATACGACTGATTATCTAAAGAAAATGGAAAGCCTCAATCCTCTACCAAGCAATACTATACTTGCATCCATGGACGTGTCTTCTTTGTATACCAACATTCCACAAGACGAAGGAATAGCAGCGTGTGAAGAGGTATGGAACACTCGTAGTGAAAAAAATCCTCCAACTGAGTGCCTTGTTACACTTCTGAAACTAGTGCTAGAGAACAACAACTTCTCTTTCAATGAAAAACATTATCTCCAGATAGACGGTACTAGTATGGGCACAAAAATGGCCCCGTCATATGCCAACATATTTATGGGCCAACTTGAAAAACGCCTCTTGGCTAGTGCTCCATACCAGCCCTTATCATGGTTCCGATTCATTGACGATATTGATTTCAAATGGACAGATTCACAAGAACATCTTAATGAATTTCTAGGACACTGTAACTCTTTCCACCATTCAATAAAATTTACATATGAATCATCTATGGAGAAAATAAACTTCCTCGACACTACGAGTTACATCAAGAACGGAACCATTATAACGGACCTTCATACCAAACAAACGGACAAACATCAATTCCTTTCTCCTAAAAGTTGCCATCCTAAACACTGCTCCCGTGGCATCCCATTCAGCCAGGCATTGCGAATCAAGAGAATATGCTCTACTGAAAATACGCAAAATGCTAGACTTGGACAACTACGTAAACATCTAGTTGTTCGAGGATACAACAACAACATCATTGATAGCGCTTTCGAAAGAGCAAACAAAACTAGTCGCCAAGAACTTCTAGAGTACAAAGATAAGAATAAAGCAGCTAACAGAACACCCCTTGTACTCACTTACCATCCTGATTTTAAAAATGTGTCTTCCATTGTTCAGAAGCATTGGAAAATTATAGAAAATGATTCAAATCTTAAAAAAGTATTTTCCTAACCACCAGTCATGGCCTTCAGAAGACCTAAAAACATCCGTGACAAATTAGTGACATCTGTATTAGCAAAGCAGCCTACTCCATCCCCCGGTTGCTACAAACAATGTGGCCGAAGGAACTGCTTGTGTTGTAAAGCTGCCAATACAAGCAGTTCTTTCATCAGCTCCGTTACTAAACAAAATTATACCATCTACTCAAATTCCAACTGTAAAACGGAGAACTCAATTTATATATTAACATGTGACACATGTGGCATTCAGTATGTGGGAGAAACAATGGACAAATTTAATATTCGGCTCAATAACCATCGTTCATGGTACAAAACCAACAAAAACTGTCCTCTCACAAGACATCTTCGTTCAACGAAACATTCTTTTGATAATGTTACCTTCCAAATCATAGAAGTCAACACCGAGTGGGACACCACGGCGAGAAGGAGAAGAGAAAATTTTTGGATCCACCAACTCCACACTTTAGAACCTGATGGTCTTAACGAAAGATACAGGAAAGATAAAGAATAATTTAGTACACAGCATCGTCCTTTTTATCCTGTAATATTGGCCAATGGACGTTGCTAACTTCAACTACCAATTTTGTAAAAATCTTGAACTTCATCCAAATTATGTATTATTTTCAAGGCAGCTAAATTCAAGTGCAACATATACATTGAGCTGCAAAAGTTTCTTATCATCTACATCCGATTTCACCTGGATAGATGCACGCTTGATAAAGCTAGTTAGTCTAGCGAAATATTGCGTTTATTTTCATCATTTTGTAAATATTTTAAACATTCTTATATTTACATACTAAATAGTGTGTTAAAATTACATTGTTAGGCAATCTATAATTTTATTTTTGTAATTGAATTAATCTCTGTACTGATTAATCCACACTCCCATAGATTTGTATGTCATGTGCTGCTATTTATAGGCACTTATATATACATTGTATATATATATATATATAACCAGTCTAAAAGGGTACAACATCACCAAAAAATATGACAATAAACGAACAAATGTAACTATAAATATTTCGGATAACAGATATCCTTCATCAGTAATAGCACGATGTAAAATGTATATTATGAATCAAATTTTCAAAGTAGTTTTTAGAGTTTGTTTTATATAACTTTTAAATGAATTATTTATTTTTACATGTTTTAGGTCTGAACTAGTATCTTGTTGTATTTGTGTTATATCTAAATTAAGTTCACTTAAAATATGTTTTACATAGGTAAACCAGGAGTATACTCCTTCTGTGTCTAAATATTTGCTAAGCATGTAAGCTTCTTTCAAACGAGGATTTAACTTACAGCATTCAAATCTCTTTAAATATAATAAAGTTTGTGTTTTAATATTAAATTCTATAGGAAGTCTCTCCAATTCAGCTCTAGTTGCAAGATTAGATGCATTCTTTCTAGTTCCCAGTAAAAAATTTTCAAAATTCCAAATGTAATTTTTCAATTGCACTTTTTTCTGCAAAACTTAAAATGTCTTCTTTTTTTCCAGAATTTAAAGCTCAATTTTTTGCTCGAAAAGAGATATATATGTGTCTAAATATGTTACTTCAGAGTTGTATATCATTATTGGTTTTATGAGGGAATCAAAGAGGTGGCATGCCACTTTGACTGGTAACTTATTCAAAGACTTTGAATAAGCTTCCAACCCAAATAAAACTTTTTTGGCTTTTTTACTAGTTCTTTAGTATTATGAGACAAGTTGCCATTAACAAAAGTAAAGACCAATGAAAAATCAATCAATTGACACAAAAACAAAAACAAAAACAAAACAAAACAAAACAAAACAAAACTAAACACAAAACTAAACTAAACTAAACTAAACTAAACTAAACTAAACTAAACTAAACTAAACTAAACTAAACTAAACTAAACTAAACTAAACTACAAAAGACGTCTAGACAAATTAAAATTAAATGATTAAAACATGATCTTCTTTAATAAGATATTTGTCTATACGTTAAAGGTCGCATTTTTTAAACATGAAACACATCGTCAGTGGTTGGTTAATGTCATTTTCGTATTTGGTGTTTATTGTTATTGTATTTGGAGAATGTGGCGTTAATGACACTCAGATTGTCGAACATTTGAATGGTACTTCATCACAACTCTTAAGATATTTTTTAAGGTAAAGTTACCATTAACGGGCTATATCACAGATTTTGGTAAAAATTTTGCATGCAACGTTGGCTCTTTGAACTATAAGTGAAAATCTAAAAAATAATGCATTTGTCTCTTTTACTTTCTGAAATATTCTTGATTTAATTCTTTGAAAAAGTGAACTTTTGTATAGAAAGCACCTAAAATAAGCGTACAAATTCGTAGTTTGTGTTACAATCATCAAATTTCCAATTTCAAGTCCATAAATTTTTCTTAAAAAATTATATGTTGTTGATACATAAATTTCCGTTTTACTGATATAAAATAATTATATAATTTGGAGATTTGTTGATTTTAAGACAAATTTGAGAACGTTTAACGCCCATTTTATGTGATTTCTATACAAATGTTCTCCTTATGTGAAATAATTCAATCAGTAACATTTCAGACAATAAAATAGATAATGCATAAAATTGTTTTTTTTCCGATTTTCAGCTAAATTTCAGCGAGTCAAAGTTGTTCGCAATATTTGACCAAAATCTGTGACATAGCCCATTTACTGTTCCTTGACCTTAACATCAATATTTTGATAACTGTTGCATTTATTTGGACTTTGAACGATTTTTCTGATGTAAAACTAAGTTATGTTTTTGATTACTAAGACAACATAAGAGGGTGTGGATGGGGGGTTTACAGAATAGAGAATAATGGGCAAAAAATATAAAAGAATATAGAAAAATGGACCCAAAAAAAAATAGAGAATAATGGGCGAAAGGTATAAAGAATAGAGAAAATGGCCTAAGACAATGAAGAATACAGAAATGAAGGACCCCATCCAAACCCTCATTTAATTATATACTTACGAATACCGCGTTGATAATATCCCCATTCAGCTGAACCTAAAGGAGAAAAGTTTTAAAGTGGTTAATTTCTTTTAACCAAATTTTAGATTATATATTATAAATACTAAAATCTGAATAAAAAAATACAAATGACATCATGGTTTTGCGATGATTTGTACAAATATTGATATAACTTAAATGGCAGGCAGCCCTCTGTTTACACACTGCTATTGTAAACAATTATTGCTCTCAAATAAAATATAAAAAACTTTCAACACTTTTTATCTACAGCATTTTTCCTGACATATGTGTCTTGTACGTGCGGTTTATTAGGTTATAGAGAAATTCCAAATAACTGTCCATTCCTACGGGCCGATGCCCATTATTTCCCAGGAATGGACAGTTATTTGGACTTTCGCTAACTTAAAATACACCTTAAATATAGAACGAATCTTCAGATTATAACATTTTAAAGAATTTTATTTCATTTTGTTATGGTTTTCTTTTCATTTTCCCCATGGTGTACCCAATAATCCACAGGCAAAATTTAAGATCAAGCTGACCATCTACTCACTAAACGAAGTATTTATGAACAGTAGAGTAATTACTATAAACAGATTTTGAATAAAGTTCATCCAGATTTATGTTTTAAGTTATTGGATACGCACGTCTTTCCTGTAGTAGGATTGAAAGGATATTTATTTGTGTCTATAAGTGGTATTTCGGGAGAGAGAAACAAACTAGTATTTATGCATATATGTTAATGGATTATGTGTGTTTTTCGTTTGATAAATCTTGGATATAGAATCGTCAATAAAAAATGAAATGGTACAACTAGAATAAATTTCCAGGTATGTAACACTCTAGTTTAGGTTATTTAACTAATAAGGGTGTGCTCGATTATAAGTCATATCTGAAACGAAATATGATTCTATATTTCAAACTATTCTATTAGATCAAATAAAATTAAACACGAAAATAGTGTTTCATGCATATACATTTTTTCTTTCCCTTTGCTCATAACAACGAAAAAATGTTATGCATATTTTAGATGATTCTTAAATAGGAATACAAGCAAACTGAAAATATTTTTCATTTTTCCCTTAATTCCCTAATTTAGGAAAAAAACCTCCCGTGATTAAAAACATTTATGGATCCCGTTTTGTATGTCTTGAACTTAAATGGAAAACTAATTTTTGATTTCATTTAAACATTTCAAGATTAACGCCGTCACTTGCACTGCCGATATATCTGTTATATTTGCCACTCGACAAATAACAACAGCGAAGGAATTCAATAATGTTACGCGTTTCTGTTGAAAATTGAATAAAAACCCCGCCTAATATTTAACACAAGCCTTATTCAAATGTTATTCATACCCCCTCCAATTCCATTCATTAGTACTATATTCAAATTATAACAACGAACAATCAAATAATATACCGAATACATGTATGCCATTTTGACCATTTCATTTTCTTGAACTATTTATTCTATTAAACCACAATATACTTGTAGAAACTATCCGAGTAATTTTTCTGTTTTAATGTAAATAAAATTTAGAATGGAAACGGGGAATGCGTCAAAGAGACAACAACCCGACCAAAGAGCAGAAAACAGCCCAATGCCACCAATGGGCCCCGGGTCTTTAACACAGCGAGAAAATCCCGCAACCGGAGGCGGGCTTTAAATATCAAAATGCAACAAACGAATAAATCTCAAGGAAATGATATCTTAAACAGTTAAACGGTAAAATTAAAAGCAAATCTTTAAGTGAAATATATTTTTCTCTGATTTTCCTTATTGAATAATGTTAATGTATTCAATATTACAAATAATTCAACTGAGTTAACAAATTTGATATTTTGTAGACGCACAGAAAAGGAATGGCACTCAATGGAAAATATTCGTGTTTACCCGCTTGGATACTTTCCGTGACAGAAATTCAGCCAAGAATGGCATCGGAAAACAAATTGTGGACAAAGTTGTGGAATTTTAGTGAATACGATGCTATATATTATACGATGGAATTACGACTTGCAAATATAAGCTGTTTATTAATAATCAGATATTTGATGTTCATTGTATTACTTTACGATCCCAATTTAAAAAAAATCAGTATCAGCCTTTTTAGTAAGTTTTCATCTTCATTCAATATCGCGTTTAGTCCTTTAGAATTATATCCATGGGTGAACACTTTTTATAAAAGACCTGGGGCCTCGGTGGCCGAGTGGTCTAAGTAGGTGCACTCGACTCCAATCTTAATTGACTAGGATTGTCAGTTTTCCTATCGAAGGTCGGTGGTTATCTCCGGGCACTCCGGCTTCCTCCACCAATAAAAACTGGCCGCCACGAAATAGCCCAAAAGCGGTGCTTAAAAGTGGCGTTAAAACACCAAAAATCAAATCAAATTTAAGAAAGAGTCAAGGGCAAAACGACCGGATGAATGAAGATGAACAATAGAAAATAACTCTCCATTCCTGAAAAATAATGGAAAGTTTGAACAAAAGATTTACGTCACAGGTGTTTATAATACTAATTATGGTACCGATGACGCATGCATTATTGACTATCAGTCCCAGAGGTTACCCCCTATTTTCATTCAGTCCAAATATACAGCATATTTTAAAGCACACAATCCTAATCATTTCGACACTTTCTTTTTCTATTTGCAATATCTAAGACTGAATTTTAAGAGCTTGGTATAAAATCATTATCATTGCCTGAAAGATAAATACAATACAACGATGCTTTTACAGCTCAAACATCAAAGATGCAAGTTTGTCATTTATTCCAGAATTTATATAAATAATACTTAAGCTAGACTATTTCCCTCGGGAGGATTTAAAAAAAAATAACTATAGACTTACCCACTATTGCTTGAAACAGAATTAGTTGTATGCAGAATAAAAGAATCGCAACACTTGAATCCATCTCTATTAAAGCTTTTTGACGCAATGTTAATTTTCGGAAATTATACTTCTTAAGTAATGAATGATTATCAAACCTCTGTTGGTATATGCAACTTATTGGGTGTCATCCTTGCTTAGTCTCAGTATTATCAGCCAATAAGATCAGATGATGTAGCCAGTCAATATGAATTGTAACTAAAGGAAATATAACGTTTGTTTGTGACCATGGTCAGTAGAGTGGAGCAGTTATTATTGTCGTTTGGTGTGAAATCATCATAAAATTGTAGTTATTGTTTAATGTTATTTATATATATATATGTAGGGCTAGTTGTTATGCTAATTGTGTCGTAAATATATAATATCCTTATTACAATATGTGCGGTTTTGTACAAGCCAACCATTCATTCTCGAACACGTATTTTCTTATTGCTTTTTTTTTCTTTTCTTTTCTTTTTCTTTTTGGTTGTTTGTTTTTGTTTTTAGGAGGTCGAGACTAGTGAAATTTCACAAAGAAAAGGGATAACGTTACCAGGGCAAATCCGACCAACTTTACAGTCTTCAACATTGAGCAAACGGCACGAAACAGTAAACGAAAAATAATTAAGAGCACCCGATATAGTGTCAACTTCCCTTGTCATTCTTATAATTGTGAAATATGCTGCAGGCCAAGGCGAGTTGTAAAAAAAAAAACACCAAATAAAAAAAATTGATGCTGAAAATTGGGGATTTTTGCACTTTTGTTAAAAAGTTAAGCATAGTTATAAAAATTTTCGAGTAGGTTTTTCATAAGATTGGATCCATTTTGAAACCGTAATAAGGGAAAATAAGGGAAAATAAGGTGGAAATATATCCATATAAGAATAATTAGTTTATTAATCAAGCCATGCACAAAATCACGAGTAAGATGATCCAAGTACGATTTTTAAAACTTTGAAATGCGAAAAACTAGCGGTTCTTACAATGGTATTTTTCTCATTTGTCTACATAAACTGCCCTTTGTCATGCTTTCTTAAAATAATGATTAAAAAGTATGTGTCACGGTACTGGATTCGGAGATAAATCGCAATAAATATACTCAAAATTCAAACCTCCCTTGGTAACCTCAACGTTAACGCAAAAATGCACGACGTCGCTGGCTGACAATTTCGACGTCTCCGGCCAATTTTCCTGCAAGGTTATTGTCAACATTTTTCGGGTGTATATATAATGCTTATAAAGATCTACCTTAAAATAATAAAAATGTTTTCGAAAATAAAAAAAAATGTGTATCATAAATACGTCTCTCTTTTTATTCTTTTCGTGTTCCAAGTGAGAAACCTCTCAGGTATAGCTATTGCGGACTGTTGAATTTCTTTACTGCTTAATTCAAAGATTCGCGGCAATTTAGAGCTAGACATGCCAAAACTGTGTAGTTTCAGACCATTTGTTAAGCTCTAGATGTTTTTTTTTTGTTTTGATTGGTGGGCTGCTGTTTTATCGACATACCCCCAAAACATGCTTTTATTCGTATTTTAATCTTTTTCCAGAATTTCACATCTATTCATAAACTGTTAATTGGGTGAATGATCACAGGTGAAGAAAACTTTACAATAATTTTTGGTCTAGGAAAAATGATTGAATATATATATCTGTAAGACGGGACATAAACTTCTCCCATAATTATTGTTTTGGATTTTGTGTCTTTTTTTTTTATTCATCTCTATTTTTTTTATCAACAAGTAAACCTCCAATGATTAAGATTAAAGACGTCATAAACAGTCTTGGAAAAGCATGCCTTGTGTAAGGTGTGTTTCTTATTGTCGGATTTAGAACTAAGAAAGTCGAGTTGCAAATAAAGAAAAAGTCGAGTTGAGATTTGAAAAGTCGAGTTGCAAGTTAATAAAGTCGATTTGCGAGTTAAAAAGGTCGAGTTGCGAGTTACAATAGTCGAGTTGTGAGTTATGAACGTCGAGTTGCGATCGAGTAAAAAAAGTAAAAAACTGTTGTGAAAGATGATCATTATAATTAGCTATCAATATATGATTATGTATTAAACTTAGTGCATAGTGCACGAGCTTGGAAGTATACAATACATGCAGAAAACCATTTTCAACTGATTTTTATAGTTTGTTCTTATGGTGTATTGTTACACCACTGTTAAAAGGCATGTAGCTCTCCGTTGGTGCCTTCAAACATGTTTAACCCAGCCACATTCTTTATGTGCCTGTCCCAAGTCAGGTGGTTGTCGCTGGTTCGTGTCTTTCATACTTGTTTTTCGTAAATTGTTTTGTTATGTTATGTTATGTATTAGGCCGTAAGTTTTCTCAATTGAATTGTTTCATATTTTTCATGTCGGGCCTTTTATAGACGACGATACGGTATGGGTTTTTCTCATTGTTGAAGGTCTTACGGTTGCCTATAATTGCTTACATCCACTTCATTTGTACTTTGATGGACAGTTGTCTCACTGGCAATCGTTCCAAATCTCCTTATTTCTATACAGTAGGTATGGGGGTCAAAGGAACATAACCATCTCCAAAAGGAAAATTAAAAATATTCAACGATAAAACACCTTTCTTTTGTGGCAATTTGTGAAATTGAATAACCTGAATTAAAAGAGGACTGTAATTGCTAATAAAATTGAGAATGGAAAAGGGGAATATGTCAAAGAGACAACAACCCGACGAAAAAGAGCAGACAACAGCCGGAGGCCACCAATGGGTCTTCAACGCAGCGAGAAAATCCCGCACCCGGAGGTGGTCTTCAGCTGGCCCCTAAATAAAATTGTGTACTAGTTCAGTGAAAATGGATGTCACACTAAACTCCAAAACATATAAATGAACTTAAATTAAAAAACATACAAGACTAACAAAGGCCAGAGGCTCCTGACTTGGGACAGGCGCAAAAATGCGGCGGGGTTAAACATGTTTTGTGAGATCTCAACTCTCCCTTATACCTCTATCCAATGTAGAATAAAGAAACACATAGCAATACGTACAGTAAAACTCAGTTTAAAAGAAGTCCGAGTCCGATGTCAGAATAGGTAACAAAAGAAACTAAGCAAAATGACAATGATACATAAATGAACAAAGGACTACTAGCAGTTACTGACATGCCAGCTCCAGACCTCAATTAAACTGATTGAAAGATTATGTCTTCATCATATGAAAATCAAGTACAATCGCTCCTGTTAGGGGTTTAGTATCATATCATCATAAAATATATGAAAAGAACATAACCCGTATCATGCAAACAACTGCTGTTAATTTTTATCTAAAGACGTAGAAATAGATCGAAAAGTGTGTGTTGTTAAGTCAATTTATATGATTCTTTATTGAGTTTGCCTATGTTTGTTACCGATTCATTAAAGCCCGATAGGTGTTTACTCATTTAATGCAACAACTCTCCTGCAACACGTGTCTGAAATGATTTAAAAGTTAATTTGCATATTTTTCTGATTTTCATCAAATCAACTTTCTCACCTTGAATGAAATTAACACACCTTTTTGTATAGTATTTTTATCAAACTATCATATTTGTGACAGTGATTTTCCAGATCACGATTTATAAAAGCAGCAAACACGAATTGATTTCCAGATCACGATTTATAAAAGCAGCAAACACGAATTGATTTCCAGATCACGATTTATAAAAGCAGCAAACACGAATTGAGAACGTAACGGTTTATAGTCAATCTCACATAAAAGAAAAATATGTGATTTTAAAAGCTCTTGACTCCAGAATAAACAGATGGTAGATACTGGTGTAAGTATATATTTTAAGATAAAGCGATGTCTACTTCTTTACATGATAAAATGACAAGAAAAGTATATCAAAAACAGGCAAATATAGTTAAATTGCAGTGCACGGTTTGCATGTTTTGAAAACATTCTTCAATTTCACAGTAAAACCAAAGTATGTTAAATTTAAAAAATATAGATAAATGCGGCCTATATAGATAGTCTAGCGGATAGGCATTAAAAAGCAACTGAATAGATCAAATATAAGATTGTAGGTTTTTTTAATATTTCAAATAAAAACTAAAATGTTTAAGCTTTATTAGAATAAAGACATTGGTGGCACAATCCCGCCAGACATTATCATGGCTTTTCCATTCATGACGAAAGGGATCAAGTTCCGTGAGATCGCCACTATCATCAAGTTGCTTGAAATTTCCTTTCACAAGGTTAAAATAGTACATACATTTTTGTGTACAATGTAACTGAATGGATGATGTATTATCAAAATTATAAGATTGCGTTTTACTCTAATCAAAGTATCAAGAACCATATTGTTTATTTTTTATTTAAATGACATGCAAAAACTTGTCTTTGAAAAAAAATTAAAATCGAAGGTTTTAATAGCTGGATATATTAAATAGAAGCAAGACAACTCGCCAAACTTCCTAAGTGCCCCAAATTTCAACCAACTCTCCCCATTCATGAAAAAGAGTTAAATCTGGCCGAATTTACTCCTGCCAACTCGCCCGATTTATGAATAGAGTAAAATCCCAATGAATTTAGTTCTTCCAACTCGCCCCACTTAAAAAACTTATCATCTGAGAATAAAATTTTGTAAACACCCGTGTTATTTGCCATATCTTGTAAAACATTGTTTTGTATTCACCAGAAACAAACGTCATAAATAGTTACAATGGTAAATAACATCGTAAGTCACAGAAAAGCTGAAACTTACTTCTTTCTGCTTTGTTTCAACCAAAGGAGAGAAGTAAAAAAAAAAAGACGCCTTTCTAAGGTTTTCATCAGTATTAATTTAATTCTTAAGTGGGGCGAGTTGGTTGGCCTGAATTCAGTACGATTTTTAAATTATTGTTTTCATAAATGGGACGAGTTGGCAGACCTTTATTCATCGGAATTAAAATACTTTTCAATAATATGGCGAGTTAGTAGGCCTAAAATCATTGGGATTAGTCAACATTTCAGAAATGGGGCAATTTGGTAGGCCCAAAGTAAGCGGGATGAAACTCTTTTTCATAAATAGGGCGAGTTGGTTATCATGAGTGAGGCGAGCTTGGTAGAAAGTGGGGTGAGTTGGTAGAAAGATAGGGCGATTTGGCAATGGGCGAGTTGTCATATATTGTTAAAATCAATGTGAAAACTAATTACGCTTTTTTTTAATTTGGGACACAAAATCTTATTACAAAATAGCCAGTGGCACTTCTTGTTTTTAAAATCTTCATTACGAGACAATGAAAACTTACCCTTGTGGTGATTCATACATAGTTACTTAGTACACGAGAAAAGTATGTTCTATGAAACATAGATGGAAAATTCAACCAATTTGATTGGATGAGAAGTTGTAAGTATGTACTAATTTAGAGTTAATGTACTTAAAAACAAGTAAAGTTCGGTGAACCGTGAAATCTTTTTATTATCACTATTGTAAATATAGTGACAACTTACTCAATCAGGGTTTTTTCAGTCATCCTCTTGTTATTTTCAGTTCTTACCAGGCAAGGTTACGTGTTTACAAAATTCTCCTGCCCACCTTTCCCCCTAGAAAATCAAATGGTCGTCCCCTTTCGGAGCCATTATGGGTAAAACCAGTCATCAACTGGGATAATCATTTGTCATAGAACTCAACATCGCAAATATCTTTGATTTCAATATGAGGGTCTGGATTTGAGGTCCTTCATTTCTCTTTGCATTGTTTATTTTATCCATTATACTCTATTCTTTTTATTTCAGCACCCCATTATACTCTATTCTTTATATTTCAGCACCCCATTATTCTCTATTCTTTATATTTCAGCACCCCATTATACTCTATTCTTTATATTTCAGCACCCCATTATTCTCTATTCTTTATATTTCAGCACCCCATTATTCTCTATTCTTTATTTTTTTTAGCATATGTTTCTCCATTTTTTACCCCTTTACTCTGCATGTTTTGCCCATTAATGATACGGAAAGTGATTTAATATTAAATGTTTGAAAAAAAGTTACTTCATAACGACTGGTTATATTAACGATTATCCCTTAATAATTTAATTTTGGATGTAACACGTCTTCTGATTGGCTGAAAGTGTTTTGTCTATCAACTCATAGACATAATTTTGTCATGCGACCGTGACGTCATCAACGTTTTTTTCATGATTTACCCCCAAAAATGTGGTGCACACTTTTAAATAACACGCTACGCGGGTTAACTAACCAGTGTGCACCACATTTTTGATGCTATTTCTTCATAGACAGAAAAAAATATTACGGTCATTCCTTAAATTAAATAATACCTTTTGGCTATAATAGGCACTGTTTCGATTTATTATAAAAGCTGGGCTGTGTAGCAATAGTTTACTTAGTTGGTTTATTAAATATTTCCTCTATCTAGTGTTTAACAGATGTATTAAGTAAGGAGTGTTTTCATAATGGTTCAGTTGTATGTGTCAATGGTCTGTAATATTGGCCTTGGGGATGCCCCTCGGTATGGCCTCGTCTCACTACAGCTATCATTTGGCCATCGTATAACTGTTCTTGCACAAATAACAGTGCAGCAGTTTGGTTGGGTTTTTTTTTTTTTTTTTTTTTTTTTGCCCCAATGCAGCCAATTGCTTTTTTGAGATGCCAAATTTTATTATTTAAAGGTATTAATTGCGCTAGAATTTGGATTTATTTGCACCAAACTACCTGTATGAATATTTGTCATCTAGCATGTGTTTACCTGTTACATATTTAAGTCCTTGATTAATCATGATATCTTACGTACACAAATATATGAAAATAGTTTGGACGATTATTGCATAAAAAGAGGAGAGAAATAAGGTGACGTTGAGCAACAAACAAATGTACTGCTATGAAACATGCAGATTACCATATCTATACGAGACAAACCAACGGAAGTAAGAGCGCCAATTATTTCAAATGGCTGTATTACAAAGACACCATAAATGGTATCCGAGAGACCACCACATATCATTTGTTAAGCGTTGTATAATTTTAATGAAGAGGACGCAATTCTGTCGAAAGTATTTCCACCGGTTGTATGCAATACACAACCTTGAATTACGGAGTACAAAACCAACAGTCAAATATGATTGAGAAATCTTAAAGTGGTTAAAAAATCTACAAATATCAGACTTCAAGCAAGTGTGAACTCAGGTCATTACAGTGTGTTGAAACTCATTAATGTTATTAGCACAAAAATTATAAGAGTAGGCGTAATAGTATATTTCGTTTTTTGCGCAAATGATACTAGTTATTTTGTAAACTAACGGCGCAAACGTTATACTATCATTGGCACAAATGAGTTGTTGCGCAAATGACGCATTGTTGGCGCAAACAGATTTCTCCGAATAACAGGACCATTAAGAAACTACCCATTAATGAATACCATTTGAATAACTTTCGCTTATCTTTCGTTCGATAGTCAATATTTTTCTAACGGCATAATCTCAGTTTATTTTCTACTGGCTGTAAAGTATATGTGATCGGAACAAACCAATACATTGGCAAAATAGCAGTATTTTGATGACACTAAAGTCATGAATTTCTCATTGGCCTTTATTTCCATGGTATCTTATATTTGCCCCTTTCCATCGCATCTTATCTCTGTCTCCATGGTTTCTAATCTCTGTCAGCTTCCATTGTATCTTATCTCTGCCACTTCTATTTTGGTAAGTTTGAAGGTCAAATAAGCCCACACCTTCTCTTTTGGTGAAAATATACCATTTTAATTTGTCGCTTGTTGTCTGTCCTATTTGTTTTACATTTACTGTTTTGTCATACATTATACCATTGGTTTCTCGTTTGAATTGTTTCACATTTTGTGGTTTCCGGCGTTCAGTTTTCATTGTTAGAGCAAGCCGGAGTGACCGGGGAGAACCACCGAGCTTCATCAGGAAAACTCACAATCCTTTACTAGTCAATTAAGATTTGATCGAATGCAACTGCCACGTAAGGGTTCGACTCACATACTCAGTGTTGACAGGCTAGTAATACAGCAGATGAACGACTTAGACCACTCGAACCCCGAAGCCCCGCAAGATATTGAAGGTTGATAGTACAAGCACGCACATCAATCAAAGTTTTTAAGTGTCAATGTGTGTCGATGTTTAATTGACACTAAAAACCTAAGACTTCGTTTAACTTAAAAGGACGTTTGTGTAACCCAGTTACGGAATTCTTTTCTAGATGTCGATCTCGATATTTTAGCATTGATGAACACACATGTGGGGTAATATCCATAAATAACAGAACAAAAGATAGAAAAGTTGTAAAATGATCTAAATTGGGTCATTACAAGTATTGAGTTCATTTCAATTGTCTTAAAATCTATTTTTAGCACCTGTATATCTTTATAAGTAATTTTTGACATGTATCCTTCTTTATAATATAATTTTCTCAGATATTTCACGACCTTCTATGATATACGCAAGATTGTCGGAGTTCATCAAGTGGATTTTTTTATTTTGAATTTTAAAAAAATCAATCGTCACTACCCGGTCACCTTGGAATATGTTTTTACTCTTTTTAAGATTTCATTAAGAGGCTTATATAGTCGTATAAGTCTGTTATTAGGCCTAATAATTAGACGGTAAATTTTTCTTGTCTAGCCTTAATTAAGACACAACCAAAATTTGGTACAATTAAAAAAACTGTCGGTACCAGTAAATTCTCAGTATCCTTAATACCTAATCGAGCCCGACAAAATGATACATAACACAATTTTAAGTACAAATAAATAATTAACAAGGTCGTACAACAACATGGATATTGAACATGTTGAAGTAATAAAAAGTTCAAAAATATGACACACAAATAATACAGCAAAAACACCCCATTTTGAAACAGATACGAGGATAAGGTCAGGTGCCTTCAGAAGGTCAGCAGTTCCTGCTCTACTAGCCTAAAAGCAATCCGTTTTCTTTCATTCCAGAAAAGAACAATGTCCCCAATTATCTGCGATTTATTCTTACGAGTGTGCCTTTTCGTGCAAAAGAAAGAAAGAGAAAGAAAGGGTGTAGTTAAAGAATATTTAGATAAAGAGTTTTTTCTCTAGTTGTCCGTCCTGGAAATATTTACAATCTGAGTTTGTTTTAACATGTTCAAGTTTCAGACATTACTAACTAGACTTTAACTAGAATACATTATTGTTTAGGGACCAGCTTAAACCCGTATCCGGGTGCGGGACTTTCTCGCTGCGTTGAAGACCCATTGGTGGCCTTGTCTGTTTTCTGCTCTTTGAACGGGTTGTTGTCTCGTTGACGCATTCCCCGTTTCCATTCTCTATTCTATTCAGTTTATGACTAAAGAACCTGATCAAAGATAAAGTTTTGTAAGGACTAATTAGTTATTTGTGAAGCCCGTCTCTACCCAAATATACATCATGTTCGCGCATGCCTGTTAGAGAATACCAGTCACGTTCCATTTACTTTTCAGACCCTTTTTGTACTAAAAGGGAGGCGAAAGATACCGAAGGGATAGTCAAACTAATAAGTTGGAAATGAACTGACAAGGCTATAGCAAAAACTGAAAAACGACCAAAAGACAAACAAGTATACAGAACACAACATAGAAATTTAACGACTGAGCAACAGGAACCCCACGAAAAACCAGGGTGATCTCAAGTGCTCTGGAAGGGTAAAAAGATCCTGCTCCACATGTGGCACCCGTCGTTTTGTTCATGTAAGTACAAATCCGGTCATAATTCTAATTCGGTAGGTCAAATGGATGAGAAAAGAGTACGGGATTGTCGTTACGACAATAAAAACATATCCTCCGTCATCTGTGAAACAGGTAATCCAAATTGTCAACCAACTCGTGATGGCGTCCGTTTTGAGGGGATGGTTTCAACTTCATCACTTGTAACTTTAAGTTTAATAGCTTCATTGTACATTTTGTAAGTAGAAACGCCCTATTAAGGAAATCATGATTGGCAATGCAAGCTCTCAACTCGTACGAGCTAGGAGTTATATTCTCCAAATGCAGTGCTGCTGGAATTAATGTGGCAACATAGAAATGGAAAATTCACAATGAGGAAGTGGAAATCCTCTCTTATGTCGTAAACTTTTGTTCTCAACCGATCCTGATTGTCAATCAAGATATGAGACAGAATTAACTAGTCATTTTGCCTGAGAACACAGTTATTTTATAGTGCATTTCGTGAGAATTTTAACAACTAATGTAAATACAAAAATCTCATATGTGTTTTCGCAATAAAATTTTAAGTACACTACTTTTGGAACAATTTATATCAAAATTATAGAAAAGTCTACCAATTGTAACTAAAAATAAGGAAAATATTATGTTAAGGATGTCTATTATTCAGTTTGACAGCTTTAGACATACTAATTTTGACCTTTTTCAACTGGACCAAATCACTACTTAACTTAAAATTCATAATTCAAATTGTGTTTACAAGTAATTTCATCTTCCAAATTACAATTTTATGCAAAACACATATAGAAATAGATTTGGAAGATGTATGAAAATGTTTGCAAGTAATACAGTGTCCACACTAGGAACTGTATTTGTAGATGTTTTTGACAGTAAACTATTTTTTTCTCGGTTTAACACAGAACTTGTTGACGATTTTTGAGATTTATCTAGCAACATATCAGAAAACTTGAGCGATTCGAGATCGGTTTTTAATTCGATTGATGGAATATGTTTACCTATAAAACCACAAAATGCCAAAAAAAAAAGCAGAAATAGGCATTAAAATGCAATAAAGCAAAATTTTCATAATATAAGCAATTTCACATTTACCCAATTACACACTGGCAGTGAGCGGATAGCACTTTTCATACACGTTTCTTTTCTGTCATTAGTTAGAGATTTTGCGTTTTCATACAATATCTAAGATTCAGAACCATAAAATAATTCTCTATATAAATGTGTCCTTGTGTCTGTTTGTAACACATGATTTGTTGAGTGTGGAGGATTGATATTTCAACAGACAGTCGGTATTCAAATGGGTACTAATTGTGCATTCCTTCTGGCCGACTTGATTTTGTACTCGTATGAAGCAGAATTCATTCAGAACCTTCTAAAAGACAAAAAGAAAAAGCACCTTGCAAAATTCTTTAATTTTCTTTCAGATATATTGATGATGTCCTATCACTGAATAACCCATATTTCAGTCAGTACTTGCATCTCTTATATCCCAGTGAACTTGAAGGGTACAAGAAGGACTGCTTCATACCTTGATCTTTTCCTCAATATTGACATAGATGGACGACTTCACACTAAAATCTATGACAAACTAGCTGATTTCAACTTCCCAATTACCAATTTCCCATTACTCAGCAGTAACATACCCTCTGCTCCGTCGTATGGTGTTTATATATCTCAATTGATACGTTATGCTCGTGCATGTTCACACTATACTGACTTCATATACAGGAGTGTGCTCCTTACGCAGAAACTGCTCCAACAGAATTATGAGGAGGAAAGATTAAAAATGACACTCCGTAAATTTTTTGGAAACCATCACGAATTGGTTGATCTATACGATGTGTCTGTGTCTAAACTAACTAATGACATTTTTACCACGTCTTAGATTGTGGTTTAACATCTATGTTGTCTGTCTGCTAAGTACCGAACGTGACCTATTCCCGAATATGACTGTTATACCGAGTGTGAATTTGCATTGCTATACTACGTGTCTCGGTATTTTGTACTTCCAACATTTATGTATTAATTTTTGATGTTTCTGTTATTGTTTCGGTTGGATAATGTGTTATGTCTTATCGTTTGTAGTCCAAATAATAAAAAATTGCCTTTCAATACCATCATTGTCATGAAAATTGTTTGAACGAGTATTGTGAAAATAATTGTATAAAGTTCGAGATTTCATGTTAGTCACGTAAGCGCGTCACTGTTTTTGATATCCTGTGTTGTCTGTCGTTGATGGAATATGTTCGTTGTTGTTCTGTGGTTTGTATGTTGTGTCGACTATTATATTATTTGTTTGTGCGTTTCTCTGTGATGAATGTTCTTACGTGTGTTTGTGCTGTATTTCTGTTACGTAGTATTGTCATTTCAGTGATATTTATTAACATTGTCATAAAGCGGATGGTTAGGCTAGCCATTAAACCAGGTTCAACCCGCCATTTTTTCTTAAAATGTCCTGTACCAAGTCAGGAATATGGCAGTTGTTATCAAATAGTTCGTTTCTATGTATGTTGGCGTTTGTTTTTGTTGCACTTCAGTGTTCCTGTTCATTTGTTTTCATCTTATAGTTGGTGTGTTTCCCTCGGTTTTAGTTTGTAACCCGGATTTGTTTTCTCTCAATCGATTTATGACTTTTGAACACCGGTATACTACTGTTGCCTTTATTTATGTACCACGTGCACACAAAGTGTTTCTATACTGGCCTATAAGTCTCTTGTCCAAACATAGCGTCGTATAATACAGCTTCTTCATAATCTCACACTAAAAGACGGTTATTGTGTTTATCAAAGTGTACCTACCAAGGTGTAACATGGCACTTAAGTTTTCTCCCATTTTGTCCATCTTCTGAAATGACGGATACATTTTTGGAATCTCGTCCGACTACGTAGGCATTACCATACCCATATTTTGTTATCCTTATTGGATGATGCAGGGAACCATTCTTATATCTCCATATGACAGTTCCATCGAGACCAACACAACTCACAGAATTTTGAATTAAAGTGTTTGAAAAGTCAATTCGTCCGTGAAATATTGCAACATTATTAATAAGATGAAATTCGTTATCTTTTATATTCCTTATTTTTTGTCCATTGATATCATAATTGTGGATGCCTTCATCTGTACACTTCACTGCCAGCTGTCCATTATCATAAGATATTCCAAAACATATTGTTGATGTACGAACTGATTGAACGATCTTATACTTATAATCCTTTATATCTACTATTTCAAATATGTGTACATCTCCGTATGTTATAGCAATCCGATCTTGTGATATCTTTGCAATGTCACATGGATTTGTAGGTTCAACAATGTCGTTTATATGAGTTCCATTTTCATTGAAAACGGCAAGTTTATTTCTTTTGCCATCTACAAGAATAATGTCTCCAATCCTGCATATCATACATCCAAAAGATTGGTCATATAACGTGCTATAATCAAATGGAATGTATATCTTCTGCTGTAAACTGATTTGGTGTATTCTATAACGCATTACTCCAAGTGGTATCTGTGCCTCTTTCATACTCGGGTGGTTTATTGAAACAGGGTTTCGGCTGAGGTCTATCCTTACTGATCCTAATGATTTTGTTTTAAGCCAGTCTTCCATTGGTTTAGTTTTTAAGTCCAAGATCAATCATCCCTTTTTTTTGAGATTCACGATTTCATGCGGCTAGTTGGTCACAGTGGTTACTAACTTATCTATTGCTCTATTTGCAAAATTGCAAGAAATAATTGTACATCTGTCACAATGTCTTTCAGCTGAGATATGTTGTATTGTATAGCATGTGCAGCTTTAGTTTTCGATTCAATTTCGGATAATGAATTATTTATTTCCGTTTCACATGTTCCGGCTTTTGATGATATCTCTTGCAAAAGGTTCTCCTCTAAAGTATCTAAGCGTTCATCAAGTTTTCTTCCCATTTCCCTAACTAATGTATTTTACGTTATTTTATCACTTTGGAGCTGCTAAGAATTAAGTTCCCTTTCGGTCTTTAAATCGGATAAATTCCTGAAAAGATTTTCTACTTTACGTTCTAGATTACAAAACGAAGAAGACGAAACAACATTTTTAGCGACATTCCCCAATATTACGATGTCTTTGCATTCTCTGTTGTTCTCTGATATACATAAAGAGCATACGGGAGCATCATGGGAAGGAAAATAAGATCGAGAACTTTGTTGTGGTTTTTACAGGTTTGTGACATTAAATGTCCGATGGATGCCACGTGGGGACAGTTTTCAACAGGAACAACTTTGTGGTTTCTAGTAGCTTTAATATCCTTATGACTGTCAGCAAACAACTGACAAAAGCCGTCCTTACACGATTAACACCACACCTTACCAGGCACTGTTATCTCATTGTATAAGCATAATCCACAGTTGACGTCTGTAGTTGTGCCAGATGCCATATCTAAAAAGAGATGACAGATCCATGAATGGATTCAACTTAAACTTATTCATAAATCTTGTTTATTGATGCTTTAACATGTTTATTACATGTTAACACTTGCACACATATATATATATATACATTTGTACCAGAACATAAGCATGTTTAACCTACCGGGATAACTTGGCATCTGATTCCCCGCCATTCTCATTGCACAACTTAGACAAATTGCAAATGTTTTGCTCGTTGTACATATGTATGAAATATAGGTCACTGAACATTAGACAAACAATAATCAATGAACATACGCATTTACGCTAGGAAATCAAGTGATGTTTCACTAGTTTCACTTCCAAGCGATGAATATAAACATGAGAAGATGTGATATAATTGCCAACGAGATTACTCTCATTGGCAATTATATTAGATCTTTTTATTTTTGAAATGACGTAGAAGCTATATATCACCGTACGTTCTTCAACAATGAGCAAAATCCATACTACAAAGCAACTTATATAAGTCCCCAAAGTGATAAATGTAAAACAATTCAAACAAGTAAACAAACGGCATGATTTATGTACAAAACAATAAATGAAAAACAAATATGATATACAGCAAACAAACGACCACAACTGTATCAGTGTATTACAAGCCCCCGACATGGGACATGCACAAACTGAATGAGACGGGGTTTAAGAGCTGTGCGGGCACCTAACCTAGCAACATCTGCATGTGCCTATCCCAAGTTAATAGCCAGGCCAGTTGTACTTGATTTGTTATCAAGAATACTGTTATAATTGTTAAAACAGGGATTGAATATCCCCACTGCTCTCAACCCTCCACATTTCACATCCGCAAAACAGTATAGTTCACATCATGGTTTAAACCATTATGTAAGTTAATTACATATCACTCAATAGACAAACTTAGACTGACATTTTCTCAAAATACTACGATTCATCTCTCTCTATTTGTCGGGAAAATATTTATCAAATAGAGATCAGGGGGCCTCGGTGGCCGAGTGGTCTAACTAGTCGACAACTGTACCACTAGCCAGTCAACTCCGAGGTCGTGAGTTAGAATCCCGCACGAGGCAGGCGCACTCGACTCCAATCTTAATTGATTCGGATTTTCCTACCGAAAGTCGGTGGTTCATTCCGGGCACCCGGGCTTCCTCCACCCATAATAAATTACCGCCACAAAATAGCACAATAGTGTTGAAAGTGGCGTTAAACACCAATCAATCAATCAAATAGACATGATGAATGTCATACCTTAGTATACAAAAAGGGTTTACCCATCTACAACTTTCAGCAGATCACTATTCAAGGTAAGCATATTTGATATTAAATAATTTAACAAAACCGATAAACTATGCAGGAAGTAGACATAAAATTTACTAGATGCCTACAAAGTGTAGAGCAGTTCTAAATTATAATGAGACATTCAATAAACATGATAAAAGAACATACAAATATCCCATTTCAATATACATGTATAAAAACATTATAGTTAAACCTTACCACATCACCAGACACTATTTCTGTTTCAATAATTGACACTGTCATACAAGTGAGAGGTTTAGCTAGCTGTAAAACCAGTTTTAATCCACCATTGTCTACATAAGATGCCTGTACCAAGTCAGGAATACGTCAGTTGTTTTCTATTCGTTTGATGTGTTTGAGCTTTTGATTTTACCAATTGTTAAGGGACTTTCCGTTTTGAATTTTCCTTGGAGTTCGGTAATTTTGTTGTTTTTCTTTTTATAGGTATGACATATCTGCACTAGATTTATATCCACTGTAAAATTTAAGATGCTTTTGTCTGACTGTTCTTTTAATAGTGTATTAATTTTTTTTCAACAAGAATTGTTTATCTTTATGTAGGCTAAAAAATTACCGCAATAAATTATTCATGTATATATATATGAATGATTAGCTTTTTAGTGAGAAAATATGTTTGCATTTTAAGTGTGCGTAGTCATGTGCGAATCACGTGAATATAAATCATGTTATCTTCCATGATTGAGATGTTTTCTTTTGTATTGACTATATTATAAATGTTTTTATACCAATTTTACCAAATACGAGGTATCTATTACTATTGGAAATAACATTGATCTTTACTTATCGTATACATGAGTACATAATTGTTATTTTGTGTATCCATTTGTGCTCGTAGAATTCTATGCACTCTAAACAGCTCATGATCATGAATTATTTCAACATTTGTGTTCATATAGTATACGAAACAAAACAAATTCCTTTATAATATAACTCCAACTAGAGAAAGATGTGTAAACTAGAGGCAACATTGAGCATTCGTGATCAATTCTACGAAAACCCAATCTGGAATAACATGAATAAGGGAGCCAAACATTAAACATTTAAAGTTCATACTCAACTAATTGAACTTCTTGGGTATGTTCCTCGTGCAAATGTTGGAATGCCAACGTATATATACGCTTTCTGATTCACAACATTTGTAAACACTGGACACAGCCATTTTTACACGTCCAAAATAAAGATAGTACAACTGTTGTCTTTAATCAATTATGATGAAGTGGGAGTGGGCGTGACTTCTACATATTGCTAGATTACACACCGATGTATACACAATTTTGTCTTAATCTATTATAGGTGAAGAGGACGGGGTCGGATCGTAACCCTTCGTCAGCTAAGATGTGAAGAGGAGAGGACTAAATCGTAACTCTTGGCTAGCGAAGATGCTCTTGTATAGGAAATACATGAAATAAATAAATCAGGACAAACGGAGATAAGAATCTTAAAATTTAAATTTATGTTGTCTAAAACTAAGTCTCATATCATTACGATAGATGATATTGTCATATATGTTTTAATCTCCAATTGTGATGTTTGTCGAAAGATATGACCTTCCAAACTATACGAATTTAGCTATCGTCCATTTTAAACTCAACGTAAACTTTAGTCCTCATTGAACATCAATTTTCCCACAATTTGAAGGATTTTCCAGTAGAGGTGTCTCCAAAGTGACTCGACTGCAACTATGCAACATAGTCACAAAAAAACAGAGATCGATCGTTAGTTTTTAAGTGTCATGTGTTCCACATACACCGGCAGGTTTTTTTTTTGGTTTTTTTTGTTAACATAAATTGATAAATATGAAACATCTTTAATCTTTAAAAGGAGTAAAACATATACCAAGGTGGCAATGAAAAACTCATGCAAAAGAGAGGCGAAAGACACCTAAGCTAGGTACACTAATACTCACAAGTAGAAGAAAAACTGACACCGCCATGGAAAAAAGCGGAAAAAAAATACCAAGACAAACAACGATTCACAAAACACAACATAGAAAACCAAAGACTGAGCAACACGAACCCCACCAAAAAATTGGGGCAATCTCGGGTGCTCCCGAAGGGTAGACAAATCTTGTTACACATGTGGCACCCGTAAGTTAAAAGAAATACGGACAATTTAATGGCCAAAAGAAAAAGACACGAACAGATAAACAATGTTTCCTGAAAAAAAATGAGAAACATGAGCCCCCAAAAAACAGAGTTGTATTAATATGTTCCAGAATGATCAACACTTCCCAATTATTCATCGAGTTTTACCAATTGTGTAACTCTTTTCGTAAAACAACTGTTGGTCATCATCCTGTAATTAGGCGTGATAAAAAGACGGTTGGTAAATGTTTCATATCTAGCCCTTATTTAGACACGACTAAAATCATTAAATGGTTCTATAAGTAATTTCTATGTACCCTTGACCGAGTGTACAAGATCGATATAACAAACAATATTTGGTACAAAAGATTTAATGGACAAGAAATAATATTACAAAATAAGCAAGACATAAAAAAAACACCTCTTTTTAACAAAAATAGGGGTGAACTCTGGTGTCTGCAGAATAACTTGGCACTGAAGAAATTGCATATCCCATTGGGTTACCAATAAAACCATGTCAGAAAAAGCAGAAAAAGTGCGTTTAAACGAAATAATGAGCATTTTTCATAATATTAGCACTTTCACATCAGTAATATATTTTGCGTTTTTATACAGAATCATAAAGTAATTCACTATATACAAACGGCCTAGCTTGTGGCGGTTTGTAAAACGCGTTCCACGTGCACAAATTGACGAAATGTATCGATCTATACTGGCCTACAAGTCTATTGTCCAAAAACGACGTCGTATACTGTAGCTCCTTCATAATCTCTCACTAAAAGCTGGTTATTATGTTTTTCAAAGTGTACCGACCAAGGTGTAACTTTGCACTTGAATAGTTCTCTTCCATTTTGTCCGTCTTTTGAAATGACGATTAGATTTTTGGAATCTCGTCCGACTACGTAGACATTACCATAACCATCTGTTGTTATCCCTGTTGGATGCTGCAGGGAATTACTCTCATATTTCCATTTTAGGATTCCATCAAAACCAAGACAACTCACAGAATTTTGGTAAGAGTAAGAATAATAAATGTGTCTATTAGATATTTCAATATTATAAATCAATCGATAACTTTTCTCGTCATCATTAACATCCTGCATTTTCTTTCCATTTATGTCATATAGTTCAATACCTTCATTTGAACACTTCACTGCCACCTTTCCATCATTACAGGATATTCCCCAGCATGTACTTCTTGTACTAACTGATTTAACAGTTTTATAAAGGTAATTTTTTATACCTGCTATCTCATATTTTTCTCCAATTCAGTATGTGACAGCAATCCGACCTTGTGATATCTCTGTTATGTCACTTGGTGTGCCAGGTACACGAACGTCTTTTATATGATTTCCTTTTTTATTGAAAACTTTAATTGTCCTACTTGGACCATCTGCAAAGATAATGTTTCCATCACTGCATATCATACATCCAAACAGATTTTCAACTAACATGTTAGTAATTGGCAATGGAATGTATATCTTCTGCTGTAACCTAATTCGGTCTATTTTATTACGCATTGCTTCAAGTGGTATCTGTGCCTCTTTCATACCCAGATGGTTTATTGGAACAGTATTTCGGCTGCGGTCTATCTTAACTGAACCTAGTGATTTTGTTTCAAGCAAGTCTTCCATTGGTTTAGTTTTTAGGTCCAAGGTCAATTCTTCCATGTTGCGTTGATTCGCGATTGCATGCAGCCAGTTAGTCTCTGTGGTTACTGACTTATCAATTTCTCTAATTGCAAGAAAAAATTGTACATCTGTAGCCATTTCTTTCAGCTGGGAGATGTTGGATTGTATAGCGTATACTGCTTTAGTTTTCAATTCTATTTCGAATAAAGAATTATTGATTTCCGTTTCACAGGTTCCAGTTTTGGAAGATAACTCTTGCAAAAGTTTTTCTTCTAATGTATCTAAGAGTTCATTAAGTTTTCTCCTCATTTCCTTGACTGATGTATTTTTCGCTATTTTATCACTTTGAAGCTGTTTGGAATTCCGTTCCCGTTCTGCCTTTAACTGGGATAAGTTTTTGAAAAGATTTCCGACATTTTGTTCTAGATTACAAAACGAAGAAGATGAAACAACATTTTTAGCGACATCATCCAATGATACAATGTCCTTGCATTCTCTGTGGTTCTCTGATATACATAAAGAGCATACAGGAGCATCATGGGAAGGACAATAAAGATCAAGAGCTTTGTTGTGGTTTTTACAGGTTTGTGACATCAAATGTCCGATGGAAGCCACGTGGTGACATTTTTCTACCGGAATTACTTTGTGGTTTCTGGTAGCCTTGATACCCTGATGACTGTCAGCACACGACTGACATAGGCCCTCCTCGCACGATAAACACCAGACATTACCAGGCACTGTTATATTGTTATATAAGCATGGTCCACAGTTGACGTCTGTAGTTGTGCCAGATGCCATATCTAAAAAGAGATGACAGATCCATGAATAGATTCAATTTTAACCTATTCATTAGTCTTATGCATTGTTGTTTGAACATGTTTCTTACTCAAGCACTTGCATAGATACATTTGTACCAAAACATTACCATGTTCAACCTACCTAGCTATCTTTGCATCTGAATCCCCACCCTTCTCATTGCAAAACTTGGATTAATTGCGAATGTTTTCCTCACACTAAATATGTATGCAATATAGTTCACTGAACATATGACAAACAATAATCAATTAACATACACATCTACGCTAGTAGATTTTGTGAATTTTACTATTTCCACGTCCATGAAATAAAGATAAAAATAAGGAGATGTGATATGATTGCCAATGCGACAACTATCAACCAAAATTCAAATGAAGTGGATGTAAGCAACTATAGGCAACCGTACGGTATCAACAATGAGAAAAATCCATACCGTAAAGTCGGTTTTAAAAGGCCACGACATGAAAAATATGAAACAGTTCAATTGAGAAAACTAACGGCCTAATCATAACAAAACAGTTTACGAAAAACAAATATGACAGACATGAACCAACGAAAACCACCGAACTACAGGCTCCTGACTTGGAACGGGCACATACAGAATGTGGTGGGTTAAACATGTTTGAGGGCACCAACCCTCCCCTAACCTAAGACAGTGGTATAACGGAATAACACAACAACAAACTATAAATAAAAAACAAAAAACAAATATGAGAAACGGCAAATAAACGACAACCACTCATGTACAGCCTCCTGACTTGGGACAGGCACATATAGAATGTGGCGGGGTTAACCATGTTTAAAAGCACCAACCCCCCCCCCCCCCTTCCCCCTTACCTGGGACAGTGGTGTAACAGTACAACATAAGAACTAACTATAAAAATCAGTTGGAAAGGGCTCAACTCATCGGATCGATAAAAAGCAAAAAAAATCTAACAAAAACGCAGATTGGACGTGGCAGGGTTTTTATACATCGCTCACAACAAAACAGACACAAAGTACAGATCTGAGAGTACGAAAAGTTACTGATGGCTAGTTCAAAGCCAATAAAAACTAATATTTAAAGAGCTTGATCGCTCTGAGGGATATGATGGCCATTGCTTCCATTGATATAAGTATTCTTTCTCAAAAATAATTCAACTGCACATGTATTCCCTATTTGATTCAATCTGAATATAGTTTTTAACTTTAAAAAATAGCCAAAATAACTAAAAGTTAACAGTGAAAAAACAACCAAATGCAATTTTTTTCTTCTAAATTTTGCTCTGGACACTGTCTTTTGATTATTACACGAAGTTTAAACAGATTTTAACCCTTGACTTGAATTGAATACTCTATCAACAAGTATACCTCTGACTTGAATGGAATAGTCTATCAACAAGTATACCTCTGACTTGAATGGAATAGTCTATCAACAAGTATTCCCCTGACTTGAATGGAATAGTCTATCAACAAGTATACCTCTGACTTGAATGGAATAGTCTATCAACAAGTATTCCCCTGACTTGAATGGAATAGTCTATCTACAAGTAGTCCCCTGACTTGAATGGAATAGTCTATCAACAAGTATACCTCTTACTTGATTGGAATAGTCTATCAACAAGTATTCCCCTGACTTGAATGGAATAGTCTATCAACAAGTATACCTCTGACTTGAATGGAATAGTCTATCAACAAATATTCCCCTGACTTGAATGGAATAGTCTATCAACAAATATTCCCCTGACTTGAATGGAATAGTCTATCTACAAGTAGTCCCCTGACTTGAATGGAATAGTCTATCAACAAGTATACCTCTTACTTGATTGGAATAGTCTATCAACAAGTATTCCCCTGACTTGAATGGAATAGTCTATCAACAAGTATACCTCTGACTTGAATGGAATAGTCTATCAACAAATATTCCCCTGACTTGAATGGAATAGTCTATCAACAAATATTCCCCTGACTTGAATGGAATAGTCTATCTACAAGTAGTCCCCTGACTTGAATGGAATAGTCTATCAACAAGTATACCTCTTACTTGATTGGAATAGTCTATCAACAAGTATTCCCCTGACTTGAATGGAATAGTCTAACAACAAGTATACCTCTGACTTGAATGGAATAGTCTATCAACAAGTATTCCCCTGACTTGAATGGAATAGTCTATCAACAAGTATTCCCTTGATTTGAATGGAATAGTCTATCAACAAGTATACCTCTTACTTGAATGGAATAGTCTATCAACAAGTATTCCCCTGACTTGAATGGAATAGTCTATCAACAAGTATACCTCTTACTTGATTGGAATAGTCTATCAACAAGTATTCCCCTGACTTGAATGGAATAGTCTATCATCAAGTATACCTCTTACTTGATTGGAATAGTCTATCAACAAGTATTCCCCTGACTTGAATGGAATAGTCTATCAACAAGTATACCTGTTACTTGATTGGAATAGTCTATCAACAAGTATACCTCTGACTTGAATGGAATAGTCTATCAACAAGTATACCTCTGACTTGAATGGAATAGTCTATCAACAAGTATACCTCTTACTTGAATGGAATAGTCTATCAACAAGTATACCTCTGACTTGAATGGAATAGTCTATCAACAAGTATACCTCTGACTTGAATGGAATAGTCTATCAACAAGTATACCCTGACTTGAATGGATTAGTCTATCAACAAGTATATCCTGACTTGAATGGAATAGTCTATCAACAAGTATACCCTGACTTGAATGGAATAGTCTATCAACAAGTATACCCTGACTTGAATTAAATAGTCTATCCACAGGTAATCTATTGGTGGCTAAGTTCATTATTGATCTACTCAGATTATTAACAAAACAGAATTAATAGCAAATAAACACACCTGATGATTACTTTCATATTAAAACATGTTAAATGAATTTGACTTTTTTAAAAACATTTGATCAACAGTGAGCAACAAGTAGCGTTGATAATATATAATATGGAAGACCCTATTTGGGCTGAGGGGTGTTCTACTTCTACTTCTATCTTTACGCTACATTTTTCGAGTTAATAATGCAACAACAATAACCCTAAATAGCGGATAAAAACATAGGTCACTAAAAGAGGATCTGGATGGGGTCCTTTGTTGCTGTATTCTTAGATCTTAGGGCATTTTTATTTATCTTTTATAAAAAATAACGCTTAATCTGTAAATCTCTCATGAAAATGATTAATTTTGATTATTAAATATGTTTTTACCGTTATTCTCTATTATGTTCACCCCATCCAGATCCCCCTACATTGTGACATCTTCTCTTCCACATACCTTCCCTAATGAAATGAAATGTTGAGGACAAATGCAAAAATGTCTTAGACTTATGCTTATACTAGCTAGTTACTCGAACATACTAAGTCTTTTGACATGTATGTATACTAGAAGTAATATGTGTCAAGGTAGACAGCCAAATGGAAATGGACATACTACTTAACTGATAATACAATTTTACAAATCTTAGCAATTTTATTTTATAGTTGTAGAAATCAGAATTAAACAACTCAGAAAACTAATCAGTGTAATGTTTGGTAATGAGATTGAATGGTAACCATGGCTGGTTTTTATCTTTTTAAAATATACAATCAAATAATTAAAGTTCTCCGGGCGTATGACATTATCGCTAATTTTCAATTGCGCCAAAGCAAAATTTTCATTTGAGCAAACAAATAAATTTTCATTGATGATATTCTATTTTGAACAGTATAAGATCAGACCCAATTCAAATAATTATCTTTTAAATTACTTACTTGTTCTTGATAACCCGGTAAACAGTAGAAATGTTATTTTACGGTCGCAGTATTTTACAATTGTAGACTACACACCCCTTACAACCGACCCTAATCATTTGATTCACACCAGGCGGATACGACAATGCATCGCTGTTATAATTGATACACTCCGACAGGACAGACTGGAAAATACGTAAATGTGCATTATTTTATTTAACGCCATTTTTTCCAAGGTTATCTACTATTTCAGGTTAGAATGAATGTTGGCGCCGTTAAAAACCACTGCATGTGTTTGCATCCGTCCTAAGTCCGGAACCTGTTGGTCAGTGGTTGTCGTTTGTTGATGTAGTTCATAAGCTTTCTCGTTTCTCGTTTTTTATATAGATTAGACCGTTGGTTTTCCTGATTGAATTTATTTACACTAGTTATTTTGGGGCCATTTATAGCTTGCTGTTCGGTGTGAGCCAAGTCTCCGTGTTGAAGGTCGTACTTTGACCTATAATTGTTTCCTTTTTACAGATTGTGACTTGGATGGAGAGTTGTCTCATTGGCACTCATACCACATCTTCTTATTTCTATATATGACGTCAAAGTCGAGATCTGTTCTTATATTTTATAGAAAAATTGCTAGTTAATGTGTGATCTGAATAATTTTATAAACTTGTAAAATAAATCTATGTTGCTCTTAATCCCAGTTACACCTCCCCGTAGTGATCAGCAGAATGGTAGACGGAGGGGGTATTTTCTGTAATCAGCTCAATAAATTCTATATAACGTGTGTGTATCGTGACTTATGTTTACTTCAAGTTGGCGCAAATGAAACAGTTTTTTTTGGCGCACATGAAATGCTGAATGGCGCAAATACAAAACGCAGTTTTTTTCACATCCCTCCTGTTATTATCCCAAGACCATCATATCTTCCAGAGGGTTCTAGCCAGAGAGCAGATGTCAATATAGGGAAAATAAACATATGGCAGATACGGAAAAAGCATGTATTTATATGAATCTACTTATCACAATTATTTGTGAGTATCAATGATACTTTATTCGCAAACTACCATCATTTACGGATTGTCACAAATTCTCTAACATCACTTTATACACTTAATAAGCGACCGGTATAAGCAAGACACGTATCTAAATTACACAGAGCCTTCAATATACCGTAAATATGTTCCATGCCATATAATACTATTTTCTGATAAATAGAAATTCAATAGTTAATTGGAAAGAATTGTAAATCAATTCTGACCAATGCTGACATTGATACATATACATGTACCCTGTTTGATATTTTCTGTTAACATGTTATGTTATGTTATGTTTATAGCACGCTATTTACGAATATGCACATGCAATGTGTAAATGATTAAGGCGTGGCTATATGTGTTTTGTTAAAGTAATGAGCGATGACGCTTGTCAAAGGTTAAAGACTGACTAATGAAAAATAACTGTGCTATTCAGAATTTAATAATGGCGAGTAATTAAATCTAGAGTCGTCAAATTTTCAATGAAGAGTATAGATCCGAGAGCGTTTATGTTATCGAATAATGTTTCATCACCGAATATTGTAGCGGGATAGATGCAAAATCGTGTTCGATGTAAATCCTGTTGCCTACGACAATTTCATATGAGTTTTGATAAAAACATGAAAAAGGAAAACAAAATTTTAAACAATCGTAAAGGCATTCTTCCTTTCCCAGCAACAGGAAAAAGATCTACTTTTTGATTGCTTGTTGATGGAGTAACGGCGTCCAGTGACAACTGATCAAGCTCGCTAGAATTCTCCGAGAAAGACCTGGATGAAAAGACTGCATGAGCATTCGTTTTCTCGAATATGTATTCTGACACGATAAAAAAAAACCAGGTACCCCCGTACTTTCTAGTGAGGGTTCAGAGTTAGTTAAAGCTTGGGTTAAGTTAGGGTTTGTTTTCATTAAGGGATATGTGCTCGACTAGGTAATTGACTGACCTAATTACAAACTGTGACCGTTAAACTTTCGTGATAAAAGTTTCTAAGTCAACAGACCATGATTGAGGTGAAGCGCCAAAATAATTTCCAAGGAAATGAGATGTGCTTATATTAAACTTTTAAATCAGAAACATAATACTAGTATATGTCTCTAGTTAAATACAGCTGTTACAGTATCATTTGTATACCACATATCTTTGACTTATCATAAGCCTGATAAGTGGCTCCCCAGAGACTGACCTATATGATCACAAACTTTCATTATTATAATATAAACTATGCGAAATTCAAAGTCTATAGACCATGACTGAGAGGGGCGAGGTCTAATAATCTCCATGAAAATGAGATTTGCCAATGCTTATACAACTGCATACCAAACATATCATTGATTTATCATTTAGTGTTTCCCTTAAACTGTCCTAATCATAAACTTTAACAAATGGTTAACGCCACCTCTAGAAACAGTATTCATTAGTCTCTCTTTTTGACTCTGTCAAAGCGAGACAAGACAATGTACAGTCATCAACATTTCACCGTTCAAGGTAAACATACGTTTGATATTATTAAAATTATTTTACAAAAATGATTTAACTAAGCAGGAAGTAGAATATGATATAAAAATGACATCAAAGTTCTAAATAAACATAAACCAATCAATAGTAGAATACACAAATTTGAATTTTTCTATATGTACAAAATTAAGGTTAAACCTTACCAGATATCACCACTCTACGTAAGTTGTGTATCAACAGATTGGTCCTGTAATACGATGCTATTACAAGATGTACAAACATTTATCCTGGGTTAGACATGTTAGATATGAAATAGATTTATCTCCCTTGCAACGTTTTTTAGACTTTTGCCATTTTAAAGATACTATATATATAATTATTTTTTTCTCTCAAAATAATGGTTTTCTTTATATAAAATAAAACCATGGCAATGTACATATAGATAATTGACTTTTATTAAGAAAATATGATTGAATTAAAATTATGTGTATTCATGTTCAAATCATGCGAACCTGAGATGCGAATAGACCGTTCTTAATAAGATTATTACAATTATTATAATTATACAAGAGTACACGTGTGTTTGTAGTTGAAATGTTTTAATGATATTCACTGTCACTATATACACAAGTTTATAATTGCCAATTTTACTGTTTGTAATCTCAGAAAAAAAAGATTTTGTGCATAGACATATATAATACAACTTGTAAATATATATGCCTCTAGCTGGTTTGTGCAAATAAATTTGGAAGTTGCTATTTTACCGGCTCCGGCAAAAATAGCCTGTTATGTGCTATTTTATCAGCTCCGACAAAATAGCCTCCTTAGTGTTATTTTGCCGGCTCCGGTGAAATGGCGTTTTACATAGACATGATAGAGTTTTGCTATTTGCCGATCTTATTGCCGATTTTTTTTCCAGACCAAATGAAATAAATTCTTCTTTGACGTTCGAAAATGGATGACTTCACTTCGTTGTAAAAAAAAAAAAAACTTGAAACAAATGCTATGTTCGACTCATACGAAGAGATTAAACAGGTCTTGGGGCTCTTTGAAAAGTACAAATATGTGCAACTGTGGAAACGTGGTTCAAGGACTATAAAATTTATGAAAAATAGAGCACCAAACAAAACCTTTAATAACGATCTAGGCTATGGTGCAATAAAGTACTGCTGTGTTCATGGCACAAAGACCACAAATCGCCATCCACTGGTTAACCAAAATGTTTCATCAATACATGTACATGTATCTCCGTTTTTATCTTAAAACTATATACATTTACGAATGGCGGCACTCGTTTGAGTTGATAAGCAGCACAGAAACTAACATTGTCAAAACTTGCGAAATTGTCCGTCATTCAACATCTTTTAATCAATTTAAATCAAACTTGGTATACACTTTGCACTAACAAGTGCGTTCTAATGTAATGCATAATATTACAAACCTGAAATAACAAATAAAACTTATTGCGTTATTCTCGCTAAACAACCAATCATGAACAAACTACATTTGTTGTATTTAAAAAAAAATCTATCCAACAAACGTTATCATGGTTATGTGTAGTTCATGTCTGCATTTACAGCATTTTTCTTGTGCAAGACTAAACAATGCACAAAAAGCAAGGCACTGCATGTTTTTTTAACACTTGTAAAGCATTTTGAAGATGTTGAGATTAATTTACTTTTTTCAAAACTTATGGGATATTTTGTATTAGAAAATCAATTTTAGTATGCATGCTTTGCCTGTGTAAACATTTTTAAAAGAAGATATATCTTTTTAGAGATTTCTTATTAGTTAACATGTTTAAATGTATGTCACAACATTTCTTTCTATTATTCTATTAATATGATGAAAAATCTAATTTAAGATCGGCAAAATAGTAAAACTCTATATAAATTTCTATTTTGTCGGCTCCGGCAAAATAGCGCTAAGGAGGCTTTTTTGCCAGGGCGGGTAAAATATCACCTAAGAGGCCGGAGCCGGCAAACTATAGCCACTGCCAATAAATTTTGTAGAAGTTTTACGCAGATGAAAAAGCTATTCGATAGTTCGTTAACTTTTTGCAAAAAAAAAAGGAAGAAAAAAATGGATAACGGGAATAATTATATATGTAATTATAAATGCATTTCAATTTATTTTTGAAACACGGCAATACCCGACCCCCATCCCCCTCCTCTTTTCCAATTTACAAGCGTATACATTTATGACCAATAAAAACCATAAAGATCTTTTTAATACCACAATATTGTTTAGAGTAAACATTTATTTTTCTTTTTCTTCATCGGATAACAGACAACATATTTTTTCTCTTTTTTGAAAACCACTTGAATCAATGGTTTTCGTTGACTTGATTTGCCATAAAAATAAATCGAGTTATCTCCCATCTTACAACGATTTAACAAACATTTCATGGCCAGTGGATTCAAATTAAAATGGCCTCAAAAGTACCTCATATGATGTCTTTATCAAAGGTATAGTATGTTAATGGGTGTAATGTTATTGTTTTTCGATAAGTGTGCACTATTTTATCGTGTGAAAACAATGACTGGACGGTAGACGTAAGGTGAGAAATAGTCTCCAAGGGAGCTAATTCTTGGTGTTTTAGCTTAGATGTTGTTCAAATGTTGTTAAGGCCATAGAAATAAATATGTGTTTTTTTTTAGATAGATTGATTGATTATTGTTACTTTACGTCCAGTGGCAAATATTCTCCTTTTGAAAAAAGGTATGTAGGATTTATCACAATGTATATACTATTCCCCGGCAGGGTACACTTAAGAAAAATTACTTATTTTTAGGAACCTTTTACTTTATCCTGCAATCAGCCAACTATTGTACAAATAGCCCCTAGGTACACAAATAATTTTTCTGCTTTACTTGTACTTGTACAATTAAAGTCTCCTGTGACTCCGTATTGAGCAAACGAATTCTTTTTGTGTGACAGTTCATGTTGGGGTCCTCTTCGCGGTCCGCGTTTTTAAAAACATGTTAAACTTAGTACATGTATGTCGATTTCTTTGAGAAATCAGAAATAACTATTTGGATTTAAACAACTAAACCTTAAAGTGCCGCTTGTAAATTGCTGGATAAAAACAACAAATGTACATTTATATAAAATTTATGTGTTATGCGAGCCTCTCTTTTCGTCCGGTTTCTAAAGCTCATACACATAAATTTTATAGTTTCCAACAATGCACATTTGTTGTTTTAATCCTGCAATTAACAAGCGGCAGGATTTTGAAAATAAATGACTTTGCACAAGACAGAATGAAAAGTATTCTGCAACATAAAATATTCAGGATAGTTGAGGATACAAATTAATGTGTACAAGAGCTTACAAAATTAATAAATTTTCGTGCAGCAAAGCCGTATAAAGAATTAGCATGGCATGCGTAGAAACAGATGAAATGAATTATCAATCCGAAAAAAAACCCTTCCCCCTTGAATATCAAATGGTCGTCCTCTTATATAGAAGTGTTAAATATGTGCTATGAGAATAGAAAATTTAATATTCAGTGCAAACCATGAAAAAAAAATATCCAAAGCCTGTACCATAAGCGCCTTTTTGGTGTTTTAACCGTGTGTTTCCGAACGAAAAATCCTATTATTAAAATGGTGAGGTACGGCGGGCGCTCGCGGGTTGGCTGTCAACAGCACAGGCACCTGTTTCTATCCATGGGAAGGTCGACTAACCATATGTAGTAGAGGTCTACCTTCCCATGGATAGAAACAAGTGCCTGTGGTAGTAACCTAAGAACCATTCAACAAATATATGCTTTCCAAATTTAAATTTGTTGTTACCTGATGACAAAATGGTGGTCCAATTTGAATTTAACGATTTTCACCTTTGCCGTTCAGGAGGTAATTACTATCGTCTTTGATAGATTGAAAAATAGGCTCAGAACGTGACAGGTCGTCATTTACTACTAAAAGTGCCAGTACAAACTTTAATTAGGTCAGCCATTTTTAAGCATAAAGGAAAACAGTGGGTAGGAAAACTTAAAACACAAATATATATTTTTTTTTAATATTTGTTATTAAAAAAAATGCATGGTATTTTGATGAATGTGTAGTAATTGATACTTCGAAGATTCTAGTATACACCTGGGAACAGAATATATATGTTCCTGTATACACTGATAAATAATACGTTGCATGGCATGGCAATTTATGTGTAAAACTTCTTTATTTATAAATGAACAAAGCAACAAACAATTTAATGTTTCAATGATATATTCTAGTTTATGCTGAGGTCAGAAGTTTTAAAATTGTATAGAAGTATGTTGAGAGTTGTTCGGAGAATTCCAGATAAAAGTCAACAGAAGGAATTGATGGAATGGATTAGACATGATTTTACTGCCAACAAACATCTAGAGGATGAGGTAGGATTTAGATTCTGTCTTCCGTATCCCGGTGATAGTGATAGGACTTAATCTTTGATCGTTATACAGTCAGTTATAAGTACACCAAGTCTTCTAGTTAGGCTTTAATCCTTCATTACAATGCTGTCAGTTATACGTACACCAAGTCTTTTTTGCCTATTTTTCTCTAGTCTTTATTTTTGTTCCCTTTATTCCCTATCTTCATTATTTTTTGCCTATTATTCTCTAATCTGTATCCAATCCTCACACACCTGATTAAGGTTACTTCTCCCAAAAGGCATAGCACCGATATTGATACATGTAAGTTCGTTTTGTTTTTAATTTCAAGGTAATAAAAATTAACTTCTATCGAATATGGGTGTCTGTCGGAAGTTTTGCATTATGCCATTATTTTCGATTGATGTCACCATTTACCATGATCGAGATATAAAGTAGTTTGCATTACAGCTTGGTGTGAATTTTTAAACTTTTTGTGTTGTGATTTTATCGGTATCTCTTAGACTAAGAGTTTTGAATGTCCCTTGGTACCCACAGCCTCTTTTTGAGTAATTTAAGTTGCATAACCTGTGAAAAGTTTCAAACTATCATTTAAATGAAAATAGCAAACATTTTTTTTGTTTTAGGATGCTATAAAAATGATGATAACAAAAGGAAAACAGTCAATGAGAGAACTGGAGCAGTCAATATCTATTTTATGAAAATGGTAGGCTAGCAAACTAAACTGTTTTGGGAAAATTAAATACATTATAAGAACCAATTCCTTGCAATAAGTATTTTTCAGCAATATATTGTTTACCAGCATCAAAGCTTTTAACTATACCTACATTATTATGACTGTCAAATTTTAACATTTAATCATAATTTCCGATAAAATTGATTATGAGTCAGAGTGATGTCCCGCAAAGCATTATTCCTGTCAAAATTTACTTCAGAAGGATAGCGCATAACGTTTAAACATTTTGACTTTAAAAATGATGAAAACTCTATTAAGTGCTTCTTTAATTTTGAAATCCCACGAGGTTTCATTAACATTATAATTTGTGCTCATTGATAGAAGCACTTTGATTTTGAAATCCCACGAGGTTTCTTTAACATTCTAATTTGTGCTCATTGATAGAACACAGAGAACAGTGTTGTACACATGTATGAAATTAAATTAAATTGCCTTTTCTGAATACTTATACAAATTGTCACTGAATGTAAGTAAGCTTACAATGGACTTATATTTTTTGTTCGGAACGAAGTTTATATAAAAAGGAAGAAAAAATTCTGCTTCACTAAATAAAATAATTATTAACATATAAGTATATGTATTTCTTGTAGGATTACTTATAGCATTGACATACACAGGAAGTTGTAACAAGGGTTTAGCCCCGTGATGCCGAAATGATGGTGGATTCTTTCGTCGTGGAATAAATGTCAACCTTTTATGTCACATTTTTATTCGCTGGAAAACTCATATATTTGTATGGGAATACTAGTAATGAATAAATAGTATCGTTTTTCTTTTTCCTTTTTTCGTTTTTTTGTTTTTTGTTTCACGTTTTCAAATTTGGAACATACATGTACATATATTACCATAAAACTCCATAATATTTACATTTTTTAGCCAGCAGTTATCGACGTTAATTTGTCCATGTTTACATTCCATCCAAAAGTTGCAGAAATCCTACCCTTGCTGTAGATTTTTATTCCATTTATATTGAGTTAGTGAAGTTCAGAGTAACTACTTTGATGTGCCATATATTAGGTTTGCCGTATCTTTCTAGGCCAAGATATGAGACTATGCAGATACCTAAAACAAATATGACCTTCTAAAACAACAAAAAACGAACACCTAGAGGTATAGGGGGAGGGTTTAGGTCACATTTTTATTCGCTGGAAAACTCATATATTTGTATGGGAATACTAGTAATGAATAAATAGTATCGTTTTTCTTTTTCCTTTTTTCGTTTTTTTGTTTTTTGTTTCACGTTTTCAAATTTGGAACATACATGTACATATATTACCATAAAACTCCATAATATTTACATTTTTTAGCCAGCAGTTATCGACATTAATTTGTCCATGTTTACATTCCATCCAAAAGTTGCAGAAATCCTACCCTTTGCTGTAGATTTTTATTCCATTTATATTGAGTTAGTGAAGTTCAGAGTAACTACTTTGATGTGCCATATATTAGGTTTGCCGTATCTTTCTAGGCCAAGATATGAGACTATGCAGATACCTAAAACAAATATGACCTTCTAAAACAACAAAAAACGAACACCTAGAGGTATAGGGGGAGGGTTGAGATCTCAAAAAACATGTTTAACCCCGCCGCATTTTTGCGCCTGTCCCAAGTCAGGAGCCTCTGGCCTTTGTTAGTCTTGTATCATTTTTAATTTTAGTTTCTTGTGTGTAATTTGGAGTTTAGTATGACGTCCATTATCACTGAACTAGTATACATATTTGTTTAGGGGCCAGCTGAAGGACGCCTCCGGGTGCGGGAGTTTCTCGCTGCATTGAAGACCCGGCGTGACTTTTTACCCCAATATACCCCAACATACCCCAATATACCTCAAAAAGCAGTTTAAACATAATTTGATTGAATAACAATGTTACACTAGGCATTTAAATGTTATTTTAACGACATTAATACTTTATTTTATGAATATATTTAATTTTAAATCACTTTTTCCCTCGTAACTTGTTCTGTTCATGTCAGCCGCTTACGATCACAAAATGACTTTTTACCCCAATATACCCAAATATACTCGAATAAACAGTTTCAACACAATTTCCACGATAAGGAATGATATAACAAGCAGATATATTAAAATTGAACACAACTGTTTACATTTTTGTGCATTTAGGCTTTTAAAACACGGGTTCTTTATTCATGTATTGACGACGGTTACACTAAAAACCCGAACGAACGAACCTAAAAATATACCGGTAAATTTTTGCATTTTCTTTTTTCTCCCTTAAAATTTTGAGATTGTAAATGCATTTTGTGTTTTGTTTTCTATATGATGTTTTTTTCTAAAATAAATCTCGAAATTTTTTCTCAAATTTGGAAATATTTTCTCAAATATTTGTTTTCTTTGAAAATAATATATAATCCTTATATGTTAAACATTTAAAGTTTTCTTTTTATGTTTATAAAATGTTTGTATCTTTCACTCAGTTAGGACATTGGTCAGCGGAAATTCTATGTTGGTCAGGTCGGTGTGTTCACGCTTCTCGGACCAACATCTGGAATTGTTTGTCATGCCAAGAAATCCTTGCTCAAAACTCCGATGGACCTCCTACGGCATCCATTACTAGTTAAAGATTAAATAGAAAAATATAAACCTTTCAAATGTAGCGTTTATAAAATAAAAATATTCCCTGTGGAACACCCCCAACCCCCTTTTTTGCGCTCTCTATTTTCAACCCTCGAATTAAGCTTTCCAATCTAATTAATTTAAAAATTAAAACCTAGCTTTCTAACTGATCTATTCATGTACCGGATCGGCAACTCTCGTTATTTTATAAGAAAATCTACAATGCCGTTATACACATGCGTGTTGTCTGCTTGGAGTCTCCGCACAGGCACTTGACTCAGAATAAATACCGAATATGGAAAGTGGAACTACAATTTAAAACATAAAGTCCGAAGGCACATAGAAGAAATTTTTTTTTTTTTTTTTTTTTTTGCAAAGGATGCCGGGGTAACCCTCCATGTGTTCAAAATATACATGAAATATCATAACCCCGAGTTTTCGATCTGTTACATGCCAAGAATCCTTGCTCAAAACTCTGGTGGTCCTCCTACGGCACCCATTTGTAGATTTGATTTTATTCAACAAAATAATGTATGTCCTGCATGTACGTATCGCTTTGAAAACGGACATATGCCTATACCAAATGGTCAATATTAATCATCCTTGTAATTTGCTCTCTGGTAATTTTTTAGCTTTTAAAGGTAAAAAATTCATGTCGGAGAAAGGTGGTTTTTTTTTTGTCAAAGAGATTAATGAAATTTACCGGTAAATGGAGTTACAGTGAATCCAATTCAATTTAACAATGGTGGGTTGAACCTGGTTTTATGGCAAGCCAAATCTCTCTCTTATAGGCAATGTTAGAAATACCGCTAAATTGACAATAAAATTTGTATTTATGGCGAAATAATACACTATAAAATCTTGAAATTACTGAGGCAAAGGGTTTTTTTTTAATTGCGAACATATCAAAAGTATTATGCAGAAAAAAATCGGCACTTTACAATCTTTAATTAAGCACAAAAAAAATTATCAATAAAAAAAAGAGTGCACTCAAATATCTTGGCTGCTTTATTTATCATGATTGAAGAATGTTGAAAATCTGTAATATATCTTGATTGCTGTTTCATTGAATATCTCACATCTACTTTATTAATATTCAGAATGCTTTAAAATTGTTTTTAAAATTAGGAAAAGAAACTTGAATTGTGTCTTGTGTCTTACTAATCGTTGACTGAAGAAGAAAAAAATGAAGACACATATTCAATCTTTATGTTTCTGTGCTCTATGACGGGTATGTCATAAGTAGGAGATATCGATATGGCGAGGAGTGAATTAATCGGGTTATAAAAAATTGGTGTTTTTTTTTTCGAATGATTTTGATTTTTTTTCTAAAATAAAATTTTCTATACAAATTCGCATTTTTGCTATTACAAAGGTATATATAGCTATTCTATAAGAACTAAACAACTTGAATGATACAATTGTCCGAGGAAAATGCTTTTGATGTTCTGTTAAAAGAGGAGAAAGTTTAAGATATCCAGGGGACTCCACAAGATTTGAGAAAGAAAATCGTTTTTCAATTTTTAATCATATAAATTTACATACTCTTAAATAACTAGTTTCTAATTGAAACAGTGTACTTGTCGGATTTCCTATCAGAGAACAGAATTAATCATCATTCTATAGAGAAACACTAAAGGAGGTTAACTTCACTATCTATTTGTATGTAAAAAATATTTGTACTTAGAAATAATTTCATTCCGATATATAAAACAGCAGAAAACCAAACGAAACAAAACTAAGTACATGCATAGATGTATAATCTATGGTACATGATATCAGCATGTGATTTACAGCTATATTTCAATGTTTTTAAAAAGAAAAAAGCAATTTATTGTAGTCTCATTATAATAGTGTTTACCTGCTACTGATGCATTATGATAATTGTTATGTTATCTGTTTTATTTGTTGCTGTTGTTATTTGTATAGTATGTTTCTTTTTGTCAGAATTGCAATATGGTATTTTATGTTCTTGCATACTATAGAGACGTTAATCAAGTGTCTTGTTTTAAATTCTGATAGGTCGAGTTATCATCAGACTTCAAAATGTTGAATTAGTTGAATTGTACTGCTAATTGTAATTTTAAACTTAGTGATGTGCAATTTGATAAGTTATTCAATAGATTACACTCGTGTCATAGGATATCGATGTATACCCTATAGGTGGTCATTCAGGTTCAATAAACAATGACAGGATGTTGTTGATTAATTCATCTGTTGAAACAACAGACCAATCCGCATTATTTTCCAGGACTCACACGCAGTACTAGTTATCTCTCATACCTCAAAATACAGAACGCATCAGCTCAATCAACATTGTGAGGGTCTTGATGGGGTTTATAGAATCAATGAATAGTATATTTCAATGTGAAAATAAATTTTGAAAAATGAATTTGACTCTGTTTTCCTCTTTGTTTCTATCATTTATCATATATTTTGTTCTCCATAATCACAAAAACGCACTACCCTTAAAGTATTAATAACATGGAACAATTCAGAAACAACTCAAAAACATCGTTGTACATGTATAATTAATTCTATTTTATTCAAAACACTGTTCTCATAACATTATAGTCATAAGCAATAAGGATATTCCAATCAATTTTGTTGATTGTATAATTCACGGCTGAGTAGTTGTGTAATCGTTGACACGTGCCCGCATTATTTTATGAAAATAACGAATATCTCTCTAAGAGCGCATTTCTTTCTTACACAAACGATACAAACGGTTCAGCGAGCACACGTTTAGATCATTTGTTTCTAACATACGTTTGCAAAGTTTGCATAAACTTTGACAAACTATATACACTCGCTGCAAATGCGTCTATAACGATGAATTTCTTTCTAACTTAAATGTTTAATCAATACCTAAACATATTTTTCGCACTAAAAAAGATGTATGTTCTTGCTTGTCATAACTCAAAACAATGTCTAAAATTACTAAAATTTAGGTATTACCATCCTTTCTTTCATTTCTGTTATCTTCAATAAAAAGGCTTATCATCACTATCTTCATACATTTATATATCTGATGAAGATGAAGAACTGCCAAAAAAATTAAATATGCATAGAGGAGCGATGTCCTCTGTGTCTATAACATCTTATACGGAGGCTATTTTCCCCGCGTAATAAGTTCAAATACCAACAACATGTGCATGCGTTTTCACAGTTCAAACAGGGTCAGTAAACACTGATTAAACGATGCATTTGTTTCTACTTTTGTAACGTTTAACAAACTATAACAAACGGCACACAACGTTTACCAAACTTTGGTTAGAAAGAAATGCACACTAAGTTCGTTTTTAAAATCTAAAAAATTACCTCAGGGACTCGGTTTGCAGATTAAAATTTTGTTTATTTTTGTTTTTTAAATCTTTTTTTCGTATTTCCTGTCTATTTGAATTACATTACTCACGTTTTTAACGTTGGCATCAATATTTCTTTGTTTTCTAGCAATGTGCAGTTTACTATCCATATCCGTATACTGAAAATCCTAGGAAATATTGTAAGATCTTTCTCTTATATATTCGAACAATTGTCAACACATTATTTGTGACTTTTTGTCCTGTTACTTTTTGTCCTATCAAATTTGTGACTTTATGTCCTGTGACTTTCTGTCCGTTTACCAATGAGCATATGTAATTTTTGATGGAAACATATTGGCTATCAAAAAAATTGTGTTTTTACTAAGTATTAAATCAATTTAAAAATACTGCTTGTCCACTAAATACTGTAGCCCATATTAAGGAGTATTCTATGAAATTTAAAAAATACTATTGCTTATCTGGTATTAAGCAGTATTCTTGTCTGTTTAGAGTAGGAATAATGTCCCCTGCTGAAGAATATGAATGACAAGTCTTGCAAAGGAATAAGATATAAAGCACATAGAAAACCTGATTCTTCCAGTCTGTCTTAAACAATTCACAAACGTTTTCTTGCACCAAATTACTAATATAAAGGAGCATGTTTCAGCCGAACTATGTATTTTTCGGTTCCATGTTATACAATTATAGCCTTTGTATGAGGTCGATACAATGATATATTGACCTAAAAAAGTATATGGACTGAAGACGATATCCTTCTTTGGGTCGATGTCTCCTCTATTGACCTCATGCATAGGCTATAATTGTTATATTATTAATTTAGTACCATATTTGTATCAAAATCGTCAGTGCAAGTATATTCTCTCTTTTCGATCATTTAGTTGTGTTTTAGGCAACCGTAAGACCTTCAATATGGAAAAATATGGAAACCGTAAAGTTGGTTATAAAAGGGCCCGCCTCGACATGAAAAATATGAAACAATTCCTTGAGAAAAGTAACGGCCTAATTTATAACAAAGCATTTACCAAAAAAAAAAATATCAGACTTGAAGTAACAACAACCACTGAAGTATATGCTCCTGACTTTGAACAGACACACAAAGAAGGTGGCGATGTGTAGGTCCTTTTTTGGTCATAAACCTCTTCACTCCTATCTTTTTTATGCATTCTTTGGCTTTCAAATATTTTGCTTTGAGCGTTCCTGGAGAAAATTGCTGCACGGGATTTTTTTTATCTTCATAGATGCATACGAAACTTCAATGAATTATTGAATTTATCAAAATAACGACTATAACTGATAAAAATTTATCGGATAAAACTACCATTTATTAATATGAGACAAAATATATCATATTGGAGTCAAATTTCTCCTATGGATTCATAAAGGACAAAAATATCCTCAGTAACGGAACAAAAATACACCCATGGTAAAAAAAATCAGTCATTTTTTAATAATCCTAGAGGGTTAACAAAGTTATCATGAACACGATGAAAAGTTAATCCGAGAAAGTGTTAAATGTTTATTTTAAATAAATTAAAAGAATTATTATGATAATACCACAAATTTAACTATTTAATCAGAAAATCAATAATTGTAAAATAACTTAAAACCCGTAAACACAATTTCAAGTAAAAAAAATCATATATAAAAACTTTCTAAAACGGAATACTTGATATATTTGCCTGACCCTTTACTTTATTTACAAAATGCCTTCAAATACATCTGATGTTTATTTTTTATTTTATATGCCATAAAATGTATTAACCTAGTTTAAATGAAAATAAAGATCAGAGAATTAATAGTTGAAGAGAAAATACATATCCGTGTTAAATTCGCCTCAGTTTGTTTATTCAAGTTTGATATCCAACTTCTTAATCCGCAATCTACATTTACCCGACAACCTTGTATATTGTATATTCTTGATGGAATACCCTCATGTTCATGTGACCATCAGGTACTGAGACAAATATGTTATGGTATAAACTCTGTCAAAACCAAAATGATTGAATATATCTAATTTATTAATTAATCCATGCAGTAAAACAAATCTTAAATGAGTGAAATTATGAAATAATTATTTTTTAAGCTTTTATCTTTATTGCGTTTAGCCTACATGTGAAAAAAAAAACGGGAAACGGACTTGTGATAGACAAATAGACAACTAAAAAAACATATTTATTGTTATTTTCTTTAGTTTAGAAATGTAGAAAATACCCGATTTAGATAACCTCATTACACATAATCTGTGTTGAAAAGCGTTGAATGCATGGGAGTTTGTATTTTTTCTCCTATATCTGTCTGTCTTAAACAATTCACAAACGTTTTCTTGCACTAAATACTAATATAAAGGAGCATGTTTCAGTCGAACTATGTATTTTTTCGGTTCCATTCTATCTACATAGGCAAAGTAGTCTTGATGTTTTACCAAATGATACGAAAATTTTAACATTTGTAATAATTATTACTCCATAAATCAATTTCTGAAATGACATTTCGTTCATAATATGCATGAAATGTTTGCCACTGGACGTTAAGCAATCAACAATCAATCAATCAAATTTTGCACTAAAATATGAATTCAACAATTTAAAACACAATCGTATCCATCACTTGGTGCATGTCTGTTGTCTGTTAAACAGTTAACTTTCTGAATTCGTTTTTGTGCAGAAATAAATTCCTTAGAATAGTTTAAGTATGTAAATATATTCAAAGGGTATCTTGTGGTCTTGCGGGAGTTGACATTATCAAATGTTGGATCCATTATTTGCTGTTCGTCGTCTGTTTATATTTTAACCCCCACTTACATTTTTCTTTACTTAAATAAACACTAAACAATTTCCGATGTTTTATCATTTATTAAACAAACTTTATTTGTATGTGTTTCTACTGAGATTTTAAAAAAAAATGCGACTCACGATTGTTGTGTTTTCGCGTCTATATTATGTTATACAATTATATCCTTTGTATGAGGTCGATACAATGATAATTGACCTAAAAAAGTATATGGACTGAGGACGATATACTTCTTTGGGTCGATGTCTCCTCTATTGACCTCATGCATAGGCTATAATTGTTATGTTATTAATTTACTACCATATTTGTATCAAAATCGTCAGTGCAAGTATATTCTCTTTTTTCGATCATTTAGTTGTGTTTTAGGCAACCGTACGACCTTCAATATGGAAAAATATGGAAACCGTAAAGTTGGTTATAAAAGGGCCCGCCTCGACATGAAAAATATGAAACAATTCCTTGAGAAAAGTAACGGCCTAATTTATAACAAAGCATTTACAAAAAAAAAAATATCAGACTTGAAGTAACAACAACCACTGAAGTACATGCTCCTGACTTTGAACAGACACACAAAGAAGGTGGCGATGTGTAGGTCCTTTTTTGGTCATAAACCTCTTCACTCCTATCTTTTTTATGCATTCTTTGGCTTTCAAATATTTTGCTTTGAGCGTTCCTGGAGAAAATTGCTGCACGGGATTTTTTTTATCTTCATAGATGCATACGAAACTTCAATGAATTATTGAATTTATCAAAATAACGACTATAACTGATAAAAATTTATCGGATAAAACTACCATTTATTAATATGAGACAAAATATATCATATTGGAGTGTAATTTCTCCTATGGATTCATAAAGGACAAAAATATCCTCAGTAACGGAACAAAAATACACCCATGGTAAAAAAAAATCAGACATTTTTTAGTAATCCTAGAGGGTTAACAAAGTTATCATGAACACGATGAAAAGTTAATCCGAGAAAGTGTTAAATGTTTATTTTAAATAAATTAAAGAATTATTATGATAATACCACAAATTTAACTATTTAATCAGAAAATCAATAATTGTAAAATAACTTAAAACCCGTAAACACAATTTCAAGTAAAAAAAATCATATATAAAAACTTTCTAAAACGGAATACTTGATATATTTGCCTGACCCTTTACTTTATTTACAAAATGCCTTCAAATACATCTGATGTTTATTTTTTATTTTATATGCCATAAAATGTATTAACCTAGTTTAAATGAAAATAAAGATCAGAGAATTAATAGTTGAAGAGAAAATACATATCCGTGCTAAATTCGCCTCAGTTTGTTTATTCAAGTTTGATATCCAACTTCTTAATCCGCAATCTACATTTACCCGACAACCTTGTATATTGTATATTCTTGATGGAATACCCTCATGTTCATGTGACCATCAGGTACTGAGACAAATATGTTATGGTATAAACTCTGTCAAAACCAAAATGATTGAATATATCTAATTTATTAATTAATTCATGCAGTAAAACAAATCTTGAATGAGTGAAATTATGAAATAATTTTTTTTTAAGCTTTTATCTTTATTGCGTTTAGCCTACATGTGAAAAAAAAAACGGGAAACGGACTTGTGATAGACAAATAGACAACTAAAAAAACATATTTATTGTTATTTTCTTTAGTTTAGAAATGTAGAAAATACCCGATTTAGATAACCTCATTACACATAATCTGTGTTGAAAAGCGTTGAATGCATGGGAGTTTGTATTTTTTCTCCTATATTCGTAAATATTTTCTACGCCTAAAGTGTGATCAATGTTTACATTGTTCGTATTAGTCCTGAATATGCATCAAATATTTGCCACTGAACGTTGTGAAATCAACGATCATGTAATCAATTACTGTAATAGAAAATACACACAACTGGTTTCATACCAAACCAAAGGAGTTATAAAAATAAGGTACACTAAAGTACGTTGACAATTACTGATCATGAACGCGGTCAGACTTACGGAGGGATATGTAGCTGTATTTATAGTACGAATCACACCTCTAACACAATTGTAAGAAGAAGGGAAAAAACATGAATGACACAGGACAAAACTCCTATATTTTCATTTTATCATGGCAATTATAACGCTTAATTATCTATATATTGTTTGCTTCAAAAATGAAATCGACAATCAGATTATACCACCAGCTATTTAATTGCAAAACAATCACAAAAATGGTAAGCGGAAAGGTGTATAGAATGTATAATGTATTCCTTTTTTCTCTTTATTTTCTAAAACTTCGTGTTACCGTAACGACAGAAAGTTTCAACACTTGTAAAAATCTTTTTTCTTTTCTTTTCTAAAAAAATAATAAGTTCTTTTATTCTGGCATAAAATATGATTACACTACTTTGAATCTCGATAAAAAAGAAATTTCTTTAACTCGCCATAGAAAAATTCGACCAGGTTCGACCTCTAAACCACTATTATAGAAAGCCTCAGCTGTCATATATTAGAGATTTACAAAACATTATGCTGAAGCTTAAAATGTAAACTTAAGACAGCGTGATGTTGAATTGAGTCATCAAAATGCTAACTCTAAATTACAATATGCATATTGTATGGTAAGCCTTTCGTGACATTCAAATGATATAACACATGCTATCTTAGCTTAACACCACATAGTTTCAACTGTAAGTCATGTAGTTCTAATTGAGCATATCGTGTGGTAAGCCTATCGTGACATTCTAATGATATAACAACGTGCTATCTTAGCTTAACGTCACGTACTTTCAGCTGTACGTGGTGTAGTTTTAAATGAGCAAATTGTATAAAAAGCCTATCGTGACATTATAATAATATAACATCATGCTATCTTAGCTTAACATTACAAAATTTCAACTGTACGTCACTAGTGTCAAGCTATCCAGCAATTCACTTCCTGCAATTCTCTTTATGAAAAGCTATCCTGCAATTCGTCATCCTGCAATTGCGTTTGGAAAACTACTTGAGCGACAATTTTCTTTTTCTTTAAAATCATAGTTTTTGACATTTTTGTTCGAAAACAAGATTTATATAGTAAATCAAAGATTTTTATATCCCATTAACAAAATTCTAACTTTAGTTTGTAGATTTCTAACTCATATTTAAGATTTTGTAATTAGCATTTACAATAAATAAATCATGACGACGATTCAAACACGGTCCAGGATGTGATTCGTATTAACGCATGTTTAACCCACATTTGCAATTTTCAAAACTCATATAAACGACTAAAAACATTGAATTTTGATGTAAAATAAAAATGTTCATGGTAGTTGTATACCGACAATACAACTTCATAACTCACATGTCCGACCCATTGCCTCGGCAGTTCTGTATGGCTAAGGATTATAGACTCTGCTTTAATAAATAGCTATTGGATAGTACTACAGTGGGAGGGTAAATAATTTCTGGGGTAAGCATTCCTAAAGGCGGAAAATGTCGCCCGAAACATGGAAATAAAGCAAAATTCAATCAAATACGCTTTGGGGACACCCACTTTTACGACCCATTGTCTCGGTAGTTCTTTATGGCTAGGGATTATAAACGGAACCCTAACGTATAGCTATTGGATAGTACTACAACGTGAGGGTAAAAAATTTCTGGAGTAAGCATTCTTAAAGGCCGGAAATTTCGTCCGTAACACGGAAAAAAAGTCAAATTTGATAAAATACGCATTGGGGTCACCAACTTTCCAACCCATTGCCTTGGCAGTCCTTAGCAGTTCTGTATGGCTAGGGATTATAGACTCTACTTTAATAAAAAGCTATTGGATAGTACTACAGCGGGAGGGTAAAGAATTTCTGGGGTAAGCATTCCAAAAGGCCGAAAATGTCGTCCGAAACATGGAAATAAAGCCAAATTCGATCAAATACGCATTGGGGACACCCACTTTTACGACCCATTGTCTTGGTAGTTCTTTATGGCTAGGGATTATAAACGGAACCCTAACGTATAGCTATTGGATAATACTACAACGTGAGGGTAAAGAATTTCTGGGGTAAGCATTCTTAAAGGCCGGAAATTTCGTCCGTAACACGGAAAAAAAGTCAAATTTGATAAAATACGCATTGGGGTCACCAACTTTCCAACCCATTGCCTTGGCAGTCCTTGGCAGTTCTATATGGCTAGGGATTATAGACTCTACTTTAATAAAAAGCTATTGGAAAGTACTACAGCGGGAGGGTAAAGAATTTCTGGGGTAAGCATTCCAAAATGCCGAAAATGTCGTCCGAAACATGGAAATAAAGCCAAATTCGATCAAATACGCATTGGGGACACCCACTTTTACGACCCATTGTCTCGGTAGTTCTTTATGGCTAGGGATTATAAACGGAACCCTAACATATAGCTATTGGATAGTACTACAACATGAGGGTAAAGAATTTCTGGGGTAAGCATTCTTAAAGGCCGGAAATTTCGTCCGTAACACGGAAAAAAAGTCAAATTTGATAAAATACGCATTGGGGTCACCCACTTTTACGACCCATTGTCTCGGTAGTTCTTTATGGCTAGGGATTATAAACGGAACCCTAACGTATAGCTATTGGATAGTACTACAACATGAGGGTAATGAATTTCTGGGGTAAGCATTCTTAAAGGCCGGAAATTTCGTCCGTAACACGGAAAAAAAGTCAAATTTGATAAAATACGCATTGGGGTCACCAACTTTCCAACCCATTGCCTCGGCAGTTCTGTATGGCTAGGGATTATAGACTCTACTTTAGTAAATAGCTACTGGATAGTACTACAACGTTAGGGTAAAGAATTTCTGGGGTAAGCATTTTTAAAGGCCGGAAATTTCGTCCGTAACACGGAAATAAAGCCAAATTTGATAAAATACGCATTGGGGACACCCACTTTTACGACCCATTGTCTCGGTAGTTCTTTATGGCTAGGGATTATAAACGGAACCCTAACGTATAGCTATTGGATAGTACTACAACGTGAGGGTAAAGAATTTCTAGGGTAAGCATTCTTAAAGGCCGGAAATTTCGTCCGTAACACGGAAAAAAAGTCAAATTTGATAAAATACGCATTGGGGTCACCAACTTTCCAACCCATTGCCTTGGCAGTCCTTGGCAGTTCTGTATGGCTAGGGATTATAGACTCTACTTTAATAAATAGCTATTGGATAGTACTACAACGTGAGGGTAAAGAATTTCTGGGGTAAGCATTCCAAAAGGCCGAAAATGTCGTCCGAAACATGGAAATAAAGCCAAATTCGATCAAATACGCATTGGGGACACCCATTTTTACGACCCATTGTCTCGGTAGTTCTGTATGGCTAGGGATTATAAACGGAACCCTAACGTATAGCTATTGGATAGTACTACAACGTGAGGGTAAAGAATTTCTGGGGTAAGCATTCTTAAAGGCCGGAAATTTCGTCCGTAACATGGAAAAAAAGTCAAATTTGATAAAATACGCATTGGGGTCACCAACTTTCCAACCCATTGCCTCGGCAGTTCTGTATGGCTAGGGATTATAGACTCTACTTTAGTAAATAGCTACTGGATAGTACTACAACGTTAGGGTAAAGAATTTCTGGGGTAAGCATTCTTAAAGGCCGGAAATTTCGTCCGTAACACGGAAAAAAAGTCAAATTTGATAAAATACGCATTGGGGTCACCAACTTTCCAACCCATTGCCTCGGCAGTTCTGTATGGCTAGGGATTATAGACTCTACTTTAGTAAATAGCTACTGGATAGTACTACAACGTTAGGGTAAAGAATTTCTGGGGTAAGCATTCTTAAAGGCCGGAAATTTCGTCCGTAACACGGAAAAAAAGTCAAATTTGATAAAATACGCATTGGGGTCACCAACTTTCCAACCCATTGCCTCGGCAGTTCTGTATGGCTAGGGATTATAGACTCTACTTTAGTAAATAGCTACTGGATAGTACTACAACGTTAGGGTAAAGAATTTCTGGGGTAAGCATTCTTAAAGGCCGGAAATTTCGTCCGTAACACGGAAAAAAAGTCAAATTTGATAAAATACGCATTGGGGTCACCAACTTTCCAACCCATTGCCTTGGCAGTCCTTGGCAGTTCTATATGGCTAGGGATTATAGACTCTACTTTAATAAAAAGCTATTGGAAAGTACTACAGCGGGAGGGTAAAGAATTTCTGGGGTAAGCATTCCAAAATGCCGAAAATGTCGTCCGAAACATGGAAATAAAGCCAAATTCGATCAAATACGCATTGGGGACACCCACTTTTACGACCCATTGTCTCGGTAGTTCTTTATGGCTAGGGATTATAAACGGAACCCTAACATATAGCTATTGGATAGTACTACAACATGAGGGTAAAGAATTTCTGGGGTAAGCATTCTTAAAGGCCGGAAATTTCGTCCGTAACACGGAAAAAAAGTCAAATTTGATAAAATACGCATTGGGGTCACCCACTTTTACGACCCATTGTCTCGGTAGTTCTTTATGGCTAGGGATTATAAACGGAACCTTAACGTATAGCTATTGGATAGTACTACAACATGAGGGTAATGAATTTCTGGGGTAAGCATTCTTAAAGGCCGGAAATTTCGTCCGTAACACGAAAAAAAAGTCAAATTTGATAAAATACGCATTGGGGTCACCAACTTTCCAACCCATTGCCTCGGCAGTTCTGTATGGCTAGGGATTATAGACTCTACTTTAGTAAATAGCTACTGGATAGTACTACAACGTTAGGGTAAAGAATTTCTGGGGTAAGCTTTCTTAAAGGCCGGAAATTTCGTCCGTAACACGGAAAAAAAGTTAAATTTGATCAAATACGCATTGGGGCCACCCACTTTCAAACCCATTGTCTCGGTAGTTCTTTATGGCTAGGGATCATAGACCCTGCCCTAATGAATAGCTATTGGATAGTACTACAACGTGAGGGTAAAGAATTTCTGGGGACAGTATTCTTAACGGCCAAAAATTTCGTCCGTAACACGGAAAAATGGTCAAAATTGATAAAATACACATTGGGATCACCCACTTGTTAAATCAATTGCCTCGGCAGTTCTGTATGGCTAGGGATTATAGACTCTGCTACTTACCTCAGAAATTCTTTACCCTCACGTTGTAGTACTATTCAATAGCTATTCATTAGGGCAGGGTCTATAATCCCTAGCCATAAAGAACTACCGAGACAATGGGTTTGACAGTGGGTTGCCCCAATGCGTATTTGATCGAATTTGGCTTTATTTCCATGTTTCGCACGAAATTTTCGACCTTTAGGAATGCTTACCCTAGAAATTCTTTGCCGTCTCGTTGTAGTACTATCCAATAGCTATTTATTAGAGCAGAGTCTATAATCCCTAGCCATACAGAACTGCCGAGACATTTCGTACAGGAACCTTTTCATTTGCTGTATTTCTAGTTTTCATATTTTAGAACACATTTTTATATAAAACTGGTCTTGTACAAAATTTTAATACAATAAAGAGAAAAATACTTTATTTGTAGGTGTTTCTACTGAGATTTTAAAAGAAAACAAAATGTGATTCACGTTTGGTGTGTTTTCGCCAGCACCTGACCGTCAAAAATGCATCCTTTTGTGCACCAACTCATTGGCATCATTATATTTCAGAATACATATAGTATCATTGGCGCCAAAGAAAAAGTATATACGATTTAAAATAAACAGCTGCGCCATGAGCGCATGATACGCCCGTCGTCTTGTGTGTGAATTTTTATGCAATAAGCATAAATAGTTTCTGACATACGGCATGACATGCGAAAACCCCCTTTTTTTACAAAAAACTCAATATCTCTAAAATAAAATTTTGAATCAAAATCAAAAAGTATACAGATCTTTAGATTAATATAACTAAGAAGTGTGTAAAATTTTAAGCAATAATCATAAATCTTTTTGGAGATACGGCGCGACATGTGAAAAACCCCTCCCCCTTTTTTTACAAAATACTCAATAACTCAAAAATAAAATTTTGAATCATCACCAAAAAGTATACAGATCTTAAGGTTAATATAACTAAGAAGTGTGTAAAGTTTTAAGCAATAATCATAAACTGTTTTTGAGATATGGTGCGATATGTGAAAAACCCCTCCCCCTTTTTTAACAAAATACTCAATATCTCTAAAATAAAATTTTGAATCATCACCAAAAAGTATACAGATCTTAAGATTAATATAACTAAGAAGTGTGTAAAGTTTTAAGCAATAATCATGAATTGTTTTTGAGATACGGCGCGACATGTGAAAAAAAACATGCACCTGTTTTAGTTACTAAGTCCCGTAACTCAAAAAGTTTTAATCTTATTTTCACCAAAAAGTATACAGATCGTTTGACCATCATAAGAAACAACTATGTTAAGTTTCATGAAATTTGGATAAGTCATTCTCAAGTTACGGTGCGACATGTTTACGCCGGACAGACAGACGGACGGACACCGGACATTTGTATACCATAATACGTCCCGTCAAAAATTGACGGGCGTATAAAAAAGGAAATGACTTCCCAGCTACATGCCAGGGCCTTTTATAGCTTGCTACATACGGAATGATTTTTGCTTGCTGTACGGTGACCATTATAATTGCAAACTTCTACCTGGAACTATTACACTTACATTATTGTAATAGTCCCAGCTTCTATTCTGGTGAAAAGTTTCTCATTGACAATCATACCACACCTTCTTATTTGTATGTATATATTTTTCAATTTTCTGAGTCATTCAGATCTTTTCATTTTATAAAACGACAGTCTCTTTCATTAATATAAGCCAATTTTGCAGAAGATCCATTGAAAATATATGAGTTTTACAAGTTTCTATAAATCTACCTGTATATTTTTAGAAACAGTTAGGCCTTTTCCTTTTCCCAGTTCACTTCCGAGAACAGTAATAGCCTGGAATACATTACCGAAATCGACAGTGAAAGCTCCAACTATATGGAAGCTTTCAAGACTGATTACATAGATGAAGGAATGTTTTTATCCTGCTCCAACTGTACAGCATGCACCATTTTTTTTTATCTTTGGTCTTTTATTGTAAATAGACATTACCAGCACCTACGTAACGCACAAGTATTGAGTACTCATTACTGAGTTTTTTTTAACTACTATATCAAAGAAGAAGAAGAAGAGTGTTGGCTAAAAAGACTATTTTCTTCTTCGAATAAATATTAAATATGCTATCTGCAGAATGGTAGATACAATTCGGGAACATTCAGACTTTTTTAGATATACCTCCTTCTATCATCTAAAAATATCTTTTTCTCGTTTTCAGTCCTAACTATAAAGGTTAGAATTAGTGATTACTTATGAAGATAAATAAATCAAAAAAAATATACAGAATTTCTTGTCTTGATGTCTTTCAATGTTAACGTTTAGGTCCAAGTTTTTTTTATTTATTACAAACATATAATTCTTTAAAACTTGGTTGATTTGAATTAAATGACTAGCCTCGACTTTAAAATAAGAAGGAAATCCAATGAATAAATAATTCTTAAGTTTAAATGAATCCAACCGTAAGATAGATGTCCATTTAAGTCTTTAAATCTCCCCATTCAGTCATGAGTTGTGGCATCAGAAAAATTATTTTCCCGTCTAGATGAATGGAATTTTTAATTTGAAGTTTATCTATTGAAAAGTGAAAAATATAAATAAAACTACCATCTTTGTAGTTTCTGGTCCGTCCAAGTTTACGTAAATTTTAAGCATGTGATGATTAAACATAATTTGTTCAATGAAAATTCGAAAATCTTATATCATGTAGGAGAAAATTTTTCAAATTTTATTTGAGACAATTATTTTAAAAATATGAGAAAAAAAAAATCAAAATTGAAAAAAATATTTCAAAACATGAGTAAAATATTTCTTATTTTATCTACATGTATGAAAAAACATTTCAAATTTAATTCAGAAAACACAAATGTTATTGAATAAAACTTAAATTTGAAGGAGTGAAAAAGAAATTGCAATTTAAAAATTGCCCTGTATATTTTCAGGTCCATTCTGGTCTTTAGTGCTACCATTATCAGTATTCGAGTTAACTATAGTTTAAAAAGCTTCTAAATGCACACAAATGTGCATAGGATTTTTTTTTAAAATAAATATGGTTAAAATATCATTCCAGAACATGAATGTTGCACTGAAACGTTTTATTGGAGTATATTTGGGTATATTGGGGTAAAAAGTCATTTTGTGATCGTAAGCGGCTGACAAGAACGGAACAAGTTTCAATGAAAAAAGTGATTTAGAATTAAATATATTTATAAAATAAAGTATTGTTGGTGTTAAAATAACATGGAAATGCCTAAAATGCTATTATTATTCAATAATATTTTGTTGAAACTGTTTTTTGATGTATATTGGGGTATATTGGGGTATGTTGGGGTATATTGGGGTAAAAAGTCGCACCCTTGAAGACCCATTGGTGGCCTTCGGCTGTTGTCTGCTCTACGGTCGGGTTGTTGTCTCTTTGACACATTCCCCATTTCCATTCTCAATTTTACAAATGAAAGAAACCCGTGTACATCTAGGAACAAAGGAGATGGACCACTAATTTCCCATTCACTTGAAATTTTGGGATTAAATTTGATTAATGCAAGTTCATATTCTAAGTTAGGTTTTGTTTTTAGCTCATTTCGCATTAGGGGAGAAGGATTTCTTAGCACAGGATAGGATGAAAATGAATATACTGCAACACAGAATACAGCAAATAAAACGTGAAAAAGCATGCTTAGCAACAGGTGAAAAAAATAGTCGAAATTAATATTTAAAATAAAACTCCTGCCACCGCCCCCATTTTTTTCCAGATTACCAAATGGTCAGAACTCGATTCGACAAACGGAATATATTCCTTGAGTTATATATATATATATGACAAGTGGCTGCTGCGGGTCAATATATCTCTTCCACTGTACCTGCATATGGTTTATATTGGCTTTACGACATTTAGGTTTTTATTGTTTATTTATTGCGCGCGGTAGTTGATGGTAGACAACCAATGGACGCGCGGATAATTTATTTTCTAGACTTCAGCTTCTTAATTGTTTTGTTTTTATTGTCTCGACTCGACAACGTCGTGGAGTCGAGACTTGGTCGTGCTGTTTCCGAGGGATTTGTTAAAGTTTGTGATGAGGTCAGTTTAAACAGTAATTCAGTGATGTTTGGAGTGTAGTTGTATTTATAACAATTAAAGTTAATATTCAAATTGGCACATCTCATTTCGAGGAAAATTGGTCGCGCCCCCGCAGTCATTTTTTTTTACCTCGAAAGTTTTCCATAGATTACAGTTTAGGTTATGGGCAGTGTAAGGGGAACCACCAAAAGTATGACAATGATAAATGGTATACTTGTATGCAGTTGTATAAACATTGGCACATCTCATTTCCATGGAGATTATTTGGCTCCTCCCTTCAGTCATAGTCTTTTGGCTTTGAAATTTTTCCATAGTTTACACGATAAAGTTCGTGATTATATAAGAGCATTTGACTGTTACTTTGTGATCTAGTACCTAATATGTTTGGTTTTTGGACAATGACGGTTCAATATTTTTGTCTCCTAAAAATATGCATGTGATATTTGCCACTGGACATTAAAAAATTGATCGATCCATCCCTTGTCCGTAGTAGAAATGTATTCATGAATAGTTCAATTAGTATATATAATTAAATGGAGATCAGAGGTAAATGGCAAAAAGTCTTCTCAAAAGCACATGAACCTGAAAAACATTGGCACTGGCTACGATTACCCGCAAAAAAGTAGCAATAAGAAATAATTATTGTTACTTCCGATACTAAGTGTCGAGTTTGTTTCCAGACAGGAACCTGATTTCATACGGAAATTTCAGGTAACAATCATGAATATTAATCATTTGTTATTGTGACCAGCAGTTATTGTTGCGTAAATGTATCCTTTCAAATTGTTAATGATAAACTTAAAAAGTTCCAACATGCAAATTTTGTGCAGTTATATAGAAGTTCTTGTAAGATATGAGAACCGTCCTAAGCAAAAAATAATAATAAACCAGAAATAAAGATATAATTCATTCTGAATTGTAATATGCCTACTAGTCATTTTGGGACCCTTTATAGCTTGCTGTTCGGTGTGAGCCATCGCTCCGTGTTGAAGGCCGTACTTTGACCTTTATACATTGTGACTTGGATGGAGAGTTGTCTCATTGGCACTCATACCACATATTCTTATTTATATATGCATTCATTGTGGCAGAAATTACAAGTGCACCTCGTCGCCGTAGAGTTCGTGATCAATCTGTGTGAGTTTTTCCCAAAAAACAACAGTTGGCAAGATTAGTACACATAAAGCATGTGTGTCTAAACAACGGAAACGTCAAAAAATAGATAAAATAATGTATATTGGACAATGACACGAAGACAGACGGTACATTTAATTATCCCGTTGCTACACACAAAAAAAAGACATAATTTGGCGCTTGTAAAATTTTGCAGGTAACATTTTTTTTATTGTCATCTGCAATTTCCGTATGAAATCATGTTCCTGCATGTCTGGAAATAAATTTCGGCAATTAGTCTCGGAAGTAACAAAAATCATTTCTTATTGTTACTTATTGCGGATAATCGTAGCCAATGCCAAATACATTTTGGTGAAAACATATGGGCTTTAACCAAATCATGTTCTCATTTGCCCCAAGCACAAGTTCTTACAGGTTTTTAATTGAATTAGTAGAAAGTATCAAAGATTTTCCATCAACACCCAAAAGACAAAAATACAGTAATAAAGATGTAGACACTTCCTAGTCAAATTAATAACTGGGAGCAGGCACATTCATTAGTTTTGGGTTTTAACTAGTTTGTTGAGTTCTGAAGATTAACTACTGAATGCTTTTCGTTTGTCTTCCACAATTTTTCGTTATTTATACTTTTTTTACATCAAACCTCAATATCTAATTAAAGTTCACCTGGCCCGAAGGTCCAAGTGAGCTTTTCTCATCACTTGGCGTCCGTCGTCGTTAACTTTTACAAAAATGTTTTCCTCTGAAATTACTAGGCCAAAATTTATCCAAACTTGGCCACAAACTTCATTGGGGCATCTAGTTTAAAAAATGTGTCCGATGGCCGACATGGCTGAAAATAGAACACAGGGGTAAAATGCAAGTTTTGTCTATTATTTTGAAAACCGCTATAAATAAAGAAAATCTGACGAGGGCAAACATGTTCAGAATGTTGAGCTCTACCGAATGTTCACATAGGTCAAACTATCAGACGACTTCTTATAGGAGTTTTTGCCCTTAAACAAGGACGTATATTAGATGTTAGTTATACGTCCTTGCCTTAAATGACAAATTTTTACACTTTTTTTTTTCATTTTGGCCTATTATCTTGAAAACTATAATAGATAGGGAGAAACTTTAAATTGCAAAAATGATCAGCAAAACAAGTTCTATAAACAAGTCTCATGGTCGAAATCGTAAGTCGACTCCTTATTAGAGTTATTGCCCTTTGATGCATTTTCCCACATTATCTTGCCTTGTATCTTAACAATTATGATCGACAGAAATTTAAATAAGCAAAACTTATCAGCAAGACAAGATCTTCAATTTAGACGATAAAGAGGAAGTCGTCAGATGACTCCTTTTTTGAGTTATTGCCCTTTAGTGACGATTGTAACCAATTTTGTGTTTTGCCTTGTATGATAAAAGTTATAAGTAGATAGACACTTTAAATCACAAAGATGATAAGCAAGGCAAGATCTACTAAGAAGTCAAATTTTGCCAATACAGTTAGAAGACTGTCACTCTTTATAGGACTGATTGCCCTTAAATGAGGATTTTTTTTCACCCTCTTTTGTGTTATGAGCAAAAACTAAAGAAGACAGGGAGAAACTAAACAGACTGTTACTTTAATTATTCTTCCCTTAGTTTATTTATTTTGTATTTACATTGTATCATAGATCAAATTTATTTGTTCAGTGTATGTTCACTGGTGTTAATATGTCTTTTGATTGAGTTAAGCCATTTCAATTGATATTTTATAGTGTGTCTTTCTATGTTGTGATGTTACACTATTGTTTCAGATAAGGGTGAAGGTTTGGTACCATTAAAACATTTAAAACTGCTGCAATTGTTTGCACCTGTCCTAAGTCAGGAATCTGATGTTCAATAGTTGTCACTTGTTGATGTGGTTCATAAGTGTTTCTCGTTTCTCGTTTTTTATATAGATTAGACCGTTGGTTTTCCTGTTTGAATGGTTTTACACTAGTAATTTTTGGGGCCCTTTATAGCTTGCGGTTCGGTGTGAGCCAAGGCTCTGTATTGAAGACCGTACTTTGACCCATAATGGTTTACTTTTATAAATTTTGACTTGGATGGAGAGTTGTCTCATTGGCACTCATACCACATCTTCTTATATCTATATATGATCACCAATCCAAGATCAACAAAACAGAGATTTTTGTCATGAATTCTATTCTCGTCTACAACTTTGGAGAGTGTCCTTTGTTGAATATGCACATAGACCAAGGTGAGCAACACAGGCTCTTTATATAATTAGAGCCTCTAGTTTTTTTTTAGCAAAAGTAGATTCATTAGTGTCTATGAAACCATTTTGGCAATCTAGTATGATGCCATTGCAAGATTTTCTGATATAGTTCATAATCTTTTTATAAGTAGTGATTGCTACAAAAAGAAAGTTTTTATTTTAAAAGTTTGTCATTTACATTCTGGCTGTACTAAAATGACAATTTGGCATTTCAAGTTAAATCAGGACTCCATTGATACCGTTCAAAGCTAAATTCATAAAAAACCTGAGCAGTCTCATTGTAGTGTGTTCACTTGGAGTGAAGGAGGTTGTGGGTTCCAACCATGGCCAGGTAAAACCCAAAAAATAAAATTGGTATTTGCAGCATCTTAGCTAAGCATGCAGTATTAAGGAGTAAGAGCAAAGTCGGGTCAGCTCAGAGTCAAAATAATTTGGCCGGATATGGTAACATATTTTCCTCTGGAACTGTTAGCTTGAGAACTAGCATGTTATAATCAGGATCAGTGAGTTGGTCTAGTACAAAGTAGGGTAAATTTTCATATTAAATTAATATGTTCTCGTCCTGATTATGCATTTACTTTGTTGCTGGACATTAAGCAGCCACTAATCATCATCATCCTTTTAATCAAGGATCCTACTTATTACTAGTATTGCTGCAAATATCACTCATTTATCATAAAACAAACATTTATTATTCTGTGTCCCTGTGTGTTTCTTGTGTACTATGTCTTTGATGTGTGCATGTTGTGTTGTGTCACTATGTCTGTGAAAAATACATCAGGTTCATGTGTCCTTATATAAAGTGAGTCTGTCTCTTCATGTTGTGTAATTTAAACATATAGGCACTTTTAACAGACTCATGAGAGGACACCATTCACATAGTAGGCTGTCATACTTTAGAAAAGGTAATTAACATGCTTAAGGCTTTAACACAAGTCTGTCTGCTATCCCAGTGCTGGGTTGCGTTCAATATCGTAGCGGCCTCATAGGGCTACGTAGATTTATGACTATTGAACGTGTAGCTACATAGATATTGATAGCAGCTAGGCTAGCTACTCATTCAGTAGGCAAAAATCTAGGTAGCACTATGTAGCTGCTACAATATTGAACGCAACCCAGTTAACTTTTGTCAAATCTCACAAAATCTGTAAGCAATATTCCTGAACTGGTAGTTTAATTTTCTTACCGTTCTGTGGTTATATTTTCATTGAAATGGTTAGAATCTTTAGCACTTATTCGTAATATGCAGTTTGTCAGATTGGCTTGCTGATTTTATTTTTCTACTTACTTTGGCACATATGTGCTAAGTTTTCAAATGTTTAAGCTTTTGCTTCTGTGCATATTTTGACAGCTAAATATGTATTCCACCGTAGCCTATTTTCTAAGGCAAATTCACAAAATATACTAAAACATATCTTTTAATATCATAATATTCCAATTTTACATTTAGAATTGTTTATGTGAGGAATAAGATAGTCTTTCATTAGATTCAACAGATCTCCTTTCACGTCGGGAATGTCTATAATTCTCTTAGACTTGACATCTCTCCAATTAAAGTCCAATACGACCGCCTTTATTACATCGGGATGTAGTGCTTCTGAAAAATACAATCAAATTTTTAAAGTTTTGCTCCACATTGGAAAAAGGTATTAGTTGATATGGATGGATAATCTTTGATACTTTGTTATGTGTACTAGAAAATAAAGCAGTTTTCTAGTAATTGTCTATTCAGGCCCTGTTCATAAAAATGGATATAATTTCAAATTGACATTTGAGACCCATTTGAAAAGTGTTGTGTTCTGTGTATACTTAAATAACAATAATTAAAAGCCCATTGATGAAAAGCTAGATTTCTATTTTCAGTCTTAATTATCATGATTATGTTTAATATTGTGCTATGACAGATGTTCATCTCTTTGATTTATAGGAAAGGACCAATAGTGTCCATCACATATTGACTACAATTTATAAGTGTGGACCTGTGTAATGTTCATTTATTACATTGGTTGCAATGAATTACTGTGATTTCCCAGCGAAATAAAAACCAATAATTGCACTCCCCAACAACTCATACAACAATAGGTGTTGACAAGACGTTGTCAATGACGTCGCATCAAACCAAATTGTTAATACGTAGAAAAAGATATAGTTCCTTATATTTCTTACTTTAATTCCATTAAAAAGCCCATTGTCAATGTAATAAAAAGAACAAGTAGTCAAAGAATTCAAATATCTTAAAATATTCAACTCGTGACAGAACAACACTGATAATTAACTCATGCACTACCCGCATTCCTGAATTAATGTGTTGTTTGGTCACTCATTGAATATTTTTTTTATATTTGAATTCTTCCATTCGTTATTCTTTAATTCTTTCATCTCAAAAACTCAAAACTTCAAGGCTTATCTCTCCTATGAGAGATACTAGCAGAGAGAAGGAAAAAAAATAATCTTAAGCTTGAAAGATTCTGTATTTAAAATGCAAAATAGGAATTTCTTTTAAACATGCACATTTGTTTCTTTATGTTCTTTTCATATATGTTATGATGGTATGATACTAAACCCCTAAAGGGAAGGATTGTGCCTGATATTCATATGATGAAGACATAATCTTTCAATCAGTTTAATTGAAGTCTGGAGCTGGCATGTCAGTTAACTGCTAGTAGTCTGTTGTTATTTATGTATTATTGTCATTTTGTTTATTTTCTTTGGTTACATCTTCTGACATCAGACTCGGACTTCTCTTGAATTGAATTTTAATGTGCGTATTGTTATGCGTTTACTTTTCTACATTGGCTAGAGGTATAGGGGGAGGGTTGAGATCTCATAAACATGTTTAACCCCGCAGCATTTTTGCGCCTGTCCCAAGTCAGGAGCCTCTAGCCTTTGTCAGTCTTGTATTATTTTTAATTTTAGTTTCTTGTGTACAATTTGGAGTTTAGTATGGCGTTCATTATCACTGAACTAGTATATATATTTGTTTAGGGGCCAGCTGAAGGACGCCTCCGGGTGCGGGAATTTCTTGCTGCATTGAAGACCTGTTGGTGACCTTCTGCTGTTGTCTGTTCTATGGTTGGGTTGTTGTCTCTTTGACATATTCCCCATTTCCATTCTCAATTTTACATTTGTTTCTTTGTCTTTTCATTTGAATAGGAACTGATTAGAAGAGAATAAGTTTGAACATTTCTGGGGAGATGAAAAAAGAAGACAGATTTTGGCTATACCTGTATAAGAATGGGACACAGACGCTTAACATTTAGCCATTAGTCCATTACAATAACTTTACTGTCAACATAAAAGGGAAATAACTCACTTAATTTCAACAAAGCTAAGATTCTGTTTGGTGTTCCAATGCCTAAATGACAAACTCTTTTCTCCAGGAACTTCTGCTGTTCTTCTAACTAAAAAAAAGTAAAAAATCTATTCTACATTATTTAACAGTGAAAACTACTATGTATTCATCTTTTTAATTCATTTATTTTTGTCTTGTGACACATCAAATGGTGAATATATTGCAGAGATATTACTGAGTTGCTTCCCCTCAAACTGCTCACTTTGCTGATTATATTGTATCCTGTATTAAAGTTTTGACAAATGTTCAAATACTGTTAGCCAATCCCAATCTCATAAAAATAAAAAGTCAATTATCGGCAAATAATTGGAGGTGTATAACTGATTGTAATTCTTATATTTCTTTTGTATTACATGTATGTTATGAAATACAACTTCATATTGAAAAAGAAAGATCAGGTTTTAATCCTTTCTCATTTATATATATATATATATATATATAAGTATACTACTTGTATGAGATTGTTCTTTAAGGATAACAAAAACAACAAAATATAACCAAAACAAAAAATCTTATTACCTAGTGCACTTTAACTCAATTTCAAGTTACTGAAGACATAAATTGATTAATAGAAGATTGGTCAGTTGATGAAGAAAGTTAAACAAATATCTGACTATTTCAAAAAGTACATGGAATATTCATAGGCCATGGCTGAAATCATCTTGAATATGCATGCAATATATGTATCTGCCATTAGACATTAAATGCCCATCAATTGATCATTCTACTCAGTGATAAAATTATCAAAAGAATTAATTCTGGTTTTGTTGTCATACCTTAAAATGTTTGGCAAATAATTTGGCACATTTACAACTTTCTGTTTTGAAATCTTTCAATTCTCTGAAATAAACAAAAGGTTTAACATTAACATTGAATTAAATAAGTAAACAAGAAGTCTGTGGTTTTTCAGGAAACTCAAAGTCTTTGGTCTTTGCTAAAGAGAAAATTTATGAAGAGCAATAGAACAAAACAATTATTGGAAATAAATGGAGGTGTATAATTGAGTTTTTAAATTAATTTTACTCATTTAAATATAATTATATTTGTTATATATTTAAAAAAAAAATCAAAAGTGAAATAGAAAAGTTTGTATTCTTTCTCCTTCTGACATTCATATTTGCATTCATAAATACTCATAACAGTCAACAGATTAAGATAAAAAAGGAGAAGGTTGAGTTAAAAAAAAGCTTATCCCACTTTATATTAACCATGACAGGAACACTCTTCTGTGATTGTCTTGTGTCATTACTTTTTTGGTGGTTATTTTAAAAATTTGTTAGTTTCTGTTAAAATTTATTTTAAACTTTTTAAGACATGGGATTATTAATGTACTGACATTGTCGATTGTTGAAGACTATATATTGACCTCTAGATGTCTTTTGATTATTTGTGTTGTTCAATGTTTGGTTGCTATCACATTGACCTATGCCCTAAATATTATTTTAAACATATATGTATGTACACATTCTATACCTATAAAATATACTTTTCAATTCAAATAACTTTAATATAATCAACTAGGTCAGTGCGATTACATATGTATACACTTGGTCTTTTTAATTCTATTTAGTGTACACCCTTTTTAAAACTGAAGAAGATCAAAAAAGGAGGGACAGACAAATTTATGAAATGTCAACAGTTTGAATAGAAGAGATCACTCTCAATGTTTTGATCTTTTAAACTCATTGAAATGATTTTTAAATGCAAAGATGAATAGAGCTGAACACAGTCTGGAATTTGAAGAAAATATCTGCAGACTTCCATCTTCTAAATATTTGACTTATAATTAGCCCGAATTTAATTCTTTTTTTAAATTTATATATCATATATATCTTTTAGGCATCTTTTCATGATAATTTTACTGCCAAACTTCATTTTTACTTGCCTTGGCTCATATTTAATCTCAAAACAGAGCTATCTCTGCATTTACCAGCACCAGAACAAAATATGCATATCCTTTATAATATTTTACCTGTTTAATTCTACTGCTCTGATTGCTGAGGAACATAGAACAAGAACCAGAGGAGATCCTGGCTTTAGTTCTGTCTTCAAAAGTTTATTCCACTTTGGTAATATTGACCTAAAATATGATGTTGGTGTGTGGTCTTCCTCACTACTACCATAGAAATCATGACCTAAAAAGAAAAGATATTGACTATCAACAGGATATGACACTTAAGCAAACAAAATATTATTATTAATATAAAAATAAGAAGATGTGGTATGATTGTCTATGAGGCAACTATCCACCAAAATTCAAATGAAGTGGATGTAAGCAATTATAGACAACCGGCCTTCAACAATGAGAAAAACCCATACTGTAAGTTTTGTTGCCATAAGAATTATAAGGTCAAAAGGTCTAATAATATTGAAGAAATTGTCAGTAAAATGTTAGGGTCGAAGCTTAAAGTTTGTGTATGAAAGAAAACCGTAAACACATACCAGTATTTTCACTAAATAACTTACTACAAAGATTTATCTATTAACCCATACAAAACTCAAAAGAGGGGAGAAATAGTTCTTTTCAAGGAAGTCAAAGTCACTACCAAGGGAGAAGAGATTGTATTATCCTAATCTGACTTTTATAATTTATGGTTTATATTTTAATGAAAGTTAATGGATATTTACAATGAAAATATGAAAAAATGTCCTAAAAGTTTTTTCATGCTTCAGAGATTTTTCGTAAAGTTCTATGCCAAGGAATTTACTCGTTTATAAAGCTGCCAAATTAGAACTCATATTATAATGCAATTCGTTTGTCATGATAATTTTCATTGGATGTTGACAAATATATTGACGGGTCACATTCTACCAGTCCGTAACTAAGAAAGCCTTAAGAACTTAACTAAGAATTTTGAATTCCAATTTTTTTTGGTTTACAATTTCTCAAAAAATAAACAAGAAAGTCAAATTTTGAGCCTCAAAAATCTTCTTTTTGTCAACATTGAAATCATTCAGAAGCATACAAAAAGTATAAGTACATCTAGTGTTTATGCTTGACATCCGTAGTATACATATGACGTCACATTGTTTAGATGTTAAAGACGATGCAACAGTTTCACAGACTTTTTCATTTATGGCACTTTTAAGCCAAAATATTTATTAAATGGAATTAATTTCGATATGTGGCATTAGAATGGAGATAACTATATTGTATTTTAAGCTTGGCCTTCATAAAACTTGATTTAACTTTCGCAAATATCCGTTTACCTAGCTCCGCTATGTGTCTCTAGGTAACCTCAATTTGCGACAGTAAAATCGACGTTTTACGAAGGCCAAGCTTAAAATGCAATACAGTTATCTCCTAAATAACGTAAGAAGTTGCCTTGATCATTCTAATTTACATGTACTTCAGCAGTTTTGGTTTTGACAGCTAACGAAACTGATTTAAAAAAAAAGCTTCTGTAGGAATCTAAGAAAATATGCTCACTTGCAAGAACACATTATTTACATTTGACTTTTTTGGGGGCATCGAGTCCATAAGATTGGGGAAGGTTGTACAATTTTGCATGAATTGAATAGAAAAATTTCAGGTGAATTCTGTATAAATTTTTTAATAATTTCTATGGGGACTGGGCCCATATTCAGCCCCTAATGGTGTTACAGATTAATTCCTGGCTTCATCTGAAACACTAATAAAAGTGAATGATTACCAGTATCAAGTTTCATCTCATCCTGTTCTACGGCTGATAGTTTCCCATCAAAATGTTTCTCGATGACCTGTACCAGCTGTTCAGCAGAGCCTCGTTTGGAACTTCCTTCTTTTAATTCTTCTGTAATTCTCTGTAATATAATATCAAATCAAACATTTTAACAAGGATGAATTTGTTAATTGAAATATTTGTTTTTGGCTATACTGGAATCAAATCTATTTGTACAATATAGAAAACATAATGGATAAATTTTATAGGACATTAGCAGGAATCAGCTTAAAACCAAATAGAACCATCTTTCATATAATGTTTGATATGCATATTAAGTTGAAACATGCATAATTGTAAATCTTTTTCAATATTTTCAATATCTAAAGTTTAGAATTTTTACAAATTCCAAGGTTTAACTAGGATTTTTGCAAGTTTCAACATGTTCAAGGACATTTCCAGACTTGGGATGGCTGAATTAAAATTCCAGGCTTTATCTAATTTTCAATGTAAGGTAGGAACCCTGCATACATACATTTTGCCACCATTTTTATGTCAAAATCATTTGTATGAAGCCTAAAGGGTATATTAATTCCAATGTGAGACAAAAATGAAAATACCCATCCTTAATCAACTTGATTTTCTTTTCTTTTCAACCATGAGGAATGCTACTGCAATAAGCTGCCTTTCAGTGAATCATTAAAGTACTTTTTCTTCTGCAAACTTTTTGCAGTGGTGATTTTCAGTGATCTTCACTACTTGGAGCACTCCTCTGAGGTCAATTCTTTTTTTATATTGCTCCTTAAAGATGTTCTCAATATCAAATTGTATTTATAAAATAAAACCCAATGTACATGTATTCTATACCCTAACCTTTCTTTTCTTTTTCTTCTTTTTCTTTGGAGGATCCTCATCTTTATCTGTTTCAGTAGTAGTGATCTTTCTTTTGTTTTGTTTGCTGTCTGCTTTCTCAATCTCTACATCTTCATCATTGGATTCTGAACCTGAATCTAATTATAATTTTGTTCTAATGATAAACATTTGAAAAAAAATCGTCATTATCTATGAAACATGACAGCTGTCTTACATGTACATGTATGTGGTATTATCATAACTTTATGATACATGTATTGTTCATTACATGACATGGTTTTGACATTACTTTATGATGTTTTGATATTTCTCAATATTCAGATATTGTATCATCATTTTGATATTACTTGATGTAATTAAACAATGACTTGACAGGGCCTAATCTAGGATTTTGGAGAGGGAGAAGTGACTTCTCCTTCCATGAGAGAGAAGGGAGAAGTGGTCAATTTCTTGGAGAAGTGAGATTCCATTACCGTTTCGGTTGCATAGTGTTCTCGTGCTTATCACCAATGAAATTGTTTTATATGCAATAAAAAATATACTTGCAGTTTTTTCATGTTATTGTACAAAAGGTATATATAGAAAGTTCTTAATAAAAAAGGTTTAGACAATATAGTTGTTATTTATTCATTGATACCATTTGTACTGTCAACTTCAATTTAAGTTTAAATAAAATGTGTTGCTTGGGACATGAGGGAGTAGCCTAGTAATATTATGATGCATTAAATTCATGTGCATCTGCCTAAATTTATTTTTAAATGTCCAGAAAAATATGACTCCCAGTTTACCTGATGAATTTCACATGACTGGGAATTTAATTTATATCACCACTTGTCATTATTTTGTAAAACATTATTGAATGTCCAGGACATCATGTTACATGTAGTTGTAAATTGAGATTCTCGTTAAAGATTGTAAGCCTATAAATGAAAATATCTGTCAATCATGTATAAATTAAATGATAAAGAGCTAATTTCTATCATTTTTTAAAGATATCTTCCCTATCTGCTGTCAACAAAATGGTCGTGAAAAAAAATCCACTGCTGATCACAGCTGGTCAAGTGTCGTACGTTTGCCACATTATCCATCAGCTGTCTTTCTACCTTTTATATTTCAATTTTTATTCAATGAATATAATAAATCTACCGTTAATTCCCACCCTTAATCTACCGAATAGTACAATTTGATCGACTCGTAATAAATAAAAATAAAACAAATCAGCTGAGTGATTACGCAACATCCTCAGATAAAAATCATTGTAAAATGATAACTTTAACAGACGGTCAGTTTTCCATTTGAATAATTTTGAATGTTATATCCGAGGATGTTCAAAGTCGCCGTTGTATTTATTTAATTTGATCGTCGACAGTATAAGTTCTGGGTCGTTTCGAAAATCTCGATTTTCCTTGTCAGTCGCCATTTTTTTTGGCCTGGGAGACTTGTAATTCACAAGTTGTCTCCCTTTTATCGATTTTCATAGCGATTTGACTTCGCCATGAAGTCAGTTGGCTGGCGAGATTTAGCAATTTTCAAAATTCTTTGGCGACTTAAATCGTCATTTTGCCGGCAAGATTATGGCCTGACTTGATATCTTTTATCATATCTTAATATGATTTCAACATTATTTATATTATTTATTGTGTTTGTGTCATTAAGCAATGTTGTTTTAACATTACGTGATTGTGTGATGCTTAATGTAGTAATTTCATTACATGCCATGGTTTTGATAATTCTGTAGTACTTGCTGATTCATCAATTTGTATTACATACTCAATATGGCTTAGTCACTTTTCAAAATTGTATAGTCATTACTTGATGTAATTTTAGCATTATTTCTGTGTGGATTTCTGTTTTTATATAAGAGTTTAACATGTTTGACATGACAGTTTTTGATGTGGTTTTGCTATTCTACGATGATTTCAATATTACATTAATTGAGGAGGTTGAACCACATGACCATTTGGTATTGATTTTGTCTCATTTTTTTTTAAATGTTCCTTAGCTAAACATGATAAAAAGAAAAAAAATAACATCATAAGTAGTTAAACAATTTATTCTAAAACTTTATTTTTTATCCTATATTTTCAAGATTTTGATGATTTTTGAAGAATAAAACAAATATTTGTGCAAATAAAACAAAAGTTACATGTATTACCACAAGCATTTTTTTTTTCATATAAGTTGGTCCCAGTCATCCAGTTGTCTCATTCTTACATCAAATAATCCGCTGACTGACCTGTCTTATAGTCATGATACATGTAGTAGTCTCAGCTATTTTCAAGTATCTTTTTTTACTTTAAATTGAAATGTTGTAATATGGGGATGAAGTCCACAATTACAGTAAGAAAATCAATAAAATGAAAAGAAAAAAAAATCATTCTACGAACATGACTAACATGACTAATGAACTCAAAATCGTTATTTTTTTTTTTTTACTTTTTCAATTTCCTGCATTTGCACAGAAATTGCTTTCTTTCTTCCAGTCTCATTTAATTTGTCACTGGACTTGGACATATTGGAGTGAGTAAAATATGCTTGAATTCCAAAAATATTTTATACTGACATCATCCCCTTCCACAGGTATTACCTGCCTCACCGCTCTTATTAGTCCAAATAATTATGACGGGAAGCAGGACAAATCGCCCCACTGGCAAATCGCCCCACACCAAATCGCCCCACTTTTTCACCAACTCGCCCCACTTTAAAAAAAACCGCCCCAAACTGGTTAACCAACTCGCCCCACTTGTGAAAAGTGTTAAATCCCGTGGGATACACTAAAGACCTGAAAGTGGACCTGAAAAGACCTGAATAGACCTGAAGATATACGACTCAAATTATTCAAATTGCAATAACTTTTTATTATTCAACGGAATTTCCTCAAGTTAGAATTTTATTGAATGTTAATATCCATATTTCATTAATAATTATTTTTTTTTAAATAAAAAACATTTTTTTGATGCCAAAAGTTGGACCTGAACGGAGAAATGAAAAGACCTGAACGGACCTGAAAATCTATGGTCGGACTTATTCTAACTTCAATAACTTTTTTAATATTCGGTGGATATCTTTCAACTTTAGATTTTGTGAAACTAAAAGTTCAATATAATGATAATATTAAAAAAAAATATGAAAAATATCGTTGGGGTGTCAAAACTCGGACCTGAACGGAGAATTAAAAAAATCTGAATGAGCCTAAAATTACGCTAATATTTTTTTAAAACGATAAAAAAAAATAACATAGACGAAAAATATGGTTGTCAACTTTTCATGTTCTATGTCATTTGGTCTCATTAGGATCACACCACATCTTCTTTCTAATTTTTATTGACGGGAGATACTAATAGGATACTCAAAACTGATACAAGTAAAAAAGACGGGAGATACCAAAGAATAATCAAAACTTGCATGTCAAAACTTATAAGTCAAAGAGACAGGATATACCATAGAAATGAATAATTCGGAAAAAGGTTTGGTGGCTTTAAACTAGGATAACCCCGTCACAATCTTTGTGTGCCTGTCCCAAGTACTTCAGTGGTTGTACTATGTAGCTCATTGTTGAAGGTCTTATGGTGACCTATAAGTTGTTAACTTCTATGTCATTTGGTCGCTTGTGAGAGTAGTCTCTGCAAAGCGTCTCGGTATGGTGTTAGTCTGGTGTGTTCAGCTAGTAAAGGTAATGGCAATGCAAGAGACATTCTGATATAACATGTATAATAACGTTGGAAACTATACTTGTAAGCACTTTGTTGAATATTTTTATTCTGACTAAAAACGATTCAAAATTGACTATTTATAAAAAGTTAGAGCGTTGATCTGAATTCACTAATTATTTGATATATATGCTTATATATTTTATTTGTAAAGTTTATAGTTAAATTTGTGACCGAGTTTAGTTCGTGTAACCTGGTAACAAGATATAGTGATAATCCAATTAAAAGATTAAAATGAAATGTTTATTTAGACTAATGATCCATTTATCACCTAATAGCAAGTTGAATTAGTTTGAATAATTTCAACGGGTAATCTTTTTTTTTTCTTAAGGTCCAGGTTTCATCATCAACAAGGTATTTGGTATTCAAATATGTTCCTGTATAAATATAAAGTCATTCGTTCTCTTCAATATAATTTTATTTAAAATAAAAACAAATAGAAAAATAATGTTGTGTCAGTTTAAATACATCTGCCCGTATGATCCATTCAGGTCTTGTCCTTTCAGGTCTTTTATTTCCCGGACAAGGTCCGATTTTGTAACTCAACGATTATTTTTTCGATAAAATTCTTTATCATTTCAATGATATATTGTACCTTTCCTATAACAAAATTCATATTTCAAGGAGATTGATTGAAAACAGTTAAAGAACTTGAATAAATCTGACCGCAGATTTTCAAGTCAATTCAGGTTATTTAATTTTCCGTTCAGGTCCGAGTTTTGACACCCCAACGATATTTTTCATATTTTTTTTTAATATTATCAATATTTTGAACTTTTAGTTTCACAAAATCTAAAGTTGAAAGATATCCATCGAATATTAAAAAAGTTATTGAAGTTAGAATAAGTCTGACCATAGATTTTCAGGTCCGTTCAGGTCTTTTCATTTCTCTGTCCATGTCCAACTTTTGGCATAAAAAAAATGTTTTTATTTTAAAAAAATAATTTTTAATGAAATATGGATATTAACCATGTTAACATTTAATAAAATTCTAACTTGAGGAAATTCATAGGTATTGATTTTATTGATGAGTGGGACAGGAACATAGATATACAACAGGATTGCATCTTTTGCATCAAGATGGTCGAGTTGGCATTACTAAATTCATCAGGATTTATCTATTTTTCACAAGTGGGGTGAGTTGACAGACCTTATTTCAGAGGGATTTTTACCCCTGGAGCAAGTTATTCAACCTATTTTCAATCGGATTTTACCCTTTTTCATAAGTGGGGCGAGTTGGTAAACAAAAGAGGGGCGATTTTTCAGAAAGTGGGGCGAGTTGGTGAAAAAGTGGGGCGATTAGGTGTGGGGCGATTTGCCAGTGGGGCGATTTGTCATGGATTCATTATGACGTCTTGAAAGGCTATTATACTTTTTTTCTTTGACCTCTAATAAGATAAGCATAAGGAGAATATCAAAGATCGGATATAAATAAACTTACTGTAATTTTTAAATATATATGCTATTTTTCACTTGTACACGTGCTAGATTTTGACCTTCGTGGAACCCTACATGTGCAGTGTTTAAAAAGCTTTTAAAAGCGAACGCTCACGTTTATTTTTTAAAATAGATTAATGTCTGAAAAAAGTGAATTGTGATTTGTATCCTTGGATATTAAAAACATTCACGTAGACTAGTAATTTACCAGGGACTTGATTATTTTGTTTTTCCCACCACTCGTCGTCCAAATTGTCTGCCATCTTTGTCCAATACTTTCGAATTTGAAATATGAAGAGGTATAACAATTTCAATCTTTATTTATCTAAGTCAAATGTTCATTAGAAGAAATATCAGCAATTGCATTTTGTTTTAGGATTGTTTTTTTTTGCCATTCAAATGTTGTTTTTTTTTACGAAAATAACCTGTCAATATGCAACATGTTCTAACAAGAATGTTTCTTCACAAAAATCATAAAAAGGAGGCCAAATACTGTAAATCTTCAAGAATAAAAAAACCATAATGTACTTAAATAAATATCAATCTAATAATGTAGCGCTGAAACAAAACAATAACATGAAATATGCTTAGAGACTAATATCTTGTTATTTACTATCTTATTTTTGAATTTAACAATCATTTCAATAAAACATACAGAAACACGTGAGTTGTGGTGCGCTTTTGTTAAAAACAAAACTAGTATTTGGTTTCTAGTGATAGTTTTTGTGATCCTGACAGTGAACAATTTAGATATCCACAATAACAATTCGGAGGGACAAGAACTTGTAATAACAACATATATAATGATGACATTTACATTTACATAAAAATAAAACAAAACATTAAACACACCAAATGACCTCAAGTGCCCCCTGTCCTCAGTTCCATAGACTGTTTAATAAAGGAGTCTAAAGATTTCACTTGCTGACTAGTGGTTGGATAATAGGATATATTTCATTTTATTATCAGAAAAATCTTTGAATTGAGTTTTTAAATCATTAAAAAAGACATGTCTTAAATCATCATATATTTTACATAATAAAAAGAATTGTGATTCATCATCCAGAACTTTGCACTTATTACAAAGTTTTTGAGGGCGTGGAATATTTTTATATCTTCCAGTTTCAATAGACGTATTTACACTTGTATGCAAATTTGTCCGCCATTACGTAAAATCACACAGGTTCCCGTAAACTTTGACATCATAATTCAAAACATTTGACGTCATAATTAAAAAATGATTGTTGTCTGACGTCAAAAGGTGATTCGGAGTAGATCTAAGGTCATTCGGAGGCAAAATATAGCTAAATACCAAAAGTGTAAATACGTTTATAGCGAGGGAATGATCACTAATTCTAAATTTGCATATAAGTTTTCTTGTATCAAGATTAGGGTATGACAAATAAAATTCTTGTTTATATTCAGTTTATATATATATATATGCTTTAACAAAAGAAGTTTGCTATTTTGGTCAACAGATGATATCTTATTGTCATATATTTCTTTATTTTTGCTGAAATTCATTTTTATTGTATTTTTTACTGAAATTCTTACAGTCTCTGTTTATGTTTTTAGTTTCATCTTTGGGTTTACTAATATTATTGTCGGACTTAATCATGTTAATCATGGCCCGCTGTTATTTTAAGAATGCTTGCTTTTTCCTCTGGTATTTTCACTTCGTATAAGCCTCCTTTCCTTAGGAATACCACCATGAGTTATGGTTTGAAGGAGGACATTTAGCACACTGTATCGACACAGATTTAATGTGAGCATTTGCCTACCCAGTTACCAAGAAAGTTTACCGTCCCCAAAACATGAATAGAATAAGAATAAGAATAAGAATATTTTATTTTCCAATTAAAGGGCCCTATAAATATATGATAAAGAGTTTTTATAACATTACATACAAATACATAAGATTCGACAGCAATTGAGAAACATAAAAGAAAACAACAGTTTTACAATACAATGCTATAAATCATTCAAAAGCACCTGCTCACCTGATCCGCTCATCCTCAAAATATATAAAGTGATAAATATATTAAAAAAATGTCAACCCAGTTGCCAAATGCCATGGCAAAGATTGGGAAACTGGTAGGGACATACTTGGATTTCAAACCGATACCGCTAATTGCCCAGCCATATTCCTGGTATTCAGTGATAGAGGAAGGCCGAATATCCTACGATAAATTATCTATCTGGTTGGTTCTGGGTACGATTCCAGTTGGCCCCAGATCTTTTCTGCCCATTCCCAATTGCGTTGTGTCATTTAGGAAAATGATAAAGTTATTTGATGAAGAAAAAAAAATTTTATGTTTCTTTGTGTATTTGGCTAGGATTACGGTATTTGAAGTCCATTTAATCAAGAAGTTCACTGCCCAGGGAATTTTCCAAACTTTATTTTAAAAGATCCCTCATTATGCTCATTGAGAGCTAGGGTGTCAAAGCAAAATTTAAAGATAGCATTGCAAGATGTCATGATTAAAATTTGCAGGTTGCAATTGGGGCAACATTATGATTTTTATACGACCGCAAAATCATTTTGTGGTAGTATAATGCTATCACTTCGTAGTCTGAGTCGTCGTCCGAAGACATTTGGTTTCCGGACATTAACTTTAGTTAATGTCAGTCATGGGTACTACTTGTACAAGTAATCTTTATTTACTTGAAGAAGTAAAAAAATATACTTATATGAGTTAATTATAATGTTTGAATAATCTCCCCTTAATTTTCTCAAAAATTCACTTGTATACAATGTAAGTCCCGGTAAATTTTTTTTACAATCCCACAAAAATTCTCAAGTTTTGAGATGTAAAAACATGCCTTTAATAATTTTTCCCAGGTTAGCTCATAATTTTTTATTAGAGTTCAATGTTTCATCTCATTAATTCAACAAAGAAACTAATTGTGCAAAGATCTTAAAAGAATTTGCGCAAGGCCTTCAAAAATTGCTCCTTGGGGGCTTGTAAATGAGCAGTGTTCTGAAGATAACAGACAAATGAGATTTTCACTGTCCATGAAATTACACGTAAATCATGTAAATGATTAGTTAAGACATCTGCAAAGGACAGACAATTTAAAATTCTATTAAAGCAAAGAAGTCCTAAGAATTCAAGAAAAGATGATAGGATGACTTTTTCACTTATATAAGTAAAAAAATCTGAATGTCTAAGGGACATAACTAAGCCAATTTACATGTACAAGTAAATAAAATACACTTGTATAAGTAGCCTACAAATTTACTTATATAAGTACATATTAATATTACTTCTTCAAGTAAATAAAAATTACTTGTACAAGTAGAACCCCTGACTGTATGTGTATGAATCTCTATGAAATTTAACCAAAAGGTTCAATACCACAAAAGGAAGGTTGGGATTGTTTTTGTGGGTAATAGGTCCCAACCTTTTAGGAATTAGGGATCCAAAAGGGGCCCAAAACAAGCATTTTTCTAGTTTCAGGACAATAACTTGTGTATAAGTATTGTGATTGCTCTGAAATTGTACCACAAGGTTCAATACCACAAGTAGAAGGTTGGGATTCATTTTGGGGGTAATTGCCCAAACCGTTCATGAATTAGGGGCCAAAAAGTGTCTAAAACAAGCATTTTTTTAATATTCAGGCAATAACTTGTGTTTAAGTGTATTTATTTTTCTTAAATTGTACCACATTTTACAAATAGAAAATTTCTTCAAATGTTATTTTTTCTTCCCTCAAGATTTAAGAAATTAAATAGATTTTTTCAAATATTAATTTGGAAAAGGGGGGGGGGGGGGGGGGTTAACATTTTTTTTAGGGGGGTCAATTTTTTTTCCTCAAGATTTAAGCATGTTAAGAAATTGTCAATTATTTTCCAAAGAAAAATTGGGGGTCACAATTTATTTTGCTAATTCTTTGTATATAGTCTGAAAACAGATTTACTAAGTATTGTGCAACAGCACAGTGTATTGCACAAAAGCAAGAAATCTTCAATTGAATATAAATTCAAATCATATAACCCATTTCAAGTTCTTTGACTACATTTATTCTGTGTCAGAAACCTATAATGTATCAAATATTTAATCCAATCCAAATTCAGACCTGTATCAAGCTTGAATATTGTGTCCATTTTTGCCCCAACTGTTCAGGGTTAGACCTCTGAGGTCGTATCCAGCTGCGTTAGGCAAAGCAGTTTATTCATTTTAGAAATTCTTTTGAGTCAAAGTTTTTAATTCTTGGAAACATTATCGATAATAAAGGTAGATTTAAGAGATCAACACAGGAACTATCAAAGAAAGCACTTAAAGCGTTTTTCTCACTAAAAAAAATAAGTTCCAAATAACTACTTCCAAAAGAAATATTAACAGTGATCCATGTGGTACAAATGTAGTGTTAAAATTTCAAAATTTCTTGCAAATTGTATATAATATATATCTGATAACAGAAAATTATGATAAATCAGAACATGCACTTTATAACCTTTACGGTTGCCTATAATTGCTTGCATCCACTTTATTTGAACTTTGGTGGATACAATCTAGTTGTCTCATTGGCAATAATACCTCATCTCCTTATTTTTATATTCAGGAACTCATCAGGATCGATGAACCTGTCTCATATTACATTATTCCTAGTCCAAATCAGTTTGAGGAGATTACCTAAACATGCAAATGGGTAATAATAGCCTTTCGGGATATAATAACCTAAATGGGAAATATATTTATTCTGCAAATTTTTTCTTTTTAATTGAGGGAATTATAATACACATGGCAAATGATTACATAATCAGCAACAACTTATTGTTGTTTCATGAATTTTTATAACATCATTTTAATAAAAATAATCCTTGAACAAGGGCACCTTACTTTAATTATCAATTAGGTTAGATTTTGGAAAAATCCAACATGGATGATCTTCTTCAAAAATTTACATTAAAAAAACTTTTCCTTTAAAAAAAAAAATTTTTTAGTGAAATTTTTCTTTTGGTTTGTGAATTTTATCTGTCTTATTTCTAAAGACCCCAATTAGCATGATTAGTCTAATTGCCTTGTAATGTTCTGAAATTTACTTAAATTTCAGGTTTCTTTTTTAGATTATTACCATCGATCAGGTGAACTACATAATTATTATATGAATTATAAAAAAAATTTTTGCAACTGAAATATCTTTTCTTTCACTTTATCAAATTACATCTTTTAAGAAAATTTGAAACAAAATTTATTGATTTGATACAAATGTTTTGAAGAAACATTGCAAACAAGTAAAGAGGATCTGGTTGACTGGTATAGCTAATTACCAACGAGAAGGTCCGAACTTTTAAATGGAAGGTCACAAACCTTGGACCACTACTAATTTGAACCTCTGAATACAGATATGATCATTCTTGCTACTCCACCACTCAGAGATGGTGCAAACATCTTCTCACTTCACAGACAGTTTTTGGTTCTCAAATTTGACAAAATATAGAATGACATGAAATTTTTGATTGAGTGAATACTGATTACCAGAGTAAAATATTGTGATCATACAATTTACCAAGTATCTCTATTCTACTCATCAAGCTCATTAGGACCTAAACTACATCTATTTTGTGATTACTCAAATCTTACTGTTCATTTGTCAACCTTATTTAATTATACCTGATCATGCTGATGAAGGTTACTATATAAACACATTATAATATGTAAATTAAATGTACATGATGTAGGAGTGTCTGTTTTTTTCTCTTTCAGATTGAGATGTATTATGCATACTTGTGCGTTGGTGTGTTATCTTTTTAAACAATATCCTCATTGATACAGAAAAGACATAATGACTGAAAACAAAAGAGATTTTGGGTCGTTCCATGCCTCGAATGTACAAGGCACAATTAGTTTATCAGAGGTATTTTAGACTTAGATCACTTAATTTTGTTATCTTTTACAAGTTTATTTTGTTATTTACAAATGAAGTACATGTAAATTGTTCAACAAATGTAACTAACAAAACCCACATTGCATGGTTTGTAGTATAAAGTACAAATATTTACGTCTGCATACATGGCATATGATAGATTAAAAAAAAAGTAAAGGCATGCCAAGCAGAACCAAGAATGTGATGCCGAAAAACAGAGAAACTCAAAGAATTAAAATGTGAAGGGTGCAGAAGACAAAACTCAGAGAAAACTCATCTAGGCCAAACCATAACAATCAAAATGTTCAAATTTATAAGTGCTTGGTAAAAAACAAACATGAAATATTTACTTTTATATTCTTTCCTAGGATAGGTTATATCCTTTTCTGTTAATAAACTGTCGTGTAGTCAGTTACTATGATTATGATATAAGTCCTTTAAAACAAACTTGTCAAACTGTTTTTTTTTTCTGTTACATCATGAAACACTTTCTCTATCATTTCTATGTTTAAGATGTCTGTACTCAACTTTCAGAGATAATTCACTTGCATATCATTTACAGGAAGAATACAGTCCTCCAAAAATACCTATAGATTTACCACCATTCAAAGACACAGAGAATGATAAATTTGAGTTTGGTAAAAAGTGCAAAAAGAGTCACTTCTACTTAGAGGTATTTTGATTCTAATAATAATTTATTCTGAGGTCAGCATTTTTTTATGTTCTGATGAAGAGGATTAGGCATACTTGATTGGCATATATATCTATCTTTGAAACCTGCAGAATGATTAATGAGAGTTGTTCACTTGAAATGATTGAAATTTTATTATTGAATATGATTTGGTTTTTTCTTTCACTTTTGCATAGTTGGCAGGTATGTGCAGTCGTTCATTTCAAATAATTTTCTTCCATGTAAGCAAACTCAACTCCCTTAAAACCACATAGTATATCATTTTCACAAAGAAACCTCAACTGTTACATATGGGAGACAACTCATGTTTGCTGATAATGGTAGTTAAGACATAAACTAACGAGTTGTCTCCCATATGTTACATGTAGATTTTTTTGCATGTTTGCGCCTGTCCCAAGTCAGGAGCCTCTGGCCTTTGTTAGTCTTGTATGTTTTTAATTTAAGTTCATTAATATGTTTTGGAGTTTAGTATGACGTCTATTTTCACTGAACTAGTACACATTTTTGTTTAGGGGCCAGCTGAAGCCCGCCTCTGGGTGCGGGATTTTCTTGCTGTGTTGAAGACCCATTGGTGGCCTTCGGCTGTTTTCTGCTCTTTTGTCGGGTTGTTGTCTCTTTGACACATTCCCCATTTCCATTCTCAATTTTATTAAGTAGGGAAAATATTTTTGGAGGGGTTTGGCATATTAAAGGAACAAAATGTTTAAAAACATATAAAATATGTGTTCTATAAGCCACACAATTTAACAATTGAAAACTAAAAAGTTTCCAGTAGAGAAATGTAGATTTTACAGTACAAACAAGATAATTCATTTTGACATTTCTCTTAAAGGAGAATTTTAACAGTTTAGTGACCCCTGCTGGTTTTTAATGATTTGCTATGAAATATATCTTTTTATATGCAATTGCTGTTGAATGGCAGCCATACACTATTGTGTTAACACCTATAATTACACAAACTATTTAACATCATGACAATGTTTTACTTGATCAATACACATGAAACCTGCAAAATGGATTTTTGACTGAATCTCCCTCTCTACATCTCTATTTTGTTCACATGAATTTCATGTGAATCTCATTACACGTTAATTTCAAGTAATTTCCTGTGTAGTATACATCTACTATGCTTGTAATTTTGGGGCTTACTTTAGAAATGGGCAGCAATCAGAAGACAATCAGATAAAGTGGTTTAGTAAACAAAATATTTATTGACTAGTTCTTGCATGGTTAAGTATGAAAATGAGGTAAATATACAGCATCATAAAGGCATATTAGCAAAGAACAAAATAAAAAATAGAACAAAAACCAAACAATATTAGAACCGATTTTTTTTTACTTAACTTTTATTGATTCTTATTTATTCAGGAGGACTGTACTTTCATTAACCATGGAGCTTTTGGAGGAGTCCTCAAAGAAGCCATGGAAACAGCACAGGTAAGTAGATTTGTTAAGGAGGAAAAGGTATATGGGAAAAATGACTTGAAGAAAAAGTCCCATGTAAAATTTCAGAATTTATTGCAATAAAAAAATGAGTGCTTGGATTAGAAATATAATGAATAAATTGGGTTGGAGTGATAAATTTCAATGTGACAGTTATTCTAAAACAGAAAGTAATATAAAAAAGACAACTTGAGGACACCATGAATTCTAGTTATGTCAAACACATAAACCAAATACAATGTTTCAATTCACCTCTATACTTGATCCTGTTAATTTCTTTTGATTATTTTAACAGGTTTTACTTTCTCACCTAGGGAACACAATAAATGCCCAAAATAAATTTAATAACAAGGTTGGATATATTTTTTAGTGCCCCCACCATAGGCAATGGGGGCATTAAGTGTTACCCATGACTGTCTGTCTTTCCCATTTTTGTTTCTGCACTCTTAACTTAAGTTTTCCTCATCCTAATTTTATGAAACTCATACACAATCTAAAGAACCAAAACTTGCAGACAGTTTGAATTTAGGCAGTGAGTCACTTACTGTTCTAGAGTTATGCCCCTTTATAACTTGGAAAATTGCAACTGTTTTCGCTTCTGCACTCTAAACTTTTCTTCATCCACATTTGATGAAACTCATGGACAATGCTAAGAAAAAAAACTCACAGAGTTCAACTTTGGGTAGTGAGTCATTTACCGTTTTTAGATTTATGCCCCTTCTCAACTTGGAAAATTGCAAAACTTAAGCGGGGACATTGGTGTCCTCAGACACATTCTCCTTTTATTTCTTTAATATTTGATACTCAGTCATCATTTTGATTATGATCAGGATATCTAACATTTTATATACATATGTGACAGTATTCTTTAATTACAAAATAGATTTTGAGTCATTTAAGGAAAACTATGCAGACTATTTCACATTTTAACAGATCATTTTAATCCTGACAGATACTTTTTTTAATGTTCTTGAAATGGTTATTGTAGAAGTGGCAGATTTACACAGAAAGACAACCATTGAGATTCTTTGACAGAGAATTGATTCCACATCTGGTACATATCAGTAGACGGTTAGCTAAATTTGTAGGTTTGTTGTTTTAACAGAGAATTGATTCCACATCTGGTACATATTATTAGCTAAATTTGTAAGTTTGTTGTTTTAACAGAGAATTAATTCCTCATCTGGTAATTAAATATCATTAGATGGTTAGCTAAATTTGTAGGTTTGTTGTTTAAACAGAGAATTGGAAACAAATGTACAGTATCTGATATAAAAATATGATTCAATTATTGTATCCAGCTATAACCAAAGAAAACAATACTAATATTTATCACAATATGTCTACTTGGTCCTGAGCAGCACAACCGATGCCACCAATGGAGCAGAAATTAATTATCCTTTGTTGATTTTCGTGGGTTCTAGTGTGTTAATTATGAAATAATTCATGCAAGCCGTCAAATCTACAGTTGATATGTTGTAACTATCGAGTGAACCCCCACGTTGACTTGCTGAAATCCATAAATGTGTGAATAATGCAATAGAATAGAAAATAAAACGACACCTGCCTCAAAATTTTAATGCAATACCATCCAAATTTGGAACGTACACGTAAAAGAATAACCTTCAGCTTGAGAGTTTTCATTAGTATGACGTAATGTTTTGAGATGACATTAATGTGCCAAGAGCATTCATGGAATTTCACAGAATTTTATTTTATTTTAATTTTGTACATTTATTTATGCTCTAAAGCATTAATTCTTATTGTTATGCATAAGAATAAGAATAACAGTTTTGTACATACCACAGCTTGTTTTTTTACTGTTTTTTTTTTTCAATTTCTATTTTAACACAGCGAAATCAACATTGTGTTTGCACATAGTTTGAGATACATGTGGATTTACGTGGGAGGTAAATTGTGACAGCCATTAGTATGTACATCTCTGAGTCTGCGCTAAGTTTAGTTATATTGGGAATTTTATCACGCTATTGTTTACAAAGCGAAAGAAGCATGTCATATTAGAATCTCTAATTTTCTTTTATCAGATTAATAGGCTATTTTTTTTCTACTGTTTTTTTTTTCCTTAGTTTTTTTTTGGTCTGTCTTTTTAAGACTTGTGATTTTGATTGCTCTCTTGAAATCTTCTTTCTTTCTTTTTCTCAGTTAACATATTTCTCATTTTGTTTTATCTTTCAGGCTGTGACCCTAGTGACCTTGTCCTGGTTACCAATGCCACAACTGCCATTAACACTGTAGTGAAAGGAACCAGTCTACAAAAAGGAGATACAGTCTATATGTTGAGCACAACATATGGTATATACATTTATTTATTTATTCAACAGAATTAAAATACTATGATACATTTTTATTATGAAATTATTTGATGATAGGCAAGGAAATTTTTAATACAAATTTAGGTCGTCTTGAATTATTTATTTACACATATATGTATTCATTTAATTGTCAGATATGAGCCGCAAGATATATGGTATGCTATTGTATTAGCATTCATGAGCTCCAGTTTAAAAAAGCATTTTTTTTTTCTCTTTTTCCTACGTAATATAAAAAATTAAGGAACTGTTATATGATTGGCAATAAGCAACTTTAGGTCACTCTATAGCCTCCAACAATGAGCAAAACCCATACTGATTAGACAGCTATAAAAAGCCTCATTTAAACATGTATTTATGGTCCACAGTCTACTTATTTTTCCTAAAAACTATATAAATGTTAATATTTTAGGTGCTGTTAAAAAACTTCTTAAATGGCAGTGTGAACTTACTGGAGCTGTTTTGCAACAGGAAACAGTCACATTTCCTGTAACAGGTAACCAGCAGGTATTTCTTTTTTGTTTTCTTCATTTTGATGTCTTAGATATGTTCTGTTTAAAAATAAGTTATAATTTCTATTCAAATTTTTTGTTGTTTCAATACACAAATCTTTAGAAAACACCAAAATTATGAGCTGGACAACCATTTATATATGCTTGCATTTAGTTCAAATATATAGAACTACATTATATTACTGTCAAAACTGTTCATCATTTGAAGTAAAAAGGGTAAAATACGAAAAGAAATTATGATTGTATTTTATCAGTTTCTAATCAAAATTGAGAATGGAAATGGGGAATATGTCAAAGAGACAACAACCCGACCAAAGAGCAAATAACAGCCGAAGGCCACCAATGGGTCTTCAACGCAGCGAGAAAATCCCGCACCCGGAGGTGGTCATGCTTGTTGAACCAATTGAATAAAACACAATATAAGCTGTGTAATGATATCAAAGTATATATTTGCAGGTTAACTTAAATGATGAAAATGCTTTATTTAGATAACAAAATTCTGTTAGAATAAGTTTACAAAAGTAAAAATTTTGGTTTAACAAGTGTTTCCGTTTCATTACATGAAAAAAGTGCTCCGAACAATTGCTTAATAATTTACATGTACGTAGTTGCAGCGTTTTGTGATTAAGAATATTGTCTGGGTCACAACATGACAGTGCTTTGTCATTACTGGTTTGTTTGACAGGCATTTGACACTCATAGCAGTATTTAGTGAAGGAAACATAAAATTGTTGGCATGATTTGTTCTTATCCCAAAATAAAAATTATAATGAATCAAGAGGTTTTTTAGTCTCAACATCTAATATGGCAATTATTATGAGTAATAAAGTGACTTTATCTGGTACATTGACATTGCTGGGTGTATATGTCCATCTGACAGAGTTCACTGCAGCTTTACCCTTTTTTATGGTTTATTGGTCAACTTTAAGTTTCATGATTTGGTCCATTTCTCAGATTCTATAAGTAATAGGTCAACAATATTCATTTCATTAAATCATTGTACAATGTGAGTAGGCTTCCCATAGTTGGAAGGTAGAAATGACAACATAGATTTAAACTGCAGTGTAAATAAAGGAAATATTCTTTGAGTAAATAAAAAAATTATCATTTATTTTCAGATTGTTGATCTTGTCAGGAAAAGTTTGAAGAAAGGAACAAAATTGGCAGTGTTTGATCATATTCCAAGTAATACACCATTTATATTGCCTATCAAAGAACTTGTGGACATCTGTCGAGAAAAGTGAGAAATTGATTGGAAAATTGTTAGCTTCACAAATTTATACAAACGACTTCTAATTTGTATAAATGCATATCAAATTCAGTTTTTGGCTGGAGAACCCAATTATATTTTAAAAATTTTACATTTGAAAATAAAAATGATGTCATTTTGGTAAGAGACAGCCATTGACAGCTAGCCACCTTAATGTAAAAATAAGAAGATTTGGTATGATTGCCAATGAAAAAACTATCCACCAGAGCATAAATGACATAGATGTAAAGAAATATAGGTCACCACATAACCTTCATCAATGAGCAAAACCTATACCGTAAGTAAGCTATAAAAGGTCATGACATAACAAAATGTGAAACATTTCCAAAGGTTTGATTTATTGTCTCGCCTTGACATAGTAAAAAAGCGAGACATTATGGTATGCTGTTTCAGGCGGCGGCAACAATGTATTAGTTTGAGATTAGGTCAGTTTATGGGAACCACTAATAGTAGGTCAATGATATTTGGTATGTAGTTGTATTAGCATTGGAACATCTCATTTCCATGGAGATTATTTGGCCCCACCCCCTCAGTCATGGTCTATTGACTTTGAAACTTTTGCTTACGTTAACATGTTTTAGTTTTTGATTAGGTCAGTTTATGGGAAACCACTAGTGGTAGGTCAATGATATTTGGTATGCATATGTATTAGCATTTGCACATCTCATTTCCATGAAGATTGTTTAGCCCTTTTCCTTCAGTCATGGTTCATTGACTTTTGAATATTTTGCATAAGTTACATGTTAAAGTATTGCTATTTTAATTTCAACATTTCCATTTTACTAACAAAATAACAAAAAGGTGAGACATATCTCAGTGTTAACAGTTTATGTATAAAATAATGAGTGAAAAACAAATATGTAGACAGCAACCAACTACTGAATTACAGGCTCCTGACTTGGGACAGGGTCACAAAGAATGCATAAAAATGGCTTAGTATATAATTGAACAAGGAGGATATACTTTTCACACATGGTAAAAGCCTGAAATTTTTTTACAGTATTGAATATTATTTTTTTTTTCTATTTTTGTGTATTAAAATGTTGCATTTCCGCATTAATTGACACAAATGTGTTCTATCTTTTAACTTGATATTGGCAGATAGAGCTTTTGGGCAAAAGAGATTACTTGGAACAAACTAACATCCATAAAAATATACATGCACAAAATATTTTCTTTCAAATGAGAATTTTTGTTAATGTCATGAATGTTGGTTATGATGATTTTATACATATTTTTTTTTATCTGAACATAGTTAGTTTGTGTTCTTGCATTTAATGCATTCATTTTCTTGGGAAACATTTCACACACCTGTAATGAGTTTGTTTTAAAAGAAACCACAACTAATATCTTGGTAACTTTAAAAGTTCATTATATTTGAATGTGTTTCATTTTAATGTAAGTTGCTTAGTAGAAACATTTTGAAGTGATGTTCCATATTCTTTATATAAAAATAAGTAGATATGGTATAATTAACAATGAGGCAACTATTCACTAGAGACGAAAGTTCATTGTTGTAAACAACTTTAGCTCACATAAAGCCTTCAACAATGACCAAAACCCATACCGTATACTAAGCTAATGACTAGAAAAACAAATATGGCAGACAATAACCAACTATAGCCTGGTTTATGTAAACATTCATGAAGGACTTGAACAACTATATGCTATTCATTCAACTGTCACATGGAATGGAAACCTTTTTAAACTTGTGAAAAAAATGTATGATACTGTTTTCTGCGAAGATGACATATGTTTCTTGAATAAACTACGTCCCCAAAAAATTTTGGAAGCAAAAAATATGAAACACTTGAGAGCATGAAAAACAAAATGGCCTGAACAGACCAGCCAAAACCGCCTAGCTGGCTGTTAAGGTATGTAATATGAAATTCACTCAACATCACATTGTAAGGCATCCTCTATTTTCAGAAATGTACCTGTGTTGATAGATGGAGCCCATGGTTTAGGGGCTTTAGACTTGGACCTGAAGATGTTGGATCCAGACTACTACATAAGTAATGCACATAAATGGTTCTGTGCTCCAAAAGGATGTGCATTTATGTATGTCAAGAAAGAACTGCAGTCCAAGACACGCCCACTTGTAATATCACATGGTTTTGGTTCTGGGTTCAATTCAGAATTTATTTGGGCAGGTACAGTTGAGTAATTTGTAAATTTGCTTTATCCAAAGTGGTTCGACTATCATTGAACTTTTGGTGCAATTTTAAATCTAAAATAATTGAAGTTCCCATTTTTGAGCTTTTGCCCCTAATTTTACTCATTTTTTGCGTGTTTTTTTGCACAAACTGTAAAAGATAGAGAGAAATTGTTGAAAGGAAAAGAGTTCAGCTAAAAATGATTTACAAAGATGGCATCGTAGCTAAAATTGTCAATTGACCTCTTTAAGGAGTTATTGCCCTTGAATGACGGTTTTAATCAAATTTTTTTCAATTTTTGCAAAAATGATAATAGATAGAGAAAAATTGTAAGAAGCAAAGATGTTAAGCACAACAACATTTACAAAACGTCAAACATGGCCGAAATTCTCAACTAACTCTTTTTAAAGTTATTGCCCTTGAAAGATGATTTTTTTTTCATTTTTGTCTCGCCTGCCACGAAAGTCGCAGAAAGTGAGACATAGGTATTACTATCCGGTGGCGGCGGCGAGGGCGGCATAAACTATTTGTATAAAGCTTTATATTTCAGAAGGTAGAAGACCTGGATGCTTCATACTTTGTATGCAGATACCTTATGTTACGAACTTTCCGTCTGTCATATGTCCAATGTCCTTGACCTTATTTTCATGGTTCAGCGACTGCTTGAAAAAAAAGTTTAGTTTTTTTGTTATGTTAATTTCTCACTTATTATGAGTAATAGGATAACTATATTTGGTATATGGGTTCCTTGCAACGTCTACATGTCCATCAGACAGGGTTCACCTGACCTCAGCCTCATTTCATGGATCAGTGATCAAGGTTAAAGTTACGTGATTAGGTCCGTTTCTCAGATACTACAAGCAGTAGGTCAGCTATATGTGGTGTATGGAATGATTATAAGGGATACATGTCAGTCTGGCAGGTTTCATCTGACCTTGACCTCATTTTCACGGTTCATTGGTCAATGTTAAGTTTTTGTGTTTTGGTCTGTTTTTCTAATACTATAAGCCATTGGTCAACTATATTTGGTGTATGGAATGATTGTAAGGTGTACATGTCTGTCTGGCAGGTGTCATTTGTCCTTGACCTTTTTTTCATGGTTCATTGGTCAATGTTAAGTTTTTGTGTTTTGTTCTGTTTTTCTAATACTATAAGCAATAGGTCAACTATATTTGGTATATGGAATGATTGTAAGGTGTACATGTCTGACTGGCAGGTGTCATTTGTCCTTGACCTCATTTTCATGGTTCATTGGTCAATGTTAAATTTTTGTGTTTTGGTCTGTTTTTCTAATACTATAAGCAATAGGTCAACTATATTTGGTGTATGGAATGATTGTAAGGTGTACATGTCTGTCTGGCAGGTGTCATTTGTCCTTGACCTCATTTTCATGGTTCATTGGTCAATGTTAAGTTGCTCTTGTTTGGTCCTCTTTTCAGATACTATAAGTTATAGGTCAACTATATGTGGTGTATGGAATGATTGTAAGGTGTGCACGTCTGTCTGACAGGTTTCATCTGACCTTGAGCTTATTTTCATGGTTCATTGGTCAATGTTAAGTTTCTGTTGTTTGGTCTTCTTCTCAGATGCTATAAGTAATAGGTCAACTATATTTGGTGTATGGAATGTATTTTATTATTTAACTGCTGATTACTTACATTGAAATAGATTATTTTATAAAAATCTTTAAATAACATTAATAATGATAATAAATAATAAAAACTTTTAAGGGATCATTACTAAACGTGATTAACAAAAACATTGGAAGGTGTGATAATGTTAAAATAAGGTCACTCATGCATGAATGTTTAACATAGAATACAGTTCACTCCAGTCCCTTCATAAAGATTAATTGGCTGAATATGTACAGATTGAAGAACTTTTGAAATTTTGTTTGCACAACAGAATCACATTTACTGATTTTTGATACATATGAAATAAGATAAGTATTGAGATAAGTAAAAAATATTTTAGCATAGCAACATAAATAGATAAATAGATAATATGAAAATATGACTTTTTACAATATTTTGATCAAAGATTGAAGATAATTTTAGTTTTTTTTGTTTTTTTTTGGGGGGTGGGGGGGTCTTTCTGGTTCATCTCAAGGAATTGACAAATATTGATCCAGTTTCTGCAATGCCTTAAAACTTTTCCTTGTGCACAGGTTTGTCTGTACTCAAGAGGAAATAAAAAAAAAATGGCCATATTTGTCAATCCCTTCTGATGAACCTTAAATCTAGATGAAAAATTATTTCATAAGAAATTTCAAAGTTTGCTTTTAGTAGTCATTTGACTTAATGTTTCAACAAAAAAAATTGTATAATGCGATTTTATTTACTCAAATGTTGTTGCTATATTTGCCTGTGATTTATTAGCCAAAAGTGTATCCCATGTGATTTTATGATGCTGTTTTTTCTAAAAACATGTTACTCAACATGAATGTAAAAGCATTACAGACCTATATTTAAGCCTAAGGTCAAGGTAACTAAAAAAGACTAAAATTTGAACATAGGTTTCAGGATGTATTCAATGGGATTGCAACTTAACTTGGATATGTGGCTACATAAATTAACAGAAAGAAGAGGAAGATCCCTGGCTATTGTTTTTCAAGTCGCTATGTCTTAGTTCGAGGTCTTATTTACTAACAATAGGTTTGCAGAAGACCATATTACTGTCTTAAATCATGATTTATATGGGGGCCATGGTAATGTGAGCTTGCTCACTAAAGGTCTATTATATTTCGTTAAGAATGTCAAGAACTGTATAGAATGATCGTAAGGTTCACATTTCCAACTGGCAGATAAGTGATAAGTTCATAAAATTTTCTGTATGGAATGAATGTTATGTGTATATGTCTGTCTGACAGGTGTCATCTTACCTTGACCTCATTTTATGGTTCATTGATCAAAGTTCAGTTTCCTCAATGAGGTTTGTTTCTAAGATACTTTAGGCAATATATGTTAAATAAATTTGGTGTATGGAATGATTGTACGGCCTACATGTTTGTCTGATAGGGTTTATCTCACCTTGACTTCATGTTCATTCATCATTAAAATGTTAATTTAATGTAAAGCTTATATAAACTTATTTTTTTTACTTTCAACATAAATTCAATTATGAACACTAAAACAGGCGAGACATTTCAGTGTGTCCACTCTTGTTTAAGTTTTTGATCAAACTGTAATAAACAGTGAGAAACAGTAAAAAAGCAAAACGGTTCAACACAATAAGATCTACAAATCAGTCATCATGGTGGAAAGTGTCAACCAATTCCTTATAGAAGTTATTCCCCTTGAATGATGATTTTTATTCCTTTTTTGCATTTTTGTTAAAACTATGATAGTTAGAGAGAAACTTTAAAAACCAAAAAAGATCTGCAAGTAAATCAACATGGGCTAATGTGTCACAGTAGTTATAGGATTTATTGCTACATGTATTAAATGATGTTTTTTTTTTTAATTCAAAAACTTTATAAAAAAATAGAAATAAACTAGTACTGTAATCATTAACATTATCATCATTACAAGACCTACAAATATGCCACTAAATAAGATCTACAAATAAGCAAACATAGCTGATGTTAATAAAGGAAAAAATATATATTTATTAATGGCATTTTTTTACCAGGTGAGCGATTCAGGCTCTTGTGAGCCTCTTGTTTATTGTCCTGTCTTTTTATTACAGGATTACATGATTACAGTCCTTTCCTTGCTCTTCATACTGTTATAGACTTTTGGGAATCGGTTGGACCATCAAAGATTCGACAGCACATGTATGGCTTATGTAAGAAAGCATGTAAGTTTTTAATGTAATTGGTTGGTTAAACAGCTTTTTCTGTATTTTCCTATAATTTCATGGTGGTCAGTATTTTTTTTAGAAATTCCGGTCATTACATTCTCTTACCAGTACATGTATTTTGAGCTTACCAGTGTTTTTATGCCCCCGCCGTAGCGGTGGGGGCATTAAGTTTTACCCTTGTCCGTCTGTATGTATGTCCGTCCGTAAGTCTGTACGTCCCAAAATTGTTTTTTATTGTTGTAACTCTTTAAGAAGTAAATTGTGTGAAAAATTGTCATATTTGCAGGTCATTACTTTTAGGTTTTGTTGAACATCATTGATTTAGATATAAACTCTGAGTTGTACAAAAATTACTGTAATGTGGAATTTTTTTAGTGAAGAGTTTAATTCTCTTATTTATATTTATATCCCCTTGTGTTAATTTAATCTTTAACAGAAACTAATTCTAGGGACAAGAAAAGCATGAAAACAAAAACTTTGGTCTGGCCATCGAAATTGTGAAATTTAAATTTCCTGGAAAATAAACGGTTTAATAGTTCTTTTTGACTGTGCTTAGTTACTTGGGATGTTATTACTGAAATAAAAAGGCTTATTAGGTACTGTGTTGAAAGAGTATATCATTGTATATTGTTAATTGTATTGCAGAAAGCTGTGGTTTGGTTACCTAAGCGTGTAAACTACAGATTAATGGATGTATCAATCTAAAGACTAGACATACAACAAAATTTTTCAAAGTTGATTCTCATACTTGATATTGATTGATTGATGTTTGTTTTACACTTCTTTAGAGCAAAAGGCTATATCACTGCAAATCAAGGAGCCTCGGTGGCTGAGTGGTTTATGTAGCCAAACCACTGTATCACTAGCCTGTTAACACTGAGCATGAGTTCGAATGCTGCATTTGGCAGGTGCACTCCACTCTGATCTAAGTTGACAAGGATTGTCTGTTTTCCATCTGAAGGTTGTGGTTGAAGATTGCACTCCGGCTCCCTCCACCTCTAAAAACTGACTGCCATGAAATAGCACAATAGTGATGAAAGTGGCGTTAAACACCAACCAATCAATCACTGCAAATCATACTTACTTAATATAAAAATGAGGAGATGTGGTATGATTGCCAATGAGACAACTATCCACCAGAGTTAAAAATGAAGTGGTAGTAAGCAATTATAGGCCAACATATATAGGGCCTTCAACAATGAGAAAAACCCATACTGTATAGTTGGCTACTAATGGCCCCTGACATGAAAAATGTTAAATGATTCAAACAAGGAAACTAATAGGCCTAATTAATAACAAGTGGTTTCCAACTAAAGTATTTAGGAAAAATTCATGAAAGATACCTTCTAGCACAAACTCATATAAAATACCTGATAATATTGAATGCTAAACACCTGAATCATATACCTAGGTCGACATAACTAGTTGCAAGACCAAATAAAATGCAAAGTTGAAGAGCATGGAAAACATAAATATGATTAGATTGGTTATTACTCTATTGAAAATAATATAAAGGACAAGGGGCGATAAGGGTCATTTTTGGCCCCACCCCCAAATTTCATTTAATTTGTCATGTTGTAACTCAATAAGACAGATCTTCTGAAAATGATGGCATTTTGGGCCTATCTTGTATATTCTGTTGCCTAGCAACCAGTATAATGAGGGAGATAAACTCATTAAATATGCTAAATTTACAGCTTAAATCTATCTATATTTAAAATCAAACCTGTTTAACATGCAGTGAATTTTACACGTATACACTGTTTAAATGTAACACAATGTAATGCACATTTCTTGGCAAAATCATTGTTATTTCTCCCTAGCAACAAATTTTTGCTCATAGCAACAGTAATTTGTTTTCTGTTTTACAAGATTTAACTTTAATTTAATATGTTGCAACAACAAAAAAATAAATCAAGATGCACATTGTAAAAAGTAACAAACTCCAAAGAAAATGGATAAGAATCAATGTTGAAATATCAACAAACAAAACTACAGACAAACAGAAGTATTTCTTCAAGAGAACGTGGTAATGAAATGCACTTCTAAAGTCCATCTGTGGTGTAAAATAGTGTACCATTGCCCTTACATTGAAATTGCTGGTTATTACATTTTTTCATGTATTAATATGCATAAACCTTACATATTCTTTTAATCATACCAGGTATAATTGATGACATTAACATATTTTGTCTCTAGTGCTGGTTGGAGTCTTTTTAAGTTTTTAATGCCCCCGCCGTGGGGTTTCACTAATTAGGGACGAGAAGAATAATTTAGCGACAAGAAGAAAATCTTAATATTAATTATCTAAAAAGAAGAAATATAGAAACATGCATTAAAGGGTGTTTTTCTTTATATTAGTGTATCTTTATTATAGTACTTATGTAGAGTCGGCAGGGTTGACACGTAAAAGGGAGAGAACGTGAATGGGAGCGAACATGATTTTGGACGAACATGATTTTGGGCGAACATACCCGCATTCATTACGGTTTACCCTAGTCCATCTGTACATCTCAAAATTGGTTTCCGTTCTCTAACTTTGGTTTGCCACAAACAAATGTCCTGAAACTTCCTTTTTATCACCAAACACAGATCAATTTAGAGTTTAGGTGGCGTCACTTTCACTGTTCTGGAGTAATGCCCCTTTATAAGTGGAAAAATCAGCAATTTTGCGGTTTCCATTCACTTACTTTACTTTGCCACAACCAAATTTTATGAAACTTGCACTCATTATGCTTATTACCACCAAAGACATATCTAATTAGAATTATGGTGGCATCATTTTTAAAATAAATCTCGTGTTTCTCACCAATTATGTAAATTTAAGCATCAAATCTTTTAAATCTCTTATCGGTATATTTTGTTTTATGGAATTACCCCCCTCCCCCCTCTGTCATAAATCATGAATCCAACGCCTATACAAGAGAAGATTGTCCTATTTCTAACACCAAATTTTGATTTGTGATTAAAAGAAACATAAGAAATGATCAGATTTTGTTATATATTGTATGTCTATCTAAAATTTCATATTTAAAAAAAATGTCCTCAAAGTTATTGTTGAATCCCTTTATAATACAATATGTTGTTCATTACCTTAGGGTTTTTTAAAAGTTTAACTAGGTATACTTGCGAAAATGATAACAGAAATACATGTTACTGATTCTTAAGCAAAAATTAAAATTCATATAAGCATAATAATGTATAAATTAAACTTTATCAGACGAATATGTCTCATTTTAAAGGCAAATTTCAGCTTTTTATTGCTCTGCTTGGCTATGAAAAAATATAAAATAAACTATCGCACCAACCTTGCACCAAAAAGATTTTCTGTCTTAAGTTTGATATGTATTAACTTGTCAAAATGTGAAAATTTCGAATTGGTGCAAGCATGGTGCGGTGGTCAAAATATAGGAAAACCATCCCAATTTCTGTATTTTTGCCTCTTTTCCGCATTATGATGTCATTTGCACCTACCATTGTGACATCATTAAACCTTTTTTTGTAAAATAAAAACAGTTTTTTTAAATCATTGACTCATATTTGAATAATTTATGTAGAAAAATCTACTGAGTTTAGATTTTTATTATTTTGTAAATCTGGGGCCATTTTAGGACATTATAGCCCCTACTCCTTTGTAAGTTTCAAAAGCTTGGAGACTTGAATGGTGCATTTCTACTCATTTGCTAGAAAATGACAAATAATGACTTTTCAGCATAAAAATGTTATTGATAATAAGATCAGGCAAACATGATGCAGGAAAATAAATCTGTATCTCCTTCTTCAAATACCAACAGAAGAAAGTAAAAGCTCTTATGAAGTAAAAAAATATGGTTTGTTCATGCATATTTCTCATTATGATAATATTTACACATTAAATTATTATATTTGTAGGCCATTTATTAATGGAGAAATGGGGAACAAGTTTAGCAGCTCCAGAAGAAATGTTTGGTAGGAAAAAAATAAAGGGCAAAATGAGTACCAATAGATAATGTTTTATACCCACTTATTCATGCAGGGGAGCCATACATTGTATTACTATATTTTATTAACATGAAAATTTATGAAGTCAGAAAAGTTTTTGTAAAATGAATTACCTTGATGTCTCTATCATTTTACTGTTCTTTGGATAATTTTTATCCCAAAATATTGAGAGGGGGGAAATTGCCTCCTTGACCCCCCCCCTTTCCCCCCAGCCCCTCCTACATCAGTGTGTAATATGGCCTTTACCACAGTTAGATTATATACCTTATACCATTAGTTTAGACTTTATTTGGTTTTTGGGGGTTTAGGTTGTGTTTCTTATATGTTTAATGTAAAACTTATAAACTAAAAATTCAGAAATTAAAGCAATGTTTGTATTTTAAATGCTAAAAATGTGATAGTATCAGGTTTGTAATAATTAAACTCTCATTCATAATTTAAGTAGTTATTTCCCTTCAAAAATATTTTGCAATGAGATTAATCAGATCTCACATTTTTACCAGTAATCAGTGATTCACAATAATAAATGCACACATTAATATTTGAACTTATATTACTAGTATAAAATTTAGAATGGAAATAGTGAACGTGTCAAAGAGACAACAAACGGACCAAAGAGCAGAAAACAACCCAAGGCCACCATTAGGTCTACAACACAGCGAGAGAATCCCGCACCCAGAAGCGGGCTTCAGCTGGCCCCTAACAAAAATGTGCACTAGTTCAGTGAAAATGGACGTCACACTAAACTCCGAAACATATACTGTAAATTCAGAAATTATGGCGAGGTTTTAATTAATGCGAATAATGCGAGTGGATGAAGATCGCAATAATAAGAACTCGCATTCTGATATCTGATACTTATATCTGTATGCAGATTTTCCTGAAATCGCAATAATTAATCTCGCATTTTAGTCTATTCTTCAAAAATCGCAATAATTTCTGAATTTACAGTAAATGAACTAAAATTAAAAAAACATACAAGACTATATAGCTTACAAAGGCCAGAGGCTCCTGACTTGGGACAGGAGCAAATTAGGATATGTAGTATGATTGTCAATGACACAGCTTTCCACCAAATATCTACTTGTCACTGTACAACCTTCAACAATAAGCAGATTCCATAACTTATAGTAAGTTATAAAAGACCCAGGGATAACAAATGAATCAATTCAAAAGGACAAACTAACAGCCAGATTTAAACTAATAACATAAAATAAAAAAAACAGATATTGCAGACAGCAACCAAAGACAACCCCCACACTAAATCTCCTGGGTGGGGACATTTCCATAAAAAATGTCTAGGGTTTTAACATGTTTGTTAGTGCTGAACCCTCTCTAAACCTGGGATATTGGTGTAATAGCACAACATAAAACAAAATGTAATATTGAGTTGAAAAGAGTTTTACTCATTATATTGGCACAAACAACTATGGTAACAAAATGACAAAAAACACAAAGTTCCAATTTAAATGGTTACAGAACACCTAAGGGAGTTAACTCTTTCAAAATCAGCTGAACATTATTATCACATACTATTAGTAAAGAGAAATCAAGCTTCTCAATGATCAAAGTTAGTGTTTGTCAAAATGCTATAAATCCAATGAAATTATTTCTATAAATGTTGTGGCTCTAATTTCTTGAAATTTTTATATTTTTGTCAACAGGTCAAAGTTATTAAAGATTTTGTCAAAATTTTATGAAAATTAAACAAGCCAAATCTATAGTCATAGAGTTGGGTACCCCCTTGAGAGTTCTCAGAGTACAGTCAGGGGTACTACTTGTACAAGTAATCTTTATTTACTTGAAGTAAATAATAATATACTTATATAAGTAAATTTTGTTATGTTAATTTTTTCTTATAATGTTTGAATAATCTCCCCTTAATTTTCTCAAAAATTTACTTGTACAGGTAATTTTATTTTACAATCCCTAAATTTTTCAAGTTTTGAAATGTAAAAACATGCCTTTAGCAATTTTTCTCAGGTTAGCTCATAATTTTTTATTAAAGTTCAATGTTTATCTCATTAATTCAACAAAGAAACTAATTGTGCAAAGATCTTAAGTAATTTCGCATGGCTTTCAAAAATTGCTCCCTGGGGGCTTGTGAATGAGCAGTGTTCTGAAGATAACAGACAAATGAGATTTTCATTTTCCATGAAATTACACTTAAATGATTAGTAAAGACATCTGCAAAGGACAGTCAATTAAAACTTCTATTAGAGCAAAGAAGTCCTGAGAAATTCAAGAAAAGAAGATATTATGACTTTTTTACTTGTATAAATAAAAAAAACTGAATGTCTAAGGGACATAACTAAGCCAATAAAATAATTTACCTATGCAAGTAAATAAAATACACTTGTATAAGTATCTTACAAATTTACTGATATAAGTATATTAATATTTACTTCTTCAAGTAAATAAAAATTACTTGTACAAGTAGTACCCCTGACTGGAGTAAGTGATAATAAATTTTTTTTTTTTTTATCGTTTAGGTTGTATGGCCTTAGTGGAAATACCACCAGACGTCTATGAAAATACCACCAAGATTGAATACAGTAATGCAGAGTCTCTACAAAATCAACTTTATCACCAGTTTAACATAGAGGTTTGTGAGTTAAATATATGTTCCAATACACACTTCTTAAAACTATGCGATTTAGAACAAATTTGATTAGAATTGAGAATGGAAACAGGGAATGTGTCAAAGAGACAACATCCCTACCAAAGAGCAGAAAACAATGGGTCTTCAACACAGCAAGAAAATACCACACCCAGAGGATGGCTTCAGCTGCGATTGTTTGAACTGTAGCATTGCTTATTGTTACTGGAAACCAGACTGTTTAAATGGCCTTTACATCGTTAGGATAATAATGTGAAACAAATGAACTTTTTCTAGAAATGAAAATGTGCATGTGCCTATCCCAAGTCAAGAACTTCATCAGTGTCTGTCTTTTGTTTTGTCTTAATATTTTCTTGTCAATTAGGGAATTTTTTATCTATGGCAAATCTTTAAAAGTCTCTGTTAAATTTATTAACAACTTTTTCTCAAATATGGGGACTTAAGAGTTTGACATGTCATATATATACAATAGACCTGTCTCTTTTTAAAGATATGCTGACCTCTAGATGTCTTTTTTTTTTTTTTTAAGTTGTTGGATTGCTGACTCGTTGACATAAATCACACACCTCTTTTGAAATATTCATGACATTTTAGTTGCCCGGTATCTCTTTTTCACTTAAGTATGAGTTATATGGTCATTTATGTAGATCAATGGAATATGTTTTTTTATTATCAAACTCAGTCTTCAATATTTTTCCTTGGTAACAATCCTTTTCCCTGCTGATAAAACTAACTGAAATCCACTTTTTTATTTGTACAAAGTGTCATTTAACTTGACAAATACTTAACTTTCTTTCTTTGCTAAAGAACATTACCAAAACATATTCTGTAAACAAACATAATTTTTCGTGAATGATTAATTTTTCAACTTTTGCGAGTAGAAAACATCAGGATTAAAATTGCAGAGAAGTCGGCTAGAAAGGTCTAAAAGCAAAACAAAAAGTAACTGTGAAAGAAGTTACTCTGGATTCATCATTGTTCGTGGGATACAATTTTTATCTCGCCTGCAACGAAAGTCACAGAAAGCAAGACATATGGATTGCTTTTCTTGCGATGGCTGCAGCGATGGCGTCAACTATTGTTAAGTTTTCTGCTTAAGTTAGTTTGATAGGAACTACTTGTGAAAGATCAATGATATTTTGTATGAAGTTGCATTACTATCAGTACATTTCAGTTTGATGGCTATTTTGAGGCCCTGCCCCCTAAGTCATGGTATAGTGACTGAATTAATAAGCAATTTTCAATGTTAAATTTTCTGCTTGAGTTAGTTTGATAGGATCTAATTGTGATAGATCAATGATATTTTGTATGAAGTTGCATTACTATCAGTACATAACTGTTTGTCAACCATTTCTAGGCCCTGCCTACAAAAAATTGTCCAGCGATTTTGAATTAATAAGCAATGCTGCTGTCCACCAGATTGTCTTTTTCTGAATTTTATGCAAACAAGCGAGACATATCTCTGTGTCAATAGTTTATTGTGGAATTCGAGGGTCTAAGTAAACCACATATTTTTATGTCCAACGAGTTACATTTTTACTATAGGTGTATATGCAGACATTGGTAAAAACCATAAAATCAAATCCCCACGAAAATGCATGTTTTCCTCAATCCACTAAATAAAGGCAACAGTAGTATACCTGTGTTCAAAAGTCATAAATGGATTGAGAGAAAACAAATCCGGGTTACAAACTAAAACCGAGGGAAACACATCAACTATAAGATGAAAACAAATGAACAACAGGAACACTGAAGTGCAACAAAAACAAATGCCAACATACATAGAAACGAACTATTTGATAACAACTGCCATATTCCTGACTTGGTACAGGACATTTTAAGAAAAAATGGTGGGTTGAACCTGGTTTAATGGCTAGCTAAACCTCCCGCTTTATGACAATGTTAAAAAATGTCACTGAAATGACAATACTACGTGACAGAAATACAGTACAAACATTCATCACAGAAAAAAGCACAAACAAATAATATAGTAGTCAACATACAAACCGCAGAACAACAACGAAAATATTCCATCAACGACAGACACCACAGGATATCAAAAACAGTGACGCGCTTACTTAACTAACATGCCATCTCGAACTTTTTACACTTATTTTCACAATACTCGTCCGAACAATTTTCATGACAATGATGGTATTGAAATTGGTATCCACGAAAATTAATGAATCCACAGTAGTTGTTAAAACTTTTCTTTTTATTTTATAGGTACCAATAAAGTGTGTTGATGGCGTTCTCTATGTAAGAATTTCTTGTCACATCTATAATGATCTCAGTGATTATGACAAACTTGGTGAAGCAGTGATATGTATCAAAAATGGACAAAGTGGTTCCAAAAAACAGAAGCTTAATTGTGAATAGTCTTTCCAATAAAAATATTTTTGATTCAGTAAAGGTGTTTTAATGACACGTCCACGAACAGGTCTTCTTATAAAGTTTTTAAACAAAGATTTTGTGTGTCAGATACCAAGCTGGCAACTTTGGACAACTTGAAATGTCCATAAAAACCTTGTTATTCACGTTTGTGTTCTTTCAAGTTTAAAAACATAGCTTATGTCACCTTGTGCTTGATGCTTGATATACTACTGTTGCCTAAACAAAAGTTATTACAATAAGAGATGGTGGATTTTCAATTTTTTAAATATTATATGTTGGAGACATCAGTTGTCAAAATCTCTGCAAAATACAGTTAAACCTGAGGAAACGACCACTTGCTGTATTTGATTATTTTTTAGTGTTTTAGTATATTTTATTTTATCTGACCTGTATGATCTATTTATGAAGATGTTGACCTCATGAATACCATTGATTTAAATTGCCATCTTTCTGTCTAAGCCTATGTATTTGCATGTTTTTAAACCGTATTATATGTCATGTGATATTGTTGGGCATTTATCTACATCGGTAGATTGAACGAAGAGATGAATATGTTAATTGGGTCAATTTTGATATTGAGGCTGAGATAAATAATCAAATTGATATATTTATGTAGGTAAACGAGAAATTAAATGAGCCAAATCTATTTTTAGTAAAAGTGTTGGGTACCCTTTAAACATAATGTAAGTGATAAAATGGTTCTATTGGAATAACCTTTTCAGAATTTGTTAAATTTTAAAAATGATGATGATGGATTGCTTTTTAACCTACAGTGGTAAATACTGAATGCACATCAGGATGATGGCATGTTAATGTGGTATGGACCCTGTTAATAGTTCTACCATATAGCTGATCCTGATTGTTTTACCCTAGATATGTATTTATAGTTCCACATTATATCTGATTCTGAAGGTTCTTCACTAAAACTTATCCTGAAAGAGCTGACCGTGATAGTTTTCCCCACAAATGAATGCTTATAGCTCTACCCTAGAGCTGATCCTGGAAGTTCTATACTAGAGCTGATTCTAATAGCTCTACCCTCGAATTCGTGTTGATAGTTCAGCCCTAGAGCTAATCTTGATTGTTCTACCTAAGAGCTGACCCTGCTAGTTCTACCCTCGAATTTATCCTTATAGTTCTATCCTAGAGCTTACCGTGATAGTTCTACCCTAGAGCTAATTCTGATAGTTGTACTATAGAGTACATCCTGATTGTTCTACTCAAGAGCTGATCCAGTTTTTCTACCCTAGATACGATCTTTATAGTTCTCCCTCGGAATTAATCCTGATAGTTCTACGGTAGAGCTGCTCCTAAAAATTATACATAAGAGCTGGTCCTGATAGTTTTAACATAGAGTTCAAGGTGATAGTTCTACACTAGAGCTGTTAGCTAGTTCTACACTATAGCTGATCATAATAGTTCTTCACTTAAGCTAATCATGAGAGTTCTTCCTTAGAGCCGATTTCGATAGTTCTACCCTCGAAGTATTTTTAACCTAGAGTTCATCCTGATAGTTCTAACCAAGAGCTTATCCTGATATTTCTTCCTTAGAGTCGATCCTGATAGTTCTACCACCGTATTAATTCGGATAGTTCTGCCCTTGGTTTGAATAATAATATAAATATATATATATAATTACTCTAAATATCAGCACAACAATGTTAAATCTGCAAATTTGCGGTAGCAAATTTTTGTTCTTCCCTCTCCGCGATTCGAACTCATGCTATTGGAATATCGAGACAACACCGCCTGCACTGTGTCCAGCACTCTAGACCACTCGGCCACCTAGACTGAACTAATAATTCAGCTTTCGGTGACCTAGTGTTACCTCTCCTCGTCAGTAGAATCTAAAGTTGTAACAAAGTACATCATATATTAGGCATGCAGATGGAATTGATTGCAGATTAGCTAAATATCTATCGTAAAGGATCGTAAGATACAGTCACACAGAAATAATTATTATGATAAGTAATTCTAAACAAGTGACAACTCTACGACAGATCCATCGATTGGATCACCAGTTAAGGTGATATACGGCTGAAAACACATACTATATTCATAATTACTCTACAGAAATAATTATTTTGATAAGTATATATATTATTATATATAAAAGAAGATGTGATATGATTGCCAATGAGACAACTCTCCACAAGAAACCAAATGACACAGAACTATAGGTCACCTTACGGCCTTCAACATTGAGCAAAGCCCATACCGCTTAGTCAGCCCCGAAATGACAAATGTATATCAATTCAAACGAGAAAACTAACGGCCAAATTTATGTACAAAATGATGAACAAAATTCAAACATGTAACGCAGCAACAAACGACAATCACTGAATTACAGGATCCTGACTACCCTAGAACTGATAGTGTTACCATTGGGCTGATCCTGCATTTTCTACCCTAGATTTATCAAGGCAGTTCTGCCCTAGGCTGATCATTATAGTTCTACTCTTGAACTAATGCCGACAGTTCAAATGAAAGATCTACCATTGGTCTGATCCTGAAAGTTCTACCATAGAGCTGATCGTGATTGTTCTACCCTGGATCTTATTGTGATAGTTTTACCATAGAGCTTTCAATCAAAGATAAAAAAAAAACTGCACCTTCCTTCACTGCACTTGATACTTAAATCAAATGCATGAAATATTTGCCACTAGACGTTGAACAACGAACAATCCACAATCACTCCTCACAAACAACGTTATATAGCAGGTTCTTCCAAGTGCTTTACGAAACCTATTAAATTGTAATCAACATCTATTTTATCAGCAATCAAAGCCGGGCTTCCAAGTAATTAAGAAACTAACTATTCTAGAGGCGGCGTGAATCAGATGTGGATACTAAAAAAATCTAAAGATCTGTTGGAGTACATACAATCTAAGACTCTTTTATCTTGCAGTAGTATTGAAAAAAATGACTGTTCTACCTTTTACACAAGTATTAAGATTCTTATTCCGAGCTAAAATAATCAGTCCTGCTTTGTTTCATAAATCAAGGAATGGTCAACGTAGATGCAAATATCTTGTTCTAGGAAGGGATAAATCTTACTTTGTGAAAAATCACTCTGATTCAAACAAAAAATTCTCAAAAACTGACAGGATCAAGATGCTCGATTTCTTGAATGACAACTTATTTGTCACGTTTTTCAAGCAATAATCGGCATTCCCATGGGAACCAACTGTACTCCTCTTCTAGTGAACTTGTTAGTTCATTTACACAAGGCTGACTTCATACAAGAGGTTCTTATGAAGAATAAAAAGAAGTTTGCATTATTCTTTACTTAACTTTCCACTATATACATGATGTCCTCTACTTAATAATTCAAAGTTTGGTGACTATGTTGAACGCATCTGTCCCATCGCAATAAAGATAAAGGATACAACAGATACCGTTAAGTCTGCCTTACATCTGGACTTACATATATTAATTGACAAGAGGGTCGGTTGAGAAAAAAGTAAAAAAAAAAAAATAACCGAACTCCAAGGAAAATTCAAAACTTAAAATCCTTTATCAAACGACAAAATCAAAAGATCAAACGAATGGAAAACAACTGCCACATTCCTGACTTGGTACAGGCATTTCTTTATGTAGAAAATGGTGGATTAATTAAATCTGTTTTTTATAGCTAGCTAAACCTCTCACTTGTATGACAGTCGCATAGAATCCATTATATTGACAACAATGTGTGAGCAAAACAAAGAGACATAATAGGTAAAAATGTACCAAATTGGAGTACAGCAGTCAACATTGTGTTATAATCTTAATCACTATAAAACCAAATAACTATTTAAACAAAGTAGCATACAGACACTCTATATAAAAAGTAAATAAGCAAAAATGAAAAACAAGAATAATGAATAAATGAAAGATAAAAATTACCATAGGCTGGTCCTCTCCCTTGCAACATCTGTCAGAGCCAAACAGATAAAGGACAGAGAACCAGTCTAAAAATTACCATAGCACAATATCACAATGGCGGGATATATAACAACTGAGTCACGCCAAAAGTATATTACCAAAATTAGACTAAACAGTAAAGGATAAAAAATTACGAAGACAAATGAAAGAACATATAACACGTAATAATGATGATAACCACGTCAGTACCTAGAATCTATACTTCAAGACCATCATGTATTTATTTTATTATTGATGAAGTTGATACGGAATATTTATCAACAAGGTCTTGGTATCTTCCGATGAACTTTTTTTTAGATAAAGGACGAGACGTTGTTTGACATAACCATGGTTCATCAACTTTCTGCTCAGACGCCGAGAACAAAACTTTACAACACAAGAGATGGGTTCAGCCTCCCATTTGTATTTGTGAAGTTTCAATTTCTATGTAGTTACATTCCAACAGAACCTGCAAATAGAGTATAATCTCCCAGTTGATACGATGTTCCAGAGCTTGCATTTCCAATCAAGACTTCCTTGTTAGAAGATTGCCTCTCACAAGGAAGCTATTAAACTTGGGATGTCAACGCTCGGTAGTACTGAGTATCGAATATCAAAACGATACTCGACTAATCGGTTTCCTGTTAAAATATTGTTGTCTTCTTTATATAAAATTGTTCTTCTTGAGAACCTCTTTAGAAAAATTTAATAGGCATCACTGATTAATCATACTAGTAAATGAAATACATTTCGTTTCGAATGATTGTGCTAAATTGTCATTTAAAATGACTCAGAAAATACGTGGTCTATACCTGGGCTAACACTTTAAACTAAACATGTCTTAGCCATTCCGTCACATTGGTACCGTCAGAGCAAATATTTTCGTCTGCAAACTGTAATTTACAACGTTGCAAAATCGACTATCCCCAATAATTGTTGACAAGAAAATATTTCAAAATAAAAGAAATTCGTTGCATCCTCTGGTGACCCTCAGTGAATAGTTAAACTTCTAATCCTTACGCCTTTGTGAACATTATATGTGTTTTCTTAACGATTATCAAATAATATTGTTTGATATGGTTTTTCCTTGTAATAATTTTTAAACAGGTGTTCATAAAATTATATTGAATAGGTTATTATTTTTGCTTAATTAGTACTTGAAAGTAATGCGCTATTATTTATGGTGTGTAATTCTTTGTCCCAGATACTTATGTAGATGGTTTTTCGTCCGTTGAACAACAATCCACAGAATATAAGATACGTATTATTGTGTTTTCGTGTTTTAGATATATCCCCGAGCGAGAACTCGAGTATCGCTCGATAAAACCAACGAGTACTCGATTAGTAATTGTTCACCGAGTTGACATCCCTATATTAAATCAAAAGTACCAAGGTGTGACGTTGAAATCTCATCCTTTCGATAATTGAACGGACGCCATCTCGAGCTGGTTATAAAAATAAGATGTGGTATGATTGCCAATAAGACAACTCTCCACCAGAGACCAAACGACAAAGAATTTAACAACTATAGGTCACCGTACGGCCTTCACCAATGAGCAAAACTCATACCGAATAGTCAGCTGAGATCACCCCCAGTTTTTGGTGGGGTTCGTGTTGCTTTGTCGTTAGGTTTCTATGTTGTGTCATCTGTACTATTATTTGTCTGTTTGTCTGTTTATTTTTGGCCATGGCGTTGTCAGTTTGTTTTCGATCTATGAAAAAAATTGAAAACAACACGTTTAATAATTTCATGCGTCCGAAGCGCTTTTCTGGATTTACCTTCATCAGGAACGCTCATGAATTTGACTGTCCCTCTGGTATCTTTCGTCCCTCTTCTATAAAAGGCCCCGAAATGATAAATGTAAAACAAATCAAACCAGAAAAGACTATTATGGAATATGGATACAGATGACGACAGATGTTACAATTGTCTTAACCTCATTTCCGTCCTCTTTTCCTCGAATGTGACCTACCGAATTAGATTTATCATCCGGTGTGTACTTACATGAGCAACACGACGGGTGCCACATGTCGAGTAGAATTTGATTACCCGTCCGAAGCACATGAGATCACCCCCGGTGTTTGGTGTGGTTCGTGTTGCTCAGTTTAAGTTTTCTATGTTGGGTTTTGTATGCTGTTGTTTGTCTTTTGGTCTTTTTTTATTTTTCGCCATTACGTTGTCAGGTTATTTTCGACTTATGAGTTTGATGTCCCTTTGGTATCGGTCGCATCTAGTTTTCTACACAAGAGCCCTTTTCTTGCACGTATATACTTTTTTATAAATAAAATATTTGATTCGAATACAAATGTTGATATTTTATAAGTAGCTAGTAGTTTTCTTGTATATCTAAATTATGATTTCATATGCATTGAATTTGATAAATATATTATTTGTAAATATCTTTCAGTTGTTTCATGATAGCAATTCTACTATTCAAGACATCATACATGTGTGTCTTTTCCAAAATGATTTGGATTTAAAAGTAAAGTCTAATTAAAAATCAATGTCCGGAAACACTCAAAATGTATCTACTTGTAAACTAGAAGATGCGACAGTTTCTCCTATATGACGATTTCCTGACAGATCTCTAGAACAGTTTTCGACAGCTCTATATAGCTATCTATTGATATAGTTGATATTCAATATATTTTTGATTTTTGTATTGATATTTGTTTTTAATTTCCTTTCATTATTTAAGGTAGTTAATATTTTAATTCAATTTGTCATAAATCTTAGTAAATTCATTTTCAAAATTTTCTAATATTATCTATTGATCAATTTTCCTTTGAATTGGTCCATATTTTTTTTCTCAAACAATACAGGGATATCGTTATTACCTGCATATAGAATGTACCAAAATGTCCATAATGACACTTCGACACATAGTTAATAGTACAAAATATTGTCGCGTAAACCCGCTTATGAGAAAATCTTAAGTGAAAAGAAAAAGTCACTATTATCCAAATTGAAATATGGTTGGTGCATGCATAGCAAAAGCGATTACCATATTGGCGCTTCCGGTATCGTTCCTTCTTTATTTCATATGAGTCCTTCAGTTTTTGTTTCTTATCTTGATTTGGCGACTTAATCTATCTATGAGTTTTGAACATCGGCTTACCGAAATTACCCTTAGATCAGATTGTAACTGATCTACTATCGAACTAATCGTGATAGTTCTACCTTTGAACTGATCGAGAGAGTTCTATCTTAGAACCGTTTCTGACATTTCTATCTATATATTTAGCTATCTACTTTATTGAATAATTTATTTATCTAGCTGATATAATTTCTTCTATAAACGTATTAATTTAGTTTATTATTTCTTTTTTATATCTATCTTACTATTTCTTATTAGTTCGAACAAAATATTCATTGATTACGTACTTACATGTGTTTAGCATGTGCCACAATTTCCATAACAATATACCACACATATGTATTATTACAGAAAACTGGATGAAGTCATGTACACTCTGGTATATCCTTATAGGTTGCACTTCTGTAAATATAGACAATTCAATTTCCCATAGGAACTCCCTTTACGGCTAAAACTTTGCCACTTTTACTATGAAGTTTCGTGAAAAGTTATACCCTAGAATGGAAAGTTGATATGCACTACTATTTTATTCAAAAGTCAAAACATAGGGCTGTGCGGCATATTTTCAACATTTATATGCCCCGAACTTTTAAGAGTTTAAACTTATACAAAAATTCTGTACTACCCCTCCCTTCACTTTGGGTCTTCCTCAAAATTCAATTTCGCCGCTATCCATGTGTTTTTACACTGGTAACATTTTCCCAAGTTTTGCTTCTATGATATGAAACATAGAGATCATATCTGGGAACCAGTACGTAAACAAAACAAAATATCTATGAATATCATATATCTCCCCAAAATAGGCGTGTTTTGTAAAACAGCTGTATTTACAAAGTGCAACCTATATAGTGTAAGATTTTATGCTTTTACTTAATTTTGACTATATTATTTTTGGCACGTGTATTCTTTCTTAACATAAAATACAAACCTGAAGGAAGAAGAGAACTACATACGTGCATATAAAACATAGAAAACTTTGCTTATAATCCTCTGTATCTACTTAATGACTTAGAGTGGTTATTAGGCTAACTAACACTGTTCTTATAAACGATAGGATACCTGCTCTAAATAACGTCATTTTAAACTGTTCTAACCTATGCGGCTGATGAATGCGTAACAAGAGACGCTTACCCTGAAATATAAGGGATTCCCTTAGGTTTTTTTTGTTCCCTTGGTTTGTCTTCTTAATCCATTTATGTGATATAAGTATCGGTATACTAAATTCGCCTATACAATAGAACTTACCTGATAGATCAACTCTATAACTGATCGGAAGAGTTCTACTTTAGAGCTGATCGTGCGAAATCTACCCTAGAACTGATCGTGAGAGCTCTACTCGATATCTGATCGGTGAAATCTACCCTATAACTGATTGTAAGAGTTCTACTCTATAACTCATCGGTGAAATCTACCATAGAACTGATTGTAAGAGTTCTATTATAAAACTAATCGACAAAATCTACCCTAGAACTGATTGTAAAAGTTCTAATCTATAACTGACCAGTGGACCCTACCCTAGAACTGATTGTAAGAGTTCTACTCTATAACTTATCGGTGAAATTTACCCTTGAACTGATCGTAAGAGTTGCACTCTATAACTGATCGGTGAAATCTATTCTGGAGCTGATTGTAAGAGTTCCTCTCTATAACTGATCGTTGAAATCTACCCTAGAACTGATTGGAAGAGTTCTACTCTGTAGTTTTTCTGTGAAATCTACCCTAGAACTGATCGTGAGAGTTCTACTCTATAACTGATCGGTGAAATCTACTCTAGAACAGATCATGAGAGTTCTACTCTATAACAGATCGGGGGAATCTATCATAGAACTGATTGTAAGAGTTCTACTTTAGAATTGTGAAATTCAATCTGGACCTGATTGTAAGAGTTCTGCTCTAGAACTGATCGTTGAAATCTACTCTAGAACTGATTGGAAGAGTTCTACTCTAGAACTGATCGTGTGAAATCTACTTATCGATGAAATCTACCCTAGAACTTATTGTAAAAGTTCTACTCTATCACTGATCGATGAAATCTACCCTAGAACTGATTGTGAGAATTCTGCTCTAGAACATATCGTGTGAGAGTTCTACCCTAGAGGAGGTCATGAGAGCTCTACTCTATAACTGATCGTGAGAGTTCTACCCTAGAGCTGATCGTTAGAGTCCAACCCTCCATCTGGACTTAAGGGTACCATATTCTAACGAAACCTGATAATTGTAACTTGACAGTTTTACCGTCGAACTGATCATGACAGTTCTTGTGTGATCGTGATAGGTCCAATAAAATAAACAGAGTCCCATAAACATTATAACAAATTTCTTCTGATTCCACTGATTGCGTTGCTCTTAATGATTTTAGGATGAAAAGCTCACCTTTATGAATTAGGATATTTTGGGCTACATATAAAGATCAAGCAGGAACAGGTATTCTTAAATTCCTCGGAGGTTGCTTACCCTTCCAGAGCACCTAAATTCCCCCGGGTTTTCGGTGGAGTTCATGTTGTTCAGTCTTAAACTTTTGTATGTAGTGTTTCATGGACTTGATCGTACTTATGTCTTTTTTTTGCTTTTGTCATGGGGTGGTCAGCTTTTCGTCGACTTATTAGCTTTTAAAGTTGCCTTGATATTTTTCGGCCTCTGATTATTTAAAGTATATTGTTTCAAACTGACCATGTAAACAATTTCACGTGAGATTCACTTCAAACGAGCTTATACATGAAACTAATGTGAACATTTTCATGTGAATTTCACGTGAACTTTATTAAACAAATTGGTAATTTTCATGATTTTAATTAAATTTGAAAATTTACATGTTTGATTTACTTTATCTTGAAAATTCACGTGAATTCAACGTCAAAAATTGATGTGATTTTCACGTGAAATTCACGTGAGTTTCACATGAGATTCACATAAAAATCACATGAACTGATTTCACGTGAGCTTCACGTACATGTATAAGCTCGTTTGAGGTGAAATTCACGTGAATTTCACGTGAGATTCACATGAATTTAAATTTTTGTGAAATTGATATGAGTGAAATTTCCCTGTGTACGGTAACTGAGTTTACACTTCACATTATCATTATATAGAACAGGTGAATGACGTTCATTTCTTTGTAAAACAGACACTTTCAAGTAAAAAGTGTGAGTTGACTCATATTTTAAAATGCGCTAGACCTATAACCGACGGCTGTTTCTACTCCAGCTATCTATCTTGAGGCCAATTTTCCATTAGTATGAATGGGGCATAACTTTTTATTCCACCGGAAACAAACATTGTTTTGAATTTCATACCACCATATCATTTTTGTGCGAACACACCAATTGCAATTCATTTAAACTAAATGTTTCAATCCAGCACAGTCAGCAAGTCCGCAATTTGTAAGAGCAGCAGTAAATATGCATTATTCAAAAAGAAAATATCAAGTAATAATTATTATAAATTAAAAAATAGTTGATTAAATTATCATTACAGATAAAAAAAAAAAACAATGTACAGAGTAGACATATACAACTACACAACAAAGTGAACTGTATTTTCTTTTTTTATTTGCATACACAAATATTGAAAATATTATCTAGATATGTAAAGGTGTAAGTACACAATATATCAATTTGAAAAAAAACCACACTGATAATCAGTTAAGCATTACACATGAACACACAGGTCCATTTGTAACACTTACTAGATTTTAGACCAAATGGAAGAAACCAGTAACAGTATAAATCGGACTATGTGGACGATAAACAACAAAAGGATAGAAACCTTGCATTGCCATTTAAGGTTGATATTAATTATATACATGTTTTTGCAAATAATATGTCTATCATTTCAGGATTTTGGTTTTTATTGACTCTTTGCTATCTTCCGATTAAAAGAAACATTATAAATATAATGGCTGGAATATGTTTATAAGCACAATACATAATATTTGTCTTATGGTTTACACAACTATGAAAAAGTACAACAAAAAGTGATTTGTGCTAAGCTGCTGGGGAAATAAATAGTTGATTATAATAAGATAAATAAACACTTAACCAATTATTGACAGCTACTTAACTAGAAACTTACACACATTAGCATTGAGCATCTGAAGTCATAATTTACATACAAAGTGTGTAAAAAAATATCAAAAAACATTAAGGCAACATGTTTATGCGTATTTGTTTTAGGTCTTGTGTTGTTTTTGCATTATGAGATAACCGTTTTCCATTTCTATTTAGAAATTTGTGAATTATTTGAATTCAACGTTTGTGTATGCATATATTTAACGGCTATTAAACTGTCATTTTTCAATTTGTTTCTTACCAAGTTTTCCTATGCCGTTTACTATATTCCTTTATATTAAGATCGTTTTCGTTTCGAATTGGTTCGTCTAGGACTTCAAAATACTGTACACTGGCACAGCTTGCATATTGTCTTAAATCGTGTGGTCGATTGTATCGTAAGGATTGGTAAAGATTGGTGTACGCTCTGTTCTCTTCATCTGGATGACTATATTCATCAGAATCATCCTGATCGTTTCCGGACTGCTGCAAAGAAGGCAACAGTGACTGATAGGGGTTTAAATAGCCATCGCTTGGTGGTCGGATCCCATCATACGAATCACTTGAACTGTCGTCATGTACTAGATGTAGTTGTTCGAGAGGTATCAAAATGAATTCAGACAGCTCAAGCTCATCTATTTCGGCATATCCGTAACCACTTCCCCTTTCTGTTAAAATATTTAGGCTTATTTCTGCGTCACTGTCTTCGTCAACTTCGCGGTTATTTAAATCTATAATTTGATTAATTCCTACATTTTGGTTAATGTGTGCCTTTTGATATGTTTTGCCTCCATAGAAGCAAGCCATACTGCAGCTGAGAATGAGAAAAAAGCTAACTCCACACGATAAATAAATGATAACTTCTGTATTTATTATACCTACAAAGCAGTAACAAAATGATTCTATACAATCTGATTAAAATCAATATTTTACTTTGCTACGTACGATTAATATTAACGTCGTCATAGGTCTTAAATCATTCCTTAAAAGGTCATAATCCGTATCCAATCAAATCTTTAACTTAAAAGTTTCAGTTTCAGACTTACTATGGACTATTACAAAACATTGATTGGTAATCTGTGAAATATTAATATGAATATACTCCAGCATGTCTATGCTCTTACCATTCAATTTCCCGACATTACCGTAAGCGTTCCTCAAAATGGCATAGCAGTAAAATTCAAATGTATTATTCATTATAAATCTTCCGTCCGTTTAATCAACATAAAGGTAAAATGATGAATCTATTTTGCCAATCTAAGCTAGCGGGTATCATTTTGTATTGAAAGTGCCAAACAATCACTTGGAATGATAGCTTACAAATTTGAAATACAAAATCTAAATTTAACCCCTTATTGAATGTTGAAAACTTGCAAATGCACATCTTTTTTTCAAAATTATTCGTTCACGTTGTAATGATAGACTATTTTCATATAATTAACTTTTGACTCTCGAGTATATCATTTTTCGACAGGTTCCCCCTACTCTTTGGTTGGCCAAGCTGATACTCGGCAAATTAAGAGCAACTAAAATTAACAAAAAAACAATCTCTGAAAATTAGTGCAGTTTGGGAAAACAATCAACTGTTTGCGTTGATTTTGCGTGTATAGAAAACATAAAACAGTTAATAATTTCCCAAACTGCACCGGTTGTACGCTTGATTTTTCTTCTTTTACTTGACTGAGTACCAGAATGTCCTCCCAAGTCAAACTGAACTGCTATCATTAGCAGTTTATTAGCTGTTATTTACCAGTTCTTCATATTTTTAGCAGTCTTTCAGCTGTTCATAGCATTCCATCTAATAGCAGTTTGAGAAACTGCCTTATTTCACCATTTCTTAGCATTCCTCTTAGCATTCATCTTAGCAGTCTGGATCTACCTTCTACATTTGTTCTAAACTGTTGTCAATTTGTCAATTGGACAACAGTTATGACAGCAGTTCAATAGCAGTTTGATAGCAGTTTTGGTTTTAATCTTTGTTATAAAAATGCTTGGATCTGGCTGTGTTTTTAGCTTGATAGTAAACCTTTATTTGAAGGTTATTTGATCATTTTCAAATGTGCATTTTGGCTCCAAGATGTGTGTAAATACTTGCTAATGAAAAACTGTACTTTTGTCAATTATGAAGTTTAATTTGGGCTAAATGGAATAATTTCTCACACCTGCAGTACAGTAAGTTGAAGTTACAGATAATGCATGTGTATTTTCTGACATAACTTTGTAGGGAAAAACAGAAATAATACAGAAAGCCCAAAAAAAGGGGGGATAGTTGTTTATTCAAATAGAATATCTGATGATGATAGGATTGTAATAAAATACTAGCATATACTAACAGTGCAAGATGTTATTTGAAAATAAAAATATGAATATTTTAATATAATTTTGTAAAAAAACCAAAAAATAAATCATATTCAAGAGTTGAAAAAGGGGGAGGGAATATTAGGGAAACCTAGGTCACATATAGCTGATTGTTTAATATTGACCAAACAATCCATTTAATGAAGTTAATATATGTTACTTAAATTTTTTTCAGAAAGTGGAAACATAATATATTACATGTATTAAGAATTATTTTGTTTAATTCCAAAAGAGAAAGAGGAGATAACTGCATGTTTTCTTTTGGTCCACACAGAATATATATATTAGAAGAGAAATTAGTAGTACATTTGGTAATTAAATAATAATAAAAATAAAAAACTTTTAATCTGAAAATCACTTTTTTAAGGTAATAAATAGTCCCTTAAGTAACCACTCTTATTGAATAAGTTGCTTTTTATAAGCAATGATATTTAAAGTGCATTATAATTCTTAACTGTTCCTATTATTTTGCCGCTGACATAATTAATAAGGGGTATAAGGCCAGGTACAGTACTTACAAAGCATGTTTACACCCCTTAACAAGTCTGTTATTGGATTAAAATAGAGTCATTTGATTGCAGTTACTGCTCAAATCACAAATATAAGTTGGTACAACTTTTTGAAATTTCAACAAGACTTGCAGTAAAATATTAGAATTTTATTTTTGCATTCATATCTTGTACACTGTATATTCATGTATACCTTTGTATTCCAACTTTTGACAGATCTGATAGCATTCCATAGCAGTTATTAGCAGTTTAGAAAGCCATATTAGGATGTACAACTTAGCAGTTTCTATAAATATTCATTATTGATAGCTGTTGTTATAGCAGTTCTCATGAATATTCAGAGAAGATAGCAGTTTTTGAGTATCTCATTTAAATTTTTCGTAAAAAATAACTGCTAAATAACTGTAAAGGCTAAATAAACTGCTAAGAAACTGCTATTGAATGCTATTGGAATGCCTATATGCAAATTAACTATTGCCTTGAATTTGGCAACTGTGAATGCTAATGAAGTGCTAAAGAACAGATGTCGAGTAACAACTGTGAATGCTAATAAACTGCTAAAGAACTGCTGTCCACTTTGACTTGGGCTACCACATTGTAGTTAACATGTCGAGAAATTATATTGTTCGGAGTCAAAATTCGGTAATATTAAAATAGACTATTCCCTCTTCTGCCAGTTTTCATTATTTGATATCTTGCTTTAATTTTCAGCCATTCATTTTACTCTATAGAAGCACATACATACATGTATATTAACGTATATTTAAGTAGAAATATGATGAGACAACTCTTCGAAAAAGATTAAAGACCTTATACTATAAGTTATATGGTTTGCTACTGAACCATACGGATCCATAGAGGGTTAGTAAAAGCCATTGGGGTGAGGTCGAAGGTCGAATCTCTTATGGATTTTACTAACCCTCTGTGGATCCGTAAGGGGTCAGTAGTGAACCGTATAACAAATTTATCGCACAATGGACTTATGTTTAAAAATAAGTAATGAAATACAAAAACATTAATCGATGACGTCACCATCAATAGTAAACGTGACGTCATGAACCCCATATGTAATCTACTGACCCACTACGGATCCATGGGGGATCACCACGTGACAGCGTTAAACCAATCATAACGTCATAATTTACCTAGGTGCGATAATACAGGTTATCATTTTGACCATATTATCTATCTTTTCATGTTTATTTAGTTTGACAACTAGACTTGGAAAATATAAAAAAAAGTATAACAAGACTACGGAACTACAAGGTAAATTCGAAAAAGGGGAAGTCCATACAAACTGACTAAATCAAACGCTATCAGTTAACTGAACAAGTGAAAAACAATCCCCATATTCTTGACTTGTTACAGGAATTTTTAGAAGAAAACGGTAGGTTGAACCTGGTTTTATAGTTAGCTACACCCCCCATTTGTATGACCGCGAATTACATGTTGAAACAAGTCATTTCATATGTTATTCCTTAAATGTTTCGTTTTATTGACAGGTTTGAGTTTTGTGTACATGCGCTTGACACTAGTCAGCAGTTAATAATTGTTCCCAGTTGTTCCAATAAACATAATTACATATGTTGTTTTTTCTCCAGAATAAGTCTGAATATATTGACTATATTTTTGATAAAGTTTAATTTTAGTATTTTTTATCATGTGTTTTTTTTATGAATATATACTTTTTCCTTTCGTTAATTAAACGATGTCTGGCCTTACCTGTAGTACTCTGCGTTGTTCTTGCTGGATTATCTATTGTAGCAGAAGATGGAAATGTTTCTGTCGTATCTGATTCTGGCAACAAAATGTGAAAAAGTCAGAATTAAACAAGCAACAATACGTCAATCATTCAATAATATGTGTAAAAACATACATTTAGGAGAAAATAACTATTCAACAAACAGACAACAGCATATTAAGAAGAAATGTAATAGTCTTTCATTTTTTCACAGGAAATCAAAGTGTTAACTATACCAGGACAAAACCATGTTTCATTGTTTGCATGGGTAGTGCTTCCTTGGCATGTGTTTGATTGTTATTGGTAAAAATAGATAGACGAGAAACAATAAGATGCATTTGTAATTTGAAAAATGACAAGCAAAAACAAATACCAATTTCTGAACAAATGTAAGTTTACTAAATTTTCACAGAAAGCTTTAGTTTTTACAATCCAATCTGGTTTTAACCGTACTACTTCAAATTAAACATTTTTGATGCTAAGTAGTAGTTCAGACTGGTGCTGTTGTCTTCTCTGACAAGTAAAATGGGGTCAGAACAGTACACAATTTATCATTCAGAGAAAAACAAAACTATCTTTATCAAACAGACCACCGCGCTCAAAGAAAAAGAAACGTTTATAAAATTCCCAAAGGAAAAACTAAAGTTTAAAACAATACAAACGCTAACACGAGTAAAACTGGAACATATTCAAGTAAAGTGTGAAGAATAAGAAGTCTGTTTTTTTTACTTTTCAATGTTTCAGTTAGTTGTAATACTATACATTCAATTGGCGTTAGTGTTAATACATCTTAGGGATGAAAAGTACGACTCTGACATTTGTGCATGAATACAAAACCAACTTAGGTTTTATTAAAAAAAATTGCAAGAAATTACTAGTATAAAACAAATAATTGAATACGTATTGACGTATATAAATATATGTAAAGAGACATGTAAACAAATCGTAAATAAAGTAAAAGGTCTCAAACTACAGGTTACTGTAGCTACGATATGTTTGTAAGAGTGACCTCTCTTTCTGTAATGTTTAACAACTTATTAAAGCATAATTCATGTCCGGAGCAGATATCTTAACTTGTAAAATTCAACCCAAGTAAAAGTTTTGTGTATAAATGCGTAAAATAAGTAAGTAACATAACAATTTATCACCTGGTTCAATGAAATTACATCGAACTATGTGTTTTCCCCAAAAACTAAGTCAATATATATGGTCATTTATGTTAATTGACTTTTAATGTTATTTCATTTGTTATTGTGAATTTCCATTTTTTCTTCCTGAGTATACAATATTTTAACTTCATCATTAAAACGAAATTTGGACTTACTTGCACTACTTATAATAAGGCTTGTTTGTTGCTGGGAAACAGTTGAGATTTCTTCTGTATGTTCTGCTGTCATCTCTGATAAACACAATGTTTCAAAAAAAGAAAACAATACCTTACATTTTACCATGTAGTTTCGTATTTGATTCAAGAGGGACGAAAGATACCAGAGGGACAGTCAAACGCATATAGTTTCGTTTTGATGTGAGGTGCAATACACAAATTTAAATAAAAGCCCATAAAATAGCAGAACGAAGCAGATGTAAAATTTATTATATCGAACGATCTAACAGACGGTGCAGTAATGTACTTTCATCCTAGTTTAAAATGAATTTATTTTATAGTTACATGTATTAGTTGTCGAGCGTACAAAGATGTTATCATGTAAATAATGACTGTCAGAGTTTTCAGATCTTTGAAATGGAGTAAACATATTTTCACTGATGAAACGTTTTCTAGACTGAAAAATATCTACATATAACTAATTATCACTGTTCATTGGTTATACCAAACTATAATAAGACACAGCTACAACTGTAATTATAACTGTATAGTTTTGGTCGAATGTTGCCCTTAATAGGAGAGAGATGATACCTAGGGGGCAATCAAACATCACATTTAAAAAAATAGAAGACGTCGTGGAAAAAATTAAAACAACGACATCATAATAACAAAACATTACTAATAAAATTCCTTGGAAATGCTAGCGGTTATTGTTCATCATGGGACACCCGTCATGTTTCTCTTGAACGAGGAATTGTATCCACCAGGTTGAAAATTGTCTATTGTTTAACCCTTGGGCATTCCCATACTCATATTGATAGCCAAAAATAGAAATATGTAAATTATTTTTCATATATTATAACTATTGTCAGGCACAGTAAAATATTTAATTTTCTTTTATATCTAGTTATGCACTATTATTACTTTTAAAATTGCAGCACATGATGCATTGTAAGCTTAAGATTTTGAGATGATTTTGAAATAACTTTTATTTTCCTGATTATAATATCAAGAATCCATCAAACGTTTTTCATAATAACACACCGTTTTCTTGAAGTGCATACGCATGTTTATACAATATAAAGTTCCAAAAATGTAATTCCAAATACTTGAAATGAAGTTTTATCTTACATATTTCGATACAAAGTGTGCGAATTAATCATTTTCCAATCCCGGCTTCTTCGTCCTTTTATATTGTATGCAAAAATAAGTTGCACGATGCATATCTTTGTGTCATTCTACAGTGACATGTTTTTCTTTGTTTTTAATTTAAATATTAGCTGCATTATATATACTACCTTTGCAGTTGGTGAAGATATGATTAATTAACTTTTTGTTTTCACACAATGCACCGGAAACTACCAAATTTGTCTTATGTTGCAGAAATTCCTTTAACTTTTTTAATTCGCATTTGGAGCAGTCCAGTGGATTGTTGTCCAAGTACCTGTTGATACAAACAATAAATAATGAAATTTCAAGGAAAAAAACAAAACTTAAATCATTTTATTCCATATAAACAGAATAAAAAATGTAGCTCTTAATAATAGACTGTTGTATCAATATTTTGTTTAGTTTGTCTTTTTGATATCGCTTTGTCCCTGTGCAAAATTCATTCTGTTGTGTTAAGTTGTAATTAATTGTAATTGTCTTTGTATAAGCAGTAGGTAACTACCAGTACTCTTAGATCGGTATTTTTAATCTTTTATCTTGTGTTAGTTGCTTTGTGCCTCGTGTCAATCTGACGAGTCGATCCATTTTAAAATGATGTACATTTTGTTCTCATTCGTATGTTGTTCCACAACTGTTCAAGTTAAGGTCGTTGGTTTTCAATTTTTAAATGTTTAACATTTTGTTGGATGATGCTGGTAATTATACACTCACAACATCTCCCTGTCTTTATTGTCCGTCAGTCCGTCCGTCCGTGCGTCTATCTGTCCAGTCTTGTTAGCGCTCTAACGTGTACAATTCTTGCCAGATTTTTATAAAACTTATATCATAGGTTTATATCAGCAATGTCTCGGACCAGTTCGAAAATAAGGGCCGATCAACTTTTTCTAAAAGAATTATGCCCCTTGGAAATATTAATTCTATGGAAAATTGCTTTGTTATCGCTTTCATGTGTACAATTCTTGTTAGGTTTTTATCAAATATATATATTTTTAAAAGAGTTATAATATTAATTATATGGAAAATTGCATTGTAAGCATTGTAAGCGTTCTCATTTGTACAAATTTTGCCAGACTTTTATCAAATTTATATCAAAGGTTTATATAAGTCTCGGACAAGTTCGAAAGTCAGTGCCTATCAAATATTTTTTTAAATGAGTTATGGCCCTTGGAAATATTAATTATATTGGAAACTGTAAAGTATTTGCCCTCAATCCTTCATTTCTAAAAGTTTTAAAGAACAAAAATTAAAAAAAAACTTTTGTTTAGATATTGCCCTTATTTAGATAAAATATGTGCAACTCGGGAGACATTGGAACGATGTTCTTTTATTTAGAATGTACTTGAGTTTTTTCAAGCAGCTTGACAATTCTAAGCTATTTACTTCAAAGAATTACGGAAATCGAACTCAAAGTTTAATAAGCAGCTGAATTAGAAATTCTGTTAGACCATCCTGTCTCATTGATGGTGACGACCAACACAGTTCTAATGTAAACTCAAAATGGTTTCATATTGGTAAATGTAGCGGCTGTTAATTTGTTTTCTCTTTATATTATTCATAAAACTAACTACAATCGATTTTTTTTTGTATAACGAGCTATGAAAGTCAGTCTTAAAAATACTAAGGGCAATCCCGTTCGATTGGAATCTACATCAACATGATCAAGGGTAATATATTTCTTTCTTAAGCTTTTAATGTATCTGAACAAACTCATAATCCATTAAGTACATCAATATGAAACACATCTTCACTGAAAAGATAAGGATGTTCGGAAGTAAATATGTGCTGTTTACATTGACTTGATCATGTTGATATCATTTAAACTGATAATAAAATATTAATCATTAACGAAATTGCAGGCTATTATAATTATAATTAATTAAAAATCCCGCATTGGCTTTTGTTGTTCATACAATATTAAAATAATATTGAAAAAACGATAAAAACTCTATACCGATTAAGTAAAATATCTTGAATTCTCAAATTCTAAAGAAAGTATATGATCGACGACTGGAGATAATACATAGAAAGATGTAAAGAACTATGCATTTTAAATATACTGAAATGAATGAATTTTTTTTCGAAGGTCAATACTACATGTGTGCCCCTGTTTGCAATGACAAAAAATGGGAATTCTGGCTCAAATCAGAAAATATTATGTCAATATTTTGGAAATCATTATTTGCAAAAAAGCAGTTAGAGTATTACACTCTTCACCTTAAAATGACTATTCAGGAAATTCTAATAACAAATACAATATTTGTAATTGTTTGATATTATACTAAAAGATGTTATATTTTGGAAGGCACTTATTGTTCAAATACAAGTTCGCTTGCACCTATTTATTTCAAAAAGTTGTTAAGTCATTTATGTAATGCACAGGGTAATGAACGCCTTCATTATGTGGAACGTATAATCACCAACAGCTATGATGTTGTTACTTTTTATCCATTTCCTATAAAACATATACAACAGTTCGTCAATTGACCGGATGGAATTGTTTTTATTTTGTTGCGTAAATCAATCCAGTTAACGAGGGAAGACAAAATTGTTTTTAAGTAAGATTCCATTCGAATAAATAGATTTACTCTTGTTAGTCGTAGTTATTTTCAACTAAATGCAAATTATGAGCACAATCAGGCATGCTGTCCTCCTATTTCACTTGAAAATATATATTTTACATTGTCAAATTTGTTTTCGTACCTACAGTTAAAACGTCTGGTGTAAAACAAAAACACTGCTCTGTGTTTTTCATGGAAGAAAATGGACAAGAACAAATGCATCTGTGCCTTTATAACTTAATTTATTATATTTTGTATCATTAAGTGGATAATCATACCATGTAGTCATTAAATACCTAAGTAATATAGGTTCGTTTACCGTTATGTTCTGTCTTCTCTACCTATAGGGTGGTTGACGACCTATATATATATATACACACAGGAATTTAGTCCTTTATTCGAATGTCAGCACATTATCAAAGGATTGTCGTGTATTGCTATTTGCATGTATTCTACTTGTATTCTGTTTATTGTTTTTTTTTTTTTACATAACTCAGTGGTTTTCTCGTTTTAATTGCTCTACATTTGTCACATCAGGGACTTTTTTTTAGCTTATAATGCGGTGTGGGTATTGTTCATTGTTAAAGGTCGTACGTATTCCTATAGGTGCCAACGTTTATATTGGTCTCAATTTTATCATATGTTTTGTTCCTCCCTGCTCCAGTTAGATATCTTGTGATAAAAAAAAATAGGAAAACCTCTCCATTCACCACATTCACTACCACTTAATTAATCTGAGCAATTCATCAACATCTATCTAAACATCTTTTTTATTTCTTTTTCAGAAATGATACCAAATCAAATTAAAACAAAAGTTATACATATCTCTTAAAATTTAACTTATATCTTGTTACTAACCCTTAAATACAACAAAATAGAAATGACTATTGACATTAAGTAGCTTCATACATTTTTTCATCTTCTTTCCGGGTAACTACTTAAAAGTCAAAGGAAAAACATCATAAAGTACAATGTTATGGTTGTTCTGAATAGGTGAAATACTAATGGAAGAAGTATAGTACCGGATAAGGGTATTCCTCTTTAGGAAGGTTTAGTCTCAATTATACAAAAACAAATTGTCATCCCTGCTCGAGATAACTATGACAAATGTAAAACAATCCAAACAAGAAAACTAACGGCCTGATTTATGTACAAACAATAAACGAAAAACAAGTATGATAAACAGCAACAACAGACAACAACCACTGAATTAGAGGCTCCTGACTTGGGACAGGTGACCTACAGAATATAACACATCCAACATCCAACGGATTTAGTGTAAAGATGTCCTTAACAGTCAGAGAAAACCACGAACTTGTGCAATAGTACACTTAAGACGTTTTACCAGATAAAGCAAAACGATATTTAAACATCTTTAGGAAAATTGCAAAACGTTTTCAAAATAATCCTTTGACAAACACTTATTTTACAACAAAAAATGAATAAAATTACATTTGTCATATCCATCAGTGAAAACAGATTAACGTAGGCAATACTAGACATACGAAAGTGTAGTATATCTAGCTAGGCTAGGTCAGTGCAAAAGTTGGTAGATGTTAAGTAAGGTCTTCTGACGTGTTAGATTTATTATCTCATTTTATCATGTCTATAACAAGCGGCGATGGAGTTAAGTTGGATGGAGCTGTGTGCATGCAGACACTAGCCGTCAAAGGATTTCGGCTCATCATTTTCATTTCATTTATCCGTATGAACCCTATAATTTTTTAAGGCGTATAGCATATTTTGCACTACGGTTTCTTTAGTATTGTTTTAGTCAAAGGATTTTTCGTGGAAGTGAAATTTTTATATAAATAGTTTGTCTTTCACATTCAGGATTAACTAAAGACAATTTCGCAAATTGGGGTACCATTTTAGAGCTACAATGGAACACTTATGACTCTATCAGAATCAGAATTGTAGCGTTATATAGAGATATTTGCTTATTCATATTTAGCAATAGATTAGATCTTGTTAATGACACTTAGATAGGACAAAATAGAAGAAAGTCAGAATTCAGATGACCTTATCATATGACAGCTTTACGTAATTTGTATGTCAAAGCTGTACAAATTTATGCACCAGATTGATAATACTAACCTTTTTGTGCAAGGTTTGGCCTCAATGTCAATAAAACATCTGTCATCTCTGCTCCAGTAAACTATCTTGTCTTAAACAGATACGGGGTAACATCACCAATGAGAACATTTCATTGACGCCCTTTTTTTTTATTTCTTGAGAATAGTACACTTTACATGTAAAAACAAATTCATTGAAACAAATTTTTTATAAATCTTTGTAGAAATTTCAAAAAACAATTCAAAATGATAAATTAAATCATTGCGAGAGCAAACCTGTAACACATGAAGTCTCATATGTTTTTTGTGGAATCAAGTTACTTACAATTTATTAAGAGCCGTCAAACCTTTAAAGATATTTCCATTAAAAGTTGCAATTTGGTTGTTGTGCAGGTACCTGTAAAATAATATTTGAAATGTATTTCTACGTAAAACTTATCATATTCATCAATGCAAACACATTTAACTTGGAAAAAGAAGATCAATGGAAGTGTAGTTTATCTGTTTGGAAACTGGTTGTAAAATTGCAGATAATCAATGATGTTTATGATACAATAAAAAGTTATTTTCATGTATGACTTGAATACTGTATGTCAAAATAACATGTTAAGGCCCGCTATGAAATTTAAAACAGTTTTACTACATAATCAATGACTTTGAATACAAAAACAATTATCTTAGTGACCAAATATTACAACAGCGTCGTCGATATTCGGTGAAGGTATAATTCAATTGCGTTCTTCTGACTTCAAATATTAAAAGCCTCACTTCATCATCTCCGTATCGAGTGGTGATATGGTTAAACTAAATGAAGTTGTTTGTTAGCAGACACAAGTTTCAAAATGATGATGGCAGGAATATCAGTCCAACATTTGTAATTCAATTACCTTAGTTGTCAGCATTAACACTATAAAATCCTTCACTCATTTATTATAGTTTGAACAACTGTTCCGTTGTTGTCAGAGTAACCTCTCCCTTGACAACATTGAGATAATCTTCAATAACGTACTTCTCAATGTCCTGATTTTTTAACATCGGAGAAACGGTGTATCTTAAACGTAATACCAAATTAGATTAAGACGAAATGCTTTCATATCTCCAAAAATGGTGAACGGTTTGTATGTGGCCAAAATAGTCGACTTCGACCTGTTAGAAGTATATATAGCATGTACAAATAGTCATTTTTCATCTATGGTACAGGGGATTCTCTTCATTCTCCATTGACATAATTAAGATGACATTAAGTTATCTTATCGATTTTATTAAATCAATCTAAATGTCCTTCAAAGTGGTACATTTTACACAAGGCAAACATATAATTCTTTGTACGTCTTTCGCTATAATTTGTGTCCTTTTGGTTGTATCAGCTCTTCAATTTGTGAATAAGTTTTCAAACTTCAAATATTTTTGACTAGAAAATCACTTAAAAGATATTTATTGTCGAAATGTCAAGCTGCTGCAGTAAAATGTGTACCATTATAATGTTACTACAAGTAATACTAAATGTAACTGCTGTTTTTCTGTTTTATCATGATTGTATTATGAAAGTCAGTCGTATTTAGAGCTGCTGACATAAGATAAATCACTGAAAATACAAAACGCAATCCTTTTGACTGTATATATCGAAACAACAAAATAACGTATAAGATAAAAAAACAAAAGAAAAAAGTACGATATATCTTGAAACATGTGAAATAAAATGTTTTTTTTTGTATTTATGGAATATTTGTCAAGAAATGTTTCTCTGATAATTTCGAAAAAGGCCAGTTTTCGTTCTCAACCTTTGATGTATATGAACTCCTTAAAATGTATTCATATTTAATTCTATTCAATTATAATCGAAACCAAAATAAAAAAGATAATAAACAGAATTTTAATATAAAGGTTAATAGGTAAGGAGGTAAATAGGTAATGTTTGGATACTTTTAGTTTTTAAATTGACATGATATCATTTAAACAGATAATGATATATTAATCATAAAACATTTTGTATTCTCCTATAATCATAGTGTTTTGCAAATCATTAACCAGCATTGATATTAGTTCCGGCTCTTTGTTATACATACAATAATTACGAAAAACAGTGAAAATGGTATCCCAATTAATTGAAATATCAGAAAGTATCATATTCAAATGAAATTATATAATCAAAGTTTGGTGATTATGTTGAACGCATCTATCCCATTTACTTGAAATAAAGGATACAACAGATACAGTTAAGTCTGTCTCATATCTTGACTTACATCTAGATATAGACAATGAGGGTCGGTTGATAACAAAATTTTACGACAAATCAGATGATTTCAGCTTTTCAATTGTGAACTTTCCATTTTTATTTAGCAACTTTCTGGTAGCGTCTGCATATGGAGGATATATCTCAAAGTTGATACGATGTTCCACGACTTGTGTTTCCTACTTTGAGTTCCTTGATGGAGGATTGCTGCTCACAAGGATACTTTCAAATGGTGAAGTTGAAATGACCCCTTGGAAAATTTAACTGATGCCAGCACGATTTGGTTGACCATTATGGAATATCTGCTTCACAGATGACGACGGATATGTTCCAATCGTCGTAACCACAATCCAGTCCTCCTTTCCCCGAATGTGACCTACCGAATTAGACTTATCACCAGGTTTTAACCTCATGAGCAACACGACTGGTGCCACATTTTGGAACAGCATCTGCTTACCCTTCCGGAGTACCAGAGATCACCCCCGGTTTTTGGTGGGGTTCGTGTTGCGCAAACTTTATTTTTCTATCTTGTGTTTTGGTAGTTAATTTTCGGCCTTTGGTATCTTTCGCCTCTCGTTTACTGACGACAATTAACAAAAAAATATGAACAACTATAAGAATATCAAGAATCTTGAATGTACTGAAATGCATAATATTTTCAAAGGTCGGTAAACTGTTATACTTTCGAGATGTTCCTTGTTACAATGAACCAACAGCGTCAATTCTAAAAAACTGGAAATTCGTAAAAATCATGTTAATAATTAAACAGACCTCCTTTAAAATGACTATGATATTCTTATAACAAATAGAGAAATATAAAATGCATTATCGATTGGATAACACCTTAATTGAAACATTTAAATGGCTTAATAGTTTTTTCTTAAGTACAGGGTTATGAATCAAATTATTTCCTCGAAAATTTGTCGATCAACAGCCATACCATTGTTGGCATTTATCCTGCTGCCGAAAAAAAAAAAAAAAAAAAAAAACAACACGTATCACAGTATTGGTTATTCTTGAATCGGTGCAGATTTTCGAAGTCGAAAACTCTTTTAGCACAACGACACATAATTTCCCTTCTATTTTACTTAACTTTCTACTTTACATTGTACAGTAAAAACGTATGTTTAGAAATAAAAACAATTGGCCGGGGTTTTGTACGACAATATGGAATAGCTATGTGTCTTAACTAACATGTATACATAAATAAAGGCAACAGTAGTATACCGCTGTTCAAAAGTCATAAATCGATTAAGCGAAAACAAATCCGGGTCACAAAGCAAAACCGAGGGAAACACATCAACTATAAGAGGAAAAAAACGGAACAACAGAAACACTGAACTAAAACAAAAACAAACGCCAACATACATAGAAACGGACTATTTGATAACAACTGCCATATTCCTGACTTGGTACAGGACATTTAAAGAAAAAATGGTGGATTGAACCTGGTTTTAAACATAAACGTTCTTACACATATTATATTGTTGATTAACTTAAACCCTTGACAATGTAATGGTAAGTTTCAGTCCTTTCTACGTATAGGCATGTTGAATGCCATACGCAGGACTTTAATTCTCTAAGACTGCCTAATATATTTATTTTTCTAAGTCGAATTTATCTTTATTCTTTTTTTTTTTTATGAATGATTTACTGCTTACGCTGCATTTGTTGTATTATTCGAATGTTTCTATGTTTCTTGATCTGACCGGAACAGGTTTGTATGCTGTTTGCTATTGCGTGGTTTTGTTATATATTTATAATGGTTGGTAAACAACGGCTGTTTTATGCAAAGTGGTCATCTTCGCAAACTGTTGATGTAAACTGCTAGTTGATGATGAATACATGTATCCTACTCAGAATTACTATCGTGAGACAATGACATTACTGAACATCACAGATACAAGGCCTTCGAATATAACACTACATAGATTGCATTATCAATACCGATTATTGTACAGATTATAATGAATGAGTTTAATTTAGCTTTGAATAAATATGTCATTAAACCATAGCTAACCAGCTATCTAAGGTACACCGTGTACCTGGAGGATAAACTGAGCTAATCTGACACGTTAGTACCGTTGTATTGACTGACATCTGACTGGATTTTTTGTTTTAAACACATTCAACTTAAACCTGGAAAATGTATCTTTATTATAACATGCGTTTGTTTTTTCAGTCATTAAGGATGTTCGCTACTCTGCTTTAAAATAACAAGCTTTTTTAAAGACTGTTATAGATTGATAGAATATAAATAATGGAACTGAAAATGCAGAAAAAAATGAAGGGTCTGTGTGCTTGCTTTTGAGATATAAGCCATTGAAAATTTGGCGGGAAATGGTTCTCTCTAGATTTTCCATAATATTAACATTGGCACCTTTTTTCTTTCAAAAAGTATGAAAAAATAACAAGGATTTTACAAGATTTTCAAATATGGCTTTTTAACCTATATGTTATAAAATTATGAAAAGAAAAGTAGGGCTTAGTGGGCAAATTGTTGTAATGGCAATGCATGGATAAAACTAGAGGATTCCAAATATCTGACAAAAATTCAAAAACAAGAGGAGTGAAAATTGCAAAATGTTATAAAAAAGATAAATTGGATCGGTATTGATGTAAATCGAAAATAAAATATAATTGTATTGGACAAAAACAATAAAAAGAGATGTGTGATATAATAGGAGAGCAAACAATCAACACGTTGTTGGAAATTATTTTTTACGGAATTAAGTTACTTACAAGTATTTAAGAGCCGCCAAACCTCGAAATAAATTCACATGCAGAGTTGTAAGTTTATTATAAGACAAGTACCTGAAAAAAAATTTTGTAGAACGTATATCTGCACTACACGTGTTATGTTCATAGATACAAAAGATATACGTAAAAATAGAGAACAACTGGAAGTGAAGAAGAGCTGCTTGAAAACTAATTAGAATAAAACATACACACTAATATATGTTGAAATAAAATAACTAGTACTGATGTAAAATAAATCTTGTTGTCGGACATTTTAACGCATTTTTATGATTAATCTAAATATAAAAACAATTATCTTAGTTACCAAATTGTTGCTATAGTTAGGTCGATATCAGTTTGGCAGACCTTCATTTCTGGGGAAATAATATTAGTATAAAATGATTTGCCTTCCTCAGTCAGGTGTATTAGTTGGTAGGATTGGTACTGTTTTAAAATTATGATTGAAAACTTTTATGTTTGTGTTATATAATGCTACCAGATTCAACAGCAATGAGAACGGTATCGTTTTACTTTTATATATGCGAATAATGCGGCCGTGTTAGTATTGCAATATCAATAACTCGTATTCTGATATCCGAAACACACGTCTGTATTCAGCTTTTCCTGAAATCGCAATAAGTAATCTCGTATTTTCGCCAATTCTTAAAAAATCGCAATACTAAATTGATGCAATAATTTCAGAATTTAAAGTATATCAATATTGATTGATACATGTAATATTACCATACTTTCTTTCCAGTTCATATCCCGAAAAAGGACAAAATATACGAAAGTTTAAAGAAAATTGTATGGTTCTTATCAAAATTGCTAATTGCTAAATCGAGGATAGTTTTCCATTTCATTATGATTTAGTGTCAATTTGATACGAATTTGGTCCTTCTTGCTACCATCTTGTCATAGGAAAATAATAGGGACATCAAGTGCCTAAATCACCTTAACTAATCTGATTAAATTCAATAACATAAATCTAAACGTCATGATTTCTTTAAAATGGTACACCATTAGTGTAATAGAGAAATTAATAGAAACTATATTATTGTTACAAAAGAGGCTCAAAAAGAGAAAATAATTGTCGTTAAAATCTAATGTTTCATGAAAAAATGTAAACAAGGATATTTGTAATAAACAAGAACAGCAAACCAACAACACAAATGTTTATTTGAGATATCTGTTTACTTACAAGGTTCGAAGAGCCGTCAATCCACGAAATAGATTGTTATCCAATGTGGAAATTTGATTCTTGTGAAGGTACCTGAAAAATTACATTTTTGAAATAAAATTCTGCATAAAGTTTTCCGTATTTAGAAATACAAACAGCTTAAAGTAAAAATATAAGGCAACTGGAAAAGAGGTAGATATGTTTGAAAATTGTTTATATATTGCATACATACTCACAGATGTTTATGATACAATCAATAGTTCTTATGCAGATATGGCCTAAAACGATTATCTTATTTGCCATATTTATATTATAGCTACGGCGATACCAGGTTTGGTAGACTTAAGGTTGGATCTTCTGACATCAAAGATGGATATCCATATTTAATCAGGTCAATATCTAGCGGCAATAGAATTAAGCTAAATAGAGTGCACAAGTAGACGCATGTCACCAAAGCATTTTGGTAAAGAAAATCGGTCAAATATTTTCAATTCAGTTTACAAAACTGTTCGTATGAACCCCAAAGATTTATGTACGCATCTATTTTATTTTGCACAATGGTTTATTTTTACCAACTAATTTTTGGGAAAGAATAATGATCTCAAATGTGTTGCCTTCCTCATTCGGGAGTTTCTAAGGACACCTTTGTCTAATTGAGTACATTTTAGAGCTATGATTGAACAATCTATTTTTCATATTATGATAATTTCCGAATTCGGTGACAATCAGACTTTTATCGTAAAATATCAGTAATTGCTGATACTTATTTTATATTAATTTGGATTTACAATCGATTACCCTAAAATAGCACCATATAGAAGACAGCCACATGCAAATAGTCCAAAGTACAATGTTTTTTTTTAATGAGAGTGTCAATTTTCAATCAGCAATGTGTATATCAAAGCCTTTCAAAGCTCGTTCATATGACCTATTGCTGTTCAATGACAACCTTGGCAATGGACTTTTCAATAACAACGTTCAAAACCAGTCGGTCTAAAAGTGTTATCAATTAGACTAAATAAAGACAAAGTCCCTCTATCCAACCAAATCAAATAGTTTCCTGTTCGTTTATACGATCATATTGTTTAAGCTTCAATGATATTGGACTGCCATTCTTAGCACCATTGTTATAACAAAAGAAACAATTGCTTTTACTACGATGAGGTTAATACGTATTTCATGAACTGTTTCTCCTTGATACATCTACTTACACACTATTGAAGTCCGTGCACTAGTTATTACATGACTTTTGATCTATGTTTTGTTTTAATGTATTTATCGCGTGCAGAATCAGTTAACAACATATCATTTCTCTAATATAAATGTATGATACAGATTCTGTGAGGACGACACTCTAAGATCTGTTGAGGTCTACTTGTGACCAACCATTCGGAAGAGTTACACAAAGGGAGAATTGGAACTATAAAATAACTATGAATAACTTTAAACCAAATTATTTCTAACGAAAGAAGATTCAACCAACAGGGTGTATTCTATAATAGTTGATCATATGAAATTCTATATATACAAGTTTAGTTATGTGAGTGCCAAAACGAGTCCTTGTTTCAATGATTTTGCTTTTAAAATTTATTGGAAATTGCCCTTGCCGCTTTTTTGTCTAAAATTGTAAAAAAGCACAATAAACGTATGATAAATTATATTTAAACTAAACTGATACAAATCAGAAAAATTGTGAGATTCCTTCCAAATCAAAAATAGATCACCGTCGCAATATGTTCCTCTAAATAAAACCAGATTAAAAGGAGGAGAGAGGTAACATCAAGGATATATAGTGTCAGATTAATAATGATATTTAACTTTCGGAATGGTTGGTCTCAATTTGATTCGAAAAAGGGATATATGGCTCCTTACATCTAATTTATCATATATCTTAAGGTGTCACAGATCTTGAAAAATTATACAGTTTTAAAGGAAAAGAATTCTAAAAGTCCCTTGATTTCACAAATATCATGGTATATTCATGTATACTCACTCATCATTAGAGTTATAAATATTGATAAAGCTAAAAACATGCATGAAGGGTGATATTCTAAAAATAATTTCTTATAATTGTCAAGGCCTTTTCAATTCATTTACATCCAATCAGAGAAGCGTGGCCATCTTTTTTAATGAAAACTTTGATCTTCAAATTCACAAAGTTAAAAAAGATGAGGGTGGAAACCTTCTTGGATTGGATATTACAGTTGAAGAACAAAGAATTACCTTAGTTAATATTTATGGGCCAAATGTAGACACTCCTTGCTTTTATCAAAAAGTGGCAGACATCATTGAAGAATTTGATAACCAATCTTGTATTCTTTGTGGTGATTTTAACCTAATTCAAGGTTTTAATCTTGACACTCATAATTATGTTAATATCAACAACCCAAAGTCTAGAGAAAAAGTATTACAGCTAATGGAAGACTTTAATCTAGTTGATCCATTTAGAGAATTATACCCCAATGTGAAAAGATTTACTTGGAGGAAAAAAAAACCCTTTAAACAATCTCGTTTAGACTTTTTTCTGATTTCTGATAATATTTTTTACTTTGTTAGTGATGTTAAAATTGATAATAGTTACAGGTGTGATCATTCACCAGTGATCTTTTCAATCAAGATTAATGAATTTATAAAAGGCAGAGGCCTTTCGAAGTTTAATAATTCCCTTCTTCATGATACTGACCATGTTAAAGAGATAAAAAAGTACAGTAAAAGAACAATATGCCATCAAGATATATAGAGATGAAAATTTACAAAATATTGACAACTCTGAAATTGAATTTACTGTTAATGACCAGTTATTTTTCGAAACTTTACTCACAGAAATACGTGGTAAAACTATTTCATACGCCTCTTATAAAAAAAGGAGGGTATAAAAATTGAAAATGAGATTATTTTAAAATTAAAACAATTAGAAGAAAATGTACTAACAGAAGAAAATCTTGAAGAGATTGATCAGAAAACAGCAGAACTTAAAATGTATAGACAAAAGAAGGTTCAGGGACAATATGTTAGGTCAAGAAGTCAGTGGATTGAAGAAGGAGAAAAACCTACCAATTTTTTTTTTAAATCTAGAGACTAGAAATTATATTAATAAGACTATTCAAAAACTTACTTTAGAAAATGGTGTTATAGTGGAAGAACAAAAAGAAATCTTAAATCAGACGAGGGTGTTTTATGAGAAACTTTATAAAAAAACAAGATTGTTTGAAAAGGGTTGATTTAATACGGGACAATTGTTATAATGATATACTAAACTTAGCGAGGATAAACGCAGTTATTGGAGGGAAAGATTAGTTTTTCTGAATTAACTGCAGCATTAAAGAGAATGTAAATAACAAGAGTCCGGGGTCTGATGGTTACACGGCAGAATTTAAAAAAAAAATTTGGATTGATATTGGTAAATTTGTCCTTAGATCTATAAATTTTGGATATGGGAAGGGCCAAATGTCTGTTACCCAGAGGCAGGGAGTGATTACATGTATTCCAAAAGATGGTAAACCAAAACAATTTCTTAAAAATTGGAGACCTATTACTCTTCTAAATTCTACATATAAATTGGCATCAAGCTGTATAGCAGAGAGAATAGAATCTGTTTTGTCAAAATTAATAGGTTCTGATCAAACTGGTTTTGTTCCAGGTAGATATATAGGCGAAAATTGTCGATTGATATATGATATTCTACATTTTACTGAGGAAAATAATCTCCCAGGAATTCTCTTGCTGATTGATTTTGAGAAGGGATTCGATTCCATTTCTTGGTCCTTTCTTTATGATACATTAAGATATTTTAATTTTGGTGAATCAGTTATATCCAAGGTTAAAACCTTCTATAACAATATAACAGCTGCAGTGACACAAAACTGTTTTCTATCAGAATTCTTCACTGTAGAGAGAGGCTGTAGACAGGGAGATCCTTTATCCACTTATATTTTCTTGCTATGTGCAGAAATATTAGGCATTTTGGTAAGAAATAGTAAGGAGATAAAGGGTATTACTATAGATGATACAGAATTTGTACTTTCTCAATATGCAGATGATACATCATTGATATTAGATGGCTCGCCAGAATCGCTCGATGCATCTCTTCGGGTTCTTTAATTGTATGCTGAAAACTCGGGACTTAAGATTAATATAGAAAAAACAAGTGTTATTTGGATAGGTAGCAAAAGACATAGCCAGGATCAAATTTGTGTAAAATGGGGATTGAAATGGGGCTCCAGTACATTTAAGCTCCTTGGAATTACTTTTTCAGTCGACCTAGATAGAGTAATTAATTTAAATTATAGGCCAGTTTTAGATAATATAGACAACACTTTGAAAAAATGGTCAAAACAGTATCTCACCCCTATGGAAAGATTACCATTTTAAAAACTTTAGTCATATCTAAATTAAATCATCCGTTTCTATCTATCCCTAGTCCAGATGAGAATATGTTATGTAATTTAACAAATAAAATGTATGCTTTTATCTGGGATAATAAACCTGATAAGGTCAAGCGAGATCTTTTATGTCAAGATTATTATATGGGTGGTTTAAAAATGCTAAATTTAAAAGCATTTATACAGGGACTGAAACTTACATGGGTAAGACGGCTGTATAATTCGAATTCAAAGTGGGTGAGATTAGTCTCTATTGTGGAGCAAATAAATTTTAGTGAACTAAGTTATATTGGGCCTATTAAAAGGTCATCAAATAAATTTTGGCAAGAGGTTTTTGATGCTTGGAAAATCCTTAATCAAATTAGAAAACCAAGATGTATTGATGAAATTCTATCTTATTCTTTATGGGAGGTAGAAAACATTAAAATTGGTGGTTCAAGAGTCTACTATAAAAACTGGGCAAACGCTGGAATTTGCACAGTGCATGACTTGTTAGATTATCAGGGCAAAGTTATGTCATTTCAAAATTTCCAACAATTATATCAATTTAGGCCAAATATTTTACATTATTATGGAATAGCACACTCGCTTAATGAATGGTTAAACACGATCAATATTGAAGTAAAGGAGAAAAAAAATCACCTTTTAACATAAGTATCTTCTTTGAATCAAAAAAAGGTTCAAAGGACATGCACAAAGTATTGAATGAGAAACATATTACTTTTGCTGCAAAGGAAAAATGGGAGAACCATCTTAATATGACTGGTATTAACGGGAAAAAAATACACACTTCGTGTACAAAATATACTAGAAGCACTAAGCTTTGCTGGTTCCAATATAGAATTATACATAGAATTTTAGGAACTAATTCACTACTTTACAAGATGAAAATAAATAGTAGCAACATATGTACATTTTGCAAAGAAGGACAAGAGACCATAGAACATTTATTTTGGAGCTGTCCGATGGTCGCCACTCTCTGGCATGCACTAAACATCTGGATTTTTGAAATGACAAATATTGAACTGCCTTTGAATATAATGATTATTCTATTTGGTATCTACGAAAATGTTAAATTGAATTTTGTTAAAAATAAGATTATTCTGCTTTCAAAATACTACATTTACCGAACAAAATTACAAGAAGTTTTGCCAAATTCAAATGCTTTAAAAAACTATTTAAAGGAACACTTGAACTTAGAAAAATACATTTCATTTAAAAACCTCTCTGTAGATGAATATAACAAATACTGGAGTCCCTGGGCCCCTATTATAGAATAAATAATAAATGTCGAATTTGATTGAAACACCACTAATAGATATTGCAAGAACAAATAAGATTTCAATGTTATAAGAAAATTATTTATTTTCAACCTATTGTTGCACCATCATATATTCAATCGTTGTTTAATTATTTAATACTTCCTTTGTGTGAATATGCCATTCTGTATACCTTTGTTCATACAAGTTGTGCTAGACTATTCGTTACAATAAAGAAAATTATAAAAAGTAATTTATCATATGATGGTATAAAGATTCATCTTCATTGGAAAAGTGCAGATGACCTCAAGGTGTCATATCAATTTACTCACTTGTTTTCTATTTCTTAGAATGGCGCACATTAAACGTAGGTAAATATATATATATATATATATATACTTAACAAAATATTCATAGATTATTCCAATGTTATCATTTATCACACACGTCTCACCAGTGGCGCTATTATCGAACGCCAAATCTAATAGGTAGATAAGTTGATGAGAACTGGAAACCATAATATATCGAAAAGTATGCCAAATACAGCTGTGGTTATTCGTGTCTAGGTTTATTTAAAAAGGAACCCTTGGTGTTTGACAATACATTTATAGAAATTAATGTTCATGTATATAATGAAATATATAGTAAGGAATATTGTAAATTTTTTTATAAAATCATTAAATGGATGACGACAGAAACACCGTTTACAAAATGTAATCTTAAACAAAATATGAAGAAAAGGAGTTGGAATATATAATGCAATACATGGTTGCTTAGTTTGTATGTGTAATCAATTCACTCACAGAATTTGAAGTGCCGTTAAATCTTGGAATAAATTACCACCCATTGTTGTTATTTGATTTCCGTTCAAGTACCTGTAAAATAATAATTTTGAAATGTATTTCTGCATCATATTTGTCAACTTCATCAAAACAAACAGATTTAGATAATAGCGAACAGGAAGTTAGTGTTTGAAAACTGGTAAAAATACGGCCGTACGGAACAACAGCTTGATTGGTATCAGTATTGACAGACTTTAATTGGGATCTTCGGATGTCACAGAGTTATATCCTCACTTCATTATGTCCATACTGAGCGACAATGAAACTGTGCTAGATGAAGTTGTGCTTTAATATTTCATTTTCTGTTTAAACGGTATAACGTCAATTGATACTCGCAAAATACAACTTAATCGTGTACCTATTCACTTCTAAACATTCTAACATCTTCATTGTCAATTTAATAGAAATACATTTAAATAGGTTCAGATACATAGATTTCAAATAAGTTGTGCAAAGGTGCCTGAAGCCGTACAAATGGATTGACATTTTAAATGAGAAAAATAACAACATACAACTGGTCATGCTGGTAACGAATATCATTACCAGGTATTCTGACCGAAATTTGGTTAACGATTTAGCGGACGGACGTTCAGGTCTCGGGCCGGCGGATGGGCCGATGATCTCATGAACTGCTTAACGTCCCTCAGGCAAAGTTGACCTCATATTGATTTGGCTATTTATAGGTCCCTTCTGGTCATATAGCTCTTCCCTTGTTTCAGTACTTATACATTCTTGTCTTTCAAATGTTTGACCCTGACTGTTACTGATGAAGGTACCTCTAGAAAAGCCTTTTGACAAACAAAATTATATTTTGTAAAGATAATAACAAATCAGATTAACAAAAAAATTGTACATTTCTATGAAAATAACAAAATGTTTTGAAAGAAGAAAAGACAGAACTATAGAAATTACTTTATACAATGTAAATTTACACGTAAAATACATATAAGGAGAAGTGTCAAATATTACGAAAGTAAACAATCAACACATAGTAATAAATAATTTTTAGACAGGATCAAATTACTTACAAGTATCTCAAAACCGCTAAACCTCGAAATAAATTTGCATGGATCATGGAAATTATGTTGAAGCTAAGGTCCCTGAAAAATAACATTTTTGGAATGTATTTTTTCATTGCATTTGTCATATTCATAAAAGCAAACATACGGCATCTTCTTTTTTATACAATTGTGAAGAAAACAGTAAGCAACCAGAAATGAAGTAGAGCTATTTGAGAACTGGTTAATGTGAAGCATACATACTAAAAAATGTTTCTGACACAGAAAATATATGTAATGATGTATGGTCTAAATGATTAACGCTAAACGATTCCATCTTCAAGATATGCGCTAACACCCAAACACTGTGAACTGGTTCGTTAACAGTTTAAACACATAGATGATGATGAACTTGAATACAAAAACAATTATGTCAGTGGCCGTATTTAACAACAGCTAGGTTACTATCAGTATTAGCAGATTTTACTACTATGTGCGTGTCTAATATATGATGCTAATGTCATTTCGGACGACACCCTCAAATATCTTGATGTGCATTTGAGACCAGAATATTGAAAATGAAATATATAGGAAGGATTGGAAAACGCGTCAAAAACCAGTTATCTTTGCAAGAAGAAGATTTAACAATAACTGTATACAATTATGTTTTGTTATACCAGCTTAGTTATCCTAGTACTGGATATATTTCCAATTTTGATTTTCACTCAACCACAATTACATATGTTTACATGATATATTCGATTGTTATATTAAAGTAGGTCTAGTTTATTATCATTGTTATGACCAGATCTTCAATTTCTCCTGTTTACTATTTGGTCTAAGGAAGATGAGATCAAAGCCTTACAAAGCTCTTCTTTCTAATGCCCTAATATTATTTTTAAAAGTCAAGGCAATGGACTACGTTAGATACAGGTCTGTCTAAAAGTGTTATTACTTTGACGAAATAAAGAAAATGTCCCTTTATGTAACCAAATTTAACTAATTGCCTTTTAATATGATCGTGTTGTTACTTACCACAATGATATGGGACTGACATGTTTAACCGATGTTATTGTTAGCACAATAGTATCTATTGCTCATTACGATGGGGTCAAGACGTTTTTTGATTAACTGTTTCTCCTTGATATAGTTACTTATACACTATGGTAGTAAGTGCCGTAGCAATTGGATAACTTTTGACATATGTTTAATCTTTATGTATATCTTGCTGACAGATCAGATTAAAAACATGATTTTTTGTGCGGACAACCCTCTAAGTTCTTATGAGGACCATTTACTACCAATATTTTGGAAGTGAAGTAGAAAGGAAGGATTTTAACTTTAAAAGAACTATTCCTATAAGGAGTTTCAACCAAAAGTTTACATAACAGAATTTTTGATGGACTGAAATTCTAAACATAACACTCTAGTATTTTAGGTACAAGAATGATTTCAACTCTCAATACTTTTGCTGTTTAAATTAACTGACTATATCCTTACCACCGTTTTTGTTTATTTATTAAAATTAATCGATACACAATAAGAGTTTCAAATTGTATTTAACCTTAACTGATAATATTCCAGAAAATTTTGAAATGCCCTGTACCAAGCGTTAGGAATATGACAGTCGTTATCCATTTGTTTAATGTGTTTGAGCTTTTGATTTTGCCATTTGATTAGGGACTTTCCTTTTTGAATTTTCCTCGGAGTTCAGTATTTTTGTGGTTTTACTTTTTAAATAACAAATAGATAGACTGTAGAACTAACCATCGCAAAATGTTATTCTACATGAAATAGGATAAAACAGAAGAGTGTGGTAAAACTCAAAAGCTTAAATGCACAAATAGTGGCATTCATCTGAAAAAGGCAATCATTACTGTTCTACAAATGACAAATTGAGAGAAGATAAGACACGATTTTCTACATGTAAGATGTCCTTCTTTCGAAACTTCTCGACTCTTATCTTAAATGTGAGGTAGTATAGTGTCAGATCAATAATGATATTCCTCTTTTCAGAATGTGCATGTGGTCTCAAATTGATATTCTGCTCATTATAACTAAGGGGTCATATGAAGGTTTACGGATTCGTCTTAATAAAAAAGGTTCAGATGACCTTAAGGTGTCTTATCAATTTACTCACACGATTATAACAACCTTCCTATAGTATTTCTTAGAATGGCACACATTTAATGTAGGAAGAAATTATATCAAAAAAGCAGCAAAACACAAAATACATAGATGATTATAATCTTATAATTTGCTACGCTAGACTCGCGTTTTGTGAAGACATCACTCATCAGTGGGGCTTGCATCAACACATTTTGAATGCCAAATCTAATTCGGGGTTGATTCGACAATAAATTTACACAAAATGAACGTATATATATATATATATAAAATGGAATATATATATCATGGCTTTCAAATGTGTGGAGTTTTATGATTTTATAATGATAAATAGATGTCAGTTTATATCCTCTGAGTATATAGACATGTATTTACTCAAACTGGAACCCAAATAATTTCAATCATAATCAACGTTAATATGGGACGTAGTCATAATCTATATAACAGTAAAAGAATGTCAGAGGCTTATAAAGGGAAAACAAGTATGCGTACCCTTCAATAGCACATTTTCAATTTACAATCACGCTATTTACAAATCAAATAATGAACTCATTGCTAAACGTATTATTGTAACGTTTTGCAGATACGAGAACATTATTTTCACTACAACTTTATAAAAATATTTTACGTATTTTGCGTATTACAAATATCAGGTTGCGTTTATCAATATTTCTAATTGTCAAATTGCATATAAATAGTGTATATAAAAGCCAAATATATAATTGCAAAACAAATTATTTCTATCGCACAAAAAAATCCATTTGGTAGAAGAAAACATGAGCATGTAAGTACACAAAATATACAGAATCAGGACCAAAAGACAAACAACAGTATACAAAACACAACATAGAAAAATCAAGGGGCTATTTTTGTATTCACAAAAAAAACAATCATTTAAATGGTATACAAACACAAACAATTTAAAGCATGAAAAAAAATCCACCAATGGGACGAATGAGCAATATTGATAAAACAATTTGTTACACAAATACTGATTGAAAAAGAGGGACGAAAGATACCAGAGGGACAGTCAAACTCATAGATCGAAAACAAACTGACAACGCCATGGCCAAAAATAAAAAGACAAACAGACAAATAATAGTACAGATGACACAACATAGAACACCAAAGACTAAGCAACACGAACCCCACCAAAAACTGGGGGTGATCTCAGGTGCTCCGGAAGGGTATTGAATTTGTCATCTATGATTAATCATGTTTCAGTGGTTGGTAAGGACAATACTTAATTTCTGTGATTTGTATATAATTAACCAGACTGATTGACGATAAAATAATTAATAAGACACCAACTCAGTGAGACACAAAACGCAAAAGACATCGAGGGGATAACGTACAACCTTGAAGGAATAAGATAAGTATAAACCAGATCTTAAGCTCTGAATCGACTCTTAAAAAAGAACTTGAATAATTTAAACAAAACTATGAATTCTTACAAAATTTAAAATGATTTGACAAGATCAGCCCTTGGCTAGTTCTTGATTTGGGACAAACAAAATTGGATGTCTCGCAGGTATAACAAATGTGCAAGATATCTTAAACCTCTCCTTTTAATGTCAATGAGAAGACTCTAACAAGAAGTATATAAAAGAACTTCGAGTGGGCCAGAAGTCTTTAAAAACATTGAAACGATGTCGGTATTGGTAATTTTTCAGTCAATATTTATATCTAAATTGTCCATTGGTCTTTGATTGATAATTTATTCATTATTTTATTATAGAAACTCTCTTTATTTTGATGTCGATTGAAAATAGTAATTGAATAAACAAATTATATTAAAATTACAGTTATGTATCAACTGCATGCACGCTTACTTGGCTGGTGTTTTCACGTGGCTAAAGAAAGTATTCTAAGTATGACAAAAAAGGCATTTATATTTTTTTACTTCATATTTTTTAAGACTCAGTCGATATGTGACTATCGGTAAAAATCGGTAAAAATACAGATAAGACGTGTATTTTGATTTATAAAGATCTAAGATTGCGAGAAAAAAAACATGTCGCCTGCGAGTTGAGAAACAGATATGCCATGGCAGTCAACCAATTCATGATATTGACCGTAGAACGTATGAATGTCGATTGTAGTTGTTTTTCCTGTTATCTATTTGAGCAGATTTTGTGTAAAGCCTTTGAGTGGATATGCATCTAGTGTGGTACATTGATTGCTGTTTAGTTTCAAAATCAAAATACATTTTTGAAATTTACTGCTTCAGCACATTTATCATATTTATGAATACAAAACGATTTATGTTATACGAAAAGATCAACCGTAAACTTAACATCAAATTAATTAAACATTAGTTTTTCAAATTTGCAGAAAAGTGGCAATTAAAAAAATTAAATAAATTGCTATCGACATTATATTCACCAAATACAATTTAACATGAACAAAGTCATAACAGGAAATATGGAATAAAATGCAATAAAAGCAAACCAACAACACATGCCAGCATTTTTTATGTCTAGGGAAAATCAAAGAACTTACAAGTAATCAAGAGCAGTCAACTGTTCAAATGAGTTTCCATCTAGACTGGTAATTTTATTCAACTGCAAGTACCTGAAAATAACATTTAAGAACATTATTTTATCATTAAATATATTTTGTATAAATCATAGACAACTTGCAGTGGGGTATGTACAGTTTTTTGAAAACTGGTTTCAGTATTGCAAACATACATTTTTTAATGTTAAGCTAAATGATTTAAGTTGAGGAATAACATTTTCAAGGTCTACTCTAAAACCTAAAAAACTCTTGTTCTCAGACCGTTATTCCGCATAACGAATGATGAATTTGAATACAAAACCCTTTATCTTTTTGACAATATTTTACCACAACAAGGTCAATACAAGTGTTGGCAGACATTAAGAGTATCAGTCATCAATTTTCAATTCAAATATCTAAGACCATAAACTCTTTTTTGCGCATATAATAATATGCGAAACGGTTTTCTTTAAGTTTTTTACGAAGTGAATATTGGTTTAAAATGTCTAGTCCTCTGCATTCAGTAGTTACACACGAAAACTTTGTCAAATCGCTAACATGTTTAGAGCCATAATTGACAACTGTTCATTTGAAATGTATAAAACATTCGCGACTTAACTTAAATCTGAATTGTATCGTGATATTTCGATATTTGTTAAAACTTGTTTTATAATAGCTTGGAATCCAGTCGATTACCCGTAAAAAAGAACAAAACAGAAGCAAGGTACGCGAAATCAGTCCAAAGCACAATGTCTTGGTTCTTCTGAAAATTATAATAACTAAAAGAAGATGTATAGGGCCAAATTGTTAATGATATTCCTCCCTACTTATATTGGCCTCAGTTTAAATAAAACTATAGTCATCCCTGCACCAGTTCGCTATCTTGTCGAAAACAGATACAGGGTAACACCTCAATAGACAAAATTCAAATCACTTTAGTTATCTTATCAACTCAATTACATAAATTTAAAGTCCTTATTTTTTTTTTTATTTTCAAAATAGTAAAATATTCATTTTAAACGTACACAATTAGACTTAAACATACATTTATAGGAAAATTGTAAACTGTTTTAACAAATTAAATTAAATCACAATAGATTTAGCATCACAAAAATATATAACATGAACAGACTTATAAAATGGGAAGTTAAAAACTTTAGAGTAATAGTTGAACAATTCCATTTTGCTTTTATGATACTTCCGTAAATGATTGCAATGATAATTGTGATGTAGTACATCGATATTTGTTGATGGTATGTTATACATTAACTGTGAATCCAGTAAATAATCCTCCAAAAAGATCAAAATAAAAGAACTCTACATGAAAATTGTCCAATGTACAGTGTTTTGATCTAATAAAATGTGAATAATGATATTCATGTTATTTCCCTTAAGACAGGATTTCTCTGAGTTTGATGATAATTTAGAAATCCCTTCTCTACTTAACTATTTGTCATCAAACGATACAGGAAACCTACATTAACAACATTCAGATGACTTGAAGTTTGCTTATCAATTCAGCAACATACATCCAAATGTCTTTATTTTTATGAAAATGATTAACTCTCAGCGTATAGCCAAAATATTTATTTGTAGAAACAATTCGAAACGTGTTTAAAAAAGAAATTGAAATGAAAATGTACTTCAAATCTCAATAATCGAGCTAGAAATTCAATTCAAGGTAACAAACAAAAACTGGGGAAATTTCATCAACTGAAAAAGGAAAGGAACATGGTGCGTTGACAAGGGGTAAGTGTCTCCTGTTTTGAATACATCACCATTCATTCACACCCAGTCAAAATATCACAATCGTATACGACTGTTCTGGTATCTAAAGATTCATACACGATGTCGTTGTGAGTTAAATCACTGATATACTGTATCGGTCAATGAATTCGCGATTGTTAAAGAGACACTTACAATGTATGTAGTGTAGAATTCAGTTGTTGTTCCTTTTTTGGAGCAGTTTTTATGTAAGGAGCAGATCCCTGCTAAAGAAGTTCGTATAGCATGAACAATCAACTTCATTAGCTTTCAATTGAGATATTGATATAAAAGCTATTAAACCTCAAACCTTAACACATAAAAAGATGCAAACCCATCGTTACATGTGTAATCTCTAACCCTAAGAAATAATCATAAAGAAAAACATCGGTACATGTTAAGTCCCAACCCTAAGACATCCTCAAATACAAAACCATCGGTACATGTTAATTATCCAACCCTATGATATGAACAAACATAAACCCATTGGTACATGCTAATTTTCTAACATTCAAACATAACCAAATACAAAACCATCGTACCGATGATTTTCTATTTTGTGATGACTTAAGCTACATTTTTTCTAATCTTACGACACGACCAAAAACAAAACCACCGGTTCATGTAAATTTTCAGACTATAAGACAGCACAAAAAACAAAACTATTGGAACATTTTAATTTTCCAACTTCAAGACATTAACAAATGCAACATCTTCGGCACATGGTAATATCCTAACACTAAGACATGTCCAAATACAAAACGATCGGTACATGTTAAATTTTTAATCCTACGACACGATAAAATACAAAACCATCGATACATTTTAATTATCCAACCCTAAGACATCTCCAAATACAAAACCTTCGGTACATATTAATCATCTACTCCTAGCACATGAAAAATACAAAACCATCGGAATATGTTAATTTTCTTACCCTTAAACACAACCAAATACAAAACAATCAGAACATCTTAAGTATCTGACCCTAAGACATGTCAAATACAAAACCGTCGGTACATGGAAATTGCTAACCCTAGGACATCACCAAATACAAAATCATTGGTATGTGTTTATTCTCTAACCCTAAGATGTTGCCTCTTCAAAAACATCGGTACATGTTCAAATAACCGTAAGAACATGTTAATTCCCAAAGCCACAGGTATCACCAAACACAAGGACAACGGTACGTGTTAATTTTCTAACCTTCAGACATCATCAAATACAAAACCATCTGTACATGTTAATTCTTCAACACTTAGAAATGACCAAATGGAAAACCGTAAGTACATGTTAGTTATCTTACCCAAAAAGACATCAATAAATACAAAACCATCGGCACATGATAATTCTCTAAACCTAAAACATCCTTAAATATAAAATATTTACCATTAAAATGTCAAAAGCTTAACGTATTCTTGCATGCTAAGGGATTACAAATCCTTTCGCTAAGTTATACTAAGACTGGTATTCTGATTTGTATTGATATATTAGATTCATAAAACTATTTAATTCATCCAGCTTCCTAAAGTGTGATCTTGACATCAAACTAAAGATTTTTAGGAACACTAAATTACGTATCGTATACTTTGTATTAGTTAAAGTAACATGCCATACTCACAATTCTGTTGTTGAATGTGCAATATTAAATGGGACTGTCGTTATATTTCTGTTTTTGCAATTAACAGCCGTGTCCCTGCAGCTACATTGGTTTGGACAGCCATGGACCGAGCTTCCAACGCATGCAAAGATAATGCATGTAAGTATGAAATTGATAAGGTAAATGTTATCCATAACACGCCTGCAAAATAACCATTACACGGTTAAAGTACTTCTGTTGTACAATATATAATTAGTGAATATTGGCAAAAAATAATACGATATAATCATAGCATTCAAACAATCACCAAAATATAAAAGTAACAATTTTGCTGTATAAGAAAATGTAGTCACTAAGTGTAAATTTCAACCACTTTCATCATATGTTCATTTCATAATTCTTTTTGTCCATAAAATGATATATTCCGTCTTTATAAAACACATTTTCAATAAAATCAAATTCGTTAGCAAAAGGTATTTTTGAATTTTTATCAACGAAAAGAAAATATTTTACATGTGAAACCAGACGTTTTAATTTTGTGTTAAGATGGTAATTGTTACTGAATCATGTGACTTGAACAGCAGTTAGTTTATACACAGTTGTTTTGTTGTTGCACACGTTGGAATGATTCGTAAAATCGGATGTCAGCATATAACCAAATTGTATGGAGGCATACAGACTTTGTAAATGCAAGGCTTCGTGTTGAAGGCCGTACTTTGACCTATAATGATTTACTTTTACATATTGTGACTATGATGGAGAGTTGTCTCATTGGCACTCATACCACATCTTCTTATATTTATTAAATAGTTTACATGAAATTTCTTCCATTTTCAGATGAGTATGAAGACATACAGACGTGTAGTAGAATCAGACATGGGGTCAATTACTTTTGAAAGTAATTAATTACATTCAATTACAATTACAAAATCTTCAATTAAATTACACATTACATTTGACTTTTTTTGACAATGTAATTAATTACTTTCCAATTACTTGGCAAATGTAATTAATTACTTCAATTACTTTTGAAATGAAAATTTAAAACATGCATTTATTCTATCATATGTACATAATTATCATACATTGCTTTATAGTAATAACAAATGAGACCTACAGTGACTATTTTCAAATTCAGCCAGTATCAAAGAAGAGTAAAAGTTAAATATCTGGTGTGTTATGGGAATAAAGAAAAAACAAACATAAATCTGAAGTGCACATAATACTTTGTCTATCAGGAATGGTTAGGACTAGATGTCTGGTTTAATTTAATGCGCAAAATGATAAAAAGCCTTATTCAATATTTGGAAAATATTAAATTTTGTTAAATTACCTATTGAAATTTTATGTTTTAATGTATTTCATTGAAAATGATACAAGAAGAGAGCCCTATCGATAAAATTTTATTTTTTTTATTTTGATCACAACTTATTAAAATTATTTTTCCTAAAGAAATGATTTAGAAAGTCTGACTTTTTAAAAAATATAATGTAGTTTTAATCACAATTAATTAATTTAAAAAAAAATTATGTACCTAGGGGTATATTTATCTCTCTCTAATTGGCTTAACACCTGTTTAACATGCAAACATAACTGTTGTAAAAACAGTCAATATATAGTTTATGATAAAACAAATAGCCAGCGGTTACATTTATTGATTGACTTATGACGTTTCAAATTGATTACGTTAAATCAATGTCTAACAATATCCATCTGATTATACATGTAGGTAACAAGCTAATTAAGGTATAAGACAGTGACTTACTAATGGTTTCTTTTAAACACACATTATGGCATGTTTCTACAATATATTTTTTTCTTTTTTCTTTTTTGTTCATTCATTACAAAATAAAGAATCTTCCATGGTTGGGTAATTACAGAAGGTAAACTGTGTAGGCTTTGATTTGTCAGCTATCTACATTTGCTAAGGTCATGGCTTTTCATAATTTTTTGAGAAAACACAAGATTCAATCTTTCTGATCCCAAATTTCAAATGTAATTGAGTTGTAATTGAAAAGTAATTGTCAATTACAGACAATTTTGGCTTTGTAATTCATTACTTTCAATTACTTGTAATTGAAAAAATGCTCAATTACACATTACATTCAATTATTTGAGAAATTGTAATTAATTACATCCAATTACAATTACATATTTCAATTACCCCATGTCTGAGTAGAATGCATATCTACATATCAAACTAGACATTAAAACATCAGTATGATATGCAAACATGAGTGTCTAATAAAAGTTCACGACACTTATACCTATCAATTGAAAGAACATATAAAAAAATGAAATTCTGCAATGCCTTAGATTTTTATTCAGACATACAAACTGAGAAAAAATATGAGACAGCAAAAAAAAACAAACAAAAAACGGCCTCATCTGATGTTCAGTAGTTGTCGTTTAATGATGTGGTTCATAAGTGTTTCTCGTTTCTCGTTTTTTATATATAGATTAGACCGTTGGTTTTCCCGTTTGAATGGGTTTACTCTAGTAATTTTTGGGGCCCTTTATAGCTTGCTGTTCGGTGTGAGCCAAGGCTCCGTGTTGAAGACCGTACTTTGACCTATAATGGTTTACTTTTATAAATTTTTACTTGGATGGAGAGTTGTCTCATTGGCACTCATACCACATCTTCTTATATTTATTAAATAGTTTACATGAAATTTCTTCCATTTTCAGATGAGTATGAAGACATACAGACGTGTAGTAGAATCAGACATGGGGTCAATTACTTTTGAAAGTAATTAATTACATTCAATTACAATTACAAAATCTTCAATTAAATTACACATTACATTTGACTTTTTTTGACAATGTAATTAATTACTTTCCAATTACTTGGCAAATGTAATTAATTACTTCAATTACTTTTGAAATGAAAATTCACTCATACCACATCTTCTTATATATATTCATACTCTCTACTGACATATTTACCTAAAGGCTATCACGCATATGGAATAAAAAAAAATTAAAATGCCAAATGATGTTATTTAGCCGGATTTTCGTTTCTTATTTTTTCTTACTAGGAACACATTTTATGAAAGTCTAATACATATATTAGGACGTTTAGAAGCGACGTAAACACTTATTGCAATAAGAACCAATATGGGTTTGGTTTCAGTCGCACGCAATTTATAAAGTTTAATTTTTCTAGCAAGTAACAATCAAAATAGAGAATGTGAATAAAAGGACTATGTTGGTACACGTAAATGAAACGAATGACAAAAAGCACCCAAAGAAAAGTATTCGTGATTCCTTTTATCCTTTTCTAGGAATTATGTAGAGTGCAACAGGAAGATTTTATTTATATGCATGTGTTTATACAATATTTATTTGGTTAACCAACTCTGTCTGCATGATAAAAACAACCCACTTTGTGTACTCAGAAGAAAACAACAGCACCAAAACATATCCCTGAAGCTGACTTAAATGTTATCATTTCTAAAGTTTACTAAATGAAAAAAACAATTGTTAAAAAAAAAATGATAACACTCTTTTTTTTGTAATTACGCAGGAAAGAAAATCAAGAGAATTGTACATCAAATGTGACGCTATCTTTTTTTTTAACCAAATGTCTAATTTTTGAAAAAAATGGTTTTGCCTACCTGTTCACACAAAACTTCATTTTAGTCAATCAGTCAGATGGTTATGGCAGTGATTAGAATTATTCATTACAGTATTAAAGCAAAGAAACAAATTCCATCATGGCATTGAATAAACAGATTTATAAATATTAAATCAAATTTAAAAGGCAAGTTTACTCGTGATTTCAATTAGGTGTCAGGAGATGCAATGCCAGTTTATTTTAGTATTTTGAGGGAGAAAAGAGAAATGTTCTTTGTGGTACAACTAAATAATAATTATATTTGTAACATTTGGTTGGTGTTATTATTGCTACGAATTATGATTAATAATTTAATATTATTAATCGAATATATTTAAGGATTTGTGATTCCTTAAAACTTGATCACATGAATATTTGTATTTACTCAGATTGCACGCCAATACTGTTGTGTTTAGCCATTAGGTACAAACACTGCATACTGCACAGGACATACAGCATGTTACTAAAAATACATTCTAAAAATCCCCAGTTTTACATAGTTCATGCAATGGTTGTTGATCAATAATATAACAATTGTAGCCTTTGGTTGAGGTCAATACGATGTACATCTACCTAGAGTAGCATATCGACCTCGGACTTCGTCCTCAGTCAACATGATTGTCTTAGTTCGATATAACCTCGTAGCGATCTCATAAAAAGGTTGTAATTGTATAATACAGCAACAAGAATGATACTATACAGACTAAAATTTAATGTAGCTGCAACATATCAATATCCTGTCACTAGAAACATTTCATATCTCATAACTAATTTGACAGTGGTCGATCACTAACATTCATAACGTAAAAAAAAACGCACAATACAATTCAAAATTTTAGAAGACAAATTTTCCAATGCGTATTTCTAGTTAATATGAGGTGTGAAATAATGCATATCTCTGACAAAAGGTTGAATAACCATAAAAGTAGTGATTAACAGTACAATGTCAAGTATTTGACATGTGTTGTAATTGACTCAATGTGAAATGGGACTACCAAATTCTCTTACTATTGATTTATATGAATTAACCAAGAACACAATACTGTCCTAATACATTTAAAAATTACACGAAGAGAAATTTTCAGGAATATTTTTATACTCAAATTTTCGAGAAATGCTAAATAAGGAAATGTAAAACATTTACATTTTAGACAATTTGAAACTAAAACATTTATAATATTATCCATACATGTATAATATTCAAAGCTCATAAATTAAATGTTAATAACAGAATAAAAAGATGATAATAACTTACAATTAGGTCTATGGATAAATAAACTAACACTTCTTTTAAAAGTTCACAGTGCGTGTAAACGCTGCTTTTATACAAAGTAAATCGTTCTTATGTGATTTAATATTTCCTTAATATACTTTCGCTTATTGTTATCTTTATTCATTTTACTATAACCACTTTAAAAATTTTCCTACAGAGGTTTGACAAATATGATTCAAAAGAAAGGAAAAACAAATTTTGGGATGTTTTAATCGATTAGATAGTAATAACACTTTATACATATAAAGCCCTCGCTTTACTGGGTGTACCCTCCCCAGGAACGCATGAAGCCAAAAACTGTAATACTTATGCTGGATCAGTCCAAAACACATTAAGAATTATATGAACTAACGGGACTTACACATAATAGCCAAAGCTATCTTATGACTACTTTTTTTGTGGGAGTTCAGACAGAAATTTCTTCCTAATTACTAAATTATTCAGCAGAGAATATAAGAAAAGGTTGCTATCACGTGAGTATCGAAGTACTGTCAACCAATCTGATAAATATCCAGGGAACACATTGTCATCAGCTGTAGCATTGACCAAGTGTTAGAAAAAAGAATATAACACTTTATAAATTGTATGCGTCCGAAGCTGTTTTTCTCGATTTACCTTCACCAGGAACGCTCGATCAAATCCAAAAGTAAGAAATGCAAGGATGTTTGCTGTAACTTTTTGAGAGCTGTATGACGAAAAGAGACCTTACAATAATAGCTAAATCCATCTTAGGTCAACTTTACCTGAGGAAATCAAACCTTAGTTACTTCATAATTTTTATCATCGGATAATTTAGAAAGGTATGCTATACATGCTATACATCATGTCAGTTCCGTTTTATTGACTACTGAACTGATGACATCATCGTAGACTTATTGTCAACCAGCACTGGTATCGACCACAATATACAAAATATAACAAATGTTTTGAAATACTAGTAAACAAAAGCAATCTCGAAAATACAACAGAGTTAAAATATATATTATATGTTTAAAGTCACTTCAATTAACATATAATCTTTATTTCAAAAACTGTTTGTATGACTAAAGAAGACTGATCACCACACCATCATACAGAATGGTCATTCCAACGACGAAGTTCTATTTGCATGTTCAATTAAGTTTTTAGCGATTTTTATTGGGCTTGAATGATTTTACTCGCTTTTCAAAACTATAGGTATCAAACATGAACCCAACACCTTCCTGGATCCTAATTACTGTCACATTAACCTATTATATAAAAAAGAAGATGTGGTATGAGTGCCAATGAGACAACTCTCCATCCAACTCACAGTGTATAAAAAGTTAACAATTATAGGTTAAAGTACGGCCTTCAACACGGATAATGTCTGTTTGGGTTGCTCACCCAGTTTTGTCCACATAAAGGAACTATACACAACTGTCATACACGTATGAGGTTTATCTAGCTATAAAACCAGGTTTAACCCACCATATTCTCCGGACAATGCCTGTACTAATTTAGGAATATGGCAGTTGTTTTACTCTTCTTCCGTTGATTGATAGCGTTTGATTTTGTCAGTTTTATATGGACTTCCCATTTTTAAATTTGCCTTGGAGTTCGATATTTTTGTTATACTTTTTTATATTTTTGTGTTACATGATTTTATAGAAAAAATCTTCCTCCACCGGAGGGTCCATGCTATAGCACTAACAACTCAAAACTACTTCAATATATTACCTGTTGTTTTGTTATGGATTTTGGGGCACGAAAAAAGTCAATAACATTGAAGTGTTCCATTTTATTGTCACGCTAGCAAAGGGACATTAATTATCAAGGTATTTCGTAGTGGCAATATACTCAGTATATAAACAAAAGCGAAGCAACTGCTTCAAACAATGAACTCATTGAAAAACTTTGTTGTGTAACAATATACGAATTACATTACCTTCATAGTAGTATTTTTCAAACGACCGCACTAGGAAGAATCAAAGAAATAGCTCATTGTTGAAAAATAAATAATACCTGACACAAAAGTATTCTTTCTTCAGTTTTCCGTTGGGTGAAATATGAATAAATATGACTTATAAGCATTGGAGTGCATGCTTGTTTGGAACTTCGCTTCATTATTTTTTAACATCATTTACACGTGAGATGGAGTAACAATTTCAGTTTTTTTTATTAAATTTGTGTTCCGTTTCATTAATTGATTTTGAACTTGCGTACTTGTTGCCAGTTTTTAACCATTAATTTTGGTAAGACTACTGAAATTGTCGAATGTTTTCTAAACTTTTCATTAAAGAATGGATTATTGTGCAGATATACACCCCGTCTTTAATGACATGTGGTTTTAAAAGATATTGCTTCACACGTTGGATGTAAACTTTGAATTCTAATAATCACTTTACCTGTCTGCTGATCTGTTTTTCCTCCCGTTCCTCCTCAACGAGATGTTTTATATGTGGTGGTTTGGCAGTCTAAGAACTATGAGTGCAGACATTTGATTGAGTTAAGCTATTTCAATTGATTTTTCATAGTGTGTCTTTCTATGTTGTAATGTTACACTTCTATTTCAGGTTACGGTGAAGGTTGGCGCCTGTTAAAACTTTTAAATCCGCTGCATTTGTTTGCACCTGTCCAAAGTCAGGAACCTGTTTTTAGTGGTTATCGTTTGTTAATGTGCTTCTTAAGTGTTTCTCGTTTCTCGTTTTTTTATATAGATTAGACCGTTGGTTTTCCTGTTTGAATTGTTTTACACTAGTCATTTTGGTGCCCTTTATAGCTTGCTGTTCGGTGTGAGCCAAAGCTCCGTGTTGAAGGCCGTACTTTGACCTATATTTGCTTACTTTTTCACATTGTAACTTGGATGGAGAGTTGTCTCATTGCCACTCATACCACATCTTCTTATTTCTATTGAACTAATATCTGAGCAAAACATTGAAAAGGAATTACATTACACATTCTTTGATATTCAAATGCATTTACACCATGCATTCAATAGCTATGGAATCTTGCTGTTAATGCTCGTATGGTGTTTATGTTTTGTGTATCAATATTAGATGGCAAGTATGCATGTCCAAGTCAGTAATATTGCCTGTGTATGATTTCGAATGTCATAGTCATAGTCAGTATTTGCACATGGTCAATACTTTTATTGGAGATTGCAATGTTTTGTTGCACCTGTTTCGATATATTGCAATGTTGTTGATGTTTTTGGTATACTACAACAGTTTTGATCATGATAAATACAATTATAGAAAGGAACCTCTGAAGCCTCAAATTCATTGTTTAATGTGATGTATGATAAATGTTTTCCTTAGGAAAGTGTTTCAGACTTATATTGTGCCATATTTTACTTCCTTTTCTCCTATTTTTTAAAAAATATTTTCCATTTAGCACTATTTTCATTTGCTGTTCAAGATGCCCATTGATGTCTGTCTTTGGCGAGCATGTTTTAACATATCAGATTTTATATCGTATGCTTTCCCAGATCATTTATCATGAATGATTTGATATGGTTAAAACGAGGACGTTATATATGGTCGTATAGTGTAATTATTTTTCTTTTTAAATATTTTCATCTATAGGTACCGAGATGAAAAGGCATTAACAGAGACATATTTTCACCAATTCAAGCTACAGAATTTAAAGAAAGGGAAATATTCTAGATCAAAACGTACGTTTCCTGTTACTGCATATGCGAGTATTTTAAACTGTGAAAAAATATATATACTTATACATTGTATTGCATTTCAGTGAGTTTAGGTAAGGTAATAAACCCTTTTCAACTAATTTTTATTGCATGTTCTTATGTTGTACTAGCAGCACTATCCCTGGTTATTGAGAGGGTTAGGTGCCAACAATCTAGTTTAATCCCGCCATATTATGTACGTGCCTGTCCCAAGCCAGGAGCCTGTAATTCAGTGGTTGTCGTTTGTTGCTGTATATCATGTTTGTTTTTCGTTCATTGTTTTGTACATGAATCAGGCCGTTAGTTTTCTCGTATGAATTGTTTTGCATTTGTCATTTCGGGGCCTTCTATAGCTGTCTATGCGGTATGGGTTTTGCTTATTGTTGAAGGCCGTATGGTGACCTATGGTTGTTAACTTCTATGTCATTTTGTCTCTGGTGTAGAGTTTTGTCATTGGCAATCATACCAAATCTGCTTATTTTTATACATTAGAGATTTTTTCTTATTTTCTGAAGTGAATTGTGACCCCTTATTGATTAATTGACAGATCAATATAGCACGGATGGTACAATTTAATGGTTAATTGTAAAGATAGGACACATTATTGTGCGTATTCATACAACAAATTATGACAAACCAGCTTTTGGGAATAATAAAAGTTACCAAGGCATTAAGGTGCAGGCAATAAGTGATTTTTAAAGCAAGTCTTTACTAATTTTTACGTTTTTCGAAGTTCAAATACTAGCACATTTAGTAGCGCCCTTGACCTTACTGCTTACTAAGGTAAATTTTAATGGGTTAATTCGACCCACAGTTAGCTCGGACTATACGATATTGATCTTTTTAAGTAGTTTTATTTGATCATATATTTATTTTCATTTAGCAATGATCTTCAAAAAGATCTAAATATTTATAATGAAAATTTACTACAGTAAGTGTTTTATGTCAGTGATTAAGTATATAGCCAATGAAAAGTAACATATTTTTAACCTCTTACAATATACAACAATACGCACCTGTTACTCAGAATTCGGGAAACCTTATTTCAAAATGTAAGGGTTTTTTCCAAAGAAGTCTTATACCCCCGTGGATGAAAGATAGGAGGCATATTACTAGTACTCTGTATGAAGCAATCTTCTAATCATTCATATCACCGATGTATGTATTAATTTTTTAACACTGAACATTGCCTCTCCGGTAAAGCGGCAAAGATCCGAGTAAGACATGATAAAATATAAATTGCAGAGTATGGAGCATCCTTATAGTATATACTATCCACAATACAAATTTCAGCATGTAATATTCTACCGAAGGAAGTAAAGAACTATCAAAGTTTAAGTAGTTTCTACAACTGTTGTGAAATTGTGAAAGTACACTGTCACTGTATGAAAAACAAATGCGAACAATTATTTCCACATCAGCTGAAATTTCCTGTTATCTATTTCAATGCGTTTATCTTCACGATGTCGGCGAAATGACAATTAATTATGTGCTACACAATGTATATACCCGTAGGACCTGATATCTTCAATAGCTAATATATCTCATACATCCATTAAATCCTTGTAATTTTTAAGTACCTGGTAAATATGTACGTGTATACAATGTATTAGGTAAAACCCTTTTATGATAAATTTTTGGTATTGATGACAATTATCGTTTGATTCTGTTAAAACTTTTCACAACTTGTTTGACTCGGTAGGATGTAGAGCTTACTACATTATAAAGACAACTGATAATTGTTGAAAGCCTGTATGTTGCACTTCAGATATCTTCTAGATATTTGTGTGGTTTTGTTGATGTTGGGTTACTAGTATGTTTCCCAAATCTCTTAAATGTAGTAATTTCGTAGTTTATGATTGTAACCAGTCTCAAACTAACAAGTCTGTTATATTGTATAAAGTTCTCTTGCGCATATCGGTTTTCTACAGTTTATTTGAGGGAATTGAAAGATTTATGAGTATGTCAAGAATTTAAGCGATCTTTCTAATACAGAAATATAGTTAAATTTGGACAGGATTAGGCCCCCGATACAGCTATTTCGTTGATTATCGATGTCCGTGTTGTACATCTTATATACAACATGAAGTTAAATGATACATTTTAATCTATCAATAATCTGATCTCTCAAACCAAACAGGCTTTCAGACTATTTTTTAAAGAAGGCAACTTGTATGTATTATACCTACGTTATGCAGCAATGTTAAATAAATTCTGCCGGAATATGATGATATTTTCAAGGAAAAGCTATGATTTACAAAATAGGTTGGGATGTTTTATGGAAGAATGGATTGAGAATAAACTTATACAAATTATTCAGTTGATGGTAAAACACTATTCTATTATATAGAAAAGTAAAAACTTAACAAATGTATGGTATGTTTCTGTCGCCGTCTACCTCGTGTGAAAATGCTTTGACGTTTTGTAAAATATGTGCAGTTGGCGGCAATCAGATGCATCATAATGTTAACAAAAGGATCACTGCTTTTCATGTACTGAACACAAGGACAAAAATGTCATTTTCAAGTTCTTCGTGTGTCTGTCAATCAGGAATGGGCATGATTACTGACAAATTTAATCGATTAATAATCGATAACATGAATATTTTGTGTGTAATTGATTAATAATCGATTACTATGATTTTTGTATGTAATCGATTGCATTACTTTTCGATTACTGTCAATTACATGGTACAAATTATAAAAAAATTATAAAGAAAGTTAAAGAAAATTATGTTACTCAACATATTTATAGTGGAAATTCAAATTTATAAAAACATCATTTAAAACATCTTTTCCAAATGTTATGTTAACATTTGTTTTCTAGATGGAAGCTTACCGAGGATCCGAAATATTCAAAAAATATTGAAATTTTGGTTTTTAACATCAGTGAGTGTTGATAAAGTTCTTGCAATGACAAGGACTATTGTATCAAACACTTCTTTGTATTTAAGGCCATTTGCTTCATATTTTTGCTGCCATACTGACTAAGTTTTGTTGTTTGTTTTTACTCAATATTAACAGGTATATTTGAATATAGTTCATCACAATGTTGGAAGTTAAATAAAAAAATAGTGAAAAGTGATAATTAATGCAGCTGATTTTAAAGATTATAACTTATAATTACATGCATGAATTTATCATTTTGTTTGGATAATCACCATAATTACAAGTGATTACACTATCAAAGGAATAAAATGTATAACCTAGGATAACCCCATCCCTGCCGTCAATGTGACTATTTTGTTTTCCATGTGCTGCATTTAGATTTCTATGAAAGATGCGTTTTTCAGTATAATAAAACACTTAATGACTTGTATAAGGATAATATCAAGTGTATTGTATCTTCGATACCGATTATTGAACTCGGCTTCGCCTTGATTTAACATTGTTAAATCAGGGACAACAAATTAACTTTCTTGTACCTTCATAACCAGAGTATACGGGTATATTAGTATACCTAAGTACATTTTGTCTATGTAGAAACATGAAACATTAACGCAATTTTATTCTTAAATCCATTCACAGACTATTTGACAGTCAATGGATTCAAAGACCATTAACTGTCAGTCAATGGTATCTAAAACTGTTGACTGCCAGTCAATAGTTTCAAAGTGTTTTAACCATATTTCATTAAATTATTTATGCTTCTTTTTAATTCGACAAAAATGATGCCATTGACTGTTTGCATTGCTTTCATTTTTACGCATAATAAAAATACTAAATAATTGATGACTACAAGTGTCTGTTGTTGTTATTTGTAAGTTTTTTTTCAAATTAACAACTTACTTGCAGGGGGAGAGCATAAACAGTAAGAGAAATTTACATGAACATTGAGATTGTATAGGTTGCACTTCTGTAAATATAGACAATGCAATTTTCCATAAGAACTCCTTGGAGTTTTGTAAAAAAAAATATATTAGAATGGAAAGTTCATATGCACTACATTTTTTTTCAAAGGTGAAAACATAGGGCCGTGAGGCATATTTTCAACATTTATATCCCCCTAACTTCCAAGAGTGTAAACTTAAATTATGTACTACCCCTCCCGTCACTTTGGGTCTTCCTTAGAATTCAATTTGACCGCTATCCATGTGTATTTATACTGGTAAAATTCCCAAGTTGTGTCTCTATTAGATGAAACATAGAGATCTTATCGGGGAACCAGTAGGTTAACAAAACAATATATCTATGAATATTATATATCTCCACAAAAGAGGCGTGGTTTGTGAAACAGCTGTATTTACAAAGTGCAACCTATAAAACTACAGGAATATGTCCTCTGAGGACACCACGCCCCATATCATTATCCTATGTCAATGTTCAGTAAACCGCGAAGGAAACGTCAACATTGTAATTAGTCAATAAATATCAATGTTTTTCTAACAATAAACATATGTACTAAAAGAGGGGCGCAAGATACCAAAGGGAAAAGCAAACTCATAAATAGCAAACACACTGGCAATGTGATGGCAAAAAAAAAAACCAAAAAGATCAATAGAAAAACAACAGTAAACAAAACAGAACATACTAAGTTTCAAAAATTTTGATAATATTGTAGTTACAACGATATTAAGCTCTTCATTATTTCAGATAGTAAATACAATTTTGGGTTTCTGTTTAGTTAGAATTGTAAGTCAATGCACCTGTACTAAATACCGTACTTTTACGTATCATTATTGAAATCTAATGTAGTCATTCATGAGGAGATATGCTTATGACATAGCCGTCCATAAATACTGTCATGTGATTTCGATGGCATGTTTGTTAAGTGGTTTATTTGTTATTTGAATTGAACAACTATCAAAGTCTAAGTGTTTTCTCAAATTGTTTTGACATTGTGAAAGTTCAGAGATTAAACACAATTGTTTTCGCACCAGTTGAAATTTCAAACAATATGTTTTGTATTATTTGATTGCGTTTATTGCCACGATGTCGAAAACTTGACAAATATTTCATTGCAGCACAATGTACATTCGCTCTGAATCTGATATATCTAGCAGGCATGGGGTAATGCAAATTTGTAATTGTAATGCATGGTAATGCATTACATTTTTCCGAGTAATTGCATGCAATGTGTAATGCAGCAATTTGTGAATTACATGTAATTGTAATATAATGCATTACTTTAGCAAAAAGTTGTGTAATTTCATGCATTGCATGGCATTACATGTCATTACTTTTTTCACATACCACATCTTTAACATATTGTTGGAGTTTTAACTAAACCAACATTTAAGATTTTTTGATTAACTAAGACTATGTTAATCATGAGAATATATTCTTTATTTCATCTTATTTCATACATTTTCCTGCATAAAAAGATTGATATTTGAAAAGCATAACTGTATTGTTGTCATAAGATCAAAGAATATCTTGTCTTGCTTAAATAAAAGATAATTAAACTTTGTTATCAAACACTAATTAGTTTGTTTTACAATCAATATTTTCACCATTTAGACAATTGTTCATTAATTAAGGTCTATGTTTATTTTATAATTAGGGAAGTAATTCACAGTATTTAAATATTTTGTTTAAAATAAAAAAAAAAACAACAAAGAGTATATTTATAAAAGTAAAGTCAACATTAAATTAAAATTGTAAAAGCCGAATTAAATAGACTTTTTACATGTATACTCAATATTCAATTCATGGAACAGTTGCTGCATATGCTAGAATCTTTTGTGACTTCTAGTTGTTTTTCAAGATGTTTAATTTTTCTATTCACTTAATAAAATTTTCAAATGTAATGTGTAATTCAAGGCATTACTTTGCAAAAGTAATTGTAATATAATGCATTACTTTGATAAATGCATGTAATTCTAATTGTAATATAATGCATGGTTTGGTCAAAGTAATTGTAATATAATGCATTACATTGCAATGTAATTCGCCCCATGCCTGATATCTAGTATCTACGATATTTCTTTTCATCATAAAATCCTTGTAACTATTTTTGTAGATTATAAATATGTACGTGTATACAATGTATTCGGTAAAACGCCTTTATTTCTTAAATTAAATAATTATTATTTGGTGTTGATGTCAGATCCTTTATTTTTCCTGTTGAAATTTTGTTTAACAACTTGCTTGACTCTGTGCGATGTAGAGCTTAACATGTTGAATAGACAACTGTCTTTTAGTTGTTTGTGTCGTTTTTTGCTGTCGAGTTTTTATATATCCCTCATCTTTTAAACGAAATAATTAGTTTTTTGAAAATTCAAGTAAAACGTTGAAATAATGGATGTCTGTACGTGTTTGTTGTCGTTATTTGAAGTCTGGTTTCAAATTAAACAATTAATTGCAAGAGAAATACTTAAACAGGATGTAAAATCTACAAGCAAATTTAGATTTGTATAAAACTACAAAAATATGTCCTCCTAAGACACCATAGCCCATGGCATTATCAAATGTTCATGTTCAGTTAACCGTAAAATAAGCGTCAACATTGTAATTTCTCAAATAATGGTAAACATTTACCAAACAATCAATTTGTACTTAGTTTCAAACTGATATAACCAAACTTCTTGGTAAAGTGACCATTAATTATAACAGTCCTTTGTTCATTGAACCTTGTAACTGGAGTCAGAACCGAGAATTGCGATAAAATATTAAAAGTTCCAATTATAATAAACAATAATCCTACAGTGCAAGTTGTTGTGACCACAGCTATATTATAATCCACCGACCAAAACCTTAACTTGAGACTGGACTGACTAATGGACGGAGACACATGACAAAAAAATGAATACACTCTTACTATCGTACGTGGGCATACACGTGGGCATACACTTTAAAGTTAAAAGATCATCAAGCTCTTCCTTATTTCAGAACGCGAATATGATTTTTGTTTTCTGCTTTGTAAAACAGTTTTTTAAAAGTTAACACATTGTACCCAAAACGTTAGTTTTATATATCATTGTTGATTTCTATTTTAGTCATTCATTAGGAGATATACTCATAACATTTCCGTCTATTCGTACTATCATGTGATTTTTAAATTTTTATCCATCAATTGTTAGCTGAATTAAAATACTATCAATCTTTAAGTGTGTACTACAATTGTTTTGACATTGTGAAAGTTCAGAGATCAAACAGAATTGTTTCCGCACCAGTTGAAATTTTAGACAATATGTTTATCATTGATTGATTGCGTTTATCGCCATCTTGAAACCTTGACAATAATTTCGGAGCCATAGAATGTAAATACCATTTGGATCTAATATCTGCAGTATTTAAGATATTTCTCTCTATCATAAAATTATTGAAATTGTTTTTAGTAATTTAGAAATATGTACGTGTATACAATGTATCTGGTAAAACGATTTCATTTGTTAAATTAAATAATAAGTATTTGGTATTGATGACAGATCCTTTGTAGTGTATGTGAAACATTTTACAACTTGCCTTACAGGGTTCGATGTAGAGTTTGACATATTGAATAGATACTTCGATATTGTTGAAGACTCTGTCGTATTCAGGCATACATTTTTACAAATTGAATATAATACTACCAAGCTCTTCATCATTTCAGATAGCAAATATAATCTTTGGATTCCGTATTGTTAAAAGTTTAAGTTAATATATTTGAACTCAGTGCTTTACTTTTATGCATCATTATTAAATTTTATTTTGCCATTCATTAAGATGAATACTTAAAATCGTTTCCGTCTTTAAGTGCTATCACGTTATTTGAATTGATCGTCTGTCAAGAGGATATCTTTGTTATTTGCATTTAACAATTATCAAATGTTAAGTATTTTCTACAATTGTTTTGACATTGTAAAAGTACAGAAATCAAAAACAATAATTTCCGCGTCAAGTGGAATTTCAAACAATTTGTTTCGCAGTTTTTGATTTGTTTATCACCACGGTGGTAAACACATATGACAGCTATATTAACACCTTGCTTGACTCGGCGCGATGTCAACTTGGTATATTGAAGAGACACATGTCTATGGTTTAAGACTGTATGTTGAATTCTAGATTTCTTCTAGTTATTTGTATTCAGTTATGGAAAATATTACGCATAAATATTTAAAGCTAATTTTGATAGGTTGCATTAAATTAACTAATTAATTGCAATGAAGTGTGCTATTTTGGGTAAGCGCAACAATAGTTCACCGATTTTCGAATCACAAAAATCAAATTTCAGAATATACAAATCTAAGTTACAAACAAAAACTGAGGAAATCGCATAAACTCCAAACGGAATGAAACCCGGTGCATCGACAGAGTAGATGAATTCCTATATGTCTATCCTGCATCAGGAGCCTCCCATGTTCAGTTATTAAAATCTATTAAGACGACGGTTCAATAAATTAGATTGAATTTTAAGGCGAAGTGTACGTAATTAACTACTCCACAGAATTTTTTTTAATTTTTCATGTGGATTCTGCTTGTAAAAATACATCAGAAAATAAAATAAAAAAAGGGGGTAACCGTTTTCGTTTTTCAGATACAAGCTGTTGAAATTAACAGCATGATACGCCAAAAATACAAAGGATATATAGAGAAAATCATAAAAACGTCCGATATTTTTACTTTATCAAGATTTTCTAATTCGTTGGTCCACAGAAATTTTTTAAAAATTGATATGCGATTTAAAAATGAACGACGAATCCATTGGTGCAAAGAAAGTCCTTAGCAACCGTGCTAGTTTTCAAGCTATATCCTGTGGAAGTTTGATTTTTAGGGGAAAGAATATAAAACATTCGGCGACGTTATTGATGTCTACTCTAACGTCATCACAACTTCTACTCTATAACGCTATTATACCGTACAGTGTCGTAACAAAATCGTGAGTGTGTATAACCCATTTTCCTAATTATTGCAAATGCTCAAGCGTAATCAATTGATAAGGAAATAAACTGACTATTAAAAAAAAGATTTTTTAAGGATATTTCTGCTGCCAAAAAAAATGCAAATTGGCAAATAAATATACTGCAAGTGAAAGAAAGTTACTGTATAGACTTTAACTCCATCTTTTCTTAATTAGACAGGGTTCCACATCTTTTGAAATGCTTGTATTTATAGCTGACTATTGGCTTTGATCATTGTTGAAGGCCGTACGGTGACTTATAGTTGTTAATTTCTTTGTAATTTGAACTCTTGTGGAGAGTTGTCTCATTGGCAATCATACCACATCTTCTTATTTTTATAGTGTATTGTTCTAATAATTATGAATCAAATATCAAGTTTGAAATTGTCCCGGTTAACACAGCGTTGACAGAATGATTCTATACGTATAAAAATAATCGGTTATAATATTGGGATCGCGTAAACACGTCTTTCTTTTAAATCTTATTTCTGCATGTTTGTATTTTAAAAAAGTGAATATAATTTGCTGCATCTTTTCATCCTCACCATTTCCGCGGCGCTATTCGAGGTATTGCGCACAAAACCCATTTTATTTGTCAGGTTCACACACGTGCACGTGACACAACTCTGCAATTTTATTTTAAAAACTTCCTGTCCCGATCGCTTTCCCTTTTCTTTAACTACACGACAAAGCATGATGCATATTTATAATGTTTGCTGGAGTTTCAGTAACAAAGGAAATTATTTCTTGTACTATTATTTGTTAAATATCCACATGGACGACTCTCAAAAAATAAGAAAAATGCATCTGCATATTATCTTGAGAATTTTTATGGCTGAAATAAGGTCAAAAGAAGAACCCGCTTTTGAATTTTAGCAAAGTAAAACAGATCGGAGTTTTTGATATAACTTCCCATAGCACAGATCTTTCCCAGTGTTATGCCTTATCATTGTGTATATTGTAATGCTATAGCATTGTGTATAGTGTAATGCTGAAACTTTGTGCATAGTGATATGCTATAAATGTACTGGTGTAATACTATAAATGTACTTATGTAATGCTATAAGAATGTACCAAGGGCGATGCTATACGAGTTTACCTATAGTGTAGTGCCATACAAATTGTTCCTGTATATAATGCAAATAAATTGCAGTTTTGTTAATATAATATGAAAATAAGGAGATGTGGTATGATTGCACATGAGACAACTATCTGCCACAGTTTAAGGTAGATCGGGTGTCTTTTTCTGAGCCTCCGTTCTGGTCATGTTGCAAAATACTTTTTTGTTTTAAAAATATTTTACCAAGTATCATTCAATATACAACAAAATACCTAAACCTTTAAATTTAAAGATTGAACTATCAAAAAATTAAGTGTCGTAAAGTATATTTAAAATTTTTGGGGATTTTTTCAAGAAAATAAGGCCCGTGACCCCCTATTTTTATTTGATATTTCGGAGTTATTAATGAAAAGCAATTCTCTCATCGAATTTTAGCCAATTCTATCGTTTAATGTTTCCTCAATAAGGAAAACTTAAGTTTCCCCTATATAAACAATATAAAATAACCCAAATTTCGTTAATTTCAATGTGTTATTACGAAAAAAAACAAAGTCCGTGATCCCCAGTTTTTATATTGAAATTTGAAATTACATTGACCCAGAAGTCTTTCACAGAAGTTTAAGAAAAATCTATCGTCCAACATTCAGACACCCCAGCTACCTTAAGGATGTTCGCTTGTCATGTTTTGGAATTTTTGTCAGATGTTCGGAATCCTCTGGTTTTATCCATTTGAATGCCTTAAAAAATTTGGCCCACTAACCCCCATTTTACTTTTTATAAATCTTTTACATGTATAAATATAAGGCATCTGTAAAATTCTTATAAAATCTTTGTTATTTTTAATAGTTTTTGAGAACTTAAACTTGTGAATGATAAAGCTATGAAAAATCAAGAGAGAACATTTTCCCGCCAAAATTTCAATGGCTTATATCTCAAAAACAAGCACACGGACATATATTTTTTTTTTCGCTCTTTTGGTTCCTTTATTAGACCCCTATCAATATATTCTAGTGTTATGAAAAGCTTGTTATTTTGAAACTGAATAGCGAACTTGGAATTTGATAAAGAAAAAAATAACACGTTCTATTTTTATCATACATGTGTAGTTTCAGTTTCAACCATGGTTCTAAATTTAGATTTTACTTTCCCCAAAAATTGCGGACGGAATAGAAGACACCTGTTTATTTTCTTCACTTTGAAAACTTATATTTGGATGACATAGATTTTACTTATTCTGAGATAAATGTTATAGTGCTCAATTCTTAGTTTTTGTGTAATGTTTTGTGGACGGAATCTGATGTGTTTTTTTTTTTTTTGCTGTTGGCTTTGTTCTTCGACTTATAAATGTTGCACTAGTGGTTGATTACCCCTTATTATCTTTTAGTTTTATACTTTTTACATAAATAATAGAATATAAAACATCACAAAATTTTCAATTGCATAAAAACGGACATGCCAACGTCTTTCTAGTTCAACACACAAATTCACATGCATATAATTATTCGTTACCTACAATTTTACGTTCCACTGTGAATTTCATTCAAAACTATGGTTTTTCAAAACATATTGTGGGGTCAATTCTGGTTTGATTTTAATGAATGTGATACGAATAGAAGCAGAATTGTCGCTGGTTTATTTGTTTATCTAGTTATAATTTTGTTGTTTAGGCGTTTTTACCTTCTGTTGAAATAAACACGAGTCGTATTGTGTACCTGCTCCTGCGTGTCTAAATTCTAAAACAAAAACAGTGGTAATAGAGTCAGACTAACTCACAATAGGATACTCAGATTTCTGTTTGGAGTCATTCTGATAATTTCTTTGATGTTTTGAGATAGCACAGGAATACTTTTTTGGATTCGTGATAGACCGCACGAAGTCATTTTTCTTTCATGTGCGCATTTTCCTTTCTTGGAGTAGGGGAGATAACCCGCGTAACTAACGACGCACGTTTTTTATCCTAAATTCCGATAGAGGCGTGCAATTACGTACACTTCGCCTTAATGTATGCCTTTAATGGAGTAGCCGTCGTTATCATCAGACCCAAAATTATTGAAGCGGAAAAGGATGACAACAAATATAAATAAGTTAAGATTTTGTTTCATTTAAACCCTTTCTATGGATTTGAAGACACTGATGAATCTTTTTTTCATATATTGATGCTGCTTTATGTTATTTGTTTGCTAAATAAAGATTAAAGTGTGTATTATACTAAAAATTGTGAACCTAGTACCTAAACATTTTGAGGTCGATCGTCTTCTGTCACCCCATAGGCCCGTTATTAAACTGATTTTTACTCTTTAAAAGATTTGTTTGTCAGCTGTTGTATAACTGGATGTGATAGACAAAAAATAAAAGCTTTAAATATTTCGAATTTTGCATTTTCAACATTCAAAAATAAAAGTCTAACGTTAAGAAAAAAGTTAAATCACAAAAATACCGAACTCCGTGGAAAATTCAAAACGGAAAGTCCCTAATTAAATGGCAAAATCAAAAGCACAAACACATCAAACGAATGGACAATAACTGTCATATTCCTTACTTAGTACAGGCATTTTCTTATGTAGAAAATGGTGGATTGAACCTGGTTTGAAGAATGCTTGACAGAAATTAAAAGGGACGACTTCTCTTTGTGTAAAATTGAGAATGGAAACGGGGAATGCGTCAAAGAGACAACAACCCGACCAAAGAGCAGCAAACAGTCCAAGGCCACCGATGGGTCATCAACACATCGAGAAAATATAGCACCCGGAGGCGGGCTTCTGCTGGTAGAACATTTTCACGAACAAAGTAATTGATAAAGGTATTTTACTTTGATATTGCTCCAAATTAAATGAAAAGTTTTTCGAGCTAGGAGATAATTTTGCTTATCAAACACACTTTGCCTAATTTGATAATACAATGAGTATACATTAACATTTACTAGCACTTGGTCGATACATCTGCTGGAAGTCTGCTAGTCTCCGAGAGTTTAATAAAATTAGTAGTCAGTGTTTCGGTATTGGAAATAAGTAAAAATCGCATAAATTGATGCATACTATAAACATATTGACACCATGATGCCATGAAATGTAATAGGATATCCTGCATTTATCATGCTTTACCCTCAAACAAGATTAAACTGCTGAAAAAATCCCCCTCTCTGAACTATCTACATGTATTCATTTGCTTTATGTGAATTATAGTATATATTATTAATCTCATTACAATTAAAGATAACTGTCTTAATTTATTAAAAGAAAATTAAGTCTACTTTTCACCATAAGATATTTTTGTTCAAGTTCAAATTAAGACATTTTACTTTGGATTACTAATTCATTATGGCTTTCCAGATTAATGGATATCTTCCTATAGCATGTATAGTGAAGTACAAACAATTCAAAACTTTAAACAGTGCATTTATTTTTTAATGAGTATTAGATAATACTAGTGAATGCCTTTGATCTCAAATAGAAAAATCTTTTAGTTTCTACCTGTTATTTATCTTAATTTAATTAATAAAGCAAACAAGACAATATTTTCAATTGAAAATAGGTTAAAGTACAAAGGGAAGCAACTTTATTTAATCTGCATAGGGGTAGTATTAGTTTATGGTACAAAATCAGCAGGTGCCTTATCAGCACGTGTTTGTTCTAGCCCCGTCTCATTTTTAGTGGCATTTATAGAGTTAAAAATTCAATGAATAAATATTACGGATGTATTATGGTTGGAAGCGATAATATGTTTCATATATTTTCAATTATCAGATGCATTTTGTTCATATATCATCACTCTCATGATGTATGCACAAGGATCTATATTTTTTTACATGAGTTGTCATGTCAGTTCTCAAATTTTAGATATATTTTTGTACATTCGTTGTAATTTTATTTACCAAATTGTAGATATATTTTTGTGTGCCTTCTATGTAATGGTATTTACTGAATTATAGACATATGTTTCTACCGTCCTTATATTTGTAGATATATATTTTACCCATTATATAAAGCTTAACCATTTGTTCGAATCATGAAATGTGGCTGTTATATCTTAAATCTTAATGGCCAATGAAAAAGGGAGTTACAGTTTAAATGTTTCACACAAACATCTCTTTTAATGTTCTGTATAAATGATCAGATCTATCATATTGAGTTTGGGAACATCAAGGTGAACGAAATGTTACCTTCTTACGGCTGATATTTTCCGATGAATACCTCCCATTAACATGTTATATATGTTCAATCAAATTTATAAAAGATACTATAAAATTTCAAGAATTCTTTTGAATCGAAATTCCGGTGTTCTAAATATGAACAAAAAGAAACAGCTTCGCTTATCAAAAGTATAGGCTAAACACATGTGATCACAGTCATAATTCGTGACAGTGTGGAATAAAAGTGACCAAATATATAACCAAAACCTCATTGTTACCTTTTAACATTAATCAGACTTGAACACCTAATATAAAACTAGATCACACCCGCGGGTCCATGACTGAATTAAAGTACCTACGCCTTATGTTTAGCCTGGATTTTTAGTATTCGTATTGTCATCAGATAAAGTCATGCTAAGGTGTACCGTTTTCTCTGCTTTCAAAATCTTTCTTTTTGAACCGGTCCTGGTTTTCTTATCATGGCATTTGTGGGGCCTCTGGGGTGACAATGTTCCTTATTTTGTATATAATTGTTTTTATCTGTTGCATTTTTTATATTTTGAGGATCAGCGAATCAGGTGAGCTTGTTTTTATGTTTTATTGCATTGTACTCATTGTTGTTTTTTAGGAAGGTTAACTTTCTGGTAGTAAGACCAGTCACGGCGAGGCCTGGGTCACATTAAATCTGTACCGATACAGTGTGTTAAATGTCATCCTTTACACCATAACCCATATTGGTGCTTCTAATAAAGGGGGAAGATACAGGGAAAAAAGTAGTATTGCATTTTCTGGCTTTAGGTTGGCCATTTGTGTACCCAAAGCAGGTGAAGGAAGTCAACTTAGGAGCGCTGTGATTGAATGTAAGAGTATAATATATTTTTTAATTTATTAATGAATAACTGCAATGTGTATATTTACAATATAAATTTTGAAACGACATTGAAATATTTTCTTGAGAATTATTTCAAAAGGCTTCCATATTTTCCATTGGAAGATGGTCATGCTACCATTTGACGTCAATTTATAACAGATTAATAAAGAACTTATATCACACATAACTGTTTTGTTTAGGTTTTTATTATAAGAAGTTGTAAATTTAGAAAATGTTAGTATTGTCGCCTATCGAAGAATAAATACTACCGTTTTCCCTACAGTACATACATACAGTCGGAAACTATATGTGACATATACTATTGGTATCGGTATCGGATTCCACCCCGGAGATTGGTAATTATTCGTAATATTAGTTATGTGGAAATCAAAAGAGCCTGTAATGGTTTAATCAACACCATTGTCCTATATTAGTTATACATAAAGTTAAATTCTTTCATTCGTCGTTTTTACGTCATGCCTGCTAACAAATTGGCCCTCGTTATTTTAGTAGTATTGATAAGACTTTCAACTACAAAAGAATTTGTGCACCATCCATAAACATGTATATAAAATTGACTGTCTAACGTAATGTTTAAAGATATCACTGTAGTACCTATTTGCATAAATTGTACTTTAAAACAATCTTTGGTGTTCGATTTAATGTTAGTCAAGGTTATAAATTCTTTTATATACCACATAGTTAATACGATTACTTAAGGTTCAACGTTGTTATTGTATTTCACTTACTACCTGGTGCTCTTTTATGTCATATTGAGCGTTATTAGTCTCTGAGCTAAATACGGTAAAGTACCATGAAGAGTTATGGTGCGCACAAGCCACCTATTGCTCCTGGTTACGTCGATTAGGTAAAGTCAACATCATATAATTAAAGTTACACAAAGTCCCATTTATTTACGGTCAACCATGGCTGGGGGAGATGGCATTTTATTTTTTTTTCAAATATATCTATATTTTTCAATTAATCAGTTTTCAATCTCTAAAAGAAGTGTTTAAGTTAGAAAAAAGTACTATTGCATTATAGTATAATATTCAACTGCTTTAATTAGCCCAATGTAAACAAAACGCACACCCGTCGTACGTGTTTTGTTTCTTCCTGAGAATTAGAAACCACATTAAATGACATGATTACAATTATGGAGACATTGGTTTTGAATATGAATAAAAGGAGATGTTGAGTATACGCTAATTACATAGCAACACAGCCCAAGAAGACTTTTAAAGTTGAAATACAGATACATGTGTTTTTGCAATGCCATTGTCTCAAGTCTGGAAAAGTTGTGGAAAAGTTACAATTAAGTTAATTGGTAAAGGTTAGGATTAAGTGCTAGTTCTAACTTTTATAATATGAAGATTTATCGTAATTCGGAAGGTATCGGAAATATTTGCCGAAAAGTTGAACAGTTTTACATCATCATTTGCTGATTACAGTTTTTGTTTAACGATAGTTAAAGAGAGGAGAAAATACTTTATAAGTATGAACATATAACATTGCGCAGAATACTAAACCAATTTGTCGATATTTCTCTTTAAGAATTTTGCTATGTGTTTTAATGTTCTCCATATTATTAATTCTTATCATTATTTCCTTTATAGAGGATTGCTGCTTACAAGGAAGGTGATATTAGACGTGTCTACGTATTTATACATCCAACATTCATGTATTTAGTTATGATGTTTCGTTAGTAATTCTGGTTAGATATTGTGTTATGGTTTATCGTTTGTGGTTTGAATTCTATTTTTATTTTCTACACGTATGTAAAAGTTTAATTTATATGATTTTGAGTTTAAGGCTACTATATGCACAGGATTTATTTGTTTTTACAGTTTAGATTTAGAAGAAAAGCTGACATGGTTAGAAATTACAAATAATTATACCATTACTAACACAATTCTATATTAATATTCTTGTAATGGTTAGAAAATACATAAAATAACACCATTACAAACTTAATCCCAATTTTATATTCTATTTTTAGAAATTTCCTTGTGACGTCACTTTTTGTGGCGTTGATACATTCGTGTGACGCACAGTTCATAGTTCTATTGTGGTGTAAATGGGAGGTGTCCGTTGTTATTTTGTGGTTTAAATGTTGTAATTTATATATATTATCTATTTATGTATGTCTCTGTCCTGAGTGTTCTTGCGTCAGTGCGTTTAGTTGTAATGTATTCCTGTCACGTAATGTTGTCATTTTATCGGTATTTTTTGCCATAAAAGCGGGAGGTTTAGCTGGCCATAAAACCAGGTTCAACCCACCAATTTTTCTTAAAATATCCTGTACCAAGTCGGGAATATGGCAGTTGTTATCATATAGTCCGTTTCTATGTATGTTTGGTGTTTGTTTTTGTAGCAGTTCAGTGTTTCTGTTGTTCCGTTGTTTCCTTTTATATTTGATGTGTTTCCATCGGTTTTGGTTTGTGACCCGGATTTGTTTCAGTTAAATCGATTTATGACTTTTGAACAGCGGTATACTACTGTTGCCTTTATTTGTAGTAAGGAATTAATGGTAAATTTTGTAAACATCTCTTCGTGAATCTTACAGACGCAATCATGGTCTGTCTGTCCGTTTCGAAATGTTCGTGACACACATGACAACGTCTATGTTTCAGTGGTTGTAAGAGTGTATCAGAGATGACAAGGTCTATGTTATAGTGGTTGTAGCGAACATTCTTTTCCACATTGATTAGATAAGCAAAATCTAATTTGATTGATTTGCCATGAACAACAATACGGAAAGCATTGTTGTTGAGCGAGTTTCTTATCCTTCGTAGCATTATTCAACCCTGGAATTGGGGGTTCGTTTCGTGATGTTTAATATTGAGTTTTTTAGAAGATTTTTGAGTGTTTTGTTGATGTTCTTGTGAGTGTTTTTGATTATGTTGTTAGACATGTTAGATTTTTAAGAGTGATTTTACGTATTTTGTTGTTCTTTGTTGGGTTTGAGGCACGATGTCAGTTTTTGAGTAGCGTTTAGATGAATGTTGTTACTTTGTAGTTCTTTAGTAGTGTTTCGAGGAATTTTGTAAGTTTCTTAGCAGTGTTGTGCGGAATGCTGTCAGTGTTTTTGGTAGTGTTTTGAGTTATGCTTGTAGTTTTTGGCAGTATTTTGATGTGTTGTTAGTTTGTAAGCAGTGTTTTGTGGTATGTTGTTAGTTTTTTAGTATTGTTGTAAGGAATGTTGTTAGTTTATATGGCAGTGTTTTACGTTATGCTGTTTGGTAGTGTGTTTTGAGGTTTGTTGTTAGTTTTTTGTAGTGTTCTGAGGTATGTTGCTAGTTCTTTAGAATGGTCTGGGGTATGTTGGTAGTTTCTTAGCAGTGTATGTTGTAAGATTTTAAGTAGTGTTTTGATGCATATTGTTAGTTTTATAGTAGTATTTTGAGGTATTTATTAGTTTATTTAGCAGTGTTCATGAGTATGCAATTAGTTCTTTAAGAATGTTTTGATTAATGGTGTTAGTTCTTTAGCAATGTTTTGATTAATGGTGTTAGTTCTTTAGCAATGTTTTGATGTAGATGCTAGTTTTTTAGCAGTGTTATGAGGTATGTTGCTAGTTCTTTAGCAATGTTATGAGGTATGTTGCTAGTTCTTTAGCAATGTTATCAGGTACATAGTTAGTTTTTAGCGATGCCTTGAAATATGTTGCTAGTTCTTTAGCAGTGTTATGATGTATGTTGCTAGTTCTTTAGCATTGTTATGAGGTATGTTGTTAGTTCTTTAGCAGTGGCTTGAGAAATGTTTTTTTTAAATTTTTTAGCAGTGTCTTGAGATATGTTGTTAGTTTTTTAGAAGTGTCATGAGGTAAGGTGTTAGTTTTTTAGCAGTGTCTTGTGATATGTTGTTAATTTTTATGCAGTGTCTTGAGGTATTTTGTAAGTTCTTTAGCAGTGTCTTGAGATATGTTGTAAGTATTTGAGCAGTGTATTGAGGTATATTGTTAGTTCTTTTGCAGTGCCCTGAGGTATGTTGTTAGTTGTCTATCAGTGCATTGAGGTATGTTGTTAGTTTTTTAGCAGTATTATGAGGTATGTTGTTAGTTATATAGACGTGTCTTTAAGAATGTTGCTAGTTCTTATAAATTTGTTGTCTGTCTTTCTACAGCTTACGATTATAACACAATGTTGACTGCTGTAACCCAATTTTTGACAATTTTACCTATTATGTCTGTTTGTTTTGCTCACACATTGATGTCAATATAGTGGAATTCTATGCGACTGTCATACAAGTGAGAGGTTTAGCTAGCTATAAAAACAGGTTCAATCCACCATTTTCTGCATAAGAAAATGCCTGTACTAAGTCTGCAATATGACAGTTGTTTTGTTTTTCATTCATTTGATGTGTTTGAGCTATTGATTTTGCCATTCGATAAAGGACTTTCCGTTTTGAATTTTCCTTGGAGTTCGGTATTTGTACTATTTTACCTTTTCCTCATGCTTTTCGATGCTTTTAAACATTCTGTTTGTCTAATTCTTTTAACATGTTCAATGGAAATAAAAAAGAGAATAATTCGGACTTAATAGGGAAAATGTTTTCCCAAGTCAGTTACCATGTAGGCGAATACCACAGGGGTCGTTGCTTCGAGACTTGCGTAATTCATAACACATCTTAACATACTTATGAAATTAATCTCCGTTGATGAATGAGAAATTATTCTAAAAAGTAAGGTTCTGATTCCCTGAGACAAATTTGATCTTATATGAGCCTCCTCAGGGGGTTTTTGATTATGTTTTTTTTAAATTTTTTTTTTAATTCATCATGGATTGACAGGCATTTACATATATTATCTATAGTGGCACATAATAAAGCAAGCGAGATAAATAAGCATAATCAAGCAAATGAAAGTAAAAAAAAATAATAATAATAATACGATACGATATAACAGAATACAATATATATATTAAGAACATTTGTTGATCGACCTGTTAGTCAAATGCGTTTTGTTAAAATATACTTTTTCACTTTTTTGGTCTTTTGGAAAATGTCGTTTGTGCTGTATTTAGACCCCTCTAACAAGAAATTTGTTTTGCATGCACACGTATAAAAATTGCGGTTTTTATCCAACGCAATCATAGGTTTGAACGTTGTTTTCAATTTAGATTTGTTTATATTTTTTCGTTTGGGCTTGTATTATATTTGCCTTCGGGTTTATATGATCCTTTTATCCTATTTTGACTCCTCATAATTCAAGAGTCTATCCTAAATTGAGGTAAATTGTATGGCTTTCTTAATACCGTTTCGATTCCTAACATCACTGAAGAGACATTAATTGTCGGAATCCGGATATGGTGTACAAAAACCTTTGCACCTTTTGTTTGCGGTATATCATCTTTTCCGCAAGTTTATTGTTTTCTGTTTAGTATCAAATTTATAATTAAATCAGCTGCAATTACAACTGGTATTGTACCTTGGTTTAAAATATTATACATGTCTTTTGAACCTCTGTTTGACTTGAAATGTTAATATTAAAAGGTAACAAAGATTGTTGTTTTTTTCCCTTTCAGTGTTGATTCCCATAGATTGTAACTATTTTTTAATGCTATTTTAATCCCATAAAATTTTTAAATTTGGGGTTTAAAAGTATATAGCCGTTCAAAATTTTGATAGGACAATATATTCCCTTGCTCATCTAGAAGGTCATTCACAGTCCATATCCCGTTTTGTGCCCAACTTCTATAATAAACACAGACATTATCAATTTTAATGTTCTCATTATTCCATATAGATAAAGAGATAACTTCCTCAAAATAACAAGGATGTCGGAGTCTTGTCGTATTTTTCCAGGCATAAAAAACTTCTTTCCAAAAAACGTTATCTAATTTTTTAGTTGTCTCAAAATAAGCCAACTCTGTAAAATTTATATTTTGTGTAGCAGTAAATAATTTGATCCACTTTGAATTTGAATTAAATAATCTTCTAACCCTAGTCAATTTTAGCCCTTGTATAAAATTTCTCAAATTAATCATTTTTAAACCCCCCTCTGTAGTATTCCTGACATAAAAGCTCCGGATTTACCTTGTCTGGTTTACCATCCCAAATGAATGTATAAATTTTACTATTGAGTTGACGTAGTACATTTTCATCTGGACTTGGATGGATAGGAACAGATGATTCAATTTTGATATAATCAAAGACTTAATAATAGTTATTTTACCAAATGGGGGTAAGCAACTGTTTTGACCATTTTTGTATAATATTTTATATTTCTTGATATCGAGGAGCATGTTTAAAAAAGTATCAATGATTATGTGATTATATTGGCAAAAAATTGTGATTATGTGATTACTTGGACACCCCCATGAGAGGCCTCTTGTATGTTTTTTCTTCAAGACCCTTTTCTTGATATACCTCCTCGTGTTACATATCCTTGGCTTTCATTTTTTGGGTTTGAGATTTCCTGATTTAAGAAATTCAATAAAATGATATATTCATTTTTCTAGCTTTATGTCAATACCTTTGAACTTTCAGACACTGAGGATATCGTCAACTTTGTGGTTGCTGCTTCGGTGCTGACATGATCTATAACATTCTTTTGTAATTTAATTCTCCGTTGGTAAATTTCCAACTCCCGCAGGCAAGTTGTCCTTATCTTTTACTTTTATATCTCATGATTTTGTTTTTCTTTTCAACCTATTTAATGTCATATAGCTCTTCGGGTGTGTTTGATATTTGGCTTGAATAGTTGTGGTTTGAGCGTTACTGGTGAAGACAAATCATGAGATGCACATTACACGCAACACATCATATCATTTTTTTTTATCACCCCCCCCCCCCCCCCCCCCCCTTCTACAAACTTGTTTGCCGACGCATACTATACAATCGTTGATAGCATCAGGGCTACCATGGTTTGTTTGTACGCTTGTTTAACGTGATGCATAAATAGTGTCAAAGGGTCGTCTGTCAAAAGTGTGTCTAATGCAAATATATTGCAGTCTTTTTGAACAATTTCAGAAACTAGTATAACAACCTGGTTATTTTCTATCTTAAGTAGGCATTTTGTGTCTCTGTCCTTACTTCCTGTTTTTTTTTAAGAGAAAAGCAAACATCGTCTGTCGTGAGTGAACTACAATAAGAACAGTGATGCTTCGATGATAGGAATATTAGTATATGATATGCAAGAATGTATTACCTTATAATTCAATCGAACATATTATAAATATGATGGGCCATCTCATAGTTAAGCATACATGTGAGAGGGTTGTCTTATTTCAAAATTTTCAGCTAGAGTTTGGCCCTCAAAACTTTTTTTCATTGTTTGTGTTAAGGAATTATTTAGTAAAGCTTCATCAAGTTGATGTCATGATAGTTTAACTTCACACTATCCATTTTTGTAGGATTTCAGCTTAACATCATCATAACAATTGAACTCATAAATTTCTTAATTGACAATGTATAGAACATGGATTTCTAAAAGTATGATTATCAAAAATAAATTGCAATATATTTTTTTTGGTATGTTCAAAGACAGTTAATATCCTTAAGGTAACATTTTTATATAATTTTGTATTCAATTGGTAATTTATTCCTATTTTTATTACTAGATAATACTTTAGGAGCACAACTTTGTAATAAGCTAAATCAGGGGAAGTAACTCCAAAATTAATTTCTAACACGTTTACTGTTTGTTTGTCGCTCAAAAGTTGAGATCGACGGCGTTTCTGTGAAGGAATAGTTGTATTTTGATGACTTAAATTCTATTCTAAAGTCATGAAAGTCTTTATTTATACACTCTTCTTGGAGATCGAAAATGCCGACCCAAGCTACAAACACTCGCTGACACATTCATCAAATTTATGACAAAAAGGTACATTGTCTTAATTAAATTACCTAGTTATTAACACCTTTGAAGTCTTATCCATTGTAATTGATTGTAATGACATGATTAACCTGGGGGCAATCACCTGGTGTCATATATGTAATTTAACTTTGTGATAAGAAATCGATGAAACAAAAGGCAATTTTACCAAAACGGCACAATGGTTTTGGGGAAAAAGGCGTCAGGGCAGAAGGGCGCGAATGAAGGCACCCAGGGCGCGGCGCCCTTCTATTTTGGGCTAACGAGACCACTGAATTGGCTTAATGCTATCATTAGTGCAAACATGTATTACTTTGTTGTATAAGCACTGCTTAAACTGTGAATAAAAATATACGTAGATTGGTTGTATACATCTTAAATCGTATTTTTTGTTTAGTTTTCAAAGTGTATAATTGGCAATTTTACACTTCGTTTTACTCATAGTCATATCTGTATTCATGTTTTGTTTTTCTGATAGGAATGGCATTTTTTCCATTTGCTTTATTCTTTTCGTATTACTTAAGGTGATTATTATTATAATATCTGTATTGTTAAAGAACTAAAATGGTATAGTTTTTGCAACCTTCGCTGTAACTATCTAAGTGATGAGTCAGCAGTCAACAATCAGTCATCGATCAGTCAAGAACGCGTCAAGTTCTCGTCATCAATTCGTAAAATCCGTTTGACTGATCGGACGAATCTGCTAATATGCCGAAAATGCTCTAGAAAATCAAGCAATCAAATATTGCTTACTGAATATCGTTGCATTGTATTCAATAAAATAAGGAAATATGTTCATTAAATAAAAAAATGCAAACAAAATATTTAGTATATTATTGTCTTTTATATTCATTATATTTTATAGAAAACAACCCATTCCGAAGTACAACAATAATTATATGTAATGACGGTTAATGATTTCAATTGAAATGGAGATATAATGGCATTCTTCATCAACACAAACAGAAGTTAAAATGTCTTTATACTTCGATTATTCACTATTCATAAAACATAACTCATTTAGAGGCATTTGAAATGACTAAATGCAAGTAACGGAGCATTACATTAAATAAAGCAAGCAATATACATTCTTATACAATAAAAAAAACTAAGTATCCTTTCTCTATTATTTATTATACTTTTATGAAGAACAGCCCATTCTGATATCCAACAAATACTGAACACCAATGACGGTATATGATTTCTTTTCAAATGAAAAACAAATTGGACTCTTATTCAACCAAAATAAAGGTTTAAGTATCTTTATTCCTATATTTTTTTAATATTATTTACATCCATAAAAAGAATAACTCATCCAGAAGCATTTAAATGATTTAATGCAAATATTGCATTTATTTTATCAAAATGAAAAAAGTTGGCATTTTTAAACAATGCGAACACTATTTTAGTATCTTTTCTCTTATATTATTTATATGTTATAACAGACAACCCATACTGAAGTACAAACAGTACTTAAGGTGGTATGGGAGTATAAATTAAAAATGATAGAATTCGTTCATACTTTGCCAAAACGTAGTATATACTGTGATATGTTCAAAAATATAATAAAAAGGATAGGTCACCGAGCATTTTCTCAAGCTACAGGTTGTGACAAAATGACACATTGTGTATGGATTATACAGGAAAAAACATCAGTATGCTAAATTTAATGATAGAATTGTAAAATAAAATACGAGAAGATAGCTTTTAAAAAACGCTTTGAGAATATCAAAAGAAAAGATAGGGTCACCGTACGTTTTTCCCGGCTAAAATAGAAAATAGCAAAATTTCATGTAGATTCCTTCAGAAAATGAACTATTTCAGAGTTACCTCCCCTTAAAATGCCAATTTAAAAACATTACAAATCAAACAAAAATTATCTACGCTTGCAAAAATATTAATATTTATAAGTTAAAATCTTAGAAATTTGTTCTTTTAAATGAAAATTCACATTAGTTATCTGCAATCATCGTCAAATTTTGCTAACTTAATTGAAAATCTGGACCTTAGGTTCTCTGTTATTAACAATCCAAGATGGCGAAAGACACCCATACTACCTTAAGAGCCATTGTATGTTAAAACCAAAGGATATTGAGCTCCATTAATAGCTTGTGTGTTCAGACATGCATACTATAAGCCGTATGCCTTCAAGTTGTCTCAGTGAAAGTACTTGTAAAATGTTACCATAAAAAATAATCTTGTTTTAACTATTCATGCATCATATATTGGAATGAGCAAATTGATTGAAACTGAATTAGGGCAATTCAAACTTTTAAAACAGGATGAATTTTGTTAGCCGGTCAGTGCATCAAAATTTAATATTTAAGGCAATACATGCTCACTGTTATATTTGATCTTTACCAAACTTGAACACATAACGTATTTGGACAGAAAATAGTCCCTACTGATTTGTTTGTTACAAGGTGAAGGGTCAAGGTAACTAAATTGATAAACAGACGAACAATGGACCAAGACTTGTATTACCAGGTTGCACGGAACATATATAAAAACTGTAATATGTATATCTGGTTAAAATTACAAAGTTCCGAAATCAATAAAAGATACAAGAATTATGAAATAGTACGCTAAACCCATGTTTTACCTTCATAAAACTCATCAGTTTCGTTCGAATAAAAACAGGTGAAAACTGAATCAATTACAAAGTTGTACTTATTTCAAAGAATTCAGGAAAGTTGTGCAAGTTACAGATAAGGCCAACTATGACCATGGGTAGAATAACCGTTGTGCTTAATAATTATGACCATATCAATAATAAATCTTGTCAACACAGAAGTGCAATTATAATAAACATGTATCTACACAGTATGTCAAGTTTAAAAGAATCTTAAAGTAAACAATAGACATGTGTCTATACAATATGCCAAGATTTCAAGAATCTAAAAGCAAACAATAGACGTGTGTCTATACAGTATGTTGAAACTTAAAGAATCTAAAAGTCAACAATAAACATGTGTCATTACAGTATATCAAGGTTAAAAGAATCTTAAAGTCTATATAGTATATCAAGTAAAAAAATCTTAAAGTCAACAATAGACATGTGTCATTACAGTATGTCAAGGTTAAAAGAATCTTAAAGTCAGCAATAGACATGAGTCTATACAGTATGTAAATTTAAAAGAATCTTAAATATAAAGATAAGAAGATGTGGTATGATTGCTAATGGGACAACTATCCACCCAAGTTCAAATGAAGTGGATGTAAGTAATTATAGGCAACCGTGCGGCCTTCAACAATGAGAAAAACACATACCGTATAGTCGGCTATAAAAGACCCCGACATATAAATATGAAACAACTCAATTGAGAAAACTAACGGCCTAATTTTTAGCAAAACAATTTACGAAAAAACAAATATGACAGACATGAACCATCGATAACCACTGAACTACAGGCTCCTGACTTGAGACAGGTACATAAAGAATGTGGCGGGTTAAACATGTTTGTGAGCGATCAACCCTCCCCTAACCTTGGACAGTGGCGTAACAGCACAATATAAGAACAAACTATGAAAATCAGTTGAAAAAGGCTAAACACATGAGATCGATACAAAGCAGAAAAACATCAAACAAAAACACAAACCGGATGTGGCAGGGTATTCATCTATTCCTCATTCCTAACAACAAAAAAGACACAAGTAAAAATCTGAGAGCACTCGCAGTAACTTACAGCTTGTTCAAAGCCAATAACAATACAAAAAATCATGTATCTAAGACTAAAATATCAATCAGTACACATTCAACGTCCAATGGATTTAGTGTAAAGACGTCATTAACAGTTCGAGAAAAACATGACCTTGTCCAATGCCAAAATATAGGTATCGACAGACTGTAGTACCGCGAAAGCACACATGTGTATAACAACAACATTATGCATGGCCTCAATTCAACAAAATCATTTATACAAATAAAGTCAACAATAAACATTTGTTTGTAAAGTATGTCAAGATTAAAACAATCTAAAAGTAAACAATATACATGTGTCTGTGCAGTATTTCAAGATTTAATAAAAATTATATAACCTGGTTCTGAATAGTTTATTTTCAAATCTCAACGACTTCACCTTCTCTCCCGTCTAAACCTTCTATTAACGTTATGCAGTATTTAGTTGGGATATCATTGTATTTATTGATGCAATTAAAATTGATTACTCTCCTGGTAAAGCAAACGAAAAATGAATACACATAATCGGATGTGAAATAACCTATTTGGTGACCGTTTTCTTGTAACTGGTAGCTTGTTCTGTATGCCATCAGTTTTCATTTGACAGCGACTTGAAAATAACGGATAATTATCAAAACGAGTTATATTACTTTTGGTCAATAACTGACGTATTGCAATAAAAACCCTGTCGTTTTCCTGCAATTGAGATATTCTAGAAAAGACACATTAGCTAACTTGTTGTGGCCATCACAAAACAATAAGTGCCACCAGCTAACTAACAGCCATCTCTTCAGGACCACATTAGTTCCGCGGTGTTGGTGCGTTTTGTTCGTACTGCTCAATTTTTTAGTTTACATTTCTGCTATTTAAGCAGCGTTTTTACTTTTCCCTATTTTAGGCACTAATTATAAGGAAAAAAAACCCATCCAATTCATTCAAAAATGGAAAGAGAAGAGAACACATTTTCAACTCTAAGAGGGTTGTAGAGGCCTTTAACCTCAAAGATGTGAAATCCAAACCTCCGGATTGCTCATGTATATCGTCAAAATACAATTTGGTCCATTTGGTCATGTTATTACTGGCCACCTTGGCATCGTTACCAATGAACAACTAGGAGAGTTGTTAGCCAAGGGACCAAAATATAGAATTCCCCAGACCATCAACTAGAAAAAGAACTTCAGGTTGATGAAGAATGCAGTTGAGGACTATGCCAGAAAATGGTTAAAGCGCAAATCAGACGAACCAGAACTGGACACTTTGTCTGAATGGATCAAAGCTATTCGATCATGCATTCAGGAACTACGATGTACTATGAGCACAAGGGTTTCTAACCCATTCAAGAACACGGAGGTTGTGAATGCTTTATCCTCTTTGCATGACAAAGATGTCGTTGTTCCAGCAGATAAAGCCTCCAATAATATTGTCTTCGTATGTAAAAACCATTATTTGCAATGTCTCACAAAAGAACTTGGAATAAACAGCACAACTGGTAATCCTACATATTCTTCAACATCATTTACAAAGAATGAAATTTTACAAAATCATAAATCTGTCCTTCTTTCATTTGGTATTAACATCAAAGAAAACGAAGAAAATCTACCGTCATTATACTTGATATCAAAACTTCACAAAACTCTGTATAAAAAACGATACATAGCTGAATCATCAAGATGTTCGACTTAATATTTTTCTAAAGTGTTGACTACTATTCTTTCTACAGTAAAAGATGGCCTTCAAAAATATTGTGATGAGATATATTCTGCCAGTGGTATCAATCAGATGTGGATTTTCAAAAATTCTAAAGATCTACTGCTAAATCTTAGATCACAATCGCAACATTAAGACCTTTGATTTTTCTACACTTTTCACTAGCATTCCCCATGCTCAATTGAAAGATCGACTTCACCATCTCATTAAACAGAGCTTTTTCTATCAAAATGGGAATCGTAGATATAAATTTCTTGTTTTGGATTATAATAATTCTTATTTTGTGAAGAACCACACTGATTCTATCAGAAATACACTGAAGATAATATTATCAAAATGCTGGACTTTTTAATCGACAATATATTTGTTGAGTTTGAAGGACTGATATTTCAAACAGACTTGTTTTGTACTCGTATGAATCAGAATTCATTAAGAACATTCTAAAAGACAAAAAGAAAAAGCACCTTGCAAAATTCTTTAATTTTACTTTCAGATATATTGATGATGTCCTGTCACTGAATAACCCATATTTCAGTCAGTACTTGCATCTCATATATCCAAGTGAACTTGAAATTAAGGATACTACTGATACAAGAAGGACTGCTTCATACCTTGATCTTTTCCTCAATATTGACACAGATGGACGATTGCACACTAAATTCTATGACAAACGGGATGATGTCAACTTCCCAATAATCAATTTTCCATTTCTCAGCAGTAACATACCCTCTGCTCCGTCGTATGATGTTTACATATCTTGTTACGACCAGAAAAATCGACTTTTAATTGTAGCCAACAAAAGACACAAATCAATGATAAAATTTAACAAGATTTATTATACACTAGTTTACAAGAAGTATTACACAAAATATAAATGTCAACTTAACTGTCAAAATATGAGTCCAATCTTTTATCTTTTCTTTATCCGGAAATCTTCACGGGAATCCACAGAATATTACGTCCAATAGGTCACAATTTAGTATGATGTTGTTAGTTAATAAAAGTGTCAATCCAACTGCTGACAATATTGATGTCTATTGATGTCTAAGTCTAAGCCTAACTTTAGGGTCTGCATACTTGTATATATACTTGTAACGGATAACGGTAGATGTTTAAATTACGCATCTTTTGTTATGATCATTCTGTAAACGTTATGTAAGTGAAATAGAAAGCTCTAATCATTCCATGAGTATCAATGATTGTTCCAGTGATTTCTAAACTGCATAGTTGTAACACAATGTGCATTATTTTGTAAACAATGTAAAAATATATAATAGGCCACACAAAACAAATTAGGCCAACTAAATAATTATGATAGTTATAATATCATAACACCTCCCCCCTTTAAAAAAGTTTGAGTGTAACAAAAACTTTACATGAATAATATGTACAAAAATGCATAGTATATACACAGTGTTTTAATAAGTTCTAGATAAAGCATCTGCTATTACATTATCTTTACCTTTGATATAATTTACAATAACATCATATTCATGTAACAATAAACTCCACCTAGTCAACCTCTGGTTCTTGTTTCTCATTTTATGTATGAAGGTGAGAGGATTATGATCAGTATAAACAAGAATAGAATGCACAGTGGGATTTAAATATACATCAAAATGTTGAAGTGCAGACAACAGTGCAAAACACTCTTTTTCAAAAGTCGAATAATTTTTCTGTTGTTCTAATTTCTTAGAAAAATATGATATCGGTTTCTCAACATTATCATCTGTCTCTTGATATAAAACAGCTCCAATTCCTACATCGCTTGTATCAACGGCAAGTTTAAATTGTTTTTCAAAGTCTGGAGTGACCAGAACTGGACTATAATTAAAAGTGATTTGCTATTTTCAAAAGCGTTTGGACAATTTTCACTCCAGATAAATTTAGAATCTTTCCGTAAAAGATGAGTCAACGGTTGAACAACAGTAGCAAAATTTGAACAGGATTTCCTGTAAAATCCAATTATGCCTAAATATCTCATAAGTTGATTCTTATTTGTAGGAGGCGGAAATTTGGTAATTGCATCCACTTTAGCCATAATAGGTTCCACCTGACCTTGGCCAACTGTGTCCCCTAAATAATCAACAATGGCCTGACAAAATTCACTTTTATCAAGATTAACAGTCAAATTTGATTCTGACAATCTATCAAAAGTATCATATAAATGTGTTGAATGTTCTTCCCAGCTATCACTACATACAATAAGATCATCAATATAAGCATAACAACAGTCTAAATCTTTTATAACATTATTGATCATTCTTTGAAATGTAGCTGGAGCACTTTTCATGCCAAATGGGATTACAGTATATTGAAATAAGCCGTCTGGTGTGACAAAAGCTGATATTTCTCGAGCTCTCTGTGTCAATGGAACTTGCCAGTAATCTTTCAATAAATCAAATTTGCTCACAAATTTTGCTTGACCAATGTTGTCAATACAATCATCTATCCTTGGAATCGGATAGGAATCAGATTTTTAAACTGAATTTACTTTTCTGAAATCAGTTACGAAACGAAAGGTTTGATCTGGTTTTGGCACAAGGAGACAAGGAGAGCTCCATTCACTCTTACTCGGCTCAATAATATCATTGTCAAGCATATATTTAATTTCTTGTCTCATAAATTCAAGTTTGAGTGGATTGAGCCGGTAAGGATGTTGCTTAATTGGAGAAGCATCGCCTACATAAACATCATGGCAAACAGCAGTGGTTTTGTTTGGCACATCTGGAAAAAGATTTTTAAAAGAAAATACCAAAGCGTTTACTTTTTTTTTCAAAAGACAGATGTGCAAGTTTTGAATCTAAATTTGAAACAATTTCTGAATTTTTCAGTCTAACTGTTTCTTTGCCATAGTTTTAGAACTAAAAGGTGGTTCAATTACATCTGGTTTGTCATGATTGTTCTCTAATTTAACCATGGCTAAAGTGGTAACTGGTTTACTCTCACATTCATTAGTACGCTCAAAATATGGTTTTAACATATTAATATGACACACTCTATTTTGTTTGCGCCGACCTGGAGCTTTTACAATATAATTCAAATCATTGATTTTACTCTATATTGTATAAGGACCACAATATTTAGCCTGTAAAGGATGTCCAGGGACTGGTAAAAATACAAGTACCTTATCACCAGGCTCAAAAACTCTGTCCCTGGCATCTTTATCATACCATATTTTTATCTTGTTCTGTCCATTTTTTAAGTTTTTCTGAGCAATTGGACAAGCAGTATACAATTTTTCTTTAAATCTAGATACATAGTCTAGAAGATTCAAGTCAGTGTGTTCAGTAAGCCATTTTTCCTTATCCAATTTCAAAGGTCCCCTTACAGTATGATCAAACACCAACTCAAAGGGACTAAAACCAAGGAATTCTTGAACAGCCTAACGGACCGCAAAAAGTAGAAAGTGAACTCCATTATCCCAGTCTCTGTCAAATTGAAGACAAAAAGTTCTAATCATCTTCTTCAATGTTTTATGAGAACTTTCTAAGGCACCTTGAGATTCTGGATGATAAGAACTTGACCTATACTGAGCAATCCCTAACTGGTACACGACTTGCTGAAATAAACCTGACATGAAGTTTGAACCCTGGTCGGACTGTATAGACTTAGAAAGTCCTATTAACGTGAAAAATTTGATAAGAGCTTTGACAATAGTAGGTGTCTTGATATTCCTAAGCTGAATAGCCTCAGGAAAGCGAGTGGATGTACACATGATCGTCAATAAATACGCATTTCCGGTCTTGGTCTTTGGTAAAGGTCCAACGCAATCAATGAGTACTCGGCTGAAAGGTTCTTCAAAGGCTGGAATAGGCAGAAGTGGTGCTGGTGGTATTTCTGGTTAGACTTACCAAAAACCTGGCATATATGGCATGATTTGCAGTATTCTGCGACATCATTTCTAAGTCTTGGCCAGTAGAAATGCTGCAAGATCTTAAGGCAAGTCTTCCTTATTCTTAAGTGTCCAGCCAAGGGGGTGTCATGGGCAAGACCAATAACTTCTTCCCTATAAACTTTAGGCACCACCACTTGGTATACCACTCTCCATTCCTCCTCTGGGGTAGCATCAGGGGGCCACCACTTACTCATTAAAATGTCGTATTGATGGTAATAGCATTCGGCCACTTTGTCTGCTTCCTCCTGTGGTTGAGCCCTCTTGCGGAGCTGAAGAACCTCAGGGTCTTTAATTTGTTCTTCGACAAATTTCCTTCGGTCTAATGAATGGCTGTTAACGTCTGGCCATGGCATAATTACATTCTTGTTAACACTAGGTGGTCTTATTAGGGCCTTTTCTGAGCTACCAGGACCTTCAATGTCGGCTAGAAAGGTCCATGTAATCAAACTGGTCTTCTTGCAAATCCTCATTTTGTTTTTTTCTAGCCATCGCCCTAGTAACAACACAAGCTGGATACAGTTCAGTATCATCGTCAGGTGATTTAACATCCACCACTGGTTCACGGGTAACAATTGGTTCAGAAACCACTTTGTTCCTAACTAGATCATTTCCTAGCAATAATGAAACACCATCAACAGGTAGATTAGGACGGACACCCACAACAACTGGTCCAGTTATCAAATCTGACTTAAGATAAATACGATGGAGGGGAACATCTATACAACCTAACTCTACACCTTGTAACAAAACGGAGGCACCAACAGACGTCTCCTCGAACAAAGGCAACACCTTTTAACAATAAATACTAAGAAGCTCCAGTGTTCCGTAAAATCTTAATAGGATGGGGAGTAGTATTATCGACAACAGAAACAAACCCATCAGACATGAAAGGTTTATAATCCTCCATGTAATCACAAAAAATGGACTTAAAAGCCTGACTCGCAGGACATTCCAACGTACTGGTAACATGGTACAAGCACTGGTCTTGGACTTATTATCTCGTTCATTCTTCTTCTGGAGTCTAAAACAATCAGCCATCAGGTGACCATTCTTCTTACAATAAGCACAAGTGAGTGACTTCTTCTCAAAAGTATCAAATTTTGGACTAGACAAATTAAAACTAGACTGACTCTTATTCTGTGCAACAGGCTTACTATCAGTACGCTCAGTGCTTTGATTTTTGTAATTTCCACTCGAAGTATTAAAATTTTAACCCTTGTAACTTCTTTTATGTGAAAGGGTATAATTATCTGAAATAACAGCTGCATCATGTAATGTCTCAACAGTTTTGTCGTCTAAATGTGTTTTTTTAAGTCTAAATGAACACATTGTTTGAACTCTTCTAATAACATCAATTGTCTTAGGTTATCAAAATTGTTATCTGTTTTCTTTGACGTAAGCTATTTATCAAATAGATCTTCTTTTTCCCTAGCAAATTCAACATAGGTTTGTGAATCAAACTTTTTATAAGATCTAAATTTCTGTCTATATGCTTCTGGTACTAGCTCATAAGCTTTTAAAACTTCCTGTTTTACCGTGTCATAATCAGAACATTTTTCTGATGAAAGTGCTTAATAAATTTCAGCGGCCTTGCCCTCAAAAATACTTTCCAGCTTCGTAGTCAAATAAGGCTTTGGCCATTTCAAATTATGAGCAATTTTCTCAAACAGCGGAAAATATTTATCGACTGTTTTTTTTTCACAAAATCTGGGAACCAAACGTATATTTTTTGCTGCATCAAAATGTTCTGATTTCAACAGGACTTTAGTGTTACTTTCTTCTTTGACCATTTCAATTTTCATTTTCTCCGTCTCTAACCTTTCCCTCATTTCAAGTTCTGCCTGTTTTAATTTAAATTCATCTTGTTTTAATTTAAATTCATCTTCTTTTTCTTTTATTTTCTCCATCGCTAATCTTTCCTTCACTTCAAGTTCTGCCTGTCTTTCTTCTTTTTCTTTTTCCAATTGTTTTAATTTAATTTCATCTTCTTCTTTCAATTGCTTTAATTTAACTTCGTTTTCCAGTTGTTCTAATTTTAGTTCATGTTCTAATTCAAGCTGTTTTAATCTGATAGCGTCAACATTTTCGGCCTTAAGTTCAAGACAGTTATGAGGACGAATTTATCCGTGTTTAAAAACCTCGCCGGATCGGCGGTTAACGAAGCTTAAAACAAAACCTTGTTATTCCATTTTCTTCTTTTTTGTTTGTTATAAATAAGAAAATAATAAGTTATAGAATTATTTCTATTAATAGCAATTGCACAAGTTCTTCGTACAGTTATTTTCCGTCACAAAATCTATCGTACTTCGGAAATGGCGGCGTTGAATACGAATTTACTTGTTACTAATGTTAGCAAAAGTTAAATTTTTGATGTGGCCACAGGCCTCGACCACGCTAAATATTGTTGCAAACTGAGTCAAAGTGTCAAACAATCAAAATACGAGTAAAATTACTTTGGTCGAGGCCTGTGGCCAATGCGAATTTGACCAGGAAGTGTTAATTTCTTTATGAATTTGGATATTTTGAGCGATCCGGTTTTATTCCGGGTATTACGTCACATTAATGACGTCACAAAAATATGATTTTATACTATAATAACAAATGACGATATACGTAGATATGTTCTAGCTATAAAATTTCCACCCTATTTCTCTTTGATTTTTTATCATCTCACAGGGCCAATATCGGCACTTCGTGGCCATACTCCTTTCCGTTACAAGTATATATACAAGTATGCAGACCCTTGTGTCAGACTTAGACATCGATAGACATCAACATTCTCAGCAGTTGGATTGACAGTTTTATTTACTAACAACATCATACTAAATTGAGACCTATTGGACGTAATATTCTGTGGATTTCCGTGAAGATTTCCGGATAAAGAAAAGATAAAAGATTGGACTCATATTTTGACAGTTAAGTCTAAATGAAATGAAACATTTTTCGTTCATATATACATACTTACCGCATATATAGTAGTCAACAATGCTCCAACTGATTTGAATTAAATATTTGATAAAAAAAAACATCTTTCAATAACAACACCCGTTTTAAATATAGCAGCATACCATAGGAGTGTAATCGATTTTATATGATTGTTGTTTACTTTATGTCCAGTGGCAAATAGAAAAGAAATAAGAAGGAGGAAATGCAAAACTTTAATTAATAATAATTGATAAATGGACAGAATGCTTATAATCTTCTAACATATTATTGAGTCAATCAAAGGAAACATAGAAGTACAATTGATCAATCTTCACACCTTTCTGTTGAATTTGAAGACTAGATGGAGTTTTTCATTTTTGAACACAATAATTGAAGTTTGTCTCTTGAAATCCTTTACATAAAAGAAATAAATTATCGGATCGATTAATGGATTTAATAGTAATAAAACATTACTTAGGGTACTCCAAAAGAATGTGGGCATTTTTCTTGTAAACATTGAAACAACAGCCAGCATTGATCTCGGCATAGTTCCCACGAGTGATACTACAATAATAATTCCTAGTGTTATTGCACTTTTCTTCATTGCATCATGTGATCTTGCGTTCCCTAACCTTAGAGTTTGATTCATTAATTGCTTTCTGACTATGCGAAAAAGTATCACTATATAAACTCCGACGAATTGAAAGGCACAAAAGTAGAATAGGTAAATCGGCAACAAGAACAAAGCTAGGAACTAAGATTGATGGAGTTCTGCACGGTTTATGTCATTTACAAGGTGCAAAGCCACTACTACTTGTATCAAAACAAAGCCGACACATACCCCTTTAGGTGACATATTTAAATGTAAATAGTTGTTATTATGTGTGAATGTTGCATTCAGACGTTCCAAACAGATAAGAAAGCACTGATAAAATGAGAAAATAAACGTTCCAGCAATGATGTGATTCAGTGCGGCACAAGAATATGCAACGGTGTCTTTTCCGTTATCATTGTCTACTATTGTTATAAAAGATAGTATTTCTAACACAATATGTTATAATAAACATAATTTTTTTTTTTTAGAAATGGCATTGAAACAGCGAATAAAAAAGGGCCTAAATGTAGTTGATATTTGGATTGGATATTTCATTTATATAAACGCAGGAGACAGTACTTAAAATATAACCACATGTACTTAACACATTCTTAGTCTACACATTGATCGTCAATCTGATGTGAGAAATCTTTGTTGTAAGGATAAAAGGAGCGATCGCACCTGCTTTTCAATAGCTGCTGTCTTATTCGGGACATTGTATAAGCTGTTTTTGTGCAAAAGCAATTCTTTTTTGTGCTTGGTAATGAGTTTTACAATCAAGGTGCATAAGCACTAGTAACCAGAATTTAGATTGATCGGCCAAAAACGTATTAACCCTATTTAAAAACGATTACTGAATGTTTAAATAAGATTAACAAAAATTAAAACCGTTTTTCAATTTATCTTAATCCCTTTCAAATCATTTTAATACCATTCAAATAGATTGCCTTGCGGTCATTTAAGTTCTTTTAAGATATGGTTAAGATACGACACACTAATTAGACACGCCCCCGTTAAACGAAATAAAACTGGAGGTAAGTCTTTTTATACTTTAAAGTGTCCGCCTTTTTGTAAGGTAAATCACTCATGCAGAAAAGCAACCCCGTTTATCTATCGCCAATCCGTTCCAAACGTTATCGATTTTAGTCAGTTGATATAACTCCAACAAATATTCAAAATTAAATTGACATTAGCTGTCAAATTCGTGTTCACCGATTTTACTCAAATTCTTATATTCGACTTATAACATACTAAAAACGCATATCCAAATTATAAATAAGTCTAAAATAACAATTTACGATGCATTGTCTCGATATATCTATAAGCATTTCGTGTGTATTTGAGTCTAGACGCCATCTAATTAACCATCAAGGTGACCTCCGAAGACTGCCGACGGTCATATAACCGATATAAACATAATCATAGATGTAAATAGATTGGGAACTCGTGCAATTGGATTTGTCTAGGTCTGTTTGATTTCATATTATAAGTTAAAAAAATATATTAATAATCGTTTTAACCTGTATAAGAATGAGTTTTTCTAGATCGAACCAGTCAACCAAATGGTTTGCCCTCGTTTCGTTTTCAATGTTTCCATTCTTTTCCATTTAATTACTGAACACGCCTAGTTCATGCGTAACCCATCTCTAGCTATAGGGATCAATTAAAGTTCACATGAATACGGATTCAATGAGGTCGAATTATTCACTTGCAAGTGAATAATTCATTAGGGATGTTTCTTTGCTTAATTAAACAAAACTGAATTAAACTGACTGTAAAAAGAGAATTATTATTACACTATTTCACTTTCATAAATAATTGAACAAAAAAATAATATATTTTTTTGTTATACCTCGTACCTAATGTCCCTTTTAAAGGAATTTATGACAAATACGAAATTATTTAAACTACCTAACTTATAGTTATCGAAACCAGATTTTTTTTAAATGCAGCAAAAAAGTAAATCAGTTAAAAATGAGATTTAAAGATAAATAATATAATTTTGATTTGTCCACATGCAGTAGCTCTAGATACGAAAGATTATTGAAAAGTGATATGAAAACAAGCGTCATCTAAGTGATTGTGGTCTCTCACAATAATTGCTAAAATAAAACGAGAAAATGAATTAGATCTCAGGTCTTAATTGCTTGATTTTGAAAGATAGTAAAAAATCAAATAGAAAGGAACGAATTAAAGCAAATTTGTTAATCTGTTACTCTTTCTGATAGTAAAATTATTATCTAAATTTCTGTTCTTGTTTAATTTGTCATTTTTTTCATTATTTTTTTTTTTGTGCGTCACATTTATGTATTCCCGTGTATTTACTTGTTCTCTTTGTCTGTTTTTCTTATTTTGTATTCGTTATTTAATTATCAATAGAGGAACAACTGTAAAAAGAACAGAAAATTTTCATTGTTTACATCATTAGGATGAAAAAATACATTTACAATTACCGACTAATAAAACAGTATTTATTTGAAAAAAAATGTTTTATTAAATAAAAACTCTGATCGTGAAAATGTTGAAATTATTGAATTTATTCCGTAAACAGTTTAGAATTGTTGAACGCTAATTTACTTTCAAATCTGTTAAATAGGAAAAGAAGATGTGGTATGATAACAACTATAGGTCTGAGTGCCATTTTCTCACTCAATATGAAATCTAAGCTCTCTCATCCTCTCAAGAAAACATCATCTGCTGTAATGATCGAAATAGATTACTTACATAATAATAAATAATTTCAAAGTAATGCAAAAACAAATTGTAATATGAAATCAACACAGTTTTAACATGTTAACGAATATAACGAATATAACAAACACCAGTAACACGTGTTTTAGAAAGTAGTTCATCGTTATTATATTAATTATTCCAAATTCTGTTTGTACAAAGGAAAACATTTTTTTTTCTATAAATAAACGAAACAAAAACAATGCATATAACAAACAGAAACGCAAATCTATATTTAGAATCTAAAAGCCAACTAAGTTCGTTTAAGATCTGCTTGATTCATGTACTTGTACACAACTAAATATTCTCATACAAAATCATAAACAAATTGATCAAGAAACGTTGAAATCGTAATTAAATAAAACGTTAAGCTAGTTTTATGCTGATATGCATTTCAATTCTTTTAATTTTATCATGATGAATAATTTAATCGCATGCATTAAATGATACCTCAAAAACAGCATACGTACCAACCGTCCCTGATACGTAACAAATCGGGGAAACCTCTATTACACAATTACATAATGCAGGTTCATGCATCGCTTCACTGCTGAGCGTATCAGAGTACACGGCCGGTTAGGTGTAATATATATCATGTTTACATTTTTTGTCTCGAGTTTGACAGTAATATACTAGTCATTTTTAAACACATATGTGTAAAACTATACAATTTTTAATACAGATAGAAAGTTTAGGAACTATAGATAGTCACAATTTAAATATATTGAAAATAAGAGAGAAACCTCCAGAACCAATCTGATTTAAATTCAGATCTATATCTAACTTGCTTTGCTTCATCGAAATTATGAACATAGTAGAATCACCGATTTATGTTTCAATTAGATTGTTCTAGAACAGTTTAAGAAATTCGTCATCACAATTGTTATTTGTATTGTATAATAGTGTGAATCGTTGAAATGGCACATGAAATTCCGACTAAGCGTAAATATCTTGTAAAAAGTAGGGTTCTATTCATACCTATTGTCAATTTCCTGTTCCGATATGCATGTGATATATGCCACTGGAAATTAAAATTCCATTCCATCATCACTATCATCTTCGTCAAATATTGCTGTTTTTTTTTAATGTACATATATACACTCCAAGCTACCCCTAGTCTATCTCATTTATATAAAGGTTGTATATACAAGATAGATATTTAATGCAGAGGGAATTCTAAAGATGAAAGTCCAATAGGCTGACATATTCGCTAATGCTTCGAATTATATACAAACAGAGCATATAAAATAACTTTCATATGCCGAATTCCTGACTTCAGTGGTTCATTTGTGAAATAGAAGAAAAGAGAACACTCAGTATCAGAGTGAATGTACCATCTCGATCAAGCTTCATAAATTTATAACAGAATATTCAATATTTACAACTTTTATAGAATAAAAAGATATGGGCTATGATTGCCAATGAGATAAACTGTGCAACAGATGCAACATAGACCAAATTAGCCCAATTTTATCTATTGTGTGACAGAACAACTGAAGCCGTTATTCCACTGAAGTGCACGTCGGTTACATCTGTTAAACCACGTATGTGCATGGAACCCACATCGCCAACTAAGTTTAAAGAGTACACAACAACCCTATTTTTATATGCATTATATGCTCGGGAATATATGTCTTACTATTTTGCATGTATTATTAGCGAATGCTATATTTTAACTCTAGTCCTAACCAAAATCAAACAAGCTAAATTTCGGATTAAATGATCATACAAGTACGGAGGGTAGGATTTATAATTCGGGTAGGCTTCTACTGTCTTCGTGTTATACACATAGTGTTTTAGTAAGTAGTCTCAGATAATACACACCGATCTAACGTAATTAAAATGGTTGCCAAAAATTATGGTTAAAGAAAAACTTGCAATTATTTTTCGTACATTGTCAGTAAATAATATTTGTGCAACAAATACTTCTGGAAACATCTCAACTAACAAGTAATACAATTAAATTGAAAATGTATATGACAATAGAAATGTTTAATTCGTCATGGAAACGTAACACGTGTGATCGTTTTCATTCTTCTTAGTAGAGGTTTCCCAATTTGCTACCTTAACAACCGGGACGTGTTTTTTTTCTTCGGAAGTGAGCCAGAAGAGGTCCATTTCAGTTTTTTTTTTTTTTTAGCATTGGGAAGATTTTCTGTCTCTCTTCTATCTCTTCCTTTTGAATAGGTAGATTAGATGACAGAGGCATATAACAAACATGGCGTCTTTTAGTTTAAATGACATTAATAAATTGATGAATGCAGAGAAAATAGAAAGTGAGCAGTGTATTAAAGGTTTTTATGGTATGACAGTCTTAGTAGGACATCCCTGTAGTGACGATAAGCTGGATAAATATAAGAACTACACGGACAATAACAGTAAGGGGACGATTATTTGATATTATGGGGAGGGGAAGGGGGCAGAAGGAATTTTTTCAGATATATTATTTATTTTAATCTGTCGCTACGCATGCCTATTTTTCAGCTCTTACCACCATATTCATATTAAAAATCCTCCTGTCCCCCACCCACCCCCCAAAAATAAATATCAAATGGTTTTCCCCTTATTTAACACGAGTTTTAATTGATTGATTAGTGGTTGCTTATTTTTAACGTCCAGTGACAAATATGTCATGCATGTTCAGGAAAACATAAGTTTAAGTCAGGTATATAATATAAAAATAAGAAGATTTGGTATAAATGCCAATGAGGTAACTATCCTTCGGAGTTCAAATGAAGTGAATGTAAGCAATTATAGGCAACTGTACGTCCTTCAACAATGACAAAAACCCATACCGTATAGTCGGCTATAAAAGGCCCCAACATGAAAAATGTGAAACAATTCACACGAAAAACTAACAGCCTATACAACAAAACAATTTACAAAAAAATCAAACTTGAGTCGACAGGCATGAACCAATGACAACCACTGGCTCGCACCGAACAGTAAGCTATCAAGGGCCAAAAAATGACTAATGTAAAACAATTCAAACAGACAAACCAACGGTCTAATCTATATAAAAAACGAGAAACGAGAAACACCTATGAACTACACCAACAAACGACAACCACTGAACAACAGGCTCCTGACTTAGGACAGGTGCATAAAAATGCAGCGGGTTCAAACGTTTTAACAGGCGCCAACCTTCAACTAACCAGAGACAGTCGTGTAACATCACAACATAAAAAGCCACACTATAAAATATCAATTGAAATGGCTTAACTCGATCAAAAAGACATTAAAATAAAAACAAGTAAACATACACTGAACGAATAAGTTTGATCTATGACACAATATAAATACATTCTTTAAACGTAGGTGTCTAAATAACATAGACGTTACAGGTAGTAATAAAGAAATATGTAGGAACAGTGTCAAAAAGACAACTCTAACCTGGACAAAATGGCGTTAAATAAAACAATGTACACAGATAAATTTAAATATAATAATTTTGTTGTTAAACATGTTTTTTATAAGCGCTTAACCCTCCCCTAAACTGGGACAGTGGTGTAACCGTACAACATAACAATAAACTGTAAAAATCAGTTGCAATTGGCACGAGACACAAAAACAACTAACATTGAGACAATAGACACAAAGCAACAAAATAAGAGTATTTGCATGCAGTTACTGAATGCTTGTTCAAAGCCAATTACAACTAACAAATTAATCATGTTCTCCCAGACTAAAGTATCAATCAGTACATAATCAACGGATGTATTCATAAACAGTCTGGGAAACGCCATGACCTTGTATACCTTGTATACATATACAATTAAGGTTCTCGAAAAGTGATGGTCCGAAGGTTTTGACCATCGAAATTTTACAAGGACCGGCACAATTTTGGCATTTTGCAATAGAAATAATAGTTAGGACCAACAAATTTTCTTCAAGGACCACCAGGGAAAAAAAGATTTTGAGAACTCTGCGATATCTTTAATATACAAAAATAATACAGTTTAGTTACTTTAAAAAAATGGACAGACAAGATGTCCTTTTTGATCATATACCAGACTAACATTGATAAATTCTTGTACAGTTAACGATCATTCCTAAAAATCAAATGGTCGTAGATTTGTTTAGCTAAATGAAGTTAGGAAAGCATAAAGAAAAAAAGTCATGAACACAGCGATTTCTTATAATTATATCAATGCCAAAAACAGAGAATAAAATTGAGAATGGAAATGTGTCAAAAACAACCTGACCAAAGAGCAAAAAATACAGTCGTGTCTAACGAATAAACTGACGTAACTAAATTTTCTAATAAATCTCCGTAAACCTCATTTATGTCATCTAACATAATAAATTCTGCTATATTCGACTGCAAATTGCATTTATATTAACTGCTTCTTCTACAGAATATCTCCAGAAAAGGTCCAGATTCATTTTTTGGACTCTTCACCAGGAGACATTCTGGAGTTGTAAAGTAGAGACAAATAAAACACGCCCCCGTAGTACAAATGGGAGCCGTCATTGAACTTTTGAAAATAATTGATATATACACTTAGTATCAACGTATGTTTTACATGATGAATCATAATCAAAAGTATTTGGAGGATTTTTAGCTGCAACTTGGTATTGATTTCACGTGGATATTATTCGTATTTATGCATCTTATATCTGATTTTCGCCTGTTATATTATAATAGCAGTATAAATTACATATGTTGATATTAAAGGGGTAGGTTTTTTGAAAACATGAAAAAATAAGAGCCACCTTAACATGCAAAATTAACCCCCTTAATAAGGTATTAATGATGAAATAGTGTAAAACGAATCTCGCAGGTATTAACCGACCGTGCAAGACCCACATGGTTAGTCAAGGTTATCCCCCCTTTTTTTTCTTTATTTAATAAAAAAAAGACCCTCGTCATCGACGTACGAGGCTTTTGACTAATAAATAAAATACCGAATGTACAAGTGGAAATATAGAAATTAAAAATATGGTCCGATATTGACATTATACCATAAAACACATTATTAATTCATCGCGTTAATTAAATATTAATTGTCACTTATTTACGTAGTTCAAATTTTAAAATATTTATTATCTTTACCATTCTTATATTTTTCTGCGTTTTCACAAAAATTCTCTTACACATGTATGATAAATTTTACCAATAATAAGAATACAAAGACAGCATCAAATTATAAGATAGGCTAATCAATTATTATAGAACATGAGTATCAGATGGATGGCTGCTTAACGTCCAGCGGGAAATTAAATGCATATTCAGAACGAGAACATGTTTATGTGATATGAATATTAAACCCTGTTTTGCACTAGACCGACACGCTGAGTCGGATTTTTAACGTTCTAGTTCCCAAGTCAACAGTCCATACGAAGACATCAGATGCGGGTTCATGATTTTGAAAAAGTGGGAGGAGGGCCCCAAACTGGGCAACGTTTGTAGAGGAACAGGTAAAAAATCTTCATTAACCATAAAAGTAGATCCCTTAGGGGGGCTCAGGCACCTTTAATCCGCCTCTGGACATGTCACCCTACCCGGACACCTTATTCTGACTCCGAACTGACCAGTCTTTGCTCTTACTCCTTAATGCTGCGTGCTCAGCAGAGACGCAGTAAATACCACTTTTAAAGTTTCTATATTGACCCAACAGGGGATCGTACCCATGACCTCCTTTAATACCTCACGCTCGTCATGCTTGGTCGCGGAGAAATGACACTTGCACACAGATGAAAGACTTGCCGACAATATCGGCGTGTACCTACCAATCTGTTTAAGTCCGTTCGAGTTCTATAAATGTTTCTATAAACCTATATAACAATTGTCGTCACAACCCAAGCTCAGCAACATGTGTCTTAATATTTAAATGATTATAACAAAAATTAAAAAGACAATACACAAATTTGTTTTCCAATTTCACATAGAAATACACATTTTGACACTGAAAATGGTTCTGGAAAACTTTTTTGTTTCGATCCTACCACAGATAATGCTTCTAAGTACATTTTTTTAAATTTTAATTAAAAAAAAAAGAATATACATTATCAAGGATTTGTATAGTTATTATACAAATCCTTGACATTATTGATACGTTTCATGAACAACAACTAGTACTGTATGTTTAAAAATTTTTATCGGCGTCCTATCCCTAATTTTAGACATGTTAGAGTTTGACTGAAAGAAACAGTATTTCGATGTTTTAACAACAACTTTTTTTTTAATTAATAGATGAATATCTGCACAAAATGCACGATAACTGTACAAATTTTCGTCTATATTTTTGTTGTCATAATGACTAAAGGACACAAACGGACAGACAAATGACCCTTGGCCGAGTGCGTTGAGTTTCATTTAAACGTAACAGTCTACAAGGATATAGGTCACCTTACATATATAGACAAATTTGGAAATCCGAGACAACACCTTAATGTCGCTTTCTTAACGTAGAAGTAGCAAACATAAATTTTAAAGTCTGATTTAACTAGACCGGAGATTCAACAAACGACCTTCCACACTTCAGGCAGATTTTTACGATTTGACAAAGCTAACAAGATATATATTTAAAGTCAGCAAAAGAATCCGAATGACAAAAAAGAAATAGCATATTAGGTCCTGGAGTCCTTATAGTGGACAGTATTACTGGCACATTTTTTTCATACACCTTCCTAAGTGATTTGGTCCAGTTGAAAAAGATAAACAATTGGTATGTCTGAAGCTGTCAAACAAAATTCAAGACCCTTTTAACAAAGAATTGTCCATATCCTGAGTGAGAGACAATAAAGTTTTTCATAATTTTGATATTATTTGCCCAAAAAGCAGTACAACACAGAGACGGATCCAGGATTTTTGAAGGGGGCGTAATTCCATAAAAGTGAAAATATACAGCAGAGCCAAGCGAATCGATTTTTTTTAACGATTTTCTGCTAAAAAAAATCCAATAAAACGGGGAAGGGGCGTACACCCTCTACTCTCCCATTGAATCCGACACTGCAACACACTGCAAAAATGTTAAGGAGAAAGCTCAGGTGCGCTTTTTTAAATTTACATTTAGTGTCTGAAAGAAATGTACTATGAATTAACTGTGTTCCCGGGAAAGATCATATATAAATATATATAAATATCAATAAAATACTAGGCAAAAAAGTTAACAAGAAGTAAATTCAATAAACGAACCAAGGGTTTTAGATACAATATACAAATCCTTGACGGAAGATGCATACAAAATCTTCTTTTCGTCTTTTTTATTCACCAAGCTGTTCGTTATTAACGCACGCAACAGTTTGAGAAATAAATAACGGTAACGAAAATCACGTGTGTTAAACATTGTCTAAGCCTAAGGATATCAATTTAGATTCAACTTCCTAATCTCCAATCCACAGACACGCCATCCCCCTATATTGTAAATTTTAATAGTACACGAATTACCCATAAGCTTGGCATTTACCTGTTGTTGACACTCGTTAGAAAATGTAAATGTAAATTTCGAATTGTTTTGAGATCATTAAACAATATAGAAAAAAATACTATTTTTCACACTAGTCACAAATGCCAAAAAAAAATCAATTTTTATCTTTTAATAAGTTGGGTTTTTTTTATTTATTTACAAGTACATCGCAAGATCAGCAACAGGGTATGCGATGAAATAATCAAGACATGAGTTGAAAATATGTTTACAGTTTGTTATCAATCTCAACAAAAAGAGCAGATGCTATAGTGAAAAGGGTAAATTACATACTTGTTTAAAATTTAAAGAAATTTTCAGAAGGGAGGCTTATCTAATGTCGTGAAGAAATTTGATACTAGTAAACACCTTATGTAATTGATAAGAGTTCATAAATTATCTATTGAGCAGAGTCGTTAGAAAAAGATTGACAAATGTATAAGAATTTGTATATTTTGTAAATTCAATTGAACATGAAATTCATTTTCTTATGGAATGTCCAGAATTCGAAAAGCAACGACAAGTTATGTTATATTCTGCTTTAAAAGTATGCATTGTATCAGTTTAAAAAAAACTAGATACAGAGCTATTATATTTCGTTTCCTTCATCATGTTAATATGAAAAATAGGCATCACCGTGGCTATGATTTGTTAATATAAAATGTTTTACAATCATGACAATATGAAAACAACAGCTATAGACTTAACTTCATTTTATCATTGGCTTTATCACCATTTATTGTTTCTATACGTTTGTCTATAATAAATGATCATTATCTGTTACATGCCTTTAATTTCTTAATCGAGGATTGGTTTAATAAAGTATTCGTATGGTCAAGAAAACAAACTTTGTGAAACAATACTTTACAATATATTGCTTCTTTTATTTGCGATCGATACGACGGACATGTAGAACAATTTTAATTACAAATCACAACAGTACACTTTATACACTTCACACACAGTCGAAGTATTCGAGATTAAACTCTGTAAACACTTAAATTACAAAAAAAAACAGGATATGTCGTATGTCATATCTTAAATGATAATGTTTCTTTTATTTATTATTTGAAAAAATAAGTCCTGGTAAAAGTTTACAACTGTAGTACCATCGAAACCATTTTCAGTTTGACTTATTTTGTAATAATTCTATTGTTGCCCTCTTTTTTTTTTTCGTTATTTGTGTTGTTGAGTAGCTGTGTCCGTAGCGTATCTATCACATCTCTTTTTATTCATATAGTGTATTCGTATATGTACGTGACTGTAATATCGTCATTAAAATCGCGTCATTCACACAGTACTTTACATTTCGTTTTTATTATTTTTATTTTGACATGATTAATATATATATACAAATAAGAAGATGTGGTATGATTGACAATTTCGAATATTTATAGTACAATCTCGGTGTTGTCATGATCACAAAACTTTTCAATCTATGCGACATTGATTTCTCTCCCCCCCCCCCCCCCCCCCCCCCCTCCAAAAAAAATTAAAATGTATAACTATTTCTAAGCCCCTGTCCCAAATCGCGACATTCGTTATTAATGGGATAGGTAATATTTGCTCGATCTTTAAAGTCAGACTGTTTATAACTTTTCTAAAGGCGGGCAATTTAGAGCTTTGCACATTTTCTATTGTTGAAGCTAAAATGTATTAGTCCCAGGTGAACTGTTATAGTAGGTTCCGGGGAATGGATGTATTTGCTGAATACAGCGATTTACCTTGTTTGCACGATATTTCTAAAACACAATCGTATTTTACCACGCCTATTTTATGTAAGTTCCAATGTGAATGTACTTTTTGCACCAGTGACAAATATTACAACTTTAACGGAGATTTCAAAGTAAATTAATTTGTTAATGTACTTACAACTTTCAACATGACTAGAATGTTTACGGAATAAATTCAACAATTTCAACATTTTCACAATCATATTTTTATCTAATAAAAAATGTTTTTTTTTTTTATAAATACTTATAACATCAATAGGCCGTACGGTTGGTTATTAGGTATATTATAGTTGTCTCATTGGCAATAATACCAAATCTCCTTATTTCTATACGGTTTTAATTGTCGGGATTTGTTAAAGTATTTTTGTTAAACCTGAAAGATAAGATGCATTGATTGGAATGAAGTAAACAATGAAAACTTTCTGTTCCTTTTACAGTTGTTCCTCTATTGATAATTAAATAACGAATACAAAACAGACAAAGAGAACAAGTAAATATACGGGAATACATAATTGTGACGCACAAAAAAGTCAAATTAAACAAGAACAGAGATTTAAATAATAATTTTATCATCAGAAAGAGAAACAGATTGACATATTTGCTTTTTCTATTTGATTTTTTAAAATCCCAAGACGTGCTATTAAGACCTTCTAATTCACTTTCTCGTTTATTTTTAGCAATTATTGTGAGAAACCAAAATTACTTAGATGACGCTAGTTTTCATATCACTTATCAACAATCTTTCTTATCTAGAGCTACATGTACTGCATGTGGACAAATTAAAATTATATTATTTATTTTTAACTGATTTACTGTTTTGCTGTATTTTAAAAATCAAGTTTTAATAACTATAACTTATAGTATAAGTTAGTTAGTTTACACATGTTTGTATTTGTCATTAATTCCTGTTAATTGTGTATATTTGTTGGAGTTATATCATTTGACTAAAATCGATAACGTTTGGAACGGATTGACGATAGATAAACGGGGTTTCTTTTCTGCTTGAGTGATTTACCTTACAAAAAGGCGGACACTTTAAAGTTTAAAAGGACTTATTGCCTGTTTGATTTCGTTTAACGGGGGCGTGGCTAATTAGTTTGACGAAGCTTAACCATATCTTAAGATAACTTAAATGCCCGCAAGGGAATCTATTTGACTGGTATTAAAATGATTTGAAATGGATTAAAATAAATTGAAAAACGGTTTTAATTGTTGTTAATCTTATTCAAATATTCAGTAATCATTTTTAAATAGGTTTAAAACCTTTTTGACCAATCAGTCTAAATTCTGGTTACTAGTGAAGTTGCTTACTTTAGAATATAGCAAAGTACTCTCGACCAATGAAATTGTAGGATTAGATGCCTCTTAATTGTGAAGAATGAATGTAAATCATGTTCTTAGTAAGGGATTATCCTATTATTTGGGTCTATTTACAGTTCAAAACAAAGAGTTTCTATAAATGAGTTACAACTGCCGCAAAGCACATTTATCAGATTGAAAGGATTTATCACACAGTGATTGAATCTGACTAAAAGTTGAATTGTGAAACAAACAAAAATCTCAAAATAAGTTGAAGTTTACTGGTGCAGTAAAATTGGTACCGTGAATGTTATTATGAAAATATCAATAACTTCAAATTACTTTAAAATTAAACAATACAAAAGCAATGCAAAAAAAGAAAGAAAGAAAAAAAAAACTTTCAGATAAAATATAACCTAAATCTTTAGCTTTCCAAAACTTTGATTACTTGATCAGCGGTTGGGGAAAATAGTTATTTCCAATACATGTATTCCGATAAAAAAAAACAGGAATTTAATTTTGAACATATTAAAAACTTTTAAGGGCACTATTTTTGAACATTTCCCTGACATAATGAAACTGTATTTGATGTAAAAAGCCGGACCAAAATATTTGCTGTGAAATAAAATTTAGTTGTAACTCAAATGTATTAATTGGTTTAAACTGTAAATAAAAAAGGATAATTCCTCACTAAAATATTACATGATTTACATTCATACTCACAATCAGGAAACATACAATTCCTACCTTTTCTTTCTACTGTTGTGTCACCTAATATCTATAACGCATTTTTTTTTAAAATATTTCCCAAATGATAAGAAAGTCCTCACTTCACTAAAACTAATCTATAAATGACATGCCGAAAAAGGAAGTCATGCATCAATTATAAACATTGCACTGACAATGAAACTAATTCTTGAATAGATCATTTGAGCCTTGAGCACTTTACAATATTCTAAGTTTGTAAGAAAATGATAATCCCTTACTTCATGATAAGTACTCGCTAACGCTCGTACTTATTCATGAATAAATGGATTATCATTCTCTTCATATACGAAATGAATACTTTTTGCGTGTGCCAAGAACAAACTAAAACAATCAAGTGTTTGTTAAACTTTGCCTATTATATTTCGTACAATTTTGTTAAGTGTACACTATAGTGAGTGGATATATTACTTTTTGGGAATTCGATTGCCCTATTAAAGTACAATTAAACAGATTTCATTGCACTACGACTGAATTCTCAACGTTGACATATTTTGCAATGTTTCAGGAATTTATTTTCTTTGATTTAAGGATGTTCGCTCCTTTTGTTTTTAATTTTTTGTCAGATATTCGGAATCCTCTGGTTTTATCAATGTAGTGTCATTAAAAAAATTTGCCCGCTAACCCCTACTTTTCGTATTTTTATTACATATGTTTAAAAAGCAATATTTGAAAATCTTGTAAAATCCTTGTTATTTTTTTCATAATATTTGAAAAAAAAGGATCCAATGTTAATTTAATGAAAAATCTAGAGAGAACTACTGCCCGCCAAATTTTCAAAGGCTTATATCTTGAAAACAAGCACACGGACCCTTCATTTTTTCTGCTTTTCTAGTTCCTTTATTCATATACTTTCAATTTATAACAGTCTTTTAAATATCTTGTTATTTTGAAACAGAGTAGCGAACATCCTTAATGTATAATTTGTTTAGCACAATATGTTTAATCAATGCAAATTTTGTGGTTGATCTCTTTACTTTAATTGACTTTGAAGCCAAAACGTTAGGTTCGTTTAAATTGCCAGGTTAAGTTTTGAAAAATAATTCCAATAGAAAAATATACGTTTTCTTAATAATAGAAAATCTTGTCAACTAGTACAAGATTTAGAGTTTATAATCTAGAGTGTTGATATCTCTACCAAAAAGACACTTTCTTTAAAAATTCGTATGTTGATTACAACAATAAATTGAACTTGACATACATGTTCATTTGAGATTTATCAGGCATCTATTTAGGCCATTCATTTGTATGAAACATAGATGGACTAACTAATTCAATCTATCGGTAAGTTAGGAATTGGGAATACTTGTGTTAAGGAGAGGTCAAATGTGTTTATACACAAAGAGTCAAGGGTCTTTGAAGATAGATGTAGCATGATTGTTCATAGACCCATTCAGTTTTTTTTTAATTCAAATTAATATCAACGCCTTCACAGCCTAAACCCATTCGGAAAGAGTATCTATGTCATCATTTCTGTGTTAACTCATTCGGAAAGAGTATCTACGGCATCATTTCTGTGTTAACCCATTCGGAAAGAGTATATACGTCATCATTTCTGTGTTATCCCCTTGCTTGGCGTTAGTATTTTAAAGTTGTGTTTACAATTTATGGATTAAGGCTCATATTATTCGGCACTTTGGTTAACACATTTTGCAGTAAAGTGTTGTTGACAATCCAACTGAAAAAAATACATATGTGGTATGATTGCAGATGAAACAATAACCAGTGACTAAAGAACATGAATGTAAACAACTATAGGTCCCCGTACAACACTCTATGGGCACAACGTAAACTGTACAGTAATCTATAAAAAGCCCAGGCATGACAAATTATAAAACAAATTACAAAATGGCTAAACACATGTAACGGTAGCTAATGCTTTGTAACATGTCACCTCACCTATCCTCTTCATATCGGTCGTCATTTAAGGCCCTGATGTAACATGTATGTATACATAATCGTATAACTTATGAATGATATATGTCTACCTACCGAACATAGAATGACAGAAAAATAGCAACAACAAAACATTAAACACAAAGAGAGCAATGGAGACTTCATTATCTGTGTTCTGTATTTCAAAAAAGCAAACTGTCAGAAAAATATCTCCACAAATTAATTGATAAACATTTCAACTACGCCAGAAAATGTCTTTTTCAAGAACAAGAGTTAAAGATGAGAATTCAGTCAAGCTACTAGGCATTGAAGCACCATCTTCAAAAATAGACGTCTGTTTTGTTTTTAAGTTCTAAATCACTACATTATTTGTTATACGTCCATCCATTCCTCCTAAGAAGTAGTAGCTATTTCCCTCTGGCGGAAACTTAGTGAAGGACTGATCTACAAACTGTATCTTCTCTTCATTGGGATAAACACTTCCAAATCTTTTGAAATATGATATAATTGAAAAACTCTTCAATTTTTTTTACTAAGAATGAAAACGTTATCGTCACAACCAAACACCTTCGATTCTGTTAACTGAATTCCGAGGTCATTATGTTTAAATATATAGCAGGTCTTAAGATGTGTATCATAACATTGCACGCATGTGTTGGTATCATACTCTTCAGTATCTACAGTTTCTCCACCAAAGATGTAAATCTTCTCATCATCTACCACAACTTGTCCATCCACAATAGGATGTAAAAGTTTACCATATCTAGTCCAATTGCCTCCGCCCGTATCACCATGGGAACTTCCAGCATTATCATTGTCGTCATTATCAGACCAGTTTTCATTTTGTATGGTGGATATATCTTCATCTACTAGTATGTTCCATTCTTCATCAAAATGATTGGTAGTTTTGCTGTTTTCAAACATTGTTTTTCAGCATCTCTCGGAGAATTGATCTCCCATGTGAAAAGCATCAATTGTCTTGAAATTTTTTTGCGCCAAAAAGTCTGATGAGTGTGAATAATTGTAAGCCATCCCGCCAAAGATATATACACAATTTTTATTACTATCATACTGTGCCCTAATAAGTCATGATTCGGATGTGGTTATTCTATCTATTTATCATTAATTCCATTATATCTATAGAAACAATCATGTTCATATCCACCTGAGTATAGAATATTTGATAAGCCATAACTATATTCCGATTTACGTTTGTAATTGATATATAAGTCACATTGCACTATCTGCTAAAGAATGCATAGCCACGTTTTTGGTGCCATTTCTGTTCTAAATGCGGTCGTTTTTTACGTTTTCGTTTGATTTTTTCATCCATCGTTGGAAATTCATTGTGCCTAATTAAATGTACATATAAAAACAAGGAGATACAAAAATAAAGGACTATATATGATGTAAACAACTATAGATACAAATGAGGTTACAGGCTGATGTTAAGTTGTTGAAATTTGTTTTGTACTCCTTTTCTTGTTCTGTAATTAAAAAAAAAAATACCGTCTTAGATGCATATTAATGATGTCTTTTTAGGGGCTCCTAGACAACTATACGGTATATTGGAGAACGATGCATTATATTATTTTAGAACCAAAGTCATACTGCTTTCTAAGTACAATAGAACGAACAAAAAGAAAAGCAATTTAATTAAAATACCAACAAGTAGTGGAATAAGCACATAATTTATTTCTTAGATATATTTTCAGATATAAATGCCAAATCAAGTGTTTACCTATGTAAAAGAACTACGCAATAGACATAATTCTATACTTTGGTATTATTTCCTTAAAGCCATTATTGAAATCTCGTTTTATTATTGAGAACGACATTTTGAGACTTTTCGCAGAAGAGAAAGTAACACCTAGCATTCAAGTAAAATATGTTCTTGATTTGTCCCGCGTTTGCACCGTTTTTATTGTATCTGTCTTTTACTTTTTTTTAAGATTTTTTGGCTAAAGCATAATGAATTGTTCGATTTCTGTACCCCTTTAAGTCTGTGATACATGAAAATTAGAAATTTTATTGTTGATATTTGAACTTTAGTCATATGTATCTGTATCAAATTTGTTCACAATATAAACACTTTGTACTGATGTGTAGTCTGATTGATAAAATGACTGAACAGAATGAGTTTGATATTAAAAATTGCATCAAACTGTTTCAAATGCTTAGTTGATGGTTGTGCTTTTTTTTGTTTATGTGTGATTGTGGACATGTTGTGTCTATTGTAATCAAACAAAAAAAAACAAGTACGCTAAAATTAACAAATGTGTACGTTTGCTCCGTGTTGCCGGTCTCAATGTGTTTTTGAAATGAATAAGAGAAATAAAAAGCGCTTCTCCTTTACTCTTTTTGTGTCAAGTTCTTTTGCTTTTACGAAGTTTGTGTCATGCATTAATGAATGCACCGTATTCTTTCTTTTTGATTAACACTAAACTTACTCATTATTACAAATGATTCATTGAAATATATTTGAAGATACAAGTAATTGTATGTATATGAAATATTCATCATATTTTACCCTTTTCCGGAATGTAGCAAAGTGGTACTTCTGGAAAAAGTCATATATTATTCATTATATGACATATCATTTTCAGAGAGGTGATTTTCGGTTTGAATCCGTATCAAACTCAGAAGCATTCTTTTGTTAGCCAACAAAAGTATCTATGAATTGAATAATGATTCCTGCTTTGCACAGTGCGGACCATTTTTATTTCAAGATAAAGTTATTTTAGAAAATGAAAGAAGTTCGTGTATGTTTTTTCGATTAAAATGTAAAAATACGTTCTATTTCAAAATGTCAAAGAACAGTTTGTTATTGACTGACTTGGAAAAGATTTTTAAGTATCAGAATCATTTATAATATGGTATATTTAACAATTTCGTAAAGGTATATACCAATAGATATACAAATAAATGAAAATAAAAAATAAATAAATAAATAAATAACGAATAAATAGGAAGAATTGCAAACTTTTAACTGTAAAACTCTTGTCAAATTGACACAATGCGTATATCTTTCCACAAATCATTGAGTCAACCAAATGAATCAAGAGGTGAAACTGCTCCGTGTTGAGACCTTTGTGTTGAATCTGATGCAGGATAAAAAGTGAAACTGTAGTTACAACCTGGATATTTGATGTTTAACAAATAACAATTTAAATTCGTCTCTGAATTTCATGAAGACATAAATTTTCCAATCTCCCAGCGGATTAAAAAGCAGAAAATTATGTGGAGAGCAAGCCAACGCAATTTCAATGTTGTTGGTTCTGTAAACTAACGACGACCACTAACCCTGCTGTCTGCACTTTTGAATGTTATCTAACTATGCGAAAGACTACTAAACATTTTTATTGACGTCTTTGTCAGATTTATTTTTATGTCTTTTTCTAAATCTTTTAACTCAGTTGTGTTGTTTGTCTGTGATGTATATTTACACAGTTTTGGATGCTGGATCCTAATTATTATCACGTTAACAAATTATGTCTTGTCCTTTTATAAATTGTATCAGGAGAAAAAAGCCATCGTGTCACATGTCTTAGTTTATATATAGACAAACATACAGAAGAGAAAACTTTCTTAGTTTTATTTGCAGGAGAGAATATGTCAGATCATACCATTCTTGTTACGTTACAGCACTATTTGCAAAGCAGAGCTTTGCAGTTAGAGTCGATGCTTTGCAAATTATACAGCAACTAAACTTCAAAACCTAAAAGTTAGAGATATAATTATGACGGTATTAAGAAAATCAAACGGGAACAATTTGACAGCTGATCAACTAAAACAACCAATTGGTGTAGACAGTATAGTAAGACTTGATGAAGGATTCAACATTTAACTCTCAGATCTTCCCAATATACTTTTAAAACAAACAACGTGAACTTTTTGCAATGAATAAATCAAATTTACCAACATTTGTTTTTACTTTTGCAGCTGCTAAAACTAAATTGAATTATTCACTTCTCCGTTTGGCTTTAAAATTACACGAAGGACCACAGTGCCGAGAAAGCATATGAAATGGATACAAACAAGTCAACTTATTTAGAACGATTCAGTTACTTGTGTAAGACTTGTGCATTATCGTACAGATTTGTTTTTGTATAATATTTATTTTAATTCTTCAAAGCCTGATTAGTCAGGTAGGATACTATGTCGCATGTGCTGAATGAAAACAGCATAGCTCACAGCATTTACATAGTGACTTACACTCTTTTTTATTAAAAGAATATCCTGTTTTTGGCAGCTTCGTAAAGGAAAAAAAAAGATCAAATCAATTGACAAATATATTTCCTGTCCATCTATATCCTTGTCAAATAAGTTACAAGATTTTTTAAAGTAACAGATCCCGCTCATACTGCAAGGTAATCTAACATATATCTCGATGTGCCCTATAGTTGTCTAACTGTTTGTATTGTTTGTTACACGCTTCAGCGTAATTGTCGAGCTTAATTATGAGAGTACATGTTTGATTTATTTTCCTGATTCATTTCATTGATGTTACATGACGTGATCGTCAGCTGATTGCAAAGAATTCCGCTCAAAACGGTGCTAGGGGCCGTCTTTAACTTGCTGTGAGGTGAGAGTTTGTTTGCTCCGTGTTGAATTGCTCACTGTAACTTTGACATATTTGAGATGAAGAACAACAATAAAGGCGCTGTTGTTTTTCTTTGTGTGTTTTTTTATGGATACTCCATATCCTTTCTTTTCTATGAAATCTGAAAAATTAAAAAATAAAAGACTATATTTGTTTCCATTCGTTTGATGTGATTAAGCTTTTGATTGTGCCTTTTGATAAGAGACTTTCCGTTTCTAATTTTCCTTTGAGTTCGGAATTTTCGTTATTTTACTTTTTTTATGTCGAAGTTGCAGAATCCTAACCCCATTTGTACAATGGATTCGTGTACCACTAGCATGTTAATTTACGATTAAAAACTTAAGAAAAATGATGAAATAAATAAAGGCAACAGTAGTATACCGCTGTTCAATAGTCATAAATCGATTAAGCGAAACAAATACGGGTCACAAACCAAAACCAAGGGAAACACATCAACTATAAGAGGAAAACAACGGAACAACAGAAACACGGAACTGCTACAAAAACAAACTCCAACATACATAGAAACGGACTATTTGATAACAACTGTTAAATAAATGAGATTGTGAGTGTTCAGGAGAAGTAATATTCATGATTTAAGAAATGTTATTATTCAAAACAGATAAACTCTGAAAATAATATTTTATAGGAGAAGAATTCACAGTATTAAATAAATCGGTCAGCCAATATTCGAAATAAAAGAAACAGTACAGAATAAAACTATTAAGGATGTTCGCTGTTTTGTCAGATTTTCGGAATCCTCTGGTTTTATCCATTTGAATGCCTTAAAAAAATGTTTTGCCCTCTAACCCTCATTTTTTTTTATAAATCTTTTACATGTATAATTATAAGCCATCTGTAAAATTTTTATAAAATCTTTGTTACTTTTTAATAGTTTTTGAGAACTTAAACTTGTCAGTGATAAAGCTATGAAAAATCAAGGGAGAACAATTTCCCGCCAACATTTCAATGGCTAATATCTCCTTTTAATATCCTTTATAAATCCCCTATCAATATATACCAGTGTTGTGAAAAGCTTGTTATTTTGAAACTGAGTAGCGAACTTCCTTAAATGGCAAAACAACATTAAAAAAGCAACAACACACGAATTTACCACAACAGACGTGAACAACAACACACGAACCTACCACAACAGACGTGAACAACACCACACGAACCTACCACAACAGACGTGAACAACAACACACGAACCTACAACAATAGACGTGAACAACAACACACGAACCTACCACAACAGACGTGAACCACAACACACGAACCTACCACAACACACGTTAACAACTACACACGAACCTAACACAACAGACGTGGACAATGCATTGTATATGTTATAGCAACTATTTTCAGATTATCAATAAATAAATTAATCATTTATCAATAGGTCTTCATTTGATAAAATTAATAATTTTAAATTACGTTCATCAAAGTACTAAAAATGAAATGAAACATATTGATGAATGAATAAACTTTCCGCATTTACAGTAGTGGTGGCTAATAGGAATACATCACATGATCTAAATTAAATAAACAATAAACAAAAAACTTTTATTAACAACACCCGTTTTAAACATAGCAGCATAACATATGAGTGTATTTGATTTTATATTGCTATTGTTTACTTTATGTCAAGTTGCAAATAGAAAAGAAACAAGAAGGAAGAAGAAATTCAATACTTTAATTTAATAAAACAACTTTTTATTATTGATAAATAGACCAAATGCGTTTAATCTTCTAACAAATTATTCAGTCAATCAAACGAATCATAGAGGTGCAATTGCCCCATGCTCACACCTTTCTGTTGAATTTAAAGAATGCTGAATAATTTCAACAGTACTCACAGGCTTGATGGAGTTTTTGGTTTTTGACCAAATTAATTTAAGTTTGTCTCCGAATTCCTTTACACAAAAGACATAAATTATCGGATCGACTAATGGATTTAATAGTAATAAAACATTACTTAGGGTCCTCCAAAAGGATGTGAACGTTTTTCCAGTATACATTGAAACAACAGCAAGCAATACTCTCGGCATAATTCCAACGAGTGATACAGCAATGATAATTCCTAGTGTTATTGCACTTTTCTTCATTGCATCTGCTGATCTGGCGTTCCCTAACCCTAGAGTCTGATTTATTGATTGCTGTCTGACTATGCGAAAAATTATCACTATGTATACTCCGACGATCGCAATACACAAAAGTAAAACAGGTAAATCGACAACAAGGACAAAGCTAGGAACCGAAATTGACGGAGTTGTGCACGGTTTATGTCCTCGCGTAATATCATTAACAAGATGCAAAGCCATTACTACTTGTATCAGAACAAAGCCAGTACACACTCCTCTAAGTGACGTAATTAGATGTACTATGCGTTTATTAGTGGCGAATGTTGCATTCAGACGTTCCAAACAGATCACAAAGCACTGGTACAATGAGAAAATAAACGTTCCAGCCATGACGTGTTTCAGTGCGGCACAAGAATATTCAACGGTATTTTTTCCGTTATCAGTGTATCTTGTTATAATAAAAGATAGAACTTCTAACACCAATGTTATATCACTGATACTTAAACATAATACAAGTGTCTTGAACTTTGACATCTTTAATTTCGGTGAACTCACTAAAACGGCAACTGAAATAATATTTAGAATTAGACAAAGAAAACAAATTAAAACAATTCCAATGCCAATTGCATCCATAGTTTGTCCTTTTTAACTACCACAAACTACTTTTTAAAATTATTTTTATATATCCTGAAGTAAATATGTACTACACTAAATAAATGAAATGATGCGGTTTAATAAATGTTTGATAAAATACACGACTTTGACTAGCACAACATAATGTTCAAAAACCTATACTTTTTGTTATGTCTCGAGTTGTCATGCGCAAGATTATTACGAAAATAATAAGCAAGATAGTAATAACAAGTCTGAACAATTTTTTTAATTTTTATTTGAAATGGCATAGAAACAACGAATAAAAAGGGGGTGAAAATATTTGATTTATATAAACGCAGGAAACTCTGAAACTCTTACCACATGCACGTAACACATTATTGGTCTTCATATTGCTCGTAAATCATGTAAATCTAATGTGATAAATCCGTTGTTGTGAGGATAAAAGGAATGATTGCACCTGCTTGACAATAGCTGCTGTTGTATTCTAGATAATGTATATGTTGTTCTTTCGCAAAAGCGCTTTTCACAATCAAGGCATAAAAACAACGAATAAAAAGGGGGTGAAAATATTTGATTTATATAAACGCAGGAAACTCTAAAACTCTAACCACATGCACATAACTCATTATTGGTCTTCATACTGCTCGTAAATCATGTAAATCTAATGTGATAAATCCTTTGTTGTGAGGATAAAAGGAATGATTGCACCTGCTTGACAGTAGCTGCTGTTGTTTTCTAGATAATGTATATGTTGTTCTTTCGCAAAAGCGCTTTTCACAAACAAAGAGCCTTAAGTTGTTTACTGAAAATGAACACGTTTTGCGTGTGTCAAGAACAAAATAACATAATCAAGTTATTGCCGAATTTTGCATATTATACTTTGTACAATTTGTTAAGTGTACACTATAGTAAGTGAATATATTGTTTATCATGGAATTTGTTTGCGCTATTAAAGTACAATTAAACGGCCTTTAATGTTCTTTGTCTATATGCATTTTTGTTTTTTTGTTGATATTTGTTTTCATAGTGATTAAGATTATAACACAATGTTGACTGCTGTACCCCTATTTTTGACATTTTTACCTATTATGTCTGTTTGTTTTGTTCACACATCGTTGACAACATAATGGCATTTTCTGCGACCGTCATACAAGTTAGAGGTTTAGCTAGCAATAAAACCAGGTTTAATCCACCATTTTCTACATAAGAAAATGCCTGTACCAAGTCAGGAATATGACAGTTGTTATCCATTCGTTTGATGTGTTTGAGCTTTTGATTTTGCCATTTGATTAGGGACTTTCTGTTTTGAATTTTCCTCGGAGATAAGTATTTTCGTTATTTTACTTTTTATTATACTACGTATGAATTGTCTGCGTTGACATTTTATTTGCAATATTTTAGGGATTAGCTTCTATGTTCTATGATAAATTTCATAATTTGTGTAACAAAAAATGTTGAAGCAATGCAAATTTTGTGTTTAATTTCTTAAATTTTATTGACCTTGAAGCCAAAACGTTATGTTCGTTTAAATTGCTAGGTTTATCTTTGAAAAAAGAATGCCAATAGAAAATATACGTTTCCTTAATAATAGAAATTCTTGTCAACTTGTACAAGATTGAGAGGCTATAAACTGAAGAGATGCATGATATTTGATGTTGATCTCTCATCCGAAAAAACACCTTCTTTAACAATTCGTGTTTTGAATTATACAGTTAACTGAATTTGACATACATGTTCATTTTGTATACATCAGGAATCTATTGTAGCCGTTAATTTGTATGAAACAAATATGGACTAATTATTTCAATCGATCTTTCAGTTTAGAATGGGGAATACTGGTGTTAAGGGTGAAGAGGACAAATGTAAGATGTGGTATATTTGCCAATGAGACAACTCTCCGCAAGAGATTAACAATTATAGGTCACCGCACAGTCTTCAACAATAAGTAAAACTAATACCGCATAGTCAGCTATGAAAGGGCCCGAAATGACAAGTTCAAAACAATTCAAACGAGAAAACTAACGGCCTGATTTTGATTTATGTACAAATTAATGAACGAAAGACAAATATGAAATACAGCAACAAACTACAATCACTGAATTACAGGCTATTGACTTTGGATGGGTACATAAAGAATGTTGCGGGGTTAAACTAGTTTGAAGGCGCCAACACCTCCTTAACCTTGGACAGTGGTCTAATATTACAACTTAAAAACAAACTGTATAAATCAGTTGCAAAGGGCTTAACTCATCAGATGGGTACAACACAGAATTACATCTAACAAAAACACAGAGTGGACATGGACGGATAGTTATACATTACCACAACAAAAGACACTGAGTACAGATCTGAGAGTAATCGCAGTTTTATTGACAGCTAGTTCAAAGCCAATAACAACTAGTATAAAAATCATGCATCTAAGACTTAAATACCAATCAGTACACACCCAACAACCAATGGATTTAGTGTAAAGACGTTATTAACAGTTAAAGAAAAAAAAATGGCCTTGCGCAATGCCAAGATAAGATATCCACAGATTGTAGAGCCATGAATGTACATATGTATATAAACATGATATTTAGTTTGATTTTAATTTACTGATAATAAAATCAAAATTAATACCAATAAAAACAATATTCAAAGATCTAATTATAGTGTTGAATTGGTAACCTTTTAAAATTAGTTTATTTAAAGGGTCGATAAGTTTACATGTACCCTGATCGTATCTAAATTTTCGTGCTCGTTAAACAACATCTCCGTAAAAATTAGGGTGTGATATCCCGTTTAAAATAAGGTACAACCAAACTTCCAAACCAAATATTTATATCTATGGAATTACTTAGTAAAGGTTTAAAGTAATTTGTGGTAAAGAAATCCATGACTTAATGATTTACCTGTAGCACATAGATTAATTTCATCGAAATCCAATACGTCACAACAGACACGGGCATAGCAAAAGAGTTGTGATATATAAACACCTTAAGATGGTGACAAAGGAACATCACCGTCCAAAAAAAAAAGATTAACAATAGGGAACGAAAAATCGTCTCTTTTGTCGTAAATTTTAGTGTAGAGTTCCCGTGTATAACTGAAATATCTAAATCTTGAAAAGGGGAAATTATAACCGTTTATATTTGGTTTATTTCAGATAATTTCCTTTGGGGAAATTTCGGCAGTATATTAAGGAAATTCTTGAATATTTAACGAAAAATAACATCAAGATAACGGTAAGTGTTGTTGAATTGATCAATTAAATGTAATTTAGACGGTTTTTTACTGCGTTTGGCCAAAAAATTTGATTCATAACAGTACAAGAAAAAGTCAGCTATTAGAGTGGCGCAATTGGTGCCCATAGGAATACCTACAACCTGTCGATAAACTTTATTGCTGAAACTTACATAAATATTATCAAGGAGACAATCAACAGCTTCAATTATCTCATCACAACTCCAGTAAGTATATCTAGTATATTTACCTTTCTTATTAGGGAAGAAGGCTTTAAATGCGTTACAGCAAGTATATTTTATTTAAAACATCCAAAGACTTTTTAACGCTCCAAAAATAGTTTATTGCACTATTTTCATATGTTTTAGTACAATAATTAATGAAAAGTTCTTTTATAGTAGTTCAGGACATAGTTAAAAGCTCTGAAAGATTAGTAATAGAACATTGATTAGAGGCCGAGATGAAATGATATTTTACTGGTTTTTAGTGTAGTTAATGTAACCAGTAAATAGCAGAGACCTTCAAATGTTCAAAAGAAGCCTTAAGCTGTGATGTGGTTATGATATGATTGTTTACTATCTGACTCTCTGTGGGCGCACGGACTAAAATGTAGAAGAATTTAAAATTTCGTTCTTAAGAACGTCCGTGTAGTATTTATGGCATATCACCATCACATTGCCGGCGGTTTTGGTCGGCATGTACAAATACAAACCACTTTGCGAGTACATGAAGTCTGTTTCTTAGAATAGATGTATTATATACTGTTTTATTTATTTCTAATTTATCTTCAAAATGTAATATTCGAATATATACAACATGCATATACATCTATTTAGATAAAAGATTTTTATCAAATTTTTCCCGTTTACACCAAGTTTTACAATACGATGAAAGAGTGTCTTTTATTAGATGGAGGACGATATTTTGGTTATTTTCCAAAAAAAAAATTAACCTCTCGGTCTTAAATGATATTGAGGTCCCCCATTATATTATGGCAATAAGGATTATATCTAAAACTCAACGATTCACAGTCTAAAGTTAGAGGAGTATTATTTTCTACACTGGCGTCTGATGTTACTGACGTATAATCAAAATTTAAACTTTTGCTGTTTTTTTTATGTATACGAAATAATAGGTGGTTTTGTGTTATCAAAATAGGGAGGTATCAAGTTTTGATGGTAGAGTAATTAAATATATTCGATAACTTGATGAAATCAATATCTCTGTTAATATATTCAATTTTCAGGAAAAGCCGTTTATGATCTTCAGGTTTAAGGAACAACCTAGGGTAACAAAACGCTGATATTATACGCGAATATTCATAGAGTGGTCTGACGAACGAGATGGTGTCACACTGTCAACGTATATTTGTTCCACCTAACAGAAGTTCCACTGGAAACTTTGTTATAAACAATGTCATAATATCTGTTCTTGATGGAACAAATATTCTATAACATTTATTCCGTTAGGAACATATACTGTAATATTCATTCCAGTGGAAATAATATTCCTGAATATTTATTCCATTTTGAATTTATATTATGAAGGAACTTCTATTTCGTGACAACACTGCTTGAAAATTTCAAGTAGTTTACTAATTGGTATTTGACTCAGTTTACATAATAATTGATGCCTACCATTATTTTTAAATATAGATAGAAGATCATTAAGTGCATAATATATACGATGTTTAATTCGTTAATTTCAATTGATACGTTTGCAATGAGACCTATTATTACTTTGTCTTTTATCAACAATATCCATGATATCAATGGAAAAAGTTTAGATATGTTCCCTTGTCCCATTATATTGTAATTTAGAACCAGGGGATATGCTGACTACAGTCATTTAATCCAAAATAGTTAGCAGTTAGATAATTCTACAGGAATCTTCAAATTGTTTATGCGATTGTCCTTGTTGTTTCTGGGACGTTTCGAGTGGTTGGAATCTTATAAATTTTATATTGTGATTGTGTTTTCTAAATGGTAAATTATACTTTTGAATTTCTTAGGTTTTCGGAAGCGGTATAGATGTTCCTGTGTTCGTCTAAAAAAGTCCCGTACTGTTTGTCCTAAAAATTGTATACCACACTTTGGCTTTGTTATAGTAACCAGATAAATGAGGCTTTGAGTTTTTCAATTAATGTCACAAGAAAAGGAAGGAGAAAAATATCTCCGTTCACTGTTGACCTAACAGTATTATTAGAAGATAATCTAGATCAGGTTATTTATTTTCTGGCATTGCACGGGAACATTTATCATGTTTATGGATATCCACGTGCATTTTTATTTAATAATCTGGCTGCAGCGGCATTGCCACCTTTGACACAATTGTAAAAAGTGCTAAATTCAGGTGCAATTCTGTTTGACGGCGGTTCAATTCATATTTAGAATGTGGTGTTTTGAGCACGCGAATACTCTTGAAGGCGTGGTGTATTTTGTTGTCTTGCCATTTTATAAAACCATCATTTATTAAAGGTAATGCGAAAATGAGATTAGACCGAAAGTCATACCTTTGAATAAAGATTACAATAACGAAATATATAAACAATTTATAAAGCAGTCGAAGAATTCTTATAAAAACTATTTTGAACAGCCCGACAGAATGACATAGTAAATCGAAACAGACATATATCAACCACTTGTCCGAGAAAACAGTCATATCGTGGTGCATTTATTTAAGTCAGAAAACGCAAATTTAATAAATCGCACCTGCTCTATCAACAAAATATTTAAACAGTATAGTGTACTACTATAGGGACAACTTATAGAAAAATTATAGAAAGGTCTATATATAGCCTGTCACTCGACATAATGATAATTTTATGTAAAAGGAGTGTATAATATAGTTTGATAGCTTTAGATCTAAGCATAATAATTTTTGACCTTTTCAAACCGGACAGATCATAACTTTACCTATCAAAAATTACTCCAAAGTGTTTATACGTGTAATTTCATCCCCAAACGTACTATGTTATGCATAAAATATAAAGATATAAATTTAGAAGGTGTAAAAAAGTATGTGCAAGTTTTAAACTGTCCGCACTAGTTACTCCAATTGTAGACAACGGAATTCAAAGGACGAAAACTGTGTCACCGGACCTAATATTTTCATTTGAGATGTATCAGGAATCTATTTTACCATTCATTTGTATGAAACAAAGATGGACTAATTATTTCAATCTATCTTTAGGTTTAGAATGGGGAATACTAGTTTAAAGGGTTGAAAAGGATAAATGTAAACTAAGGATCTTTAAAGATAGCATTGGTGTTCAGAGGCACATTCATTTGTTTTATTCACATTGATATCAAAGATTTCACAACCTAAACCAATTCGGAAAAAATATCTACGTCATCATTTTTGAGTTATCTTTGTGCTTGATGAAATTATTTAATGAATCCATTAGTATTTCAAAATGAGTTTACAATTTATGGATTAAGGCTCACAGTACTTCTGTCCTTTGGTAAAATCAATTCGCAGAAAGGTGTTGTTGACAGTATAACAGAAAAAATGTACTACAGGCATTCAGTATCATGTTTGAATAAGTGCAAAACTTTTTGTATGTCTCTCTGACTATACACAAATTGAACAACACATCTTTGCTAATAATAATGAAATGAAGACATGGTCTGATTGCAGATGACTCAGTATCTAGTAACCAAATACCGGGAATGTAAAAAACTATAGGATACCCTACGACATTCAATGCGCACAAAGTATACTGTGCAGTAATAAAAAGCATGACAAATTCTCAAACAATTTACAAGATGGTTGTCCACATGAAACGGCAGCTAATGCATTGTAACGTGTATGTAAATATAATCTTATAAGTATAACTTATGTATGATATATGTCTACCTATAGATCATAGAATAAAAGAAAATAGCAAAAAAAAATAAAACACAAAGAGAGAAATTGAGGCTTCGTTATCTGTGTTCTGTATTTCAAAAACAAACTGTCAGAAAAATATGTTCACATATTAATTGTTAAACATTTCAATTACGCCAGTAAATGTCTTTTTCAAGAACAAGAGTTAAACATGAGAAATCAGTCAAGCTGCTAGGCAAGGAAGCACCATCTTCAAAAATTGACGTGTGTTTTGTTTTTAAGTTGTAACTCACTACATGATTTGATATACGTCCATCCATTCCCCCTAAGAAGTAGTAGCTATTGCCACTCTTAAGAAATCCTTCTGGCGGAAACTTAGTAAAGGACTGATCTACAAACTGTATCTTCTCTTCATTGCGAGAAACACTTCCAACTCTTTTGAAATATGATATAATTGAAAAACTCTTTAAATTTTTACTAAGAATGAAAACGTTATCGTCACAACCAAACACATTTGATTCTGTTAACTGAATTCCGAGGTCATTATGTTTAAATATATAGCAGGTCTTGAGGTAGGTATCATAACATTGCACGCATGTGTTAGAATCATACTCTTCACTATCTACAGTTACTCCACCAAAGATGTAAATCTTCTCATCAACTACCACAACTTGTCCGTCCACAATTGGATGCAAAAGTTTACCATATCTAGTCCAATTGCCTCCGCCCGTATCGTCATCTGAGCTTCCAGTATCACCATGGTCGTCATTATCAGACTCGTTTTCACTTTTAATGGTCGACGTATCGTCATTTCTGTCTATATTTTCATCAAAATGATCTGTATTTTTTTTGTTTTCAAACATCGATTTTTCATCATCTTGTCCGGTGGATTGATTTGTCATATTAAAAGCATCAATTGTCTTGAAACTTTTTCGCGCCAAAAATTCTGCTGAGGGCGAATAATCGTAAGCCATTCCGCCAAATACATATACACAATTCTTTATAACTATCATACTGTGCCCTGCTCTGTCATGATTTAGATGTGGTAATTCTATCCATTTATCATGTTTTCCATCATATCTATAGAAACAATCATTTTCATATCCTCCTGAGTATAGGATATTTGATAAGCCATAACTACAAGTTGCTGGTCCGGAATTTTCAGAATGCACTTCTTTTGGGAGATCTGATAAACGCTTCCATTTCATCATGCTTGGCCAAAAGCTCCACATTGCTCTAGAACGCTCGTTATTATCGTCTTCTCCTCCTGCAAGTACAATTAATACATGTTCTTGTCTTGACCTAAGTCTGTAAGTTGTGCGCATACTTTGCCCGACTAACAACGACTGTCTGTCATATTTTTCATGAAAGCATTTAGCTTCTTTCAGGAATTCATCAAGCTTAGAGTCCTTTGAGTATGGGAACTCCGTTTTGAATTTCAGGAGATTTTCCTCCGACACTAATGGCAATCGGACGTTTTCAAATATTGATGCTAAATTTCGCTTTCTTTTCGCAATATCATGTTTAATCCATCGGTCTACAGCATCGCATACTGTATTTTCATCAGAAACATTAAGGCTTTCCTCTTGAAGCAATGCAACAATTTGATTACAGGAAAGTTGTACAAAACCATTTTTTGACCACAACAATTTGAAATTCTTTGCAACCAAATTTTTACAGGAACGTCTCAAATCTTTGTATGCTACACTTTCTTCTGACAAACGCCAGTATTTGAAAATATTATTACAGTTGAGTTTGTGCCTTATTTGTTTTAAACACACGGTCTTTATACTTTCTATTTGAAGATAATCGGCAGTCAGTAACATCTCATCTGCAAATTCTGAATCAAAGCCTTCTCCCACATACATAAATTGTATAATTTTTCTCATTATATTTGGTTCAATGTTTGGTAAACTTACAGTTGCACTTTGATCACTTTCCATCATTCCAGAGGTAAACATTGATTTGAAAAAGGTTGAAAAAGCTGCAAGAATTATTTTGTGACAATTAAAAGTTTCTTCCTGAACGCTAATAACAACATCAGTCAATGTGTGGTCTATCAAGAATGCTCTTAGGCCAGAAATTAAGACTTCGGTATGCATTTGTATGATGTCTTGCGCGTAAGAATGAACTGATATATCTGTATCACTGTCATCGAGGTCATCGAAGTCAGACGATGAAATACTTCTGATACGGCGAAAATTCCTTTTCTGTGATACATGAAGTGATACGTCCTCATCCTCAGAAAGATCAAAATGTGGTGGCTGTCCATCTGATTCCATTTTGACATAAGATGAGCTTTAGTCTTCAGTTAAAAAGTGGTTTATTTATTGTTTTTAGCTGAATGATGAAGTCAGCTAATTCTGAGGATACTTTGTTGAAAAATTTCTCATTTAGTGAAATATCAGAGTAATACTGTAAATGTTCCCGGTCATCGGCTGTGCCTCATACCCACTGTTTGTTTTTCGTTCACAGTATTAACTGCAGTAATTGCGTTAAAGGGTGCATGTATAAGCTAAAGGTGATCTCCTCTAGACTAAATCATGTTAAAAGAAAAAAAATATATATTACTGAATTTTTGGCTTTTATACAATGAGATCTACAACTTTAAAATGTTAACTTTAATAGAACATTTCTTAATGAAACTGATTTTACAGCACTGCATATTCAATATGTTCAAACAACAAAGTTCCGGGGGGTATAAACGGCCGAGCAACTAGTTTTCTGATACTGACACAAACAAACAGATATTGTTTAATGAAATTAGTTACCGAATTCATTGTAGATTAGTGTTTTAGATTTAATTAATGTACCGCCCTCATGCATTGCTCTGATCCCTGTCCGGGATATAAATATTCGTTAGGGAACATTATCTAAGGCAGCGTTAACTCGTCATTTTAATTGGTAATTGTTATTGCATTACATTTTTAAACAATTTTTACCGATCTATTCCCCAATTCATTTGATTGGCTCATTGATAGTAAACATTCATATTATGATTATACATATAGGATATTACTATACATATGTTACAAAAAACTTATATCTATTTTTAAGAATTAAAGATTTACGATAATAACGGAAAAGGACTATGAAAGGCTCACGTACTTTTTTTATAAAGCAAAAAGTTTTGAAAACATAGCCTGAATGCGTAAGATAACGAAACGGCGAATTTTAATGCATATATTTTTATATTTTCTGTACTCGTATTAATGTCATTCTTCGTTTCTTCTGTCTGCTTACCACTTGTGATTGCTTGATACTTATTAACAAAGGTGATTATTATTTGCTAACCTGGAGGGGTCTTTCAGATGTTTTTCGAATGTGTGTTAAATCATGAAAATATCAACGAAAATCAAAGCTGGAACCCCTCCCCCCTCCCCCTCCCCCATTTATTAGGTAGTATTCCTTTGAAATGCGTATAAATCCCCACCTGGTGAACCCTTGAAGGACTACATAATTGCATTGTCACTGAGGCACGTATTCCCTTCGTCCCATATCAATAATAGTATGCCTTCGTTGTACTGCATAATGAGGAAATCTAAAGGAGTTATATCCCTTCTATTAATCATTTGTATTGTGTTGCTTTCCTTTGTTATTGTATTGATGATAGTTTACCTCACAGTTAATTTTTAAGAAATCATTTTTGATTTGATACGGTTCATGTTTATTATAATTTATTAGGTCGATGACATTTTACAAAGACGATAAATGCAAATATGATCAACTATTATCCTTTTAAGATTGAATAAAATACAAATATAAATACACTGTTAATCAAATAAAAATAGATACCTTTAAAACAGCATGAACAGGTTCCAGCTATACATTTTTTAATATCAGTTTGTATTGTCAAAACAATCACACATCATGTACACATCATGTACACATCATATACACATCAAAAGTCGTAATATCTATTAATATACATATACACATCACAAGTCGTAATATCTATTAATATACATATACACATCAAAAGTCGTAATATCTATTAATATACATGATAAACACGATAAAGTTAAAGGGAGAAATTGTTAATATAGTGTCTTGAGTATCAGGTTTCGAAAAAAAAATTAGATTTGACTTTTTATATTTTAGGAATATAAGATGAAGAGAGTCGAGCTCTATTATGCAGAACAATTTTTTGTGGAATATCTTGTTTTCCATACCATGTTGGTGTTTATATCCATTTTACAAGAGATATTCTAACTAGTGCATATGCAGGATTTGGCTCCTTAAATTCATTATTCAGAACTCAAAAACGGCTGCTGAATTTAAAAAAGGAAGAGAGTAAATAAATAAACAAAAAAATATTTATACCTGCAAACAAATTTAATATTTAAAGACCATTTACAGATCAAACAAAGTATGAATATATAGTACGGAAAGTATACCCTTCGAACAGTAAATAAGCCAAGATTATAACATGCACAAATACACTGTAAAAACAAATATTTTATATCAGCGTCTAAAATAGTTACCATTTTACATGTACAAATACACTCTCATTTTATATTAAGACGTTGTGTATGTAAAAGTTCAAGGTGTAACACATAGCCTTTCACACTGAAGATCGCTTGATTTAACCTGAAAATGATTTTATTATTCAGAATGGTTTTCTCTAGATCAATTAACGTCAATCGTGTGTGCACACCCTGTGAGCAGTATTACATGTAGCGATGGTTGTGTCGGACGCTTACTTTCTACTAAAATAGCCGTGTTAGCAATCATTTTCGAAAAGATATTTTTTTCTTTAAACAAACGAGGTTATTAAGATTATTTTCATTTAGGCATTCTAAGACCTCGCGGCATGAATGTTAGAATAAATAAATTCCTGTCAGTGTTGTGGGCCGACGGAATATATAAACGCATACCAAGTTTTAAGGATAATACATATATTGCCACTTATGTGTTATATACCTAATATATACATGAACTATTCATGTTAAATGGTTCTGTTAAGGTTTGCTAATACAGGGCCATGAAATAATAACTTTTCAATATGAGGTCAAGATGATTTTGTTGTGTTTCTGAGATGAGAATTGAATAAAGAAAAAAAGAATGATTCCATTGTTTAGCTAGTATTTGTTACTTCTTCTTTGATTCCAAACGATTTTTTCATATTCGTTGTTAATTGGATATTTACATACTGACATCGAATGGCAAAATAATAAACCGCCAATTGTGTCATACGTTCTTAATTGTTTTTAGTTGCTGTAGTTTAATATTTTAAACTTGGTGATTGTTGCTATAAGTGTTTCCTGTTTTTGCATATAAAGTATGACCCTTTGCAGTCTTCAAAGTATTGTGTTGGAAACATATTACATGGATATCATTTTAAACATGGAATAACATTATGTATTCAAATGTGTATGTATCAACTACTGTACGTTGACCTATAGTTCCTTGATCTTCGTCATTTGAACTCTGGTGGATAGTTTTCTGATTGGCAATCATACCACATCTTCTTGCTGAAATAGTTTCTATACGGATATCAATGCGTAACATAGAACCTTTCCATGTCGACAAACTTTGCAGAGCAAACGAGTTAGATTGACAGAAATCTTCCTGAATATGCATTCTATGGATGTTATTGATAATCAAACCATTGTCGTGACGTCAACCTATTCATTTATCGTGGATTCTTTTCTAGAATCAACGCTTCCTAAATCTGTCGCTGAAATGGACTCACCAAATTATATTCAATTGTTTCCTTTGTGTGTCTAATTTCATTAAGTTTGAATTGGCTAATTTACTTATTTCTGTTCACTAATGGAATTAATTTAAAAACTTACATTTAACTTTTGTAATTTTTATATGCCTTCATTGGGAATCGAACCCCTCTGACATCAACACATCGACGACACCTCTCGGCTACCAATGGGTTGCAATTTATATATCTATTTCTTATACATAAATGAACATATGATACACATCGTTACAACAAACACACAGGGTATGTACCTTTATATATACTTTATAGACAATCGTATAGTATAAGTGAGAAGTCGAGACTTGTCGGTTTATGTTCGAATCCTTGTTTTACCTTTGTTGTATTTATTCTTTTGTTTTTCTGTGTTTCTTATTTCCTTTTGCCATTTGATAAGGGACTTTCCGTTTTGAATTTTACTTGGAATTCGGTATTGTTGTTATTGTACTTGTTTGTATGTTATTGTGGATATTTTTGTAATAATAGCGGGCTTTCCCGTTTATTTTTGGATTATTATTGGCCAATTCACGTATTTGAAAAAAAAATGTTTTTTTGTTTTATAGATATAGTGTGATTTCATCTTTTTTACTACATATCTTTACAAATGTTTATTAGCAAATACCTATGCGAGTAAATTGTGATGTGCCCTAAAAATATATTTCTTGCTAGAATAATAATTACTTACTTATTATATACACTTAAAAATAAGTTCGAATATGTCTTATTTAACGTAAATAACGGATAATATTCAGATGAATAATGATTTAAAGACAGGCGTGTTATGTTCAATTTGTATTTCTCTAACCAATTAATTGTGAACTTTGATTTATTAATGCATCGTTGAACATGACAACAGGGTTATTCATACTCACTTATAATACCTTCTAATTAAGAAAAGGTTTTTAATTTTGAAAAGACATCAGCGCAATAGTTTAAGTTATAGATACAATGGATAAGCGTTGATTCATGAAAAACAAACCATTCGCCCTCCGGGCTCATGGTTTCTTTTTCAAAGTCAACTCTTATTCATTGCATCTATAATACATAAATAATGATAACCGCTTCAGTATTCTTTTTAAATCCTTACGTTTTAATTTAAGGAAGTATTGTTTACCAAATAAAAGTTTGTAATGTACCTAATGCTTTTCTTGCTTTTCGCAATTGACATTCATATTCTTTTTTTTATACTTTGAGATTTCAGGGGTACATGTAACTATGTGATTTTTTTCTTTGAAAGGTTTTATTTCCTTTATGTATCACATCACTCAGAGGTATAACATGACTGTAAAATATATAGTTTTACTCGTATTTTAATATTTGTTGGTTTGGTCTGCGTAGGGTGACAGTTTTTGTCTCGCCTTGACGGTGTCAAAAAGCGAGACATAGGTATGCTGTTTCCGGCGTGGTCGGTGGCGGCGTCAACAATGTATTAGTTTGTGATTAGGTCAGTTTATGGGGAACCACTAAAGGAGGGTCAATGATATTTGGTATGCAGTTGTATTTGCATTGGAAAATCTCATTTCCTTGGAGATTATGTGGCCCCGCCCCTTCAGTAATTGTCTATTGACTTTGAAACTTTTGCTTAGTTTACATGTATTAGTTGTGATTAGATCAGTTTATGGGGAACCACTAATAGTAGGTCAATGATATTTGGGATGCAGTTGTATTAGCATTGGCACATCTCATTTCAATGGAAATTATTTGACCGCGTCCCCTCAGTCATAGTCTACTGACTTTGAACCTTTTGCTTAGTTTACATATATTATTTTCTGATTATGTCAGTTTATGGGGAGCCACTAGTGGTATGAAATAATATCTGGGATGCAGTTGTTTTAGCATTGGTCCATTTCATTTCCATGGAAATTGTTTGGCCCTGTCTCCTCAGTCATGGTCTATTGATTTTTAAACTTTTGTTTTATTTACATGTATTAGTTTGTGTTTGGTCAGTTTATGGGGAACCACTAGTGGTAGGTCAATGACATTTGGTATGCATATGTATTAGCATAGGCACATCTCATTTTCTTGGAGTTTTCTAGGCCCTGTACCTTCAGTCATGGTTCATCGACTTTGAATATTTTGCATAACTTACATGTTAAAGTATTGCATTTTACTATCAAAATAATAAAAATGCGAGATATATCTCTGTGATAACAGTTTATTCAATCTAAACAGCTAATGGAATATATGAATATATAACCGGACCTTTTTTCAATTTCAATAGATTCGATACAACTGTGTATTGTAGTGATTACTTTCGATTTTTTTTGAATTAAATAATAGTCTTGCTAGTTAATTTGACAGCTCATTTTCCAGTATATTGATTGCTTTTCAATTACCGTGAAAACATTCCAATTTTACAAAATTAATTAGCACAAAGACATTTGGTCTATCAGCTTGGGGAAAGATCTGAAGTAAACATAATTATCATACATGTATTTTGAACAATTATAACCTGATTAAATTTTATTATTTACTTCATTATTTCACTTTTGATTTAATATTGCGTAAATATGCCACCTCCATTGTCCAATGCTTTCTCACAATTTAGACGAAATCCCTACTCAAAAACGTGGAAATGCAAATTATGTTAATGGAATTAACATATTCTGTGAGGTACGAGTTACACGCTTAATCATCTAAAACTAGAATACCCAACAGAATTCTCATACTTTGTCAATTCGCCGAGATAAAAAAAAAATCATCTTCTCAATCTGAAGTTATTACAAACAGTACTGTAGATATAGTATTGGATAATTAAAAAAAAGAACTTCACGAGGAATTCTAAAAGCCAATCCTTTTAATGGCTAAGAATAAACTTCAATTCATCGTATCATGAAGCCGTGCATTTAACCCCGCCACATTCTGTATGTGCATGTTTCAAGCCAGTAGCCTGTAATTCAGTGGATGTTATTTGTTGCTGTATATCATACCGTTAGTCTTCTGATTTGAATTATTTTACATTTGTCATTTCGGGGCCTTTTATAGCTGACTATTCGGTATGGGTTTTGTCCATTGTCATGACGGTGACCTATAGTTGTTAACTTCTATGTCATTTGGTCTCTGGCGGAGACTTGTATCATTGGCAGTCATACCACATCTTCTTATTTTAGTATTTTTAGAGAACTGTAGACAAAGATTTTAACAATCAACTTAACTATCGTTTACCAAATAAACATTTTGAACTGTACCTCATGCTTTTTTTTTCTTTCTTTCTTTCAATTAAAAGTCTCTAAATATGTGAAAGAATTCAACCGTGAAAACCAACTTCCTAATTTATAACAAAACAATTTACGAACAATAATATGACAGACATGAACCAACGACAACCACTGATCTACACGCTCATGACTTGGGACAGGTACGTTAAGAATGTGGCGGGGTTAAACATTTTGTTAGCGCTCAACCCTCTCCGTAACCTGGGACAGTGGTGTAACAGAACAACATAAGAACAAACAGTAAAAAACAGTAGTATTTGATTTAACTCAAAAGATCGGTACAAAAACAACCTACAAAGCACATGAAAGCTAGTTCAAAGCCATTTACAACTTATCAATAAATCACGTTCACCCTGATAAAAGTATCAGTGTAAAGACGTTATAAACAGCATGTGAAACGCATGACCTTGTGCAATGCCAAAATATAAGTAAACAGTATCGATAGGATGTCGGATATTGAGTTATCATACCTGTTCATCTTTTACGGATAGTACATACATAGTTGCTTATTGTTTAACTACCGAATATATGTCAAAAATATCAACTTTTTTGTATGAGGCTTAGAAACTGGAGGAGGGCGAGGTTAACCGAGCCCTTTCCCTGTTGTTTCCGAATACAAAAAAAGTTTATATTCATCGACATAGACCTAATATTGTTTTATGCTGCAGCTGAAATAGCTACATGTATCGTTTTGAAAATGTTAACACAAAAATAACGTATTTCCATCCCTAAACGAAATCCAAAGTGTGACGAAAAGTAACGTGACATGAATTTGACATTGCACGGAATATTAACCTGTAACTATATTTTGTAGATAAAGACAACAGGAAGTGTTCTAGCTGCAGTATACATACATGAACTATCAATGTTTAATGCTTCTTTAAGGACTTTTTTTAGTGAATAAATATGCTTTCGTTAGTACAGAATCATTATTCCTTGTTCACTATATCCATACATACTGACTTTTTATGTCAAAAAAATTGGCCATCATTTTTGTCGTACTGTCCTGAATTGTTTGTTGTATTAAGTTGTTGTTGTCTAATCTTTTATCTTGGTGACATCTTTTTCCTGTTTTTTTCATATAAAGTATGACTAAATTCAGTATCAAAATTGTGTATTGGCAACAAAAATGCATATTGGAGGAACATTGTAAACATGGGATAGCATTATGTATTCAGATATAATAGGCCTTGGAGGTACTATTGGGACGCTGAATTGCGATGGTCTGCACTGATGTGCGATGATTCTTTCGCTGATGTGCAATAATCTATAGGACGCGTGATGGAAGAAGAAGATATTTTTTTATTAGTTAGTATATACATGATATACTTGTGCATTCATAATTGTCCATAAAATCTTTATGGCATTTCGATATCGATAATATGTATGTGCATAGTTGACATAAAAGTACCGGTTATTCTCATCCTGTAATAAGCCTGTTTACCATAAAAATAAGGATTATGTAATAATCTTAAACTGTTTGAATATCATCTGTAAGTACCCTGTTAATATGATGGTTTCATCTATTTAAAAATAAGAAGATGTGGTATGATTTCCAATGAGACAACTCTCCACAAGAGACCAAATGACACAAAAATTAACTACTATAGATCACCGTACGGCCTTCAACAATGAGCAACGCTCATACCGCATAGTCAGCTATAAAAGGCCTCGAAATGACAAATGTAAAACAATTCAAACGAGAAAACTAACGGCCTAATTTATGTACAAAATAATGAACGAAAAACAAATATGTTACACAGCAACAAACGAAAACCACTTAATTACAGGCTCCTGATGTGTGACAGGCACATACAGAATTTGGCGGGGTTAAACTCGTTTGATATACCTTTAATGTACATCTCTTAAAACAGTGCTTGAAATTGAAATACAAGACAACATTCATATAACAAAAATGTATATATGTCATCAGTTAAATACTAAATGATAGATCGTCTTATTCAATTTTGCTCCATACTCTCGATGATTTACTTAAAAACCTGAAATCTGCTTCTAATGAAAATTGACATTTTTAACGATATTTGAATACGATAACCATTGAAAATATAGTTTATGTTATCCATTGCACATTAGTGTTACCACCAAGGCTTTTCGTCGTAGCTATCAATAAAATAGCGTCACAATGCATATGTATATATGTATTAACTAGATATTCCGAACGTATATAAATGCATCAAAAAGCCTTACTTTTTCACAACAACTGAGGGAATTAAAGTTTTCTGTGTACAGAGGATTGTCATTTGCCGATCTTTTGAGACTAAGGCCAGGTTGTCTTAAATATTAACGAAGTGGATATCTTTATTATGTAGTTTAATATCTGTTTGATTTAAAACACATCATGTCAAAATAGTTGATAAATTCCTTCATTGAACTTTGTGGTGTTGTCCTTAGGGTTCAAAGTTTTAATCCGTAAAGGATATCAGCCGATAACAGTCCATCCTGTAAAATATTGGACAGGCCGAAGACCTGTTCAATATTTTTAAGAGTGAATTGTTAATGGTATCTTAGTTAAAACATTGTTTAACATGTCAAAATTGCGGGCAAACAAATACAAAGTTTTGTTAATATTTATTTTCATCAGTGTGTAAATTGTTTTGTGGAAAAACTTTATTAATATTATCCTACATGTTAGCCCCTAAACAGTAGCTCAACTTAAACAATAGACAAATAAAGTACAGTTTAAGGTAAACAACTTGTATAGCTACATGTACATGTCAACGCAGTGCATGTGTAGCATGCTTTATGCTTGCGCTAGGGCTACATTATATATTTTCCGTGAATACCTTCACTTGCGTTTGGTGTCTCAAAATGCATTTAGACGATGAAAGTATATTCTTAATGCAAAAAAAAGAAGAAACTGATGTCGTATATAGTGATTGTGTTGTTTCAAATTTTGGATTAAAATAACATGCGTATTCAGATATGTCCGAGTTCAGTGTGGACAACGAGGGGATATAGTTATAGCAGCTAATAATGGCAAGTTTTATGTATATTTTGAAATGTAGTCCTCTCCTATTACTTCCTTATTCCTTCTGGGGTTTTATTTCTTATTAGGTGAATGAGAAAATGATAGAAAAACACATGAAGCTTGAAGACAGGGTCACATTGCAGAAAAAGGTTCAACCATATCGAGCGCACCGCAGTCGATTTTATTTCCAATACCAGCACTATAAAATATAATGAAAGAGCACAACTAAACAGATCACTAGCATGCAATCAATTTAAATTCTATTGTTGTTCATCTGTGTTTTCCCATCTTTTATTATTTCAAATGATATTCTAAAAGAATTAATCATGATCCAAATATTATATCATTTATTTGTGAAAATGAATTAATATAGTTATAATATCTAAATTCATGGCCATGAAATGTCTGGAAGTCAAGAAATCGATCAGACCTATTCACCTACTATCCATGAAAAAACAATATTCTTTCCCGTGTCTTTCCTTCCTTGTTCTCCAAAACTGACCATGACTCGGCGGTTGTTTTGTAAGAGACGTTTATAGTTTACACAAACTGTAACACTTGAATACCCCTCTCTTTTCTGTTTTTTTTTTCTGCAAGGTTCGTGTCGCTCTTTTTTTAGTTTACTTGCGTATTGCTGTCCTTTGATGTTTTCTTTTTTCATGTTACTGAAAAATAATTTTGTCCCTCGATTTCCCTTTGCAAATAACGCTTTCTTTTTTTCTTTCAAAACAAAGCATTGTCAATGTCAGTGTACGTTCCTTTGTTTCTGTGTTATTGTATTATTGCATTCAATAAATTTTACCTTTGAGATCTAAACTATAGTAGAGTATTTGAAACAGTTTAAATACATTGGTACATAGGAAAGAAACAAATGTAATTCGTATTTTGATGTTATATATAGTAAAATACTTTTATTGATACCCACTTTTTTTAATCAATTCAATGCAGGATAGGGTTTTATGTTCTTTATAGAACACAATTACAAACTGTCTTAAACTTATTTAATAAACATACGATTAAATCTAGCACCTATATTTATTTAATTTCAAGAAAGTACATCGGTTTCTAAAAAAAACGATCTCTACGAACAAAGTGCAAATCGGACAAACGATTGGTGTCTTTAACCTGCGGTAACGTGTTCCTTTTTCTGTTTCCCAAATTATATCGTGGTTGATTGGCGAAGTTTTGCTTTATATTCCTTTACAGGCAATAATATCAGATTTTTTAAACAAAAAAAAAACCGACACCTGAACATTATTCTATTATAGCAACACCAGAGGTCGATTTTAATATCCAAAGACAGACTAGGTCAAATCTTTTGCAAACAGAATAACCTAAATGTAACAAAAGCAAAACTTACAACGACCATTGTCAACTAAATTGGTCCTAAAGGAGAAAACCCAAAACATGAGAAAATGGCTGTGAAATAAGTATTGATGAAGACAGTGTAAAAATCAATTTGAAAGTTTTTTTTCAAGAAACCGTCTTTATGTGTGACGAGATTATTGTATTGGAAGGTGACCTTAATAAAATGTTTTTGTGTAAAAGTCATTTGTTCTTTCGTTGTAAATTTTTGTAAACAAATTGTGTAAATTGATTGATTTTTTCAGTCCTTGAACTATCATTTAGCTGTTAGAATCAATTATACTACCTCCAGCTGTCCAATAGTTTTAAGAAAGAGGAGGACTATTCTTAAAAATATTGGACAGTTAAAGGTAACATAATGGATTCTTACAGGTAAATTATAGTCCAAACACTGAAATAAAGAACGGGTACAACAAGAGAATGACGTCACAACAATGTCTTAATTGAAATGCATAAAAGTTTATGATTTGTTTTCTCATAATTCGTGCTGAAATAGATTATTGATGATGTCATCGTAATTTAACATCTGTACGACCGTCACATCCTATTACCTCACCCAAGGTAGGAGCAAATAACAACATTTTGCGACTGTTCGGTCCATACATGACTAAGATTAGAGATAGATTACTAGTTTTATCATTCCACATCCAAAGCTTTTGTCTTATGGTCCTTTGCTTCATCGTAATGAAAATATATATTTAATGGATTTTCATGGCACACGAGCAGAGGAGTAGGAACTGCTGACGCCTAGAGGGCATCTGAGTTCATAAATGTGTTTTATTTGTGTTGGCTTTTTTTTATGTCGAAGGTCATGTTACTCAATCTTAATGTGTAGTGTTGTTTGTCTCTATCGTGTTTTTGTCTATTCCTGTTGAGCCTAACATCTTTAACTAGAGAGACATGCTCACATATTGATTTTTAAATATAATTAAAATGTATCAATAACGGTTGTCCGATATTTTTCTTTGTCACAACAGAAAACGTTTGACGTCAAAGACCAAATGTGATTGTTTCACAAATGTCATCAGATCAACCGGTGCAAGTTCGAGCCTATTCTGATAAAATGACAGCACGCAATATTTGAAAAAAAATTAGTATGAATACGAAACATGGCATACACGGTGATGAATGACAGAAACAGAGCATCATTTACAAACCAAAACGACACATTGAGGTAAATACACTGTACACACCAGTTGTAATGATGAACAATCGTTCTTTACCGAAAGCCAAGATATAATCACTTCAAATGTTGTTATTTTTGTAATGAAATCATCAAGACTATCACATATCTGCGATCAATACTTCTACTTTAATATCAAAAGTATATTAGAAATATTCACATCTTTTTTTTTAAAAAATGAAAATTATTAGGAAAATATTTGTTTTTGTAATGTCACCCATGTGTACATGTTACATCGATTATGTACACACATTAAAACAAAGTACTTATTCTGATCCAGCACATGATGGTAGCAAGTTACGTTTCTTATTACGAATTGAAGCAAGGAGTCCTGAAAATATTTTAACATGATTGATTAATTGATTATTTTTTCAGGCATATTCAGGACCAGAACATATTAAAAATAATTACCATAGGTAGGTTTTGCAGAAAAGACCCTCCGAGATGAAGAGCGGGTATTTTGATTGACACTGGAATTAATGAGAGCAAAATTTTAACGAGCAACAAGCCATCAAGGTCCACTAAGAGTAGATGCAATGATTCTTTAAAGTGCGGTATCCCTATACGAGTCATCGGATAACTCGTCCACATTCCGACCGTACTTGACTACGAATATATACAAAATGACTCGAAACTGGAGCGAGAGTTTCGTACTTCATTTTGTCTTTTAACTCTTTTGTTTTCAGCGTCCCTGATGAGTGTTTTATAGACGAAGCGCCCGTCTAGCGTACAAAATTATAAGCCTGGTTGACCTGGTCTATATACCATGTCAAAAACTGGGGGAAATATTTTGACATTTCTTATATAAATCTCTGCAATGTATTATTGTTGATATATTTGTTTATCCATTTGTTTGTTAATGTTTGTTGTTATCCATTTGGTCACATTGGGCTCAGAACTATTTTAAAGGTAGCATTGAGTATAGTGTTCGTAACACTCTGTAAGAAACAAAGTGACTAGAACTTATTTTGGGTTAAGGTTTAGTTTCTTCAAAAGCATCGTGTGAGACATGTAGATTAAGCCGCTGCATCGTGTGATTCTATCCTCCGACGAGTGAGATATCTAAATTTGTCATCGAATCGAGTAGAATATAAAGATTTAGCAATTGCAGAAGATATGGTATAGATATTTTACAGTAATAACTGCATCTTATGAGATATATAGATTATACCACTGCATATAGTATGATACGATATTTATCCACTCGAGACAGTCAAATTTTCAAATTTGAAACGCGAGGCTCGTTTTAACTATTTTTGACTGTTGACCCGAGGGTATATCCTAGCATCGTTTGAGATATGTTGATTCTACTACAGCATCGAATAAGATATATATATTATACCCGTCCATAGTTTTGTGTGAAATGTATATTGAACCACATTCCATTCGGTGCACACATTTTACTACTGCATCGAGTAAGATATATATATTCTACCAGCTACACCATCGAACTGAAGGTACATCGAGCAAAGCTATCAAATACTAAGTAACTTACATCCACTTCATTTGAATTTGGTGGATAGTTTTCTCATTGGCAATCATACCACATCTACATATTTTTATATTATTATAAACTGTGTATAATTCATTTTTTTTAACAAAGCATCAATTGAGATATATAGATTCTACAAAAGTATTTGGTGAAATATATAGATTTTTCTACTGCATCAAGTTACAAATTTCAAATATTCTATATAAATATATTATAATTCTGCCTCGTGGTTATTATATAGATTCAACCATTGCATCTAGGGACATCTTTAATTTCTACCCAATTGTGATTATACATTCTCCGAATGCATAGTCTGAGATGTATGAATTCTTTTTTGCTGTGAGTTAGTTACGATATTTCTCTATACTCCAGATAATTAAAATTAATATTTTCAACATTCGAGCTTAGGCTAGCATCTTTAGATTATTTAAGTTATTATCAAAAGCGGAAAAAATATTGTAATTCATATAAAACAGAGGAAGTCTTAATTGTGTAAAACAAAATGATCGGATAGTATAACAATGACGTTTTGCCTAGGAAATAAACAATGGCTTGATACAAAAGCTACAGACCCTAGCAACTTAAAATTAACGATTTACTGCATTTTAACTTTCACGTGATTAAACGCATTTTTGCACTTGTTCGTGATGTCTCAGTGCCACACTCGAAGAATGTCATTTTAACATGACGTCATCAATGAATATCTACCATAATAACACCTTGTTAAAATATCTTGAATGTGAGTTGGTAGATAGCATGTTATTTTAAATGACATATCTTGTGTTCCTTCTCAGTCGTTGCATATGCTTAAAAGTCGTGTATTTTGTATTCTTCAAGAAGCTTGATCATGTGTGCGCTTCATCGAATTCGCTTTTTTGCTAACATGATGATAGTCAGGTATACTAGCTGAAGGAATAATAGAATTGAATAATTTCAAATGCTTAGCTAATTAAAATTAAACGGTACCAATTTTTGCTGCATCAGATGTGTATTTCGACAATTAATGTCTCTTTATTGATACTCAAGGCCTAAATTTTGGAAAAATCAAAAATCTAATACAAACGTAGAATAACTTATATACTAAGTAACCGATAAGGACCAAAACTATAACTACTCATAAATAAGAAGATGTGGTATGAGTGCCAACGAGAAAATTCTCCATCCAAGTCACAAAGAGTAAAAAGTAAACAATTATAGTTCAAAGTACGTCCTTGGCTCAAACCGAACAGCAAGCTATTAAGGGCCCCAAAATGACTAGTGTCAAACAATTCAAGCAGGAAAACCAACTGTCTAATCTATAAACCACACCAACAAACGACAACCACTGAACAACAGGCTCCTGACTTAGGACACCGTGTTTAAACGTTTTAACAGGCGCCAACGTTTACCCGAACCTGAAACAGTAGAGTAACATTACAACATAAAAGACACACTATAAAATATCAATTGAAATGGCTTAACTCGATCAAAAAGACATATAAACAAAAACAAGTAAACATACACTGAACGAATAAGTTTGATCTATGACACAATATAAATATAATACTAATAAAAAAGAAGTAGAACAATGTCAAAAAGACAACTTTAACCTTAACCTAAATCTTGAAAAGGAATACAAAATTTGCAGGAATAAAATACATTCTTGAATTTCAAATGATTTCCTTTACAGTATTATAACAGCAAATTAAAAAAAATAAAAATATCATTACATGTTTTCATGCAAATAGCGAAGTACTATGCCATCTCTATTGAAATTTGGTGTTATTAAACAGATATATGTTGTGTTCAGAATGGGTATTTGTGCAAAATACTGGTATTGAGAATGATTTAACATTACCGAGACTGATATTTCTGCAAATACCGCCCCACCTTTTTTTATTATTAAAACGTAACTTATATCAAGTAAACCTTACGTTGAATCTGAAAAAGTTATGAACCAATCGTGGAAAGGCTAAGGATAAGAATAGTTTTTGTCACGTTAATATTTCAACTAAAAATGTACAGTGAAAGTTTAGTTTGTCCATTCCTGACTCTGAAAAGATTAAAATACTATTATGATAGATATTCATAGAATATGTTACTAATTCCTTAAAGGTTCAAAGAAACAAACATAAGATAAATAGATAACACTTTGATAACTGTAATATTCGCACTGTTTAACTATATTATAAATTGACATGAGAATCTTCTAACGAATCATCCAGTCAACTAAACACATCATCCAGGTGCAACCACTACGTGTTCAATACCTTGTGCTGATTTTGATTAAGGACGAACAAATGTTGAAACAGCAGTCACAGGCTTAACGGAGTTTTGGTGTTTAACAAAAAATAATTTAAGTCGATCTCTGAATTCCTTTATGCAAAACACATAAGTTATTGGATCGAGCAATGGGTTCAATATTAGAAGATAATTGCACAGAATAAACCCTTGCAAAATGGAAGTTGTTGATCCCGTAAATAATGAAAAGAACGACAAGAACGATCTCGGCATATTCCCAACGAGTGATAAAACAATAATGATGCCTAGTGTTCTTGTTCTTCTTTTCATTGTAGCAACTGAACCAGCAGTTCCTAGCCCAGCCGTCTGCATGGCTGAATGCTGTCTGACTATTCGCAACATTACTACAACATATATCCCGACGATCGTCGTACACAGAAATACAATCGGCGTATTAACAACAAAAACAGTGCTAAGAGTCAACGATGACGCAGCTGTACATGGCTTAAGCTCTTCGGTAATATCATACACAAGGTAACAAGCCATTCCTACTTGAATCACGAGAAAGCCAGCAACTACTCCCGTCGTAGACGAAACTGCTCGTAAATAGCTTCTTTTCGTGACGAATGTTGCATTCAAACGTTCTATACAAATTAAGAAACACAGGTACAATGAGCAAATAAAAGTTCCAGGAATCATGTGTCGTATTATGTTGCAAGAATATGCGACGCCGTCTTTATTGTCATCAAACTGAATTGTTGTATTATAAGATAGCACTTCTAATATGAAAGTTATATTACTTATACTTAAAGATAATAAAATTCTATTGAACTGTGACCTCTTGATTGTCTTTGAACTCACTAAAACAACAATTGATATTGTATTGAAAATTAAACAAATAACAGAAATTAAAATACTTGCTGCAGTTTTGATTGTATCCATAGTATTGCTTTCTTGACTACCGCACACACATATTTAGTTTACGTTAAATTTATCTCAATTTCTGATTTCAATCGTACACAAGTTTGAGCTTTCTAAAAAGCTGTGGACTGCTTCGCTCTATCCTAACGTAAGGTAATATGTGTGCATGTGGTTGTTGATTTAGTATTAGAAATGTGGTATTTTTAGATATTGATTGATATAAAATGGATCTCTTAGACTTGGAATATCAATTTTTGTATATATTAAGATGAACTTTTCTGAATTTTTAAACTGGCTGTTCAGTGTTTAGTTGTCAATGTGTTTTTGTGGAGTGTGGTTTTCTAGTGCTTTCAGCTGGTCATTGCCTTGCGATTTTGATTGCTAGTTCTGTATATAATTTAATTAGATATATATGAAAGTTTAGGTATGCTGATTAAGAGTAACATGATTTCGAGTGATAAAGACAATAACAATCAAAACCAAGGAGTAAACAAAGACTTGTACAACCAAAAGATATTTACAGCAGTTAAAATAAATAAGAAACAGCAGTAAATATTTAGTTTTAGTGAAAATGATGTTCTTCTTTAAGAGTGTGCGTTATACACCTATGCTTTTAAAATTTTGTTCACTTTACTTCTTGAAAATTAAAACATTTACAAATAGAAACGACTCTGGAGGTGTGCCAGGATTGGCAGAAGTTATAAAATACAGATAATGCATTTTTTTAAACATTGTATAGGAACATTGTTTAGCAAAACAAATCGTGCATATTGCAGATTAACAAAGCAAATAAACACGTATTGATAATTGATATTTCAATATTGAATTTCAGTGTGCAATATATGCATAATAAAACGAACATGAATTAATGACAGTTGATCGGAACTGAAATACACATAGTTAATTTTCCGGTATTTGATGCCTTATCCTGAGACGAGAAAAGTCTGTAATCCTTTATCTCATTTAAGCCAATAGCTGTTGCTATATCTCAGCCGCATCATAAAGCAACTAATCAGAATTTATATGTGATAAGTAATTATTTCAAGATGGCGTGTATATCGACTGAAACTAATAACTCCGCACCGTAATGCGAAGCAAAAATATATATGAAATGATATAAACATTTTACTTCAATCTTTACTACTCTTTAATCTTATATTAGTATATACACCTTCAGTTTTCTAACGTTGTTTTACGTAAAAATAAGATATGGTTAAATGATGAGATAAATACAAATAAAACATACGAGATTAAAGCAAGTCCAGACATTTTATATAAACATAAAAGCGTAATGGCATAGTTGCTTCGAATAAAAAAGACAGGAGAAATATGTAGTTAATTATCATAATAATATATCCCCCATCGTTCCTCAGATATTTCCATTGTTCCTCAGATATCCTCCATCGTTCCTCAATTGATGTAAAAGCACAAGACAATACATAGAAATAAATGATTGAAACCTAAAACAACTCTAGTCTTCATAGAAATCAAGCACCCAAATTTCTATGTTTAATGTCTTCTGATGTAAAGATAAAAGGCGACATCGCACCTGCTTCTCATCAGTTACTTCATTGTATTGACATTTTATGTGCTGCTTTTGTTAAAAAGCAATGTATATTTTTGTTTGATGGTGAGTTTTATTACAAAGATGTCTTTATGTGGTTAACGTTCGTACACACTTCCATGTTGACATGAACTATCAATTATATGATAAATACTAACAAAACTTAGCATTTTCAGAAAAACTAAGGATTTTCTACTCCTGGAATAGATTACCTTTGCTGAATTTGGCAAAATCTTCCTGAATTGTGGGTTCTCAATGTTCTTTAGCTTTGTACTTTATTTGGCATTTTTGACTTTATTGATTCGAGCGTCACTGATTAGTCTTTTGTAGACTACTAAACGCACGTCTGGCGTACAAAATGTTTATCCTGGTATCTTTGATGAGTTTAATTATTATACCTAAATTGTATTTGTTTGGACTATTTCTAGTAATCAACCAAACAGCCACTGTCACATTTCACATTATGCACATTGTATATTATTGTATAATGTCTACTATTTATAGGGAATACGACGTTTGGCCTATTGCATCTCGACTTAAAATGATTTGATCACAATACGAGTAAAGTCAGATTGTACGTAATTGAACATGTTGAAGATTCTTATGGCATTAGGGATTTAATCTGCGTTGTTAGTTACGCGAGTTATCTCTCTGAATCTAGGATGAGAAAAATTGCATGAGACTCAAAAGCGACAAATGACTTCGGGCGGTTATTAAAACAAAATCCTTGTATTGTTTAAAAACTGCAAATACCATAAGAAATTTTAGTATACTAGTATTAATTTCAGTGAAGCTGGTCATGCTGGTCGTGAGACCTCTTTGGACATACAGGAAAGTTTAGATTACTGCTAGAGGAGAAATTGTACCGACGAACTATTCCATTGATCCAAGAAATATCCCTCTCTTAACACAGATCACTCGTGGGGAAAAGATATGAGCTAGGTAGTTTCCTATACACCAAAATGTAAATTTGATAACACTTTTGAACACTTACAAGGGGAAATGAACATCGGCAGTTAGTAAAGGAAAGGCTTTGGCATGAAGATTTCTGATATCAACACAAAGCTTAACCGAAAACTAAAAGATATAGCACGAATAATAATTTACCCCACCAAAATACAAAACCAAAATTACATAAGACTTAGAGAGGGTATTCTAGTATCCTTGGAATGAAAAACATATTCAGAACGGAATTTTAACCTTCAGTAGCTGACTTTTAAAAGTAATGACGAGACAAATATCACTTCTACATTCTCATTATATGAACATTTTCTATAAATCATTTTGATCTATCCAAGTCAAATATTATCCATTTCGGAATAAGAAGATTTATTTATATTCATCTATAAGAACGATTTATAATATGTAGAAAATAAAAAGATGTCTACTATCCCGTCCGCAATTGTCGGGAAAAACATCTATATATATAATTCAACAGGTTAAAATTAAAGTAGTACATGTAACTACACTATGATAAGAATAGTTCAATGATTTATCTAACAAATTCTAATTTTGAGGGGGTTTATAGGATCGGTTTATAATAATAGAGAGAAGTGGTATTATTGCCGATCAGACAACGTTTCAAAGAGTTCAAAAGGACAATGATGTAAACAACTATATGTCATCATACGGCTTTCAACAATGAGCAAAATTCATACCGTGTAGTAAACTATCAAAGCTCATAAAACATGTAAAATGATCAAATGAAAAACATTTACAATAAGAAAAACTAATCGTGCATCCTAACTCTATACAGACAACATTTACAGGAGTGTGTTCTTGGCACACGGTCTACTCCGTAGTAGTACTTTGTGTAGTACTTGGTGTACATTATAGTGATTAAGATTATAACACAATGTAGACTGTTGTACCCATATTTTGACATTTTTACCTATTATGTCTGTTTGTTTTGTTCACACATCATTGTCAATATAATGAAATTTGATATCAAGATCCAGGAAAAAGCAGTGTTCATTGTTAGTATTAGCTGTATTTAAAGTCAGTTCAGCAGGATAAATCTCTTTGGTGTACATACTGAAGTCGTCATTATTGAGAGCCAATATATCATCCAAATATCTAAAAGTGTAATTAAATTGTTGTATCATGTGTTGTTTCGATTGGTCTTTGCTGATTTTAGTCATAAATTGTAACTCATAACAATACAGAAACAGGTCCGCAATAAGTAGTGCACAGTTAGTCCCCATTTGAATTCCGATAACTTGACGATATACGGAATCTCCAAAGCGAACACAAATGTTATCTAGTAAAAATTCAGGGGCAGTTATCGTACCAAAGCAGGTCCAATTGGCATAGTTCTTTTGTCTGTTGTTACTAAAAAATGACCTAAAAGAGTTAGAACATATATATTCGCGTTCTGACTTTTTAAATGCCCATTTAATTGGGTGTGTGAATTTTTTCTTAATAAGATTATGAGGCAAAGTGGTATATAGGGTAGTAAAATCAAAACTTTTAACAGATTCGAAATCACCAATATAAGCATGCAATTTATCAAGTACTTTCAACGAATTTTTGACACTCCAAAAGTAATTAATTTCACTATTTTCAAAGACCTTTTTTGAACATTTTATTACCAGGTTTTTTATTGCACCAGGTGTACTAGTAAGTAGAATAGACAGTTTAGTAGTGGTACAATGCCTTGAAGAGGAAATAAATCTATATTTGTAAGGTGTTTTGTGCAGCTTCGGAAGCCAGTACATAGTTGGAACTTTCATTGTATTTGGTTCTGCTTGTAAAGAGATAGCTAAAAGTTTATGTTTGTTACAGATGTCTTTTTCCGAAAATGGAGTCAGTTGGAATGTTGGTGAATTCGTGATTTACTTTTGCAGAGCCTTAATGTAAAATTTACGTCAAACAATAATGATATTATTAGCAGCATTGTCAGCCAGGACAACAACAAATTCATTACCGAGTTCTTTTAGCTTATGTTTGATACGAGAAATAGAGCTATTATGGTTGTTGTTAGGAGTAAAATGTTCTTTAAAATGTTTAATACGAATATCAACTATGTTCATTACTGAATTAAAAAAAGAATCTAAGGATTTTTTGTCAGCTTTTTCTCGTTTTATCCATTTCGAGCAGTAAGTACGGAGCGAGTCGTGGATGATGTTACGACACTCATTCCAACTAATAATTGACGGGGGACGATATTTAGGTCTGTTACTGAGGAATGATTTCAACTCTCGGTCATGAACGATGTTAAGGTCTCCTGTTATAACATAGGAACTGGGGCCATAAATGTATTCGGAATTACTGCAATTTCATGACATAGGTGTATTGTCACTGATATTTACATCTTTACACACTTCGCTATAATTAAACACATATTACCGGGTAGATTTTTTGTAAACATAACAAATAAGAGGGAGTTCAGTATTATCAAAATAGCCAGGAATATGTTCTTTAACAGAATGATCATTAAGAATTCCAGCAATATTTACAAAATGAAAACCTTTATTGACATATTTGATTTTAATAAAATGTTTTTTATGATCTTCAAGGCGATCAATTTTATAATATAATATGATTTATATTTGTAAAATCATTATTTTATTTTATTTATATATTTTTTTAATTTTTTTTGGGTGGGGGTTTATTTTTTTTTCACTTTTTTCTAATTTTTAAACAGTATTTTTCATGTCTTTTTTTTATTTTCAGTGTTTTTAGGTTTTTTTACATAATTTTTTTTCTGGTGTGTGACTTACCTACAAATATCTCTACATAAGTTGGACCAGTCTACAATGGTTTTACTAGAAATTCCAGGTAACATTTTCATTATTGTCTTCATGGGTACTTCCATCATGACAAAGTACATAATTGTCAATATTGTCTTGAGGGATAGGTGTGAACCGGAGAAGAAACTGTCCTGTCAAATACTGTACTTTTTTCTGCATTTGGAACATCTGAAGACACACTGGTCCACCTTTTCACTCTGTCTTACTTGGGAACACCAAATTTTATTGTCATCACAATATTTGGCCTTTTTCAGCAACCCATTACTTCTCATCCATTTCAAACAGTTAGCTGGACTGGATATATGTTCAAAAAGACTGAAAAAATCCATTAGGAATAGCCGATCTCAAAACGGAATCCCGATAACTGTCAAATGACGTCATAAATAATTTGTTTATAAACATTCCCAGGATTTTTCAAAACGCATGCGCAGTAGTCAAGAAAATGGCGGCGTCCATGAAAAAATGAGAAAGTGATGTGTTTTTTTAAATTTTTACTCATTATCTATACGACAGAAATCAGATAAGAGGGTGTGAGGATGTAAAATTTAATACATTTACAACAGGTAAAGAAGTAAATTTTTAACATTATTACAAAAACGTACTTTATGGACCGGGACCCCGAAGGTAAAATCCAAAAATGTCGGGACCCCTAAAGTAAAAGAAGGCCTATATTGGATTGGCGCATTATGATAATTGTCTTTTTTAGAAAATAGAGTCAGTTGGAATGTTGGTGAATTCGTGATTTCCTTTTGCAGAACCTCAATGTAATATTAACGGCAAACAAAAATGATATCATTAGCAGCATTATCAGCCAGGACAACAACAAATTCATTGCCGAGTTCTTTTAGCTTATGTTTGATACGAGAAATAGGGCTATTATGGTTGTTGTTGGGAGTAAAATGTTCTTTAAAATGTTTAATACGAATATCAACTATGTTCATTACTGAATTAAAAAAAGAATCTAAGGATTTTTTGTCAGCTTCTTCTCGTTTTATCCATTTCGAGCAGTAAGTACGGAGTGAATCGTGTAATTATCAATGTAAATTATAGTAGTTGTAGAAGTAATATTTTAGAAAGAAAAACAATATGTCGAGTATTTTTTAACAAAATAAAGAAAAATGCAAGATAATATACTTATGTCAAATTTGCCTTTACAAGTCTCTATAAAAGTAACTAAAGCAGAGGCTTCGTAAATTTATCCCTCTGACATTTGACATATGCGATAGCATCTTTTCCGTTACCCTACTGACGTACTGTTTTTACATATAGAAATTTGAATAAAAATGTAATATTTCTGATACTTACACCTAATGCAAGTCTATTGAATTTGGACTTAATTTCATTGAACTCACTAAAACGAAAACTGATGTGATATTGGAAATGAGATAAATAGCACTAACAAAAATACTTGTAGTTGTCAGTCCAACCATAGTATGCCTTCCTTGAATACCTCACATAAATGATTAATTTACATTAAACGCATGTGTCTTGCAGTTTGGTAATCGTAACAAATAGTGTATAGTAGGAATATTTCACTTTATTTTTTCACTTTATTTTTCACTCTTCCATTTGTCAAATACAGACATGATAACTCCAATTCAAATGAATATACGATGTTAAACACAACATGAACTGACATGTTGTTAATACATGTATTTCGAACAACCAAACCCTTGAGTTGTCTCATATGAAATCATACGCAGCTTCTGATTTTTTATCTGCAAGTTGCCTTCGCGTGATCTTGATAAGGTTTAACTTGTTTAGTACAAGGAGAATGGTAATGAAAATTAAAATCATAGATAAATAGATGGTTTTTTTCTAAATAGCTTAGAAACAACGAATACATAAGATTGGCATAAAACGGAACAGGGCACCTCTATTCAAACCGGATGTATGCAGTCGCACCAGATAATACGTTTTTCATACGATGTATGGTATGTACTATCAACTACAAAATCATTTTATCGGCGTCTTTGTCAATATACAATCAACTACAAAAACTTTTTTGTTGGCGTCTTTATTTTTTTTTTAAATGCTTGTTTGAATTTTAGTCAGTTATATTGTATGTCTGTGATGTATGTTTACACAGTTTTGGCTGCTGGGTCCCAATTATTGTCATATTAATCTATTAGGTCTGTTTGGGTTGTTTTTGTCAATATGACGGAACTATAAACAAGTGTCATATAAGTAAGAGGCTTATCTACCTATAAAACCAGGTTCAAACCATTATTTTCTTCGGGAAATGCCTGTACCAAGTCAGGAATATGACAGTTGTTTTCCACTGGTTGATTTTGTCAGTTTTCATGGACTTCCTCTTTTGAATTTACCTTGAAGTTCGGTAATTTTGTTATTCTCTTTTACACAAAACCATGAAGCTGAAATCAAACACAATCCTGATAATAAAAATAAATTTGATATTTGATATCTGCTTTGGAGAGATAAAACGAACCATTACACCTGCTTCTCAATAGCAGTGCTGTCTAAAAATAGACATTTACATGGTCGCTTTTGTTTTGAAGCTAGTCAATTCTTTGTACTTGATATAAAGCTTTTCTTAAAAGATCTGTTTAAGAGTTTGATTTACGAACTTATGAACATGAACCTTAGACGAACCAGTCAAGAGAATTTTCTGATCAAGCAAATATGCTATTGTCGTGTTTACTATTGATAAACTCCGTATAATTTTTGATTAATATAAAGAAGATTCTTATGAAGGTTAAACTTGAGAAATTGTTTCCGATTGATTATCATAAGTCAATGGTCGCATTTCATATTCTTTGTTTTTGACTGAGTAAATTTTCAATACTCGATATTTTCCCAAGTAAAAAACAATGGCTTGTTCCCTCCTAATACCGGCATAGCATGCTATGTCTCTAATTATAGTTTAAAGATGAACAAAATAATATCTTATTTATTAATTTTGGGATCTCAATATTGACGTCTTTAAGACTTAACCTCATGATTGCACTTTGCTAGTTCCACATCTACAAATAATCCAACTGTCATTAGTGATTTTAACACTGTTGAGAACCCATCTCTGCGAAACGTGGAAACCACAGGGCCTAAATACCGTGAACCCAAATCCTAAATTTAAAATACAACTTCAAAATAGTAGTGGATTCAGTCGAGGATTATACCAGGAAATTTGCTTACAATGAGAAAGAGGACGTAGTTCCCTTTCCGAATAGATTAAGGCTGAAGGATCATTGATAAAAGTTAAATAATGTTAATTAAATTAGTTCGTGAACACAATGCTTTAGCTACATGTATCTTCCAAGATCCAAATTATATGTTGCTAAAATCCCACCTCCATGTCAAATATATTGTTGTCCCCGTAAACAAAGTCCCGGACAACATGGTTGTTGTTTGTAATTCACATTACATTAACTGCTTGATAAAGGAATTCACTTTGAAACTTAACATTTACTCCCGCGACACATACCAAGAGGGACACCTGAACATTCATAGGTCTTTTCTGTTTTTTAGAATTACAACCAAAGACGAGGAACTGGACCTTCGTTCACTGTAAAATAACATAAGTGTCTTTACAAACTAATTACACCTTATGTAAGAATCCTGGGTTTTGATTGGTTGATAGCCAGTGTATTTTTCACCAATTTACTGTTATCAAATGAGAAAAAAGAATGTGTCCATAGTACATGGATGAGCCACTCGCACTATCATTTTCTATGTTCAGTGGAACGTGAAATTGGGGTCAAAACTCTATTTTGGCATTAAAATTAGATAGATCATATCATAGGAAACATGTGGACTAAGTTTCAAGTAAATTGGACTTCAACTTCATCAAAAACTACCTTGACCAAAAACTTTAGCCCGAAGCCGGACAGACGGATGAACAGACAAACGAACGGACGGACGGACGGACGAACGAACGGACGAACGAACGGACACACAGATCGAAGAACATAATGCCCCTAGGTGGAGCATAAAAAGAATTGGTCAAACTCTGTTTCATGAAAAAAGAATGACCACCGTAGACACAAATGTCTTGTTTGATAAGAAAGTGATTATTCCTACTTGTTAAATAAGAAAGTGATGAATCATACTTGTTAAATAAGGAAGTGACGAATCATACTTGTTAAATAAGGAAGTGACGAATCATACTTGTTAAATAAGGAAGAGACGAATCATACTTGTTTAATAAGGAAGTGACGAATCATACTTGTTAAATAAGGAAGTGACGAATCATACTTGTTAAATAAGGAAGTGACGAATCATACTTGTTAAATAAGGAAGTGACGAATCATACTTGTTAAATAAGGAAGTGACGAATCATACTTGTTTAATAAGGAAGTGACGAATCATACATGTTTAATTAGGAAGGGACGAATCATACTTGTTTAATAAAGAAGTGATCAATCATACTTGTTTAATAAGGAAGTGATCAATCATGCTTGTTTAATAAGGAAGTGATCAATCATACTTATTTAATAAGGAAGTGATCAGTCATACTTGTTTAATAAGATAGGGATCGATCATACTTGATTAATAAAAAAGTGACGAATCATATTTGTTTAATTAGGAAGTGATAAATCATACTTTAAAAAAAATGATGTCATCAAGATGCTTGATTATTTTATTGACAATTCATTTGAAACGTTTACATGACATGACAATCGGCATTCCTATGGGACCCAACTGCAACCATGTTATGTCTTCATAAATGAGCAAGAATATTATAAAAAAATAGCTGGCATTACCCTTAACTTCACGGTCCGCTATATATGATGGTTTCCCACTTCATGATTCAAATCTGTTGACTATGTTGAACTTATCCAAACTCCGAAACAGTGATAGTTTAGCGAAGCAACGTCACCACTGTTTCGGAGTTTGGAACTTATCTACCCTACATGAAGAGCAGGATATGATTACTCTTTTGGAGTACCTGATACCAACCTGGATTTTGGTAGGGTTTGCGTTGCGCAGTCTGTAGTTGTTGTGTATGAGGGTCTGGATGGGGTTTACAGAAAAGAGAATAATGGGTACAAAGTGCAGAATAAAGGCCAAAAAATATAAAGAATAATAAAAGCTTTTACAATGTACTGTATAAAGAATTGTCTTTTCGTTTAAGTAGTAAATCAAAGTAGGTAAATCTATTAAATATTCCAGACATATGTAAGTCACATTTTCTCTTTATCTACATGAGATCAATTCCAGTTTTAGGTATAATTCGTATTGCTCGGTCTTTAGTTTTCTATGATGTGTTTTGGACATGTGAACTGGTATTTGTATTTTGTTCGTTTTTCGTTTTTTCCCATAACGTTGAAAGCTAGTTCGTCATCGACTTATGAGTTTGAATATCCCTTTGGTATCTTCCGCCTCCCTATTATGTGTTTACTGATATTATTAGTTACTATGGTTTTACACTAGACTTTTGGGGCCCTTTATAGCTTGCTGTTCGATGTGAGCCAAGGCTCCGTGTTGAAGGCCGTACTTTGACCTATAATGGTTTACTTTTACAAATTGTGACTTGGATGGAGAGTTGTTTCATTGGCACTCATACCACATCTTCTCATATATCTATACTCAGTGTGCTAGTGATCTAATTCGATATGTTTGCGGTCAGTAAATCCCATATGGGGTTCGAGCTTCGTGTTACGAATTTATCTTACCGACTATTTTAAAATATGGCATTTAGACTAGTGGCCTATCAAAGTAATCAAGTCTTCCATATACAGAGCCTGCTTCCATTGGTCTATACAAATACAAATGCCCACAATATGAGCATGTTTGCTTGTAATGTGTTTTCTGCATTTATTTCGATCGTTCATTATCAATTTCTTCATCTCTTGTCCAGGTGAAACGTTTCAGATTTTTCCTCAACGCCATGTTGTTTTTAAATAGGGATGTAACACCTCTATTAACCGTGTATTAGAATAAACCACGCCTACTAACCCCATATTAACCCCATAAAGCGGTCGCTTTAAACAAATGATATTCCTAGAAATGTATAGGAGGTAAGATGATAGACAATCTTCATAACTTAACTTCTGTGTTCTATATTTAGACGTTTCGGTTATGGTTGGTGGTTCAAAATATAATTCATAGAATACGACTTTCAAATCTTTAAAAAATGTTGGGTCGACTACGGATGCCAAGAGAGGAAACCATGTATGACAAAAATAGATTAAGACAAGTTAGGTTTTTAAAGTGATATTCGTCAAAGCGGCATAACTCATATCTAATTTGTAAACACTGTATGTGTTTTACTCTTTGTTACAGGTTCCCAATCGAAAAAAAAGGAAACAAAAAGAACAATTCGATACCTTTATGATATTTAAAATTGGTGAAAAGGAGCAAAATGATAATGTTGTAATGGTCATTAATGTTTCTGGTGCCGAATTCTATTTATTTACTTGCCTTATTTAACTAAAACATGATTCCTTTTGTACATGGTTGTATTTCAGCTGATGGAAGATCAGCAAATAAGTTAGCCTGGTGATTGTTTTTTAATCTTACATGTATGTAGAAGCTCATTATATAGTTCATTTATTCTTTTTGTAAAACGAATTCGTTAACAAACTTACCACAATGGGTCTGTATACGAACGTGTAACATAAGTCCAATTAAACAGGGCTGATGCAACAATTATTAGAATGTCAATTAAACTGTTTACCATTAATTGATTGATTGTTAGTTGCTTAACATCCAGTGGCAAACATTTCATGCATATTCAGAACGATACTATAAATTGTAATTCAAATGATAAAGACTTGTCCAACTTGAAGATGAATGTCTTTGTTGTATAGAATTGTACAGATTAACATTATATGTAAGAAAATCATAGTACTCTTGGCTTTCTAATCATAATCTGGACATAAATTTACCTGTGTACGTTATTTTATTTAACGCCATTTTGTCCAAGGTTAAAGTTGTCTTTTTGACATTGTGTCATGGATCAAATTTATTCGTTCAGTGTATGTTTACTTTTTTTTGTTAATATGTCTCTTTCATTGAGTTAAGCTATTTCAATTGATATTTTATAGTGTGTCTTTCTATGTTGTAATGTTACACTACTATTTCAGGTAAGGGTGAAGATTGACGCCTGTTAAAACGTTTAAACCCGCTGCATTTGTTTGCACCTGTCCTAAGTCAGGAACCTGTTTTAGTGGTTGTCCTTTGTTGATGTAGTTCTTAAGTGTTTCACGTTTCTCGTTTTTCATATAGATTAGACCTTTGGTTTTCCTGTTTGAATTGTTTTACGCTAGTCATTGTGGGGCCCTTTATAGCTTGCTGTTGGGTGTGAGCCAAGGCTCAGTTTTGAAGGCCGTACTTTGACTTATTATTGTTTACTTTTTACACAATATTGTGACTTGGATGGAGAGTTGTCTCATTGGCACTCATACCACATCTTCTTATTTCTATATATTAGTTTGACAGCTATTAAAGAGGAGGCATACAAGTCCCTAGTAAGTCCATCACTATAGAGTATGGCTTCTGAGTTTGGGATCCCTACTTACAACAAGACATAGATAGCATTGAAAGAGTTCAAATAACTGCTGTCTGATTTGTAACAAACAAATGTAGAAACACCTCAATCTATGGTAACATATTACATCACCTTGAAAGGCGCAGATTGAACAACTGTCATCAATTACAGGCGATTAAACTAGTTCTTTTGATGGAAAGAAACCACTCGTCCCAAAACTCAAAGTAATTAATGATGTTTACTTGGTCTTTCAATATGAAATGTGTACGAATTTTCTGTATAGGGGTTTCCCATTGAAATTAGATTTAATATATTTAAAACGTTTAAGAGAAGTATGTAGGTACAGTGTCCTTCTTGTACAAGATGTTTTAACGAAAAAATTCAGTGTTTTACAGGATATTTTCCTCTTGCCCTTATTGGCAGTTTCGAACTAGTGTTTGCCCTACATCCGGCTGCAAATATTTCATGTACTTCTGGAACAATTTAGAAAAATTTTGTTTTGAGAGGTTTGACTTACATTTCGACTTGACAAATGTTTAACAATTAAACATCATGCATTACATTGCCGTTTAATTATACAAGAACGTTATTATGCTCTCTCTCTCTCTCTCTCTCTCTCTCTCTCTCTCTCATATTGAGTTCTAATGTTATAATTTATTTAAGATTTTGACTCGGCAAGTGAAACATACATAATGAAAATTTGTTACCTGCCACTTTAAGTCCCTACTTTATGATACTGAATTCAGTGTCTATACAGTCACGTGTGTTTGGAAAAGCCTTCATTGAACACTCAACACTGTTACGTTGGAATAACTAAACGCACAAAACATTTAGGCCGTTGTTTTCCTCAGTTGAGTTTTTTTTACATTTTGTCATGTCGGACCCTTTTATAGTTTATACTATACTATACAATATGCTGTTTGTTAGTTGTTGCAGGCCGTAATGTGACCTATCAGTGCATATACAGTAACTCTTCGGTAAAAAATTGTTCCTAGGAAAGTATGTACTTTTTATTTTCATTTTAAACCGATAATCGTCAGAGTAGTACTACTGCACCTGAACGTGTTTAAAAATAAATAACTTCATGAGGGTATGGATGACAGACCTTAATTTCTGAATTCTTAATTTTTATGCCTTTTTTCTCTAGTCTATATCTTTTATCCATTATTATTGGTACCCCATTATTCTCTATTCTTGATTTTTTTGGTTTTTTTTGCCTAATTCTTCTGTTATCTGTTATTTATTTTTTGTGTCCATTTTTTCTGTAGTAGTTTCCCATTATTCTCTATTCTGTAAACCCCATCCAGACCCTCTTCCATGCTGTACACAAATGACGGTGATGGATTTTTTTTATTTGTGTCAATTTGGGATGCCGTGTCTTGTCTTTATCCATCTTTGTTCCTATTGTTTCCTTATCTTTACCCTTAAAGTACATTTTTTATTTGTCTCCTTTATAAACGTGTTAGTCTTTGATTTTATTTCTGTTGCACTTTTATCATTGTGAACATGAACGTATGACATTGTAATACAGTACATAATTGCTATTTTAATCAGCATTTGCTATAAAAGTATAACTCGACAATGATTAGATAACATGATAAAATCTTGTGATAAACGACATCTTCTCGTGTTAACCAATTATGACGTAGATATGAACCACGAAAATAAAAGGATTAAAGTGCATTTAGCACCCTGAATTCCGGTAAAATAACCGAAAAGGGGGGAAATAGCATGATGCATGATATCATCGTTTAATTGTACGAGAACGTTATTATGTTTCAATGTACAATACACTTTAAAAGGCTCAATAATGAGGGTCGGGATGAGGTTTACAGAATAGAGAATAATGGGCTAAAAGTGCCAAAAAATAAAGAATACAAAAAATAGGCCGAAAAAAATAAAGAATTGATAATAATAAGTCGGTAAAAATAAAGAAGAGAGAATAATCTGGAAAATGAACAAAGAATAGAGAAAATGGTTTAAAAAATCAAAGGATAAAGATATGAAGGATCCACCAGCCAAACCCTCATTAATTAAAACTTGCAGTTTAACATAATAAAAACAGACATGTGATGTTACACTATTGTGTCAGATAAGGGTGAAGGTTTGGTACCATTAAAACGTTTAAACCCGCTGCAATTGTTTGCACCTGTCCTAAGTCAGGAATCTGATGTTCAGTAGTTGTCGTTTGTTGATGTGGTTCATAAGTGTTTCTCTTTTCTCGTTTTTTATATAGATTAGACCGTTGGTTTTCTCGTTTGAATGGTTTTACACTAGTAAGTTTTGGGGCCCTTTGTAGCTTGCTGTTCGGTGTGAGCAAAGGCTCCGTGTTGAAGACCGTAGTTTGACCTATAATGGTTTACTTTTATAAATTTTGACTTGGATGGAGAGTTGTCTCATTGGCACTCATACCACATCTTCTTATATCTAATTAATGTATAATGAAAATACTCTTTAGCATGTAGGTAAATAAATGTTGTCTGCACTAAGTGTACCGTATAAGAAATAATAAGTCCTCAAAGTATACAAGCTAAACTAGACGGATTTGGTTATTCTACATGAGGGTAAGGAGGGTGTATGTCTTCGTTTCTGTATTTTTATTATTTTTTAGATCAACTTTCTCTATTGTACATTGTTTTGCACATTATTCTCTGTGCTGTATATTTTTGGCACCCAATCATTCTCTTTTTTGCTCAAATATCTCTATATAATTTTTTCGATTATTATTTAATCGGTTAAACAATCAAAACCCTTCTACATCCATTTTAGTCTCAACTTATTTTCATGTTTTTCTTTTATATCGAACTTAATAAATTTTTTTTTAGGGGAAACTGGTATCGTGGGCGCTGAAGTCGATATTTAACTGTTTACTGACAATTGAGAAATTATAATAGAACAAACAAGGCGTATATATGCTTTACATTAGTCAGGGATTCTGACACAATATTCTCAATACTGTAAGCGGACTTCCGGTTCGAATATTTGAAGTGAAGCTTGCGAAATTGAAAATATTTCACCATGATTCCAGGTTATGTTTTACATCTGTTCAAAATATTACATTACGTCCACAAATAGCATTGAAAGTTTATTATATTATGATAAAAATCAACGTGTGACATGTATGTTTATTCAACTAGCACATACAGTTTATGATAGAATGAAGTTCTTTTTATGCGAAAATGATTCAATACCATTGAATGGCGCAACTTAAATTCGAGATGGTTATATATATGGAAAAAAAACGGCACAAAGACAAACAACAAATCACATTACATTACTCAATTCTCAAGATTGAGGAACACGAATTGCACAAACTACGGTCGTGAATTCAGGTGCTCCGGAGGGGTTACCAGTTCCTTTTCCATTAAACTTTACACTTGAAACAAGCTCATAAAGATAGGTACGTTGAAATGTTTATCAAACTATTTTAATTGTATTTGTCATCAATATATATATATATGTATATGTAGTTGAAAGTGATTAAAAGTGCTGTGTAATTGGCCCAAAGATCAATTCATTTTTTAATTTGGCGTATAAATATTTGCATGCGCATAGAGTAATTCGGTTTCCTTACATATATATCTTTCGATTTCGCGCCTTTCTCTCGTCGAGAAAAATTCACTGATCAGATCGACACGTATATTTTGCATTCATGATATGTTATTCAATAGAATTATTTCTTTTCTGATTGAACATTTTTGTATTTTGTAGATTTCTTACCATTTATTCGGAGCTTTGGAGACCATGATTTACAGAATTTTTATGTTTTATTATTAAACTGATCAGTGCAATTTTTCATCCAACATTGCTTTTTTGTTTAATTTACGCATTATTAAGACAATCTTTATGTTGGTATGAGCAAAGCGAAGTAGAACATAATCGCCATTATAACCTTAGTGTTCCAATAGTCTGCTGCATTTCACTGTTAATTGTGAATGTTTAAAACTGCAGTTTATGCGTCTGCCTTGTGCCGTCTGAAAAGTAATCAAAAGAACTTTGAATGAATATCAAAATTTAATGGATAACGAAGAAGTTGGAAATGCCTAATAAAAACTGAAAGAACGATTGGAAATGGAAATTATGAGGGTCTGAATGGGGTTTACAGAATCGAGAATAATGGACAAAAAGTGCAAAATAAAGGGCCAACAAAAAAAAATAGAGAATAATAGGGTACTAAAATATAAAGAACAGAGAATAATGATCAAGGTAAATAAATAAATGAGAAAAATAGCCTAAATATTAAAGAATATAGAAATGAATTATAATGTTACATTAAACAGAACATATTGTCGATTTTCACTTTTTAACAACTGACTTACACGACTGTTGGTGCAGTATTTTTACTAAAAACGCTACGAATCTTTAAAAGAGTTCCATTATTGTAGGAATAACTTGATTTAAAAAAAAACAATTGTCTAGAATCAATAAAAAAAGACATTTTTTTCAATTTTTGTCGCCTATCGAAAAGCGTTTTCCATTAATTTATATATTTGTTTGGAATGCACTGAGATATCTAATAGACGACCCAAATTGATTATTGATGGTCTGGATGGGGGGTCCTTCATTTCTGTGTAATCTTTAATTTTTTAGGCTATGTTTCTCTATTCTTTATACTTTTTGCCCATTATTCTCTATTCTTTATACTTTGTCACTTCGTTATTCAATATTTTCTTTGGTCAATTTTTCTCTAATCTTTATATTTTATCCCCATTATTCTCTATTCTGTAAACCCCCATCCACACCCTCATAATTATCACAGCAATAGTACTTTCATTGTAATACTTCCGCCCAAGGAACTGCCTTTAAACATAAACATATCAAATATAATTGGTATTTTGTCCAGGGTTTTCAGTTTTAAAGTTCAGCTTAATTGGAATCCTATCATGCATTCAGCAATTTGAGAACATAGCAGTGACTCTATTATTAGATCTATAATAATTGTAAGCAGTTGATATGATAACTTTAAAATAAGACTTTCCGATATAGCCTGAATATGATCACAGTGCAAAGTTAACAGTACATTTGGGTTTATATGAGGGTCTGAATCGGGCGGGGGGATCATCAACTTCTGTATTCTTTACTGCTTTAGGTAATTTTTGCTCTATTCTTTTTTATTATTTTTTGCCCATTATTCTGTATTCTCTATATTTCAATACCCCATTATTCTCTAAGCTTTATTGTTTTGTCCCATTTTCCCCTAGTATTGGGACATTATTCCGTATTCTGTAAACCCCCATAAAGTTGGCCTATTTAGTATGATAGAGTAGCCTTTCACCTCAACATGTCTTTTTTTTTGGGTTGATGACTCCAATGACGGTTACCCCATATCTCAAACAATTGGTTGTGTGTACCGGAAATTGGTACTACGTACCCAAAGAATAATGGCATTTTTTTTATTATTACTGACTTTATGTGGGCAGCCTTTCTGATTTGGTTGACGCATAAATGACGTGACGTATTACGAATGGAGGATAAAACTCGAATCGGCCAAGAATTATTTCCAGAAAAGAATGAGTTTTCACTTTAATTAAACCAGTTTTTCTTAAAATGATAAACTATATTAATCAAAGATTCAAAATGACTGCCGTTAGACCCCTCGGTGACTTTAAGATGAAGAACAGAAAGAAGGGCGTTGTTCCTTTTTCTGTGTGCAAGCAGTGACATCGTGTCATGTATTGATACACTATCTTATATTCTGTTCTATTTATTATGCAGACGTTTCATGTACGGTCAATCTATATCCTGACCCATGTTTAGTTTGTTAACGATATAATATTCTGTCTTGTTTGTTTGGTCAAGATAAAAGAAAAACAACAAATACTATGGATAGATATGGTAGTGTGAACAAATACTATGGATGGATATGGTAGTGTGAACAAATACTATGGATGGATATGGTAGTGTGAACAAATACTATGGATGAATATGGTAGTGTGAACAAATACTATGGATAGATATGGTAGTGTGAACAAATACTATGGATAGATATGGTAGTGTGAACAAATACTATGGATGGATATGGTAGTGTGAACAAATACTATGGATGGATATGGTAGTGTGAACAAATACTATGGATGGATATGGTAGTGTGAACAAATACTATGGATAGATATGGTAGTGTGAATTTTTTTGTGCGGGCAAGATAAGGCAAGATGAACGTACAAACTGCCGAACCATTATTTTTTGCTTCACTGGTAGGCAATGAAAACTACAATCCTCTACGTTCATTGCAAATAGAGAGATCGTATGGACAATGAGCCCCGATACGTACAAATTTGTAACTTATTAACATTCAAAGAGAACACCTGAGCTCCGAACTGTGACCAATTCCGGAAACTGTCTATTTGGTACATTCAAAGAAGACCCAAGCTAGACTCTGTTGGAGCACAGAAGGATAGAAGCCCACTAACCGCTAAACGATTCACCAAGAAACCCCACGAAAACTTATTGGCATCACCCCTACCAAGTCTCACTTACTTATCAGTTCACAAAGACTTTTAATATTCTAGACGCTATTCGAGCTTATAAAGTCAGCAACAACAAAAAAATGGCATTTATCTTTCACATAATGACAGAGATGGCGTTATAAAAAGTACTTCGACGACATTTATCTTAATTCTTTGCAAAAGTTTGAAGTAAAACACCGCATACGATGCAATGTTAATTCTAGAAACAGTTAAAGGGTCGATTTTTTTATTAAGTATTTCAATTACTTTTTTGTCCTTGAGTATGTTACAACGTTAATTTAACCCAAATACTCATAGATATACATATTTCAGTCATATAGAAACTGGACTGAATACATTGTAGATTATATAAACGTTGGAACTTCATTTCTCTGAGTGTTTATTTAATCCATTTAAAGTTTGGATACATGTACTGGTAATCATTTCAATCTGTATCATACAAACTTAGGATTTTTGAGAATTTTTTCAGTCTTGAACTTTGTAAACTTTAAACAATAAGGCAAGAGTTCCTTATTTATAGTATGTGCTCTGCTTGTTACTTTTACAAATAACAACCCACATACGTAGCACTTCTCGTAGATTATACGATAAAAATCAATTATTGTGGTACATTAAGGTAAACTGATCAAACTGATTCAATTTCTTCTGTAGTATAGAGCTGAAAGTTGGTCAAGTCAATACTAAAGATTTGTGAATAGAGATTCAGCTAATATAATTTTTACAACGAAAGGGGGCATATATAGATTTGAAAACATATTTCTCGGTTTAGTCAACAGTACATTCACGTTTTTTAACTTTCCAAAAAAATCATGTAAGGTAGGTTAAAATTGCAGTTTAAACAAGATATGAATAAAAGAAGATATAGGATATAATATAAGTCATGATTATCTAATCGAAGATCTGCATAACTTGAGGAACATGGTTTTAAAAATGTTGGAGTGTTTTTGTTGGCCTTTCTATTACTTCCTGTCTATCTGGTGTATTGCGTCATGGGTTGAATATGGTTTCCTTCCACATAGTCATTACTGCGGTAGAGGGGCAGCTAATCCTTTTGGTTATTGTCGTTAAACCTTAGAACTGGTAGATTATGTACATCAAGTTTGACAAAACCTAATTTCAACATCAGATCTAGATTCGGTTGGAATTTCGTTATGTTGGTTGAAATGAAGTTACTTTCGATAGAATAAATTCAGATCTGTCACGGACACTTTTTAAAGTTACTTAGGAAATATAAAAATTATGACAAAACGAACCACAGAATGAAACTGATATGTATTTAATGGGCGTAATTTCAGTGGGATTTTTATGTTCGGAGTAATTGATCTGAATCTTATGTCTGCTTAAAAGCATACATTTTTATAGGCTATAAGATTCTGAAGCATATCAAAATCTTTCGTAACTTTCTTGAACTTGACATATATTTACCCAATATATACATTAAATATGTATTGATAAACAAGGAGTATTGAATCATCATCTTATCAGACTGAGCATTGGGTGCAATTTTATTCTTTCCAATTAAAGAATAGTTTCCGTTGCACCCATTAGTTTTTACAAGATTGTAGTATTTCCCTATAAATACGTCTTAATCAATTAGATTTAAACATGTGCCGCCAGGACGAAGAACACAGTGTCTCATCTTTTAACGTAATTTAACATAAGTTTCACCATTAAATAATCTTATTTAAATGCAATTCTGTGTTTTGCTTCAAACAATTTAGACAGACCAATTACGAGGGAATCTTAATTTCCTAGAAAATTGAACAATTTGAAAATATTATCTTAATTAAATTATTGATTTGAATAAGTTCAAATTTTTCATCGTTTCCCTTTTGCACTCTTCATAGTATTAAATTCTTTCAAGAATTATCGTCGGATGTTATGCACTCATTTGATTTACTTTCAAGTTTCACCAAATTGACATACTGGTACTTAAAAATAAAGACTGCAACACACAAACTGCACTTTTTTACACCAAATACCGGCAATTAGACTAAAATAATGTTTTTTTCACCCGAAAACAAAAGAGTCTAAGACCTAAGCCCAATATCTCTTTATCCGGAGTAGATTTTAGAGATAACTATATTGTATTTGAAGCTTTGCGGACGTCTATCGGTAGTTTTACTATCGCAAATTTAGTTTACCTGGCGACGCGTAGCAGAGACCGATAAACGGGTATTTGCGACAGTAAAACTACCGATGGACGTCCGCAAAGCTTCAAATACAATACAGTTATCTCTATTATAATGCAAAATAAACAAATCATTCAATTTTAGTCATTATTTCAGTGTAAAATTTTCATTAACGAAAATTCCGCGAAATGATGTTATTTTCTTTGGCGCCTAAACTAGGTGACGTCATAGGTGTGCTTCCGGCACCAAACGTAAACACCGGTCGTTTTATGGCTTCTTGTCCGCTTCAAAATGTAATAAAATTTGATGAAAAGAAAATGTGTAGGTCCAAATGTGATTTTCTTGCTTATTATTGGAGAAATTACCTGTCAATATATTCCGGAACTCAAAATGTCGGCTTCCTTAGTTACAGACAGGGAGATAGAGAATTTTACGCTTGTCGTCATCCAATCAGAGCCATTGATACAAAATAATTGCATTAGAATTATTAATTGACGTTCACAAAGCACCTATCTTTCATAAATTTTTTATAGAACTCGAAATTGTAAATATTTACTTGCTTGCTTGATTGATTGATTGGTCGATTAATATGAAATAAATACATTGATTGGTTGATCAATTAATATATAATAGATACATTGATTGATTGGTCGATTAATATATAATAAATACATTAATTGATTGGTCGATTAATATATAATACATACACTGATTGGTTGGTCGATTAATACATAATACATACATTAATTGGTTGGTCGATTATTATATAATACATACATTGATTGATTGGTCGATTAATATATAATACATACATTGATTGATTGGTCGATTAATATATAATAAATACATTGATTTATTGGTCGATTAATATATAATACATACATTGATTGGTTGGTCGATTAATATATAATAAATACATTGGTTGATTGGTCGATTAACATATAATACATACATTGATTGGTTGGTCGATTAATATATAATACATACATTGATTGGTTGGTCGATTAATATATAATAAAAACATTGATTGATTGGTCGATTAATATATAATAAATACATTGGTTGATTGGTCGATTAACATATAATACATACATTGATTGGTTGGTCGATTAATATATAATACATACATTGATTGGTTGGTCGATTAATATATAATAAAAACATTGATTGATTGGTCGATTAATATATAATAAATACATTGATTGGTTAGTCGATTAATATATAATAATTACATTGATTGGTTGATCGATTAATATATAATAGATACATTGATTGATTGGTCGATTAATATAGAATGCATACATTGATTAGTTGATCGAAAAATATATAATACATACATTGTTTGGTTGGTCGATTAATATATAATACATACATTAATTGGTTGGGCGATTAATATGATAATACACACATTGATTGGTTGGTCGATTAATATAATACATACATTGATTGGTAAGTCGATTAATACATAATAAAGACATTGATTGATTGGTCGATTAATATATAATACATACATTGATTGGTTGGTCGATTAATATATAATACATACATTGATTGATTAATCGATTAATATTGATTGATTGATCGATTAATATATAATACATGCATTGTTTGATTGGTCGATTAATATTAACAAATTCATTGATTGATTGGTCGATTAATATATAATAAATACATTGATTGTTTGGTTGATTAATATACAATAAATACATTGATTGGTTGATCGATTAATATATAATAAATACATTGATTGATTGGTCGATTAATATATAATAGATACATTGATTGGTTGATCGATTAATATATTATACATACATTGATTGGTTGGTCGATTCAAAGTTTGTATTGTTAACTTGATTTACTTTCAAATGACTGGGCGGCGCTTAAACAGTTCGCTAATCATCGACCAGTCCATCTTTATACGTGTGCTTTAGGATAATCTCTTCAACTCAGTGTCCAGTTATGGTCTTTGATACGGTTAAAAAAAGTTAATACTATATATAGAAATAAGAAGATGTGGTATGAGTGCCAATGAGACAACTCTCCATCCAAGTCTCAATGTGTAAAAAGTAAACAATTGTAGGTCAAAGTACGGTCTTCAACACGAAGTCTGGGCTCACACCGATCAGCAAGCTATAAAGGGCCCCAAATTGACAAGTGTAAAACAATTCAAACAGGAAAACCAACAGTCTAATCTATATAAAAAACGAGAAACGAGAAACACTTATGAACCACATCATCAAACGACAACCACTGAACAACAGGTTTCTGACTTAGGACAGGTGCAAACAAATGCAGCGGGTTTAAACGTTTTAACAGGCGCCAGCCTCCACCCTAACCTGAAATAGTATTTATGTGTAATTGTAAAGAAAAAAGTGAGACACAGTCGTTAATTTTTGTTTTGTTTAACGAAGTTTAAAAAACATGCAAAAAAAGTTCACATTTTTGGAAATTGTGCAAATAGAACAAGAACAAGAACATATTTGATTACCAATTAAGGGCCCACAAGGGGCATATAGAGCATACATGAATAAAGAAAACAGAATATTGATTAGCATAGATACATAAAATTTAGATACACAATCACAATACAATAAGACTGTAATTAAAACCTTGCAAAAATGGATTTTTTTTTGGCAAACAAAGTCAAAGAGAGCATCTCTATCAGAGTTATTATTTTTATATGAAGCTGAAAAATGGATTTCATTTACAACACAGCCAGAGGAACATTTTATTTGCAAATTCTTTCATTTCGTGGAATAGTTGTAAAACGACAAAAATCAATTTGAAGCATATGAGCAGATATGCTTAATTTGCAAATAGCTCTTCTTAAATCAAAGTTCTTAACCAAAGAGAAATAATTTTCATGACCAAAATTTTGTTATAATTTCAAATAATTGAACAGTTTTCCATCAGCAGCATTTTTTTTTTTTTGCTAACATAGCAAATATGAAAGTATAGCTATGTCATTATTCTATAAATGTATAACGCTTTAATTAACGTTTCTCCCTGTATAATTACCTTTCTTATAATGAATCACCCGAACTACAGATGTGTGAATATAGTAAATCTAAGAAGTGGTAAAACATACACGCGTAATAAGATAATTTTTGAAAGCGGCATATTATGAGCATAATTAAGGAAGAACAAATAAGCCGATACTTTAACATACTTTAGCTATAGCGCATATAACTATAAATTTTAAATTGTTCTATTCGTCCCATATCAAACACTCAGTTTTTTTGTATTGCCGTTTGGGAGCACCGATATGTTATTAGAAATCAGTTATAATAATAAGTAGAACGAAAATCATCCTTATCACCCACGTCTTCATATAGACTATCCTTATACAAATTAAAATGTAAGCTCCGCCCAATCAGTTGAACAAAAAATTATAATTCAATACTAATTTCCTCTACATGTCAAAACATGAAGTAATAAAAATGAAATGGTCTAATAGGTTTCTAATCTATATCAGGAGTTAATGTTTCTATTTTATTAAAAATCTATGCTGAATTAAAACATCTATTTGAATGCATTTTTTCAGACATCAGTACGGTAACCTATAGTTACTAAAGTCTACTTCATTTGGTCTCTGTTGGAGAGTTGTCTCATTGGCCATCTCACCACATCTTCTTGTATTTATATCATGTCTGGAAGGTGGATGAATATCACATTTACTGAAAGTAGTGCACCAAGGTGAAGACAGCAAACAGAAGTTTCGACATTGAGATTTCGTATAACCTTCGTGGTCTGTAGCACTTTTCTTCAAATGAAGAAACAGTATCACATTTAATCGACTTAATGCATGATATTTAATGAAACAAATTTATTAGGCATTTTGTTTTTACAAAACGTGAACGATCAGCTTTTTTTCATGGGTTTGATAATTGAGCTGTCAATTACAAGACTTCAATTTATCGAGTCTGCGCATTCATAATTTCCTTTCTAACACGGTTAGTTTAGTTTCATATCTATGTTATTCTACCGTCTTTGTGGACGATTTACAAACATTGATTCTAAATACTGTAAACCAACTTATTTTCGCGGATACTTTATTTCGCGTTTAGCTCTTTCTATCCCACTTCACGATTTTCAAATTTACTGGATGTAGTTAGATGAGAAAAGATCCAAGTTTTGAAGTTTCGCGACGATTTATATTCGCGTTATTTTTTTACTCGCGAAAGTCGCGAAAATAAATTGCTTGCGAAAAAATTAGTTGGTTTACAATATACGAGTAGGTTTTCAATACTTTTTTCAAGGACGTCATCAAAACTCCACATTTTCGTTCTGAGCTCGGATTTTAATATGTAGACAAACTCTTTGTCACAGACAACTATAGCCATCAAAGATTGAGGCTTCATTCCATTCCTATATGAGTAGTCATCATGATGATTCACATGAAACTGGTTTAATGCCCTTATATCTAACAGTTAGGGATTTTTGCTTGTTGAATAATTATTCTGCATTTGTCAATTAGGGGCCTTTTATAGCTTGCTTAATGGTATGGGTTTTGCTCTTTAATTAATGGTTGAAAGCCGTACGATAACATATAGTTACCAAATTCTACGTCATTTGGTTTCTGGTGTAGAGTAGTCTCATTGGCAATCATACCACATCTTATTGTTATATTGTACACAAATACCGCTTTGGTACTATAGTTGTACTTATTACCGGGTTTGTACTAACATGAGCAACACGACGGGTGTCACATGTGGAGCAGGATCTGCTTACACTTCCGGAGCACATGAGATCACCCCCAAGTTTTTGGTGAGGTTCGTGTTGCTCAGTCTTTAGTTTTCTATGTTGTGTTTTTGTACTGTTGTTTGTCTGTTTGTCTTTTTCTTTTTTAGCCATGGTGTTGTCAGCTTATTTTCGACTTATGAGTTTGAATGTTTCTCTGATATCTTTCGCCTCAATTATAAATAGAGGTATGAGAAACTGTTAAAGCAGCAGTACAGTTATTTTTTTTCAGTACAATATCACCAATTTAAATGCAATATTTATGCAACAACAATTGAATTTACTATTCAACCAAATAGTTTATTTGATTACCGAATTATGACTGATTGGCATTACTCAATAAGTTTAAAAAAAATAAAGATATGTAATATTGACAATTCATAATCTGATAACAAACTTATCATCATTTAAAGTTGAGGAAAAACATGATTGATTTCATAATTAAGGACAATGTTGCATGCTAAATAAATGTTTACTACAATATCTATTGAGCTAAGCCATTTTAAACGGATTTTTTTTTCAGATTGTTTTATGTTGTGCTGTTAGACCACTGTTCCTAGTTAGGGAAGGGATGCGGGCTCACCAACTTGATTAACGCAGCCAGATTCTTTATGGGACTGCCCAAGTGGTTGTCTTTGGTTCTTGTAGGTCAATTTTTTTATTGGGAAATTTTTTTGTTATAAATCAGGCCGTTATTTATTTTCGCTTAAATTGTTTCACATTTGGTCATGTCTGGGCTTTTTATAGCCGACTTTAATGTAAACGCTATGGGTTTCATTCATGTTTTAAGGCCGTATGGTGACATATATTAGCTTAAATCCACGTCATTTGGACTCCGGTGGATATTTGTCTCGTTGATAATCATACCACATCACCTTTTTGTTTAAGGACTTCAGTGCCAATAAAATGGACAAAGAAGAAAGAAATAGACTACTGTTTTTCAAAAGTCTAATCAAAATTAAATTATAAATTATGATATTGAGAGTGTTTTCTTATCTGATAAAGTTAAAACTCAAGGAATTATTATAACAGTACTGAAGTCGAAGAGTTGCCACCGTCAGTTTTACTGGCGACGCGTATTCAATCAATTCAAATTGTCTGCTCAATGATAAAAAATTGATAAATAAAGATTGAGTTAGAATAACAGTAACTGTTGATATGTAGACCTGTCGAATTAAAAGCATTTCTTAAGAAAAAGTGATTGAAAACTATATAATGGTAAGTATATTGGTATTAAAAGTCAGTTTATGTTTTATAAACTTTTTCAGCAATACCATTAAATTGACCTTGAAGTTCTTATCCTAGCATGCAATACTGTTGATGGCGACTGTTTTGATTGACTATGACGGTACAATGTAAATGGGTAAATTCAATTTGTTTGAGTGTCTGGATGGGGTTTACAGAATAGATGATAATGGACAAAAAGTGCATGCAGAAAAAAGAGAAAAACAAAAGATTAGAGAAAAATTTGCAAACATAATAAAAAATAGAGAATAATGGAATGCTAAAATAAAAAGAAAAAAGGGGGAATAAGAAAAAGAAAACAAAATGGTATAAAAAATTAAAGAATAAATTAAGAAATTAAAAACCCCCATTCCAGACCCATTTGACATTGATTAAGTAAGATGAAGTAGCAGTATTGCGATTAATTGATTGATTGACTGGTAGCATTTAACACTGATTCAGCTGATTCAGACCACTTGGTCTATATCGCGACGAAGTGTAATAAAGGAAAAGTACTCAGAAATGTCGTCTTTAAATCAGTTGAAAGGCTCAGCAAACAATCCAAAACAGTAATTCGAAAGTTAACGATGCATAGAATTCTTAATGTTGTTTATGTCTTCGCATGATGTGTTATTATTATAATTAAGGAATACAATGTAACAACGTTTTAAACGTCAGGGGATATTACAACAATCAATGTCGTAAGTGGCCAATTTAAGAAGACCAAAAATACTCAATTCATTAGAACAATTGATCGACCGACATAGTTCTCATTTGGTACAAGGGCACTTGAAAAATCACAGAACAATACGGACATGATAGCATATTACTGCATCCCGTCCCGTCAAAGGGCGAAACCCAAAAGAAAGAGTAATTGTAAGGACCCTCTTACTTGCAGATGGCATGGTATACAACCATAAATGTATTGTATTTTTAATTCCCGCAGTCAGAACCGAACGCGGCTGTGTATTCATACATCCCGCATAGCCTTCCTCCATTTTGGCAAGAGAAACAGGAACATGACACGTGACATCTTAGCTAGCCAAGGGTTACGATCAGTCCCTTCCTCTCCATCCTTGGCAGATTAAATCAACATTTGTGATAACAATGCTGTGCCATATGCCGATAGATAAAAGTCACGCCCATTCCGACTACATCATTCTTGACCAATGGCAGCACTTTAACTCTCTTCAGTGTGGAGGCGTAAAATGGTTGTGTCTAGTGTTTACAAATTTCCTGAAGCAGTATCCGAAAATGTACGTTGACATTCCAACATTTGCTCGAGAAACGTACCCAGGAACTTCAATTAGTTGATTTTGAACTTTAAAATTGTCACTAAATATCGTTCTGTGTTTTGGGGGTAAATACTTGTTGCACAACCAACACGTTGCATTTGTTTATTTGCATTTCTACATTTACACGTGATCATCTTAAAGGTGCTTTTTGATTAGATGCAGCCAATTACAATGGAGTTCATTACCTCGTGGATCCGAAATTCTACCTTAATCCGCCAAGGGTGGAGAGGAGGGGATTGATCGTAACCCTTGGCTAGCGAAGATGGACACGTGACTAAGTATACAAATTGTATTATATAGACTGGTTCCCTGTCCTTTAGCTGTTTGGCGCTGACTAAGATACCCGTATGTTGCAAGGGAGAAAACTCTCCTGACCATTATATAACGTTTAACATAATATAACTACTTTTTCCTATTTAGTCTAATCCGGAAAAAAAAACAGTTTCATAGACAACTTCATGTTTAGGTTAGGTGTCGGAAATACAAAGGTCATAAGTAATGAACTGAGGAAGGAAAAAGTTTAGAGAGTGAACATTTTGAGATCTTGATCCAATTTTTTAAAATCTAAGTTATAAAAATGCTTTGTTTGAAGTGTTAAGGTGGATGGGAGGTCTTAATTAAATCCATAGATTTTTTTGATAATTTGTCAAAATGTAGTTTTTATCATGCTGTTTTTCAAAATATAATAAAAAGTATGGGTCACAGGACTTTTTTTCACGCTACAGGTTGAGCAAAATTGTCAGATTTTGTATTGATTATGCATGGAAAATCCATTTTTGTGGGATAAAAAGAAAACTACACCAAATTATTTTAAGATAGAATGTGAGAAGATAGCTCTTACAACATGCTTTCAGACAAGAATAAGAAAAAAATGGGCTCACCGGACTTGTTTTCTTGCTACATATTAAAATAGGTAAATTCACAACACTTTCTATTATAAAAATTACTTTATCTGAGTTATGACCCCTAATATCTGAGTTATCTCCCCTTATGTGGCAAAGTTGAAAAAAAAATGAATAAAACAAAAATATTGTGTTTTTTAGAAAATACAGCCGTAAATATGATAAAACACATAATTGTCTACAGTATATTAATATGAAAATTAAGTCTTACACATGAATTACATACTACTCTCAAAATTTGCACATTTCATTAAAGATCTAGACCAATTGTTATCTGCTACTCTTAAATCCAAGATGGAAGAAGACACCCCAGCCACCTCAAGATAGTTTAAATGTGTCTCTATGAAAATTTCTTTTGCACAATGCATTGTTTAAACAGGACCCCAGATAGCTTCAACTGGTTTGTGACGTCATGAAAAGAGTTGTGTAATTTCTGAACTTATCTGGATTGGAATAAAAAGCAATGAGGTGTATACACACAGCTTACTGAGACTGAACTACAAAACAAGTAGATAAGGTATATATGACAATAAGTTAACAACGCATATGCACAAACAAAACCAAGACACGTAGAGATCAAGATGCAGACTTCAACAATAAACACATACGTTATAAAGAAAGAAATCAAAGTTAATTAAATTATTTGATCTCCTTCTTCCCTTTTCTGTGACTTTTTTGTCCATTATTCGCTATATTGTATTATATACAAAAAAATCTCCAAAGTTGACATTATCAAGATGCTTGATTTCTTGATTGACAAATGACAACATGCTTGTTACGTATGGAGGACGTGTTTTTCATCAAACTATATCAATTCCCTTAATTTAAAAACAAATGTGCTCCTCTTCTTGCCGACTTGTTTCTTTATTCACATGTAGCTTTCCAGCAGCGCCTGCATATGGAGTATATATATCTTCCAGTTGCTGCTTATAAGGAAGAAATTGAACCATCATGAGTTGGTTGACCGCTATGGAATATCTGTTAAACAGATGACGACGCATATGTTCCAATTGTCGTAAGCACAATCACGTTATCTTTTCCTCGAGTGAGACCTACCTAATTAGACTTATCACAAGTTTTGTACTTACATTAGCAACACGACGGGTGCCACGTGTAGAGCCGGATATGCTTCCCTTTCTACCCTTCTGGATCAATAGAGATAACCCCCAGTTTTTAGTGGGGTTCGTGTTACTCAGTCTTTAGTTTTCTATGTTGTGTTTATTGTTTGTCTTTTGGTCGTTTTTTTTTTTGCCATGCTATTTTCAGTTTGTTATCGACTTATGAGTTTGAATATCCCTTTAGTGTCTTTCGTTTTTTATCACCAGATTATCCATAATAATCACTGGTATAAGGAGCGTGGGTATCATTTTGCGAGCTCTACTCATAGAAATTCTAATTCTAGTAATTCCATCTTTATTTTCAAAGCCCATTATTCTCTTACCATGTAAACCCCACCTACACCCACATATATATAAATATCAGCATTTATTAAGCTGGTTGCAATGAATGATTTGCGTCAGGAAAAGGACATTTATCACTGTTTATTATTATTCTGTGTCTTTATGAAATTGTTACAATTTTATCTTCGATCAACTTACAATGAACTATTTCTGTCAGTAAGCTAACGATTTATCTTGATATCTATTATCACACTATTTTCGTTAGGATTTTTATAGATATAACTCAAATAATGACAAGATACTAAACAAGAATTGTTGATAAATATATATATTGTTCTGATAATTCACATCAAGGCCTACACATAATTGAAAGGAAATCGACAACGGAAGTTTCAATATCCTAAATCACCGTGAAAACGGATAAATTAATGATTTGTTTACCCGATCATTTTATTTTTATTGGTAACAAAGAGATTTATGGAAGATTTAGGTATTATCAGAGGATGCTCCAACTGTGTTCAATTCAGATTTTTTTGAAATAATCTCCTAATTAATTTGTAATGTTAGTTATTACAGAGTCTGGCATTTTAGCTTTACTAATTTTCAATGCAGGAGAAATGATGCAATAGAAACTTTACTAACGGATTAATATGCCTATTTTAATCAAAATATAAAATGTCAACGACCTACCATGAAGTCTATCGCTGTAGGAGAATTATAAAGTACATTTTCAGAAATTAAATACGTTTATTAATTGCCTGATAATTGAATATTTAAAAGCAGGATTTTATGCACTAAATTAAATTGCTGGTGTAACTAAGTTAAGACCAGAAGCTTTTGAGAAATACGATATTAAGAAAAAAGAGACAAAGAATAAGCTCATTTTGTAAAGTGCGATAAAATCTACATAATCGAGTTGATCTTAAAAAAAAAAACAAATGAGATAGAGAAAAACAATATATGAATATGACACAAACATCTCAAGGAGTAATTGCAGATATTAAATGAGGGTGTGGATTGGAGTGGGGGGGGCCCTTCATTTCTGTATTCCCCATCCAGATCCTCTGATTTGTATTTGTGTACTTTAAATCTACAGTTGGCGAAAGGTATTACAACGATGAAATATTTTTTTGTATAATTTCTTCGAATTTCAATCTTTTGATGGTGATTTGCCATGTTTTAGATACAACGGTATTTAAAAGCTCTTTATAGAAGTATCCGAGCATCGATTATATATTTGCCGTGTTCTGAATCATTGCTTCACACTCTAAATCTTCATACGATATACATTTCTTCAGGAAATTGCAACTCAGAAAAAGAAAAATAATCTATTTGAAACTTAAATTATCACGATTGTGATATTGCTTTTAGTTCAATATAATTATGAAAAAGAAAGACAAATATGTTGTAGACTGAGAGAACTTTGCTTTTAATTAAAATTATTAATAGCTGAAACAAATGCTGTATGAACAAACAAAATTGCATGCTTATTAGATATTAATGAACACATTTCCTTCCATAAATGTATATATAAATCGAACAACAAATTATGGCATAAATTAGCTTTGCTTCTAGGGAAAGTCAAAGCGTAAGACCAAAGACTGGTCGATCAAGAGGAAGAAACATGCGTCATGTTAGGGTGAAATTAATTTCCTGCAAAGTTTAACCTTGTGAACCAACTTCTGAAGCATACAGCTAAATAGATGTCCAAGGCTGGTTACAAAAGTCCACCCGAATACACACGTAATACTTGCCACTGAACAAATTCTCTCAGGCAAATGCCCATTTTGTTCTAGTGAGTTGCAATTAGTATTTGACTGAAACTTTATAGTCTCAATGTTTTAATCAAATCCTTTCAGTATCAATGCACCTACTATATATATTAATACTGTTCAGATAATGAAAGCACATATATATATATATATATATAGATAGACATGTTGAGATTCCAATATCAGTCCAAAGCGTGATCATGTTTGGGACTACTATAAACAAATGATATTGGAAAAGCCAATTTCAATTCTTGCAATTATATATATATGTTTCAGCATCAATGCTTTTCTATTTGGAAGGTTGTTTTCGAAACCACTCATGTTTTATCAAAATTTTACGCAATTGCGAGTTTTTAATCTTAAACTGTTGTGCGTAGGGAGGTCAATAAACCTATTTGATAATTGCACGATTTTTGTGAACGGTACATCAATGCGTTGATGCTATTCCGTTCGGAACGACCGGAAAACTGTGTTCGAAACGCTCTGGTTTTATCAAAAATTACGTAATTGCAAGCTTGTTTATAAAAAAATAATTACAAGCCGTGATGTGAATTCATTTCCGTAAATCAGTAATGAATATTTTTGCTCGACGTTTTGTTATTGGTAAAGACTATTGACCGTTGAAGTTGTTTCTGATGACTCCATGATGTATTATAAAGGATTGTCTCTACATATTGTTATCAGCTGACATTAAAGATCTCATATTGACAGCATCTATAACAAAAAGTGTCATCATTAAGCTATAGAAAGTGATAGAGAATTGAATAAAGTCGATAGCTTAGCGATTAAATGTGATTGACATTGTAGAACAAGTGTGGTGATAGTTTCTGAATTGTCCTGCTTGCAATCTCGTAGGTATTCATTAATTCAGTCACTCTTTAATCTTTTATTTTTTTTTAAAGAAAGCATAGGCTAACAACCCATTTTACGTAAGTCAGTTGAATTTATAGATATTTTTTTATTCATTCTCTTGTGATGTTTTTACTCTACTTGTAAACATATGCAGAGTTTGTTGTTAATTCTTCTAGGCTAAAATATTTCTACAAAGGGAATTTTCAATGAAAGGACATTCTTAGAACGTTGAAATGACATATATATATATGTATGTAGAAAGATTCCATTTTGTTGTTGTTTTTTTAAACCCGGATACGCAGCTTCAATAGTTAGTCGGTTCTTTGTCAAATATTGTAATTTTTGTTTCTCTAAATTTTAAGGAATCACTCAGTTAAAAGTTAATACTTATAAAACCTCGGAGTTTCAATAGTTCTTTTGTTCTTTGTTGCTTGAATACAAAAGTTATGTGATTGACTCTTTAGTCCAAGTGTGGTGAATGTTTCGTCATGCGTGCAAACGTGTACGCGTTTATTCAATCTTATTTTTTTTGTAATTGAAAGAAGATTAAAAACATATTTGATGTAAATCACTTGACGTTATTGTCTTTTGTCTTCATTTTAGTTGTATATTTTGTACTTGGTTTCTAAACATATTCAGATATTGTTTTTTTTTCATAACTCAAGGTTATCCTACTTCTACAAAGGGGATTTTAAATTAAAAAGAAATTCTAAGAACGTTGAAATGACTACATTTTCATATAGAATGTTTTTATTTTACTGAAACATTCAGTTCTATGTCAACATTTGACATTTTGATTGTTTTGAAATAGTTCTAATATAGGTTTCAATATCGGGCATTGAACTTTGCTGTTTTTAAGTTTGAATATGAAAAAGGGTTTGAATTGTCTTGTTTGCAAACCCGTACGTGTTTATTCAGTCTTAAACTATTTTTGTTTTGTATTGAAGACGGTCAACAACACATTTGACGTACATCGCTAGACTATATTTTTTATTCCTTTCAGTTTGTGTACTTGACTTGTAAACATATGCCAAACGAATGTTGAATGCTGAAATCGAATGCTGAAAAAAAACAACATGAAAACAAAACTGAATGTTGAATGTTAAAATCGAATGTTGAATGTTGAAATCGAATGTTGAGAAAAATGAAGAAAAAAAAATGAATGTTGAATGTTGAGATCAAATGTTGAATGTTGAAAACGAATGCTGAATGTTGAAAACAAATGTTGAATGTTGAAAACGAATGCTGAATGTTGAAAACGAATGTTGAATGTTGAAAACGAATGTTGAATGTTGAAAAACGAATGTTGAAATTTGCAATCGAATGTTGAATGTTGAAAACGTACGATGAGAAAAGAAAATGAGAAAAAAATGTGTAAACAACTTGAAAGTTGAAAACGAATGATGAAAAAAAAATTAAAAAAAAAAGTGTGGAAGAAAAAAACACTTGAATGTTGACTGTTGAATATTGAACCAACTTGATATCCGTGGTTTGTATATCTACAAAAGGAATGTTCAATGACTAGCGCCAAGAACATTGACATGACTATAGCTAATAGATATATGTCGAAAGTTCCTCTTTTCAATTCTATTTCTGAAACATCTTGACATGGAGTTTTAATAGATTATTGGTTATTTTTCAAACAGCATAATTAATTCATTATTTTAGTTTGTTTTATTACATGTAGATGTTTTTTTAAACATACAAAATTTTATGTTATTATTTTTAAAGGCCTCACGCACGAAGTTTCAATAGTTGTTGGTTCTTTGCTGTCTGAAATTTTTTGTGGGATTCCAAATGAAATAGAATTAAGATCAAATGATGACTAGGCCGATATCTACATGTCTCCATACCATCGGACGGTAAACGATTGGGCTGCCGGAGATACCATTAAAATTTGCCATAAAAGGTCCGGTACTTGAAATGCGAAAACAAAACGTCAAGATCATCATAAATCCGCTTCTTTGGGACTCTGTCGGATATGTTTCTTATTTTTCATTCGCATTATCTCTTCATATAATTAATTATTTTTGTACAATAGAGACAGAATCACCAAGTGGTAAGTACACCGTTTTCTGCAAAGAAAAAGCGCCACAACCATTTATATGAAGCACGCTCAAAAATAAATGCAACAGAGTCATTTGATTGTATATATTTGTATATTGGCTGGTTACTTCTATTCCCTTTCAACTTATTTATACCAAGTTTCATAATGGCAATTTCATGATAAGAAGAAAATAAAAGTTGAATTCCCGGCCTTAGCTAGGTACTGATGGAACTGATAGGCTTTTATATTTTTACAATTTTTCGGAGTCATGTCTCGCAACCAAACATAGAGTAGCAAAGGGTTGAAGATAATTCTATAAATAGACGTTGAGATACTACCGAAACCACACGGTCGTGAACACCAAACAAATAAATCGGCTACAAATGCCTCAAAATGCACTTTAATTAACACCGAATTGGTACTTACAATGAACAACACGAGGGGTGCCACATTTGACGCAGAATATGCCGATCTTTCCGGAGCACCTGGAATAACCCAAGTTCGTGTCGGGGTTCGTGTTGCTCTGTGTTCAGTTGGGCGTATTGCATTTCCGCTAATTTTTCAAAGTACCTATACTACGTTTCCGCAAATTTAAAGTATACGTTTCCGCAATACGTATTTATTACTTTCCGGAAATTTACCTGGTAAATTATAAATATTTGAATATATATTAGATAAATTATTTATTTTATTGTTTTAATAAAGAAAAGGTTCTAATCTTATATCTACAATATACTAGACTCTGGTAAGGATTTCCACCAACCATTTGGGCATCACCTCCAGACCCCGAGGAAAAGAGAACAACGAATGGTGCCGAGTCTTTTCATGCCCACCTGAACGAGCAGTTTTACGCTAGCCATCCTAACATTTTTGTCTTTGTCGATGTGTTATTGAAACTCCAAACAACATCTTACATAAAGATGAGAACTCTAACTGTCAAAGCACCCGTTCGCAAATATGAAAAGGAGAAGATGGACTTTCTTCTTGAACAAAATACAAAACTTGTAAACGGTGAATGTACTACTGTGGACTTTGTACGACGTGTTGGCTACAAATTTCTGCCAGAACTGACTTATGAACTCATATCAAGATATATCTGACCTTTAACTTAATAAATATTTATTTTTATTATGGCCTTGCTTTCGATCAACAGGTCAATTAATAATTTGCGGAAAAGTAAAAATTGATTTTTTCCGGAATAGTTACTTTTTTCCCCGGAAAAGTAAGATATTTATTTGCGGAAACGCAAATTTTTTTTTCCGGAAACGTCATCTTTTTTTTCCGGAAAAGTAATGCCAATTTGCGGAAACGTAAAACGCCGGTTTAGTTTTGTAGTATGTAGGGTTGTAGATTTGTTCATCCTTTCGTCGTTTTTCGTCTTTGGCCATGATTTTGTCGATCTCTCTTCGACTTATCATATAAAAAAAAGATGTGGTATGATTGCCAATGAGACAACTCTTCACAATAGACCAAATGACACAGAAATTGACAACAATAGCTCCTTCAACCACGAGCAAAGCCCATACCGCATATTCAGCTTTAAAAGGCCCCGAAATGACAAATGTAAAATAATTCAAACGAATAAAAACTAACGGCCTAATTTATGTACAAACTAATGAACGGAAAACAAATATGTAACAGTTACACAGCAATCAGGTTTGATTCCCTCTGTATGTTATATTCGCCGAAGCACATTTCTGTAGTACTATTGCAATAAAATCGGCGAATATTGTCTCTAATAGAATATTGTACTCGCCATATCTAACTATTGCAATACTTAATGACTTTTTAATATTTCACATAACAGTCTACAAAGAATGTAACATTAGTATCACCCTTATTATAATTTATAAATCATGTCAAGATAAATATGAAGTCAAGATTCTTCTAAGTGGTTCAATACTATTAGTAACAAGATAGGGAAGAACAGTAGTAAAATCAGGCTTCATTAATCTCAAGGCTGTACCTGTCAATATCAATCAAATCTTTTTGCAGGTAATTGAGATAATAAAATATGATCGCTCATTAAACCACAATGTTAATACAGATCATTAATAAAATACTCTTACAACTTAATCAAAATTCTTGACGAGCTTCCATGTTCATGATAATAACACACTTAACCAAAACATAACAGAGATTCTGATTTATGAATGAATGAACGTTAATATCAACTTCGGTTTTTAATTGTAATCATGAAAAACACTGAACATGTAGATTTCATAGACCATGATCGGTATATACAATTTTTGGATAATTCTTCAGATATAGTTAATTTGACTGATGCTGAAATATTCAACTTTGTGATCCGACATTTAGGGAATAAGCAAGAGGACACCTTTTCGGCATCGGTATTAACATGTGTTTATATTGTAATATTCATAAGTGGTATTTTTGGGAATACGAGTACCTGTCTAGTAATAAAAAGAAACAGACATATGCATACGACAACAAACCTTTATTTAGTAAATCTTGCATTTGCTGACCTTCTCATAGTTTTTCTAGGTAAGTGGTCTTTTGTCAAAAGTGAGTAAAGTAACTACTAACACAAGAAAGGTCAATTTAGTTAATTACATTTTAAAACTATATAATTGTTAAATAATGTTTTGAAACATAGTAAAGTCTATCATAATAAGAAATATGTCGTTAAATTACGATATAGCTAACGTCAAATATGCAAATAGGCCGTACGTTGACCAATAGTTGTTTATTTCTGTGTCATTTGGTCTCTTGTGACGAGTTGTCTCATTGACAATCATACCGCTTCTTCTTATTTTTATATCACATAGTATTCATTCCTTATTAACAACGAAATTATGAATTAATCAATGTATAGAGATATTGATACTGTCGGCCTATATTACAATCCGATTTAAATACAGATCTGTGTCCAAGCTTTGCTTACAAGGATCTGACAACTCCCCGTTTTACTTTCTGTTCTGGTGATTATAACATCAGCCAATGAAATTTCAGTCTTCAAATTTTGAAGGTATGTAATAATTAATCCAACAAAACCCGAGGATAACGAACTTTCGTTAATAAAAAAATGATAATGGAATGAGAATGGAGTGTTTTCAGTTCCTTGTAAGCGAAGCTTGAACACAGGATCTGTATTTATATCAGATTGCCTATTTTGTTTCGAAATTTAAAGCTTGGAATGAAAAAAAATAAAAAGCATGCGCGATGCTACTTTTTCAAAATACAATATGTTTACAATGATGTCAGATATATTGATTATGAATACTTAGAGGTACCACATAATTATGCTCTCGCAATAGGTATTGCATATACTATTAAGTATATTTAAAACATTTAAGTACGCGGGACAATCCATTGTTACATTTAATATAAAGATACAGTTTGATTTTGCTCTGAAACATTATTCCCACAATTCCGCAATAACATTTACAGACCAGAGCTATACCCTTCCGGAGCACCCGAGATCACCCCAATTTTTGGTGGGGTGCGTGCTGCTCAGTCTTTAGTTTTCTGTGTTATGTTTTGTGTACTATTGTTTGTCTGTTTGTCTGTTTGTCTGTTTGTCTGTTTGTCTTTTTCTTTTTTAGCAATGGCGTTGTCAGTTTATTTTCGACTTATGAGTTTGAATGTCCCTTTGGTATCTTTCGCCTTTCTTGTATGTACCGATGGAGAACTGTTGACGACGAACAGCTGTCTAATGGTCAAGTCCTGTTAGCTTTGAGACATACAAATTTTTTTTTTATCTAGTGACAAGTGTTCCTGTTATCAGGGATATGACATATAATCTTTTGCAAGTAATTTTCTAGTAAGGATAAAATTTAGCTTTGCTAGCGAGGTTCAGGGACTTTTTAATGTAAAACATGTAGGTTGCCATGCATATGTATGTTCAGTAGTTTGTGCGATATAGGAGACTGAACGATTGAAAACCTTATGTCCATATATGCAAAGTGAAGAGTACATTATATGCGCGAAAGAATGCAAAGAGATAATGTGTACAAATAATTCTAAATCAAAACTTATACCAGACGATATAATCATTAATTTTAACATCGGCCTCTTTCTATTTAATAAAACTGTGGCATGCTGACTTTTTCTTTGGCATGCTACTGTGCTTTATGCATCGCCTGTAAACACTGATTGCTTTATTCATAAAAAACATTCATTTTTTTTATGAATTATCTGAACCGAAAAACATTAATGTTATTCATTATAAGTATCATCAAGGGTTTGGACCCGGTGGTAGTAACTGTATTGAACGTAGTACTATGATCTTGTTTTCAATTTGCACACAAATCATTTCTCACAGTTATCTTTACACCAAAAATACTAACAAACAGGATGATTTTCCTTTCTTATTGAACATTTTTTTTTTATGGTAATTATAAAAATAAGAAGATGTGGTATGATTACCAATGAAACAACTCCCCACCAGAGACCAAATGACAAACAACTGTAGGTCATTGTACGGCCTTCATATATATATCATGTATATATATATACAGAGATATATAATACACATGCAACAGTTGCTGAATTTGTTTCTGATTAATAACTGCTCATTTATTAAATTTGTTTCATGAATAAAATATTTCCAAATATTTCCTTAACTGATTTGGATGAAATTTTGAACACAAATATATACAAAAAATGTCTGATCATTGATGCAAGGTTTTCTGTTTCTGCACTGTTTGTTATGTTGTATGAAATCTACTCTGAAGCACAGCTGTCTGTATAATGTTACAACAGATACAGTTAATTCTGCCTCATATCTTGACTTACATCTAGAAATTGACAATGAGGGTCGGTTAAAAACAAAACTTTACGACAAAAGAGATGATTTCAGCTTCCCAATTGTGAAATTTCCATTTCTATTTAGCATCATTCCAGCAGCGTCTGCATACGGAGTATATATCTCCCAATTGATACGATATTCCCGGACTTGTATTTCCTATCATGATTTCCTTGATAGAGGGCTGCTGCTCACTAGGAAGCTATTAAACCAAGAATTCCAAATGGTGAAGTTAAAATCATCCCTTCGTAAATTTTACGGACGCCATCACGAGTTGGTTAACCGTTATGGAATATCCGTTTCACAGATGATGGCGGATATGTTCCTAATGTCGTAACTACATTCCGTTCCCTTTTCACGAATGTGACCTACCGAATAAGACTATTGACCGGGTTTGTACTAACATGAGCAAGACGGCGGATGCCACATGTGGAGCAGGATCTGCTTAACCATCCGGAGCATCTGAGATCACCCCCAGTTTTTGGTGGGGTTCGTGTTGCTTAGTCTTTAGTTTTCTATGTTGTGTTTTGTGTACTATTGTTTGTCTGTTTGTCTTTTTCTTTTTTAACCATGGCGTTGTCAGTTTATTTTCGATTTATTAGTTTGAATGTCCCTCTGGTATCCTTATATATCTCTTTTTCAGTTAATTTCCCCCCATATTGTTTCGATTGTAAGCTTGATTTTACTTCTTAAAGTTGCTCTTACTTGACCGAGTACCAAGATGTCCTACCGCAGAGTAGGTATCCTGTCGCAAAAATATAAACTCCGGAGTCAAATAGTCTCCCATCGAAACAACATCTGATTCAAAAATTTAATAACACTTTTAGATATTTGGATGATATATTTGCTCTCAATAACGACGACTTCAGTATGTACACTAAAGAGATTTATCCTACTGAACTGACTTTAAATAAAGCTAATACTACCAATGAACACTGCCCTTTCCTGGATCTTGATATCTATATCTTTAACGGGAAGCTTGATACCAAAATTTATGATAAAAGAGATGATTTTTACATTTCCTATTGTTAATTATTCATTTTTAGATGGTGACATTCCATTGTCACAATCTTATGGAGTTCATATATCTTAACTTGTACGATTCGCTCGTGTATGTAACAACATATTTGATTTTAACGAAAGAAACCTCTGTATTCCTGAAAAATTAGTCAAAACATTTACTAAATTTTATCATCGGTACAAGGACATCATTCGTATAAATATAAATCAACATGCAGACATCTTATACGTTCAGGTATTTCACATTAAATCTTTTATGGTAATATTCTATACAAAGCACAAAAATGTCGACATTCACCTCAATAGCTAACTAAACCTTTAAACAGACTTATTCAGAAGGGATATAGGTACGATACTGTTGTCAGGTCATTAAAGATGGCATATTCTGGTATTAATATTGATTCACTCATAGGGTCTTTGCATCGGAAATAAACACATTTATTCTAAAACCAGTTGTTGGCATGATACGGGTTATGTTCTTCTCATATATTTTATGATGGTATGATACTAAATCCCTACCGGGAGGGATTATGCTTGATTTTTATATGATAAAGTTATAATCTTTCAATCAGTTTAATTGGGGTCTGTAGCTGGCATGTCAGTAGCTGCTAGTAGTCCTTTGTTAATTTTTGTGTCATTGTCATTTTGCTTAGTTTCTTTTGTTACCTGTTCTGACATCTGACTCGGACTTCTTTTAAACTGAGTTTTACTGTGCGTATTGCTGTGTGTTTGTTTATTCTACATTGGCTAGAGGTATAGAGGGATGGTTGAGATCTCACAAAACATGTTTAACCCCGCCGCATTTTGCGCCTGTCCCAAGTCAGGAGACTCTGGCCTTTGTTAGTCTTGTTTGTTTTTTTAATTTTAGTTCATTTATATGTTTTGGAGTTTAGTGTGACGTCCATTTTCATTGAATAAGTACACATTTTTGTTTAGGGGACAGCTGAAGCCCGCCTCCGGGTGCGGGATTTTTTCGCTGTGTTGAAGACCCATTGGTGGCCTTCGGCTGTTTTCTGCTCTTTGGTCGGGTTGTTGTCTCTTTGACACATTCCCCATTTCCATTCTCAATTTTATTGTCATAAGTTGATGATCGTCTGTTTCCTTATTGATGTGTTTTTTCAATTTTTTTGTTGAGGGTTGCCGTCTCATTGACGTTTACACCAAATTATTTTTTCTGTATTGCTTTAAATCAAATATTTTCGTTGGACTGACGAAGCATTATTACCTTAAAGGAATTGAATTTTCATTTCATATATAGTTGTTTGAATTAAAGCAATGTTGTGTTCAAGACTGTAACTAAAAAATCGTGGCATTATTATAAACAAAAATATATATCTGCGGTCATCTTATTGATCACTCTTTGTATAGCTGTATTCATGTAATCATGAATATACACAGAAAAAAGGATAGTAGGTAGCGTGCAGCGCAAACTATACTGTAATTTTGTTTGAATATTGCAATCAATTGCAATACAGTTCCTTTCTCATGTTCAAAGATATTACATGTCTTAACCATATGCAGTTGCAGTATCTAAATATATCAATAGTGGGCTTTTACACGTAGAACAAGACTTTATTCTGGTGAAGAGTTATCTCATTGGTTAGAGTATACCACATATTTTCATTTTCATATTCTTTTCTCTGAATTAAAATAATCTCCTTCTTTCTCGACAATGTCAGAAACATTTGAATACGCGCACAACATGTAGCAGAATTTGAAGACAGCAGATATGCTCGAACCAAGGCGTTTGTAAAATACATATTAAAATGAGACTGGCACTTCATATTTTAGTGGATGCAGCTTATCGGCTTTTAAAAACAATTCTCAGCCGTTATTCTAAAAACATCTAGAACTTGAACAGGATTTTGACTTTTACAAGAGTGTATGCATTTATGTTTCGAACATTTATGATCTAAAATGATTTAACGTTATAAAACTGCATATAGAAAAATGAAATGCACACTGTGTGGAGAGTGTCAAACTATCATAAGTGTTTGAAGTCCGCAGTGTCCACACAACTAGGTGATTTGAATACCATAGTACACGTATGAGCATCAGAAAAATCTAATCATGAGCAACTTTAATTTAGTTATAAAATGAATCGATGGTCAGAGTTTTGGCTTAAGTTATATATTTTGTTTAATATGTACTTTACTGTTGATGCCTTGTGTTACGTACACCTTTATTTGTTTGATAATAGTACTATGCTTAAGCAAATTTTATCGCTTCATTGGACATATCAGTACTTCCTGCTTTATATTTACAAGTGTTTGATGTTGAGAAAATTTGTATAATTACTACTGATAGTTATGACACATCTTTCATCTTTACAAACGTCATTTCGTTCTTTTGTAACAATAACGTGTTAATTAAAACTAACAGCAATTGTGGAATTGACACTGTAAATTAAGGATCAAACATATGTACACGATTAACAGTAGGCGATATAAATATTGAGAAGCCTAGTGCATAATTTAACTGAACGTTAATTTCATTTGAAGTTCTCAGAAACCGCCAGCGCTTTTTATCTTTTCCGCCTAATAGTCTTTTTATCTCAAATTAAATAAGCCTGACATTCTCATACATTTTGTTTCTCCTGTTATCTCGAAACTCATGATGGTGTCAAACCTCTGAACATTGCATAGTCATTAAACATTTCGAAAGTAGACAATTTCTAGAGTATACATTATAGCGTTTTTACAATTTAATCAAAGCATTATAGCAAAGAAACAACCGTGAAATTTGAATAAAAATCTAAATAGAGAGCATAACATAACGTAGGTAGGAGATCAAATATATAATTATGCTATTACATTTTAAAGTAAATTTATATTTATATATTTTTAAGGAAATTTATATCTTGCTAGCTCAAATTGGACAAGGAACATAGTAATTGCTGAAAAATCTCTTACGGACTTAGTACAAATAATCACCTACAAACTTACATTTTATATGTAAACGTACGCGTACCTGTTTTTAAAAGTTCAAAATTGCTATGACTGTTTGATTGGTTTAAACATCAGTCAAAATGAAAAAAAAATATACTGGTGACTTCAAGTGTCCACATCAAAAACGGTGGCTTTAAACTAGCCTCTTGTATTTTAAAGGGACATTAGTTGTCAAATTCATGTTCATCGATATGTCTCAAATTCTCATATTTGTAATTCAACAAATTATGAAAAGTCTGAAATAATCAATTTACGATGTATCGGCATTTCGAGTGTATTTTAGTCTTGACGCAATCTAATTAACCATCGAGATGACCTCCGAAGACTGCCGACGGTCATATAATCCGATATAAACATAAATATAGATATACCTAGATAGCGAATACGTGCAATTGGATTTTTCTGGATCTGTTTGAACCTATATTATATAGGTTTAATATATGTTAATCATCGTTTTTACCTGTATAAGAATGAGTTTTTCTGGATCGAATCAGTTGACCAAATGGTTTACCCTTGTTTCACATTCAATATTGACAATATCTCGAAGCTAATGCCCCTTTAACCTTAACATTTCTGTACTTACAGTTGAATTAATTACAATGCTTTTAACAGTGAAATGATCTTAGCAACTAAGTCTGCGTTCCGGTATTATATGTACAGTCAGTCACTTGAAGGAAGAGTAGGTTATTAAGAAAATGATGAGTAGTAGATATACATTGGACTGATTCACCTCCAATATTTGATGGTCAGAATATGATATTGATATACATCTTTTGCTTTTACTTTGGACGCATACAATCCTGGTATCTATGATGAGTTTATATACAATTCATAAAGTCTTATTTTCATTTTGTATGTCTCAATATTAATAATATACGTATATGTTGGGAAAAAACCATTACCACTGCAATGTTGACACCAGATTACCCATATGAGGTAATCATGTTTACTTAAACCCATTCACAAAAACTATATAGCTATCTACTCGAGTCTCGACAAGTTATGAATATTTTCAATAGAATTATAAGCAAAACGTTGCCAAACAATACCGTAAAATAAAAGACAAGAGACAGCCACTGACTTACGAATTTATTATATTAAAAATGATACAAATTACACGAAGAAAGGAACGAAGGAAAACAGTTAACTTTGCACCATCATATACATGTAATGTTACAACAGTTGCGCTATTCTTGTCCCGATTCTTATGCATATTTACTCAAAGGAGGTTGAACATGTGGGAATAAAAAAGAGGCAACACTAACCCCCTCCCCAATTTTCAATAAGACTAAGTACCAATTTATTACGTTACTTGTCCATAATTCGCCATTTCAGAATGTAAAGGAGTATGGATATTTTCATTGTTCGTACCACAAAAAGAAAATTACGTCACGTCTTTGGTCGACTTGTCATTGCTTAGGACGTTTTTAACCAATCACAACGTTTTGTATACGCTTTTGAAATATAAACCAGAATGAATTAGATTATGAAACGCCGAAATCTGATTCATTCGTTTTGCCCGTCAACAAAATCCCACGTACTCTTCTTAATAAGTACATTTTTATAATGACTTAAGAGTTCGATAACCCTTAGGTACATGTATCTTTCGCCTCTCTTTTACATTTCGTGGACATTGAGTTTATCGTATTGTCATGTTCTTCCTCTTTCACAACAATAGATTTGACATTTATATATTTTTGAATATTTTTTATAGAGATTGTTATCATTTCCATCCAATAGGTTTTCAAAAACTTAAAATAGCAGACATCTGCTTCCTTGTGAAAGCAATATCTTCGCACATAAAAATTATATTGTTTCGACAAAATGATCTTGCCATAATTATCCTGTAGAGTTTGCAATCACGAACTGGGTTTCTCATTTTTGTTCATTTCCGATGAACTAAATTGAGCATATGAATCCAATAAACAAAAGAATTTAATAAATAATACTTTTGATTTGGCTTTTGTTTAATGACGTTTTACGTAACATGAAATAGTAATAATGTGTTCATTCGGAAGAGGGTAATATATTTGATTTTTCGTATTTGTTTATTGTAAAATCATCATATGTATATGTACTATAATGAACTGATTTTAATACGATTGGATCTACTTCCTTGTTAGAAATCTATAGAGACCGATTTCATTGAGCCGCAACTCCTATGAAACCATACAAAGTCGGAGATATTTGTGATAGGACGTATAAATGTAGTGTTTTGTTCTTCCTAAAATTGTCTTTAAAACAATCTTTTTTTCCACAGAAAACGCCGAATTTTGAGAAAATATCCAAATTTGGAGACCGTTATCGATCCGTGTCTTATACGCTTTCGCACATGCTCAGTCGACGTATTGCCCGCGAAATCCAAGTGAAAGTAAGATGAAAGGATAGAAGATAGGCCTATAAGGATCATGTATTGCATTGTAAGTGCATCATTTTGCTAAATTAAACGACATCCACTTTTTTTACTCAGGTGCAGAACTGTCCAAAATGAAATGGGCGTTGAACGTGTCGAAGTGATCCTCTCCCTTTTTATGTGTAAACAAAGGCATCCGACGTCTGGACCCCACCCCCTTTTTATGTGTAAACACAGGCACCCTTGACATTCTTTGTTTCAACACTTGCCCAATTGTACCGCGATTTCGCGGGCATCTTCTAGTATTAATCAAAGTCGGGGATTGAACTTAAGAAGTACAGTTGCGTAGAATGCATTTACTGAGAAAAATAATAAGAATAAATATGACAAATGTATACGTATATTAAGATGTATGTAAAGAATGTAAATATTTCTGGCAAATATACATTTCAAATGTAGTACTGGCCTAATTGTCGTTAATTATAAATACATACCATTTTTTATGAAAATTGTAGCTTTTGATGTGAAATTTATTTTTTAAATGTACATGTATATAGTGTACTTCCAAAACATGTCCTGTTACGTAAGATCAAATTTATTTGTGGATTTGCTTAATATAAAAAAATGCGTAGTCACAAATGATAGACGATATTTCAAGCCGTCATTCAAGACTCCCAAGGAAGGGGTATTTAAATCATTAACTTGAATACAATGAACAAGGGAGACATCCCTAGAAGTCAATGGAATAAAAAAAAAAAGATTTTTGACTTTTATACATAGAAACAAATAGACAGACAAATGTCACACATCTTTCCTCTCATTAAAATAAGATAAACTCAACAACATCATCTATATATAAAAAGTATTGACATAAATATCAATAACATAAACGATACCAATGTTACTGCACCAAATGGTTATTTCGACAAAGTTCAAACTCCCATCATGCAAAGCTGACCTAGCTACTATTACAATGTTCCTTTTGGTCATATAGCTTCTCTCATAGTCAAATATTTGTACATCTTTGGCTTTCAAATGTTAATGATAGATCGTGTCTCATTGAGGTAAATCTAGATCAGCGTTATGGACGTATGAAATTTATTAAGGGTTATTTTCATTTACTAGCACCGGGTCGATACATGATCCACTGCTGGTGGACAGTAAGTATAGTCAGTGTGTCGGACCTGACATGTTTATCTTAAATTATCCATTGTCCCGTTGACATGGTATATTGTTATTTGAATATGATCGCCCAACCAGGGTATATTAGCGTAGTCATGTCTGCTAATGTATATAGTTGATTGTACCATACAAGTTGGAGTTTTTGTGATTTGTAACACATGATCTTACCTCAACTTTCAGTCGAAATTGTCTGTGCCAAGTCAATACCATGATGGGCAATAGATGTATTATTTCCCTGAGAATCGTTCAAAAATCTTCCCCAAAAAGCTATATTTTGAATATACTAAGAAATTATGTAAATAAAGGCAACAGTAGTACAAATGTATACCGCTGTTGAATAGTCATAATTTGATTAAGCGAGAACAAATCCGGTAACAAACTAAATTTGAGGGAAACACATCAACTATAAGAGGAAAACAACGGAACAACAGAAACACTGAACTACAACAAAAGCAAACGTCAACATACATAGAAACGGACTATCTGATAATAACTGCCATATTCCTGACTTGGCACAGGAAATTTTAAGAAAAAAATGGTGGGTTAAACTTGGTTTTTTTTTGGCTAGCCACACTTCCCGCTTACATGGCAATGTTAAAAATACCGCTAAAATGACAACACTACGTGACAGGAATACAGTACAAACAAACGCAAGAACACTCAAAAAGTGAAAAGTGTTATTTACAATTATTTGTCTGCGGAAATCAATAAATATTCATTTACCTAAAACATAACTGATTGGTCCTGAATTCACAAGTAAAAACCATCAGCAAAAAATTATAACAGTTCACAAGAATTTCCACTTGTTAGTTCATACTTAAATTTCATAATATCAGATTTACATTAAATGTATTTACTTAACCAATGAAACGTGTCTGAATTAAAAGTCAACAGTATAACTGTTACACGTAGTCAGAAACCCTTTAGCCTTTGTAAGTCTTGTGTGTTTATTCAATTTTGGTAATTTGTGATTTTCGGAGTTTAATGTGGCGTCGATTTGGCTGAACTAGTATGCACCATTGTTAAGGGTCCAGCTGAAGCCCGTCAATTTTCTCGATGCGTTGAAGACAGTGGGCGGCCTTGTGCTGTTTTCTGCTTTTTGGTCAGGTTGTTGTCTCTTTGACATATTCAATGTTTCCATCCTCCATTCGATGCTTAAAATTCATATTTTATTAACAAACCAATAAATCAAAACTAATGGAACCGCATACACTTCAAAAAAAAAGAGCAAGATCGGTTGCGTCGACAGGGTTCAGTTCTTAGCAGTACCGAATTTGCTACAGAGGAAACATTTCAAAATTGACTGAAGAATAACCGTGAATTAATATTTTATACAAATAAAAAGATACCGAGGAAAAATTCTTTGTCGATGATTACAACTATATTTGGTAAGCACCAAATTTATAAGGTTTTATTTTCAATTTCTAGCACTGCGTCGATACTGCTGCTAGTGGAATGATGTAGAGGTTGGTTCGACACTCGCTGATATGACTTTTTTAACTAGAGTTTTATAGTATCAACTGACATCCGTACACATACATTCGTATTTAATTTTTTTGCCAGAATGTTGTTTTAAAACCATTTCTGGTGGACTGTAAGTCCCCGTTTCATCGGCTCAGTTGATTGGTATTGACATGATTTATAACAGCATAATTTTCTTAAATGCTCCATTTATAAATACTAGTATAGAAATCATTTAGAAAATACGTGTTTCAGAAAAAGTTGATCTTTGATGAATTAAGCATTTCTTTTAAGGTCAATTTTGGCCATATAGCTCTCCATTTAGGTCAATATACGTCCTTTAGCTTTCCAAATTTTGGTTTTAAAAGTTCCTGGAAAAAAAAAGACAAGAGTGCCCCTCGAACCCATCAAATTTCCGAGATGAACGTTTCATTTTCCAATATGATTAAAACTTTTCGGAAGTTTTGGACCTCAATGCTCTTCAACTTCGTATTTGATTTGGCTTTTTAACTTTATGATTCAAGCTTTGCTGATGAGTCTTTTGTAGACGAAACGCGCGTCTGGAGTACTAAATTTTAATCCTGGTATTTATGATGAGTTTATAGTTATAGGTGTTCGATGAAGTGGTTGTTTCAGTGTCCAATATCTTTGTTAATTCCTGTTAGTCTGTTGTATGTATCGTTATCATAGTAATATTTTGTATAGCGTCTTAACTAGAATGTCAAGTCATTCCAAAGAAAATAACAAAGTACTTGACTGATAATTGTCATATCAGTTACATTTGTTGCGTATGTTTCCATTATTGTCACTTCTTTGTTTTCTGTCAATGAATTTAAACACGACCGAAGACTGACAAATACACACTTCTCTTCTGACAGAGTTGTTTCACTTAAAGGGAGAACATAAAATAGATTTATGATAATCAATGGTTAATTGAAGAAGCTGTTTTCTTCTTAACCAACGTCAAGTTTAATAAGGGTTTGAAAAAGTACCTAGACACGTTTATGTTCCCATTTCTGTAAATAAGTACAGACTTATTACAACATATATTCATTATGATTGTTAACTGTTTAATTTTGTGAATTATGTGTGTAAGGATGCCAACAGCTAACCTTAGAAAAACAGTTTCATTCTATTTAAACTAGTTTATTAACTACTAAACTATTGTGAAATATGTATGTAAGGATGCCATCGGTTTACCTTAGGAAAAAGGTAAACTGTTACTAATCACATCATTCTATTTAAACTAGCTTATGAACTACTAACATTTTGCAAATAATTTGTTAAAAAAACATACCATTTGCTTATCCTAGAAAGGGGAATTTCATGTTTATAGTTATACAAACTACTGCTTAGATACATTTTAAAAGACTATTTTCATCTTTTTGGTAAATTTTAGTATAAAGATTAGTCTGATGTAACTCTTTAATCCGGCAGTAAAATCTTAAATAAGGAAGGCCAATTATAGCTGTGTGAGAATAACATGATGTATAAATACGTAGCCAGGTCTGATAGGAAAGGGGTGTTAAATTAAACACCTCTTGAGAGGAGAGTGTTATCTATTTATATGTTTAGAAACAATTGTAACAACTCTCATAGGGGTCCGTAGATGTAAAAATGTCTGACTTTATCTTTAATTGAACTTTCCCACCTCTTACAGGCTCGGCTTCTAAATATAGACAATGCAATTTCCCATAGTAACTCCTTTTACGGCTAAAACTGTGCCACTTTTACTATGAAGTTTCATAAAAAAATATATCATAGAATTGTAAGTTCATATGCACTACTATTTTTTTTTCAAAGGTCAAAACATAGGGCTGTGCGGCATATTTTTAACATTTACAAATGTAGGACCCGAACTTTTAAGAATTTAAACTTATACTAGAATTCTGTACTACCATCCTTTCACTTTGGGTCTACCTCAGAATTCAATTTGGCCGCTATCCATGCTTATTTATACTGGTAACTTTCCCAAGTTATGTCTCCATGAGATGAAACATAGAGATCATATCTGGGAACCAGTACGTAAACTAAACAAAATATCTATGAATATTATATATCACCCCAAAAGAGGCGTGGTTTCTGAAACAGCTTTATTTACAAAGTGCAACCTATAAAGGTCAACTCACTTTACATAACCTACCTGTTGCACTATTTGTTAATTTGAATTTGTCCTTAATCTGCATGAATATATTTGGCATTAGAAATTAAGCAAGTAAGCAGCAATCAATCGATTAGCAAACTAAAATTTGAAACCGTTTTCTTTTCAGTGACAAACATAAAGGCTTACAGCGTAAAGCTTTAAGTTTATAAGTGTGGAAAAGATGAATAAATCATAGTACCCATCGTCTCAGGGTCTTGGATTTAAAACATGCATAAGTGTTTAATGAATTTTATCTAGAAAGAAAACTAATGCTGCCATTTTCGTGCAAATATTAGAGGTTACTGAAACGCGCGTCTGGCCTATACAATTTGAAGTCTGATATCTATGATGAGCTATCTACAATCAATGGGTCGATGCCATTGCTGGTTGGGGGAGGACGGTTCCGCCCCTATGGTATCACCCCAGTAGTCAGTACTTCTGTGTTGATATGAACTATGAATGATATGGTCATAAACATAAATTAACTGTTTATAAAACATTATGTTTTTGGAAATACTAAGGATTTTCTTCCCCGGGAATACATTAGCTAAGCTATATTTGACAAAACCTTATAAAAATAAGGAGATGTGGTATGATTGCCAATGAGACAACTATTCACCAAAGTAAAAATGAAGAGGATGTAACATGATAACCCAAATATAGATTTAAAGATATAGAAATCAATGTAATAAACAAAACTATTAGTAGACAGCTGTCTCAAAAGCAAAAAATCATAACTGTAAAATATTAGGACATACACCACTGTCGATATCAAGTGTCCTCGATGCTCTTGAATCGTACTTTATTTTTCCTCTTTAAACGTTTTTGATTCGAGCGTCATTGGTGAGTCTTTTGTAGGCGAAACGCGCGTCTGGCGTACAACATTTTCAGCCTGGTATCTATGATGAGTTTACCTAGAATAATCTTACAAATACTATCATTCATTGTCGGAAAACGAACTTAATAATCAAATACTAGTAACTCAAAACAGGACAGACAATCAAGGAACATCTTCCTGACTGCAAAAATAGCCAGAAATAAAACTGAAATGAGCAGTGGAAATTGATGTACTTCATGAATTCATACGGAAAAACATTCGAAAACTGAAAAATTTTAAGGAGCAAAGAAGTAGAAGTCGTATCTACAAATGGGATATTTGTACTCAAGTAAGGAATTTAAAAACGAAGATAGTATCAGATTGATGTATATATTGCAACATCAAAAAGAATACTACAAAGTAATTACTATATCAAATACATAATATTTCATATGTGGGTTCTTCTTAATTTTTTTACAGCGCTCATCGATGATCTTAATATTTCATATTTTGCTGCAAGACCAATTTGAAAAAAAAGTAGAGTGGTTAGATTGCCAAATAGTCTATGATCCACCAGAGATTTAAAGACGCATACTGTCATATAATACCCGACAATTCAACTGTGAACGATTAAACAACACAAAACAAAAAGTTAGACATGCACGGGGCAAGAGATTACGTATCAATCGGCCAAAATAATATGGGTGGACAGCATACCAATTTCAATTAAAAAAAACTGGTCAAAAAACGAAGTAACACACGAAAGAAAAGTTGTCACTAGAAAAGTTACGCAATGACTGTGTGTAAGAGCGTCAGCCTAAATTACAGATGATTTTATAAGCCTCCAAACAAGAGAATAAACTTTTTTCATATTATGGAAAAAAAATGTAAAACAAAAATACTAAACTCCAAGGAAAAAGGAAAAAGGAAAAAAAAAACACGGTCAAAATCAAACCATCTTCTTTTATTTCATATTTTTGAAAATACTTTGTAGTAAAATGTTTTTGTAGATTTTAAGATAATGAAAAAATAGTGACGGTATATACTTAAGGAGATTCAAAATAATAAGACAAGTACAAACTGACTACGCCATGGCTAGAAACGATTACCGAAAAACCGACAAACAACAGTCTACGAACAAACAATGAAAAAAATAAAAAGACTGAACAAAACCGGGGTGATCTCAGATGTTCTGGAAGGAACTTCACATTTACCACTTGGAACTCTTTGATAGCTTCCTGTAAGTAGCAACCTTCTGTCAAGGAAATCATGTCAGAAAACGCAAGCTTGGAAATGTAAAATTACCGAGTGTGTCCTATTTTCCTTTTGGCATACATATCATGATACGCTTGTCAAGGCGACGCACTCGATCTCGCTACAAATACAAGCGACACGCACCAGCTTTAGAATATAAACACAATAAGAGTGAACCAAAAGTATACAACCTGCATATTTGTCGACTTTTTTTATAGACATCTTAGTAGATTTGTTACCTCAATGTAAAAGAGAGGACGGGTCCTATTTTCGTTTGACTAGTTTACAGTATATTTGGAAGATTTACATGAAATATTTGCCATTGGATGGAAATGACAACACTAGTTATTCATATCGAGTTATATGTCCTGACTAGTTTATTTCAAACTTTAGATACATATCAGTTTGACTTCATTAAATGATCCTTTGGACAATACAATCCATTTTATTAGGGAATGCTTACTTCTAGGACTGTCTTTATACTCTATTATCTTTGTCTGGAAACAGATTCATTCCCTTATCAAAATGTCAGATCTGTTTGTTTATTCAAGGAGCGTTATGTCAGTAACCAGTCTGTACCAGGAAGCAGCAAACTTTCATTATATTATTTGTCATATATTTATTTACATTGACAAAACGTTTATAAACTTTAGACTATTAAAGACAGACTCTAATTTTGTTAGATAAAACTTGTCTGCGGCGGTCAAACTGAGTCAATCATATACGAAACATTTGTGTGATGGTTGTACGTTCTTAATTTAGCTTATGGTTTTTTGGGTGGTATTTACTTTTCTTTTAATTATGTAAAGACAACATGAATAATAAAAAAGGGTCGGAAGATACCAAGTGGACATTCGAAACTAGAGAGAAACTAAAAAGTACATGGCAATCAAACCTCGAAAGACAACGGAAAGACAAACAAATTAATAATACATTCCATAAATTACTAAAGATTGAGTACTTAACCAAAAACTTGACAAGGAATGAGCTCGTGTACTTCGCAAGTGTAGATAGATCCTGATCCACCAGTACCACCCGGCGTGTTACTCATTAGATGTAAAAATAACAACAACAACCAGAATATATATAAAAAAAAAAATCAATAAAAAAAAAATGTTTAATGTTTTTTTGTCTTCTTCATTAAAGTAAACAATGTATTTAGATAACCTTTTTTGAATTGTGAATGTTAAATAACCGGACCAGACATGGGGCTAGATTGCTTACTGTTTGACTCTTAACACTTCAATTTCAATTTGATCACACAATTTTCAGTTTGTACAGTCAAGCAATAAAATGTTCTTTTATTGAAAGTTCATTAACCAATGATTGAAAACCTTAAATTTTTAGCAGGAAATACTGCATAAATGTCACGCAATACACATTCACAAAGTAATTTGCAAGTTATTTTAAATGCGTTCTCAAATATTCCTTTCGACAAGCCAGTGATCTGAACGCAAGTACACTGGTGTGTTATTTAATGTCTTTCCTGTTTGTTTTTTTGACTGATTCGTTTTCCTTATGAAGTCTGAGATGCATATTTACTTTACGTCAATAACAGAATTTGATAATACATGTATATAGATTTATCTGAGACAATATTTAACCACTCTTCACTAGTTACCAATACAGTACCATAAAAAAAATGCATCCTCAATGAGACTTGCAGATAATTAATTAATTAAACTATCAGTATGTGTGTTAACCAAGGAATAATAATAATAAAGAAAGAAGAAGAAACAAATTTATATCATTTTTACTTCAGAGACTGTAATACGGTGCTATCAAAATTTGGCCAAATTTTCAGTCGTACAGTAACAGACCTTCTGAATGAATGAAGATTGCCGTGCGGTTAAATGTGCATAAATTAGCAAAGATGTCTGAACGGAAGAGTGATGTTTAACTTGATTCTTTGTAAGAGGGGCTAAAACCTTATTCATTTCAGAGTGAATATAGTCTTTTTCCAGTGGCAATCAAATTTCCTGCCCTTCATCTTGGTTCATGATATATACCTTAAATGAAGTAATTAACAGTGCACGACAACGGAATAATATATATCATTAATCGATTTAATTTGGAAACGTGTCTGTATAACGATAATAGTGATCTTGATACAAAAAATCGTTTATGAACAGAGTGAGTAAAACCTATCAGATTTTCAAAATAAAAAGCAAATTAATTTCAGTGCTACTTACAGATAAATCATTATCGCTATAATGTGCTTACATGTTGTATATATTGTCGAGAGACTATATATTAACAAGAAACCGATTGGAAGTCGTACCAAAATTCATAGTTCTTTGAATATGATTTTTTATATCACATAAAAATGTATACATTTGAATGACGGGTGTTACTTTGGAGAGGGAACTTCTAACTCTACAAGGGCAGCTGAGATCACCAGCGGATTTTATTGGGGTTTGTGTTGCTCAGTCTTTAGTTTTCCATGTTATCTTTTGTAGACTTGTTCGTCTTCTGGTCGTATTTTGTATTTTTTGTCATGGCGTTGTCAGTTGGTTTTCGAATGGTTTGAATATCCCTTTGGTATCTTCCGCCCATCTTGTACACCACTTACTTCTTTCAATAACATGATTAAGTATGATTAATACGGTTAGGATATGTGGGGAATTTTGAATCAAACAAAGGTTGGGTAGTAATACTTTTAAAAGTTAATCAATATCTATGTAAGAAGGCGTTGAACAACATTACTGAATGCTTTTCAAGATTAACTCTTGTACATTTTCATAACATGATTTCGAAAATTTTCAAAAAGATTCAAAATTATCAAATTGCACTCAAGCTAATGTAGCAACTCTTTCAGAAAAACTAGACTTTGAACGATTTTGGCTGTTCTACTGAGACCCCTTTGGTTTGATGATCAGACACGTTTTGTGTTTCATGTTTTTGTTTTGTTTTACTATGCTCTTACTATACTATTACGTTCCAATGAAAGAGATTACTAGACACAAACTAATACTTGTTTGCAATTAGACAGTTGCATACATTCAAAATATTCAAACAAATTAAAAAAAAAAAGGTAAAAATTTCCTTTCGTTAAATTCTCCGATGTTGCAACAATACATCCCGTTTGAGATAAATTACACACAAAATGAAAGTTACGGCCAATTTAGAGAGCCACCATAATTGGCTATGGGGAAGAAACGTTAAAGAACATATCTCGTGGCAGGAAGTACAAGCATAGTCAAAGCATGTTTAGTTGACTCCAAAATGGTAACACTTGTTTTGACATTAACTAGATAAAAAAAGATCAATATAGTTGTTTCAAGGTTTGAAAAAAAATATTTGTTACGAATTCATAATTATCAAACAATGTTGCATTAAGGTAGATTGGATGTATTCCGCCATCTTAAATTGTAAAATAGTAGAATATTTTCTTTTTGATTCAATATTTTTCATCTTTGTCATTTAAGGGGAAATAACTCAGATAATGTTACTTTGAAAAAGGATTGTATTATGAATTAACCTAGTATTTTTTTAACACAAGAATACGAATTCCGTGACCCCAATTTCTAATTCTATTTTATGAGCTATCTCCTCATATTTCATCTTACAATTCTATTGTTTAGTTTTTCTCTATATCGCACAAAATTGGGTTTCCTTGTATAATCTATACAAAATATGATAATTTTGGTGAACCTGCAAAAAAGTCCCGTGACCCACACTCTTTATTATATTTTAGAAAAATTCTATTCCAAATTATTTTAAAAATCTACAGATTTTGATTTAGGCCATTTTCTACCTTAAATGGAAACGTTGGTATTTGCTTATCTATATCCCTGGATGCTGTAAACATTCGACGTAAACTAGTTCAGGGGTGCTTAAAACGAACCATAGAAATGCCAGACGGTTTTTAAAATTTATAAGTGGAAAGAACCTTCGTTTTTGGTAATTTCAAGAATGACACTGGTTTGGTAAAAGATAGAAATTACATCTATTACCACGATTTTACAATACAATTGTGTGGATACAAATGTAACATGACAAATCAAACGCATTTATATATTTCAAAATTGGTGTTTACTTTTTCATAATTATTACTGCATTCGTTATATCACGGTTAGGTAGCGCTATTAACCATATAAAATCGTTTTTGTTGTTTTGATTTTAATCGAATGCATTAAGACATTTTAAAGATAAATATAGATTCTACTATAATCACCGTTGATTGCGATATGTATCCTTTCCAGTTAGTTCTAAAGTTATAAATCTGAAAATGGGAGGTTTAACGAGCATTTGTTAAAATCTGAAAAGCTTAACTATTTAGAGTGGATCATGTGGATAAATATTTTACAAAACGGGATGAAGTCGTATAATCTGTTTCACTAACGATTTAATGGGAAAGGCCGATTGCATATTACACGAGACAAAGGAGAAGGTCCGGTAAGGGCTTATGTTGGCCTGAAATTTGAAGTACATTTGATGACATTGTTTGACACTTTTTAAACACTTAAGTGTCTTCTTCAGTCGATTCAATTTGTTTATGTAAAAGATTTGAACTAATTTGGTCATTAAAGACGCCCAAATTTAAGCTTGAATATGAGAAATCTATCAGATATACCACAACACGTCACCTTTCCAATGGTTTTTGTCTAAAATGAAAGTGGCCGCATTCGTGTTCAGTCTCAACCTTCATACATGTTATGTATCATGATGAAATACAATATATATTTGAATATTAAGACTGAACACAAGTGCGGCTACCTCCATTTCAGACAAAAACCGTCCAAAAATTACAACGAATGCTAAAATTGTGAAGATTTAAGTAATTTTGCACGAATTAATAATGCTATTACCTGATGCATGTGCAGTGTAACGTCAAAAACAGCCCATATTTATGTAACAAAAGTATTCTTCTTTCAAATAGATAGCTTAAAGTTTACATGTTTAACAAAGTTTTAAAATGCTCTTCCTTTAATGAATGTGTGGTTTTTCAAAATTATTCAAACTGGTCAGTACTATTATAAATGCACACACAGTTAGAGAAACAATGATTATCAGATATATATAAATATTTTAATAATTTTAATTCGTAAACAAATTTATTCCGCTTTCATTTATTTGAAATATGTTTAATAAATCAGTGATTAGAGTCCTCCTTCAAGGTGATAATTTATGTAGTTCACATGACCTAATCACATTGAATTTGATTTTCAAATATTTTACAGACGTTTAATATCAACTGTAAAATGTGTCTCATATACTTTTATAACCGTATCTGTACAATCGACATATAAAAACAATTCAGTTAACTTCTCAATAGATTGTCTACGACTTAAGGCAAATCTTCAGACGTATTCAATTTTCAACAAAATCTTTTCACACTTCCTTTATTAAAGTTAGTTCTGGAAACTTTGGTTTCCGGAAATGCAATTATTTTCGACTCTGCACTTTATTAATAATATAATACGAAAAAGTCTTCAGGAAATATAAAAAAAATATTAAACTATGTACACTTAATTCTAGCATCAAATATTCTGATTGGTCATAGCAGGTGTACTTGTTAACCATGCTTGTGGTTCTCCTCCTTGTGCTGAATCCATTAGTATAGATGTCCACCCACCAAGGTATAGCATTTAATTGCAGCGTCTTTCGTTACACATTCTGTTTCAGAAACTGTCGTTTTTCCTGCAATGTTTTTTCTAATCATTGTTTGCTTAATGTCAAGATACAAAAAATGCACATGTATGACGAGTATAAATTACATTATTAAGTCAAAGAAGAATGTTATCCAAGTACGTCAGCCAAGTTTAAATGTTGGACTATCCTAAGAATAAATTTTTATTATGTAAGGCCTCTTACGGACCCTCCAAACAGATGCTGCAAGGGTTTTTTAACTTTTATAATCACACTCACATCAAGCTTAAGAAGCTTCGAATTTAAAGTCCTAATCAGAAAGTGCACGTCTGTATATTAGTTCATCTAGACTGCGGAACAGATGTCACCTTTACGTGGCTTTTAAATCCGATCGATAAGATACCCGGCCTATACCTATGTCACCATGGTAACTATCCTTTAAATAAGTATAATCTTGTCTCTTGGTATCTACCGTCTAGTTTTTGGTCTACAAAATTTTTGAATCGTCCATCAAAATCAAATCAATAAATCTAGTTTTACTTATAATGAAGCTGTTGCTGAATCCTTTACCTTGACTTATATAATGCCACCTTATAGTTACACAGCTGAAATATTTTGAGAATCAAAATATGTTTGGATTTGAACTGCTTATAACTATTCTACAATTTAATTTCTGCACTACTGGTGATAGAATGAACTTTTTGGTAAAATGCATGGCGACATTTAAGATACTTGTTTTGCTTTACCCCAAGGCATAACTTGCCTTAGTCGAATTTGACACAACTTCATACATGTGATGGACTGTGAAACTCAGATCAGGAGATGGGAAATTTTGGTCAGGAGGTTAGACCTCAGATCAGGAGGTTTTTTATCGACATAAATTTTGTCGTAAATGTAACCGTCTGATGTAAAAATTGTTTTTAAAGTGTTTTTTTCTTCAATCTTTCACCTAAATGTAATGTGTTTACAGTACCCATGTAGTCTTTCTGTTTGAATGATATCACTTTAAAGAAATATTGAGAAGAGTCTGTTGATTGTTTTTTTTTTTATTGTTGACTGCTCATAAATAAAGTACAATGATTTAACCTTTACTGTGAGTACTAAGAGAAAATCAAATTATAGTGTTTTATTCATGCCTCCATCTTTTTTGTTGGTATTCAATGTCATTGGCATTAATATATAATAATTACATTTGCTATACATTTATAAGATGATAAACAGATGAAAAATTAACAAACAATAGTTATTCATGCACTTCTAGGAGTTCTATGTTTTCATGCTTTTCAACATCGTATTTGCTTTGCCCTTCTAACTGTTTTTATTTTAGCGCTACTGATAAGTCTTATGTATATAAAACGCGCCACTTGCATACCAACGTTATACATGTCAGATACCTTTTGGAATGATTAGATTTAACATTACATATTTTAACATGCTGTAATATATATAACTATTGATTGCATTGGTAAAATTCATTCAGTTTTCTTAAGTTAAGGTTACGTTTCACAAGCTCATGCATTATTTTACACTTTCCTAATGAAAACCTATTATGATGGAAGGGAAAACAGTATTATCTCTAAAAAGTATATTGTTTGTCTATGAATAGTGTCTGCTTCCAAACAGAATACGTTGTAGTTGTCGTTCGGAAGTACCTAATCAAATGTATTATGTGTATAATCAAGTTCGACAATCAATTTGCCAACAGTCTATCTAATGACTAGGCACTATGACGATCCATTATCAGGTGCAAAAAGCTTTCATTACAATTCACCATTCTTTAAGATTCAATTACCTTTGCAAGCATTTTGATACGTCTATCGTAGCATAAAGTATAAGTATGCTGAAAATAGTCTAACATATCATTGTTCATCAGCAAAGCTCACTGATTTTTCTTAAGTGTAAACCATGCAACTATGAATATATATATATTTGACTATTCAAAAAAAATATCCATGAATGTCAACACAGTGTACTTATATTTTGGCATTGCACATTGTCATGCCTTTCAGACTGTTTATGACGTCAATAGTGTATCTTAATCTGATCTTTGAGTTGACTGCGTATTTGTTGATATTTGGTCTCGCAAAGCCTGATTTTTAAAAAATTCTAATTGACTTTGATGTATCGTAAAAAGTAAAAGCACAAAAATACTGAACTCCGAGGTAAATTCAAAAAGGAAAGTCCTTAATCAAATGGCAAAATCAAAAGCTCAAACACATCAAACGAATGGATAACAACTGTCATATTCCTGACTTGGTACAGGCATTTTCTTATGTAGAAAATGGTGGATTAAACCTGGTTTTAAAGCTAGCTAAACCTCTCACTGCGAGTTCCCTTAAATCGGTTCTTTGTGTCTTTTGTCTTTTTGTTAGTTTCGTAATTATGTGATTCATGCCGGTTTGATAAGTAAAGCACTTTCCAACAGATTTTTAAACAATTATTTTCTCACACATGGTAATGTTGAATGCTCACTAACATTTTTAACTCCGCCAGATTCGTCATGTGTCTGTCCCAAGTTAACAGCCTTTTATTCGGTGTCTGTCGTTGGTTACTGTCTTCCATACTGATTGGTGTGGTCGTAACATGTACACAATGGACTTTGAGCCGACATGTTGACTGCTTTCAAATTAACTTAATATACTTTGAACAGACAAGCAAGTAAGCTGTACCTGTTGGAGACAATACATGTCTGTTTATGTCTGTTTCAAACATATTGATATGTCTGTACCAGACCAGCCATGTGGACATCTTTTTTAATTTTTAATAGCATTGAATGGTTCTTTGATAAAAGAACGTAATGTAAGCTGTAAGGTCACTTAAAAAATTGTTTGATGTTTTATAGTGTTCAATTTTATACATTCGTAACTGTTGCTTTAAGCGATGGTCATTATTTTCAATTCTGCATCACGTTGCATTTAATAGTACTGAAAAAATATAGCTATATCAGAATATCATATCTATGAAGTCTAGATGTCTTACTTATTCTATTCGCATATTTGACGAATTTTGTTAGAATGGTGGCAACTCATTATGTACTCTGAATAAAAGAATACGAATATAAAGATATATTTCAAAGACATTATAAAACACTCGAACTCAACGACATGTGAATCAACATTTTTTTTAATAAAAAACATATAAATAACATAAAACAAATGAAAACAAAACAAAACACAAATATGTCTAAAGGCCTCCATACCCCGAAAGGTCTTGTAATGTAACAAATAGTCTATACTAATTATCAAAGTACTCCCCATCAAATGGGACTGTTATCAACTTGAACAAGTAATAGTCCGTTCGTTACTATGAAATAAATAAGGATGTAAGTCAATGAAATAATAATATATGGACTGAAATGACAAAACAAAAACAACACCTATCTTACATAGAATAAAACAAACAAAAACAAAACACAAAATAAAAAATAGGTCAACATATCGAGAACAACCTTCATTAGTATCAATTCGACTATATCATATATCATTATATATCATATATCATTTCGAGGTACTATACCTGCGCTGAGACCATAGATGTTATTATAATACTCCGTTCATTATAAAGCTCAGTAATTTGTTGTTGCAACTGCCTTGACCTGTTTTTCGTTAAAGCTTTATGTTGCACAAATGAAAACATATAATTATTTTAATGGGATAAAACCACATCAAAATCATTGTTTTTACAGATAGATATATTTGCATATGCATGGTTTGGTTTTAAAATTGCAACACAACTTATTGCAAAATAATTATACTGATAATACTGATAATTGAAATGTACCGATTTTAAATTGAACGTCACGAAATAAAGTAATTAACTGGATACGTTCTTTGACTTGATTGTCGTATGTCCTCTATTAAATATCACATGATGTTTTGATCTGGTAGAATGCATATTCGAAGCGCATATTGAGTGCCGACAACAAATGATTAATAGTCGCTCAATTTAAAACATATTACCTTAAAAGTCATTAAGACAGAAATTACAGCTTGAAACCTGTAAAATGTTTGATAGAAATTTTAAACCTATTGGAACTAAACAAATTATAAATTTAAAATCCATACATAGCGAATGCCAATCTAGAAATTGTGTAGACAAATAAATACTAATTGTTGAAATGCAGACAAAACTGACATTGTTCTACAACTTTTTTTTATTAATAGTGTATTTATATTGTGTCATAGATCAAGCTTTTTCGTTCATTGTATGTTTACCTGTTTTTGTTAATATGTCTTTTTGATCAAGTTAAGCCATTTCAATTGATATTTTATAGTGTGTCTTTAAATGTTGTACACTACTGTTTCAGGTTAGGGTGAAGGTTAGTGCCAGTCAAAACGTTTAACCCCGCTGCAATCATATGCACCTGTCCTCAGTCAGGAGCCTGTTGTTCAGTGGTTGTCGTTTGTTGATGCGGTTCATAAGTGTTTCTCATTTCTAGTTTTTTATATAGATTAGACCATTGGTTTTCCTGTTTGAATTGTTTTAAACTTGTCATTTTGGGGCCCTTTATAGCTTGTTGTTCGGTGTGAGCCAAGGCTCCACATTGAAGGCCGTACTTTGACCTATAATTGTTTACTTTTTACACATTGTGACTTGGATGGAGAGTTGTCTCATTGGCACTCATACCACATCTTCTTATTTATAAAGATGCTATATTATCCAGTATGAACAGCCCTTAGATGTTGAGCAAAGTCACTAAATAGATCTAAGAAAATCTTAATTTTTGAAAAAGTGAAAAAAACAAATTGTGTCTTGTTAAAAAGTTTTGATGAACTCAAACAGTTTTCTTGCCTCACAACTTTTCATTATAACATTACCAGTATAGAAAATATCCTCATGTATGGACTATAATAGAAATACATTGAAAGTGACTGGATAGAGCACAAAAAAATATATATTTTTAATTGATACTTTTCAAAATGCCATGTCCAAAATCAAATGATCAAATAATCAAACTTAATTACACAGCTATGCAGTTTGCTCATGGTATGATTTTTTTATCACTGTACTGCACTGAAATAAAGGAGAAACCTATTAACGTCATAAAAAGGAGGGGTGGTATGGGTTTTGGTTTTTTGTCTGAGTTAGAAAATTTTTTCGACGCTATCAATCAAATTATTTTTTTCAAAATTTAACACTATAAGGTATGGGGAAAATCTGGATTCAGAATAATTTGTTTTGTCATCTGCTTGATCATAATATTTTTTTTCCATCAAATTGGGGATCAGAATATTCTATTTAGGAAAAAAAAAAGAAACTTTAAGGCTGTTAATGGTTTTTTTTTCTCACCTCTTGCCTTCTATTGTAGTGCTCACGCATTCTGGGATTTTAGACGCTCTATAATTTGAAGTAAATCGTCTTCTTAACACCACTTTTAAACCAATACTTGACCAATTTTGAGAATTTTGTAATTGGACCTACACATAAAATCAAAGGCCTTCCAATTTTGATTGTATATAAGTAGTATGGGGAATCTTAATTGAAATTACATAATTTAATGCACTGGAAATTTATGAAAAATTATACCAGTTAAAACAAAGAATTTCAAGAACAAGTATTTTGGTTATTAATTTTGGCGTTTGCCTTTAAACACGATCATTACAAAAGCAAATTGAAATTAAGAATCTTATTATATCTCGTCCTTTTAACGCAAAGTTCCAAGTTTTGTTTTGTATTTGTCAATACGCAGTCTGCCATCGGATGACATATATAAGCAAATTATTTTCAAAATTTTGTAGGCTTCTTAACTTAAAATCATTTTTAAAAATTTGATATGAACGATTTCTGTTTCTTCTGATAGATGTCATCTAGTTTAATCGTGAGTATTGATTTATTGTCTCATTGAAATATTCCTTTTTTCTCTGTTTAATATGTATAAACTTTCAGTTCTGGGTGCAATATGAATTTGAAGATAGAAAAGGGAACACTTATTAATATTTCAACTAATTCGTCAAGAAAATGTACATCGAATGCAAATTTTACTGAACTCTTCTTGCACCTTGCCTCTCCATTTCGGAAGTCTTTGATACAGGAGAACTGTATATCATTAAGGATGTTATGCAACTGTATCAATAGAACAATTCATGATCACTGTAAAGATGATTCTTGTTGAAACTTGTGTATTACGAAGGATCAGTGTTTTCGTCTACGTTTCACATAAGTTATCAAATCATTTAACGAAGAACTAAGATACATAAGTTTATGAACAAAATATTACTGTGACAAGAATTTTACTGATTTATCAGAAAATGAAGAAAAGAAAACTATTGTGTAAACCGTTCAACGTTATCTCAGGTAAATAAACTTGGTTCCTATTTAGAACTTTAGAACAGGGGACCCTTGGTATATTTACTGAATGAATTAGCTTATGATTTTGTATTTTGCTCTAAGCCCTAAATGTTATATTTATCACATGTATATTTAGTTTAATGACAATAAGGATTTGAATTTGAATTTGTATAATTACAGTTTCTTAATTATGTTTGAAAATGAAATCCAATTATTGTGTTAGAATTCCTGTTGAGATCGTCCAATTGATTAGTTAGTGTTGTAATTGAGAGTTGGATTGAAAGAATGTTTAGCAAGACTGTTGCATTCATTATTTTCACGTTTCTATACACGCGTTATAAAGAGTTATTGAAGCATATATTTCATGGAAGTTTAATACAAATGCTTGTTTGTTTAATTTTATTCTTTCATAATTGATATGAGCCAAGTTTCAGCATCATAAGAGATGAAACTCCTCTGTTACGAATCAAGAACCTTGGCACAAATCAATTAAACCTGCAGAAGTTTTAAATTAGACTAATTAACAGACCATACAAAACTGGGAAGAAGTACGGCTTCACGCCCAGTTTTCGTGCAGAATAATGTTAAGATGTTAAATTCAATCATACTAAAAAATAGAAGTTTTGTATCACTTAGCTTCCTGATAAGACGCCAATGCAGCAGTTGTATTTACATTTAAAATATTATCTAATACCAAATGACATCTTTGCAATCACTTGTATGTGTGTGTGCCTTTTTAATGGCAAACGTTAATATGTTTACTTCATTCACAGCTTATCCGGGATAATTACGATTAAAAGATGGACATACCAGCAATATTATGTTTCCAGTTGAGAACATAAATGCTATAACGTCCATTTATATGTGTTTGTTTGTTTATTCGTTTGTTTTAACGGAGAGTAGGGGGCTGGAGGGTTTTTTTAATGTGTAATTCTATTGTTTGCCCATACATATATCTTTTGTACAATTATTTATTCTGTTCTAGGTAAACAAATCATCAGAGATACAAGGCTTAAACTTGTATACGTCAGATATGTGCTTCATTTACATGAGATGCGTCAATGGCAAACGAATTATTAAAAACAGTTGGTAGGACAAAATAAGTAACGAAGTTTTAAAGGTTCAAATACCGAAAATTGCTAAACGTTGTGCCGATTACCACTAGGACAATCTATACGTGGGGTTAGGAAAAACCTTAGTGTTTCGAATAAATCAACAATTTCTATACAGTAAATTTACACAAACGTGCTGACTTTTTGGCTGGTAATAAATACCATTGGGGACGAAACCAGTTGTGACATCGGTCGATTGGTTAATTCGGAAACATGTAGAGAGAATAAAACAGAATGATAAATTCGATTGTGTCGTTAAACAACCCTCATTTTTATGATTTGTCTCAGTTATCATGTATGGATTGCAACTTTAATAATAGTCGGTTATCTCTGTATTAACAGTTTAACAAGATAAAATAGGTTTTAACAACGCAAGTAAGTTACGTTCCACCTCAATCATTATATATAGTATTTATAATTTTGAAAGCATGCTTTAGTACTAATGTTAATTTTACGTGATTAAAAATGTGTTGTGTATTTATTTTTGATAACAATGTATTTAATGAGTCAATAATGACTGCAGTATTATAGTTAGCTGTGTAACACTAGTATGTCAACACTGAGGTAGTGAGTTAAAAAAACCAATCCAATTTGCTGGAATTGCCAGTTTTCCGGTTCTCTTCGGGTACTTCGGCATCTTCCAACAATAAAAACTGGCCGCCACTAAATAGCTAATAGTACTGTAAGTGGCGTTGAAACACCAAATATCATTCATTTTTAATTTCTATAATTTATTGAATAAGATTGAGAATGAAAACGGGTAATGTGTCAAAGAGACAACAACCCGACCAAAGAGCAGAAAACAGCCCCTGCAGTTCAGTAATTATTCGATATAAGCAATCGATAAAATGACTTTGGCAAACATAAAAAAAACATATGTAAGTGTAAAGTTTTGTATTATGTTGTGTGTGTGTTAGTGATCAGTTCGATCAACCGATGGAATCCAAACCAATAAAAACAGTTTAATCTAATCTAATCTAATCTTTATTTACCAAAGTCATAACAACTATAGGCATACAACATATAAACTACACACAGTATACATAGATAGCAGAAGGTAATGTGAAACATATTACAACATGTTAGATCTTAATTTTTGTGCACGAAATATAAATTTACCCAAATTACATAATTCTCTAAGATTATTAGAACTCATTAATTGTATATATTTATACATAGAAAGTTTTCTCCAATAATAAGGTTTGATAAAATAAGATCTTAGACCTTGATAAGTGGGACATTTTAAAATGAAATGCATCTCATCAACAATGTCATTTTTACAAAAACTACATAGTCTATTATTTCTTGGAATTGCAGAATAGCGTCCACATTCTATAGCTAAATCATGACTACTAAGTCTTATTTTGGTAATACATGTCTTATAAATAACTGGTATTGGTTTACATAAGTAATATTGTAAACAAAAATTTTGAACCATATATCTATAACTTGAACATTTAACTAAGTTATTCAATTGGCTGTCAAAATCTTGCTTCAGACAATCAAACAGGCGTTGTTTAATTATCAAGTAAAAAGTACTGGAGAGCTTACTAGCAAAAACTAAACCTTGATTATACCAAATATCACCTAAACATATACTAAGCAACTCATTTTTAATAAAATACAGCCAATTTGTCTTATTATTTGGACATTTTTGTAAATCATCATATAAAAAACAGTAACAGTTTTTCAAAATACAGTTTGTGGTGGTACATAATCAGACAATATGCAATTATTTGAATGGAATAAAATTCAGAATATCCACAATGCCCAGTATATCACATTTATATGATTTAAACGATTAGAACGACACGTGTTTAATTTTGTGTCACCTTCAATACCTAGGTAGCGTCCACGTGTTAGGAAAACGGATTCAAACAGGCTATACAGGGTTCAACCAGAACTTTCAACCCGTCTAAGTTCAATCTTATTTTAAGTACACTTAGATAATCAATTAGATGAAAATTGCCGTATACACATGTATAATGAACTATCATTTTAACTACGAATGCACCCATCGATCATGAACTAGTATATTCTTGTATAATCATAATGAAATACGTTAAACTCTTGTCCATTATCCTACATTGACCCGAGATGAAACAAACGGAACAATTACAGCAAATGTGTATACAAAACAAAATCAACACATGCAATTAAATGTTATTGATAATTTCTCTTTTCATTCATAGTAAACTTCTAAAAGCATTTCTAGATTTATTGTGTTGAATGATTTATCTCTTATTTACGTGTTCCTTTTTTTTATTTGTCTTATTAATTCCTTTGTCTTTTATGTAGCATTTTTTTTATTATCAAGTAATTTACCAACAATTTTAAAACTATGAGACAAAATAGTAACAACCATTATCATGATACTAATTTATCGACAAATTGTACCATTATATCCTCATAAAAACAATATAAAGTTTGTTATAAGAGGAAAACTTTTGTTTTCGTCAAACTATTTTTCATTTCAATGGCATATTTTGATGTTATTTGGTCAGCTTTAAGATGTGTTATTTCGTGCAATTTGTTTGCAATTTGTTCTCGCCCTTGTATTTTCCCCCAGTACGTTCTAATATATTTTCATGACTAAAAACTGGAAAATGATATATTTAAACTCGTAAAAGTGCTTTCATTATTCTAAAAAAAAAGTGCTTAGTGGATGATAAACTACCTTATTCAATTGAAAAAATTTTACTGGCCACTAACAAATATTGCTTATTACAATGAATTTTATCATGAGACCTTATAAAACGTGTTTAGTTGTTCGATTTTTGATATTTTTTTGTTTTTCAAGATTGGCAGACACCTACCACTAAATGTTGCTAATTCCGCTAGCTTTCTGTACAAGCAAGTACATTCTGACCCTGCTTACCATGCTTACCAAGTTATCTTCAGTTTTCTCCCCGTCTACATTTAACAAAAGTAACCAAATCGTTTATTTACTTATGGTATTTGTATAACTGTAGTTAAGATCATGAACTATGGTTGATTGCAGAAACAAATAATTGCTCTATATAAATATAGTCATACACAAATTGTTGTGTTAGAATTTGTGCTGTGGTCGTACAAGTGAAGTAAAAGATACTGTATAAAATGTTTTGCAAGACTAGTTTATCATTTTTCAGTTGATTACAACAGTAGTTTACTGATGTTAAATATCATAGATCGATTAAGAAGACAAGATAACAAAATAACCCCTCAGGGATTCGCATGAACTCAAAAACGGAGCAAGACCACGTGTGCTGGCAAGGCTAGCGTCTCCAGTAAAACAGTTACTTTAGTGGATAGATGTGTCATTAGCAATCATACCACATCCCCTCATTTTTAAATTGAAAGGTGTTGGTGAGTAGGCAAATCAAGGTGAAGAAATGAAAACTGGGGGAATTGCATGACCTCCAAAAGGAGCGAGACCAGGTGCTTCGACGGGATAAGCGTCTCCTGCTATGCATGCATCACATTTGCGTTTTTTGATTGAGTTAAGCCTTCCAATTGATATTTTATAGTGTGTCTTTCTATGTTGTGATGTTATACTATTGTTTCAGAAAAGGGAGAAGGTCGTACCTTGACCTATAATGGTTTACTTTTATAAATTGTTACTTGGATGGAGAGTTGTTTCATTGGCACTCATACCACATCTTCCTATATCTATCACAAGCCATTCGAATCCACACTCAATCAAAAAGTTGCGTAAAATTACAGATAAGAAGACTATACTGAAACTGAAGATGTAAGACCGCACATCTATCTTATCAGTGAATTGAGACGCCGCTACATCGTATTGGTCAACCAATTCGTGATAGACCCTAAAACTTGTGTAGTGTCGATTTCAGCAGTTTTTGTGTAAGGAGCGCACCCCTGTTAATGAAGTACATACAATGTGAAAATGCACGAGTGTAACATGTTAACCACTGTGTTTTAACTTACAAGATACATGTGTTTCGGTCTTAGCTATTTCGATGACAGCAATGTTTTTGATTTATTCATTTACTGATTTTGTCTTTTTCCTTAGTGTGACATGTTGACTAAGAGCTATTTGCTTGGCTTGAAAGCCGGTGACGTTTGCCTTGTCGACACATGCGGTTTTGGTCCGTTTTCATTCATTCGTCTTTCTCTTTTTTTCATTATTTCAATCGTGATTTGTATACTTGTATAAACAATATATGTGCATTGTCGGAACATATAAAATATATGTGTACAAGCCTAAGAAACGCGAGGCTCGCCGAGCGTTTCTCCTGTTTTGTAGCGAATGCAAATTAATTATATATTTCCGACAATGTACATATATTGTGTATATCCTGTAATTTACACCCGGCATTTTAAGGTTTATTTGTTTAAATCTAATTAGGTGTCTCGATCTTTTCAAAGAAATCGACATAGTTTAAGCGCAGACCGCAAAAGGGACCTATAAATGAACTGTCGCACAAAAAGATATGTTCACATTACCGTTTGCTTTATAACGAAGATTTAAATGCACCAGATGCGCCATTCGACAATCAATGGCTCTATAGTGATGCTTCAGTGGATGCAGAGTTATAGGAGACTTTATTTGTACAAGTATAAATAAAGCAAATATTTATTTGTGTACATGTTATTTGTACAATAGTTGCATGGCTGATTGCAGGATAAAATATATTTACGAGTTTGAACATCGACTACTACTGTTGTCATTAATTTGATAGCAATTTATTTAAATACAGGTGTATTTGGTTTGATGGTGTTACTATAGCTATAGATTATCAAATGAACGTTTAGCATCCCTTTTATGTATTTGTTATTATTTCAGTTCGAAACATTTTTGAGGACAATTTTTATTGTTCTCAGTCATCTCACCATGCATTCAGTATTTTTAGGTTACGATAGAAAAGGTTTTAACGAAGCATATAAGTAGGTTGACCTTACGAGAAGTACGCATTATCTCAAAGGTATGATTCGATTCAAGGTAATCATTTTTTTTTTAAACTGTTGTGTATTTATTTATAATTTCATTATTCAATAATGAATGACTTATATAGTAAATTATGTATCAATTTTACTGATTTTAAAACTATTTGCATTCAAAAATAAAATCTATACATGTATTTATTGTCTATAATATTATTTGTTTACGAACCATTTGAAGCATTAATAACATCAACAACATGTGCTGATTATCTTTACTTGCCATGGAATTTTAGCCACATTAAATATGTATGTCCGTGATTAAATGACATCCTATTTTTTTTTCCATCGCCGAAGACAGTGCGTGACTTCAATGATACTAAGTAAGTTAGTAATCTGACGGGATTATATTTTACCCTTAGTTTTTCCCTTTTGTTTGTTTTTTCTGTCCCATTTACATCTCCCTAAATGCAATATATTCCAAGTTTATTGTTTTATTTCATCTATAATACATGTTTTCTGTTTGATATATATGAGCGGTTTAATGACTTAGTTTGTCAATAGCAAATATCGATTTCCTTGAACAGCAATATTGTCCTAAAGAGCAATAAAAGTTATGTTTTATAAATAATTGTCTATAATATAATTATCAAAAATGACCCTACAGTACAGTACCAGTTACCCTTAATTTGCAGCAGCATTAATCATTGTGATGCTTTCTTAGAGAAAGATAAACCATGACCTTATTTGGAGAATAAGGTTTTAAGGGCAGATCATTGATTGTGTCTACTACTACAAGGGGGTGTTTAACTATCTTGACTAACCATGAGTGTCTCGCACGGTTGGTGATTGTGTCTGTTAAAATTATTCACAAATTGTACATGGGTCTCAGGACGATATAGAACTTGACATGTTATGTATTTTCTTTTATTCATACATTCCAAATTGTCAACAAAATGGACATTTTTTGAGTTTATTAAAGGACATGCAGTATATATTTGGGTTGTGCTTTGTCTACTGGAAAATCAAGGGGAAGTAGAATTCAATTCTCATTAATTTTACTTCAAAATTATTATAAATTCTGTTGTTTTGACAGGTATTATACAATCTTCAATAATTATTTTGTATTAGAGTTGATGAGCCTTGAATTCTATTTCCCCGTTTAATCAGCATGATCTTTTTACATTTATAATAGATGTAATACGTAGGCTAATATCTGTCAAAAAATCTTTGGCTCGACATAATTAAAAATTACGTGATGATACAACCAAAAGAAAATAATTGAATTACGCAGACATTATTTGATTAATTCTTTAAATTATCCATTCCTTTTTAATTGGTGCTAAAAACTAACAAAGCAATAACTGTCGTTTCATTCCTCTAAAATTGTCTTCAAAATGTAGTTTCATTAAGCCCCAATAAGCGTGTCGAGTGGTATTATAATCCAGGCTGCTAGCTTGGTTGTAAAATTCCAATTTGTTTTAATAACGAACTTCCGCAAAAATGTGTGCTGTTCTAAATTCCGATTTTATGAGATCGTGAACTAAATTACAGAAAATATATTGAAATGATAATTTAATTAATCTGTGCTCTTTATTTCCATGAAACGAAGCCTTATGTGTGCTAATTGCTGAAGATATTCTTTAAAAAAAATCTAAAACTTGTAAAATTGTAAAATAGCAGATTATTTAAAAGTGTGCACCACATTTTTGTGGTTATTTCGAATAGACAGAAAAAATATTAGAGTCGTTCCATAAAATCTATTTCTAAATTCCATTTTTAAAGAGTAAATCATGAAAAAACGTTGATGACGTCACGGTTACATGTCAAAATTATGTCTATGAGCTAATAGACAAAGTTAAAACCCGCTGCATTTGTTTGCACCTGTCCTAAGTCAGGAATCTGATGTTCAGTAGTTGTCGTTTGTTGATGTGGTTCATAAGTGTTTCTCGTTTCTCGTTTTTTATATAGATTAGACCGTTGGTTTTCCCGTTTGAATGGTTTTACACTAGTAATTTTTGGGGCCCTTTATAGCTTACTGTTCGGTGTGAGCCAAGGCTCCGTGTTGAAGACCGTACTGTGACCTATAATGGTTTATTTTTATAAATGTTGACTTGGATGGAGAGTAGTCTCATTGGCACTCATACCACATCTTCTTATATCAAAATACTTTCAGCCAACAAGAAGACGTGTTGCATCCAAAATTAAATTAATAGATAAGCGAAAGACAGATGTAAGTATCGACAAATGTTGAACTTATAAAGTCCCGAAACTCTTGATGAACAATTTAAAAATATAAAATTTATTTATCGAACCAACCACAACAAATTTGGGACGATCTGCCAAAGTCTACGCAACGTGCTTTAGATAGTCGTTCTTGGGGTTTTATATTTATCCTGAGACGACAAATCTAAAAGTTGTTAAAAGGAGCTAACTTGTCTTCATGGAACCATATATCATATGAAAATTCTTAAACAATTGTTAAATAAAATGTTGGTTACTATGAGATATGTAACTATGTCAGAGCAAACGAAAGGAAAAGGTAATGCATAAAACGTTTGCAATTCAGCAATTTCCCTTATATACTTTCAAAAATCATATCTTGAAATAGGTCACTTTTGATGATTCAACAACCGATAAGTCTTACAATGTACAATGATTGCGTAGTGTCCAGTGGTTGGTATTACACATATATTAACAAGGATGGCATACTAACCTAAAGTCATATTTATACCTTAGTTGTAATTGGCGTACACGTCTGATATCTTTGATAAGGTTTTTTTTCATATGAAACGAGTGTCTGGTGATTGTTTTATGTTAATGAAATTGTTGAACCAATATGTGCATATAAACTACACTAAGTCCTCTATTCACGTTATTTTTACGTTTATTACGTATCCGTTACGTATAATCGACAACAAAATATTTCCTTCGATGATTGTTGACTTTAAACTTTAGCTGCTGATTAACTTTCGGATTTTTTGTGACGAGCTTTACCGATTGTGATCTTAATAAACAATCAACAAAGAATTACGGAGCACGTAAAAACTACAGGTGGGATGATAGAGCGATATTTACTTTTTTTTCAAATTGAATTTTTTTCTTTCGGAACAAGTTAAAACCTTTTTTCTTTCCACGTTTGTTTACATTGTCTTTCCTCAATGTTTCCCCCTTCGCACTTCTGCTGTGCAATGTTCGAATTTCTAGAGGGATGTGTCATGGTAAGGTCACTGTATACGGAAAACTGTATGTGAGTTAGATTACGGGAAAGCAATAATTCAATATGAGTACATATCTGACGATTTTGATTGCTTTTGGATATTCTTTTAAATGAAAGTCTATGTGCACATTTTTTTATAGTAAAACTTAGACATTAAAGTAAACAAAACATATTTATTTATTTTGTTTGTTAAATTTCAAGCATCATATGACATATTATTACACAATCCTTTGAATAAGACCGACATGCTGTCGGATTTTTTACGGGCTAGCCCTAAAGCACATTCAATATATCAGTCCACAGGAGGACATGAAAGGAATACCCTATATTCGTACACAATTCTATTTCCTAGTTGACAAGTCTTTGCTCTTTTTCCTAAATGCTGTATGCTTAGAGAAAAAAAAAAAGGAAATACAATGTTTGGAAGTTTCAGTTGGACCCAGCCGTGATAAAACCAAACATGTTTTACACTCGTTGCAAGCGCTCTACCACTATGCTACCGAGTTCGTAGGAAATAAGACATGCAGTATAACTCATATTTATTTTCCTTATATAAATAGTGCTTAAGAAAAGTGCGTTGAAACAGTAGCGAATATTGACTATGTGTCATAAGAACCTCGCTGTTTTATCGTTTTTACGAAACGTCCATCTGTGACATATTGAGATACAATTTATCTCTAATTGGTTTTATCACCAATTAAAGATCAATTGCAACCATAAGACATCAAAAGGTATGCATGCATTTTAATTTGCAACATATGCAAGTTGTTTGATCATATATTAAACTCATCAAATATACCAGGATTAAAATTTTGTACGCCAGACGCGCGTTTCGTCTACAAAAGACTCATCAATGACACTCGAATCAAAAAAGTTTAAAAGGCCAAATAAAGTACGATGTCCATTTTTGATTTATACAAGTGAAAGCATTCATTATTTTATTTTCTATATATGTTTTAACTATTAAGTATTGGACAGACGTTTTTGTGTCTACCCTTTTGTTCAACTAAAGAAACAAAAAATAGACATCAAATATACCAGGCAACACATTTGGTGCGTAAGAAGCGCTCTTCGTCTATACAAGACGCACCAGTGAAGCTTGGATCAAAATAGTTGAGAGGAATTAAAAATCAGTTATGAGTTGAAGAGTATTGAAATCTAATATTCAAAAAAAGTGTTGCCAAAGCTGATTCAGGGTATCCACGCCTAAGGGTAAAACAATTGTGTTTCGAATAATGATAACATTTTAAGAACATTTAATTCAGACAGAGAGAGCATCAAGTATGTCATTGGTACTGTCACTTTTCGAAAAATTCGTTTGTACATTGTTCATTTACAGTAAATGCTAAATTTGGCAATGCAACATATACATATTGACACACCTTCCCAAGTCGAAAGAATAAAAATAATAATAGAAATCTTACTAACTAACCTTCAATGTATAAATTCGAAGTCACGTCAGACAGTATGGTGACGTTAAACTAAGCCTCGTGTAGGGTGAGCACCATGTTCTATGTGCGTTAAAGAATCTTGCGACAACTCTCGAGGGGTCAGTTTGTGGTCTATTGCAAGGTAAAACAACTGTCCCTATCTATCTTACGAGTGCAGTCTAAATATTCCGAGTCTTTATCTCGGTCGACAAACCTTCTAGACCCCCACCTATAGTGTAACATTGTTAATTTGTTCTCGTTCTATATTTGAATGACATATTTGTCACTGGATGTTAAACAAGCAACAATGAATCTACACCTTTTTCCTTTGAATAAAAAAGGGTAAAATCTTTTCTTTCTTTTTTCTTCTTTTTATTCTCTAACCAAATGTCACACCAAGCCAGCTTTTATGTAAAGCTCACAATTGTGTCTGTCTTGTGCAGTTTGTCTTGCTCCTTTGTAAGTGTTGGTGAAAAAAGTTTTGAGACTGTTAATTGTTGTAAATGATTTTTGTATTGTTTGATAACCCAATTCTGTAACAAACTCGGTAAATTTACTTGAAATTTAAAGTTTGTGACATTATGCATTAATTTTGAATTAGTGCTAAATGATAATACTTGTAATAATTATAAAAGAACAACAGGTTATTTGAAGTTTTCACTTTTTTTTAATCTGTTTGTATATTTCTATTTTATTTTAAATCTTAGGGCAGCATATAAAAACACGATTGCATGTGCTGCCTAAATTCCGTAAGTTTTGTATAATTCAGCAAAGCATGATATTCAATAAAACAAAGACGATTAACCTTGTCACTGAATAAAGAATCGCCTTGGAAGATGAAACTTTCCCGCAATCAATTATCAATGTTCAATAACATATTAAGATCTTATATTGTAGAAAGAAAGAGTCAATCCTCGTAGATTATAACAACAAAGAATCAGCCATTTCCCATCAAGTAGAAAATCAGTAACTGACGACTTCAATGAATATATCAATTTACGTGTGTTCACGTCTGACCAATCATCGAGTTAAAAATCGTTATTGAAATATGTGAATAAAAGTTCCCGGGATAAACTTGAACGGATAAACATTTTTGTTAAATATGCTATAATGCCTCAAATTATAGGTTCTGAACATGGTCGATCGTTATCCTTTCGAAGGAAATTTCACGCGACTTTTAAGGAATGTTTCAGACAAATTTAATACCACTTCTAGTGAATTTCACAACTCTTACAACAATTCTCAAAAAGTTACGGAAAATTGGAATTCATATGGAAATAATTCCACTGGGATAAGTGAAAACTTAGTTGAAAATTATACATCTTTGAATGTGCAAGATTACTTAGGACTACAAAGGAATAAGTTTTTTATTGTGATTTGTTTAACAATTATTTATACAACTATTTTTGTGACAGGATTAATGGGTAACTTATTTACGTGTATTGTTATACTAAAGAATTTCTATATGAGAACAGTGACAAACTATTATCTCGCGTCTCTGGCTCTGGCCGATTTACTCACCCTGACTTTCGGTAAGTTAAAACATATGTATTATTTTATATTATACTGTAGTATACTATTTTGGCTTTACTGTTTTTCTTCATTCTCAAGAAGATTTTAGAGGCTAGAAAAGTTTTTTTAAGATTCTGCGGCATCAATTATATACCGAAAATAGAAAAAAATAGATACCGAAAATAGAAGGAAAGGTAATTGTGGACCATATGAACAGATGAGTGGAAAATAAAATTGCAAATTACTGATCATCATTTATAATTGAAATATTGATAACTAAATTTAAACTGTTGACTAAAAAGATAATAAAGATAATAATAAAAAAGATTATACGTAAAAAAAATAATCATAACAATGATAGACAAAGATACAGCACATAAAAAACTAGATTCAAATCCTAATACAATTTATTCCGTCCAGAACCTCAAATTAGTGAGCACGTGACCATTAAAGCGCACACAAAGAACATCAACTAAATGTGCTCTTTTCATGATGACGTATTCAGGTCCTGTGTACTATCGTGTTTATATTCAGGTCCTGTGTACTTTGATTAGAAAATATATCATTTTTAAGCATTAAATTGTTCCAAATAAAATTGCTTCGATATGCTCGGCGATATTTCTTCTGTTTTACAGAATTGCGCCTCCTTCCCTGGATCCGCCCCTGAATGATCACCTTGACTTCTCCTGCACGGCATAAAAACCTATACAGAAGGTAGTGGAGAGGGGTACCGTGTTGGATGTATAAATACACAGAAACGTCCAACCGGAATGACGACGTAATATAGAAGGCCTCGTGTAGGGGGAGGTCCAAGCTTTTGTTTTATTTTAAGGAAGACTTGCAACAACTATGTGAAGGCTCGGTATGAGAGCTGTTGCAATCCAAAATTAGTTTCCTTCTCTAAGGTCGACCCTCTTTGCAAAACTCGCATAAAGGAAATAATGATAATTTGAATACGTCTTTGGTATGCATGAAACATTTGAAACTGGACGCGAAGCAAAGAACAACGATAAAACGATCAATGAATCAATATACCAATAATGTTCATCATACTCTAACTATGTTATAATATTATATAGGTACTTATTTTTCGAGAATCATATAAATACATGATAATAAAAACTTCCATGGTACATGTAAAACAATTATAAATAATAGCAAACTTTCGAAAAAATCGGTATCTACATAATCCATCATAATCAAATTGTTCTATTTTGCAAAATATCTCATAAAACGATTCCTTTTCTAACTGTTACAAATGGAGATGGGGGATTGCTGTATTTTTGAATTTGTACAGGCTTTTGCAAATGGATTTAGTGTGTTAAAATTAGTTTTACGGCGCACAAAACTTCCGTCTTTTATGACAGTCATTTTCCAGTTCAAATATATATCTATACATTTTATGGCAAGTGCATGTCCGAATGTCAAGTAACAACACAATGGAAATATAAAATAAATACGAGAGATGTTGTTCAAGTGTTCTCAAATGTAGTGTATATCCTAAAATATAATTAAAAAAAAGATGTCCCCGAGCCTTTTTCAAACTTTAACCGCCTCGGTGGTCTCGTGGTGGCGTGCTGGCCAGTCAGGTCAAACTAGATTTGACAATTGTTATTTACTGCTTCTCCGCTATGCAAGCGGCTCTTAGTGGCTTTTAGCGGCTCTTGGCGTAAGCATTAGGGCAAATACTTGATGTGTCTGGGTAGGATGACATGTCGTCCTAATGACTGTTACCTTGTGAATTTGCACGTTACAAATTCAACTCAGCATGTCAGTCTAGTACACAAGAGTTCATAGACATGTCCTCGTCCTGAATTTACATTTAAATCAACTTGGCATTAATAATCACTAAATGAAATCAGATTGGGCAACATTTTCATATTTTAATAGCATACAAAAAACAAAACTATGTGGCTGCAAAATCACAAATTTGTTGAAAGAATTGTTTAATACATTTTTTATTCAGAAAAATTCTTTCAGAAAATAGAAATAAAACTGGGATAAATTGACTCGTTGTCTTGTTGTATTTTTTTTTTATTTGGTAATGTAGGTTGAGCCTAGTACATTACAAAACAGATAAAAAAAATACAGTTAATAGAATTGAGAATGGAAATGGGGAACGTGTCAAAGAGACAACAACCCGACCGAAGAGCAGAAAACAGCACAAGGCTACCAATAGGTCTTCAACTTAACTTAGAGAAGTTCTCGCTCGAACACACTCTCCATTATCTAGTATATTATAAGAGCATAAACCTGAATCACGGGGAGGCACTCTACTGTCTCCACACGGCACTAACTACAAACTCTGTAAAAAATAGAATTGAGAATGGAAATGGGGAATGTGTCAAAGAGACAACAATCTTTGAGTTTTCTCTACTCACAGAACAAAGCTTCTGATCCGAATTTTTAATAAAAAAAAACTATTCTGTATTTGTAAAAAAAAATATAACAATGCATTAGATTATATAATATTAAATGTCTTCATTCAATTGAAAAGGAATTAAATGTGTGTATATCAATCAAATCTTTATAAAAAACGAGAAACGAGAACCACATCAACAAACGACAACCACTGAAACAGGTTCCTGACTTAGGACAGATGCAAACAAATGCAGCAGGCTTAAACGTTTTCACAGGCTCCAACCTTCACCCTAACCTGAAATAGTAGTGTAACATTACCTCATAGAAAGACACACTATACAATATCAATTGAAATGGCTTAACTCAATCAAAAAGACATATTAACAAAAACAATTAAACATACACTGAACGAATCAATTTGATCTATCACACAATATAAATACAATATAAAATAAAAAAGAGGGGATGTAAAACAATGTCAAAAAGACAACTATAACCTTGGACAAAATGGCGTTAAATAAAATAACGTTAGGAGTATGGAGATAGTTTTTATAAAATAAATAAATTTGTTGTCCATACTACGAGAACAGCTGTCAAAATTTATCAAAGTTTAATTAACAAATGGGAACCCATGGAAAACAAAATTAACGTATATCGCTCTATTATTCACATATTTTTCACGTGCTTCATGACTCTGTGTTGATTTTTTATCAATAAGTAACGATCAGTAAACTTCGACACCAAAACCCGAAAGTTCAAAAAATCACATGAAATATTTTTTGTCGATGATGTGTGATGGGTTAAGAAAATTAATGTTAAAGATATTTTAGATGACTTTAAGATTGATTGATAGTTGGTGGCTTTTAAAACATCCGATGGCATATATTTCATGCATGTTCAGGACGATGACTTTAAGAGGAAAAGAAGATACAGTTGAGGTCCCATTCGCGTTGCTACATGAGAAAAATAGATGAATTTACAAAATAACGCACTCAAAAACTAAATTATCTGAGTTGCATACTTTTATAAATCAAATTCTTTAAATATTTGCCTAGAAAATGTACATTTTCTATATCAATGTTTATTTAGAAAAAAAAACGATAAAAGCCATAAAGTAAAATAATATAATAAAGATCTTCAATTAAATGAAAATAATTGATAAGCCATACAAATTGATTGCATTTCTGTATACCGATCATTCGTAAATCAAGAGGGCGGAATACTCCCATAATACGTTCAGTTACACGACAAGAATCTATTAAAGCCTAGCTTGTAACATGTTTTGTTAAACAATAAACAACATTTGAAGTGTCTCCAGTAATAAAACTGTCAGTGCAAAATGTTTCTATAATTTGAACACATCATAGAAAGGAGGTACCAATGTTAAATTCTTTATTGCAAAAGCGCTTTACTCCAAATATTTAAATTAAGAATCAAAGAAGATTTGGACAGTACGTCAATGAGACAACAACCCAACGACAGAAATATCAAAAAAACATTTAGATGTCAACATAAAAAGTCCCCAACAAAAGGTGTCGGTACTATACAGATGAAACTTATTGGGTTTTTTTTCGAGATTGTCTCAGAATGATCGTTTTCATCGCATTAATAAGAGAAAAAGAAATAAACAAAGAAACAAGTTTTTTTTTTTTAATTTCGTCACAACTTTTTCAGACTCCGGATGATTTTCTGCTTGACATATTGTCTATTGTTGAGTACTGTCTGAATGTTGACATATACATGTCTTTTGAGTGTGTGAGTCATTGTGTTGTTGTCTACTTTGATTAACAACAACATTTTTGTATCACAGTTCTCTGAAAGCAGTACGAACTGCACATGTATATATGCTACAGGTACAAAATGGTAGTTTTTGTGGCATTTTTTATAATCTGTATTTCACTTCTTTACTCAATTGACGACTTGTACGTTGACATTACTGTACCTTTTTTTCATTGAAGGCACATCTGGCGGATAATGTTAGATCAAAAGAAAATTATAGGCTAGTTATCATTGAAATTACGATTAAGATAATTATATCTATTTAGAATAAGTAATCAAAAAACAAACTTCTTTTACACGGAATATTTTATTAAATAAGCATTACAGGAAGTTTTATCTAGCACTAATTGTAAATTTTTATTGTTGATATTCACCCCATATGTACCAAGTGTTAGATTAGTTTTATTGATATTAAAGAAATTTCTTGGTATTCCTAAACGGAAGATTTTATACACACAGAAGAAGTATACTTAACAACAAAATTATTTTCATTTACCTGTGTATAATATGACGCAGGTTTCTTCAAAAGTGATGATTTTCTATAAATTGTTTAAAATTTCACAGTGATATCATACTTTAACTTTGTTTAAACCTGTTTATTTACTTTTGACTTTAATTATTTATCCCTTGTAATTTTTTATTAACTGTGTATTTGCATTCAGGTGTCACAGGTCAAATTTATTCGTTCATTGTGTGTTAATTTACGTTTTTTGATTGAGTTAAGCCTTCCAATTGATATTCTATAGTGTGTTTTTCTATGTTGTGATGTTATACTATTGGTTCAGAAAGGGGAGAAGGTTTGGTACCATTAAAATGTTTAATCCCGCTGCAAATGTTTGCACCTGTCCTAAGTCAGGAATCTGATTACAGTAGTTGTCGTCTGTTTATGTAGTTCATACGTACGTGTTTCTAGTTTCTCGTTTTTATATAGATTAGACCGTTGGTTTTTCCGTTTGAATGGTTTAACACTAGTAATTTGTTGGGGCCCTTTATAGCTTGCTGTTCGGTGTGAGCCAATGCTCCGTGTTGAAGGCCGTACCTTGACCTATAATGGTTTACTTTTATAAATTGTAACTTGGATGGAGAGTTGTCTCATTGGCACTCATACAACATCTTCCTATATCTATTGAGATTTTAAAAAGGGTCGAACTCAAATTGCTATTTTTTTATTTTATTACAGTTTTTTTTTAAACAAACATAAAAATGCACAAACAAATACGCATAGTGGCAAAGGAGAAGACTAAAAAGTGTGTGTGGAGGGGGTGGGACTTCAGAAAGTGACGAGCAAAAATTAGTTTAATTTTATAGATTAAAGATTATAGACGTAACAGAAATTAAAAAGTACTTATAAATAATTAGAATCATTTGTCTTTCAAATTCTAATTTCAAAAGGGATCCGGAATCGAAATGTACATGTATTGAATGCTGCTAATAAATTAGCAAACATATTTACCTTTAAGATTCATTTTTCAAAAAGGGATCGAAATGATGCAATGTGAATACGATTAAAGTACGGAAGCGTATAAGCGCCACACAATTTTTTTTTACATATGTCGACCAGCTTTGTTTGCGTTAATACGCAAACATTTGCCATATAGCAATGGCTACCTTTTTACTGGTTGAAAACATCAATACGCATAAGTGGTAACAATTCTGTCGAAGTATAAATTTGCCTGAAACCGAATTACCTACAATCATGTATCTTTTTATTTCATTCTACTCAGTGCATCATGAATTGAAATAGTCTGTTTGGCTATATATTGTGAGGGGCAAAAGGACCTTTTTCGGAACGTCGGGATTGGGCCTTTATTTTTTTGCGAGAATTCTGAATAAGGCCCTTATTTTCGCGGATATTCGGGATTTACTCCTATCAGGACTCGAGAATTAATCATTAATTTTCGGAATTCGGGAAAGAATGATTTATTTTTTCGGAAATTTGGGATTACACCCCCTCTTACCGCCCCTCTATATTGTGATATGGAAGCCAAGAACCATGCAATGTAGTCCGTGGATGACTGGGATTTTAGCACGTACAATTTGTATATGTCACTGCACTTCAACAATGAGCAAACCTTATCATGTATACTCAGCAAAATAATTCCAAAAAATGAAAAATGCCAAAATATTCAAACGAAATAAAACCAAGCGGCCTGAGTTATGCTAAATCAATAAAGAAAAAAATTAATACGACGGACATCAACCAATTTCAACAACTGACATACAGGATCCTGACTTCTAGCGGTCACGTACATTTTGGTGAGAGGTCAGCATTGCCCTGACTGAAGCACCACTAGAAAAAGCTGTAAAAATCGGTAAGAAATGGCTTGACTCATCAGACATGCACGATGCACAATAAAAAAAATATTAAAAAAAACAAAGAAGACATTAGTGAGCGCTTCTTTGGGCCTCAATATGAGATGGATATCGTATTGTATCAATTAGCGTGTGTTATAGTTTCAGAATATTGTCTCATATCGTTTCAATTTTATGTAATTACTAAGGCTTCCAAGTTTCTCGATTAAGAGAAGAACAAGAAAGATAAATTGAATTTAGCTTGAAAAGTGCAACGAAATCCTCTAACTAAGCAATTTGTCACGTAAAATATTATCGAAAATACAAGAAAAATAATTTAAACACTTATTTTTGCATGTTCGTATATCAAAAATAAATACAGTGCCTTTGAAAAAAAAATGGTTAAATAAAAGAAAATATGATCGACTTCATGCATGTTGCACAGTACAGTGCTACATTTTGTACACGAGTGTCTGGTGGGGATACTTCATTTCTGTATTCTTTAATTTTCAAGGTCATATTTCTTTATTATTTTTATTTTTACCCATATATGTCTGTTCTTTATATTTAGCATCCATTATTATCTATTCTTTTTTTTGGCCAATTTTTCTCTGTTGTATTTTTTTTGTGGGGGGTGGGGGGGGGGCATGATTCTCAATTACATAAACCCCACCCAGACCCTCTTACATGTACACCAGAATTATTACATGTATGTCCTGTACTGAAAAGAATTGGTCTTTTGAGTTGAATATTCTACTGTCTATAAATATATAGTTTTCACACTAAACTGGCAGATCAGCACAATGAAGTCATAAATTATTAGCTATTCCTGCATGCACGTATTCATCATCGATAAATCTATTTCATTTAAAATGTAAATGACAATTGAATTATAAATCAACAGCACATTTAATTATAGCGTAGAGCAGCAGACATCAATTTCAATTAGTAGTGATATTAAATTAAAATCTAAAACAGCACTTCAATTGTTTTTCATTTCACCGCGATATAATAAATGTAGAATTTCTAAATTAATTTGTAAACTACTCCTACATTAGGAGCACCTGTTACAACCGCAATGACGAATTGATCATTCTGATAAAGTGACAATGTGGTCTATTTGTACTATGAATGTACTTTAACAACATGTAAAAGTACTTATGTTGTACCTCTGTTTTCATATTTCCTGGTTACCGCACAAAAGTTGTTGTTTGAATACTGCGCCGCTAAAATGTGTTTTTATCAGAAACCATTAACACACCTAACAAGTATCATGAATTCTCATAAAATTTAATTCAAACGGCAGTATTTGTGTGAGGCCAGAAAGTAATTTGAAGGTTAAGCGTAATATTCTATTTTAAAACTAGAGGCTCTTAACAGCCTGTGTCGCTCACTTAGGTCTATTTGCCTAATCAACAATGAACACTCTCTCCAACATTGTAGACAATAATAGAATTCATGACAAAAATTTCTTTTTTGTTGATCATGTATTGCTGATCATTTTGTCTTTTTAGTTTCTCTCTATTTCATTTTTTTTTTTGCTCAAAACACAAAAGAGAGTAAAAAAATCCTCATTTAGGGGCAAGTACTCCTATGAATAGTGACAGTCTACTATATCGGCAAACATTGACTTGTTTGTGGTTCTTGCCTTGCTCATCTAATTTTAGTTTTTTTAAAGTTTCTATTTATCTATTATCGGTTTTATCATATAAGGCAAAACACCAAAAAAAAAAACTTCCTTTAGACACAAAATTACATACTGCCGATTTTTTTTACTGTAACAACGTTGAAAGCGTAGAAATTACTTACTTGGTAGTAGAACGTAATTTAATGCCATAAATCGTAGAAACTACGATAAAATCGTAGTGGAAAACAGGTCTGGGGCCAGGTGAGCTAAAAATAAGTATAGTTCGGTCTTGTCTACCAATATAAAGAGTCATTTAGTTATGGTGATGTGACATATAGACAGCTATCTTCAATGGTTTACCCATGTGAAATTCATAATGAAAGTCTTCTTCAATTTAAATTTACAATACATGAAAATTGTTGAAAACATAAATAGATATAAGAAGATGTGGTATGAGTGCCAATGAGACAACTCTCCATCCAAGTCACAATTTGTAAAAGTAAACCATTATAGGTCAAAGTACGGTCTTCAACACGGAGCCTTGGCTCACATCGAACAGCAAGCTATAAAGGGCCCCAAAACTGACTATTGTAAAATCATTCAAACAGGAAAACCAACGGTCTAATCTATATAAAAAACGAGAAACGAGAAACACTTATGAACCACATCAACAAACGTCAACTACTGAACAACAGGTTCCTGACTTGGGGACAGGTGCAAACAAATGCAGCGGGTTTAAACGTTTTAACAGGCGCCAACCTTCACCCTAACCTGAAATAATAGTGTAGACTGTGTACGTGTTTGTTGCTGATAGAAACATTCAAACGTATAGATGGTTTGGCTAGAAAGGCTATCTTTTGACATTTATAGGATAGGTATGAAAAAAAGAATATTAAACTGTATGATGCATGTTGTCAAAATGATAAGAACAATTTTGCATTTTCTACAAAAACAGGAGTAACAAAATGTTGAGAAATAAGAATATGAGTAGCGAGGATCATTAGACACATAACTACATGTAGCAATCGATCTTGAATTACCAGATATACACTTATCAACTTATTAAAACGATTTATCTCCATACATGGTTCTGACATTCACAGTTTTATAGTTTGTTAATATTTTACAAGTTTATTCTTAGAGAACTTATAATGAATTTGGACAACTGACTTATTTATGCATGATATTACATGTTCAGAATTTTTTATATTTCCAACGAAGAAAATTGGTTAATTGAACTTACTTATACATATAAAAAAGTATTAACATAGATAACGAACTCCATGGTAAATTCAAAAAGGGGAAGTCCAAAAAAATGATAAAATCAAATGTTAGACTATATCAACAAACGGAACGAATGGAAAACAATTGTTATATTCCTGACATTGTACAGGGATTTCCCAAAGAAAATGGTGGGTTAAACCTGGTTTGATTTACTATCTGATCTGTCAGAGGACATATAACAAAATGTATGCGTGACATAAGTATATTTGCCAATAATGGATCTAGGAGAAATCAGGGGATATAATCTATTAAGTTCATTAGATATAAATCAAAATGTTCAGAAAACATCGATCAGTTTTAAAGGACATCTCATTAGAACCGAACTCTTCGATAATGAATACAAGATTGGCTCGTAATACGGCTACGGCATCCTTGATCTGTCAAATAGATTATTCAAGATGAATAAGTTAATTTAACTAAATCAGGGAAATTAGTCAGATATTTAAAGTGCTACACTAAGTGTTTTCGAATGTTGGATTTAATGATTGAATACATTGATGTAATTTGTCATCAAGTATTATAGTATTTTTGTTACAACGTACAAATCGGATCCAGAATTGAAACATTAATTTTTCACTATTAATTCCTAATTCTTAATTCGACTTTAACTATAAAAAAGTAGGACCAATTTCCCCGGAATTTAAATTCACACCGGGGCAAATTTCTGAAAGTCCTTCATTCTTTTCTAAAATTCACAGTATCACATATGTTAGATTTAAATATGTACGTAAGGTTTTAACAACATTTTGATTTTTAAATGTGACCAAATCATAAATGCCTAAAGATGGCCCAAAACTGTTGTGTTGGAAGATGTATTAAAAGAATGCATGGGAATGAAGCGGGAAATCATATACCAAAACCAAAATTATGTGTGACGCAGAGCTATATATTATTCTTCGAATACAAATTAATTCATTTTTGGTTATAGCCGTCCTCTGGTGCAAAAATTTGACAAAAAACATAGTCATGTGACATTTGCAATCGTGTCTTTAACAGCAAGTTGTAGACCCTTGTCTAAGTAGTCAGGGAAAATGTAGTTAAACTATTGTATCACTAGTCTGTCAACACTGAGGTTGTGAGTTCGAAACCCGCACGTGGCAGGTGCACTCGACTCTAATCTTAATTGACTAGGATTGTCAGTTTTCATGCCGAAGGTCTCTACGGGCACTCCGGCTTCCTCCACCAATAAAAATTCACAGCCACGAAATAGCAAAATAGTGCTGAAAGTGGCGTTAAAAACACCAATCAATAAACTAATTAATATATAGACTCTTAGATATTCGAATGATTTTTGAACAAGTTTTAACAATTTTCAGATTTTGACCATGTGAGTGAAACAAAAAGAGGAGAAATTGTCCCTACATATATCTTTTTCTTGTATTTATCATAGTCATATACCACAGTAAAAGGGACGTTCCATATGATTTTTAATAAAAAGAAGTAAAATGTTAGTACTACCGTTCTTATTTATTTACATAAAGAAAACATTTGCAGTTGTATATTACATCAGTGTATAATATTTACTTTGTTAAACCATTCGCCATGCCACAATAATTGCATTATCTTTCACTGGGACTTGATTTTGTTTTTTTTGCCGATTTCTAAATCTAAAGTACAAAATTTATAGCCGTTTTATTATTTGTTTTTTAGCAATCGTGGCGTAAAATTGAGATTTTACAGTTTCCTATAGATGAAAAGATATTTAATAATTCGTAAACATGGTAAAGTAAAGCTTGGTGTCGATGTTATCGTCTGCAAGATCTAAATGATAAATTTCATTGACCTAGCTGTAATCACTTTCCAATAATGATTATCTCGAATAAAAAACCTCCCACACAGGAGTCAGACAGGGGTGATTGTATTAATTATTAGGTTATCAAAATCATTCAGATGGTTGATCACGAGGCCATGCTACGAATGACGTAGCCTAGTTTATTACTAGCTTCCTGAAGCTCTTCGTAATCGAAATAAAGCTATTTCGAAAGCACTTGCAATAAAGAGTGAAATGTGGAGAAGCTTCCCGTCATATCAAAATTGTTTCGGAATCATTTACACTCCAAATTAGTACAGAGCTAACGTTACCTAGCTTAATTGTCTAATGCATTTATGTTTGATATAAAACAAATGGATAACACAAAAATCGGGTGATGATTAATTTGAAATCTTCCGAAACAAAAGATGTTTACGGTAATAGTATTCACTTTTTACCAACTGCTTTTATGATCTCATGATAGTATTTTCGCCTCGGGTGAAGTGGGTCATGTTTTCGATCCACGACCGGCCCGGGGGGGGGGGGGGTAGCAAAGACTGCAAATTTTGGTATTTGCTGCTTCTCAGCAAAGCACATGTTACATTGAGGTTCCAGCGTAAAAGCAAATACTGGTTGGTTTAAATCAGATTAACGTGTTCAGGTACACCATAAATAGCATGATATTACTTAATGTTGACCGTTATCTGCAATATCTGTCTTTTACATAGCCGGGTATATTCATATCAACATGTAGCCATGATGGGTATCACTCAATGAATCTTAGTTTGTCAAACTCATATCATGCATACCCTTTGTGTGAATTTAAACTTAATTTATGGTAGAGTTGATCATATGTTGCCTTTTAAATGTTTCTTTTTTTTTTTTTTTTTTTTTTTTAATGTGGGTGGGTCGCTGACGTTCATTATCCAATACAATTTTTTAGTCATATATATTTCTGTAAAATAAAACTTTGACATACTCAACACGAGTTGAAAAATACTTAACATGACAGTTTTGATGTCCATGTTTTATTTTGTTGTGTGGTTACGTTATATATATACTGTCGTATTAATGTTTACCACGCACCATTTTTTAATCATGTTCGATCACTTTAAGGTATTTCTATACGGCCAAACTGAAAGTTCGAAGAATGAGTGTGAGCTTATTTAAAGTTTTAAAAAAGATGCCAAAATAATATTTGATGTATAAATATTAAAATTATTTTTCCGCGTAATATGCACACCAATCCGATGTCCTTGTTACCTCTACGTATCGCGTGTTTTTTAGTTGCTGTCTTGTCGACTTTTACCCCATATATTCACTTCTACATATATAAACTTACCAAAGATATCGCGCTTATAATTTGGAACGCCAGACGCGTGTTTCATCTGCATAAGACTAATCAGTGACGCTCATACAAAAACAAAGTCGAAACAAAACAGTTGGAAGGCCAAATCGAATACGAAATTGAAGAGCATTAAAAACCGAAAGTTCCGAAAGGTTATGCAAGACACGGCTTATGCGACCTATGCCTGGGGGTAAGGTAGAATAGTCTTAGTATATATTTAGATTAATTCAAATGATATAAACTGCAAGTTTACAGAAAATGAGCATATGAATGTTTTTTGTTGTTTTTTTTTCAACACAAAAGTACTGACTGATTAAACTGTTTTCAATGCCGCGACACCGACATAATTATTCTTTGCTTATACATTTTGTAAGACTTGCGCACAGCTCTGTGGACTTTGAAACCTAAATCACACTAAAACTACATGTTAAAAACTTTGTTTATTTCTTTTTCAAACAAAATTAGCTTTTGACGTAAAATCTAATTTGATACAATCTTTTTCTTAATGTTAATACTTTTATGCTCCTTTAGTGATTTCAGCTTTGTTTTGCGTTGGCATTATTACCGTGGTGACGAAAGATAAAACGATAGCTATAACTAATTGACCACGTAATTGATGTTCAGTGTTAACATAGGACAATGACAGCGTGTTATTGTTCTGTAATTGAGTATCAAAGAGAAACGAGACTATTTTGTTGATAAAGTTTGTTGCACTTTAGGATTTTTCCATTTCAGAGCTTCCGTACATACAATAATTACAAACAAGAACTACATATAATTTTGAAGAACTTCTGACTTGATGAATTGGTTATTCTAAATAATTATATACATGCATGGTTGACATAATTTTAAACCCACAGAACATTAATTGCATTCGGGATTTTCATTTAATCGCAAGAAAAATATATTTTACCTCCGAATGACTCTTATATTATCCACTCTCAACAGTGGCATACTAAACATTTTAAGTTTGAAAAGTTGTCTTTCTCGAGTGAATAAATAACGTAGAATATTAACAAACATGCATGGATACATTTTTCTATTTATGTAATTGACATACGGGCTCTCATTTTTGTTTTTAACATTTGGTTTACCGAAGGCCTTTTTGATACCGACCCGGAAGGGATTTTGATCTATACATGTATTTGACGATCGTGAAATAAGCCGTGGTCGGTTGGTATTTTGTATATAATGGTCTCATTAGCAATAATACTAGTATACTGTATATGTACTTTGTTGCCAAGTCTGAACAAAAATCACCAATTTAAAATCATTTGTTTTTTTCATATGCACTGTCTAAAGTATTCCCTATTTCGTATTAATCTATTAAGACGTTTATCGTATTAAAAGTCTGAATATATGGTTCAAATAAAAGATAAACCGTCATACTTTTTGCTTGGCATACTTATTTCGGGAGTAGAATTAGGTTTAAAAGTAAGTATCAAGAAGATTTATGACGTTCAAGCTTAGTTAAAGACATTATTTTGGCTTTGAAATCCTTTTGCTAATACAATACGTGAGATTCCTACTCACTCAGAACACATAAAGTGCTACCTAGTCTTCTATCACATATAATCAGGTAATATTTCACTAGTTACTGCTACTCAAAGAATTCTTTCAATTGATAACACGTAATTATTGAAAAACACAGACATAGATAACTCTATTATTGTGTCAGATAATCACGAAGTCTGCCTTTCATTTCTAAAACTAAAGAAAATAAAAAGATGAGGCTGGCATATTTGTTATGATACAAAATGCAATTATAATCATCGTAAGATATGACGATGGATAGGTTTTGTATTCACATGTTTCAATCTAAAAATAGGAGATGGTGTATGATTGCCGACGAGACAACTATATATCCACCAGAAAATGTGTCACCCTACGGTCTTCAACAATGAGCAAACTCATTCCGTGAAGATAGCTATAAAAGGTCCGGGCATAACAAAATCAAATGCTAATAAGTTTTTTAAATATATTTTATGTTTAAATGCCAGTTATTCGTCTACTACGATACTCTTACAAATGGATACTCGGATAATATATATATCTTCAATTTTAATATCCTTTTTGAAAATAAAACCCTACAATTGAAAAAAAATATATATAATCATGATATTTACAGAAAATTCAGTATAATGATATTCAGAATTACATAACACTTACATTGCACATATAGCCGAGAGGGTGATAAAGCAACTTGCTACCCTTGAAAAAACATTTAAACCTCGGCTACGACTCGGTTGACAAGATTTAAATTCTGCTCTATCAGCCTCTAAACTATATGTTATAATCATATATTGTCACATATCCTGTAATTAATTACATTGGGTACTGATATACATTTTACGTAGACTAAATACAGAGATGTTATTACTGTTTAAATTATATAAAATATAAATGAAGTTGTCGAACAAATACCAATAATTTGTATAACATTAATTTAAACAAAGCAGGAAGAAAAGCGAAGTTCACCGACCTTTTCTCTTTTTCGCCCTAAAGGGAGGGCGGGAATTCAAAATGGAGCGAGACCGGTGGATCGATAGGGCAAGTTCTCATGATATGCTTTCATTGCCCACCATGCATAAAAATGTCTCGATCAGCATTAGGATATGAGAATTTTTCAGATCAGACAGATAGTTTGGTTTCGTAAGATCTTAGACCACAACAACATGTCTCTTGTGACTTGTGACACATATCAGTCATCAATTTCATTATGGTGACCATAAAACCTGTACAGGAGCCCTCCCTGCTCAAGGTTTTTGTAATGGGAACATTCCACCTGGTAATGAAGTCCGTATGGTGTAAACATGCGCGCAAAAGTAATTCATCATTATCAACAGTGAGAAAACCCAATACCGTATGATCATATATAAAAGGCCTCATGATAAAATGGGCTCTTTAACCTGATGACTTTGAAATTCGCAGTTGTGTTTATACCTCGTATAAGTCGACGTTTTGATTATATTCAATAATTAAACATAAAAGCAGGAGTTACCTTAAATTTTGGACAGTTCAACAGACAGCACAAACCATCAACAACAGACTTTGAAAATAAAGACGTCCAAACAAAGATAAACAACTGTTTACAGATGATCAAGATAGTCTGTATGGCACAGTCACATACTGTGGTGGGGTTGAACCAGTTCACCGTCCACACAAATCTCCATGATCAAGATAATCTGTATGGTACAGTCACATACTGTGGTGGGGTTAAACCAGTTCACCGTCCACACAAATCTCCATGATCAAGATATTCTGTATGGTACAGTCACATACTGTGGTGGGGTTGAACCAGTTCACCGTCCACACCAACCTTCATGATCAAGAAAATTTGTATGGTACAGTCATATACTGTGGTGGGGTTAAACCAGTTCACCGTCCACACAAATCTCCATGATCAAGATATTCTGTATGGTACAGTCACATACTGTGGTGGGGTTGAACCAGTTCACCGTCCACACAAACCTTCATGATCAAGATAATTTGTATGGTACAGTCATATACTGTGGTGGGGTTAAACCAGTTCACCGTCCACACTAATCTCCATGATCAAGATAATCTGTATGGTACAGTCACATACTGTGGTGGTGTTAAACCAGTTCACCGTCCACACAAACCTTCATGATCAAGATAATTTGTATGGTACAGTCATATACTGTGGTGGGGTTAAACCAGTTCACCGTCCACACAAATCTCCATGATACTGTGGTGGGGTTAAACCAGTTCACCGTCCACACAAATCTCCATGATCAAGATAATCTGTATAGTACAGTCATATACTGTGGTGGGGTTAAACCAGTTCACCGTCCTCACAAATCTCCATGATCAAGATATTCTGTATGGTACAGTCATATACTGTGGTGGGGTTTAAACCAGTTAACTGTCCACACAAACCTCCATATCAAGATAATCTGTATGGTACATTCACATCTGTGTTGGGGTTAAACCAGTTATCCGTACGCACAAACCTCCGTGATCAAGATAATCTGTATGGTACAGTCACATACTGTGGTGGGGTTAAACCAGTTCACCGTCCACACAAATCTCCATGATCAAGATAATCTGTATGGTACAGTCACATACTGTGGTGGAGTTGAACCAGTTCACCGTCCACATAAATCTCCATGATCAAGATAATCTGTATGGTACAGTCACATACAATGGTGGGGTTGAACCAGTTCACCGTCCACACAAATCTCCATGATCAAGATAATCTGTATGGTACAGTCACATACTATGGTGGGGTTGAACCAGTTCACCGTCCACACAAATCTCCATGATCAGGATAATCTGTATGGTACAGTCACATACTATGGTGGGGTTGAACCAGTTCACCGTCCACACAAATCTCCATGATCAAGATAATCTGTATGGTACAGTCACATACTGTGGTGGGGTTAAACCAGTTCACCGTCCACACAAATTTCCATGATCAAGATAATCTGTATGGTACAGTCACATACTGTGGTGGGGTTAAATCAGTTCACCGTCGACACAAACCTCCATGATCAAGATAATCTGCATGGCACAGTCACATACTGTGGTGGGATTAAACCAGTTCTCCGTCCACACAAATCTCCATGATCAAGATAATCTCCATGGCACAATCACATACTGTGGTGGGGTTAAACCAGTTCACCGTCCACACAAATCTCCATGATCAAGATAATCTGTATGGTACAGTCACATACTGTGGTGGGGTTAAACCAGTTCACCGTCCACACAAATCTCCATGATCAAGATAATCTGTATGGTACAGTCACATACTGTGGTTGGGTTAAACCAGTTCACCGTCCACACAAACCTCCATGATCAAGATAATCTGTATGGTACAGTCACATACTGTGGTGGGGTTAAACCAGTTCAACGTCCACATAAACCTTCATGATCATGATAATTTGTATGGTACAGTCATATACTGTGGTAAGGTTAAACCAGTTCACCGTCCACACAAATCTCCATGATCAAGATAATCTGTATAGTACAGTCATATACTGTGGTGGGGTTAAACTAGTTCACCGTCCACACAAATCTCCATGATCAAGATAATCTGTATGGTACAGTCACATACTGTGGTGGGGTTAAACCAGTTCACCGTCCACACAAATCTCCATGATCAAGATAATCTGTATAGTACAGTCATATACTGTGGTGGGGTTAAACAAGTTCACCGTCCACACAAATCTCCATGATCAAGATAATCTGTATGGTACAGTCACAAACTGTGGTGGGGTTAAACCAGTTCACCGTCCTCACAAATCTCCATGATCAAGATATTCTGTATGGTACAGTCACATACTGTGGTGGGGTTAAACCAGTTCACCGTCCACACAAACCTTCATGATCAAGATAATTTGTATGGTACAGTCATATACTGTGGTGGAGTTTAAACCAGTTAACCGTCCACACAAACCTCCATGATCAAGATAATCTGTACAGTACAGTCAAATACTGTGGTGGGGTTAAACCAGTTCACCGTTCACACAAATCTCCATGATCAAGATAGTCTGCATGGCACAGTCACATACTGTGTTGGGGTTAAACCAGTTCACCGTCCACACAAACCTCCATGATCAAGATAATCTGTATGGTACATTCACATCTGTGTTGGGGTTAAACCAGTTATCCGTACGCACAAACCTCCGTGATCAAGATAATCTGTATGGTACAGTCACATACTGTGGTGGGGTTAAACCAGTTCACCGTCCACACAAATCTCCATGATCAAGATAATCTGTATGGTACAGTCACATACTATGGTGGGGTTGAACCAGTTCACCGTCCACACAAATCTCCATGATCAAGATAATCTGTATGGTACAGTCACATACTATGGTGGGGTTGAACCAGTTCACCGTCCACACAAATCTCCATGATCATGATAATCTGTATGGTACAGTCACATACTGTGGTGGGGTTAAACCAGTTCACCGTCCACACAAATCTCCATGATCAAGATAATCTGTATGGTACAGTCACATACTGTGGTGGGGTTAAATCAGTTCACCGTCCACACAAACCTCCATGATCAAGATAATCTGCATGGCACAGTCACATACTGTGGTGGGATAAAACCTGTTCTCCGTCCACACAAATCTCCATGATCAAGATAATCTGCATGGCACAATCACATACTGTGGTGGGGTTGAACCAGTTCACCGTCCACACAAATCTCCATGATCAAGATAATCTGTATGGTACCGTCACATACTGTGGTGGGGTTAAACCAGTTCACCGTCCACACAAATCTCCATGATCAAGATAATCTGTATGGTACAGTCACATACTGTGGTGGGGTTAAACCAGTTCACCGTCCACACAAACCTCCATGATCAAGATAATCTGTATGGTACAGTCACATACTGTGGTGGGGTTAAACCAGTTCACCGTCCACATAAACCTTCATGATCAAGATAATTTGTATGGTACAGTCATATACTGTGGTGGAGTTGAACCAGTTCACCGTCCACACAAATCTCCATGATCAAGATAATCTGTATAGTACAGTCATATACTGTGGTGGGGTTAAACTAGTTCACCGTCCACACAAATCTCCATGATCAAGATAATATGTATGGTACAGTCACATACTGTATTGGGGTTAAACCAGTTCACCGTCCACACAAATCTCCATGATCAAGATAATCTGTATAGTACAGTCATATATTGTGGTGGGGTTAAACCAGTTCACCGTCCACACAAATCTCCATGATCAAGATAATCTGTATGGTACCGTCACATACTGTGGTGGGGTTAAACCAGTTCACCGTCCACACAAATCTCCATGATCAAGATAATCTGTATGGTACAGTCACATACTGTGGTGGGGTTAAACCAGTTCACCGTCCACATAAACCTTCATGATCAAGATAATTTGTATGGTACATTCATATACTGTGGTGGAGTTGAACCAGTTCACCGTCCACACAAATCTCCATGATCAAGATAATCTGTATAGTACAGTCATATACTGTGGTGGGGTTAAACTAGTTCACCGTCCACACAAATCTCCATGATCAAGATAATATGTATGGTACAGTCACATACTGTGGTGGGGTTAAACCAGTTCACCGTCCACACAAATCTCCATGATCAAGATAATCTGTATAGTACAGTCATATACTGTGGTGGGGTTAAACCAGTTCACCGTCCACACAAATCTCCATGATCAAGATAATCTGTATGGTACAGTCACAAACTGTGGTGGGGTTAAACCAGTTCACCGTCCACACAAATCTCCATGATCAAGATAATCTGTATGGTACAGTCACATACTGTGGTGGGGTTAAACCAGTTCACCGTCCACACAAACCTCCATGATTAAGATAATCTGTATTGTACAGTCACATACTGTGGTGGGGTTAAACCAGATCACCGTCCACACAAACCTCCATGATCAAGATAATCTGCATGGCACAGTCACATACTGTGGTTGAATCAAACCAGTTCTCCGTACGAACAAACCTACATCCCCTTTGCCTAAACCATATTTCGTAAAAGTAAAACACACAATAAAAAACCGGCAAAGGATAACCGCTATATCGATGAAGGAAATAAAAAACGGCTTAAAATTTGGAAAGAAGAGTCAAAATATACTCGCCACAACAGCATAAAGAAGTACCCAAAACTTTAACTAGAATAGATTTGGCTCGTTAAATTTTCATAAAATATTGACAAATTTTTCTTTGACCTGTTGACAAAAATATTAAAGTATCAAGATATTTGTACCACACAATTTACATGAATCATTTTATTGGATATATAACAGTTTGACAACCACTATTTTTGTTCATTGAGAAGCTTGGTTTCCCTTCACTAATATTATGTGATTAAAACGTTTAGCTAATATTTACTATCAACGATAGAATCGTAAATCAGATTCACCTAAAAATGATTATGATTATTTATTCAAATGTCTATAAGCTTCACGACCATTATGTACTATATTCTATTGTGTTCTATCTGTTATGCAGGCAATTAGTTTTTATTACCCATCTAGAACATACAAAAAAGTCGTTTATCCACGATACTGATCATACTATTGTCTAATATATCATTGCTTTTCAAAGAATGCTTTTCAGAGATAAGGAATATTTTTTTAAAGAGGTAGACAGATAGCGATATCAAACAGTTAGAACTTAGACTCAATTCCTCAAAGTATACAATTCAGACTGTTATCTATAAATAAGGTTGTCATATCTCAATTTTTATTGAAAAATAATGGGAAATATAGAAATGCTGTTTGTAATTTTCAGTTATATCAAATACACTGTGTTACAACTTTGTTTTCTTCTTTTAAACTTTATTCCATATTAATTTTATAAAGAATCAAAACAGAACACTTAACCGCGTTATATATTTTAATTAGAAATGTAAAGAATGAAAACAACACTTTATAAATTTCAATCGTACATATTCTCAAAAACCAGTTGTGTAGTATAAACCTTCAACTTGTTGAATTTAAGGAACCTTATCAGTATGTCAAACTGCTACATTTAAAGACCTATAGTATATCTCGAACGATTTAACTGTTTTGTTATTCAAATATCTTCCAATTGTTTTATTCCCTGGACAATTCCATCTTCTCTTTTTTAATCCTTCGCATCACTGAATTCTCTAATAATTGATTTCAGTAACGGAATGGGGGTGTTTGATGCTTGACGATTGTCAATGCGACGAAAAAGCAGTACGAAAAGGTTGTGTACTAATAGACCATTTTCATATTACCGACTTTTGACTCCGACGTTTATATTTTTTCGACAGGTTACATTTTCTGTGGTAGGACATCCTGGTCAAGATAGAGCAACCTAAAAAAGTAAAATCAAGCTTATGATCGGTACAATTTAGGGGTAACCGTTTTACTGTTTCATGTGTTCTATATACGACATAATCTTCGGAAATCATTAAATTTTCCGCACAGATTATATGTTTGATTTAACTTCTTTTGACTGAGTACCAGGATGTCGACGTCCTACCACAGAGAAGGTAGCCTGTCGAAAAATTATAAAATTCGGAGTCAAAAGTTGGTAATATCAAAATATTGAAAACACATTTGTTCCTAAGTCTGAAAATCGGAACTATAATATTTAGTTATTTTTAATTGATTTATTAGAAGGAAAACCGAATATTTTGCAAATTTTTATGTTCGTTTTCCTTAATCACGACAAAGTATAATGGCAAGATTAAAAGATTTGCAAAGAAACAAAATACAGCAATAGAATACATTTTTAAACAAAAGCTTAGTTAAAACTTCAAGGACGATGCAATTTGTTAGGATATAAAATATGTATTTTCAGTAATTTATAATCGCATAACCGCATAGCTGCTTAATTAATATACATTTAAAGTGTGAGAGAAAAATGTGTTTACAAGTAAAATGAATTTCAAAAGAATACATATAGTTCGGAGTCGCTTTTTGCATCATGGAAATATTAACTATGCATAATGTATTTCATCAAGGACTTTCTGTTGACAACATGCAGAAATAAGATATGATTTCAGAAAGCTTTCTTTGACATATAATGTTTACTTCTTTTAATTGATTTGTACATTTTGATTTATTGACAGCGTAAGAAGGATTGAATAACTGTTCTTTTATTGCTTCATGTACTAAATATAATTAGAATTTGATATTGAAAGACGTTTATTCAAAGCTTCTGATATCAGTAGCCAGAAGAAACTTTATAAGCGATGCAAAATTGGCAAGAAAATATTAAGTTTGTATCTGTGGTATAAAAAAAAGGGAAATATAATCCTGTTTGTGTGTGTGTGTGTGTGTGTTTTTTTTTTTTTTTTGGGGGGGGGGGGGACTGATTTCAGAAACATTAAATAAAGCTTCAAATACGGAATGAACATAATGATATTAAGGTTCTTTTTTCATATTTTAATGCATATTTCTAAATGACTAATTGGTTATTAAATAATTCAAATATGTTTTACAAGTTCAGGCGGGGAATATTAATGGAAGTATATTAATACAAAGATAGGAAATCATTTCTGTTCAGTTAACAATATATTATCCATTTCATATTTGAAGCTCTAAATCATCATATTTGAAGCTCTAAGTCATCATATTTGAAGCTCTAAATCATAATATTTGAAGCTCTAAATCATCATATTTGAAGCTCTAAATCATCATATTTGAAGCTCTAAATCATAATCCATGTCATATTTGAAGCTCTAAATCATAATCCATGTCTATGCAAGTGGTGAAAGAACTCAACAGAGAACACTAACGAATCTACTTTAAAAACCAAGTATGTACAAGACAGAAACATTAAGGATGTACTCAGGTCAGCTTTATGAATTTTTGTCAGATGTTCGGACTTCTTGTGTTTTTTCCTACGATACAGGGTAAAATATTTTGCCCCATATCACCCACTTTTCTTTTCATAGAAGACTTCAATAGCTCACAAAAAGGTCATTTCCAAATTTAAGCAGATTCTAGATTTTTTGTCTACGATTTGAGACCAAAATATTGCCAATGCTAAATATAAGGTAAAAGTCCGAGTCAGCCTTTTCCCGCCATTTAAAAAAATCAAATATCGGAAAAAGGAGTTCCATAACCTATCAATATTTTTAGCTTATTTTGTTCTTTTACTAATGCTCTTCTGACTTAAAGTATAAATTTAAAATTCTAGTTTTTTTTTAATTTCACCTTACTACATCCTTAAGATGTCAACAACAATCACTGAAAAGGTTAACTGTTTTTGTGCTGTTGGGGCATATTATTTCCTCCGATACGGGTTGAATTTTGCTCGTTGTTTAAGACGGTGTAGACTACGGTGACCTATAATTGCTTACATTTACTTTCTTTGGTGTCTGGTAGATAGTCACAAGTAAAATTGGCAATCATGTCACATCTCTTTATTTTCATATTTATAATTTTTTTTAGAGTTCTCATTTATGTAAAACACCACTTAGTGAATATTACCGCAATAACAATGCTTGTATGTACTGGAAGCTTCCAGAACGAACTTAATGCATTGGTGAAGACCATATACCTTCTCATACTCAATATAGAAAGGTAGAAAATAATAAAAACAAATACAAAGAAAAAAAAAAAAAAAAAAAAAAAAAAAAAAAAAAAAAACATGAGTTTCCGCAATTCTTAAAGTAAATTGGGATCTAGAATTTCAACCCAAAGGAGAGAAATATAATAAAGGTTAAGTCGTGTTTACAACAGTAAAGTATTCATTATAAATCCCCAGAGTACAATGCGAAAAAAAAGTATAATTATAATCTTATTGATAAGTCTACTTCATAGGCAGTTTGTAGTGCTGTTCTTTAATTCGGTTACTGCATACTTTCCAAATGAATGGTGAGAAATACCATTTTAATCAAATTCTCCACAGGTAGAATTAATGATATCCACATGTAGAATTCATGATATCCACAGTAAGTTCCTATGTTTTCGATAACACTTGTTTTGACAATTCATATCTATGTCCTTTTTGAACCAGCTTTTCATATTGATATAAAGGAACATCTAAGTACAACGACTGATGAATGTTCCTTTCTTAGTACTTCTTAGTACACGAACATGTGACTGGGTACACTCACAGGTACACGAACATGTAGAAGTGTTAAAGGTACACGAACACGTGGCTTGATACAGGTACACTAAAAGGTAACTGGGTACAGGTACACGATTAGAAAACGTGACTGGCTACATGTACACGATCATGTGATTGGGTACAGGTAAACGAATATAAATTGGTACAGGGTTGCGTTCAATACCGTAGCGGCTACATAGGGCTACGTAGATTTATGACTATTGAACGTGTAGCTAGCCTAGCTGCTACATAGATATTGATAGCAGCTAGGCTAGCTACTCGTTCAATAGTCATAAATCTACGTAGCACTACATAGCCGCTACGATATTGAACGCAACCCAGGTACAAGATCATGTGACAGGGTCAGGAACTAGAACATGAGGCAGGGTACATTGTCAAGTACACGAACACGTGAATGTGTATAGGTAAGCAAACACGTGACTTGATTAAAATAATTTAGAGCATGCAACATGCCTCTTTTATCTGATCAATAAGTTAAATATCAGAAAGGTATATAGACGTTAATTAGCTGCACTAGTATACATTTCTGTTTAGGGGCCAGCTAAAGCCCGCCTCCGAGTGCGGGATTTTCTCGCTGAGTTGAAGACCCGTTGGTGGCCTTGGGCTGTTTTCTGCTCTTTGGTAGGGTTGTTGTCTCTTTGACGCATTCCCCGTTTCCATTCTCAATTTTATATAGAATAATGTACAATGAAAATCATGTAAGAAAAATCATTTCACTGCAAAATGCTGTTATAAGACTTGGTCTGAGATTATATAGACGGCTGTCGATTTTTTAACATAAATAAAATGAACAAAACACCAAAACTACAGGTCAACAAGTAAACTTATACCTACATTCTTTTTATTCGTTTTGAATGAAATACAGGTGTCTCAGATACAACATATCGAGCTATATATAAGCACTATCTAAACAGTTGTAACTAAATTGGACAGACTATAAGATATCTCACATTAACAATATATTCTTCAAATAAAATATAACAAAGAGATCCCTGGCTTGGGATATTTGACGTGAAATTACAAAAGGTAGATGAACATTTAAATTTTCTAGATTGAGGCCGATTAAGAACTTGATGATTTTGAATAGACACCTATCTGTTGTTAACCTTTAAATGTCAGTTTTACCTATAAACGTATACCCAGTTCTCCTTTTATTCATAGTTAACTACATCAGGACACGCACGTAAGATATATAATAAAGTTATACTAGAGCGCAAAAACAAATGTTAAAGTACACACATACCAATTATAAACAGTACCGTGAAAAAATGTTTTAAGATAAAAAAAAAAAAAAAATATTTTAAAGAAAATCAAATTAAGCTTGAGCACATTTCGAATTCACGTCCACTGCTTAATGTAATATCATATAGAAAAAACAAATTTTGCTAACGTGAACAATGCGTTTGCAGTCTACATTTAAGCATCTTTTGTGCTCATTAACAAACCAAAATAACCGATATTCAATGTTGTTCTACGAATATTTTCATTGTTAATACTACAGTTTTGCAGAAAATAGACAAGTTACGGTCTAAAATCGCTACAAAAGGAAGGTGGGCGAGAAGGATATCCGGAAAATCGTCATAATTATCGTCTTCGTTTTGTTTAATGATTTACATTGCTGCGGTGAGATCTTTTACAGTTCGTGTTCTGTAACCATTAACGATACTCTGTAACAACGGTATCACCTGTCATTTGTCCGGATGTACCCTTAGAGTTAAATCAGAAAGTGTTGCACCTCCGGATGCTTCTATAAATGAATTCATTTTGTCATATCTGTGCTTAAACATAGCAACGGATGCATTGAACTTAGTACTTTTAAATGATATGTTTGACTGTGTTATCTATTATAGCTACCGAGGGTATAAATGAGATTGAACTCGTTAATCCACTTTGATTATACAAACCAAGAGAAACAACCAAAGGCACTCAAATGAACTCCAAGTGAAGCGAGACTAAATAAACGTCTCGTGATAAGTATGCACTACCCGCTCAAACTCACTGGTAATCTAAACCAAAATGATAATGTGAATACTTTTAAGTAATTGATTGTCAAAGCCTCCTATTTTTTCTGATACAACTTTTTTTTTGGGGGGGGGGGGGGGGGGCGGGGGGTTAAATATATGATATATTTTGTTGAAAACTCTACATATGTTAATTGGATAAATACCAGTCTTGGCTTTTTATACGCATTTTCTTGCACATTATTGTTGTATTTCCGCAATTACTGGACATTACAGACGTTCCCGTAGTTTTTAAAGTCAAATCATTTTTGAGAAAACGTCTGAAGTCAATGTTCAAGAATTTATTAACTGAATGATTTATCCGAATTTATTTTTTTTGTTCTCTTTGTTCCACCATCTTTTTTTTTATTCACACAACTTTGTATGATGAACAATCTTTTTTTTTCCTATTGAATGATTATAATAGTTTTGTGTTTAAGTTTTTTCTGTTAAGTAATTACAAAGTATTGTTCTGTGGTTCCTTGTTTTCCACTTGCTTTTAGTATCGTCCTGTGGTTCCTTGGTATTCCACTTGCGTTTAGTATCGTCTTGTGGTTTCGTACTTACATTTAGTTTCACCCTGCAGTATATTAGTTTCCATCTTGCGTTTTATTGAAAACTCTTCTAACATGCAGTTTACTTTTCCCTGTAAGCAAGGAAATCAGTGTAGAATATATAGCACGAACAATTACATGGAATGTGAGGCAGCTGAATTTTATCATGTTATGGTAACGTCTATTTACTTTTATATGTCCGAAAAAGCAAAAACGATCAACAAAGAGCAAATATAGCGTTATGGTAACACAAAGTAGTTTTAAATCGAGAGTCCGGTCTATAAATGATTATGTTCATGGGAATACAATTCATATTTTAAAACATATCTTTCTTTTTTTCAGCATTGCCGCCAGAAGTTTACAATATTTGGGAATCGTACCCATGGAGATTTGGAGAGCCATTCTGTATCTTTAAAGCTTTCCTTTTGGAATCAACTTCCTACGCATCTGTGTTGACAATCACAGGTTTTACGATAGAGAGGTACATTGCTATCTGTCATCCTATTGTAGGACAAAGAGTGTCAAGACAATCTCGAGCAATAAAATGTATAATTGTGATCTGGATTATATCCGGAATAGTCGCCTTACCATATCCGATCCACACAAGGACGTTTTACTATTTAAAAGATCCACGAACATCCTTACCATTGGAAGATACACTTGTTTGCAATATTCCTATAAAATGGCATGAACGAATGATAATAATGTTTCAAGTTTCTACATTCGCTTTCTTCTTTTTACCAATGACAGTTATAACTGTGATGTACATTTTGATTGGTATTCGACTTAGAAATACTGAAATAGGATCATCTAATGGCTTTCTTACTTCCAGTGCAAAGAACACGACAACCCGTGCAAGGAAAGCTGTTTTAAAAATGCTTGGTATGTATATTTAAAACGATACTCACACCTGTTTAACAAAAAAAACAAGATTTATAAAATAAAAAAGAGGCGATATATATATATACAAAGGAGACATTCAAAACTAATAAGTCGAATAAAAACTAACCATGATATTGCAAAACACGACACAAAAACGGCAAAAAGAGAAGCAAGCTCACTAAACACTACATAGAAAACAAAAGACTGCGAAACACGAATCCCACCAAAATCTGGAGTGACCTCAGATGCTCCGGAAGTGTAATCTGATCCTGCAACACACGTCGTACCGGTTGTGTGCTCTTTGAAAATACAAATTCATTGACGAGTATTACTCAGTAATGTTTCAATCGTAGAAAAATAAATAACACTTCACTTATAATATGACTAAAAATTGTCTTATTAAAAATCATATTTCATTTACATTTGTACATGTATTGTGACTATTGTCTGCCTATCAGAGGTCTCATCCGATTCATAAAATACAATGCTTTACATTTTTTAAAGTTTTAAATCAAATGACATATGGGTATACAATCAATTGAGAAAAACGCACAAGAAACATTATATTATACATTACACGTTCAAAGCGACATAAGACTTCATATTATAACGATAGAAAAATAACTAAGGATAAAACGGTTACAATCAGAAATTACACAGTTGTTCTTCTTCTTCCAAAATATATCTGGTATTAACTTGAATTAGAAATCTAGTGTATAAATATTTGATATGTGTACACTTTAGGAAAATATGAAATGTATTTGTACTATCTAACTACTTGGGTGCGTTTAACGTCCTTGACTACCCACGAGGGTCTCACACAATCGATGTACTAGCTTAAGAAACAGGGAGAAATGCGGAGGACGCTCGCCACGGTTTTCAATTGTTTCGTTGTGAGGACAACTACATTTGATATTTTCCTATATTATATGCACATTGTTGTATCCTGTGTGACATTTACGTTTAAATTATGAACGTTGAATTTTATTTAAATAAGATATACAGGGCTTAAACATGAACCGCGAAGAAGACCCCAAGACTGATTTGAAATGTTAATGAAAAAAATTGTATAAGTATACAAATAAGGCAAACAACTATTCATGTACCTGTTCTTTGAGCAAAAGCTTGCTGATTTCAGGACAAATAACGTATAACTCAAAGAAAGTGAGATATCAATAAATCTATATTCAGTGAATTGTAGATACTAAGTAAATTAAAGATACTTAGTGAATTTTAGTAGCATTTTGAAAAACACGTTATTTCCTTTCAGATACCAATTCTTTTATAAACAAATTTAAACAAAACTATAGAAAAATACGATAACTTATTGTTAATATTTCCTTCCAGTTGACATAGCAACAGGAAGTGAAACGGAATCAAATGAATTGTTCAGCAAATGATTATTGTTTGTTATGTTGATTTTACGCGGAAATAATGCAGTGCCATTCCGATTAACGAAACGTTAACACCAAACGCCAATATCACGCAAAGACGTTTTATATTAAAAGCCTACAAATAATGAAGCTATTAAGAAAATACTGTTTAATCAATAGAACACAATAAACAAGCCATTTGTAAATGATTTTCTTCATTGAAGAATATATTAAACTAATATAAAATGGTCATTAAACAACGAACGGAATTTACAAATGTTATTAAGAAAATGCGCTTTTATATTCTATTTACAATAATATTTCAAACAGTCTCATAGAGATATATATTTACTTGTAAAAATAAATGAAAAAATAAATATATAAATAAATGGGATTTATATGTATAGATAACATTTTATTTTTCTTATGATTTTATATATAATATTATTTTCTTTAAATAGTTGCAGTTGTAGTAGCTTTTTTCCTTTGTTGGGCACCTTTCCATGCACAACGTTTGATGACGTTGTACACAAAAAATTGGACTCCTGAAACTATGGAATTCCATAGCCATCTATTCTATATATCAGGTAAGTTTACTATGTTTTTATGAGAAATTATGTGTATTTTTTACTTTGAACAAAATTAAATATTGAGGAAGGTGCACCTTTTTCCATCTGTATTGCAAAAATATAAAAACAAATTAATAAAAAAAGGCTTAAAAAACCTTTACTCAAGATCAGAACAAGTCAGAACCAGGGGCGGATCCAGGATTTTAGGTTATGAGAGGGGGGGGGGGGCGCAAACTTAAATTTTTTTTGAGGTAAAATTATCGAAATATTCTTTATTAAGCTGAGAACAACCCATGCTTTGCAAATGTTAGGGGGCGCACGCCCGCCAAGCTCCCGCCTAAATCCGCCCCCGAGACGACAATAAATGTTTATCAAAAGGAAATTTCAACTTAAAACGGAGCAATGAATCGGTTCAAAAATAAATGCCAGGAGACAATAAATCAATATTCTTAAAAAATTCTAATATGAATTACACATCTACAAATATTTGATTGTGATTGGTCTGTAAAGAATTTCTTTCCTTGATATACACTTCAATAGACCATGGTATCGGAACCGCATAACAATATACTTTCGTTAACTATATAAACACTGTGTAGATTTTGCATGATTAGAATAAGAAAAACATTTTTTAAGAAAAATATGACTAATGTTTGGGTTGAGAATTTGATAAATCACAGACTTTACACAAAAGTCATTTGAACCTTTAAAGCTTTAATCGGTATGTGATATGTGTTATCATTAAAGATGGCATATTTTGGAATTAATATTGATTCACTCATAGGGTTTTTGCATCGGAAATAAACACATCTATTCTAAAACCAGTTGTTGACATGATACGGGTTATGTTCTTCTCGTATATTTTATGATGGTATGATACTTAACCCCTAACGGCAGGTATTGTGCTTGATTTTCATATCGTGAAGACATAATCTTTCAATCAGTTTAATTAATGTCTGGAGCTGGCATGTTAGTAACTGCTAGTAGTCCTTTGATAGTTTATGTTGATCATTGTCGTTTTGTTAAGTTTCTTCTGTTACCTATTCTAACATCGGACTCGGACTTTTTTTAAACTAAGCTTTACTGTGCGTATTGCTGTGTGTTTATTTATTCCACATTGACTAGAGTAATAGGGGGAGGTTTGAGATCTCACAAAACATGTTTAACCCCGCCGCATATTTGCGCCTTTCCCAAGTCTGGAACCTCTTGCCTTTGTTAGTCTTTCATGCTTTTTTTTTAAATTTTGGTTCATTTATATGTTTCGGAGTTTAGTGTGACGTCAATTTTCTCTGAACCAATATACATTTTTGTTTAGCGGCCAGCTAAAGCCCGCCTCCGCGTGCGGGATTTTCTCGCTGTGTTGAAGACCCATTGTGGCCTTGAGCTGTTTTCTGCTCTTTGGTCGGGTTGTTGTCTCTGTGACACATTCCCCGTTTCCATTCTCAATTTTATCCTATAGTAAATCAACAGCACAAAAATAGTGCAACAAATCAAAAGACATTTATAGGCCAACTGATGGACTTGAGCAATAAACTCTAAAGTACTGTAAATAAGGTTAATAAGACTAGTATTGCATGCAGAAAATTATACATTTACACCCAAGAGAACCGGATATAATTGATGACTTGCGTCTTCAAAACTTTAGTTTCAGAAGAGGTATTTGTTACTAGAGATCGCATGTTTGTTTCTCTCCCCTTATAAATCATCGGAAGATTGCAACGTAAAATGATTTTTTTTGTCTGTCAATTATATCAGTAAGACAATGCTTCTTTACGTGTTCTTTTGCATTCAATTAACACTCAATTTTGTAATTTTGGTGATCGCCTTTAAACATAACAAAACGACTGGATAATATTATATTGGAATATGTTAAATGTTTGTAATGCTTTAAGTTTTATGTTACATAAGGCATGTTTTAATGTCATAAGTTGTCTTTATTTAATTTCAGGTGTATTGTATTTCGTCAGTTCTACAGTTAATCCTATTCTGTATAATCTTTTATCAAGAAAGTTCAGATATGCCTTTAAACGAACGTTTTGCAGATGTTGCATAGATCTTGATAAATTTCCAACTTTTTATAAATTAAAAGCAATATTCAGAAGTAAAAATGATCCAGGGACAACGACGCCTAGTGGAATGCGATATATGTTTCCACAGAAACCAGTTAGGATGAACACGGTTTATGGTCCGAAGAATTGCACATCATCACAACAGCGACTTCTTCCAAATAATAATGTTGCAACTAGAGATTCAGTTTTGAAAATATCGAACGGATCTGGATCGTCTTCCGATAGTGGGTCGCATGCGCACTCAGACGGCCGCCTACATTATTTGTGCCGCCATAAAAGTTGTTCAAGTAATAGGACACGACCTAGTATTGAAAGTCAAATGTTCTATAAACAAAATAATAACGCTTCATGTCAGGATATAGACAAACTAAGAAAATTAAGTTACGTGAATAAAAATCCGCTGATGCCGACATTTAACTCCGTTGCTGCGGTGGCAGACATCGGATTGAACAGTAATTGTTTTTTGAGGAAGTAATGCTCAAATTTTAAAATCAATAATATGTGATATATTAAAAATGGCTATATTGTATGTCTGTCTATAATATTATTTATACATGTTAAACTTGTGAAATAAATATCTTATTTTTACAGTAAAATGTGACATTTCAAAGTGTTAAGCAATTGGTTGCTACATAATGCTCAAGAAACATGGTCAGTTATGGAATATGACTTCAAAATTATATCAAATACACTTTAATTTTTATGACATTTAAGTACATTAGTACATATACATATCTGATTAATACATAGAAAGGAAAGTGGTATGAAATATATCATATCTAGATTCCTCCACCTAGCAATACAAGCCAGGCTAACGAGGGGCGTTAATACGCAGCCCCGTCCGGTTGAAACGACCATGATATATTTGATGCCACATGGAGGGAGAACGCCACACTGTGTGCACGTTGATGTACCATTGCAACTTTGTAATAGGTGAAATGGTGGCCTTTTTAATTGTGTTTGCCTCTATCCAAAACACCTTCAGCTTCCAATGGCAGTTATAATTTCCACCCTTCATCACGGTCGACTGACCCCCTTCAAAGAACCGGTACCCACCAATAGATTGTTTTGTTTAATTTGTTTTTCTCGTTCTGGACATGCATGTAATATTTGCCACTAGACGTTAAGAAAAAAATCAATCAATCAAACAAAGACATGATGAAAAAGAATAAATCCACCTAAAATAAGGTTAGATGAGAAACGAGTTTTGTTTGTCTTTTCGTGTCAATAAAGAAATTATACAAAAATTATAATAATACTTATTTTTACGAGAGGTGCCGGAATGTTCAATATGTAACCGTAAGAACAACGATTTTGACTGATCAAAACGCAGTTTATAAAATAGTCAAGTAAGAATCTCAACATAGAATAATGTTTTCAAAATCAATCTATTTTGAGTCCTACAACTGAATGTAAAAAATCTTTGGAGGTGTTGAAACAGTAGCCTATGTACTATAACCATCATACTTCACCAAAAGAAAACATTAAAGACAGAATTTATTATTTGATTTATGTCAATACTGAAGCAATGGGTACATGGCTTGTGGTACCTACCCTAAGAAACTTGTTTTCCAACAGCAGTGTTACCGACCCAGTGGTAGTAACAAAACATAGTTTGATTTCCATGTTAGCAGTAAAATAATATACTAGAAAAGAAATAAGAAGATGTGGTATAATTTCTATTGAGACAACTGTCCATAAATGACCAAATGACAAGGATGAAAATAACAATAGAGCCTATGCACAATTAGCAAAAACCATACAGTACTGTGAAGTATTAAAAGTATCGGCATGAAAAAATGTGAAATAATTCAAAAAAGAAAATCGATAGCTTGTTTTAATCTAAAAAAAAAAAAAAAAAAACAAATAAGGCAGACAGCAACCACAGACAACCATTGAATTGCAGGCTACTTGAACTGTATCTACTTTATCGATTTAGGAGATTTGAATATCGTTATACTTGTACTGTTGCCTAAATTTCAGACACATAAATAATCTAGCTGGTGCTTGTGTGCACTTAAACTTCCTCTAAACTTTAACAGTGGTGTTATAGCACAACATTTAAGCAAACGTAAAAACCATCTAATTGAAAAAGATTTGATTCGTCAGATCTGCACGAAGCATGTCATGTGAAGCATGAGAATAGTAAACGGAAGTCAGTGGTTACTATTTAGTACATGTAATATGGACTACAATCGCAGCGATAGCATTTGTGTCGACCTTCATAATAAACATTTCTTGTAATAAAACGCACCATTATCCTTCCTGTCATTCAAAACACATTACCGGTTAATGTTTACCTTAGATGTATGATAATAGGACCATAAAAACTACAGAAGACGGAGACATTCCAACACTGAAACATTTGGTATTGACAATACGACTTCCTATCGGATCTAATACTTCTTTACATATCCTAATATGTACAGTCACGTCAAATTTGTTGATCATTGCGTTTCTATATGTGACCCAAATGTGCTTCAACAGGCATGTTTATAATCATATATCCAACAGGTTACTTTACTTATATCTAGTTTTCTTGTCGGTATTTCTTTCATTTGGATGGTACATGTAGCACTCGTTGTTTCAGAAGGATAGCTCGTTATTTTATTGTTCGTAACCCAAAATGAAAAGAACATCACGTTGGTAAAAACTTGTTGAATTTCCATTATCTATAACACATTTTCATCCAATCCACTCTTTTGAAAATATTATCAGCAATAATATATTCTGAAACGACATAATTGCTAATTGGTAGGCGGTTGAAATGACAAGAAGATGTAAGGACACATGTTCTCATTGTAGTTTTTGTTTCTCAATAGGCCATCTCAGAATCTAAAGGACTATGGGTAAGTTTATTGTTCGTACCCTAAATGAAAATAACGTTACGTTATTGGTTAAATTTCTGTTGTTTAGGACACTTTTAACCAATCACGACGTTTTGATTTTGTACACTTTTGAAAATATTACCCAGAATGCATTAGTTTCTGAAACGGCGAATTGAACGCCACTATTTGTGCTACATGAATTAACTTAGCTAAGTTCCTGTTGTAGCGAGTACATTTTGGTACTTCTTTCATAAATCATGTAACGTCTTTTATTTCATTGTTCAAGTTACATGTCATTCTGTTAATAGCTAGACAATGCAGGTGTTTTCATTTGCGTTTGTTTTTCTTTTACGACAGATGGTCGAAAGGAGGAGGTAATTCCTGTTTGATCTCAACAAATGTTTTGTCTGTCCAAATTGAGGCTATCTAGACTACGTGTTGTCTGTTATTATTTGCCTTTGATTGTTTGAATCGTCTATTTGTTCTGAGGAGTCGGAGTGTTGATGTGTTTATGTAATCTTGTATTGTCCAATATTTTATCCTTTTAATGTTTTATACATATAAGGAGATGCAGTTACCTTTTCACAGCACCTACATGTAGCCTCCTTTCTGTTTGAATTCGTGCAAGTCTTACTAGTAAATATATTATAAACAAAAAGCACTCGTATCGTCAAACTCATTATCTAGGCTTTTCATTTTGTACGCCAAAAGTGCGTGAATTGCCAACAGACTCATCTTTGACACTCAAATAAAAAAATTTAAACGCCAAATAAAGTACGAAGTTGGAAAGCATTAAGGACACAAAATTTTTGTCAAATACAGCTAAGGTTATTCCTGGGGTAGAAAATCCTTTGAATTTCGAACTTTTTAATTTAATTTTGTTTTTCTTCATCTAATTCAGTATTTATGGTTTGACAGTTATTGAACACAGCAGAAACAAATCTAAAAAAATGTTAACACCAGGACAATTGTCTCAACAGTGCTTTATTGATCGTAGTGATTACGTATAACAAGTGAACGAATAAATAGATGGTTCAATCTATTCAGCGAAAAAAAAAAAACGATTGCTTTCGATTAAATACTGTTCACAAATGCATCTGTTTATGAAATTACAATGTTTACAACTTTAGTTGACGATTGTACATGTTGTATATATAATCTCGTCATATTTATCAATCAGCCGTATAGGACATTGAGGAAAACAAGATATACAATATTGATAAATGGAATGATTGTTGTTTGTGAAACGTCCAGTAACAAATATTTCATGAGTTCAAATTAACAATTATAAACTCGATAGATAAATTTTGTAAAGTCGATCGATCAAGATGATGGGTGCAAATTTCTGACAGATGTTTGGAGATGGACAAGGACAGACAATTTGTCATGCAACTGTAGTTATAGGTCACATACGGACACTCCAAAGAGCTGTTTCAATTAATTTGAATATTTAAACTTTCGGGAGAGCTTGACACTCTCTCTTCTCGATTCATCGGATTCCGTCTACACGTGGCTAAATGTATATATACGTATTTACACACTCCAAACGACAAAAGGGCATTAATTCCAATATACATGAGACGAATGACTATTTCGGCTATTTCAACTTATCTATATATCTACTCTCTATCTTCTATATTTTTTTGCAAAAATGAAAAATGGGACCAAAATCAACATTGAAAGGCAGTAACTCCGGACCTGTAAGGATTGAGCATAATTAAGGTTGCACTGTTTTGCAGCATTCTTTTTTCTGTTTACAGTTTTTATTCATCTACTCTAGGTCTTACTAAAAGACAAATTAATTTGTAAACACCGTCATTGTTAAAGGTCTAAAGTTGTTTAAATCCTCTTCTGTTTGTGACTTGTAGACAGTTGTCTCATCGACTATCAAACAACATCTCCTTCTGTTTTTGATTTTGAAATGCAATAACTCGTACAAGAGTTCACTGATGATTTCGACTGTAGATCTTTCATGATAGTTTTCAAGATGTCAGGTCATCTATACGCTTAAAAAAGAAATTCTGTTGAATTTCAAATTTCAAAGCCGATATAACCGAAGATTGCATAGACACACCGACCTACATAAATAAGACCCATTTACACCAACCTCACTTGTCGTTGAAAGCGTTTGAAATTTCCTTTAGGTATTCCAATTATGTAAATTAATGTATTATCTAAGAACATTTCTAGCATGCATTAATCAATTTTCCAATTATATTGTCATAATCATTTTCTGTCATTTGTTTTTTTTCAACTTTTCAACGCTGAACTAATCGAGTGCACAATTTGATTTAGACAAATTATGATTGATTTCAATGGCATTCGGCAGTTCCTATCGCTACAGATACATTACTTTTGTGAGTTTTCATGTCTTAAGGGTTTTAAGACATGGAAAAAAATGTCACTTTAAAGCAATTTAGAGGAAATTGATAGGTTATTACATTTATTTTTAAGTTGACATATTTGTTGTATGACATTTTCACTGTGAAATATGTGTAACAAGAAAATGAACTATTCCTGAAAACAGAAAAATCAAGATTGACATTTAAGCCAATCAAGTGCACCCTGTAGCTTCTTTATTCACATACATACCGATTTTAATGTCTGCTATGTAAAATTATGTAAATTAAAATATTCAAGCTGAATATCTTTTGTTTTATATAGTCCATACTTGTTACAGGTACATAACAAATAAGGAGGGATTAAATATGTTTGCAACCGCTAATCCCTCTCATATAACCTGAGCGATTGAGTAACAACACAACAAAGAAACAAATAGAAAGGCTTTGTTATGTCGGGTCCTTTATTGATTTGCCTAGCGGAATTGGTGTCGGTGTAATACCACCAAATCATAGTACGTCACATCCGGTTTCATATGGAAAAAGGTCGAAAAAAAATATTTCCTTGAATTTGACAGTTATCGGAAATTAACCCTGCATTTCATTGCAGACAAAATTTCTTTTTCAATTTGTATTTTCTATAAAATGTTTTGGTTACTTGAGGTGACATGGTTGCAAAAGCTTTTTAAAAGGAAAAAAGATGTGAAAATTCGATTGGTTTCTTTCGGTGATGGTTTTTATCTTATATGCAATGTATGTTATGTGAATTTGTCACTGTAGTACTAGACAGGATAAAACTTTACTCATGCCAAGTATTTCTTTATTTGAAACAAAGATAAATTCTGCACATTTTTGGGAAAAATGCCAATTTAACAAAGACTGATAGCGGGACAAAATGGTGGTATTGCTCCTGTTGTGAATTGTTAAAGTACTCTATTTGGACTCTGTTGGATAGCTGTGTCATTGCCAATCTTATATTTAGTCTTTAGATCAGCACGAGGAACAAAAAGACAAACGAAAAGACAAAAGACACAAACTACCGATCTACGAGTAATTGCAGTAACTAAAAGCTAGTTTAAGGATGTTCGCTACTCTCCTTCAAAATAACAAGCTTTTTAAAAGACTGTTATAAATTGATAGTATATAAAAATAGGAACTAAAAAAGCAGAAAAAAATTAAGGGTCCGTGTGCTTGTTTTTGAGATATATGCCATTGAAAATTTGGCGGGAAATAATTCTCTCTAGACTTTTCATACATTTAACATTGGCACCTTTTTTCTTTCAAAAACATTGAAAAATAACTAGGATTTGAAAAGATTTTCAAAGATGACATTTTAAACTATATGTAAACAAATTATGGAAAGGAAAAGAAGAGGTTAGCGGGCAATTTTTTTAAATGGTACTACATGGATAAAAGCAGAGGAATTCAAAACACTCGAAAGTCAAAGATGCACACAAGAACCACAACAGCTGAAGATTCAGTTCATTGCAACTAATACATAAATCATTTTTTCAGACTTAATTTTCAAAAGGTACATATCTGACGGATTTAGTGTAAAGACTTCATAAACTGACTGAGAAAAACATATCATTTTGTTGTTTTTTGTCCATACAATTTTGGACTGTTTCTTTCTGGTAATTAAATGTCCGATGTACCAGTCTAAAGTTAATCATTTAAATCACTAGTATGAACAAACAGTGTATTGAATTAAAGAAATAGCCTAAAATAAAAAAAACAAAAACACAAACAATACAAATATATTTTACATTTTTTCTTTCGATAAGATAATACAGCCCTCGATTTTTTTGGATCAAGGATAAAGAACATATATATCCAATCAGCTACTATTCTACCTATTTCGTATTCACTTTCCTGGTGTATTTTAAATATTAGTATACATGTTTGTGGTCAAATGAACATTACAAGCTAATATAGTTTGTATAAGTAGTAAAAATTTCTTTAACAGAACATTTTCACATTGTGCAAATGAGTTGTTTCTAGACATACCGTCTGGTTTTCATAAGCTTGTTCATTCTTATCGTGATCTTTATTGGTTGCTAATCTTAGTCTGGTTCCATTTGATGTGCCAAAAAAATTATTTTGTGAAACATTGTTCATTTTTCATAATACAACATGATGCAATTTGTTTGCCTTTTCAGTCGACAGCTTTCATGTTTTCCACTAAAGAATCTGACATAAATCTTGAAATGCAAACTAAATCAAATGCCTAAATTCTGTCAGTTGCTATTTCTAAATCCGATATCTTGTGGGTATATTAATACAAAAGTACAAAGATATTACTATTATGGTTTTAGGTGGGTTATATAATAATTGCAAACCGTCGTATTTCTGCCAAGAGCTAGATAATAGTGCTATATACTGTGATTGACAGGATAAAAATCGGTGTCATAATTCCATTACATGTATCAACAGTTCCAAAAGAATCTTTCATTACTCTTGTAAAATTAAAACTATCATAATTACTTACCGTCAGATATAACATAGCAACAAATAGGAATAACTAATCAGTAAATAAGATTTACTTAGTATATACTACTCCTATAGACAGAGTTCTTATAAAGCAATCACAGATACACTGTCAAACTATACCCAGTAGTACTTGTATTGCTATACATTTATGAACACTACTGTTTGATATAATGTACTTTATTTTCGGCATTGCATAAGGTCTTGCTTTTCACAGATTGTTGGATGTGTTCAGGTTGATACTTGAGTTTGGGAGAACATGATATTTTACTAGTTGTTATTGGCTTTGAACTAACTTTTGATAACTGCGAGTGCTCTGAGATCGTGTGTTTTGTCTATCAGTTTGTTATTCTTAGTGCTATGTGCAAATCTCATGTGAGTGAAGCCATTTCGAACTGATTTTTACCGTTTGTTCTTATGTTCTAAGATAATTAAGGGGAGGATTGAGCTATCACAAACACGTCTAATCTCGTCACATTCTTTGTGCGCCTATACCAAGTAAGGATCCTGTAAAAGAGAGGCGAAAGATACCAAAGGTATCAAAAGTCGAAAATAAACTGACAACGCTATGGCCAAAAAAGAAAATGACCAACATACAAACAATAGTACACAAAACACAACATAGAAAACTAAAGACTGTGCAACACGAACCCCACCAAAAACTGGGGGTGATCTCAGGTGCTCCGGAAGGGTAAGATCCTGTTCCACATGTGGCACCTGTCGTATTGCTCATGTAAGTACAAACCCGATGAAAAGTCTAATTCGTTGGAGGAAAGGGGACGGGATTGTAATTATGACAATTGGAACATATCCGTCGTAATCTGTGAAACACATATTTCATAGCGGTTAACCGACTCGTGATGGCGTCTGTAAAATTTACGAACATCTCATACAGACAACAACTTTGGACGAACATTTCAACTTCACTACTTGGAACTCTTGGTTTAATAGCTTCCTTGTGAGCAGCAACCCTTTATCAAGGAAATCATGATAGGAAATACAAGCCCTGGAACATCGTATCAGTATAATTCAGTTATCGTTAGTTTCTCATGTTTTTGTTGATTGTTTTGTCTTAAATCAGTCATGCCAACTCGTATTTGTATGTATGGAACTATGTTAAGTAGTAATCTATTAAATAACAATTGATCGTGCATATGCTGATCATTTCATTATACAAATGCTGATGTACAGATAAACCTATTAGATATTTGTATAGTACATATATCGTCTCCTACTATCCTGTTTCTGTTCTGTCTCCGTTGTTAAACGTGCTGACCTTACCATGAATTACTTGAACAATTGGAGTTGTCTCTCATTTACTTACTTTCGTTTTTGTTTACATCATGGACACCACATGGAAATTTGTTGCTATATGTCGGCACAGTGTAAGTAATTATATAAACGACATCATACATTTATTAGAACTTCTCTCATACAGACAACAACTTTGGACGAACAGCAAGATGTTTCTAATGCTAACGTAACACGTCAGAAGGCAGACTTAAAGGCAGATTTAGGGCTAATTGCACAACAGAAGGAAGCAGCTGGGGCTAAAGCGGAACTAGCAGCCCTCGAATTGGAAGAAAGCGAAGGAAGTCAAAGAGAATAGCCGCTTGTAGAAGATAATGTGGTTCAGGTTGTAGACACAGCTGAGCGCACAGAACAGTACATAAACCCACCAGAGTTTACCAGATTCTTACTCAAGAAGGATCTACAACTAGTTTTAACGACAGACCAGAATTTTACACAATATGGAAGTCTACATTTCTTAGTATTATACAAAAAGTAAAATAAAAAGCTCAAAGACATCAAACAAATGGAAAACAACTGTCATATTCCTGACTTGGTACAGGCATTTCGTTATGTAGAAAATGGTGGATTAAAACTGGTTTTATAGCTGGCTAAACCTCTCACTTGTATGACAGTCGCATAAAATTCGATTATATTGACAACAATGTGTGAACAAAACAAACAGACATAATAGGTAAACATGTCAAAAAATAGGGGTACAGCAGTCAACATCGTTGCACAATCTTAATCCCCATAAAAACAAACAAATATATCAACAATGAAAAAAAGGCATATAGACAAAGCACATAAGCAAAAATGAAAGACAAGAATACCAAAAAATGACCACAGCTCAACAACACATTGGCGGGATGCATAAGTACCGAGCCACGCCAAAAGGAAATTACCAAAAATGGACTTAACAGTAAAAGTTAATAATTTACAAAGACAAATAAAATAACACTATAACACGTAATTAAGTTGATAAACAACGTCAGTACCTAGAATCTATACTTCAAGACCATCATGTATTATTTACAAGAGTTTAGTGTAACCACCAGTGAGGAACTAGATCTATTGATAAAGTGGTTAGGGCCGGAATCCAGTAAAAATGCCACAAGTATTAGGACATCAAATCACACTGATCCAAAAAGAGGACTCAGAAGAATCTGGGAGCGCGTAGACGAGAGATATGGGATTCCAGAATTGGTAGAATCTACACTGATGTCTAAGTTAAAAAACTTTCCTTAACTATCAAACAGAGACCATACAAAACTTTATGAATTAGCGGATATTTTGGGTAAAATTGAATCTACTAAACGCGATGAAAAGTACAAATCGTCATTAGCTTACTTCGATTCTTCAACAGGAGTTCTGCCAATCGTTAACAAGCTTCCCTATGCAATATAAGAGATGACTAATCATGCAGTCACCTTTCCACCTTTCTCTGTATTTGTGGAATTCATCAGAAACATGAGCAGGATTAAAAATTACCCCTCTTTCTTCTACGAGACAACAAATCAGCGGCTCTTTTCACAAAAAATATATTTCAGTATTATAACTTACGATCAGTTTTAATCGTAAGATTTTTTGTGAAAAGAGTCGCAGCATGATGAAACAAGTAGGACGTAGCCTAGGAGCACAACTGACAGGTCCTTTATTTCAACGAGAAAGACCGATGTCTTACCGAATTCAGATTTGAACAATAACAGTATTAAGATGAAATGCTCATTTCATAAAACAGACACTGAACAATTATCGGGCATTTAAAGCCACATCTATAAGTGAACGTCGGAAACTATTAAAAAAGAGCGGGAAATGATGTGATTGTTGGCAAGGCATGTTTGGGGAAGTGCATGCCCCAGAGGTTGTAAATGTCAACAAATCATTTGTATCTGGAACCGGACGAGAGTCGATCTTTAAGCCTTTCCCTAACAACTTTAAAGTTATGGAAGGAACACTAAACAACCTCGTTTTGAACGACCCAAATGATTCATTTGGAGTAACCATATTTGAAAAAACAATGAAAGACAACGAAACAAGAACATCAGTAGAAGACAGGCAGATTTTGAAAGTTATGAACAAAGATATGCACAAGGATAAGAATGGTCATTGGATAGCTCCATTAAAAGATCTCAGATGTTTACAAATTCCGCGTACATATGCAAAGGAAGGCTCGTCAGCAGCTGTAAAGAAAGAGCTACACATTTTTTGCGATGCATCTGAGCAAGTTATAGCTGCAGTTGCATATTTGAGAACAGAGTCTAGTAGTGTAGTCACAGAAGTCAAGTTTGTTTTTTGAAAGGCTTAAGTGTCACCGATACACAGTCATACTATTCCCCGCCTAGAATTGTGTGTGGCTGTTCTAGCGACTGAAATTTATGCGATAGTTAAGAACCAGCTGGACACACATATCGATAAAGTTATGTTCTATTCGGATAGTAAAGTGGTATTGGGATACATTCACAACGAAAGTAGAAGATTTTTTCAAGTACGTCAGTAATAGTGGAATGGATTAGGAGTGTGTCGACGCCCGATCAATGGAATTATATTCGCACGGACTTGAACCCTGCAGACTATGCTACTAGGTCTTCACAGGCCTAGCAGATCAATAACAGTCCCTGGCTGCTGGGACCAGACATTTTGACAAGGAAGGATGGAGATAAAGGCACTTCAACACAGCACATTATACCGGATTTTCCATTGAAAAATACAGACACTGATAAAGAGATAAAGCCATTAGTTTCAGTTAGTAAAACGACTGTAAATCACATTGCGAAATTAGGATCGAGTCGCTTTGAAAGATTCTCGTCATGGATGGCATTAGTCAGAGCAATCGCAAGACTGAAGCACTTTCTTTCATCCGTTTATGGCTCAGGAATCTTTCACGGATGGTATAGTTGTGTAGACTGCAAATCAGTTCATAGGTTTGAAGAAGCTCAGAAATGCATTTTCCGTGTCGTTCAACGTGAAGTATACGATAGTGAACTTTCATGTTTAAAGAAAAATTCTTGTGTGTCTAAAACCAGTTCAATACTTACCTTGAATCCTGTCCTTGACAATGATGGATTACTCCGTGTAGGAGGCAGACTGAGTAGAGCAAATATCAATTCTAATGAAAAGAATCCCGTTATTATACCAGGAAAGCACTATCTTGCTGCGCTTATAGTTAGATATTGTCACGAGTTGGTCTTCCATCAAGGGAGACACTTCACCGAAAGTGCTGTACGAAGCGCTGAATTTTGGATAGTCGGCGAAAATCGAGTAATAACGTCTGTGATTTTTCAATGTTTCAAATGCCGCAAACTTCGAGCAAGAGTGCAAATTCAACAAATGTCAGACTTATCCGTGGACCGTCTCACACAAGCACCTCCTTTTACATTCGTTGGCTTGAATGTATTTGGCACTTGGAGTGTAGTTGCAAGACGAACAAGAGGTGGCTTAGCCCATAGTAAATGTTGGGCGGTACTTTTCACCTGTTTGACAATACGAGCTATACATATAGAAGTAATTACTGACATGAGTTCCTCTTCGTTCACAAATGCGCTGAAGAGATTTATTGCTCTCCGGGGAAATGTCAAGGTATTTCGCTCTGACAATGGGACGAATTTTGTCGGATCAACAAAAAATTTGAAAATAGATGCCATAAACACGGAACATGGCCCAGTGAAAGATTTCCTACTTACAAAGGGAAGCTTAAGTGTTTGGATTTTCAACCCGCCACACTCCTCACACATGGGAGGAGTGTGGGAAAGGATGATAGCGACAACTAGAAGAATCTTGGATTCAATTATGCTGGAAACTAAAGCAAAGGATATAACCATAGAAGTCATGTCTACTCTGATGGCTGAAGTATGTAGCATTGTTAACGTTCGCCCGATTGTTTCAGTTTCAAGTGATCCCGAGTCACCAAAAATCTTGTCACCTTCAGCTCTATTGACTGACAAGACAGAATCGGCGAATGACTCCTTCAGCAACCTTGACATCACCGACATGTACAAGGCCCAATGGAAACGGGTTCAATTAATGGCCGAAATGTTCTGGAATAAGTGGTGGCGGAAGTATCTGCAGACACTACAAACTAGGCGCAAATGGCAAACAGCTACTCCAAATCTTTCAGGAAATGATGTTGTCCTTCTTAAGGATAAAAGTACACACAGGAATGAGTGGCCAGTCGGAAGAGTAACGCGCATCTTTCCGAGTGAAGATAAGATGGTGAGGAAACCCGAAGTTCGAATCATGAAGGATGGAAAACAAACGCCTTACCTGCGTCCGATTACAGAATTGGTGTTACTGCAGTCTGCGTCTCAGTTAAACGTACAATTAAGTATAGGATAAAAGGATAAGTGTATATATACTATATCTTTTCTTTGAATAGTGATATCTGGGTGATACCAGAAGGGGAGTGTTCTTCTCCTTTGTTAAACGTGCTGACCGTACCGTTAATTACTTGAACAATTGGAGTAGTCTCTTATTTACTTACTTTCGTTTTTGTTTACATCATGGACAACACATGGAAATCTGTTGCTATATGTCGGCACAGTGTAAGTAATATACGACATCATACATTTATTAGAACTTCTATCGTACAGACAACAACAGTTATATGCATAATCGTTAATAAATTATGCTTCCGTTGGACTAGGCAACCGAAATTTTACCGTTCAGCAGCCGACCTACTTTGAACCTACAAAACCTTACCACAAACTATAACCGGACCATACTTACCTTATAAACAGTCTTACACATTGATTTATTATACTTACTTGAACTACTTACCCGATTTTTGGGAAATATTTAACACAGTGGAACTCTGTTCGAAAAACAAATCTAAGGAACGCCAAATTACCAATAACAGTGTACAAAATGTAACATATTTGTTTGATTGTGTGTTTTATTACTGGAAACGACTCTTTTATGTTTACCTATGAGGTTCTTTTTATGTTTTGTAGCTTTTTACTATAACGCTTGAGGATTAAAGCATTTAACTCAACTGGTTAGCTTACTGTTTTTGGGGTCTCATTGTGGGGTAGTCGGAACCCGGATCCCGCGTATTGTTTCGTCAGAATCCCATATCCCGCTTATCATTGTAATAATAGCGCTTGTAATTTCACGTGTCCCGGCCGACTTCGTTTTCCGTTTGACTTTCACTTGTCACGCTTAAAAAAATGTAAAATCCTGCATCACGCTACACCCTAATGAGAACCACTGTTATTGCAAGCGACCTTGTAACAGACAGTACAGTTTCTGTTGCGAACGATTACATTTGAACTAAAGTTCACGTCACAGTTCACTGCAGGATACTATTCGCGGTCTGCGGTCAATCCACGTTGATTTCATTAAAAATCAAATTCAAGGTTTTGGAAGGGCAAAGCTATACGTTTAAGCGACAATGTTAAATTGAAGGCCACGGATAGAAAATAAAAATGTATGTACTGTTACATTAATTTCTCTATTCTTTTTAAATTCTGGCTGAAAAAGAAGAAAAACAAATGCATCGGTTTGGCTTCTCCGACTATTGGAGTAGAAGATGTCTGGATGCCATTCCCTATTGCGTCAACTTTCCATCGTTTTTTTTCTCCAAATATGAAAACATATGAACTGATTTTCATGATTCTTAAATGAAGTTGGAGATAAAAAAAATGTCAAAATTATTGTTTCAGGTATGGTTCTCATCTTGTTATTCGACTTACTAGGATAGTTGCCTTATTAGCAATCATGACACATCTTCTTATTTCTATATTATTGATTTTCATAATGCGAACTTTTAGCCTTGACCATTGGGAACATGATAAACAAAATATTGGTACTTTTAGTAATTTCTACTGACGGCTAAATCGTAAGAAACATCATTGATTTCCAACTTGAATATTTTGATTTACATAAATTTTACATGGCACAAACACTTAAATCGGTATGTATGTGAATAAAGAAGCTACAGGGTCCACTGGATTTTCTACAATAACAATTGCGGAATGCAATTGAAATCAATCATAATTTGTCAGAAATCAAATTGTGGACTCGATTGGTTAAGTGTTAAAAATTAAAAAATTAAAAAAGGACAGAAAATAATTCTGCCAGTATAATTGCAAAAGTAGATATCTCATTAATTAAATAGTGCATCAATATACATGTACATGTACATGATTGTGATATTTTCAGCATATTTTAAGCTCAGTCTTTGGTTTTCTATGTTGTTTTTTGTACTGTTATTTGTCTTTTTTGTCTTTTTCTTTTTTGGCAATGGCGTTGTCAGTTTGTAATCGATTTATGAGTTTGAATATCCCTTTGGTATCCTTTGCCTCTCTTTTAAATTTTTTCAACGTACAGTGAGGTTGGAATGAATGAGTTTGATTTAATGAGTAAAATTGAGAATGGAAACGGAGATTGCAATTGGTTTGTCTATGTCATTTCGGTTACATCACGATCGGCTTTAAAATTTGAAGATAACCAGAAATTCTCTATAAGTCGTATATAAGAACTGTACGAAAATTTGACTTATCAACAATAACAGTCCTGTTTGACAATGAGGGGGGTAGGACCTTTATCGGGACTCCGGGATCGGGTGTTTTTAAGCTCGGGATTTCGGGATTGATCCTTTCGGGATCCGGGAATTCTTTTTTTCGAATTTCGGGATGTCGGGATTTAATTTTTTTTAAATTCGGGACCTCGGGATTCCATGTTTGTAAGCCCGGGATTTCGTGATCAGGACCCCTCCTACCCCCCCCCCCCCCCCTGACAATTGATTTACATGAAATTAAGTTCACCGTTATGCTCTACAGTAACTCGTTATATTTTATAATTTTTTTTGATTGACACTACTCTAATTATTCCGGACCATGTAAGACCCACCTCCTATTTTTGATGAGTTAGTGTTTTAAGTCTTGAGTTTCCTGTTTTTTGTTTTGTAGTCTGTCGTTTGTTTGTTCTTCTTTTCAGCTCACCTTTCCCAATGTGTCATGTGAGCTATTTCCGCCATTACTTGGGGTCCGTCGTCCTATTGTAATAAGCTTTTTCCAAAATCTTCTACTCTGAACAACAAGGATAATCTAGACCAAACTTGAGCACATTCACCCATATGGATTATATACATGTATTACAAGTCTATTAATAATGCCCGTTCTTAAATTATCATTAATGGCATGGCGGAAAAAAAGAACATAGAGGTGAAGTGCAAGTTATTGTCATGCATCTTAAAAACTGTTACAGTAACAGGAAATATGATGTACCAAAGAAATGACCGGAAGTCAAAATCTACCAATCATATTTGTGTTTAATGTGAAGGTTTGGTACTATTAAAACGTTTAAACCCGCTGCATTTGTTTGCACCTGTCCTAAGTCAGGAATCTGATGTTCAGTAGTTGTCGTTTGTTGATGTGGTTCATAAGTGTTTCTCGTTTCTCGTTTTTTATAAAGATTAGACCGTTGGTTTTCCCGTTTGAATGGTTTTACATTAGTAATTTTTGGCCCTTTATAGCTTACTGTTCGGTGTGAGCCAAGGCTCCGTGTTGAAGACCGTACTTTGACCTATAATTGTTTACTTTTATAAATTTTGACTTGGATGGAGAGTTGTCTCATTGGCACTCATACCACATCTTCTTATATCTATTATAGGAAGGTATTGATTGTTCTTTGATGACGATTGTTTTAATCTATTGTAGTATTCTTCCCTTTTATCTTGACAATTAAGATAATACTTAGACAGATACTACTAAAAGCTAAAATTGAGAAGCAATACAAGATTTACAAATAAGTTTATGATTTAAATCTTTAGTCAACTCCCGAAAGGAATTATTGTTCCTAAATCACATGTGTTTTGCGTTTTTGCCTATTATCTTGAAAACTATCATAAATCGACAAAAACTGTGGGATTCTTCCGAGATGAAATTTAAATTGAAAGACACAAAAAGATACCCCAGAGACCAAATGATATGTAATAATTGCAACAACCTAAATAATGAATACGACTTTTCTAAATTTTAAAATGACCTCAACCTTATGATGTTCATGTATATCAGATTTTCAAAACCATCGACCATCGATTCCAAGTCATAACGAATTATAAAACCTAAAATTGAGATATTGAGAATAACAAAAACATCTACCCAAACATACCGACCCATTTATGATTTCAATTGCTTCTGTGAAAAACATCGAAATATGATTAGTTTCAGATACTTGTGATTTAATCAGCAACCTTTGGCATATTCCGGATAATGTACAACAACAAAGCAAGACAAAGAAAAAGTCACCAGATTCTGAAATGTCTAATTTGTCTGAATTTGTATGATTCTTGTCTTAACATTCTGAAAAGTATAAATGTTTCCCAATATTTTTTCATCACTGTCTTCATCTTGTTAATCATTTTGCTTTTTCTAAACTTTGTGTTTCACAGTCTGAATACTATATTAATATGTCTCAACACATTCTGAACAGTCTTAAAAGTGGCTGAATTTGTCTCAAAAAATTAGTTAAGTCTTAGCACTGTCTGAATTTGTCTTACCACAATCTTCAATGTTCTTAACAGTCTAATTGTAGTCTGATATTGTCTGGACAAATTCAAAACCATTTTTCAATCTGTCTGAAAAAGTCTGCATACGTGTATTCTGAACTGTCTGAATGTATCACAATTAGCATGGTGTCTACCAAATATGAAAAATTCTGTTGTTTTCATTTGAACTCAAGAATGTATAAAAATGTTAATATTGTTTTATAAGTGTTTATGAGAATTAAACAACCCATATCTTCTATAACCTTATTATATATTTTTTCTTATTTTTAAACTTGTTTATTTAATAAATCAATTAGCCAAATTTCTTCTCATTTCACTTCAGTCCTCAATCTAAAAAAATGAAAACTGTTGTGCAAATATTTGTTTATTACTTAAGAAGAGTCTCTTTTAAGGAGAATTTGGAATGTTTAGAATATGTTTTGACAAATATTTGTAGATTTCGTTTGTATAGGTAAAATATCAATTTAAATATTCAACGAAGTTCAGAAAGTAAAATAACAAAACTACCGAACTCCAAAGAAAATTCAAAACAAAAAGTCCTTGATCAGATTTTCCTTTTGGCAAACAAATGCATATGTGGACTTTGGCAAAACCGTGAAATCAAATATCCACAAAAATTCAATTTTCCCACAATCGACGAAACTGAATGAATCCACACTACAGTGTTGATCCTAGAACATTTTGTAATGCCCGGAGGGAGGAGGTGGTTTTCCGTGCTGATTTTGACACGCATAGTAGTAGTGATAATCATGACAATGAAATTACATAGCAATAATTGTTTTCACGTACATGAAAGTGTAGTATGGCTGACTAAAGCATGGCGGCCAAACTCAACTTGTAGCGCGACTGCTTTATATTTTTGAATAGTCTAGGGAAAACGCTGCATGACAGAACATGTACATGTAAACATTACTTTTGGTAAGGTTGAACTAGTTTGGTTAGCCCTCAGTATTTTCATAATTATTAAACTTGGTCAGTCATGTCAGTTGCATGATGAAAAGAAGGGACAGTTTAATAACATTAATGATGATACTTGATAGAAAGATACTATGCGTTGCTCTTAATTAGTCATTGCTATTGAGCAAACAGGCTTTGATACCAATTATATAAGTACAGTAAAACAAATAACCACAAAAAAGTTAAAGTATTTGACACGCATTCGATACTAAATAAAATGCCTCTATTTAACGAAAGTCAAGCCAAGTGATAGCTGAAAAGTGCAGACTTTTTTTTTGTATTTGCTTGTACACATGCTGTTTTAATTCCATCAAATTTTGTGCTGGTGCCAGGAGAGGCTACTTAAGCCATTTAGTGTTTGGTGAAGTATTTTTTGTTTGTTTATTTTTCAGAAGAGTCTGGTGTTGTTGGGTCCTGTGGTCTGTTGTTGTTGGTTGGTGTGGTCTGTTGAACTGTTTGTTTATTTTTCAGAAGAGTTTGTTGTTGTTGGTTGGTGTGGTCTGTTGAACTGTTTGTTTATTTTATCAGAAGTGTCTGGTGTTGTTGGTTTGTGTGGTCTGTTGAACTGTTTGTTTATTTTTTCAGAGGAGACTGGTGTTGTTGGTTGGTGTGATCTGTTGAACTGTTTCTTGATTTTTCAGAAGATTCTGGTATTGTTTGTTGATGTGATCTGTTGAACTGTTTATTTATTTTTCAGAAGATTCTGGTGTTGTTTGTTGATGTGGTCTGGTAAACTGTTTTTTATTTGTCAGAAGAGTCTGTTGTTGTTGGTTGGTGTGGTCTGTTGAACTGTTTGTTTATTTTTCAGAAGAGTCTGTTGTTGGTTGGTTGATGTGGTCTGTTGAACTGTTTGTTTATTTTTCAGAAGAGTCTGTTGTTGGTTGGTTGATGTGGTCTGTTGAACTGTTTGTTTATTTTTCAGAAGAGTCTGTTGTTGTTGGTTGATGTGGTCTGATAAACTGTTTGTTTATTTTTCAGAAGAGTCTGTTGTTGTTTGTTGGTGTGGTCTGTTGAACTGTTTGTTTATTTTTCAGAAGAGTCTGTTGTTGTTGGTTGATGTGGTCTGTTGAAATGTTTGTTTATTTTTCAGAAGAGTCTGTTGTTGTTTGTTGGTGTGGTCTGTTGAACTGTTTGTTTATTTTTCAGAAGAGTCTGTTATTGTTGGTTGATGAGGTCTGTTGAACTGTTTGTTTATTTTTCAGAAGAGTCTGTTGTTGTTGGTTGGTGTGGTCTGTTGAACTGTTTGTTTATTTTTCAGAAGAGTCTGGTGTTGTTGGTTGATGTGGTCTGTTGAACTGTTTTTTTATTTTTCAAAAGAGTCTGTTGTTGTTGGCTGATGTGGTCCGTTGAACTGTTTGTTTATTTTTCAAAAGAGTCTGTTGTTATTGGTTGACGTGGTCTGTTGAACTGTTTGTTTATTTTGCAAAAGAGTCTGGTGTTGTTTGTTGGTGTGGTCTGTTGAACTGTTTGTTGATTTTATCAGAAGAGTCTGTTGTTGTTGGTTGGTGTGGTCTGTTGAGCTGTTTGTTTATTTTTCAGAAGATTCTGGTGTTGTTTGTTGATGTGGTCTGGTGAACTGTTTGTTTATTTTATCAGAAGAAGCTGTTGTTGTTGGTTGGTGTGGTCTGTTGAACTGTTTTTTTTTTCAGAAGAGTCTGTTATTGTTGGTTGATGTATTCTTTTGAACTGTTTGTTTATTTTATCAGAAAAGTCTGTTGTTGTTGGTTGGTGTGGTCTGTTGAACTGTTTGTTTATTTTTCAGAAAAGTCTGTTGTTGTTTGTTGATGTAGTCTGTTGAACTGTTTGTTTATTTTTCAAAAGATTCTGGTGTTGTTTGTTGATGTGGTCTGGTGAACTTTTTGTTTATTTTATGAGATGAGTCTGTTGTTGTTGGTTGGTGTAGTCTGTTGAACTGTTTGTTTTTTTTTTCAGAAGAGTCTGTTGTTGTTTGTTGATGTATTCTTTTGAACTGTTTGTTTATTTTATCAGAAAAGTCTGTTGTTGTTGGTTGGTGTGGTCTGTTGAACTGTTTGTTTATTTTTCAGAAGAGTCTGTTGTTGGTTGGTTGATGTGGTCTGTTGAAATTTTTTCAGAAGAGTCTGTTGTTGTTGGTTGATGTGGTCTGTTGAACTGTTTGTTTATTTTTCAGAAAAGTCTGTTGTTTTCTGTTGATGTAGTCTGTTGAACTGTTTGTTTATTTTTCAGAAGATTCTGGTGTTTTGTTTGTTGATGTAGTCTGTTGAACTGTTTGTTTATTTTTCAGAAGAGTTTGTTGTTGTTGGTTGGTGTGGTCTGTTGAACTGTTTGTTTATTTTTCAGAAGAGTCCGTTGTTGGTTGGTTGATGTGGTCTGTTGAACTGTTTGTTTATTTTTCAGAAGAGTCTGTTGTTGTTGGTTGATGTGGTCTGTTGAACTGTTTGTTTATTTTTCAGAAGAGTCTGCTGTTGTTGGTTCTTCTTATTTTGATATTAGTATGTTGATATTGTTGATTATACAATCATTTTATTCTTACTCTCTCTTTATGTCTGCCACTGTATTTATAAATTGCTTTCATACATCGTTTCAAAACTCGTGCTGTAGTGCTGTGCCTTAAATAAAGTAGTGAAACAAATTCCCAAAAAACTACATAAACAACTAGAGATTGAGTAACAAAATATCACCAAAATCTTAGGTGCTCCTGACAGGTTAGCAGTTCCTGCTTCCCTAATGCCTGTTGAGTTATTGTTTTTGATTTCGGTTGATTGATTCATTGATTATTGGTGTTTAACGCCACTTTTCAAAATCTTGGCTATAACATTGGGGCAAGTTTTTGTTGGCGAAGGAAGCCAGAGTACAGACCTCGACATAAGTACTTGTGCAATCTGTTGATAAAACTTATCCAGGAATGAGGCTTCACATAAGCTTAATTTGATTAATTGTCTTTAAAAAGGTTTTATACAGACATATGTGATGCATAACCAAACTATCAAATAATGGCTGGATTATTCAGTGGACTACATGAAGATGATGTTAATACACTGAGTCAGAAAACACCAACAGATAGATCCTGCTTCCTCTTCAGAAAGAAAGATTGTCCGAAAATACTCAATCTGGTGTGTCAATGTAGCATAACAGTTACCAAAGAACAAGGCTTTTCATTTACAGAACAAGTAAGTTATTTCACTGAGGTGTGACAGTTACCCTAGAAAAAGCCTAAACCTTTACAGAACAAGTAAGTATTTTCACTGGTGTGTCACAGCTACCGCAGAACAAGCCTACTCATTTACAGAACAAGTAAGTCATTGCACTGGTGTGTCACAGTTACCCAAGAACAAACCTACTCATTTACAGAACAAATAAGTCATTTCACTGATGTGTCACAGTTACACCAGAACAAGTCAACATATTTACAGAACAAGTAAGTCTTTTTACTGGTGTGTCACAGTTACTCCAGAACAAGCCTTTTTATTTACAGAACAAGTAAGTCATTTCACTGGTGTGTCATAGTTACCCCAGGACAGGTGAGTCATGGCACTGGTATGTCACAGTTACTCCAGAACAAGCGATTTCATTTACATAACAAGTAAGTCATTCCACTGGTGTGTCACAGTTATCACAGAATAGACCTTCTCATTAACAGAACAAGTAAGTCATTCCACTGGTTGTCAAAGCTACCCCCGGAACAGGTCAGCATATTTACAGAACAAGTAAGTCATTTCACTGGTGGGTCACAGCTTCCTCAAAGACATGCATTAGCATTTACACAACAAGTCAACATATTTACAGAACATGTAAGTCATTCCATTGTCACAGCTACCCCAGAACAAGCTTACTCATTTACAAAACAAGTAAAACAAATTAGTTAAGTCTTAGCACTGCCTGAATTTGTCTTACCACATTCTTCAATGTTCTTAACAGTCTAATTAAAGTCTGATATTGTCTGGACAAATTCAAAACCATTTTTTAATCTGTCTGAAAAAATCTGCAAACGTGTATTCTGAACTGTCTGAATGTATCACAATAAGCATGGTGTCTACCAAATATGAAAAATTCTGTTGTTTTCATTTGAATTCAAGAATGTATAAAAATGCTAATATTGTTTTATAAGTGTTTATGGGAATTAAACAATCCATATCTTCTATAACCTTATTATATATATTTTTTTTTATTTTTTAACTTGTTAATTTAATAAATCAATTAGCCAAATTTCTTTTCATTTCACTTCAGTCCTCAATTTAAAAAAATGAAAACTGTTGTGAAAATATTTGTTTATTACTTATGATTTAAACTCTTTTAAGGAGAATTTAGAATGTTTAGAATATGTTTTGACAAATATTTGTAGATTTCGTTTGTATAGGTAAAATATCAATTTAAATATTCAACGAAGTTCAGAAAGTAAAATAACAAAACTACCGAACTCCAAAGAAAATTCAAAACAAAAAGTCCTTGATCAGATTTTCCTTTTGGCAAACAAATGCATATGTGGACTTTGGCAAAACCGTGAAATCAAATATCCACAAAAATTCAATTTTCCCACAATCGACGAAAATGAATGAATCCACACTACAGTGTTCTTCCTAGAAATTTTTTTAATGCCTGGAGGGAGGAGGTGGTTTTTCGTGCTAATTTTGACACGCATAGTAGTAGTAATAATCATGATAATGAAATTACACAGCAATAATTGTTTTCACGTACATGGAAGTGTAGTTTGGCTGACTAAAGCATGGCGGCCAAACTCAATTTGTAGCGCGACTGCTTTATATTTTTGAATAGTCTAGGGAAAACGCTGCATGACAGTACATGTACATGTAAACATTACTTTTTGTAAGGTTGAACTAGTTTGGTTAGCCCTCAGTTTTTTCATAATTATTAATCTTGGTCAGTCATGTCAGTTGCATGATGAAAAGTAGGGACAGTTTAATAACAATAATGATGATACTTGATAGAAAGATACTATGCGTTGCTCTTAATGAGTCATTTCTATTGAGCAAACAGCCTTTGATTCCGTTTATATAAATACAGTAAATCAAATAACCACAAAAAAGTTAAAGTATTTGACACGCATTCGATACCAAATAAAATGCCTCTATTTAACGAAAGTCAAGCCAAGTGATAGCTGAAAAGTGCAGACTTTTTTTTTGTAATTGCTTGTACACATGCTGTTTTAACTCCATCAAATTTTGTGCTGGTGCCAGGAGATGTGGTCTGTTGAACTGTTTGTTTATTTTTCAGAAGCGTCTGTTGTTGTTGGTTGGTGTGGTCTGTTGAACTGTTTGTTTATTTTTCAGAAGAGTCTGTTATTGTTGGTTGGTGTGGTCTGTTGAACTGTTTGTTTATTTATCAGAAGAGTCTGTTGTTTGTTGATGTGGTCTGTTGAACTGTTTGTTTATTTTTCAGAAGAGTCTGTTGTTGTTGGTTGGTGTGGTCTGTTGAACTGTTTGTTTATTTATCAGGAGAGTCTGTTGTTGGTTGGTGTGGTCTGTTGAACTGTTTCTTGATTTTTCAGAAGATTCTGGTGTTTTTTGTTGATGTGGTCTGTTGAACTGTATATTTATTTTTCAGAAGATTCTGGTGTTGTTTGTTGATGTGGTCTGGTAAACTGTTTGTTTATTTTGTCAAAAAGAGTCTGTTGTTGTTGGTTGAGGTGGTCTGTTGAACTGTTTGTTTATTTTTCAGAAGCGTCTGTTGTTGTTGGTTGGTGTGGTCTGTTGAACTGTTTGTTTGTTTTTCAGAAGAGTATGTTATTGTTGGTTGGTGTGGTCTGTTGAACTGTTTGTTTATTTATCAGAAGAGTCTGTTGTTTGTTGATGTGGTCTGTTGAACTGTGTTTATTTTTCAGAAGAGTCTGTTGTTGTTGGTTGGTGTGGTTTGTTGACATGTTTGTTTATGTTTCAAAACAGTTGTTGGTTGGTGTGGTTTGTTGACATGTTTGTTTATGTTTCAAAAGAGTCTGGTGTTGTTTGTTGATGTAGTCTGTTGAACTGTTTGTTTATTTGCCAGAAGAGTCTGTTGTTGTTGGTTGGTTTGGTCTGTTGACCTGTTTTTTTTTTCTTCAGAAAAGTCTGTTGATGTTGGTTCGTGTGGTCTGTTGAACTGTTTTTTTTTTCAGAAGAGTCTGTTGTTGTTGGTTGGTGTGGTCTGTTGAACTGTTTGTTTATTTTTCAGAAGAGTCTGTTATTGTTGGTTGGTGTGGTCTGTTGAACTGTTTGTTTATTTATCAGAAGAGTCTGTTGTTTGTTGATGTGGTCTGTTGAACTGTGTTTATTTTTCAGAAGAGTCTGTTGTTGTTGGTTGGTGTGGTTTGTTGACATGTTTGTTTATGTTTCAAAAGAGTCTGGTGTTGTTTGTTGATGTAGTCTGTTGAACTGTTTGTTTATTTGTCAGAAGAGTCTGTTGTTGTTGGTTGGTTTGGTCTGTTGGACTGTTTGTTTATTTTTTTCAGAAAAGTCTGTTGCTGTTGGTTCGTGTGGTCTGTTGAACTGGTTTTTTTTTCAGAAGAGTCTGTTGTTGTTGGTTGGTGTGGTCTGTTGAACTGTTTGTTTATTTTTCAGAAGAGTCTGTTGTTGTTGGTTGATGTGGTCTGTTGAACTGTTTGTTTATTTTTCAGAAGAGTCTGCTGTTGTTGGTTCTTCTTATTTTGATATTAGTATGTTGATATTGTTGATTATACAATCATTTTATTCTTACTCTCTCTTTATGTCTGCCACTATATTTATAAATTGCTTTCATACATCGTTTCAAAACCCGTGCTGTAGTGCTGTGCCTCAAATAAAGTAGTGAAACAAATTCCCAAAAAACTACATTAACAACTAGAGATTGAGTAACAAAATATCACCAAAATCTTAGGTGCTCCTGACAGGTTAGCAGTTCCTGTTTCCATAATGCCTGTTGAGTTATTGTTTTTGACTTCGGTTGATATATTGGTTGATTATTGGTGTTTAACGCCACTTTTCAAAATCTTGGCTATAACATTGGGGCAAGTTTTTGTTGGCGAAGGAAGCCAGAGAACAGACCTCGACAGAAATACTTGTGCAATCTGTTGATTAAACTTATCCAGGAATGAGGCTTCACATAAGCTTAATTTGATTAATAGTCTTTAGAAAGGTTTTATACAGACATATGAGATGCATAACAAAACTATCAAATAATGGCTGGATTATTCAGTGGACTACATGAAGATGATGTTAATACACTGAGTCAGAAAACACCAACAGATAGATCATGCTTCCTCTTCAGAAAGAAAGATTGTTCGAAAATACTCAATCTGGTGTGTCAATGTAATATAACAGTTACCCAAGAACAAGGCTTTTCATTTACAGAACAAGTAAGTTATTTCACTGAGGTGTGACAGTTACCGCAGAACAAGCCTACTCATTTACAGAACAAGTAAGTCATTGCACTGGTGTGTCACAGTTACCCAAGAACAAACCTACTCATTTACAGAACAAATAAGTCATTTCACTGATGTGTCACAGTTACACCAGAACAAGTCAACATATTTACAGAACAAGTAAGTCTTTTTACTGGTTTGTCACAGTTACTCCAGAACAAGCCTTTTTATTTACAGAACAAGTAAGTCATTTCACTGGTGTGTCATAGTTACCCCAGAACAGGTAAGTCATTGCACTGGTATGTCACAGTTACCCCAGAACAAGCGATTTCATTTACATAACAAGTAAGTCATTCCACTGGTGTGTCACAGTTATCACAGAATAGACATTCTAATTAACAGAACAAGTAAGTCATTCCACTGGTTGTCAAAGCTACACCCGGAACAAGTCAGCATATTTACAGAACAAGTTTGTCATTTCACTGGTGTGTCACAGGTACCTCAAAGACATGCATTAGCATTTACACAACAATTCAACATATTTACAGAACATGTAAGTCATTCCATTGGTATGTCACAGCTACCCCAGAACAAGCCTACTCATTTACAAAACAAGTAAGTCCTTTCACTGGTGTATCACGGTTACCCCAGAACAAGTAAGTCATTGCACTGGTGTGTCACAGTTATCCCAGAACAAGCCTACTCATTTACAGAACAAGTAAGTCATTGCACTTGTGTGTCACAGTTACCCTCAGAACAAGTAAGTCATTGCACTGGTGTGTCACAGATATCCCAGAACAAGCCTACTCATTTACAGAACAAGTAAGTCATTGCACTGGTGTGTCACAGTTATCCCCAGAACAAGCGATCTCATTTACAGAACAAGTAAGTCATTTTACTGGTGTGTCACAGCTACCCCCAGAACAAGCGATCTCATTTACAGAACAGGTAAGTCATTTCACTGGTGTGTCACAGCTACCGCAGAACAAGTCTTCTCATTTACAGAAGAAGTAAGTCATTCCACTAGTGTGTCACATGCATCTACCCCAGAACAAATAAGTCATTCCACTGGTGTGTCAAAGCCACCCCAGACCAATCCTACTCATTAACAGAATAAGTAAGTTATTCCACAAATGTGTCACAGTTATCTTTTTATTTGTAAATGGAACAAGTAAGTTATTGTAATGTGTAACAGTTACTTGACTGTGTATCTTTTAGAACATTTAGAAGATACACAGTTACTTGACTCTGTATCTTCTAAATGTTCTAAAAGTTGAAATAATCCATGCATGTTTAACATGAGAATGTTAAAATTTCATTATCAATCGAATATAGTAAACACATCTGCCTTATCACTGTATCATCGCCACCGGAAATTGGGTACCAACGAAGCGGAGAGAAAGGAGAAAAAAATAAACTATTAAATCAATTATAGATCCCCTTAACATAAAATTGTCCATAATTTTAAACAGAGCTATTTAAATCTTTTTGAGATAGAGCAGGAGCGATTTTTTATTTGAATTTATTGTCTTAAAGAAATACACAACGAAATAACTTTGTTCTCGGGCAAGTTAACGTTACAGCTTTTAATAGAATTCTTCGACTGTACTACTTAGGTCTACTCGTCCCGTAATTATGGTCTTGATTCAAAGCTTTGACTTTCGGCCTCTTTTACTTATCTACTTTTAAACAATATAATATCATGGTTTTAACAAACGGTAAAATAACAAAAAACCTCTCCTCACTTTGGATATCCACGTGCTTAAAAACCGTGTTCCTAATGTAAATTCAACTGCCGCTAATCGAAATTCACCATATCCAAATATATTTCCGTGCAATGCCAGAAAATGACAAACCTGATCCAGATTATCTTCAGATAATACTGTTCGGTCATCAGTGAACGGAAGAACTTTTTCTCTCTCCTGTTCATATGACATCACTTGAAAAACCCAAAGCCTCATATATCTTGTAACATGAACTAAACCGAAATGTAGTATTCAATATGTAGAGCAAACTGGACTTGGATTTTTCAAACGAACATCTATACCGCTTCCGCAGACCTAAGAAATTCAAAAGTTTAATTTATCAACATTTAGAAAAACTCAAACACAATATTAAATTTATCAAATTTCAACCACTTCAAACAGTTCATATACAACCAGGACAATCACATAAACAGTTTGAAGATTCCCGAAAAATTTGCGAACTCTCTTGGATTATACGACTACAGACAGCGTATCCCCTAGCTATAGGTCTAAATGACAATATCTTGGTCCAAGGGAACATATCTAAAACTTCCTCTATTGATATCATGACTATTGTTGATAAAAGACAACGCAATCATAGGTCTCATGGCAATCGCATTAACCGCAATCAACTTACCTCTAGTAAGTGTTCTACTACTAATCTTTCGATGCTTTTAACGAGTTCCTTAACTACTATCATAGAACTCATCGTTAATTTTTGTAATAAAACAGTGGAATAAACCATTTTTGGAGTGTAAAAAATTCTTTGGATGTTTTCGATAAATTACGTGCATTTGATGGTCCTTTTGATTCGGTTGACAGTTTTGACTTTTCCCCTCTTTATGCTACACTTCCACATAATCTTATCAAACAAAAGTTTTCCTATCTAATAAAATGGTCGCTTGATAAATCTGGTTGCAAATTTATTTGCTGCAACTCATATAAAGCCTTTTTCTCAAAGAGAAAGGTAAATATGCTAGATATACTTACTAGAGGTGTGATGAGATGATTAAAGCACTTGATTTTCTCCTTGACAATATTTATGTACGTTTCGGCAATAAAGTTTATCGACAGATTGTAGGTATTCCTATGGGCACCAATTGTGCCCTTAAATAGCAGACTTGTTCCTTTACTGTTATGAACCACAGTTTATGGCCTAACTTCGTAAATAACCCTCTAAATTCCATTTGATTGATAAATTCAACAACACTTACCGTTATCTTGATGATAGTTTTTCGTAAAATAATCAAGAATTCTCTAACTTTACTGCTGAAATTTACCAAAAAGAACTTACTTAAAAATATAAATCAATTGTTTTAAAAACAATTGTTAAACGGTCTTTCCCCTCCGAAACATGATTGGTTGGTTGGTTGGTTGGTTGGTTGGTTGGTCGATTGATTGATTGATTGATTGATTGATTGATTGATTGATTGAAAGTTTGCATGACACTCTCTCTATGCGAGGCATCGGACTTGACGTTCATATTCTGACGAGGCTGCGTATTTGTATATCCCGCACTCCCAAACGGACAGCTTCATGATTTCCTAATAAATAAAAATCCTAACATCTTCTTTTTTTTCTAATTTTCTCTATTTGCTACGAGAACTGATACTTCATGGTTTCTTTTATGTGTTGTGTGTACATTTTGTTTCAACTTGTAGGAAGAAAAAAAATGAGTAACATTTTGTCTTGGAAGTTTCACTTTCCATATTTGGATATGGATCTCGAATGTTTTATTCTAATTTTAGGTCCGCGCGCGTGATGATGTTTTGAAGTCACGTGACGCTCGAATATATATGTCTGGAGTTAGAATATTAATTTCTTTTCAGGGGAGACCGTTGAACAGAGCACATGTGTATTGATCAGAGAAACACGATAACTATTGTTTTTATTTTGTACAGGTCACTGATGTCGGATCATGCATACATATTACGTACACATGTTTACGGGAGCACAGATTTGTATTTTAATGCATGTTTAGAAATTTGATTGTAGGATTTCAGTAATATTTACGAACTTGGGAGGGATTTCTACGACATTGATTTTAATTTCGCAATCAAGCAGACCGCACGTGTCTCATCGATTAATTTCAGAAAATACATGAATTGTAGCAGATTTTTGAAGGGATGGATTTCTATTTCAGAAAGAAATTTGTACATAAGAAGGATTAGCATTTTACAGTATAATGTACGGGACTAAAAGCGATTTTCTTTTCATAGAAATGGGATACTGTGGATTCATTTATTTTCGTGGGGATCAATTTTCGTGGATTAAGAAAAACTGTCATGTTCGTGGATATTTAATTTCGTAGTTTTGCCGAAGTCTGCATACAAGCCTATAGAAAATGAGTTTTTCGTTGAATATGTATTTCGTGGTTCACCCTTACCCACGAAATCCACGAAAATTGGTATCCAACGAATAATAATGAATCCACAGTAACTTTAAAAAAAAAATCAGTTGAAAAAAAGGGGGGAGGGGAGTGTAGTGGTAGACTGTGGTTGATAATTGAGATAAGAAACATTTACAACATGATAGCTGCAAAGTTTGAAGTTTTGATAAGTAATTTGTTGATTCGACCATAACAGGGACATTGACCCTGCAATAAAATGACGCGTACCATTTCGACATAAAATTTCTGGTAAACACGTGTCGCGACAAACTTTTTGGTTAAATTGTTTTGTCGATATCTATAACTCTTTCTAGGAAGAAGCGATATGAACTTAATGTAAATAATCACAGCATGACCTTGACCTTTGACCTTGACCTAGTTTTCTATTCTTTAGGACCAAGGACCTCAAATCAACAGACCCTAGGTCTGTATCACTTATGGTTTACCAGTTACAAATGCATATCACTTATTTCAAATGCATTAGGGGAAATAACTCTCATATGGAGTCTTCGTATTGCTTCGGTCAAAATAAGACAAATCATGCAAAGGATATAACGAGCAATTTTATAAAATAAATTTGTCGCTTTCTTTTACGGTTACGGAGGAGATGCAGTCACAAGGAAAACAGTGTTCAGGGAGATAACTCCTACAAAGAAAATTGTTCGGCTTAGAATGGGTGAAAATAAAAAGCGCATAAACTGTATGATACTATATAAGAAATATCTAAGCGACATCTTGCGAAACAAAAATTATACGCGAGAACAAAATTAGGCGGAAGAAAAAAAAAATAATAATAATAATAATAATCAGAACAAATACAATAGGTCTTTCCACAGAAAAGTGGAAAGACCTAATGAATCTAGTAATACATGTATCAACAGCAATAACTGTCCTTTCCTAGATTTAGATATTTCAGTATTAAACCAGAAACTCTACACAAAAATTTACGACAAAATGGATGATTTTTCTTTCCCTATTGTTAATTTTCCCTTTTTGGACGGTGATGTTCCTTTGGCACCGTCTTACGGTGTTTATATATCCCAACTCGTTCGATAGCTCGTGTCTGAAGGTGACGTTTTGGATTTTAACGAGCGTAATCTATGTAATACTATTAAATTACTAAGTCAGGGATTTCGTTACCACAAATTACTTAAAACCTTTACTAAATTTTTTCATGGATACAAAGATTTGGTCTGCAAGTTTAGCTGTACCTGTAGAAAACTTATTTCAAACGGAATAGCACATCCTAAATTTTACGGTGATTTTGTAAACCGAGCACGGAAATTTAGATACGATCCGGTAAACTTATCAATCCTTTAAATAAACTTATCCTAAAAGGTTACCTATTCAACACTGTAATTAAATCTTTGAATATTGTTTTTATTGGTGTAAATATTGATTTTGTTATCAGTAAATTAAAACCATACTAAATATTACACATAATTTTTATGTACTTTCACGGTACTAGTCGACGTCCACTTTGTGTTTTTGTTAGATGTATTTCTATTTGTATCCATCTGATGAGTTAAGCCTTTTTCAACTGATTTTTATAGTTTGTTCTGATGTTGTACTGTTACACAACTGTCCCAGGTTAGGGGGAGGGTTGAGCGCTCACAAACATGTTTAACCCCGCCACATTCTTTATGTGAATATCCCAAGTCAGGAGCCTGTAGTGCAGTGGTTGTCGTTGGTTCATGTCTGTCATATTTGTTTTTCGTAAACTGTTTTGTTATAAATTAGGCCGTTAGTTTTCTCAACTGAATTGTTACATATGTTTCATGTCGGGGCCTTTTATAGCCGACCATACGGTATGGGTTTTTCTCATTGTTGAAGGCCGTACGGTTGCCTATAATTGCTTACATCCACTTCATTTGAACTTTGGTGGATATTTGTCTCATTGGAAATCATACCACGTCTCCTTATTTTATATAGGTAAGACTTCCTTTAATTTAAACTATTTCTACCGTTTTGATGAGGTGACTGCTAATGAAAGAACAATGTTGTTATATATAATGCTTTATTTTTTTATGCCAACAAGTAGCAAACAAAGACAAGATTGTGTGTTGTACTCCAAAAATGTTAACTTGGTACTAGAAAATTTCGAGGTCTATCACCCTCCGACGTCCCGCTGGCCAGATATTCAACTGTTTTTCATTCTTTTACTAGACAAAGTTTTAGATTATGATTTTGTGACTTCAAATTTACTGAAATTCGCTATTAAAAATATGTTTTCTAAAGAACATAGGGAAAAACCAATGGAGCCTACGGCAACTTGTTTTTCAACTGTATGGCAACTTACTAGTTTTATAATGTTTATTTGTCGTCCTTTTCAAGAAATAGTGCAAATACCTAATTATACGTTTGATAAAAATACAATTCGCTTGACGGCACTGTAGATTTTACACAATAGTAGACACCAATGTGCATTGTCCTATTAGATCTTGAGCAGTTTATAAAAATAAACATGTTGTCCAGATGTATACTTTTATGTCAATATTTTACCCGTACTAAACATACAAAAAAAACGTCATAACTATACCATTTGAATTATATTATTTTTAGAGTTTACATTATCATTCTTATATATCCGAGTTTACATCAGATATGAGATGCAATTGTAGACAATTTACATTGAACAAATGAAAAAACAGTTTATCTTTTCATCCTGTCATACAATTTTAATAATGATAAAAAATATAATAACGCGTGTACAGCTGTCATTTAATAACGACAGTTGAAAATCTGTTTAGATCCTGATGGTGTATTCTCATAAATTCTCTGGAAAAATCTACGAAATATTAAAGATTGATTTGATAAATGCGTTAATTTATATATAGGCTCTTGGAGACAGTTTTGTTAGAATACTGAAATCTGAAAATTCTTATAGTTTCATGAAGTGTCCATAAATAAAACCATTTGAATTATATTATTTTTAGAGTTTACATTATAACTAGGCTAGGATGAAAAATTTTGTCCTGCATTTTTTTTTAGTTGTAATTTCTGTCCTGCCTTTTTATTTTTCACTCTATTCGGTCCTGCTTTTTTTCATTAGTTTATCCTGACTTTTTTTACATAAATTGTCATCCTGCCTTTTGTTGTGCCAAGTTGCTCATCCTGCCTTTTTTTTACTCAAAACTCCTGTCCTGCCTATTTTTCAAATTTCATCCTAGCCCCCATAAAAATCAAATGGTAGCTCCCTCATCATCTTTCTATTTCATTTGCGTAAGGCCTGAATATTGTAACTGGGGAACATACATGCTCAGAGTAAGCATACTTAAGTCCCGTTTGTCCATTATCCGACTTGACAGAATTTTAACATTCGCAATCGTCGCCATTTGCATCAGCAAGTATATTGACGTCAGTAACCTCATGACCTGAGATCAGCATCCAATCAGCATTGCGAAATTTGCCAACATTCATATTCATAATAGGGGCACGAGACTTTGATGTGACAGATGTGTAAAAACGAGTGCATAATAGTTCTAAGGGAGACTGCGGCCCACTACCAGGGCGTTCACTCTTGATACCAAGGAAAAAACATGGGCAAACCAAATACGCCACAGTCGATACAACCCGTAAAATACACGTAGTTTTGATATTGTAAGCATCACCGCTGGATAGATGGACCAAATCATGATTGACCTAGATGTTTAACTACGCTTACTACGATGTTGACAAACGACTAGCGTACCAAAAAGGGGGGTCTGGTATACTTTTAAGTAATAACTGAAGTGTTATGGAGGATTTTATGTGATTTATACTTTGTAGGATATAAGATGTTTTGTTTATAATAAATTGTAAATCTTGAATAAATCTTGTTAGCTGTTGTACATGTAATAAGTAAGTCAATGTTAATGAGTTTCTGAGCTACCATATCTTAACAAGTGCCTTGGCTGCTTTGACTGCTACGCTATCATTGCCTTGACCATTTAGTCAGCTACGTTATCATTGCCTTGACCATTTAGCCAGCTACGCTACCATTACCTTGACCATTTAGCCAGCTACGTTACCATTGCCTTGACCATTTAGTCAGCTACGCTACCATAGCCTTGACCATTTAGCCAGCTACGCTACCATTGCCTTGACCATTTAGTCAGCTACGCTACCAGTATTACTTACTTTGTAACTTAATACCAGGGTTGACAGATATTAGAAATTACCAATAAAGGAACATAGTCACTAGTGTGTAAAACTAACCTGAATAAATACTTTTTACTTATGGGACACACCCACCAGTCCCGTAACAATTTGATAAAAGTTAATTTAGATATCTGCTCTTGTAGACAGTTTTGTTAAAATACTGAAATCTATTATGAAAGGGTAAGTCGGGTACACTTTTCACATGTAGAGGTGCTTTCGTGCTTTAATTTTACTTTTTTCTCCTTATAACAAATGAAACAATAATTGATTTAGTATTTCATTTAAGATTCGACTTTTTCTATATATTTGAAGGCTAAATGTTGATTTTTAAACACTATTATTTTACATTTCTATTAAACCTGATATATAGGCCAAGTTCCAGACCTGTATAAAGGGATGACCAGACCATTTGATATTCTAAGGGGGTGGCAGGTGTTTTTTTTCGGATTGATCATTTATTTGCTTTTTTTTCGCGTGAACAAGAATTTTTCACTTTTGTACATATTTGTTTCCGGTATTTTGAGCTGAAGGTTATTCATTTTCATCCTGTTTAGTGCAAAGTTATCTATTTTCAGTTCTTACCAGGCCAAGGTATTCATTTTTATAATCCTCCTCCCCTTCCAAATTGGCATCCCGTAAGTTTCAAAACAGAATGCGTGTTTAAAAAAGAAACACGTGCTGCTATGACTGTTAATGAAATTGCAAGTCTTACTTGTATTGAATTATATCATTTGATTTGATTTAAAAAGTACTACAAAAAAGAGAAGTGTCCGGCGAATGTCCCCCACTCCCCCGCAACCCCTCCCCCTATTCCTTTTAATTTAGGCCAAACAGAATTAACAGCAGTCTTTTTTTCTATCTTGAAAATAAAATGTTATTTTTTTTCTTTTATCTGTGACTATTTGTCTTGGTTTACCACACATGTATAGTTTTCCATAATATATATAGAAGTTTTGATGATTAATGTCCTACAAAAGAACTGAATATTCTAAGTCGTCGGTTCCTTTGCGGATTTTTTACCCGAATTATATTTTAGGCTCTGACCGTTTATTTTTTGAGGGGCATGGGTTTTCTCTCGTGAGAAACATTTTTTTTTTCGACTTAGAAAAAAAAACTATTTTTCAATAACGTTACACAATGACTAGAATTACATGCTACAGTAAAAACGGATTGTTCAATGAAACCTATCATACAGTCTTCACGATAAACTTTTGAAACTACAGGCCCGAAACTGAATTTTACGAAAATTTTAGTTAGATTCTATTATAAGCCTGTATAGAAGATTTTTACAAGCCCGACATCATTTTTACAAACCTGGGCTGGTGGGCCTGTGTTTGTGCGTGCAGACTGTGGTTGTGTGTAAAGACTGTGATTGTGCGTGAAGAATGTGATTGTGCGTGAATACTGTGATTGTGTGTGAAGACTGTGGTTGTGTGTGAAGACTGTGTTTGTGCGTTAAGGCTGTGATTGTGCGTTAAGGCTGTGGTTGTGCGTGAAGACTGTAATTGTGCGTAAAGGCTGTGGTTGTGCGTTGAGGCTGTGGTTGTGTGTGAAAACTGTAATTGTGCGTGAAGACTCACTACAAACCAGTAAAAGTCTGAAATGGCCTATATCTGTACTCGACTGTACTGATTTTTACTTGACCAGTCTGAATTGGTCTGAATTTTACTTGACATTACTCGACCCCAGTCTTAACCATACTCGACTGTACTGATTTGTACTTGATCCTTATCTTTGCCATTGAAAATAGTCTGAACTATTACTCGACCAGTCTGAAACAGTCTTAACCCATTCTCGACCATTACTCGACCTATTTTTTTCAGTCTAAACCATACTCGACCAAAGGTCTGAACAATACTCGACCAGTCTGAACCATACTTGACCAAATAACCTCTACTTTTTCTAAATTTTAACGGTTAAAATAAATTTCTTTTTAACTGACATGACAACAGCCAAAATAAAATAAAGATATATTATAAAAACAGATTTTTACATTTTTACATGATTCTCAGATTCATCGAATAGAGATAGTTAAATCAAATTATCTTATATAATAATTTAATTATATTAATTATATTGAGTTTTGTTAAAAAAAAAATTTCTTTTACCTAAAAACCACACCTATACTGAGGGTAATTAAACCTTATTAAGGTGCTTCTTGTTTGGCATGTTTTTTTTTTTTAAATTAATTTTCCTAAATTCCTAAATAAAAACTACATAGGTTTCATGGTTTAACATACAAAAAATGTACAATAGTTATATAATTATCTTTTTAATGAGGTAACAACAGCCAACAAAATCACTGAAATTGTTTAACCTTATTTTAGAAATATATCTATTATTATAATTTGGGATATATTATATACAATATAAATCAAAAAGGGATAAAAATTAAAGAAATTAATAAAATTGTTCTTCTGATTAGTGGTGAAGTATAAAGTAATACCTCCTGCTTGGGGCAAACTCATGAAAAAGATCACACCTGGTCAGAGAGTATTAAATTCTAAATAACATTCATTCAAAATTGCAACATCCTGTGAAACTTAAATCGCAAGGCCTTTTGAATTCACTAGATAAGTAATACACGAGTTTAAGAAAAATAGGGTTTTCTTTTTACCTGTAAAACACACATGTACTGAGGTAATTAAACCTTATTAAAGTGCTTCTTGTATGCCTTGTCTTTATTTTGACAAAAATTATTTAAATTTAATTGAAATAAATTTTTACTGTAATTTTGGAACACATTTCCTTTTTTAAAAGTTTATCACAGGATTACTATGGAAGTTCTATTATCATGATTATATTAAATTCTTGGTTTAACAAAACAAAGGTGTCATTTTTTAAATTTATTAAGTTGCTTTAAATGCTATTTTATATATATTTTAATAAAAAATATGTTCACTGCATTATTAACTAGACTCAAGTTATACGAGGCTTAAGTTAATGGTGAAAATTGTCCAGTAACCATAAAATAACATTGAAAATATTAGTCACAATTCAGTTTTGAGATTATTTGATCAGCTTGTTTTATTTTTATTTTAAAGGTGATATATATGTATGTATATAAGATTAGTGTTGATGAATATGGTGATGAAGTTATATTATGTTTATTGTGAAATTTTGGTTTCAATGCTATATTGAATACATTTTTAATTTCAAATTGTTGTTCAAATTTCTAGCCAGGGGAAATAGCTGTTGTTAAAAACAGTTCCTAAATTGATGAAATACAATAGATAGATACAAAAAATAGGTCTAGGTTGGTTAAGACTTGGTCGAGTATGGTTCAGACTAGGTCGAGTATGGTTCAGACTAGGTCGAGTATGGTTCAGACTAGGTCAAGTATGGTTCAGACTAGGTCGAGCATGGTTCAGACTAGGTCGAGCATGGTTCAGACTGTTAAGTATGGTTCAGACTACAGTCGAGTATTATCAAGTAAATTTCAGACCAATTCAGACTGGTCGAGTAAAAATCAGTACAGTCGAGTACAAATATAGGCCAGTTCAGACTTTTACTGGTTTGTAGTGACTGTGATTGTGTGTGCAGACTGTGATTGTGTATGAAGACTGTGATTGTGCGTAAAGGCTGTGGTTGTGCGTTGAGGCTGTGGTTGTGTGTGAAGACTGTAATTGTGCGTGAAGGCTGTGGTTGTGTGTGAAGACTGTAATTGTGCGTCAACACTGTGGTTGTGAGTGAAGACTGTGATTGTGCGTGAAGGCTGTGGTTGTGTGTGAAGACTGTAATTGTGCGTCAAGACAGTAATTGTGCGTAAAGGCTGTGGTTGTGTGTGAAGACTGTGATTGTGCGTGAATACTGTGGTTGTGTGTGAAGACTGTGGTTGTGCGTAAATGCTGCAGTTGTGTGTGAAGACTGTAATTTTGCGTGAAGGCTGTGGTAATGCGGGATGACTGTGATTGTGCGTGAAGGCTCTGGTTGTGTGTGAAGACTGTGGTTCTGTGTGAAGACTGTAATTGTGAGTGAAGGCTGTGGTTGTGCATGAAGACTGTAGTTGTGTGTAAATACTGTAACTGTGCGTGAAGGCTGTGGTTGTGCGTGAAGACTGTGATTGTGCGTGAAGGCTGTGGTTGTGTGTGAAGACTGTGGTTGTGTGTAAAGACTGTAATTGTGCTTGAAGGATGTGTTTGTGCGTGAAGACTGTGATTGTGTGTGAAGACTGTGGTTTTGTGTGAAGACTGTGGTTGTGTGTGAAGACTGTAATTGTGCGTGAAGGCTGTGGTTGTGTGTGAAGGCTGTGGTTGTATGTGAAGACTGTGATTCTGCGTGAAGGTTGTGGTTGTGTGTGAAGACTGTAATTGTGATAGAAGACTGTAATTGTGCGTAAAGACTGTGGTTGTGCGTGAAGGCTGTGGTTGTGTGTGAAGACTGTAATTGTGCTTGAAGACTGTGATTGTGTGTAAAGACTGTAATTGTGCGTGAAGACTATGATCGTGTGTGAAGACTGTGGTTGTGTGTGTGAAGACTGTGATTGTGCGTGAAGGCTGTAGTTGTGTGTAAAGACTGTAATTGTGCGTGAAGGCTGTGGTTGTGCGTGAAGACTGTGATTGTGCGTGAAGACTGTGGTTGTGTATGAAGACTGTGGTTGTGTGTGAAGACTGTAATTGTGCGTGAAGGCTCTGGTAACGCGGGAAGACTGTGATTGTGCGTGAAGGCTCTGGTTGTGTGTGAAGACTGTGGTTCTATGTGAAGACTGTAATTGTGAGTGAAGGCTGTGGTTGTGCGTGAAGACTGTAGTTGTGTGTGAAGACTGTAATTGTGTGTGAAGGCTGTGGTTGTGCGTGAAGACTGTGATTGTGCGTGAAGGCTGTGGTTGTGTGTGAAGACTGTGGTTGTGTGTGAAGACTGTAATTGTGCGTGAAGGCTGTGCACGTGGTTGTGCGTGAAGACTAATTGTGTGTGAAAGCTGTGGTTGTGCGTGAAGACTGTGGTTGTGTGTGAAGACTGTAATTGTGCGTGAAGGCTGTGGTTGTGTGTGTAGACTGTAATTGTGCTTGAAGACTGTGGTTGTGTGTTAAGACTGTGACTATTATTAAGGAAGTAGACATGGTCGGCCACTCGACCACCGATGTACTATTATAAAGGAAGTAGACATGATAGACCACTCGACAACCGAGGTCCTATTATAAAGGAAGTAGACATGGTAGACCACTCGAGCACCGATGTAAAACTAAAAAGAAAGTAGACATGGTAGATCACTCGACCACCGAGGTCCTCTTATAAAGGAAGTAGACATGGTAGACCACTCGACCACCGAGGTCCTATTATAAAGGAAGTAGACATGGTAGACCACTCGACCACCGATGTCCTATTATAAAGGAAGTAGACATGGTAGATCACTCGACCACCGAGGTCCTATTATAAAGGAAATAGACATGGTAGACCACTCGACCACCAAGGTACTATTATAAAGGAAGTAGAAATGGTACACCACTCGACCACCGAGGTCCTATTATAAAGGAAGTAGACATGGTAGATCACTCGACCACCGAGGTCCTATTATGAAGGAAGTAGACATGGTAGACCACTCGACCACCAAGGTACTATTATAAAGGAAGTAGACATGGTAGACCACTCGACCACCGAGGTCCTATTATAAAGGAAGTAGAAATGGTAGATCACTCGACCACCGAGGTCCTATTATAAAGGAAAAAGACATGGTAGACCACTCGACCACCGAGGCCCTATTATAAAGGAAGTAGACATGGTAGATCACTCGACCACCGAGGTCCTATTATGAAGGAAGTAGACATGGTAGACCACTCGACCACCAAGGTACTATTATAAAGGAAGTAGACATGGTAGACCACTCGACCACCGAGGTCCTATTATAAAGGAAGTAGACATGGTAGATCACTCGACCACCGAGGTCCTATTATAAAGGAAAAAGACATGGTAGACCACTCGACCACCGAGGCCCTATTATAAAGGAAGTAGACATGGTAGATCACTCGACCACCGAGGTCCTATTATGAAGGAAGTAGACATGGTAGACCACTCGACCACCAAGGTACTATTATAAAGGAAGTAGAAATGGTACACCACTCGACCACCGAGGTCCTATTATGAAGGAAGTAGACATGGTAGACCACTCGACCACCGAGGTCCTATTATGAAGGAAGTAGACATGGTAAACCACTTGATCACCGGATACTATTATAAAGGAAGTAGACATGGTAGACCACTCGACCACCGAGGTACTATCATTAAGGAAGTAGACATGGTTGACCACTCGACTACCGAGGTCCTATTATAAAGGAAGTAGACATGGTAGACCACTCGACAACCCAGGTCCTATTATAAAGTAAGTAAACATGGTAGTCCACTCGACAACCGAGGTCCTATTATAAAGGAAGTAGACATGGTAGATCACTCGACCACCGAGGCCCTATAATAAAGGAAGTAGACATGGTAGTCCACTCGACCACCGAGGTCCTATTATAAAGGAAGTAGACACGGTAGACCACTCGACCACCGAGGTCCTATCATAAAGGAAGTAGACATGGTAGATCACTCGATCACCCAGGTCCTTTTATGAAGGAAGTAGACATAATAGACCACTCGATCACCTAGGTCCTATTATAAAGGAAGTAGACATGGTACACCACTCGACCACCAAGGTATTATAATAAAGGAAGTAGACATGGTACACCACTCGACCACGGAGGTCCTATTATGAAGGAAGAAGACATGGTAGACCACTCGACCACCGAGGTCCTATATTGAAGGAAGTAGACATGGTAAACCACTCGATCACCGAGTAACTATTATAAAGGAAGTAGACATGGTAGACCACTCGAACACCGAGGTACTATTATAAAGGAAGTAGACATGGTACACCACTCGACCACCGAGGTCCTATTATTAAGGAAGTAGACATGGTAGACCACTCGACCACCGAGGTCATAATAAAAGGAAGTAGACGTGGTAGACTATTCGACCACCGATGCCCTATTGTAAAGGAAGTAGACACGGTAGACCACTCGACCACCGAGGTCCTTTTATAAAGGAAGTACACATGGTAGACCACTCGACCACCGAGGTCCTATTATAAAGGAAGTAGACATGTTAGACCACTAGACCACCGAGGCCCTATTGTAAAGGAAGTAGACATGGTAGTCCACTCGACCACCGAGGTCCTATTATAAAGGAAGTAGAAATGGTAAACCACTCGACCACCGAGGTCCTATTATAAAGGAAGTAGACATGGTAAACCACTCGACCACCGAGGCCCTATTATAAAAGAAGTAGACATGGTAGACCACTCGATCACCGAGGTCCTATTATAAAGGATGTAGACATGGTAGACCACTCGACCACCGAGGTCCTTTTATAAAGGAAGTAGACATGGTAGACCACTCGACCACCGAGGCCCTATTATAAAGGAAATCATTGTGCAAATCTTTTTATATTTTGAGTCGTGTTCATCTACGTCTTTTGACTGGCAGAACGTTCTTCAAGCAGTATTCTAGCATTGTTCAATATGTTTTCCAAAACCGATCATTATGTTTATGGCTTGTGGCTGATTTCGTTTGAATTTTAGAACAATAAATGAAAATTGTATCATATTGTTGTTTATTATGAAAATGCAATTAATTAATTAAGTTGGTCATGAACTGAACCTTTTTTATCACGAGTCTCTGAAGTGACAATGAGTGTCTGAAGTGATAATTAGTGTCTGAAGTGGTAAGGTAGTTCACTTATGGAAGGATAGACATAAAAAATAAATTTTACCTTATCGGCATAACGATACACTAAACGATGCTATTTCTATTCGTCTTTTCACTTGTCCATATAAATGACATATTATAAACCATCAAAGCAAAATTAAATTTTCAATAAAGTGGAGAAAATCCATAAAAAAACTAAACGAATCCACACACAAGAAAGAAGTTTAATATACAATGCACGAAGGAAACACGTCTAGCTAAGATACATTGAAGTTAGGATTTCATAAATATAGTAATTCGTCTTTCGACTTAAATGTAACAGAGCAAATGATAGAATATCGTATATATCAACCATAAGTATAAGACGATTTGTTAGATAACATGGTAGAACCATGGATTGTTTCGTCGTAATTCTACGACTAGTTTAATAAAGTGCTTGCCGTAAGTTGCAGTCTGCAATATTTGTTTTTCTTTCATTTTTTGTGGTTTTATAATCCAAATCATTTTGTTTTTTCTCTTTTAAAATGCTTTACATACGGTCCTATTGGGGCTTTTATAGCTTATTTTACGAAATAAATTTAACTTAGTCTTTTGTACGTTAAAAACCCTTGTAACAACTCTATGAGGGGTCCGTAGGAGGCCGGTTGCAAGGCAAAACTTCTGTCCCTATCCAATTTATCCTCATTTTCCAATGGCAGTCATAATTTCCCCGACCTTCATCCTGGACGGCCTCTATTACAGTACCTATCTATTGTATTTATTATTAATTTGTTCTTATCCTGAACATGCATGAAATATTTGCCACTGGACATTAAGCATCTAACAATCAATCAATCAATGGTGAATGCCATGAGTGACCTGTAATTGTTGACATCTTCGTCCTTTGTACTATGGATAGTTGACTTATAGGCAACAAAACCTGATCTTCTTATTTTTATTGTATGAGTGTAGTACAAAGAAGGGTACTTTTATCTGACATTGAAATGGTATATTTCTGAATATGCACGAGCTACCGGTAATTGTTTCTCGCTTGACGTTAAACAGTTATCGTTCATTTTTTAATGAGTCTGGATGTAGTTCCTTTTTTTTTTGCTTTCTGCATTTCTTTAACTTTTAGAACATGGTTCTCTATTTTAGAGTGTTTGCGATTCATTTCCTGTTTTATATTTTAGCCATCATTTATTTATTTGCCCGTTTTCTGTATTCTTTATATTTTGGTCAACGTTTGGATTCTGAAAACCCCGCCAAGACCTCTCCTTGAAGTAGCAGTTGAAAATGGCCGTGGTGGTAAACAAACAATGCTTCATGATTTAGAACACAACAACAAAGCAGAATATGCAACAGAGATTTTTTAATTATAACTATGCAACATTGTAATCATGTTGCATTTTGTAGTAGTTCATCTTTCATTAACTCATAGGTTTCTGTACCAATCCACCCATAGACAGCTATTGGATCCAGACGAATGATAAGCATACCAATCATGGCACTTTAGTTTCCCATATCCATGATTGATGCAACCGTATTCGTTTGCATTTCGACGATATTCTTCATAATAGTACTTTCTCCTACGCGGGCAGCTTAGTGAAACCTTGCGCTGTAACAATGGTTGTACAGGTCTAAATGTATCCACTATATTATTGTCCCCTTCTGTAAATATTTCTGGTTTTCCCATCAACTTCCGGAATTCACTGATCTATAAAGGAATACAAATTAGAGTGTACATGTAATCCGCAGTTTACCTGTTCCATCCCTATGGTTTTAAACTTGATCCTAGAACACATTCATTATTCTCAAACTCACTAAGGAATGGAAGGTGACAGTGTATGTGTTAAAGAGATAATTACCAAATGACAAAAATAACCAAAAGTATCTCATATCTCCTCGCTTGTACATATTTGAAGAAAATGTGTTTGTATCCATAATATTTCTGTAACTGTTGTGTTAATATTTTACAAATTTATGAATTTCCTTTTATTCAAAAGTAGTAAAATAGGTAGAAGCTGGATAATGTGATCACATGTTTTGTTTTTTTTTTTTCGCTTAAAAAATAAAAAATATCGATTTATATTTACCTGGTCTTCTGACATACAAATGCTTTGTTCAAACACAGTCCATATAACTGTCTCTGTACATGGTGGTGTGGTTAAACTTCCACAATATCGGTACCAACAGCGTGTGGTTTCTGGGAACAGATCCATGATTGGAAAGTTGTACAGGACTGCCTTGTCACCTGTAAAAAAGATTTTTTAAAAAGAATATTCTGGCATGTTGAGAACTGAAAAAAAAAAGACTTGCGCCAAACAAGACGAAAATGACAATTCACCAAACAGAAGGTACAAAAATGATATTTACAGTTAGTGAAAGGAAGTTTCCGCGCGACTAAGTCGCCACCAAACATATAAGCTGGACTCCTTAAAGGAGAAAGTGAATATTTCTTCAGAAAGAAAACTCCTTCTTTCCCCGCCTTCGGAAAATGAAATGATCGATTTCCATTTGTGATTTATTCATGTCTGTGGCAAATCTTGGTAAATATGTGCTGGCTTGTGGACGATGAAAACAAATCATTTGGCCATCGAATAGTTTTTGTTACGTCGACATGGTTTTGAATACCCTTAGTATCTTTTCCGTCCCCCTTGTTTAGAATAAATCTATTTTTATTAAACGGTAAACGATCAATAAATGTCCATTCATCATAATCTTTGGCTGTAGTTACAGTTGAAAATTAATGTATTTCATGTTCACTTACCAATATTTTTTACGTCTTTTAACTTAGAAACTATATGTTCATAATTTGGATTGTAACTTCCAGCCTGTAACGACAATAATTATTCATGTTTATTACTTATAAAAATTAATTTCTATGACGAATATGGTGTTACTGTTGATAACAAACGACATTAATATATTTTATGTTTTTTCAGTCAGTTGAATGTATAAAACCACAATCACATAAGTCGGAATAGGAATATAAACTCCAATTTTCCATTTCTTTACACATCGAAGTTCCATTGACGTAATTCTTTTAGGACATGAAGGTGACATTTCTTAAAACTTCATTTCTGTTGGTACATAGCCTGCCCCCTTTTTCAGTTGCATTCTTATTTCCGATGCAGGTCCATCTTCATTGCAGAATATTACTGATTAATTAATAGTTCGCTTTCTTTCTTTGTATGATAGGCATACATTATTTAACACTTTACGTAATTCATACACGTAAACATTTAGCAGATGGTTTAACCCACTGATTGACTTACATAAAGAAAAATAGCATGACAAAAGCACATTTTTTATTGTCAAATTGAAAGTTTTCACATGATTTTATACCATATTTCTGCTTTCATTCTCTATTTAACAGACGTAAACCAAAGAAACAACATCAAAAGACAACAGTTTACATGTGTTCTTATCCAGTTATAAACGGCGTGTTTAAACAGTGTCCATAAATTACATATTATGTTATTAGACCAGGCTGGTGCTGAGCCTCATCATTAGACCCACAATATGTTATAGCCTAGTTAGTCGAGTGGTGTTTGGCTCCGTATACAGTGCAGGTGGAGGTGCCATGGATTCAATTCCCCTTAGGAAAGGGCAAACATTTCCTTCAACAAATATAAACTAACTTTGTTTTACACAATAAAATACATGATATATACCATAAAGTGTGCCTTAAATGACAATGAAACTTACGAATGTTGTTTTTTCTAAAAACAAAACCCGGTTGTTTATGAGTCATTACCGACAAGTCGCTACTTATGACATATTTCAAAACTTGAAAAAGTAACCATTTTTAATTTTATAAAAAGATGTGGTATGATTGCCAATGAGGCAACTATTCACCAGAGATCAAGTGACGAAGAAATAATGTTGTCTATTCTTATAATTATTATTTTTTATACATATCACTATGTGAGTGTTAATAAAAAAGATATGAAAATATTAATGAAAATGGCCTTACATAAATCAATACTCCAATCACTGCGGCAAAATGTTTTGGTCCATCTGTTGTTGGAACAAACACAAAATGGGCCTAGAATAAATATATAGATGCAGCTATAATTATACTGAATTCACATACATTCCTAGTAAGACGACAACTTGATTTAAATAACTAAAAATCCAAATGTAAGCACTATCCGAGTTTTATATTTACACTGATATTTTATTTACAACTCTTTGAAGGGTTATTAGCAGGGAGATGTGGGCTTTTATTCCGCTTTAAAGACATCACTTTGACTATTGGACAAACAAAAAGCAATACGAATGTTCCTTGGCTGTAGTTTTGTGTCATATTTGTCTAGTACTCTTAGGTCAAGAATCAATACACTTTATTTATCATTTGTTCCAATACGTAAAGTCAAAATGTTGCAAAATTCAACTTAATTATTTCCTGTATATTTTAGATTTATATACATTTTGCCTTTTCTCTTTACAAAAAACTAAACAGCAAAAGGTGGACAATTGTTTCCATTTATTTTAATTCTATCCTTGTGCAGAAAAAACTTGCTGTTTTTTACAAAACGTCACTTAAATTGAATTGAATTACTGAAAGTTTGGAAATAGAGTTTAATGTGAATTGTGTGAATACTCTATACGAATATAATAAAACACACAAGTAAAGAGCTTGGCGAGTTTGTCTGGACTCCTTTTCTGATGTCTGAAAACGTGTTCTAGCCTTTTGATCATGGTATATAAATGATTAGAACAATATTATGTTATTTGAAATCTGAGAGATGAGTATTTGACTATAATAACTCGATAATTCAATATGTTGTCGTCTAGGTATCTGCTGAATGAATTTCAGAAATATTTCTTTGTTTTGACAATTACACAAAACATCATTGCACTACTGCTGTATTACATTTTACTCAGATTACATCGATAGTCTTGATTACCCTGTAATGAATTACTGAACTTCCTCAGAACAAAAGTTATAACAAAATATCAAATATTAATTTTACAATGTCTTACATCATCTTATTTATAAGTATTGATCAAATATGTTTCACATGTTCACAGATCAAGATCATTCGTTCTACTGACCTGATTTGAATTTTTTTCTTGTATCGATTTTTTCAATCATTGGTATCTTAACTTAATAAAATCTTGAACAGGTTAATAACACCGTTATAAAGCACATGGTTTTTGGTCAAATTTCCATTCAATAGAACATTTAGGATTAACTTAATGTTTTTCAATTTCGTCATAGTAAGTATTGTATTGTTACATATATTATTTCTAGTCGAAACAATTTTTTTTGTTTTGTTTTGTCAAGCGTTTACAATTAGATTTATTTCTTTGGAAGAAATGTGAATGATTTGCAGACAAAGTTGACCGTAGATGAATTTAGCAATTGTTTAGGTCTTTTTGGTCAGTAAGCTCTTCAACTGTTTCGGTTCTTATCTTTGAAGCACAAGGTTATCTTACCAAATAATCGGCTTTGAGCATTCCTGTTGAAGGTAAATCTAGAAAAGCGCTTCGGACGCATGAAATTTAAAAGGTGTTGTTTTCACTTTTTACAGCACTGGGTCGATACCTCTTCTGGTGGACAATCAGGATATCATCAACTCAGTATTCAGTACTTCGGTACAGACATGATTTATAACAAACCTTTTGAAAAATGCGCATTTATAAACTTTGAAATTATAAAGAAACTAAGGTTTCAACTCTTTCAGGCAAAGTAAATCTTAGATGGATTTGGCTATTTTCAAGGTCCTTTTTGGTCTTCCAGTTCTTCGACTGTTTCGTTTTTTATCTTGTCTTTCAAATATTCGGCTTTGAGTGTTCCTGATGAAGGTAAATCCAGAAAAACACCTCGGACGCATGAAATTTATAACGTGTTGTTTAATTTTTTTGTTATTCATTTATAATTGTAAATATTAAAGGAGTTCTTTTTGCATTGTAATCGATTAAATTACGATTACTTGTAAAAAGAAATTTATCAAGTACTGATTACATGTGACTACATTGCAAAACGTAATCGATTACAGCTGATTACGTTCACCCAATGACTGGTCCGTTAGACTTGATATATTGATTTCCCCAAATTTTTTGCTGTCGGATTATTATAAATTATCAGGTATTACGGTTTAATAAGTTTGACTGCTCCTATATTTAACCCATGTTTTAGGTATTCTTTTCTCCTACTTCTATTCACTTTATTCTTGCGTTACATGTGCACCTACTGTTATAGAATCATACAAGTGTTCTAGTGTAGGCTCTTACTGTTCAATTTCATTTATGTCTTGCTTATTTTACTATTTTCTTTTTCCTTTAATGATTGCAATGTTTGTTTCAAATCATTTATCTAATTGTTTTTCTTTTTGACATAATTTTACAACATACATTTTAGATTGTAGTTTTCCTTTCGTCAATTTTTAATCAATCCCATTATTATTATAGATTTTCAGCATGTATTCATCAAAATAGGAATGAGACATGCCTCAATGAAATCAAAACCTACCACTTGATATATGGCCAATTTTGTATACGTACTTCCATAGCAAACTGGTGTCCATTTATTGTATGCTCTGAACCTCTTTGACTATTACCTCCCCAATGGAAATGGAACTCTAAAAGTTTGTGGGGTCCAGGAAGACCTCCACCTTTAATTATTGGCTGAGCATTGGGAAACTCTACTTTAACTGTAACAATAAAAATATACAAATAAATAACATGTAAATAATAGTATCATGGTATAAGAGTTAATAAAGAAATGTTATCATACACAACTATTAACCTAGCTATAGTTCGAATAATACAAAACTATCAATGATATTAAAATAAACTTATTTGGAGAGGGGACTAAAAACGCCCCTTATCGTACCTTGTCCTTTCATTATAATAAAGACAGATTAACTAATCGTTTGTATTGATAAGTATGATTATGATTACCATTAGATAAAGTCGGTACATATAAAAAATTCAAGTATAACGGTTAATTTAAGAAAATAGGTTTATAGTAAAAACAAAGTAGACATATCTAAGGGTCTGGTGAGACATGTGAGAGATTACATAATAGAAATAATGGTCCCAACATACAGAATACAGAGAATGAACCAAACATAAATAAATTAAATAAAATAGTTAAATAAAATAGAGAATAATGGAATGCTAAATTATGAATAAATAATAAGGAGCAAACAAAAATGTTTCATAGAGGAAAGAGGCCTTAAGAATTAAGATTCAATAAATGGGGACCCCACATCCAAACTCTTATACCTCCAAGACCAGTATTTTTCAGCTCCATTTTTATTCCTACTGTTTTCCAAAGTCCTGAGAAATAAAACGGCCTAATTTGGTTGTTTTTGACCGCATCGTTTGTTTCAATATTGACAGGAGACTGCATTGTACCAGCACACATTTCAGAATTTGCTAAGCAAGACCAAAATGGTGGCGCTAAAATAAAAGAATGGCTATAGAGCCCTTTTTGAAAGGTAATGAAACTTATCATTTTAATAAAGCTGAAATAATAACATTAATAACTGTATCAATACTATGAAAACTAGTTATAAAATTTAATGTGCTTTAAATTTTTAATACCTTTATTTTAGTTACAACTTACATGCCCATATGCTTTTCGTAATTGTTTCCGAGAAAAAGGTGAAGGATTTATTAAGAATATTTTCAAAATGCTTTTATCAGTGCGAAAATGAAATAGATTGGACATAGACTGGAGGAATTTACATTGGAGCGTTATAAGTATGTATATTAAATGTCTAATTACATCTCTAGTTTTTTTTTCAAAAGAAACTAATAATGGCATACGGCTTTTAAATATTTTGAATGCACATTTATCTACATTTTATCATCAGTAATTATTGTGATTTATTTTGTTGTTGTTAAGATGATGTACTTACGAATACCCCCTTGATAATATCCCCAGCTAGGTCCTAAAATAAACGAAGAGAGGTTATTATTTTCTGGTTTTATTTTACCATCAATATTGATGGTTAAAAATTAAAGAAGTAAATATAAGAAATTTTACTAATGATTTCAAGAGAATTATTTTGTTATCTATCTATTCATTAAATTTTAACTACTGATATACAATGTAGCAGCAGATTCTGGATGAACGTTTTCAGCCTTAAAACTACTACTATACAGTTATTATCTTAGAGATTAAATATGGAAATTTGGAATCTTAATTCAATTACCCCACTGAAAGGTTTAATCTAATTTAGCATCCTACCTTCAATTGCTTCAGATACTTGAATCGCTTGCACTCCTTCAATCGCCTCAGTCGCTTGCAAAAGAATTGTTTCAAGACAGAAAAAGAGTAACATGACTCTCGATTTCATTTCCACTTTTAACATTTCAAGATATTATTTTTTGAAAACTTTACTCGAAGTGAAACATTGTAAGATCCACGTATATATATATATATTATATATCAAATCATACCATGTAACACGTTGGATGTTATAATTTCTTTATCAAAGGATGGGGGAAAAGATCTGTTTTTGTAACCAGTCAGATAGAACAATGTTGCAGTTCAACTTTCAGCTACAACGTATGTTACATCGTGATCATTGGAGAGGAACATTCAAGATTGTCCTTTGTTGTGTTGACTTGATGAAAATTAAATTATTGTCTTATGTTTAATATATATATATATAAAATATAAATATACAATGATTCGTTTTAAAGTACCGGTGGCTATATAGGCTGTATGACTGGAAGACATCGTAATAGAAACTAGAAATGAGAACGAGAATCAAAACACTCTGTTCTTTTTATCAAAATATTTTTATATTAACAAATATACGGAAGCTTATTAGCGCCACACAACTTTTTTTTAAATATTTCTTCCTATGTTTGCGTTATAACGCAAACCTTTGCGAAATAACGCAAACGTTTGCGTTATAACGCAAAGGTTTGCGTTATATCGCAAAGGTTTGCGTTATTTCGCAAACGTTTGCGTAATAACGCAAATGTTTGCGTTATATCGCAAAGGTTTGCGTTATATCGCAAAGGTTTGCGTTATATTGCAAAGGTTTGCGTTATTTCGCAAACGTTTGCGTAATAACGCAAATGTTTGCGTTATATCGCAAAGGTTTGCGTTATATCGCAAAGGTTTGCGTTATAACGCAAAGGTTTGCGTTATTTCGCAAATGTTTGCGTTATATCGCAAAGGTTTGCGTTATAACGCAAAGGTTTGCGTTATAACCCAAAGGTTTGCGTTATATTGCAAAGTTTTGCGTTATATCGCAAAGGTTTGCGTTATAACCCAAAGGTTTGCGTTATAATGCAAAAGTTTGCGTTATATCGCAAAGGTTTGCGTTATAACGCAAAGGTTTGCGTTATTTCACAAATGTTTGCGTTATAATGCAAAGTTTTGCGTTATATCGCAAAGGTTTGCGTTATAACGCAAAGGTTTGTGTTATTTCGCAAATGTTTGCGTTATAACGCAAACATAGGAAGAAATATTAAAAAAAAAGTTGTGCGGCGCTAATACGCTTCCGTACAAACATTCAAATATTTTCTTGTTTTAAATTAAGAAAAAAAAAACAGCAAGGAAATTAGTCACTATTTGATTCCTGGTTCGAAAGTGAATCATCACCTCAGAAGTCAGCCCTTTGAAATGACATTATTTATAACACTCCCGTCAATTCTGGGTTGAAAATGAAGATACAGTCAGGGCACTTAGCGAACTCCATAATATTATGGACTTGGCTAATTTAAACTGTATTATGAAAATCCATAATATTATGAGATTAAATAATATTGATTCTAGTCTATCCATTCTGTTAATAAGTTGCTGTAATATTGAATCATTTTCTTTGCTTTGGACTGGTATGTCAGTATCTTGTGTGTTTAGGCAAATCTTAGTGTCTGAAACTTGTCTTATATTTACCCTTTTTCTATCATTAGGATCCCCCAAGATAGCCTCATATCTCTTTATTAGGTCAACTGCTTCAGTACTACTGTACGACAATCTTTATCTATACAACGACATTTCATCTCAAGGGAAATATTTTTATATCATTGGTTAAGGTCAAGGACTTCTTGGGCCTTTGTATCTAGATTACTGTATGCTTTTTGGGCCATTTGACGTAAATCATCTCCGAAATTTGCAATGGGCTCTTGAGGTTGTCTGGTTCTAGTTTCAAATCTAACAAGCCATCTATTCTGATGTCTGGCATTTCCAAATCTCGGCTCCAGGGTTTTGACTACTAAACAATAGGATTTTTTCTCAGTACTGGTAAGGCTTATATAGAATGTCCTAGCTGGTCCCCGTAGGATAGCAGCAAGCAAAAGGACCTTTTCAGATTCTTTCCATCTTCCAAGGTCTGCACAGTTTTCAAAGTGTGAAATATATTCTCCCCAACTGTCCTTTCCATTGTAGGGCTCTGGTTTAACGGTAGTTCCACTTATACTTCCTCTGGGAAATCCTACTGGTATTCAGTACTTCGGTACAGACATGATTTATAACAAACCTTTTGAAAAATGCGCATTTATAAACTTTGAAATTATAAAGAAACTAAGGTTTCAACTCTTTCAGGCAAAGTAAATCTTAGATGGATTTGGCTATTTTCAAGGTCCTTTTTGGTCTTCCAGTTCTTCGACTGTTTCGTTTTTTATCTTGCCTTTCAAATATTCGGCTTTGAGTGTTCCTGATGAAGGTACATCTAGAAAAACACCTCGGACGCATGAAATTTATAACGTGTTGTTTTCATTTTTTTGTTATTCATTTATAATTGTAAATATTAAAGGAGTTCTTCTTGCATTGTAATCGATTAAATTACGATTACTTGTAAAAAGAAATTTATCAAGTACTGATTACATGTGACTACATTGCAAAACGTAATCGATTACAGCTGATTACGATCACCCAATGACTGGTCCGTTAGACTTGATATATTGATTTCCCCAAATTTTTTGCTGTCTGATTATTATAAATTATCAGGTATTTCGGTTTAATAAGTTTGACTGCCCCTATATTTAACCCATGTTTTATGTATTCTTTTCTCCTACTTCTATTCACTTTATTCTTGAGTTACATGTGCACCTATTGTTTTAGAATCATACAAGTGTTCTAGTGTAGGCTCTTACTGTTCAATTTCATTTATGTCTTGCTTATTTTACTATTTTCTTTTTCCTTTAATGATTGCAATGTTTGTTTCAAATCATTTATCTAATTGTTTTTCTTTTTGACATAATTTTACAACATACATTTTTTGTAGTTTTCCTTTCGTCAATTTTTAATCAATCCCATTATTATTATAGATTTTCAGCATGTATTCATCAAAATAGGAATGAGACATGCCTCAATGAAATCAAAACCTACCACTTGATATGTGGCCAATTTTGTTAATCTTTTAACATTTCAAGATATTATTTTTTGAAAACTTTACTCGAAGTGAAAAATTGTAAGATCCACGTATATATATATATATTATATATCAAATCAAACCATGTAACACGTTGGATGTTATAATTTCTTTATCAAAGGATGGGGGAAAAGATCTGTTTTTGTAACCAGTCAGATAGAACAATGTTGCAGTTCAACTTTCAGCTACAACGTATGTTACATCGTGATCATTGGAGAGGAACATTCAAGATTGTCCTTTGATGTGTTGACTTGATGAAAATTAAATTATTGTCTTATGTTTAATATATATATATAAAATATAAATATTCAATGATTCGTTTTAAAGTACCGGTGGCTATAAAGGCTGTATGACTGGAAGACATCGTAATAGAAACTAGAATTTGGGAACGAGAATCAAAACACTCTGTTCTTTTTATCAAAATATTTTTATATTAACAAACATACGGAAGCTTATTAGCGCCACACAACTTTTTTTAAAATTTTTCTTCCTACGTTTGCGTTATAACGCCAACCTTTGCGAAATAACGCAAACGTTTGCGTTATAACGCAAAGGTTTGCGTTATATCGCAAGGTTTGCGTTATTTCGCAAACGTTTGCGTAATAACGCAAATGTTTGCGTTATATCGCAAAGGTTTGCGTTATATCGCAAAGGTTTTCGTTATATCGCAAAGGTTTGCGTTATTTCGCAAACGTTTGCGTAGTAACGCAAATGTTTGCGTTATATCGCAAAGGTTTGCGTTATATAGCAAAGGTTTGCGTAATAACGCAAATGTTTGCGTTATATCGCAAAGGTTTGCGTTATATCGCAAAGGTTTGCGTTATATCGCAAAGGTTTGCTTTATATCGCAAAGGTTTGCGTTATAACGCAAAGGTTTGCGTTATTTCGCAAAGGTTTGCGTTATTTCGCAAAGGTTTGCGTTATAACGCAAACATAGGAAGAAATATTTAAAAAAAGTAACGTAAAGGTTTGCGTTATAACGCAGAGGTTTGCGTTATAACGCAAAGGTTTGCGTTATTTCGCAAAGGTTTGCGTTATATCGCAAAGGTTTGCGTTATAACCCAAAGGTTTGCGTTATATTGCAAAGTTTTGCGTTATATTGCAAAGGTTTGCGTTATAACGCAAAGGTTTGCGTTATAACGCAAAGGTTTGCGTTATTTCGCAAATGTTTGCGTTATAATGCAAAGTTTTGCGTTATATCGCAAAGGTTTGCGTTATAACGCAAAGGTTTGCGTTATTTCGCAAATGTTGTAACGTTATAACGCAAACATAGGAAGAAATATTAAAAAAAAAGTTGTGTGGCGCTAATACGCTTCCGTACAAACATTCAAATATTTTCTTGTTTTAAATTAAGAAAAAAAAACAGCAAGGAAATTAGTCACTATTTGATTCCTGGTTCGAAAGTGAATCATCACCTCAGAAGTCAGCCCTTTGAAATGACATTATTTATAACACTCCCGTCAATTCTGGGTTAAAAATGAAGATACAGTCAGGGCACTTAGCGAACTCCATAATATTATGGAATTGGCTAATTTAAACTGATAATGAAAATCCATAATATTATGAGATTAAATAATATTGATTCTAGTCTATCCATTCTGTTAATAAGTTGCTGTAATATTGAATCATTTTCTTTGCTTTGGACTGGTATGTCAGTATCTTGTGTGTTTAGGCAAATCTTAGTGTCTGAAACTTGTCTTATATTTAACCTTTTTCTATCATTAGGATCCCCCAAGATAGCCTCATATCTCTCTATTAGGTCAACTGCTTCAGTAACTGTACGACAATCTTTATCTATACAACGACATTTCATCTCAAGGGAAATATTTTTATATCATTGGTTAAGGTCAAGGACTTCTTGGGCCTTTGTATCTAGGTTACTGTATGCTTTTTGGGCCATTTGAAGTAAATCATCTCCGAAATTTGCAATGGGCTCTTGAGGTTGTCTGGTTCTAGTTTCAAATCTAACAAGCCATCTATTCTGATGTCTGGCATTTCCAAATCTCGGCTCCAGGGTTTTGACTACTAAACAATAGGATTTTTTCTCAGTACTGGTAAGGCTTATATAGAATGTCCTATCTGGTCCCCGTAGGATAGCAGCAAGCAAAAGGGCCTTTTCAGATTCTTTCCATCTTCCAAGGTCTGCACAGTTTTCAAAGTGTGAAATATATTCTCCCCAACTGTCCTTTCCATTGTAGGGCTCTGGTTTAACGATAGTTCCACTTATACTTCCTCTGGGAAATCCTACTGGTATCTGGTTGTCAAAATCTGGATTGTTGCCACGGATGTTTGGGTTTCTGTCTTGGAAATCTCTCTGGTTTGGTACAAGTTGGTATTCTTGACGGTAAAAATTATCGCATTCGCCTCGGTATTCGTACTTCACCTTGACCTACTTCGTCGTCGCCCCCGCTGCCGCTCGGCCCAAGATTCCGTCTGAACGTGATTTCTCTGTCGGGAGAATCCTCTCGAGGTTTAGATATTTGGGGCGTCTCATTATCATCACATTCAAAGTCTGACATTTCTGCTGCTGTTTTATTGAAAAGATAACTAACATTATTTTGTGTTTGATTTATAAATCTGATTACACGGTTAAAATACGGTCGTATAAACGTTCACCTTATTATAAATTTCTAAATACAACGATAAACAAACAACGCAAATTACGATAAAAATTAACTGGAAACGTTATTTACAAATTTATTATATAAAAGTTCCACCAAACGTCGAAGCTGAAATAATCACTAACTGGCTATGGGTACGATCACGGGATGTCTGGAAAAATTGACATCCCACTTCTGACACCAGTGTAACAAACCGCCGCCACAGGCCGAGTAATTGTGGAAGGGCCCATTGTACTCTCGTCAGGAATATACTGCATCTTGGGTTTTCTACCTAAGTTCTAACGTATATTATATTTATTAAAATACATATATACACACAAATGCAGACGCCTTTGTAATCATTATATTCGGGACATTTTAGGTCACTCAGTGTGGTTGGGGATGACTGCCGCTACATTTACTTTTCCTTAAAATACTTCATCTTATCATAAATTTAAGTATATTAACCTGCTTGGTTATTCTGTTCTGGAATTGGTCTGGTAATGATAAACTTGAAAAAATACGGCAAATTTGGTTAAGCTTACTAGTCAGCAGATAGACTTGAGTTAACAAGTTATCTGCCATTTCACTGAGCAGAGCCCTATTTATACTATTTGGAGATTCCGGAAGGCCAATCGAAAATAAGGGATCTAGCCTGGGATCCCTGAGGGCCAATGAGAACCCTGTCAGGACTGACAGGAAAATGTCGGACAAAATAGGAACCTGACAGGAAAACCGGCACATTAAGAAATTATATATTAAATGGACATTTAAATGCCTGTCCATAAATTTTCATGTAGATGGGACATAGGCTTAACTTTTCTTTTATTAAATTTTATAGATAGAAGCTTAAAAATTTATAACTAGACTTGTTTCCAAGTTCTAGCGGTGCGTAGTACTAGCAGACGACGGGAGTACTTATATTAAGTTCCAGCGGTAAACTGGTTAAACATATAGTTCCTATTGACTATTCATTTACAGGTATAAATATTGAAGCTTTAATAGCATTATTAACACAATGACTTATTTCTTACTCTTAAAGACAACTTTAGATATTTAAAGTATTTAATTGCAACGACAAAAATATTTCCTACTGCGGTCACATGATCAGCAAAATGGCTCTTCACAGAGAAACGAGAATCATGGTTTTGACAGATAGAAAAATCTTAAATATTTCCTTACTTAAACACTTTCAGGACTTAACATGGGTTGAAACATAATTTCAGGTATATGAATATTTATGCCAGACACCTTACGATCTATGCAAAATATATTTTTAAGTAAAACGAGTTCGGTAAACAAGTGGAAGGGGGCACTTGCCAAACAAAATAGAAAAAGTTAAAAGATACAAATGTTACAATATGTGCAGTTCAAATTAATCTTCATAAAGTCAATAATATTTTTCTGTTGCAGGTTATCACCAATAAAGTTTATATCCATATGTAGTTGATTTCTTTCTTCAGTTGAATTGGTAAATTCCAGTATGTTAAAATAAATAATAGTCAGTTTATTACAATATTATGGAGTTCGCTAAGTGCCCCGAGTGAGTATTGTAGCTGTAATTATTCGCTGTCAACGAAAGTGGTGATTTGTGCAGATCAGATATAATTAAATTTTATGATCATACACGTAGTTGTCCTATTCCTGCAGATGAGATACACATTTTTGAAGCCTCGGCGAACAACTAGATTTGAATCCAGGTTGACCTTAAGATTAATTTGTACATTGAAAATCGGGTTAAAAAAAGGGGATGATTTATGATTTGGTACAAAGCATAAGTACATGACAAAGTATTCTATCATAGCAGATACAGGGAGGATGGATTCATAATTTATCATGGATCATCGGATGAAATTGAAGAAATGATTCGTCTGGCAAATAATTAAAACCCCTTATTGAAGTTCACTTATGTACTCGAACGATAAAATGTCGTTCTTAGATGTTGGTGTAATTAAAGGTCAAAGATTTACAACACATGGCATTCTTGAACTTGAAATACATTCAAAACAAACAAATTCTTTTCTCTACATCCGAATAGCTGTCACTCACAGCATGTATTCCGAGGATTTATTAAAGGCGAAGCAATGCGACAGATAAGAAACACGTGTGACCATAACAAATTAATACACAATCTGACTAATTTCAAAGTGGTTTATCTGATAACGTCGAAATAGATGATAGCATTACTGATGCTTTATCAATTGACCGTACTGAATTATTACAGTACAAAAAAAATATCAAGGAAAAAGAAAATATTCCTTTAGTTTTAATAACTAAACATAACCCATATACATGTATATGTAAAATTTAAAAACAAAACGTATCACAAAACACTTGAATTTATTGCAGTTAGACGAAGAATGTAAACAAGGGTTCAAATATATCAATATATACATGAAAAATATTTATTTTGAATTATATCAAAGTAATGCATCTTAAGATAATCATTCAAAGCTTTATCAGCCGAAACACTAAAAAAGTATAGGGTCCTATCAGGCAATATAGGATGCGTGGTTTAGGGGGTGTTTTATAATAACAAAATGAGTGGCTGTCAATATCTCGGTGCTTGCGGTGCATTATTGTTTCTTAAGATGAGTGACTGTCAAGATCTCAGTGGTTGTGGTGCATTATTGTATCGTAAGATGAGTGATTGTCAAGATCTCGGTGCTTGTGTTGCATTATTGTTTCTCAAAATGAGTGACTGTCAAGATCTCGGTGCCTATGGTGCATTATTGTTTCTTAAGATGAGTGACTGTCAATATCTCGGTGTTTGTGGTGCATTATTGTATCTTAAGACAAGTCACTGTCAAGATCTCGGTGCTTGTGGTGCATTATTGTTGTTCAAGATGAGTGACTGTCAAGATCTCGGTGCTTGTGGCGCATTATTGTATCCTAAGATGAGTGACTATCAAGATCAAGGTGATTGTGGTGCATTATTGTTTCTCAAGATGAGTGACTGTCAAGATCTCGGTGATTATGATGCATTATTGTTTTTTCAAGATGAGTGACTCTCAATATCTCGATTCTTGTGGTGCATTATAATTGTTTCTCAAGATGAGTGACTGTCAAGATCAAGGTGCTTATGGTGCATTATTGTTACAATAAAAATTATTGAACTTATGGGTTTTCAACCAATTTATGAAAGGTTTTGAAAATCTATTTTGTAAGCGTTTCGCACATATAAAACTTTTTATTTTTCTATTTCAAGTTAAAGTAGGCATTGTGAAAATTTGGAGATGCTGCATTTAAAAGTTGTTTTTTTGTAGATGTCTTACCTATAAACCCATGTCTGAAATAAACACGAAGGGTAAGAAGAAAGATGCCTTTGGTGATTCAAGTTGTTTGAAATAACAGGAGATGTATATTGAAAACTATACCATTGTTTTTGCACATTAAAATAATTGTGTGAGATTTAGTCACCAGTTCTTTTAAATGTACTCTAGCATCTTTGTCTACTCAAATCTATAGTTTTTTTTATCAAAAATAATTCTTTAATCATATCTGAACTTAAGTTTAAAAACGCACATGGTAACTCTCAGCAAATATTAAAAAAATAGCAATACCATCGCACAGAGATTATTTGTTCACATAATACAGTAGTGTTCTTAATTTGAGCTGCATAAGAATATTAACCAAGTTATGATAAAGACAGTATAATATGTTTTTTTTCTGTTGCAGATGCTCTCGCTACAAGTCATGAATGTGCAACAGAGACTACAATACGGAACTATTGTGAAAGATACCTAAAATATGCCCCTGATATATCTGGGAATGTGCCCAGAAAAAAGACTTTAAATAAAATTAAGTATTCAGTTTGTGTTTGTTTGAAATTGTAAGATGCATATTTGAGCAACTTGTAATACAATTACCGTTTTAGGTCACAGACATATTTTGTTTATGAACAGAATAGTTATGAGTATAACAAACTCCTGTCTATAAAGAAAAATAAAGGTACAAAAATGTATGCCAACTGACACTACAATAAAGTTTAAGATGATGTAGGCCTGATAAGGTTAATAAGTTGTGACTGTTCCTCTTGTCAAGCCTTGTTTTAAAAACACCAGATTCAGAAGTGAGTGGTCTCCTTGCCAGTTTTACCAAGACAAAGGGAATGACTTATTTTACACTGAATTAATAAATAGAGAAATATAAAAAGGGAAATTCTAACAGGCAGAAATCTCCAAAATAATGAACTCTGCAACAGACTACATGTACATCAACCACTGACACATGACTACTCCCACTTAGTACATATAGTATTGCGAACGTTTTATTGCACTTAAAATTGCATTGATGGATATAATAAGGGGTAATGATTTCAGCTGCCGACAGACCTCAATTTAACCAATGTTCAACAATTCACATGCTATTCTCAACATTGAAGATTTTGACCATTTTGTTCTACCAAATATTCATAAATATTGGCCACATTTCAAGTTTGATCTTACATTAACCCTAAAACAGTCTACCTGGACCAAAATCCCACCAATTTTCAAAATACACTGACCACAGTTCAACCAACATTCGACCTGTTTTCAGCATACATTGACCACAGTTCAACCAACATTCGACAAGTTTTCAGCATACACTGACCACAGTTCAACCAACATTTGACATGTTTTCAACATTCACTGACCACAGCTCAACCATCAATCCACCTGATTTCAACATACACTGACCACAGTTCAACCAGCATTCAACCCGTTTTCAACATTCACTGACCACATTTAGCCCAACATTTAACCTATTTTCAACGTTTAAAGTTGACATTGAATCAACGTCATGTTTTCAACGTCATATTAATTTTCAATCCAAACCTACTTTTCAACATAGATTCAACGTTGAAATCTGACGTTTATTCAATGTTGAATCAACGTTGTTGAGTCTGTTGGGGATGACGGGCTATGTAAGTTGAAAAAGACCGCTACACTTATTGAACTTCATAATGTAATCATGTTCGGTTCCGTGTTGAAGGCCTCACTGTGACTTTGAGATGAAGAACAGAGTGACGGTTATTGTTAACTTGGTTACTATACAATGTTGACATTATCTCCCCTTAATTTACCTGTTTCGGTAAGACGAATATTATTTTCATTTACATGTTTGTTTACGAGATATTTCCAATTTAAATAGTAGATCTTACAGTTTGTAACTTATTAACTTCGTTCATAGAATATGAAAGTACTATTTGACAATACATTTGTAAAGTTTAAAGTAGAAATGTACTTAAAAGTACAATTAATTTGGTATATCTACATTTCTAAGTGTGCAAATGATACGGTGAAGACAAAAGGTACATCTTCTGTAGACCAACAAATTTGTATGAATTGCTGCGTACTTTATTAATAGATGTTGGATAGCCTTGTGTAAACGAGGATGCAATTCAAGTTAGGAGTTTATGGAGTGACTTATAGTAAACCTTCCATTTAACTTTTCCATGAAACTTTTGCCTTTTCGCTTTTTGTATAAGAACTTTACAAAGTCTTGAGTCTTATTGCCAGTAGAATACAAGATCAGATCCCAGCGGAACGAACTGTTTGAATTGCCAACATATAGATCTGTTGTTCAGTGAGCACTTTTAAGCGTATCACTTGATTTCGTCCTTAGGTTGACTAGATTATTTGAGGTCCGTCGCCTGTAAACCTATAGGACTTAATAAATTTAGACTTATTGTATTTTGGTTGGCAAATTCAGATTCCTTCGTATACATCGGGTTCCGGCAACATATAGCTGCCTAACCCTCCTGTTACATTTTTGGTGGCCAATGTGGGGATCTGAGTAAAAGAAAATATCTATACATATATATTGACAATACGTTAGATATAGATTTTTGTTTTTGTTTATTTCCTTAAATTCTTTAAATAGATAAATAAAATTTAAAAAAATGACTGAAGATAGCTTCTATTTACCGTGCCAAAATGAGAATGATCCGGATTTTGAATCTAGTGATAGGAGATCAGAAAGACGTGTTAATTTTAGTGATGTAGACACACCACCTCCTAGACCTCCACCGCCACCGAGGGAGATAATTTATGTCAATGAAACACCTCAGAGTAGATTGACAGTTGACCGTTCCTATGTACCAGAGACTCCAGATGTCACTAGAGAAAAAATAGACAAATGATCTGTCTGGGAGACATCATTACCAACATATACGTAATAGTACCGAGATAGAACAACAGCCTGACTCGCGCCGTCAATATTTATATAGTAGTAATTATTATGGGTCGTATCCAGATCGCCAATGCCGACACACAATCCATAGACATAGAGATAGTTTTAACTTGAACCATGGATTTGCCGGTTTAAGCACATCTCGATCTGAAACAACAAGTAATCGTGGACTCGACGCGAGCCAAAATTATTATAGGGAAGAGTCTCTACTACCGGAGTTTAAAAGTTTTCCGCATAGTTTACGGGCCGATCTTTTTCGAGTTAACACTCCTATTGTTCGAAGAGAAAAAGAGCCGGATAAAATTGACGGAAAGTTGGTTGATTGGAAAGATTACATTGTTCATTTTGAACAGGTGGCTAAGTGAAATAATTGGAAAGAATCTGAAAAAGGACAACAACTGTCCATGAGTTTGCGCGATATTGCCCAAAAATTACTCGGGGATTTAAAATATTCGGTTGTAAACGATTATACGGTTTTGAAAGATGTACTAGCCCAAAGATTTAGCCCGAAGCGAGTTACCGCTTATAGATGTGAATTCAGAGCCCGCAAACGCAACCCGGGAGAAAGTTAAGCTGATTTTGGGTACGCGCTACGTCGCCTAGTAAGACTAGCTTATCCGATGACGAGTACAACAATGTATTGAAGCAACTAGAAATTAACCAGTTCATACTAGGTGTATGCCACACTGAAATGGAAAACCACGTTTAATTCGCAAATCCGCAAATACTTGAGACCGCCATCACGAATGCTGTTGAATTTGAGGCTTTTACAAATGCACAAATGACTCCGCGAAAACCAATATACAATGGAGGGCCATATACGGTCGGAGCTATCAGCCGTGAAAAATAAAACTGAAAGAGATGAAAAACCTAATATTACTAATGAGGCCCTAAGAGTGATGAATTACTGTGGATTCATTATTATTTGTTGGATACCAATTTTCGTGAGTTTCGTGGGTACAGGTGAACCACGAATTTAAATGTTCAACGAAATACAAATTTCTATAAATTTGCATCCATACTTTGGCAGAACCACGAAATCACATATCGACGAAAATGCAAGGTTTCCGCAATCCACGAAAATTGGTACCCACAAAAATAAATGAATCCACAGTAAAAAAAAATAATAAAATCATTTAGTGACTGTGTAGGCAAAATGACAGAAAAATTAGATCAAGTAAATAGTACTAAAAATGAAAAAGGCAGTAGCCAAAACTTTTATAGGAGAAATTACCGATATTCTAAAGAATGTTAGACATGTGGAAAAAATGGCCACATTGCCAGATATTGTCGGGACTGATCTTTAGGCCGAAGGTTCAGTCCCAATGATTAAACAAATTGAATGGCCAACTATTCGGATAAATGCTATTAAGCAAAACTGTTTGTTTGCAAAAACCAGAATTCAAAACTGTACTCTAAAAGTTTTAATGATACAGGCTCAATAGCAAGTATGATTTCCAAATGCTCTTTTGATCAGTTAAGGCTGTCTACAGATATTTTACACAAAGTTCCAACGACTTTGACCTCTGTAGATGGTGGTAAAATGAACGTTTATGGTCAATTAAAATCAAAATTTTCACTATCAAATAGAGTTTTTGAAAATGAATTCATAGTAGCAGATATTCATGGAACATGGGGAATTTTAGGAATGATTTTATTAGAGGAATTTGATGCTTCTTTGATGGTTTCAAAAGTCTCATATGATAATATTCCCTCCTGACTCGGAATTTTCTGTTCAGGGTCATGTTTTTGGACAGAGAATAAAAACACAATCTGTGTTAGAAGCCAGAAAAGATTTTAACAAACAAGGGTTAATGATAGCTAGAACTCTTTGTCAGGAATCAGATAACACCATTTTGGTAAATGCCATAAATTTAACTAGTAAATCAGTAAATCTTAGGAAAGATACCTTGCTTGGTAAATTAAACCCTGTTATTGATATACAACCTCTGACATTGTCTGACAATTTTCAAGATACTTTAGAAACAGTAAATGTCAAATTAGAAATATTAATAGTAGAATACCAGGATATTTTTACTAGTCCTGATGGAAACTGGGTCGTACTGGCATTGTAAAACACTCCATTGACACGGGAGATGCTAAACATATACGTGTTCCTCCTCGTAGGGTTCCTTTGACTAAAAGAAAAACTATAGAAACTGAGATAGACAAAATGCTTGAAAATGAAATACTAGAGCCAAGTTCTAGTGCATGGTCATGTCCTATATTACTAGTAACCAAGAAAGATAACTCAATTAGATTTTGCGTTGATTTTCGTCAATTAAACGCAGTTACATAAAAGATGCGTATTCTTTTTCAATTTAAAGTACTTCCTTTCGGTCTTTGTGGAGCATCTCCAACTTTCGAACGTCTAATCGAAATTGTTTTACAAGACTATTAGTGGTAACGATGCCTTTGCTATTTGGATGACGTAATTAATTTTTGAGAAACATTTGAAAAGACTCTAGAAAATTTGAAACTAGTTTTTCAAACATTTAAATTTACCAATTTAAAACTAAAACCTAGTAAATATACAATGGTTAAAACTCAAGTTCTTTCTTGGGTCATGTAATTTCCATTAAAGGTGTTTGTTGTGATCCCAGTAAAGTTGAAACTGTGAAAAAAATTGGTCAAATCTGACCAGTGTAACTAAGATCAAAAGTTTTCTGGGACTTGCTGGATATTACCGGAAATATATTCCAAACTTTTCAGAGATTGCGTCTTCTTTCACAGAGTTGACTGAAAAAGCTAAAAATTTTAAGTGGACTGACGATTGTCAAAAAGGTTTTGATAAATTAAAGGAATTATTGACTTAAGCCCCAATTTTGGTATATCCTAAAAAGGAAGGTGAATTTGTTTTAGATACTGATACAAGTGCCAATGGTATAGGTGTCGTTTTATCACAAATCAAAGACGGTGAGGAAAAAGTTATAGCATATAGCAGTAAAACTCTAAGTGATTCACAAAGAAAATATTGCACTACTAATAGGGAGTTGCTTGCAGTTGTCACTTTTGTTAAGCAGTTTAGACATTATTTGTTGGGTCAACATTTTAAGGTCAGAACCGATCATGCCTCTTTAATTTGGCTTAACAACTTCAAAAATCCTTAAGGTATAATAGCCCGTTGGATAACATTATTGGATACTTATGACATGGTTTTAGAACATCGACTTGGTAGTTTGCACTCAAATGCTGATGGCTTATCTAGGCGTCCCCATAAAAAGTGTAAGAGAGAGGACTGTCCAGATTGTACCAATGAAGATCTTGTGTCGGCTAAAAACAGTGAAAATTGTCACACAGAAACAAATTCACAACCTTTGGCGCCTTTCCGGGTTATCAGGAAATGACACAAAATATGGTACAGGACAATTTTACACCAGAGGTTGCAAACGATGACCATGAAGATAGTTTGATTCCTACTTGGTTGTCGGTCTGGACTGATGAGCAGATATTAGTCTGGCAAAATAATGATCTTGACATTAAGAAAATATTTGATCTAAAATCTGAATTTTTGGTTAAACCCCCGAAAAATTGTATTCAAGGTAGTTCATATCCAGTCAGAGTCTTGTGGAATCTTTGGGATCATTTATTTGTTCAAAGCAAAATTCTGTATTACATGTTTGTGAAAATTCTGAAATTAAGGCTTTATTAGTTGCTCCCTATGAAATTAAGCTTTAATTTTGAAACACATTCACGATTCTCATGTAGCAGGTCATTTAGGTCGTGATAAAACTTTGGAGTCGATTTTATTGGCCGGGAATGACATCAGATGTTATTCGTTGGTGTAAAACATGTAATGAATGTGCACAAACTAAAGCTGGTCCTGGATTGGGTCTCTATCCTTTACAACAGTCAATAGTAGAATGTCCATTTGATAGAATTGCCCTTGACATTTTAGGTCCCTGTCCGGTTTCAGGAAATAGAAATGAATATTTTATTGTAACAACTGATTATTTTTCAAAATGGACTGAGTCTTTTTCTGCACCAAATCATACGGCTTTAAATGTCGCTAATAAACTGGTTACCGAAGTATTTTGTCGTTTTGGCATGCCCAGTCAAATTCATTCGAACCAGGGACGAGATTTTGAGTCCAAGTTATTTGCCAAAGTTTGTTCGCTATCAAACATTGAAAAGACCCGTACTTGTCCCTATAGGCCTCAATCTGATGGATTAGTGGAAAGGATGAATAGAGCTTTGATTCAAATGTTGTCCATTTTTGTAAATAATAATGGAAGTGATTGGAATGACCATCTTCCGTTTTTATTAATGGCATATAGAGCAACTATTAAAGATAGTACTGGTTTTTCTTCATTTAAAATGTTATTTGGCAGGAATATGCATGATATGCCTCTTGAACATAATCTCCGGATTCTCATTTAAAAATAAAAATTCCCTGTGTCCTGTTCAATACGTGGAATGAATCAAACACATCCTTACAGTAACTTATAATTTCGCCAATGCAAATCTACTCAGGGCTGCTTCCCGTCAAAAGAAAAATTACGATCGTAGTATAAAACCACGTTTTTTGACGAGAGTAGTTTTGTGTGGAGATGGTACCCCATAAAGCGGGATTGAAACTTGCAATGGGTTTGACTGGTCCTTATTTTGTAGAGAAAAAATTAAGCGACGTGTTGTATCGAGTTCCATTGCAACCAGATAGTTGGTTTTTAGTTGTACATGTAGACCATTAGAAACCCTATACTGGATGAAATGTACCTGAAAAATGGCTATATCAAAATACCGAATGTAAACTTAATTTTGATGATAGTGTAGATGAAAATCCGCCCGTGGTTTTTGAAAATTTTGGAGAAAATTTAAATTTGTCGGGAGACTCGCGCGGTTCTTCTGATTTTCCAGGTTCCCCAGAAGTAAGTATTACAACCCCTCCTCCTAGTATTTCTGAGTCCGTTACCCTCCCAGAAGAATACGCTGTGGTCGCTCCGTAAAACAATCAGTTCAATATTATCTATCATTATAATTTAGGTTAAAACAGGTTTAGTTTTCAATAAAAGTAAATTTAAATACAGACTGAACTATTAAATTGTAAATATGTAGATAATTTCATAATGATTGTCATTGAGATAGAATTATAATGTGTAACAGTTTGTGAAAGCATTGCCCCTTCCTATCCTTTTCATGATATGGCCACGTTTTAAGTTGTTCATATGGAATAAAAAAATGAAATAACTTGCATGATTACATAAAGATAGAAGTAATTTTTTGTTTCTTTTTAGTTCAGTAAAAAGCCATTGGATGCAGGAATAAATTTAGTACTGACATTTGATATACTTTTTGTTTTATAAATAACTAGTGCTAATAAAAGAGATGTGTTTTGTAGGAATGTTAGTTAAGGTTAAACTAATCCTTGTAAGCTTTATCAATTAAAGTGGATTTTTTTTCCTTTTCAATAAACTGATATTTTCAGGATTCGATACAATTACAGTATCTTCAAGTAGGGATATGTTTGTTAATATTTTCGAAATGGAGATGAAAATTACTGTAAAAGTTGATAATAGAAATAAGAAGATGTGGTATTAGTGCCAATGAGACAACTCTCCATCCAAGTCACAATGTGTAAAAAGTAAACAATTATAGGTCAAAGTACGGCCTTCAACACAGAGCTTTGGCTCACACCGAACAGCAAGCTATAAAGAGCCCCAAAATGACTAGTGTAAAACAATTCAAACAGGAAAACCAACGGTCTAATCTATATAAAAAACGAGAAACGAGAAACACTAAAGAACCACATCAACAAACGACAAACACTGAAACAGGTTCCTGACTTAGGACAGGTGCAAACAAATGCAGCGAGTTTAAATGTTTTAACAGGCGCAAACCTTCACCCTAACCTGAAATAGTAGTGTAACATTACAACATAGAAAGACACACTATAAAATATCAATTGAAATGGCTTAACTCAATCAAAAAGACATATTAACAAAAACAAATAAACATACGCTGAACGAATAAATTTGATCTATGACACAATGTCAAATAGACAACTTTAACCTTGGACAAAATGGCGTTAAATAAAATAACGTACAGAGGTAAATTTAAATATAATTATTTTGATGTTAGGAGTACGGAGATATTGTTTACAAACAAAAATAAATTTGTTGTTCATAGTACGAGAACAGCAGTGAAAATTTATCGCCATACTAAATACTTATCAAAGGTGGTACATATAAAAAAAAGTGAGACGAGATATAACACAAAATAAGTAAACATTGAATAACAAAAATGCATTACATAATTACAAATTGTGTAACAGGTTAAATTAACACGAAAGTACGATTTGAGTATACTCGCAGTTACTGAAAGCTAGTTAAAAGCCAAAAACAATTAAAAATAAAAAATCATGCATCAGAGACTCAAATCAACTAAAACACATCCCAGGGATTTAGTGTTTTAACCCCATTGACAGCCAAAGAAGACATGACTTGTGCAATGCCAAAATAAAAGTATCGACAGGCAGTAGGATAGTTTGGATTTAACCTTATAATAAATATGTATAATGTCATATAGATAAAGCAATCTCTATATATAGAAAATGAACGTGGATGTGTATTTATACATAAAAAAAAACATTCGAAAAGAATACAAATTTAGTTATGCTTTAATTTGTTGATGACAAAATCGATATTTGTGCCAATATAAACAATATTCAAAGATATTATTACAACATTAATGAGACAACCTTTATTAATAAGTTTGTTTAAAGGTTCGATGAGTTTACACGTATTATTACCGTAAAATTTAGGATGTGAAATACCGTTTTTAATAAGTTTTCTACAGGTACAGCCAAATGTTCTTATCAAATCTTTGTATCTATGAAAGAATTTCCTGACTTACCAGTGATGTATTAAATGAGGAGATTCGAGAGAGAAATGAGAAATAAACCCTATAGTGCGCAATATAGGTGTAGGAATTAGATGGATGTATTAAATAGGTTTTTCGAATTTTAGTAGGACTCCTAGTCTTCTTGAATAGGTTGCTAGAATTTAAATACAAAATCAAAACTTCCGAATATTAAGTAGGGATATTTGTTCTAATAATTTATCGGTGTATCAAGTTAGATGTACATATACGGGGATGTTATGCAAAGACAACATAATACTTAGGAGTTAAGTACCGGTTATTATATATATCCGTTTGGTAAAGGAAGATACATGTACTACACAAAATAAAAAGAGAGAGACAACATTTTAATCTGTTTTTCTGTCAATTTCCCTTTATAATGGCAGACTTACAAAAAGAGGTAGATGAGCGTGAGACGTTAGCATTGAATGATGATTTAAGATTACCATTTCCAGTAGAAGGCATGACTTGCAAGATCGATGGATGCTCTACTCATAAATATTTGTCGTATACATAACAACTACATAAAACATTGGAAAAAATTCCACACAAACAAAATCACCTTAACGTTTTGCGAAAAGTGTAAAAAAAAACCTTTAAAAGGAAAAATGATCTTCTTAGACATTTAAAGACAAACCACAAATTGTGTAAGGAAAGAGCAGCACTAGTGTTAGTTGATGCTAAGTCCAAAGTCACATCTAACAATAGTTGTATAAATCCAGGCAACACTTTACCTAAAAAGAAATAATTATTTCAGTTCACACACTTAAATCAGATAACTTATTCTTTACTTCATTTTTAATTTGGAAATGATTTTTTTTACAGAAGATTAGCTATTTCTAATGATAATTCTACATGTTCTATTACAACTTTTGATGTACCTGAAACTTTTGCTTTGTGACCTTCACAAGGCATGCCCTGTGAAGTAGAGGGGTGTAAAACCTCTCATCTCCATAAACATGATAAGTATGTAAAACACTGGAAGAAATTCCACCAGCAGTTTGTTGCTATCTATTGCTGTGTTATCTTTGGATGTTTGGTAAAGTCTCCTGAAAGGTCCAAAATGCTGAAACACCTAAGGAAAGTACACGCTTACACTGATGAGGACATACACAAGCTGTTGTTGGCTCATCACAAGGAGCATAACATGCACTAAAAGTCTCCTGGAACTGTATTATTCCGAAAATTCGTCAAAGTTAATGTGGCTGCGAGGGAAGCAGCAAGGAAAGAACGAGAACAATACGTAAAAGATCATCATGTAGAGATCCATGTCCCCCCTAATATCAGTTTGACAGTGTCCCGAGGACAACATATGCAATTTGACTTTAATAACTGTGCTGCCAAAGTAGTCACGAGATGGTGATAATATTTATGACATGGAACAGTAGAACTGAGGAAGGGAGTCAATTGTTATAATTGTTGGTGATTTTGTTATATAATTTATTTTGTGATTTATTTACATGATTTTGATACTTATGTCTTTTTTGTTAGAAAAAAATTATAAAATTATAATTTGTTCTGAATGGGGAGGAGTTTGACGGTTATAGATAAATTGGTTACTATAAAATGTTGAAATTATCTCCCCTTTATTTACCTGTTTCGGTAGAACGAATATGATTTGATTTACATGTCTGTTTACAAGATATTTTCGATTTTAATAGTATATCTTACTTTGTAACTTGTCAACTTCGTTCATAGAATATAAAAGTACTATTTGACAATAAATTTGTAAAGTTTATAGTAGAAATGTACTTTTAATTTGGTATATCTGTATTTCTAAGTGTGCAAATTACACCTTGTCGATAAAAGGTATATATACTTAAGACCAAGAGATTCGAATTAATTTCTGCGTACTTTATTAATAGATCTTGGATAGCCTTGTGTATACGAGGTTGCATTTCAAGTTTAGAGTTTATGGAGTGACTTGTAATAAACTTTCCATTTAACTTTTCCATGTAACTTTTGCCTTTTCGCCTTTAATAAAGTTCAGTCTCTAAAATGTAAAATAAAACATTTTGCTTTAGTTAATAAAATTGCTACCACAGTGTGTTCTTCTGAGTTCAATATGAAGGTCGTATTTCATTTACCTTGCCAGTACTACCCGTAGTTAATAGCCATAACCGGAAGCTTTTTACATTTGTCTAGATATTTGTTGATCAGTATTTTTGATAAACTTTTAATAAACTTTTACAATTGTTGAATTACTATTTTTTACTTGTTGAAATAATGATGTTTTGTTTTACACAAAGTATAAGAACTTTACAAAGTCTTTAGTCAAGTCCATTTTGATCATTATCCGACTTGACAGAATGTCAACATTCGCAATCGCCGCCATTTGCATCAGCAAGTTTATTGACGTCAGTAACCTCATGACCTTGAGATCAGCATCCAATCAGCATTACAAAATTTGCCCACATTCACCATAGGGGCACGAGACTTTGATGTGACAGATGTATAAAAACGAGTGCATAACAGTTCTCAGTGAGACTGCGGCCCGCTACCCGGGCGTTCACTCCTGATACCAATGAAATTACCAGGGCAAACCAAATACGCTGCAGTCGATGCAACCCGTAAAATACACGTACCTTTGATATTGTAAGCATCCCCGCTGGATAGATGGACCAAATCATGATTGACCTAGATGTTTTACAACGCTTACTACGATGTTGACAAACGATTAACGTACCAAACAGGGGGGTCCGGTATATTTAAATGTAATAACTAAAGTGCTCAGGTTGGTTTTGTGTGATTTAAACTTTGTAAGATATTAGATGTTTTGTTTATAATAAATTGTTAATCTTAAATAAATCTGGTTATATGTTGTACATCAAGTAAGTCAATGTTAATTAGTTTCTGAGCTACCATATTCAAGCCAGTACCTTAGCTGTTTTGCCTGCTACACTATCATTGCCTTGGCTGTTTTGACTGCAACGCTTCCATTGCCTTGACCATTTAGCCAGCTACGCTACCATTGCATTGACCATTTAGCCAGTTACGCTACCATTGCCTTGACCATTTAGCCAGCTACGTTACCATTGCCTTGACCATTTAGCCAGCTACGCTACCATTGCCTTGACCATTTAGACAGCTACGCTACCAGTAGTACTTAGTTTGTAACTTCATACCAGGGTTGACAGATGTAAGAAATTACCAATAAAAGAACATAGTCACTAGTGTGTAAAACTAAACCCCAATAAATACGTTTTACTTATGGGACACACCCACCCGTCCCGTAACAATCTTAAAGATTGATTTGATAAAAGCGTTAATTTAGATATCTGCTTTTGGAGACAGTTTTGTTAAAATACTGAAATCTGTTAACACTGTGTCTAAATTACCCCGGCAAAAATATTTTGGACTCAATAGTATTTAATATCCGGTACGGGGACGTACCATCAACAGGCAGAGAAAAGGATTTATGTTTATTTATTTTTTTTATTTTTATGATATTGAAGAATATTCATACACATATAACTATTTTCGATTGTGAGATGTAATATTTTCTACAACCGTTCTTGATTAATGGAGAAATAAGTAAAAAGGCACCTCAATATTTGTATTTCTGTGCGTGGACCCAGTTTTGCCAATGTTGTTTACTACATAAGGACCCGGTTTTGTCTTTGTATAGGACCCGGTTTTGTTTCGTTTCAAACCAAATTATGATAAGCAACGTTAACACGGATATGAACATTGTTCGTCGATGGAAATTTAATATTTGAGTCATATGTATGTTATTGTAAAACAAACATGTCGTGTTAAAATTTATTTTAAACGGGAACTTTTCGAAATAGGAAGTACACATTTTTCGAATGCTATACGTATACCTTATTGTACTTATCTTCGAACTAAGTTTAAATGGAATATAAATAATTTATAGCATGCACTTACATTAGTTCTTTTATAACATTATGATGGTTGTTTGTTTTAAAAATAAGAAGATGTGGTATGATTGTGTAACCAGATCAATTTATTAAAAGAGTAAAGCTAGTATGCTTTACTATACTATACGCTATGTTTACAATATATTTAGTATCATTTAAGGTAGCACTCCACAGTTAGAAAATAAAATTAAAATTGAACCACAAAATGTTTAATCATCTTCTATTACTGGCTTTCTAATACATTCAGCCAACTGTTTGTGTCATACATGTGCATATGTATGTAATCAGTATCTTCCATAGATTTAATTTTCAAAAGTAAAAATGGTGAAAAGTAATTCCTTTTTTGTGTATCCATGAAAACATTCTGCATTTATTTATCATAAAATATTGCGAAAAGGGGCATGAAAATGTCACATATTCCCCCCAAATTTTGTTTAAACTAGAATTTCTATGCATGTGAGTGATACCTTTTCTGAAACTGTTGACATTAATCTTCCAAATGATAAAATAAAAATTGGGTGTCTTTCGCCTCATTTTTCGTAAAATTTAATCACAAAGTTCGTGCGACAAAAAGTTAGAAAAAACAATACAATAATTGCCGGACCGATGTCTGGTATGGATATGAAAGTACGGACTGTCACACAGAAAACAGCCCATAATACATACATTACTTAATCTTGATGTTCCTATAAACCCACTATGAAGGTTATATTAATCTTCAGCTATCCAAAAATGAATTTTATGGCACACTAGCTATCATACTTGAAAAATCCACAGGGGTGAAAATGCGAAACTACACACCTAACTGTGGAGTGCTACCTAAGAGAAAATGACAGCAGATTTCAAAAATCTTGATATTGTCCATGCGACTTCTATATTTTAAAGAATTTTTGAACAATCGGCAAAGGGAAACAACCTGTTATAAAAGTGTGTAATAACATAATCAAATATGTAACAATGGCGTATGGGTTTTTCTCATTGTTAAAGGCCGTACGGTAACCTATAGTTGTTAATCTTTCATCATTTGGTCTCTGGTAGAGAATTGTCTCATTGGCAATCATACCACACTTCTGACAATATACTATTGAAACAAGGCACAACAAACAACTGTCAAACTGTGGGTGATCATAAAAATGTAGATGTTGTCAAACACATGCATTTTATTTTAAGATAATCGATTCATAACGTAATATGAATATATACAGCAACAAGAGTCAACACTGATAAAGAACGGTATCTGGCAGTTTTGTTTTATTATAAAAGAACATTTATACCACATCTTCTTACATCTACTTAATTAATTGTTGATGTTTAACGCTACTTGCATCACACGTGGCAATATCGCGGCAGTCGTTTTTATCGACCAAGAGTGCCCATATACCACCGACCGACCTAAAGCACGAAACTGTTGGCAATTCTAATCAGTTACGTGTGTAAGATCAATTAAAATCTGGGTCTATCGCATAGTGCAAAGCCAGCTTCGAACACAAAACATCAGTGTCGATAGGGTAGGGATTACTGAAGATGAACAGCGTAGGCATGGTAGACCTCTCGACCACCGAGGCCCTATTATAAAGGAAGTTGACATGGTAGACCACTCAACCACCGAGGCCTTATTATAAAGGGAGTAGACATTGTAGACCACTCGACCACCGAGGCCCTATTATAAAGGAAGTAGACATGGTAGACCACTCGACCACCGAGACCCTATTATAAAGATAATCGTTGTGCAAATCTTTCTGTATTTTGAGTCGTGTTCATTTACATCTTTTTACTGGCGGAACGCCCTTCAAGCAGTATTCTTGCATTGTTCAATATGTTTTCGAAAACCGATCATTATATGTATGACTTGTGGCTGATTTCGTTTGAATTTTAGAACAATAAATGAAAATTGTATCATATTGTTGCTTATTATGAAAATGCAAATAATTATTTAAGTTGATCATGGGATAAACCCTTTTTTATAACGTGTATCTGAAGTGACAATGAGTGTCTGAAGTGATAATTAGTGTCTGAAGTGGTAAGACAGTGCACATATGGAATGATAGACATGAAAAATAAATTTAACCTTATCGGCATAACGATCGTTACACTAAACGATGCTATTTTTATTCGTCTTTTCACTTGTCCATATTATTGACATATAAACTATCAAAGCAAGCTTAATTTTTCAAATAAAGTGGAGAAAACCCATAAAAACTAAACGAATCCACACACAAGAGAGAAGATTGATATACAATGCACGAAGGAAACACTAGCTAAGATACATTGAAGTTAGGATTTCATGAATATAGTAATTCTTCTTTCGACTTAAATGTAATAGAGCAATTGACAGAATACCGCATATATCAACCATAAGTCAAAGACGATTTGTTAGATAACATGGTAGAACCATGGATTGTTTCGTCGTAATTCGACGACTAGTTTAATAAAGTGCTTGCCGTAAGTTGCAGTCTGCCATATTTGCTTTTCTTTAATTTTTTGTGGTTATTTAATCCAAATCATTTTGCTTTTTTTTTCTTTTAAAATGCTTTACAAACGGTCTTATTCGGGCTTTTATAGCTTATTTTACGAAATAGATTCAACTGAATCTTTCTGTACGTTTCGAACTCTTGTAACAACTCTATGAGGGGTCCGTAGGTGGCCGGTTGCAAGGCAAAATTTCTGTCCCTATCGAATTTATCCTCATTTTCCAGTGGCAGTCAAAATTTCCCTGGCCTTCATCCTGGACGGCCTCTATTACAGTACCTACCTATTGTATTTATCATTAATTTGTTCTCGTCCTTAACATGCATGACATATTTGCCACTGGACATTAAGCAACCAACAATCAATCAATCAATGGTGAATGACATGAGTGACCTGTAATTGTTGACATCTTCGTCCTTTGTACTATAGATAGTTGACTTATTGGCAACAAAACCTGATCTTCTTATCTTTATTGTATGAGTGTAGTTCAATGAAGGGTACTTTTATCTGACAATGAAATGGTATATTTCTCAATATGCATGTGCTACCGGTTATTGTTTCTCGCTTGACGTTAAACAGTTATCGTTCATTTTTTAATGAGTCTGGATGTAGGTCCTTTTTTTTTTGCTTTCTGCATTTTTTTAACTTTTAGAACATGGTTCTCTATTTTTGAGTTTTTGCCATTCATTTCCTTTTTTATATTTTAGCCATCATTTATTTATTTGCCATTATCTGTATTCTTTTTATTTAGGTCATCGTTTGGAATCTGCAAACCCTGTCAAGAACTCTCCTTGAAGTAGCATTTAAAAATGGCCGGTGCTGGCAAATAAAGAATGCTTCATGATTCAGAAGACAACAACAAAGCAGAATATGTATCAGAAATTTTTTAATCATAACTACGCAACATTGTAATCATGTTGCATTTTGTAGTAGTTCATCTTTCATTAACTCATTGCTTTCTGTACCAATCCACCCATAGACAGCTATTGGATCCAGATGAATGATAAGAATACAAATCATGGCACTTTTGTTTCCCATATCCATGATTGATGCAACCGTATTCGTTTGCATTTCGATCATATTGTTCATAATAGTACTTTCTCCTACGCGGGCAGCTTAGTGAAACCTTGCGCTGTAACAATGGCTGTACAGGTCTAAATGTATCCACTATATTATTGTCCCCTTCTGTAAATACTTCTGGTTTACCCATTAATTTCCGGAATTCACTGATCTATAAAGGAATACAAATTAGAGTGTACATGTATTCCGCAGCCTTACCTGTTCTATCCCCATTTTTGTTGTATATAAAAGTGTTTTTGATGCGTTGTATTTTGTACATTTGCTGCTTGTTTTGTTTCGTCTTGATGTCGTTTTGTTTTGGGTCAATCGATGTTTAGTTGGTTAATCTCACTTGCTCCGGAAGGTTAAGTATAGTTTTAAACTTGATCCTAGAACACATTCATTATTTCCAAACTCACTACGGAATAAAAGGTGACAACGTATTAGATTTTAGCGAGAGAAATTTATATATTACTGAAAAATTATTACACCAGGGTTTTCGATATCATAAACTAGTCAAAACATTTACTAAATTTTATCATCGGTATAAGGACATCATTCGTAAATATAACTCAACATGCAGACATCTTATACGTTCGGGTATCTCACATCCAATCTTTTATGATAATATTCTTTACAAAGCACAAAAATGTCAGTATTCACCCCAAAAGCTAACAAAACCTTTAAACAGACTTATTAAGAAAGGATATAGTTACGATACTGTGGTCAGGTCATTTAAGATTGCATATTTTGGCTTTAATATGGATTCACTTATAGGGTCTTTGCATCGGAATTAATCATATTTATGCTAAAACCAGTTGTTGGCATGACACGGGTTATGTTCTTCTCATATATTTTATGACGGTATAATACTAAACCCCTAACAGAAGGGATTATGCCTGATATTTATATGATGAAGACATAATCTTTCAATCTGTTTAATTGAGGTCTGGAGCTGGCATGTCAGTAACTGCTAGTAGTCTGTTGTTATTTATGTATTATTGTCATTTTGTTTATTTTCTTTTGTTTCCTATTCTGACATCGGACTCGGACTTCTCTTAAATTGAGTTTTACTGTGCGTACTGTTGTACGTTTGTTTTTTCTACATTGGCTAGAGGTATAGGGGGAGGGTTGAGATCTCAAAAAACATGTTTAACCTCGCCGCATTTTTGCGCCTGTCCCAAATCAGGAGCTTCTGGCCTTTGTTAGTCTTGTATCATTTTTAATTTTAGTTTCTTGTGTATAATTTGGAGTTTAGTATGACGTCCATTATCACTGAACTAGTATACATATTTGTTTAGAGGCCAGCTGAAGGACGCCTCCGGGTGCGGGAGTTTCTCGCTGCATTGAAGACCCATTGGTGGCCTTCGGCTGTTGTCTGCTCTATGGTCGGGTTGTTGTCTCTTTGACACATTCCCCATTTCCATTCTCAATTTTACACTGTACTATGTGTTAAAGAGATAATTACCAAATGACAAAAATAACCTATAAAAGTATCTTATATCTCCTCGCTTGTACATATTCGAAGAAAAGGTGGTTGTATCCATAATATCTCTGTAACTGTTGTATTAATATTTTACAAATTTATGAATTTTCTTTAATTCAAAAGCAGTAAAATAGATAGAAGCTGGATAATGTGATCACATCTTTGGTTTTTTTTCCGTTTAAAAAATTAAAAATATCGATTTATGTTTACCTGGTCTTCTGACATACAAATGCTTTGTTCAAACACAGTCCATATAACTGTCTCTGTACATGGTGGTGTGGTTAAACTTCCACAATATCGGTACCAACAGCGAGTGGTTTCTGGGAACAGATCCATGACTGGAAAGTTGTCCAGGACTGCCTTGTCACCTGTAGAAAAGGTTTTTTAAATGAATATTCTGGCATGTTAAGTACTGAAAAAATAGACTTGCCCTAAACAGGACGAAAATGAATATTTACGAAACAAAACGTGAAAAAAGATATGTACAGTTGGTTAAAATAAATTTCCGCGGGCCTAAGTCGCCACCAAAAATATAAGCTAGACTCGTTAAAGAAGAAAGAACATTCCGTCAGAAAGAAAACATCTTCTTCCCCCTCCTTCGAAAAATGAAATGGTCGATTTCCATTTGTGATTTTTTCATGTCCGTGGTAAATCTTGGTAAATATGTGCTGGCTTGTGGACGATGTTTACAAATCATTTGGCCACCCAATAGTTTTTGTTACGACGACATGGTTTTGAACATCCTTAGTATCTTCTCCTTCCTCTTGTTTACAATTTTATAAAGGGTAAACGATCAATAAATATCCCATTAACCCTAATCTTTGGCCGTAGTTACAGATGAAAATTAATGTATTTCATATTCACTTACCAATATTCTTTACGTCTTTTAGCTTAGAAACTATATGTTCGTAATTTTGATTGTAACTTCCAGCCTGTAACGACAATAATTATTCTTGTTTATTACTTAGAAAAGTTTATTTCTGAGAAGAATATTGCGTTACTGTTGATAACAACCGACATAAATATATTTTATGTTTTTTCAGTCAGTTGAATGTATAAAACCACAGTCACATAAGTTGGAATAGGAATATAAACTCCAATTTTCCATTTCTGTACACATCGAAGTTCCCTTGACGTAATTCTGTTAGGGCATGAAGAGGACATTTTTTAAAACCTCATTTCTGTCGGTACATAGCCTGCCCTCTTTTTCAGTTGAATTCTTACTTCTGATGCAGGTTCATCCTCATTGCAGAATATAATTGATTAATTAATAGTTCGTCTTCTTTCCTTTGTATGATAGGCATACATGTGAGTTTTAATAAAAAAAAGATATGAAAACATTAATGAAAATGGCCTTACATAAATCAATACTCCAATCACTGCGGCAAAATGTTTTGGTCCATCTGTTGTTGGAAGAAACACAAAATGGGCCTAGAATAAATAAATAGATGCAGCTATAATTATACTGAATTCACATGCATTCCTAGTAAGACGACAACTTGATTTAGATAACTAAAATCCAAATGTAAATATAAATACGAAGATGTGGTATGAGTGCCAATGAGACAACTATCCATCAAAGTCACAATGTGTAAACAGTAAGCACTTTCCGAGTTTATATTTACACTTACATTTCATTTACGACTCTTTATTTACTCGGGTTATTAGCAGGGAGATGCGGGCTTTTATTCCCGCTTTTAAGACATCACTTTAATTGACTATTGGATAAAAAAAACAGCAATACAAATGTCCCTTAGCTGTAGTTTTGTGTCAATGTTGTCTAGTACTTTTAGGTCTAGAATCAATACACTTTATATATCTTTTGTTCCAATTAAGAAAATCTAAATTTTGCAAAATTCAACTTAATTATTTCCTGTATATTTTAGATTTATATACATTTTGCCGTTTCTCTTTACAAAAAACTAAACAGTAAAAGGTGGACAATTGTTTCTATTTATTTTATTCTTGTGCAGAAAAACACTTGCTGTTTTATACAAAACGTCACTTAAGTTGAACTAAATAATGAAAGTTTGGAAATAGAGTTTTAATGTGAATTGTGTAAATATTCTATACGGATGTAATTAAACACACAAGTAAAGAGCTTGGCGATTTTGTCTGGACTCCTATTTTGATGTCTGGAAACGTGTTCCAGCCTTTTGATCAAGGTATGTAAAGGATTAGAACAATATTACGTTATTTGAAATCTGAGAGATGAATATTTGACTATAATAACTCGATAATTCAATATGTTGTCGTCTAGGTATCTCCTGAATCAATTACAGAATAATTCTTTTTTTAAACAATTAGTCAATTAGACAAAACATCATTGCACTACTGTTGTATTACACTTTACTCAGATAACAGCGCTAGTCTTGATTACCTTGTAATGAATTACTGAACTTCCTCAGAACAAAAGTTATAACAAAAAATAAAATATTAATTTTACAATGTCTTACATCATCTCATTCATAAATATTGATCAATTATGTTTCACAACTTCACAGATCAAGATCAGTCGTTCTACTGACCTGATTTGAATGTTTTCTTGTATCGATTGTTTCAATCATTGGTATCTTAACTTAATAAAATCTTGAAAAGGTTAATAACACCGTTAAACAAGCACATGTTTTTTGGTCAAATTTTCATTCAATAGAACATTTAGGATTAACTTAATGTTTTTCAATTTCGTCATAGTAAGTATTGTATTGTTACATATATTATTTCTAGTCTAAACAATTTTCAGTAAACATGTGATTTAATTTGTACACAATATAAAGTTATGCAATAAATGAAGACGATTAATATTTGACCATACATATCTTTTTAACAAGCAATAACGTTTTGTTTTGTCAAGCGTTTACAATTAGATTTATTTCTTTGGAAGAAATGTGAATGATTTGCAGGCAAAGTTGATCGTAGATGAATTTAGCTATTTTTTAGGTCCTTTTTGGTTAGTAAGCTCTTCAACTGTTTCGGTTCTTATCTTTGTTATGAAATAATCTGCTTTAAACGTTCCTGTTGAAGGTAAATCCAGAAAAGAGCTTCGAACGCATGAAATTTAAAACGTGTTGTTTTCATTTTTAACAGCACTGGGTCGATACCTCTGCTGGTGAACAATCAGGGTATCATCAACTCAATCGTCAGTACTTCAGTACAGACATGATTTATAACAAACCTTTTTTAAAAATGCGCATTTATAAACTTTGAAATTATAAAGAAACTAAGGTTTCAACTCTTTCAGGCAAAGTTGACCTCAGATGGATTTGGCTATTTTCAAGGTCCGTTTTGGTCATCTAGATCTTCGACTGTTTCGTTTTTTATCTTGGCTTTCAAATTTTCGGCTTTGAATGTTCCTGATGAAGGTAAATCCAGAAAAACACCTCGAACGCATGAAATTTATAACGTGTTGTTTTTATTTTTTATTATTCATTTATAATTGTAAATATTAAAGGAGTTCTTTTTGCATTGTAATCGATTAAATTACGATTACTTGTAAGCGGAAATTAAACGAGTACTGATTACATATGACTACATTGCAAAATGTAATCGATTACATCTGATTACGATCACCCAATGCCTGGTCCGTTAGACTTGATACATGTATGTTGATTTCTCCAAATTATTTGTTGTCTGATTATTATAAAATTATCAGTGTTTTCGGTTTTATCAATTTGACTGCCCCTGTATTTAACCAATGTTTTAGGTATTCTTTTCTCCTACTTCTATCCACTTTATTCTTAAGTTATATGTGCACCTTTTGTTTTAAAATTATATAAGTTTTCAATTGTATTTTCTTACTGTTTAATTTCATTTATTTCTGTTTTGCTTATTTTATTATTTTCTGTCTTACTTTACTGATTGCAGTGTTTGTTTTAAATCATTTATCTATTTTTTTTCCTTTTTACCACAATTTTACAATATACATTTAAGATTGTAGTTTCCCTTTCGTCAATTTTGAATCAATCCCATATTTGGGATAGATTTTCAGCATGTATTCAATAAAATAGGAATGAGACGTACCTCAATGAAATCAAAACCTACCTCTTGAAATGTGGCCAATTTTGTATACGTACTTCCATTGCAAACTGGTGTCCATTTATTGTATGCTCTGAACCTCTTTGACTATTACCTCCCCAATGGAAATGGAACCCTACAAGTTTATGCGGTCCCTGAAGACCTCCACCTTTAATTATTGGCTGAGTATTAGGAAATTCTACTTTAACTGTAAAAAGCAAACAAATAATATAAAATTAAATAACATGTAAATGATAAAAACATTATATAAGAATTAAAAAAGAAATGTTATCATACACAACTATTAACCTAGCTATAGTTCGAAAAATACAAATTTGAATAATAAAGACAGATTAACTAATCGTTTGTATTGATAAGTATGATTATGATTACCTTTAGGTAAAAGTCTGAACATATCAAAAAAACATGTATCACGGTTTATTTGAGAAAATAAATTGATAGTAAAAACAAGGTATACATATCAGAGGGTCTGGTGAGAGTTTAAAGAATAGAAACATAAGAATAAAGACAATGAACCACATTTAAATAAATTAAATAAAATAGTTAAATAAAATAAAGTATAATGAAATGCTAAATTATGAATTGATAATAACGAACAAACAAAAATGTTTAATAGAGGAAAGAGGCCTTAAAATTAAGATTAAATAAATGAGGACCCCACAACCAAACCATTATACCTCCAAGACCAGTATTTTTCAGCTCCATTTTTATTCCTGCTGTTTTCAAAAGTCCTGAGAAATGAAACGGCCTAATCTGGTTGTGTTTGACCACATCGTTTGTTTCAATATTGACAGGAGACTGCATTTTACCAGCACACATTTCAGAATTTACTAAGCAAGACCAAAATGGTGGCGCTAAAATAAAAGAATGACTATAGAGCCCTTTTTGGAAGGAAATGACACTTATCATTTTAGTAAAACTGAAATGATAACAATAATAACTGTATCAATATAATGAAAACTAGTTATAAAATTAAAGTGCTTTAAATTTTTAATACCTTTATTCTAGTTTACAAGCAAGGTGAAATAGTTGGGAATACGACCTTAGCGCCTCGTTCTTATAATTATCTACATTCATGATAGTTCATCAAGAGTGGAGTATTTTAACACAAAATCAAATAGTAAAATAGATTTCCGATGATCTGTTAACATGTACTTGGCTCCAAAGACTTCTTTTGTACACACTATTTAACTGATCAATGTAAATTTATGCAAGATTGTTTCTCTAGAATACATTTGTTAATTTTCTTCAGCCATATTTACATATAATGAATGCATGTATTTATGAGATTAATTGCATAAACACTTTAGAATGGTTTATAAATATTGTTTCCTTTATATGTTCTTTTGCTTGAAATGTTATTATTAATAAGCATAATATTCCTAGTATCACACGTTGTGTTGTTATGACATAACCTATATGCCCATATGCTTTTCGTAGTTGTTTTCCGAAAAAAAAGAGAAGGATATATTAAGAACATTTTCAAAATGCTTTGATCAGTGCGAAAATGAAGTGGATTGGACAAAGACTGGGGAATTTACATTGGAGCGTTATGGGTATATATATTAAATGTCTAATTACATCTCTACTGTTTTTCAAAAGAAACTAATAATGGCATACGGCTTTTAAATATTTTGAATGCATATTTATCTAAATTTTATCATCATTAATTATTGTGAATTATTTTGTTGTATTTAAGATGATGTACTTACGAATACCGCCTTGATAATATCCCCAGCTAGGACCTAAAATAAAAGAAGAGAGGTTATTTCTTTTCTGATTTTCTTTTACCATCAATATTGATGGTTGAAAAATTAGTGAAGTAAATATAAGAAATTTAACTAATGATTTCAAGAGAATTTTTTTTTATCTAACTATTCATTAAATTTTCTCTACTGATATATAATGTAGCAGCAGATGATTCTGGACGAACGTTTTCAGCCTTAAAACTACTACTATACAGTGATTATCTTAGAAACTAAATATGGAAATTTGGAATCTTAATTCAATTACCCCACTGAAAGGTTTAATCTAATTTAGCAGCTTACCTTCAATTGCTTCAGACAGTTGAATCGCTTGCACTCCTTCCATCGCCTCAGTCGCTTGCAAAAGAATTGTTTCAAGACAGAAAAAGAGTAACATAACTCTCGATTTCATTTCCACTTTTAACATTTCAAGATATCAATTTTGGAAAACTTTACTCGAAGTGAAAAAGTGTAGGGTCCACGTATATATATATATATCAAGTCAAACCATGTAACACGTTGGATGTCATAATTCCTTATTAAAAGATGGTGAAAAAGATCTGTTTTTGTAACCAATCAAATAGAATAATGTGGCAGTTCAACTTTCAGCTACAACGTATGTTACATCGTGATCATTGGAGAGGAACAGTTAAGATTGTCCTTTAATGTGTACACTTGATAAGAATTAAATCATTGTCTTATGTTTTTATATGCATGCCATATATAATGGATGCAAGTGAAATATACAAAGTATAATAACAGGTGATTTTCTTTTTTTAATTTTCCAAGCAAAGGTTTGTAGTACGCTATTTTCACGTCTTCGTTTTTAAATTTTGATTGCAGTGCATGACATGATCACTTCTTGTTTCATAGGAGGTCTTATACCCTCTTTCTTTGTCAAGCCTATGACAAAAGTTACAGAAGCGAGAGTGCACACGCTGAAATGTCTCGCCTTCTTTACTGACCATTGATTTTATGTTAATAGACCTAAATATAAAGTTTTACTACGAGTAACACATAAACTTAACATGATCCATGAAAATGAGGTCAAGGTTAGATAAACCAAACAGGAAATACATGTACACCTTACAATCAGTCCATACACCAAATATAGTTGACTTACTGCTTATAGTTTCTAAGAATCAAACTTAACCGGCAAAACTTAACATTGACCAATGAACCATCATCATGTTAAGTTTATGTGATACTTTTAGTAAAGCTTCATATCTAGGACTATCAACATAAAATAAATGGCCAGTAAAGAAGGCGAGACATTTCAGCATGTGCACTCTTGTTTTTATGTGTGGAGTAAAATTCATACTTAACTGTATATGCTTTGTCATTTTCCTTTTTTATTTTTAAATTGATGGATAACTGGTTTGTCTTTTCCCTCGACATATAGTTTGTATTAGATTCTTAATATCTTTGTTTTTTTTCTCGTGCACAAGTTTGATTTTATTATGAAATTATTTCTAATTAAAGAATGTATTATTTGATTTTGATTTAATATAGTTATGGGCCCAAGAAAATGTTGTCTGGCATACAAAATAATAATCCTGGTATCTTTGGTGATATATTCCATATTATTATACTTCATGTAAAAATGCCAGATTTTGATTGGTTAATACGAGGGAAACAATTTACTCTATCCCATGGCAAATACTCTATTACTCTTCACGGAGACGCTTGCTGAAGTGTGCGCTTTAATAAATACGGATGATTGTTATGTACAAGACGATATAGTTTATTACTTTGAATTTGAAATTTAATAGACAGTAATAACAGAACATTCAGTATAACAAATTAAATAACACATATCTGAGAGGGTGATAGAGCAGATTGTTACCCCTCGAAAAGACATTGTCAACCTTGGCTTCGCCTTAGTTGACAATGTTTTCTCGGGGTAACAATCTGCTCTATCACCCACTCAGCTATGTGTTATTTATATAATGTATTATCAAATTCTAAAAGTCCTTTTCTGAAAGCTTTATACATTTATATGTCAGTGAGTAACCTAATTATTATTCTGAATCCATTCAAGTTAATCAATTCCATGAAAAAAAAATTATTTTCAGAAAACGACCGTATCAATGATATTTCAAGATGAGTTGAATAGGGGCCAATGACTGCAACCTCATCGTCAGTAAATCAAATATTAAATTACTTATTTTTCTTTTTTACTAACACTATTCTTTCTTTTCTCCACGATTACACACAGACATTTGATTTCGAAGGAACTAAATAATTTCCCACTAGAATAACTGCTGTTTGTTTATATATGAATGCATCAAACTGTAACATTATGTTGTCGATCTTACATTTCGTATTTTGGTCATGGCTACTATGGGATTAATGATCGACAAAATATAAATCTACAATGATTCTTCTTAAAGTACCAGTGCTATATAGGCTGCGCGACTGGAAGACATCGTAATAAAAATGAGAACGAGAACCTAAACCCTCTGTTCTTTTTATTAAAATATTTTTATATTAACAAACATTTAAATATTTTCTTGTCGTTTTGAATTAAAAAAAAAAGCAAGGAAATTAGTCACTATTTGATCCCTGGTTCGAAAGGGAAGCATAACATCAGAAGTCAGCCCTTTGCAATGACTTTATTTATAACACTTCCGTCAATTCAGGGTTGAAAATGAAGATATTATTAAGAAACTAAGGCACCAAATCCTTGAGTTGACCTTAGCTTGTATTTGCTATTCATTTATATCACTTTGATTATAATGCTCCTCAAGTATTAATTCTTTATATATATTTGGTTTTAAAATGTTTTGATAGTTAAAGGTTAATCCAGAAAAGATTTATGGACGCAAAAAATTTGCTGTTTCATATTTTACAGTGCCTCTGTTCGAATCAGCTACGGCTTTTTTTTATTCGTGCCGTATAATTCACACTTCTCTGTATATGTTTTTTTTCCTTTTTTTTATGATAAAATTGACGTATAACTGATATTTATTTTCTTCGACATATAAATTTTGATTGCTCCTTGGTATCTTCATATATTTTGTATCTTTCATCTAACATGGAACATGACATATATATGTATTTCATTCAGATACTTCTTCTGCAATCAATACACATACTGTGATGACACAAGAATGTCATATCAAGCTTTTTAATATCCTTTCTTGCAAAATAATCAACAACAAAAAATCCCTGTCAAATATAGCTGAACACATCTTTTGTAAAATCAAATACTTCTTCTTCAATCTGTTATCAAACCTCGTAAATTCTTGTTGTATATTACAGTATGTTCCCAGCAATATGTAGGTTAAAAACCAGATGAAGAATTTAAAATCTTTATTATAAATGTATATATATAAATTTTTATATAAAGAAGGTGAATATAGTACATTACCTTTTGCAAAACCACTAATTCGTTTTAGTTCAAAATTACTATATATACATACTGGACATTGATTTATTAGTGCAAGAAGTGTTTGTTGTAACTATGTCAATACCGAAGTACTGACTACTGAATATTATAAAATATACTAAACATTTGTTCGAGTTAAATGTAGGTTAATTCAATGGATCACTTTTTGTAACATTTATAATTTGTTTTACATCATAATATTATATATACATACTAGATCACCTTTTGTTAAATCAATAGTTCGTTTCACGTCAAAATCAGTATACATACATACTTGTAAACCTTTCTTAAATTGTCCGTTGATAAATTTTAAAATTATAAAGACCCTTATGTTTCAACTACCTAAGGCAAAGTTGATCTTAGATGGATTTGGCTATTTTTAGGTCCTTTTTCGTCCTATAGCTCTGTAACTGTTTTGTTTCTTCTGCAATGTTGGCTTTCAAATATTCGGCTTTGAACGTTCCTGATGAAGGTAAATCCAGAAAAGCGCTTCGGACGCACGAACGTTATAACGTGTTGTTTTCATTTTTTGTAATTGTTCAATCAGTGAAGGAAGTAATAATTTGAAAAATAAATATTACTACAAATAGTGGTCAAGTAAACACAATGAACTCTCAAACACTTTCCCTTTTTTGTGTTTGTTTATTGGTATTTATTTTGTGTTTCCCTTACTGTTCATATTCATTTTGTGGATACTGTAAGGATTTATAGTATGATTAAAACCCTTTCTAAAAGCGACCAACATATCTATCACTGTAACAAATAACAAACGGGCATTGCAGAATTCTTCACATTGCTGAACCTAGAAAATGTAGGATACTTTACATCATTTATTAACTTGATGCATCACTCTTCAGCCTAATAATAATATGTAATTTTAAGAAGGACTATAGTTTAGATTTGATATCGTCATGAGCGCAAAGAAGTGTCATCTAATAAGATTTCATAATATAATATCAAATTCTACATGCTGTCTCTGATAGCTTAATCCATTTATATGAGTACCCGAACTATAAATTTACAATTTTTACTCCATTTAAGTGCATCTATTCCATTGTAAAAAATAAACATTCATCGTAGAAGAAGGATAAGATTGAGAAGAAGAAGATTATTAGGAATTGAAAGCGGACATATTTTCTTTAGTGCTCATTAAACTTTTCTCTACCCGCCTTATAATAATCTGTCACAGACAAAAGTTATTTTAGGATGTAAAATGTTGCAACAGCTTTTCATGTTTACAATGCGTAAGAATTTAAGTAATCGGTGCGTGTCTATTGATTCAACACATTTTGAAATCAACAGGATATTTTATGGAGACAAGTTCATATTTTTCTTATTTCAATTGCAGATGTTACATATCAGTAATTTTAAAAATTAATGTCAAGAAATATATTAAAAGTATGAAGAAAAAAAAATATGTCATGTTTTATAATCGTCATCTGTTATTAACTGTTTATTGAAAGTTTCAAACTTTATGTATTAGAGAATTTATAAGAAGTAGTGGATTCGAATTTGTAAACGATAATCAATGAGCGACGTTAGTCGCAAGTTGATTTCGTATTAGAAAATTTATAAGAAGTATGGGATTCGTGAACGATTATCAACGCGCGACGTTTGTCGGAAGTTGATTATCGTTTCCGAATCCACTACTTATAAATTCTCTAGCTTAACCCATTTCCGGTAAAACTTTTCTGTCTGTTTTAAGTATTGACAATTAATCAACGGAATTTCAATAGATAATTTCATAATTTGTCTTTGTTCAACAGTTGGAAATGATTATATCCACACTGTTCACATCTATATTTAGGCATTCGACAAGTTAACAAAAGTTTAAAGTAACTTAACATTTTAAACATCTGTAACAGGTTGATTCTGCAATTGTTCAGAGAGTAGATTTTTACAGAACGATTCGCATGTGACTTTTTCAACCAATCAGAATTCGAGTTATCGAATCTGGACAGTGCACGCGGAATATAAACTTGAATGTGGTTCATTCAAAGGTCCCAAGGGTATCCAAAAATAAAAGCAATGGGACGAAGACAAGTTTTTTAGATCTCTTTCGTCGTAATGACATCTTACAGTAGAATCCAGTACAAAATATTATGATAGTAGATAGTTACTAATGCCATGAATATTTGAAAGATGTGACGTTTGTTATAGTTTTCAGTAGTGCCCCGTAGGCTGTTTTTTCTTAAGGTCGGATCGTAATCGTGGTAATTAGAGTAGAGCAAACACTCTTTTAAATTGTAGGCTTAGCGCAGTTTCCCCTTACAAGATGTGGAACAAGGATTTTAAAAAAAGGGGTTGGGGGAGGGGGCAAACTAGGCATCGTGTGGAATGGGACATTTAAAAGGGCTGCATTAACCATATAATAGATGTAGCTCCATGAGAGAGGCACCCCCTAAATCCATCTCTGCTTGCCAAATAGATAAATAACGGTCCTCCATTAGCTGCGTGGGTGAAGTACTTCCTTTAACTTAGTTGGTGGAGGGGAGGCTTACTGTTCTATTTTTATGATCTGTCCAAGGAGATTTTTTATTTTCTATCTAGGACGCGGTAAAAAAAAAGTTCTAGATCATAGGCTTGGATTATAGTACATGTATATTGAGTATACTATTCCCACGTTGTAGGGGATACGCGTACCCCCATGCTGTAGTAGATACATGTACCAAATAAAATGCTTCGTTGAGCAGAGCCTAATAAGACCGCAGTGGTCGAACCCTGAACAGTTGGGGCAAATTTGGACACAATATTCGAGCTTGATACTATCTGAATTTGGATTGTGATCAAATTTTTGACATAATATAGGTTTCTGACATAAAATAAATGTGGTCAAAGATCTTAAAAATCTAATGCGCAATACTGTGCAATTGAAGATCTCTTCTTGAAACTTTTCAAAAATTTGAAATTTTGAAAAAAAAAATATGAACCCTTTAAAAAAAAAATTAGAAACCCCCCTTCCCCCTAAACCTTTTGAATCCCCCTTTTAGCTTTAACCATCAAACTCAATTGCAGTCTTTCCTTTGAAGTATGGAACCTTATAGTACAATTTTAGAGAGATCAATACACTTAATCACAAGTTCCTGTCTGGAAACTAGAAAAATGCTTTTTTTTCCATAAAATCTCATTTAAATACATCATAAAAGTATTAAAATAGAAAATGACATCATAGTCATGGCTAAAATTAAAAAACCTTCATCAGCTACATTTAATAGTAATAACTAAAAATAAAATTCCTTCAGCAGCATTTAAAAGTAACTTCTAAAAATAAATTAACAGCTAGGACTTTGCAACCAAAGTCACCAATTTAAATAAATCATAAAAGCATTAAAATAGAAAATGACATCATAATCATGCCTAAAATTAAACACGTTCATCGGCAGCATTAAATAGTAATATCTAAAAATAAAATTCCTTCACATACATAATCATGGCTAAAATTAAATAATTTTTAAAATAGAAAATGACATCATAATCATGCCTAAATTAAAAAAACCTCCAGGGCTAAAAATAAACAAAAAACCTTCATCAGCAACATTTTATAATGGCAAATTTACAATGCAGTTTATTATACTAAAGTTATTGACAAATTTCCAATAAACATAATTTAAAACTAGTGTAGCTGAGATATACAAATGAGTTTGAATTACAACCAAAATAAATTTGCAACCATAAACATGATAAAAGCCCATTTAAATACATCATAAAAGTATTAAAAAATTTAAATACATCATAAGGCTATTAAAATAGAAAATGACGTCATAGTCATGGCTAGAAATAAACATTCATCAGCAACATTTAATATTTGCAAATTTCCAATGAAGTTTATCATACTTAAGTTATTGGCAAATTTCCAATGGGATTTATTAACAATAAAGTTTTTGGCAAATTTCCAATATACATAATTTAAAAGCAGTGTAGGTGAGATATTCAAATGAGTTTGAATTACCAACCTTACACTGCTTTTAAATTATGTTTTGTACTTTAGTAATTGTCCATTAACCTGGAAACCCTTGTTTTTCCCCCTTTTTTTGCCCCTTATTCCTTAACGGTTTGAGCCATAACCCACCAAAGCAAAATCTTACCATCCCTTTGTGGTATGGAAACTTGTGGTATAATTTTAGAGAGATCCATACACCATTCCGCAAGTTATTGTCTGAAAACTAGAAAAATGCTTATTTGGGCCCTTGTTTGGCCCCACATTACTGTTGGGACCAAAACTCTCAGCATATCAAAGAACCCCCATAATTCAGTTTTTAATGAAATCAAACAAAGTTTAATTTTAGACCCTTCGGACCTCAATTTGGATAAATTTAAAAACAAGGCCCAAAATCCAATAATCTAAATACACGGTTAGATTCAGCATATCAAAGAACCCCATATATTCAATTTTTGTTGAAATCTAAATGAGTGTAATTTTGGACCCCGATTTGGACCAACTTGAAAACTGGGCCCATAATCAAAAATCTAAATACATGTTTAGATTCAGCATATCAAAGAACCCCGACAATTCAATTTTTGTTAAAATCAAAATAAGTTTAATTTTGGACCCTTTGGACCTTAATGTAGACCAATTTGAAAACGGGACCAAAAATTAAGAATCTGAATACACGGTTAGATTCAGCATATCAAAGAACCCCAATATTTTAATTTTTGATGAAATCAAACCATATCATTATTATTTGCTTTTATATATAAACCAGAAATAACCAACTTAAAATGGAAAATTTTAAAGAAAAAAAAAGGAAAAACAAAAAATTCGTAAGAGTTCCGCGGAACCCAGTGTCTCTGGGTTTTTTTTTTTTTTTTTGCTGTTAATCGCAGGCTCATCAAGCATGAGGATAAAAATTAATAAAAATATTCCTCTCTATACTATCTTTTGATTGTAAGTAGCTTCTGTCCAAGTTTGGTAAAAATCCAGGATAATTTATGAATATAATAAATGTTTTAAAAACTTAAACTGCAGACTGTATGTAATGTAAACTGGAAGAAAAATTAAGTCCATTTATAAGTAAAATATGGAAAAAATGGAACAAAATTTTAACAAAATTTACTTCTGGATACTATCTTATGATCATAAACAAGCTTCTGTCCAAGTTTAGTACAAATCCAGGATAGTTTAAGAAAGTAATTAAAATTTCAAAAACTTTAACCACAGAGTGAATGTAATGTTTTCTGGCAGAAAAACTAAGTCCATTTATAAGTAAAATACGGAAAAAATGGAATTGTTTTTTACAAAATTTACATTTCGATATTATCTTATGATCATAAACAAGCTTCTGTCCAAGTTTGGTAGAAATCCAGGATAGTTTAAGAAAGTTATTAAAATTTCAAAAACTTTCACCATAGAGTGAATATTTGTGGACGCCGCCGCCGCCGACGACGATGACGACGACGCCGACGGAATGTAGGATCGCTATGTCTCGCTTTTTCGACAAAAGTCGAAGGCTCGACAAACTAGAGGCTCTAAAGAGCCTGGGTCGCTCACCTTGGTCTATGTGCATATTAAACAAAGGACACAGATGGATTCATGACAAAATTGTGTTTTGGTGATGGTGATGTGTTTGTAGATCTTACTTTCCTGAACATTCTTGCTGCTTACAATTATCTCTATCTATAATGAACTTGGCCTAGTAGTTACAGTGGAAAATATTTTGTAAAAGTTTACCAAAATTTACAAAATTTATGAAAATTGTAAAAAATTGACTATAAAGGGCAATAACTCCTTAAGGGGTCAATTGACCATTTTGGTCAAGTTGACTTATTTGTAGATCTTACTTTGCTGAACATTATTGCTGTTTACAGTTTATCTCTATCTATAATAATATTCAAGATAATAACCAAAAACGGCAAAATTTTCTTAAAATTACCAATTCAAGGGCAGCAACACAACAACGGGTTGTCCGATTCATCTGAAAATTTCAGGGCAGATAGATCTTGACCTCATAAACAATTTTATTCCGTCAAATTTGCTCTAAATGCTTTGGTTTTAGAGATATAAGCCAAAATCTACATTTTACCCCTCTGTTCTATTTTTAGCCATGGCGGCCATCTTGGTTGGTTGGCCGGGTCACCGGACACATTTTTTAACTAAATACCCCAATGATGATTGCGGCCAAGAATGGTTTAATTTAGCCAAGTGGTTTCAGAGGAGAAGATTTTTGTAAAAGTTAACGACGACGACGTACGACGGACGCCAAGTGATGAGAAAAGATCACTTGGCCCTTTGGGCCAGATCAGCTAAAAAGGAAAAAAAAATTCCCCCCAAAATTTTTAGAACCCCCTTATGATTCTTCACCTCCAAACTCAATTCAAGCCTTCCCTTTGTGGTATGGTACCTTGCAGTACAATTTCAGAGAGATCCATACACTTGAACACAAGTTATTGTCTGGAAACTAGAAAAATGCTTGTTTCTTGGCCCCTTTTTGGCCCCAAATTCCTAAACATTTAGGACAATTACCCCCAAACTCAAACCCAGCTTTCCCTTTGTGATATAGAACCTTGTAGTACAATTTCATAAAGATCCATACACTTACACACAAGTTATTGTCCTGAAACAAGAAAAATGCTTGTTTTCTTCCCCTTTTTGGTCCCTAATTCCTAAAACTTTTGAGGCAATTACCCCCAAAATTAATCACAGCCTTCCCTTTGTGGTATGGTACCTTGCAGTACAATTTCAGAGAGATCCATACACTTGAACACAAGTTATTGTCTGGAAACTAGAAACATGCTTATTTTTGGCCCCTTAATCCTAAACGTTTTGGGCAATTACCCCCTAACTCAATTCCAGCTTTACCTTTGTGATATGGAATCTTGTAGTACAATTCCAGAAAGATCCATACACTTACACACAACTTATTGTCATGAAACTAGAAAAACGCTTGTTTTTAACCCCTTTTTGGCCCATAATTCCTAAAATTTTGAGGCAATTACCCCAAAATCAATCCCAGCAATCCCTTTGTGATATGGAACCTTGTGGTACAATTTCAGAGAGATCCATACACTTACACAAGTTATTGTCTGGAAGTTACGAAAATGCTTATTTTTGGCCCCTTTTTGGCCCCTAATTCCTTAACTGTTAATACCATAACCCCCAAAATTGATCCCAACCTTTCTTTTGTAGTATTGAACCTTATGGTAAAATTTCATAGAGATCCATTCACTAAAACTAGAGTTATTGTGCGAAAACCAATGCATCTTCAGACGACGACGCCGACGACGACGACAACGACGCCAACGTCATACCAATATACGACCGCAAAAATCCTTTACTGCTCTTTAGCTTGACGCTTTCCTTCATAGGTAGACATCCAAGCAAAAATAGAACTAAATTTTATTATTTTTTCTTGTATGTTCCTTTTAATAAGCTTTTGACGTCACCTAGATAAACAAAGTGGGAGGGTAAGGATCTATAATTTTAAGTTAACAAGAGTGCACTCGCTGAAATGTTCTGCCTGCTTTACGTATGACTGAATTTATGTTGAAAGTCTGTGAAATGAAGGTTTTACTACATATGTATCATCATCAACTTAACATTATCAATGATCAATGAAAGTGGGGTCAAGGTCAGATGAACCATGTCAGATAGGCATTTTCACCTTACAACCATTCCATCATGTTCCATACACCAAATATAGTGGTCCTATTGCATAAAGTACCTGAACAAACAGACCAAACCAAAAGTTAACATTGACCAATAAACCATGAAAATGAGGTCACGTTTATATGAACCCTGTCAGATAAGCATGTACATCATGTACATGTACAATATATACCTATCATTTTATACATCAAATTTATTTGACCTATCGCTAATAATATCTAATAAACTGAAAAAAAAAGCCATGAAAAATAAGCATTGACCAATGAACCATGAAAATGAGGTCTAGGTCATATAAAACTTGACAGACAGAAATGAACACCTTATTATCATTCCATAAGCAAAACATAGAAGCCCTATTGCTTAAAGTATTTGAAAAATAGACCAAACGATAAAAAAATGATTGTTGTCCAATGAACTATGATAATGAGGTTAATGTCATCAGAAATCTGCCAGTCGGATATGTACACCTTACAATCATTCTGTACAACAGATACAGAGGTCCTATTGCTATAGCATCTGAGAAATAGACAAAACCATAAAAACTAAACATGGTATATTGAACCACAAAAAAAGAGGTCAAGGTCAGATGAAAACTATCAGTCGGACATATGTATAATCACCTTACAATCATTCTATACATCAAATAGTGTTGCCCTTTTACGTATAGTTTCCGCGATACTGACTTGACCACGTAAACTGAACTATAGTCACTGATCCATTAAAGCAGGCCGAGGTCAGGTGAACACCGTATGACAGGCATACAGACCTTGGAAGGAGGCCATATACCAAATATAGTTATCCTTTAGCTATTCCTCATAATATGTAAGTATTTCAGTTGAGAAAAAAAGCATATTGTTTTTTCAAGCAGTCACTGAACCATAGAAATGAGGTCAAGGACAATGAACATATGACAGACAGAAACTTAGTAACATAAATGGTATACACTGCTGCTTCATCATGCTGATTGTAATCCCTATGTTTCGCATTCTGCGACGAAAGATATTTAAGATATTTCTGCTCAATTTAAACTTTTATAGACATAGGACATTTAAGAGCTTGACATATTGTATAGCCAATTGTCGACCTTGTGTTGAAGACCTAAATATATACAGGTTTCATTCTAGATATCATTTAATTATTTTTTTCTATTTGGTTGCTGTCTTATTGTCATGTGTATGACGTCATGGTGTACATGTATAATATGTTTTTTGTTCTGCTACGTGAAATTAGGTTGATGTCACATGCACACAGGAATTTGTCTGAAAAAAGTACCTAGTATATATGTTATATCAAGAAATTTATTTTGCATGCACACGTATAAAAATCCAGCGCAATCATAGGTTTGAACGTTGTTTTCAATTTAGACTTGTTTATATTTTTTCGTTTGGGCTTGTATTATATCTGCCTTCGGGTTTATATGATTCGTTCATCCTATTTTGACTCTTTCAAAATTCAAGAGTCTATCCTAAATTGAGGTATATTATATGGCCTTCCAAATACCGTTTCGATTCCTAACAATACTGAAGAGACATTAATTGTCGAAATCCGGATATGGTGTACAAATTTTTGCATCTCATGTTTGCGATATACCATCTTTTCCGCAAGTTTATTGTTGTTTGTGTGGTAATAATTTAATAATAAGATCTGTTTTGTTACATCTTGTGATCCGTTTATTTGGCAATTGCCAATGGCAGTCAGCAGGATTTAAGAACATCAGTTGTTCGACCTGCTAGTCAAATGCGTTTTGTTAAAATATACTTTTTCACTCATTTGGTCTTTTGGAAAATGTTGTTTGTGCTGTATTTAGACCCCTCTACCAAGAAATTTGTTTTGCATGCACACGTATAAAATTTGCGGTTTTTATCCAACGCAATCATAGGTTTGAACGTTGTTTTCAATTTAGACTTGTTTATATTTTTTCGTTTGGGCTTGTATTATATTTGCCTTCGGGTTTATATGATTCGTTCATCCTATTTTGACTCTTTCAAAATTCAAGAGTCTATCCTAAATTGAGGTATATTATATGGCCTTCCAAAAACCGTTTCGATTCCTAACATCACTGAAGAAACATTAATTGTCGAAATCCGGATATGGTGTACAAATTTTTGCACCTCATGTTTGCGGTATACCATCTTTTCCGCAAGTTGATTGTTTTCTGTTTGGTAAAAATTTAATAATAAGATCTGTTTTGTTACTTCTTGTGATCCGTTTATTTGGCAATCGCTAATGGCAGTCAGCAGGGTTTAAGACCATCAGTTGTTCGACCTGCTAGTCAAATGCGTTTTGTTAAAATATACTTTTTCACTCATTTGGTCTTTTGGAAAATGTTGTTTGTGCTGTGTTTAGACCCCTCTACCAAGAAATTTGTTTTGTATGCACACGTATAAAAATTGCGGTTTTTATCCAACGCAATCATAGGTTTAAACGTTGTTTTCAATTTAGACTTGTTTATATTTTTTCGTTTGGGCTTGTATTATATTTGCCTTCGGGTTTATATGATTCGTTCATCCTATTTTGACTCTTTCAAAATTCAAGAGTCTATCCTAAATTGAGGTATATTATATGGCCTTCCAAATACCGTTTCGATTCCTAACATCACTGAAGAGACATTAATTGTCGAAATCCGGATATGGTGTACAAATTTTTGCACCTCATGTTTGCGGTATACCATCTTTTCCGCAAGTTTATTGTTGTCTGTTTGGTAATAATTTAATAATAAGATCTGTTTTGTTACATCTTGTGATCCGTTTATTTGGCAATCGCCAATGGCAGTCAGCAGGATTTAAGAACATCAGTTGTTCGACCTGCTAGTCAAATGCGTTTTGTTAAAATATACTTTTTCACTCATTTGGACTTTTGGAAAATGTTGTTTGTGCTGTATTTAGACCCCTCTACCAAGAAATTTGTTTTGCATGCACACGTATAAAAATTGCGGTTTTTATCCAACGCAATCATAGGTTTGAACGTTGTTTTCAATTTAGACTTGTTTATATTTTTTCGTTTGGGCTTGTATTATATTTGCCTTCGGGTTTATATGATTCGTTTATCCTATTTTGACTCTTTCAAAATTCAAGAGTGTATCCTAAATTGAGGTAAATTATATGGCCTTCCAAATACCGTTTTGATTCCTAACATCACTGAAGAAACATTAATTGTCGAAATCCGGATATGGTGTACAAATTTTTGCACCTCATGTTTGCGGTATACCATCTTTTCCGCAAGTTTATTGTTTTCTGTTTGGTAATAATTTAATAATAAGATCTGTTTTGTTACTTCTTGTGATCCGTTTATTTGGCAATCGCCAATGGCAGTCAGCAGGGTTTAAGAACATCAGTTGTTCGACCTGCTAGTCAAATGCGTTTTGTTAAAATATACTTTTTCACTCATTTGGTCTTTTGGAAAATGTTGTTTGTGCTGTATTTAGACCCCTTTAACAAGAAATTTGTTTTGCATGCACACGTATAAAAATTGCGGTTTTTATCCAACGCAATCATAGGTTTGAACGTTGTTTTCAATTTAAACTTGTTTATATTTTTTAGTTTGGGCTTGTATTATATTTGCCTTCGGGTTTATATGATCCGTTCATCCTATTTTGACTCTTTCAAAATTCAAGAGCCTATCCTAAATTGAGGTAAATTATATGGCCTTGCAAATACCGTTTCGATTCCTAAAATCACTGAAGAGACATTAATTGTCGAAATCCGGAAACGGTGTACAATTTTTGCACCTCATGTTTGCGGTATACCATCTTTTCCGCAAGTTTATTGTTGTCTGTTTGGTAATAATTTAATAATAAGATCTGTTTTGTTACATCTTGTGATCCGTTTATTTGGCAATCGCCAATGGCAGTCAGCAGGATTTAAGAACATCAGTTGTTCAACCTGCTAGTCAAATGCGTTATGTTAAAATATACTTTTTCACTCATTTGGACTTTTGGAAAATGTTGTTTGTGCTGTATTTAGACCCCTATACCACGAAATTTGTTTTGCATGCACACGTATAAAAATTGCACTTTTTATCCAACGCAATCATAGGTTTGAACGTTGTTTTCAATTAAGGCTTGTTTATATTTTTTCGTTTGGGCTTGTATTATATTTGCCTTCAGGTTTATATGATCCGTTCATCATAATTTGACTCTTTCAAAATTCAAGAGTCTATCCTAAATTGAGGTATATTATCTGGTCTTCCAAATACCGTTTCGATTCCTAACATCACTGAAGAGACATTAATTGTCGAAATCCGGATATGGTGAACAAATTTTTGCATCTCATGTTTGCGGTATACCATCTTTTCCGCACGTTTATTGTTGTCTGTTTGGTAATAATTTAATAATAAGATCTTTTTTGTTACTTCTTGTGATCCGTTTATTTGGCAATCGCCAATGGCAGTCAGCAGGATTTAAGAACATCAGTTGTTTGACCTGCTAGTCAAATGCGTTTTGTTAAAATATACTTTTCACTCATTTGGTCTTTTGGAAAATGTTGTTTGTGCTCTATTTAGATCCCTCTACCAAGAAATTTGTTTTGCATGCACACGTATAAAAATTGCGGTTTTTATCCAACGCAATCATAGGTTTGAACGTTGTTTTCAATTTAGACTTGTTTATATTTTTTCGTTTGGGCTTGTATTATATTTGCCTTCGGGTTTATATGATTCGTTTATCCTATTTTGACTCTTTCAAAATTCAAGAGTTTATCCTAAATTGAGGTAAATTATATAACCTTCCAAATACCGTTTCGATTCCTAACATCACTGAAGAGACATTAATTGTCGAAATCCGGATATGGTGTACAAATTTTTGCACCTCATGTTTGCGGTATACCATCTTTTCCGCACGTTTATTGTTGTCTGTTTGGCAATAATTTAATAATAAGATCTTTTTTGTTACTTCTTGTGATCCGTTTATTTGGCAATCGCCAATGGCAGTCAGCAGGGTTTAAGAACATCAGTTGTTCGACCTGCTAGTCAAATGCGTTTTGTTAAAATATACTTTTTCACTCATTTGGTCTTTTGGAAAATGTTGTTTGTGCTCTATTTAGATCCCTCTACCAAGAAATTTGTTTTGCATGCACACGTATAAAAATTGCAGTTTTTATCCAACGCAATCATAGGTTTGAACGCTGTTTTCAATTTAGATTTGTTTATATTTTTTCGTTTGGGCTTGTATTATATTTGCCTTCGGGTTTATATGATCCGTTCATCCTATTTTGACTCTTTCAAAATTCAAAAGTCTATCCTAAATTGAGGTAAATTATATGGCCTCGCAAATACCATTTCGATTCCTAAAATCACTGAAGAGACATTAATTGTCAAAATCCGGATATGGTGTACAATTTTTGCACCTCATGTTTGCGGTATACCATCTTTTCCGCAAGTTTATTGCTTTCTGTTTGGCAATAATTTAATAATAAGATCTGTTTAGTTACTTCTTGTGATCCGTTTATTTGGCAATCGCCAATGGCAGTCAGCAGGGTTTAAGAACATCAGTTGTTCGACCTGCTAGTCAAATGCGTTTTGTTAAAATATACTTTTCACTCATTTGGTCTTTTGGAAAATGTTGTTTGTGCTGTATTTAGACCCCTATACCAAGAAATTTGTTTTGCATACACACGTATAAAAATTGCGGTTTTTATCCAACGCAATCATAGGTTTGAACGTTGTTTTCAATTTAGACTTGTTTATATTTTTTCGTTTGGGCTTGTATTATATTTGCCTTCGGGTCTATATGATCCGTTCATCCTATTTTGACTCTTTCAAAATTCAAGAGCCTATCCTAAATTGAGGTAAATTATATGGCCTTGCAAATACCGTTTCGATTCCTAAAATCACTGAAGAGACATTAATTATCGAAATCCGGAAACGGTGTACAATTTTTGCACCTCATGTTTGCGGTATACCATCTTTTCCGCAAGTTTATTGTTTTCTGTTAGGCAATAATTTAATAATAAGATCTGTTTTGTTACTTCTTGTGATCCGTTTATTTGGCATTCGCCAATGGCAGTCAGCAGGGTTTAAGAACATCAGTTGTTCGACCTGCTAATCAAATGCGTTTTGTTAAAATATACTTTTACTCATTTGGTCTTTTGGAAAATGTTGTTTGTGCTCTATTTAGATCCCTCTACCAAGAAATTTGTTTTGCATGCACACGTATAAAAATTGCGGTTTTTATCCAACGCAATCATAGGTCTGAACGTTGTTTTCAATTTAGACTTGTTTATATTTTTTCGTTTGGGCTTGTATTATATTTGCCTTCAGGTTTATATGATCCGTTCATCATAATTTGACTCTTTTTCAAAATTCAAGAGTCTATCCTTAATTGAGGTATATTATCTGGTCTTCCAAATACCGTTTCGATTCCTAACATCACTGAAGAGACATTAATTGTCGAAATCCGGATATGGTGTACAAATTTGTGCACCTCATGTTTGCGGTATACCATCTTTTCCGCACGTTTATTGTTGTCTGTTTGGTAATAATTTAATAATAAGATCTTTTTTGTTACTTCTTGTGATCCGTTTATTTGGCAATCGCCAATGGCAGTCAGCAGGGTTTAAGAACATCAGTTGTTCGACCTGCTAGTCAAATGCGTTTTGTTAAAATATACTTTTCACTCATTTGGTCTTTTGGAAAATGTTGTTTGTGCTGTATTTAGACCCCTATACCAAGAAATTTGTTTTGCATGCAGACGTATAAAAATTGCGGTTTTTATCCAACGCAATCATAGGTTTGAACGTTGTTTTCAATTTAGACTTGTTTATATTTTGTCGTTTGGTCTTGTATCATATTTGCCTTCGGGTTTATATGATCCGTTCATCCTATTTTGACTCTTTCAAAATTCAAGAGCCTTTCCTAAATTGAGGTAAATTATATGGCCTCGCAAATACCATTTCGATTCCTAAAATCACTGAAGAGACATTAATTGTCAAAATCCGGATATGGTGTACAATTTTTGCACCTCATGTTTGCGGTATACCATGTTTTCCGCAAGTTTATTGCTTTCTGTTTGGCAATAATTTAATAATAAGATCTGTTTTGTTACTTCTTGTGATCCGTTTATTTGGCAATCGTCAATGGCAGTCAGCAGGGTTTAAGAACATCAGTTGTTCGACCTGCTAGTCAAATGCGTTTTGTTAAAATATACTTTTCACTCATTTTGGTCTTTTGGAAAATGTTGTTTGTGCTGTTTTTAGACCCCTATACCAAGAAATTTGTTTTGCATGCAGACGTATAAAAATTGCGGTTTTTATCCAACGCAATCATAGGTTTGAACGTTGTTTTCAATTTAGACTTGTTTATATTTTTTCGTTTGGGCTTGTATTATATTTGCCTTCGGGTTTATATGATCCGTTCATCCTATTTTGACTCTTTCAAAATTCAAGAGCCTTTCCTAAATTGAGGTAAATTATATGGCCTTGCAAATACCGTTTCGATTCCTAATATCACTTAAGAGACATTAATTATCGAAATCCGGAAACGGTGTACAATTTGTGCACCTCATGTTTGCGGTATACCATCTTTTCCGCAAGTTTATTGTTTTCTGTTAGGCAATAATTTAATAATAAGATCTGTTTTGTTACTTCTTGTGATCCGTTTATTTGGCATTCGCCAATGGCAGTCAGCAGGGTTTAAGAACATCAGTTGTTCGACCTGCTAGTCAAATGCGTTTTGTTAAAATATACTTTTCACTCATTTGGTCTTTTGGAAAATGTTGTTTGTGCTCTATTTAGATCCCTCTACCAAGAAATTTGGTTTGCATGCACACGTATAAAAATTGCGGTTTTTATCCAACGCAATCATAGGTTTGAACGTTGTTTTCAATTTAGACTTGTTTATATTTTTTCGTTTGGGCTTGTATTATATTTGCCTTTAGGTTTATATGATCCGTTCATCATAATTTGACTCTTTCAAAATTCAAGAGTCTATCCTAAATTGAGGTATATTATCTGGCCTTCAAAATACCGTTTCGATTCCTAACATCACTGAAGAGACATTAATTGTCGAAATCCGGATATGGTGTACAAATTTTTGCACCTCATGTTTGCGGTATACCATCTTTTCCGCACGTTTATTGTTGTCTGCTTGGTAATAATTTAATAATAAGATCTGTTTTGTTACTTCTTGTGATCCGTTTATTTGGCAATCGCCAATGGCAGTCAGCAGGGTTTAAGAACATCAGTTGTTCGACCTGCTAGTCAAATGCGTTTTGTTAAAATATACTTTTCACTCATTTTGGTCTTTTGAAAAATGTTGTTTGTGCTGTTTTTAGACCCCTATACCAAGAAATTTGTTTTGCATGCACACGTATAAAAATTGCGGTTTTTATCCAACGCAATCATAGGTTTGAACGTTGTTTTCAATTTAGACTTGTTTATATTTTTTTTTTTGGGCTTGTATTATATTTGCCTTCGGGTTTATATGATCCGTTCATCCTATTTTGACTCTTTCAAAATTCAAGAGTCTATCCTAAATTGAGGTAAATTATATAGCCTTGCAAATACCGTTTCGATTCCTAAAATCACTGAAGAGACATTAATTATCGAAATCCGGAAACGGTGTACAATTTTTGCACCTCATGTTTGCGGTATACCATCTTTTCCGCAAGTTTATTGTTTTCTGTTAGGCAATAATTTAATAATAAGATCTGTTTTGTTACTTCTTGTGATCCGTTTATTTGGCATTCGCCAATGGCAGTCAGCAGGGTTTAAGAACATCAGTTGTTCGACCTGCTAGTCAAATGCGTTTTGTTAAAATATACTTTTCACTCATTTGGTCTTTTGGAAAATGTTGTTTGTGCTCTATTTAGATCCCTCTACCAAGAAATTTGTTTTGCATGCACACGTATAAAAATTGCGGTTTTTATCCAACGCAATCATAGGTTTGAACGTTGTTTTCAATTTAGACTTGTTTATATTTTTTCGTTTGGGCTTGTATTATATTTGCCTTCGGGTTTATATGATCCGTTCATCATAATTTGACTCTTTCAAAATTCAAGAGTCTATCCTAAATTGAGGTATATTATCTGGTCTTCCAAATACCGTTTCGATTCCTTACATCACTGAAGAGACATTAATTGTCGAAATCCGGATATGGTGTACAAATTTTTGCACCTCATGTTTGCGGTATACCATCTTTTCCGCACGTTTATTGTTGTCTGTTTGGTAATAATTTAATAATAAGATCTTTTTTGTTACTTCTTGTGATCCGTTTATTTGGCAATCGCCAATGGCAGTCAGCAGGGTTTAAGAACATCAGTTGTTCGACCTGCTAGTCAAATGAGTTTTGTTAAAATATACTTTTTCACTCATTTGGTCTTTTGGAAAATGTTGTTTGTGCTCTATTTAGATCCCTCTACCAAGAAATTTGTTTTGCATGCACACGTATAAAAATTGCGGTTTTTATCCAACGCAATCATAGGTTTGAACGTTGTTTTCAATTTAGACTTGTTTATATTTTTTCGTTTGGGCTTGTATTATATTTGCCTTCAGGTATATATGATCCGTTCATCATAATTTGACTCTTTTTCAAAATTCAAGAGTCTATCCTAAATTGAGGTATATTATCTGGTCTTCCAAATACCGTTTCGATTCCTAACATCACTGAAGAGACATTAATTGTCGAAATCCGGATATGGTGTACAAATTTTTGCACCTCATGTTTGCGGTATACCATCTTTTCCGCACGTTTATTGTTGTCTGTGTGGTAATAATTTAATAATAAGATCTTTTTTGTTACTTCTTGTGATCCGTTTATTTGGCAATCGCCAATGGCAGTCAGCAGGGTTTAAGAACATCAGTTGTTCGACCTGCTAGTCAAATGCGTTTTGTTAAAATATACTTTTCACTCATTTGGTCTTTTGGAAAATGTTGTTTGTGCTGTATTTAGACCCAAATACCAAGAAATTTGTTTTGCATGCAGACGTATAAAAATTGCGGTTTTTATCCAACGCAATCATAGGTTTGAACGTTGTTTTCAATTTAGACTTGTTTATATTTTTTCGTTTGGTCTTGTATTATATTTGCCTTCGGGTTTATATGATCCGTTCATCCTATTTTGACTCTTTCAAAATTCAAGAGTCTATCCTAAATTGAGGTAAATTATATGGCCTCGCAAATACCATTTCGATTCCTAAAATCACTGAAGAGACATTAATTGTCAAAATCCGGATATGGTGTACAATTTTTGCACCTCATGTTTGCGGGATACCATCATTTCCGCAAGTTTATTGCTTTCTGTTTTGCAATAATTTAATAATAAGATCTGTTTTGTTACTTCTTGTGATCCGTTTATTTGGCAATCGCCAATGGCAGTCAGCAGGGTTTAAGAACATCAGTTGTTCGACCTGCTAGTCAAATGCGTTTTGTTAAAATATACTTTTCACTCATTTGGTCTTTTGGAAAATGTTGTTTGTGCTCTATTTAGATCCCTCTACCAAGAAATTTGTTTTGCATGCACACGTATAAAAATTGCGGTTTTTATCCAACGCAATCATAGGTTTGAAACTTGTTTTTAATTTAGACTTGTTTATATATTTTTTCGTTTGGGCTTGTATTATATTTGCCTTCAGGTTTATATGATCCGTTCATCATAATTTGACTCTTTCAAAATTCAAGAGTCTATCCTAAATTGAGGTATATTATATGGCCTTCCAAATACCGTTTCGATTCCTAACATCACTGAAGAGACATTAATTGTCGAAATCCGGATATGGTGTACAAATGTTTGCACCTCATGTTTGCGGTATACCATCTTTTCCGCAAGTTTATTGTTGTCTGTTTGGTAATAATTTAATAATAAGATCTGTTTTGTTACTTCTTGTGATCCGTTTATTTGGCAATCGCCAATGGCAGTCAGCAGGGTTTAAGAACATCAGTTGTTCGACCTGCTAGTCAAATGCGTTTTGTTAAAATATACTTTTTCACTCATTTGGTCTTTTGAAAAATGTTGTTTGAGTTGTATTTAGACCCCTCTACCAAGAAATTTGTTTTGTATGCACACGTATAAAAATTGCGATTTTTATCCAACGCAATCATAGGTTTGAACGTTGATTTCAATTTAGACTTGTTTATATTTTTTCGTTTGGGCTTGTATTATATTTGCCTTTGGGTTTATATGATTCGTTCTTCCTATTTTGACTCTTTCAAAATTCAAGAGTCTATCCTAAATTGAGGTAAATTATATGGCCTTCCAAATACCGTTTCGATTCCTAACATCACTGAAGAGACATTAATTGTCGAAATCCGGATATGGTGTACAATTTTTGCACCTCATGTTTGCGGTATACCATCTTTTCCGCAAGTTTATTGTTTTCTGTTTTGCAATATTTTAATAATAAGATCTGTTTTGTTACTTCTTTTGATCCGTTTATTTGGCAATCGCCAATGGCAGTCAGCAGGGTTTAAGAACATCAGTTGTTCGACCTGCTAGTCAAATGCGTTTTGTTAAAATATATTTTTCACTCATTTGGTCTTTTGGAAAATGTTGTTTGTGCTCTATTTAGATCCCTCTACCAAGAAATTTGTTTTGCATGCACACGTATAAAAATTGCGGTTTTTATCCAACGCAATCATAGGTTTGAACGTTGTTTTCAATTTAGACTTGTTTATATTTTTTCGTTTGGGCTTGTATTATATTTGCCTTCAGGTATATATGATCCGTTCATCATAATTTGACTCTTTCAAAATTCAAGAGTCTATCCGAAATTGAGGTATATTATATGGCCTTCCAAATACCGTTTCGATTCCTAACATCACTGAAGAGACATTAATTGTCGAAATCCGGATATGGTGTACAAATGTTTGCACCTCATGTTTGCGGTATACCATCTTTTCCGCAAGTTTATTGTTGTCTGTTTGGTAATAATTTAATAATAAGATCTGTTTTGTTACTTCTTGTGATCCGTTTATTTGGCAATCGCCAATGGCAGTCAGCAGGGTTTAAGAACATCAGTTGTTCGACCTGCTAGTCAAATGCGTTTTGTTAAAATATACTTTTTCACTCATTTGGTCTTTTGGAAAATGTTGTTTGTGCTGTATTTAGACCCCTCTACCAAGAAATTTGTTTTGTATGCACACGTATAAAAATTGCGGTTTTTTTCCAACGCAATCATAGGTTTGAACGTTGATTTCAATTTAGGCTTGTTTATATATTTCGTTTGGGATTGTATTATATGTGCCTTCAGGTTTATTTGATTCGTTCATCCTATTTTGACTCTTTCAAAATTCAAGAGTCTATCCTAAATTGATTTACATCATATGGCCTTCCAAATACCGTTTCGATTCCTAACATCACTGAAGAGACATTAATTGTCGAAATCCGGATATGGTGTACAATTTTTGCACCTCATGTTTGCGGTATACCATCTTTTCCGCAAGTTTATTGTTTTCTGTAATGCAATAATTTAATAATAAGATCTGTTTTGTTAATTCTTGTGATCCGTTTATTTGGCATTCGCCAATGGCAGTCAGCAGGGTTTAAGAACATCAGTTGTTCGACCTGCTAGTCAAATGCGTTTTGTTAAAATATACTTTTCACTCATTTGGTCTTTTGGAAAATGTTGTTTGTGCTCTATTTAGATCCCTCTACCAAAAAATTTGTTTTGCATGCACACGTATAAAAATTGTGGTTTTCATCCAACGCAATCATAGGTTTGAACGTTGTTTTCAATTTAGACTTGTTTATATTTTTTCGTTTGGGCTTGTATTATATTTGCCTTCAGGTTTATATGATCCGTTCATCATAATTTGACTCTTTCAAAATTCAAGAGTCTATCCTAAATTGAGGTAAATTTTATGGCCTTCCAAATACCGTTTCGATTCCTAACATCACTGAAGAGACATTAATTGTCGAAATCCGGATATGGTGTACAAATTTTTGCACCTCATGTTTGCGGTATACCATCTTTTCCGCAAGTTTATTGTTTTCTGTTTGGCAATAATTTAATAATAAGATCTGTTTTGTTACTTCTTGTGATCCGTTTATTTGGCAATCGCCAATGGCAGTCAGCAGGGTTTAAGAACATCAGTTGTTCGACCTGCTAGTCAAGTGCGTTTTATTAAAATATACTTATTTACTCATTTGGTCTTTTGGAAAATGTTGTTTGTGCTGTATTTAGACCCCTCTACCAAGAAATTTGTTTTGCATACACACGTATAAAAATTGCGGTTTTTATCCAACGCAATCATAGGTTTGAACGTTGTTTTCAATTTAGACTTGTTTATATTTTTTCGTTTGGGCTTGTATTATATTTGCCTTCAGGTTTATATGATCCGTTCATCCTATTTTGACTCTTTCAAAATTCAAGAGTTTATCCTAAATTGAGGTAAATTATATGGCCTTCCCAAATACCGTTTCGATTCCTAACATCACTGAAGAGACATATTAATTGTCGAAATCCGGATATAGTGTACAAATTTTTGCACCTCATGTTTGCGGTATACCATCTTTTCCGCAAGTTTATTGTTTTCTGTTTTGCAATAATTTAATAATAAGATCTGTTTTGTTACTTCTTGTGATCCGTTTATTTGGCAATCGCCAATGGCAGTCAGCAGGGTTTAAGAACATCAGTTGTTCGACCTGCTAGTCAAATGCGTTTTGTTAAAATATACTTTTCACTCATTTGGTCTTTTGGAAAATGTTGTTTGTGCTGTATTTAGACCCCTATACCAAGAAATTTGTTTTGCATGCACACTTATAAAAATTGCGGTTTTTATCCAACGCAATCATAGGTTTGAACGTTGTTTTCAATTTAGACTTGTTTATATTTTTTCGTTTGGGCTTGTATTATATTTGCCTTCAGGTTTATATGATCCGTTCATCATAATTTGACTCTTTCAAAATTCAAGAGCCTATCCTAAATTGAGGTAAATTATAAGGCCTTGCAAGTACCGTTTCGATTCCTAAAATCACTGAAGAGACATTAATTGTCGAAATTCGGAAACGGTGTACAATTTTTGCACCTCATGTTTGCGGTATACCATCTTTTCCATAAGTTTATTGTTTTCTGTTAGGCAATAATTTAATAATAATATCTGTTTTGTTACTTCTTGTGATCCGTTTATTTGGCATTCGCCAATGGCAGTCAGCAGGGTTTAAGAACATCAGTTGTTCGACCTGCTAGTCAAATTCGTTTTGTTAAAATATACTTTTCACTCATTTGGTCTTTTGGAAAATGTTGTTTTTGCTGTATTTAGACCCCTCTATCAAGAAATTTGTTTTGTAAGCACACGTATAAAAATTGCGGTTTTTATCCAACGCAATCATAGGTTTGAACGTTGATTTCAATTTAGACTTGTTTATACTTTTTCGTTTGGGCTTGTATTATATTTGCCTTCGGGTTTAAATGATTCGTTCATCCTATTTTGACTCTTTCAAAATTCAAGAGTCTATCCTAAATTGAGGTAAATAATATGGCCTTCCAAATACCGTTTCGATTCCTAACATCACTGAAGACACATTAATTGTCGAAATCCGGATATGGTGTAAAATTTGTGCACCTCATGTTTGCGGTATACCATCTTTTCCGCAAGTTTATTGTTTTCTGTTTTGCAATAATTTAATAATAAGATCTGTTTTGTTACTTCTTGTGATCCGTTTATTTGGCAATCGCCAATGGCAGTCAGCAGGGTATAAGAACATCAGTTGTTCGACCTGCTAGTCAAATGCGTTTTGTTAAAATATACTTTTTCACTCATTTGGTCTTTTGGAAAATGTTGTTTGTGCTGTATTTAGATCCCTCTACCAAGAAATTTGTTTTGCATGCACACGTATAAAAATTGCGGTTTTTATCAAACGCAATCATAGGTTTGAACGCTGTTTTTAATTTAGATTTGTTTATATTTTTTCGTTTGGGCTTGTATTATATTTGCCTTCGGGTTTATATGATGCGTTCATCCTATTTTGACTCTTTCAAAATTAAAGAGTCTATCCTAAATTGAGGTAAATTATATGGCCTTCCAAATACCGTTTCGATTCCTAAAATCACTGAAGAGACATTAATTGTCGAAATCCGGATATGGTGTACAATTTTTGCAACTCATGTTTGCGGTATACCATCTTTTCCGCAAGTTTATTGTTTTCTGTTTGGCAATAATTTAATAATAAGATCTGTTTTGTTACTTCTTGTGATCCGTTTATTTGGCATTCGCCAATGGCAGTCAGCAGGGTTTAAGAACATCAGTTGTTCGACCTGCTAGTCAAATGCGTTTTGTTAAAATATATTTTTCACTCATTTGGTCTTTTGGAAATGTTGTTTGTGCTCTATTTAGATCCTTCTTCCAAGAAATTTGTTTTGCATGCACACGTATAAAAATTGCGGTTTTCATCCAACGCAATCATAGGTTTGAACGTTGTTTTCAATTTAGACTTGTTTATATTTTTTCGTTTGGGCTTGTATTATATTTCCCTTCAGGTTTATATGATCCGTTCATCATAATTTGACTCTTTCAAACTTCAAGAGTCTATCCTAAATTGAGGTAAATTTTATGGCCTTCCAAATACCGTTTCGATTCCTAACATCACTGAAGAGACATTTATTGTCGAAATCCGGATATGGTGTACAAATTTTTGCACCTCATGTTTGCGGTATACCATCTTTTCCGCAAGTTTATTGTTTTCTGTTTGCCAATAATTTAATAATAAGATCTGTTTTGTTACTTCTTGTGATCCATTTATTTGGCAATCGCCAATGGCAGTCAGCAGGGTTTAAGAACATCAGTTGTTCGACCTGCTAGTCAAGTGCGTTTTGTTAAAATATACTTATTTACTCATTTGGTCTTTTGGAAAATGTTGTTTGTGCTGTATTTAGACCCCTCTACCAAGAAATTTGTTTTGCATACACACGTATAAAAATTGCGGTTTTTATCCAACGCAATCATAGGTTTGAACGTTGTTTTCAATTTAGACTTGTTTATATTTTTTCGTTTGGGCTTGTATTATATTTGCCTTCGGGTTTATATGATCCGTTCATCCTATTTTGACTCTTTCAAAATTCAAGAGCCTTTCCTAAATTGAGGTAAATTATATGGCCTTGCAAAAACCGTTTCGATTCCTAACATCACTTAAGAGACATTAATTATCGAAATCCGGAAACGGTGTACAATTTTTGCACCTCATGTTTGCGGTATACCATCTTTTCCGCAAGTTTATTGTTTTCTGTTAGGCAATAATTTAATAATAAGATCTGTTTTGTTACTTCTTGTGATCCGTTTATTTGGCATTCGCCAATGGCAGTCAGCAGGGTTTAAGAACATCAGTTGTTCGACCTGCTAGTCAAATGCGTTTTGTTAAAATATACTTTTCACTCATTTGGTCTTTTGGAAAATGTTGTTTGTGCTGTATTTAGACCCCTATACAAAGAAATTTGTTTTGCATGCACACTTATAAAAATTGCGGTTTTTATCCAACGCAATCATAGGTTTGAACGTTGTTTTCAATTTAGACTTGTTTATATTTTTTCGTTTGGGCTTGTATTATATTTGCCTTCAGGTTTATATGATCCGTTCATCATAATTTGACTCTTTCAAAATTCAAGAGCCTATCCTAAATTGAGGTAAATTATAAGGCCTTGCAAATACCGTTTCGATTCCTAAAATCACTGAAGAGACATTAATTGTCGAAATTCGGAAACGGTGTACAATTTTTGCACCTCATGTTTGCGGTATACCATCTTTTCCATAAGTTTATTGTTTTCTGTTAGGCAATAATTTAATAATAATATCTGTTTTGTTACTTCTTGTGATCCGTTTATTTGGCATTGGCCAATGGCAGTCAGCAGGGTTTAAGAACATCAGTTGTTCGACCTGCTAGTCAAATTCGTTTTGTTAAAATATACTTTTCACTCATTTGGTCTTTTGGAAAATGTTGTTTGTGCTGTATTTAGACCCCTCTATCAAGAAATTTGTTTTGTAAGCACACGTATAAAAATTGCGGTTTTTATCCAACGCAATCATAGGTTTGAACGTTGATTTCAATTTAGACTTGTTTATACTTTTTCGTTTGGGCTTGTATTATATTTGCCTTCGGGTTTAAATGATTCGTTCATCCTATTTTGACTCTTTCAAAATTCAAGAGTCTATCCTAAATTGAGGTAAATAATATGGCCTTCCAAATACCGTTTCGATTCCTAACATCACTGAAGACACATTAATTGTCGAAATCCGGATATGGTGTAAAATTTGTGCACCTCATGTTTGCGGTATACCATCTTTTCCGCAAGTTTATTGTTTTCTGTTTTGCAATAATTTAATAATAAGATCTGTTTTGTTACTTCTTGTGATCCGTTTATTTGGCAATCGCCAATGGCAGTCAGCAGGGTATAAGAACATCAGTTGTTCGACCTGCTAGTCAAATGCGTTTTGTTAAAATATACTTTTTCACTCATTTGGTCTTTTGGAAAATGTTGTTTGTGCTCTATTTAGATCCCTCTACCAAGAAATTTGTTTTGCATGCACACGTATTAAAATTGCGGTTTTTATCAAACGCAATCATAGGTTTGAACGCTGTTTTTAATTTAGATTTGTTTATATTTTTTCGTTTGGGCTTGTATTATATTTGCCTTCGGGTTTATATGATGCGTTCATCCTATTTTGACTCTTTCAAAATTAAAGAGTCTATCCTAAATTGAGGTAAATTATATGGCCTTCCAAATACCGTTTCGATTCCTAAAATCACTGAAGAGACATTAATTGTCGAAATCCGGATATGGTGTACAATTTTTGCAACTCATGTTTGCGGTATACCATCTTTTCCGCAAGTTTATTGTTTTCTGTTTGGCAATAATTTAATAATAAGATCTGTTTTGTTACTTCTTGTGATCCGTTTATTTGGCATTCGCCAATGGCAGTCAGCAGGGTTTAAGAACATCAGTTGTTCGACCTGCTAGTCAAATGCGTTTTGTTAAAATATATTTTTCACTCATTTGGTCTTTTGGAAATGTTGTTTGTGCTCTATTTAGATCCTTCTTCCAAGAAATTTGTTTTGCATGCACACGTATAAAAATTGCGGTTTTCATCCAACGCAATCATAGGTTTGAACGTTGTTTTCAATTTAGACTTGTTTATATTTTTTCGTTTGGGCTTGTATTATATTTGCCTTCAGGTTTATATGATCCGTTCATCATAATTTGACTCTTTCAAATTTCAAGAGTCTATCCTAAATTGAGGTAAATTTTATGGCCTTCCAAATACCGTTTCGATTCCTAACATCACTGAAGAGACATTTATTGTCGAAATCCGGATATGGTGTACAAATTTTTGCACCTCATGTTTGCGGTATACCATCTTTTCCGCAAGTTTATTGTTTTCTGTTTGGCAATAATTTAATAATAAGATCTGTTTTGTTACTTCTTGTGATCCATTTATTTGGCAATCGCCAATGGCAGTCAGCAGGGTTTAAGAACATCAGTTGTTCGACCTGCTAGTCAAGTGCGTTTTGTTAAAATATACTTATTTACTCATTTGGTCTTTTGGAAAATGTTGTTCGTGCTGTATTTAGACCCCTCTACCAAGAAATTTGTTTTGCATGCACACGTATAAAAATTGCGGTTTTTATCCAACGCAATCATAGGGTTGAACGTTGTTTTCAATTTAGACTTGTTTATATTTTTTCGTTTGGGCTTGTATTATATTTGCCTTCATGTTTATATGATCCGTTCATCATAATTTGACTCTTTGAAAATCCAAGAGTCTATCCTAAATTGAGGTAAATTATATGGCCTTCCAAATACCGTTTCGATTCCTAACATCACTGAAGAGAAATTAATTGTCGAAATCCGGATATGGTGTACAATTTTTGCACCTCATGTTTGCGGTATACCATCTTTTCCGCAAGTTTATTGTTTTCTGTTTGGTAATAATTTAATAATAAGATCTTTTTTATCTCACCTGGCCCGAAGGGCCACGTGAGCTTTTCTAATCACTTGGCGTCCGTCGTCCGTCGTCGTCATCGTTAGCTTTTTACAAAAATCTTCTCCTCTGAAACCACTGGGCCAAATTTAACCAAATTTGGCCACAATCATCATTAGGGTATCTTGTTTACAAAATGTGTCCGATGACCCCACCAACCAACCAAGATGGCCTCCATTGCTAAAAATATAACATAGGGGTAAAATGTAGATTTTGGCTTATATCTCTAAAACCAAAGCATTTAGAGTAAATCTGACAGGGGGGTAAAACTGCTTATCAGGTCAAGATCTATCTGCCCTGAAATTTTCAGACAAATCTGACAACCTGTTGTTGGGTTGCTGTCCCTGAATTGGTAATTTTAAGGAAATTTTGCAGTTTTTGGTTATTATCTTGAATATCATTATAGACAGAGATAAACTGTAAACAGCAATAATGTTCAGAAAAGTAAGATCTACAAATAAGTTGTCGTGACCAAAATTGTCAGTCGACCTCTTTAGGAGTTATTGCCCTTAATAGTCAATTTTTAACAATTTTTCGTAAATTTTTGTAATCTTTTACAAAAATCTTCTTCTCTGAAACTACTGAGACAAATTTAACCATACTTAGCTATAATCATTATTAGGGTATCTAGTTTAAAAAATGTGTCCGATGACCCCGCCTTCCAACCATCATGGCCGACTTGTTTAAAAATAGAACATTGGGGTAAAATGCAGTTTTTGGTTTATATCTCTGAAACTAAAGCATTTAGAGCAAATCTGACAGGAGGCAAAAATGTTCATCAGATTTAGATTTATCTGCCCTGAAATTTTCAGACGAAACCGACAACCCGTTGTTGGGTTGCTGTCCCTGAATTAGTAATTTTACAAAAATTTTGCAGATTTTTGTTATTATCTTAGATATCATTATAATTTTTAATAAATAATACTATTAATTATGATTTAAACCTTAGTTTACATGATTTTCAAAGCATCAGTAAATACAGGTGAGCGACACAGGCTCTTGAGAGCCTCTAGTTGTTACATCTTGTGATCCGTTTATTTGGCAATCGCCAATGGCAGTCAGCAGGGTTTAAGAACATCAGTTGTTCGACCTGCTAGTCAAATGCGTTTTGTTAAAATATACTTTTTTACTCATATGGTCTTTTGGAAAATGTTGTTTGTGCTGTATCTAGACCCCTCTACCAAGAAATTTGTTTTGCATGCACACGTATAAAAATTGCGGTTTTTATCCAACGCAATCATAGGTTTGAACGTTGTTTTCAATTTAGACTTGATATTTTTTTAGTATGGGCTTGTATTATATATTTGCCTTCGGTTTATATGATCCGTTCATCCTATTTTGCTTCTTTCAAAATTCAAGAGTCTGTCCTAAATTGAGGTAAATTATATGGCCTTCCAAATACCGTTTCGATTCCTAACATCACTGAAGAGACTTGTCGAAATCCGGATATGGTGTAAAAATTTTTGCACCTCATGTTTGCGATATAGTCTCTTTTCCGCAAGTTTATTGTTTTCTGTTTGGTAATAATTTAATAATAAGATCTGTTTTGTTACTTCTTGTGATCTGTTTATTTGGCAATCGCCAATGGCAGTCAGCAGGATTGAAGAACATCAGTTGTTCGACCTGCTAGTCAAATGATGTTTGTTAAAAAATACTTTTTCACTCATTTGGTCTTTTGGAAAATGTTGTTTGTGCTGTATTTAGACCCCTCTACCAAGAAATTTGTTTTGCATGCAAACGTATAAAAATTGCGGTTTTTATCCAACGCAATCATAGGTTTGAACGTTGTTTTCAATTTAGACTTGTTTATATTTTTTCGTTTAGGCTTGTATTATATTTGCCTTCAGGTTTATATGATCCGTTCATCATATTTTGACTCTTTCAAAATTCAAGAGTCTATCCTAAATTGAGGTAATTTATATGGCTTTCCAAATACCGTTTCGATTCCTAACATCACTGAAGAGACATTAATTGTCGAAATCCGGATATGGTGTACAAATTTTTGCACCTCATGTTTGCGGTATACTATCTTTTCCGCAAGTTTATTGTTTTCTGTTTGGCAATAATTTAATAATAATAAGATCTGTTTTGTTACTTCTTGTGATCCGTTTATTTGGCAATCGCCAATGGCAGTCAGCAGGGTTTCAGAACATCAGATGTTCGACTTGATAGTCAAATGCGTTTTGTTAAAATATACTTTTTCACTCATTTGGTCTTTTGGAAAATGTTGCTTATTAATTGTGTTGTATTTAAACCCCTCTACCAAGAAATTTGTTTTGCATGGACACGTATAAAAATTGCGGTTTTTATCCAACGCAATCATAGGTTTGAACGTTGTTTTCAATTGAGACTTTGTTATATTTAGGACTTATATATAGGTAAAAAATTTCAGATGCAAGTTGAAAAGACATATAAACCTCGGATTCCATATACCAAATATAGTTATCCTATTACTGATAATATGTGAGAAATTCACATAAAATATCACTTTACATGTAGTTTTACAAGAAGTCGCTGAATCATGAAAATAAGGACAAGGACAATGGACATGTATGACTTGACAGAAACGTTTTAACATAAGGTTTCTTTATACATTTTAAGCTTGAAACATCAAGGATTTCTACCCTCTGATATATAAAACTTTACATAGATAGTTAAAGCGGTCGCCCGACTAGCAGACATGTCTTGTATTCTGCGACTTTTGTCACAGGCTGGACAAAACTTGAAAAACTAAGCTTACACATGAGCTTCAGGGTGATAATCAGTAAATAAAAGGTACAATTTACATGTGCAAATGTTGACTCTGTCAGATTTTCTCTAATGATGATCGATACTATCTATTATAGTTTTCAAGATATAAATGCATAATACCCCAGCTGGTGTTCTACTTCAAGCCATGTTGGTCTATTGGCAGGAACAAAGAACGTTCTTCTAGACACCCTCATGATTATTCAGATTAACATGTTAAGTTTGGTTCAAATTGGTCCAGTGGAGATTTTTTTTAAGGTTTACAACCACAACTACAAGATGACGACAACTGACGCCAAGTAATGGCAATAGCTCAATGGCCCATAGGGTCAGGTGAGCTAAAATATGCTTTGCCTTTCTGATACTTAAATTGTGAATGTAGTCATCAGTTCCAGAACATAAAATACAAATATGACAAAAAAGAAATTTACACTTTATTGATTTAGGTTTATGCACCTTACCTTTCACAAATCAATGGTTTCTGAAAAGTTGTCAGAATCATTTGTTTTCATACATTTGGTTTACCCGTTGAAATAAAGACAGAGGAAATCTATTACTTCCTATTCTGAACTGCGTTGTATTTAATGAACTTATAGCTCTGTCAACATGTACCTGATGAGCAACAATCTTTTCGTTCAAAAGTACGACAGCTTGATTCATTTGTGACCCAAAATATACAGACTGGTATTATTGTGGAAGGTTCACTATAAAATAAGAAGATCAACTTCACTTTATACTCCTCAACATTACTTTGCACATTACAGCCTACATCTCCTTTATTGCTGATGATCATTATGACATGTAGGACTAAAACTTTTAACTTCTACTCAAAGCCATGCCATCTTTTCCCAATAAACTGCTTCGCTGAGTGCAGCTGGATACGCCCGCAGAGGTCCAACCCTGATCAGTTGGGGCAAAAATGGACACAATATTCAAGCTTGTTACAGGTCTGGATCTGAATTTAGATTGTATTAAATATTTGACAAATTATAGGTTTCTGAATAAATGTAGTCAAAGAACTTGAAATTGGTTATATGAATTGAATTTATATTCAATTAAAGATTTCTTGCTGTTGTGCAATACACTGTGCTGTTGCGCAATACTTATAGTAAATCTGTTGTCAGACTATAAACAAATAAAGTTCAATTTATTCTCAATGTCATACTAGATATTTATGAAAATGTAAAAGGAGCTTACATCAATAGATATAAACAATTCACCAAAGTTTCATGAGAATTGATGACAGCATTTTTGAGTTATTGTACGAAAACTGGAAAATCCCCCCTTTTTTAATGAATAAAACCCCATAACTCAGAAATGTAAAATGTAAAATTTATAAAAATCGAAAGGGAGCTCATTTCAATAGATATATACAATTCACCACAATTTCTTGCAAGTTGGTGAAAGCATTCTTGAGTTATTGTCCGAAAACTGGAAAATCCCTCTTTTTTAAATGAATGAAAACCCCATAACTCGGAAACGTAAAATCTAAAATTTATAAAAACGAAATGGAGCTCACGTCAATAGATATAAAGTTTTATGCAAATTGGTTAAAGCGTTTTTGAGTTAATGTCCGACATGTTGACGAGGAACGGATGGACAGACGGACAGAGGTATATACCAAAATACGTCCCGTAAACAGGCGTATAAAAATTGTACCACAATCTTAGATCTTACATCTGTCGTAAGTCAAATCTTTAGTTTTTGACCGTTTCATAAACAATCGTGAGTAGAATTTTATCATAGGTTTGATCGTACGATAAAATCAGACAAAATGGCTGCGTTCATTATTATCCACAACGAGGGAGAAAGACTGTTGAAAGAGAGAACTTTCAGAGAGCGGTCTACAGCGCTCGACATTTTGTCCGACAGCGAATTGATTGAGCAGTACAGTGTTCCTCGTCAGGAAATTATGTCTTTGATGTATCTTGTAAAAGATGATGTTCAGAGACCAACAGCTAGATGCCACGCCATTCCACTTGTTCTACAGGTATACTTTTAATGAAACAAGATGAATATTATCCTCACACCATGTCAGAGTGTAAACGAACTAAAGCGACGTCTACGTCTAATTATCATTATTATGTCTAATAACCTTGGTGGAAAAAGTCGTACCATGCATAACTGATACATTTACCACTTTTATCGTCGAGTGTCCATTCATTTTGAAACCATTAAGAAGTACATAGTCAGATAAATTATAAACACATACTTTATCAATGTGGATAAGTTTAATAGTTCGTTGCGATGGTGGAACTGAAAAATTCAACACACATAATACTCATGATAATTTATGTGCTATAATTTTTGTTGTGAAACATCACTAAAAAAGATGCATTTTTAAACATCAGGCAAGAAGACCTAAAATCTACATCAAATAATATAACAAGAGTGCACACGCTGAAATGTCTCGCCTTCTTTACTAATCATTGATATTATGTTGATAGTCCTAAATATAAAGCTTTACTACAACTATCACATAAACTTAACATGATCCAAGAAAATGAGATCAAGGTCATATAAACCAAACAAGAAATACATGTACACCTTACAATCATTCAATACACTAAATATAGTTGAACTATTGCTTATAGTTTCTAAGATACAGATTTAACCAAGAAAACTAAACATTGACCAATGAACCATGAAAATGAGGTCAAGGTCAGATGAACCATGCCAGGCAGACATGTACAGCTTGCAATCCTTCCATACAACAAATATAGTTGACCTATTGTTTATAGTATTAGAAAAACAGACCAAAACACAAAAACTTAACACTGAACAATGAACTGTGAAAATGAGATCAAGGTCAAATAAAACCTGCAAGACTGACATGTACATCAAAAAATATTTCCATACACCAAATATAGTTGACCTATTGCATATAGTATTAGAAAAAAAGACCAAAACTCAAAAACTTAACTTTGACCACTGAACCATGAAAATGAGGTCAAGGTCAGAAGACACCTGCCAGCTAGACATGTACACCTTACAATCATTCCATACACCAAATATAGTTGACCAATTGCATACAGTATAAAAAAAACAGACCAAAACACAAAAACTTCACTATAACCACTGAACCATGAAAATGAGGTCAAGGTCAGATGACACCTGCCAGTTGGACATGTACACCTTACAGTCCTTCCATACACCGAATATGCTAGACCTATTGCTTCTAGTATCTGAGATATGGACTTGACCACCAAAACTTAACCTTGTTCACTGATCCATGAAACGAGGTCGAGGTCAAGTGAAAACTGTCTGACGGGCATGAGGACCTTGCAAGGTATGCACATACCAAATATAGTTATCCTATTACTCATAATAAGAGAGAAATTAACATTACCAAAAATCTGATCTTTTTTTTCAAGTAGTCACTGAACCATGAAAATGAGGTCAAGGACAATGGACATGTGACAGATGGAAACTTCGTAACATAAAGCATCTATATACAAAGTATGAAGCATCCAGGTCTTCCACCTTCTAAAATATAAAGCTTTTAAGAAGTTAGCTAACGCCGCCTCCGCCATAGCCGCTGCCGACGAATCACTAACCCTATGTCGAGCTTTCTGCGACAAAAGTCGCAGGCTCGACAAAAATTAAAAAGATACAAAAATAAGAAGATGTGGTATAATTGCCAATGAGACAACTCTCCACCAGAGACCAACTGACATGGAAGCTAACAACTATAGGTAACAATATTGCCTTCAACAATGAGCAAAACCCATACCGCATAGTCAGCTATAAAAGGCCCCGAAATGACAAATGTAAAATAATTCAAACGAAAAAACTAACGGCAGATTTATATAAAAAACAATGAACGAAATACAAATGTGATATCAGAACCAACATTTTCAAAACCCCCAAACAGTAAAATGTTGGTCGTGAACAGTAACATTTTACCACATAATCTGTAAGCTAAAACCTTGAATTTTACAGGAAAAATACTCCAACTGCTGGGGAAAATCTGTTAAGAAAGTATTAGATCATTATGTAAAGCATTTTTTTTCAGCAAATTTAGAATTTACAGATGAATGATTGCATCAAAGGCATAAACCTTGCTACTAAAAAGAAGCAAAAGTTCCATTTTTTTTTACAATTTAACTGATAATTACCGGTAGATATAATCTAAACCTGTCTGTTTAAAATTTTGGTAATACTACAAACTCACAGAATTTCTAATTTGCTACCTATATGAGTGATTTAAAAATCATTTGTTTCAGTAATTCTCCTGACTGGTAAAAAAAAAGTCTTCCAAAGACAGTAACTGCTATAAGAGATAAATTGTTGATTATGGTCAAATTGACTATGCAGTATGGGTTTTACTCATTGTTGAAGGCCGTACGGTGACCTATAGTTGTTAATTTCTGTGTCTTTGGTCTCTTGTGGAGAGTTGTCCCATTGGCAATCATACCACATCTTATTATTTTTATATTATTTGTAAATCTTTCTTTGCTGTACATTTTTGCCATTTAAAGTATCTATAATAATTTTAAAGAAAACCAAAAAAATGAAAGGAGTAGGGGCATTATGGCCTGATTTTGGCCCAAGAAAAAATAAAATGCTGGACAACTATTTTAAATTGACACATAATGTTTTGAAATGTATAGAGTCAAGAAATATAAATGATAAACATAAGATTTTTTACGTCATAATATGCACTGTTTTCATGAAAACAATGACAAATACAGAATTTATGCAGTTTTCCATCGTTACTTCAATTATGGAAACATTGTGTGCAGCCAAGAAACAACAAAATAATTTATGAGATGCTTAATTATAACTATTGACATAATCTCACCAAATATAAAGTTGTTCCTTGGGTGCGCCATACTTTGCCAATCTAAAATATACTTTAATTTTGATGAAAAAACAAGGAAAATGACAAATTTTACAAAATTTGTACATAGTTTGTTGCCATGGTAACTTGTTAAATGTGAAATAGTTTTCTATTTTCTGAGTACCTTGTACCTTAGTCTAGTTAGGACACATTTAAGAATATGTATGATGACTTGATAATTTGCAGTAATATTTGGGTCAAATAAGGGCCTTTTTGCCCCCTCTCCTTTCCTGAAAAATTAATGGTAAATGGCAATAACTTTTTCTTAATGATCTGAAAATTTCATGACACATAGATCTAAATCTGTTGATCATTTTACCATCTGTCAGCAGCCATGTTTGTAGATGGATCAAATCCCCATATTTATCTTTGAAATACATTACCCTATTGAACATTCAGGTATAGTTTGGAATTTTTGAACTAAGAAGTTTCTATGGAAAGCCGTTTTACTATTTATCGTAATTTCAAGATATCTCTGTCATATAATATATAAGATATATTATATAATCAAGTTTTTATAAGATAGCTTATAAACTATATATATAAGATGTCTTATAAACTATATATATAAGATGTCTTATAAACTATATATATAAGATGTCTTATAAACTATATATATAAGATGTCTTATAAACTATATATATAAGATGTCTTATAAACTATATAAGACAATGTAAGATATCTTATAAACTATATAAGATATCTTATAAACTATATAGGATATCTTATAAACTATATAAGATATCTTATAAACTATACAAGATGTCTTATAAACTATATAAGATATCTTTTAAACAATATAAGATGTCTTATAAACTATATAAGATATCTTATAAACTATATAATATATCTTATGAACTATATAAGATATCTTATAAACTATATGAGATATCTTATAAAATTTATTAGATATCTTGAAGTTAGAATAAATAGTAAAACGGCTTGCCATAAGTTTCAGATGAGAAGATTTTATAAAGGCTTATGACAACAGATGCCAATTGAGGGCAAAAGCTCACATGACCCTTAAGGTCAGGTGAACTACAAACTTGTATCACCCCCTTGTATGTCATGGTGGAAATATAGTTCAAAAACTGATATGATAGCCAAAGTGTCTTCATTTTCATATTTTACAATTAATTTTTCCAAGAGTTTTTATTTACAGGTTATTTATCTCTAGTTGCTTCTCCAGTACTGCACATTGGATTTCATAAACATCATCAACTGTCTTCCTTTTCTTCATAGGTTGCTTACTTTCTACAAGGACAAAGTTATAAATGTTATTATAATATTATCAGAAACTAAATAGTATGCAAAAGAGTGTATGGTCAGTTATATTAAATATAGTAAAAAAAAAATACATAAAAAATCTTTCTCAAAGTCATTTTATTCTCACAAATTTATTTACTTCACCTTATAAAATAAATGAAAAAATGCATTGATGAAGGCTTACACATTCTAAAATGTGTTTGTAATGAAATAAAAATATAATGCCTTTGTAACAAAAAGAGTTTTCTTTCAAAAAGTCATGTTTCAAGAAGAAAAAATGTAACTAAATAATTACATTACATGTATTTTTCACGAGAATCCATTAGTTTGATTGGCTAACAACAATCTAGTGTTATTCAAACATTAACATCCATATCAAAATGAAATGATACATTCATGATGATATATGCTTTCACAAAAAAGTGCACAGGTAAATAAAGAAAAACTTGATAAAACTTTACTTTCATGGTCTTACTAGCATAAAAATGTAATTATAAGAAATGAATGCTTCTTTTTGTAATTTTATTGGGGGGTAAAAGTGTTGATCGTGCACACATTTTCAGAATGAAATGCTTCTACGCTTCTTACAAAATGTGCATCTGTCAACACTTTTACGCCTCCATTAAAATTACAAAAAAGAAGCATTCATTTCTTAATTGAATCACAAACATAATGCCTTTATAAGTATGTATTATTCATAAGTATATTTGCAATGTAAAGATTACAGTCTATGTTATCCTTATAGAATGTATAGCACAAACAAAGTTTGTAGGAAATCATATGCATGTACATTAAAGCATATGTAGAATAATGTAATTATGACATTTTTTAAGGATATGGTTACACTAGATAGGACTTCAAATATATTTAAACCTGCTATGAAGGTTACATGTAGTTATGTTAAATGTGCCCCGTCAATGTACCCTTTTATTTCCATTTTTTTTTCATATGCATGTTGAATATTGATTCCAAGGCCCCTTCAGTATATGTCAAGTTTTCTGGATCTGCAGTGGGGACCTTTACAAATCAGAAACAGAGGTTTTAACATAATTTTGCCATTGAAGTGTCTATAATTGACACATAACTTATCTAAAGCAATTTCTAATGTTTTTTTTGGCAAATACAATACAAGGAATAAGTATTGCTAAGGAATACATCATGTATATTCCTGAATATTTTCCCTAGCCTTTCATAGTATCATTAATTGCTGCAATAAAAGAACTTAATTTACCTCCATTTTTGCTTGGTCGGTCAATCCCAATGTCTGATGCACCAGAATGAATGGCATCTAAAACAATAAAAAATTATATTTCAACATTAGGTTGAGATGCCTCAGTTTCTGGAATAGATTGTCATTTTATGGTATTGCTGCTGTACTACACAAAATTTATTTTTCAAAAGACTAATTGACACATAATTAATTTTTACACAATACATATAAATAGTTTGAGTATTGCAAAGGAATACATCATGTTTATTTCTTAAATTCTTCCTACCTAGCCTTTCATTATTTCATTGCAGCAAATATATGAATTAACAGATCAATTCAATTATCATCATGATTATAAAATCATTTAAAAGGTTGTGTATTTTCTATTTGATTGATATTCCAAACTTTTTTCTTGTCCATCATTCATGTCATTACAACCTATTGGCTGCACGCTATAAAGCATGCAGTAGAAAATAAATATTTGCCAAATATAAATTGAAACCTAGCCAAGCTTATTTGAATCAGTTGCAATATGTTAAAGGTGTTTTCCTTCCATTTAGATTCTTCCTATCCTTTGACAATTAAATTAAATAATGCATGGATAATTTAAACATGTACCTTCTAAATACTGAAACAATGAGCTGTATGTACATGATGTATGTATTATTCATAAGTATGCGTATTTGTAGTTTAAAGTAAGGATCTTGTTCATCATTTGTATAACAACATATATATATACATAGGAATTATACCTGCTCTTTTGTTTGTTTTGTCAACTAGACAGGTTGAATGTCACCTAAAATAGAATGAATAAAATACTAAATGATTTTTGTATACAAAGTTAATTTTGTTGTTGGTTTGCTGTCTAACTGATATTTCAAAAGTGTCCTTTCATTCAGTTTTTGATTTACATGCATTGTACATTTTGCCAAGAACAGATATACTTTTATCATTGTTTATTTGTCAATTTAATAAGTTACTCTTCCCTTGTCCGTTATCAAAAATTAACAGTCAGGGGACTTATTGAAATAAGTGATTTTTAAATCACTTATTTAAGTAGCAAATTCGAAGTTTTGTAGTTTTACCAAAATTTTAAACACATAGGTGTAGATAATATCTTTTCATTGGTAAAATTGAAAAATTGAACTTTTTGCTTCTTTTAAGCAACAAGGTTTATATGCCTTTGATGCAATCATTTAGCTGCAAATTCTATTTTAGTTTAAAAAATGCTATAAAAATGGCTTTACATAACATGCATAATGAACTGATACTTTCTTAACAGATTTTTCCAAGCAGTGGGAGTATTTTTCCTGTAAAGTTCAAGGTTTCATCTTATAGATTATGTTATAAAATTCTACTGTTCGCGATCAAAATTTCACTGTTAGGGGGTGTTGAAATTAGTGGGGGTTATTAAAATAATGATACTTAAAGAAGTGATTTTTTGGAAGGAAATTGAGGTATGATACTTAAACAAGTGATTTTTATGTCATTATCCTAAATTTAGTACAAGGTCATCACCTGACATGACCCGGTCATCCTATTAACACAGATGTTGCCCTACTGAAAATGAGTACGGGATTCCACTGGATTTCCAGTGAAATTACACTGGTATTCAGTGGAAAAAAATATTCCGATGGAATCCCATTAGAATTTCATCCAAAACATCTGGAATATTTTTCACACTGTAATTCCAATGGAAAATCAGTGAAATTTCCAATGAAACTTCCAAAGATTTTACAATTAATTTCCAGTGGGATATTATTGTTTGTATTTCAGTGGAGTTTTGATTTAATGCAAATATTCCAGTGGAATTTTGGACTTAGAAATTTAAAGGAATATATACTTCTAATTCAAATTTTTCAAATAATTAAGTGCATGATTATTATATAAAGGATTTAATTTGTAACATATAATTTGCTAGCCTGATAAGAAATTAAATATTATAATCATGATAATATATGGGATGTAATGAATATTTCATAAACCTACATATATACATGTATATGAAACATTTGTTCAAAAAAGTTACATGGTTAAATGTAATATGAAATCACTTGCCTAGCAACAAATGAAAATAATCATGTGGTCTGAAAGACCCCCCAATCCCCCATATAAAATAAGTAAAATGGTAGCTCCTCAGATGTAGGGTGAATATAATGCATCACCATATAGCCTATGAGTATGACACATTGAAAGGATACATTTTAACTATTAAGAAATAAAATTAAATGTGCAATAATATAAATAAATAAATGAATATTTTATATCAAATTGGGTTGAGAATAAGATTCTGTTTGATTTAACGAACAAAAACAATTAAGATTCTTTTCAAAAAATGTGCATGGCTCTTAAAAGGGCCGTTTTTAAACAGATATGTTCCAGAAATTATCTTCAGTCTGTACGAATTGTTAGGATAACTCCGTTTTTTTCTTCAAGTGACCTACTGGCAACTGCCCTGCACTACAGTCTACATGTATACAATAATATAATTATTTCTCCTTTGACTTCATCATGTTCATTAACTGTTACTGGTCTACTGTTCTTTTGAGAAAAATAAAGTGAACGGCTTTCATTTTCCACATTGTTCTATAAACTGTTTCGGTATCTTAACTTTGTCGGTGTGATGAATTTTTCATCATTTTCATGTCCTGAACTCGGCACTGGAACTCGGGTCATATAAGTTAATCTATAGAAACATTTCACATATAATCCGCTCCAATCAAATGTACGCTAAATGTCAGTGTTTTGGCATAATTTGAGCAGAAAATTCGTGAAACTGTAGTCTATAATGTTGTTTTTCAACACACATGTTTACATTCATGGAGGCTGCCATTTTTTTCTACCAGACTATAAATATAACCGCTGATTTGATTGGATAACTCAATTTCCGGAATTTCCGATTGGCCAATCAGATCGTCGGTATCATTAATACACGGAATGTGTTCAAATTTGAAACTAAAAATATTGTACGAGTATGTATCCAGTCCAGCTGTGGTTACATTAATCATGTTAATAATTATTAATACTCAACAACCTTCGATAAATAAAGAAATAGACATTTAAGGCAGATTATTTATGCATGACATTAGCTGTTGAACCAAGAATTTACGATGAGACGATGTGCTGATATAGGGCAGACGTACAGCAGATACAGGTAATTTTTAAGAGATTTTACATTTGATTTTTACATCATGAATATTTTTAATTAAAATTAAAAAAAAAAATATGCATCCCCTTTAGTTTCATTTATGGGCTCCGTTAGTTCACACTTTGAGGATGACCATTTGGTGTTCTGAAAAGGGGGAGGTGGGAATGTAATAATAATTTTATTATTCAATATTCAATTACATTGTGTGCCTTCACAATCAAGGAAAGATGTTTACTACACAATGTCAGGCACATTCAACTTAATTATGTCATGTTCTGATTTGGATGGACATGCAATACAAAAAATCCCTAAAGGTTAATATTGTGTTTTAGAATCTTTATACTTAAATGAAAGAAGCTTCTTAATTATATATGTACATTGTATGATAAATATCAGTAATATATGATGCATACAGGTCATGACCAGAATTAAAAATTATTAATAAAATGTTTTTACATTTTTTTTAGGTTGTCCATATTTTAAAAGGGATTGATCATATCATGGTGAAGGTACATGTACAAAGCTGCAAAATTGATGACTGTGCATCGATCAATATCCACTCAATAATATGAAAACACGATGAAAACAAACGAACCAGCAGCAGAAAAGAAATTTGAGTATAAGATTTTTGAAAGGTACTTTTTGAATTATTTTTTCATCCTTCCCACACTTGAAATAAAAATACATTATTCCTTCACATCTATAACTACTATAAGGTGTAAACACATCTCAAAAACATTGATCTGATCATCATGCACAATGGTTAATCATGGCTATTATGTGAATAAAATGAGGTGTCTGGTATGCTTCAACCAGATAGTAAACCAACAACAAACACAACACAAAGGGAAAGATAATATGAGGCTAAATAAAAATATATGCGTGGTTCAAATTACCTTACCTACCTTTTTTTTAGTCTTAACAATAGCCTACCCTAAAGATTTTTTTGTCATTTTTCAGTAAGTACTGTTTAAGTCAGAATGTTGCTCCCATAGACTCAATGTAAAAAAAAAAGCCATAAAATAAAAAAAATTTCTTACCAACCTACCCTAATTTTTTTTAAATGTAACTGGAACCACACACACTATTTTATTTGGCCTCTGAGAGACACCTGATCCATGAACAATAAAAGTCTATTTTGATAAAAAGAGATGTGTGTTATAAGTCTAAGAACTATAGCCAAAGATATCTAGAGAACACATAGTCTTCAACAATAGACATACATGTGTCTTAATTGCTCTTAGTGTATAAATGTTGTGAATAAATTAAACAAACACAAAAAAAATATGCCAGTAACATATATTTTTGAATAATTGCAGACTGGAGCATGGTATTGTAATGTTATTTTAATTCAAAATTCTATACATGTTATGATGTATGATTTTTTTTCTTTCAGATTAATTTATGAAGACTTAATGGAACAGGATTGGAATGCAGAAATTTTGGACTTAATTCATGAATAATATCAATGGATGATGAAGAAAACTGACCAAACTGACAAAGTATTTCGTATGCATGTAAACTGGACATTTTTGTTTGTTTAATGCACAATAAACAAATTTGTAAAATTGAAAATTAAAACCATTTGTGAAAGATTTCAAGAGCACCAAAAGTTACCATGGACTTATGAATGATTTTACCAGAAAATGATTTACATGTACAATTAAGTAAATACATCTTTGGCTAAAACATGATAATTTATCAACATTAATATTTTAAAGAGGTTGATCTTTTCGTTTAAAAGGTCTTAAATGTGGATAATGTATAAACTGTTGTAATTTCTTTAATTGTTGACTTGCATTAAAATGGTTATTGTCTTTTTTCAAGTTTTCTTATTAATTCATTCAAAAATAAGCAATGCATGCAAAATGATATCTTACATTTCAGTGGAATTGTCAATTTCCATTGAAATATCACTGGTTTTCTTTGGTTGATTGTTACAATTTCCAATGGAATTACCACTGGTATCCCAGTTGAAAACAATAAATGTCCAGTGGGAAAACAATGGTATTCCAACGTAGTTTTCACTGGTATTCCAATGGAATTTCCACTGTATTCCACTCAAGTATTCACCGGAATCCCACTGGATATTCCACTGATATCCCAATGGAAAACAATGAATGTCCAATGAAAATCCCGACCAAATTTCCCAGTGGTAATACAGTGGTATTCCAATGGAACTCTGATGGAACTCCACTGGTATTTTCAGTGAAATCCCACTTAACATTTTCAGTAGGGTGGTTCTGATAATTTTAGCAACATAATTAGTCCCTGGATCATTAGTATTCTATATTTAAAGCTAAAATAAAATTAAATCACTTAGTCTAGTGATTAATTTGTACTACTTAAATAGGTGATTATTAAAGAAAGACAACTCTTATTTCCAACCTTTATGGACATAATGTTACTTGAATCAGTGATTTAGAAAATCACTCATTTAAGTAAGTCCCCTGACTGATTAAGGCTACATTGTATTTCCTTGATTTCATATATTTGAATATGAAAGAAATATACCTTCTCAATTGTTTGGTCTTTTGGTTAATCCATCTAAAATAATAAAAATAGTATGCAGGTATGTCATGTATGTGTAATAGATTTCATTTGGATACAAGGGAAAATAATATGGAACCGTTCTATGCTTAAGAAACTTAATAACAGTAGCAGATTTCAATTAGTTACAATTGTTTTTTTATATCATGTTTATCATTGTTTATCTGGTATATTCTGTTGATGGTTCAGTACCCATTTTTGCTAGCATTTAACACAAAAATGTTTAATAATGTCATTAAAGCAAAAAATAGATAATCTAGCTTTCACATTATTCACATGTTATTCATGACTTATTTGAAACATGTTTACATTTGTGATTTGGAGATTTATACATAGTACATTGTATGCAAACTTATTATTAAAATCTTCTTATTCACCTCTAAAAGTTTTTCTTGTTTTATTCCCATATTGATCTTTAACATTTTCATATTGTCCAGTTTTATTCATCCATAAACTTTGAATAAGATTTAATTTTTCTATGAGTGTATTACAGATACTCATAACAGTGTACTTGCAGAGTTAAAGTACAGCAATGGTGTTTCTAATACATTGTTTACCTCCTGGGCAACTTTTCACCACTAATCAAACTAGAGGCTCTCAAGAGCCTGTGTCGCTCACCTAGGCCTGTATCTTCTGTGGTTTTGGAAATCATGTATAATAACGTTTAAATCATAATAAATAGTATTAGATACCCTCATAATGATTGAGGCCAAGTTTGGTTTAATTTGGCCCAGTAGTTAAACTAAAAGCAGGTCATCCACTAGTAACTAGCCTTACAATAGTTTAATACTGAAGACCCCTTATCATTTTTTAAAGTAGTTTTAAAGTTGTAACCATTTGAAATTGTTTTTTATACAATTTTCCCTAAGACTTCTATAGTAAATCCCTATGTTCTATTTTTAGCCATGGCGGCCATGTTGGTTTGATGACAGGGTCATCGGATACATTTTTCAATCAAGATACCCTATTGAAAATTGTGGCTAAGTTTAATTCTATTTGTCCCAGGAAATTCAGTGGAGAAGATTTTTGTAAAAGATTAAATAAATTTACGAAAAAAATTGTCAAAAATTTGACTGTAAAGGGCAATAACTCCTTAAGGGGTCAATTGAAAATTTTGGTCATATTGACTTATTTGTAGATCTAACTTTGCTGAACATTATTGCTGTTTACAGTTTATCTCTATCTATAATAATATTCAAGATAATAACCAAAAACTGCAAAATTTTCTTAAAATTACCAATTCAGGGGCAGCAACCCAACAACAGGTTGTCCGATTTGTCTAAAAATTTCAGGCCAGATCGATCTTAACCTGATGAACATATTTACCCCATATCAGATTCGCTCTAAATGCTTTAGTTTCAGAGATATAAGCCAAAAACTGCAATTTACCCCTATGTTCTATTTTTAGCCATGTTGGCCATCTTGGTTGGCAGGCGGGGTCATCGGACACATTTTTTAAACTAGATACCCTAATGATGATTGTGGCCAAGTTTGGTTAAATTTGGCCCAGTAGTTTCAGAGGAGAAGATTTTTGTAAAAGTTAACGACGACGGACGCCAAGTGATGAGAAAAGCTCACTTGGGCCAGGTGAGACAAAAATAAATAGAGAATATCTTATGGATTTTTCAATACCACACCCATGACACCTGTATCAATCAAAGACACCAATATAATACTAAGAGCTCTGCTGGAATGATTATATTGGGTAAAGTTTAATACAATGTGTTATTATGAAAAGGCCATATCATATACACTTTATTATTCTTATTGTACTTTTTATTATATTTTTGAAAAAAGCATTGAAAAATCTTCATTTTGGCAAAGTATAAAAAAATTCTATCTGAGGAAATATATACCGATGATCCACCTTAAGGATGTTCGCTCCTATTGTTTTTGAAAATTTGTCAGATATTCGGAATCCTCGAGTTTTATCCCTGTAGTGCCAATGAAAATTTTGCCCTCAAACCCCTACTTTTCTATTTATAATTTTATAACATAAAGTTTTAAAAGCCATATACATGATGTATATTTGAAAATCTTATAAAATCCTTGTTATTTTTTCATAGTTTATGAAAGAAAAAAGGTGCAAATGTTTAACGCATGAAAAGTCTAGAGAGAATAACACCCTACCAAATTTTCAATGGCTTATATCTCAAAAACAAGCATACGGACCCTTTAATTTTTTCGGCTTTTTCAGTTCCTTTATTCATATACTTTTGATTTATAACAGTCTTATAAAGAGCTTGTTATTTCGAAGCAGAGTAGCGAACATTCTTAACTGTTTTCCACCGACATTATATTCATTTGTTCATAAATTGTATCACTTGAGTGCGTTCTCTTGTGTCTTTGTAACCATGGTAACTCACTATCTTGACTGAATCCGTCTTTGTAACCCCTGGCTCTGACTAAAACCTGTACCACAAACATCACACTTGAGGTTTTTCACCAGTATGTATCCTCATGTGTATTTGTAACCCCTGGCTCTGACTAAAACCTGTACCACAAACATCACACTTGTGAGGTTTTTCACCAGTATGTGTTTGTATGTGCCTCTGTAAGTTAAAATTCTTACTAAACTCTTAACTTCACATATCACATTTATATGGTTTATCCCTAACATGTACCGTTCTATGTTGATGTACGTTTCCTATATCATTAAACCCTTTACCACATACCTCACATTTATATGGTTTACATGTATCACCAGTGTGTATCCTCATGTGTTATTTGTAAACCCTGACTGATTAAAACTTGCACCACAAACATCACACTTGTGAGATTTTTCGCCAGTACACATGGTACATGCAGTATGTGTTCTTATGTGCCTCTGTAAGTAAGATTTCCTACTATACCCTTGACCACACATATCACATTTATAAGGTTTATCCCCAGTGTGTATCTTCATGTGTCTTTGTAAACCCTGACTGATTAAAACCTGTACCACAAACATCACACTTGTGAGGTTTTTCACCAGTATGTGTTTGGCTTTCATGTCGATCCGGCCCCACGTCGATCCGGCCCAAGTCGATCCGTCCCACGTCGATCCGGCCCAACGTCGATCCGGCCCATATTTAAAGTCGATCCGGCCCAATAAAAAAATATATTTATGAGGATTAAAAATAAAGATATATATTAATTGTAATTCAGAAATGTTTATGAATTTTATTATAATGTAAAAGGTGTACGGTAAAAAAAAATTGGCCTTTCACAAATATTTTCTTTAAAAGAGTTTAAAACAACTATGTTGATTATGTTTTCATTACAAGTTTCGGTAAGTTTCTATTTTCACTGTTTGCTTTAATATAATCAAACTGTAATTTTGTATATAAGTCTTAAATATTTTTGTCTTTGCTTTCATCATTAAATCATTAAACCATAAATATGAAAAAAAGTATATAGTTTTGTTTTAAATCTGGGAATATTAACTTGCGTGTTTTTCAGGTGTAAAATGGTAAAAAGCTTATAAATTCTATTTTTTTGTATTATATATTTGTATTTTACATTATAAAGATAGATATTTACTTTTTTTTAAATTCCTTTATAGGAGTATATCTCTTCTGGAATACAGACGCATGGTAAATGAAGAAATAGATGTGATCTTTATGTGCATCGAGTGTAATTATTTTGTTATTATCTTAAAATAAAGAATAATGGATACTCATAAAACTTGTTTTTTATCTACACACAACTATTCAAAATATTGTCAACTTTAAAAATATATATTGACTATATTCGATATTACAAAAAAAAAAAAAAAAACGTGTTATAGAAGCCTCTTATGTTACCTGAAGAAAAAAAAATACAATTAATTATTATAACACATAACACCAAACAAAAGATCAAACTATAAAGACCAGTGATTGCGTAACTTTAATCAATCAGGATTTGATTGAATTAAGTGATCACGAGTGGCATTACCTTAGTTCACAATCATTAGACAATTGTTGAATAAACAAACCAATTATAGACTAATGAGTCAATTTTATAGGTTCCATTGGACTGTAAATATTTATTTAGCATTTCTGTGTGTGAATTAAATAAAATAAAAATCGCCATGACGTTCAAAGTTATCATGGAAAATAACTTCATATCAATATGTTGACGCTGCTATATAAACAGACACAATCACACTCATTTTCGTATCGATTTAAAATAATTCGTTGACTGGTACTCCAATACTTCACTTACCTGTTGTCATCCATCATTTTTACAAATTCCATTTATACTGTTAAAATTTGTCACAAAATCCTCCAAAGTCAATATAGTTTATTCATATCTTATTATGGGGCCGAATCGACGTAGGGACGGATCGACGTGGGCCGGATCGACTTGGGACGGATCGACTTTGGGCCGGATCGACTTGGGGCCGGATAGGTTTGGGGACGGAACGACCGGATACCTGTGTTTGTATGTGCCGTAGTACATTTTGTAAGTTAAAATTCTTACTAAATTCCTGACCACACATATCACATTTATATGGTTTATCCCTAACATGTACCGTTCTCCTATGTTGATGTACGTTTCCTATATCACTAAACCCTTTACCACATACCTCACATTTATATGGTTTATCTGATAAAAACTTGCACTACAAACATCACACTTGTGACGTTTTTCACCAGTATGTGTTCTTATGTGCCTCTGTAAGTAAGATTTTCTACTATACCCTTGACTACACATATCACATTTATAGGGTTTATCACCAGTTTGTATCCTCATGTGTCTCTGTAAGTCCTGACTCTGATTAAAACTTGCACCACAAACATCACACTTGTGACGTTTTTCACCAGTATGTGTTCTTATGTGCCTCTGTAAGTTAGATTTCCTACTATACCCTTGACCACACATATCACATTTATAGGGTTTATCCCCAACATGTTCCGTTCTCTTATGTTGATGTACATTTCCTTTATCACTAAACCCTTTACCACATACATTACATTTATATGGTTTTTCACCAGTGTGTATTACCCTGTGTCTCTTTAAGTCCCTATTCAAACGAAACCCTTTACCACACACTTCACATGGATAAGGTTTATCACTAGTATGTTTTCTCATGTGTCCATGCAAGTCATTACTATATTTATACACTTCACCACATACACCACATTCATAAGGTTTTCCCTTAGAATTTGTTATCATGTGATTCTGTAAACTGCTTGAATTATCTTTATGAGATTTCTGATCAAGGGAGATAACTGTTCCTGTACTTTCCTGTCTACTGTGACCTGTCTGTGACCTGGCCTAAATTTCCGCTATTAAACACTTCATCTGCCTCTGTTTTTTCTTGTCTATTCCTGTCTTGTTGGAATATATACATCTCTAACTTGCTTGTTATCTGGGGCGTGTTTTTTTGTTCTTCTGTAGTGAGCCAGAAGAGGTCCATTTCTATTTTTTTGCATTGTGAAGATCTTCTGTTCCTCTCCTATCTCTTCTTTTTAAATAGGTGGTTTAGACGGCAGAGGCATATAACAAACATGGCGTCGTTTAGTCTAAATGACATTAATAAATTTATGAATTCAGATATAATAGAATGTGTGCTGTGTGATTAACGTTTTTATGGTATTGCAGCCTTAGAACATCCCTGTAGGACGATAACCTGGATAAATATAAAAACTACATGAACAATCAAAGTAAGGGGACGACTTTTTGATATTCTGGGGAGGGGGAGGGAGCAGGATAATTTTTTTTGCGGATTTATTATACATTTTAATATGTCCCTAAGCATGCCATGCCTATTTTCAGCTCTCACTGGGTAGGCCTCCATATTCCCTTTCAAAATCCTCATGTCTCCCACTCCTACCAAAAAACAAATGGCAAATGGTTTTTCTCCTTATTCAACACGAGTTTAAAATGATTGGTAGTTTGTTGCTTAATTTTAACGTCCAGGGACAGATATTTCATGCATTTTCTGAAAAAACACGAGTCTAAAAGTCAGGTATGTAATATAAAAATTAGGAGATGTGGTATGATTGCCAATGAGAAAACTATCCATTGGAGTTCAAATTAAGGGGATATAAGGAATTATAGGTAACGGCGTATGGCCTTCAACCATGACAAAACTCCTTACCGTATAGTCGGCTATTAAAGGCCCCGACATGAAAAATGTGAAACAATTGAATCGAAAAAACTAACGGCCTTATTATATATAACAAAAACAATTTACAAATATCAAATATGAGGCAACACTGAGGACAACACACATAAACCAACGACAACCACTGAACTACATGCACCTGACTTGGCACAGGCACATTAAGAATATGGCAGGGTTAAACATGTTTATGATCGATCAATTCTTCCCTAAACTGGGACAGTGGTGTAACTGTACAACATAAGAACAAACTGTAAAAATCAGTTGCAATAGTAACACTCAAAAGAAAAGAGACACAAAAAAATAAAACCCAACTAACATTATGACAATAGACACAAAGCACCGAAATAACTTTTAGAGTATTTTCAGTTACTGAAAGTTTGTTCAAAGCCAATTACAACTAACAAATAAATCTTGTTCCCCAAACTAAAGTATCAATCATTACACAATCAACGGATTTAGTAATAAACAGTCTGAGAAACGCCATGACCATATATACCTTGTATACATATACATATACAATCAAAAAGTCGTGGTCCGAAGGTTTTGATCATCGAAATTTTACAATAGAAATAATAGTTAGGACCAGCAGATTTTCTTCAAGGGCCACCAGGGAAAAAGATTTTGAGAACTCTGCAATATCTTTTATATATGCAAAAATAATCCAGTTCTTTACCTAAAAAAAATTATTGAAAAATTCTTGTACAGTTTAAGATTATTCCTTAAAATCACATGGTCGGCGCTTCAAGTCAGATTTTAGTTAGTAAAGTATAAAGAAAAAATTTCACAAACACAGCGATTTCTTCCAACCAATTTTCTTTGTTTTTACACTTATTGTATAATTACACCAATGCTGAAACATAGCACACTATTACAATCATGTCTACCGAATAAATTGAAGTATCTTAATTTTCTAATAAATCATCGTAAACTTCATTTATGTCATCCAACATTAAAAAAATCTGATATATTCGACGGCAAATAGATTTTTTGTTTTATTGCTTCTTCTACAGAATATCTCCGGAAGAGGTCCAGATTCATTTTTTTGGACTCTTCACCAGAAGACGTTCTGGAGATGTACAGAAGAGACCAATAAAACACGCCCCTGGTTAGCATGGTTAGTGGAGATAAAAGAAGATCCATCTATCTTTTCATTATTAGAGGTTTTATTTATTTCTGTATTTTCCTGTTCACTCTGGTACATACATCTCTAACTCGTCAGTAATAATGTCAGAAGAATAATAGTGTGTAAATCTAGACATTTTACATTTCTATAATTTCTTGTCCTCTATAAACTGGATTAAAATGGTCTGTAGTCTGATCAGTTGTCAAATTAAAGGCTAAAAAAGAGCAATTATTTTTTTAAGTAAAAGATTTTTTTTTAAATGGTACTCAAAATACAACATGAACATGATGAAGTGCATTTGTAAGCGTACTTTCATTCCGGGTAACTATTTTTCACTAGAGAATATTGGATGTAAATAGTGTGAAAGCGTCGAACTTGATGTCGTTGTTTTGTTTATATTAGACCGGTTTATTGTTTACATAAATAAATGGGTTAAAATTAAAATGATTTTCAAGGAATCCAGTTTGTACATGGTTTAATCCTGTGTCGTTCATCATATAAAATATCTGATGGATCTAATACTCAAGCATCATCTATCCTATGTAGCTTCTTTGACCTTATTCAAAAAGTTGATAAAGAGTGACTAGTCTGCTCTTACCACTAACTAGATTGACCTTGACTGTAGTCCGACTTTCATAGTACCCGACTATTTATACCAATATGTTAAATTTCTGGTTCACTACCATCACGAGACAGGGCAATACCTGGTGGTGTACCAATAAAAGGTTATCGATTGTATTTAATGCATTTACGGGTGAAGTCACAAATTCAAGTGTTCTGGTAAAAGTTTCAAACCACAAGCGTCAATCTGCATCCCTCAGTATATCTAATTCCAACTTAAATATGAAGACGAATCTCAATCCTACTTTATAGATAGTTTCAGAGTAAAAGCTATTACATGTAAATAATTCTAGTGTTAAACCACGAATAAAGGTGTAACAGAAAGACAGACAAAATGTATCTAGCCCAACCTGATGATAGTGGTCGTTTCAAACAAGGAACAACAAAAGTATAGCCAGACTTTTCGAAAGCTAGACCCTGGATTCGCCTAGAACAAATTAATATTAAGTAACAAAGAACATCACATGACTTAGCATAACTAACGAGTTAGGTAAGTTAAGTCGTTATAACGATATAGGTAAGTCGTTATAACGAATTAGAAATAAAACTACACCCTGACACAAACGTAATCTATTTGTTTTATTTTGTTTTATAAATTTTGTCATATTAAATGTGTATTGATTCAACACATTTTAAAATTTACAAAATAGTGTAAAAAATGGTATATCATACAGAAAAGTTTATATTTTTCTTATTTAATTGCAGATGTTACATATTAGTAATCTAACAAATCGATGTCAAGAAATAAATTAAAAATATGAAAATAAATATCTCATGTTTTAATACAGTCATCTGTTGATATCTGTTTTTTATCTTTTATTTCATACTTTATTGTTTCTGAATTACACATCTTAGATCTGTTAAGGGATTGCATTATTTAATATGTGAAACACGTCTTTTCAATACGTTAAACATACAATCTCATATGGTAGCCGACAATCCAGAGAATTTTATTCTGGCAATTTCCTTCTTTCAAAAGACTACAATTACTAAGCAGCCACCAATATCGAATTCAATATAATCATCTGACACGGGATTTGTGCCTTTTGAGCATGAAAGTCATCAGCCCGCAAAATCGACAAGTATTCTAAAGCGAAGTTAGGGTACTGTCTATGGACCTTTAAAGGGATTTTGTATCTATTAGACAGCAACCCAACAAAATTTCTTATAGTCTAAATCTAAAATTTTTCCTTTGATCTTCGAGTGAGTTAACTTCTGTTATTTTTAGAGGAGTACGTTAACTGAACGATATTAGTTATTGCACTCTGCAGTCCCGCTGTGTGTCGCTTGTCATAGGAAAAGTAAAGAATGCGCATGGGAGGAGCTTAGACCAGTACTCTAACTTCCTTCTCAAAAGTTGTTATTTCACTGTCTAGCTACGCCTCCTTGGTCTAGTAAACTATGAAATCAATGACCATAAAATGTTCTAATAAATTTAAACAAAATGCATACACAACAATATATCTCAAAAAAAAAAATCTGGAAAAAAGGGGGGAGGGGGCTTGTAAACCCTTTATTTAAAAATGGTTTAATATACACTGTTCTTACAACAAATGAATGCTCGAGGAGAGCTACAAAAAGGAATAACGTGGTCTATAAACGAAGAGGTGATACTGATAAATTGGTGGATACTTGTTTTTATCATGACAATATATAATATTCCAAAAAAAAATTGTCACTGGAATTTTAGTCGTTTAATTTCCTCCTCGTAATGAAAGAATAAAAAAAAAATGTAAAAGAAATGACTATAAATTTTCTTACTGTTATTTTAGTTGGATACCTGTTTTTATCGTGTCGAAATTAAAAACATTCTAAAAAATATAATGTCAATGGATGTTTAGTAATTTTCTTCATTTTATAAAGGTCTATCTCCGTGAATTGATCATGCTTCAAATATTTGTCCCTGGACATTACACGCATTCAACATGCAACCATTGCAATCAGTTAACCGATTTTTTTGTAGTTTTTGGGAATGGAAGAATAATATTAATTACCTTCATAATTGGTATTAGAAAATGTTTCCTTCTTATCACAACGTTAAAACTATTTTGAAACTACACGTCATTTCCGAGTTAGAGGGCAGATAAACATCGAATAAAATTTTGCATCACCCCTCACCCCCCCTTTTTTTCAAGAGTTTTCGGGGAGAAAAAATATTCAATAACACGTAAATGGCTATAGAGCATGCATCCCACGACAAATGCATTCAAATGTACCTGTATCTGACATACAAATCCAACTGACATTTGCTGCATGTGTTAATTTTCTGGAAATCAGATATAGTATCACGCCACTATTTGATTGACATATTGAAAAGTACAATACCATTTTATTGGTCAGCATTTAACCTTTGACATGTGTCATAACCCATTAATGTTACAAATCATATATAGCCACGCCTTACACATTAGCATATTTAATCCAATCAAATTTAAGCTTCGCTTTTCATGAATTAAATACGTTAATTCGTAAAAGGCGTGCTATATATATAACTTATGACCGTCTCTGGAATAGTTTAAAGTTTTATTAGGTATATTATTTACCGGTTTATGCCTCCAGTTTATAAATATTTTAACCCTGTGTGATCAAAATATAACATTATCTGAGGGGTCTAATACCAAAGCATTCTCCGTCATACGTAGCTTCTATGACATTGTTCAAACGGTTAACAAAGTGTGATTTGTCTGCTCTTACGACTATCTAGATACCAACCTTTGACCTTGATTGCAGTCAGACTTTCATAGTATCTGGCTATCTATACCAATATGTCTGATTCACTATCATCACGTGACAGGACAGGACCTGGCGGTGTACAGATACGGTAAATCAATTGTTTTCAATGGATTTACAAGTGAAGTCACCAATTCAAGTGTGTTAGTAGAAGTTCAGTAAATTGTTTATCTCATAGGTTTCATACCACAAGCATTAAGCTGCATCTCCGATGTAACGTCTATCAGTATATTTAATTCTAACTCAAATATGAAGAACAAACCCAATCTAATCGATAGTAAATTTCAGGGGGAAATCTACTACATGTAAATAAGTCTGGGGTTACATAATGAATAAAAGTGGAACAGACTGACGGACAAAATGTAACTAGCCCGACCTGATTATAGTGGTTGTTTCAATCACGGGACAACATAAATATTGCCAGACTCAGTTTCAAGACCAGTGAATTAACAAGGATACTAAATATTATATCATAAGAACCAGTGTGTAAATGACTGAAAAGTTAACCAAAGTAGTCTAATTCTGTCCTGAAAATGCCTACACGCTAACGGTCTGTAATAGGAAAAACTGAAAAACATTTGAACAACTCAAACTTGCATACCAAAACTTCAGAATAGACCGGTACCAAATATCAAACCATGCAAGTTAATTCTCTATGGGAACATGGGGAACGGGGTAAAGTCTAGGTAATTTACTGTACAAAGGGGAGTAACAAGGAATAATTTTTAAACACAAAAAGTAACTCGGGCTAGGGGCAAGGCTTTTATCTGTAATAAAACAATTCGGTAAAGTACAATATTTATTAAACAACACATAATTGATAAAAGACATTATTATTCAGCTGCACCGTCTACATGTATGAATTTGCAACTAAATGGTCTCTAATTCAGACCACAAATGTAAGTGTTTCAACAAATGTAAATTTCTCTAAGGACTCACTCTGCCAATCTACCAATCTGCTCAGGACTATCATTTAAAACTCAGTCACTTTAAGTTTTAATACTTTAAATTTCTGCCTTTAATTCAAGTCATAGATTTGAGACAAGTACGAAAATGTCAACAAATAATGAATATATAAATAACTTTAACGTAAACAACTGAATAAACTGAACAGTTAAATCATCTAGATATTCGCAAACTGAGAGCTTTTATTCAGTTCAAAGAACTATTCAAAACTCAGCTCATAATTTAACTCAATTATCCCGCGAACCGCTTTCTAAATAAACTACATATCAATACGTAAATATTCAAAGTGTTCGCTTAAGTATTCAACGCAAACCCTGACTAAAACTAGCTAGTGTTAGTCCACCAAAATATACATCAATTTTGAGTGGGAAGGGAGGGGGATTCTTACCTAGAGAATGTTGAAATACACATTTCTTCAATATACTAAAAATTAAACCAAAACAGCACGAGAATCCTCCCCGAGACCACTTCAAAAAAATCGTACCTGTCACATGTTGAAAAGTTCCCTCTTTACCTATACGTCTACACACCTGAGAATCTGAGCTGGGACAGCTAAATTTCCCCCGAGAACTTAATCGAGATTTCTGTTTGGTTCAAAAATGCGGCGGGGTTAAACATGTTTTGTGAGATCTCAACCCTCCCCCCTATACCTCTAGCCAATGTAGAATAAAAAAACACATAGCAATACGCACAGTAAAACTCAGTTTAAAAATGTCAGAGTCCGATGTCAGAAAAGGTAACAAAAGAAACTAAGCAAAATGACAATGGTACATAAATTAACAAAGGATTACTTGCAGTTACTGACATGCCAGCTCCAGACCTCAATTAAACTGATTGAAAGATGCATGATTCAAACATAGAATGAATTATCGTCTTGATTTGTTGAGTCAACGATGATAAACAAACTTATAAGGACTATGAAGGTTGAAAAGAGCAGACTGTTCCAATTCATCAAAGAATAGCCTAAAAAGATATTGAAACAGAAAGTTAGATGGGCCTTTGGTCTAATTTGACTGCACATTTGAACTCTAAATATACAATCTAGCACTATGAACTACAGAATTAACTGTAAAACTATGACAACAGCTCATCTAAATTTCGAAAACCCAGCATATTGTAAACAGCTTATCTAGGATAATAAAACTCTGAACAAGTAAGAACTTTTGTCTGTACAACGGTGTTTTTTCTTCTTCCAACATTTACCACAAGGCATTGAGTCAAGTTTGTACAGGTGAGATAACAAAGAGATAAAATAGAAACTAAACTATTATGGGAACTAATGAATCAATCATAAAATGGGTGGATACCTGTGTATCAATAAAACATACAAGACTATGGCATGGTATTGGTTGCAAAAATTTGATATTTTTCATTTAAATGCAATATTTTTTATTCAATTGGTATATTTCTTCATTTGAATGCAATATTTTTTTATTTAAATGGTATATTTTTTCATTTAAGTGCAATATTTTTTATTCAAATGGTATAATATGTCATTCAAATGCAATGTTTTTTATTCAGTTGGTATATTTCTTCATTTAAATGCAATATTTTTTATTTAAATGGTATAATTTGTCATTCAAATGCAATATTTTTTATTCAATTGGTATAGTAGTTTTTTTATTTATATGCAATAATTGCATCATGGGAAATTCTTTGACGTCTTAAGGTCAAATTTGCAACAACGTTTCTGATTGGTCGGTAATTGTTTGGATTTCCCCCCTTTCTTTCTAAACATGAGTGACCAAGAATTAAAAAAACGCGTCAGAATATTGCCCCTCTAACTAAATCTGGCGTTCGTGCGAGTCCTGCACTGGCTGTTAAAATCTTCTGGTCCTAACTATTATTTCTATTGCAAAATTTCGATGGTCAAAACGTTCGGACCACCACTTTTCAAAAACTTTCATTGTATATGATCTATATATATGCAAGTATATCGTTTTTTTAACTAGATTAGACACCGTTGATTTTCCCGTTTGAATGGTTTACACTAGTCATTTTTTGGGAGCCCTTTATAGCTTGCTGTTCGGTGTGAGCCAAGGCTCCGTGTTGAAGACTTTACTTTGACCTATAATGGTTTACATTTACAAATTATGACTTCGAAGGAGAGTTGTCTCATTGGCACTCATACCACATCTTCTTATATCTATATACAACATAAACCAGACGTTTCTCATACTGTTTTCTTTTTTAATAAATCCTTTGCCGCGCACTGTGTACGTCTGATTGATACTTCAGTCTGGGAGAACAAGATTTATTCCAGTACTAGTTGTAGTTAGCTTTGAGCAAACTTCCAGTAATTGTAAATACTCTTATGTCGGTGCGTTGTGTCTATTGTCTTAATGTTAGTTTTTTTTTTGTGTGTCTCATACCGATCTTTTGAGTTAATCTAATTGCAACTGATTAGTGCAGGTTGTTCTTTTATTGTACTGTTACACCACTGTCCCAGCTTCGGGATGGGTTGAGTGCCGCTCACAAACATGTTGTGGTACTGTTACACCAAAGTCCCAGGTTAGGGGAGGATTGAGATCCCTCTAATATGTTTGACCCCGCCACATTCTGTATGTATGCATGTGCTTGTCCCAACATCTTCTTTTTTATATCAACCCTGCACTATTCTTTATTTGCCTGTCCCAGGTCAGCCTGTAGTTTAGTGGTTGTCGTTGGTTCATGTCTCGACCCGTAATTGATATTTTGCAAATTGTTTTGTTATGTATAATTAGGCCGTTAGTTTTTTTCGTTTGAATTGTTCACACTTTTCATGTCGGACCTTTTATAGACGACTTTACAGTATCAGGTTTTTGTCATTGTTGAAGGCCTTACGATTGTGTATAATTGCTTACATCCACCAGAGACATATATACACATGTCTCTGCATCCACTTCATATTTGAACTCCGGTGGATAGTTGTCTTATTAGCAATCAGATCCCATATCTCTTCGTTTTTATATTATATACCCGACTTCTAAACTCGTGTTTTCCTGAACAAGCATGAAATATTTGTCACTGGGCGTTAACAATTAGCAACAAAACAATCAATTAATTTAAACTTGTGTTAAATAAGAGGAAAACCATTTGATATTTATTTATTTGTTGGGGTGGGGGACAGAAGGATTTCTTATATATGAGTATGGTTGACTGGTAAGAGCTGAAAAATAGGCACGATTAGCGACAGATTAAAATGAATAATAATGCCCTCTCTTCCCTTCCCCATCCTTTATCTATAAATTTAAACTGACCACTACGGAATAGCCCAATAGTGTTGAAAGTAGCGTTAAACTCCAATCAATCAAAGTCCCTTACCTAGAATATCAAATAATTGTCCCTTAACTGTTATTGTCCGTGTAGTTCTTATATTTATCCAGCTTATCGTCCTACAGGAATGTCTTACTAAGGCTTTCATACCATAAAACGTTTATAACATAGCTCACATTCTAATATATCTGAATTCATAAATTTATTAATGTTATTTACACTAAACGACGCCATGTTTGTTATGTGCCCATGCCGTCTAAACAACTTCAAAAAAGAAGAGGTGGAAGAGAACCAGAAGATCTTCCCAATGCAAAAAAAAAAAAAACAGAAATGGACTTCTTCTGGCTCACTACCGAAGAACAAAAAAACGCGCCCCATTAATATGTTTTAAAAACGCCTTAATTGCCCCTACCCTTTTTTCCCAAAAATTGGCATTGTTAAATATATATACATATATATGATCATCATTAAAATGCTATTGTATTTTTATAAGACCTACTTTATTACATGAGCTGGGACTAATGACATCTATCTATAAGTCCAAGTATACAGTAAACTATTATAATATGAATATGTTTCTTGTTTTAATAACCACATTTGATGCTATGCATGAGTCACCATTTATCAGGACAGGAATTGGGTTTACATAGAGAGAATAATGTGCAAAAAATGGATATGGGGCGGGACCAAACCTATAGATAACATAATAAAGAAATGATGAAATATAAAGAATGCGTCAATTGTTTTTTGGTTGCCAAATGTCCAGTAACAAATATTTCACGCATGTTTAGCACAAATATAATAGAGATCAAAGGATAAAGAATAGAGTGAAATAGTAAAAACTAAAAGATATAGAATTATAGAAACTATCTTTAATCTTAATCCCCTCCCCTCACACACACACACACAGTGAACCATTACTGCAAATATCGCATATATACATCTCTATACAAATATCTAAATCTGACCCCCCCCCCCCCCACTCCCCTAGACACCGAGGTTTTGGATCCGCCCCTGTTAAATGTATCTTATAATATTATACATTTTGTACGGGTCTCGATAATTGCTAAACGTACAATCCTATAATTTGTTGGATACAAATCATTAGAGATTTGTATCTAATTATATTATTTACTGTGTCACAAAATAAACTTGTATACCCCCCTCCCCCTCCCAATGCAGTATTGAAAGTAAATCGTTTAAAAGTCCTGAAGAAAAAATATGTTTTGAAATATGCCCTGCATACTTATTTATGCAAAGACATAGGTATATTAATTATAAAACTACTGTGGGGCTTGAAAAACAAATTCTATTTAAGGGATTCGGAGATGTGAACTGTTACAGTAAAAAAAAAGCTCAGCAACGAATCCTAAATGTAAAATGATTTGCGGTATAAGACATGAGAGCACATATTATAGATAGTCCAAAATGTGAAGTTCACGCCTTATACAGTGTACGTCCTATGTCATAGGACTATTGTTGTAACATGGGTAGTAACTGGTTCCAATTTATCCCGATTTGTCTTTATTAAAGAATTAGTTCCGGAGTATCACAGCTTAGGTCTCTTCTTGTGGGTCTCTGGTTCTGCTGTCGTAATTAGATGATTTTTTTTCTACATGAAGCAAAAAAGATGGGGCTTAGTCCAAATAATTATAACGTTCTGGAAGGCTTTTTACTCTTTTTTATGTTTGCCTTCCTGCAACGTCTCTGAGGATCAAGAAAAGAAAAAATGATATAGCATCAGAGAACGTCATGATTACATGTATCTGGACTTAGAGGGGCGGGGGCTAGCTATGCATTTTTTTTTATTTCAATTTGTAGACTGTCGGGGAGTTTCTTCAGAAAGGGTTTTCATTGGAGGCGTTTTTGCCATGCACGCAGGTATCTGTTTCTATCCATGAACAGGTTGTGTGTCAAAATAATTATTATTACTTGTCACTCGCATTTTTTGCTCGACCTGGCCATTAACAGCCAGTGCACGAACTCGCACGAACGCCAAATTTAGTTAGAGGGGCGATATTCCGACGCGTTGTTTTAATTCTTGGTCACTCGTGTTTAGAAAGAAAGGGGGGAAATCCAAACAATTACCGACCAATCAGAAACGTTGTTGCAAATTTGACCTTAAGACGTCAAAGAATTTCCCATAATGCAATTATTGCATATAAATAAAGAAAACTACTATATCAATTGAATGAAAAATATTGCATTTGAATGACAAATTATACCATTTAAATAAAAAATATTGCATTTAAATGAAAAAATATACCATGCAAATAAAAAAAATATTGCATTTAAATGAAGAAATATACCAATTGAATAAAAAATATTGCATTTGAATGACAAATTATACCATTTGAATAAAAAATATTGCATTTGAATGACAAATTATACCATTTAAATAAAAAATATTGCATTTAAATGAAAAAATATACCATTCAAATAAAAAAATATTGCATTTAAACTGGGACTATTATACTATTAGTATAATAGTCCCAGATTTAAATGAAGAAATATACCAATTGAATAAAAAATATTGCATTTAAATGACAAGTTATACTAATTGAATAAAAAATATTGCAATTGAATGACAAATTTTACCAATTGAATAAAAATATTGCATTTGAATGACAAATTAGACCATTTGAATGACAAATTATACCATTTGAATAAAAAATATTGCATTTAAAAGAAAAAATATACCATTCAAATAAAAAAATATTGCATTTAAATGAAGAAATATACCAATTAAATAAAAAATATTGCATTTAAATGAAGAAATATACCAATTAAATAAAAAATATTGCATTTAAATGAAAAATATCAAATTTTTGCAACCAATACCATGCCATACAAGACGGTGGGATACCTGGGGCGTGTTTTTTTTTTTTTTGTTCTTCGGTAGTGAGCCAGAAGAGGTCCATTTCTGTTCTTTTTGCAGTGGGAAGATCTTCTGGCTCTCTTCTACTTCTTCCTTTTAAATAGGTAGTTTAGACGATAGAGGCACATAACAAACATGGCGTCGCTTAGTCTAAATGACATTAATAAATTTATGAATGCAGATATAATAGAATGTGAGCTGTGTGATAAGCGTTTTTATGGTATGACAGCCTTAGTAGGAAATTCTTGTAGGGACGATAAGCTGGATAATATGAGAACTACACGGACAATAACAGTAATGGGACGACTATTTGATAGTCTGGGGAGGGGGAGGGGCAGGAGGATATTTTGCGGATTTATTATTCATTTTAATCTGTCGCTAATCATGCCATTTTTAGCTCTTACCTGGCCACATTTTTCATATCTAAAATCCTCTTGTCCCCCACCCCACCTCCTAAAAAAAAATCAAATGGTTTTCCCCTTATTTAACACAAGTTTAAATTGATTGATTGTTGGTTGCTTATTTTTAACGTCCAGTGACAAATATTTCATGCATGTTCAGGAAAACACGAGTTTAAAAGTCAGGTTTATATTATGAAAAAAGGAGATGTAGTATGATTGCCAATGACTGCAATGAGGCAACTATCCACCCAAGTTCAAATGAAGTGGATGTAAGCAATTATAAACAATCGTACGGCCTTCAACAATGACAAAAACCCATACCGTATAGTCGGCTATAAAAGACCCCAACATGAAAAATGTAAACCAATTCAAACAAGAAAACTAACGGCCTAATTCTATATTACAAAACAATTTACAAAAAATCAAATATGAGTTGACAGATAACCACTGAACTACAGGTTCCTGACTTGGGACAGGCACATAAAGAATATGGCAGAGCTAAACATGTTTGTGAGCGCTCAACCCTCCCCTAAACTGGGACAGTGGTGTAACCGTACCACATAAGAACAAACTGTAAACATCAGTTGCAATTAGATTAACTGAAAAGATCGGTACGAGACACTTAAAACAACTAACATTAAGACAATAGACAGAAAGCATCGAAATAAAGAGTATTTGCAGTCACTGAAAGATTGTTCAAAGGTAGTTACAAGTAACACTAAATAAATCTTGTTCTCCAAGACTAAAGTATCAATCAGTACACAACCAACGGATTTAGTCATGATTAAACAATCTGAGAAACGCCGTGACCTTGTATACCTTGTGGTGGTCCGAAGGTTTTGACCATCAAAATTTTGCAATAGAAAAAATTGTTAGAATTAACCAACAGATTTTCCTCAAGGACCACCAGGAAAAAAGATTTTGAGAACTCGGTGATATCTTTGCTATATACAAATATAATCCAGTTTGGTTACTTTAAAAATTTGATAGACAAGATGTTCTTTTCGATCATATAAAAGACAAACATTGACAAATTCTTGTACAGTTTAAGATTATTCCTGAAAATCAAATGGTCGGGGCTTTAAGCCGGATTTGATTAGCAAAATTGAGTTAGGAAAGCATAAAGAAAAAATGTCACGAACACAGCGATTTCTTCCAACCAATTTTCTTTGTTTTTATACTTATTGTAAAATTACATCAATGCCAATACAGAGCACACCATTACAGTCATGTTTACCGAATCGGAACTAACGTATCTTAATTTTCTAATAAATCATCGTTAATTTCAAATATGTCATCCAACATATAAAAAAAAAATTCTGCTATATTCGACGGCAAATTAAATTTTTGTTTTATTGCTTCTTCTACAGAATATCTCCAGAAGAGGTCCAGATTCATTTTTTTGTACTCTTCACCAGAAGACATTCTGGAGATGTACAGAAGAGACCAATAAAACAAGCCCCTGTGTATCAATAAAACATACAAGACGATGGGATACCTGTGTATCAATAAAACATACAAAAAGGGGGATGCCTGTGTATCAATAAAACATACAAGACGGTAGAATACCTGTGTATCAATAAAACATACAAAAAGGGTGGATACTTGTGTATCAATAAAACATACAAGACGGTGGAATACCTGTGTATCAATAAAACATACAAAAAAGGGGAAACCTGTGTATCAATAAAACATACAAGACGGTGGAATACCTGTGTATCAATAAAACATACAAAAAGGGGGATACCTGTGTATCAATAAAACATACTAGACAGTGGGATACCTGTGTATCAATAAAACATACAAAAAGTGGGATACCTGTGTATCAATAAAACATACAAGACGGTGGGATACCTGTGTATCAATAAAACATACAAAAAGGGGGATACCTGTGTATCAATAAAACATACAAAAAGTGGGATACCTGTGTATCAATAAAACATACAAGACGGTGGGATACCTGTGTATCAATAAAACATACAAAAAGGGGGATACCTGTGTATCAATAAAACATACAAAAAGGGGGATACCTGTGTATCAATAAAACATACTAGACAGTGGGATACCTGTGTATCAATAAAACATACAAAAAGTGGGATACCTGTGTATCAATAAAACATACAAAACGGTAGAATACCTGTGTATCAATAAAACATACAAGACGGTGGGATACCTGTGTATCAATAAAACATACAAAAAGGGGGATACCTGTGTATCAATAAAACATACAAGACGGTGGGATACCTGTGTATCAATAAAACATACAAGACGGTGGGATACCTGTGTATCAATAAAACATACAAAAAGGGGGATACCTGTGTATCAATAAAACATACAAAAAGTGGGATACCTGTGTATCAATAAAACATACAAGACGGTGGGATACCTGTGTATCAATAAAACATACAAAAAGGGGGATACCTGTGTATCAATAAAACATACAAAAAGGGGGATACCTGTGTATCAATAAAACATACTAGACAGTGGGATACCTGTGTATCAATAAAACATACAAAAAGTGGGATACCTGTGTATCAATAAAACATACAAAACGGTAGAATACCTGTGTATCAATAAAACATACTAGACAGTGGGATACCTGTGTATCAATAAAACATACAAAAAGTGGGATACCTGTGTATCAATAAAACATACAAAACGGTAGAATACCTGTGTATCAATAAAACATACAAGACGGTGGGATACCTGTGTATCAATAAAACATACAAAAAGGGGGATACCTGTGTATCAATAAAACATACAAGACGGTGGGATACCTGTGTATCAATAAAACATACTAGACGGTGGGATACATGTGTATCAATAAACATACAAAAAAGGGGGGATACCTGTGTATCAATAAAACATATAAAAATGGGAGGATACCTGTGTGTCAAAATTATTTTCGGAAATTTTAATAAAGGTTTTGTAAAATCATTGTTTTTCTTATATTTGCAATATTTCACTAAGGGATTTTGTTATTTTTGTTGTGAAAGGTTTTAACTTTATGTCAAGTTTAGAAGATTAAGCTAATCAAATTTCATGTTTCAATTTGTTTCTCAATTAGTGACATTTTCTTCAATCTTACCTTATATTCTTGTATCTATTTAACTCGATAAATAAGTCTGCATGTTCTATTGTTAATTATTAGCTATGCGCTATTTTTTCTGCAATCCGTTAATCGTATTTGACACTCATTTAGAGACATATTTGTCAAGTCTATTCAAGTAATTTTTGGTTTGTTATAAAATTATCTGTTTTATTGACGAAACTATTAGGGTTGAAATAAATGCCAAAGGCAAGTCTTTCTTACTATGCAACTCATATCGAGCACAATGGACTGACCCAGATTATTGGCACAGATTAACATATGCAATCGAGTTGGTCACTCAGATAAACGAAAATATCGTGCTGGTCGGTGACTTTAATTCTAATTTATTTTGTGAAAACAATTACAAACTCGTTGATATATTGAATTCTTTTTGTTTTTTAAATGTTATTGATAGGCCTACTAGAGACTGAGTGACGGAACATTGATTAACTTATTAGATACTACTATATTGAGTGAAAATCTAATATGCGCTTATTCTGATGTCATAAAAATCTCACGATATAAGTGACCACGATGCAGCTATTGCATACATTGATTGCCCAAAGGGAAAACAACTACATTCAAAAGAGAAATATGGCTATATGACAAAATAGATCTGGTTAAATTAAATAACAATCTTGACGAAACTAATTGAAGTGACAAGATAGGAAACTTTGAGGACGTCGACGATATGTGTGATGAATTTACAAAAACATTTTTGGAAATAGCTAAAGAATGTAACGTGAGGGTACCCAAATTGCACATATTTTGATAGTTTTTTCGCATACGTTTATTTATGATCCAGACAAAAGTTTCCATTTTGTGTTTATTTTGTAGATGTATCCTTATTTACTATATAGTTCCAACCATTTTAATTTTGAATCCATAATGAATCATAGAAAAATGAGTTTGAACCGACCTCCAAACGATCCATGGTTCTGTAATGAGGAGTACCCAAATAGCATCTATGCTTAAATTCACGTCCTTAAAAATCGAAAAACAGATGTTTTTATTTATTTTTTCAATATTTAGAACAATTTGACATTTGTCCATGCTTACTATTCTTTTTTTAAGAAATGGATGCTCGTAACATATTTCATTTGCTCATTTAAAAAAAAGACTGGACGTCGCATGGCGACGTTTCCGTAGATTTTACTTTTTCCAGTGATTACTTTATCTGTTTATATACACTGTGAATGTTTTGTGAATATTTAAATATATTTATCTATTTGAAAGACGTGCATAATGTCAAATAATAAAAAATACAAATTGTTTAGTCCCTAGGAAAACTTGTAAGATTTTCGCTGCTATTTTGGCTAAATTGGTGCAATTTGGGTACTGTGACGTTATACCCACAAATAAAATAACAATAAGATGTAATGACAAACCTTGGTTCAGAAATCAATTAAGAAAGGAAATTAGAATTTGTAATAGGTTACGGAAAACAGTTCTAAAGAATAATAAAGAAAGTGATAAAATAAAATTTTAAAAACAAAGAAATAAGGTATATAATATTAAAAAACTGCCCGAGAAAATTTTGAACAACATTTGGATAATTTTTTTTTATTAGACAATTCCAGTCCTAAAAATTATTACTGGAAAATAATGAAATCTAATAAGGGGAATAACGCAAGTCCACCAATTCAAAAAATAAATAATGAGCAAAATTTTTGACGATATTGTATATGACGATACTGATAAATGTGAACTAATGAATAAATACTTCGCGTCAATATCAAAACTTGAAGAACAAAATGTTGAGTTGCCCCAATTTGAGAATAGAACGGAAAGTGTAATTAGTGATATTCAAATAACAGAGAGTGAATAGTCGATATATACTTCTTACTCTTGATCCTAAAAAAAGCATCTGGGCCAGACAGAATCAGTCACAGGTTGCTTAAAATATCCCCCAAAAAATTGCAAAACCCCTTAAAATTATATTTAATAAATCCCTGTCCCAAGATAAATACCCTTCTTCATGGAAAATAGCTAATGCAATTGTCATATTTAAGAAAGTTATCTAATTATCGACCGATATCCCTAATTAGCTGTGTAGGAAAAGTAATGGAGAGGGTATAAAATTGAGAATGGAAATGGGGAATGTGTCAAAGAGACAACAACCCGACCATAGAACAGACAACAGCAGAAGGTCACCAACAGGTCTTCAATGCAGCGAGAAATTCCCGCACCCGGAGGCGTCCTTCAGCTGGCCCCTAAACAAATATATATACTAGTTCAGTGATAATGAACGCCATACTAAACTCCAAATTGTACACAAGAAACTAAAATTAAAAATAATACAAGACTAACAAAGGCTAGAGGCTCCTGACTTGGGACAGGCGCAAAAATGCGGCGGGGTTAAACATGTTTATGAGATCTCAACCCTCCCCCTTTACCTCTAGCCAATGTAGAAAAGTAAACGCATAACAATACGCACATTAAAATTCAGTTCAAGAGAAGTCCGAGTCTGATGTCAGAAGATGTAACCAAAGAAAATAAACAAAATGACAATAATACATAAATAACAACAGACTACTAGCAGTTAACTGACATGCCAGCTCCAGACTTCAATTAAACTGATTGAAAGATTATGTCTTCATCATATGAATATCAGGCACAATCCTTTCCGTTAGGGGTTTAGTATCATACCATCATAACATATATGAGAAGAACATAACCCGTGTCATGCCAACAACTGGTTTTTAAATAATTGTGTTTAGTGCCGATGCAAAGACCCTATAAGTGAATCAATATTAACGCCAAAATATGCAATCTTTAATGACCTGACAACAGTATCGTAACTATATCCCTTCTTAATAAGTCTATTTAAAGGTTTTGTTAGCTTTAGAGTTGAATACTGACATTTTTGTGCTTTATAAAGAATATTTCCATAAAAAATTGGATGTGAAATACCTGAACGTATAAGAAGTCTGCATGTTGAGCTATATTTACGAATGATGTCCTTATACCGATGATAAAATTTAGTAAATGTTTTGACTAGTTTGTGATATCGAAAACCCTGATGTAATAATTTTTCAGTAATACATAAATTTCTCTCGTTAAAATCTAAAACATTGTTACATACACGAGCGAATCGTACAAGTTGAGATATGTAAACACCGTAAGATGGTGACAAGGGAACGTCACCATCTAAAAATGGATAATTAACGATAGGAAATGAAAAATCATCTCTTTTATCATATATTTTAGTATTAAGCTTTCCATTAATGATATAGATATCAAGATCGAGGAAAGGGCAGTGGTCATTGTTAGTATTAGCTTTATTTAAAGTAAGTTCAACAGGATAAATTTCTTTAGTATACATACTGAAGTCGTCATTATTGAGAGCCAAAATATCATCCAAATATCTAAAAGTATTATTAAATTTGTGTATCAGATGTTGTTTCGATGGGTCTTTGCTGATTTTTGTCATACATTGTAACTCATAGCAATACAAAAAAAGGTCCGCAATAAGTGGTGCACAGTTAGTCCCCATTGGAATTCCGATAACCTGACGATATACGGAATCTCCAAAGCGAACAAAAATGTTAAGGTAGTCTACAAACATATTTATAACCATCTACATAGAAACAAACTTATTTATATGTATCAGTCAGGATTGTTACCTAAACGTTCAGCTGTACATCAATTTATTGAACTTTATAACACTATATCAAAATCTCTCGAAAAAAAAGAATTCAGTTGCTTCGTATTCTGTGATTTTTCAAAAGCATGTGATAAAGTATGGTATAATGGACTTATACTTAAAATGAACTCTTATGGAATAAAGAGAAATTTACTTGCATGGACTAAAAATTATCTTTTTCAAAGAAAACGAAAAGTAGTTATCAGAGATTCGTCTTTCATCATTGTCCATTGTTTCTGCGGGGGTACCACAAGGCTCTGTTCTCGGGTCCCTTTTGTGTTTGCTGTATATAAATGATATTGGCGAAAATTTAATTTCACTGAATAGACTTTTTGCTGATGATACGTCGCTGGGATATTCCACTGTAAGCATAGAATGGAACAAACTTGATAATTCTATCCGTACACTTGATACCATATCTAAGTTCAAACGCTCTTTGTTAAATAAAACATACGAAGCAAAGACTGTACCTAAGCATTTCATGTATGGTCCTCGGAAATTGAGTGTAATTCTAACACAGCTGCGATGTTCAGTATCATTTCTAAATAACGACCTATTTGAATCAAATATAATACAGAGTCCATATTGTGCCTGTGACGCTCCGCGTGAGGATGCATTTCATTTCTTCTTTAATTTCAATAAATACACCGATATAAGGAACGATCTATTAACCAACATTCATCGTTTTCAAGTGACAACAAATCTAGAGTTGCTCACTGAGGGTAGCCAAACTTTAACATAAGAGGAAAACTGTAAAATCCTTAAAGTAGTCTTTAAATTTATAAAAAAATCAAAAAGACTCCTCGTAGTATAATCAAATAAGATATGATAAGTCTTTGCCCGGCTTTGGCTATACTTTTTGTCCTTTTCGGTTTATAGCTCTTCATCTTTTTAATAAGTTTTGGATTTTCAAATATTTTGGCCTCGAGCATCACTGAAGAGACATTGATTGTCGAAATGCGCATCTGGTGCAGAAAACTTTGTACCGTTTATGTTAATATGAATAAACAAAATCACCGTGTCCACATAATTTCATTTATTTATTTAAGATAGATCTACTGAACTGTGCATGCTCTGTATACTTGTAATTGTAATATTATGTAAAGGAGAAGACTTCATAAGTTCGTTAAACTTGTGTCCGATCCTATTTGTATCTTTGAGCAAATAAAATCGTTATAAACTAAACTGTTTTATTATTTCGATATGGCAGATTAAATTTAGTATTACACTGAGCAGTTCTGTACACTTGTATTCCATTCTGAACTATTAAATTATGTATCGCGGAAAACAAAGTCGTCATTTGTTGCAAGAGTTAGTCCCAGAGTCAGAGTCGGCGCAGACACGTAGAATTGTTCGTTTATTCTGTGTGTGCATGAAGGCCAACACACATCACCAAGTCACAATATACACACATTTCTATTTGTGACATTACTAAACGGTATGGGTTTTGTTAATTTTTGAAGGCAGTACGGGGACCTATACTGTTATTTTGCTTCCATCCACTCCATTTGGGGCCTGGTGGATAGTTGCCTTATTGGCAATCATAACACATCTTTTTATTTCTATATTGTTGATTGTTTTCATAATGCAAACTTTTACCATTGACCATTGGCAACAAGATATACAAAATATTGGCACTTTCAGCAACGGTCAATCCGTAAGAATCATCATTGATTTTCATTTTGATTTACATATACCTTACATGGCACAGACACTTAAATCGGTATGTATGTCTATGTAGGTGAATAAGGAAGCTACAGGTTCCACTGGATTTTCTTAATTATTAATCATAATTTGTCTGTATTCAGGAATAGTTCTTTTCCTGTTACGCATGATATTTCGCCAAAAGCACAGTAGAAATGTCGTATAACAAATATGTCAACATAAAAATGAATATAGTAACTTTGCAATTTCTTGTAAATTATATCAAAATGACATTTTATCCTTGTCTTTAAACACTAAAGACCGCAAAAACTAGCAGACGCAATTGTATCTGTAACAATAACAATTGCCGTATGCAATTTAAATCAATCATAATTTGTCAGAAATCATTAAATTGTGGACTTGATTAGTTCAGCGTTGAAAATGTAAAAATAAAAATGACAGAAAATAATTCTGACATTTTAATTGTAAAAATAGATTACTGCATGTTATAAGTCTCCTTAAATAGTACAACAAAATAAATAAATGTGATATATTCAGCATATTATAAATGTTTTCAACGGAAAGAGAGGTTGGTGTGCATGAGTCTAATTTACTGAGGTTGGTTGTTTATGTCATCTTCGGTTACATCGGCATTGAAATTTGAAGTTAACTAGAAATTCTCTATAAGCCGTATGTATACAAGAACTGTACAAAAATTTTACTTATCAACAGTAACAGTACTGTTTGACAATTAAATTACATGAAATTAAGTTCACCGCTATGCTCTATAGTAACCCGTTTTTTATGGACACTAATCATTTCGCACCACGTAAGATCTACCTCCCGTTTTTAATGAGTCCGTGTGGCTAAGTATTCAGTTTCCTGTTTATTGTTTTGTAGACTGTCGTTTGTCACATGTTTGTTTGTTCTTCTTTTCAGCTCACCTTTCCCAACGTGTCATGTGAGCTATTGCCATTGCTTGGCGTCCGTGGTCCTATTGTAATAACCTTTTTCTCCTATGAAACACAATTACCCATATGGATTACACATTACTAGTCTGTCAAAAATTCGGAAAAAAATCAATGTTTTTTTGTTTTTTTTTTATTCTTTCATCGTTTTCATTTTTATGTTTAATTTGTCAGTTATTGTGTTGATTTGGAATCTAATTGTCTCCAGTTTATAAGTTTAACTGTTATGGGTTTTACACGATTTCTCTGATGCTCTGGAGGATGGAACTTTATACGGATAGTTTTATTTGAATACTTAATACTGATTAGAAACAGACAGACTGAGTGCTCGTTTTTATCGCATCCTGTAGTCCTTGGAAGTTAAATAATTTAGAAAAGTGGAAACTTTAATTTTTAGAATTTCAATACTCATGGACGTTTTCATAGGGCATTTTTAATGTATTTTGATATCTATGATTGTTTTTCGTATTATTTTTAATAAAACAGTTGTCGCAGTGTTCATGCAGAGGCGGGATCTGGCAAGATGACAGGGGGATCATGACCCTATAATTCTACGTTAGACCATATGCTACAATATTTTCCTGTGGTACTACAGCGAAGTTTGGGTTTTTACAAATGGTTTCCTCTTGTTTACCAGAGCGGCCGGTTCATTACTGGTACCAGTTTTGAATTATTTTATCCTCCAAATACCGGGGAACTTTATTCAGCTTATGGCCTAGCGTCAGTGTGGAGTCGTGCTCCTCAATCACTCTAATTTCATAGATGAACTTTTGTTACTTTTGTTACCAGAAGAGCACCTACTTGCCAATATTACAAATGCCGGCAGTTTGTATCGTCTTGTCAGACCTTGTTTACTATTTTCCCCCGGGGCCGATTTTATTCCACACAGTGTTTCTTGAATTATTTTAATCTTTAAGTAATGACGTCTATTTTCATGATTTTGCATAATCATCTTGAAAACTATTGTAGATAAGTAAACATTTAAACAGCAAAAAATATCAGCTAAACAAAACCTATATAGAAAACATTGGATGACTCTTTATACGAGTAAATGCCCTTAAATGACGATCTCTGCCTAATCTACAAATTGTTGCCTATTATCTTGAAAACTATAACAGATCGGTTGACACTGTTAAGAGCAAAAATTATCGGTATACAATATCTATAAGAATGTCATTGCCCAATGTCAGACACCATTAGCTGACCCCTCATAGTAGTAATCGCCCTTAAAAGACGGTTTGTGCTCACTAATAGATGAATTTTACTCACTTTAAATTTGAAGTTTTGTCTATTTTTTACAATATTGAGATGGGTGATTCAGGCTATTAGGAGCCCCATGTGTTTTTTGTTTTTACAAAAAAACCGAATACAGTCTTATGGTAGATATTCATAGAAAGAAACTTTGGAAATTCAGCAATGATCAATAAGGCAATATATAAAACGCAATATGGCCAAAATATTCGAAGGAATATTTCTAAACATTTAAGTAGGAGAGAAACTGACAACGCCATTGCAAAAAAAAAAAGAAAAACGACAAAAAGACAACAAACAGTCTTCAAAGCACAACATGTAAAAAATGTTTCCGTACTCCTAACAACAAAATTATTATATTTAAATTTACCACAGTACGTTACTTTATTTAACGCCATTTTGTCCCAGGTTAAAGCTGTCTTTTTGACATTGTTCTACATCTTTTTTTTTTTATTAATATTGTATTTATATTGTGTCATAGATCATACTTATTCGTTCAGTGTATGTTTACTTGTTTTTGTTTATATGTCTTTTTGATCGAGTTAAGCCATTTCAATTAATACTTTATAGTATTCTTTTTATGTTGTAATGCAACAGTTACACTACTGTTTCAAGTTAGGGTGAAGGTTGGCGCCTGTTAAAACGTTTAAACCCGCTGCATTTGTTTACACCTGTCCTAAGTCAGGAGCCTGTTGTTCAGTGGTTGTCGTTTGTTGGTGTGGTTCATAAGTGTTTCTCGTTTCTCGTTTTTTATATAGATTAGACCGTTGGTTTTCCTGTTTGAATTTTTTTACACTAGTCATTTTGGGGCCCTTTATAGCTTGCTGTTCGGTGTGAGCCAAGGTTCCGTGTTGAAGGCCGTACTTTGACCTATAATTATTTACTTTTTACACATTGTGAATCTAATGGAGAGTTGTCTCATTTGCACTCGTACCACATCTTCTTATTTATATTTATATTCAAAACACAACATAGAAAACTTAAATACCGAGCAGCACGAACCCCACCAAAATTAATAGGAGTGTCATCAGATATGTAGATGATGTCAAAGACGTATAAATGCATTTGATTTTAAGAGTATCGATTCATAGTGCATTATTTATAGATATAACGATAAACACTTATGAAGAACGGTGTCATGTATTTTTGCTCTATTATGATAGACTGCTAGATTGGTTGTTGGTGTTATACATTACTTTTGATTTTTTTTATTCGAGCGTCACTGATGAGTATTTTTTCAGACGAAACGCGCATCTGGTGTACAAAATTTCAATCCTGGTATCTATGATGAGCTTATTTACATCTTTTGTCTGTTGGACTGCCCTTCAAGCATTTTTCTAGCATTGTTTAATGTGTTTTCCAAACCCTTTCATTTCATGTATCGCTTGTTGTAGATTTCATATGTATTTTAAAACACATTTTAATTATCTTTACGTTCAGTTGGTATTCAGATTTTATCATATATTAATACAAATGGTATTATAATAATTTTTCTCTAATTCTATGGAATTTTATCCCTTTCCGAACCCATTGTGTAAAAAAATTTAATCAACGTGTGGTTGCCGGTGATCTCAAAAGATGATTGGATGATTTTAAGGTCATAACCTTTTTAGCTAACTGGATGAATCAAAATATGCTAGGTGTTAACGAAATTGACAACTTCGTGGAATGTGGAAGGTACTCGGAGGGTTTTTTCGTTTAACAAAAAAAGAAAATTTATTTCTTAATCATTAAACATGTTAGAGAAACAGATTCTCGTGGATTATCGGATTTATCCAATCTCGATAGTTAAATTATAAATTTTAAAGTCCTCGCCGAGGCTCGGACTTTAAAATTGATAATTTAACTATCTCGATTGGATAAATCCGATAATCCACTGGTATCAATGTAAGAATCTATATTTATTGTGCATTTTACTTGATCATGAACAGAAAAATTTTATCTTTATCAGACAATTCATGAGTGTTTGAAGTGCTAATGTAACAGTAAAGACGGTCCCCATGTGAAACAGAAATTAGAAACAAAAGTCGGGTCGGTAGAAATACTGCAGAATACCACGAAAGACCTGTATTTGTCAAATTTAAGTTAGAATAAACTATTGTTATGTTAATGATGTAAAATATAATCAAATTATTTGCTTTCCGTGTTTTTTCTTTGTAAATGAACTTGTAAAATCTATACGATGTCAAATGAGGCTTCATACACCTTATCTCTACTTAGTCCAACGCGGAAAAGCCAGTTACATGGAAGTAACTTAGACAACTTCCTTTTTTTGTCAAGTGTTGCAAAAATAAAGGTCACCACAAATGACACATGAATGAGCTGAGGGCGGAAAAAGTTAACATATAAAAACTTGATAGTTTATGAAGCAATTGTTTTAAAGACAAATGAAAGTCATAAGAATGATGTGTTTATGATGCATGTGATGGTTTAAACATGTTTCTTTGAAAACTTGTACCCACAATACAATTTTTCAACAGGGCCCAAAGTTAGCTTCAACTGGTTTGTGACGTAATGAGCAATTTGTGTAATTTTAGAACTTTATCAAAACTCTAATCCGGATTAGAATAAATAGCAATAAGGCCTATTGATTTAACCCAAAACACAGCAGAATACCTGTATTATTATTCTTTTCATGTCAATGATGTCACACAAATAATATGTTTCCAATGTTTTATTCCGTAAGAGATCTTGTGGAAGAGCTACATGGTAACAGGATGCTCAGATTTTTGTGTCTAGTTTTTTGTAATCATAAGTTGTTATTTGTTTGATTAATACAATTATTACCTTTAAAAACTTATCAGGAAATCATTTAGATTTCTATGTTTTATATCATAATGTTTGAACTACCAACAAATCTTGAAAAAAAGACGAATCAACCATACCAACACAAACTCTCTGTCTGCGACTTCGTTGAATTTCCCGATGACTATATATCATTGTTCACAGAAACCTTTGTTTAAATGCTACGAGTTTGTTTTACAAGACAAAACTTTTACATTAATATTAGGGTCATGTTTAAGATATATTGATAAATTGAGAATTTTTATGAAGATAATGTTTTAAATCCTTCAGGCAAAGTTAGCCTTAGATAGATTATGCTATTTTAGGACCCTTTTGGTTATAAAGCTCCTAATATTTTTAGGTCTTATACATCTTTGGCTTTTGAATGTTTGTGTCGGAGCGTTCCTGATGAAGGTAAATAAAGAAAATAATTTTGGATGCACGAAATTAATAGTGTTATTTTTATCTAATAGGACTGGGTATACCACTGCTAGTGGACTGTTGATCCTCGAGGGTATCATCAACTCAATTGCCAATTCTTTTTTTTTATCAATTTTAAATAGTAACACTCTAATACTAACATTTTGTTTGATAAACTACTCTTTATGTTATTTGATTGTCCTTAAGCAAAAAATGACAGCAGACTTCAAATATCTTGATATTATCCATGTGATTTCTATATTTGTGCAAAAATGTTGTACACTCGGCAAAGGGAAACAACCTGTTATAAAAGTGTATAATAACAGAATCAAATATATAACTATGGGGTATGGGTCTTGCTCATTGTTGAAGGCTGTACGGTGACCTTTAGTTGTTAACTTCATCGTCATTTGGTCTCTGGTGAAGAATTGTCTCATTGGCAATCAAACCACATCTTCTTACTTTTGAATTGACAGATGTACTACTGAAAAAAGGCATGAAAAACAACTGAAAAACTGTGGGCGATCTTAGATATGTAGATGTTGTTAAAACATGCATTTCATTTTAAGGTAATCGATTCATAACGTAATATGAATAGATACAGCAACAAGAGTCAACACTGATAAAGAACGGTATCTGGCATGCAGTTTTGATCTATTATGATATGTATAAAAGATCATTTGATTAATTGTTGGTGTTTAGCGCTACTTGTAACACACGTCGCCATATTATGGCAGTCGCTTTTATCGGCCAAGACTGCCAATATACAACCGACCTAAAGCAGGAAACTGGTGGCAATTCTAATCAGTTTTGATCAATTCAAATATGGGTTAATCGCATAGTGCAAAGCCAGCTTCTAACTCAAAACATCAGTGTCGATAGTCTAGTGATCACTGAAGATGAACTACGTAGACATGGTAGACCTCTCGGCCACCGAGGCCCTATTATAAAGGAAGTAGATGTGGTAGACCACTCCACCACCGAGGTCCTATTATAAATGAAGTAGACATGGTAGACCACTCGACCACCGAGGTCCTATTATAAAGGAAGTAGACATAATAGACCACTCGACCACCGAGGCCCTATTGTAAAGGAAGTAGTTATGGTAGACCACTCGACCACCGATGCCCTATTATAAAGGAAGTAGACATGGTAGACCACTCGACCACTGAGGCCCTTTTATAAAGGAAGTAGACATGGTAGACCACCCGACTACCGAGGCCCTATTATAAAGGAGATCATTGTGCAAATCTTTCTGTATTTTAAGTCGTGTTCATTTTCATCTTTTGGCTGGCGGAACGCCCTTCAAGCAGTATGCTAGCATTGTTCAATATGTTTTCCAAAACCGATCATTATATGTATGGCTTGTGGCAAATTTCGATTGAATTTTAGAACAATAAATGAAAATTGTATCATATTGTTGTTTATTATAAAAATACAAATAATTATTTAAGTTGATCATGAACTGAACCCTTTTTTATCACGAGTATCTGAAGTGAGAATGAGTGTCTGAAGTGATATTTAGTGTGTGAAGTGGTAAGGCAGTGCACATATGGAATGATAGACATGTGTTGATGATGGTTTGAACATGTTTCTTTGAAAACGTGTACCCACAATACATTTTTTAATAGGTCCCAAAGTGAGCTTCTACTGGTTTGCGACGTAATGAACAATTTGTGTAATTTCAGAACTTTATCAGAACTGTAATCCGGATTAGAATAGATAGCAATAAGGTCTATTGATTTAACCCGAAAACACAGCAGAATTCAAATACGTTTTATCATGTCAATGATGTCACACAAATAATATGTTTCCAATGTTTTATTCCATGTAAGGCAGTGCACATATGGAATGATAGACATGAAAAATAAATTTGACTTTATCGGAATAATGATACACTAAACGATGCTATTTCTATTCGTCTTTTCACTGGTCAATATTATTGACATATAAACTATCAAAGCAAACTTAATATTTCAAATAAAGTGGAGAAAACCCATAAAAACGAATCCACACACAAGAAAGAAGTTTGATATACAATGCACGAAGGAAACATTAGCTAAGATACATTGAAGTTAGGATTTCATAAATATAGTATTTCTTCTTTCGATTTGAATGTAATAGAGCAATTGACAGAATACAGCAATATATCAACAATAAGTCTAAGACGATTTGTTAGATAGCATGATAGAACCATTGATTGTTTCGTCGAAATTAGATGACTATTGTAATAAAGTGCTTGCCGTAAGTTGCAGTCTACCATATTTGTTTTTCTTTCATTTTTATGTGGTTTTATAATCCAAATCATTTTGTATTTTCTCTTTTGAAATGCTTTACGTACGGTCTTATTGGGCTTTTATAGCTTATTTTACGAAATAGATTCAATTGAATCTTTCTGTATGTTAAGAAACTAGACAAAGTGATGCCCCCGCACTCCACTCAGAAGTAACTGTATTATAACATATAATGCTTTGCACATCTTATGCAAGTATATACTCCAAAAATGACAAAGTTCAACTATCTCCCAAAAAGAGCAAATATCAATAAATATCTAAACCCTGACCACATGCACACTTTCAATATATGTACAAACAGACAGCAAAGTGAAAACTTCCTAGCATTCAAACTGTAGGAGAAGTTATCTGGAATAACTATATATCCATAATGGGACGGACGAACGGAAGGACGGACAGTTGGACCGACGGACATGGGTAATAATGTGTAGTACAAAGAAGGTTACTTTTATCTGACAATGAAATGGTATATTTCTGAATATGCATATGCTACCTGTAATTGTTTCTGGCTTGACGTTAAACAGTTATCGTTTATTTTTAGATGAGTCTGGATGTAGTTCCCCCCTTTTTTTTTTGCTTTCTGCATTTCTTTAACTTTTAGAGCATGGTTCTCTATTTTTGAGTTTTTGCCCATCATTTTCTTTTTATATTTTGGCCACCTTTATTTATTCGCCCATTTTCTGTATTCTTTATATTTTGGTCATCGTTTGGATGCAAACCCTGTCAAAACCTCTCCTTGAACTAGCAGTTAAAAATAGCCGTGGTTGGCAAACAGGCAATTCTTCATGATTCAGAAGACAACAACAAAGCAGAATATGTATTAGAGATATTTTAATTATAACTATGCAACATTGTAATCATGTTGCATTTTCTAGTAGTTTATCTTTCATTAACTCATAGGTTTCTGTACCAATCCACCCACAGACAGCTATTGGATCCAGATGAATGATAAGAATACCAATCATGGCACTTTCGTTTCCTATATCCATGATTGATGCAACCGTATTCGTTTGCATTTCGACGATATTTTTCATAATAGTACTTTCTCCTATGCGGGCAGCTTAGTGAAACCTTGCGCTGTAACAATGGCTGTACAGGTCTAAATGTATCCACTATATTATTGTCCCCTTCTGTAAAAATTTCTGGTTCTCCCATCAATTTCCGAAATTCACTGATCTATTAAGGAATACAAATTAGAGTGTACACGTAATCCGCAGTTTTACCTGTCCCATTCCTATATTGTTGTCTATAGAAGTGTTTTACTGTGTTGTATTTGGTAAATTTGCTGCTTGTTTTGTTTCGTCTTGATGTCGTTTTATTTTGGGTCAATCGATGTCTAGTTACAAAAAAATGGGGTTAATATCACTTGCTCCGGAAGGTTAAGTATAGTTTTAAACTTGATCATAGAACATATTCATTATTCTCAATTTCACTACGGAATAAAAGGTGACAGTGTACTATGTGTTAAAGAGATAATTACCAAATGACAAAAATATCTAAAAGTATCTTATATCTCCTCGCTTGTACACATTTGAAGAAAATGTGTTTGTATCTATAATATCTCTGTAAGAGATGTATTGATATTACAAATTGATGAATTTCCTTTTATTCAAAAGCAGTAAAATAAATAGAAGCTGGATAATGTGATCACATGTTTTTTTTTTTTTGGTTTAAAGAATTTAAAATATCGATTTATATTTACCTGGTCTTCTGACATATAAATTCTTTGTTCAAACACAGTCCATATAACTGTCTCTGTACATGGGGGTGTGGTTAAACTTCCACAATATCGGTACCAACAGCGAGTGGTTTCTGGGAACAGATCCATGATTGGAAAGTTGTCCAGGACTGCCTTGTCACCTGTAAAAAAGTTTTTATTTAAATGAATATTCTGGCATGTTAAAATCTAAAAAAAATAGACTTTCCCCAAACAGGACGAAAATGAATATTCACCAAACAAAAGGTAAAAATGATATGTACAGTTGGTGAAAATAAATTTCCGCGCGACTAAGTCGCCACCAAAAATATAATCTAGACTCGTTAAAGGAGAAAGTGAATATTTCGTCACAAAAAAATCTCCTTCTTCCCCCTCCTTCGGAAAATGAAATGATCGATTTCCATTTGTGATTTATTCATGTCTGTGGTAAATCTTGGTAAATATCTGCTGGCTTGTGGACGATGTCTACAAATTAATTGGCCATCGAATAGTTTTTGTTACGTCGACATGGTTTTGAATACCCTAAGTATCTTTTCCTCCCCCTTGTTTAGAACAAATCTAATTTATAAAACAATAAACGATCTATAAATGTCAATTCACCATAATCTTTGGCTGTAGTTACAGTTGAAAATTAATGTAGTTCATGTTCACTTACCAATGTTTTTTACCTCTTTTAGCTTAGAAACTATATGGTCATAATTTTGATTGTTACTTCCAGCCTGTAACGACAATAATTATTCTTGTTTATCACTTATAAAAGTTAACTTTTAAGGCGAATATTGTGTTACTGTTGAAAACAAACCACATTAATATATTTTATGTTTTTTCAGTCAGTTTAATGTATAAAACCACAATCACATAAGTCGGAATAGGAATATAAACTCCGATTTTCCATTTCTTTACACATCGAAGTTCCCTTGACGTAATTCTTTTAGGGCATGAAGGTGACATTTTTTTAAAAGTCATTTCTGTCCGTACACAGCCTGGCCCCTTTTTCAGTTTAATTCTTACTTCCGATTCAGATCCATCCTCATTGTAGAATATAATAGTTCGCTTTCTTTCCTTTGTATGATAGGCATACATGTGAGTTTTAATAAAAAAGTTATGAAAACATTAATGAAAATGGACTTACATAAATCAATACTCCAATTACTGCGGCAAAATGTTTTGGTCCATCTGTTGTTGGAAGAAACACAAAATGGGCCTAGAATAAATAAGTAGATGCAGCTATAATTATAATAAATTAACATGCATTCCTAGTAAGAGGACAACTTGATTTACTAAAAATCCAACTGTTAGCACTTTCCGAGTATTATATTTACACTAACATTTCATTTACGACTCTTTGACGGGTTATTAGCAGGGAGATGCGGGTTTTTATTCCCCTTTAAAGATATCACTTTGACTATTGGATAAAAACAAAACAGCAATACAAATGTTCCTTAGCTGTAGTTTTGTGTCTATGTGTCTAGTACTTTTAGATCAAGAATCTATACACTTTATATATCATTTGTACCAATTAGGAAAGTCTAAATGTTGCAAAATTCAACTTAATTATTTCCTGTATATTTTAGATTTATTTACATTTTGCCTTTTCTCTTTACAAAAAACTAAAAAGCAAAAGGTGGACAATTGTTTACATTCATTTTGTTCTTGTGCAGAAAAAAACTTGCTGTTTTATACAACACGTCACTTAAATTAAACTAAATAATGAAAGTTTGGAAATGGAATTTTAATGTGAATTGTGTTAATATTCTATACGGATGTAATTAAACACACAAGTAAAGAGCTTGGCGAGTATGTCTGGACTCCTGTTTTGATGTCTGAAAACGTGTTCCAGCCTTTTGATCAAGGTCTCTAAATGATTAGAACAATATTACGTTATTTGAAATATGAGAGATGAATATTTGACTATAATAACTCGATAATTCAATATGTTGTCGTCTAGGTATCTGCTGAATGAATTTCAGAAATATTTCTTTGTTTTGACAATTACACAAAACATCATTGCACTACTGCTGTATTACATTTTACTCAGATTACAGCGTTAGTCCTCATTACCCTGTAATGAATTACTGAACTTCCTCAGAACAATAGTTATAACAAAATATCAAATATTAATTTTACAATGTCTTATATCATCTCATTCATAAATATTGATCAATTATGTTTCACATATTCTTAGATCAAGATCAATCGTTCTACTGGCCTGATTTGAATTTGTTTCTTGTATCGATTTTTTCAATCATTGGCATCTTAACTGAATAACATCTTGAACACCTTTAAAAAGAAACACATGGTTTTTGGTCTAATTTCCATTCCAACATTTATGATTAACTTAATTTTTTTTTCAATTTCGTCATAATAGGTATTGTATTGTTACATATATTATTTCTAGTCGAAACAATTTTCAATAAACATGTGATTTAATTGTACACAATATAAAGTTATACAATAAATTAAGACGATCAATATTTGATCATAAATATCTTTTTAACAAGCAAAAACGTTTTGTTTTGTCAAGCGTTTACAATTAGATTTATTCTTTGGAAGAAATGTGAATGATTTGAAGGCAAACTTGACCGTAGACGAATTATGCTATTTTTAGGCCCTTTTTGGTCAGCAAGCTCTTCAACTGTTTCGGTTCTTATCTTTGAATCGCAAGGTTATCTTACCAAATAATCGGCTTTGAGCATTCCTGTGGAAGGTAAATCCAGAAACTTGGGATAGATTTTCAGTATGTATTCATTAAAATAGGAATGAGACGTACCTCAATGAAATCAAAACCTATCACTTGAAACGTGGCCAATTTTGTATACCTACTTCCATAGCAAACTGATGTCCATTTATTGTATGCTCTGAACCTCTTTGACTATTACCTCCCCAATGGAAATGGAACTCTTTAAGTTTATGGGGTCCAGGAAGACCTCCACCTTTAATTATTGGCTGAATATTAGGAAACTCTACTTTAACTGTAAAAAATAAACAAATACTATAAAATTAGATAACATGTAAACAATAAAAACATGATATATGATTTTAAAGAATGATATAAAGAAATGTTATCATACACAACTATTAACCTAGCTATAGTTCGAAAAATACAAATTTGAATAATAAAGACAGATTAACTTATCGTTTGTATTGATCAATATGATTATGACTACCTTTAGATAAAGTCTGTACATATAAAACAAAATCATGTAACACGTTTTATTTGAGAAAATAGATTGATAGTAAAAACAAGGTATACATATCTGAGGGTCTGGTGAGAGTTTACAGAATAGAAATAGTGGTCCCAACTTAAAGAATAAAGAGAATGAACCAAATATAAATAAATTAAATAAAATAGTTAAATAAAATAGAGAATAATGAAATGCTAAATTATGAATAGATAATAATGAACAAACAAAAATGTTTAATAGAGGAAAAATTTAAAGCCCTAAAATTAAGATTAAATAAATGAAGACCCCACATCCAAACCCTTATACCTCCATGACCAGTATTTTTCAGCTCCATTTTTATTCCTGCTGTTTTCCAAAGTCCTGAGAAATAAAACGGCCTTATATGGCTGTTTTTGACCACATCGTTTGTTTCAATATTGACAGGAGACTGCATTGTACCAGCACACATTTCAGAGTTTGCTAAGCAAGACCAAAATGGTGGCGCTAAAATAAAAGAATGGCTATAGAGCCCTTTTTGAAAGGTAATGAACTTATCATCTTAATAAAGCTGAAATAATAACAATAATAACTGTATCAATACAATGAAAACTACTTATAAAATTTAATGTGATTTAAATTTTTAATACCTTTATTTTAGTTAACAAGTAAGGTGAAATAGTTGGGAATACGACATAAGCGCCTCGTTCTTATAATTATCTGCATTCATGATAGTTCATTAAGAGCGGAGTATTATAAAACAAAATCAAATAGTGAAATAGATTTCCGATGATCTGTTAACATGTACTTGGCTCCAAAGACTCCTTTTGTACACAATATTTTACTGATCAATGTAAATTTATGCAAGATTGTTTCTCTAGAATACATTTGTTAATTTTCTTCAGTCATATTTAGATATAATGAATGAATGTATTTATGAGATTAATTGCATAAACACTTTAGAATGGTTTATAAATATTGTTTCCTTTATATGGCCTTTTCCTTGAAATGTTATTATTAATTAGCATTATATGCATAGTATCACACGTTGTGTTGTTATGACATAACCTATATGCCCATATGCTTTTCGTAATTGTTTCCTGAAAAAAAAGTGAAGGATTTAATAAGAACATTTTCAAAATGCTTTGATCAATGCGAAAATGAAGAAGATTGGACATAGACTGGGGGAATTTACATTATAGCGTTATGAGTATATATATTAAATGTCTTATTACATCTCTAGTTTTTTTTTCAAAAGAAACTAATAATGGCATACGGCTTTTAGATATTTTGAATGCACATTTATCTATATTTTTACCATCAGTAATTATTGTGAATTATTTTATTGTTGTTAAGATGATGTACTTACGAATACCCCCTTGATAATATCCCCAGCTAGGACCTAAAATAAAAAAAGAGAGGTCATTTCTTTTCTGTTTTTTTTTTTACCATCAATATTGATGGTTGAAAAATTAGTGAAGTAAATATGAGAAATTTCACTAATGATTTCAAGAGAATTATTTTTTTTTTCTATCTATTCATTAAATCTTTTAACTATTGATATATAATGTATCAGCAGATGATTCTGGGTGAACGTTTTCAGCCTTAAAGACCAAACAGCCTATTGTTTATGCGCATCAACTAACGCAACTTGGTAGTGACATAAAAGTTCTATGACGTTGGTTCTAGCCATGAAAAAACGTCAAATTATAACGTCCTATTTCGCGTTTTTCACGGATTCTAAAATGGTGTTCGCTTAAAATTACGTCTTCAAAGAAAAGTGGAATTAAGCGTCGCGCTGATATTTAGTGGAAATTAAACACGAATGGACACAAAAGATACTACACCATCTGTGACTTCCGTACTAATAAAATAATGAAATATAAATTTTGAACTCGGCTTTTTGCATTTGTGCAGATCTGCATTTAACTTTTTTCTTTCACTTGCGCCTATTTTGTCTTTCATTTGCGCCGATTGTGTACATGTAAATTATAGGTGAAAGTTATTTTTTTGATTTATGATATAAACCTCTTCCGTTATCCAGCTATACATATATAATGAATTGTCAACTATATAATGTATATAACTGTTGTCCCCTGCTCACAAAGGGGCGGTTGGAGTAGAATTTCGAGCAGGATAAGTCAATTTAAAAGATATCTGTGCATTCTGCTTACATCAATACAAATCACGGAGCAAAATTCTATTTACAGCATTTTAAAGCACCACAATAAAATCCATAAAAACGTATTACAATGAATTAATTATTATCTGTTCTTGCCGAGTATTGCTACACATCTGATATATAAAAAAGAAGAGGTGTTATGATTGCTAATTAGACAATTCTCCACAAGAGACCAAATGACACAGAAATTAACAACTATAGGTTACCGTACGCCTTCAACAATGAGCAAAGTCCATACCGCATAGTCCGTTATAAAAGGCATCGAAATAACAAATGTAAAACAACGGACCGTGCAAGGGCTGTATAGCCAGTCAAGGTCGTTAAAACTTCCATCGTCATGTAAAACAATTCAAATGATATATTCCTTTCTCGTCATTTCATCTTTTCTTTACGTGTTGTACTTGCCAACAACCAAGTCCATCTTTTTTTCTCTCGTGTCAAACCGAAGTTCTCGAAAAATATGACGAAATTGATCTTAAACATAAGGGAACACTGTTTATATCCATACATTACCAATATACATTCTAGGTTTACTGTATGTACATGTATTTAATCGTAAAGCAAATATAGTATCGGCGCTAGTGATAACAAAATAAAATAGGCACTGATGAAAGAATCAAATCCGCGCAAATTAAAGATCGAAAATGTTTTTTAATCGGCGCAAGTTTCGCACGTCCGTGTAACTTTACACTGGTAAATTTTATTGACTTACGCTTAGAATTTGAACTTATGAGATTTTCAAAATTGAGTTTCAGAAGGTTTAGCCGATAAACAATACTTTAGAGAAGTTTCGATATGCTGGCAACGTATGTATGTTGAGATTAACTTATTTCTGGATGATTCTTGTAAAATAATATCTGATCTTGCAATGAAGTTAAATTTTATTTATACTGCTTCATTGACAAAATCTTATAGTAAAAATAAAAATGATAAAGGTTCATTGTCTTTTGTCATTTGTTTCATTTTAAATTGTCTTAAGGAGAAATAATAAAGATTTCGCCTGATCTCACTGAAGCTGAAGGCAAAAAATAAAAGAAATTAATACTCAGTGAATGTGAATTAAAATCAGAATTTACGATGTTTAAAACTAATCTTGTATGACAAAAAAAATTGCTTCAAGAATAAGATCCAACCTTAAATTTCTCACTTTCAAAAAGCTATAATGACCGGAAAGATTGAAACAAATTTCGATTTCCAATGCAGGCAATTTATACCCTGGTCTTTGTTTTAATTGCCAAAATGAGCAATTTAGATAGATAATATTTCATTTTGAGAAATACTTTATAGTTTTCAACGGAAATTATTTCTTAGATTCTAAATTATTTTTTGAATTAAAAACTTATTTGTATTTTATATTTACTATCTCGTTTATTCAAAACACGTGAGGTATAGTAATAACGGTGATCGTATTTTATGATAAATGGATGTATATCGTTTTAGAATCAAAACTTTAATTCATATATTATACCTTCAATTTTAATGTCCTTATATTTTAAATATTCATAAATAATGAATCCACAAGCTAGACGGAATAATTTTGATACGCTCGTCTTAGTCGGAACACATAATGGTATAAAGAAGTCCGTCCGTGCTTATGTCTGTCTGTCTGTCAACATTGACGAAGGAGTGCGCTAGGGCAAACTTCTGAAACTGACGCGACGAAAAAGCCCACACATCTAGTCTAATATAGTCAAATAGTCTGTAAATTAGCCAGTGTAATCTTTCATTTCTCTTTTTATTTTAAAAGATTTTGCTAATGAGTGGGAGAGGACAAAACAGACTCTCCTTTCAAACGCGGCGTAAAAGGTTATTTCGAACAATTTTTCATTCCGACGGGTGATTTGTCTGAAGGTTAATTTTGTGCGGCAACAACATCATGAGATCTGATACTGATACATACATGTGATCTCTTGTATTACCAGATAATAAAGTAGATGAATATAGTTGTTATTCTGGAAAATTTAAATGTGGGTTTCAAACGTCCAATTTGAGTTTTTTTTCAAATAGTGCGCCACCAAGGAAAACGTGTACTATGACGTCAAATTCAATGTTCTGAAGAACGACAACTCCTTTCTTCAAAACGAACTAGAAAAAAATATGAATATTACTCATAACTTTTTTGAAAGGTCGGTGACATATAATTTTTTTAATTTATTTTATAGAGTACACATGGCACTTTCTTTCTTGAAATTTTTATGAAGAAATCACTGTTAGATATTTTTTAATACTGGAAACGTTTTTCATTCTTACGTTTTATTTTTGGCGGGAATGAAATAAACCATATTTTTAAAGATCAAAACAATAAGAGTCTTAAACTCTTGAACCTGTATTTGATAGACACAAATCTACTGTTTAACGTGAAACAAGAATTATGCTTGTAGGTTTGATATAAAGGGATTTTTTAGAGTTTAAATAACAAGCAAATATCATGTTAATATTCGAGAAGACACAAAACTGAGGTTGCTATAGTTACAAAAGTAAATCGGTGACCCCCAATTTTTTTCATCATATATTGTTCCTCAAATCATGAAATACCTTCACACAAAATTTTAAGGAAAAATCACTGGTTGAACTGAATAGGCTGTTTGGTTTTTAAGACTACTACTATACAGTGATTATCTTAGTGACTAAATATAGAAATTTGGAATCTTAATTCAATTACCCTACTAAAAGGTTTAATCTAATTTAGCAGCTTACCTTCAATTGCTTCAGACAGTTGAATCGCTTGCACTCCTTCAGTCGCCTCAGTCGCTTGCAAAAGAATTGTTTCAAGACAGAAAAAGAGAAACATAATTCTCAATTTCATTTCCGCTTTTAACATTTCAAGATATCAATTTTTGAAAACTTTACTCGAAATGAAAAATTGTAGGATCTACGTATATATATCAAATCAAGCCATGTAACACGTTGGATGTCATAATTTCTTTATTAAACAAATGATGAAAATGATCTGCTTTTGTAACCAATCAGATCAAAATAATGTGGCCTTTTAACTTTGAGCTACAACGTATCTAACATCGTGATCATTGGAGAGGAACAGTTAATATTGTCCTATGATGTGTAGACTTGATAACAATTAAATTATTTTCTTTTGTTTTTATATCAATGCCATGATGGATGCAAGTGAAATATACATAGTATAATAGGAGGTGAACTTATTTTTTCTATTGTCCAAGCAAAGATTTGTAGCAAGCTATTTTTACGTCTTTTTTTCAAATTTTGATTGCAGTGCATGACATGGTGATTTGTGGTTTCATATGAGGTTCTTATACCCTCTTTTTTGTCAAACCTGTGACGAAAGTTGCAGAAGAGAAAAAAAAAAGATCAACATTTCTGTTTTAATTACTTTGTCAAATCTTCAATGAATTTTAACGAAACTTAGACAGACGAACTGACAATGCTACGGCAAAAATCGAGAAACGAGAAACGAAAAACGACCAAAAGACAGACAACGGTCTTACAACTAGTGATAAATGGGATGGGTTTGTATTAATTTACTTTTATATAAAGGACTGTTTGTTCAAAATTTAATGCATACAAATAAAAAAAAAATGTTTTTGTATATCATTTTTTTTTTAAATGTGGAGTAAAATTCATACTTATCTGCATATGCTTTTGTCATTTTCCTTTTTTATTTTCAAATTGATGTATAACTGGTATGTCTTTTCCCTCGACATATAGTTTGTATTTGCTTCTTAGTATCTTTGTTTTTTTTTCTCGTGCACAAGTTTGATTTTATTATGAAATTGTTTCTAATTAAAGAATGTAATATTTGATATAGTTATAGGCTTAATGAAATGTTGTCTGGCATACAAAATAATAAGCCTGGTATCTTTGATGATATATTTTATAATGTATGATCAAATTCTAAATTTCTGATAGCTTTATACATTTATATGTCAGTGAGTAACATTACTATAAATTTAAAACTTTGACTCCATTTAAGTGCATCAATTCCATGGACAAATTTATTTTCAGAAAACGAACGTATCAATGATATTTCATGTCAACACAAAAGTCATGACTAGTGGGTTGGCGATACCTATGGGGACGAAATGTTCTGCAGCAATGAAATCGAACCAGTTATGTTTTTAAAGCATGAAACAGTCGAATACTTTACAGCGAAACCTAATTTTACCTAAGGAAAATGAGCAAGAATAGTAACATCTGTTTATTGACCTCATTTTAGCCTTAAAGTTTTAAGTTGAGTTAAATAGGGGCCAATGATTGAAACCTCATCGTTAGTATATCAAATATTAAACTACTCATTTTTCTTTTTGACTACCACTATTCTTTCTTTTCTCAACGATTACACGCACATTTTATTTTGAAGGAACTTAATAATTTCCCACTCGAATAACTGCTGTTTGTTTATATAGCAGTGCATCAAACTGTAAAATTATGTTGTCGATCTTACATTTCGTATTTTGATCATGGCTGCTATGGGATAAATGTTCGAGAAAATATAAATCTACAATGATTCGTCTTAAAGTACCGGTGGTTATATAGGCTGCATGACTGGAAGACACCGTAATAGAAACGAGAACGAGAACCACAACACCGTGTTCTTTTTAATTAAAATATTTCTATATTAACAAACATTCAAATATTTTCTTGTCGTTTTGAATTAACAAAAACCAGCAGGGATATTAGTCACAATTTGATTCCTGGTTCGAAAGTGAATCATCACCTCAGAAGTCAGCCCTTTGAAATGACATTATTTATAACACTTCCGTCAATTCTGGATTGAAAATGAAGATATTATTAAGAAACTAAGGTACCAAATCCTTAAGTTGACCTTAGCTGGTTTTACTATAATTTTGTGTCACTTTGGTTATAATGCTCCTCAAGTATTAATTGTTTATATATCTTTGGTTTTAAAACGTTTTGATATATTGGTACAGATAAAGGTTAATCCAGACAGGTCTAAGAACGCACATAATTTGCTATTTCATATTTCACAGTGCCTTTGTCCATCTACGGCTTTTGTTAATTCGTGCCGTAAAATTTGCACTTCTCTGTATATTTTTTGTCATTTGTTTTTTTTATAATAAAATTGACGTATAACTGATATTTATTTTTTTCGACATATACATTTGATTGCTCCTTTGTATCTTCATATATTTTGTAACTTACAAAATATGATATCCAATAATCAATCCTTTCTAATTCAGGAAGGTACAAATGTATTATTTGATTTTCGTGTGGAAAAGACCTGCTTCTAAAAAACCAAATATAGCTTAACACATCTTTTGTAAAATCAGATACTTCTTCTTCAACCTGTTATCAAACCTCGTAAAATCTATTCTTGTTGTATATTACAGCATGTTCCCAGCAATATGTAGGTCAAAAACCAGATGAAGAATTTAAAATCTTTATTATAAATATATCTTTATAAATTTTTATTAAAGAAGGTGAATACAGTACATTACCTTTTGCAAAACCACTAATTCGTTTTAGTTCAAATTACTATATATACATACTGGTAATTGATTTATAAGTGCAAGAAACGTTTGTTGTAATTATGTCGGTAGCAAAGTACTGACTACTGAATATTATAAAATATACTGAACATTTGTTCCAGTTAAATGTAGGTTAATACACTGGCTCACTTTTTGTAAAATTAATAGTTTCACGTCAAAATCAGTATACATACATACTTCTAAACCTTTCTTAAATTGCCCGTTGATAAGTTTTAAAATTATAAAGACATTAAGGTTTCAACTACCTCAGGCAAAGTTGACCTTAGATGGATTTGGCTATTTTAGGACCTTTTTCGTCAAAAAGCTCTTTAACTGTTTTGTTTCTTTAAATGTTGGCTTTCATATATTCGGCTTTGAGCGTTCCTGATGAAGTTAAATCCAGAAAAGCGATTCGGACGAATGAAATTTATAACGTGTTGTTTTCATTTTTTGTAATTGTTTAATCAGTGAAGGAAGTAATAATTTGAAATTTTTTTTTACTACAAATAGTGGTCAAGTAAACACAACGTGTATGTACCAATGAACTCTCAACCACTTTCCCTTTTTTGTGTTTGTTTTATTAGTATTTATTTTGTGTTTCCCTAACTGTTCATATTCATTTTGTGGATACTGTAAGGATTTATAGTATGGTTAAAACCCTTTCTAAAAGCAACCGACATCTCTATCACTATAACAAATTACAAACGGGCGTTGCAGAATTCCTTCAGATTGCTGAACCTATATAGCTAGACAATGTAGGATACTTTACATCATATATCAACTTGATGCATTATTCTTCAGCCTAATAATAATATGTAATTTTAAGAAGGACTATAGTTTAGATTTGATATCGTTATGAGCTCAAAGAAGTGTCATCTTATAAGGTTTCATAATATAATATCAAATTCTACATGCTGTCTCTGATAGCTTAATCGTAGACTGGGGGATTATAGTACATGTATTTTGAGTATATTATTCCCATGCTGTAGGGGATACGCGTACCCCCATGCTGTATTAGATTCATGTACCAAATAACCATCTTGGTCTATCAGTCAAACTACTTGATGTTATTTACTGCTCTTTAGCTGGACGCTTTCCTTCAAAGGAAGACATCCAAGCAAAACGTCATAAATAGAACTACATTTTATTATTTTTTCTTGTATGTTCCTTTTGATAATCTTTTGATCTAGATAAATAAAGTGATCAATAAAAATGAGGTCAAGGTCAGATGAACCATGTCATTTTCACCTGACAACCATTCCATCATGTTCAATACACCAAATATAGTTATCCTATTGCATAAAGTAACTTGAAAACAGACCAAACCAAAAGTTAACATTTACAAATGAACCATGAAAATGAGGTCACGTTTATATGAACCCTGTCAGATAAGCATGTACATGTAAAATATATACCTATCATTCCATACACCAAATTTATTTTTTGACCTATTGCTAATAGTATCTAATAAACTGAAAAAAACATGAAAAATTAGCATTGACAAATGAACCATGAAAATGAGGTATAGGTCATATAAAACTTAAAGTATTTGAAAAATAGCCCAAACGATAAAAAATAAATGTTGTCAAATGCCAGCCGGATATGTTCACCTTACAATCATTCTGTACACCAGATATAGAGGCCCTATTGCTAGAGTAAATCTGAGAAATAGACAAAACCACAAAAACTAAATATGGTATATTGAACCATAAAAAAGAGGTCAAGGTCAAATGAAAACTACCAGTCGGACATATGTACAATAACCTTACAATTAGTCCATACATCAAATATTGTTGCCCTTTTACGTATTGTTTCCGCGATACTGACTTGACCACGTAAACTGAATGTTGGTCACTGATCCATAAAAGGAGGTCGAGGTCAAGTGAACATTTATGTATCCTTTATTTATTCCTCATAATAAGTAAGTATTTCAATTGGGAAAAAAAGCATAATGTTTTTTCAAGCAGTCAACCATAGAAATGAGGTCAAAGACAATAAACATATGACATACATGGTATACACTGCTGCTTGATCATGCTATTTGTAATCCCTAAGTCTCGCATTCTGCGACAAAAGATATTTAAGATATTTCTGCTACATTTATTCACAACTTTTATAGACACAGGACAATTGAATAAACAATTGTCGTCCTTCTTTTGAAGACACACACATGTATATATATATATATATATATGACCTGCTAGTCAAATGCGTTTTGTTAAAATATACTTTTTCACTTTTTGGTCTTTTGGAAAATGTTGTTTGTGCTGTATTTAGACCCCTCTACCAAGAAATTTGTTTTGCATGCACACGTATAAAAATTGCGGTTTTTATCCAACGCAATCATAGGTTTGAACGTTGTTTTCAATTTAGACTTGTTTATATTTTTTCGTTTGGGCTTGTATTATATTTGCCTTCGGGTTTATATGATCCGTTCATCCTATTTCGACTCTTCAAAATTCAAGAGTCAATCCCAAATTGAGGTAAATTATATGGCCTTCCAAATACCGTTTCGATTCCTAACATCACTGAAGAGACATTAATTGTCGAAATCCGGATATGGTGTACAAATTTTTGCACCTCATGTTTGCGGTATACCATCTTTTCCGCAAGTTTTTTGTTTTCTATTTGGTATTAGATTAAAATTAAGATCCATTTTGTAACATCTGTGATCCGTTTATTTGGCAATCGCCATGGCAGTCAGCAGGGTTTAAGAACATCCGTTGTTCGACCTGCTAGTCAAATGCGTTTTGTTAAAATATACTTTTTCACTTTTTGGTCTTTTGGAAAATGTTGTTTGTGCTGTATTTAGACCCCTCTACCAAGAAATTTGTTTTGCATGCACACGTATAAAAATTGCGGTTTTTATCCAACGCAATCATAGGTTTGAACGTTGTTTTCAATTTAGACTTGTTTATATATATATATATATATATATATATATATAGGTTTCATTATACATGTCATTTAATTATTGTTTTTCTATTTGGTTGCTGTCTTATTGTCATATTATGATGTCATGATGTACATGTATAATATGTTTTTGATCTACTGCTTTATAAAGTATCTGATAAATAGAATTGACCACAAAAAGTCACTGCTATGTGAAATGAGGTTGATGTCACATGAACACAGGGACTTGTCTGAAAAAAGTACCTAGTATATATGTTATATTTAGAATCATGTATATAGGACTTATATATAAATAAAAAATTTCAGAACAAGTTGAACAGACATATAAACCTCGGATCCCATATACCAAATATAGTTATCCTATTACTGATAATATGGGAGAAATTCACATAAAATATCACTATACATGTAGTTTTACAAGAAGTCGCTGAACCATGAAAATAAGGACAAGGACAATGGACATGTATGGCTTGACAGAAACGTCTTAACATAAGGTTTCTTTATACATTTTCAGCATGAAACATCAAGGATTTCTACCCTCTGATATATTAAACTTTATATAAATAGTTAAAGCGGTCGCCCGGCTAGCATACATGTCTTGTACTCTGCAACTTTTGTCACAGGCTGGACAAAACTTAAAGAATTAAGCTTACACATGAGCTTGAGGGTGATAATCAGTAAATAAAAGGTACAATTTACATGTGCAAATTTTGCCTCTGTCAGATTTTCTCTAATAATGATACTATCTATCTATTATGGTTTTCAAGATATAAATGCATTAAACCCCAGCTTGTGTTCTATTTCAAGCCATGTTGGTCCATTGGCAGGAACAAAGAACGTTCTCCTAGACACCCTCATGATTTTTCAGTTTAACATGTTACGTTTTGTTCAAATTGGTCCAGTGGAGATTTTTTTAAAGGTTTACAACCACAACTACAAGATGACGCCAACTGACGCCAAGTAATGGCAATAGCTCAATGTCCCATAGGGTCAGGTGAGGTAAAATGTGCTTTGCCTTTCTGATACTTAAATTGTGAATGTAGTCTTCAGTTCCAGAACATAAAATACAAATATGACAAAAAGAAATTTACACTTTATTGATTTAGGTTTATGCACCTTATCTTTTACAAAACAATGGTTTCCGAAAAGTTGTAAAAATTATTTTTTTCATACATTTGGTTTACTCATTTGAATCAAGACAGAGGAAATCTATTATGAACTATTCTGAACTGCGTTGTATTTAATGAGCTTATAGCGCTATCAACATGTACCTGATGAGCAACAATCTTTTTGTTCAAAAGTACGATACCAGCTAGATTCATTTGTGACCCAAAATATACAGACTGGTATTATGGTGGAAGGTTCAATATAAAATAAGAAGATTAACTTCACTTTACACTCCTCAACATTACTTTGGACATTACAGCCTTCATCTCCTCCATTGCTGATGATCATCATGACATGTAGGACTAAACTTTTGAACTTCTCCTGGAAACCAGATTGGTTAAATATGTCCTCTTTATGATTTGAAAATATCTGTTGGTTTTAAATTTGTATACATGGTATACGACTGTAACAGTATTTAAATGAAAAAGGCTTCTATATCCTTGCTTTTGTACAGACATCTTAACATTGTTAGCAAACAATTTGCATTTCCTGGCATAAAATTGAGAATGGAAATGGGGAATGTGTCAAAGAGACAACAACCCGACCACAGAACAGACAACAGCAGAAGGCCACCAACAGGTCCTCAATGCAGCGAGAAATTCCCGCACCCGGAGGCGTCCTTCAGCTGGCCCCTAAACAAATATATATACTAGTTCAGTGATAATGAACGCCATACTAAACTCCAAATTGTACACAAGAAACTAAAATTAAAAATAATACAAGACTAACAAAGGCTAGAGGCTCCTGACTTGGGACAGGCGCAAAAATGCGGCGGGGTTAAACATGTTTATGAGATCTCAACCCTCCCCCTATACCTCTAGCCAATGTAGAAAAGTAAACGCATAACAATACGCACATTAAAATTCAGTTCAAGAGAAGTCCGAGTCTGATGTCAGAAGATGTAACCAAAGAAAATAAACAAAATGACAATAATACATAAATAACAACAGACTACTAGCAGTTAACTGACATGCCAGCTCCAGACTTCAATTAAACTGATTGAAAGATTATGTCTTCATCATATGAATATCAGGCACAATCCTTCCCGTTAGGGGTTTAGTATCATACCATCATAACATATATGAGAAGAACATAACCCGTGTCATGCCAACAACTGGTTTTTAAATAAATGTGTTTAGTGCAGATGCAAAGACCCTATAAGTGAATCAATATCAACGCCAAAATATGCAATCTTTAATGACCTGACAACAGTATCGTAACTATATCCCTTCTTAATAAGTCTATTTAAAGGTTTTGTTAGTTTCAGAGGTGAATACTGACATTTTTGTGCTTTATAAAGAATATTTCCATAAAAAATTGGATGTGAAATACCTGAACGTATAAGAAGTCTGCATGTTGAGCTATATTTACGAATGATGTCCTTATACCGATGATAAAATTTAGTAAATGTTTTGACTAGTTTGTGATATCGAAAACCCTGGTGTAATAATTTTTCAGTAATACATACATTTCTCTCGTTAAAATCTAAAACATTGTTACATACACGAGCGAATCGTACAAGTTGAGATATATAAACACCGTAAGATGGTGACAAGGGAACGTCACCATCTAAAAATGGATAATTAACGATAGGAAATGAAAAATCATCTCTTTTATCATATATTTTAGTATTAAGCTTTCCGTTAATGATATAGATATCAAGATCGAGGAAAGGGCAGTGGTCATTGTTAGTATTAGCTTTATTTAAAGTAAGTTCAACAGGATAAATTTCTTTAGTATACATACTGAAGTCGTCATTATTGAGAGCCAAAATATCATCCAAATATCTAAAAGTATTATTAAATTTGTGTATCAGATGTTGTTTCGATGGGTCTTTACTGATTTTTGTCATAAATTGTAACTCATAGCAATACAAAAAAAGGTCCGCAATAAGTGGTGCACAGTTAGTCCCCATTGGAATTCCGATAACCTGACGATATACGGAATCTCCAAAGCGAACAAAAATGTTATCTAGTAAAAATTCAAGGGCATATATAGTATCAAAGCATGTCCAATTGACATAGTTTTTTTGTTTATTGCTACTAAAAAATGACCTAAAAGAGTTTGAACATATATATTCACATTCTGACTTTTTAAATGCCCATTTAATTAGGTGTGTGAATTTTTTCTTAATGAGAATGTGAGGCAATGTGGTATATAGGGTAGAAAAATCAAAACTTTGAACAGATTCAAAATTACCAATATATGCATGCAATTTATCAAGTACTTCCAACGAGTTCTTGACACTCCAAAAGTAATTAATTCCACTATTTTCGAAGGCCTTATTTGAACAATTTATTATCAGGTTTTTGATTGTACCAAGTGTACTGGTAAGAAGAATAGACAATTTAGTAGTGGAACAATGGCTTGAAGACGAAATGAATCTATATTTGTAAGGTGTTTTGTGTAGCTTCGGAAGCCAATACATAGTTGGGACTTTCATTGTATTTGGTTCTGCTTGTAAAGCGGTAGCTAAAAGTTTATGTTTGTTACAGATGTCGTTTTCTGAAAATGGAGTCAGTTGGAATGTTGGTGAATTGGTGATTTCTTTTTTCAGAACCTCAATGTAAAATTTACGTCAAACAATAATAATATTATTAGCAGCTTTATCGGCCGGGACAAAAACAAATTCCTTGGCTAGTTCTTTTAGTTTATGTTTGATACGAGAAATAGGTTTATTGTGGTTATTGTTAAGAGTAAAATGTTCTTTAAAATGTTGAATACGTATATCAACTATGTTCATTACTGATTTAAAAAAAGAGTCCAAAGATTTTTTGTCAGCTTTTTCCCGTTTTATCCATTTCAAACAGTAAGTATGGAGTGAGTCGTGGATGATATTACGACACTCATTCCAATTAATAATTGACGGGGGACGATATTTAGGTCCTTTACTGAGGAATGATTTTAACTCTCGGTCTTGAACGATGTTAAGATCTCCTGTTATAACATGGGAAATGGGTCCATAAATGTATTCGGAATTACTGCAATTACATGAAGTAGGTGTATTTTCACTGATATTAACATCTTTACACAATTGGCTATAATTAAACACAAATTTCCGGGTAGATTTCTTGTAAATATAACAAATAAGAGGGAGCTCAGTATTATCAAAATATCCCGGAATTTGTTCTTTAACAGAATGGTCGTTAAAAATACCGGCAATATTTACAAAATCAAAACCTTTATTGACATACTTTATTTTAATAAACTGTTTTTTATGATCTTCAGGGCGATCAATTTTGGGAAACAGTTTAGAATAACAATATGCCATTATAATTTGAACGATTTCATACTTAGGACTGCTATATGAAATTGTGTTGCAATCCTCTAAAATTTTATTTAACTTATTAACCGGTAATGAACAGAGCTTTGTTAACAGATAATGTCTGCCGTTGTTTTTTGAAATAGAAATTAGGTCCGAAATATTGGTATGATTGGTCCGAAATTTTCTTTGATTGCGATTTTTTCTACGACCATGAGAACGGTTTTTACGAACAGTTTTAGAAACTATATCCAAAATGTTAACAGAATCGGTTCTTGATATATTACCAATTCCCATGATATTATCATTAAGACCGAGAGGGTAGACAGTCTGTAATTTTTTAATCCAATTTAATTCAATTATTTTCCGCGATCGTACAAACTTTGAATGAGATTCACCAGGCTGCTTATTTACTACTTCTAAAGGTTGAACTGCTAAATATTTAATAGGATGATTGTGCTTCTTAAGGTGTTGATAAATGATACTTTTGAATTTATTGGGTCTTTTAAAACGATACAGATGTTCTTGAGTGCGTTTAGATAAATATCGTCCAGTTTCACCTACGTACTGAATACCGCATCCCGGTTTGTTTCATGTGAGTAAATAAATTATACTGTTTGTTTTTCAAGTTATATCAGTTTCAAAATTTAAAGAAAATGTGCGACCATTAAACGTGGACCTTACCGTATTGTTGGTGGAAAGACGGGGACATGTAAGTCATTTTTTGGCATGACACTTATCGATAGAAGGGTAACCACGATTTTTATTGTTAAAAATGTTAGCGATGGTAGTATTTTTAGATAAGCGATTTTGAAGATTGAGACGTGTAGATACCCTTTGAACGAGTTTAGTATTTAATATTTTTCCATTTCTAAGCTTCATATTTGTTTTTTGTTTGTGAATTATATTAGAAAGGAGCAAAGACTGGCGTCCAGAATATGAACCAGCATACAATGAATTAAATTATGTAAAAATGATGAATCTGTTCGGCTAAAGATGTCAAACGCTATCCGTATTAATTACCCGAAAAAGAAAGGGTATATATGGGTAGCGACTGACGTCTGACTAAATAGTAGAATGGGGCTGAATATTGAAATACTACTTTTTGATAAATATTCCTAAAGTAATGAACTAGAGAAGTTCTCGCTCGGACACACACTCCATAATCTAGTATATTATAAGAGCATAAACCTGAAGCACGGGGAGGCACTCTACTGTCTCCACACGGCACTAAAGATTATCTATTTATTTGGTGGCCAACCATTGTCAAATGCATATTTCACAAAACCAGAGGAACAATTAACTAATCCTATCACAAAAAAGGGAATTGTGGTTCAAATCCATACAATTATACAACATTATACAATAATGTAGTTGTATCTCAGTTCAATCACTGTAAAAACTAATTGGATTTTCATACTGTTTTTTTTTCCATATTATTTGATAACATGGATAACTTTACAGACTTGAACGATTGGTACATGTTTCAAACTTGTATGATATAACTACAGCGATACAAAAAGTGTTAAAATTTCAGCCTTATTTTCAAAGTTTTCTGATGAAATTAATGTTGCTTCCAGTTGATAAAGATGCTAAAGCGGAGCCTGTGCCTGGCAACTTCTTTATGTCTCGCAGGTGTGTGGGTTACTCACTGTGACACTTATTTTTCCCCCAAACTTTCTGTGTCTGGTTCCTTTCCATGAAGCTGTATAGACAAGGGAAGAATGTCAACAAAATCAACTCCTGACATGTCAATTTAGATATTTAAACAATGTTCAAAACACTGCTGATTCCATTGTAAAGCATGTGTTTTGTTTAAAAGAAAAATAATCAGATATTTTAGTACAAAGCCTGCCTGTTTATAATAAATTTACTTACATTGACCATTCTATACAGGGATTGAATTATTTATTTTGTGAGACACGCTTTTTCAATACTTTGAACATACAATCTCATAATAGCCGGCAATCAAAAGAATTCTAATCTGGCATTTCCCTTCCATCCAAAGAATTCTATTCTGGCATTTTTCTTTAATCCAAAGAATTCTATTCTGGCAGTTTCCTTCAATCAATAGAATTCTATTCTGACATTTTCTTTCAATCCAAAGAATTCTATTCTGGCAATTTCCTTCAATCCAAAGAATTTTATTCTGACAGTTTCCTTCAATCCAAAGAATTCTATTCTGGCAGTTTCCTTCAATCCATAGAATTCTTTTTTCTGGCAGTTTCCTTCAATCCAAAGTATTAAATTCTGGCAGTTTCCTTCAATCCATAGAATTCTATTCTGGCAGTTTCCTTCAATCCAAAGAATTCTATTTTGGCGGTTTCCTTCAACCCAAAGAATTCTATTCTGGCAGTTTCCTTCGATCCAAAGTATTAAATTCTGGCAGTTTCCTTCAATCCAAAGAATTCTTATCTTGCAGTTTCCTTCAATCCAAAAAATTACATTGCGGTAATTTCCTTCTATCCAAAGAATTCTATTGTGGCAGTTTCCTTCATTCCAAAGAATTCTATTCTGGCCGTTTCCTTTAATCCAAAGAATTCTATTCTGGCAGTTTCCTTCAATCTAAAGAATTCTATTCTGGCAGTTTCCTTCAATCCAAAGAATTCTATTCTGGCATTTTCCTTCCATCCAAAGACTACAATTGCTTAGCATCCACCAATATCGACTTCAATTTATTCATTTGACAGGAACGGGTGCCTTTTGGGCATGAAAGTCATCAGCCCGCAAAATAGACAAGTGTTCTGAAACGAAGCTTGGGTACTCTCTATGGACCTTTTTTTATGCCCGTCTCTAGAATATTTTAGAGTTTTATTGGTATATTATTTACCGATTTATACCACCAGTTTGTACATGGTTTAATCCTGTGTCGTTTAAGATATAAAATATCTGGTGGATCTAATACTCAAGCATCCTCTGCCCTATAAAGCTTCTTTGACCTTATTCAAAAAGTTGATAAAGAGTGATTAGTCTGCTCTAACGATTAACTAGATTGACCTTGACTGCAGTCCGACTTTCATAGTACCCGACAATTTATACCAATATGTGAAAAGTCTGGTTCACTACCATCACGAGACAGGACAAGGCCTGGCGGTGTACCAATAAAAGGTTATCGATTGGATTCAATGAATTTACGGGTAAACTTACAAATTCAAGTGTTCTGGTAGAAGTTCGGTAAATTATTTTACTCATCGGTTTTAAACCACAAGCGTCAAGCTGCATCCCTCAGTATACTTAATTTCTACTCAGATATGAAGAAGAATCTCAATCCGACTTTAGAGATAGTTTCAGAGTAAAAGCTACTACATGTAAATCAGTCTAGTGTTAAATCATGAATAAAGGTGTAACAGAAAGACAAACAAAATGTATCTAGCTCGAGCTGGTGATAATGGTCGTTTCAAGCACTGGACAACAAAAGTAAAGCCAACGACTTTTCGAAAACTAGTTCTCAATTTCAAGAACCTGAATCCGTAAAGAACAAATTTACATTATGTAACAAAGAACATCAGATGATACAAACATGACCTATTTGTTTTATTTTGTTTTATAAATTTTGTCATATTTAATGTCTATTGATTCAACACATTTTAAAATGAGTGTAAGAATTGTATATTATAGAAAAAAGTTTATATTTTTCTTAATTAATTGCAGATGTTACATATCAGTAATCTAACAAATCGATGTCAAAAAATATATTAAAAATATGAAAATAAATATCATATGCACTACAAACTGCTCAGGGTCTTAAAAAAACATATTTTGTGCTTAATAAGTCTGATTAAGTACTTGATAATTTTAGTATAGTCTGAATATCGTCTCGACCAGTCTCAACCAGTCTCGACTCAGTCTTGAACAGTCTCGACCAGTCTCGACTCAGTCTTGACCAGTCTCAACCAGTCTCGAATCAGTCTTGACCAGTCTCGACCTGTTTCGACTCAGTCTTGACCTTTAAATTTAGTCTAGACTGGTCTGAATCAGCCCATCTAACTCAATTATATATTGATCTTACAAAATTCCAGGTTATTTGGTAGTTTTGGTGTATTGCTGTCAAATTTAAGGATTTAATTATAGGTAAAAAAGCTAGAATTTTTCGTTCAGACTAAATTCAGATATTCACCTTTAAATTTTTTTATAACTTTTCCAAATCAACTTCGATTTTCACCAAACTAAAGAGCTATCTCAATTATAAATTGATCGTACAGAATGCCAGGTTGTTCGGTAGTTTGGTGTATTGCTGTCAAATTTAAGGATTTAATTATAGGTAAAAAAGCTAGAATTTTTCGTTCAGACTAAATTCAGATATTCACCTTTAAATTTTTTTATAACTTTTCCAAATCAACTTCGATTTTCACCAAACTAAAGAGCTATCTCAATTATAAATTGATCGTACAGAATGCCAGGTTGTTCGGTAGTTTGGTGTATTGCTGTCAAATTTAAGGATTTAATTAGTAGGTAAAAAAAGCCCAGTTTGGACTAAATTCAGATAGTCATCTTAAAATTTTTTTATAACTTTTCCAAATCAAAATATGGTCTTTTCAGACTCTGGGCAGTTTGTAGTGATGTTTTATACCACTCATCTAATGATATCTGTTATTTGATTTTTTATTTTATAATTTTTTGCTTCTGAATTACAAAGTGACCACAACTTAGATAATCATTCAATATGTGAAACACGCCCTTTCAATACTTTAAACATACAATCTCATATGGTAGCCGACAATCCAGAGAATTAAATTCTGGTATTTTCCTTCTTTCCAAAAACTACAATTACTAAACATCCACCAATATCGACACAGTATATTCATTTGACAAGGGATGGGTGCCTTTTGGGCATGAAAGTCATCAGCCCGCAAAATAGACAAGTATTCTTAAACGAAGCAAGGGTACTGTCTATTGACCTTTTTTTATGCTTGTCTCCAGAATATTTTAGAGTTGAAAATTGATAAAGAATTACTAGTCTGCTCTTACGACTAAATAGATTGACCTTGACTGCAGTCCGACTTTCATAGCACCCGATAATTTATACCAATATGTGAAAAATCTGGTTCACTACCATCACGAGACAGGACAAGACCTGGCGGTGTACCAATAAAAAGTAATCGATTGGATTCAACGAATTTACGGGTGACCTTACAAATTCAAGTGTTTTGGTAGAAGTTCAGTAAATTATTTTTCTCATCGGTTTTAACCACAAGCGTCAAGCTGCATCCCTCAGTATACTTAATTCCTACTTAATATGAAGATGAATCTCAATCCGACTTTAGAGATAGTTTCAGAGTAAAAGCTACTATATGTAAATCAGTCTAGTGTTAAACCATGAATAAAGGTGTAACAGAAAGACAGACAAAATTTATCTAGCCCGAGCTGATGATAATGGTCGTTTCAAGCACTGGACAACAAAAGTATAGCTAGACTTTTCGAAAACTAGTTCTCAGTTTCAAGTCCCTGGATCCGCCCAGAACAAATTTAAAGCATGTAACAAAAAAATGAGAAGATACAAACATGACCTATTTGTTTTATATTGTTTTATAAATTTTGTCATATTTAATGTCTATTAATTCCACACATTTTAAAATTAACAAAATAGTGTAAAAATGGTTTATTATAGAAAAAAGTTTACATTTTTCTTATTTAATTGCATATGTTACATATCAGTAATCTTACAAATCGATGTCAACAAATATATTAAAAATATGAAAATAAATATCTCATGTTTTATAACAGTCATCTGTTGATATCTGTTTTTTTTTATCTAAATTTTATAATTAATTGCTTCTGAATTACAAAGTTATCACAACTTAGATAATTATTCAATATGTGAAACACGCCCTTTCAATACTTTAAACATACAATCTCATATCGTAGCCGACAATCCAGAGAATTTTATTCTGGCAATTTCCTTCTTTCAAAAGACTACAATTACTAAGCAGCCACCAATATCGAATTCAATATATTGATTTGACACGGGATGGGTGCCTTTTGTCATGAAAGTCATCAACCCGCTAAATAGAAAAGTATTTTAAATCGAAGCTAGGGTACTGTCTTTTGACCTTTAAAAGGATTTTGTATCTATAAGACAGCAACCCAACAACATTTCTTATAGTCTAATTCTAAGCTAAGGTCCGGCCTATGCTTTCGCTCGAGGACTTCACAAATATGATTATGCCCGACTCTAGAATATTTTAGAGTTTTATTAGGTATTTTATTTACCGGTTTATACCACCAGTTTATACATGGTTTAGTCCTGTGTGTGCAAGATATAAAAGATCTGATGAATACATCTTCTATCCACGATCGAGCTTTACACCAACAAAACATATATTTGTACATATAGATCAATGACGCAAAATCATTATGAAAACAGAGGCAGTTTTAGTGGGGGAAGGGGGCCCGAGTCCCCCTTATGGAGCTTTAAATATCAAAACGAAGCTAGGGTACTGTCTATGGACCTTTAAAAGGATTTTGTATGTTTTAGACAGCAATCTAACAACATTTCTTACAGTCTCAATCTAGGGTAGGGTCCGTCCTATTCCTTCGATGTAGGACTTCATAAATATGATTATGCTTGTCTCTGGAATAGTTTAAAGTTTTATTAGGTATATTATTTACCGGTTTTTACAACCAGTTTATAAATAGTTTAACCCTTTGTGTTCAAAATATAAAAATATCTGGTGGGTCTAATACCCAGGCATTCTCCGTCATACGTAACTTCTAGGACATTGTTCAAACAGTTAATAAAGTGTGATTTGTCTGTTCTTACGACTATCTAGATGCCAACATTTGACCTTGAAATCAGTCAGACTTTCATAGTATCTGGCTATCTATACCAAATGTGAAAAAGTCTGATTCACTATCATCACGTGACAGGACAGGACCTGGCGGTGTTCAGATATAGTAAATCAATTGTTTTCAATGGATTTACAAGTGAAGTCACCAATTCAAGTGTTCTGGTAGGTAGAAGTTCAGTAAATTATTTATCTCATAGGTTTCATACCACAAGCATTTAGCTGCATCTCCGATGTAATGTATATCAGTATATTTAATTCTAACTCAAGTATGAAGAACAAACCCAATATAACTGTATGGTAAGTTTCACGGGAAAAGCTACTACATGTGAATAAGTCTGGGGTTACACAATGAATAAAAGTGGAACAGACTGACGAACAAAATGTTACTAGCCCGACCTGATTATAGTGGTCGTTTCAAACACGGGGCAACATACATATTACCAGACGTTACGAAAGCTAGTTCTCAGTTTCAAGACCAGTGAATTAACAAGGATACTAAATATTATATCATAAGAACCTGTGTGTAAATGACTGAAAGGTTAACCAAAGTAGTCTCATCCTGTCCTGAAAATGCTTACACACAAACGGTCTGTAACAAGAAAAACTGGAAAAACATTTCAACAACTCAAACTTGCATACCAAAACTTCAGAATAGACCTGTACCAAATATCAAACCATGCAAGTTAATTCTCCACGGGAACGGGGTAAAGTCGAGGTAATATAATGTACAAAGGGGAGTACACGGAATAATGTTTAGACACAACAACTAACTCGGGCTACGGGCAAGGCTTTTATCTGTAATAAAACAATTAGGTAAAGTACAATATCTATTAAACAACACATGATTGATAAAAGACAATATTATTCAGCTGCACCGTCTACATATATGAATTTGCAACTCAATGGTTTCTACTTCAGCAATGTCTCAATATTTCTCAGACCACAAATGTAAGTGTTTGAACAAATGTAATTTTCTCTAAGGACTCACTCTGCCAATCTGCTCAAGGCTTGCATTTAAAACTCAGCCAATTTACGTTTTAATACTTTGAATTCCTGACTTTATGTTCAAGTCAAAGATTTGAGACACGTACGAAAATTTCAACAAATAATGAATATATAAATAACGTTAACGTAAACAACTGATAAGCTGAACAGTTAATTCATCATGATCATCTAGATGTACGCAAACTGACAACTTTTACTCAGTTCAAAGAACTATTCAAACTCAGCTCATATTTTAACTCAATTATCCCGCGAACTGCTTTCTAAATAAACCACGTCTCAAATACGTAAATATTCAAAGTTTTCGCTTAAGTATTCAAAGTCATGAAAGGTCAGTGTATAATGTGATTATTGGTTAGAATAATGTACGCAAACTGACAACTTTTACTCAGTTCAAAGAACTATTCAAACTCAGCTCATATTTTAACTCAATTATCCCGCGAACTGCTTTCTAAATAAACTACGTCTCAAATACGTAAATATTCAAAGTTTTCGCTTAAGTATTCAAATTAATGAAAGGTCAGTGTATAATGTGATTATTGGTTAGAATAAGAGATTTCAAATTATTCCGTGCGATAACCATGGTAACAAAGCTGTTACTCTATAGTCAATTATGGTATACGTCAGAAATTGTTAGAAATAAAAGCAGTTTATAAAAAATTTAAACAAAATGTTAAATTAAAGGCCACAAATAAAAAATAAAAATGTTTGTACAGTTACATTATTTTCTCTATTCTTTTTAAATTCTGATTCAAAAAGAAACAACAAAAACTTCGGTTTGGTTTCTCTACTATTGGAGTAGAGGATGTATGAGTGCCATTGCCACTATTGCGCCAACTTTCCATCGCTTTTTTTTACCCTCACCGTCACCGGAGAGGCATTAAGTGTTACCCTTGTCCATCTGTTCGTGCGTACTTCCCAAAATTGGTTTCCATTCTCTAGCTTTAGTTTGCTTCAACCGAATGTTATGAAACTTAAACATAATGCTTATTACCACAAAACACAGATAAAGTTCCAATTTGTGTGGCGTCACTTTTACCGTTCTAGAGATATGCCCCTTTACAAATGGAAAAATTGCTGAATTTTTCGTTTCTGTTCTCTTACTTAAGGTAACACGATACCGAATGGCATATCTCCCGATTTCTAAAATTTTTGGCACACTGGTACTTTGAATCGAGCTACATCGGAATATGAAATAAAAAATGAGGGTCACCATTTTTGTTTTTTTGTAATTTTTATAAGAAAACGTCAATTTTGGCGACAAATTTACCTAGTTATATAGGGAAAATGCCTTTTTTTTTAACATATTTTTTAGATTTTTCAATGGACGGCTATGTTCTTATATACGGAGAAAGACTAAAAACTAACATAATATCCAGGATTGTATACTGAATCCATGCATGTATAGAAATACATATGTCACCATCCTTTTTTTTTTAGATAAATTGCTTCAAAGTTGACCGATACGCTTAGAATTTGACAGAAAACGTGTGACGTTCGACTGAGTTAATTTTATTTCGTCTTAACTGGGTGCACTTTAAGCTTTTCAAAACTGAATCGTCACCTTAACTCTACCAAAATAAACAATGGTGATGTCACCGATGTATTCATGCATGAATAAAATAAAGTGCTTCAAAAATTTGATTTGGTAAACAGTGATGTTAAGGTACAATTTGAATTGATTTATTGATGGTTTGCTTAACGTCCGGTGGCAAATATTTCATGCATTTTTAGGACGATACAATCGATTTGAATTAGTTGTATCTAAAAGACACTTTTGGTGCAGCCATCAAAAAGGGTTAAACATTCTGTTAGGTGTGAAAATTATAAAGAAAATTAACATCCTTATAAAAAACACATTCTAAATATAGTATACTCTGTATGATGTAAACGTGTGGGTTATGTGCGTAGTTAGTCGGACAAACCTTGTAAAATGTATGCAAAATTTCACTTAAATAGCTGTTATAGTTAAAATCTGACTTTTGTTGTGAACATGTGATGTTATAATTTGATAGTTTAAATACTTCCTATACTAAATTTACTTATTAACTTTCCAATTCGAGAGACTAACGAATCTTTACTAAAACTACAAATTAGCAGTAAAAAAATACTCGTCCATCCTGCATTAGTCACGTGTTATCTAGATGTCTTTGGTTTTGTGTGTCGTTTATCGGCCAGATGCTGTTTTATTGTATATCCCACATTTCCATTTATGCACACAAAGATATAGCAACCCTTTTAATTTAAATAAACACTTGGTATACTTGTAAAAACTCCTTATAAGACTGCGAATATTATTGCTTGTACGGTGCTTTTTTCGCTAATTTCTATCGGTATTCTTTTTTCTGATAAATTTCCTTTTTCTATTTTGCTAGCAACATTTTTCGGTGAATATTTAAAAACGAATGGGCTTTTTAGCGGAATTGCATTACTTGTGGTACAATTCCCCGTATTTTCACACATTATCATGCGTTTCTATAATTTGGATTTCTACTTTCAAAACAAAATTTTCTTGGGAAACGACATGCATCATTAATAAAATAAGAATGCTTTTCAAAATTAAACCAACCCAGAATAAAAAGCTCAGTCCGTTATGCACGAGAACACAGATAGATAAATCGTACAAATACTTACATGTACTTGTCAATAGAACATTTAAAAAGTATATATTTAATTGTAAAGAATGAGAAGAAGAATTGCAGGAAGACGACGAAGCAATCAATGTCAAATAACGTATTGCATAAAATCCATCGACACTCTGCATCTAGTAGATGCAAAGTTACAATTAAAAATGTTTATTTATTTAAAATTTCACATTAGTGTAATTTTTTGTTTTTGTTTTTCTCTTTTTTGTTCTTTCATTTGAATCGCATCTATGTGAATTTTGTTTTGTGATTGAATATGATACGTATAAAAAGCGTCGCTAAAATGAAGGTATTTTTAATATATATATATCAAATAAAGAACATTTATCATTCAATTATTTTATATCAGCCTGAGGCAAATTGTTTGTCAAACGTTCTAAGTTATTATAAAACATCAGGTTTTACGTTTGTCGTCAATTTCATTGATGTCGACAACAGCAGGAACGATAACTCGTGGCGTAACGTCATTCGGTATCGTGTAACCTTAATTACCTTCTTAATTTCTGTCCCTTTATAATGTTATATGCACGCGGGGGCATCATCTGTGTCCGATGGACACTTTCTCCAATTAATTTCAAATATGAATATGTTACTGATTTTCATGATTCGTAAATGAAGTTGAAGTTAAAAAATGTCAAACTTATTGTTTCAGGTATGGTCCTCACCTTGTTATTCGACTTACTTTCCTACATTTATAATGCCAACATATACACATTTGGTTTCTCGTTTTAACTGTTTTATATTTTGTCATATCAGAGCCTCTGTTTCTTGTTGTCACAGTGGAAAAATAGACCAAATTTGATTTTGAGACTTTTCTGACATTTTGTAAAAGATTTTGTGACATCATTGTTTTTCTTATATTTGCAATATTTCACTACGGGATTTTGTTAATTTTTTGTCACATACACGTAGGCATTGAAGGGTTGTTTTAAAATATACGGGAGCTAATAACGATTTCTTAAGCTAAATGAAATGAAAGTAGTCTAAGTAACAAACAATTTACACGAAGGAAAATCGGCAACAGTCAATTCCTGAACTGAGGGTTTGGAAATTTCATAATAGGGTGGGCACAAAGATAAGTTTAAGATAGGAACAACAACACAGTCACCACCTAATGTACACATCGGTTATGTTTGGATTTATACAAATAGCAATTTAAAATTATCAGAACCAATAAGACAACTATTCTCAAAATAACTTATGCATGTACCAATGTAAATTCTGAAATAAATAGCTGAACTTTTGTTGAAAAGTCATTCTGTGGTGCTTGAGTGGGTTTACGATATATAAATGAAGGGGGAGTTTGGGATTTCACACATGAGAAAAAACTACATAACTGACATGGCCATCGCCATTCTTGTTGTTTTTACAATATATAGAACTGACAGCTAGTAGAACACAAATAGCAATTCTTAAATAGAGTATTTAAATCTGGCCGTGTGATTAGGAAGTTTTGAAGAAAACTGAACATTTTGTTTTTCCATAAGTTACATGTATTTTAGACAGTCGAGTTATTACTACATAATACATTTATTCTAAAAGTATAGAACCAATATTCTTTGGCTAAAAAAGTCTAGATTCCATTGAATGATATCTTCTTGATTTGTTGATTCAACGATGATAAACAAACTTATAAGGACTATGACAAGACGGTGGGATACCTGTGTATCAATAAAACATACAAGACGGTGGGTAACTTCTGTATCAATAAAACATACAAGACGGTAGAATACCTGTGTATCAATAAAACATACAAGACGGTGGGATACCTGTGTATCAATAAAACATACAAGACGATGGGATACCTATGTATCAATAAAACATACAAGACGGTGGGATACCTCTGTATCAATAAAACATACAAGACGGTGGGATACCTGTGTATCAATAAAACATACAAGACGGTGGGATACCTGTGTATCAATAATATATACAAGACGGTGGGTTACCTCTGTATCAATAAAACATACAAGACGGTGTGATACATGTGTATCAATAAGACATATAAAAATGGGGGGATACCTGTCTGTCGATATTCTTTTCGGACGTTTTGATAAAGACTTTGTTAAATCATTGTTTTTCTTATATTTGCAATATTTCACTAAGGGATTTTCTTATTTTTATTGTGAAAGGATTATATCAAGTTTAAAAGATTAAGCTAATCTAATTTCATGTTTCAATTTGTTTCTCAATTAGTGACATTTTCTTCAATCTTACCTAATATTCTTGTATCTATTTCTTTCGATAAATAAGTTTGTATGTTCTATTGTTAATTATTAGCTATGCGCTAATTTTTCTGTAATCCGTTAACTATATTTGTCACTCATTTAGAGAAATCTTTGAAAGTCTATTCAAGTAATTTTTGGTTTGTTATATAAACTGTTTTATTGACGAAACTATTTGGGTTGAAATAAATGCCAAAGGCAAGTCTTTCTTACTATGACAGTGGGAAATCTAGTGAACGAAAACAAAAGAAAAAAATTCACTCTTCATATGATAGAGTCGAGAAAGTCAACAATAAAACAACGTCGGTGACGATACTGATCAAAAGTTATTTCTAAATGATAATTGTACATTTTAAAGAAATTATTTGTTAAACTGTGTTATTAGAAATATACATGCAAATAAACGATGTTCTATGTTCAATATTTATCGAGATAATTGCATTAGAAGCTTGTAAAACTGAAATTTAAAAAATGCCAATCTTTGCTGCATATTGACACAAAAAATTGAAAAAAAACATTTACATACAAAATCTAAAGATTTTTCGGGTCAGCAATTTTTGGAGTATTCCACAAAGTCCTTAGCATGTAACAATTTCTCAAAGTATGCTTATTGTTTCACACCTAAGTTATCAAGCACACCTGTCTGTACTTGTCACATGTACATTCAATGGAGAAGTATTGTCTTTTCGTGAATATAAAAATTTAAAAGTCTCTCTTTGCCGGTTAAGAAATTAAAAGATTACTATTCTTATAAAGTAGGTATCATTTTACTTTTTTTTTTATACAATTTTAAGAAAAGGTCCTCTTGATTTTTGTACATGTATTTGTGGTCTTCTCGATCTATTAACATTCAATGTTTACATCGAGATAAGGTCCGTTTGAATTTGCTTAGTAACTTAATTTCAAAAGTGTCAATCTTTGCTGCATATCAATCGATTCCTTTGTATTTTTGTCCTTGGCTTTCTCAGATCTAGCTGTATATATTTATACGGAAAATTAGCATGTTCCAGAGAGGTAAACATTCAGTAGAAAAATCAATTGAAGTTGGTACTCCAGGAATTTATTCGCATAGCAACATTTTAAACCAATTTTACACCAAGCTTCTAAAGCCGGCTGTACTCGTCGTTTGCTACTTGCTAATGGAAGTGATAACATTAAATAGAAGTTTTGTTTTTATTTCAACTTATTTCTATTTTTACTATTTACCAGAATTTTTCCCGTGAATCCATAATTGATAGCTTCCTTGTTAAAATGGGACTAACATTGAGAAGATCTAGTTTTCAGTGTTTACAGGTGAGGTAATATTTTGTCACTAGATTGCCTACTGTGCAACGCATATCGAGCACAATGGACTGACCCAGATTATTAGCACAGATTATAACATATGCAATCGAGTCGGCCTAAGTCAGAATAACGAAAATATCGTGCTGGTCGGTGACTTTAATTCTAACTTATTTTGTAAAAACAATAACAAACTCGTTGATAAATTGAATTCTTTTTGATTTTTTAAATATTATTGATAGGGCTACTAGAGTGACGGAAAAATCAAGTACTTTATTAGATCCTACTATATTAAGTGAAAATCTTATATCCGCTTATTCTGATGTTATAAAAAAAAACACTGTTCGGGACAAATTTCCCATTCCAGAATTGGCAAATCTGGCTTTTTTTTTTACAAGATAACAAAAATATTTTTTGGCCAAGTAATAGATAATTAAAAAAAAAATTCCCATATGTCCCAAAGTTTAACTGTTGTCACTGTGGTCACTACAGCTGATTAAAAGTACATTTCTCATTGGAAATTTAAGAATTCCCATGGGAATATTAGAAGTTCCCATGGGAAAAATGAAAGTTCCTACTAAACTGTGCATGCTCTGTATAATTGTAATTGTAATATTATGTAAAGGAGAAGACTTCATAAGTTGGTTAAACTTGTGTCCGATCCTATTAGTATATTTGAGCAAATAAAATCGTTATAAACTAAACTGTTTTATTATTTCGATATAGCAGATTGGATTTAGTATAACACTGAGCAGTTTGACCCTGTACAATTGTATTCCATGCTGAACTATTAAATTATATATCGCGGAAACAAAAGTCGTCATTTGTTGTAAGAGTCAGAGTCCGTGCAGACTCGTAATATTGTTCGTATTGTTTATTGTGTGTGTTGTTGCAGGCCAACACACATCACCCAGTCACAATTATTGATTGTTGGTGTTTTAACGACACTTTTAAGCGCCACATTTGGGCTATTTCGTGGCGGCCAGTTTTTATTGGTGGAGGAAGCCGGAGTGCCCGGAGAAAACCACCGACCTTCGATAGGAAAACTGACAATCCTATTCAATTAAGATTGGAGTCGAGTGCACCCGCACGAGCGGGGTTCGAACTCACAACCTCAGTGTTGACTGGCTAGTGATTACAGTAGTAGAACTACTTAGACCACTTGGCCACCGAGGCCCCCTAGTTTCTATTTGTGACATTACTAAACGGAATGGGTTTTGCTAATTTTTTGAATGCTTCCATTCACTCAATTTGGTACCTGGTGGATAGTTGCTTTATTGGCAATCATAACACATCTTTTTATTTCTATATTGTTGATTTTCGTAATGAAAACTTTTACCATTGACCATTGGCAATACGATATACAAAATATTAGTACTTTTAGCAAACTTCTGCAGGGTCAATCCGTAAGAATCATCATTGATTTTCATTTTAATTTACATATATTCAACATGACACAGACACTTAAATCGGTATGTATGTGAAAAAGGAAGCTACAGGGTCCACTGGATTTTCTTAAATATTAATCATAATTTGTCTGTATTCAGGAATAGTTCTTTTCCTGTTACACATGATATTTCGCCAAAAGCACAGTAGAAATGTCATATAACAAATATGTCAACATAAAAATGAATACAGTAACCTTGCAATTTCTTGTAAGTTATCAAAATGACATTTTATCCTTGTTTTTAAACACTAAAGGCCGCAAAAACTCGCAAACGTAATTGTATCTGTAACAATAGCAGTTGCCGAATGCAATTTAAATCAATCATAATTTGTCAGAAATCATAAAATTGTGGACTCAATTAGTTCAGCGTTGAAAATGTAAAAATAAAAATGACAGAAAATAATTCTGACTTTATAATTGGAAAAATAGATTATTGCATGTTAGAAATCTCCTTAAATAGTACAACAAAATAAATAATTGTGATATATTCAGCATATTATAAATGTTTTCAACGGAAAGAGAGGTTGGTGTGCATGAGTCTAATTTACTGAGGTTGGTTGTTTATGTCATCTTCGGTTACATCGGCTTTTAAATTTGAAGTTAATCAGAAATTCTCTATGAGGCGTATGTATACAAGAAGTGTACGAAAATTTTACTTATCAACAATAACAGTGCTGTTTGACAATTAAATTACATGAAATTAAGTTCACCGCTATGCTCTATAGTAACCCGTTTTTTATGGACACTACTCTAATCATTTCGCACCACGTAAGATCTACCTCCCGTTTTTAATGAGTCCGTGTGGCTAAGTATTCAGTTTCCTGTTTATTGTTTTGTAGACTGTCGTTTGTCACATGTTTGTTTGTTCTTCATTTCAGCTCACCTTTCCCAATGTGTCATGTGAGCTATTGCAATGCTTGGCGTCCGTGGTCCTATTGTAATAAGATTTTTCCAAAAGCTTCTCCTATGAACCACACTCCCCCATATGGATTATACATTACTAGTCTATCAATAATTCCCGTTCCGCTTTGAAATTTGGAAAAAAATCAATGTGTTTTTTTTTGTTTTTTTTTTTATTCTTTCATCGTTTTCATTTTAGTTATTTGGTTGATTTGGAATCTAATTGTGTCCAGTTTATAAGTTCAACTGTTAAGGCTATTACACGATTTCTCTGAAGCTTTGGAGGATGGAACTTTATACGGATAGTTTTATTTGAATACTTAATACTGATTAGAAATAGACAGAATGAGTGCTCGTTTTTATAGCATCCTGTAGTCCGTGGAAGATAAATAATTTAGAAAAGTGGAAACTTTAATTTTTATAATTTCAATTCTCATGGACGTTTTCAAAGGATATTTTTAGTGTATTTTGATATCTATGATAGTTTTTCGTATTATTTTTAATAAAACAGTTGTTGCAGTGTTCATGCAAAGGCGGGATCTGGCAAGATGACAAGGAGATCATGACCCTATAATTATACATTTGTCCATATGCTACAATATTTTCCTGTGGTACCATAGCGAAGTTGAGGTTTTTATAAATGGTTTTCCTTTGTTTACAAGAGCGGCCGGTTCATTATTGGTACCAGCTTTGAATTATTTTATCCTCCAAATACCGGGGAAGCTTTATTCAGGTTATGGCCTAGCGTCAGTGTGGGGTCGTGCTCCACATTAACTCTAATTTTATTAGATGAACTTTTGTTACTTCTGTTACCAGAAGAGCACCTACTTGCCAATATTACAAATGCCGGCGGTTTGTGTCGTCCTGCCTGACCTTGTTTACTGTTTTCCCCTGGGCCGATTTTATTCCACACAGTGTTTCTTGAATTATTTTACTCTTTAAGTAATGACAATTTTCGTCTTTTTTCATGATTTTGTCTAATTATCTCAAAAACTATGGTAGATAAGTAAACATTTTAAACAGCAAAAATTATCAGCTATACAAAACCTATATAGAAAACATTGGATGACTCTTTATACGAGTAAATGCCCTTAAGGGCATACGATACAGTTTTGATCCCATAATGAAATTTTAATGAAAATTTGCATATAGGCTATTTTTTACCTGATTTAATCAAATATGTAATAAAAAATATACCTTCATGTGATACTTTTTGAGTAAATTGAGGTCGAAATTTCAGATATTTGCTCAAAATTCGGATTTGTGGACGTATTTTTCCTTTCGACAGAAAACTTTTTTGTTTTAAAAGATAAACACAAGCTGTTTTTTGTTAAATTATTTGTAAATTCTATTTATATAAATGTCCTATAAATTTGTGCATTTTATTTTTACAAATAACTCATATTTATCAAATGTTCATGAATGTAGAAAAAACCCGTCATTTTTTCTGTGTATTTATCAAATTTAAAGAAATTGCATTATTGACTTTTTCATGAAAATTGGTACACATAATCTTAATAGAATATCAAACCAAATGTCATTTTAAAAAAGAGGGGTCCATGAACTCGTTTTCAAGATAAATCAGTTTGAATGATAACAAACAGTCGAAAACTGCATCTTTTCCCGATAAGTCGCAGTTTGACGTCGTGAAAATAACAATTTACGTTAGCAACGTCATCACCTCCCCTGTAACTGTATCTTATGCCCTTAAATGGCTTTTTTTGCCTTTTGCCTTATCTACAAGTTGTTGCCTATTATCTTGAAAACTATAACAAGTAGGTAGACACTGTTAAGAGCAAAAATGATCGGTATCCAATATCTATAAGAATGTCATTGCCCAATGACAGACACAATTAGCTGACCCCACATAGTAGTAATCGCCCTTAAAAGACGATTTGCACTCACTAATATACGAATTTTACTCAATTCGAATTTGAGGTTTTGTCTAATTTTTCAATTTTGAGATGGATGATTCAGGCTATTAGGAGCCCCACGTGTTTTTTGTTTTTGCAAAAACCGAATATAGTCTTAGTGTGACGTCCATTTTTATTGAACTAGTACACATTTTTGTTTTGGGGCCAGCTGGATCCCGTCTCCGGGTCCGGGATTTTCTTACTGTGTTGAAGATCAACTGGTGGCCTTTGGCTGTTTTCTGCTCCTTGGTCGGGTTGTTGTCTCTTTGACGCATTCCCCATTTCCATTATCAATTTTATTATTTAGATGGTCATAGAAAGAAACTTTGGAAAAGCAGCAATGATCAATAAGGCAATATATAAAAAGCAATATGGCCAAAATATTCGAAAGAATATTTCTAAACCTTTAAGTAGGAGACAAACTGACAACGCCATTGCAAAAAACGTAAAACGACAAAAAGACAACAAACAGACTTCGAAACACAACATGTAAAACATGTTTCAGTACTCCTAACAACAAAATTATTATATTTAAATTTACCTGTGTACGTTACTTTATTTAACGCCATTTTGTCCAATGTTAAAGTTGTCTTTTTGACATTGTTCTATATCTTTTTTAATAATATTGTATTTAAATTGTGTCATTGATCAAACTTATTCGTTCAGTATATGTTTACTTGTTTTTGTTTATATGTCTTTTTGATCGAGTTAAGCCATTTCAATTGATATTTCATAGTGTGTTTTTATATTGTAATGTAACACTACTGTTTCAGGTTAGGGTGAAGGTTAGCGCCTGTTAAAACGTTTATACCCGCTGCATTTGTATGCACCTGTCCTAAGTCAGGAGCCTGTTGTTCAGTGGTTATCGTTTGTTGATGTGGTTCATAAATGTTTCTCGTTTCTCGTTTTTTATATAGATTAGACCGTTGGTTTTTCCTGTTTGAATTGTTTTAAACTAGTCATTTTAAGGCCCTGTCTTTGTCATTGAGGTATGTTTGTTATTGGTTGATGACAACGAAGTGCCCGGAGAGAACTACATATTTTAGGCAGAAAAATTCTAATCGGTTGAGATCGGAATGGAACGCGCCTTTCCAAATTCACAACCTCAGCGTAGACTGACACGGAAGTTCCTTTTATAAGGCAAAATCACTGTGCAAACCATTCAGTATTTTGAATCATAGCAATTTGGCCTTTTGATTTTTTTATTTGAGCGTCACTGATGAGTCTTGTTTTAGACGAAACGCGCATCTGGTATACAATATTTCAATCCTAGTATTTTTCTAGCATTGTTTATTGTGTTTTCCAAAACCTTTCATTTCATGTATCGCTTGTTGCAGATTTCATATGTACTTTAAAGTACATTTTGATTATCGTTACGTTCAGTTGGTATTCAAATTTTATCATATAAAAATACAAATGGCAGTATAATGTTTTATATTGTGCCTTTTACTTGATCATGAACAGAACAAATTAATGTTTATCAGACAATCCATGAGTGTTTGAAGTGCTAATGTAACAGTAAGACGGTCCACATGTGAAACAGAAATAAGAACCAAAATTCAGGTCGGTAGAAATACTGCAGAATACCACGAAAAACCTGTATTTGTCAAATGTAAGTTAGAATACACTATTGTAATGTTAATGATGTAAAATACAATCAAATTATTTGCTTCCTGTGTTTTTTCTTCGTTAATGAACTTGTGAAATCTATACGATGGAATAGGCTTCATACGATAAATCGCTACTTAGTCCGATGCGGAAAAGCCAGTTACTGAGAAGTAACTTAGACAACTTCCTTTTTGTCTCGCCTTGACAGAGTCAAAAAGCGAGACATAGGTATGCTGTTTCCGGCGTCGGCGGCGGTGATGGCGGCGGTGGCGTGAACATTGTATTAGTTTGTGATTAGATCTAGTTCATGGTGAACCACTAGTGGTAGGTCAATAATATTTGGTATGCAGTTGTATTAGCATTGGCAAAACTCATTACATTGGAGATTATTTGGCCCTGCCCCCTCAGTCATGGTCTGTTGACTTTGAAACTTTGCTTAGTTTACATGTATTAGTTTGTGATTAGGTCAGTTTATGGGGAACCACTAGTGGTAGGTCAATGATATTTGGTAAGCAGTTGTATAAGCATTGGCATATCTCATTTCCATGAAGATTATTTGGTTGTTAACTCTTCTTTGTCATTTGGTCTCTGATGACGAATTGTCTCATTGGCAATCATACCAAATCTTCTTATTTTTGAATTGACAAATATACTACTGAAACAAGGCATGACGAACAACTGAAAAACTGTGGGCGATCTTAGATATGTAGATGTTGTCAAATACATGCATTACATTTTAAGGTAATCGTTTCATAACGCAATATGAATAGATACATCAACAAGATTCAACACTGATAAAGAGCGGTATCTGGCAGTTTTTTTTTATTATAACACGTATTAAAGATCATTTAATTAATTGTTAGTGTTTTCAACACACGTAGCCATATTGTGGCAGTCGCTTTCATCGGTCAAGACTGCCCATATACAACCGACATAAAGCAGGAAACTGGTTGCAATTCTAATCAGTTTTGATCAATTAAAATCTGGGACTATCGCATAGTGCAAAGCCAGCTTCGAACTCAAAACATCAGTGTCGATAGTCTAGTGATCACTGAAGATGAACTACGTAGACATGGTAAACCACTCGGCCACCGAGGTCCTATTATAAAGGAAGTAGACATGGTAGACCACTCGACCACCGAGGTCCTATTATAAAGGAAGTAGACATGGTAGACCACTCGACCACCGAGGTCCTATTATAAAGGAAGTAGACATGGTAGACCACTCGACCACTGAGGCCCTATTATAAAGGAAGTAGACATGGTAGACCACTCGACCACCGAGGCCCTATTATAAAGGAAATCATTGTGCAAATCTTTCTGTATTTTAAGTCGTGTTCATTTACATATTTTGGCTGGCGGAACGCCCTTCCAGCAGTATGCTAGCATTGTTCAATATGTTTTCCAAAACCGATCATTATATGTATGGCTTGTGGCAGATTTCGTTTGAGTTTTAGAACTATCACGAGTATCTGAAGTGACAATGAGTATCTGAAGTGATATTTAGTGTCTGAAGTGGTAAGGCAGTGCACATATGGAATGATAGACATGTGTTTATGAGGGTTTGAACATGTTTCTTTGAAAACTTGCACCCACAAGAGATTTTGTTAACAGATACCAAAGTGACTTTCTACTGGTTTGCGACGTAATGAACAATTTGTGTAATTTCAGACCTTTATCAGAACTGTAATCCGGATTAGAATAAATAGCAATAATTTACCCTAAAACACAGCAGAATTCAAATAAGTTTTTTCATGTCAATGATGTCACACAAATAATATGTTTCCGAGGTTTTATTTCATGTAAGGCAGTGCACATATGGAATGATAGACATGAAAAATAAATTTGACTTTATCGGAATAATGATACACTAAACGATGCTATTTCTGTTCGTCTTTTCACTTGTCCATATTATTGACATATAAACTATCAAAGTAAACTTAATGTTTCAAATGAAGTGGAGAAAACCCATAAAAACGAATCCACACACAAGAAAGAAGTTTGATATACAATGCACGAAGGAAACACTAGTTAAGATACATTGAAGTTAGGATTTCATAAATATAGTAATTCTTCTTTCGATTTGAATGTAATAGAGCAATTGACGGAACACCGAAATATATTAACCATAAGTCTAAGACGATTTGTTAGATAACATGATAGAACCATTGATTGTTTCGTCGTAATTCGATGACTATTGTAATAAGGTGCTTGCCGTAACTTGCAGTCTGCCATATTTGTTTTTCCTTCATTTTTAGTGGTTTTATAATCCAAATCATTTTGTTTTTCTCTTTTGAAATGCATTACGTACGGTCTTATTAGGCTTTTATAGCTTATTTTACGAAATAGATTCAACTGAATTTTTCTGTATGTTAAGAAACTAGACAAAGTGATGCCCCCGCACTCCACTCAGAAGTAACTGTATTATAACATATAATGCTATGCACATCTTATGCAAGTATATACTCCAAAAATGACAAAGTTCAACTATCTCCCGTGATCACATGTTTTTTTCGTTTAAAGAATTTAAAATATCGATTTATATTTACCTGGTCTTCTGACATACAAATGCTTTGTTCAAACACAGTCAATATAACTGTTTCTGTACATGGTGGTGTGGTAAAACTTCCACAATATCGGTACCAACAGCGAGTGGTTTCTGGGAACAGATTCATGATTGGAAAGTTTTCCAGGACTGCCTTGCCACCTGTAAAAAGGTTTTTATTTAAATGAATATTCTGGCATGTTAAGAACTGAACAAATAGACTTTCCTCAAACAAATGAATATTCACCAAACAAAAGGTAAAAATGATATGTACAGTTGGTGAAAAGAACCTTCCGCGCGACTAAGTCGTCACCAAAAATATAAGCTAGACTCGTTAAAGGAGAAGTGAATATTTCGTCACAAAGAAATCTCCTTCTTCCCCTTCCTTCGGAAAATAAAATGACTGATTTCCATTTGTGATTTATTCATGTTTGTGGTAAATCTTGGTAAATATTTGCTGGCTTGTGGACGATGTTTACATATCAATTGGCCATCGAATAGATTTTGTTACGTCGACATGGTTTTGAATACCCTAAGTATCTATTCCTCCCCCTTGTTTAGAACAAATCTATTTTATAAAACGATAAACGATCAATAAATGTTCATTCACGATAATCTTTGGCTGTAGTTACAGTTGAAAATTAATGTAGTTCATTTTCATTTACCAATATTTTTTACCTCTTTTAGCTTAGAAACTATATGTTCATAATTTTGATTGTAACGACAATAATTATTCTTGTTTATCACTTATGAAAGTTAATAATTTTTAAGGCGAATATTGTGTTACTGTTGAAAACAAAGGACATTAATATATTTTATGTTTTTTTCAGTAAGTTGAATGTATAAAACCACAGTCACATAAGTCGGAATAGGAATATAAACTTCAATTTTCCATTTTTTTACACATCGAAGTTCCCTTGACGTAATTCTTTTAGGGCATGAAGGTGACATTTTTTAAAACCTCATTTCTGTCGATACATAGCCTGGCCCCTTTTTCAGTTGAATTCTTACTTCTGATGCATTTCCATCCTCATTGCAGAATATAATTGATTGATTAATAATTCGCTTTCTTTCCTTTGTATGATAGACATACATGTGAGTTTTAATAAAAAAAAGTTATGAAAACAGTAATGAAAATGGCCTTACAAAAATTAATACTCCAATCACTACGGCAAAATGTTTTGGTGCATCTGTTGTTGGAAGAAACACAAAATGGGCCTAAAATAGATAAGTAGATGCAACTATTATTATAATGAATTAACATGCATGCCTAGTAAGACGACAACTTGATTTAGATAACTAAAAATCCAACTGTAAGTACTTTCAAAGTTTTATATTTACACATGCTAGGCAGAATTGTAAGTAGTACGAAAGGTGTAAAAACTCATTAAAGATACCAGGCTGATAATTTGGTTCGCAATACATCCGTGGCAATTGAATCAAAACAGGTTGTAAAGCCAACTGAAAAATTGTGCCAAATACGGATGATGCTATCTATGTCTGGGGTAGTGTTTCCAATTATTCAACATTTAATTTTCACAAAACGAACGTATCAATAACATCTCATGTCAACACAAAGGTGATGACTAGTCGGCTGGCGACACCCAAGGGGACGAAATGTTCTGCAGCAATGCAAACGAACCAGTAATGTTTTTGAAGCATTTGAACAGTTGAATAATTTACAGCGAAACCTGATTTTTGTTATGGAAAATGAGCAAGATTAGTAACATCTGTTTATTGACCTCATGTATCATTTTGACCTTAAAGTTTTAAGATGAGTTAAATAGGGGCCAATGAATTGATTGAAAACACATCGTTAGTAAATCAAATATTAAATTACTTTTTTTTCTTTTTGACTAACACTACTCTTTCTTTTCTTTACGATAACACACACATTTGATATCGTAATGAGCTCAAAGAAGTGCCATCTAATAATGACTTCATAATGTACTATCAAATTCTAAATGCTGTTTCTATGGTGGCCAGATGCGGCCATTTCGCCTTTTCGCGTTTTCGTGTTTTCTCCTTTCACTTTGCAAACGCAAAATCGAGAAATCGAGAAATCGGGAAATCGGGAAATCGAGAAATCGAGAGAGAGAGAAATCGAGAAATTGAGAAATCGGGAAATCGGGAAATCGAGAGAGCGCAATCGAGAAATTGAGAAATTGGGAAATCGGGAAATCGGGAAATCGAGATATCGAGAAAGCGAAAACGCCAAATCGAGAAATCAAGAAAGCAAAAACGCGAAAACGCGAAAACCGGATATGAAATAGATTTCTCGATTTCGCGACTTCGCTTTCCCAATTTCTCGATTTCCCGATTTCTCGATTTCTCGATTTCGATTTCTCGATTTCTCGATTTCGATTTCTAGATTTCGATTTTTCGATTTCTCGATTTCGCGTGAAAGTGAAAGGAGAAAATGCGAAAGTGAGTACCTCAACTATAAATTTCCCAATTTTTTCTCTATGTAACTGCATCTATTCCATGGAAAAAAAATAAACATTCATTGCAGAAGAAGAAAACGAAGAAGAAGGAGAAGATGGAGAAGAAAAAGACGATTATTGGGAATGGAAAGTGGACATATTTTTTTAAGTACTTAATAATCTGTTCTTTACCCGCCTTAAACTAATCTATCAACTCCAATGTGACAATATGATGGGCTTCAACATATATATATATATATATCGTATATCGGGGTTTTTTCGCGGCACATAAAGAAACGCGAAATTTTGACCCAGCGTTAATTTCCCTGCATATCCCTAGATTTTACCTGTCTAAACATTTCATACATTATACTGTTAATTGTCAAGTTTACACGAAATTGATATGAAACTCATTTTACTCTTAAGGTGAAAATACAGTATCTTTAAAATCAGTCTTTTGTGTTATCGGCAGATCACAAAATTGTTCATCATTCATTAAGATCTCTGTTTTCATAAAAATTAAATTGACTAATCATACATGTCATCCCTTTAGACAGTACAGCAATCAATGGCATGTTCAAAAACGTTATGGCAATTAGCGATGATCAATTGGGTGTCGTCATAACCCAAACATTACCAGTATTTTAGCTTGTAGTACTTGTATTTACTTGTTATCGATTTTCTGTCAGTCAATCAAGTTTATGTTGTTAACATCTTAAACAATCCAATACGGTGATTTTTTCGCGTGTATTTTCCAATTCAGCGAAAATTATACACAGTGAAAATTTTATCTGCCCATTTTGTCATTAAATCGCGAAAAATAGCCGGAATTTGTATATAAACTTATGCTTGTGCTGTGATGGACACATCGTACCAGACCGGTTAAAATTGTTGTTATAACTACCTAGCTTTGTCACACGGTTCTTTTTTGGAGCCATGACCAGGATACTGAGTAAGGTATGTGATTTTTTTGTATTCTCTTTATTGCTTTTTCTCGCAATGGCTGAACAACAATGTAATGTAGGGTTAGTTTTTTCAAAATGTATCAACATAAGTTCAAAGTCTCACTCAAAAGGTATCTGAAAACGGCATCAATTAGATTGTTGAAAGCTTTGATGGTTCAAATTTAAAAAAAAATCAGGAATAGGTGTACAAGATGTAAGCACACTTTTTCATGCTCAAGATTTTTACTTGGATGAACTCATAAGAATACATGTTTTGTTAAAATAATGCGGATTTCATGAGCGAAGATGTCGATAATTTATTCCTTCTGATTCAATGGTGAAGGTTTTTTTTATTGATATTTATTTTTATGTAATCATTATAAGGGTGAAGGACTTTATTAGGTATTTGACTGTATGAGTCGATATAAAAGTCTTGCTTACAAATTTTAATTAATATAATGATGAGATGTTTTTATATACGGTTAATTAAAAGACAGTATAAATATTATTAAAAAAAAACTTGAATATTAATACTTTAGAATAAATTCATAGTAAGTTAAAAATCTTAAGATGTTGTCCTTTTAGAGTATTTAACTGCGTGTACAATGATGAAATTAAAATATCTATATCTTGATTTGGAATATAATAATTTCTGTTTTGATTCATATTTTGAGTTGTTTTCTGAAGATACGATCCGTAATCCTAGAATAAACGAATTTTATGAAAAACGAGTAAAAGCGCCTGCATAGGACAGTTTCATTTAAGAACCTTTTTAGCGACGAAGTTAAGGGTATTTCTGCGATGTTATAACCATGATTGTACAAATGTGGTTGACGCAGTTGGCCAGTGCTTAAGCACATTTGTTTAGAGAAACAATAATTCTATGTTATTTAGAATCCAAACCCTTCTATCGCACAATTACTAAGGCATACGTGATGCTAAGCCATGAAAATGGTGCACGTTTTTGGGTAGTGTTACAGTTGTTATGGTAACAGTTTTTCTACAAATAGAAAACCAGCCTTTATTGTGGTATTTTTAAACAATGACAGAATCATCTTCAGAAAATAGCGCATACATAATAAAAATTGATACAACTGCTTTGTTTAAACTTAGGGTTTTAAGTTTTTAAGTTTTTCGCGATAGATGAAATATAGGATTATATATTTAATTGAATATGTTCAAAGGAATATTTGAACATCATGTGTAATCAAAAGTGTGTAAATCAAATGCATGATTGATATAAAAAAAGGAAATCTATAATAAGGGTTTAAATTGAAAATGTTTTCATAAATAGCATTGGTAAGGTTTATAACCACGGATTACAATATTAAAAAAAAAAATTAAGACTTTAAATTTTTAAATATATTGAAATAAGTATCATTAATTGTAGACAATTATGCGGGTTACATCTTCCGACGAAGATAATTTCCCTCTCGCTGAATTAAAAAAGAGAAATTAGCAAACAAACAAAAAACAAAAAAAACAACAAAAAAAAAGCGCGAAAAGAAGGCCGAAAGGTCATCTATAAAATCCGGTTCAAGTGGAATGTCAAATGATAATAGTTCTGATGGGTATAATTCCGAAAGTAGTCAAAATATGTCTGTTGATGAAATTAGAATACCAAAGAAAAATAAACAAAATTGCAGATAATTTACTTCTGTTTTAATTAATCATACTCATTCTAATTAATTGTCGCTTCAGATGGATCGTCGAAAAAATATTGATTGTTTAGAATTCCTATTAATATCATTAATTTAAATAAACAGCTTTGTTTATGAAAAAGGAAGGAAAGTGTTGGTTGAATGTCCAACCTCAGGGGCGGATCAAGCCATTTAAAACAGGGGGGTCCTAACCCAGGATAAAGGGGGAGGGGGGTTCCAACTATATGTCCCCATTCAAATGCATTGATCGACAAAAAAAAGGGGGGTTCCAACCCCCGGAACCCCCCCCCCCCCCCCTGTGGATCCGCCACTGAACCTTATTAAAACCATTTTCAGTTTTTCCGAGAGTAAAGTATATCTTAACTGTTAGTTTTTTTGAGTTAATTGCTACACAGTAGAAAAAAAATTAATCATAAAATTAAAAAATAAATATTAAATAAATAAATAAATATGGAGACTATTTCATAAATTTTAGAGTTTTTATTTTCTAATCAATAGATAACATATTGATAATTTCATTTACCAAATTAAAGCAGAAAGAACTTATTGAGGACGACTTTGACGATAAAATAATAGACAAACCCATCTAAGGTCAATGTTGCCTGAGAGAGTTGAAATCTTAATTTCTTTATATCATCTTAATTTATGAACGGACAATTTTAGACAGTTTCGTTGTAAATCATGTCTGTACCGAAGTATGTACTATTATAATGCATATTACCTAACGAGAAAATTTGACATTTTCCAATTACAGATGTTGCATCCCAGTACTATGTTGACAGCTTTTCATGTTAACAATGTGTAAGAATTTAAATATTCGGTGCTTCTCTATTGATTCAACACATTTTTAAATTTACAAAATAGTGTAAAGAAGGTATATTAGTAAGGGTTATCGTACCAATGTTGTAATTAGATCTCTGAATATAGTTTACATTGGCACTAATATCGATTTTGTCATTAGCAAATTTAAACATAACTAAATTTGTATTTTCTTTTCAAACGGGATGTATAGAGACACACACACGTTCATTTTTATCTATAAAGAAGTCACTCCTAACTATCCTACTACCTGTCGATACATTTATTTTTGGCATTGCACAAGTCATGTCTTCTTTGACTGTTCATGACGTTGAAATACTAAATCCCTGGGATGTGTTTTAGTTGATTTCAGTCTCTGAAGCATGATGTTTTATTATTAATTGTTTTGGCTTTTAACTAGCTGTCAGTAACTGCGAGTACTCTCAAATCGTATTTTCTTTTTAATTTGACCTGTTGATTATATTTGTAATGCTTTTTTGTTATTTAATGTTAACATGGATCTTGCCTATATACCAGCTTTGGTTATTTGGTATTAATACAAATTTTCACTTCTTCGTACTATGAACATCAAAATTATTTCATTTCTCCTTAAATACTGGTTCTTGCACCTGTACAGGAAGTTTTATCTAGCACTTATTGTATAGTTTTATTGTTGATATTCACCCCATATGTACCAAGTGTTAGATTAGTTTTATTGATATTAAAGAAATTTCTTGGTATTCCTAAACGGAAGATTTTATACACACAGAAGAAGAAGTATACTTAACAACAAAATTATTTTCATTTACCTGTGTATTATATGACGCAGGTTTTTTCAAAAGTGATGATTTTTTTTAAATATTGTTTTAACATTTCACAGTGGTATCATACTTTAACTTCGTTTAAACTTGTTTATTTACTTTTGACCTTAATTATTTATCCCTTATAATTTTTATTAAGTATGTATTTGCATTCAGGTATCACCGATCAAATTTATTCGTTCATTGTGTGTTAATTTACGTTTTTTGATTGAGGTAAGCCTTCCAATTGATATTTTATAGTGTGTCTTTCTATGTTGTGATGTTATACTATTGTTTCAGAAAAGGGAGAAGGTTTGGTACCATTAAAACGTTTAATCTAGTTGCAAATGTTTGCACCTGTCCTAAGTCAGGAATCTGGTGTACATTAGTTGTCGTCTGTTTATGTAGTTCATACGTGTTTCTCGTTTCTCGTTTTTATATAGATTAGACCATTGGTTTCCCGTTTGAATGGTTTTACACTAGTAATTTTTGGGGTCCTTTATTACTTGCTGTTCGGTGTGAGCCAATGCTCCGTGTTGAAGGCCGTACCTTGACCTATAATGATTTACTTTTATAAATTGTTACTTGGATGGAGAGTTGTCTCATTGGCACTCATACCACATCTTCCTATATCTATATACATATATAATATGGAGAAAAGTTACTATTTTTCTTATTTCAATTGCAGATGTTACATATCAGTAATTTTACAAGTCAAGAAATACATTACATATATAAAAAAAAAAGATATCTCATGTTTTATAATCGTCATCTGTGTGTTTATGGAACGTTTCATACTTTACATGTGATCGCAACTTAGATGCTTATAATGTTTTTTTAGGACCAGTTTATAGAGGGATTGCATTATTCAATATGTGAGACACTCTTTTTCAATATTTTAAACATACAATCTAATATGGTGGCCGCCAATCCCAAGAATTCTATTCTGGCATTTTCCTTCAATCCAAAGAAAAAAATTACTAAGCAGCCCCCAATATCGACTTCAATATATTCATTTGACCCGGGATGCCTGCCTTTTGCGCATGAAAGTCATCAGCCCGCAAAATCGACAAGTCTTCTAAAACGAAGCTAGGGTACTGTCTATGGACCTTTAAAAGGATTTTGTATCTATTAGACAGCAACCCAACAACATTGGAAATTTTCTTATAGCCTAAATCTAGGCTAGGGTCCGGCCTATGCTTTCGCTCTAGGACTTCACACATATAATTATGCCCGCGTCTCTAGAATATTTTAGAGTTTTATTAGGTATATTGTTTACCGGTTTATGCAATCATGGTTTTATCCTGTGTGTGCAACATATAAAATATCTGATGGATCTAATACTCAAGCATCCTCTGTCATATATAGCTTCTTTGACCTTATTCAAAAGGTTGATAAAGAGTGACTAGTCTGCTCTTACGACTAACAAGAGAATAACCTTTAACCTTGACTGCAGTCCGACTTTCATAGTACCTGACTATATATCTATACCAATATGTGAAAAGTCCGGTTCACAAAAAGGTTATCGATTGAAAGGGTGAAGTCACAAATTCGAGTGTTCTGGAAAGTTCAGTAAATTATTTATCTCATCGGTTCATACCACAAACATCAAGCTGCATCTCTCAGTATATTTAATTCCAACTCAAAAATGAAGAAAAATCTCAATCCGTCTTTATAATTAGTTTCAGAGTAAAAGCTACTACTGATCTACATGTCAACTAGTCTTGCGCCAACGGTCAAACCATGAATTCAATAAAGATGTAACAAAAAGACAAACTATGATGTACCTAGCCCGCCCTGATGATGTACCTAGCCCGCCCTGATCATAGTTGTCGTTTCATGCACGGAACAACAAAAGTAATGCCAGACTTTTCGAAAACTCGTTCTCAGTTACAAGACCATGGATCCGCCCTGAACAAAGCGGTATGTCAAATGAAAATAGAGAAATGTTCAAACATCAACTTACACTCACAAATACATCTTTTATCCACGTACGATCAAGCTTTACACAAACAAAAGATATATTTTTACATATAGACCGCGATGACGCAAAAGCATTATAAGGACCACAGGCGGTTCTAAGTATGGGCAGGAGGTCCCCAGACCAGGGGTGGATTCAGGCGGGGCCATGGCGGCGTGTGCCCCCCTTCCCCACCTAAAATGTGCAAAGCATGGTTGTCCTCAGCTTTATAAAGAATGTTTCGATAATTTTACCTCCAAAATTTTTTTGTCTCGCTCCTGGATCCGCCCCTGCAGACCGGGCCACCGTTATATGGAGCTTCAAATATGACAACAGCCTCGGAACCTATTTATAACCGGGTAGTCTCAAAAGATAAAAATCTCTATTTAATCTATACCTGTAAGCTGAGACTACCATAGTAGTACCATAGTAGTCTCAGCTGTAAGTTATAATGTTTCGACATGTTCAAATGAGCAACATATTGAATGCATTCTTAGACTAGCTACGTACCTAATCCAGTCAGGGGAATTACTTAAATGAATGATTTCTAAATCACTGATTCAAGTAACATCTTGTCCACAAATGTTGGAAGTAATTAGGAGTTGTCTTTCTTTAATAATCACCTATTTAAGTAGAACAAATAAATCACTAGACTAAGTGATTTAATTTCATTGTAGCTTTAAATATGCAATACTGATGATCCAGGAACGAATTATGTTGCTAAAGTTATCAGAACCAACATCTCTGTTGATAGGATGACTGCAATTTATATTACTTACAAATGCAAACAATAACTCTGGCTCATGACACAAAATGCCGTTATAAATCCATAATTCTGCAAACGTTTGCCCTTATTTCCAAAAGACAAGTGACATATATTAATTAATTATAAACAGTAAAATTCCGCCGCACTCGTAGCCATGGTAGCCTATAATCACCTAGGTTTCTATATGACTTTATCGAAAACAGGAAATAGTTTCTTAACGCCGCTTGACAAATACGTACTATATTTTATATTATTTAGTACCCTAAACATATGAAAGAAAGAAAAGCAAGTAATTTGATCATATCTCAACAAAACATGTATTATTATTGTTTCCTGCAAGTGACCATTCATTGGATTTTAGTACGTAAACAAGCATTTCCTACGAAGGAATTTTGAACAGATATATCATGTTATGGAGGGGTATTTACGAAAAATACCAGTCAAGGGACGGTGAAATTTCCCAAGCCGCTAGGCGAGGGAAATTTGGTCACAAGACTGGTATTTTTCGCAAATACCCCTCCATAACATGATATATCTGTTTAATTACACCGAATAGATTTTGATTGAAACTGTCTGTACATGTGAGGGGAAATCGTATAGTACCGCGGGAATTATACATGTACTTATATGCGTTAGTGCTGTCTTTTTGTAACGTCATGGTATCTTTATGTGTAAACGTCATTGTTATTCCATCATTAAATCGTTCATTTGTATAGACCTTTTTTCCCCTCTTTATATGTATATTTCTGACAGTTTTCGGTTTAACTCAATCAATAGTGCTACACCATGTTGTCAGGATAAAGTGAGAGAGGTTCCGAATAATTTTGGCGGGAACAGGCTCGCAAGGGTAAAAAAGGAATATCCAAAATGGCAAATACCACGGCAGAGAGGGGAATTTGAGGCAAATTCACCGGCAGTGGTGAAAAAACAGGCAAATTCGTTTGAAATGAGGAAAAAATGTTAGAATATGCGAAAAATACACTGGCTAACAACCAATCAAAATCCGGCATTCTTATATAAGGTGTAATCAAAAGGGAAATCTACCCCAACGATGTGTCAAATAACGTTCACAAACATGTTTTATAAACCCCTTACCCCATGAAAGAGTGAAATTAATGTAGACCCGTAAAAATCGTGATCGAAGAGCCTGCTCAATAACAATTGAATTTCACCGCTTTTATATTTTGTCAATTTGATAGATATTAAGTTATGTGTCATAATAACTGCTAAAAACGGTACAAGCTGTGTAAATATTCCATTTGATCCCAACACTTCAAGTTTGCCAAAGCTGTTTAAAAGTGTATAAAAATCAGCGAAGACTATTATTTTTTAGGTTTACAGATATTGATCCCAAATAAATTCTGAAATAATAAATGTGTTTGTTTCTTTATCACAATTGGTAATACCAGAAGTCCGTTACTATAGACCCTAGCAATGGACTTCTGATAATACCCATCTATAACAGTATGTTTTATTTTTCGTTCAAATTCTGTAATCTGATTCGTGACTTCAGGACGGATGGCACTCATCTTGGCTTATATACAAAATAAAAATGTCACAGTACCTGAAACCCAAATAGAAGTATCCGAAAACAAAAATAAAAAAGAAATACCATCAAATTAATCATGTTAATGCTTATGAAATAAATATAAAATTCCCTGTTTTTTCGTTAAAAAGTTACAGCAAACACAAAGACTGACTTGATTTTGATACTGTGAAGCACTCGATCGGAATTCTTATTTTTTTTTTAGAAAGGTTAAACTTTTAAATAGATAGATTTTGAAATCTTTCATGGCAAAATAGAAAATGAACCGTAAGAATCTGTCAAATTAAGTTGAGAGGATGATTTCCTTTATTCAGTCTAAAATTTTGAAAACATTTTGCAGGCACTTGAAAGAAAATATCACAAAAACATTTTCATGACATTATTTGATGTTCATGATGTTTTTCAAACGCTTAGAAAATATTTCGAGAAAATTTTTGTGAAAAGCCGATTATCATGATTATCAAAATGTTGTATACGCCATTGTTTTTCACATTGTTGTGATATTTCTTGACAATATTTTAATTATATCATGCCAATATTTTAGGAAATATATTTGAAAATGTTTTTGCGATATTTTTTCCGTCGTACACTTTTATATTTTTTTACATTTTTTTGTGATACTGATTTTCATGACATTTGACATAACATTTTTCATGACATTTGACATTACATTTTACAAATATTTTTGTATTTGCTGGGTACTCATGGTACTTGAGAAATATATCACTTGTAACTGAAACGATTATTTCAATCTGAATTACCTTTGAATTTCCAGTAAATTACATGTTTTAACTTTAACTTATTTTAAATATGGTTTACTTTTATAAATTGTGACTTGGATGGAGAGTTGTCTCATTGGCACTCATACCACATCTTCTTATATCTATATATTGTATGTTGTTATTACTTTTGATACTGTGATGTGGATACGAAATGTTAAACTTGCGTTCCATATGTATATAATTGTACGTGATTATCGCCCTTAGACATGTTTTCCGTACTGTGTCACTGATTGTCACTGTTATTCCGTATTTGTTAATTATACTTTAAACTGCTTCATATATGTAAAACTATTATTGGAAACTACATACAAAAATGGTGAGTGTATACGTATCTTTTTATCCACAAAGAAAATAAATCATGAGAAAATAGTAAACATATCATTGACGTCTTCGTTCTGGCTTAAAAATTAGACCGGCAATATCTTGTGTCATTATCTTCATGATAAACAGTTGGACTGAATTTAAACCATATTTATGAAAGAAAAAAAATATTGTTCAAATGCATGTATATTCTTTAATTCATCATGTTCATGTAAATGTTTGGTGGAAAATAATTCTATTAGGTTTACAGTAAAATATTTCCTATGGAACGTCTAAATAACATTTGTTATAGTAAGGATTAAATGTCTAGATATAGCAAACTATTATTTATGTTCTTAACTAACAGAAATAAAATTGAGAATGTAAATAGGGAATATGTCAAAGAGACAACAACCCGACCAAAGAGCAGAAAACAGCCGAAGTTCACCAATGGGTCTTCAACGCTACGAGATATTCCCGCAGCTGGCCCCTTCCAAACAAAAAAAATTGAGGAACAAATCATGGTAACAACGGGAAACTATAACCAAAATGTATGATTTCTTTATGATTTGAAAGTGATAAAATTTCACATGCAAATGAGCTAACAAATCACAACAACAAATCACGAACAAATTGCTTCCAATTCATAAGCAAATCACAAACAAATTGTCCAGAAATTGTTTTGAAATCATTTACAAATCAGAAGTCATTGCTTTCCTACTTCAAGCAAATCACAAACAAATTGTTTTCAAATTGTAAAGAAACTATAAACAAATTGTTATCAAATCTTTAACAAATCAGAAGTACATGAAGTAAATCATAGTCCTACCTCAAACAAATCACAAACAAATTGTTTTCAAATTATGAAGAAATTATAAACAAATTGTTATCAAATCATTAACAAATCAGAAGTAAATCATATTCCTACCTCAAGCAAATCACAATCAAATCTTCAATAAATTGGCATCAATTATCAAGTCACAGATTAAATCATTTACATCTAGATCAAAATATTGTTTGCCCCTGAGACCCCTAAATTTTGAAGGTCACTTGTCTTCATTTTACCTTAGCTATTCCTCTGATTGTTATTAATGTTAAGAGATTACTATCTCTGGTTGCCATGAGGGACGAATTGTTCCCTCTGTGAAAGGTTTCTATTACTTTTCCCGAATTTGACTCTAACGAGATTTGACAAACACATAGGCAACCATGTTCACGTTCACTAGACGGATGTCGAATAGGCGATAGGTCCAAATCTGCTAATGTAGATTTGCCCCTACTGCCCTGGACCTGGTCAGTAAACATCATGAAAAATTAAAACATAAAACTTGCTAGTGAATTTTGTCCATGATACACCATGATAGCTAACAAAGTTAAAAAATCATTTTCAAATCATTTCATAAGATATTCTAAGTAAACAAATCATAACGAAATCACATCATTTTAGCTAACAAATTTAACAATTTTTTTTCAAATCATTTCATACGATATTCTAAGTAAACAAATAATAAAGAAATCACGCAAAAACAGAAACAAATTGCTTACAAATCATACAGTTGAAACAAACCACAAAGAAATCAGTTTTGGGGAATTTGGCGAATTCTGATTTGTTTATAATTTGTTTAATGAATCGCAAGCAAATGATACTAACAAATCGCAGAATCACGATTTGAAAGAGATTTGAATACGATTCGAAGGCAATTTGTTCATTTATTTTTCTGTTTGGGCTAACATACCTCAAGCTCATACCTGTACATCAAATACTTCATGTATGCTGAAAATTCATAAAATATTGTGTGCATTTAGTCTGCTTCCAACAGATATTGCTATTTGAAGATATAGTGCAAGTTAATATTATTGCAATACCTAAATTTCACAATTTTCGAAATAAAAAAAATCATTGCAAATATAAACTGGTTTGAAATAGCAGCTAACCTAATGCATTTAATAAAGTAAAAGGTGAAAATATATATGGTAATATACAAATAAGGAGATGTCATATGATTGCCAATGAGACAACGTTCAACTAATATCTATATGACGTGAATAGAATATATAAAGTATTTTAAAATTAGAAAAAAAAGTATTTGAATGTCTCATTTGCTATTTCAACACTTACAACAAAAAGATTTAAGGCACCCCCTTCTTCACCACCCCTGCTCCACTGTAGCTTGCCATGTTCATAGGTAATCTTTGTCAATTAATATTGTCCCTTTTCATTGTTGTTCAAACATAAACTTCTTTCATCATGTTCATTAGCTTGATTATAAACACAAAAAGAATTTTACGCTTTTATTTTTTTTTACTATTTAAGAAATGTTCTTTTACCATGTTTACTTAAAAATATAATTGTTATTTTATAGCTTTTAATTTGACAACTGATTTTGAAACATGTTTAATCCAGTTAATAGAAGACAAGAAACAATGAAAATGTAAAATGTCTAGATATACACACTATTATTTTTTGACATTATTACTGACAAGTTAGAGATGTATATGTACCAGCATGACCATATTGGAAGGAAAATACAGAAATAAATAAAACCTCTAATAATGAAAAGATAGATGGATCTTCTTTTATCTCCCCTAACCAGATAACAAGCAATTTAGAAATGTTAATATACCAACAAGACCTGAATGGACAAGAGAAATCAGAGGCAGATGAAGTGTTTTATAGTGGAAATTTAAAGGGATCAATAAGTATCACTTCTGGCAAGGTCGCAGACCGGTTAGAGTCGTACCACAGTAGACAAGGAAGTACAGAAACAATAATCTCCCTTGAACAGAATTCTCATAAAGGTAATTCAGGAAGTTTACAGAATCACATGATAACAAATTCTAGGGGAAAACCTTATGAATGTGGTGTATGTGGTAAAGGGTATAAATATAGTAAGGACTTGTATGGACACATGAGAAAACATACTGGTGATAAACCTTATCCATGTGAAGTGTGTGGTAAAGGGTTTCGTATGAATAGAGACTTAAAGAGACACAGGGTCATACACACTGGTGAAAAACCATATAAATGTAATGTATGTGGTAAAGGGTTTAGTGATAAAGGAAATGTACATCAACATAGGAGAACGGTACATGTTGGGGATAAATCGTATAGATGTGATATGTGTGGTCAAGGGTATAGTAAGAATTCTAACTTACAGAGGCATATAAGAACACATACTGGTGAAAAACCCCACAAATGTGATGTTTGTGGTACAAGTTTTAGGGAGAGTCAGTGCTTACAGAGACACATGAGGATACATACTGGTGATAAACCATATAAATGTGATGTATGTGGTAAAGGGTTTAGTGATATAGGAAACGTACATCAACATAGGAGAACGGTACATGTTAGGGATAAACCATATAAATGTGATATGTGTGGTCAAGAGTTTTGTAAGAATTTTAACTTACAGAGGCACATACGAACACATACTGGTGAAAAACCTCACACATGTGATGTTTGTGGTACAGGTTTTAGTCAGAGCCAGGGCTTACAAAGACACATGAAGATACACACTGGGGATAAACCCTATACATGTGATGTATGTGGTAAAGGATTCAGTCTAGGTAGTGAGTTACAAAGACACAAGAGAACGCACTCAGGTGATACATTTATGAACAAATGAATACAATGTCTGCAGAAAACAGTTGTCTACATTATATCAAATAGACTACAAAATCAGAACACAATCTGATGACTTAACCTAATAACTTCGATGGTTGTTGTTAAGGGTTTTGTGTACCTAACAAGCACATGCGAACACACTCTGTTTATGCTGATGATAAACGATATAATATGATGAATGTTTTTTGGAAGTTCACTGATTTTTCGGCAGTTTGCATGAACAACTGGTGGCAATTATCCTTATAATTGTGGTAAAGGAGTTTCTCCAGGTGACATGACAATAAAATATCTTCTTTCACTTTCGAAAAGTTTTGACATGTCTACCTGACCTGGAATATATGATAATGAAAAAATTAAGAACTTAATTATTGGTTATATTGCATGTTATTTTTAATAGCCACCATAATTTTACGCAAACCTTTACATATAATTGCAGACCTGAAATACATTGTTATATATTTGAAATTCATGAAATTCATGTTATTATCAATTAAATCATAAAATAAATTAAGAATAAAAATGTAGATCTATTCTAATATTAATTGTAGTGCTTTAAGACTTTTATATTTTGTACATGTATCTAAGTATTTGAATTATATGTGTATATATGGGAGTTTTTTCCAAACAAAACTTGTCATGTGAAAGTGTTATTTTCATCATGTAATAATCACATGAAATTGATTAAGGTTGAGTTTCAGATCAAGGTATATCTAGAAAAGTGTTATTTTCATTTTTTAAGTTGAATTTATCTATAATAGATAGGGAGAAAATTTAAGGGTTACATTATTCTAAAATGTGATGTTCATGAATTCAAACTTTTCAACCTATGTTTACTTGTAAACACAAAGTCATGTTACAGTCTCATGAATCTGTAATGCTGTCAGTATATATAATGATAGACAATATACATGATATGTAGATCTATGTAAATTAACATTATGAATTTCAAAACATGTTGGAAATGACAAAATGACCGCAGAAGTAAAATATTTAGGGAATTTTGGTATCAAATGAAAGCTGAAATTACTTATATGAAATCGGAGGATATTACCAGTTGCACATATCAGAATTACATGTTTTTGTACTACCAATCTTCCTGGTACCAATGCGCTCTAATATGCAATTAAAATATGTATGTAAATATTTCCAGCAATAGTCAGGATAATGTATAGTTTTAGAAATGAAAGGACTGTCACTTTATTTGAACTTAAGGCAAAATAGCTATATATGCTTGTAATTGCAGAATTCAACATAGAACTACGATTTATTGGTTTTGTTCCTGAATAGGTTTTTTTTAACTTGAATGTTGACTGAAATTTGAAGAAAAAATTTAACGATTATATTAACAAGGTTAGTTTTATAAAAGAGGGACGAAAGATACCAGAGGGACAGTCAAACTCATAGATCGAAAACAAACTGACAACGTCATGGCCAAAAATAAAAAGACAAACAGACAAATAATAGTACAGATGACACAACATAGAAAACTAAAGACTAAGCAACACGAACCCCACCAAAAACTGGGGGTGATCTCAGGTGCTCCGGAAGGGTAAGCAGATCCTGCTCCACATGTGGCACCCGTCGTGTTGCTTATGTTATTACAAACCCGGTAAATAGTCTTATTCGATAGGTCACATTCGTGAAAAGGGAAGGGAATTGTAGTTACGACATAAGGAACATATCCGATATCATCTGTGAAACGGTTATTCCATAACGGTCAACCAACTTGTGATGGCGTCCGTAAAATTTACGAAGGGATGATTTCAACTTCACCATTTGGAACTCTTGGTTTAATAGCTTCCTTGTGAGCAGCAATCCTTTACCAAGGAAATCATGATAGGGAATACAAGCCCAGGAATATCGTATCAATTGGGAGATATATACTCCGTATGCAGGCGCTGCTGGAATGTTGCTACATAGAAATGGAAAGTTCACAATTGGGAAGCTGAAATCATCTCTTTTGTCGTAAAGTTTTGTTTTCAACCGACCCTCATTGTCAATTTCTAGATATAAGTCAAGATATGAGACAGACTTAACTGTATCTGTAGTATCCTTTATCTCTAGTTCGATGGGATAGATTCGTTCAACATAGTCACCAAATTTTGTGTTATTTAGTGAGAGAACATAAATAAATGTTTTATGACAAAGAAATTATCATTTAACATGCTTAATAAAACCATTTATAATCAAGTTTAGAGCTAAGTGGTTTAAATAGTCTTATGCCAGTTAGCTAGACAAACAGGAATCAATACTGAAATCAAGGACTTTCCTTATAGGTATAATCTTCACAGTGGAAAAAAAAAATAAAAAAAAATAATATTGAAATAAATGAAAATTTTATCTTTCACTGAAAGAAGGTTTGGTTTATTTTGATGGATATTTACAAATCATGAAATTATTCAAATTTAAAGTTCCAGTTGTATTTATATGCCCCATCTAGGGCTTTATGTTTTTCGGTCTGTGCGTTCGTTCGTTCGTCCGTCCGTTCGTTCGTCCGTTCATCCGTCTGTCCCGCTTCAGGTTAAAGTTTTTGGTCAAGGTAGTTTTTGATGAAGTTGAAGTCCAATCAAATTGACCATTTTGACACTTAGTACACATGTTCCCTATGATATGATCTTTCTAATTTTAATGCCAAATTAGAGTTTTGACCCCAATTTTACGGTCCACTAAACATAGAAAATGATAGTGCGAGAGGGGCATCCGTGTACTATGTACACAAAAAGTCATGCAAACTTACAGATCTCGGCATCACAGGCACACCGGCGAAGGATAATCAAGTGTACTTCATTCAAAATTTGCTATAATTATAATCAAATGCTTGCTAACTTACTCAAAACTCCTAACTAAATAATTGATAGCTTTAAATTCATTTGATTTGGAGTCAAAATTTGAAATCACAATATTTGTTTTAAACTAGTCCTGTCAAATTGAAATTATCTCTGAACAAGGTTTCAATCAGAGTTGTAATTTAACTTTTACTATATTTAGAAATATTTAACTTGTAATCTTTATTTTTGCGGAAATTTCTATTGTCTGTCACATGTATACACACCAAAATAACTAGTCATCAAGTACATCAGTAGTGGGGTAGTAAGGATTAAAGCGACTGTTTGTTAATGTTAAACCTTTGAGAGAAAATAGCCAAGAGGATACCCAATGACGTCATCATTATGTATTATGATGTCGTTTTTGTTGACAAAAAGCAAACACCTTCTGTCCCTAGTCCCTCAATAGTCATAAAACAACTTCTTCTTTTTGGTTAAGTCTATGTTTTCAATTGTAATTATATCTGCACCTTGCATAATAATCTTAAAAGCATCAACTTACTAATTTTGATTAAATCAATTAATTCTTGGAGGATAGCCTGGTCATAAAGCATAAGGTTACTAATTACGACAAAAACACAAAAAGCAAAGGAACAGCGCTTTTATTGATATTCTTCATCTCAAAGTTACAGTGGGGCCTTCAACACGGATCTAAAACTCTACCTTCATACAAGTTAAAGACGGCCCCTAGCACCGGTTTGAGCGGAATTCTCTGCAAACTGACGATCACGCCATACATGTAACTGTGTAGTTTATTTATGCAAATATGATCACGGAGTTATCTAGTATGAATTATTGATCACCATTCCAGTGCAGAAGCCAACTTCGAGAGCATTAAATTGAAATGTGATCCCCTCTTTTTGTATGCAATAACGTTCAAGTCACTTTCACTGAAGTACCCCGTTTACAAGATTAGGCAGTTCTGCTTGTAACAATTGTGTAGAGTTGTGAGCATCTAGATCTGGGACCACCGCCCTAGTCTTCCACAATGGAGTTGATCTTACGGTGCCGGTGACTGAAACGTCTCAGGAAAGCTCTGGTTGACCTCCATATGAGAAATATAACCCCCTATATGTCTCATATAGTCGAGGATGCGCACGCCGTCGATCCCAGAGCCGATGCAAATAATTACCAACATAACACTAATTATGATTCTTATAATTTAGAAACATTCTAACACTGTAAATTTTTCATGTCACTCTTATTGTTGAAATTCTACGTTCCATACATTTAAATCGTTTATAATGTTGATGTATAATCTGGCGTAACTTCACCTTAAGACTGGTGAATCCCTACTACTACTAGGGGGTGTTTAACGTCCTTTAGTACCTTTAATTTTCGTCGCTTTTATGTGTTAATAAAATGTGGAAAATACCTAATTTACGTAATCTGATTGGTTAATTCAAATCTGGCAATTTTAAATGGATGTGAAGTTAGCAGCCGGTTCGTTATTCGATATTCAATATCCAACCGGCTGCAAGCAGTCGGTTCGATATTCAAATTTAGTTGAAAATCATAAAAAATATAATATTTGATAACATTAAAAGCATGATTTTTATAGTTGAAAGGAGTGAAAAGATACGTAGGAAATCGTTTTATGGCCCCTTCAAGTTGTCTTAAACTCTCGTTGTCAAATATAAACCCTTATCAATGCTTATGTAATTTGCATATTTGTCTTTATGTAATATAGATTTTCATCAATAAAACGACATCAAAACTGTAATTTTATATCTAATATTTCTTAAAACAAAAACAAAAACCAATCACTCTAGAAAAAATTTAGAAATATAAATAGAAATATATATGGAAAGCCCAAAAAAAGAAATACATAGTGAAAACCTACCCGAGACCGCTTAAATGACGGTAAGACCCCCCTGTTCTTTCAATGTCAATAAAATTCATAGACTCTGTATAAATAAAGATTGTATCAAAAGGATTTCCCAGAATAATGTCATCTTCGATATCTACGGAGGGCTTAGATTGTCACTTTTCAGCTAAAAATTGTCAAAATGTCAGGACAAAGGGCACAGGGCACAGGGCAATGGTGAGATCCACCTGATCTCTCAATCTGCCTAATATTAAGCAGTCAGTTAGTTAATAGGTAGATACACACGTGACTAAAAGGAATTTGGGTACACTTCTTTTATGTTTACGGGGGGCCCAAAGTGCCAGTTGGATATTCAAAATATATAGCGAAAACCTACCTTAGACCGCTTAAATGACGGTGAGACCCCCCTGTTCTTTCAATGTCCATAAGATTCGACGAATTCATAGACTCTGTATAAATAAAGATTGTATCAAAAGGATTTCCAAGAATAATGTCATCTTCGATATCTACGGAGGGAATAGATTGTCACTTTTCAGCTAAAAATTGTCAAAATGTCAGGACAAAGGGCACAGGGCAATGGTGAGAGCCACCTGATCTCTCAATCTGCCTAATATCAAGCAGACAGTAAGTTAATAGGTAGATACAAACCTGACTAAAAGGAATTTGGGCGCTCCGTAAACATAGAAGACAGGAAGTGTACCCAAATTCCTTTTAGTCACGTTTGTATCTACCTATCAACTAAATGTCTGCATAATATTAGGCAGGTTGAGAGATCAGGGTGCTCTCATCGTTGCCCTGTGCCCTTTGACCTAAAATTTTGACAATTTTTAGCTGAAAAGTGACAATCTCAGCCCTCCGTAGATATCGAAGATGACATTATTCTGGGAAATCCTCCTAATACAACCTTTACATATACAGAGTATACGATTAAGTTGAATTTTATGGACATTGTTAGACCAGGGGGTCTCACCCTCATTTAAGCGGTCTCAGGTAGGTTTTCACTATATATTTTGAATATCCAACTGGCACTTTGGGTGCTTCGTAGACATAGAAGACAGGAAGTGTACCCAAATTCCTTTAAGTCACGTTTGTATCTACCTATTAACTAAATGTCTGCGTAATATTAGAAAGATTGAGAGATCAGGGGGCTCTCACCATTGCCCTGTGCCCTTTGTTTTAAAATTTTGACAATTTTTAGCTGAAAAGTGACAATCTCAGCCCTCCGTAGATATCGAAGATGACATTATTCTGGGAAATCATTCTAATACAACCTTTACATATACAGAGTCTATGATTAAGTTGAATTTTATGGACATTGAAAGACCAGGGGGTCTCACCCTCATTTAAGCGGTCTCAGGTAGGTTTTCACTATATATTTCTTTTTTGGGCTTTCCATAAATATTTCTATTTATATTTCTAAATGTTTCTAGAGTTATAGGTTTTTCCTTTTGTGTTAAGAAATATCATATATAAAAGTACATATTTGAAGCTGTTTTATTGATAAAAATCTATATTACATAAAGACAAATATGCAACTTAGAAAAGGGTTCATGTTCGACAACGAGAATTTACGACAGCTTGGAGAGGTCATTTAACGATTTCCTACGTATCATATCAGTCCTCTTAACTATGAAAATCGTGCTTTTAATGTTATCAAGTATTTAATTTTTTTATGATTTTCAACTAAATTTGGAATATCCAACCGACTGCTAGCAGCCGGTTTGATATTGAATATCGAATATCGAATAACGAACCAGCTGCTAACTTCACATACATCAATTTTAACACAATCTTTTAATCATCCCCCATTTTTGCTGAGGTTCTAGTTGCTCAGTCTTCAGTTTTCTATGTTGTGTTCTTTGTACTGTTGTTTTTCGTTTTTTTGCCATAGCATTGTCACTTTTTTTGGACTTGTGAGTTATTAAGTCAAATAATTAATGATGACATACCCAGCAAACACAAAAACATCTTTAAAATGTTTTTGAAATGTTGTGTCTAATGTCATGAAAATATCACAAAAAAACGTGAGAAAAACATTAAATGTATGGTAGAATATATATCGCTAAAACGTTTTCTAATATATTTTTTAAAATATTTGCATAATATAATTTAAATGTTGTAAAGAAATATCATGATAATGTGAAAAACAATGGCGTATAAAACATTTTGATAATCTTTTAAAAAATATTTTCTAGAAATATTTTCTGAACGTTTGAAAAACATCATGAACATCAAATAATGTTATAAAAATGTTTTTTGGATGTTTTCTTGCAAGTGAGACTGTGCCTAAAAAATGTTTTCAAAATGTTTTAAGAAGATGTTTTTGGTTGATATCAAGATCATATCAATATAAAAATTTCTGTACTTTTGATTGAGTTTCCTGCTTTTTTAAATATCAAATCATTAGTTAAATTAATTTATACACAGTGATTAATTCTATATACAAACAAGAATAAATCAGTTGTTTTGCTAAGCATATGAAATTCACAATTCAAAGTCTTTAAAAACAAGAAGTATCTACAAATTTTGACACATCCAAAATGGCAGACACAACTCATCATGGTCAAGCCACTTACCAAATATGAAGTCATTCTGTTCATCAGCATTACTAATTAAAGTAATGAAAAATGTGAGAACATTCAACATTTTGAAATATAATGTATAAGCAAACAGGAAACAGGTGCCAGATACAAAAATGTTCACACATCACAGTTCATCACTATCAAGCAGCTCATTAAATATGAACTCATCTTTATCAGCAGTTTTGGGAAAAACAGTGATGAAAATATTTGTTGGACAAAATCCGACAAATATAGGTGAACAGACGACAGACAGTGCAAGAAAGCCCATTATTCCAACCACAATGGTATAATGTTTAGTTTTTCACTCTCAACTTTTATTACCTATCGTATACACATCACGCATATGTCAACCTGAACATGCATGACATATATGCCATTGGACATTATGCAAACATTATACACATTTTTAAGTTCAAGTTACATTGACTAAAACTTGTGTCCCAAATTCAGATTTTTCAATACAACTTCTCTTTCTAAACTAAAACGCTACACTTCTAATACGGTTACATCTTAAGTCAATAATCATTGATAATTGGCTGAAGAGATGAGAACAAAACACCATTTTACATCAACTATTTGATTTATTTAAGAATACATTGAAAAAGTCAATCAATTGTCTTATTCAAAATCACTTGGAATGTCTTGTAGTGTCTTATATCTTTTTCTTGCGGTGCCATGCTTCTGAAAAAAAAATTAATCTTACATTCATATATAAACTTCTTGCACATTCCTTTATTATAGAACGATTCACGTTGCCTGAAGGATATACATCCCCTCCCCTTTAAAGTTTTGAAACAAATAACGATGATAGTCTGTCGGAAGGGGACGATAAATGGCTGACTGTGTTAAGAGAGAGCAATATGCCACGCTGAACTTCATTTAGTTATTAAAAAAAAAACACATAAAAAACTTTAGACTAGATATGTGTCCAGTCAAGAGTCTTATTTCATTATACTCGTTGATTGTTGTCTATCATAATTTTTTTCTTTTATTGTTTTGTATAAATCAGGCTGTTGTTTTTCTTGTTTTTTTTTTATAGTTTTCATTAAATGCATTGTATATAATGTAGGGGCCTTTAAAAGCCCTGCTACATAATGTCATTAAACATCTTATTGTCCTTTTTGCATGTTTTGAGTGATAAACTCTGTAGAGTGACATAGTTTATAACTTGTCATTTGTATCTAAGGGCATATGATACAGTCCTAGAAGTATACTATAGGCACATAATAACTTATCGAAGTGTTACGCATTGTTTTCGCAATGATGATAATAATATAACTTAACTTCCGAGAAACACACAGATGTCATTAAATGAGTTGTTTATATGTATTTGAAATACTTCAAAGGAAAGCAAATATGTTGTTTATGAAGGCACACTGTTGGACTAAAAGATTGATTTAAATAAACAACTTGTTTCTATTTTGTCACAAAAAAAATAATTTATTCAAATATCCAGATATCTTTTCTGTATTGTATGGCAGATTCCATATAAGAAAGTGAAACAACTCCCATAAGCACGTTAGGCAAAAATCATAAGCAATGAACTTCTGTTTTTGAATACATGCTTTACTAATAAAGATAAAGACAATTTGACCAAAAAAAAAATTATGAGCATCATCCTTTTTAAATAAACGAAGCCTTAAATATTATGTTTCTGACATAAGATTTGACAGACTTTATTGGTTCTGACATAAGATTTGACAGACTTTATTGTTTCTGACAAAAGATTTGACAGACTTTATTTTTTCTGACATAAGATTTGACAGACTTTATTATTTCTGACATAAGATTTGACAGACTTTATTTTTTCTGACATAAGATTTGACAGACTTTATTATTTCTGACATAAGATTTGACAGACAATTGAGTTTCTGACATAAGATTTTGACAGACTTGATTCTGACATAAGATTTTTCATACATAAGATATTTTGACAGACAATATATATTTGTTTTTTTTGACTGACGTTGGAAATCAAATCCTAGTTGAAAGTCATTTTTAAAACTCCTGGAAAATACTGCAGCCTAACATCTAACAAAATTTCACTACAGGTCAAAGAACTTTAACTGTTAGCACATTCAAATGTTTCAGACATAAGAAAAAAAGTTTGACAGATCTTATGTAGGAAACATATAAGTTAAAACTATTGCTTGAATAAAGTTAAATGAAAGAATCAACATGTGTTTTTTCTAATGCACAGCATGACTTACAGTTTTAACTGGCATATATTGGAACCTACAATGATTTTGAAAGTTTTTACAGCGATGTTCCTGACATGAGATTTATTGACAGACACTGAGCTATAAAGCAAGATATTTGAAAGTGAAAAAAAATATATATCACAGATGTTTTTGACTAAAAAAAGTAACAAATTTGGGAACAGGGATGTTTGAATAACCAGACTACACTAGTAAATACCAGTATACAAGTGTCAACATAAAGCATTGCAACACATAAACATTGTGTAAAAAAAATGGGAGTTAATTCTGTCAAAATTTTTGCATTTCTTCAACTTGTTTTAATCATTTCTACTTTAAACGGAAACAATCATATCCAAAAATTATTTTTATAATTTCTTCTAACATCATTATTCCTCAAAACATTCACAGATCATCTTTAAAATAACAGTAATTATTATTTTCATTTATTTATTCATTTTGACAGACATTTCAATTTCTTATATGGAATCTGCCGTATGCCCTTAATCTTGAATGTAATGCATTGTTTATGCTAAATATTTGAATTAAATATGGAATAACAGTAATTCTGTATAAAAATCTTACATCAAAAAAAAATTCTACTGAAAGGTTGTAGACATTCCAAAGAACCTGCGCCACTTCCAAATTGTAAACCTGCATATTGAACTTGTCCTTTGTGGCTTTTCTTTTAGCTCCTGTTAAAAAATAAAAGATACATTATATGTACATTAGGCCTAAAAAAAAAATCTGTGTTTCCGGTAACATCATTTTGTTAAATAGGGTCGGTAGGTCGGATTTTTTTTTTTTTTTTTTTTTTTTTTTGACATTGTAATCGAAATCCGGAAAATTATCATGGTTTTTCCAAGTCCGTGTCCGTAATTAGTTTCAAATACCGGAAGTGCGGCCATTTGCAATGTTTTGAAGCACCTGCTGTGCAAATTTCTTGGATTTTAACCTATTTGGAATACCTTTGACATAAATAAATGTTTTACTGGCTTTCTGTGCAGTTAGATAAATAATTATGTCGATTAACAGAAGCCTGTGTCAAAAACAGGGTCGGTTGATACCAATTTTTTTTTTTTTTTTTGAAAGATCCAATAAAAAAATTAGGGTCGGGGCTAAAAAAACAGGGTCGGTCGGGTTACCGGAAACACAGATTTTTTTTTTCGGCCTTATGTGTATGAAGCAATAAATATAATTTTAAGCAACAGTTTATATTATCTTGCTTGTACTGAAGTCTTACATAGTCTTTGTAATGTTCATTAAGCTGTTAAGGGAAATTTAATTTACTGTTTTGCAAATACATACATACACTGATTTTACTAGAAAAAAAAATCTCCATATTCAAATGGTGCTTATATTAGTGTTATTGTAACTTGTTTGTGTGCCTCGGAAACAAGGTATTGAGTCATGCTTACTGCAATAGTTGTTGTTGGTTTAAGTCTGTCAAATTTCTTTTTCATAATGTGTATTTAATGTAGGCAGTTAGTTGTTTTGTTTCAATTGTGTTGAGAAAAATTTAACATTTGTTTGTCAAGGCTTCAAAGTGGACTATATGGCATTGGTTTTCTCAGTTTTGAAAGCCGTACAGTGACCTATAATTTCTTTTATCCAAGTCATTTAAATTCTGGTGGATAACTGTCTCATACACCTTATCGCTATTTCAGTATTTGGAAATCTGTCCCGCTTGAACTTTTTACGTCAGCATACGTCATACAATAATACACCTTATCGCTATTCCTGCTTGACCCGAGAATCTATCCTGCTTGAACTTTTGACGTCAAACAACAATCACTTTTCCATTGTGGCATCAGATATTTTTTATGATGACGTCAAAATTTATAGGGAACTTGTGACAGTTGTGTGATGTCCAGTAATGGTGGACAAATAGCAATAAGGTGTATTACTTTCAATTGTGGTGTCAAATATTTTCTAATATGATGTCAACATTTTACGGGAACTTTTGTGATGTCCATGGCCAGTAATGGCGGACAAATAGCGATAAGGTGTATTGGCAATCAAACACACAAGCCACATATCTTTATAATTTTTTTATATCAATGAACAAATACATAATTGGTGTACGTAGATGCTTGATGGAGCTACTTATAAGATAAATGTATAGACTATTTACAAGTATCACTCCAAACGTTTGCTTGCCTTGGGCAGGGGCCCCCCTTTTTTCAAAACCTTGATCCGCACCTCCAGAAACAGATGTAATTTGGTTCCGATTATGATTGAACACACACAATGAATGCACAAGTTTCATCTTAACAGATTAATCATTCTTACCAAGTGACTATATATCGCGTAACAAACAATTTTCTTGGCTCTCTTTGTTGATATCCTGTCTTCGTTTCGAAATTCAAATTTCAAAATCATTTCCGGTGATAAAACAAAAGTCGATTCCGGAAAAGGTCGGTTTTCCGTAAGGCATATAAACGATACGAAAATTGAACTTAGTACAGTTACAGTTTTCATTTCTTAATTTCTAAAATATACACGAACGAAATGAATAAACATTTAAGAAAGGTGATTGTTTATTAATACATTATTGCTTAATTTAATGTTGACTCTTTTGAATTTTAATATAAGAAGGAATAAAATCTGACTTCAAGGATCTTCAAGATATCAATTAAGGATTTTAACCATAGTATCTTGCTTGTCATGATATTGATGAAATGTAGTACTATATCATATCCTGAAAAAAAAACGAGCTAATTCCACAAAACGTTGTTTGTGGGGTTTTGAATAAAGTTTAAATAAAATGTTATTTTTATATCCGTAAAATGTTGAATAAAATATCAGTAAGATTATTAAGTAATGTATGTGTCAGAATATTTTATAGAAAACATTTAGCTGATATTTTTCAGATGTTTTATGTAAAACATTTTAATTTTACGTTATAAAACATTTTATGCAAATAGCAAAACTATATTTTCTGTAAAACATTTTTTTGCAGAATGTTTTTTGGATATTTGGAAAATATTTACTTTAAATGTTGTTAAAATATAAAATACCAATTGAAGAAAATATTATTTTTTTATATTATAAAATATCTACGGGATATTTTAGAACAATGTTTGAGAACATGAATAAAAGATATTAGCAAATAATATTTTGTTAATGTTGTAAAAACATTTTACTTAAATGTTAGAAATAAAACATTTCAAAAACAATAAAATAAACATTTTTTTTATGTTTAAATGATATCTTATTGAAATATTTTGTGAGAGACGTCCATATAACATTTAAAAAATGTTTTTAAAATGTTGTGTGTTTGCTGGGTAAGAGGGTTGACGCGACCTAACGCAAGAACGATTATGGTAAGGAATTTGGGCAGGTTTAATATATCCTGGCGGTAGTTGACGTCTCTAGATCATAGTGATCAGGGGCGGATCCAGTCATTTTTAAAAGGGGGTGAGGGGTTCCAACCCAGGATAAAGGGGGAGGGGGTTCCAACCATATGTCCCCATTCAAAAGCATTGATCGTTAAAAAGGGGGATTGCCAACCACTCCGTCTTTGTTCTTTGACCACCCCAGTAAACAATCCAACGTTGACATTACGTTGTGACAACGTAACACTATCGTTGTGACAACGTAGTAAAATTACGTTGGTACAACGTAATTTTGTGGACTCCAAGGCATGTGCTGACAACCATCCACACAACGTTGGTACAACGTAATTTGTGACGTAATTTATTACCATCATAAGACGTTGTCACAACGTCGCAACACAACTGTAAATGTCCCTTGTCCTCATTTGATTGATAGGAGCAATAAAATTCCATTGAAGAAGTAAACAAGGAATATATTTTATTCTTTTGACCTGTTTTTTAAGTTGTAAATTTGTCTATGTAGGAAAGATGGGCACAATGTCGATATGTACTCTTATTTCCAAACTGCCAGCTGTGTATAATATAGTCACAAAGTTGTTTTTTTACCTTTTTGCCAGGTTTCAATGTCAAATGTATAAATATTTCGTTTTCCCAAAAACTTTGCATTATGTTTTACATTAAACCTGTAGTTTTGTCCAATTCATGTTTCACACAGTTGTTTAAGGTTAAAGTCTTAGTTTTTAACTTTTGCAATACTGAAGTACAAGATTTACACATTTCCATTTAACAAAAGCAACTTTTCTTTAAAAAATTTAACACATATTACTATTCGAAAAAGGAGATTTTGTATGATGGCCAACGAGACAACCCTCTATCCTAAAATCAAATATTGATGATGTTAGCAATTATAGGTAACTGTACAGCCTTCAACATGACATCTTGGTACATGCTGCAACTTCTGAATGTTTAGGGTTTCAGTGTTCTAGAATATAGAATCACTATGATGGTGGAAATTCTAGAATGTAGATTTCACTTTAACGAAGGAAAACATTTTCTAATGAATTATTCAGAAATACAACAAACTACCACATATACCTTAATATTTACTGTAGATTCATTCAGCTGGATTCACTACACAATGACAAGCTAGGAAAAAAGTTTGGAAAAAGGCCCAAAAGCTGACTTTCTAATTTACAAATATATATTCTACACAACTTATACACTTCTAAAAATATCCCAAATGAAGAAAATACCTGAAATACAATCAAACTAACTATTGCTTTTTTCCATTGACCAACTAGAGATAGACCTATCCAAAAGCTAAGACTTCTTTTTTTTGGCTTCATGAACCAATAAAAAAATAATAATATGTTTCTGAATTTTTTTTATTTTTATTCCAAATTTTAGTCTTGTGTTGGTTGTATACATGTCATTCCAAATTTTGGTTTTCTGCCCTCTGATCAGCTGGTCTTGTGTTGGTTTCAGGTCTCTGAAAAATAAATAATCATAAATTATAAAATACAAATAAAAAACTGATCCCAACTTATGAATTACAGCAGTTCTTAAAAAATATCCTGTGTGTAAACATAATTAATATTTTTTCTATTGCTGGTCGTATAATAAATCTTGCAGATTCATAATTATGTTGTGCTGTTACTGAGTCAGAGATGTTTGTATCTTTGCCAATTATACACATTTTGATAATGTATGTTAGAAATTTTAAAATAATTTCAACAGTATATAATAATTTATAACTTTTGGTTAACCTTTGTTCTTATTTAAAAAATAAATTTGTTGTTAAATTGAACATGTGTTAATGAAATTATGGCTGTTCCAGAAAATACTATGTCCGCCCCCCAAGGACGGCCATTTTGTAACCCCTGCACCGACAGAATTAATAAACTGCTTCGCTGTGCGAAGCTGGATACGCCCGCAGAGGTCCAACCCTGAACAGTTGGGGCAAAAATGGACACAATATTCAGGCTTGATACAGGTCTGAATTTGGATTGAAATTAAATATTTGACATATTATAGGTTTCTGAATAAATGTAGTCAAAGAACTTGAAATTGGTTATATGAATTGAATTTATATTCAATTAATATAAAGATTTCTTGCTGTTGTGCAATACACTGTGCTGTTGCGCAATACTTAGTAAATCTGTTGTCAGACTATAAACAAATAAAGTTCAATTAATTCTCAATGTCATATTAGAAATTATGAAAATCAAAAGGGAGCTTACATCAATAGATATAAACAATTCACCAAAGTTTCATGAGAATTGCTGACAGCATTTTTTGGGTTATTGTCTGAAACTGGAAAATCCCCGCTTTTTTAATGAATAAAACCCCATAACTCAGAAATGTAAAATGTAAAATTTATAAAATTCTAAAGGGAGCTTACATCAATAGATATAAACAATTCACCAAAGTTTCATAAGAACAGCTGAAAGCATTTTTGAGTTTTGTCGGAAAACTGGAAAACCCCCCTTTTTTATGAATAAAACCCTGTAACTCAGAAACGTAAAATCTAAAATTTATAAAAATCAAAAGGGAGCTCATGTCAATAGATATAAACAATTCAATACATTTTGTTGCAAGTTGGTGAAAGCATTCTTGAGTTATTTTCCGAAAACTGGAAAATCCCCCTTTTTTTTAATGAATAAAACCCCACAACTCGGAAACGTAAAATCTAAAATTTATAGAAAAACGAAAGGGAGCTCACGTCAATACAATTAAACAATTCACCAAAGTTTTATGCAAATTGGTTAAAGCGGTTTTGAGTAAATGTCCAACATGTTGATGACGGACGGACAGACGGACAACGGTATACCATAATACGTCCCGTAAACGGGCGTATAAAAATAAATATATATAAGAACAACACTCCCATTGCATTTTGGTATTTCAAATACAACCACCCCCACATAAAATTTAAAAAAAGAGCCTTCCCTGGGGGGACATAGTATTTTCTGGAACAACCAGTAGTTATTCTACAAATAATGATGAATCCAAATTAAAAAAGGAAGTTTGGTTTCTCAAAATTGTTATTTATCAATTAATTTTAGATATTCATAGGATTTTACCTTAATACATTTAGAATTTACAGCAATCAGGGGCGTAGCTACCTTCTTAATGAAGTGGAATCACAAACTAAAGGGCGAGGGGTCTGGGGGCCACCTAAGGCCCCCAGTAGGTCCAGGGCAAAGGTCCAGGGGCGAAGCCCCCCCCCCCCCCCCCCGGAAGATCTGCATTTATAGCATTTCAAAACAATCACAACCGTAATAGAAATTGTACATTTTTGTTGTGGTTTTTTGGTCAACTATTTGTTTAACTTCGAGTCGAATGAAGACTAAACATTGTCGTTTGCGTTTTTTGTACGCCGTGAGAGCTTTTAAAATCATGGAGATTTGTCCCATATGCTAGTATTGGTATTGAGCAAAGTAGATGTATAAAAAAAAACAATAAACAAAACACAATACTATATGTAGAGTTTCTGTTAGAATAAACATCTTTGGATACCAAATACTTGGTGGACACATTCTACAATATTTTGCTGAACATATGGATTTAGATGTTTAAAAATTCAGTGGGTAAACTCTACATGCAAGAGAGAGATAGGAATGTCTAATTTTACACAGTTAGGAATTCTCGAAGTTGAAATTAATGAACTTTTTCAGAGGGAATGGTACTTTGATCAAGATCTTTTCATGATCTGCGTTTGTTAATTATCCAGCTAATTAACAAATACATGTGCATTCGACAAGTTGTATGGCAATATCTAGATGATAACAGTGAAGATACGTGTATTAAAAGTTTGGTGTTTCTTTTGAACACGAATCAGCAGTTTAGTGTCCGACTCGGACAGAAAATTCATTATAAAATTGAATGACCAAATAATCCAGTAAAACGAGTTAGAATAAACAATTTATTTAAATGCTTTTACAGTCAACTATTCGTATAGCCGGCCCATATAGAAACGGCTTCGAATTATCGAATCTATATACAAGATGTTTTTTTGTAAACGTAATACATGTACTGGAAAATATGTACTTTCTTTATAATAACAGCAGTTCCAACTTCTCATCTATTAGTGTACGGAAACTATTGATAGATCGAATGGTTATTAATGTCCAGTAGCACATATTACATGCACACAAGGACGGGAATACGTTTACGTGTTGTGAAAATGAAGCATTCGTGTTGTCAAGACCTACATACTTGGTCAATTTTGAACTAGTTCACAAGGTAACAGTCATTATTCCCGGATCGATACGAGTTGAAGTCTTCGTTGTAGTAAGATGTGTGTTTTGGGGCGAAGCGGAAAATAATAATTTTCAAGTTTTTTGGTTAACCCTAAAGGGATTAGGTTGTTTTTTTGCACTCAAGTCGAGTATACGTTGTGGTGGTACCGACAATTATGTAGCTGTTTTTTTCCCCTAAACAATGTCCGTAATATAAAAAGTTCCGCCATGTTTACTCCAGTTGTATGTATTTATCATACACATACATGTCTTACAGGATTAAAAGTTTCGCTGCATGCGTATTCCTCTTGCTCTTATTCTTTGTGTAGTTTTTAAAATGCATACATAGAAAGACTAATTCCTATAAGTTTACTTTCTCTCTCTCTCTCTCTCTGTTTTTTTGTTGTTGGTGAAAACGACGTGGTTGCACGTGCTGTCATGCATCCGGGTAGCTACGCCCCTGGCAATACAGCAAGACCTTATATCATATGCCAATGAACGCAATCTATAAAATCATCAAGTTATAATTTGATAAATAAAATTAATAAAAGAAGAATGTGTCTATGAGCCACAAATGATGTTATTAAAGGAGATAACTAAAGAACAGTAAAACAGATGCTCTTCAAATTCAAACTCTGCGTTTTATGATAATAAGCATTGTGTATAAATTTCATAACATGTTCAGGCAAACTAAAGTTAGAGAACAGAAACCAATTTTGAGTTCAATGTATGTACGTACAGAACAAGAGTAAAACTATATCACTCAGTGAAGGAGGGCATAAAAAGAGCTGATCAACTGATGTTTACCTTTTTATATCTTGGTCCATCTTTTAGAGCTGGTGCATGCTTAAGTGTTACTGCAATGCATTCCTCAACCTCAGACACATTGGATCTGTGAATTTTTATACAAGACTCTGGAAAAAAAATTATAAATACATTCAATTATCTTCTATATTCCTCCGTCTGTTTACATGAGTGTCAGTCCAACAAATCTTTGGGAGAACTAGGTAAGTGACAAATTTACATGCATTCCAAAATTCATAAGTTTTATGATTGATTACGACATTGTTTCTGATCACATATTTAGTGAGAGTTGAATACAGCTCGTCATTGATAAACATTTAGATTTCATACCATAAATTGAACAGCAAAAAAGACGTCCCTATATACTGGTTTTTCTAACACCAGTAAACTTGGTTTTACCCTCAAAACAGGAAGATTTTACCCAACTTTTCCCTACTGGATCCTAGTCTAAATAATTATGACGTCTTGAAAGGCTATTTTAATTTTTTTTCTGTGACGCCTATCTACGACGACCTAGTGCCAAATAATTATGACGTCTTGGAAGGCTGTTTTAATTTTTTTCTGTGACGCCTATCTACGACGATCTAGTCCCAAATAATTATGACGTCTTGGAAGAGTATTTTAATTTTTCTGTGACACCTATCTACGACAGTCGTTATTGACACAATTGTTTCTTCCCATGCATGTCAGACCCAATGATACATTGATTGATTGTTGGTTGCTTAACATCCAGGGGCAAATATTTCATGCATGTTCAGGACGACCACCAGTGATACATGTAGTATTATCATTAATAGGCCGAGTTTGTAACATGCCAAGTTTGTAATGTGCCGAGTTTGTAATGTGCCGAGATGTCTAGCTTCGCATTTGTGATATTGATAAGACTTTTATGCTTCCAACATTATCAAAAAATAACAGTGCAAAAGACACTTGCAGCCTTAATATATAGGGATAGTAGCTCTTGCCATGGATAGAAAACAAGTGCCTGTGGCTGTGCTGTGCACCCCCTTTTTTTTTTACTTTCTACAGTTAATTTCATATATCTTAAAAAACAACACAAGTTAATCGAGCAATTTGAAAAATGGATTCAAATAACACAAATGTTGGCTAAAATATCTTGTATCAGTGCAATATATTGACAGTAAAATAAGAAGTATCATATTTCAACACGGTCACGGACAACAGACTTGAAAGAGGCGCCCAACACGGCAACAGATGTTTTATTTTCTTCAATCATACTTGTTTTTATCATGGAGAAACTTTTTGGCGTAATGTGCAATTATTATATTACCTTTTTCTTTGTTCTGGAATCTGGATCGAGCTAAATTTCACTGCAAGTTTGTTTTTCACTGTTTTTAAAAAAATCAAGCGGTGAAAGTGCGCATGCTCAGACTTTTCATAGTATGCAGCGGTAAAACCCGAGTACTGCTGAACGTTCCACTATTTATAACCAATCGTAAAAAAACGATAAATGATGACAAAACTTTAATGATATATTAAACAATAAATATTCATACAAAATATATATATTAGAACAATAAAATTGGATTTGTAATATTTTCTTGGACATTTTGGTGCAAATTATGTCTGTGCGGGAAAAAAGGGGGATATTTTGAAAATCGAAAAAATCGTGAATATATTCTAATGAAGGTGAATGTTATATCCAGGAAGACTCATACCCACAAATTTCGTCCCATAAAACCAGATTTAAATGTGTCACTGGTATTCACAGGGTTTGTTCACTACGTTATTATAATGTTGATACGACGTAACAAAATGTTACGTCGGATTATGACAGTTATAAGCACGTTGTCACAACGTAATAAAATGTTACGTCCTGACAGGGTACTAAATTTACGTAAATTCGACGTAATGTTATAACGTCGTCTGTACGTCTGCATCCAACGTTGGGTTTTTACGTTCCCACAACGTTGGTACGACGTAAACTCAAGACATGACGTTCAGACGACCATTAACCGACGTTGGGAGTACGTCGTGTGTTTGCTGGGACGTGCCTAGCGGAGAAGCATATATTTTAAAGTATTTGGTTTAACCATGTCTGTGAACAACTGCTTCTCGCCACTGAGGTTAGCATGTCACCACGAGACAATCGAGACTGTTAAAGGGGTATAAGCTTCATATAAAATATGCATTCGTCTTATTTGTATCTGCATGCATTCCATGGCGAATAAGTAAAAGGCATTCTGTTTACCCCGTTAATTCCAATATAACTGGTTGCAAATGAATATTTATATTTTATAATCAGCGCATATTTACAGCTCCTACCTCGTCATGTGAAGTTGTTTGAATGTCTGGATACAGACACACCTATCCCTCGGTGTATAACTATAACAGAATTTGTACACTGTAATGTAATTAAAGTATAATGTTCGGAACAATAAGTGCCACAGGCTATTTTGAACTAAATGTAGTGTCTAAAATTAGATGAGTAAATGAAGTGTGATAATCATTTCTTTTTTTGATGAAATAATAGCTTTGAAAAATAATAATTTCACTATGTTAGTCTTGCCATTAAAAGAGGCTTCTCAGAGGTGTACAAAGACCACTGCCACTAGACTACTTACATATGTATGCATAGAATGGTCCATCTGTATTGGTCCTCTGAATATATAAAGGACTAGACATAGTTGTTTTAATACATATACCATACCTTCACCATTAGGTGTTATCTTGTTCGATCTGGTATCAAGGTAGTCTGTTAAAAATACAACTTATATTTATGTTTAAATGACATATACAAATGTACATTATTGGGTCATCTTTCCGTATCTGCTGCACTGATATCTATGGCAACAGTTGGTGTTCTGTTTGGGGGAACACTTTAATGACATTTTAGTGAATTTTTTTTTTTTGTAATCTAGACCATACATTTTGGCTCCGACTTGCCATATCCCACAGTCAGATATTATAACAAAATGACACAAATCATTCATCCTGACACTAACAAGAGGAGAATTGTGATAAATGTTCCTTAGACAGTAACGTAACAACACAATGTTTATCACTCGATACGGCACTTTCTATTTTTCTATTTGTTTTAATTGTTACTTCCGTTTTTAGCTATGGTAGTAAATATACTGATATATTAATTGACTTTCTTCTCCCACTTTTTTGATCGGCAAAGTAGATTTAAATCCTACTTTCTAGTCAAGGAATAACTATGGCTCACCATTCCTCGTTATATGTAAGTCTTTATAGGTGTTTTATCATCTTAACTATTATTGCCAATTCTTAATGGTAATGAAACTGTATTGATTGGATGTCAGTCTGTAGACTTTGATTGAACATTATTGTAGAGGGACATTTAACAAACTTACAGATTTTATAATTTGTACAGACAAGTAATAAAATAACAACCCAGAGGAAAAGTTTAGATTTCTAAACGCACTTAAAGCATTATCCGGATGGATAATTCTTATGGAACATTAAAACGTGTAGTTTATATAACAAACTGTTAACACAGAGATATGTCTCGCCTATTTGTTATTTTGATAGTGCAAATGTTGAAATTAAAATAGCAATACTTTATTGATATGTAAGTTATACAAATATTCAAAGTCAATGAACCATGACTGAAGGTACAGTGCTGCACAATCTCCATGGAAATGAGATGTGCCAATACTAATACAACTGTATACCAAATACTACTGAAATCTTATAAGTCGTTCCCTTTAAACAAACACAAACATTAATTTGTAAACTATGTAAAGGTTTCAAAGTCAATGAACCATAATGGGGGTGTGGGGTTATATAATCTCCATGGAATGAAACTTGCAAATGCCAATACATTTGCATACCAAATATCATTGACTTAACATTAGTGGTTCATCTTAAACTGACCTAATCATAAACTAATACATGTAAACGAAGCAAAAGTTTCAAAGTCAATAGACCATGACTGAGGGGGCGGGCCAAAATAATCTCCATGGAAATGAGATATGCCAATGCTTATACAACTGCATACATGTACCAAATATCATTGACTAAACAATAGTGGTTCATCTTAAACTGACCTAATCACAAACTAATACATGTAAACTAAGCAAAAGTTTCAAAGTCAATAGACCATGACTGAGGGGGCGGGCCAAAATAATTTTCGTGGTAATGAGATGTGACAATGCTAATGCAAGTGCATGCCAAATATCATTGACCACTAGTGGTTCACCATAAACTAGACCTAATCACAAACTAATACATTGTTGACGACGCCTCCGCCACCGCCGACGCCGGAAACAGCATACCTATGTCTCGTTTTTTGACTCCGTCAAGGCGAAACAAAAACCTATATGCTATTAACAGCACGGATTCCATTAAAACATTCATCAAACCAACCGTTGGTGAAATATTTTTAACAAAATAAATTATCAGTAGACATATTTTCATTACACTGAAACTTGCTTCATATAACCTTTAGATAAAATAAATAACGACACAGAGGAAAACCTTGTTTTTAGATTTCTAAACCAACTTGCAGCATCATCTGGATGGTTAAGTCTGGGCATTTTGGTTGTGGCTTTGAAAATTGACTGATTCCTTCCATTTGCCATGCTTAGCCTGCAGATTGACCTTATTTAACAAGATTGTTTCTGTAGACCTCTAGCATCACTGAAGAGAAGAAAAAAAAAACTTATATATATCGTATAAAAATAAGAAGATGTGGTATAATTGCCAATGAGACAAGTCTCCACCATAGACCAAATAACATAGAAGTTAACAACTATAGGTCACCTAGTTTGTAAGTTTTTAAATAAAATTTAACTTCACTCTTTTTTAAGTTTGTTGTTGCATATCTTTGACCCTATGACGTAGCATATATATATATGTTTGCAACAGTCTCTACTGTATATTGAAGAACAATATTACATATTACATTTGTCCATGTAGTGCATGAAGTGTTTGACGCTGGTGTCAAAGATGTGCATGAAGAGCTAGATTGTTGTGTCAGTGATGTACCGAAAGTGATTGGTTCTGGTGTCAAAGATGTGCCTGAAGTACTGGAGTCTGCACATTTTGGTAGTGGCTTTGAAAATTGACTGATTCCTTCCATTTGCCAAGCCTGCATATAATGACCTTATTTAACAAGATTGTTTCTGTAGACCGACCTCGAGCATCACTCTAGAGAATAAAAATGTTATACATGTCGTATAAAAATAAGATGTGGTATAATTGCCAACAAGACAACTCTCCACCAGATACCAAAAAACATAGAAGGTTAACAACTATAGGTCACCTAGTTTGTATATTAAAACTTAACTTCACACTTTTTAAAGTTTGTTGTTGTTGCACTTTGACCTTATGACCTAGCATATATATATATGTTTGCAACAGTCTCTACTGCATATTGAAGAACAAATATTACATTTGAATGCATTAGTATGTGAACGGGAAAACAAGAAATAATATATCACCAAAAATAATCAATTCGATATGAAAGAGATCAACAGGTTCTGGTAAAATGTGTCCAGACAGACACAAATTGCTAGTATAAAAGGTCCATGGTTACAGAATTTACTAGTATTTTTAGTCCGGAGTCAGTAAGTAATGTCCTAGGTTTACATGTTCATGTTAAAATCGGTACCGTTTATGCCATTACTGCCACTGGGTTGATACCTCTGCTGCTTGACTGTTAGCCCCGAGGGTATCGCCAGCCCAGTAGCCAGTACCTTGATAAGAATAAGAATATTGTTTGATTAAAATTTGCTGTTATAAAATTTTGGAAATAATTTAAAACTTAGGAATATATCTCCCTCGTGTAAAGCTCTGATTCCTTGTCCGGATTTGGCTATACTTTATGTCATATTTAGTTTGATCCGCTCGTCAGCATTTGTATTTGATTTTGGATATTCAATTACTTTAGTCTTCACTGAACAGGCATTAATTGTCGAAATGCGCATCTGGTGCATTAAAATTGGCATCGGTTATGTCCTTAATATTCCTAGGTGTCCTTTTTTTTCTATGAGAATTTTATATACTGATAGAAATCATTTACTAGTAACCAATGGAATGTTATTTTTCTCATCTTTTATTATTTTATGTAAATGTGTTTTTTTTTTATTTGTGATCATAATATGCATATCATACTGTGTAGCAAATTCTTTAATTTCTTTGGGCAGTATCAATATATAATATGTTAATTAATACTTAATAACCAATGGCATGGATCTTTTTGGCTTTGTCCACAAAGACAGTGATTGTTTCTCCATCTACAAGTAATTCACTTCTTTTCCTTCTCTGAAAAAAAAAGAATCGTGTACTGTAAACTCAATTCTCTTTAATTTGAAGAACTATTTCTTATATGTTTTATGTTAGGATCCTTTTTTAAAGATATTTTTCTAAAGATTTTGCAAGAACAAAACATTTCACATATTTCAAGAGAAAATATAAAATTGATCAACAAAAACAATAAAAAATCCAGAAATCTTTTCATACTTCAGCTGTCGATAAATTTAAACAGAAAAAATTACAGATCTCGGCATCACAGGCACATCGGCGAAAGAGAATCAAGAGAATTGCTTTCATAATTTGCTATTAATATCCAATGCTTGTTTAACTCTAAACTTAATAATTGATCGCTCTAAATTCATTTGATTTGAAGACAAAATTTTAAATCACAATATCTGTTTTAAACTAGTCCTCAGAGTTGAAATTAAACTTTTACTTTATTAAGAAATATTGAACTTGTAAACTATTTATTTTTGCGGAAATTTCTATCGTCTACCACATGCATACACACCAAAAGAATTAGTCATATCAGAAGTGGGGGAATAAAGGTTAAAGCGACTGTTTGTTAATGTTAAACCTTTGAGAAAAGATAGCTAAGAGGATACCAAGTAACGTCATCATTAAGTATTATAAGACTAACTAATTTTAATTAAATCAATTAATTCTTGGGGGATAAACTGGCCATAAAGCATTAGGTTACTAAATACGGCAAATTAATTGGCGTTATTTATTAATGATATACAAATGTTTATCATATTTTTTTGGTACTGATTAAAGGTGTATAAACGAATATAAAAGAAAAGAAAGGATATGGGTATCCATCCATGACACAAAATCAGTACATGCAGAGCAAAAACACAAAAAACAAAGGAACAGCGCTTTTATTGCTATTCTTCATCTCAAAGTTACAGTGGGGTCTTCAACACGGATCTAAAACTCTACCTTCATGCAAGAAAAGACGGCCTCTAGCACCGGTTTGAGTGGAATTCTCTGCAAACTGACGATCACGCCATAACTGTGTAGTGTATTTATGCAAATATGAACACGCAGTTATTTAGTATGATTCATTAATCAGCATAGGACAAGCAGGAGACAACTTCGAGAGCATTAGATTGAAATATTACCCTCTCATTTTGTATGCAATTACGTTCAAGTCACTTTCACTGAAGTACCCGGTTTACAAGATTAGGCAGTTCTGCTTGTAGCAATTGTGTAGAGTTGCGAGCATCTGGGACCACCGCCCTAGTCTTCCACAATGGAGTTGATCTTACGGTGTCGGTGACTGAAACGTCTCAGGGAAGCTCTGGTTGACCTCCATATGAGAAATATATCCCCCTTTTATTCTCATATAGTCGAGCATGCGCACGCCGTCGATCCCAGAGCCGATGCAAATAATTACCAAACATAACACTTATTATTTGATTATGATTCTTATAATTAAGAAATATTCTAGCACTGTAAATTTTTCATGTCAATCTTATTGTTGAAATTCGGCGTTCCATACATTTAAATCGTTCATAATGTTGATGTACAATCTGGCGTGACTTCATCTCAAGACTGGTGAATCCCTATTACTACTAGGGGGTGTTGAACGTCCTTGACTTTCTTAAATTTTCGTCGCTTTTCTATGTTCATAAAATGTGGAAAATACCTAATTTACGAAATCTGATTGGTTAATTTCGAATCTGGCAATTTAAACACAATCTTTTAATCATCCACTGCTTTTGCTTGGATTCTAATTGCTCAGTCTTTAGTTGTCTATGTTGTGTTTTGTACTATTGTTTGTCTTTTCGTCGTTTTTCGTATTTTGCCATGGCATTGTCACTTTGTTTTCGACTTATGAGTTTGAATATCCCTTGGTATTTTCAGCCTCTCATTTAGGATGAGTTTATCTTCCTTAGAAATTAATTGATTGATTAAAATTAAAATTAACACGTTAATTATTCAAATAATTAATGATGACATCAGAGGGTTGATGCGACCTAATGCAAGAACGATTATGGTCAGGAATTTGAGCAGGTTCAATATATCCTGGCGGTAGTTGACGTCTCTAGATCATAGTGACCAGGGGCGGATCCAGCCATTTTTAAAAGGGTGGTTCCAACCCAGGATAAAGGGGTCAGGGGGGTTCCAACCATATGTCCCCATTCAAAAGCATTGATCGTAAAAAAAAAGCTTGTACGACCATTTAATACTTCTTAAAATAAAATAATTTACGAACGGATGTGGTTTATTGTTTTACATAAAGCATAATACATTATAGATTTCTGCAATGAAATATATTCTGCCAAGGAAGAAGCATCAGTGCAAAATTACAGGTATATAAAATTGATCAAGTTGGGTACACCAGTTACAAATACAACATGCATGATGCTGAAGAGATATGAATAAACCATGTTCTCTACTATACCGGCACGCTAAACCGGATTTTTAACTTGCTGCCTCTTAGGCCATACCTGAACAATAACATGTCACAATACCAGGACACATTATTTTTGATACAGAGCCACTCCGTCTTTGTTTTTTGACCACGTGCCTAGCGGAGAAGCATATATTTGAAAGTAATTGGTTTAACCATGTCTGTGATCGAACAACGTCCTCTCGCCACCAAGGTTAGCATGTCAACATGAGACAATCGAGACTGTTAAAGGGGTAAAAGCTTCATATACAATATGCATTCGTCTTATTTGTATCTGCATGCATTCCATGGCGAATAAGTAAAAGGCATTTTTCAGTTCTCGCCGAAATTCTGTGTTTACTCTGTTAATTCCAATATAACTGGTTGCAAATAAATATTTATATTTTATAATGAGCGCATATTTACAGCTCTTACCTCTTCATGTGAAGTTGTTTGAATTTTCTGTCTTATGTTTTTAGAACATACTCTTTCTGTGCATGGGTAACCACAAGAGGATTTGTACATTGTAATGTAATTAAAGTATAATGTTCGGAACAATAAGTGCCACAGGCTATTATGGACTACTGGTAAATGTAGTGTCTAAAATTAGACGAGTTAATGAAGTGTGATAATCATTTCTTTTTGATAAAATACTAGCTTTGAAAAAAAATGATTTCACTATGTTAGTCTTGTCATTAAAAAAAATGTTTCTCAAAGGTGTACAACGACCACTGCCACTAGACTACTTACATGTTTATGCATGCAATGGTCCATCTGTATTGGTCCTCTGAATATATAAAGGACTAGATATCGTTGTTATACCATACCTTCACAATCAGGTGCCATCTTGTTCGATCTGGCATCAAGGCAGTCTGTTAAAAATACAACATATTTATGTTTAAATGACATATAAATTATCGGGTCGCCTTTCCGTATTTTCGTGTTCTGTTTGGGGGAACATTTTAATGACATGTTAGTGGAACAGTGTTTTTATTGTAATCTAGACCAAACATTTTGGATCCGACTTGACATATCCCACAGTCAGATATTAAAACAAAATGACACAAATTATTCATCTCGAGGGTAATAAGAGGAGAATTGGGATAAATGTCCCTTAGACAGTAACGTAACAACACAAAGTTTATCACTAGATACGGCGCTTTCTATGTTTTATTTGTTACTTTCGTTTTTGTGCAAGACGCTATGGTAGTAAATAGCCTGATATTTTAATTGACTTTCTTGTCCCACATTTTTTCATCGGCAAAGTAGATTTAAATCCTACTTTCTAGTCAAGGAATAACTATGGCTCATCATTTCTCGTTATATGTAAGTCTTTATAGGTGTTTTATCATCTTAACTTTTATTACCAATTCTATTTTGTAATAAAACTTCATTGATTGAATGTCAGTCTGTAGACTTTGATTGAACATTATTGTAAAGGGACATTTAACAAACTTACGGATTTTATAATTTGTCCAGACAATTAATAAAATAACAACCCAAAGGAAAAGTGTTTTTTTAGATTTCTAAACTCATTTAAAGCATTATCTGGATGGATAATTCTTATGGAACATTAAAACGTGTAGTTTATATAAAAACCTATATTCTATTAAGAGCACGGATTTCGTTAAAACATTTATCAAGCCAACCGTTGGTGAAATATTTTTAACAAAACAAATTATCAGTAGACAAGTTTTCATTACACTGAAACTTGCTTCACACTAACAACCATTAGATCAAACAAATAACAACCCAGAGAAAACTTTATTTTTAGTTTCTAAACTAACTTTCAGCATCATCTGGATGGTTAAGTCTGGGCATTTTGGTAGTGGCTGTGAAAATTGACTGATTCCTTCCATTTGCCATGCTTAGCCTGCTGAGTGACCTTATTTAACAAGATTGTTTCTGTATATCTCGAGCATCACTGAAGAGAAAAAAACTGTTATACATATCGTATAAAAATAAGAAGATGTGGTATGATTGCCAATGAGACAACTCTCCACCAGATATCAAATAACATAGAAGTTAACAACTATAGGTCACCTAGTTTGTAAGTTTTTAAATAAAATTTAACTTCACTCTTTTTAAAGTTTGTTGTTGCATATCTATGACTCTATGACCTACCATATATATATGTTTGCAACCGTCTCTAATGTATATTGAAGAACAATATTACATTTGAATGCATTAGTATGTGAACGGGAAAACAAGAAATAATATATCACCAATAAACAAGAAGAAATGATATTAAAATCAATTCGATATGTAAGAGATCAACTAGTCGTGGTAAAATGTGTTTGGATTACTGTCTCATTGAAGTATGCCAGCCTATATTCGTATACAAATCATTTTAGTCCTGTTTTAGGGTTGCTTAAGAGAAAAAAATGTTTGACCAAAGATTTGTCTGACGTGCTTTCATCTGGTGTCCATGTAGTGCTTGAAGTGTTTGACTCTCCTGTCAAAGATGTGCATGAAGTGCTAGATTGTTATATTGGTGTGTCCGTGATGTACCTGAAGTGTTTGGTTCTACTGTCCGTGATGTGGCTGAAATACTTCCTTCAGGTGTCTATGTAGTACCTGACGTCTTTGACTCTGGTGTCAAAGATGTGCCTGAAGCAAAGATGTAAGAGATGAACTAGTCGTGGTAAAATGTGTTTGGATTACTTTCTCATTGAAGTATGCCAACCTATATTCGTTTACAAATCATTTTACTCCTGTTTTAGGGTTGCTTAAGAGAAACAAATGTTTCCTGGTGCCCATGTAGTGCCTGACGTCTTTGACTCTGGTGACAAATATGTGCATGAAGTGCTTGCTTCTGGTGTCCCATGTAGTGCATGAAGTGTTTGACTCTGGTGTCAAAGATGTGTGAATAGCTAGATTGTTTTTGTCAGTGATGTACCTGAAGTGATTGGTTGTGGTGTCAAAGATGTGCCTTAGGTGCTGGAGTCTGGACATTTTGGTAGTGGTTTGGAAAATTGACTGATTCCTTTCATTTGCCATGCTTAGCCTGCAGAATGACCTTATTTAACAAGATTGTTTCTGTAGACCGACCTCGAGCATCACTGAAGAGAATAAAACATGTTATACATATCGTATAAAAATAAGAAGATGTAGTATAATTGCCAATGAGACAACTCTCCACCAGATACCAAATAACATAGAAGTTAACAACTATAGGTCACCAAGTTTGTAAGTATTTAAATAAAAACTTAACTTCACACTTTTTCAAGTTTAATGTTGAACATCTTTGACCCTATGACCTAGCATATATATATATATGTTTGCAACAGTCTCTACTGCATATTGAAGAACAAATATTACATGTGAATGCATTAGTATGTGAACGGGAAAACAAGAAATAATATATCACCAAAAATAATCAATTCAATGTGTAAGAGATCAACAGGTCCTGGTATAATGTGTCCAGGCGGACACAAATTCCTTGTAGTAAAGGTCCATGGTTACAGAATTCACTAGTATTTTTAGTCAGTAATTAATGTTCTAGTTTTTCATGTTCATGCTAAAATCGGTACCGTTTATGCCATTACTAACACTGGGTTGATACCTCTGCTGCTTGACTGTTAGCCCCGAGGGTATCGCCAGCCCAGTAGCCAGTACCTTGATAAGAATAAGAATATTGTTTGATTAAAATTTGCTGTTACAAAATTTGTGAAATAATTTAAAACTTAGGAATATAATTATCTCTCTCGTGTAAAACTCTGATTCCTTGTCCGGATTTGGCTATACTTTAGGTTCTATTTAGTTTGATCCGCTCTTCAGCATTTGTATTAGATTCTGGATATTCGATTATTTTAGTCTCGAGCATTACTGAACAGGCATTAATTGTCGAAATGCGCATCTGGTGCATTAAAATTGGCATCGGTTATGTCCTTAATATTCCTACGTGTCCTTTTTTTTCTATGAGAATTTAATATACTGATAGAAATCATTTACTAGTAACCAATGGAATGTTATTTTTCTAATCTTTTATTATTTTATGTAAATGTGTTTTTTTTTTATTTGTGATCATAATATGCATATCATACTGTGTAGCAAATTCTTTAATTTCTTTGGGCAGTATCAATATATAATATGTTAATTAATACTTAATAACCAATGGCATGGATCTTTTTGGCTTTGTCCACAAAGACAGTGATTGTTTCTCCATCTACAAGTAATTCACTTCTTTTCCTTCTCTGAAAAAAAAAAGAATGGTGTACTGTAAACTCAATTCTCTTTAATTTGAAGAACTATTTCTTATATGTTTTATGTTAGGATCCTTTTTTAAAGATATTTTTCTAAAGATTTTGCAAGAACAAAACATTTCACATATTTCAAGAGAAAATATAAAATTGATCAACAAAAACAATAAAAAATCCAGAAATCTTTTCATACTTCAGCTGTCGATAAATTTAAACAGAAAAACTTACAGATCTCGGCATCACAGGCACATCGGCGAAAGAGAATCAAGTGAATTGCTTTCATAATTTGCTATTAATATCCAATGCTTGTTTAACTCTAAACTAAATAATTGATCGCTCTAAATTCATTTGATTTGGAGACAAAATTTTAAATCACAATATCTGTTTTAAACTAGTCCTCAGAGTTGAAATTAAACTTTTACTTTATTAAGAAATATTGAACTTGTAAACTATTTATTTTTGCGGAAATTTCTATCGTCTACCACATGCATACACACCAAAAGAATTAGTCATATCAGAAGTGGGGGAATAAAGGTTAAAGCGACTGTTTGTTAATGTTAAACCTTTGAGAAAAGATAGCTAAGAGGATACCAAGTAACGTCATCATTAAGTATTATAAGACTAACTAATTTTAATTAAATCAATTAATTCTTGGGGGATAAACTGGCCATAAAGCATTAGGTTACTAAATACGGCAAATTAATTGGCGTTATTTATTAATGATGTACAAATGTTTATCATATTTTTTTGGTACTGATTAAAGGTGTATAAACGAATATAAAAGAAAAGAAAGGATATGGGTATCCATCCATGACACAAAATCAGTACATGCAGAGCAAAAACACAAAAAACAAAGGAACAGCGCTTTTATTGCTATTCTTCATCTCAAAGTTACAGTGGGGTCTTCAACACGGATCTAAAACTCTACCTTCATGCAAGAAAAGACGGCCTCTAGCACCGGTTTGAGTGGAATTCTCTACAAACTGACGATCACGCCATAACTGTGTAGTGTATTTATGCAAATATGAACACGCAGTTATTTAGTATGATTCATTAATCAGCATAGGACAAGCAGGAGACAACTTCGAGAGCATTAGATTGAAATATTACCCTCTCATTTTGTATGCAATTACGTTCAAGTCACTTTCACTGAAGTACCCGGTTTACAAGATTAGGCAGTTCTGCTTGTAGCAATTGTGTAGAGTTGCGAGCATCTGGGACCACCGCCCTAGTCTTCCACAATGGAGTTGATCTTACGGTGTCGGTGACTGAAACGTCTCAGGGAAGCTCTGGTTGACCTCCATATGAGAAATATATCCCCCTTTTATTCTCATATAGTCGAGCATGCGCACGCCGTCGATCCCAGAGCCGATGCAAATAATTACCAAACATAACACTTATTATTTGATTATGATTCTTATAATTAAGAAATATTCTAGCACTGTAAATTTTTCATGTCAATCTTATTGTTGAAATTCGGCGTTCCATACATTTAAATCGTTCATAATGTTGATGTACAATCTGGCGTGACTTCATCTCAAGACTGGTGAATCCCTATTACTACTAGGGGGTGTTGAACGTCCTTGACTTTCTTAAATTTTCGTCGCTTTTCTATGTTCATAAAATGTGGAAAATACCTAATTTACGAAATCTGATTGGTTAATTTCGAATCTGGCAATTTAAACACAATCTTTTAATCATCCACTGCTTTTGCTTGGATTCTAATTGCTCAGTCTTTAGTTGTCTATGTTGTGTTTTGTACTTTTGTTTGTCTTTTCGTCGTTTTTCGTATTTTGCCATGGCATTGTCACTTTGTTTTCGACTTATGAGTTTGAATATCCCTTGGTATTTTCAGCCTCTCATTCAGGATGAGTTTATCTTCCTTAGAAATTAATTGATTGATTAAAATTAAAATTAACACGTTAATTATTCAAATAATTAATGATGACATCAGAGGGTTGATGCGACCTAATGCAAGAACGATTATGGTCAGGAATTTGAGCAGGTTCAATATATCCTGGCGGTAGTTGACGTCTCTAGATCATAGTGACCAGGGGCGGATCCAGCCATTTTTAAAAGGGTGGTTCCAACCCAGGATAAAGGGGTCAGGGGGGTTCCAACCATATGTCCCCATTCAAAAGCATTGATCGTAAAAAAAAAGCTTGTACGACCATTTAATACTTCTTAAAATAAAATAATTTACGAACGGATGTGGTTTATTGTTTTACATAAAGCATAATACATTATAGATTTCTGCAATGAAATATATTCTGCCAAGGAAGAAGCATCAGTGCAAAATTACAGGTATATAAAATTGATCAAGTTGGGTACACCAGTTACAAATACAACATGCATGATGCTGAAGAGATATGAATAAACCATGTTCTCTACTATACCGGCACGCTAAACCGGATTTTTAACTTGCTGCCTCTTAGGCCATACCTGAACAATAACATGTCACAATACCAGGACACATTATTTTTGACCCAGAGCCACTCCGTCTTTGTTTTTTTGACCACGTGCCTAGCGGAGAAGCATATATTTGAAAGTAATTGGTTTAACCATGTCTGTGATCGAACAACGTCCTCTCGCCACCAAGGTTAGCATTTCAACATGAGACAATCGAGACTGTTAAAGGGGTAAAAGCTTCATATACAATATGCATTCGTCTTATTTGTATCTGCATGCATTCCATGGCGAATAAGTAAAAGGCATTTGTCAGTTCTCGCCGAAATTCTGTGTTTACTCTGTTAATTCCAATATAACTGGTTGCAAATAAATATTTATATTTTATAATGAGCGCATATTTACAGCTCTTACCTCTTCATGTGAAGTTGTTTGAATTTTCTGTCTTATGTTTTTAGAACATACTCTTTCTGTGCATGGGTAACCACAAGAGGATTTGTACATTGTAATGTAATTAAAGTATAATGATCGGAACAATAAGTGCCACAGGCTATTTTGGACTACTGGTAAATGTAGTGTCTAAAATTAGACGAGTTAATGAAGTGTGATAATCATTTCTTTTTGATAAAATACTAGCTTTGAAAAAAAATGATTTCACTATGTTAGTCTTGTCATTAAAAAAAATGTTTCTCAAAGGTGTACAACGACCACTGCCACTAGACTACTTACATGTTTATGCATGCAATGGTCCATCTGTATTGGTCCTCTGAATATATAAAGGACTAGATATCGTTGTTATACCATACCTTCACAATCAGGTGCCATCTTGTTCGATCTGGCATCAAGGCAGTCTGTTAAAAATACAACATATTTATGTTTAAATGACATATAAATTATCGGGTCGCCTTTCCGTATTTTCGTGTTCTGTTTGGGGGAACATTTTAATGACATGTTAGTGGAACAGTGTTTTTTTTTGTAATCTAGACCAAACATTTTGGATCCGACTTGACATATCCCACAGTCAGATATTAAAACAAAATGACACAAATTATTCATCTCGAGGGTAATAAGAGGAGAATTGGGATAAATGTCCCTTAGACAGTAACGTAACAACACAAAGTTTATCACTAGATACGGCGCTTTCTATGTTTTATTTGTTACTTTCGTTTTTGTGCAAGAAGCTATGGTAGTAAATAGCCTGATATTTTAATTGACTTTCTTGTCCCACATTTTTTCATCGGCAAAGTAGATTTAAATCCTACTTTCTAGTCAAGGAATAACTATGGCTCATCATTTCTCGTTATATGTAAGTCTTTATAGGTGTTTTATCATCTTAACTTTTATTACCAATTCTATTTTGTAATAAAACTTCATTGATTGAATGTCAGTCTGTAGACTTTGATTGAACATTATTGTAAAGGGACATTTAACAAACTTACGGATTTTATAATTTGTCCAGACAATTAATAAAATAACAACCCAAAGGAAAAGTGTTTTTTTAGATTTCTAAACTCATTTAAAGCATTATCTGGATGGATAATTCTTATGGAACATTAAAACGTGTAGTTTATATAAAAACCTATATTCTATTAAGAGCACGGATTTCGTTAAAACATTTATCAAGCCAACCGTTGGTGAAATATTTTTAACAAAACAAATTATCAGTAGACAAGTTTTCATTACACTGAAACTTGCTTCACACTAACAACCATTAGATCAAACAAATAACAACCCAGAGAAAACTTTATTTTTAGTTTCTAAACTAACTTTCAGCATCATCTGGATGGTTAAGTCTGGGCATTTTGGTAGTGGCTGTGAAAATTGACTGATTCCTTCCATTTGCCATGCTTAGCCTGCTGAGTGACCTTATTTAACAAGATTGTTTCTGTATATCTCGAGCATCACTGAAGAGAAAAAAACTGTTATACATATCGTATAAAAATAAGAAGATGTGGTATGATTGCCAATGAGACAACTCTCCACCAGATATCAAATAACATAGAAGTTAACAACTATAGGTCACCTAGTTTGTAAGTTTTTAAATAAAATTTAACTTCACTCTTTTTAAAGTTTGTTGTTGCATATCTATGACTCTATGACCTACCATATATATATGTTTGCAACCGTCTCTAATGTATATTGAAGAACAATATTACATTTGAATGCATTAGTATGTGAACGGGAAAACAAGAAATAATATATCACCAAAAAATAAACAAGAAGAAATGATATTAAAATCAATTCGATATGTAAGAGATCAACTAGTCGTGGTAAAATGTGTTTGGATTACTGTCTCATTGAAGTATGCCAGCCTATATTCGTATACAAATCATTTTAGTCCTGTTTTAGGGTTGCTTAAGAGAAAAAAATGTTTGACCAAAGATTTGTCTGACGTGCTTTCATCTGGTGTCCATGTAGTGCTTGAAGTGTTTGACTCTCCTGTCAAAGATGTGCATGAAGTGCTAGATTGTTATATTGGTGTGTCCGTGATGTACCTGAAGTGTTTGGTTCTACTGTCCGTGATGTGGCTGAAATACTTCCTTCAGGTGTCTATGTAGTACCTGACGTCTTTGACTCTGGTGTCAAAGATGTGCCTGAAGCAAAGATGTAAGAGATGAACTAGTCGTGGTAAAATGTGTTTGGATTACTGTCTCATTGAAGTATGCCAGCCTATATTCGTTTACAAATCATTTTACTCCTGTTTTAGGGTTGCTTAAGAGAAACAAATGTTTCCTGGTGCCCATGTAGTGCCTGACGTCTTTGACTCTGGTGACAAATATGTGCATGAAGTGCTTGCTTCTGGTGTCCCATGTAGTGCATGAAGTGTTTGACTCTGGTGTCAAAGATGTGTGAATAGCTAGATTGTTTTTGTCAGTGATGTACCTGAAGTGATTGGTTGTGGTGTCAAAGATGTGCCTTAGGTGCTGGAGTCTGGACATTTTGGTAGTGGTTTGGAAAATTGACTGATTCCTTTCATTTGCCATGCTTAGCCTGCAGAATGACCTTATTTAACAAGATTGTTTCTGTAGACCGACCTCGAGCATCACTGAAGAGAATAAAAAATGTTATACATATCGTATAAAAATAAGAAGATGTAGTATAATTGCCAATGAGACAACTCTCCACCAGATACCAAATAACATGGAAGTTAACAACTATAGGTCACCAAGTTTGTAAGTATTTAAATAAAAACTTAACTTCACACTTTTTCAAGTTTAATGTTGAACATCTTTGACCCTATGACCTAGCATATATATATATGTTTGCAACAGTCTCGACTGCATATTGAAGAACAAATATTACATGTGAATGCATTAGTATGTGAACGGGAAAACAAGAAATAATATATCACCAAAAATAATCAATTCAATATGTAAGAGATCAACAGGTCCTGGTATAATGTGTCCAGGCGGACACAAATTCCTTGTAGTAAAGGTCCATGGTTACAGAATTCACTAGTATTTTTAGTCAGTAATTAATGTTCTAGTTTTTCATGTTCATGCTAAAATCGGTACCGTTTATGCCATTACTAACACTGGGTTGATACCTCTGCTGCTTGACTGTTAGCCCCGAGGGTATCGCCAGCCCAGTAGCCAGTACCTTGATAAGAATAAGAATATTGTTTGATTAAAATTTGCTGTTATAAAATTTGTGAAATAATTTAAAACTTAGGAATATAATTATCTCTCTCGTGTAAAACTCTGATTCCTTGTCCGGATTTGGCTATACTTTAGGTTCTATTTAGTTTGATCCGCTCTGCAGCATTTGTATTAGATTCTGGATATTCGATTACTTTAGTCTCGAGCATTACTGAACAGGCATTAATTGTCGAAATGCGCATCTGGTGCATTAAAATTGGCATCGGTTATGTCCTTAATATTCCTAGGTTTCCTTTTTTTTCTATGAGAATTTTATATACTGATAGAAATCATTTACTAGTAACCAATGGAATGTTATTTTTCTAATCTTTTATTATTTTATGTAAATGTGTTTTTTTTTTTATTTGTAATCATAATATGCATATCATACTGTATAGCAAATTCTTTAATTTCTTTGGGCAGTATCAATATATAATATGTTAATTAATACTTAATAACCAATGGCATGGATCTTTTTGGCTTTGTCCACAAAGACAGTGATTGTTTCTCCATCTACAAGTAATTCACTTCTTTTCCTTCTCTGAAAAAAAAAGAATCGTGTACTGTAAACTCAATTCTCTTTAATTTGAAGAACTATTTCTTATATGTTTTATGTTAGGATCCTTTTTTAAAGATATTTTTCTAAAGATTTTGCAAGAACAAAACATTTCACATATTTCAAGAGAAAATATAAAATTGATCAACAAAAACAATAAAAAATCCAGAAATCTTTTCATACTTCAGCTGTCGATAAATTTAAACAGAAAAACTTACAGATCTCGGCATCACAGGCACATCGGCGAAAGAGAATCAAGTGAATTGCTTTCATAATTTGCTATTAATATCCAATGCTTGTTTAACTCTAAACTAAATAATTGATCGCTCTAAATTGATTTGATTTGGAGACAAAATTTTAAATCACAATATCTGTTTTAAACAAGTCCTGTCAAATAGAAATTACCTCTTAACAAGGTCTTCATCAGAGTTGAAATTAAACTTTTACTTTATTAATAAATATTGAACTTGTAAACTTTATTTATTTTTGCGGAAATTTCTATCGTCTACCACATGCATACACACCAAAAGAATTAGTCATCAGAAGAGGGGGAGTAAGGGTTAAAGCGACTGTTTGTTAATGTTAAACTTTTGAGAAAAGATAGCTAAGAGGATACCAAGTAACGTCATCATTAAGTATTATAAGACTAACTAATTTTAATTAAATCAATTAATTCTTGGAGGATAGTCTGGCCATAAAGCATTAGGTTACTAAGTACGGCTAATTAATTGGCGTTATTTATTATTGATGTACAAATGTTTATCATATTTTTTTTTGTACTGATTAAAGGTGTAGGTAAACGAATATAAAAGAAAAGAAAGGATATGGGTATCCATCCATGACACAAAATCAGTACATGCAGAGCAAAAACACAAAAAACAAAGGAACAGCGCTTTTATTGCTATTCTTCATCTAAACGTTACAGTGGGCTCTTCAACACGGATCTAAAACTCTACCTTTATGCAAGAAAAGACGGCCTCAAACACCGGTTTGAGCGGAATTCTCTGCAAACTGACGATCACGCCATAACTGTGTAGTTTATTTATGCAAATATGAACACGGAGGTATCTAGTATGATTCATTAATCAGCATAAGACAAGCAGAAGACAACTTCGAGAGCATTAGATTGAAATGTTACCCTCTCTTTTTGTATGCAATTACGTTCAAGTCACTTTCACTGAAGTACCCGGTTTACAAGATTAGGCAGTTCTGCTTGTAGCAATTGTGTAGAGTTGCGAGCATCTGGGACCACCGCCCTAGTCTTCCACAATGGAGTTGATCTTACGGTGTCGGTGACTGAAACGTCTCAGGGAAGCTCTGGTTGACCTCCATATGAGAAATATATCCCCCTTTTATTCTCATATAGTCGAGCATGCGCACGCCGTCGATCCCAGAGCCGATGCAAATAATTACCAAACATAACACTTATTATTTGATTATGATTCTTAAAATTAAGAAACATTCTAACACTGTAAATTTTTCAGGTCACTCTTATTGTTGAAATTCGGCGTTCCATACATTTGAATCGTTTATACTGTTGATGTATAATCTGGCGTGACTTCACCTCAAGACTGGTGAATCCCTATTACTACTAGGGGGTGTTTAACGTCCTTGACTACCTTAAATTTTCGTCGCTTTTCTATGTTCATAAAATGTGGAAAATACCTCATTTACGTAATCTGATTGGTTAATTTCGAATCTGGCAATTTTAACACCATCTTTTAATCATTCCCTTTTTTTTCTGGGATTCTAGTTGCTCAGTCTTTAGTTTTCTATGTTGTGTTTTTTGTACTGTTGTTTGTCTTTTCGCCGTTTTTCGTATTTTGCCATGGCATTGTCACTTTGTTTTCGACTTATGAGTTTGAATATCCATTTGGTATTTTCAGCCTCTCTTTTAGAATGAGTTTATATTCCTAAGAAATTAATTGATGGATTAAAATTAAAATTAACACGTTAATTAGTCAAATAATTAATGATGACATCAGAGGGTTGACACAACCTAACGCAAGAACGATTATGGTCAGGAATTTGGTCAGGTTCATTACATCCTGGCGGTAGTTGACATCTCTAGATCATAGTGTTCAGGGGCGGATCCAGCCATTTTTAAAAGGAAAAGGGGGGGGGGGTTCCAACGCAAGATAAAGGGGGTTCCAACCATATGTCCCCATTCAAAAGCATTGATCGTAAAAAAAGTCGGGGTTCCAACCCCCGGATCCCCCCCCTTTTGGATCCGCCACTGGTGATAATTTTTTACATATCATTATGAGACATTTTGCTTGTACGACCATTTAATACTTCTTAAAATCAAATCATTTACGATGTGGTATATTGCTTTACATAAAGCATAAAACATTATAGATTTCTGCAATGAAATATTTTTTGCCACGGAAGAAGCGTCTGTGCACAATAACAGGTATATGAAATTGATCAAGTTGGGTACACCCAGTGACAAATATAACATGCATGATGCTTAAGAGATATGAATAAACCATGTTCCTTACTATACCAGCACTCTAAGTCGGATTTTTAACGTGCTGCCTCTTAGGCCAAACCTGAACAATAACATGTCACAATACCAGGACACATTATTTATGACCCAGAGCCACTCCGTCTTTGTTTTTAGACCACGTGCCTAGCGGAGAAGCATATATGTTAAAGTATTTGGTTTAACCATGTCGAACAACTTCCTCTCGCCACCGAAATTAGCATGTTACCACGAGAAAATCGAAACTGTTAAAGGGGTATAAGCTTCATATACAATATGCATTCGTCTTATTTGTATCTACATGCATTCCATGGCGAATAAGTAAAAGGCTTTTGTCAGTACTCGCCGAAATTCTGTGTTTACCCTGTTAATTCCAATATAACTGGTAGCAAATAAATATTTATATTTTATGATTAGCACATATTTACAGCTCCTAGCTCGTCATGTGAAGTTGTTTGAATTTTCTGTCTTATGTTTTTAGGACATACTCTTTCCGTACATGGGTAACCACAAGAGGATTTGTACATTGTAATGTAATTAAAGTATAATGTTCGGAACAATAAGTGCCACAGGCTATTTTGGATTAAATGTAGTATCTAAAACTAAATGAGTAAATTAAGTGTGAAAATCATTTCTTTTTGACAATATATTAGCATTGAAAAATAATGATTTCACTATTTTTAGTCTTCCCATTAAAAAAATGCTTCTGAAAGGTGTCCAACGATCACTGTCACTAGACTACCTATGCATATACTGCTACATCTTTCTTGGTCCTCTAAACATATAAAGGACTAGACATCATTGTTTTAATACATATACCATACCTGCACTACGAGTGTCATCTTGTTCGTTCTGGTATCAAGGCGACTTGTTAAAAAAAACAACTTATTTTTATGTTTAAATGACATATATATTATCGGGTATCTGCTGCATTGATATTTATGACAGCAGTTGTTGTTCTGTTTGAATGACAGTGGTTAAATTGGGAGTGGATACGGGGAATGCGTCAAAGAGACAACAACCCGACCAAAGAGCAGAAAACAGCCCAAGGCCACCAATGTGTCTTCAACACAGCGAGAAAATCCCGCACCCGGACGCGGGCTTCAGCTGACCCCTAAACAATAATGTATACTAGTTCAGAGAAAATTGACGTCACACTTAACTCCGAAACATATCAATGAACCAAAATTTAAAAAAAAAAACATACAAGACTAACAAAGGCAAGATTTTATCACTCCATACGGACTTTCTAATTTTCTATTCTTTATATTTTTTACTTTCGTTTTCTTTTTTTGCAAGAAGCTAATTTTAGCAAATATCCTGATATATTAATTGACTTTTGACTTTCTTCTCCCACTGTTTTTGATCGGTTAAGTAGATTTAAATCCTACTTTATAGTCAATGAATAACTATGGCTCACCATTCCTCGTTATATGTAAATCTTTATAGGTGTTTTATCATCTTAACTATTATTACCAATTCTTTTTTCAGAATAAAACTCCATTGATTGTATGTCAGTCTGTAGACTTTGATTGAACATTATTGTAAAGGAACATTTAACAAACTTACGGATTTTATAATTTGTTCAGACAAGTAATAAAATAACAACCCAGAGGAAAAAGTTTTTTTAGATTTCTAAACTCATTTAAAGCATTATCTGGATGGATAATTCTTATGGGACATTAAAACGACGTGTAGTTTATATAAAACATATATGCTATTAACAGCACGAATTCCGTTAAAACATTTATCAAGCCAACCGTTGGTGAAATATTTTTAACAGTAGAAAAGTTTTCATTACACTGAAACTTGCTTCACACTAACAACCTTTGGATTAAATAAATAACAACCCATAGAAAAACTTTTTTTTAAGATTTCTAAACTAACTTACAGCATCATCTGCACGGTTAAGTCTTATGATACTAACAGTACCACAGGGAAGGGGATATCAACACTATGTCAGGAACTGAGAAGTATACTTACACGATGACAGGTAAAGGGGAAAAGGATATTAACACTGTGACAGGAACAATAAAGTATACGTTCACTATGACAGTTATTAACTGTATAAGAGGGACAAAGAGGTATATTTACACTATGACAGGAAAGGGGATACTTACAGTACCACTAGGAAATGGGGTTTGACATTATGCCATTAACAGAGAGGTATACTTACACTATGACAGAAAAGGGGGAGTGATACTTACAGTATCACAAGGAAGAGGACTTCAATCACTACATTTGTATGACAAGAACGGAGAAGAATACTTACACTATGACAGAAAAGGGGAGTGATACTAACAGTACCACAGGGAAGTGGGTATTACACTATGTCAGGAACTGAGAGGTATACTTACACTAGGACAGGAAAGGGGATTGATACTAACAGTACCGCAGGGAATGAGGTATTAACACTATAAGAGGGACGGAGAGGTATACTTAGACTATGATAGGAAAGGGGAGTGATACTTACATTACCACAAGGAAAGGTATTAACACTGTTACATGAACGGAGAGGTATACTTACACTATGACAAGAAAGGGGATTGATACTTACAGCACCACAGAAAAAAGGGGGAATTAACACTATGACAGGACTGTAGAGCTATGCTTACACTATGACAGAAAAGGGGGAGTGATCATAGAGTATCACAGGAAAGGGGGGTACTTACATTATGACAGGAAATGGGAGTGATACTAATACTACCACAGGGAAGGGGTATTAACACTATGACAGGAACGGAGAGGTATACTTACACTATGACATGAATGAGGAGTGAAACTTACAGTATCACAGGAAAGGAGGTACTAACAATGTGACAGGAAATTGGGAGTGATAGTTACAGTACCAAGGGAAGGCGGTATGCACACTATGTCAGGAACTAAGAGGTATACTTACACTATGACAGGAAAGGGGGAATGATACTTACAGTACCACAGGGAAGGGGTACTAACACTATGACAGGAAAGGGGGAATGATACTTACAGTATCACAAGAAAAAGGATATCAACACTGTGACAGGAATAGAGAAGTATACGTCGATATGACAGGACAGGGGACAGTATCACAGAGAAAAGGGTTTAAACGCTATAATAGGAACAGAGAGGAATATTTACACTATGACAGGAAAGGGGATATTTACAGTACAGCAAGGAAATGGGGTTTAACATTATGCCATGAACGGAGAGGTATATTTATACTATGACAGAAAAAGGGGAGTGATACTTTCAGTATCACAGGGAAGGAGGTATTAACAATCTGACGGAAACGGAGAGGTATACTTACACTATGTCAGGAAAGGGGAGTGATACTTACATTACATGTTCCACATAGAAAAGGGTATTAAACGTATGACATGAACGGCGATGTCTGCATACACTTCCACAGGAAAGGGGAGTGATACTTACAGTATCAAAAAGGAAAGGGCTTTTACGCTATGCTAGAAACAGAGAGGTATATTTACACTATGACAGAAAAGGAAAATTACAGTATCACAAGGAAATAGGGTTTAACATTATGCCATGAACAAAGAGGTTCACTTACACTATGACAGAAAAGGGGGAGTGACACTAATAGTACCACAGGGAAGAGGATATCAACACTGTGACAGGAACGGAGAAGTATACTTACGCTATGACAGGAAAGGGGAGTAAAACTACCAGTACCACAGGGAAAGGGGTACGTACACTATGACAGACACGGAGAGGTATACTTTCACTATGACAGGAAAGAGGAATGATACTTACAGTACCACAGGGAAGGGGGGTACTAACACTATGACAGGAAAGGGGAGTGATTCTAACAGTACCACAGGGAAGGCGGTACTAACACTATGAAACGTAGAGGTATACTTACACAATGACAATTAATGGAAGTTATACTTACAGTATAACCGGGAAGAGGATATGAACACTGCAACAGGAACAGAGAGGTATACTTAGACTATGACAGGAAAGGGGAGTGATACTAACAGTACCACAGGGAAGGGGGTACTAACACTATGGCAGGAAGGGGGAGTGGTACTAAAAGTACCACAGGGAAGGTGGTATTAACACTATGAGAGGAACGTAAAAGGTGTACTTACACTATGAAAGGAAAGGGGAGTGATATTTACAGTATCACCGGGAAGAGGATATGTTCATTGTGATAGGAACGAAGAGGTATATTTAGACTATGACAGGAAAGGGGAGTGATACTAACAGTACCACAGGGAAAGGGGTATTAACACTGTGACAGGAACTGAGAGGTATACTTACACTATGACAGGAAAGGGGGAGTGATACTTACAGTATCACAAGGAAGAGGATATCAACACTGTGACAGGAACGGAGAAGTATACTTACGCTATAACAGGAAAGGGGAGTGATACTAACAGCACCACAAGGAAGGGGGTATCAACATTATGACTGGAATGGAAACGTATACGTACACTATGACATACAACGGGAGTGATAATTACAGTACCATATGGAAGGGGGTATTAACACAATGACAGGAACAGAGAGGTTTACTTACACTATGACAGGAAAGGGGATACTTACAGTACTATAGGGAAGGGTGTATAAACACAATGACAGGAACTGAGAAGTATACTTACACTGTAGCAGGAAAGGGGAAAGATGTTCAGTACCATAGGAAGGGGTACTAACACTATGACAGGAACGGAGAGGTATATTTGCATTATGACAGAAAGGAGGAGCTAGTGATATTTAGTAACACTATGACAGGAAAAGGGATACTTACAGCCCTACAGGGAAGAGGTAATTAACGCTATGACAGGAACTGAGAGGTATACTTACAATATGACAGAAAATGGGAGTGATACCTATAATGCTACAGGGAAAGGGGTTTTAATGCTATGACAGGAATGGAGAGATATGCTTACACTTTGACAGGAATGGGGAGTGATACTTACAGTACCACATGGAAGGGAATATAAACACTGTGACAGAAACGGAGAGGTATATTTACATTATGACCGGAAATAGGATACTTACAATACCACAGGGAAGGGAGTATTGACACTATGACAGGAACGGAGACGTATACTTACAAAATGACAGGACTGGGAAGTGATATTTACAGTACCACATGGAAGGTGGTATTAACACAATGCGTGAACCAAGACGTATACTTAGTTTTTTTTGTTTTTTTGTTTTTTTGCTTCGTGTTGAAGGCCTCACTGTGACTTTGAGATGAAGAACAGCAATAAAAGCGCTGTTCCTTTGCTTTTTTGTGTGTTTTTTTACTGTGCATGTACTGATTTTGTGTCATGGATGGATACCCCATACCCTTTGTCTTTTTTTATATTACACTATAACAAGAAAAATTAGTGATACTTACAGTACCACAGGGAACGGATTTGACAGGAATGGAGAGGTATACTAACACTATGACAAGAAAGAGGAGTGATACTTAAAGTACCACAGGGAAGGGGTATTAACATTATGACGGGAACGGAATGGTATATTTACACTATGGCAGGTAAGAGGAGCGATACTTACAGTACCAAAGGGAAGGGGTATTAACATTATGACAGGAACGAAGAGGTATATTTACACTATGGCAGGAAAGAGGAGTGATACTAACAGTACCAAAGGGAAGGGGGTATTAGCATTATGACAGGAACAGAGAGGTATACTAACACTATGACAGAAAAGGGGAGTGATACTTACAGTACCACAGGGAAAGAGTTTAACGCTATGACAGGAACGGAGAGGTATATTTACACTATGACAGGACAGGAGAGTGATACTTACAGTAGCACAGGGAAGGGGATATTTACAATATGACAGGAACGGAGAGGTATATTTACACTATGATAGGAAAGGGGAGTGATACTTAAAGTACCACAGGGATTGGGGTATTAACACTATGACAGGAATGGAGAGGTATAATTACACTATGACGGGAAAGGGGATACTTATAGTACCACAGAGAAGGGGTATTAACACTATGGCAGAAACGGAGAAGTATAATTACAATTTGACAGGAAAGGGGAGTGATAGTTACAGTACCAGAGGGAAAGGGGTATTTACACTATGACAGGCAGGGGTAGGTATAATTTCACTATGACAGGAAATGGGAGTTATTTTACAGTACCACAGGGAAAGGGGTATTAACAGTATGACAGGAAGGGAGAACTATACTTACACTATGACAGGAAAGGGGAGTGATACTTACAGTACCACAGGGAAGGGAGTATTGACATTATGGCAGGAGCGGAGAGTTAAACTTACAATATGTCGAGAAAGGAGAGTGATACTTACAGTACAACAGGGAAGAGTGTATTAACACTATGACAGGAACTGAAAGGTATACTTACACTATGACAGGAAAGAGGAGTGATACTTACAGTACCACAGGGAAGGATAGTATTAACACTATTACAGGGACGGAGAGGTATACTAACACTATGACAGGAAAGGGGAGTAATACTTACAGTATCACAGGGAAGGAGTTTAACAGTATGGCAGGAAAGGGGATACTTACAGTATAACAGAAAAGGGGGTACTTACATAGTGAAAAAAGGAGACACCAACACAACTACAGTATCACAGGGAAGGGATATGTACAGTATGTCAGGAAAGGGAATTCTTATAGTATGAAAGGTATGATAGAGGTAGAGTACTAACAGAATGTGGGGAATTGAAGGAAGAGAATACTTACAAAATGACAAGAAAGGGGGTAATACAGTATGAAAGACAGGAAAGGGAGGGGGTATTTACTGCCTGACAGAGACTGTGGTATTAACAGTGTGTTGCTCACGTTAGTACAGAAAATTGATACTTGCAGTACATTTTAAGACAGGAAAAGGGGTAATTACAATATAAAAGGAAAGTTGATTTTAACAGAATGACAGAAAAGAGAGATGCATACAGTATGACAGGAAAGGGGAGGGGTATAATTACAGAAATACAGAAAAGGGAAGAGTAACTTAAGGGATAACAAGAAAGGGGATACTTATAAAATGATAGGAAAAAAGGTACTTACAGTATGACAGGAAAGGAAGGGGTACTAACTATATGTCAATAAAGGTGATACTTAATTACAGTTTTACAGGAAAGGGGAAACCTAAAGTGTGACAGGAAATGATGTACTTACTAACTGTTATTAAGTAATTCAGTATAACTCAACCAAACTCTCAAACATCAAAATCTAGTAAAGTTCTTAATTTTCTGAAACATAAAATGCATTTGAATCTTATACAAATAGGTTCAGTCATGTCTAAAACTTTCGCAAGTGTGCCGGTTTTTCTTTTTTAATGTTAACACGGCCATACTGTTCAATAACTTATGATGGACCTCAAGAAACTTGATTCCTTTCATCACGAACTAAAGAAAAAGAAATGCGCCACCTATATCTTTATTTTGATAAATTATAGCTTCCGCTTTACTATGAAATTATAAACTGTTACACATGTAACACAGAGATATGTCTCGCCTTTTTGTTATTTTGATAGTAAAATGCAAAAGTTGAAATTAAAATAGCAATACTTTGCCATGTAAGTTATAGAAATATTCAAAGTCAACAAACCATGACTGAAGATACAGAGCCAAGCAATCTCCATGTTAATGAGATGTACCAATGCTAATACAACTGCTTACCAAATATCATTGACCTACCACAAGTGGTTCCCCATAAACTGGCCTAATCACAAACTAATACATTTTTGGCGACGCCGCCACCGCCGCTGTGGCCGTCAACGCCGAAAACAGCATACCTATGTCTTGCTTTTTGACTCCAACAAGGCGAGGCAAATGCTTCCAAACATGTAACCTTATAATTGATCAATTGTGTGTTTAATGCCTATGCCACTAACCCGACTTTCTATTGGCAAAATGTATCAATATTTTACTAAATACACATAGCTATAGTTTTACTGTGAACTGATTACAGGGGTGGATCCAGCCATTTATATACCGGGGGGGTCCAACTATATGTCCCCATTCAAATGCATTGATCGTCAAAAAAAGGGGGGGTTCCAACCCCTTGGACCCCCAACCCCACCCACCCCCTGGATCCGCCACTGGATTAGAAAAAAATGTTTTAAAAATACGTAAAACGCCTATCCATGTGTTAATTCATTCTGTCCTCGAAACTGGTAAGAAGTATAAAGTTAAACATAGTTTTTTACATAGTAATTCAATATACTTTACTAACTTACACCAGCAGCTACCATACTTTTCATTCTGGAGTCGAGCAACTTTTCAAATCACCATGTTTTGTGTTTGACTGCCATACAAACATTCAAGTTCCCTATCATCGTTTCCTGCATTTATAAACTGAAGATCTAGTATTATCTAACCTATAAACCGACTACCACAAATTACACAAATATTATGGCTATAATAATAGTGAGTAGATTTTACAAAACACAAAACTTCGTATATATGTGACAGAATGATAATCCCGTTCTTCATGATTAAGTACGAGCGTTAGAATATTGTAAAGTGCTCAAGGCTCGAATGATCTTTTGATTGTTTTTAATCAAGACTTGTTTCATTGGCAAGTGCAATGTTTATGATTAATGCATGACTTTCTTTTTATGTATTTCATTTATGGAATAGTCTAAGTGATGTAAGGACTTACTTATAATTTGGGAAATTTTCATAAATTTTGTTTTAGATATAAAATAACACAACGGTACAATGAAATGGTAGAAATTGTATAAATTTCCCAATTGTAATCTTTTTATAAACTCATTTTAACAAACTCCATGTAAAACAAACCATCAACTATCAATTGATCAATGATAAGATTACACGAGTTGTAAATAGGATAGTGAATGGAACGGTTATACTTTGAAATTAATTGTGTCAAAGTCCCTCTCCCACTAATTTTCTTAGAATAATATTCCTTTCCAGTCCGTTGCACTTAATTTCATAGTAAATACTTTATGAATATTATTATACACTGAATAAGTAACCGTTACGTTAAAGTAAAAACGGTCTCTAATATGCACTATCTTCTGATCGAATTAAATTAATTACTATATACATTGTAGTGGTTATTAGTTTGCAGGAATATGTTGCAGTTGCAAGCTCTACAATATGAATTCTTCTTGTGACAATATTCACCAGCAATCATGCAATAACCCTACAAAATTATGTAAATAAATACAAAAATCTCTGGATGATATTGCGGGCAATGTTCTTTTCGCCGCGAATTCTTGTCGGAAGATGCTATGTGAAAGTTGTCATATCCGATAAAAACAAACACTCAACAGTCAGCCATAAAACGTAAAATATCGAAATTGCGAGGTCATATGTTAGAGGACTAATAGCATACCAATTGTATTTCAAACTGGGAGCAGTTGTTGAACTTTTTTTGGGGGGAAGTGATATATACAGTTATTATCGGCTTGTGTTTTATCAGAGATATACTAACATAAAACTACAATAAATTCAATAAATGTAATTGTGTAATTTTATCAGGATTTTGAAACTATTAAGACTTGAGTATTTTTTTTGTATTCACGATGAACGATGGTTTGCATATTCCGTTATATAAAAAAAAAAAAAAAAAAAAAAAAACAACGTCGCGAACTATACAATGTACGTTTAATATATACTACTGAACATGCATGAAATATTTGCCACTAGACGTCAATCAACCAACAATCAATCATAAAACTCTTTGGCATGGCAATTTTAAACATTGAAAAATTCCCAAAAATCATAAAAATTTCAGGAAGGAGCTCTTTGTTTTATCTATGATAAATTTACCAGTTCACATGAGAATCCAAGAATTTGGAAAGGGGGCCGGCAAGCCAATGTTAAGAATGATACTTGTAAAAAGTCTATGCATTTATAATATATGAAGCTCCGGAAGAGGCGGCCCCCATTGCCCCCTCCCTAAATCAGCCTCTGGAATCTTATGAAAATAGCTAAAGTGCATTCACTACAGACCAGAAGAGTATTTTTTCATGTATTCAAATATATTTGATGTGCATCAAGTTAAAACCTAAAGTTATGGTAATTTTTTTTTAAATATGCTGCAGCTACACAGTGGAGTAGTTTTCCAAATCTTTCCAAGAGTGAAAAAAGCTTTTCCCCTTTTTAATAGTCTTAATCAGTCTTTGAATGGCTTGAGGTGTCGCTGTTCTGCATGTAGGTAATTTTTTTTATGTTTTGATTTGGCTGCTTTTCATTTTTCTTTTAATATGCCTAACGTAACAGTACTTTAAAGTTTAAACGTTAACTGTATTATTGACTCATTATTATATCCCCTTTGATTTCTTTTTTTTTTCCGACCACATATTTTTTTAAATCAAGTTCACTATGCAATTTCTTTTTTCGAATTAATCACAGTCACTTGAATTTCTATCCGTAAATGATCAAAAAATCAAAAAAATTTCATTTACATTTTTTTTAAATCATTTATGGTGCACGAGTTGCTTTTCTAGAGTTATCCTTCTTTGTATGCCGTATGGTCTATAGCTATGGGAACCCTCCCCTTTTATTATTGAAGAATTATTTTTTGTTATATCATTATGAGGGTCTAAATGGGGGTCCTTCATTTCTTTATTCCTTAATTTTTTAGGCCATTTTTCTCTATTCTCTATTCTTTATATTTAAGCACTCAATTCTTTATGTTTTGGTCCATTTTTCTCTATTCTTTATATTTTTTTGCCAATTATTCTCAATACTGTAAACCATCCACACCCTCTTATATGTATTGATAATCATAATTATATTGCATTGTCTGTATCTGTAAATTGATTGATATGCTTGTAATAAGCCCTATGACCAGGAAATAAAAATATAAGTGGTATAAAAATTATTCTATATGTTCAACACACATTATTTTTTGACATTGCTAATTAACTAAGTTGTTTGCATGTGCTACTGTTTTAATGGTCACTATATGTTTGATTTATTCGAAAGAAGAAAAAAAAAACGTTTATGGAGCCTGCGATTTCTTGTTTTTAATCAATCATTCCGAATCAAAATTAAATCTTCGTTATACAAAGTTTGAAAACTGAATGATATTTTCAGATTATTTCCCCTGAAATTTCCATTTCAAAGAAAATTGCTAAATATTGAGTATTTTCCTTCTTTATCTGATTTTTTTGTTTTTATTCATTGAAATAAGATAGATAGGGGCGGTTGAGAAAAAATCTCGTGGAGATATCAAGAGTATGAAAAATTCTATTCGTTTAAATGTATGAAGAATACCTTTTTGCAAATGTATCAAGATTAAGTATATATCTTTATTGAGCACCAATTCAGTTGATGAAGAAAAAAGATGATAATTCACGATGATGAATTACAATATTTATAATCTTGGCCCCCATAAAGGGCATGAATTATACCAAATACAAACTTCTAAGTGACAGCTCAAACTTTTATAAAGAAGTGTAGTTAATAGCTGTTTCCTTACAATAGGTTAGCCTCATTCCCTGAAAGATGTTAAAAAAATGGATAGCGAGACCAAATAATTAGAAAACAGAATGTAGTACTGAATCGTAATGATAATGAATATAAGCTGTCTATATTGTCTTGATTTATAAATCAGACAATGAATCATAAAATGTTCCAGTGTCGTAGCCTACGTGAGCAACACGATATGTGCCACATATGTGGAGAAGGATCTGCTTACCCTCAGGAGCACCTGCGATCACCCCCGTTGTTTGTTGGAGTTGGTTTTGCTCAGTCTTTATTTTTCTGTGTTGTGTTTTGTGCGCTATTGTTTGTGTTTTGGTCGGTTTTGGTTTTTTTACAATGGCATTGTCAGTTTGTTTTCGACTTATAAGTTTCAATATCGCTTTGGTATCATTCGCCTCTCTTTTACTCTTATTTCTATAAGGCAAACGATTTGAAGCTTTGGAGTCGATGTATCAACGCGGTTCAATGACCGCGATGCGAATAAGGAGATTACGGTTATTGGCCAAAATAGTCAGCATATACAAATGGAAAAAGTCAAATTATATACAGGTTTGATTAATTGATTGTTTATTGCCCCACATCAAGTGACAAATATTTCACGCATATTTTAGGCACAAAAATACATTAACAATAATCCAAAAGATATGTTCTGCAGAGTGGGTCGGCCAATATGAGAGCACAAATTCCGACTGCAACTGGAAGAGAAGAGCATGTTAGACAGTAACAACAATTTTGTCGTGCAATAGGTCCGCTATGGACCCCTATTGATCCATGACAATTGCAAAGGTATTTCATGTGTTCTGTAAAGTTTAGAGAGCCGATACACTTTCCCTAAATCCGTTTTAACCACAAAATGTGCCTCATTCTGACTGAAATTGGCTGTAATATCCTATTTGAAAATTTGAAACATTTGTTTTTATAATTATCTTTAAGATAACACTATTTACTGATATATATGTGAGAATATTACATTGTAATGAATGCATTTTTATAAATCTTATTGATTTCCAATTACTTGTAACTGACAATGCCATCTGCTTTCCTTTAAACAACACTCTGATATGGCGATGAGCTCTATACGTTGTTTTAGAATTAGAAAGTTTTGTCTTTTAATATAAATAAGAAGATGTGGTATGAGTGCCAATGAGACAACTCTCCATCCAAGTCACAATGTATAAAAAGTAAACAATTATAGGTCAAAGTACGGCCTTCAACACAGAGCCTTGGCTCACACCGAACAGCAAGCTATAAAGGGCCCAAAAATGACTAGTGTAAAACAATTCATATAGGGAAACCAACGGTCTAATCTATTTAAAAAAGGAGAAACGAGAAACACTTATGAACCACACCAACAAACGACAACTACTGATCAACAGGCTTCTGATTTAAGACAGGTGCATAAAAATGCAACGGGTTTAAACGTTTTAACAGGCGCCAACCTTCACCCTATCCTGAGACAGTAGTGTATATCATTACAATATAAAAAGACACATTTTAAAGCTATCAGTGTATTAGCATTTTTCATAATATTCATAGAAAGTTTGCATCTCAACTATATTCTTATTGAGGAGGAGCAGAACGGGTTGGGAGATCTCGAACATGATGACAAAGTGTTTTTGTTAATTTGTGTCATTTGGTTGCTCTGTCTTTTACGTTTAGCCCTCACTAATGAGGATCAGGAATGGAGAAAAGGGGTGGGTCCTTTATTTTTTTATTTTAAGACAATTTTCAGTGTTTCTTAGGTTTTTAAGCCATTTTCCCCTTTCCTTTATATTTGTTGCCCCTTATTCTCCATATTTATTTTTTTAGCACCCTGTTATTCTTTATTCTAATTTTCTCGTTTTCTCTATTATGTTTCACCCATTATTCTCTTTAATAGTCTAATATGGAACCCTATCTAGACACTCATTCCAACTCAAAAGATAGATAAATTAAAAGAACTATTATAATTTTATGCAAAACTCAATAAATCATATGTCGATTATGTCTAATCCCGGAGAAGAAAACTCAAAGACTTGAAAATTGGTATTTGCTGGTTCTCCACTAAAACATGAGGAATAAGAGCAAAGACTGCATTGTCGGCTCTGAGTCAGAATAATATGTCCTGTTATTTAAGGTGTCATCTTTTCCTGCAGAAAGTCTCCTTGACAAATGTGAACTAGCGCGTTGAAAATTCGACTCAGCTTGGCAAAGCAGGGGTAATAATCTGCATATCACTTCAATATATTCTTGTCCTGGTATGCATGTAATATTTGTCACTGGACGTAAAGCAACCATTCATCCTTACTCTGACAATCAGTTTATAACGTCCGCTCATTCCAATTTGTTCTAAATGCATCAAAGATATATAAATTGAAAACTAATGGATACATGTACTATGAACATCAATATTATTTATTTTGTAAAAATATTTCCTTTCTCTATTGGAACTGTACACGTATACATAACAACAAAATTATAAAATTGTGGTGACGACCATTGGAACATATCCGTCGTCATTTGTGAAACAGATGTGAAGAAGTTAGGAGGAAATGTTTACGTGATTTTGTCTCTGTTAGAAAGTTGTATCATTGGCAATCATACTAAATCTTTTTATATTTATAACTTATCGTTTATACTTTTATAAGAGAAAAAAAGTATTTTAGGAAAATACCCTGATGGAGATAAGAAGTAAACTATGTTTGACTGTTATTTCTGATAAAACTATTCAGATGGCAATGTGTCCCGGAAAAGAGGATCATGAAGTGTGGTTATAGAAAAGAAAATGAAAATTGAAACAGATCAAAAGTTGTGATAATTTAGAAAAAAGTTGCCAGCTAATCGCACATGAGTTTTGTAAACTTGATTTTTGTTGTTGCTTCGAATGTTTTATCATATGGATAATATTTATGAAGTCGCGTGTAATAGAGAATTCAGTTTTAAAGGTTTAAAACGATTTTTAAAACATTATCGTCAGTATTTGACATATGTTAAAAAAAAACCTAGAAAATAAACTAGAACTGTCAGTGAACGCACGATAAGATACTCCAGTCCCCGAAATATTTGATTATGTGCCCTTTAACATGTTGGACCGGTGATAATATGGTATGTTGATCCCCATGGAAATTTACTCCGGGGTCAATTTACCGCTATGGAAACACCCTGTTAAATACGTTACCTCCTTTATGGCGAGAGCTTCGCTCTCTTTATGTAATGACACTCTTGAAACAATACTCCGAGGAGTCCATCGGCGGCCTTTTGCAACGCAAAACGTTTGTCATTATCCAATATACCCTCATTTTCAATTGATAGTCCAAATTTCAGGCCTTTTATCCTTCTCGTCAACCTGGCAGAATCTACCATTTGTATTTAAATAAATATTAAATTTATTCTCGTTTTGAATTAGAATATGCATGAAATATTTGCCACTGGACGTTCAGCAAGCAGAATCTGTTAATCAATGATGTTAAACTCCAGAAATGTTCTCTTTTAAATAATGTAGTCCTAGTAGAAAAACCTCCACACAATAAAAGTTACTAGAACCGCGCTTTAATTAAAGTATTAAGACGCATAATATTAACTAAAGTATGAAATGGACATATTTTTTTCACGTTTTGAAATGAGGATAATGTTTCTTTTACCATAAAACATTCGGAAACCTGATGATTTTTATAAGCGGAAGTATTTCAAATTAATAATTTGCTTCTATAAATTATCTCCTCTTATATTCATGTTTTGAAAGATTTTGTAAATATCTGTAGCAAGTGTCAAATACATGTAGACACAAGATCAGCTATTTATACTACGACAATTACTCAGTGATAAATGAAAAATATCAATATTGTTGCTTCCGTTAGAACCATAAACACCTTACAAAGCATGATACATGTCTCACCTACAATTCAGACATGACATTCATAAACATTGATCGTATTTGAGGACATGAGGTAGCGCAATAAGACGTTGTGTGTGGTGTCGTACAAGCTATACCTAAATCTTATTAGACAGTGCCGGAAAATTCTTAGCTCAGTAGGGATCAGTATCGTAAAACAAGAATATTTGAATATTGCTTACATTGTACAGCGTCAAATTATATGTTCCAGGCCAAATATTACTGAATAACAAAGCTGTGTAATATGTTACTACAAAACACGCTTACCGGGTATAATATGAATTAATGTATCACCAAACAGGAAATGACTGCCCGTAAGATTCCCTTATAATTACAGTGTACTGACATCTTAACATAATAACATTTCCGACCAAATATCTATCGTGTCTTTAATTGCAGAAACACAATACTTAAAAACTTGATACAATTTTTAAAACAGAATGTAACAAATAAATTATACGGAAAAGTGCCACTGTAAATAAAACGAATGTAAAAAATTCTAAATTTATTACAACCAAAAGCACAAACTTCCACTGGAAAAGTTCGTTTCTTTCAATCCTTCTATGAAAATGAAAAATTGTATTCCAATATTGAAAGGTAAAACATAAAAGCGCTCTTCAGAAACCTAAGTATAATTTTACAACACGACATTATTTGTCAAGTTTCAAAACAGCTTCCATCCCGAAAAAGCCCATCTTGAAGCAGCGTCATTTTTTATGCTCCCTTCCAAGTGTCGAGTAGCTCTTGTGAAGACATGATCATTTTCTACCAGATTTTCTATGATGAATCCTGAGGTACAGTCGTCGTCCCATTTGATTTCAGTATCCGAATCGACAGTAAATATGACTCTGCGGGTTTTCACAAGTTGGATAGACACTTCTCCATTACTCCCCGTTTTTCTTTTTCCCAGTACGCAGACAGACCACGTGAAAGCATACGTTCCGCTATATGGCGCAACAAACATACCGGAAGTGCTATTGTAACCATTGCCGACATTCGTTTCAACATAGTCGTAAACAATAACACTGTTATTTCTTAACGTATCGCTGTCAAAATTTGAATCCTTTATTAGAGCTGTGAATGCGACTCCGTTTGATTCATTCATAGTCTGTGGCGCAGAGGCATAGACTGCCCTGGTTTCTGAAACTGAAAGAAATAACTATATTATGCATGTGTAGATTTGTGTTTTGAAATGATACTAGTACGCGAAATCCCTTATCTTACTCTACATTAGAGTTTAAATTGTGCCCCCAAAATGTAACTGCATTTGATACGTTACACGATAGAAACATATTGATAACAATTAAAAAGTAATTATAATCAAATGTTATAGTAAATAAAAATAAATTAGGCCAGGGCACCTGACGAGGATGAACGGCCTTGGTCGAACTTGACCTAAATGATATCCGAAACACCAGGTGTAATATCATCAAATTAAAGAAATTCATAGACGACCAGTTGATTACCACAGATCATTTACGTTGGGAAAATCCTTTCAAATAAATAGATGTGTAAAAGTTTATAATTAACCACAGAACAATCTACCGAGAAAAGGTCAAATCAGGTTTTTGCAATTAAAGATAATATATATAATTTAAAGTAAATATATATAAGCGAAACATGCTATATATATGAATCACCAAATCATGCATAAAAGAGCAATAACAGAATAACCATGTAATTGAAGACAAACATTTAAATGCATATAAAATTGCATATACAGTATACACAGCGATACATGGAAAATCATTATAGAAACTCGATACAGACAAGAAATAAAATCTCCTATAGACAATGCTATTAGTAATTTTGCTGGGATTGGTTCATGGACACGACTATTTATAAAGTGTTGTATGGAGACTGTAGAAAATTTTCACTGTTTGTTTTTCGGTTTGTTTAGAAATTTTTGATTTTTGCATACACATTACTTATCATTTCCTACCTACAACTTTCTTAATGTGCCACTTGGCTGTACACAGTTATGTATTGTTTTCTGCATTTTACAGTGAATTGGCAGGCAATAAAGTTGGCAGTATTCTTTAGATTTCTGTGTCCGTTATGCATCTATTTCTTCTGTAATTTGTTGATATTACCTATGTATATGTGCAAAGGTTATCGACATATGGCAGAGTATGTATAAATTGGTTTTAGGGGCCGTCTTAAACTTGCAATCAGTTGTGAGCTTTTGTCACGATCGAGACCTCAATGTGACTTTCAGATGATGAACAGCAATAAAAGCGCTTCCCTTTGCTTGGATTTTGTGAAGGTTGTGTACTTTTTGTCATCAATTAGTGCAAAATATCCACTTCCCATAATAAAACTGCAAAAATATATAAAAGTTTAAAACATAAAAACACACACAGCGTCCTTGAAGCCTTATATCGTAGGGCTAACTTTACATTTCTACCATGTTAGTAGCACATGTCAAACATGAAAGAAGAGCATGTTGGTAATTACAAATTAAAACTTGTCATGGACTTGAAAGAAAGGAAAGCCGGATCATATGACGTTTTCTAATAGTTTGAAAAATATCTTTATTAGTTATGGTCTATATTAATAGAGTGTAAATTTACATGTACGTTGCTGTATTATATTGATGAGGCCACAGTTTTGTTATTCTTTGTTTCGCGTCCGAATGCATGAAGATTTTTGATGGTCTGAGGTTTTTCACTAGCTGGCTAACAATTTTTGAAAGAGTGACCGGACACAAAACAAATATAAAAAGCCAAAACCAGGTCCTGAACGGATACTTTCAGAGCAGATTTTTTTATTGTAAGTAAGGTGAAAATGCAAATTGCCCATATAATACACTGTAATTGATGCTATGATTTACAATAAAAGAGATGGAGTATACGTCAATGAGACAGAAACTCAACAATAAAAGCAACCACACAACTACAAGACGTCCAGATCTTCAACAATAGACATGTGACTATACAATATATCAAGCTCTAAATCGTCATGTGTTATATTAAAGTTGAGAATAAATTAAACACAAGCCATTAAAGGTTTGTTATCAACATTAAATGCTCGAAACAATGAAAACATTCACAAATGGCATAAGATAACCATTGACCAGGTTCCTAGCTTGTGACAGACACTTGGATATGTTTCGAGATTAAATTATAATTTTGAATATTCACCCACCCCCCTTAAAACTCGATCAGTGGCCTAACTTATACCTTATTTGGTCTCTGGCGGAGAGTTGTCTCATTTGCAAGCATACCAAATCTTCTTATTTTCATATTAACAAACTTGGAGTTGGGAAATTTAAAACTTTTTAATTTTGAATGACATAATTGCACACTTTTGCATACACAACCAATTTTATGTAAGTAATATATGCAAACTATCACTGTTGCCAAGGAATAATTTATAATCAAAGGCTTGGGAAGTTGGTTGCTATGGGAACATAAAAATATAATTTTTGTTATTTTGTAAAAGAATTTTGACATTGTTATTAGAATTGCTCAAAAACAGTGACAGATAAAGGATGAAAATCACTTGAGAAATGTTGTGCATTCAAAGACCTTAAGGTTGACCCAAAGGTCAAAGGAAATTGATGACCTTGACCTTTGACCTTCAGTCTTTTTTATTAGATTTGTTCGTTTTTGTTAAGAAATTGTAACAAATCAACCCATACAGTATACATATAGTCTTCAAAATGATTATTGCTTTTATTTGGTAATAAAGCAAAAGCTAGAGGTCAAGGTCATGTCATACATTCTTAGCAACGACCCTTACTTGATATAAAAGTACCTAGCAACCATACATAGTTGGGTTCAGATTAATATAAACTATAATATAGTTCCTAATTGAAAGATAAGGGGTCAATATTGTCAACATAGACTTTAGCAGCCATTTATGTATAAATATAAAATGCCTAGCAACCATCATTGTATTGTTGTCTAAGGTACAACTAATGTGAATTCCGAAATTTTGAAACTAAACTTGTAATTATTTTTTCCAATTAGACTTTCGAATTCCTTTTAAGAACAGTAATTGTGTTTCTTAAATAATTCACAAACATGATTTTACTCATGTGAATTTCAGTTAATCACCAGCCACTTTGTCTCCTGTTCTGTCTTGAAATACAAAATTAATGCTGTTTGTTCCAGGCATATAGACATGTTTATATAAAGTAGAAGGAATATTATGGTCAGTTGGTATTGATCAATCATAAAATTTCCAGAACAGTTGGACACCATTAAATGTCAGCTTTAAGCAAATTTCGTAACCAAAATAACTCAGTCCCTATATTCTGCTGATCTACGACACTTCAAACCAGTAAAAGTCTGAAATGGCCTATATCTGTACTCGACTGTACTGATTTTTACTCGACCAGTCTGAATTGGTCTGAAATTTTCTTGATAATACTCGACTGTAGTCTGAACCATACTTAACAGTCTGAACTTGTACTCGACCCTTACTCGACCAGTACTTAACCATTTTATACGCGTCTGAACCATGCTCGACCTAGTCTGAACCATACTCGACCTAGTCTGAACCATACTCGACCTAGTCTGAACCATACTCGACCACGTCTTAACCAACCTAGACCTATTTTTTGTATCTATCTATTGTATTTCATCAATTTAGGAACTGTTTTTAACAACAGCTATTTCCCCTGGCTAGAAATTTGAACAACAATTTGAAATTAAAAATGTTTTCAATATAGCATTGAAACCAAAATTTCACAATAAACATAATATAACTTCATCACCATATTCATCAACACCTACTGTGGATCATTTATTTTCGTGGGTACCAATTTTCGTGGATTAAGGAAAACTTACATGTTCGTGGATATTTGATTTCGTGGTTTTGCCGAAGTCTGCATACAAGCCGTTAGAAAATTTTTTATTCGTTGAACATTTAATTTCGTGGTTCACCTGTATCCACGAAATCCACGAAAATTGGTATCCAACGAATAATAATGAATCAACAGTATATACATACATATATATCACCTTTAAAATAAAAATAAAACAAGCTGATCAAATAATCTCAAAACTGAATTGTGACTAATATTTTCAATGTTATTCAAAATTTTTTGAATGTTTCAGATATATTTTATGGTTACTGGACAATTTTCACCATTAACTTAAGCCTCATATAGATTTATGGTGTCAGTCGAGTTAAGTTAATAATGCAGTGAACATTTTTTTTATTAAAATATATATAAAATAGCATATAAAGCAACTTAATAAATTTAAAAAATGACACCTTTGTTTTGTTAAACCAAGAATTTAATATAATCATGGTAATAGAACTTCCATAGTAATCCTGTGATAACTTTTAAAAAAGGAAATGTGTTCCAAAGTTACAGTAAAAATTTATTTCAATTAAATTTAAATATTTTTTGTCAAAATTAAAGACATGGCATACAAGAAGCACTTTAATAAGGTTTAATTAACTCAGTACATGTGTGTTTTACAGGTAAAAAGAAAGCCCTATTTTTCTTAAACTCGTGTATTACTTATCTAGTGAATTCAAAAGGCCTTGCTATTTAAGTTTCACAGGATGTTGCAATTTTGAATGAATGTTATTTAGAATTTAATACTCTCTGACCAGGTGTGATCTTTTTCATGAGTTTGCCCCAAGCAGGAGGTATTACTTTATACTTCACCACTAATCAGAAGAACAATTTTATTAATTTCTTTAATTATTATCCCTTTTTGATATATATTGTATATAATATATCCCAAATTATAATAATAGATATATTTCTAAAATAAAGTTAAACAATTTCAGTGATTTTGTTGGCTGTTGTTACCTCATTAAAAAGATAATTATATAACTACTGTACATTATTTGTATGTAACCATGAAACCTATGTAGTTTTTATTTAGGAATTTAGGAAAATTAATTTAAAAAAAAACACATGCCAAACAAGTAGCACCTTAATAAGGTTTAATTACCCTCAGTATAGGTGTGGTTTTTAGGTAAAAGAAAATCTTTTTTTTTAAAAACTCATAAACTTTAAAATTAATATAATTAAATTATTATATAAGATAATTTGATTTAACTATCTCTATTTGATATAAATCTGAAAATCATGTAAGAATGTAAAAATCTGTTTTTATAATATATCTTTATTTTATTGTGGCTGTTGTCATGTCAGTTAAAAAGAAATTTATTTTAACAGTTAAAATTTTGAAAAAGTAGAGGTTATTTGGTCGAGTATGGTTCAGACTGGTCAAGTATTGTTCAGACCTTTGGTCGAGTATGGTTTAGACTGAAAAAAATAGGTCGAGTACAGGTCGAGAATGGGTTAAGACTGTTTCAGACTGGTCGAGTAATAGTTCAGACTATTTTCAATGGCAAAGATAAGAGTCAAGTACAAATCAGTACAGTCGAGTATGGTTAAGACTGGGGTCGAGTAATGTCGAGTAAAATTCAGACCAATTCAGACTGGTCGAGTAAAAATCAGTACAGTCGAGTACAGATATAGGCCATTTCAGACTTTTACTGGTTTGTAGTGCGATGGCTCACGTGGAAGAAAATCAGACAAGGAGAGGAATTGAATTATTTGAGTTACAAATTTCGCAGTTATTTTACTTCATAATTATTTTTAGATAAAACAGTTACAAAAAGGTTTATAGACTTTTAAAGACGATTTTAAAACATTTATTTTTATTTTGCGAGCCTAGCCATCTGGGCAAATTGAGGCTCTAAACAAAGTTTCTAGTTGCTTTCAATGGATGTGACAGCACTAGTGTTCATTCTTAATATTAAACAAGAATGTGTTCATAGTACACGGATGCCCCAATCACACTGTCACATTCTATGTTCAGTGGACCGTGAAATTGTGGTTAAAACTCTAATTTGGCATTGAAATTAGAAAGATCATATCATAAGGAACATGTGTACTAAGTTTCAAGTTGATAGGACATCAACTTCATCAAAAACTACCTTGACCAAAAACTTTAACCAAAAACTTTGGATGGACGAACAGACGCACAGACCAGAAAACATAATGCACATAAATGGGGCATAAACAATATTGTATTTAATGAAAACGCATTACATATATAAAGTTTGAGACTAAACATTTCGGCCACTTCCGTTTTAGTCAAAACCATCTTAACAGTGACGTTTGATTGCATATTTGATAGATTTTTCATATTTAAACTTGAATTTGAGCATTTGTAATGACCTAATCAATTCAAATCTTTAACACAAACTGATTGAATCAAATGAAGTTCACCTTTAAGTGTTTAAAAATGTAAAACATATTAGCCAAAATTAGCCCTAACCGGACTTCTTCTTAAACCAGACTTGGTGACAATCATCATTAGAGTATGCACTAAAAAAAATGTGTCCCATTTTGGCTAACATGGCTGAAATTGAATATGGGGGTAAAATGCAAGTTATGATTGTCTATCATCATCAAAACTGTTATAAATAGAGAAAAATCTGACAACAGCTTTAATATTCCGAGTGATAGGATCTTCCTAAATAATAATGGTCTATTTATATCAAAACTGTTTGACAACATTTTACGGGAGTTTCTGCCCTTAAACGATGAGTTTTAACATTTTGTTTTTTGTTTTTACTAATTATCTCGAAAACAATAATAGATAAAGAGAAACATTTTATATAGGAAAAATGGTCAGCAACACCAGGTCTACAAAATATTGACTTGGTTGAAATCGTAAGCTGATTTTTTTATTGGAGTTATTGCCCCTTAAAGACGTTTTTTTTTTTTTTCCTTTTTGCCTAATATCAAAAATATCATAATAGAAAGAAAGAACTTTAAACTTACAGATATTAATATTCCAGGGTACCTTGTTTGTGAAAGCTGTAGCAATTAGGTAATTGCAACAGCTTAAGACCAATACATAAATTATCATGAAATCATGCTTTGATATACTTAGTAATTTATTTTCATTTAATCTTCAAGATAGAGAGAAGAGAAAAGAAAAAAAACAGGAGAAAAAAAGAATGATATGTTTTGGTTGCAATTTGCCCAGTAATTTCAGAGAGACGACAAGAGATGAAAAACTCAATTTACCCAGATGGCTAGGCTCGCAAAATAAAAATAAATGTTTTAAAATCGTCTTTAAAAGTCTATAAACCTTTTTGTAACTGTTTTATCTAAAAATAATTATGAAGTAAAATAACTGCGAAATTTGTAACTCAAATAATTCAATTCCTTTCCTTGTCTGATTTTCTTCCACGTGAACCATCGCACTACAAACCAGTAAAAGTCTGAAATGGCCTATATCTGTACTCGACTGTACTGATTTTTACTCGACCAGTCTGAATTGGTCTGAATTTTACTTGACATTACTCGACCCCAGTCTTAACCATACTCGACTGTACTGATTTGTACTTGACTCTTATCTTTGCCATTGAAAATAGTCTGAACTATTACTCGACCAGTCTGAAACAGTCTTAACCCATTCTCGACCTGTACTCGACCTATTTATTTCAGTCTAAACCATACTCGACCAAAGGTCTGAACAATACTTGACCAGTCTGAACCATACTCGACCAAATAACCTCTACTTTTTCAAAATTTTAACTGTTAAAATAAATTTCTTTTTAACTGACATGACAACAGCCACAATAAAATAAAGATATATTATAAAAACAGATTTTTACATTCTTACATGATTCTCAGATTTATATCAAATAGAGATAGTTAAATCAAATTATCTTATATAATAATTTAATTATATTAATTTTAAAGTTTATGAGTTTTTTTAAAAAAAGATTTTCTTTTACCTAAAAACCACACCTATACTGAGGGTAATTAAACCTTATTAAGGTGCTACTTGTTTGGCATGTGTTTTTTTTTAAATTAATTTTCCTAAATTCCTAAATAAAAACTACATAGGTTTCATGGTTACATACAAATAATGTACAGTAGTTATATAATTATCTTTTTAATGAGGTAACAACAGCCAACAAAATCACTGAAATTGTTTAACTTTATTTTAGAAATATATCTATTTTTATAATTTGGGATATATTATATACAATATATATCAAAAAGGGATAAAAATTAAAGAAATTAATAAAATTGTTCTTCTGATTAGTGGTGAAGTATAAAGTAATACCTCCTGCTTGGGGCAAACTCATGAAAAAGATCACACCTGGTCAGAGAGTATTAAATTCTAAATAACATTCATTCAAAATTGCAACATCCTGTGAAACTTAAATAGCAAGGCCTTGTGAATTCACTAGATAAGTAATACACGAGTTTAAGAAAAATAGGGCTTTCTTTTTACCTGTAAAACACACATGTACTGAGTTAATTAAACCTTATTAAAGTGCTTCTTGTATGCCATGTCTTTAATTTTGACAAAAAATATTTAAATTTAATTGAAATAAATTTTTACTGTAACTTTGGAACACATTTCCTTTTTTAAAAGTTATCACAGGATTACTATGGAAGTTCTATTACCATGATTATATTAAATTCTTGGTTTAACAAAACAAAGGTGTCATTTTTTAAATTTATTAAGTTGCTTTATATGCTATTTTATATATATTTTAATAAAAAAAATGTTCACTGCATTATTAACTTAACTCGACTGACACCATAAATCTATATGAGGCTTAAGTTAATGGTGAAAATTGTCCAGTAACCATAAAATATATCTGAAACATTCAAAAAATTTTGAATAACATTGAAAATATTAGTCACAATTCAGTTTTGAGATTATTTGATCAGCTTGTTTTATTTTTATTTTAAAGGTGATATATATGTATGTATATACTGTTGATTCATTATTATTCGTTGGATACCAATTTTCGTGGATTTCGTGGATACAGGTGAACCACGAAATTAAATGTTCAACGAATAAAAAATTTTCTAACGGCTTGTATGCAGACTTCGGCAAAACCACGAAATCAAATATCCACGAACATGTAAGTTTTCCTTAATCCACGAAAATTGGTACCCACGAAAATAAATGATCCACAGTAGGTGTTGATGAATATGGTGATGAAGTTATATTATGTTTATTGTGAAATTTTGGTTTCAATGCTATATTGAAAACATTTTTAATTTCAAATTGTTGTTCAAATTTCTTCAAAGTCGCCGTCATGTAAGAGGGTTCTGTTCATTTCTGTATTCGTTATTTTTTTATGCCATTTTCCTCCATTCTTTTTAAATTTTGCCTGTTATTCTCTATTCTTTTTATTTTAACACCTCATTATTATCGATTTCTGATTTTTCAACTAATTTTCTTTATTCTTTATTTTTTTAGCCCTTTATTCTGCAAGCACATTTTATAAGAGTAAAATAAATTTTGTTTTTGTTTTCAATGCATTATTTTTACATTGTCACGGATAGCACGTGCAATAATAGCTGTTGTATTTCATACCGAAATAATTACATACATGTATGTTTCATTGTGATACGTTATTTTGATTGGCTAACAGAAATCTCGCGTCATTCTAAAATTAACCTTCATTTCAAAATGAAATGTAACTTTCATGATGGCACGAGCTTCCACAATAAAGTGCACAGGTAAATAAAAGAAAAAAAACTAGATAGAAATCGTGTTTTCATGATCCTCGTAAGAAATATAATTATAAGTATTGAATGCTACTTTTAGTAATTGTATAGGGTTGTAAAAGCGTTTACCGTGTGCATATTTTTAGAATGAAGCGCTTCCATGCTTCATACAAAATGTACTTCGGTCAACGCTTTTACATCCCAATAAATTTACAAAAAGTAGCATTCAATTCTTATATGGAATATCACTTTGGAGTGCCTTGTGATTGTTGTACATGTATTAAGCCAATCGAAATAACTGATTTTAATCAAATATTTTATTGACATATAAACTCTTACATGTAACAATAAGTTTGTGACAAATTATATAAACATACACAAAATACATTTCACAAACGAAACCATAGGAAAACATATCCTATAAAACATAAAAATTAAAAAAGCAAAACAATCTATTTATATTCATATAAAAAAAAAAGAGTCACCTGTCCTCAGTTCTAATAAAATTGAGAATGGAAATGGGGAATATGTCAAAGAGACAACAACCCGACCAAAGAGCAGACAACAGCCGAAGGCCACCAATGGGTCTTCAATGCAGCGAGAAAATCCCGCACCCGGAGATGGTCCTCAGCTGGCCCATAACTAAAATTGTGTGCTAGTTCAGTGAAAATGGACGTCACACTAAACTCCAAAACATATAAATGAACTAAAATTAAAAAACATACTAGACTAACAAAGGCCAGAGGCTCCTGACTTGGGACAGGCGCAAAAATGCGGCGGGGTTTAACATGTTTTGTGAGATCTCAACCCTCCCCCTATACCTCTAGCCAATGTAGAATAAAGAAACACATAGCAATACGCACAGTAAAACTCAGTTTAAAAGAAGTCCGAGTCCGATGTTTAAAAAAGGACCCTAAGCTTTCTACTTCTTTTGAGGTTGATGGGCAAAGAAGATATTTCAATTTTCTCATTTTCTTGAAAGGACATAAAAGAAACAAGCAAAATTACGGATTTTAATGAAACATTCTGTATGTATGTGCCTGTCCCAAGTCAGGAGTCTGTAATTCAGAGGTTGTCGTTTGTTGCTGTGTTACATATTTGTTTTTCGTTCATTTTTTTTTTGTACATTAATTAGGCCGTTAGTTTTCCCGTTTGAATTGTTTTACATTTGTCATTTCGGGGCCTTTTATAGTTGACTATGCGGTATGGACTTTGCTCATTGTTGAAGGCCGTACAGTGATCTATAATTGTTACTAGTATTTCTGTGTCATTTGGTCTCTTGTAAAGAATTGTTTCATTCGCAATCATACCACATCTCCTTTTTTATACAATAGAATACAATACAATATTTTACTGTCAATCAAGGACGCCCTAAGAGGACAGTATGATTACAAACAATTTATTACAATGATTATTATTAATTCTTATATGTAATGTAATTATTGGTGTTTTAAGGAGGTGGTATGCTATCTTAGAATGATACATTTATATATTATATATAATATGTACTATTTGGCCTCTGAAATTGCAAAGATATAAGAACTATTTAAACCTTTTAAAATTACAATGATTTTATTGATAAATGAACTGGTTAAATGGTATAACTTGAAAAATTTAGTGAAAAAGGGTGACTTTATGATGACCTTTTACCTAAAATGGCCATTTGTACATGGATTTTGAATAAAGTTAGTAGATATTTGCCAAAGCCTTACCAAAAAATGTTCTTTAAACGACGAGATTCTATACGTTATATTTATTGGTAAAACAAACAAACAAACAAAAAGAAAAAAAAAACCCAAACCGTAAACCCGATCCCTAAGCACACCCTTACAGCACTGCTAGGATCCTTTACGCAACAGGTAAATAATCTTTTTTGATTTTAGAATTCAATGAGCCAAAACGTTTCCTAGTCTTAGCTTCCTCATTGTAAATGCTCTTTGGTAAACAAAAAAAAATCATGCAATACAAGGAAATTACCACGGGTGCCGTATTAAAAGAAAATGACACCTCATTGGGTTTCTGTCTCGTTGACATATCTTCTTTTAATTCAATGACACCTCCGATCCTTTATTGCAGTTCTATATGTGCTAAGATTGTGATAGTACATTATTTTTTATACATAAGTATAATACAGGATTAATTTTTCTCACAATTTTTTTTTATTTCCCAAATTGAAGTTTTATTATAACAAGGTCAATTTACTACATTTATTGTGACAGTTCTTACACATTCGTCGTAATACTTCACTAATTTCATAGTTTATGTTGTTTTAAATTTCCTTTTGATAAATAAAATTATGATTTTATCTTATTCACATGAACATGTACACGGCTGTCATTCGGTAAATCGAGAAAAGAGGATCGGGAAAGAATAAGTCATAGGTATTTGCGGTATGGACCCCCTTTTTTGGGCCCCACTGTAATAACAAAAATTCCAAATTTTTCTTCTTATTTACAACTTTAGAGAATTGCAAATAATTTTATTTTACATTGGCCCATTAATGTCGCTTTTTTGTTTTGCCAAAATTCTTGAAAGCGTTCAAATCATTTGTAAATATATGATATTTATCATGATTGTAAATGGTCAAATAAAAGATAGGACTTGAATGACTATTTCCGGTTCACATTTGTTACGGAATAAGGTTCAATGCTATTTGATCTGGGTCTTTAAGAAGGCCACACCATTTTTTTTATTTGTTCTTCAACTATTCCAATCTATAAATAAGGTGTGCCTAAAATGTTTAATACATATTGTCGTATAAAAATAGCAGTATGAAATCCATACAAAATAATTATAAAGATGTTTGGTTATTCTACGGTATTCTGAACAGTTGGTTCAATTTTTTTTTTTAAATAATTTGCTTTTCAGTATAACATGTATAATGCATATTATATTTATGTTAAGTCCTTGGTCAATATCAACCCTCTAGCCTTCAGCTCTTGTGCTGATGACATAACCTAGGGTTGATAACACATTCTGATATAAAGCTGTCATGTAATAATCTAATATTATTAACGATGTGAAGTTGTAATATAGTTATGTAGACTATTTATAACATCTTTAAATGTTTTGCTGGTAGAAAAACATGCTATATCATTATTGTTTAGATGTATGATTTACGAGTTTATTTTTTGTACAACAAAATTGTCTGTTAAAGTTTAAAATACACTACTTTAACTTCTAGGGAGATCATGATCCTCGCTGAATAAAGGGTTTCATTTTTTTTAAATATGAAAAACATATATTTAACATTGATTCACGACAACAAAAACAAAAGTTTAAGCAAATGCTGACGAATATGCTCCAATTATCAAAACCACGATTCAGTCTTCTCTCCTTCGAAGTGATCTATCACCGAGTTTGAATTTACACGAGCAACACAACGGGTGCCACATATGGAGCATGGTATGATTATCCTTCCGGAGCACTTGCAATCAGTCCCGTTTTTTGGGTTTCATGTTGAATAGTTTTTATTTTTCAATGTTGTAATTTGTATACTGGCGTTGTCTTTATGTTATTTTTCGTGTTTTTCCATGATGTTGTAAGTTTGTCGCCGACTTATGAGTTTGGATTTCTCTTTAATATCTTCCGCCTCTCTTTTTATAGCACTGAACTAATTTAATATCTTCATAATTTTTCCAACATACGCTGATACGGAACCCTTTGAAATTAGTAAACAAATTATAACTTACACGTTATAAGACTTTTCTAATGTATTGCTTTTTGATAAGCCTGGTTAAAAAGCAGGAGAATTTTTACTCCTAGAGAATAACAATATCAACATACAGCACATTTCAATAAAAGGGAAGGTAGGTTATACGTCAACAAGCCATTACCCCAACGACAAAAATGATTAAAAGACATTCAGAGGAAACACGCAGTCTTCAGCAAAAGACAGAAGTCTATACAATATGTTAAGTTCTATATCGTAGCGAGTCCAGCCAAGCTATACATCGTCCCAAGTCTATACAAGTCAATCTTGTGAATAAATTAAATAGAAAAAAATTATAGATCTGAAGTCACATCGTTAACACCTAATTCTTCAAAAAACGAAAAATGTCAAGACAAGTAAAATTGAGAATGGAAATGGGGAATATGTCAAAGAGGCAACAACCCGACCAAAAAGCAGAAAACAGCCGAAGGCCACCAATGGGTCTTCTTCACAGCGAGAAAATCCTGCATCCGGAGGTGGGCTTCAGCTGACCCCTAAACAAAAAATGTGTACTAGTTCAGTGAAAATGGACGTCACACTAAACTCCAAAACATATATGTGTATGACATATGAAAACTACCGACGATGCTCCTGACGTAGGGAGACACATCAATGTTAGAAATTCATCCCCTCCTTTTTAAAATCATAATTATCATATTTCCTTATGAGTTCGTGGATACTGAAGTCTGCTTGTCGCAATTTTTTTTAATTCCCGGCACAAAATTAATGTTGACCAAAGTATAATTGAATTATCTGAAAACGATTGATTTGTTGTCAAAATATTTCGTCTACAATCAATGTTGAGGATATTTGAGCCTCTGTTTCAAAATAATAAGTTTTTTAGAAGACCGTTCTAAATTGATAGTATATAAATAAAGGAACTTAAAAGACAGGGAAAAAAGGAAATGTCGGTTTGTTTTTGTTTTTGAGATATAAGCAATTGATAATTTGGCGGGAAATAATTCTCTCTAGGTTTTTCACATTGGGACTTTTTTTTAATAACTATGAAAAAGTAACAAGGATTTAATAAGATTTTCAAACAACGGCTTTATGACGTATAAATATAGAATAATCAAAAGGAAAGTAGGGGTTAATGTCCAAAATTAACGGGCATTACATGGATAAAACTCGTTTGAATTTTAACAAAACTAATCACAATGCTTAAAATAATGATCATTGATACAGTACGAAAATAATTTTTTTAACAATGAAGGATCCATTTTATTTTTCCCGAATTTTTTTTTAATACAATTATTTTTGCTTGAATTGCAATACTTTTTTGACAGTTATGGTATATAATACTAATGAAATCAAATTTAAAACAAACAAAAAAACAAACTTTAATTAACATAATATTACTTACTTATTGAAATTGAACGTAAAACAGAGAAACATATGTACACTGTGTACATTTCTCTATAGTTACAGATATTAGTTTCTGTTGTTGGTGTTGAAGATAAAGTGTACAGATTCATTTATTTAAATAAATTTCTAAAATTTCTTTTCAAAAGAGAAACAATTAATGGCCCCTGCCACAGAAATTTTATCTTTACAGGTTACAAACTCATTGCATGTCTTGTTGACAATAGACCTCGGATGTTAGATGTAAAACATGTAGATCGGCAAATAAATCTACAAAAATGTGCCAAATAATGTTCCGAATATAGCTTCTTCTGTGTACACGTTAGTTTCCGCGGTGTACAGGTTAATTTAGATCAGGTGAACAGGTTAGGTTAAATATATATCAGTGTTAGGCAATCAGACGACATTGAAAGAACAAAATCCATTTTCAGCCTCAGATATTTGTCCTTTCCTCAATTTCGTGTCCCTGGACTTCATGAAGCTCAAATATGTAGCCCTTTTACAAGCATTTCCTCAGATCTATGTGCCGTGATGTAATAAAACTCAAACCAGTAGTTATTAAATCAGTGCCCTTTATATAGGTGAACTTTCCGTAATGTAATGTGACCTTTTGGACAGCCACATATACAATCTGGTGGAGTTAAAGAGCTGAACCGTCTCTTATCCTGGAGCCGTTGTTGGAACAAAACAACATATGAAAAATGTAAAAAATAGTTGTAAAATTCTTTGCTCATCGGTACGTAGAAATAAATTCAACTAACAAAAAGACAAAAAGACTCAAAGTACCGATCTAAGAGTATCGAATAAAATATATGAAAACAGCGTGTATGTTATAAATGCTTTCACTACTATTTGTTAATATACACTATAACAAAATATTAAAAATTCAGTCAGTCGCGCGCGGAAGTAGTCAAGATGACAGTAATATTTTTTTCAGGGGTTGACAGGATACACGCAATCGTTATTATTTGAAACTTAAAGGTTCTTATGCAAGCAAATTTAATAAATAATGATTTTATATATGTTTTTTTTTTACTTGACAGTGGGTTTTGTCTCTGATCTTATTTCTGGGTGCACGATTCTGATTCTTCGTATTTCACCTTTATCAATATTAGGATATCTGTTTGGACGATTCCATATATTATTATGTTTTAGGGGTCTTTAGATTCAGTGTCGAGTTAATGTACATTATTTAGCGTTGTCTGCGAGAAATAAATCATTTTTCTGATAATGTAATTAGATTCAAAACCAATATAAATATAGTTAACATATATATTTTATTTAACTGTGTAAATTGATCGGAATGTGAATGATAACATACACCTGAAATTCATTTTGGTCTCAGTACCCCGTTTACACATGACATTTGCGCGGGAACTTCTTCCATTGACATCGTAATATAATTCCATTTTATTATTGAAATGAGATATAAATTGTGTTTGGATGTAATGTGATAGGATTTAGTGTGATGTAATTTGTTTCTTCTTCTAAGAACTATAGAACATAACAATACAAATGATATGCTCAAAGCTTTTATGGACAAGTTCAACCAGGCTGTGAGTAAGCATGTACCAAAGAGCCGACCAAAAAATTCAAAAGGTAATACAACACTTAGCAAAGAGACTCTTAGTAGTGTTAGACGTAAACATAGACTTTGGGAAAGATACATGGAAAAAAAGAGTGAAGAGAGTTATAGGGAATTTTGCAAGGCAAGAAACAAGGTTAAAAAATTAACAAGAAAAGAGAGAAAAGACAAGGAAAGAGAAGTTGCAGAAACAGCGAAAACAAATAGTAAAAACTTTTGGAAATATGTTAACGCTAAAAGAAAATCCAAATCTGGTGTGTCAGAACTACATAAATCAGAAAACAACACATTAAAAGTGGCAAGCAGTGACTCAGACAAAGCAGAAGTTCTTGCTGATTTTTTTAGTAGTGTGTTCACTAATGAAAATGATAAAAATATGCCAGTAATGGAACAGGTAGATTATAGCCAACAGTCAAGTGATGATTTATTTACTAAAGAAGAAGTCAGAAAATTGTTGCTAAATTTGAACATAACCAAATCGCCAGGACCAGATAGAGTCCATCCAAAACTACTATTTGAACTAGCCTCTGTTGTAGAACCCTTATGCATGATTTTCAACAGTTTATTTGAAAATGGGGAGGTACCCGAGGATTGGAAGATTGCTATAATAACTGCGTTATTTAAGAATGAAAGATTCAACGCTATGGTATCAGTGAGCAAACTACAAACTGGATAAGAAGCTTCCTTAGTAAAAGACAACATGCAGTGCGTACAGGTCAATGGGTCAAGATCAAGATGGAGGAATGTAACCAGTGGAATTCCACAAGGCTCTGTATTGGGACTAATTTTATTCGTTCTATTCATCAACGACTTGCCAAACAATGTTATATTAGATGTTTTCATGTTCGCAGACGATACCAAATTATTTAGAGAAATAGTCGACCAGAGCGATCAGAACCTTATTCAGGAAGACATCGATACCCTATTTGATTGGAGCAAAACCTTACTTTTGAAATTCCACCCAGACAAGTGTAAAGTTTTACCGATTAGTGGAAGGAATACTACACACGAACCTCCAAACTACACGATGAAAAAGTATGAAGGCGGTTGCACTAACCTTGAAAATGTTGAATCAGAAAAAGATATTGGAGTAACTATTGACATGAATCTGTCATTTGCAAATCATATTCAAAACCAAGTTAATAAAGCTAATCAGATCGTAGGCCTCACTCGCCGTTCCTTTGTCCACCTAGACAATTGCACATTCACATTATTATTTAAGGCACTTGTAAGACCGAATCTGGAGTGTGCAAACAGTATATGGTCACCCTACGAAGACCGCTTACGAAAACTCAAGCATCCAACCCTCCGTTTCCGCCGTTTACGAGGTGACATGATAGAAGTGTACAAGTTGTTGACAGGATTATACGACACTAGAGTAACAAATGGTTTACTAGAGATGCACAACACAACTAAAACGACAAGAGGCCACTCAATGAAACTTATGAAACAACGAAGTCGTCTGGATCTGAGGAAGTATTTTTTCACCAACAGAGTAGTGGACATATGGAACAGACTCCCTGAAGAAGTTATATCAGCAAAAACTTTAAACACTTTCAAAAATAGATTAGATAAATTTTGGGCCAACCAACCATTAATGTATAATTTCGAAGCAGAATATGAAATTTTATCCGGAAGTGAGAAACGTACAATTAAATTCCGAGGGTTGGAACCCCACTTTTTTGGGGAAGATCAATGCATCTAAATGGGGACATATGATATGGTTGGACCCCCCCCCCCCCCTCCCCTTTATCCTGGTATGGGAACCCCCCTTTTTGAAAATGACTGGATCCGCCCCTGAAACCTTTATGTATATATATATATATAATATATGTAGGACTCTGCGGTGCGATGGGGACGCTGAAATACAATAGTCGGTACGCTGAGGTGCGATGGTCTCTGATGCATGACTGCTACCTAAAAATCTACAGACGTGCATTTATCATGAGAAGTAGATTTTTTAATACTTAGTATATAAATTTACATTTATTAAAGTCTATGGTTGTCCTTAATTACAGTTTCATATTTAATTTTTCATTTTATACATGTGGACATAATTCTGCATTAGCATTTTATCTACTAGTAAACGTTGTTTCTCTCATGACTTTCTCGTTTACCATAATATTTATATAGTACTGAAAATTGTCTGTCTGTGAACCCAAATGTATTTAGAGAATGTCACCGTATCCACCGTTCGTAAAACAGAACCTTTTGTAGATTTCGAAAAAAATCGCTGCAGAAGGTGAACTTTCCCCTATCCAGGAACATATATATTGACTGTTCGAGCTCTATACCCAACAATCCTCCCCATTTCCCTTAGTATTAAAAGTTTATAAGCCCCTTATCAACTAAAAAACCCTCTTAAACTGCTTTTGCATACACATTGACCCATACAATGACATGAAAAGCATTGCAAATATAGTTTGTGTAGACCATCGCACTTCGGCGTAGCTATCAACAAGATAGCGTCATAATGCCACCATCGCACTCCAGCTTGATCAAACACGCACTTCAGCGTCAAACCATCTCACCTCAGCGTGACCATCGCGGTTCAGAGTCCTACATATATATCTGTATGTATTTTATCTCATTCCAGTCCATTCAACTAGCAAAATCAATGAAATCGGTGTAAATTTTGCAAAGTCTACGTCTTTCAACTCTATAAAGATTGTTATGGACAATTCTATATACCATTATATTTTAGTTGTTTACATTCAGAGTCGAGTTATTAATGTAACTATGTTACTTACTAGGTTTTTTTTGCGAAAACTAACTCAATTTCCTGAAAAACTTCCTTAATATAGAAACATTATATAAAGTTGATATTTTCTTTATATTTTGCTGTGTCAAAATGACATAAATATGAAGGACAGTATAGCTTTGAAAAATGGTATATCCCGTTTTACACATGACATTTACGCGGGAAAATGTTCCATTGGAATGTATCACCATATATTGCGACAATTTGTTTCTGCATTGTTATATACTGACTGTTTTCTTCTTCTTCTTTCAGTTTCCAGGGATCCTTCAATTATTGAAGATTATTTGCCGGCGTCGACTATAAAGTTTTATAATTTACAAGGTAACCAGAAAAATGAAAGAAACAAAATCAAAAATCAAAATAATGTATAATGTACATTTGAAAAATTAGGGTCTTACTTATGAGCGACAAGAACAAATAAGCGACAAGAAGAATAATTTTACGACAAGAAGTATAATTTGACAAGAAAACAAATTTAGCGTTTTAATTTTGTAACTCCTACGTTACCACTACAGTCATTCAAGTAGAACAGTCTCAACATTTGATGTCGGGTTTGTCCAAAATTCGGAATATACATAATACAGATATACTGTTTCCTGATGATAAGAACTTTGAATAATCTTCATTATTTATTGAAAATTAGTGGATCAATCCTTTAGAAAAGTTGTTCCGAATATGGTGACCCCCCCTCCCCCTTTATAAGTTAAAAAGGCTACATTTTCTTTTTTCCTTTTCTACAAAACCTGTTGTTTAGTTGTAAAATAAAAAAAAATGTAAATCGCTGGGTAAGAATGATTTTACCACAACTTTGTAAGTTTTAACCGGTTTATATACTAAAAATATGGAAAAAAAATCATGTCTTTTTCAGACTTTCTGATCAATGTAGTATGGCATGTTTGTGAGATGTGGTTATGGCGGATGGATGTTCATGAAGGACCTGTAGAAAAAAGTATATCACTGGATTAAGCTCTTTGTCTAAGTGTATTAATAAAGTGCTTTGTTTTGAGCTCAGTTCATTGTTATGCAATTCATTCTTTGTAAAAAAAAAGATTTGACCGACAAATGTTATGCAATTTATTCTTTGTGAACATTTTTTGTCGAGAAGCCAAATTAAATAAAAGAAGAGTTCCAATGTCACCCGCGTTGCACTTATTTAATATTTCCAAGGGGCATAACACTTTTAAAAAGAGTCTTTTGTACACCATTTTATAATTTGTCCGAGATATTGCTGATATTAACTTTAGTATAAGTTTTATAAAAAATCAGGCAAGAAAGAGTGCTAACGAGGCATTTTTCCATAAATTTAATATTTCTAAGAGGCATAACTCTTTTAAAAAAAGTCAATGATCCACCATTTAAGAACTTGTTCGAGATATTAACCTATACTGTGGATTCATTTATTTTCGTGGGTACCAATTTTCGTGGATTAAAGAGAACTTACATGTTCATGGATGTTTAATTTCATGTTTTTGCATACAAGCCTATAGGGAATTTGTTATTAGTTGAACATTTGATTTCGTGGTTCACCTGTACCCATGAAATCCACGAAAATTGGTATCCAACGAATAATAATGATTCCACAGTAGTATAAGTTTTATAATAACCTACCAAGAATTGTACCAATGAGAGCGCTAACAAGACCAGAGGGATGGACGCACGGACAGAAGTCCGGTATTTCCATGTCTACCACAACGCTTCACTCGAGGGACAAAAAAGCACAAATTTACCATGCAATGCTATTCAGGCTACTAGCAATATGATGCTACTAAGGTGGTTTTGTTAAACTGTTTTTCAAACATCTGTACTGCGTGTAAATAGTCATTCACTATGTAAAAGAAAAGGACAAAATTCATAAGGCCTATCTGGCCTTTTTGACTTTAAAATTATATTTCATTGTTAAACAATCATCATTCATTCGTTTATTTCTTAATTTGTGTGAATGTCAATTACAGCACTTTCATACCACAACAAAACTAGCTTACTGTACTGGTATCACTTATATTAGTATCCATAAAAATAATATCATGAAACAAGAATATTTTTGCAATACCTTTTTCATTTTGAATACTATAACTTTTTAGATAATAAAACATATTCAGTATATATGTTCACATCCACTAGAAATTTTAGCAGACTGATAGTTGACTTTTGTAGCAGTTATGAGTCTTTGAAGCATGCTCACAAAGGTTCTTTTATTGATATGACTTTCATACTGGTCAAAACGTTTTTTTTTACTTTGACCATGCTTTGGAGAAGACATTTTCGAAGGAAGAACTAATGAAAAATAACTCAGAAGTTTACTTTCTAGTCATTACTTGAAACAATTAAATATCTTCTGAGAAACAATTTCTACAATTAAACAAAATCTTTTACTATTTTACACAGTGAAAATCCTTAACTAATTCACAGTTTTTGTGGACAAACCCAGTAAGAAATTACCACTAATGATACACAGTGAAAATCCTTAACTAATTCACAGTTTTTGTGGACACACCCAGTAAGAAATTACCACTAATGATACACAGTTAAAATCCTTAACTAATTCACAGTTTTTGTGGACAAACCCAGTAAGAAATTACCACTAATGATACACAGTGAAAATCCTTAACTAATTCACAGTTTTTGTGGACAAACCCAGTAAGAAATTACCACTAATGATACACAGTGAAAATCCTTAACTAATTCACAGTTTTTGTGGACACACCCAGTAAGAAATTACCACTAATGATACACAGTGAAAATCCTTAACTAATTCACAGTTTTTGTGGACACACCCAGTAAGAAATTACCACTAATGATACACTGTGAAAATCCTTCACTAATTCACAGTTTTTGTGGACACACCCAGTAAGAAATTACCACTAATGATACACAGTGAAAATCCTTAACTAATTCACAGTTTTTGTGGACAAACCCAGTAAGAAATTACCACTAATGATACACAGTGAAATCCTTAACTAATTCACAGTTTTTGTGGACAAACCCAGTAAGAAATTACCACTAATGATACACAGTGAAAATCCTTAACTAATTCACAGTTTTTGTGGACACACCCAGTAAGAAATTACCACTAATGATACACAGTGAAAATCCTGAACTAATTCACAGTTTTTGTGGACACACCCAGTAAGAAATTACCACTAATGATACACAGTGAAAATCCTTAACTAATTCACAGTTTTTGTGGACACACCCAGTAAGAAATTACCACTAATGATACACAGTGAAAATCCTTAACTAATTCACAGTTTTTGTGGACACACCCAGTAAGAAATTACCACTAATGATACACAGTGAAAATCCTTAACTAATTCACAGTTTTTGTGGACAAACCCAGTAAGAAATTACCACCATAAAGGAACATAAATAGAACTATACAAATAGTACATGCATGCATGTTCTCAGATACCATCTCCCATATTAAAATCACATCATGCAGAAATGAAACTTATGAGTTCCTCTCTTAGCTATCCAAAATCAAAGATGTGGAACATAATTTATCATAATCATTTGGTAATCAATGCAATTAATGTCTCCTCCATGACAGTCTTGAAAATTAAAACTAAATATGATATAAACAACACTGATAATGTTTAGTGTTTGGTTCAGGTTGGATGTCACTGTGCAAAACAGTTCAACATACAACCCTATTGGAAAAAACAGAACTCCTTTTGTCAGAAAACACTGTCAAACATCCAAATATACTATCCACACTGATCTGTGTCCACACTTGTATAATAGATAAAAAAAAAACCCTGAGAAATTGAATATTCTGTTAATTTTATAAAAAAATTATAAATGAAAGCTGAAAGACTGTTGATCATACATGTAGAGGAACCCTTTTGACTATTAATTTTGAATAATAATAAAATGCAACAAAAATAAAAGAGGAGGGAATATTTTGTCTGTTTTTCAGATCGGAGGTACCTGCATTGGTACCTCATGAAATGTCGGATGAGCAATAACATGTACACAATTAAATTATTGATTTGATCTAAATGGGAAGATAGCTCAGAAAGTATTCAGTGAATGGCGGTAGAATTTTAATACTGTTAGGTTTCCGGAAGTTTCAATTTGGTGCAAGTAAATCAATTTGGAGTGCCCTTAAGCTTGCACTAAGTTTTAGTTTATGGTACGGTGCTTGTTCGAACGAAATTATTTTTTTTATCTATTTTATCATAATTTAAGTTTTCTAGACAGTGGTTTTGTGGAAATTCCCGCGGTAATAAAAGAGTTTACAGAAGAACCCCTAGACGCGAATGTGACTTTGCTTGTGGTTGAAACAAGAGACAGAGCTGTGGTGGGAGATGGAGGAACCTAGTGTATTGTAAGCAACTTCATTTTTTCGTAAAATCAAAAAAGTAAATCACGCAACGCCGTTCCCAATATTATCGACTCAACTTTGTCAACAAAATAAGAAGAATCTGAGGCGCCACAAAAAGTCATCAGTAGTAAACGGTTGAACAAAATCAGAGCCGAAATAAGAAGAGAAAAAAAAATTGTCAGATTCTAAATTAGAAAACAAATCTTATATGCAGACGATGGCTGAATGTTGATCGATCATTGGAGGATGTTATTCTTTAACTTTTTAAATTTTTTTTCTCTATTCTTTATTTATTTTGACACTTATTTTCGATTTAAATTTCAGCAACCCATTATACTCTATTCCATAATTTGTTTGACGTTTTTCTCTATAATATTTACAAGTTTGACTTTTTATTCTGCCATTTTTGCCCATCATTTTCTATTCTTTAAACCCCTTGTAGACCCTCATATGGTGTATATATTCATGACAACAAATCACTGCATGAATATGCAAAACACCCAAAAAATACGATGATCATTAAACACCCAAATGTCATTGGTTCTAAAAATAGCTTTCTCTTGTAGCAGAAAAAGGATCATGTGAGTAAAAAAATAACTTTATAAACATATTTTTTTAAGCCCCGGTTAAAATCGTCGTTTTTCCTTCAAAAACACAATTTGTTTTCCTTTAAAAAAAACCAAATACAACAGGTTAAAATCGTCGTTTTCCTAAAAAAAAAAAACAAAAACCGCACAGAACTTTAAACTCATATTTTCAGTTTGTGAATTATTCAATTGTTTTACAACTGCAGTTGAAACTCATTTCGGCAAAGTTGATCTTTGACGGTAAAAAAAATACGGATGGTATGATTGTTAATGAGACAAATACCCAAGGGATTCCAAAAGAGGTAGATTTAAGCAGATACATGTATATTTCATCGCAATACTTCAAGAATGAACAAAACGCATACTACATATTCAGCTACATTGTATGATAGGCCCAATATGACAAAATGTGCAACAATGCAAACGAAAAAAAACCCAACTCAATCTATATCAATGCTTACCCAATTTTGTCAATATGGCCGAACTAAATAGAGAACTGTCATAGCTAGCTACTAAACCAGGGTTACTCCACCATTTTCTCCGGAAAATGCCTGTACCAAGTTAGTAAAATGACTGTTGTTTCCCGTTCGGTCCGTAATTGATATAGTCTAAAGTTTGATTTTGTCTGTTTTTATGGACCTCATCTTTATAAATTTACCTTGGAGGTACGTATTTTTGTTAATACTTTTTTCCTGCAATTTGAATTGTATTATTTAGAAGATATTGCATCAAAACATGATGACGTTTTAATTTAATGTGATTTATATCCTTCCTCAAACCAATTAGCAATATCGACATGTGCATCTAGTCCCTGTAAAAATGGAGCAACCTGCAAAGACAAAGCGAATGGATATAACTGCATATGTCCTGCTGGGTTTACCGATGAATATTGTTCTACAGGTAAGTAGTAAATGAAAATGGAATATCTTGGAAAAAACCCCAAGAAAACCAAACAAACATTAGACTAATTAAATCAAAGACCCTTTGGAAAAATACATGTAAAATACCAAAAGGTAACTGACGTATATTTGAGAGAAGAGATAATAAGATATTCGCAATATCAACAAAACAAAAGCCTATGATATTGTTTGCACACCAAATGAATTTTTGAAAACATCACTTAAGGACAATTTTCTACCCAATAGCTTGTTACATAGTCTGTGAAGTTAATAGTTGGTGTATCAGTATCTACAGCATCGATATCCTCCAGTGTGTTAAACCAATTTGAAACATCTTCGACTGTATTGGTTGGTAAAAGTGGAAGAACTACAGCTCTCCGAACAAGTTTTTGAGTGTAGCCTTTTTCACTGTATGCAGTCTGCAAACCATGCTTCTGTGCATTTCTCCAGATACACTGAGTGTTGTTCTATATAAACGAAGAAGATGTGTTATGATTGTCATGAGAGACATCTCTCCACAAGAGACCAAATAACACAGAAATTAACAACTATATGTAACTGTACGGCCTTCAACAATCAACAATTTTATTTTCAAGAAATTCCATATTAGAAAAACCCATTTTTTACATAAATTTCATATAAATAATCAGGTAAATTTACCTGTGACCTAATTAGACATTGACGACTTAAACAACATATTTTGCAATAACAACACCTATTGTTCTTCCCATAGTCTCCAATGTAGGAATATCCGGAATAGTAAAATACAAAATGTAGGAATAGCCAGAAGACACCCTTACATGCACATAGCTACTTGTACTTTTTTTTATTTATTTTTTAATATTTGAATATTATTAGATCACAATCGGCTGGTATTGTTTTTATCTTTGATTAAGATTAGCTCTATTGTATCCCTCTCTTGTTTTTTGATGATTGTATGATAACCTCTTGCTATGTCGATTTATTAGGTTAATTTGTACATGTAAGTGTCTAGATTTTGACCGAAATATCAATATTAATTCAAGGGAAATTTTTAAAGACATCAATAACATTGAGACTTCGATCATTTTGACAAGTTAAATATGAGACAAATACCAACATCTTATTGTACGTTATACTTGAATTTTAAAATCTCATGTTCATACATGTACAATTTGGAATTTTTAAAACTATTCTTTGATCTGGGTTTAGTGTCTGATTATAAAGTTAGAAAATAAATTTAGAATATACTGCCCTAGCCAAATTATTTAACTATTTTATGATGCTATACTAATGGGTGATACACTTATTCCGTTATCTGTCGGCACATTTGAAGTAATTGACCTGCTAGAAAGAAATCGCTTGAGAATTTTTCATATTTCCTGACTTCAGAACGTACTGAATTTTTGAACGAAATTTCCTTCTGAAACCTGATACTATTGAGTCATTTATTACACTCATCAGAAATTGGAGCTAAATAATTTCCACCATAATGTTTGAAAGACTGTTTCAATGTTCTAATCAACACCTTCTGTTTCAGCTCAAATTTTCCAATCGTCTCAAACAGTTTTCTTCCGAATGTCGCTTTTCTCTCCGGGAACTACGGTTCCCTCCACCTAAACAACTGACCCCACAAAAAAGTACAAATGCGCTGAAAGTGGCGTTCAACACTAATCAATCAATAATCAAATCTTATTTTTTAAACTTTTAAAGTTAGTCTAATGGGTACGATATATATATATATCAACTCGTCTTACATATAACAACAACACATTATGAAACTAAGCAGAAATATCACACACATATTGAAATTGAGCAACTGTCATTATTAAGAATTCTATTGATATCCGTCCGTGAAACCAGGCTTTTTGAGATTTTGATCCACATTATTTATCCAAAACAAAAGAACAAAAAATAATACAAGCTGAGAGTTCGGTAAAAAGCATCTATTAATCTATTTTTGTTCTCTCTTATTCTAAAAAAGAATGAAATAACAGATTGATTTGATTTTCTTAAAACAAAACCAATACAATTATTTACCAAAAATATGTAAATTAATAATATAAGATAGATAACTTAATTATGATGTTCATTAATGTTTATTTGTATTACAAGAGTTATTATTTTGAGGTAATTTGTGATAATTGTCACCAGTTTAATTATTTAATCAGATGCAAACCTGCCATCGATGTGTATCCATGTACAGATGAGTTATTACTCAAGGCAAAAGAATCTTTGTGTCGATTCATAAAAGTATTCACGGTAAATTCAAGAAATGTATCAATGCTGATCCTGAGAGAGCTATGGAGATGTATGATTCTTGCATTATCGATTATTGCGCTTACTACGGACGACCAAACTTTGATGAGGTCATGTGTGAAGGTCTAGAGGGATTTGCAGAGCAATGCCACATAATGGGCATACCTCTCAGCTGGCGAGATGACGAACTATGCCGTATGTTATTTTCTTTTTTTCTTTTGGATATTTTGCATTCCATACAATATAAATTAAAGGCATGTACCAAAAGAAAATTATCAATGATAAGTGTACCACATGCCTCATTACTTTTCTCCTCCCCCTCCACCCCCCCCCCCCCCCCCCCCTCCCCCCAAAAGCAAAATAAAAACACGCAGCACCTCAACTTAAACAAGTAGGGCATTACAGATAATGTGACCTAGTTTGTTTGTTCTCAAATATTTGATTTGTTATTTTTGATTATTTTAATATCACGTCTTAAATATAAACTGTTGTAATGTATTCATTCAAGATATATGATTTTTTGATATATGATAAAATCGATTTCAGTTTAATAATTCCACGACGTCCACTATTGCAGCAGGATGAGAAATAAAGGCAACAGTAGTATACCGCTGTTCGAAACTCATAAATCGATAGAGATAAAAACAAATCCGGGTTACAAACTAAATCTGAGGGAAACGCATCAAATATAAGAGGAGAACAACGACACAACAAAAACACAACATTAAAATGTAACACACACAGAAAAGAACTATAATATAACAATGGCCATTTTCCTGACTTGGTACAGGACATTTTAAGAAAAAAATGGTGGGTTGAACCTGGTTTTGTGGCATGCCAAATCTCCCGCTTTTATGGCAACGTCAAACACAACATCAAAACGTGACATCACATGACAGGACCACAATACAAATAAATGGGAGAACATATAGGACAAAGAAACACACGAATAATAGCTAGCAAAAGGTACTAGGCTTAAAATTCAATACGCCAGACGTGCGTCTCGTCCACACAAGACCAACCAGTGACGTTCAGATGAAAAAAGTTTGAAAGCCAAAACAAGTACAAAGCTGAAGAGCACCGAGGACCAAAACTTCCAAAAAGTTGCGCCTAACACGGCCAGGGTTTTCTGACTGGGACAAGAACATCCCTATTATTTAGAATAATTTATAATTTTGCAAACAGTAAATTTTATAAAATGACTATAATAATTATAATAGATATACATGATAAAACCGAAGTGGGGACTAATTACAGAATAAAAACGGATACATTACATAAAACAACTTAATCCAACACATAAAAATACACAGTCGAGTTAGCCAAAGCCTCAACGCACAAAGTGACGTCACATTTGAAATTCTAAAAAAACACACAAAGTGACGTCACATTTGAATTTGTAAAAATATTTCCCAAAAATAAGATAGGATTAGGATTGATTCAAGATTAGATTTGTAATACTGACATTACATTTATTAATAACAATGAAAATTACAATACTTATTAATATCAAATAGTGGTAGTAATTAGATAATTAATTGTATTATCTAGATAAGTCGGTGTTTCTTCTGAATCAAACTGTAAACCAAATATATCGTATAAATTTCGTTGAACCAAACTAAAATCTAATAAATGAAGGGGGTGATTAATTATCTATACCATAACTCACGAATATAACAGAAAAGACGTTAAGACATTTGACAAAATCCGACGAGAATAACAAATATAACATCAAAATTAAATACATGAATTTGGGATAGAAAAGTACCGTGACACGTCTTATAGCAATGCGGTTTCACACTCAGCAAAACAGTCACAATCGGGAATAAGTCACATTCGGTAATTAAAAGATCAGACGACGTAATGACAAACCACAATCTAACACGTGGTAAAAATGTCCTTAGTTAGTTTGGACAAAGACACATCGTATGGATCAACCAATTCGTGATGGTGTCCGTAAAATTTACGGAGTGTCATTTTAATCTGTCCTCCTCATAACTTTGTTGGAGCAGTTTCTGCGTAAGGAACACAATCCTGTATATGAAGTCCGTATAGTGTGAACAGGCACGAGAATAACGTATCAATTGAGATATGTAAACACCATACGAAGGGGCAGAGGGTATGTTACTGCTGAGAAATGGGAAATTGATAATTGGGAAGTTGAAATCGTCACGTTTATCATAGATTTTCGTGTGAAGTCGTCCATCTGTGTCAATATTGAAGAAAAGATCAATGTATGAAGCAGTCCTTCTAGTATCAGTAGTATCCTTAATTTCAAGTTCACTGTGATATATGAGATGTAAGTATTGGCTGAAATATGGGTTATTCAATGATAGAACATCATCAATATATCGGAAAGTAAAATTAAAGAATTTCGCAAGGTGCTTTTTCTTTTTGTCTTTTAGAAGGTTCTGAATGAATTCTGCTTCATACGAGTACAAAAACAAATCGGCCAGTAGGGGTGCACAAATAGTTCCCATTGGAATACCGACTGTCTGTTGAAATATAAATCCTCCAAACTCAACAAATATATTGTCGATCAAAAAGTCCAGCATTTTGATAATATCATCTTCAGTATATTTTCTGGTAGATTCAGTGTGGTTTTTCACAAAATATGAATTATTGTAACCCAAAACAAGAAATTTGTATCTACGATTCCCATTTTTATAGAAAAAGCTCTGTTTAATGAGATGGTGAAGTCGATCTTTCAACTGAGCATGGGGAATAGTAGTGTAAAGCGAAGAAAAATCAAAAGTCTTTATGTTGCTGCAAAATTGCAAAGATTGTGATCGAAGATTAAGCAGTAGATCTTTCGAATTTTTGAGAATCCACATCTGGTTAACACCACTGGTAGAATATATCTCATCACAATATTTTTGAAGCCCATCTTTAACTGTAGAAAGAATAGTAGTCAGTACTTTAGAAAGATGTTTAGTCGAACATTTTGATGACCCAGCTATGTATCGTTCTTTATATGGAGTTTTGTGTAGTTTTGCTATCCAGTATAATGATGGTAAATTTTCTTCGTTTTATTTGATGTTGATACCAAAAGAAAGAAAATTCGTTTTCTTTGATGTTGATACCAAAAGAAGAAAATTATAAACAATGTCAACAGTGAAACAGTGAAACACCTGTCATGTTCAGCTGTTTGATATTAATTGGTTTTATTCGAAAATCAGTCCGATCATTAAACCAAAACAAAAACATAGTGTCACATGAAACATACTTATGCTGTTGTCTGTTTTATGGTCGGGTTGTTGTCTCTTTGACACATTCCCCATTTCCATTCTCAATTTTATTATTAAATTTAAACAATCGAATTTTAAAAATATTGTATAAAGGCAATTAAAACTAACAATCACAAATATATTTACTGGTGTAACAAGTTAATAATGCGAAAACAAATTAAAAAAAAACATGTTTTTTTGTTTCATCTTCTGTCAGGTAAAAACATATGTAGCAGCAATCCTGATACATTACTAGTGAATGGAATACAATATATATATATTCGTCACCTGAGTTCATAAAATAAGCACGCAAATAAAAGTAAAATGTTAAAGAATTTGTGTTCACTTGAAACATTAAAAGTTTGTTACTATCTTATACTTTTTTATTTGATTGATTTCTGTCATTTAAGCACTATCTTGTGGTCATTATTCTATATACAAACCACAGATATCATCATGTCCAGCAACATGCGTGGCTCCACTTCTGTCAAATAGTTGTAAAAGACCACCACGAGAAGGATGTGAATGTAAAGCAGGCTATTGCATGAGTAATTTAGAATGTGTACCAGACACTCGAAGCGGTTGTACAACGTCATACGGCGAATACGTACCGGTAAGGTGTTTTTAGAAAGTTCTGCAGAAGTTTACGAATCAAATCCTAACATTTTCAAAGGTAAACAAAACTAGCACCTTCTTAACAACTGGAAACCATCATTCTACAATTCACACTGTTTATAACTAGTTTCGTAATTAACTTTGTTTCAAAGCGACGATTTTAAAATGCCATTTATATAGTTAAGATCTTTTCATGACCTGTTTATACCTGTCTATCTTTCTAAGATGCGATGAAACTTTTTCCTGCATTCCATTGCTGCAATATAAATGCATTAATATATAATTTTTTTTCTAAATTGATTTATTTGACTTCAAATACAATCAAATTAACAACAATTATAAACTGCAATTGCTTTTACTGCTCTGAATTTATCTTGTGCACAGAGAGTATTGATTGAAGCTATATGAGCCAGAATTCAGTTTTTGTGTTGTGCACACAGATGTTTATTTATTTATATAACAGAAAAAGAATAGTAATATGTATTATCCATAAGAACATTTTCTTGACCATTCTTATAAAATCACTAGAAACAAACAAGAGAGCGTTGTTGCATGAAGAATGTAACATTAACTAAAAATATGCCCTGCTTCTATAGGAGGCAAAGTAAGCTTTAAAAAATATATTTTATGATAAAATTGTATAATATTGAAAATTAAGCTCGTTATGTATGAAAAGTACAATAACAAAAATACCAAAATCCAAACGAAAAGTCCCTTATCAAATGGCAAAATCAAAAGCTTAAACACATCAAACGAATGTAAAACAACTGTCATATTCCTGACTTGGTAAAGGCATTTCCTTATGTAGACAATGGAAGATTAAACCTGGTGTTATAGTTGGCTAAACGTCTCACTTGTATGACAGTAGCATAAAGAACAATCATATTGATAACAATGTGTGACAAAAACAATCAGACATGTATTCAAAACCATCAAAATCTGCGATTTTGTTTCATTGTAAAGGTTGGAGCAACTGTTGAAAACCCAGATTGCACTATTGCCAGGACGTGTCAGTTGATAGACGGTAAAGCAAAACTAGTTGCAAAGAAGTTGACGCCTTGCGCTACAAATGGTCAATGCAAACCTGATGATGGTCACTACAAATGTGCATGTAAACCTGGTTTTCAAGGTGATCCTTTCGCAGAATGCACAGAAGTCAGTAAGTTGGTTTAATTTTTTCCTAGAATGAGAAACATAGAGAAATACGGTATGATTTCCAATAAGACAAATATCCTCATGAAACCGAAGGTCGAGGATGACCCACCTAATTCGAACTGCGTTTCTCTTTTAATTTAGAATTTATTACATTTAGTTTGCATATTTAACAAAAGATCGATATGATACTAAATAACGTTTTTTTTTTATTAATATATCACTAATCGTAGTCCAATATACAACCATTTCCCTATTACAAATGATTGCTAAAATTGTCTCATCTTATTATGCCAGATGTTTTTTTTAAAGATTTTAAGATCCAAGTGTTATTTAAATTCATAACTCAAATGTATAATGGCTGTTCATTTCATATACAGTTTTACAAATGAACAATTTATATGCATCTCAACCGGTATACAGTTTATTTTCATCTTATTAAAAAGTAAAATAACAAAAATACCGAACTCTGAGGAAATTTCTAGACGGAAAGACCCTAAGCAAATGGCAAAATCAAAAACTCAAACACATCAAACGTTTGGATAACAACTATCATATCCTGACTTGATAAGGTATTTTCTTATGTAGAAAATGGTGGATTAAATCTTGTTCTATAGCTAGCTAAACCTCTCACTTGTATGACAGTCGCATACAATTCCATCCAGATAAATGTCATTAAGATTGCTTGTAATAAACAGCTGTGTACTTACCGGTTTTATTGTAAACATTTAAAACATTCATTCGGAAAAAATTATTCGGCCTTCTAACTGTTAAGGATTGAGTGCCACTATCATCAATGATGATTCCTATGGATCAAACGCGAGTCTGATGTACCCAATTATAAGTCTGGTATTGTTGATGAATTAATTTCTTTTATGACCCCTGATATACCTTTATGCTTTAAAGTTGTTTTATATTAAATGTGTTCAAATTTGATTCAAAAAGTTCATAACAAATGACAAAATCTAACATTTTCAATCAACAGTTGAAAAACAACTGTCAAATTCCTGACTTGGTATAGGCAATTTCAGAAGATATTGTTTTGTACACCTTGTGCTATAGCTAGGCAAACCTCCAATTAGTATGACAATATTTGTTTAAACTAAAATACAGTTTTCTTTAACAAAAAAAAGATGAAAATTTGCGATAGCAAATTGGTAAAAAGGGACTAAGAAAGAAGTTAACATTTACGAAGCGGTAAAAAAAATATATATACATGAAAAAAATGGAAGACGTATTATACTTATACAAATTGGAGTGTTTATCTAACTATAAGACCATGTTTTAACCACCATTTCTATTGGAATATTTATACCAACTTAGGAGTATGAAAATTGTTTGTCAGTGGTTCCGTTGGTCCATCATATAGTTGATCGTTTGGTTTTGTCTGTTTGCATCGACTCCCCCTTTTTGATTAACCTTGGAGATTGATATTTTTGTTTTAACTTTTTTTCAGAGTTGGAATGTGGAAAGGCAGCAGATATTATGTTTGTTCTCGATTCCTCCTCAAGTATGAGGTCAAATAATTTTGCAAAAATAATCAACTTCGTGAAAAAGCTGGTTAGTTGATCTATGTCTGAACATCACAAAGTCAGAATTAGTGTGATAACGTTTTCGCACCGGTCAAGAATACAGTTTTATCTCAATCGGTACACGGAACCAGAAGAAATAATTACCGCTCTCAGCAAAATTCGTCTAATGCGTGGAGGAACACGAACCGATTATGCATTGCATGATATGCACAGTAAGGTCCTAGCGGAGGCTCATGGAGATCCTCCAAATTATCCAAATATTGGAATAGTCATTACAGATGGGAAGTCAAATTATCCAAAGAAAACAAAAGAAGAAATGGTTCATATGAAAGAAGATGATGTTATGATGTTTGCGATCGGAATTGGTTCATCTATTAACCAGGAAGAATTGGAGACCATCGCCATCGAAAAAGACCATGCGTTAAGAGTAAAAAGATTGGACTTGCTGGAACACATTATTGGAGAATTTCAAGAGATTACTTGTAGAGGTATATATCATAATTATATGTTATTCAGAATGAAATTCAACATGTTCAATGTAACAAGTATGAACTTGAATACAGCTATCGTTGTTTGTCCACCCCATCGGTTACACAGTGTTTCACGTGTCCGTTTAACACCAATCTAGTATGACGTCCATTTTCACTGAACTAGTACACATTTTTATTTAGGGACCAGCTGAAGCCCACCTCCGGGTGCGGGATTCTCTCGCTGCATTGAAGACCCATTGGTGGCCTTCTTTGTTATCTGCTCTCTGGTCGGGTAGTTGTCTCTTTGACATACTCAATTCTCAATTTTATTGGATTCTGACCGTTACACTTTTGGATTTTGGATGATAAATAAATTACTGTATGACCAAATCTTTTAAATTTGGAACACGATGTCATTGACGAAAATAATTACTAGTCGGGTCGACTTACACATTTTTGGATTTGACCGTTCAAAGATTGTCCTTTAAAATATCATCAAATTCGGACTCTGTTTGTTCATGATGATTCAAGTCCTGGTTTATAAATCTTTCAACAGTTTACCATTTTGTCGTCAACCGTAAAATACTGGTCAAGTGGATTTTGTCATTTTGGATTACAATACCGTTCACAAGTTAATCCTTATTAACGTTTACAATGTTTTTGATTATTGGATGATACATATGTCGAAATTTCACAGAATGCACTGATCCAGAATTATATAGGTCGAGTTGGATTTGACGGTTTAGTCATCATGGTCATTTAATGTTTCAAAGCTTTCATTTCAACTTTTATGGGATATAGTGTATTTGGTTTCCCGATGATCACCACTAAAAATCTACTTTTAAAAAAGGAAAATCTTATTTCACATAAAGTCTTTAACCATATATCACAGGTTAAGTATGATATTCATAAATTTGAAATTTTTGATCAGAGCTATGCACTTGTTAATATTACAAACTGATTGATTTTGTTACTGAATTAAAGTATATTTCCACTTATATCATGGGTCATACAGTTCAAGTTCTGTTTGGACATTGTAAATGTACTGTTCATTGAGATATGATTCGAGTTCAGGTTATATCTGATTAAAGAGAGGAGAACAACACCAAATGGATATCCAAACTCATAAGTCGAAAACGAATTGACAATGTCATGGCAAAAAAATACTGACAAAAGACAAACCACAGTATACAAGACACAACGTAGCAAACTAAAGACTAAGCGACACGGATCTCACCAAAATTGTGAGTGATCTCATGTGCTCTGAATGGATAAGCAGATTCTGCTCCATATGTAATACTGATAATTTTCATAACACATCTAACCAAAGAGTTGCGAATATAATTGATTTATTCATTTTGTCTTGTAGGAATTTCACATGCTCCGCACACCCATTCCGTAGTCCATCCGCATCCGCATTAGTTTCATAGTAAGTTTGAAGTAACATTTCCTCGGAAAACAGTATAACATAAGTAGATGTGGTACGATTCTTAAATGAGACAGCTACCTACCAGAGACCAAATGACGTAGATGTTAGCAATTTAATATCACCATGCGTCATTCAACAATAAGCAAATCCAATACAATATAGCCAGCTATTATAGGTCCGACTAGATATATAATATTTTAATCGTGCATCTGAAATTGATGTCGTCATGGTTATGCAAAATGGTCGCCATGCAAATTGACAAAGTACTCCAAATTAGTGGGTCATATGATCCATATTGGTTTTAAAATATAGGGCTATTAGAAACTACTGATCTTAAAATATAAATATGTTCTTAATTTGATCTTAAGATTTATTTACTTTTATCCTTGCAAAAGACATAGAAAATAGATAACTTAATAAAATTGTGGTATTTTATTTCATATTCTCCGTTTAATGAAAAAAAGTTCCTCTATGGTTATGCATTTATCAACTGTCCTTCTATTATGAATATCAAGCAATATAATATAATGATTGTGTAAAGACTGTCGTTTTTATCGAATAAAACCCAATATGGTGACATAGACTTATAATATGTCATTTATGTGGTGGAACAGGGGATAGAAAAAAAATCGCTTTAAAGGATCATTTGAAAATGGATTTATTAGTTCGCTTCTCCATTTGTATTCAGATTTGTTACATTGTTAATCAAATTTAAAATGTTCGCTACTTTTGTTTTTTACTTTTTAAGTCAGGTATTCAGAGTCATCTAGTTTTACCCATATAGGGTCAATACAAATTTTGACCAATAACCCCTACATTTCTTTACATAGTTTATTATATATAGATTAAAAAGTCATTTTTGAAAATCTTGAAATTTCCTTGTTATATTTTTATAATTTTTGAAAGAAAAGAGGTGTCAATATTAGATTAATGACAAATCTGAAGAGAATCTTTTCTATCCAAAGTTTTCATTGCATAAATATATATAATATCAGGTGATAACAATCTTTTACAAGCTAAGTATTTTGAAACTGCAGGACCAATATCCTTAAAAAACAAAAATGTTTTAACCATAAATAATTTTGACTTTAATAACCAATACCGGTCACACTTAAAACAACTTATTATGTAGCATTCAAATTTGTAAACAGGTATACACATATAAGTAAATAGTCTTAACTATTGGAAAAATCAATAGCAAGTACATATTTCGTGTGAAGCGACCATTTAAATATAACATATCTAAACATAGAAATAATAAGTCCATCTACGAGATCATGATGGTTATTTTCAGGTACTGTTTTGGCGATCAATCAAGAGCTGAATAAACATTCAACTTGCATTTAACTTACTGTAATGTTAAGTCTGTATTTCTGCAATTCAATGTTTATTGATTTCTATTGGTAACTTTCATCGACTGAATAATCAAACACAGAAAAAAATTACAGTTGTATTTTTTAGCACACAAAATTAAAAAAAAAGTACTAACGTTATTTCGAAATTGAGAGATAATATGTGTTTTATGTATTGTCTCGTCTATAAATTAATAAAGTATGAACACTATGATGAAAATTCCGATTGTAAGTGAAATAACAAAAATACAGACCTCTAACGAAAATTAACAAATGGCAAAATGAAAACCGTTGACAGCTTTTAAGTTTACTATGTTTGCAATGCAAAGAAAAAGTTTTCTTCTGATCATTTCAATATTGACAAAAAAAAAGAAACTGCATTGATAGTACTCAAAATTCGATAACGTTGAATATATTTTAAAAATTAAGTAAAACAATAACTATTCTTCTTGATATTTAGTATCTAAGTGCAGTCCATTGTCATGTTTATGACGGGTTCAAAATATATTGATAGCCTTCACATTATCATAGATCCTTTTATGAAAATAATAATATTTATTCTTTTTATTGCAGACAAAGAAGAAAAAGAAAATACTCAATAAAATTGGATATTATTGATGTAAATATTTCTCTTGAACTGATACATGAAGTAAATTTATTCTAAATGTTATATTCTTTATTAGTTTTTAACAAAATGTACGTACTCACCCAAATCTTACAGATTTTCAACATATCTGTTATAAGTATCACGACGGATGTCACATGCAGAGCAGGATCTGCTTACCCGTTCGGAGTCATGAGATCATCCCTTGTTTTTGGTGGGTTTCTCTTCCTTTTAACACAAACTTTCAGAATGTGTTAGTAAGTTGAATGAAGATAGTACATCTGTCAAAAGACATTGAGTTTAATCAAACAAAGATGTTAAATACAACCAAGTAACACTATTATACCAATACGAAAATTCTTGAAGAAACCAATTATTCTTATTACAAATATTTGCCTAATATATACAATTTGAACAGCGGCACTGTTATCAGCTCGATGAAGTGTCTGCAATAGTCTATTGCGTGTATTGGTTAATGTATTGCAATATGAATGAATATGTAAATCGAAATCAAAAATGCCCACGTATACGTTCGGAACCTCTTCTAAATAAGTGGTTTTATTGAAACCTTATCATAATTTGTGTCCATATTGATTGATGATCTATGATATGTGAGAATGTCCACGTCTATATTTTAAAGTAGAAGAGAAAGATACAATAGGGACATTCGAAAAAATACGTAGAACATACATTTAAACTGACATCGCCATTGCAATAAAAGGAAAAGAATAAAAGACTAATAACAGTATATAAAACACAACATAAAAAACTAACAACTGAGCAACACCAACCGCACCAAAAATGAGGGGCGATCTCAGCTGATCCAGAAGTAAAAGGAGAATACACTCCACATTACAAACTCAATTAATATACCAGGGTTATTATTCGGTACGTCAGAATCGCGTTTCGACTACGTAGACTCGTCGTTGGCAATCGAAGCAAAACCACATCAAGAACAAGGTTTATGAGTATCAAAAACAGAAAATGTCAAACAGTTGTGCAAGTAATGTGTATGCAATCTATTCTTGTGGGGATAGGGGCCTTCTTTTAATTGTAGTGAGGTGAGAATTTTTTTTCCTTCGTGTTGAAGGCATAACTGTGACTTTCAGATGAAGAACAGCAACAAAAAAGCGCTGTTCTTTGCTTTTTGTGTTTTGTTTTTGTTTTGCTGTGCATGTACTGATGTTGTGTCATAGATGGATACCCAATATCCTTTGTTTTTTTTATTGAGGGTAGAAAACCTGCTAGTTTAGATTAATTCTCAATTTTTTCATGGTAATTTTATAAAAAAAAGTATTTCATGTCAACTTAACAAACCTTAAAAAATACAGAGCTAGTGCTTTTGGCTCTGTATTATGTGTAGAAACACATTCGAAGTGAAAGAACGTCGGTTGACCTTTATATGTCTTTGATTATGATCCATTAGTAAGGCATTGTTTTGTCTCGTTAAGCGAAATCCGATATCTTCTTCTTGTTTTTATATGATCAATTGTTCCAGAATTTAAATGGTTATTCTGGTTTCTAACAAAGCTGGTTCAAATATAAGGAATTGATAGTTAATGTTAAGATTTAGCAAACTTTTGGTAGACTTTTGTAAGTGTTATCAAAGACAAGAGGACACGTACTTTAGACAGTTTGTTCAAAGTGTGTTCATCGCCTTAGAAAGCAAGCAACAACGTCTGGTTACATACATATATCTATGCAAAAGAGGAGCCAAGACTTCAAACTTGTTTCATGACTTCTAATTGTGAAATTAGTTGAAATAAGCAGTATGCCAGATTGTTTTTAAAATAGGCAGACCATCAACGCTTAAAAATGGTTTTGTTTCATTGCTGAATAAATTGAAAAATTTTCACGGGTTTCCATTTTTTTAGTTATATTAGTATTTAGGACATTTGAATAGAATTTGACCCCAGCAGCCCTACTTATTTTAATAGTTATGAGGCGCATTTTCATGGTTATAGTCGTGTATTTTAGCAGTTAATATGCGATGTTACAACTTAAACAGATATTTTAAAGAAAATATAGGAAGACAACAATATTTCACCTTAATATGATGTGAATCTATTCTTATTTAGATGAAAAGTAGGAGATGGATTTACTTAATATAAAATATTTATAAGTATATTTGTAAAAAATAGTTAATTTTGTATTAACGTAGATTCATAACGAAGAGGCTTGGTCAAACATTATCCAGAACAAGAACAAATAAACAATAAATTCAATATGAATATTCCATAAGGTATGTCGAACGGGAAAATGGCAACCAAATTAGTCTGAGACAGGAAAATGATGACAAAATTCATGGATAGGAGCATACATTTAACAACAGTTCAGTTACGGACTCCTCGGACAATTGTGGAAAACGTATTGAACATGTTGAACGTGTAACTAGTGTTGCATCTACTTTTCACAAGGTATCGGATTTAACATCCTCGTGTCAACCGGACTTGGCTGCATATCTATATACCATGCACAGTTTAAGAAAATCCCGACTTTGATGAAGGACAGCATTAATTTACCCCAATCAACCTAATATTAGAGTCATTCCAGCTCAAAATTGACTTAACTATCAAAGCAATTTCAACATAAACTTGTTTATATCTTTGGGTTTTAAAATCGTCAAGTGTCAACCCTACGAAAATTGTAATTTTAAAAGTAATTTTTTTGGTTTTGTTGAAAAATCGATGAAAACCGAAAAATTTGATTATTTTGATTAATTTTGAAATCGTGTTTCGAATATTCTGCAGATAAGATTCTTTTACGGGGTACAAGTCAAATCGGCACCTAGTTAATTCGGCACCAATAGAAAAAGTCAAATCGGCACCTGGTCAAGAAAGATAAACATCAATTCCATTCAGAAAAAATGTAATGTTTTGGGTAAATTCGACTTTTTTTAAAAATCGCTGAAAACTGGATAATATTTTTTTAATTCTTTTTCAATCTGACATTATTTTTAACATACGTCTTGTTGAATTTAAAGAATTTAGTTATCTAGGATGAAAAAAGATAAACACCAAACTCGTTCAGAAAATAGTAATTTTGGAATAAATATTGTGTGTCTCGTAAAAAAAAAAATGTCTTCTACATTTTATAAAACGAAAAACATCAAATTCGTGCAGAAAATTTAAATTTTAACTCCAAAATAACAAACTTCTGGTCCTAACAACAGCTTAGTTTTTTTGTATATCCCAAGCGTCGTTCACATCAATCATTATATTTTTTACTGGCTTAAGTTACCACTTGTTTGCTCTTCTTGAAAGCAAAATCATCTGTTTTTTCAATAGACTTAAGAATGTCTTTTCCTTTTCCCACTGATCTGTCTACGTTTACTTTTTCATCAGCCGTTTCAATGTTCCGTAATCTAATATTAAAACAGAAGGGATTTCTTTCCCCTATAAATGAATTAAAAATTTGAACATGCTTTTTGCCTTGATCGATCCTACTTTTCCCAAGTTCATATTACACACCAGTAAGCTTCTCACGGCTTTATTCATTTCTGAACATTGTGGCATTGATAACAGCCACTGAAGTCTTGGATTTTACTCAAACCACGTTATATATACTCTATATATAGGCACTTACTGGAATTTTGAAACATAGAAATTAAAAGTTCCCAATTAAAAGGCTGAACTCATCCGTTTTGTCGTAAACCTTTATTCTCAACCAACATTCAGTGTCATTTTCTAGATGTAAGTCAAGATATAAGACAAACTGAACTATGTCTGTGGCAATCTTTATGACTAGTTCGATTGGATAGATGCGTTGAACATAGTCACTAAACTTTACTAGCCTTGTACGTTATATTTCATCACGAATTTGGTTGATCTATACGATGTGTTTGTGTCTAAACTAACTAATGACATTTTTACCACATCTTAGATTGAAGTTTAACATCTTTGTCGTCAGTCTGCTAAGTACCGAATGTGACCTATTCCCGAATATGACTTTTATACCGAATGTGACCTATTCCCGAATATGACTATTATACCGAATGTGACCTATTCCCGAATATGACTATTATACCGAATGTGACCTATTCCCGAATATGACTATTATACCTAGAGTGAAATTACATAGCTGTACGACGTGTCTCGGTATTTGTACATACAACATTCATGTATTTAATTTTAAATGTTTTTGTTATGGTTTCGGTTGAATAATGTGTTATGTCGTATCGCTTGTTGTCCAAATAATTAGAAAATTGTCTTTCAATACCATCCTTGTAATATTCCGTAATGTAACTTGTACTGAATGTTAATTACATTGCTGTACGTTGTGTCTCGGTGTTTTGTACATCAAACATTCATGAATTAATTTTGATGTTTCGGTCATGGTTTCGGTTGAATACCCAGCAAACACACAACATTTTAAAAACATTTTTTAAATGTCATATGGACGTCTCTCACAAAATATTTCAATAAGATATCATTTAAACATAAAAAAAATGTTTATTTTATTGTTTTTGAAATGTTTTATTTCTAACATTTAAGTAAAATGTTTTTACAACATTAACAAAATATTATTTGCTAATATCTTTTATTCATGTTCTCAAACATTGTTCTAAAATATCCCGTAGATATTTTATAATATAAAAAAATAATATTTTCTTCAATTGGTATTTTATATTTTAACAACATTTAAAGTAAATATTTTCCAAATATCCAAAAAACATTCTACAAAAAAATGTTTTACGGAAAATATAGTTTTGCTATTTGCATAAAATGTTTTATAACGTAAAATTAAAATGTTTTATAACGTAAAATTAAAATGTTTTACATAAAACATCTGAAAAATATCAGCTAAATGTTTTCTATAAAATATTCTTACATACACATTACTTAATAGTCTTACTGATATTTTATTCAACATTTTACGGATATAAAAATAACATTTTATTTAAACTTTATTCAAAACCACACAAACAACGTATTGTGGAATTAGCTCGTTTTTTTGTTTCAGGATAAGATATAGTACTACATTTCATCAATATCATGACAAGCAAGATACTATGGTTGAAATCCTTAATTGATATCTTGAAGATCCTTGAAGTCAGATTTTATTCCTTCTTATATTAAAATTCAAAAGAGTCAACATTAAATTAAGCAATAATGTATTAATAAACAATCACCTTTCTTTAATGTTTATTCATTTCGTTCGTGTATATTTTAGAAATTAAGAAATGAAAACTGTAACTGTACTAAGTTCAATTTTCGTATCGTTTATATGCCTTACGGAAAACCGACCTTTTCCGGAATCGACTTGTGTTTTATCACCGGAAATGATTTTGAAATTTGAATTTCGAAACGATGACAGGATATCAACAAAGAGAGCCAGGAAAATTGTTTGTTACGCGATATATACTCACTTGGTAAGAATGATTAATCTGTTAAGATGAAACTTGTGCATTCATTGTGTGTGTTCAATCATAATCGGAACCAAATTACATCTGTTTCTGGAGGTGCGGATCAATGTTTTGAAAAAAGGGGGGCCCCTGCCCCAGGCAAGCAAACGTTTGGAGTGATACTTGTAAATAGTCTATACATTTATCTTATAAGTAGCTCCATAAGGGGGTCGGGGCCCCTAAATCCGCCACTGTTCAAGCATCTACGTACAACAGTTATGAATTTGTTCATTAATATAAAAAAAATATCAGGATATGTGGCTTGTGTGTTTGATTGCCAATACACCTTATTGCTATTTGTCCACCATTACTGGCCATGGACATCACAAAAGTTCCCTTAAAAAGTTGCCGTCATATTATAATATTTGACACCACAATTGAAAGTAATACACCTTATTGCTATTTGTCCGCTATTACTAGACATCACACAACTGTCACGAGTTCCCTTAAAATTTTGACGTCATCATAAAAAATATCTGATGCCACAATGGAAAAGTGATAAGGTGTATTATTGTATGACGTATGCTGACGTAAAAAGTTCAAGCGGGACAGATTTCCAAATACTGAAATAGCGATAAGGTGTATGAGACAGCTATCCACCAGAATTTAAATGACTTGGATAAAAGAAATTATAGGTCACTGTACGGCTTTCAAAACTGAGAAAACCAATGCCATATAGTCCACTTTGAAGCCTTGACAAACAAATTTTAAATTTTTCTCAACACAATTGAAACAAAACAACTAACTGCCTACATTAAATACACATTATGAAAAAGAAATTTGACAGACTTAAACCAACAACAACTATTGCAACAAGCATGACTCAATACCTTGTTTCCGAAGCACACAAACAAGTTACAATAACACTAATATAAGCACCATTTGAATATGGAGAGTTTTTTTTCTAGTAAAATCAGTGTATGTATGTATTTGCAAAACAGTAAATTAAATTTCCCTTAACAGCTTAATGAACATTACAAAGACTATCTAAGACTTCAGTACAAGCAAAATAATATAAACTGTTGCTTAAAATTATATTTATTGCTTCATACACACAACATGCACAATGTACATACAACATGTACAATGTATCTTTTATTTTTTAACAGGAGCTAAAAGAAAAACCACAAAGGACAAGTTCAATATGCAGGTTTACAATTTGGAAGTGGCGCAGGTTCTTTGGAATGTCTACAACCTTTCAGGAGAATTTTTTTTTGAAGTAAGATTTTCATACAGAATTACTGTTATTCCATATTTAATTCAAATATTTAGCATAAACAATGCATTACATTCAAGATTAAGGGCATACAATACAGAAAAGATATCTGGATATTTGAATAAATTATTTTTTTTGTGACAAAATAGAAACAAGTTGTTTATCAATCTTTTAGTCCAACAGTGTGCTTTCATAAACAACAAATATGCTTTCCTTTGAAGTATTTCAAATACATATATAAACAACTCATTTAATGACATCTGTGTGTTTCTCGGAAGTTAAGTTATATTATTATCATCATTGCGAAAACAATGCGTAACACTTCGATAAGTTATTATGTGCCTATAGTATACTTCTAGGACTGTATCATATGCCCTTAGATACAAATGACAAGTTATAAACTATGTCACTCTACAGAGTTTAACACTTAAAAAGGACAATAAGATGTTTAATGACATTATGTAGCAGGGCTTTTAAAGGCCCCTACATGATACAATGCATTTAATGAAAACTAAAAAAAAACAAGAAAAACAACAGCCTGATTTATACAAAACAATAAAAGAAAAAAAATATGATAGACAACAATCAACAAGTATACTATAATGAAATAAGACTCTTGACTGGACACATATCTAGTCTAAAGTTTTTTATATGTTTTTTTTTAATAACTAAATGAAGTTCAGCGTGGCACATTGCTCTCTCTTAATACGGTCAGCCATTTATCGTCCCCTTCCGACAGACTATCATCGTTATTTGTTTCAAAACTTTAAAGGGGAGGTGATGTATATCCTTCAGGCAACGTGAATCGTTCTATAATAAAGGAATGTGCAAGAAGTTTATATACGAATGTAAGATTAATTTTTTTTTCAGAAGCATGGCACAGCAAGAAAAAGATATAAGACACTACAAGACATTCCAAGTGATTTTGAATAAGACATATTCTTAAATAAATCAAATAGTTGATGTAAAATGGTGTTTTGTTCTCATCTCTTCAGCCAATTATCAATGATTATTGACTTAAGATGTAACCCTATTAGAAGTGTAGTGTTTTAGTTTAGAAAGAGAAGTTGTATTGAAAAATCTGAATTTGGGACACAAGTTTTAGTCAATATAACTTGAACTTAAAAATGTGTATAATGTTTGCTTAATGTCCAATGGCATATATGTCATGCATGTTCAGGTTGACATATGCATTATGTGTATAAGATAGGTAATAAAAGTTGAGAGTGAAAAACTAAACATTATACCATTGTGGTTGGAATGTGGGCTTTCTTGCACTGTCTGTCGTCTGTCCACCTATATTTGTCGGATTTTGTCCAACAAATGTTTTCATCACTGTTTTTCCCAAAACTGCTGATAAAGATGTGTTCATATTTAATGAGCTGCTTGATAGTGATGAACTGTGATGTGAGAACATTTTTGTATCTGGCACCTGTTTCCTGTTTGCTTATACATTGTATTTCAAAATGTTGAATGTTCTCAAATTTTTCATTACTTTAATTAGTAAGGCTGATGAACAGAATGACTTCATATTTGGTAAGTGGCTTGATCATGAAGAGTTGTGTCTGCCATTTTGGATGTGTCAAAATTTGTAGATACTTCTTGTTTTTAGAGACTTTGAATTGAATTTCATATGCTTAGCAAAACAACTGATTTATTCTTGTTTGTATATAGAATTAATCACTGTGTATAAATTAATTTAACTAATGATTTGTTATTTAAAAAAGCAGGAAACTCAATCAAAAGTACAGAAATTTTTATATTGATATGATCTAGATATCAACCAAAAACATCTTCTTAAAACATTTTGAAAACATTTTTTAAGCACAGTCTCACTTGCAAGAAAACATCCAAAAAACATTTTTATAACATTATTTGAGGTTCATGATGTTTTTCAAACGTTCAGAAAATATTTCTAGAAAATAGTTTTTAAAAGATTATCAAAATGTTTTATACGCCATTGTTTTTCACATTATCATGATATTTCTTTACAACATTTTAATTATATTATGCAAATATTTTAGAAAATATATTAGAAAACGTTTAAGCGATATATATTCTACCATACATTTAATGTTTTTCTGACGTTTTTTTGTAATATTTTCATGACATTAGACACAACATTTTAAAAACATTTTAAAGATGTTTTTGTGTTTGCTGGGTAATCTGTTATGTCTTATCGTTTGTAGTCCAAATAATTATAAAATTGCCTTTCCGTGCCATCATTGTCAGGAAAAGTTTTTGGACGAATATTGTAAAATAATTGTATAATGTCCGAGATTGCATGTTAATTACGTAAGCGTATCACTGTTTTTGATATCCTAAGGTGTTTTTCGTTTATATAATATGTTCGTTGTTGTTCTACGGTTTGCATGTTGTGTCGACTATTATATTATTTGTTTGTGCGTTTCTCTGTTATGAATGTTTTTTCGTGTGTTTGTGCTGTATTTCTGTCATTTAGTGTTTCAGCGATATTTTTCAACATTGTCATAAAGCGGGAGGTTTGGCATGCCATTAAAACAGAAGTTCAACAGGTTCAACCCACCATTTTTCTTAAAATGTCCTGTACCAAGTCAGAAATATGGCAGTTGTTATCAAATACTTCGTTTCTATGTGTGTTGGCGTTTGTTTTGTTGCACTTCGGTGTTCCTATTGTTCCTTTGTTTTCCTTTAATAGTTGATGTGTTTCCATCTGTTATGGTTTGTAACCCGGATTTTTTTTTTCTCTATTGATTTATGACTTTTGAACACTGGTATACTACTGTTGCCTTTAGTGTAAGATATGGTAGGGACTTTACAATTGAGAATGGAAATTGGGAATGTGTCAAAGAGACAATAACCCTACCAAAGAGCAGAAATCAGCACAAGGCCACCAATGGGTCATAAACATAGCAAGAAAAACCCGCACACAAAATCGTATCATTGAACACATATTTGCTCGTAATCTTACTTAAGGTTGTTGTACATGTATGTTGTCTTTTGTAGTTTTTACCTTTTGACATCCAATAAAGATGTGGTTGGAGATCATATTATTTTTTCGATTTTATATTGGATTCACCAAGTTAAACTAACTGTCCTCCCCGGTATAGAAACGTCGAACGTTTGGGAAAATATTGTTTTCTTTCTTTTCATATATAAAAGGTTTGTTAGTCTCTTCCGCCAATTCATTTCAGAAATTTGCAGTGATTAAAATTCTTCATTTTATTATCAAAACAAAGAAACAAATTCCATCATAACAATGCATGTGCAGATTTATAATTATAAAACTAAATTTAAAAGGCAAGTTTACTCGTTTTTTAATTAAGGTTTTAGAGATCAGGAAACCAGTTTAATCTTGTTTTTTCTAAATGATAAAAACTTCATTTTTTTATATCTAAAAAACTGTTACATCTTTACGATTTAATTTGTTTAATTTATATTTGGGAATACTGATGATATTTCAATATTAATACTTACGATGTAGACTGAAAGTAAGTGTAACTGCCCAAATGTTCTTGTACGCATTGAGAAAAAAAACATATGCTGACTTATAATAATCAACCTTGTGTTTATCTTAAGAAATTAATTTGTTTTTCTGGTATAAAGCCTAGAATACAAAGATATACATGTTAATTTATGTTGTAAAACCCACAAATATACTCCAATCAATCGATAACAAGAATTTCATCATCTAATATTAAAGAAATGAGGTAAAATTATTGTGGATTTCGAATTAATAATATGTTTAACACAAACGTACATTATATTATAGATAAAGCCTATAAAGTTTGTGTGTGTCAGGATTTGCTGAAATTGTATTCATGTTTACCGATCACATTAAAATAGGAGATTCTGTTCTTATACGATAAGATATAACCACGCCCGAAAGACTCTGTAATAAAGTGATGAATAAAGGCAACAGTAGTTTACCGCTGTTCAATAGTCATAAATCGATTGAGAGAAAACAAATCCGGGTTACAAACTAAAACCGAGGGAAACACATCAACTATAAGAGGAAAACAACGAAACAACAGAGGACTGAATTGCAACATAACATGTTAACATCGCACGATTGTACTCCTCAAACCTTGATAAAACCGATGTACGAAACATATATTATACCCGAATATCTACAAAGGCAGTGAAAGCGCCGTTTTTTATTACTTTTCATACACAAGACAATCTATCATATTTCACGAAAAACTAATCGACAGCTCAAGAACTATGAACATGACCAAATTAATAAATGACACTGATAATGTTTTCGAAACACCAAAAGAATTTGGTATACCAATGATCGTTATTACATTTTGTAGTATAGTTATTTCCTTTACAGTCCTAATTGCCCTAATGAAGACAAAAAATGGAAACTTCTTCGAATGGAAAATCATCGATCGATTTAGTCTATATACCGTTATCTGTGACATCCTGTTTTATTTTTCTCAAACAGCGTATGGAACTCATAATTGGTTAGAAAGAAGAGTCCCAAACTTTGAAATCGGCAAGTTGGAATGCACAATTTACGGAGTATTGATCATGGAGTTTCAACTTGCACAAGTGATTTTAAATACAACAACGGCCATTTATGCATTTAATCTTGTAATGAGAAGTCGAAAAATGCCGTTAGGGAAGTGGGATGCTTATCTCCTGTGTCCTGCTTTTGGGATCCCTTTGGTTTTACTTACCATAGCAGCATTCTTTGATCAATTTGGAAGAAACCCAGTAGCGTAAGTACAGTCTTTTTCTGATATTTGACCCATGTTATAAAAAATATATGTCACTCCTATGTAAGGTGCTGAATAAATTAATTCCAGATTTAAATTGACAGCATATTAACTTATCATTGAAAATATATATGTTGAATGTTTTTAGGAAATGATTGATTAATGACAATTTTTGGTTGAAATATACAGATGTATGAAGGAAAACATAATTTAAAAATTCTATGTCGCAAATAAATTCATAATTTCGAACTGAAATAATATAATGATAAAACAATTGTACATCTACCTAATAACATCCTTTAGGTGTTCATAAGACATGTGTCTGACATATATTAATATTCACTTTGACATATTGGCTAACATATTTTCATTTAGGCTGAACACTTCTTTAATTGAGTACAAAGCTGAATATCTGCAAAAAATGGCTTCACTTTGAGATCATGTCATTAATTTTTATAGATAAACCCAAGCTTTGTCAAAATAAATATGTAGATCTAAAAATGTGTTTTCCAAATATGTTAATATCGTCAATCTACTGAATAAAATCCCTCAGATGTTCAAAAGTCATAAGCCAGTCAGACATCAATAATTTAATATTTGAATTTTGTTTAAAATATTGGTAATTAAGCTTCAAATTGCTTACATTTTATTGCGGAACAGTAAAAACTTTCAAAATAGACTCATTTTGAGATCAAGTCATTAATATCATGAATATCAAAAGTTTTAATAATAAAAGATATTTTTGCCATAAGATGTATTTGACAAAGGTGTTAATGATTTTAACATATCTGTTTGGGTACAACTGTTGCCAATATATGATATCACAAAAAACTATGCGTGAAAAGGCCATTTTAGAAAAAAAAAACTCATCAAATATACCAGGCATATTATCGGTCACTGGACGCCCATATTTCGACATGCGTATGACGTCAGCTTTATGCATTGGAGTATCCAGTTAAATTAACCTGTTCATTTATCTTTAAAATTGAAATTAATTAAAGGTTTAGATAAGTTTACCCTACTTGAAAATAGTAATTTCTGGGGCCAAAAAAGGTTTGTATCTTACATCTTCCGTTCTGTTGAATTGTTAAAAACCTTTTCCATGTTAGATTAGCCACTCAACAACTTAAATATCAAAAACATTTTGGAATGATCTTTTTGATTCATAGATGTTTAAAATTCAAGAAGGGACAATTTTACTTGGGAGTTTTGTTTGGCTATTTGACTGTGTATAGATAAGAACATTCGTTTTACTGATTTGTTTTCTACTTTTAATTTTCAGTTGTTTATTGAAAGAAGAACGTGGATTTTTGACCTCCTATTTTCTACAAATTGGACTGTTTTTTCTTGTTTCACTAGTCATAATTACAGCTTTGTACATAATTATGTGGATTTATATAAGAAGACAAACAACGGCGATGAATTCATCTTACGGGCAACGGTCAGCTGTTAACGGAAGGCGTCTTGCTCTAAAGCTGTCCCTTTATGTTTTGATACACGTAATCCAGTTTGGTGCGGGTGTCGTCGAAGCAGCATGGATTGTGATTGAGGAACCACCAATTGGAGTTCGATATGCAACAGTATTTATTGGTGCAACCGGTGGTATGATGAATGGAGCTGTGTATCTTAAAGTGTATAAAAACTAAATTGAAATGGAAATTTGATTTCCGACAATGACTCAAAGTCGAATTCATATGTATTGGTGCGGCTTTTGTCTTCATACAGGATTCTGTACAAATGGCTGCATGTTAAACTCATGTCTGAAGAATAAATTAAAGTCGTGTTTGTGACTGGAAAATTCATTGGTCCGTTTATTCGTGAACTCAATGTACATTGATATTGGACACGTTACTGTGGTGAATATTCATGGTGTTAATGTGACGATAGTGTGTACTTATGTTGAATGGGAAACGACTGTGAAAATTATTATAGGGCAAGGGGCGAAAAGGGCCATTTGTAGCCATATCCTAAAATTTCATTTGATTTGTCATGTTGTAAATCTATACCACATCTGAAAAATTTAAAATTGAGAATGGAAATGGGGAATAAGTCAAAGAGACAACAACCCGACCAAAGAGCAGACAACAGCCGAAGGCCACCGATGGGTCTTCAACGCAGCGAGAAAATCTCGCACCCGGAGGTGGTCCTCAGCTGGCCCCTAAATAAAATTGTGTACTAATTCAGTGAAAATGGACGTCACACTAAACTTCAAAACATATAAATGAACTAAAATAAAAAAAACATACAAGACTAACAAAGGCCAGAGGCTCCTGACTTGGGACAGGCGCAAAAAATGCGGCGGGGTTAAACATGTTTTGTGATATCTCAACCCTCCCCTATACCTTTAGCCAATGTAGAATAAAGAAACATATAGCAATACGCACAATTAAACTCAGTTTAAAATAAGTCCGAGTCCGATGTCAGAATAGGTAACAAAAGAAACTAAGCAAAATGACAATGATACATAAATTAACAAAGGACTACTAGCAGTTACTGACATGCCAGCTCCAGACCTCAATTAAACTGAATGAAAGATTATGTCTTCATCATATGACAATCTAGTACAATCCCTCACGTTAGGGGTTTAGTATCATACCGTCATAAATTATATGAGAAGAACATAACCCGTATCATGCCAACAACTAGTTTTAGAATAAATGTGTTTATTTCCGACGCAAAGACCCTATGAGTGATTCAATATTAATACCAAAATATGCAATCCTTAATGACTTGACAACAGTATCGTAACTATATCCTTTCCGAATAAGTCTGTTTAAAGGTTTGGTTAGCATTTGAGGTGAATGCCGAAATTTTTGTGCTTTGTAAAGTATATTACCATAAAATATTGGATGTGAAATACCTGAACGTATAAGATGTCTGCATGTTGATTTATATTTACGAATGATGTCCTTGTACCGATGATAAAATTTAGTAAATGTTTTGACTAGTTTATGATATCGAAAACCCTGGTGTAATAATTTTTCAGTAATACATAAATTTCTCTCGCTAAAATCTAATACGTTATTACATACACGAGCGAATCGTACAAGTTGAGATATATAAACACCATAAGATGGTGACAAGGGAACGTCACCATCTAAAAATGGATAATTAACAATAGGAAATAAAAAAAATCATCTCTTTTATCATAAATTTTTGTATTAAGCTTCCCGTTAAAGATATAGATATCAAGATCCAGGAAAGGGCAGTGTTCATTGTTAGTATTAGCTTTATTTAAAGTCAGTTCTGCAGGATATATCTCTTTAGTGTACATACTGAAGTCGTCATTATTGAGGGCCAACATATCATCTAAATATCTAAAAGTGTTATTAAATTTTTGAATCAGATGTTGTGTCGATGGGTCTTTACTGATTTTAGTCATAAAAGAGGGACGAAAGATACCAGAGGGACAGTTAAACTCATAAATTGTAACTCATAACAATACAGAAACAGGTCCGCAATAAGTGGTGCAAAGTTAGTCCCCATGGGAATTCAGATAACCTGACGATATACGGAATCTCCATAGCGAACAAAAATGTTATCTAGTAAAAATTCAAGGGCAGTTATAGTATCAAAGCAGGTTCAATTGACATAGTTCTTTTGTTTGTTGGTACTAAAAAATGACCTAAAAGAGTTTGAACATATATATTCGCATTCCGACTTTTTAAATGCCCATTTAATCAGGTGTGTGATTTTTTTCTTAATAAGATTATGAGGCAAAGTGGTATATAGGGTAGAAAAATCAAAACTTTGAACAGATTCGAAATGACCAATATAAGCATGCAATTTATCAAGTACTTCCAACGAATTTTTGACACTCCAAAAGTAATTAATTCCACTATTTTCAAAGGCCTCATTTGAACAATTTATTACCAGGTTTTTGATTGTACCAAGTGTACTAGTAAGTAGAAAAGATAGTTTAGTAGTGGAACAATAGCTTGAAGACGAAATAAATCTATATTTGTAAGGAGTTTTGTGCAGCTTCGGAAGCCAGTACATAGTTGGAACTTTCATTGTATTTGGTTCTGCTTGTTAAGACGTAGCTAAAAGTTTATGTTTGTTACAGATGTCATTTTCCGAAAATGGAGTCAGTTGGAATGTTGGTGAATTCGTTATTTCATTTTGTAGAACCTTAATGTAAAATTTACGTCAAACAATAATGATATTGTTAGCAGCCTTATCAGCTGGGACAAAAACAAATTCCTTTTTAGCTTATTTTGATACGAGAAATTGGGCTATTATGGTTATTATTAGGAGTAAAATGATCTTTAAAATGTTGAAAACGTATATCTTCTATGTTCATTACCGAATTAAAAAAAGAATCTAATGATTTCTTGTTAGCTTTTTCTCGTCTTATCCATTTAGAGCAGTAAGTACGGAGTGAGTCGTGGATGATGTTACGACACTCATTCCAATTAATAATTGACGGGGGACGATATTTAGGTCCTTTACTGAGGAATGATTTCAACTCTCGGTCACGAACAATGTTAAGGTCTCCTGTTATAACATGAGAAATGGGACCATAAATGTATTCGGAATTACTGAAATGTCATGAGGTAGGTGTATTGACACTGATATTAACATCTTTACACACTTTGCTGTAATTAAACACATTTTTCCGGGTAGATTTTTGTAAACATAACAAATAAGAGGGAGTTCAGTATTATCAAAATAGCCAGGAATTTGTTCTTTAACAGAATGATCATTAAAAATACCGGCAATATTTACAAAATCAAAACGTTTATTGACTATTTAATTTTAATAAAATGTTTTTTGTGATCTTCAGGGCGATCAATTTTGGGAAACAATTTAGAATAACAATATGCAATTATCATTTGGACGATTTCATACTTAGGACTGCAATATGGAATTGTGTTGCATTCCTCCAAAATTTGATGTAATTTATTAACAGGCAAAGAACAGAGCTTGGTTAATAGAAAATGTCTACCGTTGTTTTTTGAAATAGAAATTAGGTCCGAAATATTTGTATTCAATTTGTTATTACGAAATTTTCTTTGATTGCGATTTATTCTACGCCCATTAGAACGGTTTTTACGAACTGTTTAAGAAACTATATCCAAAATGTTAACAGAATCTGTTCTAGATATATTACCAATTCCCATGATATTGTCATTAAGACCGAGAGGATAGACTGTCTGTAATTTTTTAATCCAATTTAATTCAATAATTTTTCGTGATCATACAAATTTTGAATGAGATTCCCCAGGCTGTTTATTCACTAATTCTAAAGGTTGAAGTGTTAAATATTTAAAAGGATGATTGTGCTTCTTAAGGTGTTGATAAATGATACTTTTGAATTGATGGGGTCTTTTAAAACGATAAAAGTGTTCTTGCGTGCGCTTAGATAAATATCGTCCAGTTTCACCTACGTACTGAATACCGCATCCCGGTTTGTTGCATGTGAGTAAATATATAATACTGTTAGTTGTTCAATTGATATCAGTTTCAAAATTTAAGGAAAATGTGCGACCATTAACATTAAATGTGGACCTTACCGTATTGTTGGTGGAAAGACGGGGACATGTAAGTCATTTTTTTGCATGACACTTATAGATAGAAGGGTAACCATGATTTTTGTTATTAAAAATGTTAGCGATTGTAGTATTTTTAGATAATCGATTTTGAAGATTGAAACGTGTAGATACCCTTTGAACGAGTTTAGTATTAAGTATTTTTTCCATTTCGAAGATTCATAATTTGTATTTTGCTAACCGTTTTACCAATTGAAAGGAGCAAAGAATGGCGTTAGCTGGAATGTTGAAAAATAAAAAAGGAAAGTTTCCCATTTGAATGCTGAAACCATCACCTTTGTCGTAAAGCTTTTTTTTTCTCAAACGACCTTTAGTGTCAATTCCTAGATGTATGTCAAGCTATAAGGCAGACTGAATTATGTCTGTTATATACTTTATTTCAAGTTTGTTTGTTTTAATATGTACCGACAGTTTTAATATGTACCGACAGTTTTAATATGTACCGACAGTTTAAATGATTTCTGTGTTTATTTGAAGTAATTGCAAAACAAAAGCCTTTGGAAACACCTAATTATTTTTGTCGAATACTTTGTCAATTCTTGTGCATTTTAGTAAATTAAGGATCTTCGCTCCTCTATTTTCAAATAACAAGCTTTTCGAAAGACTGTTATAATTTGATAGTTTGAAAATATCCATGTCTTTATTTTTGACATTGACACCATTTTTTCGTTTTACAACTATGAAAATAACAAAAAATTCATAAGATTTTCATAAATTCCTTTTTGAACTACATGTAATAAAACTACGAAAAGAAATGTAGGAGTAGGCGGACAAAATATTTATTTGCATTACATGGGTAAACTAGAATATTCCGAATAACTTACAAAAAGTCAAATACAAGACGAGCGTACATCCTTAAAAACGTTTTATAGAAGCCCAAACCAAATTGTGTGTAAGTATTTGGTCTGTTTCGTCCTCTAAAATTTCATTTTTATTTTGCTTTAAACAGTGTCTCCATTTTCGGTTAAATTTTTTTATGATGCGCCATTTGTGTCAAAAATTTTGGTTAATATTTTTTTTTGTTGACATTGTATTCGAAATCGTATTATTGAACACATATTTGTTCGTAATCGTAATTAAGGTTGTTGTACATGTATGTTATCTTTTGTAGTTTTTAACTTTTGACATCCAATAAAGATGTGATTGGAGAACAGTGTGCTTTTTTCAATTCATGTTGGTTTTCTTTCTATTCATACATAACACATTTGTTAGTCTTTTCCGCCAATTCATATCAGATACTTTTGGCAGTGATAAAAAATTCTTCATTACAGTATCAAAACAAAGAAACAAATTCCATCATGGCATTGCATGTGCAGATTTATGATAATAACACTAAATTTAAAAGCTTAGGCATGTTTACTCGTTATTTAATTAAGGTTTTAGGGATCAGGAATACCAGATTAATCTTGTGAATTTTGTAGGAAAAGATAGAAAATGTATTTTGATCAACCTAAAATATTAGATCTTTATCAAAAAGTAAAATCACAAAAATACTGAACTCCGAGGAAAATTCAAAACGGAAAGTCCCTTATCAAATGGCAAAATCAAAAGCTCAAACACATCAAACGAATGGATAACAACTGTCATATTCCTGGATTGGTACAGGCATTTTCTTATGTAGAAAATGGTGGATTGAACCTGGTTTATAGCTAGGATTGGTCCTATTATTGCTACGCATACTGATGATTAGTTTGATATTTCAACATTGATAATTACGATGAAGACTGAAATAAGTGTAATTACAACATAACAATAACCTCTAACTAGAAAAATTACATGAAATACGATTTCTTTATTTCGAATAGCAAAACAAAACAATTAAATGTGATTTTGAAAAGATCAACATTGTATTTAACATAATTACATGTAGATCTTCGCCATTTGATATGTTTTTTTATTCTTGCTTTGAATTATCAAGTTTGATATTTCAACATTATCAATTATTATGACAAAAACGAAAAAGACTGAAAGTAGGTGCAACTGAAACATATCAATAACAGGATATTGGAAGCATTGAAACATTACATTATAGCAATTCGATTTCGTTTTTATAATAGCAAAATAAAACTCACATTTAAATAGGATTTTGGAAAAGGTAAATATTGTATTTTGTTCAACTAAAAGATAATTATATCTTAACCATTTGTAATGATAGGTTTTATTCTTGCTACTAATTATGATGAATAGTTAATATTTCAACATTATCAATAACGAAAAAGACTATAATTAGGTGTAACTCCAACATATCAATAACAGGATATTAGAACCATTGCATATCGTAATACGATTTCTTATTTTTAATAGCAAAACAAAACTCACAATTAAATATGATTTTGGAAAATCAAAGAATGGCATTTTGTATAACTAAACAATAATAAGATCTTTACCATTTGATGGGTTTTATTCTTGCTACGAGTTATGATGAATAGTTTGATATTTCAACATTAGTAAAAACATTTACTAAATTTTATCATCGGTAGAAGGACATCATTCGTAAATAAAAATCAACTTGCAAACATCTTATACGTTTAGGTATTTCACATTCAATCTTTTATGGTAATATATATTAAAAAGCACAAAATTGAAGTTACGTCTTGGCGTTTGTTTGAGATTTATTGTAAATCTTTCATCTTCGGATCTCCCAGTCTGTTTGTTTAGATTAAAAATAAACCTAACATTCCAATTCTGTTTTTTAAATAATTTTTGAATGAGTCAACATTGCGCCTTTTACTATCTGCGATTAAGACTGCTGAACTTTAAACTTCTTCAAACACGGCATTGCTACTACGATAAAATTAAGGAGAAAACCAAAATAATTTACCTAAGAGTATGGCATAAAATGAAATAAGTTATTATTTATTAATTTACAAAAGTTAATTAAATTAAATATAACACCAATAACAATTATATAATGTTTTTATTATCTACATCAGCTGAAGGACTACGAGAAAAGCTGGGAATGCTTGATAAATTTTGCAAAGATTGGTGTCTCAATGTGAATACTAATAAGACCAAGGTTCTGATTTTCAACAAGGCAGGCAGACATGTAAAACAGATATTCACATTTCAGAATATAAATCTGGAATGTGTTTCAAAATACAAATACCTAGGTTTATATTTAAGCTCATCTGGTTCATTCAGTTATGCTCAAAATGAACTATACAAAAAATCCTTGAAAGCTTATTTCAAATTAAGGAAAGATCTTTTATCACTTAATCCTGATGTAAAAACAAGTATTCATGTTTTTGACCACACTGTAAAACCTATTTTATTATATGGTAGCGAAATACGGGGGATATTTAATTCTCTTTCCTCTAAATGTAAGAAGGAAGATATATCTTTTGAAAAATTATATTCAGATTTACCCTGTGAGAAACTTCATATAAAATTTTGTAAATTTATACTTGGGGTACACAAGAAAACAACAAATGCTGCAGTGTTATCTGAACTTGGAAGACTTCCAATATATTTTAATATTATAAAAGGAATGTTATTGTACTGGTATAGATTAGAGAATTTAGATAATAATTTTCCTCTATTAAAAGAGGCATATACACAATCAAAGACACTACATGACATGAATATAACATCATGGTATGGTTCAATAAAGGTTATTTTTAAAATACCTGGTATTGACTATACAAATGCCATAAATGCTCCATTTTGTGAATCCTTATACAAATTTAAAAAATATATACAAACCAAGCTATCAATATTGTTTATTAGCTGTTGGAAAAAACAAATAGATAAATTTTCAGACAGTAAACTGAAAACCTACCTTTTATATAAAACAAATTTTGGTTTTGAAAAATATCTAACATTGATCAAGAATTTTGAACTTAGAAGAAGTTTTACTCAATTACGTGTATCTTCTCATAGATTACAAATAGAATTAGGTAGATATCAGGGTATTCCCCAAATTAACAGAATATGTAATAAATGTTCTTCCAATACTGTCGAAGATGAGGCTCATTTTCTATTTGATTGTTACAAATTTGAGGATGATAGAAATTGTATGTTAGCTAGTATTGCAAAATATAATTCTTATTTTAATCATATGAGCAGTCAAAGCAAAATTATCTGGTTATTTAGTGTAGAAAATGTTGAGTTACTTAAAATAATATGTAATTTTATATACAAACATCTTCCTTAGTGAAGATTAGTTAAAGGAAATCTATGTGTGTATATACATTTGATTGGACATAGAAAATTGTATTCATCTCAATATCACAAACATACTAGCCGATTAAAAAAAAATTAATTGTTATAATATTTTAATTTTTCAAATGTTCTCTTATATCCTTGAGGCATCGTCCCCTGGTATCAACTGCATTCAAGTTACCTATGATGCTTCCTTGTTTGCTTTTGATACAGGTAGGAAAGAGACATTTACACACATTTTACATGCCTATGGCCCATAAGGTATCGCCCCCTGGTGTCAGCTGCCTCTAGGAAACCATAATACTTTCCTGTTTGCTGCTGACACAGGATGAATCATGGACATGCTTAATTTCTACTTTCTTTTTGGCTAATTATTATATGTTTAATTGATCCAACTTTTTGTGTACTATACATATATGGATATCTATTTTTCTTTTTTCTTTTTGGGCTGCTTGTTTGTTATCTATATCAACCGCACTTGCAATAAAATGCATTAGTATTAAAAAAAACAACATCCTATAGATTCTTTATCTACGTATTCTTTAAGAACTTAAATAGTTCTCGTTAAACTTTTTTTTATCTCACTATGTGTATTGTATTATGAAAAATTATTGATGTTGTAATGTTTATGCCCTTTGGGGCCCATAATTGGAAATAAAATATCTCTCTCTCTCTTATAATGCGTGAATTTTCTAAATTCTTTTTCTATCACATGCAAAAGAAAACCCAATTACTTGTCCATAATATGCGTTCTCGACACTTCGTGTCGCTATCGAGTGTGCAATTTATCCTAACTGATAAATTGTTATTGCGTAAAATACCTTTTTTTTTTTTTTTTGTAATTTAGGGAAATTTACTTTCCTTCTAAAAAAGAAAACCCAAGCAAACAGCTGATCTGTGTCCCTGTTGGAATTTTAAAATTGTTTGCCCCTTGCTCAGATGTTGTATCCCAGTAAACAACATGAACCAGTTCATACATATTCTTTGCCTGATCATGAGTCGGAGAGGCAGAACGAAAGTACCGGTACGCTTATTGATCTTTATCTATTTTCTTTGTAGTTTGTATTCATTTTAATATACATGTAAGATGTAGGTATATACCTCAATGCGACAGCAATACAACCACAAATATAATCCAAAGACTTCTACAGTAGTACAGTGGTCAATAAAAGATAGACGTCTTTACAATATGCGGAGCTCTTATTCGAAATAAGTGAATAAAGAAGTAGGGCCAATTTACTCCAAATTTATTTCTTTTCACACCATGGCATTTTTAAAGTCGTTCAGTCTTTACGACAATTAACAGTATCATAGCTTCATTTTATGGTTTGAGTATGTAAGAAGTTTATATCGTATTTCCGAACAATTAACCACAAATTGACGTCTACAGATAACTCGTAAACACAAGGTAGATTTTACCAAAAACATTTAAAAAAATAAAAAACTAGAAGGAGCAAAATTCTATCGGAAGTAAAACTATGTCTTGTAATTCGGATAAAGCTTGACGATGTTTTGCAACCAAATCTATTATGAGAACATATGAAATTTGCAAAATTGCTTAAAAAGTCTTCAACAACACAGTTTATTGCAAATTATTTTTTAAAGGATATGACAAAGTACATAATTTTAGAGGGTATACTGTTGAAAAGTAAATCTCGTAATTTTGTGTGTAACAAATGATTTCTATCAAAGTCTTGTGGTCTCAGACAAACGTTTGACGTATATTTGAGAACCAAAAACAAACTTCGGTTAGAGGGGCATATAATTGACAATAGATTTGGAATCTTACTGTATTCTGACGTCAGATTGGACGTTGATTTCAGGAACTGACGTCGATTAGAGATCGGACATCGATCTGAGCCTAACATATGTACCGACTGTAAATAATGTTTTGATTTGATTTGAGTGTGGGATGCTGTTGGTTCGAACCCCTGACTTGGTCAAACAAAAGACTTGATTGAAAATTGGTATTTGATGCTTCATCGCTTAACACGCGGCATTTATGAATATGAGCCATGACTTGTCAGTTCGGAGTCAGAATCGTGTTTTACGGGTAACCGGATGACATGCATTCTACGGACTGTTACCTGTTAACTAGCATATTACAATCCTGCTGACCGTATCAGTCTATAAAAAGCTTGATCAATTAATTTACACTAATATCATATAAACATTAATTTGTTTGTCCTGAATATGTATTCAGTTAGCATTGGACGTTTAACAGTGGCCATTGTCATAATATTTTGGCAGTGCGTTTTTTTTTGCTCCTTACATGGACAATTATCTAGGGAATGTCATTGATTCAAAGAAAACTTCAAGATGAAATTACACATCCAAAGAACATCATGCACACAGGGAACAAAAGTGACACAATTTTGAGCCTCCTCATGGGGTTTTTGATTATATGATTAATTGGCCGTTTTCATAATGATTATTTGATTACCAGACCCAATATTTCATGATTATTTGATTATCTTGGACTGTTTGTTTGATTATTTGGTTATCATGTTTAAAAATATAATTAATAATTATGTGATTATATTGGCAAAGAAATTATGATTATGTGATTATATTGGCAAAGAAATTATGATTATGTGATTACTTGGACACTCCCATGAGTAGCTAATATGTTTAGAAAAGTAAATAGGGGAGTGTGGTGTCAGAGAAGAAATTGTATGAACGTTTAAAAAAACGAGACAAATTAAAAACAAAAGAGACTTACTCATCTGAGAATACCAAATTAAACAGCTATCATATATATATATATATATATATATTTGAATGGAATTTATTTAAGATAACAGTGACCTCAATAATAATATGTGTCATTTCAATAACCTGATGATGAAAAACCCGATATATTCAGGAATGATGTAGTGTAAAACCCAAAATATTCAGAAGCGATGATGCATATGAAAATTTGTAATTCTTATCTAGAGCTCTGATTTCTTTGTCATAAAAATCATAAGTTTAAAATAGATAAGACGTGAAAGAAGTTATAACCGAATACATATGTATATATAACCTTTGCTATTTAGTTGTCCAATCGTAAAAAATAAAGAATTACATTGCAGAAAATGGCGGTGGGTTTAGGATCGCTTCTTCTGTAATGGCTCGTAGATGAATGTCACTCTAAAACGTTCCCATTTGGAACCGGCACGTAGTGCATTTACATGCGTAATAATACATAACTATTTTTTCCATTTTTGTGAAATGTTCCCCTAGGGAACCAATAAAAAACAATAACCATTTTGTGAAATGTTTCTCTGGGGGTCATATTCTCCCCAGAAATAAACAAACCTTTAGTTGTGAAATAATAACTTACTGCTAGGAGGTATATCATCTATATCGATTAGTCATTTATAACTTTGTACTAAGTGATAATGTCTACATGTGGTCAGTGTTCTCAGTGGCAAATATTTCATGCATATTCAGGTCGAGAACAATTCAAGTATGTAAGTTTGCAAAAATGGTCGACTGGAATCAAACGGCGAACAACAATTGACCGCATCCTAAATAATATAGCACAGTACTTTGGAAAAAAGAGTAAAGGATTCTAAAGTGGCGTGTCTAATTGAACAGCTATCAGTGATATTAATGTTGGTAAATCCAGAAATACGAGTATTACAAGTAGAGTCGTTACATTACGCACACTATTGGTACACCAATAGGGTAGTTACATTTAAATTAAATGTATACTTAAATCATATCAATGTCCATACATTCTGATCAGTAAATAATGGGAAAAAATTGCGATTTCCAGTCACAGCATGACTCAGAACATACACTTGCGATGGAAAATGATGGATTTAATCGCGCCAAACCCCCATTTTTATTACAATCTTATTTGTTTAGAATCAAAGAATATATTTTACAGTACATGTTCCTGGTACAATTTGAAACGAAACAAACAATTAATTATTAAGTCTTGTTTAGTCTTTCAGTCAATGTTCTGACTTGTGCACTGATGGACTGTTCAGACAATTCGTTAGCAGTCAAGTATTATCTGTTTAGTCTATGTTCAAAGTGTTCAATGGTTGTTGTTTGCCTCTACACATCAACATCATACGGCATTGACTGCATACGAATTGTATGAACAGTACTAAAAGTACCCCACTCGATAAGTCTGTAAATTGACTGAAAGACTGAACATTACTTTATCATTTATGTTTTTCAGTGTTTTCAATTGCTATGAGATCAAAATGACCGTTAAACACTAAAAGTCATTTAAATTACTATTGATTGGATTTGACAGATGTATCAACTATTTGACACTATTGTAAAATTGTTTTAAAACATTTGTGATTCAAAAGAAAGATACAAAATAAATACTCAGTTATACGACATAATGATAAATTTGATAAATCCTAACTTTCACAAGATATATATAGCCTGAAAACTAGCACAAGTGCTTTCCTCAACCTTTCATTTTAAAATCATAGATCAGTCCTTTTTGTAATGATTCCATTGACCAATAAATTCAAAAATCTAAAAAAAAGTTACCCACAATTTTTAATATTATCTTGTAAATTTTTCAGCAATACACAGGAATTTTCACTCACGTAAATTTCACGTGGATTTCACCTCACAGAGCTAATTGACTGTTTTCAAACATCTTTTGCAACTTTCCTGTAGTATATGAATATTATCAATAAAATTATTGGAAGTGATTGGCAGGATTTATATATTTTCATCTTACACACAAACATGTACATTTATCTTTAAGTTTCTGTTTGAAATAAAAACAAGTTATTATCTAATCTTTTTTTCAAAAAGCATCGATCTGTAATAAATATAAATCAATACAAACGAGATACGGTGACACCTCTAAAGTATAATTTAAGCATTTAATGTAGTTTAAACTATGCTCAAATAATCTAAAGTGCAAATTTAAAGTTACTATTGTTCCAATCAAAAAATCAAGTAAGATATATTTTTAACAGAGAACGCTATAAAAACTATAATAAACAGATTTTCACAATATGACAAATTTGTCAAGCACACATTTAACTGGAATTCTATTTTGTTAACAATTTTAGTATTTTTGGTAAAATTGTGGACCAAAGATGACTGCTATGATTTTGACAATTTCGAAAATGTTAAACACAATTTCACATTTCTAGGACAGGTCATATAATATATAGATTTCCTATCTCCCATTTTATCACTTTTCTCTGCAAAGTTGAAATATACAATATTAATTCCAAATGAAAACTTTGTACAAATATATATATTCTTATCAAGATCTTTTAATGAATATGCCTTGTGAATTCATAGCTTCAAGGAAACATATAAGAAGTGTAACTATTGATTGAAAGATTGTTTGTTTTTCTATTGTTTTGTGTTGTATGTACTGTGGATTCATTATTATTCGTTAATACCAATTTTCGTGGATTTCGTGGGTACAGGGGAACCACGAATTTAAATGTTCAATGAATTACAAATTTTCTAAAGGAGTGTATGCAGACTTTGTCAAAACCACGAAATTAAATATCCTCGAATATGTAAGTTTTCCTCAAACCACGAAAATTGAAACCCACGAAAATAAATGAATCCACAGTATTATCTTTTGTTTATTTAAAGGAAATAAACAAGTATAATAATTTTCTTTCTAATGCTACTTTAATTATCTAAAGTCGATGTACAGCAACCTTAAACACAAATCTTTATTTTACGAAATGTATAATGTTAAATTATGTCAACCAACTATAATGATAATATCCTTCATCTGTGAAAGTAAAATTTTACTCAAGATGACACAAAATGTATGAATTTTAAACAATGCTAACACACATAATGTCTGAAAAATTTTTAATTCTGTATTTAAGGGACGATAACAAATTTAACAAAACTATGGCATATAAGACGACACGAGTTGTCTTTCTTGTACAGCTTTCTGCAAAAAATGATAAACGGTATACCACAAAATAAACAAAAATATAACATTTTTTAATTGATAAATTTCGAAACTGATTATAAGTGACCTAACGTTCATTTTCACTTTTTAATGCATTATTTTGCAATTCAATAATATTCAAAAGTATATATATATATTAAAAATGATTAATATAATCTTCTTCTAACTACTTATTTACAAAATAGTAGCAGATTCTGGATGAACGTTTTCAGCCTTAAAAATACTACTACTATACAGTGATTATCTTTAGTTAGTGACTGAATATGGCAATCTGGAATTTCATTTCAATTACCCTACTGTAAAGTTTCAACAAATTTAGCAACTTATCTTTGATTTGTAGCACGCTATTTTTGCGTCTTTTTCCGAATTTGGATTGCAGTGCATGACATGACCATTACTTGTGGTTATTATTCCCTTTTTTTTTTGTCAAGACTTGGATGACAGTCGCAGAAGCGAGGGAAAAAACGATCGAACTTTTTCTCTCCGAGGTAGGCATGGTTAATATTTAGGTTCAGTCTGTGGTAAATGTTTTATACATATTCACTTACTTTGTCAAATCGGCAAATAAACTTTTATGAAATTTGGACAGGCGCTGTTAAAAGAGAGGAGAAAACGAACTGATATCGCTATGGCAAAAAAAAATCGAAAAACGACAAATAGACAAAATGCATCATTGGTAAATTATTAAGTCAGGGATTTCGTTACCATAAATTACGTAAAACATTTACTAAATTCTTTCATAGATACAAAGATTTGATTAGTAAATTTGGCTGTACCTGTAGAAAACTGATTAAAAACGGTATTTCACATCCTAAATTTTACGGTAATATTGTACTTAAAGCGCGGAAATCACTATGCGATCCGTGTAAACTCATCGAACCTTTAAATAAACTTATTAGTAAAGGTTATCTTACCAATGTTGTAATTACATCTTTAAATATAGTTTACATTGGCACTAATATCGATTTTGTCATCAGCAAATTAAAACATAACTAAATTTGTATTCTTTTCAAACGGGATGTATAAAGACACACCCACGTTCATTTTGATCTATAAAGAGGTTAACTCCTAACTATCCTACTGCCTGTCGATACATTTTTTTTTGGCATTGCACAAGTCATGTCTTCTTTGACTGTTCATGACGTTAAAATACTAAATCCCTGGGATGTGTTTTAGTTGATTTTAGTCTCTGATGCATGATTTTTTATTATTAATTGTTTTTGGCTCTTAACTAGCTTTCAGTAACTGCGAGTACTCTCAAATCGTACTTTCTTGTTTATTTGACCTGTTGATACTATTTGTAATGCTTTTTTGTTATTTAATGTTTACTTATTCAGGGTTATAACTGGCCTATATACCAGCTTTGATAAGAGTTTGGTATTACTATAAATTTTCACTTCTTCGTACTATGAACATCAAAATTATTTATTTTGTAAAATTATTTCCTTTCTCCGTTTGAATTGTACATGTATACCTAACTACAAAATTATTTTCATTTACCTGTGTATAAATGCAAATGGTGCACATTTTTGTTCTAGCTTATTGTTGTTTTTCTAAAATTGTTTAATATTTCACAGCGGTATATTTTATTGATTTTATATTTGTATTATATCAAAGATCAAATTTATTTGTTCTGTGTATGTTGGATCGTGTTAATTTGTCTTTTGATTGAGTTAAGCCATTTCAATTGATATTTTATAGTGTGTTTTTCTATGTTGTGATGTTTCGCTATTGTTTCAGATTAGGGGAAGGTTTGGTACCATTAAAACGTTTAACCCGCTGCAATTGTTTGCACCTGTCCTAAGTCAGGAATCTGATGTTCAGTAGTTGTCGTTTGTTGATGTGGTTCATAAGTGTTTCTCGTTTCTCGTTTTTTATATAGATTAGACCGTTGGTTTTCCCGTTTGAATGGTTTTACACTTGTTATATTTGGGGCCCTTTATAGCTTGCTGTTCGGTGTGAGCCAAGGCTCCGCGTTGAAGACCGTACTTTGACCTATAATGGTTTACATTTTTAAATTATTTTTTTTATTTGGATTGAGAGTTGTCTCTTTGGCACTCATACCACATCTTCTTATATCTATAAACAATGATTTAAACAACATCTGATAAATGGGATAGGTTTGTTTTAGTATACTTCTATAAGAAGTACTGTTAGTTCAAATATCAATGCATAAAACTTAAAAATTATCTCTGTTTATCTACGGTTTTTGTTAATATGCGGAGGAATCTTCATACTTCTCATATATATGATAAAATTGATGTAAAACTAGTATTTCTTTTCCCTCGATATGTAATTTGTATTAGCTTCTTATTATCTTCATTTTTTTTTTCTCGTGCACAAGTTTGATTTTATCATAAAATTGTTTCTAATTAAAGAATGCATTTATTTTTGTCTTATTTTGATTTGATATAGGTATATAAGGGCTCCAAAAAATGTTTTCCGGCGTACAAAATAATACTGGTCTCTTTAAAGAGATTTTCCTATTAAGTCATAATCAATTATCAAATTATAAATAACTTTATACATTTATTTGAGTAACCTACCTATTTATTTGAAATGTTCACCCCATTTAAGTGCATTAATACCATGGAAAAAAATAAACACTTATTAAAAAAGAAGATGAAGAAAAAGCAAGCCAACATATTTACTTGAGTGTGCAATAACGTTTAATGTACTTGAGTGGTAATGCCTGATCAGCTCTTGAAAGTAGACTACAGATCAGCAAAATATTATTTCAGGACTTTTAGCTTAGTTACTGTCACCATCTATATATTTGCATGCATTTTTCTTACATTTTTTATTTACATAACAATATGAAATACAATTGAGAATGGACATTGGGAATATGTCAAAGAGACAACGAGCCGACCAATTAAAGAGCAGATAACAGACGAAGGCCACCAATGGGTCTTCAACGCAGCGATAAAATCCCGCACCTGGAGGTGGGCCTCAGCTGGCCCCTAATTAAAAATGTGTACTAGTTCAGTGAAAATGGACGTCATTCTTAACTCCAAAACATATAAATGAACTAAAATTAAAAAAAACATACAAGACTAACAAAGGCCAGAGGCTCGGACCGTATGAGTATACTCGTATGGTCTAGTACGAGCTCGACCATACACATGTATATATTTGGACCATATGGGTTGATTTTAGACAGGCATTTATCAAAATCTTAAATTAATATTATTACAATTATAGATGAATCAAGTGAATAAACGAACATTCAATCATTTAAAATGAATTATTTATTCAATTGTCTATCTGAATCCTTTTTTTTGCACTCTCGCCCACAAGGAACGTCAGATTTTTTTACATTTACATGTTTTCTTCATGCATATTCCTTTCCATTTGCATTTTTGAGTAAAATTTCTAAATATTCTAAAAACTTTTCTTCCCACATTATGTGTATTTCCAATAACTTCAATTTCAGCGAGCATAATTCATTTTCATGTATTACTGACATGCTAAATACAGGAGATTAACAGATTAAATTAACGTGACTTTTTTTAATAGTTAGAATTTTAAGTTTTTATTTCAATTACAATTGAACTTTTTGAATTAATCTAAGATTTCAGTTATGTTGATCTGTAATATACATTTGTATCTACTAAACTTGACCAACTTCTTAAAACCAGGCAGACCGTACGCGTACAGTCCGACCGTATGCGTATTTTGAAAAAGTACGCATACGGTCTAGACCGTACGCGTACGGTCCAAATACTCATATGGTCTGGAACAAGTACATATTAAAAATAGCAAAAAGGTGATTGAATTTAGGTAAGTTGTGAATCATGAACTGCCAACAATCCTAAGACATTGGCATTCTTTTATGAACATACTGGCATTTTTGTCCATCTTAACACTTCAAACTTGAAAGAGAAGCCTCCCATACTGATTTGAATATTTTCAGTTGACCCGGGATCGCTGCAATTTGTCATACGCCCGAACGATAGTCATGATAGTTCAGTACTCAAGCACGATAAAATGATGTCTGCACTCTGATTTGGTGGTAAATAATGATTAAAAAGACCGTTGATTTTAGCTATTTAACGTCAGGTGAAAAGGTAAAAACGGGCAGAAAAGATGACATTAAAAAGTCATTGGTCGGAGAGACCTGACAACAGAAGGTCAAACAAATACAAAATAAGAGACTTGAAGATCAACAGGACATCAAAACAATGAATGTTCAAGGAGAAAAAAAGTGAATTTGATATAAGTATGAAACCTCTTTTTTTGCCTGACCGACAAGCTAAACTGGAATGAAACTGCTAGTTCAAGAGTAGCAGTCAACAGGAAGACGTTTCGTCCTATCAATCTACATTATTCGGGCTCTTTGTGAGCCATTCTTTGCTGTTAGCCCTAAACACCTTATGATCACTGGAAAAGCAAAAAAACATCATTTTTAAGGATTTTGAGCCCAAACCACAACCTCCCGTACTCGAGCCAAGAACGCTTGTATGAGATCATCGCGGCGATTACAAGGTTTTCACCTGAATTGTTGGCCCACATTTATTTTGTATATGGTTTAATTTGACAGATAGTTGTATTTCTTTTATTTTTAAGCAAGTATTTGTGTGACTTTAGTCTCTAGTTTTCATTTCTCATTGTCGTGTTCTTGTTTTTTTTAGTTATGTTTATCGCTTTGTCATTTATGTCGATGATGTTAAACTAACGCAGGGTTTGGTTACTGCTTAATTAATAATTAGTAATAAGAACAAGTATACGCCAGTTCAGCTACGATTGGATGAGGCATAATGTATAGACTATTTGCATGTAACAGGAGTATATAATTTTTCGATAGGTTACAATTTCTGTGATAGGACATTCTGCTACTCGGTTAAGTTAGACAAACTAAAAGAAGTACAATCTTACAACAGGTGCGATATTTAGAAAAAAAAATTATGTTTTCTGTGAAAATCAACGTAAACAGTTAATTGTTTCCTGAAATTGCAGTGCTCTTCTATTCCCGCCTTATAATGATATATCAACTCCTGAAAATACAGCCAAATTATTTAAGAATTTTCAGCAACTGTGTGTGTGTCAACGTTTCGGTCTTTTCTATGCTTTTTTTATGGAAAACAATGTTGCATTTAAGAAATGGAAACACACATACCTATTTTTGTTTTCTAATTTAATTTGCGATGTACTTAATGTAAAAATAGGAATAATAAGAACCCAAAACAGTTGACGAGCTTTATGAAAAAAAGGAACTAAAAATAATACACAAATCCATCTAAGGTCAACGTTTCCTGAGCGAGTTGAAGCCTTAGTTACGTAATATTATTTTTTTTATATTTTTTTATTTCAATTGCAGATGTTACGTATCAGTAATTTTACAAATTGATGTCAAGAAATATTTAAAACGTATATAAGAAATCTCATGTTTTATAATCGTCATCTGTTAATAACTGTTTATTGAACTTTTCATACTTTATTGTTTAACTACAAAGTCGACGTCATCACAACGTAGATGTTTATAATGTTTCTTGTTGGCCATTTGATTTTAACGAGGAATTGAATTATTTAATATATGAGACACGCCTTTCAATCCTTCAAAAATACAATCTCACATGGTAGCCGATGATCCCAAGAATTCTATTCTGACATTTTCCTTCAATCCAAAACTACAATTACTAAGCAGCCACCAATATCGACTTCCATATGTTCATTTTACATTGGACGGGTGCCTTTTGGGCATGAGAGTCATCAGCCCGCAAAATAGACAAGAATTCTGAAACGAAGCTAGAGTACTGTCTATGGACATTAAAAAGGATTTTGTATCTATAAGCCAGCAACCAAACAACATTTCTTATATATATAGTCAAAATATAGGCTAGGGTCCATCCTCTGTTTCAAACTAGGACTTCACAAATATAATTATGCCCGTCTCTGGATTATTTTAGGGGTTTTATTAGGTATATTATTTACCGGTTTATGCCACCGGTTTATATATGGTTTAATTGCGTGTGTTCAAGATATAAAGTACATGTGTCTGGTGTATCTAATACACAAGCTAAGAATTCTCTGTCATATGTAGCTTATTGGACATAGGCGGATCCAAGGGGGCCTGGGGGGCCCGGCCCCCCTCCTTTTGTGGAAAAAATTTGGTTGATTATATAGGGAATCACTGAAGCATGACTGGAGCGGGCCCCCCCTTAGGTCAGTCGGTGGGCCCCCCCTTATGAAAAGTTCTGGATCCGCCACTGTTGGACCTTATTCAAAGACTTGATAAAGAGTGACTAGTCTGTCCAGCTTCTTACGACTAACTAGAAGCTAACCTTTGACAGGTCGTAAATGCAGTCCGACTTTCATAGCACCCGACTATCTATACCAATATGTGAAAAATCTTGATTACTACACTCACGAGACAGCACAAGACGTGGCATGAACCTATAAAAGGTTATCGCTTGTATTCAATGAATTTAAGGGTGAGATCACAAATTCAAGTGTTATATATGGTAGACGTGAAGAAAATTATTTATCTCAAGCATCAAGCTGCATCTCTCAGTATGTTTAATCCCAAATAAAAAAAATCAAGAAGAGACTCTGAGCTAGTTTCAAAGTAAAAGCTAGTACATGTAAACTAGTTTAAACCATGAATAAAGATTAACAAAAAGACAGACTAAATGTAACTAGCCCGACCTGATGATAGTGGTCGTTTCAAGCACATGACAACAAATGTGTAGCCAGCCTTTTCGAAAACTAGTTCTCAGTTTCAAGACCCTGGATCAGCCCGGAACAAATGTATATGTTTTAACCAAGAACATGTCTTAATGAGATAATATATACGTGACCTTTTTGGTGATTTTTTTCCTATTTGTCATATTTTTGAAATGTCTGTTGATTTAACACATTTTAAAATTGGCAAAATAGTGCAAGAATGATATATTATGGAAAAAAGTTTTGTATTTTCTTATTTAATTGCAGATGTTACACATCAATAATTTTTCAAATCGATTTCAAGAAATATAATTAAAAATATGAAAAAAAACATATTTCATGTTTTATGACAGTCATCTGTTGGTATCTGTTATTTGATCTTTTAATTTATACTTTACAAAGTGATCACAACTTAGATGCTCACAATGTTTCTTTTTATCAGTCTATTGAGGGATTGAATTTTTTCAATATGTGAGACATGTCTTTCAATACTTTAAACATACAATATCATATATGGTAGCCGATGATCCCAAGAATTCTATTCTGGCATATTTCTTATACAACATGTTCAATCCAAAGACTACAATAACTCAGCAGCCAACAATATTTGACATAAATCCTTTGAGAAATAAAATAGTTTTTAGCATTTTCATTTGGTCCTGTCATTGTCGATGTTGGTCTTGTCAGCGTTAATCAAGTCACGTTTTCGGAAGACTTAATATTTTTCGATATTTTTTTCTTATATTTATGTATTAAATGATATAATCTTATTATATTTGAAATTTGACATAAATCCTTGGATAAATAAAAAAGTTATTAGCATTTTCATTTTGTCCTGTCATTGTCGATGTTGGTCCTGTCATTGTCAGCGTTGGTCAGGTCACGTTTTCAAAAGCTTTTATTAATAAACAAAAATTCTAATATTTTTTCTTAAATTTGTGTATTAAATGATGAAATCTTATTATATTTCAAATTTGACATAAATACTTTGAGAAATAAAAAAAGTTATTAACATTTTTCATTTTGGTCATGTCATTGTCCTGTCATTTGGTCCAGTCATTAGTGTCACCCAGTTTCAAGACCGTGTGTCCTCCCCGAACCGAGCGGTATCGATCATGAAATGTTCAAACATCAAATTACACTCACAAATACATCGAATATCTACGTACCATCAGGTTTTACAAAAACCTAACATATATTTATACATATAGGTCGATGACGCAAAAGCATTATATTATATAAGGACCAGAGGCGGTTTAAAGGAGGCCGACCCCCTCCCCAACTTTTATGTAGCTTCAATTATGACAATCAACAGTCTCGAAACCTATTTATAATCGTTGAGTAGTCTCACAAGATAAAAGATCTCAAAATATCAACACCTGTCAGTTATAAAAATTAATGTTTTAAATGAGGAAAATATTGAATGCATTACACGTACCTTATCTGGATAAAGTAGAGTTAAACTTGCGCTCCATATGTAATTTTACTTTGATTATTGCCCTTTGTTATTTGTTCCTGCAAGCATTGACAAGCTTTTAGCTGCACTTTCAACATGCTTCATAAACCTAACGTTTTGAAATATCAGAAGCTAGATATAACAAAAGGTGAGAAAACAGTTATTTGTTATTGCAAAAGGGAAATAAACTGGAATAAAGTAAACATATACTGTATCGTTCTCGGTTGAAATGCGGAAAATCATTAGACCGACAAGTTGTCACGAGTGTCAGAATGAATTTTGTATTCAGATAGAGCTTTCATCATTGTTGTTTTAAAAATAATTATAAAAATGGTTGTAATGAAGATATAACCATATATAAATGTAAAGGGAAAAAATTTGGGTACACAATATTTCCTATGGAACGCGTGAATAACATTTCAATTAGTAAAGGATTTGTAAATGTTTGTTTTTCATTTGGATTGATTTTAGTAATAAGCATTATGATTATTTGAAATGAAAAAAAAATAAAAATAAAGACAGCCAAAGTTAAAAGAACTTACCATATAATGTACAAAGTATATATATATATATATATACAATTAAGATCCATTTATTACCTCGGTGATCCGTTTATTTGGCAATTGCCAATGGCAGTCAGCAGGGTTTAAGAACATTTGTTGTTCGACCTGTTAGTCAAATGCGTTTTGTTAAAATATACTTTTTCACTTTTTTGGTCTTTTAGAAAATGTTGTTTGTGCTGTATTTAGACCCCTCTAACAAGAAATTTGTTTTGCATGCACACGTATAAAAATTGCGGTTTTTATCCAACGCAATCATAGGTTTGAACTTTGTTTTCAAGTTAGACTTGTATATATATATATACATATATACAGGAACATATATATTGACGGGACTTGCCACTACCTAATTATAGCAGATTTTATCGTCGGGTCATAGTTAATAAATGACACAATGCGAAAACGGACATGTGTAAGATATATACTCGCTATTATCTTAATAATTTCTAAAAATATAAACAAAAATGTCATTCAAACAAAGTAATAAGTGATGCCAGTGTATCGAACTTGTAATCTGTCACTTCAAATTTGTCATAATCGCATTCATTTTCATCACAGAAGAGTTCAGAATGCAAACGGGGTAATAAAAAAATGGCGGCGATGGCATTCCCAATTTCATTACCATTATAAAACACTTCACATCAAATAAATCACACTTATATAGGTCATTTTATATGACAAATTATATCTATCTACTTTATGATAAAACTTCTATTTGTTGAATGTTTGGAATTATGTGGTTAATTTATTGAGCAGTTTCGATCGTTTTTCAATCAGACGCTACCAAAATCCATAAATCTCGCAAAGTCTCGTAAAGTTCGAGATTTTATCAATTTTAAACTGAAAAGCCTATCAGATTCATTTCCCGATAGATATACTGTTCCGAGATATACATGATATATGGTTTTCCAGTTTTTACTTAATGGTTTTACATCATTTTTGGGTCCTATTATAGCTTGCTGTTCGGTGTGAGCCAAGGCTCTGTGTTGAAGGCCGTACTTTGACCTATAATGGTTTACTTTTACAAATTGTGACTTGGATGGAGAGTTGTCTCATTGGCACTCATACCACATCTTCTTATATCTATATATGTATAAAACATGCATGCATTAGAAAAAAGATCAAACCCAATAAGCTCTATATAAACAGTATCAAGTTTTTCACCCCAATTCCTGTTTACACAGTGTTGTTTCTTTTAGGGTCAATTCCACAGGCACTTGTCTCTTTTAGTCGAGCCTTCGACTTTTGTCGAAAAAGCGAGACATAGCGATCCTACATTCCGTTGTCGTCGTCGGCGGCGTTCACAAATATTCACTCTGTGGTTAAAGTTTTTGAAATTTTAATAACTTTCTTAAACTATCCTGGATTTCTACCAAACTTGGACAGAAGCTTGTTTATGATCATAAGATTATATTCAAAAGTAAATTTTGTAAAAAAAAAATTCCATTTTTTCCGTATTTTACTTATAAATGGACTTAGTTTTTCTACCAGGAAACATTACATTCACTCTGTGGTTAAAGTTTTTGAAATTTTTATAACTTTCTTAAATTATCCTGGATTTCTACCAAACTTGGAAAGAAGCTTGTTTATGATCATAAGATAGTATCCAGAAGTAAATTTTGTAAAAAAAAAATTCCATTTTTTCCGTATTTTACTTATAACATGTATAAATGGACTTAGTTTTTCTGCCAGTTAACATTACATTCACTCTGTGGTTAAAGTTTTTAAAATTTTAACAACTTTCTTAAACTATACTGGATTTGTACCACACTTGGACAGAAGCTTGTTTATGATCAAAAGCTAGTATCTAGAAGGAAATTTTGATAAAATTTTGTTCAATTTTTTCTGTATTTTACTTATAAATGGACTTAGTTTTTCTTCCAGTCAACATTACATACAGTCTGCAGTTTAAGTTTTTAAAACATTTATTAGATTCATAAATTATCCTGGATTTTTACCAAACTTGGACAGAAGCTACTTACAATCAAAAGATAGTATAGAGAGGAATATTTTTATTAATTTTTTTCCTCATTTTTGTTGAGCCTGCGATTAGCAGCAAAAGTAGGCGAGACACTGGGTTCCGCGGAACCCTTACGAATTTTTTTTACCTATAAAAACTCTAATGTAACACAGGGTACTTAACTCATATATTTGAGAAATGTAACCCGCTCACAAATTTCATTTATATTTTGATTATATGGTTGTTTATTCCACTGATACTTGTTTTGTTATAATCTACATTAAGGTGGTACATAACACTCACAGGGAAATAACTCTTTAAAAATCAGCTGAACTTTTTGATCATGTTCTATTGTTAACTAAGGAAATATTAAGCTTCTCAATTATCAAAATTAGTGTTATTATACCCCACGCAACGGGTTGCGGAGGGTATAATGTTTTTGACCCGTCTGTCAGTCCGTCCGTCAGTCTGTCCGTCAGTCCGTCCGTCAGTCCTGTTTCTTGTCATCGCAACTCCTCTCAAACCACCCAACAGAATTTCACAAAACCTTTTTAGATAATAAGGACATACTATGTAGTTGTGCATATCGACAGGAAATTGCGATTCAATTTTTTTTCTAGGAGTTACGCCCCTTTGAACTTATTCACTTTAATGTACTACTGCAACAGTTTGTCATCGCAACTCCTCTCAAACCACACAACAGAATTTCATGAAACCTTTTCAGATAATAAGGACATACTACGTAGATGTGCATATCGACAGGAAATTATGATTCAATTTTTTTTCCAGGAGTTACTCCCCTTTGAACTTATTTGCCCAATATACCAGTCAGGGATATAACTCTATAGGGTTATTACAGGAAATAACTTGCATGTGTTATTACAGATATTTTTATGAGTTGTCTACTCTTTAAACCTAAAATTTTCTAAATCTGTAATAACATATGTTTGTTATTTGTAAAATACATGATCAACATTTTAATTTCTAGTGGGCTCTAGGGAACTCTGGAAACTTTGCGCAGAAACTAAATGCATAGCCTTGATAACTAATTTTTGAATTGAATTAATACACATATCATTAACCATGGTAAATCAATGAGACAAGGCTTTTAAATGATTAACTTAGCTGTAATAACAAGGCTTAGTTATTAAAGGCATGTAACTTATTATATGAGACACTTGGGAATTACTGGGAAACTTGCGCAGAACCTCATTACATGCTCTGGTCATTATTTCTTACAATGAATTAAAATAAATTGTAATTAAGCATGATGTATGTCTGAGCAAATGCTTTGGAGTGATATAGAGAAGCTGTAATAACACCCTTTAGTTATTACAGGCCATTTTTTTCTGTAATAACATAGGTGTATTATGCATGATTGTCAAAATATGAACTGTTATATCTTTCTATAGTTAAGTATACATAAAGACAATAGTAATATCAATAGAACCTGTATACATTTGAACAAAACTAATGATGCATATTGTCCCTTTGAAACATGTAACATACATATGTTATCACAGGTCTTTGATTCTTTAGTCCACAATAACAAACATATGTTATTTTTCTCTAATAACCCTATAGAGTTATATCCTTGACTGTATACTACCGTCTGTCAGTCCTGTTTCTTGTCATGGCAACTCCTTTTAAACCACCCAACAGAATTTCATGAAACCTTTTTAGATAATAAGGACATGCTATGTAGTTGTGCATATCAACAGGAAATTGTGATTCAATTTTTTTTCTAGGAGTTACACCCCTTTGAACTTATTCACTTTATTGTACTACTGCAACAGTTTGTCATCGCAACTCCTCTCAAACCACACAACAGAATTACATGAAACCTTTTCATATAATAAGGACATACTTTGTAAATGTGCATATCGACAGGAAATTACGATTCAACTTGTTTTCCAGGAGTTACGCCCCTTTGAACTTATTTGCCCAATATACTACTGCAACCTTTATGTTATCGTTACTCCTCTCAAACCACACAACAGAATTTCATGAAACCTTTTCAGATAATAAGGACATACTATGTAGATGTGCATATCGACAGGAAAATACGATTCATTTTTTTTCCGGGAGTTACGCCCCTTTGAACTTATTTGCCCAATATACTACTGCAACCTTTTGTCATCGCAACTCCTCTCAAACCACACAACAGAATTTCATGAAACTTTTTCAGATAATAAGGACATACAACGTAGATGTGCATATCGACAGGAAATTACGATTCAATTTTTTTTTCCAGGAGTTACTCCCCTTTGAACTTATTTGCCCAATATACTACTGCAACCTTTTGTCATTGCAACTCCTCTCAAACCACACAACAGAATTTCATGAAACTGTGTAGATAATAAATAAGGACATACTATGTAGATGTGCATATTGACAGGAAATTATGATTCAATTTTTTTTTCTGATACAATTTTTTTTCCTTACACTTATTTTATTTCTCCAATGACAATGTGGGGACGTGGGGTATGTGAGCGCGCTCACTAAGGTTCTTTCATTCAAACCTCAATCTGTCAATATATCCAATGAAATTTTTCCGATAAAGTGTGTGGTTCAAGTTCTTTGACATTTTTATAATTTTGTCAAAGGGTCAATCCCCAGAAGTAAATATTTTGTGAAAATTTTATGGAAATCAAACTAGCCAAATTTATTTTAGTCTAGTTGCTTGGTACCACCTTAAATTATCTACAAAATGGTGTATAACACTCCTATTTCTAGTGTCGGAATCATTCGTTACAGGCCTTCAGAGTAAGTCACTAGCTGTAATTATTTCATTTTCTCACAGCCGATTGGAAATGTAAGGCTTGCAGTGTTTTTTGCAGAAACTATAATGGATTGAGATAAATTGTTTACAGCTAAAGTGTTCAGCACAATAAGAATTACAAATAAATCAACTTGGCCTCAACATGCTAAATTGATAATTGAAGCTTTTGAGTTCTAGCTCTCGAAAGTTTGTTTTTATCCATTTTTTATCTTCCAGAAACCATTAAAAAAGAGAGAAATGGTAACTAGAAGAGATGTTAAGCACAATAAGATCTACAGATAAATCAATATGGCCAAAATTGTGTACTGACTCCTCTTAGGAGTTATTGCCCCTGAATGACCATTTTCCCATCATTTTATGATTTTTTTGCAAAAACAAAGATGGATCATGTAGATAGAGAACAACAGTTTATTGCAAAAATATCCTACAAAATAAGATCTACAAACAAGCCAACATTATTGAAATCATCAATTGATGGCAGAGAGGATTTACTGCTCTTGAAAGGTGATTTTTTTGGTTAATTTTTGCAGCTTTTGCACAAAATATGATAGATTGAGAGAAACGGTAAAAGGTCAATCATGTTCATCCCAATAAGATTTACAAATCAATTGATCATCTGATTCATAGCTCTGAAATTGTCAACCAAATACTTTTAAAAGGTATTTCTCCTAAATGTTGATTGAATCCATTTTTTTGAATTTTTGTCAAAAACTATAAGAGCTGGAGAAAAATTTTAAAAAACAGCAAAAAAAATCAGCAACATATGATTTACAAGAAAGTCCTTGTTGCAATTATTGTTATAACCATTGTTAATTAACTGGCACACTAGTTATAGAATGTTTTTCCATTAAATGACCTTTTTTGATCTCACAAACTCTAATAGATCTACAAAAATGCTACTAAATAAATTCTTCAAATGAGCAAACATGATTGATACATTGTAGCAATAATTGAAAAAAATATCTAAATTTTAAAGTATTACAAATCAAATGTAGCGGGTGGGGAGCCTTTTGTTTTTTTTAATTTTTATGAATTAATTCAAAGAGTTGATAACATTTTTTTCAAGATAAAGAAGATTGGTAATTAAAGATTAACGCTGAATTTAATAATGTTATTCCCCTTGTAATCTACTTATTCCTTTTCCGTATAAAATTAAATAAGACACAGGCTACAGTCATGACAGTTACATTGAAATGTAACAATAATAAAAAAGTTATTGTTACATTGGAGACTAATAGCCGGAATGCAGGGTTGGGTAAGGAACTGCTGAATTATGAATGTAACAATAATACTTGTGTCTACGGTTACGTTGTGTTATTATTACTTTAGATTTATTAAACTTTAACTTTCTATAGTTCTATATATTCATCATGTTCATTCTATAACTTACTTGTATTTTGTTTATCATTAAGGAAATGTTTAGCCTTTAACAAGGCAACAGAACAGACTACAGATCACTTAGAAACATGTTTCATGGAAGACAATAAATTACAGAAATGTTAAATGTCTTATAAAAATATAGCTATGGCAGAAGGTTCCACTATAATTTCTTCAGACAAGATTACAAACAAGTTAGAGATGTTTATATACCAGCAAAACCAGAATGGTCAAGAAAAAGGAGAGGCAGATGAAGTGTTTCATAGTGGAAATTTAGAGGGGTCAATTAATATATCTTCTGACCAAATCGCAGACAGGTTAGAGGCGTACCACAGTAGACAGGGAAGTACAGAAACAGTTATCTCCCTTGATTCGAATTCTCATATAGGTATTTCAAGCAGTTTACAGAATCACATGATAACAAATTCCAGTGAAAAACCTTATGAATGTGGTGTATGTGGTAAAGGGTATATTAGTAGTTATTACTTGCATGGACACATGAGAAAACATACTGGTGATAGACCCTTTCCATGTGAAGTGTGTGGTAAAGGGTTTCGTATGAATAGAGACTTAAAGAGACACAGTGTAATACACACTGGTGAAAAACCATATAAATGTGATGTATGTGGTAAAGGGTTTAGTGATAAAGGATATGTATTTCATCATAGGAGATCGGTACATGGTGGTATCACATATAAATGTGATATGTGTAGTCAAGAGTTGTGTAGTAAATCTAGCTTACAACGTCACTTATTAACACATACTAGTGATAAACCTCACGAGTGTGCTGTTTGTGGTACATGTTTCAGTCAGAAACTGGGATTACAGAGACACATGAGAGTTCACACTGGTGATAAATCTCACAAGTGTGATGTTTGTGGGAAAGGTTTTAGTTATAGCCAGGGTTTACGACGACACATGAAGATACATACTGGGGATAAACCCTATACCTGTGTTGTATGTAGTAAAGGATTTATTCAAGCTAGTCAGTTACAAAAACACAAAAGAAAGCACTCAGGAGATAACATTAATAAACAAATGAATATAATGTCTGTGGAAAAAAGTTAAGTGTATGGTGTATCTAATAAATTTACAAATCAAAACACAAACTGAAGATAAATTTCATAACTTGATTGTTGCTATAAAGGGTTTTGTGTACAAGCACATGAGAGCACACACTGGTGCTTAACTATATAAATGTTATGTATTTTAATTGGAGCTCACTGGTTTTCAGGCAACTTTCATATACAACTGGTGGCAGTTTACCTTATAATGTTGGTATTACAGGGGTATCTCCAGGTGATATAATAATAATATATCGTATGACACTTTCATACAGTTTGACATGTCTGGTCTATCTGGCCTGGAATAGAAATGATGAAAAATTAACAACTTAATTGTCGGTTATATTACATGTGCAATTGTAAACAGCCACCATAATTTTACACAAAAATTTACATATAATTGTAGACCTGAAATAAATTGTAATATTCAAAATTTTATGATATTATCAATTTGATCAGTAATCAAAATGAAGATCTATTCGAGTATAAATTTTAGTGCTTCAAGACTTTTATATTTTGTATTTAAATATTTGAATTGTATGGAAGTTTTTTTCAAACAATATAATAATAATTGCCATTTGAATGTGTTTTTTGATCATCATAATTCTGTATGTTATAATTGCCTGATATTGATAAGATGTAGTTTTTTTCTCTCATTTTTTTTAAGTAAGATTTATAATTTAAGGGTCACATTATTTTGAAATGTGATGTACATCATGTTCATAGATTCAAAATTTTACAGTCTCATGAATCTATAATGCATTAACAGCAGAAAGCTCAATTACTTGGGATCACTGTTAATCCCTTTTTGAAAGTTACTTTTGAAATTAAAAAAAAAATATATTTATGAAATTGAAGTCGGAGGTTTTACCCTGTTGCTCTTATCAGAAGTACCTGTTTTATACTACCAAACTTCCTGGAACCAATGTGCTCTAATATGCAATTAAAGTCCTGTATGTTTGTTTTTTCCAGCAATAGTCAAAATAAGGTGCAGTTTTAGACATGAAAGGACTGTCACTTTATTTGAACTAAATAAACAAAACAGCTATTTATGCTTGAAATTGCAGATGGGCTCTGAATTATTGATTTTAGTCCCAAAGAGTTTTGTTTAAAATTTGGATATTGATTGAAATTTGAAGATAAAATTTAACGATTATATTAACAAGGTTAGTTTTATGACACAGAAACTATTATTTAATAAAACCATAACCAAGTTTATAAGTAAGAAGTTCGTATAGTCTCATAGCAGTTAGCTTAACAAACGGGAAACAACCAATTAAATTTAGCATTTTCCTTACAGGTGAAATCTTAACAGTGGGAAAAAATATTGAAATTGGAAAATTGTATCTTTTACTGAATGAAGGTTTGGTTTTATTTTGATTGGATATTTACCAAGTTTACCATGTTTACAAATCATTAAACTATTCAGACATTATTTTTAAATTTTTCAGTTATATTTTTGAAAATCAAATTATTGTTCACTCATTAAAACTGCTCTTCATTGACATATTTGTTTGTTTTTATAGTGATTGAGATTATAACACAATGTTGACTGCTGTACCCCTTCTTTTGAAATTTTTACCTATTATGTCTGTTTGTTTTGTTCACACATTGTTGTTAATATAATGGAATTTTATACGACTGTCATACAATGAGGCTTAGCTAGCTTTAAAACCAGGTTGGATCCACCATAAGAAAATGCATGTACCAAGTCAAGAATCTGACAGTTGATTTCAATCGTTTAATGTGTTTGAGATTATGATTTTGCAATTTTTTAAGTGACTCCGTGTGAATTTTCCTTGGAGTTCGGTATTTTTTTTGTTTTACTTTTACATTACTAGTTCTGAACAATTGCCATTTTGATAAATGATTCATACATCAGTCAGGGGACTTACTTAAATGAGTGATTTTCTAAATCACTGATTCAAGTAACATTATGTCCATAAAGGTTGGAAGTAAGAGTTGTCTTTCTTTAATGATCACCTATTTAAGTAGTACAAATTAATCACTAGACTAAGTGATTTAATTTTATTGTAGCTTTAAATATAGAATACTAATGATCCAGGGACTAATTATGTTGCTAAAATTATCAGAACCAACATCTGTGTTGATAGGATGACCGGGTCATGTCAGGTGATGACCTTGTACTAAATCTAGGATAATGACATAAAAATCACTTGTTTAAGTATCATACCTCAATTTCCTTCCAAAAAATCACTTCTTTAAGTATCATTATTATAATAACCCCCACTAATTTCAGCACCCCCGAACAGTGAAATTTTGATCGCGAACAGTAGAATTTTATTACATAATCTGTAAGATGAAACCTTGAATTTTACATGAAAAATACTCCCACTGCTGGGAAAAATCTGTCAAGAAAGTATCCGTTCATTATGTAAAGCCATTTTTATAGCATTTTTTCAACTAAAATAGAATTTGCAGCTAAATGATTGCATCAAAGGCATAATAAACCTTGCTGTTTAAATGAAGCTAAAAGTTCATGTTTTTCAATTTTTCTAATGAAAAGATATTATCTAAACATATGTGTTTAAAATTTTGGTAAAACTACAAAATCACAATTTGTGACAAAACTTCGAATTTGCTACTTAAATAAGTGATTTAAAAATCACTTATTTCAATAAGTCCCCTGACACATGTCATACTTTCATTTCTACACATGTAACATGAGTAATAAAAGACTTTCACAGAGATCTCCTAATTTGATTGTGTGTTAAGTCTGTCATAAAGGGAAACCATTGAGTGATCGCCGGTATATTCAAATCAACAAAAAAGACATTTTACAAAATATTCTCCTCTGAATCTACTTGGCCAAATTTACCAAAACTTTGCTAGAATTACCATTGGGGTATCTAGTTTAAAAATTATGTCCGTTGACCCCGCTTGAAAACCAACATGGCTGCAAAGGCAAAAAATAGAACATAGGGGTAAAATGCAAGTTTTGTCTTTTGTCTTGAAAACCGCTATAGATAGTGCTCAGACAGTGCAGAAATTTTCAGAATGTTGAGCTGTACCTATTGTCTATTTACATCAAAATTGTCAGACGACTTCTTACATGAGTTATTGCCCTTAAAGATGATATTTTCCAATATTTAGCTTTTTTTGCTTAATATCTTAAAATATATAATAGATGGAGAGAAACTTAAAATAACAAAAAATGATTAGCAAGACACGATTCACTATTAAGTAAAACTGCTGAAATCGTCAGACGACTCCTAATTAAGAGTTTTGTCCTTTAATGACAATGTTTACCAATTCATGGCGTTTTTGTTTTATATCTTAATAATTACATGAATTACAATCGATAGGTATAAATTTGAACAAGCGAACATGATCAGCAAGACGAAATCTACAAGTAAGTTATATTGAGGATATCTTCTAACGACTCCTTATTACATCGTTGGCCCTTTAATGACGATTTTTGCATTTTTTTTGCGTTTTTGCCTGACATCATAAAAGTTATAATAGCTAGATAAAAATCTGCATATGGAATATATATCTCCCAGTTGAAATGGTTTTCCAAGGCTTGTATTTCCTATCATGAATTCCTTGATAGACTGTTAATGCCTACAAGGAAACTAAAAAAAAACAAAACATTAGTTCCAAGTGGTGATGTTGAAATTATCCCTTCGTAAATTTTACGGACGCCATTACGAGTTGGTTGACTGTTATGGGATATGTGTTTCACAGATGACGACGGATATTTCTCAATTTTAGTAACTACAACCCCATCTTTTCCCCGAATGTGACCTGCCGAATGAGACTTTTCACCGTGTTTGTACTTACATTAGCAACACGACGGGTGCCTTATGGGGAGCACTTGAGATCACCCCAAGTTTTTGGTGGGGTTTGTGTTGCTCAGTCTTAAGTTTTCAATGTTGTGTTTTGTGTACTGTTTGTTTTGTTTTTTTGGGTCATGGTGTTGTCAGTATATTTTCGACTCGTGTTTTGAATGTCTATTCGGTATGTTTCGCCTCTCCTTTACTAATCTCTATCGACATCAGATTCCATAAATGACAGAAGAAAGATGCACAAAATCACTAATGACGAGATTCGTAGATAGAGGCAAGTACTTGGACATGTGCCAGACATGGGATAGACATGGACACTCTCTTTTTATATACATAAGATAATCTTCAGTAAAAAATGATATGACACGTTGTTTGTAACGAACACTCACGTTGTCAATAGATAACCTGGCCACACGAAGAACTTTTACTTCATATCTAAAGGACAATACAGTAAAACTTTACACACAGTCATATATTAAAAAGATAACAATAATTCAAATTTATGGTTTATAACCCTCTTCAAAGTTTTTGAGTTTATTGAAAGACGAAATGGTATGTACTTAAGCTTCATGTATTTTATAATGACTGTTTAACCTGTGTTTCCACGGTCACCAGCAATACAGTTTTGTTAGACGTCTTCTGCTGTGTAAATTCTGAGAATTTTTTTTTCAACTTGAATAAAAATCTTATATTATGAAAATTATTAAGATATAATCATTGTTGAAAGTCGTACGGTGACCAAGGTTGCTTACCTCTACATGTAAAAGTTGTCTCTGGCAGTCTTACCACATCGATCTCCTAGCTTTCAAAATGAATGAGCAGGTGCAAAGTGATCAAAACTCATTTGAAAAATCAGTTCAGAAAATACTCGTCTTTGATGTCTTTACATAATCTGCTTATTTGGTGAATGTACTCCCTGACGTTCAAACATTGGTGAATTAATAGAAGGCAATCGTCGAATACAATTATATTTATCATTTATAAGACAAATTTTGGTTAAATTACTCAACAGGAAGTGTCACTGCATATACTTGTAAACGTATTATAATGATAATAATTTCATAACGGTTAAGAATTAGCTTCTCTTATTGGATAACAAGGGGCCACATGCCATTCTTTATTCTTAAGTAAAAAAATCCATCGGTCTTTAATAGAAAAAAAACGGATCAGAAAACCGGTCGTTAACAGACTTTTACATGTTAATGACAAGTGGGGCGTGGTTTCTCTTTTTAGAGTGATGTCCCTTTAATAAAACGCAATCGCGATTCAGACGTTTGGAACATGGCTGAACTGGAAGGCACGTCTGCTACAGACAACTTAAATGATCGTTTTGCCGTACTTTCCGATGCTGATAGAGACAAACTACTCAGCAACAAGAATGCTGAAAGCACCAATTCAGCCACCAAATTTGCAGTCAAGACTTTTCATGATTATTGCATGGCAGTGACTTATAGTTATCACTATAACTGGTCTTCACTCTTTCCTATAGAAATCGTGCAATAACTCGAGTTTGCTTTGAACAATTTGAATTTATGAGAATTTTTAAAAACATGGTTCCTCAATGAAATAAACATAATAGTTGGTGAAGAACTGGTCATTATCGTGATACATGTACTGCCCGTAGGACAGTCCATGTATTACGATAATGACCAGTTTTTCAATAACTATTATATAATTATTTTATTGTCTTCTCCTTGATGTTGGTCAATTGAATATGTAGCTGTAGGTACCAGATTCTACATTTTGACCGAAAAAGACTTGATTTATTGAACTAAAGAGTCATCTATTGTTTGCCTGTTCCTGAATGGACAAGCATCACGATTGTTTAAAGGAAAAGAGAAACGAGTCAATACTGCAGCAGGAAACCCATTCTTTTTCTATTTTTGTCTTACATATTGATGTCAACATGCATGTGAACAGAATGTACAAACATTTAGTGTGTTTGTTTGAAAAAGCAATGGCGAGTTCAGCTGTAAATTTGACTATATATTTTTCTTCTTTAAGAGAAATGTTTGACGTTCAATGAAACAATAAGGTAAGGAAAAATTTATACTGTCTGTGCACAACTTGAATCAAGATGACTGGAAAAAAATCATTCATTGTTAATATTTATAACTTTTTTTATTATGACGAAGGAATCCTGCAAAAGTAAATGCAATTATTATACATTTGCAATGGAAACATAAAAGTCTTGTCCTTTCAACTTAAAACAATCCCTATCAGACTTGCATTTTAATCACTCTCATTCAAAGCATTTTCATGATGACATGAAGTGTGACTTATTTGTGTTCCAAAAAAAAAAAAATTGACTTAGCAGTTAAAAACTGCACTGAAATAGGCCTAGCTAATTTTTAGAAGAAGAAAAATATGAGATATAATCTTTATCATTATTAATTGATTCGCAAGTTCACGATTAAATTATTATCCATTAGTTTAAGCTTCTTTTTTACAATTTGAGTTCATTCAGTAGAACCTGTATCCTGAATGGAATGAGACAAAATTTATTATTCTATATATTAAGTTTAATTACAAAACACACACAGATTGCAAACCATGGCCAATTTCCTTTTATTCTAAATTATGAAGAATTTACTTTGAGAATACTTTGATTATTATTTCTTTTAAATATAATTAAGAGAAAAGGTACTGCAAGAGAATTCAACATTTTAACCCTGTCTATAGATCCAGTATTTATGCATATTTTGGCTAGCACTGGCCTTTTAGATGTGGAAATTTATTTCTGTGTTGGTATTATTCGGTTACAACAGTAAAAATATATATATACCAAAATATTAAAGTAACTCGTGGAATAATATATTATGGCCCATAATAACTGTGATATTAAAGTTCTAAATATATGATAATAGTACAAATAAGTTTGTTCATGAAAAGTGTCAACAAAGGGAGGTAACTCGTAAATTACTTTCGGAACCGCTTCGTCAGAAATTACGACACATCGAAGCGGCACATTTGCGTATTGCAGCGTATTCAGTAGCATGAATTTGACACAGGTCAGTTCATACAAAGCCTCATCACATATTTTAAATTCAGCATATCTTATACCCAAGGCTTATAATCACCTATGCACAAATCCATTTAAGGACAAATTTGTTTAATCGTATTATGATGAAATGCCTTACGTATATTTGACCAATGAAATCTGCTGGATATTAAAAAAAAAAACAGTAAAAGGATGTAAATCCCTTGCCGGGGATTAAGTCGTCATTCCCTGGGAGATTAAGTTGTCATAGGAAATTTAAATATCGTTCTACATATTGTACAAACAAACAAAAAATAGTACTTTGTTGAATATGCTTAATTTACGAAATTTGAAGAACCCGGTCTTTCAAGCAAGGGGGATAACAATGATTGAAACGATAGAGTTTGATTCAACATCGAATTGATTTAAAATCTGCTGCATAATAATATAGCGGTATAAGGATGTTAATTTCCTTTCTAGGATTAATTCGTCATCCCTTAGGAGATTAATTTGTCATTGGAGAATTAAATATCTTTCTTCATTTTGTACAAAAAAATACTTTGTTGAATATGCTTTAATAACGTAATTTAAATGACTTGTTCTTTTAAGCATGCTAATTCCGTGTCCATGGTGTCAGAAATTAAATTGTTATCCTCTGAAAGATTAAGTTGTCATTGGAGAATTAAATATTGTTCTACATATTGTACAAACAAATTCTTTGTTGAACATGCTCAATTTCCGAAATTTAAATGACTTGGTCTTTTAAGCAAGAGGGATAACAACTGTCAATAATTGAAGCAATAGAAATTGATTAAACATCGAATTCATTGTAAATCTGCTGCATATTAATAAAACGGTAAAAGGATGTTAATCTCTTGCCTGGGATTAAGTCGTCATCCCATGGGAGATTAAGTTGTCATTCCATGGGAGATTAAGTTGTCAAACATATATTTGACCAGTGAAATCAGCTGCATATTAAAATTAACGGCATAATTTAAGATTGTTGTCCCTCAAGACGAATTCGATTTGATACAGATCGTATCCGGTTACTCTGAGGTAAATTGGTTTTTCATACACGATGTCCGCGATATCTTCGTTCAAAACCCCTGCCAAATTGAAGTATGGACAGAGTCGTTCCTCTGACGTACGTGTGGTCTACGAAATCCGAGCAAAAGTAGACCCGTCTCGTTGGTGTTTCAAATTGTGGTACGAACGATAACTCCAGCAGTGCACAGTCCCATTCTCCATCCATAATATAAAGCGTTGATGAAGTTGAAGTCTAAATGCACCACCATTATTATTTTCAAAAAGCGAGAGAGAATCTTCGCTTGATACGAATAGGTAAAATTCGTCCATCGTTTCGATGTAGGTGTTGCTTCCTGCATTCTTATAGATGTTGCCCCACTCGACCGTGATAGTTTTATTGAAAAAAGTACCAAAAAAAACAATACTATATCCAATTCTATAATGACAACTTAACCTCCCAGCGAATGGACATTTAATACCCGACAAGGGATTAACATCCTTATATCGTTATAGTAATATGCAGCAGATTTCATTGATCAAATATATGTATGACAACTTAATCTCCCTTGGGATGACAACTTAATCTCCCATGGGATGACGACTTAATCCCCGACAAGGGATAAATATCCTTTTATCGTTATATTAATATGCAGCAGATTAATTTTAAATCAATTCGATGCTTAATCAAATTATATTGTTTCAATCATTGGTATCCCTCTAAATTGAAAGACCAAGTCATTTAAATTTCGGAAATCAAGCAAATTAAACAAAGTATTATTTTTTTTTCTGGCAATATGTAAAACGATATTTAATTCTCCAATGACAACTTAATCTTTCAGAGGAATACAGTTTAATCCCCGACACGGAATTAACATCCTTATACCATTATATTATTATACAAAAGATTTCATTGGTTAAATATACGTAAGGCATTTCATCATAATCCGATTAAGCAAACGATATGTCATTAAACGGATTTGTGTTTAGGAGGATTAACATCCTTATTTGGTTTTATAATTGTACAGCTTTTTCATTGGTCGAAATATGCGACATACGTCATACGTTCTTAATCGGGTTAATTGGCCGCCATATTGGGCCTGTGGGCCTTATGTATTGAGGTTTCATAAAACAGCACCGTCTACACTACTTACAGCATGCATTGATTTAATTTGATACGACTTTTTGGAGAAAACAGACTCGTTTCTGTTGAAGAAAAAATAATAAAAAAATGCCCAAATATGGTAGTCACGTGACTTCCATTGTTGTCTTAAGAAATGTGGTCGAACCGGGGTCAGCTTTTCAACTGATTTACGTGAAACATTTGAAATTTACTAGACAACAGAAATATCTGACATTAAAAACAAGACCATAATGGGAAAAATAAAATGTATACTTTAAAAAAAAAAAAGAGATAAATTAACAGCGACTTTATAAACGTAAAATGCCTATTTTAGTGTACAAAAAAAAAGAGTAAGAATAAAACCTGTAATTAAAGTAGGCGGAGACAAATAGATTGTTCACCTAACGCTACAATTTTTTTTTAAAAGAGACACTTTGTAGTGTGTTTATAATGCAACAGCATCATTAATGTTGCCGTTTATTTCCTGATCAGAAGTTAATCCCGATTGCAATATAGTAAATGTTTACCAAGATCGTGACTCTCTTATAATTAGTTGTCGAAACTCTAATTATGGCTACTCTTTGTAACCTAAGACGTCACATATTTCAATATCGCATGTATAAAGGAACAATACATGATAAAAATTCCAGAAAATATGTTTATCATTTATTCTTTGAAAGTTGAAGATTAAATGGTAATCGGAAGGAAAAATGACTTAAATTATTTTTTTCAGAATGAAAGAAAATCTAATTCAGTTGAAACATATGGCAGTTATTAAATAATAAAACCTACAGTTAGCAGCCTTGAAGGTTAATCAAATTAATAATGAAACTCATAGACTAAATAATAGTCGTAACTAAACAGAACCTAGTTTACCACGTCAGAAATACTACAATCTTTACATTAGAACTTCTAAAAGCAAGGTAAATTAACTGCATTTTTAGCAAGATTGTCGGGCATGCAATATTTATGTTTAAAAGAATTTTAAGCCTACTTGAAATTAAACCAAATATTATAAACGTTGTCTGTCTTATTTTTCACGTAGCTCCATATAAAAATAATCAATCTATAAGGTCAAAATGTGATATGAATGGTATAAAAAAAAAAACGTTCAGCAGTGACCTCCTTTTTTTTATTTAACGAAATCATCCTTAATTTCTAAGTCATATCTTAGAAATAAGTACAAAGCAAGAATAAGAGTTATAATATATGTAACCCGATACAGATTTTTCAAATTGTCGACTTTAATCTTGGAATTATCAACTTTAATCTTGGAATTTTCAATTTCAATCTTGGAATTATCAACATTAATCTTCAAATTATCAATTTTAACCTTGGAATTATCAGATTTATCTTGGAATTTCCAACTTTAATCTTGGTATTATCAACATTGAAGTTGCAGCAATATGTACATGTACGCATGCACGATTTCCGTTTTCAGTAATCAGATTAAACTGATATTATAATAGCAGTACTGAACAGAATTCAATAGCAGTGTCTTTTCAAATTGAACTTACTTTTAGAAATTTGAGAAGAAACACATTGAATCTACGAAATGCATTTGCAACGAAAAACCTTAGAGCAACTCTGTTTTTGATATGCATACCGTTTACGCAAAATGAAGTATTAAGAAGTATCAATAGTCACCATTCCTTTCATTAATACGCATGCCTAACGATCTTAGGGTTAACTTCAGTATCTGCACAGCAAAGGTTTAGTAATCACATTAGTCTCAATGCCTTTATTTTAAAAATTGAATGCTTCTTTTTGTAAATTTATTGGGGATGTAAAAGCGTTGACCGATGTACATTTTGTATGAAGCGCGGTAGCGCTTCAATCTAAAAATGGGCGCACGGTCAACGCTTTTACAACCCTATAACAGAAGCATTTAGAACTATTTTTTTTGCCTAGGATCACGAAAACACGATTTCTGTCAAGTTTTTGTTTTACTTACCTGCACACTTTATTATGGAAGCTCGTGTCGTCATGAATATTACACTTCATTTTGAAATGAAGGTTAATTTCAGAATGACTCGAGATTTCTGTTAGCCAATCAAAATAACGTATTATGATGAAACAGACAAAGTCATGTAATGTAATTATATGTTTATCACACATTCACATATAAATGTAAATAATTACAGAATATCTGATATCTAATGCTAAGAAAAAAGTGGACAGATCAATTTCTGTTTTGCTTTGAAGAATGACGGAACAACCTATAAATGTCACATTATACACCACAACTACAAGACCATCATATGACTTTAAGGTATTACCACTATCAGTTGGTATACCCATCATTCTTATAACATTTTGCAGCATCTGTGTTTCCTCTATTGTATTTGTTTCCCTCATCAAGTCAAGAACCGGAAATTTCTTTACATGGAAAGTCATCGATAGATTCAGCCTATATACGGTATTACTTGATCTCCTTTTTTATGCCACTCAAACATCATATGGTATTCATCAACGATTTGGAAAATATACCAGAATAAACAAATTGGCATGCTCGATTTACGGAATTTTAATACTGGAGTTTGCAATTTCACAAGTTATTCTTAGCACCACGATGTCAATTTATGCTTTCAACCTTGTGATGAGAAATCGGATTATGTCGTTAGGAAAGTGGGATGTTTTTATTCTTTTTCCCGCCATTGGAGCTACAATAATTGAGTTGATGATTGCAGCATTCTTTAACAAGTTTTCACCAAACCCAGTATAGTAAGTAGTACATGTATTTCTGAAAATCTATTATCCTTTGTAAATAATTGAAATGAATATAATGCAGTTAAATATCAAAATAAACTTTTTTTTCCTTATCAAAAAAGTGCTTTCATTCTTTAAAGAAATTGTTGGTACCAAAACCTATTTTGTCTTTTGAATAATGGATCAAGTATAAGATATTGTGTCTCCCTTTTCAATTGTACGGTTTATTATGTCTAAAAGTTTATTGGTCCTCCCGTTTTTACGAGAGAGAAAATATCACAGCATACGCTCCATCAGATACTTTTGTATCTACATGTTTCGGCTTTTATTTTGTTGTTGCATAACATGCAATTATACGTCACGATGTATAAACCGTTTATTTTTCAAAACTGTGATAAAAGGAAAACAGAAATACAGAAATTACCAGTTATAAATGGAATGTAAATAACCTTGCATCATATGTATATATGTGATCCATTTTAATGTGTTCATATAAAGATATAAGATACAAGATTCAAATATTTAATCAATTACAACCATGCACTAAACATATGATAACATAATAGTAATTGAATATATTTAAATGTAAGCCAAATACAGAAAATCCTTAACAATTTTATAAACGGTTGAATTACTACCGACAGTATATTTCCCTACAATTGAACATCGATATAATTACCGAACCAGACCTATAGTATGTATGATTTAATAATCCGTCAGGGTTCTTAATGCAGTAAACATGTCCACGAATCATATATAGTTTTATACTATTATCTGTATTTTTGTGGACACTTTTATTTCCAAATAAGCTGATGCATGTTTCTGGCCGATCACAAATCAAGCGATTACTTTTCGAGATGAAGGACAGTTTCTTTATCCATAAAATTACATTTTCTTTCAAAACCGACGAATGTGATTGCAATGAAAATCGTCATCATTTGAAAACTATCAGATTTAGACTATTTGATAAATATTCAGAAATTTTTATGGTACATCTAGAAAAGCGCATGAAACGTACCAAATTTATGAAGTTTCCTTTTTTTTTATAATAGTCAACCATCCATTAAAATTATCGAATTAATAAAATGAAGAACTAAACAATTACATTATGTCAATCAATTCAAAATATGTCAAATAACTATTCAAAGGTCCGAGTTCACCATGTTCACCCCCACGCAAAAGGAATATTTGCGCTTTTTGAAGGTGTGAAATGCATGCACACATTTTCGAAAAGGGCATGGTTCGATTGTTATTGGTCTGTGTAAAAAGTTCAATCACAAAAATACTGAACTCCGAGGAAAATCCAAAACGGAAAGTCCCTAATCAAATGGCAAAATCAAAAGCACAAACACATCAAACGAATGGACAACAACTGTCATATTCCTGACTTGGTACAGGCATTTTCTTATGTAGAAAATGGTGGATTGAACCTGGTGTTATAGCGCTAAACCTCTCACTTGTATGAAAGTCGCATCAAAAACCATTATAATTACAACGATGCGTGAATAAAACAAACAGACATAATAGGTAAAAATGCAACATAGGGGTACAGCAGTCAACACCGTGTCACAATCTTAATCACAACAAAAACGAACAAATATTTAACAAAGAAGCACAAAAAAGCATATATTACATTTAACAACCTCGTTCATTGCTTACTTATTTTTGTATTTTATTTATGTATGCCAAATCAACCCATAAAGGATCAAGGGATTTTAAGCACTGGGACCGAATCGTAATTTTAACATTAACTCTGGCGTAGAATAAATCATTTCCGTCACCCGTTTTGGCAATCAAATATTAAAAAAAATGGAAAAACATTATTATGCTCCTTACCTGTGTAATCAGATATAAGTAAGCAGCTAATAGTATGAACCTTTATGATATTGAACAAAACATCCAAAAAACAAGAAATCCGGAAAGCGTTAATGTACATAATGCAAAAGTCATAAACCGATATTAAACGATTTTGGATTCACTAGCATTATATTATAAACATAAGAAGATATGGTATTATTGCCAATGAGACAACTTTCTACCAGAGACCAAATGACATAGAAGTTAACAATTATTGATCACCGTACGGTCTTCAGCAATGAGCAAAACCCATACCTCATAGTCAGCTGTAAAAGGCCCCGAAATGACAAATGTAAAACAATTCAAACGAGAAAACTAACGGCCTAATTTATGTACAAAATAATGAACGAATACCAAACATGATATACATCAACAAACGACAACAAATTACAGGCACATCAGAATGTGTCGGGGTTGAATCTTAAAATATCCACTTTTAGTTGTTGCTATTGTAAAGAGGAATTCGTCCTCTTATATGGTAACGGTATCTGCATAATTTTCAACAGGTGAAAATTGAAAACGATAATGATTTGGTTTTTCGCCATTTTTCGTTTGGCAATATTTTGTCTTTTTTTTTCTTTCTTAGACTTGTGTCAATTTCACTTCGTTAGCTTCCCTCCCTTTCGTATAATTAAGTACAATGAACAAAATATATCTACTTAAAACAATATACTTATTTTACCCGTTTCATTTTTCAGCTGTTCATTAAAAGAAGAACGTGGATTCTTGACCTTTCATTTTCTACAAATATGTCTTGGTATACTTCTGTCATTCGCCATCATAATAGTCCTGTACTTGATCATGTGGTGTTATATTAAAAGGCAGACAATGATGATGAATACATCGTTTGGGCAACAATCAGCGGTCAACTCGAGACGTCTTGCTTTGAAACTGTCACTGTTCGTACTAGTACATGTTATTCAGTTTGGTGGAAATGCAGTCGAGGGATTATGGATTTCGATTGAAGAACCACCAATGAGTGTCCGATATGCAACAATATTTATTGGCGCAACCGGAGGTATAATGAACGGTCTGGTGTTTCTTGCAGCGCGTAAATAAAAAATTTTAACAAAGACATTAAAATAAGGGCACCAATCAAAGTTGAATCTTAAGATAATGTTAATGGCATGGTTTTGTATTCCATTGTTGTAAACATCACTGTAATGTAAAGTGATTTCGTACACATGACTGTCGAATTCAATAACGATATAATGCACGTGTCTTTAGATTTTGTTTATCCATGAAGGAACATATATCTAGTCACTACTGAATGGCTCCTTTGCCTTCTAGGTTAAATTCACCAGTTGCGGCCATTTATAGCCATTTTGTCATTAGTTATCATATAGGTTCAATCATTTTTGTCAAAACAATACGTAAGAATGAATTGGGCCGAACAATTCAACATACCTGTACTTGCATATCAAAAACAGGTAATCCTGATCTGAGAGACAGGCAAAATATGCTTTTCTATTTCAATTTAGTGCAATTCATTATTTTCAAAAATAAATATTCAACGAGGGTTCAATAGTGATTCCAGGTCCTTATATCTAAGCTCTTTCATTTCATACAAAAAATACCCATATAATTTACATGTTTTGAAAGTTACAACAGTGCGTAGGAACTATTTTGTGTAGAATATGTTCTACTTTATCAGTTTAATTCTATGATCTATTTAAGCAAAGAAAAATACACAAATCTTTAGCCCAATCCATATTTTACTGAATTCAAGCTCAATCCGGGTTTGTGGTTTGTAGAAACATTTGGAAAAGACAAAGAAACTGAACTTACACATATGTGGGTATGAAAATGTGAAATTTTATTAAACTCTGCAAATTTGTGAATTTCTACAAAAGTACATGTAACGATGCGTTAACGTATTCATCACCTTTTTGCAGATATTGTTCATTAGATATAAAATACATTAATCTAAATATACACCAAACTGCAAACTTTGCTCTCTTTTTTTCTGCAAGTTTGAAAAGGGCTCATTTTATTTCAACCTAACAGTACTTACAGTGTGGTTCCACAAGGATAATCAAGAGCAATATATATATATCTCGAAACTTGAAAACTTTCTAAGCTGGTTAATGATAGTATTTAAGGGGATTCTTTTAATTCTAATACAAGTAAATACCAATTGTCAAAGTCATAAATGCGATACTTAAACACAAGAAAAACACTTAACAAATTATAAATTGACTTTACCACAATATTTTTTTAACTATTAATAAGTACTACAAATAATAAACATGTTGCATTGATGTTGATTGTGTTCCAATGCAATGCAAAATTAAGTGAACATTCCATTTAAGTTTTACCTGTTTGCATGATGGATGACCAAACCAGGCTGATATACCACATTTTAGCAATTGGAGGGCTTTAGTTTGACACCAATGGATTTTTTCAACGAAAAACATGATCTAACTTTATTATTTACATAAAATGTGACTCATACTACACCGAGGAACAAGTGATCAGTATCTTGGAGTTTCTTATTGACAACATATTTGTCGAATTTGGTGGTAGACTTTTTCAACAAATTGTTGGCATTCCTATTGAAACGAACTGTGCGCCTCTCCTTGCCGACCTCTTCTAATTTTCATACGAGTCGGAGTTCTTTCAGGCACAGAGACAAGATGACCAAAGAAGCCAAATCATTTAATTTCACATTCAGATATATTGATGATGTTCTTTCTAATAACAATCTAGACTTTTCTGATTGGGTTCAATTAATATATCTTCCAGAACTAGAAATTAAAGAAAAAAGACAAGGCCTCCTCCGCCTCATTTTAGACTTATACCTCGAATTTGACATAAGCGGTCTTCTCAGTACCAGAATCTATGACAAACGAGATGTTTTTAATTTTGAAATTATATTTCAATATATATTTAAGCAGCAATATACTAACTTCGCCTCCATATGGGATATACATTTTCCAACTCATTCGGTATTCAAGAGCTTGAAGCTGCTACTCAGACTTTATAAAACGTCACCAGTGTCTGAGCAGAAAGTTGATGAACCAGGATTATGCCAAAGATGGTCTCGTCTTTTTTCTAACAAAGTTCATCGGAAGATACCAAGATCGTGTTGATAAATATTCAGTACCAACTTTACAAATAATAAAAGAAATAATGATGGTCTTGAAGTATAGATTCTAAGTATTGACGTTGTTTATTGTCTTAATTACGTGTTATAGTGTTCTTTTTATATATGTTTTTGTATAATATTAACCTTTACTGTTTAGTGAATGTAAGTTAAATCCTTTTGGCGTGGCTCGGTATTTATGCATCCCGCCATTGTGTTATTTTGCTGTGGTCATTTTTTGTATTCTTGTCTCTCATTTTTGCTAATGTGCTTTGTCTATAGAGTGTCTACATGCGATTTTGTTTTCTTTGTTGACATAGTTGTTTGTTTTTATAGTAATTAAGATAATAACATAATGTTGACTGCTGTACCCTAATTTGTGACATTTTACCTATTATGTCTGTTTGTTTTGTTCACACATTGTTGTCAATATAGTGGAATTTTACGCGACTGTCATACAAGTGAGAGGTTTAGCTAGCTATAAAACCAGGTTTAATCTACCATTTTCTACTTAAGGAAATGCCTGTACCAAGTCAGGAATATGACAGTTGTTTTCCATTCGTTTGACGTCTTTGAGCTTTTGATTTTGCCATTTGTTTAGGGACTTTCTGTTTTAAATTTTCCTTTGAGTTCAGTATTTTTGATATTTTACTTTTTATTATAACTAAAGTAACTGCTGATATTTAAATTTCTTTTATTTTTCAGCAATAGGTATCAAACCACAAATCATTTGCTCCATTTCTATCCATGCTAAATTCATTAATTGCGGGCATTCATTACCATTTTGTCTTCAGTTTAGATACAAGGACAGTAAAAACATAACCTTAGACTGACTTGGGCTGATAAAATTAAAACCTAACCTTAGATTTCACATAGGATCGAACTGGTTCCCAGCTGTCAAGAAATACAAAACACAGGCACTTATGGTATGAGAAACAGGCAAAATATGCCTTTCTATTTCATTATCATACATTTTTTTTGTTATTCAAAATATACATTCAACAAGGGGTCAACAGTGATCCAAGGTCGTTTAGCTTTTATTTCAATTGTATACAAATTGTAAGTTACAGCTTCACGTAGGAACGATTTTATGTAAAACATTTTTCACTATATTTCATGTTCATCCTGACTTGTCCCGAATAAGTGGTTGTATACCCGAACACGTGACATAAGTGTATAATGATGATACAGAAGTGACTACATATTCAGATTGCAACCGGGACATTCGTAGGCATACATGTTTTGGGTGACGGTTCTGTGAAATAAAGTTGAACTTTAAGATTGTAAATGCATATAATTTGAAAGCTTAATGACGTTGTACACATTCGATGGGGATTACATCGCCAATTATTTAAGGCATACATGTACTTGTATTGGAGTTTCTTATCATGTGTATCTTTATGACATAAAATTCCATACTACCATTGTAAATTATTTTTCTAGTGGGTAAAGAAAGTTCCTAATTTTTTGGACGAATGAGTTCTTACGAGAAAACAAGACAACAAAGCAACTAGAAATACACTCATTAATATGCGAAGTTATCATGGTGTCATATAGGTGAAAACATCATTCAGGTTTGAAGAGACGATTTCATAAAAATACATATGATAATGTAGAACTAGTTAATAATAACTTAATGAAACATTCACAATAGGACAAAAGTGATTATAAATCTACATTAGAATGCTTATTTTGACAATAAATGACAAGAAATTAAGTGTACATTAGGCTGATATTGTATTTTTGGTAAGAGTGTAAATTTATATGGAATACAATAAGTATTATGCATTGATGTTAAGCGTGTGACTAATATTGGTTATATAGACGTGACTGTATTGTAAAATATTGTATGTGTTTATGTTCACTAATGATGTTAAACAATATATAAATAATATAAAATTAGTTATAGGATATGAAATAGAAATGAGAGGGATACCCAACAAATAGATAAAAGAAATTATTAATATTATGTGGGAATTTATATGGAACGGAAAACAAATTAAATTGCTCGGAACTCTTGTTGTTTGCCTTCATAAAAGGATGGTATAAACATGATCAATTTGATCAATTTTATAAAATATAAGTAAATTAAGAGTTTGTATGTGATCACCAGTTCCGATATTGATAAGTGAAATGAAATTGCAAAATTTTTGTTATCTTCCCAGGAATCGAAATACCACAAAGAATATTTCATATGTCAATGCTGAGATGCAAAAATATTAGACCAGTGCAAATATTCAAGATATTGCAAAAATATAGTTTCAGGATGGTTAGATTTTTTTTCAAAACTAAAGCCTAATTCACAGGATGAATTCAAAGTCAGTCTTTGTTTGGGAATGGAAATATTAGGTATAGGTTATATTTTTCTAGCTTTACAAAAACAAGCGAAAAAAAAGATATCGGGGGCGTGTGGGAGGAAAGCGAGAATGGTTTTTAAAGTAGTGTTTTCAATAAATTGTTAGATAGAAGAAACTTGATATTAGAATTTACTAAAATAAAATCGTCCATATCACAGGACTGTATTGATATTTTCAAACGGAATATTAATAAAAAAATAACAGAAATTATTTTCCATCTTAGAACCATGTTTCATCTTAAAATCGTAATCTTTTATTAAAAGATATAGAGACAACATTAAGAAATGAAAAAGTTACAGTGAACAATTCTTCATGATATCTAATATACATGGAACAGAAAAACAAATTAAGTTGCTCGGAACACTTGTTGTTTGCCTTCATAAAGGGATAGTATATAAATGATAGCATTTGATTAATTTTATAAAATATAAGTAAATTAAGAGTTTGTATAAGATCACCAATTTCGATATTGATAAGTGAAATGTAATTGCAAAATTACACCTATGATTTTATATTATTTATATATTGTTTAACATCATTAGTGATGTATGGGTAGTTATTTTAGAGAAGTTGATGTCTAAAACCATAATAAATACATAATATGGCAACTTTTGTTATTGAAACCTACTTAACAATTTACAATATTCTCATCATAGATACCAGGTTTAAATTGTGTATGCCAGACGCGCGTTTCGTCTACTAAAGTCTCATCACATTTGATTCAGATGTCAAAATTTTCTTAGTGGAATTTGAGTATGTTTTGTGCATCATTAGATATATAAACGATTACAGAAATAAACATCTACTTGCAAATACTTTTTTTACAAAACTATTTATTGAAAAGAATTATGATATTTTAATACATGTACAACAACAATATTATGACTTTTCAAAGTTGTTAAGTGCACCATCTTACATGTTAAGTTAACATGAAAGACACTTTAAAACAGCCAAGGAAAATCATGAGGCCTGGAAAAAAGAACATGAACAATCATCATATGCATCATGTAGCTTATCTACACCAAAACTAAATGCAGTATGTAATCTATGTCGTCAACCAAAAAGAAATCTGAATCATATCTGTTGAAAAACTCTCAAGTTCAACTAAGTTTCCTATCACGTTTCCAGACAAAGAAAACATAAACATTAAAATAGGCAAACGACAATCAGGAGGTAATAAGGACAAGAACTCAGGAATGTAAATGGGTAAATCTAGTGTATTAGATATCAACGACCTATTCTTTAAAAATAAATAAAGAAAACAAATAAAGGCACATGAAAGAACATTAAGCCCAAATCAGTACAAAAAAAAAAATCTCAACTAACCGTTTATAGTTTAAATTTGTTTTTCACAATATCAGTGTACATTTGTTTTAAAAAGACGAATATGTATTTGAAAAGGAATAATAGTCATTTTCAAAATTTATTCTTCAGTTTTTTCCTTTTAATTATGAAAATAAATATCTAGAATAAGAAAACAATATTACATTTAGTGAGAATGTTCTCTTATACTATGAATGCCTATATACAGTCAAAACTCAATTTCTTCATCTACTTAAATGTAGTCTGAGAAACAGGATTTATTTTATTATAAGTTGATATCAGCTTTTACCTAAATCTTGCTTACTGCTTCTACTCTAAGATCGGAAGTTTGTGTTGATGAGTCAAGTCTTTAAAAACAGATTTTTGAAATATAAAAATACGGAGTATAGGCAATCGTACGTCCTTCAACAATGAGAAAACCCCATACCGTATAGTCGGCTATAAAAGGCCTCGACATGAAAAATATGAAACAATTAAATTGTGAAGTCATACGGCCTAATTTATAACAAAACAAAGTCTTTTCATATGTTGGTACATCACTGTCTAAGGTGAGGGGAGGGTTGCGCTCTGTCTATCATACTTGGGTTACGTTCATTGTGTTTATATCAGTTAGGCCGTTCATTTGTTTCGTTTTTGATTTACATTTTGCCATTCTGAGCCTTGTATATCCGTTTAAAGCTTACAACACGGTATATATTTTGCTTAGTTGCTAAAATTTATATTACCTTGTCTCTGGTGGATAATTGTCTAATAGCCGTAATACGACATCGTCTTGCGTAATTTTTTTTTTATTTCAGAAAAATGTATTTATTTTTTAAGAACAATTAGATACACAATTTTTATTGATGGATTTCAACATAACTTGATCAAATGACTTCATAAAGTACACTGAAGATAAAGATTTCAGCATTAATGATACTGCAATAAAAAGGATAAGGGTACATACTATATTACATATCTGATTTACCTTATCTCCAAATGAACAGAACAACTGTACATGTTGTATATAACAATATAGCCTAATCATGCTAATGTATATTCCGTCTTTGCACAGATATAACGCTGAACCTTATTTCAACTGTTAGAAAACAATGATTAATCTACAACTCAAATTATGACTGTTTTACAATTCAATTTTGGAAAAGTTTTGTTTGGTAACGTTTGTTATTCCGACATTAAATGTTTTAATATGAATGATATTTGCCATGTTCTATTTTCAACAATTTATTTTTAAAATAACAATGTGAATGTCCGAAACAAAATCTGGAATAAGTCAGTTGCAAACTATGACAATGGAGTAAACAATCAAAATCAACTGCCTTAAAACACAAAATGGTCACAATTTAAAAGCTGCAAGTACAAAGGAAAAGTTTCCAAGATCACATCACAATAAAATACACAAAAGTTCATCAAAGATCCTAAGCTTATAATGTGGAACGCCAGACGCATGTTCCGTCTACATAGGACTCAACAGTGAAGCTCGATTCAATACAGTTGAGATGTCAAACAACATGAACAAATACGAAGTTGGAAATCGTTTAACAAAACAAAAATTCTGAAAATTTGTGCCATATACGGCTAAGGCATTCGATTCTTTGGGTCCGAAAATCCCAGCGTTCCGAACAATTAGTCAATTTACAGTAAATGAACATATCAATGATATTGCATGTCTACACAAAAGTGTAAAAACAAACACGTTATAAACAAATCCTGATGGAAAATATCGTAAAACAAGGTTCAATTTTCAACTGATTTTTATCATGTTTATAGTTCTTCACATGTTTAACCCCGCCACATTCTGTATGTGCTGGTCCCAAGTCAGGACCCTGAGAAGACAAACAACAGCCTACCAAAGACAACACAGAAAATAGCAGACCCCACACAAAAAAAAAAAAACGTTTCAAACAAATCCTGATGAAAAATATCGTAAAACAAGGTTCAATTTTCAACTGATTTTTATCATGTTTATAGTTTTTCACAAGTAAAGTTGTCGTTTGTTGCTGTATATCACCTCTGTATTTCGTTCGATGTTTTTTCTACATAAATCAGGTGGTTAGTTTTCTCGTTTAAATTGTTTTACATAAATCATTTTGGGGCCTTTTATGGCTGACTTTGCGGTATGGGTTTTGCTCATTGTTGACGGCTGTACAGTGACCTATAGTTGTTAGCTTTTATGTCATTAGGTCTCTGGCAATCGTACATTATCTTCTAATTTTAATATTCAACCATGAATAAAGTTTCACAAAATGTTAAGCTGTAAATTAAATGTGTCAAAAAAAGAGGGTTTTGTTGGGGGTCCTTCATTTTTGTATTTTTAAAATTTTTTAGACAATTTTTCTCTATTCTTTATACTTTTTGCCCATTATTCTCTATTCTTTATATTTCTGGTCCATTTTTCTCTATTCTTTATATTTTTGCCCATTATTCTCTATTCTGTAAACCCCTATCTACACCCTCATAAAAATACACTAACATTGTTTTGCTTTACTGATCATTAAAAATAGAGTTGAAATGCATATATAATCAAAATTAAACAATGTTTGTTTAAACAGTGTAACAAGTTTAGGATTATTTTATTTATATAATGTTATATGTTTGACCATGATGGAAATAGATAATAAACGAAGAATAGTTTACTGTTATGAAACATGTGATTGAAGAGCTAAAACTTTTTACGGAAAAAGGTTCATATTCATTCGAAAATAAATTTAAAAGAGCTGCAATGTGCATAAATATAAAGCTTATTTGTATGTATTGCCCTTATCAGTATAACGTTTCAAATGAAAATGTATCTTTATAATACAGAAAACATCCTACCAATCTATGATACAGTTGTTATTAATTATGGGAAATGTTCTACAAGTTATAGTTTGAGTCAAACCTGTAAAACAAAATTATTTCTTGAAGTTTTTGTCACGTTTAGATTTAAGATTGAGTAAATTTTTAAACAAAACTCCGGAATTGTCTCACCATGACAAAAATGAAACACAACTTGATTACGAAATTTTCACTGCAAAACCTATTACATTTATATATATAATTGACCACACTTATGGATCTAAAACACTTTCTGCCAAAATGACATGCATGATATGATTAATACATAAAATAATATGTTTGACTAACACAAGGTCATGCTGTCAAAGTTCCTTTTAATTTTTTTTAATTTTTGTATTTCCGGTTAAAAAATCTCCCAAACTAACGACCCCTTTTTGTGTTTACAAATCCCTGTTCGGAGTTCCTATAACCGTGTATGTGAAATTATTTACTCTGTATGACGAAATATGTATTGAATGGTGCTTAATAGCTTTTAATATAAAGCAGAGTAAACTGTGAACAGACGTATACATTGTACATGAATGTTTCGTACTGATCGCAACTTGGGCAGCCTGTCTAAATCTAAAGCGTCAAACATGTGGTGTAGTAGGCCAACAAAATATATACATTTATGAGTGCCTACAGACACCTATTGTATCCTATGCATCTCATTGCTGAACCATAACCATCTTTTCCGGAATTTGATCAAAATTAAGTTATCTGGATGAAAAAAAAGCACATCTGTTATAAATATTTCCAACAGATTTCAAATACAAGGTTGTTTAATAATTTACTTAAGAAAATGAGTATAACACATTTTACAGTCGGTACGTCTGGAAGCTCTTCGCTGGATTTATTGTCACCAGAAGCTCTCAACTCGGAAACGTTGTATGCCAAGGATAGACAAATGCTTAAATGATAAAAGAGCTATATGATCAAAAAGGACAAAAACAAAGCAAAAAATTTCCCATAGGTAAAATTTGCCTAAGGTAGTCCCTATTTTCTGCTTCAATGAAATTTTTTCGTCCCACAATATATTTCGATATAACAAGTGTGGACACAGATCAGTGTGGATAGTATGATCGGATATTTGACAGTGTTATATATGACAAAAGGAGTTCTATGTATTAACTGTGTTCACAATGACAACCAACATGAGCATTAGGGGTGTTGTTTATGTAATATTTAGTTTTTTATGTTCAACACGGGCATGGAAGAGATACTAATTGCATTAATTACCAAATGATTATGATAGAATTTATAGGTTCCACATCTTTGATTTTGGATACATTTTGTAGTTAGGAGAGGAACACATAATAGGTTCATTTTTTTCTTAATGTGCTTTTTTTATATGGGAGATGGTATCTGAGAACATGTATTTGCTTACTATTTGTATGGTTCTATTTATATTACTTTGTGGGGGATTGTCAGTATCATAAGTAAAAGATTTCGGTTAAATGTGGAAATTGTTTCTCAGTTTAGAAGACATTTAATGTTTTTTAGTAATGACAATGCCTGACATGATGATTGGGGCTAGATGAGCTAGAAAGTGAATTTCTGTGTTATTTTTTATTAATTCTTTGAAAATATCTTCTCCAAAGCTGGTCAAAGCAAAAAAAAGTTTTGACCAGTATGAAAATGATATCAACAAAAGAACCTTTGTGAGCATGCTTCAAAGACTCATAACTAACTACAGAAGTCATATGATAAAATGTCAAGTGGATATTATGAACATCTACTTAATATGTCTAAATATCTAAAACGTTTTAGTATTCAATATGAAAAAACTATTGCAAAAGTATTCTCTTTTCAGTTTTTTTTTGTTATATGGATACATATATAAGTGATACCAATACAGTAAGGCAGTTTTGTTATGGTATGAAAGTGTAGTAATTAACATTTACTGTTAATTCACACAAATTAAGAAATAAACAAATGAATGATAAATGTTGAACATGTACAATGAAATATATTTTAGAAATCAATAGGGCCGGATAGGCCTTATAAATATTGTTCTTTTTCTTAACATACTGAATGACCATTTACACTCAGGACTGAGTCGCCAGTAGGCAGTACAGATGTAAAAAAATAAAGTGTAACAAAAGAACCTAGCATCATATTGCTAGTAGCGCCAGTAGCATTGTTTGGTGAATTTGTGCTTCTTTTTTTTTTTAGTTTGGCTAATGGACAAAATATGTTTGTTCAAATCTAAATAAAATGCTTTTATCTCCCTATTACTTACATGGTTCATAGAATGGATACTACTTTGACAATTCCTTGTACATGAGAGTTGTCTGTCAAATCTTTATTTCACAAAGAATGAATTGCATAACAATGAACTGAGCTCAAAGCAAAGCACTTTAATAATACACTTAGACAATGAGCTCAATCCAGTGATATACTTTGTACTACAGGTCCTTCATGAACATCCTACTGGCCAAAACCATATCTCACAAACATGCCATACTACATGGTTGGATCAGAAGTCCTGAAAAAGACATGAACTTTATTAACATATTTTAAGTATATATACCGGTTAAAACTTTCACAAATTTGTGGTAAAATTATTCAGTATCTAACAACTATCAATCACTTCATGCACAAATTGATATAGGTTGAGTACCCCTCTGTCAGCAATAAGAACATACCTCCACCTAATTTTAGTTAACTGATGAAGAAACATTCAAAACTATAAAATGTTATCTAATAGACTAGCTGCAATGAAATCCCAGTTTTCTAAAATGGTAGGTGGAACCTAAAACTCAAAAGATTTTAAACTATGCATTTTAAATATTGCAAATATACATGCAATAATAATTCTTCTAAAAAATTCGCTATATTTTTCCTTATTTTGTCTTTTGTTCGAGACTGTATATTGACCTCTAGATGTCTTTCAATTACATCCAGTTTGGCGTGGGTTGGTGTTTGATTGTTGTACATGTTATATATCGACATGGGATTTGTTTATATAAATTAGGCGTGAAATAATTTTGGTTAACTGAAATCCTTTAACTTACTTCCAAATTATTGTTAATACTGAGGGAAAAAATTACATTGCTAATTAACCACTTTAAAACACATGCAAACTTTTTGAGAGGAAGGCATAATGCATGTAACATCTATTAGATCTTTTTTAAACCATTGTAAACTACTAATAAGTGATAAAGTTTGTTAACTGTTACCTTCAAAAAGGGGGTTGCTTTCACTTTACTACATATACATATAAATATAATCAACAATACTGAGTGCAACACCTAGGATAAATAGAGGATTGTTTTGTAAGAATAGTTGCTGAAATAAGCAGGCAATATTCAAAGTAGAATAAAAAATATTACAGGACTGTGTAATAAGCATTGTGCAGGGCTCACGTTACCATGCTACTGGGGCGACAAAAACGCTTTCCCGGTCGCCACTTTGCTTTGACCGACCTTCAAAAGCGAAATCTAGTCGCCCTGTTGTTTTCGATACTCGCTTTCAGTCGCTTTCGTCATCGGCAATATTCAACATTTACCAAGTCGATGAAACAGCAATTTTTCATTTGAAAGTAAAGAAATTCAACGTCGTAAACGATTTATTTTCTTTAGGAGGTTAAAGCATTGATTTTAAAGTTGGTTGCATGTTATTTTCATAAAGACAATTTTTTTATCACTTCTGGTACTTGTTACTCAATTGTAGATCAAATCATTCTAACTTTCGGCAAAATAAGCTTGCTACTTCATTAGAACGTGATGAAATTAAAGATTTCTTGCTGTTGTGCAATACACTGTGCTGTTGCGCAATACTTAGCAAATCTGTCGTCAGACTATAAACAAATAAAGTTCAATTAATTCCCAGTCATATTAGAAATTTATGAAAATGTAAAGGGAGCTTGCACCAATAGATATAAACAATTCACTTAAGTATCATGAGAATTGCTGACAGCATTTTTGAGCTATTGTCTGAAAACTGGAAAATCACCCCTTTTTTTAATGAATAAAACCCCATAACTCAGAAATGTAAAATGTAAAATTTATAAAATTCTAAACGGAGCTCACATCAATATAGATATAAGCAATTCACCAAAGTTTCATACGAATTGCTGAAAGCATTTTTGATTTTTGTTCGAAACTGGAAAATCCCCCCTTTTTCATGAATAAAACCCTGTAACTCAGAAATGTAAAATCTAAAATTTAAAAAAAAGCGAAAGGGAGCTCATGTCAATAGATATAAACAATTCACCAAAGTTTTATGCAAATTGGTTAAAGCGGTTTTGAGTTAATGTCCGTCATGTTGACGACGGACAGACAGACGGACAACGGTATACCATAGTACGTCCCGTAAACGGGCGTAAACGGGCGTATAAAAATGACAGGGTGTCATTCCACACCAAAACCTTCTGAAGGAAACACTAAGTTAGCAAACAATTTTTTTTTTCATTGACAACCCTGTATAACCTTGCAGCAGTATCGAGTCTACATGCATTACCTTGTATATTTCATGTACATTGAACTTAAAAATATGTCGCCATTGTCAAAGTTAGTTATGTCAGTTATAATTTACACATTTACTGAAACATGCCAGAGAAGTGCATGTACAAACTTTTGAATTTAATCTGCAAACTGGGAAAGCCATCCTTTTTTACGAATAAAATCCCACAATTTATTAAATTGAAAGGGAGCTTGCATCAATATATATATATATAAACAATTAACCAAAGTCTCATGACAAATAACAACTGCTTAAAGCATTTTCGAGTTAATGTCCGAAAACATGGAAATTCCCCTTTTTGAATGAATAAAACCCCTTACATTGTAACTGGATAATGTAAATTCTGAAATTCCAAAACAATCTAAAGGGAGCTCACATCAATACATAAATACATAAATACAAACCCATATAACTCTGAAACGGGAAACCTAAAATTTATAAAATAATTAATTCACAACAGTTTCATGCAAATTGGTAAAGGCGTTGAAGAGTTGGTGAACAAAGCATTTTTAGAGTTAATGGGCGTTAACATGAAAATCCCCCTTTTTTAATGAATAAAACAGGTCTCACATTTTGAAAATGTATATTATAAAATTCCTAAAAATCTAAAAGGGAGCTCACGTCAGTAGATATAATCAATTCACCAGAGTCTCATGCAAATTGGTGAAAATATTACTGAGTTAGTGAACAACATGCTAGAAACAGACGGATTAGGGTAGACAGAGGGACAAAGGCATACCATAATATTTCTCATGAACAGGCGTATGAAAACTGCAGGGTACCATTCCAGGCCAACACCCTCTGAAGGAAACACTATAAGAGAGCTTCCTTTCCATTTTTATGGGGAAAAAAAGGGGGGGGGGGCTAGGATGAAAAATTTTGTCCTGCATTTTTTTTTTAGTTCGAGATGCAATCTGTCCTGCCTTTTTTTCTATTAGTTTATCCCGACTTACATAAATTGTCATCCTGCCTTTTTTTTCATATTGTCTCATCCTACCTTTTTTTCAAATTTCATCCTAGACGGTCATTTTCGGCTACCGTTAGCATCAAATTGGTTAACATTTTACCGTGATTCCTCAACATATCCTTATCGTGATTCGTCAAAGGTCTCAAATAATTATCGTTACCGTTATTTTTGGGAAAAAATAAACCTGATTCGTCAAATTCTGTCGATTTTGTTATTGTCTTGAAGAAAATCTTCATTTTATCGTCATGCACCAAAAATTACCGTTAACGTCATTTGGCAAGATTTTTTACCGTTATTCGTCATGAAGGTACCCCCATTACCACCCTCATTTTAACTTTCACTTTATAAGAATGTCACATGACCAACATTATGGGAACTGATTTATGCAAATGACCCATATTCCATAGGAAAACATAATCTATATAAATCGAGCCTCAATTAGTTCATTTTCTTCATTTAAGTAAGTTTAATCGACCTGCCATCCGCTATTTTCTCATATTTGGACAGTTTTCACATTGACACATCAATACTGGTATTTTTACTTTAACTTTAAAAGATTGTGACATGACCAACAGAAAAAGTAATTTACAATGCATTACATGTATGAGAACTGATTTATGAAAATAACCCTTATTCAATAGGAAAACATAATCTAACACCTGGTTCATTTATGATGCAAATAAGCTGAATGGCCGAGTGTGTTCAATTTGAAAATAAAGAGTTAAAATGCCGGAATCGCAAAAACAGATGTTGGACATCAGAGTAATCTCGGACTATGAGTATGAGTTTTGGGCAATTTGTAAAGGGGGGAGGGTTCAAGGGAAGCACATGCTCTTTAAATTATGCATGTTTCAAAAATTGGGGAAAAATTACACAGAGAGTTGAGTCATTTTTATCAGACTTAATTTAAAAAATGACTAATGATTTACCTTCTAATTCTATAAAAAAAAATTCACAACTACTGAACAGGAACAATCATGGTACTTTTTTTGTATATGAAACTACAATATGACATCTGATCTGCAAAACCTACAAACAGACACAGAAATATGATCAAAGAGTGAAATATAAGATTGATTGCACCTTGTATGGATAGTTCCAACACGTGTTACATGGGGAGCCCGTTTGTTTACAAATAATAATGTCACGTGATCACGCACTGACCGTCACAAATTTTTATCCTCCGCCATTATTCGTATTACACAATATTACTGTACTTACACAATTCACAAATGCATAACCAATTTTATCTTGCGGACATGCAATGGGAATGTGCACGGTTATCAAAAACTACAAAAATATTGCATGTACAGTTAAGGAAGAAGTTATTTCATCAAATAGATAAGATTTTTACTCATGACACAAATCGACTGGGTGTCATCGCAATCGGGGATAATTGATAAATGGGATTAAATTGACCGCCAAGAAGGTGTAGAGAACCACCTCTGGAGAACCTTAACATTAATTAGTAATACTCACCAAAATTTCTCTATAATTAACGCTATTTTCTGTTGGAAAATTTCAGAAAGATGCTGCTAAACTTATTTGGTGACACAGATTATTTTCTTGATTTGGCGCGAAATATATTCTTACTCTTAATGCTTGACGTAACAGCATTTGTATAGAATTATATTTAACTAAAGCTCAGCGTAAATATGCAGAAGCATGACAATACATTAATGATAAAATGTGTAAATATTTCTGTTAAAGAATATAATTTTACTTTACCAGTATACTTCACTTAGAATTACATTTAAGCGCAAGAAAATCTCTATGTGAATCGGCTGAATCCCGGGGTCGAAGTTCAACATATCAACGGAAATTTTTGCGTGTGCTTGCGTTGCTTTAGATCGAGGCCACAGCTTTTCAACCAATCGGGGAATGTTTACTTGGGGCATACATTTATTTTTACTGCAGGTTTCGACATGTTTAAATCGGTATTATAGAAAAATGGAATGTTGTTGGTAGATACAAAACAGAAAATGATGAACACTTTTAGCAAAAGATAAATTGGATCGGGGGTCTGTGAATTCACATTATTTGTACAACTCTCCTTACTCTTGGGAAGCGTGTGCTTTACATCGAGGCTTGCGTTGCTTTACATCGACGCCAAAGTAGTTCAACCAATCGGGGAATGTTTTTTTGGGGCAAACATCTATTTTTACTGCAAGTTTTGGCATATTTTAATCGAAATTAGAGAAAAATGGAATGATGTTAGGAGATATAAAACAGAAAATTATAAATATTTTTAGCAAAAGATGAATTTGATCGGGGTTCTGTGTATTCACATTATTTGTACAACTCTCCTTACTGATGGCAAAAAATGGAATTTCCGTGACCTAAATGGTTCGCGAAAATTAATATTTTTATACATCTATAGTAACTATATATGATGAGAGAACAGTATTTCTTAAAATTATTTTTTAACGTTTCTTGCATTCTATCGCAAGATCAGGTGACAGGAAAAATGTTTGCCGCCATGTTATTGAGGGTTTATTAGTACCGTAGTATACATACGCACATCGATTCTTTTACAATTTCAGATAATTAAGAAATAGGTAAATATGTTTTTGCATATAATTTTAAAACAAAACGTTAAATTTTAATTTCTTTGCTTATTTTGTTCAGATTGTATTGACAACCATGGCTGGATAGTCATGATGAATCAAATTTCATTCCTCGTGTTTCTCAAGCAATAGAGATGAAAACACAGACAATAAAGAATCCTAGATCATACTTCAAAAACCGTACAGACATCACCACTTAGTGAACTTGGAGCATTTTATTCTCCTTGTGAAAGTTATAATTTTTTTCAAAGCTGAATACTGGAAAGCGGAAGCAAAAAAATTTTTTCACAAATATGCTGGTGCTCAACTTCTTTGCCAAACAGTTAATTATGAGCCTTTAATTATAAAGTATGTGTGTTTCTGATTGAAAGAATCTTATTAGTAGATGTTTTTGCAAGACACTTTTGATAGGTCTTGAAGTATAGCTTCTAGGTACTGATGTTGTTTATCATCTTAATTACGTTTTATAGTGTTCCTTTGTTTGTCTTTGTAAATTATTAACCTTTACTGTTTGGTGCATATTTTTGTAATATCCTTATGGCGTGGCTCGGTATTTATACATCCCGCCATTGTGTTATTGTGCTATGGTTATTTTTAGTATTCTTGTCTTTCATTTTTGCTTAATATGTGCTTTGTCTATATGCAATTTTGTTTTTCTTTGTTGACATATTTGTTTGTTTTTATAGTGATTAAGATTATAACTCCACGTTGACTGCTATACCCCTTTTTTGTCATTTTTACCTATGATGTCTGTTTGTTCTGTTCACACATTGTTGTCGAGATAATTGAAATTTTTTGCAACTGTCACACAAGTGAGAGGTTTAGCTAGCAAAAAAACCAGGTTTAATCCACCATTCTACATAAGGAAATGCCTGTACCAAGTCAGGAATATGACAGTTGTTTTCTATTCGTTTGATGTGTTTGAGATTTTGATTTTGCCATTTGATAAGGGACTTTCCGTTTTGAATTTTCCTTGGGGTTCAGTATTTTTGTTATTTTACTTTTTGATAAATCAAGCTATGTTAAAAAGTCTTAACTGTTCATTGTTAGTTAATATTGGTGAGAGTTGTTTGTGGAATCGTGAACAAACAAAGATACCCAATTCCAAATATTATCAAAACATTCACACACGAAAACACTACAAAAAAAGTAACTGCATGTCCGAGATTTCTCTGACGTCTAACGGCCTTTTGAAGACTTGCTGGGTCCGTGGTTTTCAGAGTGCAGTACATATAGACAACATGGTAATTACCGACCCAAATTTGGGCGCAAAGCATTTGTCCCAAAGTCGTAATAGTTCCATTTTTATGAAGATAAATTATAAAACATTCGATTTCTCTTCCAATTTACTACAGGAATATGTATCTTTTTTTCACGTAATAACCCTCTATTCGTGAACGGACAATTTATGATGCCTTTTAATATCTGTACAAAAGCAGAAGCGAAAAAAATCTGAAAACCAGAAAACTAGAAGTTGACATTCTGGGCTTATAACTGTGGTGAATTGTTTTGTAGCTGTAGATTTTTAATACATGCTTATCAGTGCACATAGGGTTTGATGTTGTTTAATTATTGTAGTTGACGTTGTTGTTTCTTTTTTACATTGTGAACGCAATCTTTGATCAAATTATCGGAGAGTTAAAGACAAAAACGGCTGGGTGAGAAAACCGGGAATTGGGTAGGATTATCTGAGAGATAAAGATAAAAAAAAAAGGGTGGGTGAGAAAATCGGGGTTTTGGTAAGGTATTAAAAGGGGGAAAACAAAAACAGAAACACTATTATAGAGTTTTGGCGATTTTTAATTCATCTCTAAAGTTTGGTTTGGTTATTGTTATTCAAGCTATATTTGTTTGGAGTTTTTGTCTTGTTTTTGTTAATGAACACAATTATATATATGATGAAAGATTGTTTTCACAATGTTTAAAGAAACAACAAAGTCAATTAAAATAACTAAATAACACCAATTCCTCTGAGCATTGATCAGCATATATATTGAAAATCTGCAGCTACAAAACAATTCACCATAGTTGTAAGCTCAGAATGTTACAAAGAGGTTAATAAACCAAGAGTTCAAAGCTGTGAAGTTGAAATCATCCCTTCGAAAATGTTACAGACGCCATCACGAGTTGGTTGACCGTTATAGAATATCAGTTTCACAGATGACGATGAATATGTTACAATCGTAGTAACCACAATCCCGTCCTCGTTTTCGCCGAATGTGACCTCCCTGATTAGACTTATCACCGGGTTTGTACTTACATTAGCAACACAACGGATGCCACATGTGGAGCAGGATCTGCTTTCCACACCGGAGCACCTGAGATCACCCTCGGTTTTTTGTTGGCGTTCGTGTTGCTCAGTCTTTAGTTTTCTATGTTGTGTTTTGTATACTGTTCTTTGTCTTTTGGTCATTTTTCTATTTATGCCATGACTTTGTCGGTTTATTTTTGACTTATGAGTTTGAATGTCCCTTTGGTATCTTTTGCCTCTCTTTTATGATATTGGACATATTGCAATTTGAAATAATTGACAGAGCTTAACCCTTTTGCTTTTATACAGTAAAGAGGACTACATAATTGAAATTAATAAGTTCCTGTTTGAAAATGCATTACAAAGAGTGTTTGGATACCATCAATATGAGCAAAAACTGAATTGGCAAAAACGTATACCATAAAGTACACTGAAAATACTACAATATATTTGTTAAAATTCGAAGCTTCGATACGAGAGTTTATACATCTCAACGTTCACGATATGGACAAAGGAACTCAGAAGAGCTCTTCCTATTGTTACATTTGCTTTGATGGTTCAATCTAGTTATTTCAGACATCAACTGGATTCTTTTTCATTCGGTCGATGTAAATATAAAAAATATAGAAAAATACAAAATATAAAAATTAATATTACAATGATATCTGATAAATGGATCACTTTTCATCGAGACAATATTTTGCAATCTTTCATATTCCCTAAAATTCCTCCACTAAATATTACATTTTTATAGTTGTGAATTTTTACTGTTTTGAGGAATTGTGACATATTTCGGAAAATACTTTTTACTTAGTGTGAAGGTGCAATGCTTGATTACGTAAGAAGTAACCTGACGTATTGAAACATTATTCAAATACAGTACTCCGTCAGACAGAGATGGATAAAAAGTACAGAATGAACTAAAGCTAAGATATTGAAAACTAATTATACAACCTACCGATTTCTAATTTAAAGGTAATATAAATTTGTACTAATAAGTTATCTGAATTTATTCTAAATGTGTCAATTAGTTGTTTTTGCTAGTTCAAAGCAAAGGGTAACTCTGTTAGATATGCTTTATCACTTGTTATCTTTGCATCTTGAGTCCTTGTTTTCTCATACCCTCCTCTATTTTGCCAAAAACAACACACACAGATGTCCATTGATGGAGAAAGCTATGCAATTAATCTGTGTATAAGCTTCACCAAATCAAAAAATCTTGAAGAAACAATCAAATTCAGCTAAGCTCATCTTTTTCATACGGAGTAATAAATCATACAAATTATAAAATTCTATCTAACTTCAATCATACTTCCGGATGGATGGAACTTTTAATGGGAAAGATAATTATGCCTATAGTCAGGGCATATCAAAAACAGGTAAAAGTTGTAATGTACTTTTTTTTATTCTGTACACTGAACATGTTGAAAAACAAAGAGAAACAGACAATTAGTAAAAAAATCAAAAGTCGTTAACTAATGAAAAAACCATACGAGAAAGACTTGTAGTCAACACCACCATTACGGACTTTTGCTGCTCTGTTTCAAAATAACAAACATTTTAGAATAAAATAGATTATTGAAACGGGGAATGTGTCAAAGAGACAACAACCCGATCAACGAGCAGATAGAAAACGGCCCAAGGCCACCAATGGGACTTCAGCGTAGCAGCAAGGAAATCCCCCACCCAGAGGCAGGCTTCAGCTAGACCATACATAATAATGTATACTAGTTCAGCAAAATCGACGCCACACTAAACTCCGAAACATACAAAATTTAAAAAAAAAAGCACAAAAGATTGACAGACTACAGGTTCCTGACTTGGGACAGGCGCATATATATGACGGAGTTAAACATGTTTTCTGAGATCTCAATATTTCCCCTATACTTCTAGCCAATGTGTAATAACTAAACACACAGCAACACCCACAGTAAAACACAGTTTAAAAGAAATCCGAGTCCGATTAAAAAAAAATATGCGAAATAGTCAACACCACAATTATAGATTCTCCTCCGTTTCAAAATAACAAACATTTTATAATAGAATAAAGAATAGAAACGGGGAATGTATCAAAGAGACAACAACCCGACCAACGAGCAGACAACAGCATAATGCCACCATTTGGGTCTTCAACTCAGCAGCAAGAAACCCAACAACCAGAGGCGGGCTTCAGCTGGATCCTAACAAATAATTTACGTCACATTTAAATCAACAACAATCTCTATCGTTAGTCGTTAAATATCATACATTCATAAATCATACGAAATGAACATAACTCGTAACATGCCAACAATAGGTTTTAGAATAAAGTTGTTCATTTTCATTGCAAAGACCCTTTGAGTGAATTGATATTAATTCCAAAAAATTACACCCTAAATGACTTGACAACAGTATCGTAACTATCTACATTTTGAATACGATTGTTTAAAGGTTTGAGGTGAATGACAAGACTATTATAGACTATTATAGACATTTGAAATAAAATAACAAATAAAATAACAAAAATATGATAGGTCCTTGTTCTTATGTTTAAGATGAAAGCAATTACAAATTTCGTGGAAAATTATTCTTTCTAGATTTTTCAGAAATTTAGCAATGACACTTTTCTCTTTTAAAAAATTTGAAAATTAACAAAACTTTTATAAGATTTTTTAAAATGGCTTTATAAACTATATTATTAAATAAAGAATTTTTTGTAGAGGATATTAATTTGTTAACTGGTGCAATTAACTCACAAACTGAATAAAAGTCCTCTAACGAGTTAGTTACTCTATTGACAAATGTTCGACTTATACATAGAATATATAATGAAATAATACATACCTAAAATATTCCATTTTAATGAGAGATTATCCGATTTAGAAACATCCATGAAACGATTGAATGACATATATTACAACTTTTATGTCAGATAAAATATACAACATCTTTAATAAACATCCAGTGGTAATTGGTTTAAGCTATGTGCATATGTCAAATGAAGCTTACCAATTTATAGGAAACGTAATATACCAAGCAGCATGTACAAAAAAAACTCTCATTTCAAAAGACTGGTCTTGCGTAGTTTATAGCGCATAGTGCTTTGAATAACGACCACAAATTATCTGATTATATAAAAAAACAAAAGCAAGTCAACATATCAATGTTTGAGCTGCTTTGAAAAATGATGAAACAATTCATTAATGACACTTTACACAACACCTCTACAAGTCGAGGTAATTGGAACTCAATGCCAGCAGTTGTTGGTGTACCGATTATTGTTATTACATTTACCAGCATCGTCGTGTCCTCAATTGTCTTTATTTTCCTCATGAGGTCAAAAACCGGACATCTTTTTAAATGGAAAATCATCGATAGATTCAGCCTATATACGGTCATATGTGATGTCTTGTTGTATGCAGCTCAAACAGTATTTGGTATTCATCAACATTTTAGAAATAGTATGAAATTTAACGACTTGGCATGCTCAATTTACGGAGTATTGGTACTGGAGTTTGCATTTTCACAAATTATCTTAAGCACGGCAATGGCCGTTTATGCTTTCAACCTTGTGATAAGAAATCGGCATATGTTGCTTGGAAAGTGGGATATATTTTTATTGTGTCCTGTTTTTGGATTCCCTTTGATTATGCTGACAACAGCAGCATTGTTTGGCCAGATTGCACCAAACCAAGTATAGTAAGTTTTATTTACAATGTTTTATAATTCTGCAAATTGACAATTCAACAAAAACTAACACTAAAAGAAATTTCTTAATTGAATTACATAAAGTTATTGTATAATCATTCATACAATATCGCACGAAAATAAATTGTGTCTTTCCGTAGAAACTAAGGTCAATAGAAATTGCAAATTTATTTGGTCTTCTGTTTTTACAAATTTTATCACACTAAACTCTTCATCTTTAAGTTTATTTCGCATTAAATTTAGTTTTCAAAATTTTAAGATAAGTTTCATATGATCTTATGGATATTTGTCGAAATTCGTGATACATTCGCTTGATACCTTTAAAGCATTTACTAATCCAGATTCCATACTGTACCCTGACACAATTGATATTACTATTAAAAAAAATAGACTACGGACAAAAAAGGTAGAGACGTTTCAGCGACAAGTGTTGATAGACAATCAACAAAAAGGAATCTTATTTCTTTTCAGTAGCAAGCCAGTTTAACTTTTTACGGCGTATTTCTTTGTTACTGCTTCGTTTTAGAAAAATCCGCAAAAAAACAAATGTTTACACAGCAAAGTATTGAAAACATCGATAATTCATGAAAGACGGAAAAACCCGTTGATAAAAGACTCAAACGCAACGGTCCACAAAACATAACACTGAAAAAAAGACAGCGAAAAACGTAATCAACAAAATTTGAAAATATCTGAAAAACTCAGAATGAGGAATTATAGCAAATATAATGGACTTAAACGTATGTTACCTTTAAATACAGGTTGAATCAGTAAGGTTTAATTTGCTCTAGACCTCCATTTTGCATCATCCAATACTGTCATTCTACGCACCTATATCCTAAACATAAATAGATGCATGTTAATGTATTATATTATCCTTATATTATTAGAATTAGTAAGAAAGGTTTTACTTTTAATATACATACTATCTAAATCATAAATGAACAATATAAAGCACAGCTAAAATACAATTAGTGAGACTGGCATGGACAAATAACTGTACACAAAACAATTCAGCGAGAAAATAATCTAAACGAATACCCTTTTACGAGTTTTATCTTTTATCGATTTAGAAATTTGAAAGAATATGCGTATTGATTAAACGTTAACTGAATTATGTTTGAATAAATGACGAATACCAAACTTGTTCGCTTTTGTGTTAGAAAAGCTAGATCAGATATTGGAGAGAGACATTCTGCTAATATTTCATCACCTTACTAATTCGTTCAATACAATTTTCGCTTTCTTTATCCGGCCTTAAATTTTATAAGTGCTGTCAGGTATATTACAGTTTCGCAATGTAATGGGATTAATCGCCTGAACTATAATATTAATAAGTTTTTTGTTAAGAAACAGTGAAGAGGTTAATATAGCGTTAATAGCTTTGATATCTTTAAACTGTGACACAATTTAATATTTGACTACAGATATATTCCAATTGTTGTAACCAAAATTCCGTTCTTTTTTCCTCAAATGTGACACCACCAAATCACAGTTATCACTAAATTTGCACATACATGAGCAGCACGGCAAGTGCCCCCTGCTGAGATCACTTACGGTTTTTGTGGGGAATGTGTTGATCAGTCTAGTTTTCTAATTTGTGTCTAGTTGACTGTTGTTTCTTGCAATGTCATTGTCATTTCGTGGTCGACATATGAGTTTGAATATCCCTTTGTGATCTTCAGTCCATCTTGTTTTGACCTAATTGTTTTTCTTGATAGGTTCATTTCCAATGAGACAACTCTCTATCAGAGACGAAATGACATAGAAGTTTACAACTATTAGTCACTGTTCCGCCTTCAACAATGAGCAAAACCTATACCGCATAGTGCTGCATGTTTCCTTCCTTGCTTCAACTAGGGTAGAATTGGGCGAAATGGCGAACCGGTGTATACGTTATGAATGTCGTTTTCTTTGAAACACACATTATAGAATAAAACTATGTTATTGCAAGGAAACTTGTCATCATTTTAAAGTTATCAATTTTTGACTGCACTTTTAAGTAATAAGAATTTTGTTCACACATCGTTGTCAATGTAATGGAATTTAATGCGACTGTCTTACAAGTGAGAGGTTTAGCTAGCTATAAAACAAGGTTTTATCCGCGCCATTTCCTACATAAGAAAATGCCTGTACCAAGTCAGGAATATGACAGTTGCTACCATTCGTTTGATGTGTTTGAGCTTTTGATTTTGCCATCGGATTACGGACTTTCCCGTTTTAATTTTCCTCGGAGTTCGGTATTTTTGTTATTTTACTTTTTACAAACAAAACAAAAATTAAACTATTGATTTGATAGCGGAACAGACAAAAGATCAGAAATGGACGCAGGAAAACAATAATAAATTACAAAAAGTTGGAGAAACCCGTAATTACTCAAGCCAGAAAAATAGTTATAATGCTATGACGAGACGTCCATTGACATAACCCTGGTTCATCAACATTCTGCTCAGACACTTGCGACGTTTTATAAAGTCTGGGTAGCAGCTGCAAGCTCTTGAATATCGAATGAGTTATCATTAGTTATATATTTAAAAATATTATCAGTTAAACAGTTAAACATCTCGAAAGATTTATCAATATTTAGATATTTCTTTAACTGAGTCATTTTATTTTTCTAATACCAGCGTATGTGATTTCATGTCATATGTAAAATTTATTTTTCAAAATTAATATAATAGGAAAACAGCATTTTTGTAGAAATCAAACAGTAATTCTAACTTAATTTCGTTCAATCATGCAAATGTCTTTTATGGTTTCATTTTCATTTTTAGTTGTTCTTTGAAAGAAGAGCGTGGATTCCTGACCTTCCATTTCCTTCAAATTTTCCTCAGCATATTTCTTTCCTTCGTTGTCATTATGACCTTGTACATGATAATGTGGTGCTTTATTAAGAGACAGACACATGCGATTAATACATCTTTTGGACAACAGTCAGCTATAAACGCCAGACGTCTTGCTCTCAAATTATCACTGTATGTGCTTATACATATAATTCAATTTGGCGGGAATTCAGTAGAAGGTCTATGGATATCGATTGAAGAACCTCCAATTGTTGTAAGATATGCAACAATATTTATTGGTTCAACGGGTGGTATACTGAACGGAATTGTATATCTTTCAGTGCATAAATAAAAAAAACTGAAATTGAAAGTATATTGCAGACAAATACTAATATCGAGTTCATATAAATATAAATATATATATATATATAAATGTGAGAGATGTGTACATTGATGTTTGATTATATGATGTTATTGTACACGTCTCTGTACAATGCTTTGATGTCGTAAACTTGACCGTAGTATACTCTGATGTTTAACAAGTATTTTGAGGATTCGTTTAATGTAGAATACATTGATAGTTTACGGACAACTGTCGGATACATTGATACTGTGCACGTTACTTTAGGAAACATTGATTTAGAACGCCTGACTGTTGAAACCATTGATGTTGTAACATGCCTATTGGGTACATGCTACATAGATAATTTACATGTGACTGCAGGATACATTAAAAATATACACCTGGCTGTATTATACATTGAATGTGTTCTACAAGAGAGTGTCGGATACATTGGTATTGTGCACGTTACTGTAGGAAACATTGATATAGAACGCATGACTGTTGAAAACATTGATGTTGAAGACAAGCCTATTGGATACATAGATAATTCACGCGTGACTGCAGGATACATAAACAATGTACACCTGAATGTATAATACATTTAAATTGTTGTGCACGTGACTGTAGGATACACATATGTTTTACACCTTACTAGAATACATTAATATTGAACACATGACTGTTGATGTTGTAGACATGTTTTGAAGATGTATTGATGTTGCACACTTGACTGTATAATACTTTGATGTCTAACACCTGACTGTAAGATACACAACTGTTTTACAGATTTTATTAAAGACACTAACATTTGAATGCAAATATTGTTCAAAGGAATAAAGGTGATAAGGATAACTATTTATTTATCAAGAACATTTAGTTTCTTTCATACATGTTAAGGTAATTATGATGTACAATGTATATGGTACATTTATCCTGCACATATTGAACAAGCCTAATATATACACTGGTATTGTCCACATGGCTTTAAGATACATATGCATTGATGTCATATATTTGACTCTATTATTCAGTAACTTTCATCTATTTTTTTTCTACACACATATGACTTATGTTAATATTTTTTTGCATGAATATGAAGGTTTGTGGATGTTTTTGTATGAGACGATTGTGGTAATTCAATATGTGTTAAAACAAAATGGCATAAATATGATACATACCTTTGACGTAGCCTTTAATGTCGTCGATAATTAACATGACATTTAAAACCAACCATTGCAACCACTAAGACTATGAGTTATTATGACAATATGGCAATATGACAAAAACAGATATAATCAAGCAAGGAACATAGTTAAAGAATTGTAAGAAAGCTCAAAATTTGAAACTGGCTTGTTACACAAGATATTCTACTGACAACGAGGTTGTGAAGTTATGAAACTGGCTTGTTACACAATATATTGTACTGACAACGAAGTTGTGAACTTATGAAACTGGCTTGATACACAAGATATTGTACTGACAACGAAGTTGTGAAGTTATGAAACTGGCTTGTTACACAAGATATTGTACTGACAATGAAGTTGTGAAGTTATGAAACTGGCTTATTACACAAGATATTGTACTGACAATGAAGTTGTGAAGTTATGAAACTGGCTTGTTACACAAGATATTGTACTGACAACGAAGTTGTGAAGTCATGAAACTGGCTTGTTACACAAGATATTGTACTGACAACGAAGTTGTGAAGTTATGAAACTGGCTTGTTACACAAGTTATTGTACTGACAACGAAGTTGTGAAGTTATGAAACTGGCTTGTTACACAAGTTATTGTACTGACAACGAAGTTGTGAAGTTATGAAACTGGCTTGTTACACAATATATTGTACTGACAACGAAGTTGTGAAGTTATGAAACTGGATTGTTACACAAGATAGAGTACTGACAACGAAGTTGTGAAGTTATGAAACTGGCTTATTACACAAGTTATTGTACTGACAACGAAGATGTGAAGTTATGAAACTGGTTTGTTACACAAGATATTGTACTGACAACGAAGTTGTGAAGTTATGAAACTGGCTTGTTACACAAGATATTGTTCTGACAACGAAGTTGTGAAGTTATGAAACTGGCTTGTTACACAAGATATTGTACTGACAACGAGGTTGTGAAGTTATGAAACTTTAGAACAGCTTTTTTGGTTTGAGTGTTCCTGATGAAGGTTAACAAAAAACGCTCAGCGAACATGAATCTACATTCGCTAGAGGAAAAGGGGGAGGGTTGAGATCTCACAAAACATGTTTAACCCCGCCGCATTTATGCGCATGTCCCAAGTCAGGAGCCTCTGGCCTTTGTTAGTCTTGTATGTTTTTTAATGTTAGTTTATTTATATGTTTTGGAGTTTAGTGTGACGTCCATTTTCACTGAACTAGTAGACAATTTTATTTAGGGGCTAGCTGAGGACCACCTCCGGGTGTGGGATTTTCTCGCTGCGTTGAAGACCCATTGGTGGTCTTCGGCTGTTGTCTGCTCTTTGGTTGGGTTGTTGTCTCTTTGACATATTCCTCATTTCCATTCTCAATTTTATGAAAGTATAAAGAGTCATTTGTATTTATTCATTGCAAAGAAATGTTACATACATATTAAATAAAAGTGCATATATATATTTCTATTGCAAAATAATTAAAACATTAACTTAAAGGTAGAGTAAAACTAAATCAAATACGACATGCAATACAAGGCCTGTTAGCCAGATCAAAGTTGTGTACCAGTCAAACAACATGGTGCACTTGGAAAAAATAACATTTGTCTTATATTTAACAAACTTTAACAGTACACGGCAGCTCAAATGATATAGCTTCTAATTTGACCCGGGTTTCAACGAAATTATTGATTTAAATTTCGAAAAAAAATGCGTGGTCCTTTCACAAGAATAAAAATGTGAGTGAACAACATTGAGTCATTGGGACAATCTACCATATTTGATACAGATAAGGTTGAAAATGTCATTCAATAACCACAAAACGCCAAAAGTCAAATAAATTGGTAAGAAAGTCAAGTCATATATCAAAGAGAGTTAGAATTTGATGCAAATCATACGCACTAAACTTAAAGTATATCAAGACTTTGTGGAAATGAAAACAATGCCTTTTGTTAAGTATAAGCGAACATATCAGAAAAAGGACCGTTGAGGTTTGAAATTAAAATGTTATTGATTGTTTATTTTTTTCTTTAAAAGCTAATCTGGTTTACAACACAAATATCATATTTCGAACAAAAATGAAACAATGCGTATACAAGTATTTCAAAGTACAACTGACGTACAGGTAAACTGGAACATTTTTTTTGTTATTGTATACCAGTTTAGTCGCTATAGTAAACAAATATGAGCATTTAAACGATGTCTGTAAGTCGAAATACTAAGCAAGAGAGTTCAATTTGTTCTACAAAAAATCCAGCGTAAATAAGGTATTCCGATAAAAGGATATCTTTACTCTTACCCCTTTGAAACATTTATACGATTGTTCAAAACTCGCTATTTAACAGATGATCACCAAGTCAGACTTCCTGAATCACTGCTGAAAACTTATAAAACAAACAAAGTGATCAGTGAAATAAAAGTCAAAGAAATTATGTTTCATTTAGAGAAAAAAGTAAATAACCGTAAAAGAAAAATAACAAAACAAGTTGATAAAATTCTCTGTAATATGTTAAATTGAAATGTTCATTCCTTTGATAAAATAAGTCTCCTTAGTTCCATGTGTAATAATTTACAAGTAATGATTAAACGGCATACTGTGAGACATGTAAATATTCATTATCGCGTCCTTTGGCATATGGTATATAGATATTTATTCCAAATATACCTCGTTTCCTTATTTTCTGTCTTAATTGTTTTTTATAGAGTCATGATTCTCTGACTTGCAACAACTGATTATGGGATGGACGAAATATGTATATTTAATCATTATAGACATGTTATATCATTAATCATGTTAATTGACAAAGTAATGGTAAAACTATTCAATATTTCTATTAAATTACACTACGCGACGTTATTGTGATTTAACGACCAGTTGTGATCCTGTTAATGAACAGAAACAACGGTTGTGCTTCTCATCAGGATAATGCAATGACACATACAAGCAAACAGTATCAACACTTTGCCATAGCCAAGCCGTTCATCTCATCTCGGTCCAATTAAAAAAGTTTGGGACTTGCTTAACAGAAGACTCGATAGAACCACAAACCATTCAAATCATACTCAAATCCTCCATTTAGAGAATGGAATGATTTTCTACAGCAGACGATTCAAACAATCATCAGTATAAACGGTAAAGACTTCTTATAGTCAATGAAGCTTTACAAGGACACTGACTTTTGTGAATTAATTGGGAATCTTTGATGTGTTGCATTTTGGAGTGCAATGCAATTTGGCACCTTTATAATCGAGTTTTAAAACAAAATCGCATCGTATTTTCATTGTAACATATTGAACTTGTGTATTCTGTTGAGAATCATAATAACAACATTTCATTCCTTTCTTTTGAGCTGTATACATTAATATTAGAATCATATAGAAATATAGTAACATTTTATAAACTAAGGGAACAAAAATGTTTCCATTACTTTGATCAATAGAAAACAATAACTCTGTGTTTCAAAATTGTGCTTTGTTCATGTTGTGAACATTCATATACTTAACGCATTATTATTGACAAACGTAATCTCCAGTTCAACGTTAGAACAATGCGTCGGTTTAGCTAATCAAAACAAAAAACAAAAAACAAAAGATGAGGATTCTTAAAAAAATTTCAAATCTACTCCAAAATCTGTAATATAAATTTACTGCCCTTGAAAGAAGGTATTAAGGTAGATTTATACACGAGGGAAAAATGTATTACCCAAGACGACGTGTTAATCACCCTGACACCTTATTTATTCGTGGCTATTCTTTCATATATTCTTGTTCATTTTTTCATTACTGTCTTAACTTAGATTGTATACAATAGTTTTATCAAACTTTTAATCTTGGTTATATCATAAAGACGAATAAAAAAGTGCTCTGATGAATCAAAATTTTTTTATTTTAAAACTGTGCGTTCGAATACCCTTCAGTACGGTGTATATAGCTGGTTTTGATTTTTGCACTGTATTCAAAGCTCGTACAATTCTTTGTCTAACTTTTCTTTTCTCGATATCTGGATGATATACCATCTTTCATTTCACTTTTGGTTCATTCCAAAAAATAAAATGACACTAAGAAAAGAGCCAGAAGATACCATGGGGACATTTACAATTCATAAGTCAAAGAGAAACTGGAATCGTCTTGGCAAAATACTAAAGACAACGACAAGACAACATCTCCACAAAACAAAAACTGTACATAAGAAACGAAAGACTGAGCAACATGAATCCCACCTATAACTGGGGTGATATAAGATGCTCTGGAATGGTAAGCAGATCCTGCTCCACTAGTCATGTTTGTTGATCATGGTGAGTACACATTCGGTGATATGTCTATTTCGGTGATGCAACAATAATTATTATAATTATTGATGATAAACAACGTTAGATATAAATCATGATCACTGATTCCTGAAACAAATTACGATTTTTTAAATAACGATACTTGAGTATTGGAAATTGTACTCGAATAACCTCTCTTTAAAAACAATAATAACACTTTGTTAAAATATCAACCATAAGAACAACAGGGCAAACCATTTAGATATAACGAAAATACATATGTCCTTCTCTAAACTGACCAATGTTTTACTATTCGTAATTTTGCACTATTCATTGACTTCATCATTATACATGTATATCTGCTGACACACTTGAAAAGCTTCAGATGGGGTTTTTAATTAATTAACTCAAACATTTAATTGCACATGTACTATTGTGCTATATATAATATCTTTAAATAACAAAAATGTAATAGTTTCATCTGTATAAGAATATCGATCAATGAGGACGGACAATTTTTAACATTTATATTTTATGTACTCTATATTCTGTTTGTGCACTTAACTTTAATCGACACAATATTTGAAGTGTAATATGAAGGAATATGCATCTGAACACTTTGATTTTTTTGTTCAGTAAACGGTTTATGAAAAATGAAAATGAATATGAAATTGAAATACAGCAGGTATATAAAAATGAAATAGACCATTCGACTACTGATCAACGTGTTATTTAAAAGGATCTGGATGGGGTTTACATAAAAAAGAGTAATGGACAAAATGTGCAGAATAAAGGTAAAACAATTTAAAGAATAGAGAAAAAAAGACCATCAAAAAAAAAAAAGAATAGAGAATAATAGGTTGCTGAAATATGAATATGAAGAAAAGAAAAAAATAAGGAAAAAAATAAAGAATACAGAAAAATGGTTTAGAAAATTAAAGAATACAAAAATGGAGGACCCAATCCAGACCGTCATATATACTCATGAATTTTAATTAAGGTCGCATGAAATCTTCAAATCTTACGGATGGTTCAAATGACCTATAGTTTACTTTAATTCCTAATTGGGAATTTTTCATTTTTTGTAGCAATATTCACGCAGCGCCTGCATATGGGTATCTGTTTATCTTCCACTTGATACGGTATTAAAAAGCATGCGTTGCCTATCATGCTTTCGTTAACTAAAAGAGTGTTGCTGCTTACAAGAAATATACTGAACCCAGAGTTCGAAGTAATAAATCAAATTTTAGGTCATCCCTTCAAAAGTTTTACTTACTGACGCCATCACGAATTGAGACGAATATTAAAAGAAGTAAATTATACAAAATGTCCAAACTTGTTGCCGTTTATAATTGGCGGGAATGTCAAATGCACAATAACACTTAGAAATATTAATAGAAAAGACTAACTATCAAAATTTATGTAGAAAAAAACCAGTGTCTATGCAGGGAATCGAACTCAAGACCTTTAGCATATAGTCCCACGATTGATTCCCCTACAACTGGACGACTGAATACAAACTTTCTGTTAACTTAACATATTCAAACATTGTGTCAGGGGCTCATAAAGGGTATACACTATATAGTAATATATAAAGTATATTATAATGATTATGTGGCGTTCTAAACTACATTTTATGAAGCGTAAATTGTTTTTTTTTATCTAATCTAGAACAGTTGGGATGTAAAATAGTTATCCCATTCGGACTTTATGTCAGTGTAGTATCACCCTCTTAGACTGATACGCGCGTCCTCATTGGATAACTATTACTTAATTATTGACCTGGACATTTTGAGATGTGAGATACAAGTAGTTAAGAGAATTTCCTTTTGGTGGATATAGGTGTAATTATATTGCTTATTCTGTGGTATTTGGAATTTTTCATCCCAATTGTTTTAGTACCCATGTGCGATATTATGCGATGTAACTATGCAGTTCAAGTGTTGTAGACGTGATTTGAAAATGGTAAATGTAGATCAATCCATGAGTAGAATAACACACTTCTAAAAATAGAAGATTGGGCAATCGAATTGAATGTTATTATTAAAAATATCGCACAAATACAGCATATAAATATGGAGTCTTGGTCAGGAATGGATATAGTAATCAACAAGTTTCAATCCACCTTATAAGCACATGAAAGTTTTAGGTTAGGGAATGTTTCAGCCTTTTATCCGTAGTGCTACTTCAGGTGAGTTCGGATGGCATATACCTTATTGGATATTTATTACAAAGGTATAATCATTTTGGAATGAGCTAATAAAATCGACTTGGTGTCATCGCCATCGGGGATAATTGATAAATGGGATTACATTGACCGCCAAGAAGGTGTAGAGAACCACCTCTGGAGAACCTTAACATTAATTAGTAATACTCATCAAAATTTCTCTATAATTAACGCTATTTTCTGTTGGAAAATTTCAAAAAGATGCTGTTAAACTTATTTGGTGACACAGATTATTTTCTTGATTTGGCGCGAAATATAGTCTTATTACTCTTAATGCTTGACGTAACAAAATTTGTATAGAATTATATTTAACTAAAGCTCAGCGTAAATTTGCAGAAGCATGACAATACATTAATGATAAAATGTGTAAATATTTCTGTAAAAGAATATAATTTTACTTTACCAGTATACTTCACTTAGAATTACATTTAAGCGCAAGAAAATCTCTATGTGAATCGGCTGAATCCCGCGGTCGAAGTTCAACATATCAACGGAAATTTTTGCGTGTGCTTGCGTTGCTTTAGATCGAGGCCATAGCTTTTCAACCAATCGGGGAATGTTTACTTGGGGCATACATCTATTTTTACTGCAGGTTTCGACATGTTTAAATCGGGATTATAGAAAAATGGAATGTTGTTGGTAGATACAAAACAGAAAATGATGAAAATTTTAGCAAAAGATAAATTGGATCGGGGGTCTGTGAATTCACATTATTTGTACAACTCTCCTTACTCTTGGGAAGCGTGTGCTTTACATCGAGGCTTGCGTTGCTTTACATCGAGGCTTGCGTTGCTTTACATCGACGCCAAAGTAGTTCAACCAATCGGGGAATGTTTTTTTGGGGCATACATCTATTTTTACTGCAGGTTTTGGCATATTTTAATCGAAATTAGAGAAAAATGGAATGATGTTAGGAGATATAATACTGAAAATGATAAATATTTTTAGCAAAAGATGAATTGGATCGGGGTTCTGTGTATTCACATTATTTATACAACTCTCCTTACTGATGGCAAAAAATGGAATTTTCGTGACCTAAATGGTTCGCGAAAATTATTATTGTTATATATATATAGTAACTATATATGATGAGAGAACAGTATTTCTAAAAAAAAAATTTTAACGTTTCTTGCATTCTATCGCAAGATCAGGTGACAGGAAAAATGTTTGCCGCCATGTTGTTGAGGGTTTATTAGTACCGTAGTATACATACGCACATCGATTCTTTTACAATTTCAGATAATTAAGAAATAGGCAAATATGTTTTTGCATATAATTTTAAAACAAAACGTTAAATTTTAATTTCTTTGCTTATTTTGTTCAGATTGTATTGACAACCATGGCTGAATAGTCATGATGAATCAAATTTCATTCCTCGTGTTCCTCAAGCAATAGAGATGAAAACACAGACAATAAAGAATCCTAGGTCATACTTCAAAAACCGTACAGACATCACCACTTAGTGAACTTGGAGCATTTTATTCTCCTTGTGAAAGTTATCATTTTTTTCAAAACTGAATACTGGAAAGCGGAAGCGAAAACATTTTTTTCACAAATGATGCTGGTGCTCAACTTCTTTGCCAAACAGTTAATTATAAGCCTTTAATTATAAAGTATCTGTGTTTCTGATTGAAAGAATCTTATTAGTAGATTTTTGGTTTTTGCAAGACACTTTTGATAGGTCTTGAAGTATAGCTTCTAGGTACTGATGTTGTTTATCATCTTAATTACGTTTTATAGTGTTCCTTTGTTTGTCTTTGTAAATTATTAACCTTTACTGTTTGGTGCATTTTTGGTAATATCCTTATGGCGTGGCTCGGTATTTATACATCCCGCCGTTGTGTTATTGTGCTATGGTCATTTTTAGTATTCTTGTCTTTCATTTTTGCTTAATATGTGCTTTGTCTATATGCAATTTTGTTTTTCTTTGTTGACATATTTGTTTGTTTTTATAGTGATTAAGATTATAACTCCACGTTGACTGCTATACCCCTTTTTTGTCATTTTTACCTATGATGTCTGTTTGTTCTTTCACACATTGTTGTCGAGATAATTGAATTTTTTTGCAACTGTCACTCAAGTGAGAGGTTTAGCTAGCTATAAAACCAGGTTTAATCCACCATTTCTACATAAGGAAATGCCTGTACCAAGTCAGGAATATGACAGTTGTTTTCTATTCGTTTGATGTGTTTGAGATTTTGATTTTGCCATTTGATAAGGGACTTTCCGTTTTGAATTTTCCTTGGGGTTCAGTATTTTTGTTATTTTACTTTTTGATAAATCAAGCTATGTTAAAAAGTTTTAACTGTTCATTGTTAGTTAATATTGGTGAGAGTTGTTTGTGGAATCGTGAACAAACAAAGATACCCGATTCCAAATATTATCAAAACGTTCACACACGAAAACACTACAAAAAAAGTAACTGCATGTCCGAGATTTCTCTGACGTCTAACGGCCTTTTGAAGACTTGCTGGGTCCGTGGGATGTCAGAGTGCAGTACATATAGACAACATGGTAATTACCGACCCAAATTTGGGCGCAAAGCATTTGTCCCAAAGTCGTAATAGTTCCATTTTTATGAAGATAAATTATAAAACATTCGATTTCTCTTCCAATTTACTACAGGAATATGTATCTTTTTTTCACGTAATAACCCTCTATTCGTGAACGGAGAATTTATGATGCCTTTTAATATCTGTACAAAAGCAGAAGCGAAAAAAATTTGAAAACCAGAAAACTAGAAGTTGACATTCTGAGCTTATAACAGTGGTGAATTGTTTTGTAGCTGTAGATTTTTAATACATGCTTATAAGTGCACATAGGGTTTGATATGGAACGCCGACACTGTCTTATTATGACATTTCTCATTATATGATGTTCATTTGCCATTATATGATGTCATTTTACCCTTATATGATGTGCAAATGACATTATATGATGTGTACTTATCCTTATATGATGTACACTTGTCATTATGTGATGTGAACTTGTCCTTATATGATGTACACTTGTCATTATATGATGTGAAGTTGTCCTTATATGCTGTCCAAACACATTTTTATGAGGTGCAAACATCTTTATATCATGTCCACAACTCATTAATGATGTGCTTTTTCCATTATGTTATGTGATTGAGTCCTTATATTATGTGATGCTTTCCTTATACGATGTAGAAACGGCATTATGTGATGTGCAATCACCTTTATACGATATGCAATCACCTTTATATTATGACAATTTGACATTATCTGATGTGCAAATTATATTATATGATGTGCAAATTATATTATATGATGTGCAAATTATCTTATATGATGTTGCAAATGGTCTTATATGATGTGCAAATTATCTTATATCATGTACAGATGTCTTTATATTATGTGCAAACTTCTTTATATGATGTGAACTTATCCTTATGTTATGTGCTAACATCATTATAAGGTGTGGTTCGGTTTACATCTTTATATGATGTCAGAACATCATTATCATGATGTCGAAACATCATTATGATGATGTGCATTCATCGTCCTGATGGTCAATGAACATGATTACGATTAAAGCGATTACTCACTACGTCAGAACTGATTCCGATCTGCTTCTGCGGAGTAACAATTAATCAGGCTCAAATTTTTAGCTGTCGTTTGGAGAATGGTTGAGATTTAAAAAGAGATAAACCTTGGCATATTAGTACCTCGTTTTAAGATGTAAAAAATCACACCTGATATTGTTGGAAAAATGTCAAAATATATGAATTGCAACGTTTTGTTTTAATCGATTGGTCTAAAATAATAAACATACGGAGTCTGCAATAATGAACATACGGTTAAAATTATTAAATTTAAGAAATAATTCTTTTATTTCATGCTCTATGCTCATTTTAAAAAGGGAGGGCATTATATTTGTCAATTTCTGTACACCATAAAAAAATAATCTATAAGAAGTTAATACACGAATTTCTAGTACATTAATGTAAATTTTGCCTTGCTGATTATTTTAGCTGTTCGAGTTTCTCTTTATATATTCTCAAGATGACACAAAAGAATGGGAAAAAATCGGACTTTGATAGGGTAATGGCTTATATATGGGATCAGTCATTTGTAACCCCAAAAAGAGGGATAGGAAGAAATAAAAGGGGCCTTTAATTTCATCATTTTTTTAATGGAAAGGTGCATTCACATTTATATAGTTATAGATTTGCGGTATAATGTTATGGCGATGTCTTCAAAATCCGTAGGCATCAATTTTTACGCCTGGTTCCGCTCGCCTCAATTGTTAAAACCTGAATCCTTAGTTTCAGCAATTTCACTAGCAGAAAATATTTCATCTGAAGCTAATATCGAATGAAGGTGTGGTAAATATTAATCCGACCATAACCGGCAAATCTAAATTAAGTTCGTGAAGTCGCAAACAACTTCCACACTTGAAGTTCTAGATTCACTACTGACGCAATATTTTAAACTTATAATGCATTTAGAAACTTAATACAATTTTTTTGTTATTACGAACAAAAGTATTGAAAATGGGTGTATGTGCGTTTGTGTGTAATTGTCCGGTGGTGGCTTTTTTTTGGGAAGAGGGGGAGGGGGGGGGTTGAAATTTGTATTTGTAGGTCTTTGGAAAAGGGGGTATTTATTGACTGTTTTTCCTTCTTCAAGGTGTAGACTTGAAAAAAATTAAAAAAATTCCACTGTTTCCTCACACGTCCCCACTCCCAATGAAAGAAAATATTACCATAATTATTACTAATTTATTTATTTTAACATTCCGATGTATTGTTACCAAAGAGATTTCTACTTACGTAGCTTTCGTTTTTGACTGGTAACCGATTTATAAATACGGACATGATTATAGAGTGCAAAATAACATTCCTTATCGCTTGTTATAATTTATTTCTTCAATGAATACTCATAAAAATATTTTTTTTTAGATCACAGATTAATAATATATAATGTGTACCACTACAATATAATAGTTATTACGGTGAGGTTGAATTCCCGAACATTTATTCATCATCCACGCACGAACTTGTCTCAGAAAAAAAATATATCTCTGTACATTAACATTACTTTCAGGTACAGATATGATTTTTTTCTGGGACAAGTGCTTGTGACCATCCACAAGAATTTGCGGTCATCCGATGATCAGTACTTCACTACTTTGATTATATCTGTTCTTGTCTATACCAGTTTTCAAGAAAAGGTTTCTCTATAGATAAGTTATCAAGATAATAGCCAATAAAACAACAAAACTCTGAAGAGCCAAAATTGCCCAAAAAGGACCTTTACTATAGAGTTTACTCAGACACATTGCATTATTTTTTTTAAAATCTATTATAGTTTCCAGGATAAACACAAAATATTAAAAGCCGCTGCCGTAAATCTTCACTTTGAAAAATTCAAAATACAACTCTCTATCTGTAAGAGAACAACAGGTCTCAGTAAACAATAAATAAATCCAGTGTTTAAGTTCATTTAAACACCAATCTGATTAGATTACAGGTATTGTGTGTTCAAGCTTTGCTTACGCCGATCTGAAAAAGGTCAATTCAAGACCATTGGGATTCTCTGGTTTTGTCGGATTGATCCACACCTTCAAAAATATGAAGGCTGAAATTTTATTGGCTGATGTAATATTAACCAGGACAGAAAGTAAAACGAAGTGTTGTCATTCCCTTGTAACCAAAGCTTAGACAGATGATCTGTACATTATATATTAATCATTTGTTAGGCACCGACTGTAGTGTGGGTTGGAGCACGTGTATTTCCTTGGTGGACTTTAATAAAAAAGAACATGGTTATTTTTTTTTTAATTTCATTATTGTTTTATTTTTCCCTGATTTAAAATGGAAACAAACTATTTCGCTCCCCTTCTGAAAATATAAAATCTCTTTCAAGAAATTTGGAATCAAACATTTTCCAAAATTTTATATTGCGGGTTACTGCATGTGGTGGTGCTTTCGTGGTAGCATGTTCGCATAGAGTGGGAGATGTCATGGGTTCGACCCCCGGCCGGGTCAAATCCAAAGACTTTCAAATTGATATTTGCTGTTTCCCTGCTAAGCCCGTGAAATTAAGGAATAAGAGCAAAAGCTGGTCGGCTCGGAATCAGAAGAATTTGTCCGGGTAAGGTGACATGTCTTCCTTCGGAAAGTTACCTTGTGAACTAGCATGTTAAAAATCCGGCTCAGGGTGTCGGTCTAGTACAAAGCAAGGTTAATATTCATATCACATTACAGCTATTTTCCTAATGCATGTAGTTTAAAGGTTTGATTGGCTTGATTGCTTTGTTTTTATAACTGTTTGCTCATGCATTTTAATTAGGTTTCAGCTTGTATGATGTTATTGAATGCTTGAACAAACATTTATACAAACAAAGCAAGCAAGCCAACCAAACCTTTAAACTACATACATCAGGAAAATAGCTGTAACATGTTCTTGTACGAATATGCATATTAATTTGCCGCTGCACATCAAGCATCCATCCATAACCATCTATATTGAAGTTGTGAAATATATGCACGAAAACATAATAAAAAGCTGAAAGCAAATGAAAAACACCGAGTTGAAGTTCATTCCATATCTCCTTTAAGCATTTCGGATGAAAGAGATGGGCGCTCGCTGGTCGAGTGGTGTGAATAGTCGAACTACTGTATCACTTGTCTGTCGACACCTAGGTGTGTGAGTTCGAATACTGCATGTGGCAGGTAAGCTCGACTCCTATCTTAATTGGCCAGAATTGTCAGTTTTCCAAACGAAGGTTGGGTGGTCTCTCTGGGAACTTCGGCTTCCTCCACCAATATAAACTCACCGCCACGAAATAGCATGAAAGTGTTGAAAGTGGCGGTAAATATAAATCAATCAAAAAATTAATCAATCAATCATCCATACCGGTATAATTATGGCCTCTAAATCTATATCTTTATTCTCATAAAGTCAATGTATGACATCAGTACAGAGATAACAATAATAACTTTACAATATATACAAAACAAGAGAGAGAGGTTTCAAAAGTCTTTAGTCAGGAGGTATAAAAAATTTAAGATATATTTCTAATTCTCTTTCCAGATCTTCTGGTATAGTTCTATTAAGTCCTGTAATATTTTTACTCACAAGAATTTTTTTTAGTCAATCAAAAGTAAAGAAAATAGAAAAGGTGATAAGTTTACTCCTTGTCGAACACCATTGTCACAAGCAAACAAAGTATTTCGAATTATAATTACTAGAAGATGCCAGCGAAAGCGCGGAACAATTGGGCAAGTGTTGAAACAAAGAGTGTGGACACAGTTATAAGGTCGAAACAGTAAGGATTTGGACACGTTTAATGCATTTAATTCTTTTTCTTTAAAGAGACGAAAACGAGGAACATAATGCAAAAGACGGGCATCACCCATTCATCTCTGTTGGAAAATAAAAATATCAAATACCCTAAATTGAAAAAGTGTGGCAAAGTGTGATTTTCAGTGGTTTTTTTTTTTTTTCCTTTTAATTAAATAACCGTATGAACTACGTAAAATCCTTTGACATTACCGAAAAGGATCAAAATGAGTACACAATGAAAAAAATCCCATCTAATCGGATGAAAAATAAAATCCAAAACACTTCACCAGGAATCAACCCCTCTGTATCTCAGAAATTGTTGACGCCACTCCAAATCTGTTGTCATAATCAAGTTGCAGAATTTTATTAGCAATTAAAAAATCTTCATTAAAATAAGTTGAAAATAAACAATCTGTATATACAAATATGTGAACATTACCCAACCTGACCATTTCGCATTTCGCGGGCAGTACGTGGACTAAGCATGCGGTCTCCAAATTTGGATATTTTGGCTTTTTCTGTGGAAAAAAGATTGTTTCAAAGACAAATTAAGGAAGTACAAAACACTACATGTATACGTCATATCACAAATATTTCCGACTTTGTATGGTTTTGTAGGAGTAACACTACATTATACATCTTACTATTTATATTATTCAATAACATTTTATAAAACAAACCATCTCGCCATATTATGCACGAGTAGATAATTTTATAGCTATTGTTGTGAAATATTTTTAAAACTGACTGTGAGTTCAATGGTGCATTTTGCAATGAATAGAAATAAGAAGATGTGGTATGAGAGCCAATGAGAAAACTCTCCATCCAAGTCATAATTTGTAAGAGTAAACAATCATAGGTCAAAGTACGACCTTCAACACGTAGCATTTGCTTAACCCAAAAAGCAAGCTATAAAGAGCCTCAAAATTTGTTTTATCATATTTTCGCCACAGCCGCAAATTTCTACAATTAGCTCCTGTTTTAATTGATCTTAATCTCCCCCCGAAATGTTTGAAACGTTGATTTTGTTAAATTGCATTGTCTCATTTTTCCTATTACTTGCACTCTCGCTGGCGATAGACACATATTTGAGCTGGGTTTATAGATTACAGAAGCAGATCGGAATCAGTTATGACGTAGACAGTAATCATTCTAATCGTAATCATGTTCATTGATCATAACGACGATGAAAGCACATCATATAATGACGTTTCGACATCATATAATGAAGTAAACCAAACCACATCATATAAGATAACAAGCACATAATATAATGACACAACCACATCATATAAAGATATTTGCACATAATATAATGGTAACTGCACATCATATAAGGGGGGGGGTGAGAAAATCGGGGTTTGGGTAAGTTATTAAAAGGGGGAAAACAAAAACAGAAACACTGTTATAGAGTTTTGGCGATTTTTAATTCATCTCTGAAGTTTGGTTTGGTTATTGTTATTCAAACTATATTTGTTTGGGGTTTTTGTCTTGTTTTTGTTAATGAACACAATTATATATATGATGAAAGATTGTTTTCACAATGTTTAAAGAAACAACAAAGTCAATTAAAATAACTAAATAACACCAATTCCTCTGAGCATTGATCAGCATATATATTGAAAATCTGCAGCTACAAAACAATTCACCATAGTTGTAAGCTCAGAATGTTACAAGGAGGTTAATAAACCAAGAGTTCAAAGCTGTGAAGTTGAAATCATCCCTTCGAAAATTTTACAGACGCCATCACGAGTTGGTTGACCGTTATGGAATATCAGTTTCACAGATGACGATGAATATGTTACAATCGTCGTAACCACAATCCCGTCCTCGTTTTAGCCGAATGTGACCTCCCTAATTAGACTTATCACCGGGTTTGTACTTACATTAGCAACACAACGGATGCCACATGTGGAGCAGGATCTGCTTTCCCCACCGGAGCACCTGAGATCACCCTTGGTTTTTTGTTGGCGTTCGTGTTGCTCAGTCTTTTGTTTTCTATGTTGTGTTTTGTATACTGTTCTTTGTCTTTTGGTCATTTTCTATTTATGCCATGACTTTGTCGGTTTATTTTTGACTTATGAGTTTGAATGTCCCTTTGGTATCTTTTGCCTCTCTTTTATGATATTGGACATATTGCAATTTCAAATAATTGACAGAGCTTAACCCTTTTGCTTTTATACAGTAAAGAGGACTACATAATTGAAATTAATAAGTTCCTGTTTGAAAATGCATTACAAAGAGTGTTTGGATACCATCAATATGAGCAAAAACTGAATTGGCAAAAACGTATACCATAAAGTACACTGAAAATACTACAATATATTTGTTAAAATTCGAAGCTTCGATACGAGAGTTTATACATCTCAACGTTCACGATATGGACAAAGGAACTCAGAAGAGCTCTTCCTATTGTTACATTTGCTTTGACGGTTCAATCTAGTTATTTCAGACATCAACTGGATTCTTTTTCATTCGGTCGATGTAAATATAAAAAATATAGAAAAATTAAAAATATAAAAATTAATATTACAATGATATCTGATAAATGGATCACTTTTCATCGAAACAATATTTTGCAATTTTTCATATTACCTAAAATTCCTCCACTTAATATTACATTTTTATGGTTGTGAATTTTTACTGTTTTGAGGAATTGTGACATATTTCGGAAAATACTTTTTACTTAATGTGAAGGTGCAATGCTTGATTACGTAAGAAGTAACCTGACGTATTGAAACATTATTCAAATACAGTACTCCGTCAGACAGAGATGGATGAAACGTACAGAATGAACTAAAGCTAAGATATTGAAAACTAATTATACAACCTACCGATTTCTAATTTAAAGATAATATAAATTGGTACTAATAAGTTATCTGAATTTATTCTAAATGTGTCAATTAGTTGTTTTTGCTAGTTCAAAGCAAAGGGTAACTCTGTTAGATATGCTTTATCACTTGTTATCTTTGCATCTTGAGTCCTTGTTTTCTCATGCCCTCCTCTATTTTGCCAAAAACAACACACACAGATGTGAATTGATGGAGAAAGCTATGCAATTAATCTGTGTATAAGCTTCACCAAAACAAAAAATCTTGAAGAAACAATCAAATTCAGCTAAGCTCATCTTTTTCATACGGAGTAATAAATCATACAAATTATAAAATTCTATCTAACTTCAATCATACTTCCGGATGGATGGAACTTTTAATGGGAAAGATAATTATGCCTATAGTCAGGGCATATCAAAAACAGGTAAAAGTTGTAATGTACTTTTTTTTTTATTCTCTACACTGAACATGTTGAAAAACAAAGAGAAACAGACAATTAGTAAAAACATCAAAAGTCGTTAACTAATGAAAAAACCAAACGAGAAAGACTTGTAGTCAACACCACCATTACGGACTTTTGCTGCTCTGTTTCAAAATAACAAGCATTTTAGAATAAAATAGATTATTGAAACGGGGAATGTGTCAAAGAGACAACAACCCGATCAACGAGCAGATAGAAAACAGCCCAAGGCCACCAATGGGACTTCAACGTAGCAGCAAGGAAATTCCCCACCCAGAGGCAGGCTTCACCTATACCATACATAATAATGTATACTAGTTCAGCAAAATCGACGCCACACTAAACTCCGAAACATACAAAATTAAAAAAAAAACATAAAAGAGTGACAGACTACAGGTTCCTGACTTGGGACAGGCGCATATATATGACGGAGTTAAACATGTTTTCTGAGATCTCAATATTTCCCCTATACTTCTAGCCAATGTGTAATAACTAAACACACAGCAACACCCACAGTAAAACACAGTTTAAAAGAAATCCGAGTCCGATTAAAAAAAAATATGCAAAATAGTCAACACCACAATTACAGATTCTCCTCCGTTTCAAAATAACAAACATTTTATAATAGAATAAAGAATAGAAACGGGGAATGAATCAAAGAGACAACAACCCGACCAACGAGCAGACAACAGCATAATGCCACCATTTGGGTCTTCAACGCAGCAGCAAGAAACCCAACAACCAGAGGCGGGCTTCAGCTGGATCCTAACAAATAATTTACGTCACATTTAAATCAACAACAATCTCTATCGTTAGTGGTTAAATGTCATACATTCATAAATCATACCAAATGAACATAACTCGTAACATGCCAACAATAGGTTTAAGAATAAAGTTGTTCATTTTCATTGCAAAGACCCTTTGAGTGAATTGATATTAATTCCAAAAAATTACACCCTAAATGACTTGACAACAGTATCGTAACTATCTACATTTTGAATACGATTGTTTAAAGGTTTGAGGTGAATGACGACATACAAGACTATTATAGACATTTGAAATAAAATAACAAAAATATGATAGGTCCTTGTTCTTATGTTTAAGATGAAAGCAATTACAAATTTCGTGGAAAATTATTCTTTCTAGATTTTTCAGAAATTTAGCAATGACACTTTTCTCTTTTAAAAAATTTGAAAATTAACAAAACTTTTATAAGATTTTTTAAAATGGCTTTATAAACTATATTATTAAATAAAGAATTTTTTGTAGAGGATATTAATTTGTTAACTGGTGCAATTAACTCACAAACTGAATAAAAGTCCTCTAACGAGTTAGTTACTCTATTGACAAATGTTCGACTTATACATAGAATATATAATGAAATAATACCTACCTAAAATATTCCATTTTAATGAGATATTATCCGATTTAGAAACATCCATGAAACGATTGAATGACATATATTACAACTTTTATGTCAGATAAAATATACAACATCTTTAATAAACATACAGTGGTAATTGTTTTAAGCTATGTGCATATGTCAAATGAAGCTTACCAATTTATAAGAAACGTAATATACCAAGCAGCATGTACAAAAAAAACTCTCATTTCAAAAGACTGGTCTTGCGTAGTTTATAGCGCATAGTGCTTTGAATAACGACCACAATTTATCTGATTATATAAAAAAACAAAAGCAAGTCAACAGATCAATTTTTGAGCTGCTTTGAAAAATGATGAAACAATTCATTAATGACTCTTTACACAACACCTCTACAAGTCGAGGTAATTGGAACTCAATGCCAGCAGTTGTTGGTGTACCGATTATTGTTATTACATTTACCAGCATCGTCGTGTCATCAATTGTCTTTATTTTCCTCGTGAGGTCCAAAACCGGACATCTTTTTAAATGGAAAATCATCGATAGATTCAGCCTATATACGGTCATATGTGATCTCTTGTTGTATGCAGCTCAAACAGTATTTGGTATTCATCAACATTTTAGAAATAGTATGAAATTTAACGACTTGGCATGCTCAATTTACGGAGTATTGGTACTGGAGTTTGCATTTTCACAAATTATCTTAAGCACGGCAATGGCCGTTTATGCTTTCAACCTTGTGATAAGAAATCGGCATATGTTGCTTGGAAAGTGGGATATATTTTTATTGTGTCCTGTTTTTGGATTCCCTTTGATTATGCTGACAACAGCAGCATTGTTTGGCCAGATTGCACCAAACCAAGTATAGTAAGTTTTATTTACAATGTTTTATAGTTCTGCAAATAATACATTGACAATTCAACAAAAACTAACACTAAAAGAAATTTCTTAATTGAATTACATAAAGTAATTGTTTAATCATTCATACAATATCGCATGAAAATAAATTGTGTCCTTCCGTAGAAACTAAGGTCAATAGAAATTGCAAATTTTTTTGGTCTTCTGTTTTTACAAATTTTATCACACTAAACTCTTCATCTTTAAGTTTATTTCGCATTAAATTTAGTTTTCAAAATTTTAAGATAAGTTTCATATGATCTTATGGATAATTGTTGAAATTCGTGATACATTCGCTTGATACCTTTAAAGCATTTACTAATCCGGATTCCATACTATACCCTGACACAATTGATATTACAATTAAAAAAAATAGACTACGGACAAAAAAGGTAGAGACGTTTCAGCGACAAGTGTTGATAGACAATCAACAAAAAGGAATCTTATTTCTTTTCAGTAGCAAGCCAGTTTAACTTTTTAGGGCGTATTTCTTGTTTACTGCTTCTTATAGAAAAATCCGCAAAAAACCAAATGTTTACACAGCAAAGTATTGAAAACATCGATAATTCATGAAAGACGGAAAAACCCGTTGATAAAAGACTCAAACGCATCGGTCCACAAAACATAACACTGAAAAAAAGATAGCGAAAAACGTAACCAACAAAATTTTAAAATATCTGAAAAACTAAGAATGAGGAATTATAGCAAATATACTGGACTTAAACGTATGTTACCTTTAAATACAGGTTGAATCAGTAAGGTTTAATTTGCTCTAAACCTCCATTTTGCATCATCCAATACTGTCATTCTACGCACCTATATCCTGAACATAAATAGATGCATGTTAATGTATTATATTATTCTTATATTATTAGAATTAGTAAGAAAGGCTTTACTTTTAATATATATACTATCTAAATCATAAATGAACAATATAAAGCAATGCTAAAAATACAATTAGTGAGACTGGTATGGACAAATTATTGTACACAAAACAATTCAGCGAGAAAATAATCTAAACGAATACCCTTTTACGAGTTTTATCTTTTATCGATTTAGAAATTTGAAAGAATATGCGTATTGATTAAACGTTAACTGAATTATGTTTGAATAAATGACGAATACCAAGCTTGTTCACTTTTGTGTTAGAAAAACTAGATCAGATGTTGGAGAGAGACATTCTGCCAATATTTCATCACCTTACTAATGCATTCAATACAATTTTCGCTTTCTTTATCCGGCCTAAAATTTTATAAGTGCTGTCGGGTATATTACAGTTTTGCAATGTAATGGGATTAATCGCCTGAACTATAATATTAATAAGTTTTTTTGTTAAGAAACAGCGAAGAGGTTAATATAGCGTTTATAGCTTTGATATCTTTAAACTGTGACACAATTTAATATTTGACTACAGATATATTCCAATTGTTGTAACCAAAATTCCGTTCTTTTTTCCTCAAATGTGACACCACCAAATCACAGTTATCACTAAATTTGCACATACATGAGCAGCACGGCAAGTGCCCCCTGCTGAGATTACTTACGGTTTTTGTGGGGAATGTGTTGATCAGTCTAGTTTTCTAATTTGTGTCTAGTTGACTGTTGTTTCTTGCAATGTCATTGTCATTTCGTGGTCGACATATGAGTTTGAATATCATTTTGTGATCTTCAGTCCATCTTGTTTTGACCTAATTGTTTTTCTTGATAGGTTCTTATAAAATTTTAAGATATGGTACGATTTCCAATGCGACAACTCTCTATCAGAGACGAAATGATATAGAAGTTTACAACTATTAGTCACTGTTCCGCCTTCAACAATGAGCAAAACCTATACCGCATAGTGCTGCATGTTTCCTTCCTTGCTTCAACTAGGGTAGAATTGGGCGAAATGAAGAACCGGTGTATACGTTATGAATGTCGTTTTCTTTGAAACACACATTATAGAATAAAACAATGTTATTGCAAGGAAACTTGTCATCATTTTAAAATTATCAATTTTTGACTGCACTTTTAAGTAATAAGAATTTTGTTCACACATCGTTGTCAATGTAATGGAATTTAATGCGACTGTCTTACAAGTGAGAGGTTTAGCTAGCTATAAAACAAAGTTTTATCCGCGCCATTTTCTACATAAGAAAATGCCTGTACCAAGTCAGGAATATGACAGTTGCTACCATTCGTTTGATGTGTTTCAGCTTTTGATTTTGCCATCGAATTACGGACTTTCCGTTTTTAATTTTCCTCGGAGTTCGGTATTTTTGTTATTTTACTTTTTACAAACAAAACAAAAATTAAACTATTGATTTGATAGCGGAACAGACAAAAGATCAGAAATGGACGGAGGAAAACAATAATAAATTACAAAAAATTGGAGAAACCCGTAATTACTCAAGCCAGAAAAATAGTTATGATGCTATGACGAGACGTCCATTGACATAACCCTGGTCATCAACATTCTGCTCAGACACTGGCGACGTTTTATAAAGTCTGGGTAGCAGCTGCAAGCTCTTGAATATCGAATTAGTTATCATTAGTTAAACATTTAAACATATTATCAGTTAAACAGTTAAACATCTCGAAAGATTTATCAGTATTTAGATATTTCTTTAACTGAGTCATTTTATTTTTCTAATACCAGCGTATGTGATTTCATGTCATATGTAAAATTTATTTTTCAAAATTAATATAATAGGAAAACAGCATTTTTGTAGAAATCAAACAGTAATTCTAACTTAATTTCATTCAATCATGCAAATGTCTTTTATGGTTTCATTTTCATTTTTAGTTGTTCTTTGAAAGAAGAGCGTGGATTCCTGACCTTCCATTTCCTTCAAATTTTCCTCAGCATATTTCTTTCCTTCGTTGTCATTATGACCTTGTACATGATAATGTGGTGCTTTATTAAGAGACAGACACATGCGATTAATACATCTTTTGGACAACAGTCAGCTATAAACGCCAGACGTCTTGCTCTCAAATTATCACTGTATGTGCTTATACATATAATTCAATTTGGCGGGAATTCAGTAGAAGGTCTATGGATATCGATTGAAGAACCTCCAATTGTTGTAAGATATGCAACAATATTTATTGGTTCAACGGGTGGTATACTGAACGGAGTTGTATATCTTTCAGTGCATAAATAAAAAAAAACTGAAATTGAAAGTATATTGCAGACAAATACTTATATCGAGTTCATATAAATATAAATATATATATTATATATAAATGTGAGAGATGTGTACATTGATGTTTGATTATATGTGTTGTTGTACACGTCTCTGTACAATGCTTTGATGTCGTAAACTTGACCGTAGTATACTCTGATGTTTAACAAGTATTTTGAGGATTCGTTTAATGTAGAATACATTGATAGTTTACGGACGACTGTCGGATACATTGATACTGTGCACGTTACTTTAGGAAACATTGATTTAGAACGCCTGACTGTTGAAAACATTGATGTTGTAACATGCCTATTGGGTACATGCTACATAGATAATTTACATGTGACTGCAGGATACATTAAAAATATACACCTGGCTGTATTATACATTGAATGTGTTCTACAAGTGAGTGTCGGATACATTGGTATTGTGCACGTTACTGTAGGAAATATTGATATAGAACGCATGACTGTTGAAAACATTGATGTTGAAGACAAGCCTATTGGATACATAGATAATTCACGCGTGACTGCAGGATACATAAACAATATACACCTGAATGTATAATACATTTAAATTGTTGTGCACGTGACTGTAGGATACACATATGTTTTACACCTTACTAGAATACATTAATGTTGAACACATGACTGTTGATGTTGTAGACATGTTTTGAAGATGTATTGATGTTGCACACTTGACTGTATAATACTTTGATGTCTAACACCTGACTGTAAGATACACAACTGTTTTACAGATTTTATTAAAGACACTAACATTTGAATGCAAATATTGTTCAAAGGAATAAAGGTGATAAGGATAACTATTTATTTATCAAGAACATTTAGTTTCTTTCATACATGTTAATGTAATTATGATGTACAATGTATATGGTACATTTATCCTGCACATATTGAACAAGCCTAATATATATACTGGTATTGTCCACATGGCTTTAAGATACCTATGCATTGATGTCATATATTTGACTCTATTATTCAGTAACTTTCATCTATTTTTTTTCTACACACATATGACTTATGTTAATACTTATTGCGTGAATGTGAAGGTTTGTGGATGTTTTTGTATGAGACGATCGTGGTAATTAAAACAAAATGGCATAAAGATGATATATACCTTTGACGTAGCCTTTAATGTCGTCGATAATTTACATGACATTTGAAACCAACCATTGCAACCACTAAGACAATGACTTATTATGACAATATGGCAATATGACAAAAACAGATTATAATCAAGCAAGGAACATAGTTAAAGAATTGTAAGAAAGCTCAAAATCTGAAACTGGCTTGTTACACAAGATATTGTACTGGCAACGAGGTTGTGAAGTTATGAAACTGGCTTGTTACACAAGATATTGTACTGACAACGAAGTTGTGAAGTTATGAAACTGGATTGTTACACAAGATATTGTACTGACAACGAAGTTGTGAAGTTATGAAACTGGCTTGTTACACAAGATATTGTACTGACAACGAAGTTGTGAAGTTATGAAACTGGCTTGTTACACAAGATATTGTACTGACAACGAAGTTGTGAAGTTATGAAACTGGCTTGTTACACAAGATATTGTACTGACAACGAGGTTGTGAAGTTATGAAACTTTAGAACAGCTTTTTTGGTTTGAGTGTTCCTGATGAAGGTTAACAAAAAACGCTCAGCGAACATGAATCTACATTGGCTAGAAAAAAGGGGGATGGGTTGAGATCTCACAAAACATGTTTAACCCCGCCGCATTTATGCGCCTGTCCCAAGTAAGGAGCCTCTGGCCTTTGTTAGTCTTGTATGTTTTTTAATGTTAGTTCATTTATATGTTTTAGAGTTTAGTGTGACGTCCATTTTCACTGAACTAGTACACAATTTTATTTAGGGGCTAGCTGAGGAACACCTCCGGGTGTGGGATTTTCTCGCTGCGTTGAAGACCCATTGGTGGTCTTCGGCTGTTGTCTGCTCTTTGGTTGGGTTGTTGTCTTTTTGACATATTCCCCATTTCCATTCTCAATTTTATGAAAGTATAAAGAGTCATTTGTATTTATTCATTGCAAAGAAATGTTACATACAATAAAAGTGCATATATATATTTCTATTGCAAAATAATTAAAACATTACCTTAAAGGTAGAGTAAAACTAAATCAAATACGACATGCAATACAAGGCCTGTTAGCCAGATCAAGTTGTGTACCAGTCAAACAACATGGTGCACTTGGAAAAATAAAATTTGTCTTATATTTAACAAACTTTAACAGTACACGGCAGCTCAAATGATATAGCTTCTAATTTGACCTGGGTTTCAACGAAATTATTGATTTAAATTTCGAAAAAAAATGCGTGGTCCTTTCACAAGAATAAAAATGTGAGTGAACAACATTGAGTCATTGGGACATTCTACCATATTTAATACAGATAAGGTTGAAAATGTCATGCAATAACCACAAAACGCCAAAAGTCAAATAAATTGGTAAGAAAGTCAAGTCATATATCAAAGAGAGTTAGAATTTGATGCAAATCATACGCACTAAACTTAAAGTATATCAAGACTTTGTGGAAATGAAAACAATGCCTTTTGTTAAGTATAAGCGAACATATCAGAAAAAGGACCGTTGAAGTTTGAAATTAAAATGTTATTGATTGTTTATTTTTTTTTTTAAAAGCTAATCTGGTTTACAACACAAATATCATATTTCGAACAAAAATGAAACAATGCGTATACAAGTATTTCAAAGTACAACTGACGTACAGGTAAACTGGAACATTTTTGTGTTATTGTATACCAGTTTAGTCGATATAGTAAACAAATATGAGCATTTAAACGATGTCTGTAAGTCGAAATACTAAGCAAGAGAGTTCAATTTGTTCTACAAAAAATCCAGCGTAAATATGGTATTCCGATAAAAGGAAATCTTTACTCTTACCCCTTTGAAACATTTATACGATCGTTCAAAACTCGCTATTTAACAGTCAGACTTCCTGATTCACTGCTGAAAACTTATAAAACAAACAAAGTGATCAGTGAAATAAAAGTCAAAATAATTATGTTTCATTTAGAGAAAAAAGTAAATAACCGTAAAAGAAAAATAACAAAAAAAGTTGATAAAATTCTCTGTAATATGTTAAATTGAAATGTTCATTCCTTTGATAAAATAAGTCTCCTTAGTTTTATGTGTAATAATTTACAAGTAATGATTAAACGGCATACTGTGAGACATGTAGATATTCATTATCGCGTCCTTTGGCATATGGTATATAGATATTTATTCCAAATATACCTCGTTTCCTTATTTTCTGTCTTTATTGTTTTTTATAGAGTCATGATTCTCTGACTTGCAACAACTGATTATGGGATGGACGAAATATGTATAGTTAATCATTATAAACATATAATATCATTAATCATGTTAATTAACAAAGTAATGGTAAAACTATTCAATATTTCTATTAAATTACACTACGCGACGTTATTGTGATTTAACGACCAGTTGTGATCCTGTTAATGAACAGAAAAAACGGTTGTGCTTCTCATCAGGATAATGCAATGACACATACAAGTAAACAGTATCAACACTTTGCCATAGCCAAGTCGTTCATCTCATCTCGGTCCAATTGAAAACGTTTGGGACTTGCTTAACAGAAGGACTCGACAGAACCACAAACCATTCAAATCATACTCAAATCCTCTTTTTAGAGAATGGAATGATTTTCTACAGCAGACGATTCAAACAATCATCAGTATAAACGGTAAAGACTTCTTATAGTCAATGAAGCTTTACAAGGACACTGACTTTTGTGATTTAATTGGGAATCTTTGATGTGTTGCATTTTGGAGTGCAATGCAATTTGGCACCTTTATAATCGAGTTTTAAAACAAAATTGCATCGTATTTTCATTGTAACATATTGAACTTGTGTATTGTGTTGAGAATCATAATAACAACATTTCATTCCTTTCTTTTGAGCTGTATACATTAATATTAGAATCATATAGAAATATAGTAACATTTTATAAACTAAGGGAACAAAAATGTTTCCATTACTTTGATCAATAGAAAACAATAACTCTGTGTTTCAAAATTGTGCTTTGTTCATGTTGTGAACATTCATATACTTAACGCATTATTATTGACAAACGTAATCTCCAGTTCAATGTTAGAACAATGCGTCGGTTTAGCTAATCAAAAAAAAAAACAAAAAACAAAAGATGAGGATTCTTAAAAAAATTTCAAATCTACTCCAAAATCTGTAATATAAATTTACTGCCCTTGAAAGAAGGTATTAAGGTAGATTTATACACAAGGGAAAAATGTATTACCCAAGACGACGTGTTAATCACCCTGACACCTTATTTATTCGTGGCTATTCTTTCATATATTCTTGTTTATTTTTTCATTACTGTCTTAACTTAGATTGTATACAATAGTTTTATCAAACTTTTAATCTTGGTTATATCATAAAGACGAATAAAAAAGTGCTCAGCTGATGAATCAAAATTTGTTTTTTTAAAACTGTGCGTTCGAATACCCTTCAGTACGGTGTATATAGCTGGTTTTGATTTTTGCACTGTATTCAAAGCTCGTACAATCCTTTGTCTAACTTTTCTTTTCTCGATATCTGGATGATATACCATCTTTCATTTCACTTTTGGTTCATTCCAAAAAATAAAATGACACTAAGAAAAGAGCCAGAAGATACCATGGGGACATTTACAATTCAAAAGTCAAAGAGAAACTGGAATCGTCTTGGCAAAATACTAAAGACAACGACAAGACAACATCTCCACAAAACAAAAACTGTACATAAGAAACGAAAGACTGAGCAACATGAATCCCACCTATAACTGGGGTGATATAAGATGCTCTGGAATGGTAAGCAGATCCTGCTCCACTAGTCATGTTTGTTGATCATGGTGAGTACACATTCGGTGATATGTCTATTTCGGTGATGCAACAATAATTATTATAATTATTGATGATAAACAACGTTAGATATAAATCATGATCACTGATTCCTGAAACAAATTACGATTTTTTAAATAACGATACTTGAGTATTGGAAATTGTACTCGAATAACCTCTCTTTAAAAACAATAATAACACTTTGTTAAAATATCAACCATAAGAACAACAGGGCAAACCATTTAGATATAACGAAAATACATATGTCCTTCTCTAAACTGACCAATGTTTTACTATTCGTAATTTTGCACTATTCATTGACTTCATCATTATACATGTATATCTGCTGACACACTTGAAAAGCTTCAGATGGGGTTTTTAATTAATTAACTCAAACATTTAATTGCACATGTACTATTGTGCTATATATAATATCTTTAAATAACAAAAATGTAATAGTTTCATCTGTATAAGAATATCGATCAATGAGGACGGACAATTTTTAACATTTATATTTTATGTACTCTATATTCTGTTTGTGCACTTAACTTTAATCGACACAATACTTGAAGTGTAATATGAAGGAATATGCATCTGAACACTTTGATTTTTTGTTCAGTAAACGGTTTATGAAAAATGAAAATGAATATGAAATTGAAATACAGCAGGTATATAAAAATGAAATAGACCATTCGACTACTGATCAACGTGTTATTTAAAAGGATCTGGATGGGGTCTACATAAAAAAGAGTAATGGACAAAATGTGCAGAATAAAGGTAAAACAATTTAAAGAATAGAGAAAAAAAGACCATCAAAAAAAAAAAAAGAATAGAGAATAATGGGTTGCTGAAATATGAATATGAAGAATAGAAAAAAATAAGGGAAAAAATAAAGAATACAGAAAAATGGTTTAGAAAATTAAAGAATACAAAAATGGAGGACCCAATCCAGACCGTCATATATACTCATGAATTTTAATTAAGGTCGCATGAAATCTTCAAATCTTACGGATGGTTCAAATGACCAATAGTTTACTTTAATTCCTAATTGGGAATTTTTCATTTTTTGTAGCAATATTCACGCAGCGCCTGCATATGGGTATTTGTTTATCTTCCACTTGATACGGTATTAAAAAGCATGCGTTGCCTATCATGCTTTCGTTAACTAAAAGAGTGTTGCTGCTTACAAGAAATATACTGAACCCAGGGTTCGAAGTAATAAATCAAATTTTAGGTCATCCCTTCAAAAGTTTTACTTACTGACGCCATCACGAATTGAGACGAATATTAAAAGAAGTAAATTATACAAAATGTCCAAACTTGTTGCCGTTTATAATTGGCGGGAATGTCAAATGCACAATAACACTTAGAAATATTAATAGAAAAGACTAACTATCAAAATTTATGTAGAAAAAAACCAGTGTCTATGCAGGGAATCGAACTCGAGATCTTTAGCATATAGTCCCACGATTGATTCCCCTACAACCGGACGACTGAATACAAACTTTCTGTTAACTTAACATATTCAAACATTGTGTCAGGGGCTCATAAAGGGTATACACTATATAGTAATATATAAAGTATATTATAATGATTATGTGGCGTTCTAAACTACATTTTATGAAGCGTAAATTGTTTTTTTTATCTAATCTAGAACAGTTGGGATGTAAAATAGTTATCCCATTCGGACTTTATGTCAGTGTAGGATCACCCTCTGGCCTCCGGCCATCGGGGTTATCTTAGACTGATACGCGCGTCCTCATTGGATAACTATTACTTAATTATTGACCTGGACATTTTGAGATGTGAGATACAAGTAGTTAAGAGAATTTCCTTTTGGTGTATATAGGTGTAATTATATTGCTTATTCTGTGGTATTTGGAATTTCTCATCCCATTGTTTTAGTACCCATGTGCGATATTATGCGATGTAACTATGCAGTTCAAGTGTTGTAGACGTGATTTGAAAATGGTAAATGTAGATCAATCCATGAGTAGAATAACACACTTCTAAAAATAGAAGATTGGGCAATCTAATTGAATGTTATTATTAAAAATATCGCACAAATACAGCATATAAATATGGAGTCTTGGTCAGGAATGGATATAGTAATCAACAAGTTTCAATCCACCTTATAAGTACATGAAAGCTTTAGGTTAGGGAATGTTTCAGCCTTTTATCCGTAGTGCTACTTCAAGTGAGTTCGGATGGCATATACCTTATTGGATATTTATTACAAAGGTATAATCATTTTGGAATGAGCTAATAAAATGTGATTCAAAGATATTGGAATGGTATATAAAAATATGCGAGGACAATAATGTTATGTACAGTGCTTTTTCAAATGTAGTGAGGAGTTGTGCAAAGACTAAAATGGCTGTCCTTGATAAACATTTTGAAAACTGCTTTGAAAATATGTTGTTGTTAAGATTTTGAAGAAGATGAGGAAGACACCATGACACTCAACAATCATTAGAAAAACAAAACTAGACAATAGCATGGATAAAAAAAAACACAAAAGACTATCATCAGTCAAGACAACTCTACACAAAAATCTAAATATTGAGCAACACCAGCCCCTCATAAAACAGGGGATCATCTCAGGTACTCAAGAAGGGTCAGCTTCCTAGATGCTATTGTTTAAATAGCTTGATAGATTACATCCAGTATCATAAAATCTAAAACATGTTGGTATATATAAAGTTTTTAAAATTTGACTTAATGTGAAAGTTTGAAATAAAATAAGGTTTTCCATGTGTGTACGATGGGAAAACACGACTTTCAATGATTGACAACACATATATGAAAAATAAAGAACAAATAACACAAAATTGAACGCATAAACAGCCAAGTCCCTTTTAATCAAAACTAGGGTTCAACAAAGGTGTTCCAGAAGGTGGTGTAGTTTCTGGCCATATGTCAGCACGAGTGATGCTGCTGTTGATGTTGGTAATGAGTCGTATTTATTTATCATCTTGATCCACAGTCGAGGAAAAAGATACTAGGAATGTGGCAAGGAGAAGTAGAACGTATAAATTTTCATTTGTCACTCAAATGGTACACAGTTAAATAAACCATGAAGGCGTCCTGAAAACGTTCGAATATTTCCATCTATTGGATCTTTGTTTAAATTGTGTTGCAAGCAGCATCGCTGTATCATGGAAACATAATCCCTAGAGCATATTATGAACTGCAAATTGCAATTCGAGGAAAGAAATAAATATCAGCAGAGCCTTGTCTTCGTTTAATTCATTTTCACTTTTTGGCTGCCATTTTGAAATTTTACGGCATTTGAGAAAAGTTGTAAGGTTAAGTATGCCGCCATGACTTACTTGAAACGTTGGATTACATGTTATATGCTTTTAAAAAATTTCATTTGAATATTATTTGCTGTAATTTATACATGGGGTGAAATTTTGACTGTTTTGCAGCCATCTTGAAAATGGCCGCCATTTGGATTTTTCAGAGTGGGTCCATAGCTTAAATTGACTACCGTATATAGATCTATGCAAAGTTTCATGATTTTAATAACAAACCCACAATTCTTCTAAAAATATGCACGAATGAGCTGGATTATTGAGACGAATATTAAAAGAAGTAAATTATACAAAATGTCCTAACTTGTTGCCGTTTAAAATTAGTTCTCCATGTGTATAGCTTGATCTCTTCCTCAATATTGATACAGATGGACGACTTCACACTAAAATCTATGACAAACGGGACGATTTCAACTTCCCAATTATCAATTTCCCATTTCTCAGCAGTAACATGCCCTCTGCCCCCTCGTATGGTGTTTACATATTTCAGTTGATACGTTATGCTCGTGCATGTTCACACTATACGGACTTCATATACAGGAGTGTGCTCCTTACGAAAAAACTGCTCCAACAAAGTTATGAGGCGGAAAGATTTAAAAAAATGACACTCCGTAAATTTTATGGACATCATCACGAATTGGTTGATTCATACGATGTGTCTGTGTCTAAACTAACTAAGGACATGTTTTCCACGTCTTAGATTATGGTTAAACATTTACGTCGTCTGGTCTTTTAAATACCGAACGAGACCTATTCCCGAATATGACTGCTTTACTGTGTGTTAATTCCCATTGCTATAAGACGTGTCTCGGTATTTGTTTATCCAGCGTTTATATATTTAGTTACGAAGTTTTATTTGTAATTCTGATCGGATATTGTTTTGTGTCTTATCGTTTGTAGTTGTGATTCTATCTTTTATTTTTTATTCGTATGTAAAAGTAAAGATAATTAATCACCCAGTTCATTTGTATGATTTTAGTTTAAAGCAACTATGTGCACAGGATTCATTTGTTTTACACAGTTTGATTTGGAAGAAAGGCCGACATAGTTAGCTGCACTATTAATAACACAATTCTATATTACTATTCTTGTAATTGTTATAGAATACATCAAATATTAGAAACCTAATCTTGATTTATATTTATTTTTAGAAATTTACCTGTGACGTTACTTTTTGTGGCGATGATCTATTCGTGTTACAGACACACACTTCGTTATTCTATTATGATATTTTTGTGTAGTGTCCAAAAGTTTTTTAGTTATACGTTGTTATTCTGTGGTTAACATGTCGAAATGTACTATTATATTATTTATTTATGTATTTATCTGTCTTTGATGTTTTTTCATTTATTTGTACTCTGTTTCCGTCATGTAAGGTTGTCATTTTAGCGGTATATTTAACATTGCCATAAAGCGCGGAGGCTAGTCTAGCCACAAAACCAGGTTCAACCCACCATTTTTTCTTAAGATGTCCTGTACCAAGTCAGGAATATGGCAGATGTTATTTAATAGTTGTGTCTATGAATGCTGCATTATTGTTTATCTTTTTGTTTTTTTTTGTTGCACCTCTGTGTTCTGTTATTTCGTTGTTGTCCTCTTAAAGTTGATGTGTTTCCCTCGGTTTTTCTTTGTAACCTGGAGTTGGTTTCTTTCAATCGATTTATGACTTTTGAACAGCGGTATACTACTGTTGCCTTTATTTAGCCAACAGCCTTAAACTATTATTCAATATATAATGATAAAAAAAATCCAGACTCAAAATCTAGTATAACAAAATCGTGTATGGCCATGTTTGACATTGCATTTATAGCTAACAGCGTTTTTTCTCACTTCAGGAAATGTCATAGTGGGTTACATATATTTCAAACAAAATTGTTCTAAAATTTACATTTTTAACTGTGTAGATATGGTTGTGGTCGGATAAGTATCTTTTTGACAAAACATTAAAATGAAAGTGAAGGTTTTCTGGAAATGTAAATATGATACTGCCAAATAATAGAATTATAACTCTATATACATGTAGATGTGGCCAGAGTCAATTCAACTATTAAATGAGTATAGCGGAAAACTTGACGTCAATAACCAATAACTGCATATCATTACTAACATGAGCAAACGATTATACAAGTGGTGAAAGACAGCATCCAACGGCAATCATTAAGTTACCAGATCCTGACTTGGGTAAGGCATATTTGTAATGGTGCAACATATTCGAGCGCGCTGAAAAGTCCAACTAACATAAGAGAATAGTCTTACAGCACACCCAAAGATCAATCTGTAAAAATCATTTGAAAATGGCTTGAAAAAAAATTAACAGAAATATCCCACGACGATTTCATTTCTCCCTTCCTGAATCTTAAAACACTTAGTGAATGCATTACTCATCAATCGTAAATATTTTTATGTTTCCTCAAATAATTAAATGATTTAACATATTTAACATATTTTATATATACAATATTTAATTGAGTGTAAATTCCGACCTTATATAAGATATAATTCCTTTGCGTGGTGTGGAAATACATAAAGCATGTCACGTCATTGAACTAAAAATCTACTTTAGTAACACATGTTTGTAATAATCCACCAGAATTACAGGCTTACGGGTATTCCTATTATAAAATGGGTTTATTGCAAATTCATCCAGTACATGTTGTTATGAACACATTAATTCAACAACCTATTTGAACATGCATGTCAAATGCACTGGCTTAAATAATATGGAATAAATGCCTTCTTGTTTTTGATACTGACTACATCATGATAAAATATCGAGTGAGCCCGACTGGCGAGCCTGATATTTAACAGTGATAAAGTCAGTATCAAAAACAAAAAGTTCTTTATTTTTTTTTATCGATAATTATGAAAAAAGATGAAGATCACTATAATAAGAGAGAAAATAACGAACGAACTACTAAATATATCAATGAAATTTGGAGTAACAATGAAGTTAGTATAAAATTTATCTCAATGAAGGCATTGTTGTAGAAATTGTATTTTATTTGTTTTTTTATGTTTGACTAAGTTTCATGATGTAGGTCTCTACCACACAAAGCATGCAAAACGTGTCAGCTTTCGAAAAATATCACAAAATTAAAAATCATGTGTGCATTATAGACATTGCGTTATATAAATGATGGTATTTTAATTATTCGTTTCATGAAAAAAAATCGTTATAGCAGACCATTCTTGAATTCTAAACAAATCAAACATGATTTTGTTAATTCATGCATTTACAAATAATTTCCTCTTTAACAAATAGGTTAAACTGTTTTCAGCAATGATGTACTTGCAAGCAAAACAATAAGCTTAAGTTTAATTATACATTTTCTTCACAAATACTTCACAACGACATTTTAACATGATAAAATAAAATTTATCGAAAATGTTCAGCAATTCAGCAATGTTCAGTCGTATGTTAAGTAATATACTTGACCTTCATGATATGACTTTTAAGTTGAAAAAAAAACGTTTTTATTGTATGTGTCCATTTATTCCGGTATATTTTGAATTTTCTATGACTCATTTGATAAAGCATAAGTAAATGTAATTTCGGCTCAAATGTCCGTCTATGTTCAATAGTAATGTCCTTAACTTTAGACAGAGTAAACCAAATTAGATATAGAAATTTCTTTTACTGGAGTGACACACCATTAAAGTACGGTTGCAAACGATCATTATTGCCGAACTGACGAACGGGTAAACATACTAAAGTCCCTCAATACGTCATAGCGATGGAGAGGATAGAAAACAATACGATGCACAATGCGCAATAAAGAGAAAAATGAAGAAAAAGATGTCTTACTGTCATTCTCTAGTTTATGAGACGGATGTTTAAAGAGGTAAATATTCAAAATGTCTTAACTTGTGGTCCCTTGTAATAAGTTCTCTCGTTTTAGCTCAAACCCATTAAATATTATTCAATATATGATTCTAAATAAGGATTCCAGACTCGAAATTCAGTATATAAATAATGTCGTTCATAGTTAACATGGCTAACAGCAATTTTCTCAAATGACGTCATACTCCTAAAAGCATAATAACTACCAAATAACATTAAGGTCTACCGACAGAGCTCATAGAATACGTACATTTAAGTAGGAATTTCAAAATACTAGTAGAACAAAAATAAATCTAAGAGTCGTTTTATACTATGTTAGTTATATGACCGATTATAAACAAAATCTTGAAATGTAACAAGACTTAAGTTCATAGAAAAGATTTTCCATTCGAGTGTAATTTATTCAATTATTCCCCTTAATCCTGTAAAAGTTATTCCAGCTTTTTTAAGTGAAACAAAGCGGTAGAAAGATGTGGTTGTTGATATATAAAATATTTCACACATATTCGGGACGTGAATAATATACAATTTGTAGGTTTTTATAATATTGATTATTATTCATTCTTTTGTCAAGCACTTATAAAGACTAACATTCAAAATTTCACTGCATATTTAAAACGTCCTAAAACTTATCGGTCCTGGTATTGCAGTATATTAAATTAAAGTTTCATAAAACTGACAATATATAACACCGTATACACGAAAGTTTAAACAGAACCTTAGTAAAGAAGTTTAATATCTTTATATTTTTTTTTTCTTAATGATCATTTAACTCGAATAAAACTTGCGAAGATGTTAGATATTTTCTTATAAAGACCATACAAATAACGCAGCCAAAGGGTTAAGGAGGTTGTTTCCAATTTGCAGCAACACATAGATAGGTATCAATTTAAGTAATTATAGATAGAATTCATGATTCAAATCGAATATTAAACAAGCAGATTAGATATAGTTCAATAGTAAATACTTGGCATATAATCATATCAAGTAAAAATATCAATCAAAATTATATCGTTTAACGGATTAAAAAAGTAACACTTGGTACATTTAATAAGTTGTAGTTCTGCACAGTTGTACTCTTGTCTTTGTAGGGCACACCTTTTCATTAGTAGAACTTTCAGGTGCATCATGTAGTTATTGTGGACAACATTATCTTTTTAAACTAAAACATTAAATCTAATCTTTAAGGTAGCTCATTACCCTGTCACAATGTTGGAGGATATTGCACCTCGCGAAGATGTAGAACAGGGTACTTTTACAATCCAAAGGACAATATAACTAGTCATCCAGATTGTTCGTATACACAACATTGCTGTCAACCTTGTAAGTATTTATTTATTCTGAACGTTAGTATTAGTATACTACATTTGAAGGGAAAACGGTACTATTTATTCTGCCATAGTCGACAATACTAACATTTTCTAAATTTACCACTTTTTATAATAAAAACCTGGACAAAACAGTTATGTGTGGTGTTAGTACTTTATTATTCTGTTTTAAAAGTTTAAGTCAAATAGTATCATGACCAACTTCCAACGGAGCTTGTTTATGTTATCCATGCCCACCGTCATTTTACACCAAATTTATGAACTTTTGGAAGTCTTTTCGAATAATTCTCTAGAATATATTTCAATGGGTTTCAAAATTTATATTGTAATATACACACTGCAGTTATTCATAGCACTTCTAAGTTGACTTCCTTCACCTGCCGTGGGTACACAAAAGGCCAACCTAATGCTGGGAAAATGTAATAGTACTGTTTTCCCTTAAATCACATATTCTACCGTTTCCTGATTATCAAAATAAAATCACATTCGTGCATTTGTATTTCAAGTTTGTTCAACATATATGTTTAAATAAAAAATAAAATAGTTTATCCTGATTATTAAACTAAAATGTGCGAACAAAAAGTTAGTAGAATGGCTAGTTCTCTTATACTTGAAAATATGCAATAATACATTTAGAACTTTGTTAGTTAAAAACGGAAAGACCTTCGTTCACATGTATGAAGCTGATACAAAAATTACAATTGGTTAATAACTTTCAGATTTGAGAACTCGACTTGATCATCAATATAACATAGGAATGGAGTATTAGGAAAGCAAAATACTGATCTTTTTCAATGTATCTTACGAACGCTGATTCACCAATATGTACAATCAGGGTCAAATTCCAACAATGGATATTATTGCTGACATCACAATCCGTTAATCCTTCATCTTTCATAATTATTTCAGTGTGCAGTTTCCCTGCGCCCGCAGTTTTTACAAGTGAAACTTAAGGAATTGCAGGACCTTGATTTAGAAGAGTACCAGAAAAAAACACCTCTGACATGTGACTCATGGGCATAAGTTCAGAGAACCCCAACACATCAATTGAAACCATAACTTCAAAACAATTATGGACTCCATTGTAAACTGTGCCAGAGCATGGGATAAACGAGAAGAAGTTGAATTGGACATTTTGTCAGAATGGATAAAAACAAACAGGTCTCTGATAATATGTCGAATTCATAAGTTGAAAAACTGTGTGAAAGATCGACCAAAGTCCGTTTTCAGAGACAACGAAGCTGTGAAATGTCTATCATCTCTTCACGATAAATATGTTGTTGTTCCTGCGGACAGAGCTTCAAGTAATAATATTGTCTTTGTATGTAAATCGTACTACTACATATAAGTGTCTTGTAAACGAATAAAGAATAAGTGACCACTCAGGTAATCCCATATACAAAAATATGTCATTTAACAAGGATGAGATTTTGGCGAATCATAAGTCCTTCATGGCTTCAATGAATATTACATTAAAAAGTTCTCAAAAACCAAAACGGAAAACGAAAGTGTTTTCATTTTTCGTTTTTGATTTCTCAAAAAAACAAAATGAAAATCAAAAGTGTTTTTGTTTTTCGTTTTTGATTTTACTAAACAAGAAAAACTTCTACATTTGGATTCAATATCTGTATTTTGTTCTATCTAATTCTAGTTTTACGTTGTACAATGTTTTCCTTTCTTTTTACATAGCCATCGGAACCCCGGTGTATTATCTACTTAATGTAGACAGAATAGACCGCCTGATTTATGATTTGAACTAAGGTGATTAACGAATCAAAGACTTTCAAATTTTTTTGTTTTTATCTATAATAAAATATAAAATTGCTATATCTAAATATTAAATGAATCACAAATTAAAATAGTACAATGAAATATTGTATAAAGATGGTAAAAATAAAACGATTTATAACAACATCACATTAACAAGGGAGGTTACTACTTATCTGATAAGAAAACTAGCCCTGTCGTTAAAGTACGCACAGCGGTTATCAGATCAATAGTATTGAAATCGGAGATAATATCAACGAATGGAAAAGACTTATCAATCTGAACAATAAGGATGCATGATCTTTACTTTTAAGATTATCAGAATTGCATGATGACTGAGGCCAATCAGCCAATATTACACGAACATTCAAGCTCAGCATTCAAGACGGTAATATGTATACGTTATTTAGATTATTTTTTAAAAAGTTCACACTCGAAGTCGAGGTTTAGGAGGCCATCTTAAGAGTCACCAGGAAGCAGTCAAAAAGAAGATGTCTATCACGATGCTCGCCACATTATTGTACTTCCCGCCTTACTTGATTTATATCAAAATATAAAATATTTGATTAAATTACTACGACTTTTTTATCAAGTCTCAAATCACAAAACATAAGGTTGTAAGACTAATTGAGTTTGATCAGTTTCTTATTATTTTGCCTAAATAATTGGTGGTTTATTTTGTTCGTTTTGACTTTGCGTGATGGCAATAAAGATATTTTGATAATCATTCATAACCGTGAACTTGTTGGACCATTTTTGTTCAAGCAGTAAAGCATCGAAACTTAATTGTTGGCAGCATGTTGGATCAACCACAGAAATAGCCAAAAGCACAGGCACTTGAGAAACATGTGGCTTTCCCCCAATTTTCAGGAAAAAAGGGGGGGGGTCTTTGAAAGTGACGAGGCCAATTTTCCCTGGACTTATTTCACTCATAGGGTCAAAATCTAAAATTGGTCTGCACATTGTAAATTGAAGATGACGTTATATATTGTAACGATGTTTTACATATTCCCCTGAAATCAAAATACTGTTCAGTGCTATTTGTTTCTGTTGAAGGCATTGTAATACAAAATTGCAAAGGGTTAGAGCCTAGTTCTCAATAACTTTTTTTTCACTCATAGGGTCCAAAATGTGTTTTTCATATCTTTATCATACTTGAAATGTTAAATAAAAAAGTTTAAATTATATATTTATAATTTTTTTTTTGTAATTTTAGTTCATTTATATGTTTAGGAGTTTAGTGTGACGTCCATTTTCACTGACTAGTACACATTTTTGTTCATGTGCCAGCTTAAGCCCGTCCGGGTTCGGGATTTTCTCGCTGTGTTGAAAATTCATTGGTGGCCTTGGTCTTTTTTTTTTTGCTCTTTTGTCGGGTTGTTGTCTCTTTGACACATTCCTAATTTTAATTCTCATTTTTTTTTTAACAATTTTACACATAAATTTCCATAAACTCAAAATGCTATTCAGCGTTACATCTTGCATGCTGTTGAAGATACAAATTTGCTTTTACATGTTTTTGTCAAATTTGGCATCGAAGGCCGTCGATAGCCAAAATGAATTAGTGTCCGAAAGACAATTAATAGCTTTACTTCTATCACAATTTTGGATTTGGTTAACGATGACCTTCGTATACGTTTTAGGAATAAATACTAAAAAGCAAAACTTTGTAAAACTCATGATTTTGAGCTATCTTTAGGCGTTTATAAGTTGATGATACGTTTAAAATTAAGCGATCATATTGTAAAACCCTTAGAGTGTACACCTTGAGATGTGGTACTATGAATCTAAGTAAACTTTAAGATTGAAAGACTTTTTGTAAATGGCCCTGGTTTGAAATAAATAAAGAGTTTTGGTTTGGTTAACTATTTTATTTTAGTTTATTCATTTTGACGATAACTACTTAAACGTTTCAAAAATCTTTTAAAACATTTCCGGTTTGGACTATTTGCAGACCCTTAAGGCGTTTATAGTTTTGTAATCTGTTTAAGAATTACCATTATATTGTTAGAACCATAGAGAACATACATTGGGTTGCGATACGTGTACTAAGAATTTAGTTAAAGATTGATATACTTTTTAACTAGAAGCTCTAAAGAGCCTTGTCGCTCACCTAGAGTTATGTGCATATTCAACAAAGGACACTCTCCAACATAGAAGACGAGAATAAAATTCATGACAAAAATCTCTGTTTTGTTGGTCTTGTATTGCTGATCATTTAGTCTGCTTAGTTTCTCTCTATCTTCTCTAGTTTTTGCTCAAAACACAAAAAAGGATATGAAAGTGACTTGTTAGTAGATCTTGCCTTGCTGATCATTTTTGTGATTGAAAGTGTCTATTTATCTATTATAATTTTTATCATGTAAAGCAAAACCCCCCAAAAATGATTAAAAATCGTCATTAAAGGGCAATAATGCCAAGAAAAAGTCGGACGATTTCCTCAATATTGTTTTAATTGTAGATATTGTCTTGCTGATCATTTTTGCTTATTAAAGTTTCTATCTATCTATTATAATTTTTAAGATATACATTTGTAAAGCAAAAACGCAAAAAAATGGTAAAAAACATCATCCAAGGGAAAGAACTCTAATAAGGAGTCAGCTGACGATTTCGACACTTAAACTTCTTTGTAGAACTTGTCTTGCTGATCATTTTTGCATTTTAATGTTTCTCTGTATCTATTATAGTTTTCAAGATAATAGGCAAAAATGAAAAAAATGGTAAAATTTGTCATTTAAGGGCAATAACTCCTATAAGAAGTCGTCTGAAGATTTTGACATGTATGGACAACAGAGCTCAACATTCTGAACATATTTGCTCATGTCAGATTTTCTCTATTCATAACGGTTTTCGAAATAATAGACAAAACTTGCATTTTTACCCTACGTTCTATTTTAGTCTTCGGACACATTTTTCAAACTAGATACCCCAAAAATAATTGTGGCCAAGTTAGTTTAAATTTGGCCAAGTAGTTTTAGAGGAGACGATTTTTGTAAAAGTTAACGGACAACGACGACGGACGACGACGACGACGACGACGACGGGCACCAAGTGATTAGAAAAGCTCACTTGGCCCATTGGGCCAGTTGAGCTAAAAAAGGCCATGGTGTGACTAAAATACAGGGAGAAATTGGCCATTAGTCTTCCTTTTGTAAAATTATTTTTTACAATTATTTAATGCGTTCTTTTTGTACAGTAGATACGTGTTAAGAACATAACGACAGCAAATATATACGGAAGCGAATATGAACCTCGTCTTAGCTTAATATGTATTTCGGACAAGTTTAAAAAACAGTGCAGATCAACTAAGATTGAGTTGATGAGAGTAAATGCGATTATATAAGTTAATTTAAAATGGAGGAAAAGAGTTTACGTGTGCTATTAGCATTACAGATGAAATATAGTTTAAAGTCCTTTCATTTAATGTAAAATTATTCCTATTCAGCTACATGACAGTGGGTATTCTGCACGTATTAGCTTTTTTAAAGTACTTTTTTCTTCAGTGTTCTTTTCACAAGTAAATTGTGCATGGCATGTTCCCTTGGTGCCGCCTGGTGTCAAATCACAATGTAGAGTAACCCCTCTTCATCAGATACGAGGTATTTTAATCAAATTATAAATATTAGTATGTATACAATGTGCGTTTAACTCCCACTTTGCCATGCACCACCGTCCCTTGGAGGCTTTTGCAGTTAAATTACATATCCAATGAATTGAAAATATACACAAAATGCTCAGCGGGGCGCAGAATGATACGACCGCAGATGTCGAACCATGAACAGTTGGGACAAGTATGGACACTCCATACAAGCTTGATACAGCTCTGAATTTGAATTTTGATTAAATATTTGTTTAGCATAGGTTTCTAACACAGAATAAAGGTGGTGTAAGACCAGAAAAATTTGAAATTGGACTTTTATAAAATAAGGAGATGAAGTATAATTGCCAATGAGACAACTATCCACCAATGTTGAAATAAAGTTGATGTAAGTGATGAAAGGTAACCGTAAGGCCTTCAACAATTAGAAAAACACCATACCGTATAGTAGGCTACAAAAGGCCCCAACATGAAAAATATGAAACAATTCGGTTGAGAAAACTAACGGCCTAATTTTTAACAAAACAATTAACGAAAAACAAATATGACAGAAAAGAACCAACGACAACCACTGTACTACAGGCTCCTGACTTGAGACAGGCACGTACTGAATGTGGTCCAATATCCAAAATCTAAATACATTTGTATAAGGTTAGATTCAGTACCAAGAATTTAATCTACTAGTAGTTATCAATGGACAATAACAGCTAACTTTGTCAAGGGGTTAGCTTCATAAAAAAAATTATATACATGTATATATATATAGCATTCTGAAAATTAATTTATATAGAATAAAAACAAACCTACCACCAAGTTCTTAAAAATATTTACAAAAGAAATGAAAAAAAAACCAATTCACAAAATATCATTCATCATTAATACAATATCTTTAAAAAAAATCCATAAAACTTACCTTTAATTAAAAAGATCTATTATTGAATAGAAAATTTCAAACTATATTTATACATAATTTCTTTTATAAAATCAAAATTTAATGCGGTATCTATTTTTAACTGTGAATCTACTTATACTTTCTATTAATTGTGCAATACAACTCTGAATTTTGATTGTGATTAAATATTTGACATATCATAGGTATCTGACACAGAATGAATGTGACATAAGAACTTAAAACAAAGTACTGAAGTACTGAACATCGGATGACCGCAATTTCTGGTGGATGGTCACAAGCACTTGTCTCAGAAAAAAAAATCACATCTCTGTACATGAAAGGTAGGTTAAGGTACATAGATATATTTTTTTCTGAGACAAGTTCGTGTGTTGATGATGAATAAATGACAGGAAATTCTCCCTCACCGTAATAACTATTATATTGTAGTGATATAATCATTTGTTATCAGTATACTCTGGTTTGGTGTTATATATTATATTAATATTTGTATAACAGTTTTATATAATTTTCATTCATTTGTATGTCATTCTATTCTACTATTCTAATGATAATGCAGTGCAAGTGCATGGTGGACACTCTTCTGTAATAATTTGTTTTTTCTAATAGATTGGATTTGAGAAGGCATTCATATTTTCCCGCGTTTGTTGCAAAACGTTTTGGAGATATTCTTCCGCATGCGTTAACATAAATTTTCGGTATTCTTGATATGTTATTGAGATATATATTTCTCACGACAAAACATTTTCATATCATTTATCTATGTTCTTAAAATTATTTTCATGAATATTTATTGATGAAATTAATATATAACAAGCGATAAGGAGTGTTATTTTGCACTCCATGATATCCGCGTAATTATACAAAATATGTTCGGTTATCAGTCAAAAAACGAAAGTCGCGTGGGTAGAAATGTCTGTATTAACAAACACCGCAATGCCCTCACGGTCATCCGCTGTAAAAAATGAAATTAGATATTTATCTATCATGATCCAATATTCAACATACAAATACATGCGTAGATTAAGCAATTAAAAGACTTGAATTCAATTTTTGTTAAAATCAAATTAAAATTGATTATAAACGCTTTGGACCTTAATGTGGACCAATTTGAAAACCGGGCCCAAAATCAAAAATCAAAAATCTAAATACACGGTTAGATTCATCAAAGCAAAGAACCCTAATAATCTATTTTATTTGTTAAAATCAAGCAAAGTTTAATTTTGGACCTTTTGGACCTTCATGTAGACCAAATTGAAAACGGACCCCAAAATAAGAATCTATGAATACACGGTGAGCTTCTGCATATAAAAAACCCAAGAATTCAAGACTTTGAATGAAACCCTATTGAAATTGGTCAAGAAATGAAAAACGTATGAAAAGTATAAGAAAAGTATTGTTTTTAAGTCCTTTTTCGTAAAACGATTCATTTTAGACTTATACTTAAGTTATTGTCCGGAAACCAGAAAATCCTAGGTTATTTTTACCGATTTTTTGGTCCGTAATTCTTTAACGTTTTGTACCATAACACCCAAAATCAGTCACAACATTCCTTATGAAGTATGGAACCTTGTGGCACAAATTCATTAAGATCCATACACTTATAATTAAGTTATTGTCCTGAAACAAGAAAAATGCTTTTTTTAGGTTCTTAATTCCTACAAAGTTGCGACAATAACTCTCAAATCCATCCTAACCTTCCTTGTGTGGTATGAAACTTTGTGGTACAATTTCATAAAGATCCATACACTTACATGTATACTCAAGTTATTGTTTGGAAACCAAATGTCTTCGGACGACGACGACAAACGTCATACCATTTACGACCGCAAAATCACTCTTTTATACAAGGTTGTGCCTGAAATGGTAATGATGGATGGCTTTTTAATGTCCAGTGGCAAATTAAATGCATATTCAGGACGAGAACATGTTTTTGTAAAATGAATTATTAACTCTGCTTTGGATTAGACCAACACGCTGAGCCGGACGTGCTAGTTCGTGATGTTATATTTCGCAGGAAGACATGTCTACGCGGATTCAATATTTTGACTCCGAGCCGACCAGTCTCTGCTTTTACTTATAAATGCCGCGTGCTTGTAGAGAAGCAGCAAAAACAATTTTTAAATCTTTGGTTTGACCAGACCGAAGTTCCCATAACCTCCGCAACTTCATGCACATCTTCACATTACAGGTTGCAACACTATGCAATGTCATTCGATTCCAAAAAACGTTTAGAAAACTATGTCAATGTGCTTTCCCATAGGGTTTTATGCAGAACAATTATCGGAAATCTATGGTGATTTGCAAAATAATTGTCAAAATCAAACTCTAACTGAACAAAGTGACTGTATCCAAGTTGTAGTTATTGCATGAATACTGTCTTAATTTTAATATTTGTTTTGTTTTACCTTCTTAATTTCTCGATCATTTATACCGAAGTAACTATTTACCAATGTTTTACGTGGTTTCATGTGAAAGACAACTCTGTTCTTATGAACTGATTTTTACACCACCCAGGTATGAGTTGGGGAGTATCATCCGAATATATTGGCCTGTTTGAAGTCAGGAGCCTTTAATTCTGTTGTTGTCGTATCGGTAGCTGTATGCCATTTATGTTTTTTTTCAATTATTGTTAATCATAAAGGGGTCACCATTAATAAAATTATATTATTTTGCACGGGGGCGTAGTGGGGGATAGACAGGTTTTGAAAATGAAAAGTCTAACCTGGTGTAAATTAAAAAAAAAACAGGCACAAGGAAATGAAAGAAGAGTAACGCTACAGTACCAACAGGTGAAATATACTGGTGTTTCCCCCGCCTAACCCTCCTGATAAAGATAAAACCAGAAAAGTGCTTTGGATGCAATAAATTAATAATCTTTTCCCATTTTGTCACCAGGAGCAAAAGAAGTTAAGTAAATAGATATCAGAAGATGTGGTATGAGTGCCAATGAGACAACTCTCCATCCAAGTCAAAATTTATAAAAGTAAACCATTATAGGTCAAGTACGGTCTTCAACACGGAGCCTTGGCTCACACCGAACAGTAAGCTATAAAGGGTCCCAAAAATTACTAGTGTAAAACCATTCAAACGGGAAAAATAACTATATATATATATGCTGGCGAATTATTTACTCACGTCTTAACTGATAATCATAAAAATAAAGAGAAAACGTATGATTCTGTCTACATTAAATAGTAAATACACCGGGGTATCATTGGCTATCAAAAAGGATAGGAAAACATTGTATATATTCATTTTTGATATTCATTTAGGTTTTTGAAAAATCAAAAACGAAAAATGAAAACACTTCCGTTTTCCGTTTTGGTTTTCGAGAAATCAAAAATGAAAAACGAAAACATTTTTGTTTTTCATTTTTGATTTTTAAGAAATCAAAAACGAAAAATGAAAACACCTTCGTTTTTTGTTTTTTGTTTTTGATATTTCAAAACGAAAAACGAATGGACGCAAATATACACGGACCCATTCCGTTATGAATTTTCCTTTGAGTTCGGTATTGTTGTTATTTTACTTTTTAAGGGGCAGATGCTTCTAGGAAAATGAGTCCACCTTCGGTTTTTTCTTACCTTTGTGATAATCGCTGTTGTGTCAAATGAATTAGAAAGATAATAAACAGTCAAATAATGCTACACAAACTACCCTACTTAATGGGACATCACTTACGTACGTGATTGTTTCATCAAATCATATTCAGGTAAAAGTTACAAGTACATAGAAATACACATCTAAAAGAAGAAACGCGGAACAAAGAAAAGCGAAATTTGATTAATAAATCAGCAGAACAAAACACGGTAAACTTATCAATTTATGTACATAGGAATATTAAGTCTACAATCACCTGTCCTAAGTCAGGAATCTGATGTTCAGTAGTTGTCGTTTGTTGATGTGGTTCATAAGTGTTTCTCGTTTCTCGTTTTTTATATAGATTAGACCGTTGGTTTTCCCGTTTGAATGGTTTTACACTAGTAATTTTTTGGGGCCCTTTATAGCTTACTGTTCGGTGTGAGCCAAGGCTCCGTGTTGAAGACCGTACTGTGACCTATAAAGGTTTACTTTTATAAATTTTGACTTGGATGGAGAGTTGTCTCACTGGCACTCATACAACATCTTCTTATATCAATGTATGATTCATACGTTTTATTCATATTCGTTGCTTTTTCAGATGATGGCGGATACTATGGTGGGCGCTTAGCCTTCTCCAAAAACCGCTAACTGATATCGAGAAGTAAATTAGAATAAAATAAAATGTCAGGCCGAACTCATGAGGCATTCAAATACATTTTCATCCCCTTCCAATTATTTTACAATATGTTTCATAAAATATCATTGATATGTTCCTTTATTATAAATCTACTGTACCGGCATAATTTGCAGAGGTTTTTTACAGTGTTGTTTTCATTTTGTTGATCTTGCTTTTATATTTTACTTAATTCTTACTTAATCGTGAAAAGCGTATACTATATACTGTGTGCTATATCAATTACAAAAACTTTTTGTTGGCGTCTGTGTCAAATTAACTTTCAACTACAAATACTTTTTTTGTTGTCGTTTTGCCAAATTTACTATCAATTATAACAATTTTTATGTTGGCGACTTTGTTAGATTTATTTGTATGTTTGTCTGAATTTTTTAATCGGAGTTCGATATTTTTGTTATACTTATTAATAACAAACTATCATTAAACTATCTATATGTCATTTAATACCGATGAACTGGCTCCTGAGCTGATGATACCCTCGGGGACTGGTAGTCCACACGCAGTGATATTGATCTAGTTGACCATAGATTGATTTGGCTATATTAACGTCCTTTTTAATTATATAGCTTTTCATCTTTTCACCTTTTTAGGTTCTTTATCTCACAGATACTATGAAAAGAGATTGTATTCACAATGATTAAAATTATAACAACGTCAATTACAATAACTACATAACATCAATTATTGATCAGCATATATTACAATTCTGCAGCTACAACACATTTAACCACAGTTGTAAGTAGTGTCAAAATGCCGATTCTGCGGCACTTTCCATTTTTAAGGGGAAATCTAGCATAGGAACCCCAACCCCAAACATAAAATGCAAACGCAATACGTTTCAATTAGCCTAAGGGTAAAAACAAGAATGTCTTTCAGTTTAGCACAAAACCCAAACACCTTAGAAGGATGTAATCCTAGGGTAAATACAAATATGTTTTTTACACAAAACCCAAACACCTTAGAAGGATGTAATCCTAGGGTAAATACAAATATGTCTTTTACACAAAACGTCAGAGATACCCCAGCCCCAAATACCTTAGAAGGAAGCATTCCCCAAATTGATATACATGAAGGGATGGCATCCAATAGTGTTGATATGAATATGGATCAGTTCAAAGAGAATGAAGAACTCAAAACTTGTGGTGCTCCACTAAAAAGAAAGAAGGGGCAGTTTTGTAAGAGTAAACCAGGGAAAGATGGGCTTTGCTGGAGACACAATAAAGAACCACGCCAGCAGGAGGATACCCCAGTTGTAGGGAATATTGTGGTGAAAACCACCATGAAAGAACTTCGAAAAATCGCAAAGAAGGAGGGTCTTAAGGGATATAGTAGGAAACCAAAGGGGGAATTGGTTAAGTTAATTGAGACCAATACTGCCCACAAATTTACTCGCGAAGAGGTTTTTACCAAAAAGGAACTGAAGACCATTGCCAAAAGACGGGGAATTACCAACTATTCCCGACTAGGGAGAGCTGACCTGACCGAACTGGTGAAAAAGAACATTGAAAATGCCCCCGTTGAAGAGGAAATCAAAATTGTTAACCGACGCGATGCATTGAAAGGTGTATTTGGCACAATCACCATTGAACCCTTGAAACAGCATGATATGCTAACGTTTTTTAATGTAAGTCAAAGCACTATCGCCAGCACAATTTCAGATGCACTCACCAAAAAGAAGGCCCTAAAAGTGCAATTAGTACTACAGGTGGAGATGGTAAAAACAAACCCAGCGACCGGAAAAAATATCTACGTCATTCCCTACTTTAGATCAACCCTTACCACCATCACCGAATCCACAGACCTTGAGTTGGAAATAGCATTTATGGTCGAGAAGGTCAAAGAAAATATGGCTAAATACATGCGTGAAGGTAGTGGGTGGACATTTGGTCATATTGAAAAGCTAGACATCCACTTAAACAAGTTTAAACCTCTCAAGGGCAGTTCCTACATAGCATTGCCAAAACCGCTCGCTCAAAAGAAAGCTATCATCAATGTGCAGAATACTGATCAAGAATGCTTACGCTGGGCCATTCTTTCAGCCCTACATCATGAGGAAGTTGACAAAAACTGTAGCAAACGGGTGGGTCAGTACAAAAAGTGGGCTGATGAGTTAAATTTTGATGGCATTGAGTTTCCAGTCTCGCTAAAGGCCATTGACAAATTCGAGAGGCAGAAAATCGACCTAAACATTAACGTCTTTGGCTTTGACGGTGTAAAGAAGGGTGAAGATGAAGAAGAGGACCTCCAAATATATCCCCTCAGAATATCTAAGAATACAGGTTCGAGACATGTGGATCTTCTGTTCCTGACCAATAAGAGCAAGCAGCACTATTGCTGGATTAAGAGCCTATCTCGACTGTTGAGCTGTCAAATCTCAGAGCATGGTCATGAACTGTTCTTTTGCCGCAGGTGTTTGTCTCACTTCTCAAGACAGGATATCCTGGATGAGCATATGGAGTATTGCAGTCAGAAGGATGCAGTAAGGATCGAGATGCCAGAGGAAGGAACCCACATAGCCTTCCATAACCACAAAAAGTTGATGAGGGTTCCATTCGTCATTTATGCGGATTTCGAGTGTTTTACGGAGAAGGTCGACACTTGCCAGCCAGATCCATCACAGGCCTACACAAAGGCATATCAACAACATCGACCATCAGGTTTTTGCTATAGGGTGAAATATGCTCACGGTGATTACAAAGACTCAGTCATCTACTGTGGAGAGGATGCAGCTAAAAAGTTTGTACAGTGCATGGAGCAGGAAGTTAGGGAGATTGCTAAGCTTTACAAGGAAAACAAACCTATAGAGATGACCGACGCTGATAAGGAGATTTTTGAAGCAACCACAAACTGTCACATTTGCGGTGGTGAATTAGCTGGTGACAAGGTTCGCGACCACGATCACCTCACAGGTAAGTATCGCGGCGCAGCACACAACCAGTGCAACTTGGACTTCCAACTTCAAAGACATGTACCCATTGTTTTCCACAACTTGAGTGGATACGACGCCCATCTTTTTGTGGGCGAATTAGGAGTTGGAGAAGGTAAGATAAACTGCATCCCTAACACCGATGAGAAATACATCAGCTTCTCGAAAGAAGTAGATGGAGCATTGGAGATGAGATTCATAGATTCATACAGGTTTCTACCGAACTCCCTGGAAACCTTGGCAGGGAATCTTACAAAGGAACAATTCGGGGCAATAAAGAAGTGCTTTGGTGATCGATATGAACTGATGATCAGGAAGGGAGTATATCCCTATGATTACATGGATGGACCTGCCAAGCTAGAGGAAACACAACTACCACCCAAGGAGGAATTCTTCAGCAAACTCTATGGCACACACATCAGCGACGAGGACTATGCACATGCTCAGCAGGTGTTTAAGGAATTTAGGTGTAAGACTTTGCGGGACTACCACAATCTATACCTGGAAAGTGATGTAGCCATATTGGAGGATATTTATGAGGACTTCAGGAATATATGTATGGCTAACTATAAACTCGACCCTGCACACTATTTCACATCTCCAGGACTATCCTACGATGCAATGCTAAAATGTACAGGAGTGAGACTAGAACTCCTCTCAGACCCTGATATGCTGATGATGTTTGAGAATGCAACCAGAGGAGGTGTCCCCATCATCTCTCATCGACATGGCAAGGCTAACAATCCCTATATGAAGAATTTTGATAGCTCCCAGCCAACTAAGTATTTGACCTATCTTGACGCCAACAACCTCTACGGATGGGCGATGGTACAATCTCTGCCCACGGGAGACTTTGAGTGGGTAGAGCCAGAGGAGATTGAGGAGATCCTAGAGTACCCCGATGACCATGAATATGGTGCCATGGTGGAGTGTGATTTGGAGTACCCCGAAAAGCTTCATGATGCCCACAATGACTATCCACTAGCTCCAGAGAATGTGGAGATAAATAAAGTGCGAAAGCTAGTGCATCACCTAGGTAAGCGCGAAAAGTATACTCTCTACTACGGAAATCTCAAAATGTACCTGACGATGGGCATGAAACTCACCAAAACACGTCGGATTATCAGGTTTAGACAATCCCCATGGCTCAAACACTACATCGATCTTAACACCGCTCTCCGCACCAAAGCTAAGACCGATTCTGAGAAAGACTTTTTCAAACTTATGAATGTCTCAGTTTTCGGAAAGACCATGGAGAACATCCGCAAGAGGGTGGACGTCAAACTGGTCAATAGTGAAAAGCAGGCACTTAAGCTTGTGGCCAAACCCAACTTCGATCGTCGGGTCGTCTTTACCAACAACTTAGCAGCCGTCCACATGAAAAAGACCAAGCTTAAGTTTGATAAGCCTGTGTATTTGGGAGCCTGCATTCTGGACATCTCAAAGACCCTGATGTATGACTTTCACTACGGTTTCATCAGAAAGATGTACTGTGACAACGCCCAGCTGCTCTTTACCGACACTGACAGCTTGGCCTATGAGATTAAGACCGAGGACTTTTACAAGGACATTACACCACACGTCCAAGAAAAATTCGATACCTCCAGCTACCCTACCGAACATCCTTCAGGCATTCCCACCGGTGTAAACAAAAAGGTGGTTGGAATGTTTAAGGACGAGTGTGGTGGTAAAGTGATGACAGAGTTTGTAGGTCTCCGGGCAAAGTTATACTCCTACAAGATGAACGACCACTCTACCACCAAGAGAGCAAAAGGAGTAACAAAGTCTGTCATCAAACAAAACATCACCTTTGCTGAGTACAAACAATGCCTAGACACTCAGCTGGAAATATGTAAGCCGATGAACATCATCCGCAGCCGCCTTCACCAGATCTACACCGAGGAAATCAACAAAATAGCACTCTCGGCCAAGGATGACAAGCGACATATTCTGGAGGATGGGATCAGTACTCTTGCCCATGGACATTACAAAATCGAAAAGGATATCTAAAGGTCACTTTTGATTCATATAAATAAAGTAATGGGTAAAAGTAAACGCAACAATTATACAAAATGCACCAGGTATGCTGGTTCGGGTCAAGAATGTATTAATGAATATCGCCAGAAGATGGAACTCTTTGAAAAACAAGATAAACTCAGAGACCGTTTGGAGATTCAGAAGAGAAAGGCTGGAGAGATTAAAGAACAAGAAGCTGAAAAGATCTTAGCGATGATGGAATTTACCAAAAATTATTACAGGATTTTACAACACCTCAGCAAGCTAGGATTAAATAAATGAGCAGCATACGTGTGCACAACATAACCCTTCCCAATAAACCTCTTTCGAATGTAGACCTTGTGAAAGCCACCAAGGACCTAGGAATCTCATTTTTCAGAGGGGTGTTCATGCGAGATACCCTACCACAAAGCCCGCGCCGCATCGAATGTGGAATCTTGAATCACGATAGCTGGGAAGGTCCTGGAACGCATTGGACCTGCTGGTATAAACGTGGGCCGGTAAAGTATTACTTTGACTCCTATGGATTGCCACCGCCTGACGAGATGGTGAACTACTTACAGCCTGAAATTCGATATAGCACCGATGAATCACAGCAGCGAGGCTCGGTGGTGTGTGGCCACTTTTGTTTGAACGTGTTGAATATGCTGTCGGCGGGGAAGTCGCTAGAGGACGCGGTCTTCTCACTCTATAAATAAATGGATAAGTTTGGATCTCATGCAAGAAAGCGCGAATCCCTTTGGCGAATGCTGCAGGATTTGGATATGAACGACAATCGCATTACTAGCCTAGGACATCCCAAGGACATCTCGGATGCTGTGACAAAACGGTGGGTAACCCAAGAGTTGAAAGATGGTATGAAAGATATTGATAAATTAGATTCTGAGTGTAAACAGATGCAGAGGACCATTAAGCGAATGCAAAAGGAGTATGACTCATCAATCGGAGAACTCACAAAAAAGGTGATGACTCTAAAAGATAGTAAAGTCGATAAGTCAAAATGTTCCTTAACCAACGGTGGTAAGATAAACGCTGAGCTGGATATGCAAAAGTTTCACGTGCTGAATCTCCCACTCCCAGAAACTGACAATGAACCCGTCACCAAAGCCCTTTACGATCGTCTACAGTCGGATTTGGATGCATTGAGGGTTTTTGTCGAATTGAAGCATGCTTAGTTTTCCAAATCTTTCCAGTCTCAAGGTTGAGACCGGAAAGGTTGTTGAGGATTATTGTAGATCTGATTGTGGGACCCACGAGTTAAAATTCTTAGGATAACCTTTCCACTTCACAAACACCTCATTAATCCCGTTCTTGGTTCGCCTGCGGAGGATCTTCTCTATGCGGTAGACGTCCTGATCAGTCTTTTGAAGTTCGGGCTCATAGAAGGATCCCTGAATTTCCTCGCAACTAAAATCCTTGAGGCGATAGGTGGGCGGCTGAGTGTTCAACACTAGGGAAATTGTGAATACTTCCTCGGTCCAGCGGGGTGTGTATCCCTTCTCGAATGTACCTTTCTTCTTGGTGATTCGGACTTTGTCGCCAGCACGAAATCGTGGTGGTTTCATGGGAGGTATGCTGCCATAAAGGTTCCAATACACCTTGTTTTCATGCTCCTTGTGACTTGCGGCGACAGGGGTCATTTTGATGGATCGGTGCTTGGTGGTATTGTACTGGCGAACAAGATTATCCAAAACATTGATGTAGGTGCGTGTAGAGTTGGCCGAGAAATATTTGAACATTTTCTCTTTCATGGTGCGATTCCAGCGCTCAACCACACTCGACTTCTCCTCATTTTCGGTTGAGTAGAGCTCAATATCATGCTTTTGAAGCAGCTGATTTACATCCTTGTTGTAAAACTCAGTGCCTTTGTCTGTCCAAAGCTTCTTGGGCATACGCTCCTTGAACACCGCTTGAAAGGCATCCCGCACCGTCACCCCCTTCTTGGTTTTGAGTGGTATCAACCAGCCATATTTGGAGAAGACATCGATGATGCTCAGGATGAACTTATTTCCCTTGTTGTCCCTAGAAAAGGCACTCATATCAACAAGGTCGGCCGCCCAGGTCTCATCCACACCACCCACTACCACACGGCGTTTTTGAAACTTGCGTCGAACTGGTTTGTGCAACTCCTCAGCTAAATCATCGGTCCAGCGAACTTTTTTTTTTTTTAACACCCAGACCGAATCGAGCTTTGGTACCGATGATGGGTCCGACGATGCTGCGATCCATGCGTTCGCGTGTGGTAGGGTTGGGAATGGTGTTAAGCGAGGCTAGCATAGCTTTGTCACAGATGGAGTTGCGTGAAGCGGTATCCTTATGCTGGGTATAACAGAGATCGTGGTGATAGGCAGCCTGGTCAACTCGATTAATGGGTTTTGACCAAGCCTTCGGGGTGCCATCGGGGAGTAGTCGCTTGCTAAGTTTAGTCCCTGGCCCGGTAAAGTTGTGTCCGGGCAGATGCATTTCCATGGGTAATCCGTTGATTAGTTTGTTCATGAACCCTGCACCGGTTGTAGCAACAAACTGAGACTTCTTGGCAACGCACACCTTGCAGTTGCCAAACTTCCTCCGTCGCCCATTGCTGGTAATTGTATCACCAGGGTTGACTTCCGTCTTCGTACGACATTTCACGCAGAAGATCATCGCTATTTTATTTAAAATAAATGAACGTCGAAGACATTTCCTACAGTGCCAACGCCCCCAAAAGGAGCAATCACTACCTCCTACCGCAGCGGTCGATCAGAGGGTTGATCATTGGGAAGTCGGACTGTGGTAAAACAACGCTGTTGAACAACCTACTCCTGCGCGATGGATGGCTCGACTACGATCGATTATACGTCTTCTGAAAATCGCTTCACCAGCCCATCTACCAGCTGTTGCAGCAAGCGCTGGGAAAAGGCTTCCCTAAGGAAGATATCCGAGACGTCTTACAGTGTAGGGGTAAGTCACCCTACTCGTTGATCGATGTGGTCAACGCCTTACCATCACCACGACACCCGAGTGGTATCGACACTTTTTTCTTCGAGCAAGGGAGCGATGTACCAGACCCCCGAGAACTCGACCCCAGTCGCAAGAACCTCATGGTGTTCGACGATTTGATGCTTAGCAAACAGAACACGTGTGAAGACTACTACGTGCGCGGTCACCACAACAACGTCGATTGTTTCTACCTATGTCAGAACTACTTCAAACTACCCCGACAATCGATCCGAGAAAATGCAAACTTTATCTGCCTCTTCCAGCAAGATGCAAAGAATCTCGACCACATCCGACGCGATCACTGCAACGATCTCACCAAGGAACAGTTCGACGCTCTGTGTAAGCATTGCTGGTCCCAACCCTATGGATTTGTAACCATCGATCTCACAAGCTCCAAGTCAGCACGATAATACCGATGCAAATTAGATGAGTTCGATGAGGTATAAGATAAAGAATGGATACGTTCGAAAAATTCTTCCTGGAGAATGAAGAATATCTGAACACAGAGGAACCCCAGCCCTGGCCCTGTAAATGCAAGTTCGTGTGGAATCCGGTCGATATGAGAAGTATATGTTGGAAGTGTGGTCGCGTGATCCTCCATCCAATATATCACGGTGGAGGTGATTTCGACGCATGGAACTCCGGTCGTCAGTTTGGGTCTGTACAGCGTCCCCTACAACCCCAATGCCCCGTCAAGACAATCCGTGGCCACCAGTGCTCAAAACCATGCCAACTGCGTAAAGACCTATGCCTCAGACACTTGAATCTTTCGAAGAAAAGGGACCCGTTTCAGTTGTGTGATACTTTCATGAGTAAACAATCGCCATATAGCGTTCAGACCAACGCTTAAGAGCGATCGATTCAACGCTATTAAACGTTCAACGGTGTTCACACCAACGCTATTGAACGTTCGAACCAACGCTTAGGGGCGTTCACACCAACGCTTAGGGGCGTTCACACCAACGCTTAGGGGCGTTCACACCAACGCTTAGGGGCGTTCAACAGCGTTCGATCCTATAAATAAATGACGTTTATCAAGATTACCGACCCTAAGCAGCGTGAGGCACTTGCAAAGGAGTTGCATGAAACTAAGCGGAGCATTCAAGCCAGCAACATGCAACACCGCCTTGACAATATTGGACTCAGCCGAGACCTTTCCAAGGTGTTCAAGCCTGTGGTTGAGGCTCAGCGGGAAGCAGCTTCAAAAATCACCAAAACAATCGAAGATTTACCTCCAGCAGTGCCAGCCCTCCCTCCTCCCCCGCCCGAGTTTGCCGACCCACTACCCATCGCACCACCTACAGACACCGTCCTCGGACCTCGAGCACAGCAGTATTTGCAACTCAGTATGACTCCTTCCGCCGACCACACATTTGGATTGCGATCTGAAAATGATGGTATCTTCATCGGAAGCTCACCAGTTACTTTTGACGGTGATGATATTTTCGTGGATGGTGTGAGGTACAAAGGAACCCTTGGCCTCTGGGAACTCAAAAAAAGAAAAAGAAACCAGAATCGTTTGAGCCCGACGACCTTCACGACTATGCAGAGATCCTGAAAAGTTCCGGTGCCATGTATCAAGGCAATTCCACCCTCTCGAGAACCCCGAAGGCGAATAAGAGTTACAAGTGGAAGGAAATCGTATCCCACATCTACAAGAAGGATAAGTTTGGCAGTGGGCTGCAAACCATATTTCTTCCTTCCAACTTTAAACAGCTTCTCGATCGCTTGGAACTGTGTGCTGCAGCATACCAAGCATACCAAGCAGGAAATACTGGTGTGCGCAACGAAATTGTGTCGATTATCGATGCTATGAAAAGGGGTAGACATATCAGCATCGAGGAATATAAGGCACTGCATCGTAGCATCCTATAAATAAATGTTGCAAATCAAGAAAGGTTACGCTCGAAAGTACTCCTACGGTGGTAAAGGACTGTTTGACACAATCGCCAGTTTGGCTGGACGCATGTTTACTTCCTCTGCCGCCCAAACCCTAGGAAGTAAGGCCGTGAGTGCTGCCACCAATGCGGCCTTGAAAGGTGTTGAAAAAGGGGCTTCCAAAGCCGTCGACCATGTGGTTGATAAAGTGACCCGCCCCAGAAAACGCAGTAAAACCCCTCAACAGCCTAGTGTTCAACGCAAAAAGCCAGAGCAAGTTCGGTTAAACAATCTAATCTCCGGCTCTGGTATCAAAACCATCCACGACTTCGTCCAACGCTATAAATAAATACATTATGTTTGACATTCTTACAATCACCGAAGGGTTGACCTTCGACGAAAGTCTCCAGGAATATCAGGTTCGAGAATACGAACCACAAGCCGGTGCCCAGCTGAACAATCCCGGTGCTGAAATCCGAAAACCCAGGATTTGTTCCTACACCCCGCCGAAAGTTATCTCGTGGTGGAAGGTCGACTTCTCAAGAATGATGACACAGCATATGCCGATGGCGATCTTGTGTCGCTCACCCATAATGGTATCATGTATCTCTTCAAGGGCATCAGTTACAGGCTTTCCGGTCAGCAGATCGAACATATTAACGACCCCGGCATCGCCATCACTCTGCTTGGAATGTTAACCTACCCCGACGACTTCTCCAAATCGCAGGGTCTCAACCAACTGTGGTATAAGGATTCTTCCGCCGATGCTGAGGCTGAGAACACTGGATTTGCAGCCCGCCATGGATACATTATCACCAAGCCCACCAACAAAGGATCGTTTTCGTTTGCCATCCCCCTAAAACATATTTTTGGATTCGCAGATGATTTCAACAAAATAGTGTACGGGTTCAGACACGAACTCTCACTCGTTCGCGATTCAAATGCTAATGCCATTTTGAGAGCAGCTGCCGTCAACGATCCGGCAAAGATCGTCCTGAGTAAACTATCGTGGTTCGTCCCTCACATCAACCCCTCAGACGAAAATAAGATGCAACTGTACAAAACCATCCAAAGTAAATCCAAAATCCACTGTGGATTTCGCATGAGACAGTGTGATTCCATAGCCGTTCCCCAAGTCTCAAAGTTTAACTGGCGTCTAGCTGCCAAGAGTGGTCGCGAAAAGCCTAGATATATCATCGTTGCCTTCCAAACTAACAGAAGTGGTGATCGAACCCATAATGCTGCCGTGTTCGATCACTGTCGATTGCGAAATATCCATGTCACCCTCAACGCTGAACGTTATCCAGCAGTCGACTATAATGCAGCTTTCAACGAAAATAGGATCGCCAGAGTGTTCAAAGAGGCCTCCGACTTCAGAAAGAAATTCCATAACATGGACAGTCTCCTCAGTAATAGTGGGATTAATCCCTCCGATTTCATCGACTTGTACCCCTTGTTTGTGATTGATGTGAGTCATCAGTCTGAGCGTCTCAAAGAATCCACGGTGGATATTCAGATCAGAGCCGAATTCGCCCGTAATGTTCCAGCCAACACCGAAGCGTTTGCACTTGTCATTTCCGACAGAATCCTACAGTTTGAATCCGACGGTCAGAAGATGAACGTTGTGTACTAAACGTAAATGGATAAAATTCACCTACAACTCCTCTTTGCCAGTCGTCCCGCCGAGGTCTACGCAATCGTGGTGAAAGCTGGAAAACAGTATGACGGTATCGAAGAGTGGAAGCAAAAATATGTGACAATGGTCTACCATAAATAAATGGATAACACATTGTTGCAGCAAATTGCTAATAACACCGACCCAAAGCATGGGTTTTCCTTCATCGTCTCTGGAAACGATAGCCAAATCCCCACCCGATTCAACCCCCCACTACAACTCAAGGAATCCAAGGCCTACGAGATGGCATTGGTAAACCTGGAAACCTATAACTCCATCCCCAACATTCACGCAGGTAACAATTCCTTCCGCTACTCCCCCGACGATGGTGCCAACTGGTTTCCCATCGCACTAAGCATAGGTTCCTATGACATCGAAGACATCAACAATGAGATCCAGCGGCGGCTACGGCTCAACAAACACAAAACGAAGATCATCATCGATGCCAACCGGGCAACCCTAAGAGCAACGCTGACCCTCGCCAGACACTATCAAGTAGACTTCAACGTTGTCAATAGCATCAACACCGTCTTGGGATTCGAGCGGCAGATTTACACGTTCGATATGATCACAAACGGCTATACGGAAGGGGAACACATTGTAAATATCATCAGCATCCACAGCATTCTGGTGAATAGTGATATCATCCATGGAAGTTATGTAAATGGTACACAGCAGTCTACCATCTACAGCTTTTTTCCCGCAGACGGTCCTGGTATGAAGATCATTCAAACCCAAAAGAATCCAGTATACTTGCCGGTGACCTTGCGAACCATCAATCGCATGCAAACGTATCTCACCGATCAAGATGGTAGGCCTATCGATTTCAGGGGTGAACATCTCACCATCCGCTTTCATCTTCGTGAGGTATAAATAAATGACTTATCACGAACAAGGTTTGAACTTGACAAAAGGTCAAGCTGATAAACTACAACAGGCTGCCAAAAAAGGTTGTCCGGTCTCCATTCGTTTGTCCCACGCAAACCTGCAAGGTGAACACAAGATGTGGCTCACCACCCGCCAGGTTCAAAAGATCGCCAAGCTCCTACAAAAGGGTACTGGTGGTATGGTCCTAGAGTTGAGTGCGACCCAATTGAAGGAAAACATGCAGACGGTGGGTGGCTTCCTACCCATGTTGGCGGGGCTGGCAATGAGGGCACTCCCCATGTTAGCAAAAACCATTCTACCCGCTTTGGGTGTTGGAGCCTTGAGTGGTCTTGGTGGTGTAGCCGTCAACAAGGCCTTAGGGTCTGGATTGTACCTGAAACGCGGTGGATGCGTTTGCACCGTGAAACATAGTGGCAACGGTCTCTACCTCAAACCTTCAAACGCCCGGATCACCTATGGTGATGGACTCTACTTGAAGCGTGGTCAGCAATTCCACGACGGAGCTGGTCTAATCTTAGGTGCTAACAGCCCCTTCAAAAATATTCCCCTCCTCGGTATGCTCCTATAAATAAATGGATGATTTAGATTCTGGATACCGACAGACCAGAGTCGAATGTATGGAAGATCAACTCAACGCGGATATACATAAGTATCAACATACCTTGAAGATCTACAAACGTCTGAACAAAGTTGTATCTGTAGCACTGGGTGTTTGTTCTGTGGGCAGTTTGGTGTTAACCAGCTGCACCATGGGTTCAGCTTTGACCGGTATAGGTATTATAGCCTCCCTTCCCCTAGGATCCCTTGCTTGCTTGAGTGCCACTGGCGTGATGGTACTCACACTAATCTCAAAGCGTATCATGAAAAAGAAGAAAAAACACCGCGACACCTTGCAATTAGCACAGTCCACAAAATTTTTGGTTGAACAATGTATTAGTACTGCTTTGGCTAGTGATGAACAAATTGATGATGCTGAGTTTGGGAAAATCACCACCTGCCTCAAAAACTACTACGATGAAAAAGATAAGCTCCGACAACCTTCCACCACTTTTAGTGAGGACCTTAATGCGCATGCGCCGTAAAAAACGTCACACATCATTCCGTTACACTTCACTCCACACATCGTTTCACGATGTGCTCCATTCCGCTTTACGTCATGATGTGCTCCGTTTCAAGCATAAAAAAAACTTTTCCAATCCGGCAGAAATGTCGGATCGGAAAAATTTTTGTACCCCACCTGGCCCATTATTTTTTTTTTTTTTTTTGGACTTACTTTCTCACAAGGTTGCAAGAAAAGTACTCCTGTTTGGTCTTTTTGCTGACTTCTAAGCCTGTACTTCTCACAAAGGCTCCTTCCAAGGGTTCCTTCTCTCTGTTCAGTATACTGCAAGCCCACACCCTTGTCGTTTCTCCTTCTCTGTTTTTCAAGGTGAGAATCTTACTCCTCCCAAACTTCCCATCTACTTCTACCACTTCCAGGATTTTATAAATCACTCCGGTTGGGAGTTCCTTCCATTTCAGGGTTTCCAGGCTCTGGTCCTTTGCCTTTTCCTCGAAAACATTATCGTTGATAAAGTCGTAGTCTTTGATTTTTGGACTTCTGAGTTCCGCCATCTTTTGTACGAAAGCCATATTTTTGTATCTACCCTAGGATTACATCCATTTAAGGTGTCTCTACCATTGTTCGCGAAAGCCATATTTGTGATTACCCTAAGACTAATTGGGATGCTGGTCCGTTTACATTGTAAAAATCTAGAGTTGGATTTATGCTAGATTTTACCTTGAAAATGGAAAGTGCCGTAGAATCGGCCTTTTGACACTACTGTTGTAAGCTCAAAATGTTGAAAGGAAGTTAATTAACCAAGAGTTCAAAGTAGCGAAGTTGAAATCATCCCTTGGAAAATTTTACGGACGCTATTACGAGTTATGTGACCGTTATGGAATATCAGCTTCACAGATGACGGCTGATATGTTCCAATCGTCTTAAACCGTTCTCCTTTTCCTCGATTCGACCTCCCAAATTAGAATAATCACCGGATTTGTACTTACAGTAGCAACACGACGGATTCTACATATGGAACAGGATCGGCTTTCCCTTCCGGAGCACCCGAGATTCACCTCGGTTTTTTAGTGGGGTTCATGTTTCTCAGTTTGTAGTTATCTATGTTGTGTTTTGTATACTGTTCTTTGTCAGTTGGTTTTTTTTTATGCCATGACTTTGTCAGTTTTTTTTTTACTGATGAGTTTTTTTGTATCTTTTGCCTCTAATATTGGACATGTCGCAATTTCAAATAATTGACAATCCTAACCGTTTTGCTTTTATACAGTGTAGAGGACTACATAATTGCGATTAATGAGTTTCTGTCTACAAAGAGGGTTTTTAGATACCATAAATGTGAACAAAAGACGTATCCAAAACAGTACACCAAAAATACTACCACATAATTTTGTAAAACATCTGAACTTCGATACGACAGTTTATACATCTCATCGTTTACGATATGGACAAAGGAATTCAAATGAGCTGTTCCTATTGTCACATTCACTTTGACGGTTCAATCTTATTATTTATAAGACCTCAACTGGATTTTCTTTTTTCATTCGGTCGATGTAAAACAAAACCAAAAGATTTGTAGCAGTCATAGTTTAAAGCAAACATGTACAAAAATTCTTTATCTATATCTACAGTCATATACTTTGATAGGTATGACTAAACTTTCGAGAAGATCTCATACAGTAAGGGTGTATTTCCTTTATAACATATTTTTATACCTAAAACATAAAAACAACACTTTATAAATTGCTATCGTCCGAAGCGGTTTTCTGGATTTACCTTCATCAGTAACACTAAAAGCCAAATATTTGACAGCCAAAATTGTATACGAACATAGATAATTGAAGAACTATATGAACAACACCACAATCACGGATGCTTGTTACTCTGTTTCAAAATTACAAGTATTTTTAAAATAGAATAGATAATGGAGACGGGAAAGTTGTCAAACAGAACAAAATCCCGACCAACGAACAGAAAACAGCCTAAGGCCACCAATTGGTCTTCAACGCAGCAGTAAGAAAATTCCACACACGGAGGCGGGATTCGGGTGAACCATCAACAATTATGTACACTAGTTTCAGCAAAATCGACGCCTCACTTAACTCCAAAACATAGATATCAACTAAAATTAAAAAAGTCTTACAAGACTAACAAAAGCTAGAGATTCCTGACTTGGGACAGGCGCAAAAATATCGCTGGGTTAAACATGTTTTTGTGATCTCAACCCTCCCCTACCTCCAGCCAATGTTGAATAACTAAACACACAGCAACACGCACAATAAAACTAAGTGTAAAAGAAGAATTATAAAAGATTACAGAAGAAACTTGACAACGATCAATATAAATTACCAAAGAACTGCTAGCAGTTACTGATGTGCTAATTCCAGACCTCAGTTTAACTGATTTGCGTAGAGATAAAATATTAATACTAACTTTATTTCGTTTAATCACACGCATTTCTTATTTTCGTTTCATTTTCATTTTCATAGTTGCTCATTGAAAGAAGAGCGTGGATTCCTGACCTACCATTTCCTACATATTTTCGTCAGTATATTTCTTTCCTTCGTTGTCATTACAACCTTGTACATGATAATGTGGTGCTATGTTAAGAGACAGACAAATGCAATTACTACATCTTGTGGACAACAGTCACGTATCAACACCAGACGTCTTGCTCTCAAATTATCACTGTATGTGCTTATACATATAATTCAATTTGGCGGGAATTCAGTAGAAGGTATATGATATCAATTGAAGAACCTTGAAGAATTGAATTGTAATTGAAAGTACATATGATTGATGTGTACATTGATGGTTGATCATATGCTCTTGTTGTGCACGTGACTGTAGAATATGTTTATACTGTAAACGCGACTGTAGGATACTCTAAAGTTGTACACGTAGCTGTAGTATACGTTGGTGTTGTACACGTGACTGTAGGATACACTGATGTTGTGCACGTGCCTCTAGGATACACTGATGTTATACACGTGACCGTAGAATACACTGATGTTGTACACGTGACTGTAGGATACACTGATGTTGTAAACATTACCATAGGACACACTGATGCTGTACAGGTGACCTTAGGATACACTGATGTTGTACATGTGACCGTAGGATACAATGGTATTGTACACGTGACCGTAGGATACACTGATGTTGCACACGTGACTGTAGAATACGCTGATGTTGTACACGTGACTGTAGGATAAACTGATGTTGTACATTGATTTTGAGGATTCGTTTACCGTAGGACACGTTGATGTTTTAAGACTGTCGGATGCATTGATGTTGTGCACTTGACTGTAGAAAACATTGATTTGGCACGCTTGACTGTATGAAACATTGATTTAGTACACTTGACTGTAGGATACATTGATGTTGTACACATGACTGTAGTATTATATCTTGATGCTGTAAACATACCTGTTGGATACATATATAATTAACACGTGACAGCAGGATACTTTGATGATGTACACTTGACTTTATAGTCCATTGATGTTGAATACGTGCCTGTAAAATAAACAAATGTTTCACACATAACTAGAATACATTAATGTTGTACACGTGACTGAATCGATGTTGTAGGCATGTGTTGAAGATGTATTGAAGCTGATCATATGACTATATAATACATTGATGTCGAACATGTGACTGTTGGATACACTGCTGTTAGAATTCAGATTATTCTTTTCATTTATCCACTACAAAGAAACTTAACGTACAGATAAAAAGAAAAATGCTAGTATATATTTCTAATGATAAATAAGTAAAATATTCGAGTACAGTAAAACAAAATCAAATTCGACATGCAATAAAAGGGCGGTTATCCCGATCAAAGTTTTGTACCAGTCAAACAACATGGTAAGTGAAATTTGCACTTGGAGAAATGTGACATTTGTCTTGTTTGTTACTTACTTTCAACAATGTATGGCAGCTCAAAATGATCTAAAAATTTTCGTATTAGAGAATAGAATGATATTCTACAGCAGATGATTCAAACGATCATCAGATGCATGCATAAACGATGCTGGCTGTTCTTAATGCCAATGAACCTTGATTAGGATAGTGACTATAGTGATTTAATTATGAATCTGTATTATGAAACTTTTGTATGCTGCTTAGGAATCACAAAAACAATACTGCATTCGTTTATTTTCAACTGTATATATTAATATATCAAATTCATAGAAATATATTAACATTCTATTTGTTTCCATTATTTTTCTTGAATAGAAAGCAATTACTCAGTGTTTTAAAATTATGCGTTGTCCATGTTGTGAACGTGCATATATTTAACGCGTTTTTATTGACTGAACGTAGTCTCCAGTTAAACGTTACTACAATGTGTCTGAATTGCTAAACCAAAAACAAACAAAATTGTTTCCTTAAAATTTTCTGTTTTTAGCAACAGTAAAACATATGCCATTATAGAAATTGAATGCTACTTTTTGCAGTGTTATAGTTTTTTTAGGATTATTAAAGCAATTACCTATTCACATTAAGTATGAAACCCAGAATCTTTCAACTCTCTTTTTGTAATTTCCTGATTGTTCCTGTTTCATGGTCTCCATACAAATAAAGTCCTGCTGTTAATCATTATTAATGTTACAACTTGCTATCTAAAGAACAGAAATATCTATTTTCAAGCCATAATTATTAACAGAAGGAAAATTAAGATAACTAAAAAATCGGCCTCCTCTCTCGATATTAACATAAAAAGGACGATAATAATTTCCCTTCTTTATTGTGGATACCAAAACGTTTCAAAATTCTACGATATGTAGTCTAAATGTTCAACAGAACATATTATTCGCTTTTATTGCCATATTGTTTCTGCAGAAAATGACGGCCTCCAAAAATGTTGTGAAGAGGTAAACCCAACCAGTGGAGTCAAAAAGATGTGGATTCTAAAAAATTCAAATCTACTCCAAAATCTGTTATCATATTTATTACAGTGCGACATATCTTGAATGTTTTGTTCTTCACGTTACACTTCTATTCCTTATGTTCAATTGAACGGCCAACTACATTTTCTTATAAACAGTTTCTTTTCCAACAAAAATACAAAAAAAGAGAGTTTCTTGATTGAAGCCACGATATATTATTGTGTGTGAATACTCACCAAAGATACCAGGAATAAAATTCTGTACGTCAGACGACCGTTTCGTCTAAAAATAACTCATCAGGTACGCTCGAATAAAAAAAACATACTGATTCAAATAACAAATACACAGACAAAGATATCAGCTTTACTATTCTTAAGTTCCCATTTCTAAACAGTTCCATTGCAAGGCGTGTAAGAACGGCTTCAACTTGCGACTAACAAGTTCACCGATACGATGTGAATGTGTCTCAACTCCTATTAGAAATGTTTTTGGGGCCTTCAGATACCAGATAGGTCATCTGATCTGTAAGTTTACCGAGTGTTACTTTTTCCTTGCTGTGACATTTGTATTGGTTGTGGATTTATATATGGGGAACATGCGTAGAAGGAGATTATTATCCTGTAGAACCACTCCTTCAGTTTTTGCTCTTGATTTGTATATTCTTAGTTGAGAAGGGAGACTTAAGCATCGGTTATGTGTTGTCGCCTCCTTTCTTAGTTGAGTAAGGAGACTTAAGCATCGTTTATGTGTTGTCGCTTCCTTTCTTAGTTGAGAAAGGAGACTTAAGCGTCGGTTATGTGTTGTCACCTCCTTTCTTAGTTGAGTAAGGAGACTTAAGCATCGGTTATGTGTTGTCGCCTCCATTTTTAGTTGAGTAAGGAGACTTAAGCATCGTTTATGTGTTGTCGCTTCCTTTCTTAGTTGAGTAAGGAGACTTAAGCATCGGTTATGTGTTGTCGCCTCCTTTCTTAGTTGAGTAAGGAGACTTAAGCATCGGTTATGTGTTGTCGCCTCCTTTCTGAGTTGAGTAGGGAGACTTAAGCATCGGTTATGTGTTGTCGCCTCATTTCTTAGTTGAGTAAGGAGACTTAAGCATCGTTTATGTGTTGTCGCTTCCTTTCTTAGTTGAGTAAGGAGACAAGCATCGGTTATGTGTTGTCGCCTCCTTTCTTAGTTGAGTAAGGAGACTAAAGCATCGGTTATGTGTTGTCGCCTCCTTTCTTAGTTGAGTAAGGAGACTTAAGCATCGGTTATGTGTTGTCGCCTCTTTTTTTAGTTGAGTAAGGCGACTTAAGCATCGGTTATGTGTTGTCGCCTCCTTTCTTAGTTGAGTAAGGAGACTTAAGCATCGGTTATGTGTTGTCGCCTCCATTTTTAGTTGAGTAAGGATACTTAAGCATCGTTTATGTGTTGTCGCCTCCTTTCTTAGTTGAGTAAGGAGACTTAAGCATCGGTTATGTGTTGTCGCCTCCTTTCTTAGTTGAGTAAGGAGACTTAAGCATCGGTTATGTGTTGTCGCCTCCTTTCTTAGTTGAGTAAGGAGACTTAAGCATCGGTTATGTGTTGTCGCCTCCTTTCTTAGTTGAGTAAGGAGACTTAAGCATCGTTAATGTGTTGTCGCTTCCTTTCTTAGTTGAGTAAGGTGACTTAAGCATCGGTTATGTGTTGTCGCCTCCTTTCTTAGTTGAGTAAGGAGACTTAAGCATCGGTTATGTGTTGTCGCCTCCTTTCTTAGTTGAGTAAGGAGACTTAAGCATCGGTTATGTGTTGGTGCCTCTTTTTTTAGTTGAGTAAGGAGACTTAAGCATCGGTTATGTGTTGGTGCCTCTTTTTTTAGTTGAGTAAGGAGACTTAAGCATCGGTTATGTGTTGTCGCTTCCTTTCTTATTTGAGTAAGGAGACTTAAGCATCGGTTATGTGTTGTCGCTTCCTTTCTTAGTTGAGTAAGGAGACTTAAGCATCGGTTATGTGTTGTCGCCTCCTTTCTTAGTTGAGTAAGGAGACTTAAGCATCGGTTATGTGTTGTCGCCTCCTTTCTTAGTTGAGTAAGGAGACTTAAGCATCGTTTATGTGTTGTTGCCTCCTTTCTTAGTTGAGTAAGGAGACTTAAGCATCGTTTATGTGTTGTCGCTTCCTTTCTTAGTTGAGTAAGGAGACTTAAGCATCGTTTATGTGTTGTCGCCTCCTTTCTTAGTTGAGTAAGGAGACTTAAGCATCGGTTATGTGTTGTCGCCTCCTTTCTTAGTTGAGTAAGGAGACTTAAGCATCGGTTATGTGTTGTCGCCTCCTTTCTTAGTTGAGTAAGGAGACTTAAGCATCGGTTATGTGTTGTCGCTTCCTTTCTTATTTGAGTAAGGAGACTTAAGCATCGGTTATGTGTTGTCGCCTCCTTTCTTATTTGAGTAAGGAGACTTAAGCATCGGTTATGTGTTGTCGCCTCCTTTCTTAGATGAGTAAGGAGACTTAAGCATCGTTTATGTGTTGTCGCTTCCTTTCTTAGTTGAGTAAGGAGACTTAAGCATCGGTTATGTGTTGTCGCCTCCTTTCTTAGTTGAGTAAGGAGACTTAAGCATCGGTTATGTGTTGTCGCCTCCTTTCTTAGTTGAGTAAGGAGACTTAAGCATCGGTTATGTGTTGTCGCCTCCTTTCTTAGTTGAGTTAGGAGACTTAAGCATCGGTTATGTGTTGTCGCCTCCTTTCTTAGTTGAGTAAGGAGACTTAAGCATCGTTTATGTGTTGTCGCCTCCTTTCTTAGTTGAGTAAGGAGACTTCAACATCGGTTATGTGTTGTCGCCTCCTTTCTTAGTTGAGTAAGGAGACTTAAGCATCGGTTATGTGTTGTCGCCTCCTATTTTTACCATTGAAATATTGTATATGGTTTGTTCCAAATATGAACTATACATATGTCATGTATGTGTGAAGACAATGCATTCATAGTATGTTTCAAACCATTCAAACTAGTTAATGCATGTTTCAATGTGTATCTTTATCGATAACGAATATATCCTGTAAATGAAATGTCCGAATATATTTGACAAATTATTACTGATGTTTTCCAATTTCTTTTTATTAGGTTCCCTATACGTATGATTTTTTCTTATATTTGAACCAATACGGTAACCTGTTTTTGTTAACATCCTTATCCTTTGGTTATTTGTGCATGTTTGTTTAATTCATTGGCATTCATACCACATCTGTTATTTTATAAATATAATGCCATTACCCTTCTAAAGTGTGTGAATTTTTCCTGAAAATTATTATTAGATTAATCATCTTAATTTTCTTGATAGCCAGTTGTTAAATGTTTGATTTTGTTAAATAAAGACAGTAGCTTATTTATGTTCAAATCTTAAACATCGATTAAGAAGATAAACCAAGGTAACAAACAAAAACTGTGAAAATTACAGGAACTCTTAAAGCATTGAGACTAAGTACATTGGGGGTTAAAACAGCATTGTCACATAGCACGAATACTTATACTGATGTCTGTGAGGTCCGTTCGGAATGATATTGTTAAATACGATCTCTCCTTCTTTGAGAGTGAGAGAGAATTTTTTAAAACGTTTAAGACCTCTTGCAACAATTCATTAAGGGTCCGTTTGTAGCTTGCTACAAAGAAAAATATCTGCCTCATGCAAACATGAATTTCAGTCAAAACTTCAGAATTGTCATTCATGTCAACCACTCAGCCGAGCCCATCTTACTTATGCATGGACATCTTGATACATCTCGCCAGGGTATTCGTGCAAAACGTCTTAGCAGGACACGATCATTCAAAAATTTAACAGTGAATGCGAACTACAAATAAACGGTAATGAAACATTACCGTCAATTCAGAGCCAAAATTAGTGTCCTTAGAATCACAATTTCACTGCTGAACATGCTTATTCCATGCAAACCAAATAAAAAACGGGGATGTCAACACAAGTGCTCCAGAAGAGTAAGCAGTTTTTGCTTCACTGCGTGCATCCGTTGTGTTATTCGATGCATTTACAAATCGATGTTAAGTCAATTTCGTTTACATCACAGACGATGAAAAGAGCACGAGACTGTGTCTCCGATAATAAGTGGAAAAGTTCCAATCTTGAATAGTGCTTCTTATATATATATATATATATATCCGTTCATCCTATTTCGACTCTTCAAAATTCATTCTATCCTAAATTGAGGTAAATAATATGGCCTTCCAAATTCCGTTTCGATTCCTAACATCACTGAAGAGACATTGATTGTCGAAATCCGGATATGGTGTTCAAATTTTTGCACCTCATGTTTGCGGTATACCATCTTTTCCGCAAGTTTATTGTTTTCTGTTTGGTATTAAATTAATAAAGATCCATTTTGTTACATCTTGTGATCCGTTTATTTGGTAATCGCAATGGCAGTCAGCAGGGTTTAAGAACATCCGTTGTTCGACCTGTTAGTCAAATGCGTTTTGTTTAAATATATTTTTCACTTTTTTGGTCTTTTGGAAAATGTTGTTTGTGCTGTATTTAGACCCCTCTACCAAGAAATTTGTTTTGCATGCACACGTGCGATTTTTATCCAACGCAATCATAGGTTTGAACGTTGTTTTCAATTTAGACTTATTTCTATATATATATATATATATGAGTCTAAAAGATTGTGTAACAATACCGATAAATAGATGGAGAACAAAACACTAAAAAGTGTTGGATATCATCGCACAAAGATGGAAAAACTGAACAGATGATATAAATTATACAATAATTGCAAATATTTCGGCTCAACAAATGGCCTTCCTCAGTGTTAAAAGTTTTAACAATACTGATATATAATGTATAAGGTGTAAACATAGATCAATAATAATACAGGTAAGTTTTGGTCGATTGATTTTAATCCAAAATCCTGAATATCATAATATAAACATTAGACTGTAAATTTAATTATTTCTTTCTATTGATTCCATCTGGATGGAGGACACCCAGTGTTTTTATCCAAAACTTCTCCCGATTCTCTCTTTGCCTATTTTGCCATGTACAATCCTGTTCGATCACAAGGATCTTCATGTGATCAAAATCTTTCAGATTGTGATCTGGTAACCTGAAGTGTTGGCTGACAGGAATATACGGTTTTTTTGTGAGGTCACTCCTGTGGCCATTAAGGCGTTTGTGAAATGGCTGCATAGATTCACCAACATATTGGAGACCACATATAGGACACTCAAGAACGTAAATCACGTTTGAGCTTTTGCAGTTGACATTGCAGAAGATCTTGTATGTCTTTTCTGTGGTCTTACTGTGAAATGTTGATGAATGCTGCAATTGGTTGCAACATTTGCAGCGCTTATCCCCACAAGGCTGGCAATTACCTACAGTATGGTTAGGTTTGGAAAGGTCAGCACGGACAGGTATATTTCTCAGGCTGTTATGTTGTTTGAAGGCAATCATGGGAGGCTCAGGAAAGATTTTGGATAACTTAGAATGTTTCTCGATTGCTGTCCAATGATCACGAATGGTCTTGAAACTATTTCTCAGGCATGGATGGTAGGGGAGCACACATGGGATTCTTTTACTTTTCTGTTTTTCCTTGTAAGTGAGCAGACTGCTTCTGGGGATGGATTCCGCTTTTCGAAAACTATTTTTGATGTTTTTGTGTTTATATCCCCTTCTTTTCAAATGTCCTTTGAGCTGCCCCAGACGCTGTTTTGCAGTGTCTTCAGAGGAGTAGATTCGCCTTATTCTGAGAGCTTAGTTGTATGGAATGCTCTTCGTGCAGTGTGGAAGATGGCAACTTTCTGGGGCAGCTCAAAGGACATTGAACCACACGTTAGAACATAAATACAATTTTGTGTTTTGCAATTTGAAGTTATAAATATGTTGTATTTTTTCTTTGTGACTGTGCTGACGAATTGGGTTTCGATGTTGGCGACTTTGCAGCACTTACAATTGCCCCTTCCGCATGGTTTATAACCTCCTATTGTTGATACCTCCATTAGATACTTTGGATGTTACTAGAATATCTTTGAGGTTTTTGGGTCTGCGGTAAGCCATGACGGGAGGTGATGGAAAAATCTCTTTTAAGGAAGGATCATTTTCAATAAGACGCCAGTGTTTGTGGACAATAGATGAAAGATTTGTCAGGTAAGGATGAAAGCTAACAACAAACGGGATTTTATTTGTCTGGGCCGTCAGTTCTTTGTATTCAAGTAGGTTTGTTCGGTCTTTTTCCTTTGCTTTTCCGAAAGCTTCTGATATATTGTTGTTCTTATAACCTCTTGATTTAAGTTGCTGTCTGAGTTGTCCCAAACGGTGGTTTAATTTTGATTCCGATGAACAAATTCGTTTGAACCTGATGGCTTGGCTGTACGGAATACTCCGGAAACAGTGTTTAGGGTGACAACCCTTCGGAGAGAGAAATTGGTGTTTATCAGTTTTTTTGGTGTGAAGGTCGGTTGTCATGACTCCGTTCTCTAAAGTTATGGTGGTGTCGAGAAACGCAATTTTCTCATTTGAAACTTCAGATGTGAACTTTATAGACTGATGAAAGTTATTACAGAAATCGAGAAATTCTTGCAGACGTTCTGCAGTTTCGTTCCATTTGATGTCGATGTCATCAATATAACGGAGCCAAGACAAAGGGTTTGTATGGTACACTCGAAAGGATATGTTCTTCGAGACTCCCCATGAAAATGTTGGCAAAAGAAGGTGCCATTTTGGTTCCCATACTGGTACCGTCAATCTGCAAGTAGTGCTGGTCGTTGAATACAAAATTGTTGTTTTCGAGCACTAGTCTCAGCAACTGAACCAAACAGTCTGCTTGGGGATGTTTATCCTTACGATTGTTCCATACTTGTTCACAAGCGACTACTCCTTCATTTTTTGGAATATTAGTGTATAAAGAAGACACATCCATCGATACCAAAATTGTGTTGTTTGGTAAGAGATTTAATGAATCCATTTTCTTTAAATAATCTGTTGTATCTTGAATGTAGGCTGGCATTGTTCTAACATGTGGTCTAAGATGGTAATCAACGAATTCAGATATTTTTTCTGTTGGATGGCCATTGGCAGATACTATCGGTCTTCCCGGAATCCCTTCTTTATGAAGTTTTGGGAGCAAGTAAAATCGACCGGCTGTGCAGGTTTCATCAGGGCGTAGATAGTCCTACGTGTCGTTATCTATGTGCTTTTTGCTATTCATATCTGAAAGGACCTCATTAATTTGTTTTCTAATTTTTTTTTGTAGGATCACATTCTAATTGTTTGTAAAATTTAGTGTTTGAACGCTGACGATTCCCTTCTTCAATGTAGTCGGTTTTGTTCATCACAACAACTCCACTTTCTTTGTCTGCTTGTTTAATAACAATATCATCACGGCTTTTTAAATTGTTCATGGCTTGGCTTTCTTTTTCTGAGAAATTCCGTGTACGTTTGCCACTGACTGATGATTTTACTTCAGTTTTGATAGATGATATAAAAGATTCTGAATTATCGTTCTTACATCTTGGTGGATTCCATTTGCTTTTCTTTTTAAATCTGGGGATGCACTTGTCCTTTTTATCACTCTCATATTCAGAATCATTCATTCCGGCTTCCTGTTAGTTTTTTTTTGTGTTGCCTATTAAAATGTTCTTTTAGGCGAAGACGTCTTGCAAATTGATCTACATCTGTCTCCAATTGCAGGTTGTTAATATAGGCTGGTATAGGACAGAAATTTTGACTCTACTTAACAATTTTTCTTCGGAGTTGGTTAATTCTGTTGACGACAGATTAACAACTAAATTATTCTCCGTGGGGTGTTTCCGTTTTTTAAAACGTCTTTTTCTAAGTTTTTTTTGGGATGCACCAGTTACGAACTCTTGAACCTGATGGACTCAATGAGAGGGACGAAAAAAGATTTAAAATCAAATCAAAACTATAATCCTGAAATCATACAAATTAATTTATAGAAATTCATACAATTTATAGAAATTCATTCAATTTATCGAACATCAATAAATATGTTAAACTTTTACTCCAACTTTATGTAGTTGAAGCTACAAACATATATTTTTTATAGAACATCAATAAATATGTTAAACTTTTACTCAAATTTTGTGTAGTTCAAGCTACAAAAATATTTTTTTGTCATGCATCCGATTTCACCTTGAGAGATGCACACGCCTGATGAAGCTAATTTGTTTAGCGAAATATTGCGTATTTCTATTGAAAATCTAATAGAACTTTTTAATGTATTGATTAGCGTGTTTAAGTTATATTCTTAGACATTTATATATATATATATCAAATCTTAATTTTGGTTGATATTGAAGTGTTTGAACCAGAACACCGTTAACATTTGCAGAATGTCTTTCCCTATTTGATGAATTTGCAAGCACTGAAATACTCTTTCGGTATTCCTTACAAACTGATGAATTTCTGAATTTCGAAAGCTACCGATTTATAAATGCACATGGAACGTAATATTTATAACGAAATATGTTTGAAATTCCGGTACTGGTTTGACTTGGTACCAAATTGAAAAAAGCTTGAGAAGCTTATAAAAATTCGAAATCATATCTTCTACTTTTTCGGTGTGTCCTTTGATATATTCTTGTTTACTTCTTTATCAATGTTTGATTTTAAACCCGATGAAGCAAAATTTGATTACAAATATTTGAATAAAACTGTGTTAGAACTTCATTAAATGAAGATGTTTAGCAACAAATCAGTACGGTGTATATACCTGGTTTTGATTTTTGCTCTGTATGCAACGTAAATTTATTCGCAATCGATGTTTTTTTCGGAAGTTAAAACATCTTTTTGGCAACTTGTTTCGATATCCGGATGATGCACAATTTTGAATTTTACAGGTACTGCTCCACTAGAAACGCCGTCACGTTTCTCGTGGAAGGAATAAATTCGGTGATAATACTCTTTTGGTGATGTCACCATCATTATTACAATTAATGAGGATAAAAACCTATAGATGTAAATTCTGGTCACTGAATAAAAGAAGCTTTATTATTGGGAATTATACGAGAATAACCTCTCTTTGATCACAATACTAACAATTTGAAAAATGTTCAACTTTTTGAAATATATCTTAGCTTAAAACGTTAAAATATCAGCTATTAGAACAAATAAGGAATTACAAACCATTTTCATATAATGAAATTTTCTTTGTCCATCTATAAACTGACCGATGTCTATATTTACTTATGTTATCTGCCTCATTGACATATATACTTCTGTTCGTTATTTTAAAGACTGTTGTTCCATCATTTGCAGTTTCGCAGGGAATAGTTGTCAATATTAATTTAGGACTATATAAAACCTCCCAATCTTTCGATGGGAACGGGTGGGTCAAAGTGGACTTTAATTCCTAATTGTGAACTTTTCATTTCTATGTATCAACATTTCCGCAGAGACTGCATGTAGAGTTAATATCTCCAAGTTGAGGACTATGCCAGAGCATGGGCTAAACGAGAAGAAGTTCAACTGGACACTTTGTCAGAATTGGTCAAAACAATCAGGTCTCTGATGATAAAACGTCGCATTCATAAGTTGAAAAACTGTGTGAATGATCGACCAAAGTCCGTTTTCAGAGACAAAGAGGCTGTGAAATGTCTATCATCTCTTCAAGATAAGTGTGTTGTTTTCCTGCGGACAAAGCTTCAAATAGTATTGTCTTTATATGTAAATCGTTTTACTACGAGTGTCTTGTAAAAGAATTAGGAATAAATGAGCACTCAGGTAATCCCACATACAAAAACATATCATTTGACATGGATGAGATTTTGGCGAATCATAAGTCCTTCATGGCTTCAATGAACATTGCATTGAACAACAAATCGGAGGACTTACCTTGTTTGTATTCGATACATAAACTTCACAAAATTCCGTACAAACAACGTTACATTGCCGGCTCATCTGCATGTTCCACTAAAGAATTGTCCATTAGATTGACTAAAATTCTGTCCGCAGTGAAAGCGGGTCTTCAGAAATACTGTGAAACTGTTTACTCGCGTAGTGGTATTACTCATAAGTAAATTCTTAAAGACTCTAAAGAACTTCTGGATAATTTTAAATCTCGGTCTTTTTCTGAAATTAGTTCTATCAAAACTTTTGATTTTTCAACCTTGTATACCACCATTCCCCATGTGAAACTGAAAAACCGTCTAAAAGAAATAATCCACAATGCTTTTCATCATAAAAATGGTAGCATACGCTATAAAATTATTACTTTGGGATACAATAAGGCATATTTTGTTAATAGTGAACAAAAGGGTAAAACATGCTACACAGAGGAACAAGTAATCAGTATGCTGGAGTTTCTTATTGACAACATATTTGTTGATTTTGGAGGTAGACTTTTTCAACAAATTGTCTGCATTCATATGGGAACGAACTGTGCGCCTCTCCTTGCCGACCTCTTCTTTTTTTATATGAATCGGAGTTCCTTCAGACACTTGTCAAAAACAAGAAGATCAAAGAAGCCAGGTTATTTAATTTCACATTCAGATATATTGATGATGTTCTTTCCATTAACAATCCGAACTTTTCTGATTGGGTTCCATTAATATATCCACCAGAACTAGAAATTAAAGAAACAACAGACACGGCTCCCTCCGCCTCATTTTTAGACTTTTTGACATACACAGTCATCTCAGTACCAGAATCAATGACAAACGAGACGATTTTAATTTTGAAATTATCAATTTGCCCCACCATAGTAGCAATATACCAACTTCACCTGCATATGGGATATACATTTCCCAACTTATTCGGTATTCAAGAGCTTGCAGCTCCTACTCAGATTTTGTAAAACGTCACCAGTGTCTGGGCAGAAAGTTGATGAACCAAGGGTATGTCAAAGAACGTCTCGTCCTTTTTCTAAAAAATGTTCATCGGAAGGTACCAAGAACTTTTTGATAAATATTCCGTATCAACTTCACAAATAATACACGATGGTCTTGAAGTATAGATCTTGCGTACTGACGTTGTATATCATCTTAATAACGTGTTATAGTATTCTTTTATTTGTCTTTATTAATATCACCTTTACTGTTAAGTCTATTTTTTGAGATATCCATTTGACGTGACTCTGTGCTTTTGTATCCCGTCATACTTTGAACGACAAGATTATTTTATTTATTAATATTACTTTTACTGTTAAGTCTGTTTTTTGTGATATACATTTGACGTGACTCTGTACTTATGTATCCCGTCATACTTTGAACCACACAATTATTTTATTTATTAATATTACTTTTACTGTTAAGTCTGTTTTTTGTGATATCCATTTTACGTGACTCTGTATTTATGTATCCCGTCATACTTTGAACGACAAAATTATCTTATGTCTACCTGTGCGAATTTCAAACGCGTGATTTTACACCAGTACTTAAAACCTTCTATCCTTTATGGGTGGATTTTACATAGATAAATAAAATCATATAATATAAGCAAAATGAGGATGTTAAATTTGATGTATGCCTTTTTGTGCTTCTTCGCTACATTTGTTTGTTTTCATAGTGATTAAGATGATAACACAATGTTGACTGCTGAACCCTATTTTGGACATTTTTACCTATTGTGTCTGTTTGTTTTGTTCACGCATCGTTGTCAATATAATGGAATTTGATGCGTCTTCCATACAAGTGAGAGCTTTAGCTAGCTATAAAACCAGGTTCAATCCACAATTTTCTACATAAGAAAATGCCTGTACCAAGTCAGGAATATGACAGTTGTTATTCATTCGTTTGATGTGTCTGAACTTTTGATTTTGCAATTTGATTGGGGACTTTCCTTTTTGAATTTCCTCGGAGTTCAGTATTTTTGTGATTTTACTTTTTGATACGACATTACAGCGCTTGTATTGTCTATCATGAATTAATTGAAAGAAGGTTGCTGCTTCTAAGAAAGCAATTGAACCAAAGGTTGCAAGTAGTAAAATTATTTGATGTCATCCCTTCAAAATTTAACTTTTATTGACGCCATTATGAGTTGGCTGACCGTTATAAAATATCTTTTATACAGATTACCACGAATAAGTTCCGATTGTCGTATCCACAATTACGTTCTCTTTTCCACGATTATAATATCACCGAATACGTTTTATCACCGAATTTGCACTCACCATGATAAACAAGACCGGTGCCACTAGTAGAGCAGTAACTGTACGTTTTTTGGTGTGATAAGTGTAGAACAGTATTATGTTTTCAATGTAGTGTATCGTGGACTATGTTTTAGTCGTCGTTTTGCCATGGCGTTGTCAGTTTCTCTAAGATTTATGAATTTCGAATGTCCATTTGGTATCTTCATACTCCTATTTAGACATATCTTGAATTCTATATAAGATTTGACCGTATTGAATGTTATTTTTTATGGCGACTCTGCTAAATTATTGTGTATGTTTTTTTTTTAGTTTTTTTTTTTTTGTTAGTTGTGTTGTAGTTTGCGATGTATTTTTATATAAATTGGCTACTGGATCCCAATTATTGTCAGATTAACCTATTATATCTGGTTGGGTTGCTCACCCAATTTTGTCAATATCACAAAACTATAAACAACCGTCATACAGATGAGTGGTGTAGCTAGCTATGAAACCAGGTTTGAACCGCCATTTTTTTCGGAAAATGTCTGTACGAAGACAAGAATATGACAGTTGTTTTTCACTTGTTCCTTTGATTGATAGCGTTTGATTTTGTCAGTTTTTATGATATTCTCCTTTTTTGAATTTGTCTTGGAGTTCGCTGTTTTTGTTATACTTTTTTCATACGCTGTGTATATGCATAGAATTTAGAAAGATAAACAGAATTTGAATCACTAGAAAATTGTGTTCTCTCTTAATTGTTATCTTCTTGAATTGTATCAGATAAGTTATCATAACAACATGTTTGCAAAACGGATTAATGTTACCTTTTAGCAATTCGATGAAATGAAACGTGAATATTTTTAATTTATTTTCTAATTCTGTATTTATCCTTCATTAAAATAGTATGGTTTGATAAACCCAGACATTTAATAGTGGTAACTCGATTAAAATATATTTCCTTTTTTATCGTGAGTGTTTATGTTTATTATTAACGCTTTATGTAGTACTGAATATTCTTCATACACTTGTCATTTTGATAAAGGCTTGACGAAGATGCAGGTTATTTTTAATTTATTTTGCAATTCAGGTTTTTCAATTGCACTTATCGTAGTTACTATAACATTGTTTCTGCTAAAATCACGCCGCCCACATGGCTCGCCACCAGGACCTAGAATGTTGCCAGTTTTGGGAAATTTAACAATTCTGTTGCAGGGTAATTTAATTGAAATTAGTGAGAAGCTGAAGACTACATATGGAAATATATTTAGTTTATCCCTTGGAGGAAAATGGGTTGTATTTATAAATGGAAATGAACATCTCCGTGAAGTTTTTGTAAAACATGCTGAATTCTTTTCTGACAGGCCAAACGTTTTCTTCATTAATAAGATTCTAGAGAGTAAAGGTAAGCATATTTTACTTTTCTAATTGCATTTAAATGTTAAAGATTGAACTTTGAAGTCCGCGTCTCACATCGATTTTTTTAACCTCTAATTATAACGAGATTGATAAGGTTGACTGTACTGGTAGGAACAGTTATATTGTCATTGACAATTCATATATTCAATATTAATACTAACTTTAAGGAAATACATATTTGTGGACTAGTTCTGAAGTTCAATTTTGCCTTGAGTAATAGTTCCATCTGAGTTTATTTCTTTCATAATTTCCCTGTTTACGTAAACTGTCAATTGCTTGGGCTATTAGTATGAATTAAGCACATTTTAAACTTTTGTAAAATACGGGCAGCAAACATGCCGACTGGAATAATTTCAAAAGATTATCAAATGCAAATGTTGCCTTTGTGGTGTTGAAATAACAATCTTTTATGGTACTAAAACATGCAAAACAATCATCAAGTGCAACCTAGTGTCTGTCAAATTTAAGAAATAGTCAATAATCGAAACTTTTGTACAGTCAATCAGTACGATGAATACGAACATGAATAAGAATATCATTTAATGCAAAATGTCTGTTGAAGATGACTTTGAAATCCGATACTTGAGAAAAAATTCGCATCTACTTAACTCATCAAACTAAACATTGCAATTGACTCATCAGTTTCAGTAGACCACATTGACCAAGTAATGCCCCATGACAAAGTGAAGACATACATCATCCTAAGATGAGCCGCATACAACCACTCACTAGGCATTTTTGATGAACACTGTCGATGTTTCTACAGTGATCGACAGTTCAGAGGCTATTTGCATATTGTAATTTTTTTATTATATATATCTTATTGTGTAATCAAAATCTTGTTTTTCTCAGTTGCTTAAGGCTACATTATTTGAAAATCTGAGCAATGTTTAAAAGGAAACTTACCAACGAGAACTGTTTTAACATGAAAAATCCGCGTATTCACGTTTTTGCGAGTGTTTGAACGGAGTTTATTCGGGATCTGACTTAAAACATCATTTCTAATATCAGTGCCTTCTCATCATTTTAGATAGATGCATAATGGCATCGGATGAAATTAGTCTCTGAATTAACGCCACTGGGACCGTGAACAGAGCAGAAATCATTTCTATATGTCAAGACTTCACATTATACATAGCATAACACGGTCTAAATTGTCAAAGCCCTGTTGCTCTAAGATCGATAAAAGATTCAATGTGTTATGTATATTATAGTGTATCAAAAAGTCAAATAACAAAAATACCGAACTCCACACAAAATTCAAAACGAAAAGACCTTTATCAAATGTCAAAATCAAAGCTCAAACAAATCAAACGAATGGAAAAGGATATGCTAAGCCTAACACTGCAAACATAGCAACTTCAGCGCTGCAGATACAAAGCTTAGGTTTCCAATTTACAATCTCTAAAGTTAAAAATTTAGAATGTATGTTGAACATCCAGAATGCTGAAATTATAACTTCAATGTCATTGATGTTAACTCCAGTGCTTAAGAAGTTTAATTGAGCGATCAAGGTGACAGCGGGATTGCAGCGGGTGTCTCTTCTAGTACAACGTAATTGCTTGGCCACTATTGGTCCCAAACAGTCAATTTGTACCTTCAATTCCCAAAATAAATACGATTTGTACAACTGAATTGTTATTGAAGAGTTACATATTCTAATCATCTCTTTTTCTAAACGAATAGCTGTAACTTTTTAAATAAGTAACATATTTGGATAATGTTGGTTTCAAATAAAAGCTTTAGATTTTGGATCTCTTTAGAATACTTGATAAACCCTCAGCCGGGAATGTTACATTACATACCCTGTCTGAAACCTGAATTACACATGTGTTTTGAGTTACCCCTGCCTTAGTGTTTTTTCGAGTACTAGGTATTTGTTAAACATTCACCTTGCAGTATATATATTCAGTATATGTTTATTATTTCTTAATATTTTGAGTAATTCTTTTAAATGAAAATCTTTCATCTTGACAAATATTTTTATTTCGTAAAGAATTGTTTTTAATAAAGTTGACTAAGCTTTGTTAGTCGAAGACAGATTTCATGTATACTGTTTGTGTGTGTGTGTGTCTTTTTATGTATTATGACTTTTTTGACCAAAAAAAATGAAAAACCCAACATGATATTGTCCGCATACGTGAAGGACTTTGTAATTTGCTGTGAAAATAATTCCATCGCGTATGCAAGAATTAGTTATAAGACATTAAGACATTGATTAAGTATTTGGTGTAAATCGCGTGATTTTAAATTAAAAAAATTATTGACGGATACACGTCATTATGTTCCCTCTGTGAGCCCCTGAAATTCTTTAAGTGTTCTGTATAGCTTAAGACTACGTCGAAAAGTAAAGTTCGTTATGATGACGTTGTTGAGGTTCCAACTTGGGTAAAAACGTCGTAGATGCCCCGGCAGTTTCCTGAATATATACTGACATTTCTGTGTTGTTATCCAATCACAAAACTCGACATATATATATATAAGAAAGTCTAAATTGAAAACAACGTTCAATCCTATGATTGCGTTAGATAAAAACCGCAATTTTTATACGTGTGCATGCAAAACAAATTTCTTGGTAGAGGGGTCTAAATACAGCACAAACAACATTTTCCAAAAGACCAAAAAAGTGAAAAAGTATATTTAAACAAAACGCATTTGACGTACAGGTCTAACAACGGATGTTCTTAAACCCTGCTGACTGCCATTGGTGATTGCCAAATAAACGGATCACCGATGTAATAAATGGATCTTAATTATAAATTTAATACTGAACAGAAAACAATAAACTTGCGGTAAAGATGGTATACCGCAAACATGAGGTGCAAAATTTGTACACCATATCCGGATTACGACAATTAATGTCTCTTCGGTGATGTTAGGAATCAAAACGGTATTTGGAAGGCCATATAATTTACCTCAATTAGGATAGACTCTGAATATATATATATATATACACGTCTATATATTAGTCAACGATCTTTCTTACGAGTGCGCTGGATCAATACGAGTAACGATACATGTACACAATAGATAAATTATATAAACGCCTAAAAAGTAGACAAAACACCACTAATATTAAAAAAAGGAAACAACAAATGTAAGTATCTATAAATATTTCGGATAACAGATATCCTTCATCAGTATGATTATGATGTAAAATGAATCATGTCAATCTATTTTGATTTAACTATAACAATCTTGAAATTTATACAATTAAAACTGAACACAACGCTTGTACAGTCGTTTGATGATGTAAATTTCCCACTATTACCATACACCATTACACCATTCACCATACACCATAACACCATACACCATGTGCCATGACATGATGTACATTGAATATATTATCTTTCAGGTGTAACGGCACAAAATGGCCATGCGTGGAAGACTCACAGAACATTTATGGTTACAGCTTTACGAAAGTTAGGATTTGGGAAAAAAAGTATGGAATCAAAGGTTTTAGAAGAATCTCAACATTTTCTAAGCGTGCTTAGTGATTCAAATGGAGATCCAATCAACGTTGCTGATCCGATTTACGTAGCAGTCTCAAATATTATTTGTTCCGTTGCTTTAGGTAGAAGATTTGATTACAAAGACGCGGAATTTAAAAAGTTGATAAACGTGGTTAACGAGTTATTATCCAATCAGAACATTCCTGCTATCAATCTACTTCCCATTCTTCAATATCTTCCAGGCGATATATTTGGGGCAAAGCGCATTTTACAACAAACTCGTATGTTAAAAAAAGAGTTTAAACGATATATAGCTGAGCATAGAGATACCATTGACCCTGGGAACAGTAGGGACTTCATAGATGAATATATCATAGAACAGAAAAGAAATGCAGGTTTGACAGGTAACACAATTAGCTCAAATAAAAACTTGATAACATAAATATGCACACATTGATTTTGGTAATCGTAAAACAATATAAAAATGACTGAACGTTGCCAAAAACATTATGTTTGGAGCATCATCATATAAATAATACAACCCATTGAGTTACCATACTAATGATATTTCATATGTTTCATCGTTGGTAGTGTATCAATAGATTGTCTTGCCATTGAATTCAACCCCATAACATCGGTCATTAATGAAATATCTCTAAAATTAAGACGATAGAAATTTACCGATGTTCAAATCTCGTATATCGATTAGGAAAAGTCAAATCAAGGTAATAACAGAAATTCAGGGAATCACATGAACTCTAAAAGGAGCGAGACCGGAATCTGTCGACATTGTAAACGTTTCCTGCTTAAACCATAGCTATGATGATGCTAATGGTGGTACGGTTGCAATCCGCCATCTATGATTTAAAACAAAAACAGAACACAATAGGTCTAGACTTTTAATTAAGTCAACAAATTTAATGCAGAAAGGCAAATTACTAATAAGGATTTTCTTTGAAACGATCATCATTAGATCTTAAGTTATAAACACTCTTATTTTTACATATTAGTAGAATATTATCGCTTGTATTCAATTTTTTACAACGTTGCCCATTAACGGTAGATAACTCAGAAAAGATATACATTTTTTTTGTAATTCATAAGGGAATCTTCATGAAATGTTTCTACTTTATGTTATAGCTGGAAAACACGTACGGTGACCCCATATTTTCTTTTGAGATGCTGAAAGCAAGCTATGAGAGCTATCTTCTCATATTTTATTTCAATATTATATCATTTAGTTTACCTTCTGTTAACATTATGATGATTTGTCTCTGTATACTCTATTCAAAATGTATTTTTTTAAGTTTGTAGCTTGAAAATAAGCTCAGTGACCTTTCTGTTCTGTTTTTACTCCCATTCTACCTTAAACAGCTTTGCACAATATCCTAAATCAAGGAATGAAGATTTTCTCTTTAGTTTTAGTATAGGTGTGAATAGAAAAAGGACATTAAGTGTATGTTCATGATAAAACAGTACAATCTCAGTTTTTATTTCACTTTTGAATTAAAACGACAATAGTTGACCGATGTTCAAATTTTGCAAATTGATTATTAAGACATAATTCAGGGTAACTAATATAAAAAAAGAAATACATCAACTCAGATTTTTGACATTTTTACCTACTATGTCTGTTTATTTTTCTTACACATTGTTGTCAATATAATGGAATTCTATGTGACTGTCATACACGTGAGAGGTTTAGCTAGCTATAACACTAGTTTTTTAGATTTTGTCATTTTATTAAGGACTTTCCGTTTTGAATTTCCCTTGGAGTTCGGTATTATTTGTTATTTTACTTTTTTTCGATAATAACAAGATGTCAATGTGTATGTTGGAATCAGGACTCAAACGGAAAAGTTAACAAAATGCTATAGTATTTTCTTGTTAATTTACTTTTCAAACGTCAAGGATATTTTAGAAGCTATTTTCACTGTAATAGTATAAATATTATATAAGGAAATGAAAAGGACACATTCTAAATTTGGTGCGTATGAAGCTTCTTTCTTTACAAAACTTCATTAGTTATTGTCAAATCTTCATTTATTTTTTTTATAGATTTGAAATAAAGAGACCTTAGGTGTCGGAGATGCATGAATAATTGAGACATATATAGTAAAAAAGATGCCTCCATAGAAATCAGAATACAATTACCCTTTATCTTTTGTAGATGATGATTTCCCAACAGCTGTGTTTGAGTTGTTTGCTGCGGGCACAGATTCTGTATCAAACACAATAACATGGTCAGTATTATATCTTTTGAAAAACCCGGATATTCAAAATCGGATGAGAGACGAGTTGCTTTGTGCCATTCCTACTGATAGACTGCCAACAATGGGGGATAAGCTAAATTTACCCTTCTGTGAAGCTGTAATTGCTGAAACACAGAGAGTTGCAAATATTTTTCCTTTTGCACTTCCACACGCAGCTACAGAAGACGTGATGATTGGCCAATTCAAAATTTTTAAAGGATCTTACGTTATACCAAATTTGTCTTCAGTAGTACATGATGAAGATCTATTTGCAGACCATCTTAAATTTGACCCGTTGCGATTTATAGACAAAAAAGGAAAGTTTTACGGTCAGGAAAGATTTATTCCATTTTCACTTGGTAATTGTATATAATTATGATAATACTAGTTTTCTATTCAGTGTGTATTGCATTTTCTGGTCTTGAGTGGCCACATCTTAAAAGAGAGAAGAGTCAGGATTTTTTATCATCTTTAATATTTAAAAAGAAGAATTAATACATATCATTATAAACTGTATTCCACAAATCGCATTAGTCAATTAACATATTTTGAAAAACTTGTTAATAATAAGTCAGTAGATCGCTTTCTTGCGTCTTCTAGTGCTAATCATTTAAGTCATAAAAGAGGAAACCAAGTAATTAGCTAAAATTTCTTTATGGGTAACTTTATGATTTGTGACAAATACATTTACCTTTGAAGGAAAGACTTTTATTACAATACCTTCGTGTGTACCTTCAACTCGACATGCAGACAACGACTTGATTGACTATATTTATAATTGATCAATAGAGACTAAGCAGCAATATACAAATATATATGAAAATTGAAGTAGAATCCGTTAAATACCAGTCTTCGCAAACAAGTTTTTCATCGCGAACACAAATAATTAAATTTTTTTATGAATAGTTCATAAATTAGGTGTGAACGTAAAGTTGAAAACAAATTTTTTATAATGTCTCGACAGAAACAAATTATTTCCAGCGAATGAATGATAAGTCTTTTTTATAGATACTGATAAACACGCATTGTACATTTAAACCACCAATTCAACTTATCAGACATGGGGTTATTGAAATATGTAATTGTAATTGACTGTAATTAATTAAAATTTCACAAGTACTTGAATGTAATCTGTAATTGAGCATTTTTTTCAATTAAAAGTGATTGAAAGTAATGAATTACATAGCCTTAATTGTCTGTAATTGACAATTACAACTCAATTAGATTTGAAATTTTGAATCAGAAAGATTGAATCTTGTGTTTTCTCATAAAATGATGAAAAGCCATGACCTCAGTTAATGTAGTTAGCTGACAAAGAAAAGCCTACACATTATACTTTCTGTAAAAACACAACCATAAGAGATTCTTTATTGTATATTGAATGAACAAAAAAGAAAAAAAAGAAAAGAAAGATTGTAGAAACATGCCATAATTTGTGTTTATAAACGAAACCATTAGTAAGTCACTGTCGTATATCTTAAATAGCTTGTTATATGAATATTCAAATAGATATTGTTAGAGATTGGTTTAACATAATCAATTTTAAAGGACATAGTTAATCAATTAATATAACCTCTGGCTATTTGTGTTATTATAAACTATGTAATGACTGTTTTTACAACAGGTATGTTTGATGTTAAACAGGTGTTAAGCCCATTAGAGAGAGAAAAATAAAATTTAAATGCCTTTTTTTAAAACAATTAATTGTGACTAAAACAAAGGTATATTTTTTAAAAAGTCTGGCTTTCTAAATCATTTCTTTATGAAAAAAAAATTTAATATGTTGTGATCAAAATAAAAAATAATTTCAAAATATTAAAATTAGGGCTCTCTTTTTGTATCACTTTCAATGAAATACATTAAAATATAAAGTTTCAATAGGTAAATAAAACAAAATTTCAATATTTTAAAAATATTGAGTAAGGCTTTTTATCATTTTGAGCATTTAATTAAAACAGACCTCTTATCCTAAGGATTCCTGATAGACAAAGTGTTATGTGCACTTCAGATTTATATATGTTTTTTTCTTTATTCCCGTTACACACCAGATATCTTACTTTTTATTCTTCTTTGACTCTGATTGAAATTGAAAATAGTGGCTTTAATCTCACTTGTTATTACTATAAAACAATGTATGATACTTTGTGTACATATCATAGAATAAATGCATGTTTTTAATATTTTATCTAATTTTTCCTATCACAATTAATTGAAGTAATTAATTACATTTGCCAAGTAATTGGAAAGTAATTAATTACATTGGTAAAAAAAATCAAATGTAATGTGTAATTTAACTGAAGATTTTCTAATTGTAATTGAATGTATTTAATTACTTTCAAAAGTAATTGACCCCATGTCTGCAACTTATAAGCAGTGTGTAACCATGATTTTAACTTTTGAAACGTTTGTATTCAAAAGGAAAAAAAATCTAAAATATCAAACATAGTATAGTCGGTTATCATCGAAATTATATGGTTGTCTCCCCTAATTGTATTTCTCTCTCATGTGCATGCACTTACTTTTCAATGTCCTATAATGCAGTATTTCCTATTATTTTATAGTCATCAAAACAATCGTTGTAAGAAATGTTAAACCGGCAACGGTCTGTGATTGGTGAATAAAGAATTTCTATTTCCATTTCTATGAAACGTAAATACGGTGATGAAAAAGGTAAAATAAAAAAAATGTTCATTGTGTCATTTAGACATAGCATCCTTTTCAGCCAATCAATAGTCGAAAGTCAGTATCATACAATAAAATTTCTGATTATTTCTTAAAAACATTTTGTTTGTATGCGCGAGAAAACTGGTCTGTCGACAATGTCGGCTACATTTATTGATTTACAAATGTTTTTACAAACTTATTTACATATCATGTTTAAAAAGGGTAAACTGTATTCAACAAATCGCATTTGTCAATTAACATATTTAATTAATAATAAGTCAGTAGATCGCTTTCTTGTGTCGTCTACTGCTAATCATTGTTCACTGTTTTCTGTAGGAAAACGATCGTGTCTGGGTGAATCCCTCGCCAGAATGGAATTGTTTCTTTTCATCACTGCAATGGTGAAGAAGTTTCATATTCTACCAGAGGAAGAAGGTACATTCCCATCATCACAGGGACAGTTAGGAATTGCATATGTACCAAATCCGTTTAAAGTTCGTTTTGTTGAGAGGAATTAAAGAAAATCATAAAATTCAACTTAAATTATTAATTCATAAACAGACAGCTTATTCAATATATTTTTTTGTAAATGTATCTATATGTGTACATTAGAATATAAATATTATTCAGATACTTAAACAGCAAACAATCTATATTTTCATTTCAACATATGGTCATTCTGAACATTGCTTGTACATGCAGCTTGAACAAACTTCTAGATCAAGCAATTGTCACTCACATGTACTCAGGTTAACAATAGAAATTACGAAATCATACTTTGATCAAACAAATGACTGTTTGTTACACTTTAAGTTTTCTTCATATCGAACAGTTATTGGCCACTGCAATTATAAAAAACAGTTCAATGCAATTATTTTTAACTTTGAAATATATTGAACTGAAAAATTAAATTATTTTCTTACATTCAATGTCGTGGATTATTCTCAATGCGTTTATTGGCATATCATAGTCTTTATCAGTCGCAAAAAGCATAAATGTAGGTCTACATGTGTAAATTACAGTTACATAGATTCAAGGTATCCGTCAGTCCTGTTTCTTGTCATCAACTCCTCTCAAACCACACAACAGAATTTCACGAAACCTTTTTAGATAATAAGGACATACTATGTAGTTGTGCACATCGACAGGAAATTACGATTCAATTTTTTTCTAGGATTTACGCCCCTTTGAACTTATTTACTTTAATGTACTACTGCAACAGTTTGTCATCTCAACTCCTCTGAAACCACACAACAAAATTTCATGAATCTTTGTAGATAATAAGGACATACTACGAAGATGTGCATATCGACAGGAAATTACGATTCGATTTTTTTCCAGGAGTTACGCCCCTTTTAACTTATTTGCCCAATATACTACTACAACCTTTTGTCATCGCAACTCCTCTCAAACCACACAACACAATTTCATGAAACCTTTTCAGATAATAAGGACATACTACGTAGATGTGCATATCGACAGGAAATTATGATTCAATTTTTTTTCTAGGAGTTACGCCCCTTTGAAATTATTTGCTTTAATATACCTCTGCAACAGTTTGTCATCGCAACTCCTCTGAAACCACACAACAGAATTTCATGAAACTTTGTAGATAATAAGGACATACTATGTAGATGTGCATATCGACAGGAAATTATGATTCAATTTTTTTTCTTATACAATTTTTTTTTCTTACAGTTATTTTTATTTCTCCAGTGACAATGTGGGGACGTGGGGTATGTGAGTGCGCTCACTAAGGTTCTTTAATTTTAATTAACCAATTACTTATAAGTTACTGTAAAAGAGGGACGAAAGATACCAGAGGGACAGTCAAACTCAAAGATCGAAAACAAACTGACAACGCCATGGTCAAAAATAAAAAGACAAACAGACAAATAATAGTACAGATGAAACAACAAAGAAAACTAAAGACTAAGCAACACGAACCCTACCAAAAACTGGGGGTGATCTCAGGTGCTCCGGAAGGGTAAGCAGATCCTGCTCCACATGTGAAACCCGTCGTGTTGCTTATGTTATTACAAATCCGGTAAATAGTTTAATTCGGTAGGTCACATTCATGAAAAAGGAAGGGTATTGTAGTTACGACATAAGAAACATATCCGATATCATCTGTGAAACGGTTATTCCATAACGGTCAACCAACTCGTGATGGCGTCCGTAAAATCTACGAAGGGATGATTTCAACTTCACCATTTGGAACTCTTGGTTTAATAGCTTCCTTGTGAGCAGCAATCCTCTATCAAGAAAATCTTGATATGAAATACAAGCCCGGGAATATCGTATCAATTGGGAGATATATACTCCGTATGCAGGCGCTGCTGGAATGTTGCTACATGGAAATAGAAAGTTCACAATTGGGAAGCTGAAATCATCCCTTTTGTAGTAAAGTTTTGTTTTCAACCGACCCTCATTGTCAATTTCTAGATGTAAGTCAAGATATGAGGCAGACTTAACTGTATCTGTAGTATCCTTTATCTCTAGTTCGATGGGATAGATTCGTTCAACATAGTCAACAAATTTTGTATTATTTAGTGAGAGAACATCATCTATATAGCGGAACGTAAAGTTAAAGGATATTGATAACTTCTTATCTTTCTTCCTGGAAGTCAGCCTCATAATAATAAAGAAACAAGTCGGCAAGAAGAGGGCCACAATTGGTTCCCATTGGAATTCCGACAGCCTGTTGAAAAATATGTCCTCACATCGTAACAAATATATTGTCAATCAAGAAATCAAGCATCTTGATAATATAAAAAAAAAGATGTGGTATGATTGGCAGTGAGACAACTCTCCACAAGAGACCAAATGACATAGAAATTAACAACTATAGGTCACCGTACGGCCTTCAACAATGAACAAATATGTAACATATAAACAAACGACAACCACTGAATTACAGGCTCCTGACTTTGGACAGGCACATACATACAGAATGTGGCGGGGTTAAGCATGTTAGCGGGATCCCAACCCTCCCCCTAACCTGTGTCAGTGATGTAACAGTACAACAAAAGAACGAACTATTAAAATCAGTTGAAAGAAGCTTAACTCATCAGATGGATAAAAATACAAATACTACAAATACAAGTGGTCGTGGGTGGCCGGATACTTCCAAACAACAAAAAGACACTAAGTACAGATCTGAGAGTACTTGCAGTTACTGACAGCTAGTTAAAAGCCACTAACAACTAATAAAAAAAATCATGCATCTAAGACTAAATTGTCAATCCGTACACATCCAACATCCAATGGATTTAGTGTAAATACGTCATAAACAGTCAGAGAAAAACATAACATTGTGCAATGCCAAGATACAGGTAAATACAGATTGTAGATCCATGAATATGTATATGTATATAACAATAATATTTTGTTTGCTTTTAATTTACTGATAACAAAATAAATATTAGTACCAATACAAAACAATATTTAATGATCTAATTACAGTGTTGAACTGGTAACCTTTTAGTATAAGTTTATTTAAAGGATCGATAATTTTACCAGGATCGTTTCTTAATTTCCAGGCACGGTAAACAATATTGCAGTAAAAATGAGGATGTGCAATCCCGTTTGAAATACAACCAAACTTCAAAACCAAATATTTATATCTGTGGAAGAATTTAGTAAAGGTTTTAAGTAATTTGTGGTAACGATCTCCCTGGCTTTATAATTTACCAGTAATATATAGATTACGTTCGTTAAAATCAAAAACGTCACAACAGACACGGGCATAGCGAACGAGTTGTGAAATATAAACACCGTAAGATGGTGCCAAAGGAACATCACCATCCAAAAAGGGAAAACTAACAATAGGGAACGAAAAATCGTCCCTTTTGTCGTAAATGTTAGTGTGGGGTTTCCCGTGTAAAACCGAACTATCTAAATCTAGGAAAGGACAGTTGTTACCGTTTAAGTTTGGATTTATTTAAAGTAAAATTGAGAATGGAAATGGGGAATGTGTCAAAGAGACAACAACCCGACCATAGAGCAGACAACAGCCGAAGGCCACCAATGGGTCTTCAATGTAGCGAGAAACTCCCGCACCAGGAGGCGTCCTTCAGCTGGCCCCTAAACAAATATGTATACTAGTTCAGTGATAATGGACGTCATACTAAACTCCAAATTATACAAAAGAAAATAAAATTAAAAAGTTTCTTTGGATAAATTTCGGCAATATATTGAGAAATCTCTTGATTATTTAACGATTATAAAAATATCATCAAGATAACGGTAAGTGTTGTTGAATTTATCAATTAAATACAATTTAGACGGGTCTTTACTGAGTTTGGTCATAAACTGTGATTCATAACAGTACAAAAACAAGTCTGCTATTAAAGGGGCGCAATTAGTGCACATAGGAATACCTACAACCTGTCGATAAACTTTTGTGCCGAAACGTACATAGATATTATCAAGGAAAAAATTAACAGCTTCAATCATCTCTTCACACCTCCAGTAAGTATATCTAGCATATTTACCTTTCTCATTAGAGAAGAAAGCTTTAAATGAGTTGCAGCAAATATATTTGCATTCAGATTTAACAAACGACCATTTATTAAATAGTCAAATTTTTGTTTGATAAGATTGTGTGGAAGTGTAGTGTAAAGAGTAGAAAAGTCAAAACTGTCAACAGAATCAAAAGGACAATCAAAAGCACGTAATTTATCTAAAACATCCAAAGAACTTTTTACACTCCAAAAATAGTTAATTCCACTATTTTCATATATTTTATTACAATAGTTTATGATAAGCTCTTGGATAGTAGTTAAGGAACCTGTTTAAAGCACTGACAGATTAGTTGTAGAACACTTACTAGAGGCCAAGATGAAACGATACTTAACTGGTTTTTTGTGTAGTTTAGGTAACCAATACATAGTAGGGACCTTCAAATGTTCAGAAGAAGCCTTAAGCTGTGATGTGGCTATGATATGTTTGTTAAATATATGACTCTCTGTAGGGCGCATGGACTTGAATGTAGATGAATTTAAAATTTCATTCTTAAGAACGTCCGTGTAGTATTTACGGCATACCACCACCACATTGTTGGCTGCTTTGTCGACCGGTACAAACACAAACCGCTTTGAAATTTCTTGAAGTTTATAACTTATTCTGGAAATAGACGTATTATGTACTCTATTATATACTTCTAAATTATTTTCAAAATGTGATATTCTATTATCTACCACATTCATAGATATAGGAAGATGTGGTATGAGTGCCAATGAGACAACTCTCCATCCAAGTTAGAATTTATAAAAGTAAACCATTATAGGTCAAGGTACGGCCTTCAACACGGAGCATTGGCTCACACCGTACAGCAAGCTACAATGGGCCCCAAAAAATTACTAGTGTAAAACCATTCAAACGGAAAAACCAACGGTCTAATCTATATAAAAACGAGAAACGAGAAACACGTATGAACTACATAAACAGACGACAACTACTGTAATCAGATTCCTGACTTAGGACAGGTGCAAACATTTGCAGCGGGATTAAACGTTCCAATGGTAACAAACCTTCTCCCTTCTCTGAAACAAAAGTATAACATCACAACATTGAAAAACACACTATAAGATATTATACATTTATTTAGATAGGAATCAAAAGATTTTTTATAAGATTTTTCCCGTTTACACCATTTTTTACAAAACGAAGAAAGAGCATCTTTGGTGACCTGACGACACTGTTCCCAATCTATTTCAGATGCAGGATGATATTTTGGTCCTTTTTTCAAAAATTTTTTAACCTCTCTGTCCTGGACGATATTGAGGTCCCCCGTAATAACATGGCCATAAGGAACATATCTAAACTTCGACGATTCACAGTTTCAAGTTAAAGGAGTATTATTTTTTACATTGACGTCTGAAGTTACCGGCGTACATATATAATTAAAAATTAAACTACTGCTGGGATTTTTGTATGTGTATGAAATAATAGGTGGTTCTGTGTTATCAAAATAGGGAGGTATGAAGTTTTGAACGGTAGAGTCATTAAGTATACTAGATAAGTTGATAAAATCAATACCTCTGCTAATATATTTTAATTTTTAGAAAATGACGTTTATGATCTTCAGGTTTGTCGATACGCGGGAACAGCCTATGGTGGCAAAAAGCTGTAATTATACGCGAATATTCATACAGCGGGCTGAAGAAAGAGATGGTGTCACACTCCTTGAAAATATTATGTAATTTACTAATTGGTATTTGACCCAGTTTACATATTAATTGGTGCCTACCATTGTTTTTAAATATAGAAAGGATATAATGCCAGTTTCAGAGAATTTTTTGTTTGAATCAGAGTAATTCTTTACAAAGTAGGATTTATCCCTCCCTAAGACAAGATACTTGTATCTACGTTCGCCATTTTTTTTAATGAAGCAAAGTAATACCAATTGCAACTCTTTCAATTTGTCTTTTAGTTTGGAATGGGGAATACTTGTGTAAAGTGTAGAAAAGTCAAATGTTTTAATACTATTGCAAGATGAGAGAGCCTTAGATTGTATGTACTCTAAAAGATCTTTGGAATATTTTAGTATCCACATCTGATTTACGCCACCTCTAGAATATGCAGTTTCACAATAACTTTGGAGCCCGGCTTTGATTGCTGATAAAATAGATGTTAATAATTTAGAAAGAGGTTTCGTGTAAGCTACAAAGGTTATTGCAGCACGACAACCATGTACTACCATAAACAAAAATATAGCAATATATTTTTTTTGCCTTTTGTTACTATTAAAGATAACAGCTACATATACTTTGAGGTGTGTTGGCACATCAGTTAAACGTTGATTCAGATATGTTCCTTCTTTCGTTGGTTCATTTTTTCGGAGAGATAAAGAACTACTGATGTCAATTCATTCGACATTGTAAATGCTCTCTGACCAATAGATTATGACAATGATTAACAGAGGATTTTAGAAAACTATTGAAATTAAATGATTTGTAAATTAATAGTCAAAACGCTCTCATGACATATTTTGTCAAATTTTAATTGTTGTTATGTTAACGGCTAATATCAGCAATATCTCGGATTACTTCTTTGTTTTTGGATACTTCTGCCATGTTAAAATGCAAATATTATTGAAAATTGTTTCGTCCATAAATCACACTTTTGATTGTAGCTAAAAAAAAGACAAAAATCAATAACAAATTTAACAAGTTTTATTACACAATTTTACAAGAAACATTATACAAATAGAAATATTTGAATATCCGATCCTATATATATATATATATAGTCTTTTTTTTCGGAATTCATTTTTTAAACTGTAATACAATCCAATCTTCTTAGTATAATTCAGCGTCTGTATTATAATTACCGCGGAAACTTCTAGAACACTGTAGAAGAGAAGCTTCTAGAAAATTAGAGAAGGGAAACTTCTAAATCATTGTACATTAGAAGTTTAAATTACGCATCGTAGATTATGATCATTCTGGAATTATCATGTAAGTCAAATAGATAGTTCTAATCATTCCATTAGTAACTAAGATTGTTCCAGTGCTTTCTTAATTGCACAATAACCTTATTCTGAAAACATCTATAAATAGCTCACAACATGAAACATCTTATAAGGCCACACAAAACAAATTAGGCCAAAATAAATAATCATAATAATTTCAATCTCTTAACACTTCCCCCTTTGAAAACGATCGAGTGTAACGAGAACTTTTCATGAACAATATATACAAAAATATAGTATATTTATATATATTTACAGTGTTCTCAATAAGATCTAGATAAAGCACCTGTTATTACATTATCTTTACCTTTAATGTGTTTTGTAATAACATCATATCCCTGTAACAATAAACTTAACCTTGTCAACATATGACGTGTTCGTATCTATAATATTTTTGTTCGAGTCGTAGGATTGCTGTTTCATTGGCGTAATCTTTACATCTCCTTGTATTCGTATCTACATGTATAAAAGCATTATTCAAGTCGTTAGTTTGCTGTTTCATTGACGTATTATCCCACATCTCCTTGTATACGTTTCTATAGTACTTTTGTTGGAGTCGTTAGGTTGCTGTCAAATTGACGAATAAACACATTTCCCTGTATTGATATCTATAATATTTTTGTTCGATTCGTTGGTGAAAGATTATGATCAGTATAAACGAAAATAGGATGCATTGTGGGATTTAAATATACATGAAAAAACATCAAAAAATCAACGCTGCCAAACACTATTTTTCAAAAGTTCAATATTTTTTCAGATTTTTATGGAATTTCTTAATTATTATATGGGTTTCTCAACACTCTCATCTGTCTCTTGATATAAAACGGCTCCAACTCCTACATCACCTGTGTCAACGGCAAGTTTGAATTGTTTTTTCAAAGTCAAGAGTGATCAAAAGCGTTTTGATAATTATCACTCAAGATGAATTAAGAATCTTTCCGTTAAAGATAAGCTAATGGTTAAACATCAGTCAATATAATGGAATTTTATGTGACATGCAAGTGAGAGGTTAGGTAGCTGTAAAACCAGGTTTAATCCACCATTTACTACATAATAGAAAATGCTTGTACTAATTCAGGAATATGACAGTTGTTATCCATTCGTTTGATGTATTTGGGCTTTTGATTTTGCCATTTGATTAGGAACTTTCCGTTTTAAATTGGGTATTTTAGTTATTTACGTTTTGTAAACAGAATTTCCTGTACAATCCAATCATGCCTAAATATCTCATAAGTGTTTTAACAACAGTCTAAATCTTTTATAACATTATTGATCATTTTTTTGAAATGTAGCTAGAGCACTTTTCATACCAAACGACATGACAGTATACCGAAATAAGCCGTCTAGTGCGACAATAGCTGACATTTCACGAGCTCTCGGTGTAAAGGGCACCTGCCAGTAACCTTTAAATAAATCAAATATGCTCTCAAATAATGCTTGTCCAATGTTATCAATGCAACCGTCTATCCTTGGAATCGGATAGGAATCAGATTTTGAAACTGAATTAACTTTTCTTAAATCTGTTACGAAACGAAAGGTTATATTTGGTGTAGGCACAAGGAGACAAGGAGAGCTTCATCCACTGTTACTCGGCTCAATACTATCATTGTCAAGCATATATCTAATTTATTGTCTCTTAAATTCTGGTTTTAGTAGATTAAGCTGGTAAGGATGTTGCTTTATTGGAAAAGCATAACCTACATCATGAAAAGAAGCAGCGGTTTTGTTTGGCACATCTGGAAAAGATTTTTAAAAGAAAACACAAAAGTTTTCAATTTTTCTTTGCGATATCTTTCGGATGTGCAAGTTTTGAGATTAAATTTGACAAAATTTATGAATTTTTCAATCTAACTGTTTGTTCCGTAGTCTTAGAATCAAAAAGTGGTTCAGTATTTTTGTGATTTAACCTTTCAATTATATCTGGATTGTCATGACTGTTCTCCAATTTAACAATGACTAAAGTGGCAACTGGTTTGCTCGCCTTCATTAGTACGTTCAAAAAATGGTTTGAAGTATGGAATAAGATTTGAACATACTAATGTAACAGTTCATTTTGTTTTCGCCGACCTGAAATTTTACAATATAATTGAAATCATTGATTTTACTCACTATAGCATAAGGACCACAGTATATAGCCTGTAAAGGATGCCCCCAGGGACGGGCAAAAATATAAGTACTTTATCACTAGGCTCAAAAACTCTGTTCCTGGCATCTTTATTTTGAATTTTTTTTTTTTGTTATGTTTCTGAGCAATTTGACTAGCAGTATACAACTTATCTTTAAATCTAGATACATAGTCTATGAGATTCAAGTCAGTTCAGTAAGTAATTTTCCATAACCAGTATGACTAAACACAGCTCAAATGGGCTAAAACCAAGGAGTTTTTAACAGCCTCTCGGACCGTAAATAGTAGAAAGTGAAACACCATCATCCCAGTCCCTGTCATATTGAAAACAAAAAGTTCTAATCATGATCTTCAATGTTGGATGAAAACGTTCTAAGGTACTTGCAATTCCGTATGGTAAGCACTTGACCTATACTGAGCAATCCCTTACTGGTAAACGACCTCCTAAAATAAACCTGACATGAAATTGGAACCCTGGTCAGACTGTATACACTTAGGAAGTCCTACTAACGTGAAAAGTTTGAGAAGAGCTTTGACAATAGCTGCTTTCTTAATATTCCTTCACAGAGTAGCCTCAGGAAAGCGAGTGAATGTACACATAATCATCAATAAATAACCATTTCCAGTCTTTGTCTTCGGTAAAGATCCAACGTAATCAGTTAGTTCTCGGCTGAAAGGTTCTCCAAAGGCTGGTATTGGCAGAAGTGGTTCTGGTGATATTTTCTGGTTATGCTTACAAACAACCTGGCATATATATATGGAATGATTTGAAGTATTTTATGTCATCCTTATTCCTGAATGGCCGGCCAAGGGGGTGTCATGGGCAAGACCAATAATTTCTTGCCTATAAGCTTTAGGTACCACCACTTGGTATACCATTCTCCATTTCTCTTCTGGGATAGAATCAAGGGTCTCCATTTCCTCCTTAAAATTTCGTCTTGAAGGTAGTAATATTTGGTCACTATGTCTGTTTCCTCCTTGTTTGAGCCCTCTTGCGGAGCTGAAGAACCTTAGAGTCTTTATTCTGCTCTTCCACAAACTTTTTTCGGTCTAATAAATGACTATTCACGTCTGGCCATGGTATTATTACATGCTTGTTAGTACTAGGTGGTTTTATTATGGACTATTCTGAGCTACAGGAACCTTTAATGTCGGCGAGGAAAGTGTCAGAAAGGTCCATATAATGATACTGGTCTTCTTGTAAAAACTCATTGAGTTGTTTTCTTGCCATCGCCAAAGTTACAACAAAAGCTGGATATAGTTCAGCATCATTTTTAGGTGATTTAACATCTACCATCGGTTCACTGGTACCAATTGGTTCAGCAACCACTTTGTTTCTAGCTAGATCATTTCCTAGCAATACTGAAACACCCTTAACAGGGAGATTAGGACAAATAACCCCAACAACTGGTCCAGTAATTAAATCTGACTTCAAATAAATACAATGGAGGGGAACATTAATACAACCTAACTCCAAACCTTGTAACAAAACGGAGGCACCAACAGAAGTCGCCTCGGACAAAGGCAACACCCTTCATACAAAAAACTCTGAGAAGCTCTAGTGTCCTGTAAAATCTTAATGGGCTGATGATTAATATTATCAACAATAGAAACAAACCCATCAGATATAAAGGGTTTATAATCCTCCATGTAATCACAAAACCTGTACTTTAAAGCCTTACTCGAAATGCTAACTTATTGGTAACAAGGGGTAAGTAAGTAAGTAAGTAAGTAAATTTTATTTAGAGTCGGGGATGATATGTACAATTCAACAAGGTAAACATAAGCTCTGTAGAGCTCTTAACCGACTTGATATTTAAAATCAAATAGCAAATTATAAGCACATTTGACAAACTACACATACAAATAAAAACACATGCATAATATAATAGCTAGGTAAACATGCATAAATCAAAGCAAGCAAGCTAAAAAGAAAAGAAAAGCAAATTTTGCTTTACATGTCACAAAGACAAAAGCTAAGCAAATAAATAGAACAAAAGCAAACAATAAACAATAAACAGAACACAGGGCCAGAAGATTCCAGCTGTGAGACAGCAAAGTTATTGTCTAAATGAGCTACAGAAGCAGTTTTCTGAAGAACACCATGCTGAAATAAAATGTTTGAACTGTTCCAAAGTTGAGAGGCTCCTTGCATGGTTAGGCAGGGAGTTCCACAACTTTGCTGCCTCAAAGCTAAAACTCCTTTTGCCATACCTTGTAGTTCTAGGTTGTGGTAAATCAACTGTGAGTTTATATCTAAAATTATATGAGTTATCTTTAAAATTTAATATATTGTGTAAGAACTCTGGACTAGATTTTGTCAAAATTTTGTAGGTTTCTAATGCCATGGTTCTCATGCGTCTAATTTTAAGTGTTGGTAGTTTAGATTGTTCAAGTAATTGTTCATATGAGTCATTGTAGTCATTGTAGATGAATCTGAGCGCTCGTTCTTGCAGTTTTTCAATTTTTTTGGTGTTGCGCTCGCTACAAAAAGTGGAAAGTAACTTAGGTTTGACATGATGACAGAATGGTAAATTGTCATTTTTGCAAGTTTGTTCAAGTGTGATCCAATTCTTCTCTGAACGATTAATTGTTTGGCTGCTTTTTTGCAGATGTTAGATACGTGTTGGTTAAAGTCTAGCTTAAAATTAATGGTTAGTCCAAGTAGTTTTACTTCATCATCGCATTTAATTTTGTGTCCATTTAAGTTGAAGACTATGTTGTTTTTATGTGTTGTGCTGCCAATCGCTATGGCTTGAAATTTTTCTGGATTAGCCTGCATTTTATATTGTGAGAACCATGAAATCAGTAAACCACTGTCTTCCTCCAAGGATTTAATATAACTAATGCCAAAGAAGAACCATATTTTGAAAGGGTATTGTCATCTGCATAATTATACAAGTCACAGTTTTTTACAAAGAGGGTGTCGTACATGCACTGGATTTTTATATTTACTATCTCTTTAATTCTATCTCCGGAGTCTAAAACAATCAGCCATCACATGACCATTTTTCTTACAATAAGCACAAACCAGTGACTTCTACTCAAAAGGATCAGATTTTGGACTAGACATGGTATAACTAGATGGAGTCTTATTCTGTAGCTAAGTACCGACACGCATGAAGAGCTACAAAAACAAAAGGGACATGAAAATTATACCTAAATCCAGTAATGTCAACTTTACCTGAAGGAGTGTCAACCGTATTTTCTTAATTTGAAGCATCGATTCAATTCTTCATTTCATAGATTCTGCAGTATTGACGGCCTGATTCAACACACTACACTAGTAACCAGAATTTAGCTTAATCGGCCAAAAAGGTATTAACGCATTTTTAAAAGATTAATGAACATTAGATAAAGATTGACAAAAATCAACAATTATTTTTAATGCATTTCTATGGCACGCCTGAACCACTTTTATAGATAATCCTAGATTATCTCAGATAAACTACGATTATCTCAGATAAACTAGGATTATCTCAGATAAACTAGGATTATCTCACTTTCTACATTAAGCTCAGATAAACCGGGATTATCTCGATTTTTCAGATAATCCCGGTTTATCTCAGAATTTTAAGATAAACCGGGATTTTCTCAGCTTAATGCATATTTGAGATAATTCATTATATATGGCACGCCTAAGCCACTTTTATAGATTATCCTAGATTATCTCAGATAAACTAGGATTATCTCAGTTAAACTAGGATTATCTCACTATTTTACATTAAGCTCAGATAAACCGGGATTATCTCGATTTTTTTCAGATAATCCCAGTTTATCTCAGAATTTTAAGATAAACCGGGATTTTCTCAGCTTAATGCATATTTGAGATAATTCATTATATTCCTCACAAAATTAGATAAATAATTAACTGGAGAAAATCCGGGATGATCTGAAAATTCTGAGATAATCCGGGATTATCTGAGAATTTTGAGAAAATCGATTTACTGAAAAAAAGTAGCCAATAGAAAGCCACGACACATTGGAGGAAAATTTCATGGTCATAAGGGATAAGATATAGATACAATGGTGCATCTATACAGAAAGAGAAGAATGAAAGATTACGCTCTTACGGGAAAGGTGTTAGAAGTTTTAAATTTCCAAATTTGATAAAGATAACAATTGATTTATTCAAGATGTACATGTATGACAAGTGTATCGATAATAATGAAGATCAGAGGGATCTAGAATTTAGAAGTTTATCTTGAGAGGTTTTTTAAGAGAATTTGAATGTTATATCCGTATTTGTCTTTATGAAGATAGTGAAATATGTTACATAAATCTGGCATCCGCACAATTAACTAGGACAAATAACTAAAATGTTGAAATAAGTTAAGCAAAGTTGAAATACACCATTTCGAAGTTCTAATGAGTTTCCTTTAAGAAAGTTATAATCTTTAAAAAAAAAATATCACGCGCCGTTTTTCTTTCCTTAATTTTCTCTATTAAAAGAGTAAAATATGGTGCAGGAATTTATCATCCATTTATTGCAAAGTGTTACATTTGAGTACTTACTTGGCGCGTGATATTTTTTTTTAAAAAGATTATAACTTTCTAAAAGGAAACTCATTAGAACTTCGAAATGGTGTATTTCAACTTTGTATAGACCTAATCAACATGATAATTGGTATCGAATATGATCATCGGTCATGCATGACATATTCCAAATAACGGCGTGTGTTAATAAACACGTCAATAACATCTGAAATATTCAATTAATTTTATTCAAACAAAAATATTAAGATAAAAAAATAAATAATTTATCGGACGCATACCCTCAACGCCCACTAAAATATCTATTACATGTCCTGAAGGAACTCAGGAGGCCCTGAGCGGTTTTAAAACGTACCGCAAAATTATTACTTAAAATAATTTTTGTTGACTGTTAAATGAAATACATTTCAATTCATGGAGTGTCAGTGAGTTATAATATATTTTACAAATGAGGGCCCCACTTTGGTAATCCAACTTGAACACATTGAGCGATCGTATATATGCAATCAGGAACAAATGTATCCACGAAATTATATTAACATTTTATGAACTTGCCTGCTTAAATAAATCATGTTTTAGTTATAACATACACTTTTAATGTACTATTATTTATAAATCAATGTTTAAAATTCACATATATGTGCTAAGATTAAAACTTCATGTAATATTTCAATACTTTATTCTTATAAAATTTTTCAATAATAAATACTGTTTAAACTAAGATTAAAATTTCATGTGTCATACGGTCATTCCAAGTGTCATTCGGTCATTCGTGTAACGTATCTCCAGTACTTCTCTATGGATAAGAGCTAAAACTACTAAAAACAAGTTCACCAGAATTAATCGAAAACTTCCAGAAAAAGCTACTAATAAGCTTATACTCTCATTACCAACTTATGTAGCAGATGTTACTATCAACATCCTAAACGGAATACTACCAGTAGAAGCCCAACTACATATCCGAGTACTTGGACTATTGAACAACATCTGTAATTAGCCCGAAAAGAGCATAGATAAATTGCTAGCTGACGACAACTTAAACTGAAAAAAGCCAAAGTTCTAGTTGCTTGTCGCTATAAAACATATGCCCAAGAAGTACGATCTACAAAATGGTTCATGGAAAACACCGTCAAAAAAATATTATGGACCTCCAACATCAACAAAACAGTACAGAGCTACTAGTCTAAGAGTAACTTCAGTAAATAGCAACACTGTATTCTAGCTTCGAAGGCCGTACGGTGACCTATGGTTGTTAGTTTAAACAGATTTTATTGTTCAAAAATGACAAATGGATTAGACACAAGTTTTTCAACTTAGTAACGTCTTCTCCTATTGTTGTCAATTTCTGTGTCATTTGGTCTCTTGTGGAGAGTTGTCTCATTGGCAATCATACCACATCTTCTTTTTAATTTCCAAAACGACGAGTGTAAAAAAATAGCAAATATGCAAACATACAGCCTGATTTATATTTACAAAAAAAACAAAATGAAATACAGGAAGAAAGACTCAATGACACCATATCCAGAAATCAACGCCACTTTACTTATTTGAATATTATACTAAAGAAATCGGATACGGATCACGGAAATTATATTGAAATGATAGGGAATTTTGAAAAAAATGTCTGTTTTAACTTTAACTTAAGTGATAGACAGGGGACAGAAAATAAATATACACAACAGTATACACCATTTAAACGAAACATAATGACTGTCGTTGCAAAAATCAAGGTTCCTGAGCTATTTTAAAAATCGAAGCGAGAGGCTTTTAACATTGCAGTATAAAATACAGGCTAAAATGGCTGAAACGTCAAATTTGCAAACTTCGTGTTGAAAATTGGCTAACAAAGTCATTACAAAAACAGGTTGCGAGGATGAAACTTGAAACTTTAATGTCCAAAGAATAAGCAAGTCCAAACCTTGTATGTGTAGTCGTTGAACTCTAGGTTCCCAAGTAAAATTAAAATGCCCCTATTTCAAGAAGAATAAACTCACGAAAACACGAAAAATTCACTAAATTCGCGTTCATTGTTTTGATTTTGACCGCCTGACAACTTTACGGAAATATCAGAGTGATAATGAACAAGGACTCTGTGACGGGCAACTTATAATATCCGTGTTTTAAAGATTTTAATGATATCAAAGCCAGTCCAGTTCAAACTATTATCACGTGGTACAATTCTCATTTACATATTATGAATATTAATTAACAAAAGTACTACTAATTTCTGGCTATGACAATATGTCATGACGGAGGAAGGCACATGCATTTTTGGAAAGGGCTTAAAAAAGGGCTAGTGCCAAACCATACCTTAAACTGAAACTGTACACATGGGATAAGACCGAAGTCAGAACTTAAAGTAAAAATTTGTTGAAAAAGGTCCAGGGTACCGTTTCACAAAGCCTTCGTAAATCTACGTGTCATCGTACGTTCATCGTAAATAAATCGTAGGTTTTACAGCCGTTTCACAAAGCCGTCGTAAGTTAAGATGAGCGTAAATAATACGTAAATCCAGGCGTTAATTACTACAGCTATACCCAGTCGTATCTCGATCGCAGTTTTTCCGCGAATATGAATTAAACAATATCTAAGATGGCTTTATTCTCGATCAAGATGCCGCAAATGTTAGAAGACGAAGAAGAATCTTCACTATTAGAACCACACTTTCTTCGTATGATCATTTTGAAAATGAAATGGATAGTATATCCAGATACAGACTGGATAGACACAGTATCAATGAAATAACATTGGCAATAGAACCAGATATAAAACATGATACAAATAGGTCTCATGCACTTACTCCTGAAACGCAGGTTTTGTTAGCTTTGCGCTACTCACTGGTTCTCCGGTAAAGCGCCCATTTTATGACGCTGATTTGTCCCACCGTAACAAAGCAAAATTAACGACTTCGAGTTATATACCCGTAGCTTGTTATACTTATATCTGAGATTTTTATATTTCTTTATTATCAATATGCATATTTTTAATTTTTATAAAGTTTAGTACACATTGCACAACGATAGTGATCGTACAGGCCGTCATAATGTTTTCTTCGTAAACCTGTAATTCCCGTTTACGAATAGAACACCAAGCAAGACTAAATATTAAGCACAACATAGAGTGTGATATGAGTTAAATTTGATTATAAGGTTACCATAAGTAATTTTGTTTATAAGGTTACCATAAATAATTTTGTAAAATCGTCATTTATTCCAAATCATATCAGTCCTGAAAACTAAACAAAGTTGAAAACTGCAGAGATTTGTTAAGCATGTAATCTCCGTGGAATGGTATATCCTAAACAAACAGCTATTTTGAAAATAAATTCTACATCCAACAGATCGATATCGTTGTCAACATTCAATTTTAATACAGATCTTCAGATTCGCGTATTATGTTTTATAAATGACGAAATCATCGAAATGTAATCTCCGTGGAATGTAATCTCCGTTCACGTTTTTGTGAAGAGTGCTTTCTTTCACGTCCGCACTTCTATCGAGTATGGCATGCCAAATAAACATTTTAGATAATAATTACGGATGGCGAATATATAAATAACAGATCAATAACTTACATTGTAATTTAGACGACATAAGAAGACACCATGTGACAATTTAAATTAGTCAATTGTTTTAGTGTAACAGAGTTGCTTTTTTACTTAGATCTACTAAAAAAACACCAAAAAAGAAAACGAACTGGATGCTATCATATCAATATTAATGCAAGTAAATAATTTTAACCCGTTTTCAATATTAAAGATCTGAAACTTTTATTATTAATATAAATTTGATACAGAATTTAATACGATTAAACAATTATGCAAGTAGTCATAAAAATTGCTCCGCCTAATGAGTTTAATAAATCATATTGCACAGGGAGAGAAGCTTTTAAATACTTTCTTTCATTAAAAATGAAATTACGACGTCGGCTGAGAGAGCATGGTATATATTGTCCGTTACATTTATTAACAACACCTTGTAGAAATATTCTTTTCGAAAATAAAAACAGTTAAATAGAACAAACAAAACTATCCGTCACAATGATATATGAGGGTCTGGATTAGGGGGGGAGGGGGGGAAGGGGGGGGGGGGGGTTTACATTTCTGTATTCTGTAATTCTTTTGGCCATTTTTCTCTATTCAGTAAGAAATGTGCTTATTCTGTAAATTCTTGTGTTCAGACCGTGCATATGAAAATTTCCTGTTGTATCATGATTTTGACATGATAAGATCTTTTTGTCTGTATCAACGACATATAAATATTTGAATCTACATTTTAAATTGATAAAAAAAATCAAAATTTTCTGATCTATAGATTTTCATAAATGGAGTCTAAAATATATCCATAATAAATGCACTGTATCAAATGCATATATGAGAACAACTGCTACGCGTCGCTTACTATGTATAGAGACATGCATCATAAATCTAAGTTAAAAGACAAATTTAAAAAAAAAGGAATTCTAAAAGCTTTCTTTGACAAATTTTATACTAACTTCATTTTAACAAGTTTAAATTACATTTTCTAAAATAGAGCTAAGAACTGTTTGTAATGTTGTAAATTTAATTCGTTTGAAATTTTTATTCAAATACACTGTTGAAGATTACTAAGCGCCAATAGAAATCAATAATTTTGTATTTTATAAATTAGTGTCTTCGATCATAAAAAAATCGTCATCGAAGAGTCTCATTATCATGTCGGTATTCGAAATGATTCTCTTCATTGTTATTACAAACAAGAGGCTCTCAAGAGCCTGAATCGCTCACCTGTATTTCAGAGGAGAAGATTTTTAAATGTTAGCAAACTTGATGAAAAAATTGTGTAAAATTGTCTTTAAAGGGCAATAACTCCTTAAGGGGTCAATTGACAATTATGGTCATATTAACTTTTTTGTAGATCTTACTTTGCTGAACATTATTGCTGCTTACAGTTTATATATATCTATAATAATATTCAAAATAATAACAAAAAACTGAAAAATTTTGTTTAAACTACCAATTCGGTGGCAGCAACCCAACAATGGGTTGTTATATTCGTCTGATAATTTCAGGGCTGATAGATCTTGACCAATTAAACAATTTTACCCCATGTCACATTTGCTCTGAAAGATTTAGTTTTTGAGATATAAGCCAAAAACTGCATTTGACCCCTATGTTCTATTTTTAGCCATGGCGGCCATGTTTGTCGATGGATACAAACTTTGGATACAATTTATAAACAAAATACCCTAAGGAACATTTAGTTAAAGTTTGAAGGTAATTGGCCCAGTAGTTTCAGAGGAGAAGATTTTTAAACGTTAGCAAACTTGATGAACAAATTGTGTAAAATTGTCTTTAAAGGGCAATAACTCCTTAAGGGGTCAATTGACAATTATGGTCATATTAACTTTTTTTGTAGATCTTACTTTGCTGAACATTATTGCTGCTTACAGTTTATATATATCTATAATAATATTCAAAATAATAACAAAAACTGCAAAATTTTGTTAAAACTACCAATTCGGTGACAGCAACCCAACAATGGGTTGTTCGATTCTTCTGAAAATTTCAGAGCTGATAGATCTTCACCAATTGAACAATTTTACCCCATGTCAGATTTGCTCTAAAAGCTTTAGTTTTTGAGATATAAGCCAAAAACTGCATTTGACCCCTATGTTCTATTTTTAGCCATGGCGGCCCTGTTTGTCGATGGATCAAAACTTCGGATACAATTTATAAACTAGATACCCTAAGAAACATTTAGTTAAAGTTTTAAGGTATTTGGTCCAGTAGTTTCAGAGGAGAAGATTTTTGAAATAGTTTACGACGACAGACGACGACGACAGACGACGACAGACGACGGACGACGACGACAGACGACGGACGACGACGACGGACGCCAAGTGATGGCATAAGCTCACATGGGGCCCTTCGGGCCCCGGTGAGCTAAAAATAGGTCATTATAACATGACAGAGTTAGTTTTGCTTCAGAATGTTCTAGATAAATATACAAAAAGCAAAGTTTAGACAATGTACCCTCATAAGCCTGGAAGTGGCTAGTCACATATAGTTAACAGCGTTTTTCTCACAATGATGTTCTACCTTCATAAGCCTGGAAATGTCGTGGCGGGTCACATATAATCAATCCTTCTGACTTCATAAATTTTGTTAGAGAGTCGGCTGAATTGAGACGTTATATGATGAAAATTAATTAATTTCCTTCCGTGAAAATGCATCGCATGTACAATAGAAATGAATCGCCCCTACAGTGAAAATTAAAGTCTAGTATCATTATTCGACAGAAAACATGAATCGCATAACGAAAACAGCATAGTGGAATTTAATTCAATATCAACAAGCTGAATAACAAAACCTGTTTTAAGTTATACAACATTAATAATTATGTTAAAAGGTACATTTTTCTGCAAATGAAACTTAACTGCTGCTTTTAAATCTCTTGCACGCTCTGTTCGTGAACTATTCTTAATATTTATCTATTTGTGTATCAATTTTACACCTGGATGGCTGTAGGCGCGATGAAAACCCGTCCGCATCTCATACCTATATCATGAATTTATAAAAACAGTACACATTATATCTTATTTCTTATTCTATTCAAAAATCATGAATTTGTCGTCTGTTTATTTATCATTCTACATTAGAAATTCATAACGGATACAGTGAAAATGGTATTTCAGGATTCGCACAAAATATACACTGGTTTTGTTTATTTTTATTGGACTTTCTTTTAATTCTTTTTCAACGACAACGCATGCAAATTCTTATTTCTTGTTTGAAAATTCTTCTCTTGCTCATAAATCTGCATGAAATATTTGCCACTGTACGTTCAGAAAACAGCAATCAATCAATCATATCTCCTCTAAAATTACATTATAACTTTAGACATTATCAAATAATTGTAAAAAAATCGTTTAATTCTTTGATCAGATACTATTATTTCAATTTTCCGATACAAAGAAAAAAAGTATTATTGAATATCAAAGGAAGTAACCCATCAAAGATACAAGGCTTGTGTTTCGTCTACAAATGAAAAACATACAAACACACCCACTCACCTGATTCGCTCGTCCTCACAAATATAAAAATTCAAAATATAAAAACAATTATATACAAAATAAAGGATAAGGTCACCCTGGATGCCGCACAAATGTCAAGGCAACGAACGAGAAACCGAAAAGGACATACTTGGATTCCAAACCGATACCGCTAAATGCCCAGCTGTATTCCTGGTAGAGGAAAGCCGAAAATCCTACAATAAAGTCTCGGAAATATCTCGGAGAATAATATCGGAAAGAAACTACCGATCCATTAGGGGAACAACAGCTTAAACCCTCAGACATCAAATAGATTGGTCTGACAGTTTCCCACATGGAAACTACTAATGGATTCCATCTGACCACATGTCTCAAACAAACCTGAAAATATCCGCAGAAACTTTCTTCAATTTTTAACAAAAAAATATAATCCAAAACATAAAATATAAGATGTAAGGATAACAATATTTATCCATGAAACCAATTTGGCAAAACAATTTCAATAAAGTTGAAGGATTCTCTCTGCAAACATTTTCACGTCCGCTCTCATCGGCATGCTCGACTCATCGATCTGTGAAAGAAGAGTGTGCCATATTCCCATGTAAATAAACTACGATTCACACCTCCTGTTTACAGCTAGAGTTCCGTTTTACGATACACTTACGATGATACACAGTGCGTAACTTGCGATCAACTTAGTAATCCTTTACGATGCTTTTGTGAAACACACGTAACGGGAACGTAGAACCACACGTAAACGGATCGTAAAATGGTACGGTGAACGTAAGTTAAGAAGGCTTTGTGAAACGGTGGCCAGATCAACACAATACAGACAAAAAAATATACCAATAAATAGGACACAAAAGAACGATCTGATAGTACAAGCATTTTATAACCTAGTTCAACATGTTCAAAGTCAGTTAACTTTGATAGATCATACAGAGTGGTGATAGATATGCAGAGTGGTGGTAGATAAACAGAATGGTGATATATAAACGAAGTGGAGATAGATATACAGAACGGTGATAGATATACAGAGTGGTGGTAGATATACAGAGTGGTGATAGATATACAGAGTGGTGATAGATATACATAGTGGAGATAGATATGCAGATTGATGGTAGATATACAGAGTGGTGATATCTATACAAAGTGGTGCTAGATATACAGAATGGTAATAATTAAATGAACTGGTGATAGATATACAGAATGGTGATAGATATACAGAGTGGTAGTATATATACAGAGTGTTGATAGATATACAGAGTGGTGGTAGATATACAGAGTGGTGATAGATATACTAAGTGGTGATACATATACAGAGTGGAGATAGATATGCAGAGTGGTGATAGATATACAGAGTGGTGATAGATATACAGAGTGGTGATAGATATACAGAGTGGTAGTAGATATACAGAGTGGTGATAAATAAACAAAGTTGTGATAGATATATAAAGTTGCGAGAGATATGCAGAATGGTGGTAGATATACAGAGTGGTGGTAGATATACAGAGGGGTGATAGATATAGAGAGTAGTGATATATATACAGAGTGGTGGGAGATATACAGAGTGGTGATAGATATACAAAGTGGTAATAGATATATAAAATTATGATAGATATGCAGAGTGGTGGTAGATATACAAAGTGGTGATAGATATACAGAGTGGTGATAGATATGCAGAGTGGTGGTAGATATACAGAGTGGTGATAGATATACAGAGCGGTGATAGATATACAAAGTGGTGATAGATATACACAATGGTGAATTATAAACGAAGTGGTGGTATATATACAGAATGGTGATAGATATACAGAGCTGTAGTAGATATACAGAGTGTTGATATATATATACAGAGTGGTGGTAGATATACAGAGTGGTGATAGATATACAAAGTGGTGATAGATATACAGAGTGAAGATATATATGCAGTGTGTTGATAGATATACAGAGTGGTGATAGATATACAGAGTGGTGATAGATATACAAAGTGGTGATAGATATACAGAGTGGTGATAGATATACAGAATGTTGGTAGATATACAGGGCGGGGACAGATATACAGAGTGGTGGTAGATATACAAAGTGAGGATAGATATACAAAGTGGTGATAGATATACAGAGTGGTGATATATATACAGAGTGGTGGTAGATTAACAGAGTGGCGATATATATACAGATTATTGATAGATATACAAACGAGAGATAGATATAGTGGAAATAGTTATACAGAGTGGTGGTAGATATACGGAGTGATGGTAGATATACAGAGTGATGGAAGATATATACAGATTGGTAATAGATATACAGAGTTGTGATAGATATACAGAGTGGTGATAGATATACAGATTGGTGATAGATATACAGAGTAGTGATAGATATACAGAGTGGTGATAGATATACAGAGTAGTAATAGTTATAGTAGGAACTTGTTGAATGTCTTATAGTGATGGCAAATATACGTTGAATGTCCTATATCTAAAGCATGTACTTGTTGAATATCCTATTGGTATAGTCGATACTTGTTGAATGTTCTATATAGTAGTATAACAGGTACGTGTTGAATTCCTATTGTGATACTAGGAACTTGTTGAATGTCCTATATTTATAGCAGTTCCTTGGTGAATGTCCCAAAGCTATAGCAGGTACTTGTTGAATGTCCTATAGTCATAGATGGTACTCGATGAATGTCCTATTGATTTCCCGTGTGGCTTATGGTTACCAGAAGTAGAGGTATGCATGGTATCTAAAATTACCCATAGCACTAGACCAGTAAACGTTTTGAAGCATTAAGGTAGAAGGTGTCTGGTTTGTCACAACGACCACCTGAACTATTACTGGCTGTCGGTCATGATAATAGAGGTAGAGATAGAGTTAGGCATTGACCTCTAAAATGGACCAAATCATTTATACATTTAAAAATTATAAACCAAATTCATGAAAGAACCCCACACAGTGATTTTTTTCTGAGACTTATTTTTCGACATTCCAATCCACTATGACAGCATGTTTTTTTTGGTCTCGTAAACACCACAAAGGACATACTTTGAGCACAAAAAAACACAATGTAGCAGAAAGGACCACAAAGGAGTTAATAAGAGCACAAAGAACCTTATAATCACTGTTTTGTAAGGAAATAGTATTTTTTTAAATCTGTATTTCAGAAATGTCAATATATGCTTTGTTTTATCTAATCTTATTTTGAACAAAAACAAAAAAATCTACAGAAATGTTCTTACTTTATGAATCTTAATTTGCTGTGAGGAACAAAAAGTGCACATGGTGCAATAAAAAAAAAGGTGCAATAAAAAAAGGACTGCACAGCTGTCTTTTGGGTATATGTTTCGTTGGGCTGTTTGATGAAACAGATAATATACCTGTCTAGATAACCTCGATATGTAATTGTTATAAAAGTATATCATCATTCCGTGAAATATATGGCCATGAAGAATATATTTATGAAAATCTCTCTGAACTTTATACCTTCTAATAAAAAAATTTACAAAATGGTTTCTATTTCTCCCTTTTTTACATCAACAAACGATGAACGATGTCTTTGGTCGTCGCTTGTGTAAATGTTTATTAAATAAATATTATTGTATTTGATAAAGTTTATATGTTTTTAAAGACTGTATTTTTTAACACCAAAATATTGAAAATGTCATGTTTTAAATACTATCATTCAATACACTAAATATAGTTGACCTATTGCTGATAAATTCTGAAAAACAGACTTATCGCATATAGTATTAGTAAAATTAAAAAAGAAAACATTATTTTGTGCATTCGTCGACTTTGAAAAAGCGTTTGACACGATTTGGCGAGACGCAATGCTTTTGAATAATATGAATGGATGTATGTATAATGTTATTGTAAATATGTATCAAGGTACTAAGTCATGTATGTATTTCATATAACAATTCCGTGTCTGATTTTTTTCCCATGTAATAACGGGGTTAGACCAGGCGAAAATTTATCGCCTTTTCTTTTTTCTCTATTTTTGAATGATCTTGATTCATTTTTCCAAACCTGTAATATAGATGGCCTAAAATCAGTCCCAAAAGAGCTTGAAGAAAAACTTGACATATTTTTAAAACTTTTTATTATTCTGTATGCTGATGATACTGTGTTGATGGCCGAATCCGCAACTGAACTCCAAAAACTATTAGATTGTTTTCTAGATTACACAGATGTATGGAGGCTAAAAGTAAATGTTGATAAAACAAAGGTCGTGGTTTTTTCAAGGAGACGACCATCATGTAATTTTCAATTTTTCTTTAATGAAAAAAAAACTGGATATCGTTGATGAATTTAACTATTTGGGCATAATTCTAACAAGAAAAGGTAATTTTAATAAAACGAAGCAATTTAATGTAGAAAAAGCTACTAAGGCTTTCTACGAAGTGTTAAGACTAGGTCGTCTACATAATCTTTCTATATGTAGTCAGTTGGACTTATTTGATAAAATGGTAAAATCAATATTACTGTACGGTTGTGAATTATGGGGTATTGGAAATAATCAGATAATTGAAAGGGTACAACTAAAATTTTGTAAATCATTATTAGGTCTGAAAACATCAACACCCTCTTACATGATTTATGGGGAGCTTGGAAGATATCCTATAGACTTGGACATAAAAACTAGATTGATCTCATTTTGGGGGAAATTAAATTCTGGTAAAGAGACAAAACTATCATATACTTTATATGAATTGTGTTATCACATGTCTATTAATGACAATGTGCATTTTTCATGGTTAAACAGAGTAAAGACTATTTTAAATGAATGTGGTATCCCCAATGTGTGGGAAATGCAATCTTTTATGAATTGTAAATGGTTAGTTTCATTCATCAAGCTCAGACTTAAAGATCAGTTTGTACAAGTCTGGCATTCTTTGCTTGAAAACTCACCAAAAGCACTTAATCATAAACTATTTTAAGATTTTTTTGGAAAAGAAGATTATTTTGAAATTCTTGGGAACAAACTGTCTACTGATTTTTATAGATTTAGGACCACAAAGCACAAGCTCCCAATTGAACAGGGTAGATGGAATGATATAGTTAGAAATAATAGATTGTGTCTTCTATGTAATAAAAATAACATTGGTGATGAATTTCATTACATATTAGAATGCAAATACTTTAAAGGAAACAGGAAACATTGTATGTCACATTATTATTTTAAAAAAGCAAATACTGTTAAATACAAGCAGATTATGTCTTCAAAACACAAATCAGAACTGATTAAACTTTGTAAATTTATAAAGATTATCAACACAGGTATATGTGCTCCTGGCTAAAATGTACTTCATATATTGTCTGAGCAATAGTTCTGTTTGTTCTGTCTTATTGTAAATATTGTACATAAATGTCTTCTCTATACCTATGTATATAGTTTATTGAGAATAAAGATAAAGTATGAGAAAAAAAGACCAAAACTCAGAGACTTAATTTTGACAACTGGACCATGAAAATGAGGCCAAGGTTAGATGACATCTGCAAGTTAGACATGTACACCTTCCAATCATTCCATACACCAAATATAGTAGACATATTGCATACAGTATAAGAAAAACAGACCAAAACACAAAAACTTATCTATAACCACTGAACCATGAAAATGAGGTCAAGGTCACATAACACTTACCAGTTGGACATGTACACCTTACAGTCCTTCCATATACCGAATATACTTGACCTATTGCTTATTGTATCTGAGATATAGACTTGACCACCAAAACTTAACCTTGGTCACTGATCCATGAAATGAGGTCGAGGTCAAGTGAAAACTGTCTGACGGACATGAGGACCTTGCAAGGTACGCAAATACAAAACATAGTTATCATGTTACTCATAATAAGAGAGAAATTATCATTACAAAAAATCTTAACTTTTTTTTCAAGTAGTCACTGAACCATGAAAATGAGGTAAAAGACAATGGACATGTTACAGACGGCAACTTCGTAACATGAGGCATCTATATACAAAGTTTGAAGCATCCAAGTCTTCCACCTTCTAAAATATAAAGCTTTTAAAAAGTTAGCTAACGCCGCCCTATGTCAAGCTTTCTGCGACAAAAGTCGCAGGCTCGACAAAAATCCAACTGATTGTCTAAAAGAATAAGTCCTTCCTAAAATATAATCAAAGAGACAGTTTTTTTATCACTGGATTGTGCTTTTATGTCTTGTGTTAAAATATGCTAGTTTTCGAGTCAAAAGATTGAAGAGAAACAGGAAACAGGAAACATTGTATGTCACATTATTATTTCAAAAATGCAAATACTGTTAAATACAAGCAGATTATGTCTTCAAAACACAAATCAGAACTGATTAAACTTTGTAAATTTATAAAGATTATAAAAGAGAAAAAGATTGAACAGAAACCATAAGAATATAAATCTTTCAAAATTTCTTTTTCGTGCATGAATTAAAATATTGTTTTGAACAGTCTTAAACAAACTTTTATTACTTTTTTCCTGTTATGAGAACATTTAATGGGGGCAGTTGTTATATTTTAGCACTATAACAGGTAAAGCTTTGACAATCTTGTCACCTGTAATTACATTTACCTGTAAGAATAAAACGTTTTGGTTCAAGATTTAGAAACAGGACGAAGAGGTTTTCTCCTGTTTCTTAGCCACGGGTGTCATTCGGTTTATCGAGAGAAATGATAGTGAAAGAATATCTTACGGTGGTCAAGTATTGCGAGACGATCGTGAAAGCTCTGGTACCGAATCGTGAATGTAATTAAATGTAAATTCTACTTCAGAATGTGTGAAAAAATCGCCGAATTTTCAAAATGCGGAACAAATCCGAACAAAAAATATGTCTGTCAAAATGATTCAACTTCCTCAACATTACTGTGCAATAAGATAAAGAAAAAATGCAGTACTTAATGAAAAAAACACAAAAGGCACAATGCATGCTATGTGATTAATTAAAAAACACGTTTTTTGTACCTATAATGGTCATGTTTCAATATATCATGATATATTTGAAATTTAATCTTTGTTGTGTCCGAAAGTACAGTATAATAAAAGTATGCTCTTCCCTTAAAATCGTTCATTTGTTTATGAAAACCTTGAATTTTGTTGATTTTTTCATCAAACTTGATCGTGATAGATCAGGCAACGCATTATTTTGATCGTGAAAGATAATGCGTGACCAGACTTTATAATCAGAAATCAATATTTCTTTTACCATTTGATATACCTGCAACTGGTTGAAGCCTGTAACTTTTTTGATAAGAACGAACATGAAAGCTAAATTCAACACTTTACCTCTAAAGTTAAAAAAATTTAACTTAAAACGTATCTAAATCAGTGTGAAAAATTCAGCTCTAAGAATCGGACTAGTACAAATCAAGCAGACCGCCATTATTTAGCCAATAATATGGGTATGCAACGTTTAAACCAAAAAGTTAACCATCAACCAAAAACTTATAGCAAAAACAGCATCTTTCATGAAAAATTTTAGATTGAACGATAACCAACATTTTGTTATATGTATCTTTGTATACAACGAAGCAGATGTGGATTGATTTCCAATGAGATAACTATATATTACAGAATAAAGAATACCAGAGCGCAAATGCTGAAATGTCTCGTCTGCTTTACTTATGATAGTATATTTGTTGAACTTCTGTAATATTAAGGGTTTTACTAGAAGTGTCACATACTCTTAAAATTGTCAATGATTCATAACAAGAGGTCAAGGTCAGATGAACCATGACATACAGATCTCTACAAAAATCCCGTACACCAAATATAGGAGTCCGATGCTTACAGTACCTTAGAAACTGACATATGTAAAAGTTATGTTTGGCCAATTAATTCGGAACACGAGGTCGAAAGTATATGAACCCTGACCGACAGTCAGACACAGAAATCTTACTATCATTCAATATATCAAATACAATTGACGTCATATATGAAACATGCAGACAGACATGTACACCATACACCAAATACCGTGGCCCTATAGCATACAGGTATGTAAGCTTTATAAATAATATTGGGAAATAAAAATGAGAATTCAAAGATATAAATACAAAATAAAACATCTTAATGTATAAAAAAACAATACTTATGAAGGACGGACAAATGGACTGGTATTGATACAATTTACCAAGTCTGTGTGGTATTATAAGATATTAGATCCAATGGCATTGCATGATTATAGCCCTATTCACCAGCAAAAGAGACCCGGGTCAGTCATGCCAATCTAGTTTATTTTAATACCAATAACAAATATTAATCATCATATAATTGAAGAATAATATGAACGTCTTCGTAGCATTAGATCTTTCACGATCCTTTTCACGATCTTCAAAAACCGGTACGTGATCTTTCACGATCCGAAATATCAATTTTGTGTAAATATTTCTTTTTCTACCAAGTTTCAGATTATGGTTATACAAAATAACTATGAGAACCATTTGATGCATTCAAATAGAATGCCCTTTTTCGAAGAACAATAGTTTATTTTATTGGAATTTGTGAAATAAAATCATGTTTGTTTACATTTTTGATGTCACTGAAATGTCGAGGAGCAATATGCCTTTTGTTGTTTTGTAAATTAAACTATGTACTTTTAGAACTGGATATGATTATCGGTCATGCATGACATATTCCAAATAACGGCGCGTGTTAACAAACACTTCAATAACTTCTGAAATATTCAATTAATTTTATTCAAACAAAAATATTAAGATAAAAAAATAATTAATTTATCGGACGCATACCCTCAACGCCCACTAAAATATCTATCACATGTCCTGAGTGCACTCAGGAGGCCCTGATCGGTTTTAAAACGTACCGCAAAATTATTACTTAAAATATTTTTTGTTGACTGCTAAATGAAATACATTTCAATTCATGGAGTGTCAGTGAGTTATAATATATTTTACAAATGAGGTCCCCACTTTGGTAGTCCAACTTGAACACATTGAGCGATCGTATATATGCAATCAGGAACAGATGTATCCACGAAATTATATTAACATTTTATGAACTTGCCTGCTTAAATAAATCATGTTTTAGTTATAACATTCACTTTTAATGTACTATTATTTATAAATCAATGTTTAAAATTCACATATATGTGCTAAGATTAAAACTTCATGTAATATTTTAATACTTTATTCTTGTAAAATTTTTCATTAATAAATACTGTTTAAACTAAGATTAAAATTTCATGTGTCATACGGTCATTCCAAGTGTCATTCGGTCATTCGTGCTACGTATCTCCAGTACTTCTCTATGGATAAGAGCTAAAACTACCAAAAACAAGTTCACCAGAATTAATCGAAAACTTCCAGAAAAAGCTACTAATAAGCTTATACTCTCATTACCAACTTATGTAGCAGATGTTACTATCAACATCCTAAACGGAATACTACCAGTAGAAGCCCAACTACATATCCGAGTACTTGGACTATTGAGCAACATCTGTAATCAGCCCGAAAAAAGCATAGATAAATTGCTAGCTGACGACAACTTAAACTGAAAGATAGCCAAAGTTCTAGTTGCTTGTCGCTATAAAACATATGCCCAAGAAGTACGATCTACAAAATGGTACATGGAAAACACCGTCAAAACAATATTATGGAACTCCAACATCAAGAAAACAGTACAGAGCTACTAGTCTAAGAGTAACTTCAGTAAATAGCAACACTGTATTCTAGCTTCGAAGGCCATACGGTGACCTATAGTTGTTAGTTTAAACATATTATTGTTCAAAAATGACAAATTGATTAGACACAAGTTTTTCAACTTAGTAACGTCTTCTCCTATTGTTGTCAATTTCTGTGACATTTGGTCTCTTGAGGAGAGTTGTCTCATTGGCAATCATACCACATCTTCTTTTTCATTTCCAAAACGACGAGTGTAAAAAAAAAGCAAATATGCAAACATACAGCCTGATTTATATTTACAACAAAAACAAAATGAAACATAGGAACAAAGACTCAATGACACCATATCTAGAAATCAACGCCACTTTGCTTATTTGAATATTATACTAAAGAAATCGGATACGGGTCACGGAAATTATATTGAAATGATAGGGAATTTTGAAAAAAAATGTCTGTTTTAACTTTAATTTAAGTGATAGACAGGTTGCGGGGACAGAAAATAAATATACACAACAATATACACCATTTAAACGAAACATAATGACTGTCGTTGCAAAAATCAAGGTTCCTGAGCTATTTCAAAAATCGGAGCGAGAGGCTTTTAACATTGCAGTATAAAATACAGGCTAAAATGGCTGAAACGTCAAATTTGCAAACTTCGTGTTGAAAATTGGCTAACAAAGTCAATACAAAAACAGGTTGCGGGGATGAAACTTGAAATTTGAATGTCCAAAGAATAAGCTAGTCCAAACCTTGTATGTGTAGTCGTTCAACTCTAGGTTCCCACGTAAAGTTAAAATGCCCCTATTTCAAGAAGAATAAACTCACGAAAACACGAAAAATTCACTAAATTCGCGTTCATTGTTTTGATTTTGACCGCTTGACAACTTTACGGAAATATCAGAGTGATTATAAAAAAGGACTCTGTGACGGGCAACTTATAATATCCGTGTTTTAAAGATTTTAATGATATCAAGCCAGTCCAGTTCAAACTATTATCACGTGGTACAATTCTCATTTACATAATTATTATGAATATTAATAGCAAAAGTACTACTAATTTCTGGCTATGACAATATGTCATGACGGAGGAAGGCACATGCATTTTTGGAAGGGGCTTAAAAAAGGTCTTGAGCCAAACCATACCTTTAACTGAAACTGTACACATGGGATAAGACCGAAGTCAGAACTTAAAGTAAAAATTTGTTGAAAAAGGTCCAGGGTACCGTTTCACAAAGCCTTCGTAAGTCTACGTGTCATCGTACGTTCATCGTAAATAAATCGTAGGTTTTACAGCCGTTTCACAAAGCCGTCGTAAGTTAAGATGAGCGTAAATAATACGTTAATTCTGGCGTAACTTACTACGGCTATACCCAGTCGTATCTCGATCGTAGTTTTTCCGCAAATATGAATTAAATCATATCTAAGATGGCTTTATTCTCGATCAAGATGCCTCAAATGTTAGAAGACGAAGAAGTATCTTCAATATTAGAACCACACTTTCTTCGTTTGATCATTTTGAAAATGAAATGGATATTATATCCAGATACAGACTGGATAGACACAGTATCAATGAATTAACATTGGCAATAGAACCAGATAGAAAACATGCACTTACTCCTGAAACGCAGGTTTTGTTAGCTTTGCGCTACTCACTGGTTCTCCGGTAAAGCGCCCATTTTCTGACGCTGATTTGTCCCACCGTAACAAAGCAAAACTAACGACTTCGAGTTATATACCCGTAGCTTGTTATACTTATATCTGAGATTTTTATATTTCTTTATCATCTATATTTTTAATTTTTATAAAGTTTAGTACATATTGCACAACGATAGTGATCGTACCGGCCGTCATAATGTTTTCTTCGTAAACCTGTAAATCCCTTTAACGGATAGAAGACCAAACAAGACTAAATATTTAGCACAACACAGAGTGTGATATGAGTTAAATTTGATTATAAGGTTACCATAAATAATTTTGTTTATAAGGTTACCATAAATAATTTTGTAAAATCGTCATTTATTCCAAATCATATCAGTCTTGAAAACTAAACAAAGTTGAAAACTGCAGAGATTTGTTAAGCATGTAATCTCCGTGGAATAGTATATCCTAAACAAACACCTATTTTGAAAATAAATTCTATATCCAACAGATGGATATCGGTGTCAACATTCAATTTTAATACAGATCTTCAGATTCGCGTATTATGTTTTATAAATGACGAAATCATCCATATGTAATCTCCTTGGAATGTAATCTCCGTTCACGTTTTTGTAAAGAGTGTTTTCTTTCACGTCCGCACTTCTATCGAGTATGGCATGCCAAATAAACATTTTAGATAATAATTACGGATGGCGAATATATAAATTACAGATCAATAACTTACATTGTAATTCAAACGACATAAGAAGACACCATGTGACAATTTAAATTAGTCAATTGTTTTAGTGTAACAGAGTTGCTTTTTTTCTTAGATCTACAAAAAAAAAAACACAAAAAAAACGAAATGGATGTTTTTATATCAATATTAATGCAAGTAAATAATTTTAACCCGTTTTCAATATTAAAGATCTGAAAATTTTATTATTAATATAAATTTGATACAGAATTTAATACGATTAAACAATTATGCAAGTAGTCATAAAAATTGCTCTGCCTAAAGAGTTTAATAAATCATATTGCACAGGGAGAGAAGCTTTTAAATACTTTCTTTCATTAAAAATGAAATTACGACGTCGGCTGAGAGGGCATGATATATATTGTCCGTACATTTATTAACAACACCTTGTACAAATATTCTTTTCGAAAATAAAAACAGTTAAATAGAACAAACAAAACTATCCGTCACAATGATATATGAGGGTCTGGATTAGGAGGGGAAAAGGGGGGTGGGTGGGTTTTACATTTCTGTATTCTGTAATTCATTTGGCCATTTTTCTCTATTCAGTAAGAAATATGCTTATTCTGTAAATTCTTGTGTTCAGACCGTGCATATGAAAATTTCCTGTTGTATCATGATTTTGACATGATAAGATCTTTTTGTCTGTATCAACGACATATAAATATTTGAATCTACATTTTAAATTGATACAAAAAATCAAAATTCTCTGATCTATAGATTTTCATAAATGGAGTCTAAAATATATCCATAATAAATGCACTGTATCAAATGCATATATGAGAACAACTACTTATTAACTGCTACGCGTCGCATACTATATATAGAGACATGCATCATAAATCTAAGTTAAAAGACAAATTAAAAAAAAAGAATTCTAAAAGCTTTCTTTGACAAATTTTATACTAACTTCATTTTAACAAGTTTAAATTACATTTTCTAAAATAGAGCTAAGAACTGTTTGTAATGTTGTAAATTTAATTCGTTTGAAATTTTTATTCAAGTACGCTGTTGAAGATTACTAAGCGCCAATAGAATACAATAATTTTGTATTTTATAAATTAGTGTCTTCGATAATGAAAAATTCGTCATCGAACAGTCTCATTGTCATGTCGGTATTCGAAATGACTCGTTTTATTGTTATTACAAAAAATAGGTCATAATAACATGACAGAGTTTTTTTTTGCATCAGAATATTCTTGATAAATATACAAAAAGCAAAGTTTAGACAATGTACCCTCATAAGCCTGGAAGTGGCTAGTCACATATAGTTAACAGCGTTTTTCTCACAATGATGTTCTACCTCCATAAGCCTGGAAATGTCGTGGCGGGTCACATATAATCAATCCTTCTGACTTCATAAATTTTGTTAGAGAGTCGGCTGAAATAAGACGTTATATTATGAAAATTAATTAATTTCCTTCCGTGAAAATGCATCGCATGTACAATAGAAATGAATCGCCCCTACAGTGAAAATTAAAGTCTAGTATCATTATTCGACAGTAAACATGAATCGCATAACGAAAACAGCATAGTGGAATAAATTCAATATCAACAAGCTGAATAACAAAACCTGTTTTAAGTTATACAACATTAATAATTATGTTAAAAGGTACATTTTTCTGCAAATGAAACTTAACTGCTGCTTTTAACTCTCTTGCACGCTCTGTTCGTGAACTATTCTTAATATTTATCTATTTGTGTATCAATTTTACACCTGGATGGCTGTAGGCGCGATGAAAACCCGTCCGCATCTCATACCTATATCATGAATTTATAAAAACAGTACACATTATATCTTATTTCTTATTCTATTCAAAAATCATGAATTTGTCGTCTGTTTATTTATCATTCTACATTAGAAATTCATAACGGATACAGTGAAAATGGTATTTCAGGATTCGCACATTATATACACTGGTTTTGTTTATTTTTATTGGACTTTCTTTTAATTCTTTTTCAAGGACAACGCATGCAAATTCTTATTTCTTGTTTGAAAATTCTTCTCTTGCTCATAAATCTGCATGAAATATTTGCCACTGTACGTTCAGCAAACAGCAATCAATCAATCATATCTCCTCTAAAATTGCATAATAACTTTAGACATTATCAAATAATTATTAAAAAATTTGTTTAATTCTTTGATCAGATATAAACACGTCTCGTCACTCTCCTAGTATTTCAAATTTCCGATACAAAGAAAAAAAGTATTATTGAATATCAAAGGAAGTAACCCATCAAAGATACAAGGCTTGTGTTTCGTCTACAAATGAAAAACATACGAACACACCCACTCACCTGATTCGCTAGTCCTCACAAATATAAAAATTCAAAATATAAAAACAATTATATACAAAATAAAGGATAAGGTCACCGCGGATGCCGCACAAATGTCAAGGCAACGAACGAGAAACCAGAAAGGACATACTTGGATTCCAAACCGATACCGCTAAATGCCCAGCTGTATTCCTGGTAGAGGAAAGCCGAAAATCCTACAATAAAGCATCTCGGAAAGAAACTACCGATCCATTAGGGGAACAACAGCTAAAACCCTAAGACATCAAATAGATTGGTCTGATAATTTCTCACATGGAAACTACTAATGGATTCCATCTGACCACATGTCTCAAACAAACCTGAAAATATCTGCAGAAACTTTCTTCAACAAAAAAATATAATCCAAAACATAAAATATAAGATGTAAGGATAACAATATTTATCCATGAAACCAATTTGGCAAAACAATTTCAATGATGTTGAAGGATTCTCTCTGCAAACATTTTCACGTCCGCTCTCATCGGCATGCTCGACTCATCGATCTGTGAAAGAAGACACTACAAAAGTCTAAAAGTCTGAAAAGACCAGTTTTTGTCTTGATTTGCATGAACTTTTACTCGACATTCTCCAAAAGTATGACTCGTGTCTTAATTTTTCTTGACAAATTCTCATTTATATTAAATTTGTATGAAATTTACTCAACATATTCTCGACATTCTGAATATGGTCTTAAAATTTCTTGACAAATTCTTGACATTTGAATACTGTCTTGATATTTCTCGACATATTCTCGACATTCTTATTTTTTCTCAGTATTGCTTGACATATTCTGAACATTTTGAATTGTGTCTTAAATTTACTTGACAGTTCTGAGTTTTACAAATCATGACCAATATTCATGATAAAACTTTAATCTTTATTTCTCTTTATATGATATACTGTTGTTCCAAGTTACACTTCTTACAACCAAAATAAAAGTTGGGCATGTAAAATAATTGAAAATTTGGGTATATAAATATTTTTACAAATGCCAATATGGCTATGAAATCTAAAGTATAAAATAATTCAAATGTGGGTGTGTTGATATAAAACAATTTCAATGTGGGTTTTTAAATAATTACAAATTTTGATTCCTAAATCTTATAAATTAAATGATTAAAACCAATCATACTGTAGACATATTTCATTCTACATTCATAATATTCAATGTTGATATGGTAAATAATTATTATACCAAAATGTGGTTTATATAAATAGCAAATTATGATGATATACAAATCATTCATTTAACAGAAGAAAAATTTGTGTAATGTCATCTGTTGGAATATATATATTGAGTATTACACATGGACAGGATGTTCCCCATAAAATTAAGGTAATTCCACACCCAAGAGTACACGCAACTGTCAAATAGAAATTACTGCTTTACCTGTAATCAGCCATACAACTTATCAGTTGACCGAACATGCTACTACAATTTAAAAAGTTTGTTGATAGATGAAAATGAAAATCATCATTTTGATGAAAAAAAATTGAATTAAAATGGATTTTTTTAATCAAAATTATGAAGTTAATTATTTTAACATAAAAACAAATTGAATAATTCCCAAAGATTAAAAGAAAATTATTATCTACTCCAGGAATAATAAAAAAAAATGTATTTATAATGGGTTCCATCAATGATTTCTATAGAAATCATTGGTCTTATGAAATGGATCTCAAACAGACATGCACAATATAGTTCTAAACATTCGTTTTCTTTTCAGGAAGGAGTTATCACAAATATTTATTTTTGATAAAAAATTATAAAATTCAACACTAAAATTTGAATAAAAAATGTTTTTGGGTTGTTCTAAAAAATGAATAAGGTTTTGAATCAAGATGGGAACAAATTCATTGACCTAAACGAAAGCCCCCCTCCCCCTCTTTTTTTATCCACATAAACCCAAAAGATGAATTGTGGGGTCCAAAAGAGACGCATGGTCACATTTTAAAACTGCCTATAAGACACCTATTTTAGTAAAGCAAATTTGACTGGCAGTTTTGCGAACGGCAAAAATCTAAATGCTGTTTGTTAGTAACTTTGACTTATATTCCAAGTGAAAACAATTAATTAAATGTTTAATAAAAATAAATCAAAATTAAACTACATGGGGAATTATTCAGGGTATTCCAACTTAGTTGCACCATGAAAAGGGTATCTTACTATACCAAATTGATCCTTGATTCTTCAAAGTTTAGTTTATAGCCATAATAAAAAGGAGTAAATAATAGCAATAGAATGTCATAAACAGTGCAGAATAAGTCTGTTCACATTTCAGGCCAAATTTATACTGTTGAGATAGTGTCAAGACATATTTAAGACTGTCAAGAATGTGTCGAGACATATTCGGACATTATTTAGAATGTCAAGAATATGTCGAGACATATTCAGACATTATTAAGAATGTCAAGAATATGTCAAGACAGATCGAGACAAATTTAAGACAGTCAAGAATTGGTCAAGACTAATCCAGACTCTTATCAGATGATACAGGAAGTGTCGAGAAATTTTAAGACAATGTTCATACTGTCAAGACACTTGTCAAGAAAAATCAAGAACCTTCTTAGACAAATTCATACTATGTCAAGAATTTTTAAAAATTATTTAGACAAATTAAGAATGTCGAGTAAAAATTCATGCAAATTCAGACAAAAACTGGTCTTTTCAGATTTTTTGACTTTTTTTAGTGAGAGTGTGCCATATTCCAATGTAAATAAACTACGATTCACACCTCCTGTTTACAGCTAGAGTTACGTTTTACGATACACCTACGATGATACACAGTGCGTAAATTGCGATCAACTTAGTAATCCTTTACGATGCCTTTGTGAAACACACGTAACGGGAACGTAGAATCACACGTAAACGGATCGTAAAATGAAACGGTGATCGTAAGTTAAGAAGGCTTTGTGAAACGGTGGCCAGATCAACACAATACAGACAAAAAAAATATACAAATAAAAAGGACACAAATGAACGATCTGATAGTACTAGCATTTTATAACCTAGTTCAACATGTTCAAAGTCAGTAAACTTTGATAGATCATACAGAGTGGTGATAGATATGCAGAGTGGTGGTAGATATACAGAATGGTGATATATCAACGAAGTGGTGATATATATACAGAACGGTGATAGATATACAGAGTGGTGGTAGATATACAGAGTGGTGATAGATATACAGAGTGGTGATAGATATACATAGTGGAGATAGATATGCAGATTGATGGTAGATATACAGAGTGGTGATAGATATACAGAGTGGTGATAGATATACAAAGTGGTGATAGATATACAGAATGGTAATATATTAACGAAGTGGTGATAGATATACAGAATGGTGATAGATATACAGAGTGGTAGTATATATACAGAGTGTTAATATATATACAGAGGGGTGGTAAATATACAGAGTGGTGATAGATATACTAAGTGGTGATACATATACAGAGTGGAGATAGATATGCAGAGTGGTGATAGATATACAGAGTGGTGATAGATATACAGAGTGGGGGTAGATATATAGAGTGGTGGTAGATATGCAGAGTGGTGATAGATATACAAAGTGGTGGTAGATATATAAAGTGGTGGTAGATAGACAGAGTGGTGATAGATATACAGAGTGGTGATAGATACACAGAGTAGTGATAGATACACAGAGTGTTGATAGATATACAGAATGGTGATATATAAACGAAGTGTTAATATATATATTCAGAATGGTGATAGATATACAGAGTGGTAGTAGATATACAGAGTGTTGATAAATATTCATCGAAGAGATAGATATGCAGAGTGGTGGTAGATATACAGAGTGGTGGTAGATATACAGAGGGGTGATAGATATACAGCGTGGGGATATATATACAGAATGGTGATAGATATACAAAGTGGTGATATATATACAGGGTGGTGGTAGATATACAGGATGGGGATAAATATACAGAGTGGTGATACATATACAGAGTGGTGATATATATACAGAGTGGTGGTAGCTATACAGAGTTGTGATAGATAAACAAAGTGGTGATAGATATATAAAGTTGTGATAGATATGCAGGGTGGTGGTAGATATACAGGATAGGGATAGATACACAAAGTGGTGGTAGATATACAGAGTGGTGATAGATATACAAAGTGGTAATATATAAATAAAGTTGTGATATATATACAGGGTGGTGGTAGATATACAGGATAGGGATAGATACACAAAGTGGTGGTAGATATACAGAGTGGTGATAGATATACAAAGTGGTAATATATATATATGAAATTGTGATAGATATGCAGAGTGGTGGTAGATATACAAAGTGGTGATAGATATACAGAGTAGATATAGATATGCAGAGTGGTGGTAGATATACAGAGTGGAGAAAGATATACAGAATGATGATAGATATGCAGAGTGGTGATAGATATACAGCGTGGGGATAGATATACAGAGTGGTGATAGATATACAGAATGGTGATATATATAAAGAGTGGTGATAGATATACAGAGTGGGGGTAGATATACAGAGTGGTGGTAGATATACAGAGTTGTGATAGATATACAAAATGGTGATAAATATATAAATTGGTGATAGATATGCAGAGTTGTGGTAGATATACAGAATGGTGGTAGATATACAGAGTGTTGAATGATATACAGCGTGGTGATACATATACAGAGTAGTGATAGATATACAGAGTGCTGATAGATATGCAGAGTGGTGGTAGATATACAGAGTAGTGATAGATATACAGAGTGGTGATAGACATACAGAGTGGTGGTAGATATACAGAGTGGTGATAAATAAACAAAGTGGTGATAGATATATAAAGTTGTGATAGATATGCAAAGTGGTGGTAGATATACAGAGTGGTGATAGATATACAGAGTGGTGATAGACATACAGAGTGGTGGTAGATATACAGAGTGGTGATAAATAAACAAAGTGGTGATAGATATACAGAGTGGTGATAGATATGCAAAGTGGTGGTAGATATACAGAGTTGTGGTAGATATATAGAGGGGTGATAGATATACAGAGTAGTGATAGATATACAGAGAGGTGATATATATACAGAGTGCAGATATATAACGTGGTTAGAGATATGCAGAGTGGTGTTAGATATACAGAGATGTGGTAGATATAAAGAGGGATGGTAGATATACAGAGTGGTGATAGATATACAAAGTGGTGATAGATATACAGAGTGGAGATAGAATAGAAATTTTCAATACAAGTGAACATAATTCAGTTATAGTCAGTTACACCTAGAGCAGGCAGCTTGGTCAATCGATTCCTAAACAAAAGATTTGTATGGTTTTTAGTTATAAAAAAAAACAAGGCTTCACTTATTCATGTTCTGTTGTTCCCGAAATACTTTAAGTTCTGTAAGAGGAAAGAGGGGAGGGTTCCAATTTTTTTTTATAAATTTAAAGTGGCAGATCCAATGAAAAATTTGTGAACTTTTGAATCTTCGAGTATATCCTACAATACATATTCATATCATACATGTATGTGTCAAAGGAAAGTGTTTTGCATGTTTAAATTTTGGCATGTTTAATAGATTGGGGATCATATTTTTTTTCTTAAAGTTTATAAGGGGGATACATGAAAATAGTAAAATATAATGAGGGATCAAGAAAATATTACATGTTTGATTTAAAAATGACCTGTCCAAATGATCAGTAACGATTCACATCAGTACTGGCTACTGCAAACGCAGTAGGCAGTACAAAAATATGATGATTCATGCAATTAAATGCCTTCATTAACTTCATTAACCTTACCTTTAGAAAGTTATAAGCTTCTCTGTGTCTTTTAAGGTCACTGGTGAATCCAACTAATATCGATGGTCAAATAAATCTGCGAATTTGAATTTTTTTACAAACTGATGCTGATGATGAAATATCAAATATGGCTCTTGAGTCTATACCACGTGTTTAATATATCCCAACATGAGGGGACCACACACGGGATTTCTTTTAATACAAAGACTGTTAATCGTATTTATAAAATCATTTATCAAACTATTATTCAAAAAAATAGATTAAAAGATTTCAGATGACAATGGGATGACCGCGATAACACACAATAAACATTTTTATTTTATAATATAGTGAATCCTAGTTTCGCCCTTATCATGTGGAAAAGATTAAAAACAATTAATAATAAAAGAAACTCAAAGTGTATTTCTAAATCTTATTTTGGATTTTGGAGATCGGTGCAGATATGAGTTTTTAAAAGTTGCACACATGAACAAAACTCATTTTTGATGTGTACAGGTAAATAACAACTACTGAACGGTCTGAACAGAGACTGAACACATCTTACTTGACTGCAAGCACAATATCTGAACTGTTATGAACTAATCGTAATGTATAAGTTTGAAAATTTACTGAAAAACTAAAAAAGGCGTAATAATTTATTGTTTAGTCTTTAAGAAATGTTCAGATCAAAATTGGTGTACTAGTGACAATTAAAACAAACAACAACACACGGCAACCACTAAATTACAGGCTCCTGGCATGGGATAGGCATATTTAAAATATGGCAAAGTTGAACATGTTAAAGGGAAATAAACTCTCCACCTAACCTGGACATTAGTGTTACAGCACAAGCAAAAATCAAACTGCAAAAATCAGTTGAAAATGGCTTGACTCATATTGACGTTGATATTAAGAAACAATTAACATAAAGACAAAATATCAACCTTTCCATGGGTCATCTAAACATCCAACGTTGATTTCATTTCTAACTTCATGAAACTTACAACACTTATTGCACGTATAACTTATTGATAATACAAATTTTCTTATTTTTCTCAATTCCCCGAATGATTAAACATACATAATTCATGCTATGTTCATTTGAGATTAAGATTCCGATTTAATGTCATATATAATTCCTTTGCAAACTGTGGAAATATATTATGTATATTATGCCATTCAGCGTAAAAATACATTAATAATACATGTATGTAGTTAGCCATTAAATGTCCATGCTAATGTGGGTATTGAGTCTAATGTATCCAGTTCACACAAAAAGAAAACATGTTTTTAAATAAAAGTTTTTGTTGAAAATCAGCAGAGTATTCGACGGTGACTTTTTAATAACGACAGCATTAGTGCAACAGCTTATTTGAAAACAAATTTAAAATCTACTAATTTTACATCAGTTTATCAGTTCTTTGCTCATTTAAAATTATTATGACATAAGTATAACATAATATATGCAGTTACAATAAAAAATCCACTTAAGCAAATAGGTAAAGCTTTTTCAGTATTTATGTACTTGCATGCAAAAACATTAGCCAAATTCCAGCTATTATCTTCTTCTCAAATACTTCGAAACGAAAATTAAACATCCTTAAACTAAATATACAGTTATAAATAAAGCTTCCTTGTAAACATATCTAGCAACTTCTTTAGACTGCAATTGTACCTTTCTAATATTGCTACTGTTTTGTTTTTTATTTTATAGATTGATTTATTGATGTTTGCTTAACGTCCAGTTGCAAAAATGTCATGCATGTTCAGGAGGAGAACAAATTACTAATAAATACATTGGGTAGGTCCATTAAGAGGCCATCCGGATTGAAGGTCGGGGAAATTTGGACTGCCATTTGAACATAATGTTATATTAGATAAGGACATAAATTTTGACTTCCCACAGGCCACCTACGGACCCTTCAAAGAGTTGTTGATAGGGTTCCTAATGTGTAGAGAGAATGACACTCCTTTGACACAAGGCATCGCATTTAATGGCTCCATTCTAACCAAACGTGGCTGCGTACCTGTACATCAGCAATTGTGCTCTTGGATTTAAACGCTGTGACCCCAAATTCGAAAGGAAAATGTAATAAACTGTCTGAGATAAGATATTCAGGTATGGTTGAAGTCCAATATAACGTATCGGAGTATTCTGAAACGACACTTATTGTCGAATTGACGACCGGGTAATTCAAACATAAAACTTCCTCGATACTTCGTAGCGATGGGAATACTAAATACTAATTAGAAAATATGACGTACAATGCAGCAAAAAAAAGAGAATATGGAAGGAAAAATATACCTTACTGATTTTTTGTTTTTTTGTTTTTGAGACGGATATTTAAAGAAGTAAAATATTCAAAATGTCCTAACTTCTTGTCGTTGATAATTAGTTCTCATTTTTTAGCCAGCAGTCATTAACTATTATTCAATATGTAATGTTAAAAAAGAATCTAACTCAAAATATAGTATAGAAATAATCGTGTATAACCTATACAATCTTTTGACGTTACGTTTCTAATTAACAGCGTTTTTCTCACCATGACGGACTACTCCTGGAAATGTTATCGCGGGTCACCTATATTTCAAAGGAATTGTTCTAAAATTGGCATGTTTAACTGTGTAGATATGGTTGTGGTCCATTATCGAGCTTCAGTCGTATGTTTGATAAAGGTGTAATACCACCAAATCATAGTACGTCACATCCGGTTGTATACGAAAATAGGTCGAAAAAAATATTCCCTTGAATTTGACAGTTGTAGGTAATTGATCCTACATTTCATTGCAGTAAAACATTTCTGGGTCATAAACATATATCTTGGGTATTTCAAAGCACCATTATTTTTTTATTTGGGGTTTCTATAGAATATTTTGGAAACTTCAGGTTACATGGTTACAAAAGCTTGTATACAGGATAAAAAAGGGGGGAAATTTGATTGGTTAACTTCCAGTGATGGTTATTTTCTTATATGCAATGAAATGTTATGTGAAATTTTTTCTATAGTACTGGACAGGATAAAACTTTACTCATGCCAAGTATTTCTTTATTTGAAACAAAGATAAATTCTGCACAATTTTTTGAAAAGTGCAAATTTAACAAAGACTAATAGGAGAAAATCAATGTTTGTATTACACCTAAAAGTGAAGGTTTTTATGAAAATGTAAAATAATTATGCTTTTCAACCTAATCCTAATAACTGCATATCATTACTACCATGAGCAAACGATATGTACAATTAGTGAGAGATAGCATCCTACGGCAACAATTGAGTTACAGGATCCTGACTTAGGATAGGCATATTTATAGTGGGACCGGTTTAAAAAGTTTTAGAGCGCTAGACAGTCCACCTAACATGAGAGAATGGTGCTACAGCACATACAAAGATTAATTTGTAAAAATCATTTGAACATGGCTTGAATAAATTATAACTAACAGAAATATCCCACGTTTTTTTTATATCTACCTTCCTAAATCTTGTATAAGATGTAATGCCTTTGTGTGGTGTAAAAATATTATGAATGCATTAATTTAACAGCCTATTTGAACATAGATTTCAAATGTACTAACTTAACAACAGTTCAACAGTTCTTTGCTTTTTATCTAGAGATATAATTTACACTTATAATGCAGTTCGTATAAAACTTATCTCAATAAAGGCTTGTACATTGTTGTAGTAGATTTTTATTAATTTGTCTTTTATGTTTGACTAAGTATCATGATGCAGGTCTCTACCGTGAATACAAATGATGTATAAGAACCGAAACAGGTCTTAGAAAATAGTAAAATCAATCTAAGGTCAACTTTGCTTGACAGAATAAAAACCTTAATATCTTAATTTCTTTATAATTTCAAAATATATTAGCATACAATTTAAGAAAGGTTTGTTATAAATCTTTCAGTACCGAACTAGTGACTACTGACCCTATGATACCCTCGGGGACTGATAGTCCAACAAGAGAGGTATCGACCAAATGCTGTAAAAAATGAAAACAACACTTATAAATGGCATGCGTCCGAAGCACTTTTCTTAATTTACCTTCATCAGGAACGCTCACAGCCGAATATTTGAAATACAAGGATGTATAAGAACCGAAACATTCGACGAGCTATATCACAAAAAAGACCTCAAAAGTAGCCAAATCAATTTAAGGTCAACTTTGCCTGAGGGAGTTGAAACCTTAGTATCTTTATAATTTCAATATTTAAAAACTGCCAATTTTTTAAAAGGTTTGATATAAATTATGTCAGTACCGAAGGAATGACTACTGAGATGATGATACCCCCGGGCACTGATAGTTTTTCATCCTTAAATCACGTTTGTTGTATAAATTGCAGTGTAGTAGTTTTAGTAGGACATGTAGGAATACCTTGACCTTCATGATATGACATCAAAATTAAAGGAGATTTCTCTTTTTATATGTGACCATTTATTAAAATATGGTTTGAATTTTTTTTTTTTTTTTTTTTTCTTGATGAATTATTTGATTAAGCATTCGGAAATCTCTTTTTTGCTCAAATGCCCATTTATTTTCAGTAGTAATGACCTTGAAATTAGACGAGTGACCCAAATTTGATATGGAAATTTCTTTTGCTGTACGTGATTACCTATTAAAGTATGGTTGCAAACCGATTGAAAGTATTTGAGTTAGCATCTTGAAACGAACATTATTGCCGAACTGACGGACGGGTAAAAGAAAAAAAAAACTTCGATACTGCGTAGCGACGGGAAGGATGACTTCTGAATAAAAAATATGATTTACAATGCACAAAAAAAAAGATAATATGAAATAAAAACACCTTCTTGAAAATTTCTCGTTTTCGAGATTGATATTTGAAGAAGAATATATTCAAATTGTCCTAACTTGTTTTCGTTCAACATGCTCAAAATTAGTTATGTAGTTTTAGCTTAAACAATTAAATATATTGGTTCATATAGAATCTAGACTCGAAATTCAGCATGGAAATAATCTTGTATGCCCCATACAAAATTTGACGTTACGTTCATAGTTAACAGCGTTTTTCCCACAATAATGTCATACTCCTGATAATGTTATACGGGTCACATTTATTTTAAGGAAATTGTTCTTAAACATTGTTAAATTTGCATTTCAATTGTATAGATATGGTTGTGATTTTATATGTTTCTTTGATCGAAGGTTTGATGACAGTGAACATTTGCCTGAAAATAAAAATATTCTATGGGCAAATGTTGAATAAAAACTCTATAAACAAGTAGGTCCGAGTACACTGTTATTTCGTAGTGCATTTTTTTTAGACAATAAATGAAAATTAAAAAAATTCCACCTGCGCTTTCTCAATAATATTTTTTACAGTGTGTTGTACTACTTTTGGGACAAATTATATCAAAATTATAGAAAACTTCATCGGCTCTAACTCAAACTATGGACAATTTTATGTTAAGGGGGTCTTCAAATCTTTTGACAGCTTCCGAAGTGCTAATTTTTAACATTTTTCAGCTGGACCAAATCACTACTTTACTTTAAAATTCATGACCCAGATTTTTTTACAGTGTCATTTCAACCCCCTACTTGCTATTTGAGTCATAAAACATGGAGAAATAAATTTGGAAGGGGTATAAAAAAAAATGGCAAGTAATACACTGTCCACACTAGGGACTACATTCGTGGACAACGAAAATCAAAGGATGATAACTGTGTACTCGGACCTAATAGGGTAGAAAAAGTTGACCTATCTTTATGAAACTTGGTATAACCAAAGCTTAATAAATTATAAAACTGCCTACAAAGTTTCATGGCAATAGGATATATATTATAGACAATATGACTAATTCTATATTCAACTTTGCGTGTTAAATTTAGACGTTAAAATTGAAAAATGTCAACTATCAACATTTGGGGCTTAAAAAATTAAAATATTGCAAAAAAATACTTTCGAAATGCCTTAATATATAAAATATTATGTATTAAAAGCAATTGAGTACTCATTTGATTTATCAGACTTATCATAATTATTAAAAAGTCAAATTTATATGAGCCTGTGCCTAAAAATGGAGGTTTTCCAGTGAAGGGGGGGCCTTACATGAAGATGTAATATTTTCCAGCAATTTTAAATTTGTAAAGCTTTTTGGTTATACATAATCCTTACATATGTATTTAATGTACTTTAAATGGAAAGAAAACTCACAAATAACATATCATATTAGTTTAAAAGGGTCATAGGCCAAGTAAGACTGAAAATAATTTAGGGTCAATTTAGGCCGAAGCACATGTTTACATTTAAAAATGCATATTGAAGCTATAGGAAATAAAAATTTGGGTCTTTTCTATCATTTCTATACTCAGGTGACATGATACAATAAATCTGAGTACAAAAAGACTCTTGCATTCAACTTTTTTTGCAGACAGTATGGTCTGATACAAAGATTTTTCACTTTTTAGTGAAAAACATGCATGCAATTTTAGTCTCAACAGGCTTATATTTGAACCACTTGCAATTCTACAGAAGAAATGAAAGATATTATGTGACATGAAACAGGTACAAAAGACATTGTTAAGTGCTTTTTATACAAATTTAGTGAGGTCTTTATTATGGACTTCAACTTTTATGTTCCAAGCTCCTCACATTTAACTTGATCCAAACAGGGTGTTAGACGAGGGTCATATATACGACACATTTTGTACATATTGTCTGAGATAATCTTCTTTTCTGTAGATTCAGAGTTCACAAATGAGTAATACAACTGGATTGAAGCATAGAAACACAAATAGTGACACATAAAAACCTGTCAGATAAAAAGCCAGAATGCCATTTATGCATCAAAATTGAAAAAGCTATGAAATGTTTATTTTGACCATAATATGCCCAAATTGGTAATTTTTGCAGAAATTCTATCAAATAAAAGTTTAAATCCTTTAGTTTTATGCTATTTGACAAATTGACACCATCAAATCATTCAGGGAAGTTGCCAAAGTACAGATTCTATATTTCCTGATTTCACCTCTTAGGTCCGAGTACACAGTTATTTCGTAGTGCATTTCTTTTAGACAATAAATGAAAATTAAAAAAATCCCACCTGCGCTTTCTCAATAATATTTTTATAGTGTGTTGTACTACTTTTGGGACAAATTATATCAAAATTATAGAAAACTTCATAGGCTCTAACTCAAAATATGGACAATTTTATGTTTAGGGGGTCTTCAAATCTTTTGACAGCTTCCGAAGTGCTAATTTTTAACATTTTCAGCTGGATCAAATCACTACTTTACTTTAAAATTCATGACCCAATTTTTTTTTACAGTGTCATTTCAACCCCCTACTTGCTATTTGAGTCATAAAACATGGAGAAATAAATTTGGAAGGGGTATAAAAAAAAAATGGCAAGTAACACACTGTCCACACTAGGGACTACATTCGTGGACAACGAAAATCAAAGGACGATAACTGTGTACTCGGACCTGTAGACTAGACTCGAATCATTTTTATTTTCAAATGAGTTAAGCGGAAAACATGCCTAAAATAACCAAAATGAAAACATCAATAACTTTCATAACATTATAACTTATACAATAAAAAATACAATGGTGAAACAAATGAACTTAATGAATTTTTTACATAAAATTAATTTGGCACACTCGTGACCATTAAACTGAGAAATCAAAAGGTACAATTCTGGAGTAGAAAAGCTGTTTTTTGTTGTCTTTTTATCACAATATTTTATCGAATTGAAGACGATATCTTGTACTCATTATTTAACAACTTAAAACTATCTTTCTGAAACTAATATAGAAAACTTTATCTTTGTGTTTAGAAAACTGGTACTTTTCATTCTCGATTAATGTAAATATTTCATGTCGATCATTCCTTTATGATAATTATCGTTATACGTGTATCAGTAATTGATCATACTGCTTCTGTTTCTCTTCTTTTTCGTTTATTTTATCTATGGATTTTTCGAGTATTTGGACCTCCTAAGAATACATCATACATCTTCACGTCTATCGATTTATATCAGCTGTCTGGACCGAACGTAGACAACTACGTGTTTTTTCTTATACAGCAGACTGAATGATCCTCGAAAAATGTGTGTTGATATTTCTCTGATGATAAGTGAGCAAATTTGGAAGTTTTGTTGCAAACTCATATGTACAAAATTATTGTTTGTACAACTTTCAGTCTTTTCTAACAGTCCACTGCAACTATATTGGCCCAGTTGTAGTAATAACATTAACGGTACCAAGATTCGCATATTGACAATGTTTGTCTATCCAGTGATGCTCGAGGCCAAAATACTAGAAACTCCAAATTTTACACAAAGAACTGATAAAACCAAAAATGACCAAACCCGGACTAAGTATCAGTACTAGTGCTATGCGTGATGGGGATACATTTCCTAATTAAAAGTGATTTCAAAATTGTATAACAGCAAATTTAAATACGACTGTATCCGAACATCAACCGAAATAATATCTCGTCTACACACATTTTGAGTCAGCTCTTCAAATCTAAAATACTTTATCTGGAAGATGTTACAATAATTCTGTTTTCATTTGATTTTATTCAATGAATCTTACAGGTATTATTTTGATTGAAACAGAGGTTTATGGAATGCACTAAGAATATTGTAATCGTTTTGGTTTTCATGCCACGTAGCTAAAGTCTAAAATCTCAACCTTTATTCTCAATAACATATTTGTTAAGTGATTAACATACACTGTTCTTAGGGTCAGGTCTTGGAGAAGAATCTATATCTTAATTTTTAGATATTCAAGAACGGCAAAAAATCACAGAAACTTCTCGTGAAGAGCATTCATTGGTTAGGTCCGCATTTGGTTTTTCATTGATTCATTTGTAAGATTAGGATAAGAACTCATTATTTTGGAAAGTAGTTTGTATTTCAGTCTGAGTACTCTTTATCTATCATTTCGTTGATTCCGATTTTGACTTGTCAGTTCTTGGTGAATAAGGCTTTTGGAAGTCCTTCTTCTTGCTCACATTTTGACGGTTTGTAAGTCAGTAACAGATAAATGATAAGATAATGTTTACGTTAAAAGACCTTCTCACAAAACGTCATGTTAAACTCTTTTAACTGTCCTTTTTTTTTCGGAGATCTGTCAATGTCAATGTCAACGCAGGTAGGTTAATGCTGTTTTACAGTAAATTGGCTATTTATTCATAAAAGATCATTAGAATTAGAAATTATTTTGATTTTTTCTCAAGAATATTTCATATTCATTTTGATTATCCCTTATATCATCCAATCTTTTAATTTCTGGTGTCTCAGAACCGCCAACCTGGTTACCAAGGTAACGGGCGACATTCAAAAATGGCGTGTGAACCTTCAACTTCAAGAGCCCGGCACACCCAAAAGAACTACACTAATGAATGAAAATAAAGTTGTATTTGGCTGATAAAGATGTTAGTTTTCCTGTAACAGCTGCTCCTTTCTTAAAATATGCCTTCTTCTAATAAAAAATAACAGAAGCGACATACAATCCAACCATGGCTACACAAAATCCAACTGCCTTGTCAATTTAAAAAGGACACACTAAAGATGTAGAACAATGTTTTTTTTATCATTTTTATACTTGAATGTGTTAATGAATCTTGAAAGAATCACGGTGAATACGAATGTTATGAATGAAAAAAGGGGGGAATCTAACATTAGCCACCATATATACTTTGTAAGAGCTTTCGCAACCTCATGTTCATTTCTTACTCCACATATGTGACGACTGTAAATGAAATTAACTTGTTAACTCACTTAACTGCAGTTCTCATAGGGTTTTTAGAACTTTAAGATGACGAACTGCAATACAGTTTTTCTAAAACAAAATGTTTCTCCTGATAAGAAAAGAACACATTTAACCAGCCCTAGTGCACGGAAGTATGAAGCTCACTTCTATCAAATTCTGCATGTTTCACGAGAAATATTAATCTGTTTAGACCTGATAAAGTCCTTGACAATATTTTTTTAAAACATTTTTAAATAGTTCACAGAAATTAGTATGGATCAGAAAACTGTCACGTGTGTAAATGGATGTTTCTAGAAACAATATCTGTTTTAAGCTGGAATTTTTCTATGTTATTGCGTTGAACATGCATCATTCATTCATCGCAGTCTCTTCAGTATGAAACATATTTAATCAATAAATTTGAAAACAAGTCCATTGGTCAAAGATTAAAACCGGCAAAAATTATAATATTAGGTAACTAAGTACTTATTTTCTATTGTTATAGAAAGAAATAAAATAAGAGATTTCCTAAAAGAGGTAAACTATTTGTTTATTCAATAAAGTGGTATGCAGGTGAAAGCCTTTACTTCTTCAGTTTATTATGAGTATTAATTAATTATTAAATACATAATGTCTATTTCAAAAGATTCATAAAAACTTATGATAATTTTTTATTTATTTCAAAGTAGTTTTCTAACACTTAATATCAACTAATCATTGTACATGTCACATATAACTGATAATCCTCCTTATCACAATATATACAATACCTTTTTTTTTTGGTTTTCCATGATCCATAATAAATGTAATCAAATATCATTATGTTGGTCCTGTTGAATTTCATATGCTATTGTTCTACTGGAAAATTCTTTATTCCCTAGTTTTTTTCGTTTAATTCACATGTAACATGCCAAGAATAATATCATATACATGTAATATATTGTGTATCACAATATATACCAGTAAGCACATACAGTTACCAGCCTGCCAAAATATAATGTTTGAATTATAATTCTCCCATTTCATTTTGTATATGTAGATCCAAAATTAGTTCAATAACTGGCATATCATGAATAAAGATGTGAACATTTCCTTTTATGTGTTGATCTTACAAGAAAGAAGTGCACAGTCCTTTCCTCTGATTTAATATTTTCATTTGTTTGTCTTCAATGTTCCGGAGTCAGTTTGAACATGTAATTCTTCCTTTTGTTGTCATACTGAAAATTACTTCATTCCATAGTTCACATGCATGTGACATGGCATGGATTATTTTATATTCAGCACTGTTATAGTTCTGTTATATGTCCTCATACATTTATCTTTAAAACTTCCATTTCACTTCCTGTTCATGCATAGATCTAAAATTATCTCAATACTGTATGGTTCTGACAATTTCCTTATGGGTGCGGATCTTTCAATGAAACAAGTGCTTACTCTTTTTCTCTTATTACTTTTTCCTATTTCAGTTTGTAAAAACTATTTCAACACCGTTGCTTTCAAGTCATCTTAATACTTTAAAAAAATAATGTAAACAGTTAGTGGCAATTTAAAAGTTATTGGTATTCATGTTATGATACAAATAGAAAACTTCAGTTTACATTTTGTGTTCCTAAATCATTATGGAATTAAAGTAAACTTGAAAAAAGTTCTGCATTGATTTAAAATGAACTATTTATTCATGAGTTTAATGTAAAACTACAATAAAAGTTTAACTACAGCTAAATTTAACTAATGTTTACCCATCACAATGCTTTACCAATTTGTTATTAATTATGACTGTATCAATATTGACTGAATGTAACTCTATACATCAGAAAAGTTATATACACCTAACACATGAGTGTCAAGATGTTGTTTACAGAATAGTTAATAATCGTTATGGGTAAAAAGTGCAGAATAAAGGGTTAGAAAATTAAAGAATAAAAAAGGGTCATTAAGAAAAGAGAATAATAGGGTGTTAAAATATAGGGAATAAAGAATAATGGGCAAAACAGTTTAAGAATAGAGAAAATGGTATACAAAAAGAATAAAGAAATGACGGACCCCCATCAAGACTCATACATAATATTATTAATGTTTACATTGTGTAGACCTCTTGTTTGATATTATAGAAACTACATGTCTTTAGGCATTCAAATGCCATTTTAATGTGTGCATGGTGTAAATCAATCTGCAAAAAAAGTTACAATAAATACTGAAAGGTTTCAAACTAAAATTTTATACACACCAGATTGTAAATAAACAAAAACAAGATTTGTGTAAATTGTTTAAGTGATGCTTGTCAAAATGTGAACAAAATCTACACAACGAAACATAGACTTCAGATACAAATTTTTGTAGTTTATCAATATAACAAATGATCATTAATCTCATGACTATCAACATAAAAGTAGAATAAATTGATAACGAAAAAATTCAAAGTACACAAAAAAGGATGATTTAAAAGGATCGTATGATGACTATCAGATTTAAAACCATATTAAAATGAAAAATTGTTTATGATAATGACCATGATAATAAATAATAGTTCTAACATATTTAATATCTCATCTACCTGCCTAAGCAATTTTATTAAATGCAGGCAAACCATTATTATGATTGCATGCACAGTGCCATGTATGTATAAATTTTTAACTCCTTTTGTTTTGTAATATGTTAAACATAGGAATAAACACCTAGTAAGGAAATAATTTTGCATGTGCAATAACAGTAATCTGAAGATTCATGCTCGAAATACACTTAATAGATCTATTGGTCAAGCGTTTACCTCCAACATAAAATTCGAATAAAGACATGCATAAGAGGAATTAAGGAGGGGTGCTGGCATGGTGCTCGGACTTTTAACAAATTCCACTCCTTACTTATGGAATATCCGTTTCACAAATGATAGCGGATATGTTCCTAATGCCGTAACTACAATTCCGCCCCCTTTTCATAATGTGACCTACCGAATTAGCCTTATAACCGGGTTTGTACTAACATGAGCAACACAACGGGTGCCACATGTGGAGCAGGTTCTGCTTACCCTTCCGGAGCACCTGAGATCGCCCCCAGTATTTGTTGGAGTTCGTGTTGTTCAGTCTTTAGTTTTCTATGTTGTGTTTTGTGTACTATTGTTTGTCCGTTAGGTTTTTTTCTTTTTTAGCCATGGCGTTGTCAGTTTATTTTCGACTTATGAGTTTGAATGTCCCTTTGGGATCTTTCGCCTCTCTTTTACGTTGCATTGTTGATGGCCACCATGTCCCTTAAACAAAAAATCTCCGACCCGCATCTGCGCATGGCAGGTCAGTTTGCAAAATGTCTACATAAAGTTACTTAGTCAATGGTCAATGAAGATATGATTGTTTTATAAGCGAGTAAAATTGTTTTGAATTGCATAAATTATTCATAGAAAGTTTGTCAATACAGCTGCCCTAGTCATGTTGACAGCGAAACGTGTAATAAATTAGCCCACTTTTTAAGTATACAATGCAACTTTCTCTATATTCACACTCAATCGAGACGTAATCATCAATGAAATGAATATCGAAGAACATCGGCAGTAGAACGCTTAAATAATCCAAAACAAATTTACTTCATTATATAAGCAACATCCTTCGATATTAACGTATTTTGGAAATTCTATCATAACAAGGTGCCCGATCAGCTGTTCGTGACAAGCTCAAACTTGATGTCCACGAAACGTTCTAGCCAATCACGTGTCGCACAGTTTAGAAAATGACGTCAGATTTAGATTTCGATGCAATCATCGAAAATCAGTGCCTATTTTTTTTAAAGTGCATTTACCTGTCTGTGAAGTAAGCATTTAACTTCTGCTATCAACTATAAACAGTCACAAATAAATCCTCAAAATTACGTTATAAATACAAACATTATAATACTCAATACATTAACAATTAAAACATTAATTTTTACCATTATAAATTGTAACATTTTCGAGGTTTTAATCAAAAGTATTTGATAGGAAAGTACGGAGTTTAAATCACTACAGAAAGCTGAGCATTTGAATGCAACATATGTACTGCATTGCAATGTACAATGTGTTGAACATTGTTTCCTATACAATGTTTTTACTGTATTGAACATGTTGAACTTACACAACCCAATGCAATTATAGTAAGAAAAGAGGCCATATATCTAAAAGGAAAAACGAAAAACAAGAAATAGGTTACGAGAAAATAAACGTGAGTGCCAATGAGACAACTCTCCATCCAAGTCAAAATTTATAAAAGTTAACCATTATAGGTCACAGTACGGTCTTCAACACGGAGCCTTGGCTCACACCGAACAGTAAGCTATAAAGGGCCCCAAAAATTACTAGTGTAAAACCATTCAAACGGGAAAAACCAACGGTCTAATCTATATAAAAAACGAGAAACGAAAAACACTTATGAACCACATCAACAAACGACAACTACTGAACATCAGATTCCTGACTTAGGACAGGTGCAAACAAATGCAGCGGGTTTAATATACTCGTTAGGTTAATTTTGGACGGGACCATATGATTATTTTGACCATATTATTGTAATTTCAACAAATCATAGTACGTCACATCTGATTTAATACGAAAAAGGGTTTGAAAAAAAACTATTCCCTTGCAATTGACAAAATTGTAGGAAGTTCACCCTGCATTTCATTACAGACACAAATATCTGAGTCATAAACCTATATTCTGTTTGTTTCAATGCACCATTATTATCTTATTTGGTGTTTCTATAAAATATTTTGGAAATTTGAGATGACATGGTTACTAAAGCTTGTAAACCGGGAAATACGGGGTGAAAGTTTTATTGCTTAAATACCAGTGAGGGTTATTATCTTATATGCAATGAAATGTTATGTGAAATTTTGACTGTATTACTGGACAGGATGTTTATCCCACTTGTGTGCTTTTTCTTAATCAAGTAAGATATAACACAAGTATGTTTAGTAAATAAAATATAAAAAAAATATAGCTTGAAATGGAACATGATGCGACGATGATGCAATTAAAAACATGTTTTTTTGAATATGTCACTGAAATTTTTCAATTTTATAAGAATAAATAAGCAAAAGATAAACGTTCTATGTTTCTAAACCAGGAACACATAGATCGTTCTCCAAATTCATAACTGCTCACATTACAAATTGAAATCCTTTATTTGTGACATATTGAGTGACTTTGTGTCCTTCTGTTATCTTGCCTTCACTAGTCTTAATAGTGTCAATTAAAAGCGTCCCTTAGTAAAACAGTTGACCATTTGATTGAGATTTGATTTTGATGTTTCTTCAAAGTATCTTCTGAAGGCATTCGTCAGGACGAATCGATAAACTTCTAAGGTTATTGTGATAGGATATATTGCTCCAGAAGTAAATATTTTTTGAGACTGTGTCTCCCTGAGATTTAGTTTTTTGCTGTCCGAATAATTAATTTTATTCCAAAGGTACCTATTTACCTCAGTACATTCATTTGAATGTATTTTGCATAAGAAAAAGCATACAATAATAACAAGTTATGTTTTTTTTTCTGTTATTTTGCCTTCTACAGATGTGATCAAATTTAGAAAAATTATAATTATTAATGCTTAACTTTTATCACATGTTTTTTTCTTCAAGTCCTTTTAATCTGCTGCTTTGTGTATAAGCCACGTTGTTGTATATCCAATTAATTACTTTTCACTTTCTTTAATTAGGTCTTTCCACTTGCCAGTGGAAATCCCTTTTGGTTTTGTTCTGATTTTTTTTTTTCTTTTGCCAATTTTTGATTTTGAGATGTTTTTGTTTGTTTCGCAAGATATCGAAATGATTTTTTGGTATATGATATCGAACAATGAATACGCTTTCGCAGTTGACCCTGTGTAACCGTACACTTTCTCCTATGAGAGTTATCTCCCCGTAGACTGTGTTTCTGTTTATGTCTACTTCTTCAAAACTGTAAATGAAATCAAGAAATTTCATTTCCAAATTGGTCGTTATATCCTCATGATGTTTTGTTAAAGTTTGTCCGAAGCGATACGGAGACTGCCTATGAGAGTTGTTTCCCCTTCTGTATTTGACATAGTGCTATATAAATGTTACTCGTGAACTGCAAGTTATAGGGACCTAGAGTATACTGATTTGTTGTACTTGTCCAACAAACGAAATTTGAGGTCAAGGTCATGATCTAAATTTAAATTTTTGAATGTTTTCGCTTTTTTCACAAACCATCATTCATAACGACTGTAGAATTAATTGTAAATCGTATTTTTATTTTCATTATACAATGATTTACGATATTTGAAGAATTACCTATTGAAGCTTTAGTAATGACTTTTTTTATCCTTCAATAATCAAGTTAATGAAATGCAACGTTCATATGTTCTCAAATATAAGTACGACTGCACGATGTTTTAATCTTGTAAATAACACTGTTTGTGTTATATTGCATTTGAACCAGAAGACACATTTGACTTTATATAATAAATATCGATTTTGTTTTCATATATAAAGAAATATTCTGCATGTCATTTTTTTTTTATCACGATGAAGGCACACTGTCTGCTATTACCTTTGTTTCTTTTTGCAGCAATACTTGCAACAGGTATGTTAAAGTATATTTATAACACTGTATGTATATCTGCATTCCCTTGTTAAAAAAGAGTTTGTTTATGTTTTCCTTTCCTCGTCATTTTACTTTTTCAACCTTTTTTTTTTTATCTATGAAGAAATATTTAAACACGACATGATTTCATGTTAGCAATCATGTCGACTTTGTTTATGTAACTAAAAGCATTATTTAATTTTGTTTTTATTTTGTGTCCAATATCCGGAACATCTTAAAAATAGTGTATGTCGCCACATATTCATTTGCCTATCCAATCGAGAGAACAATTTCCTTGCATGAAAACTGCTTTCTGTGAAGTCAGTGTTATTCAATATTTAACTTTCTACGAAGAGTTTTGTAGACCAGTGTGTGTCTTTCCGTCGTATTTTTTGTATTGAACAAGGTATTATCATCCGTTTTCTGTTGTTTTTGCTTTCATATAATTCTATCTGATTACTTACTTACTTGCTATCTTCTCCTCTTTTTAATTAGGTTTTTGTCATTTAGAATATTTAATGTTAAAGGCACTTCATTTTAAGTTTGTGTTTATTCATTTACAACTTGTCTAAAAATCGATTCAGTGTTTAACATCATGTTACTAATTTATATTTGAAAACTGTTAGTTGATGGTTAAATCATTTTTTTATTTGTTTCGTAAAATTATTACTTTTAATTACTTTTTTACTTTGTATAACATCGGTTTCTGTCAACAAAAATAAAACAAGAACTAAGATATCTTAGTCATTTGTCTAGAAAATATCTTGCTGATGCTTTCGATTTAATAGAATATTGTAACTAAAAAAGCGATAATTCATAAAATCATGATTGTAAACGAAAGCTTAACAAAGAGAAATTAACCAAGATTGTTTTAACATTCTTAAATTTTTAACAAATTATTGACTTTATGATTCAATTTATAATGACCATAATGCTAGTTTTCGTAATGTTATTGTTCGGTAGTAAGAAAATTAAGTTCACATCCACTCAGTGTGATTTATGTCGCCTTTGTATTACCAGAAGTTTAAAGTTTGATCAATGTTGTTTTAAGTAATAGGAACTTATTAGTCAGATAATATCTTTAGAAATTATTGAAATAGTTCTTGTCCAAAACTGACCACTGTAAAATTCATATTTAGAAAATATCCCTTTTCTTTTTGAAATTTCAAGTGGCAATAAGACGTATGTTACTATATTCAAGAAGTTGAAAAAAATATCTACAATGGCAAACTAAAAAATATACAAATATTATGATTTTGTTTTTATTATAAGGTTCCTTAGTGATAGACTGGTATCAATAAACGAATCATATATTAAGAATACGTGTTCTTGGAGACCATACAGACGTCATAAAACAAAAAGAGTATATCGACTTTCAAACACAAACTATTTCTCCTTCAAATAAAAGGAGAATATACTATTTCGACTTACAAATAAAAACCGAATTACAGATAAAGTTTTAAAAAAATGATAATTGTAATGGTTGAATGACAAATTAATGTAACCATAAATCAGTTCACAGGAAATTCGACTTCCATATGATTTCTGACGAAGGCTCAAATTCGATGAATTCGTAGAAGTACATTAAATGGATTTTGTAAATTTCATATAAAGAGAGAAAACAATTACATTGTTTCTATAAGATAGCTATATAGTCTTTATCTAAACTATTCGTTTTCAGCATACATAATGCTTTCTATTCCAATAAAATACCTTTAAAAACGTGTTGAACGAAATGAATTTTCAAATCAATCAGGCAAAGCTAATATAGATGCATCAGACTCGGTATCGAACAAAAATGATTTGAATATAAATATGATATATGACTGGAACAAATAACATGACCTTTGATTTGATATTTTTGTTAGCAACCATGTTAGCGGTATACTACTGTTGCCTATATTCTCTCTTTATATCAATCAGAAACGTGTCATTCCCGTTTATTGGAATATCCGGAACATGTGCAATGCCCCAAACATGTCCATATGACGTCACTGTCACAATTATCGATTGTGCAGGACAACGAAACACGTCCCAATCATCTATATTTTTTTAATGCCCTAACGTTTCCACCTAAATTTATGAAAAGTGATTCCTTATCGTACGATACTAGGAATGCTATTGTTGCATGTCAAACTGTCTTTTTCAGCCACCGCTGGCGTTACATTAATTAATTCGTATCGTCAATCCTCAAAACGTGTTAGACCTATTGTGGTTCCTTGGAAGTCTCAAAGAATTGATCTTCACCGTTATTTTTTTAACTATACCGTGATTCGTCAAAATCAGCCGATTGTATAATAGTCGATTGAAGTAAATAAACGCATAATTATAGGTTTTATAACGAGTGAGAATTTGATATCGCTTGATATCAATTCGAGTTATTTAATTTCAATATGGTAATAAACGAGTCTTCGGCGAGTTTATTATTACTATTTAGATTATATCAAGTTGATATCAAGAGATATCCAATTCTCACGAGTTGTTAAACCTATTTCTCTGATGGTCAACACCCTAATTGTGTTAAATTAAAATAATTAAATATAAGTAGGGATGTCAAAATACCAGTAAAACAAAATTAAATCCTCGAGTCGTTTTATATATACTATGTTATTCTTATGACCAATTATGAAACTATATTGGAATGTAATAAGAATGATGAAATAATTTGTCATTCGAATGTAATTTATTAAATGAGACATCTGATTCCCCTTAAAGCTCTTCTAACTCTTTTGAAATGACAAAAAAACGTAAAAAAGCTATGGTTATTGATATATTAAACATTTTATGCATATTCGGGACTTGAATAATAAACAATATGAAGATTTTTATAATTCGGATTATTATTTATTCTTTTGTCAACCGTTTTTAGGGACTAACGTTAAAATTTTCACTGCATCCGGATTCCTTGGAAACAATGTATCCTAATTTATGTTACTTTTCTGGCCATTTAACCAATTTTACGATGTCTTCATTTTGAATATCATTGCTGTAGCTTAATATTTCTTTCTCTCTGGGAACAGTATCCAAGCTGACTCTCATTGATGTCATTGCAGAAAATAATTGGATCAGTTAAAGGGATTTGAAATTGGACACGTTTGGGCGATTTATAATTTTGATGACACGTTTAATTGAAATGGATACGTTTTGGTGAGGTGGAAACGTGTGGGGATGGACATGTTTGAAAGTTTTACATATTGACTATGGAATAACCGACATTCTTATCATTGCTTATACAGTGACAAACAAAACTATAAGTTTTAACGGATCGGAATAGTTACGTTTGATACATTTAATAATTTGTAGTTCCGTACAGTTGTCCTCTTATCTTTGTGTGACACACCTTTTTCATAAGTAGAACTATTAGGTGCATCATGTATTTACTGTTGACAACATTTACTTTTTAAAAATAAAACATCAAATCTAATCTTCAAGGTAGCTCATATCCCTGTCACAGTATTGGAGGATATTGCACCTCGCGAAGATGTAGAATAGGATACTATTGCAATCCAGAGGACGATATAACTAGTCATCCAGATTGTTCGTATACACAACATTGCTGTCAACCTTGTAAGTATTTATTTGTTCTGAACGTTAGTCTTAGTATACTACATATAAGTCGCATATTTAACCGTTTACTGATTGTCAAACGAAAATTGCATTCGTGCATTAGTAAATCAAGTTTGTTCAGCATATATTTGTAACGAATTGATAAAGTAGTTTACACTGATGATTGAACTAATATGTGCGTACAAAAAACTTAGTAGAATTGCTAGTTGGCTTATACTTACAAATATGCAATAATACATTTAGAACTGTGTAAAAAAGGAAAGATCTTCGTCCACATGTATGAAGCTTATACAAAAATTACAATAAGTTCATTATTTTGAGATTTAAAAACTTGACTCGATCATCAATATAACATTGGAATCAAGTATAAGGAAAGCAAAACACTGATCTTTTTCCATGTATCCTACGAACGCTGATTCACCAATATGTACAATCAGGGTCAAATTTAAACAATGGATATTATTTCTGACATCACAATCCGTTAATCCTTCATCTTTCATAATTATTTCAGTGTGCAGTTTCCCTGCGCAGTTTTTACAAGTGAAACTTGAGGCATTGCAGGATCTTGATTTAGAAGAATCCCTAAAAAAAACCTCTGACATGTGACTTATGGTCCTAAGTTCAGAGAACCCCAACACATCAATTGAAATCATAACTTCAAAACAAATATGGATTCCATTAAGGCTAAACATGGGCTAAACGAGAAGAAGTTGAACTGGACATTTTGTCAGAATGGAATTTATAAGTTGAAAAACTGTATGAATGATCGACCAAAGTCCGTGTTAAATACAAAGAAGCTGTGAAAAGACTATCATCTCTTCATGATACACATGTTGTTGTTCCTGCGGACAGAGCTCCAAGTAATAATATTGTCTTTGTATATATAGCGTACTACTACATACGAGTGTCTTGCAAAAGAATAAAGAATAAATGACCACTCAAGTAATCCCACATACCAACATATGTCATTTGACAAGGATGAGATTTTGGCGAATCATACGTCCTTCATGGCTTCAATGAATATTACATTGAAAAGCAAATCTGAGGACTTACTATTGTTTGTATCGGAATACACAAAATTCTGTATAAACAACGGTACATTGCTGGCTCATCTGCATATTCTATAAAGGAATTGTCCAGTAGATTGACAAAAACTCTGTCCGCAGTGAAAAGGGGTCATCAGAAATACTGTGAAACTGTTTACTCGCGTTTTAGTATTAACGATATGTGGATTCTAAAAAAAATCTTGTGAACTTCGAAATAATTTTAAATCCATCTCGATTTAATCTTGAAAATAATTCAGTCAAAACTTTTTTTTTCAACCCTGTATACCACAATTCCACAAGTGACATTGAAAAATCGTCTCAAAGAAATAATCCACAATACTTTTCAATATAAAAATGGTAGCATACGCTATAAATTGATTAATTTGGGATACCATACGGCATACTTTGTTAATAGTGAACAAAAAGGTAAAACCTGCTACACAGAGGAACAAGTGATCAGTATGCTGGAGTTTCTTATTGACAACATATTTGTTGAATTTGGAGGTAAACTTTTTCAACAAATTGTCGTAATTCCTATGTGAACGAACTGGGCGCAACTCCTTGTCGACCTCTTCTTATTTTCATATAAGTCGAAATTCCTTCAGACATTTGTCAAAATCAAGAAGATCAAAGAAGCCAGATCATTTAATTTCACATTAAGATATATTGATGATTTTCTTCAATCAACAATCCAAACTTTTCTGATTCGGTTCCATTAATATCTCCTTCAGAACTAGAAATTTAAGAAACAAGAGACACGGCTTCTTCCGCCTCATTTTAAGACTTTTACCTCGAATTTGACATAAGCAGTCATCTCAGTACCATTATCTATTACAAACGAGATTATTTCAATTTTGAAATTTTCAATTTCCCCCACCTAGTAGCAATAAACCAACTTCACCTGCATATGGGATATGTATCATATGGGATATACATATCCCAACTAATTCGGTTATCAAGAGCTTGTAGCTGCTACCCAGACTATTTAAAAATGTCACCAGTATCTGAGCAGAAAATTAATGAAACCAGGGTTATGTCAAAGAACTTCTCGTCCTTTTTCTTAAAATGTTCATCGGACGATACCAAGACCTTGTTGCTAAATATTTCATTGAAACTTCACAATTAATACCAAATCAGGAATATGATAGTTGTTTCCATTAGTTTGATGTGTTTGAGCTTTTGATTTTGCCATTTGATAAGGGACATGCATTTATGAATTTTCCTTTGAGTTCAGGATTTTTTGTTATTTTACTTCTTAAGGGGCAGATGCTTCTAGGAAAATGAGTCCACTTTCGGTTTTTTCTTACCTTTGTGATAATCACTGTTGTGCCAAATTAATTAGAAATATAATAAGCATTCAAATAATGCTATACACACTACCCTACTTAAAATAGGACATGACTTACGTACGTGATTGTTTCATCAAATCATATTCAGGTGAAAGTTACAAGTATATAAAAATACACATCTATAAGAAGAAACGCGGAACAAAGAAAAGCGAAATTTGATTAAATAATCAGCAGAACAAAACACGGTAAACTTATTTATTTATGTACATAGAAATACGTGAGAGAGAATATTAAGTCTACAATGTATGATTCATACGTTTTATTCATATTCGTTGCTTTTTCAGATAATGGCAGATACTATGGTGGGCGCTAAACCTTCTCCCAAAACAGCTAACTGATATTGAGAAGTAAATGAAAATAAAATAAAATGTCAGATCAAACTCATAAGGCCTTCAAATACCTTTTCATCACCTTCCAATCATTTTACAATATGTTTCATAAAATATCATTTATATGTTCCTTTATTATAAATCTACTGTACTGGCATAATTTGCAGAGGTTTTTACATTGTTGTTTTCATTTAGTTGACCTTGCTTCTATATTTTACTAATTCTTACTTTATCGGGAAAAACGTATACTATATATTGTATGTTATATCAACTACAAAAACTTTTTGTGGCGTCTTTGTCAAATTAACTTTCAACTACAAATATTTTTTTTATTGTCGTTTTGTCAAATCTACTATCAACTTTTACAACTTTAATTTGATGTTGGCGACTTTTTTAGATTTATTTGTATGTTTGTCTGAATTTTTTAGTCGGAGTTCGATATTTTTGTTATACTTATTAATAACAAACTATCATTAAACTATCTATATCTCATTTAATACCGATGAACTGGCTACAGAGCTGATGATACCCTCGGGGACTGGTAGTCCGCAAGCAGCAATATCGATCTAGTTGACCTTAGATGGATTTGGCTATATTAACGTCTTTTTTAATCATATAGCTCTTCACTTTTTTCGGTTCTTTATCTCAAAGATATAATGAAAACAGATTGTGCTCACAATTTTTAAAGAAATAACAACGTCAATCACAATAACTAAATAACATCAATCCCTCTGATTACTGATCAGCATATAATAAAATTCTGCAGCTACAATTCATCACAGCAGTAAGCTCATAATGTTACAAGGAAGTTAATTAATCAAAAGTTCAAAGTTGTGAAGTTGAAATCATCCCTTGGAAAATTTTACGGACGTTATCACGAGTTAGTTGGTCGTTATGGAATATCAACTTCACAGATGACGACTGATATGTTCCAATCGTCTTAATTCGTTCTCCTTTTCCCCGAATTTGACCTACCAAATTAGAATTATCACCGGATTTGTACTTACATTAGCAATGCGACGGATTCTACATATGGAACAGGATCGGCTTTCCCTTCCGGAGCACCCGAGATTTATCTCGGTTTTTTAGTGTGCTTCATGTTTCTCAGTTTGTAGTTATCTATGTTGTGTTTTGCATACTGTTTTTTGTCTTTTGGTCATTTTCTTTTTATGCCATGATTTTGTCATTTTTTTTTTTTTTTTACTTTTGAATTTGTATGTAGTTTTTTTTTTTTTTTTTTGGGGGGGGGGGGGGGGTATCTTTTGCCCCTCATATTGGACATGTTGCAATTTCAAATAATTAACGAATCCTAACCGTTTTGCTTTTATACAGTGTAGAGGACTACAGAATGGAAATTAATGAGTTTCTGTTTACAAAGAGGATTTTTAGATACCATCAATGTGAACAAAAGACGTATCCCCAACAGTACACCAAAAATACTACCCCATAATTTTGTAAAACATCTAAGCTTCGATGCGACAGTTTATACATTTCAACGTTTACGATATAAACAAAGGAATTCAAATAAGCTGTTCCTATTTTCACATTTACTTTGACGGCTCAATCTAATTATTCAAGATCTCAACTGGATTTTTTTTCATTCGGTCGATGTAAAACAAAACCAAGTCATATGTAGCAGCCATAGTTTAAAGCAAACATGTATCCATATCTACAGTCCTATACTTTAATAGGTATGGCTAAACTTTCGAGAATATTTCATACAGCAAGGTTGAATTTCCTTTATAACATATTTTTAAACATAAAAAATGAAAACAACACATTACAAATTGCTATCGTCCCAAGCGTTTTTCTGGATTTACCTTCATCAGTAACACTAAAAGCCAAATATTTGGAAGCAAAAATTGTATACCAGCATCACCAATTGAAGACCTACATGACCAAAAACATAAAAAAAAACAAAAGTACAAGTGATACAGATACTTACAATTTATTGTAAATATTTCCTCAAGCGAGTTGACATGAACATGAACCAAAATCTTTTAACCGTTTTTTACGCATTGACCAATAAATTGACAGCCTTTCAAAGGAATGAAGCAGGCTGAGTAATACTCAATTTTGACAAATATGGAATATTTCCACGAACAAGTATGTATTGAATATCTGATAAATGCATTACTTTTCATAAAAACGTTATTTTGCAAATTTACCTTTTCCTAAAATTCCTACACTAAATATTATATTTTGATAATGTTGACTTTTTTCTTTTTTTTTTGAGGAAAGTTGACATATTTCGGAAAAATAATTTTCATTTAATGAGAAGATGCAATGGTTGACAGAGTAAGAAGTTACCTGGCGTATTGTCACATTATTCAAATACAGTACTTTCAGGTAGAGATTAATAAAACGTATGGAATGAACAAAAGCCAAGACATTGAAACTAAATATAGGACTTAACGATTTCCAATTCAAAGGTTACATCAATTGATACTACTAGGTTAAAATCTGCTCTAAATGTGGCAATAAGTTGTTTTATGCTAGTTCAAAATAAAAAGTAATTCTGTCGAATATGCTTTATCACTTGTCATCGATAATAATATAAGTGTCTTGCTAGCTTAAGTCCTTGTTTTCCTCATACCCTCCTCTGTATGCCAAAAATACAAAACAAAAAAACACACACAGATATGCATTAATCAAGAAAGCTATAAAATGTATCTTTGTATCAGCTCCACCAAAACAAATAATCTGAAAGAAACAACCAAATTCAGCTAAGCTGATCTTTTTCAGACGGAGTAACAAACTATACGAATTATAAAATTCCACCTAATTTCAATCATACTTTCGGATAAATGAAACTTTAACTGCAAGATATAAATATGCCTATAATCAGAGAATCTCAAAAACAGGTCAAACTTATAATTTACTTTTGTTTTTATTTTTTACACTGAAATACAAAGAGAAACACAATTTTATAGCAAAAAAATATTAAAACATCAAACGTCGTTAACTACTGAATAAACCATACTAGAAGAACATTGTAGTCAATACCACCATCACGGATGTTTGCTACTTTGTTTCAAAATAATAAGCATTTTAAAATAGAAAAGAGAATGGAGACGGTAAAGTTGTCAAAGAGAAAACATCTCGGCCAACGAACAGAAAACAGACCAAGGCCACCAATGGGTCTTCAACGCAGCAGCAAAAATACCCCACACACGGCGGCTGGCTTCAGTTGTACCTTCAACAATAATGTATACTAGTTTCAGCAAAATCGACGCCCCACTAAACTCCAAAACATAAAAACCAACCACAATTTAAAAAGACACACAAAATTAACAAAGGCTAGAGGTTCCTGACTTGGGACAGACGAAAAAGATATCGTTGGTTAAAACATGCTTCTCAATCCTCCCCCTATATCTCTAGCCAGTGTTGAATAACTAAACACACAGCGAAACGCACAGTAAAACTTAGTTTAAAAGAAGTTCAAGTCCGATTGTATGAAAGGTAATAGAAGAAACTACACAAAATGACAATGATCAACAAAAATTAACAAAGGACTGCTAGCAGTTACTGATATGCTAGTTCCAGTCCTCAATTAAACTGATCAAAAGATTATTTCTTCTTTGTCGTGTCAAAATCAACCACAATCTCTCTCGTTAGTGATGAAGTATCATGCCATTTATTATGATTTGACAACAGTTTTTTTCAAAGGTTTGGGGTTAATAACGACATACAAGACTATTATAAATTGATAAGATATAAATATCTGAACTTAAATAGCAGACAAATGATCAACATAAATTAACAAAGGACTGCTAGCAGTTACTGACATGCTAGTTCCAGACCTTAATTAAACTGATCGAAAGATTATTCCTTCATAATGTTAAAATCAACCACAATCCCTCTCGTTAGTGGTGAAGTATCATGTCATCATGAATCATACGAGAAGAACATGATCCTTATCATCATGATCATTTCAACAACTGGTTTTTGAATAAATTTGTTTATTTCCATTGCAAAGACTCTATGAATGAATCGATATTTTTTCCAAACAATGCCATCTAAATTCTTTATTGGCTACTCTATATCGTCAAATCCAAATCTAATCGTTTGGGCTTGTATTATATTTTCCTTCGGGTTTATATGATCCGTTCATCCTATTTCGACTCTTTAAAATTCAAAGTAATGATCAAGGCCAATATATCTTGAAATCAAAATAGAATACAAACGGTATTGTATATTCAATAAGAACCAAAAATAATGCAAAATCCGGACAAGTAAACGTTTAAGATACATTCTTGAATTTAAAAAAAAAAGTTTCTTTAAACTTATGTTCAACAGAATATTTGTCGGTACTAGAATAATATAAGGTACATTCCCGCTACTTCTTGTTTTAAAGAACTTTTATAAGATTTAAATAGACGTCCTCTTGCCATATGATACTGACCTTTAAAGCAAATGATGGATTTTCTATAATTAGAACATCAAATACATTTACAGTTAAATTTCATTTTGTCTCTGATTCTGTAAAATGCACTTTCATTTTTGTCACTGTATAAGTAATTTTGATTACATTCATCAGTCAAAATAAGAAGTGAAAAATAGATTGAATACTAAAATTCCCCTCCCTAAGGTGTTTGTTTTGTGCCTAATGAACCATGTCATGCGCATATACATAGATTTCATGTGACGTCAGCACCCTGAGTTCAAAAGGTCGGCCGCTGTCTTGTAGGGCACGCTATAAATTGTTTACCTTAGTATCGAGATAGAGACATTTAAATCGCCTTAAGCTTAGAATAAATAAAACAATGGTTAATACCTGTGTTATTTATAACAGTCGCAACAGATCAAATCGAGGTGAAGTCAAAAGATCGTAGCATGCTGTCCAGAAAATTGTTTTAAGCCAAGGAGAAATGACCAAAGAACTGTCAACAAAACGGAGAGAATTGTGGATATGCAGGATTGGAAGGAAAGAATGGATGCCGACAGCATATTCCAAAGTTTGCTCGGACCACATTGCAACTGGTAAGTTTTGTTTTTCCCTCTTACACGATCACTGTCCCTTTCATAGTACAATTAGCTAATACGAAAACACATGCATGACGATGCAGTATACACGTATGGCACAAGAGTGCAGGGTAGAAATACAAGTTTCACCGTTATTATTTTTTATTTTATAGATTTTTACGAGGATTTTGGGCTGATAGCTATAATAATAATTCATATGAAAAAATAAATTGGAACACCTATAGGATCTTTTAGTACAAATATAGGATAACATGCATGTGTTTATTTTAAGCACAAAGGTCCCAAACACATGCCATACTATGCACTTTAAGTGCATAGTTTGCATACATGTATGGTTATTATTGACACCCGGTGTACATTGTATGGTGTGCAATGACTATTTAATTATGTATTTATAATATATACATCATGATATATAACATGTATAAGTAAAATGTGTAGTCTGTAAGTGTAAATTACATAGATGTCTTATTTTCAGGAAAACCATCAGCCCTGTATGATCAAACTCATCCAGATTGGGCCCTATCACAGAAACTAGGTCTTGAAAAAGCCACTTCTAGTAACAATCATGACAGTGATCCAAAGTCAATGAAAAGGTTCGTTATCTTACAATTAATCATGTTTTAATTGAAACTGTTGCCACAATGTCATATAAATGTATTGTATAAGAGCCAGGAAAATGTTAAAAAACAAAAAAATAAGGATTGGATACAACAAAATTATTTTGCTTCGTCCTGTTTATTTGCAATTTCATAATGTAGATATAAAATAATATATATATTCTAACATGACGTTCTTCAAACGCTTTGAGTACACACCCGTGGTAAAATATGAATATATTGTTTAGGCTGTTCCGATCGTACTCCCGCGTCATATGCTTTTTTATGAATGAGCTACCCGACGTCATAGAACGATGACGTAAGAATATAAGCATTTTACGGGAAAATACACGTATGTGAAACCGAAAATCATCACAACAAGGAAACGTAAACAAACGATGCTAAAATGTGTTATATAAGCCATTTTTTGTATACATATAAGACATATAAGTACAATTATCATTCAGATTCATCCAAACCTATCTAAATATGTTATTGTAAATAGTTTACGCATGTCATTTATTCAGTTTGCTCCGGTCTTTTACGTCAATTTGATAGTGCGTTTATTTATGGGAACGGCAAATAATGCCTTCATCTAGAGCCCATCGATCCAAAACAATTGCCGTATTTGTCCTATTAGAATCGAAATATTTCATGGGGCTTGAATTATTTCTTAATTATTTTTAAGGTCGTAATATGTTGCGATTGAATTTTAACATGATTGATTGGCTTATGATTTTTATACTTTAAATTCTTGGCTGTTGTGTACATAATATTACATATTTTATGTTTATATTTGGAAGAGAAATTATTATTTATTTAAAATTTGATTATATTCAAATTAAAAGAACGGATTTAGATATAGGAAGATGTGGTATGAGACAACTCTCCACCCAAGTCACAATTTATAAAAGTAAAACATCATATATATATATATAGGTCAAGGTACGGTCTTCAACACAGATCCTTGGCTCACACCGAACAGCAAGCTATAAAGGGCCCCAAAAAATTACTAGTTTAAACCATTCAAACGGGAATATGTATACTTGTACATGCATATCCATTCAGGACACAAAAGCAATACATGCACAGGGCTTAAATTGTTGTTCTTCATCTTAACAGTCTCAATTGGGTACAAAATCTGTTGAGTGTGATTAATAAATATACATAATGCCTAACATTTCTGTAAAGTTATGTCTTTCTATATTTAACATTATAAATGTTCATATCATTCGTCTTTTCAGGTATTCAAGGGTTCAAGAGCGTTAAAAGAAAAAGGAGGAGCATGATATTACTGAGACTTTGCTAGACTTAAGCACACTTTTTGAGGAGCACGAGGAGGCTATGGAAGGCATACACTGTAATTTCACATTGCTAGGAAAACTTGAATCTGGGAATACAGTTGAAACTACACAAGCATCAGAATCAGAAATAATGGAGAAGATGAGGAGTGAGTTTCAGCGATTGACAACGGAAAATGTTAACTTGAAGGAAAGAGTGTCAGATATGAAGTTGACGCCCAATTCTTTGTATGGAAAGGAGGATAAGGTGAAGTATCTAACAGGACTACCAGAATATCTAACTCTTATGAAAGTTTTTCAGCTACTGGAACTTTATATTCCCGAGTCTTCAAGATCTCCTATTCCTAAATTTGAGAAGTTAATGCTGGTTTTGATGAAATTGAGACTGAACTTGCCAATACAGGACTAAGCATACAGGTTTGAAGTATCTAAGTCAACAGTATCAAGAATTTTAACTCTGTTATCCATGTAATGTATGGAAGAATGAAGGATTTTGTATTTTGGCCAGACAGGGAACAATTGCAATTGACCATGCCAATGAAATTTAGAAAAAGTTTTGGTCTAAAAGTTGCAATAATCATAGACTGTTTTGAATTTTTTTCTTGAGAGACCGTCCAATTTACTTGCTCGTGCTGAAACCTGGTCAAGTTACAAACACCATAACACAGTCACGTTCTTGATTGGAATAACTCCTCAGGGAGCTGTTTCATTCTTGTCTAAAGGTTGGGATCGACCAAAATATAACCGAAAATTGTGGATTATTATCCAAGCTTTTGCCAGGAGATGTTATATTAGCAGACAAAGGATTTAACATTTCTGAAAGTGTAGGGCTTATGTGCGCTGAAGTTAAAATTCCGGCATTTACCAAGGGAAAAAGTCAGCTATCTCCACTTGAAGTAGAGTCAACCAGAAAAATCGCATATGTCCTCATACATGTTGAAAGAGTAATTGGACACCATTTTGCAAGATACATTGGCAATAGACTTCATGCAAAGTGACGAAGGAAAGAATCCTCTTGTTAATGAAATTGTGGCAGTCTGGTTTTCGTTGACAAATTTATGTGAATCTGTGGTACCATTTGATTGAATTGTAATTTATCATTACACATGTCCATATACATGTATAAACAAATTGAACACAAAATCATCTTCTATCTCTGGTTAGCCAGCTGACAATTCTAAATGATTTAAGTTATTAAGCATCTGGAATCACACCAATACTTTTTAAATATATTGTAAATACATGCTAGCATAGAAAGCATTTGCTTGTTTATTTCCTTGGTAAACTTTGAATATAATAACTTCATATTTGTTAAGGTTTTATATGCTAATTCTTTGGTTATCATGATGGTTTTTGTAGTCTGTTTATAAATGTCTTGTCCTGTTTTTCATTTTTGTAATGGCTTTGTCAGTTTGTTTTCATATTTTGAAATTTGACTTTTTGTATGATTGCCAATGAAACAACTTTGTTCAAGCTTTAAGAAACCAAATTAAGTAAATTTAAGCAATTGTTTAAAAGACCAACTTATGCCCTTCAACAATGAGCAATATCTGTCCTTTATAAGCCTGTTGCATTTTATATGCACCTGTCCTAAGCCAGGGGCTTTCTATGTCCTTCAACAATGAGCAATCTTCATACTAATATAAACCTGCTGCATTGTATATACATCTGTCCAAAGTTGGGGCCTTTTATTCCATGGTTAAAGTTTGTAGTTGAAGTTCATGCGTTTTCCTTTTTCTGGTTTCCTACATATAATACACATGTACATGTATATACATTTGTAGATCAAGTCGAAGACTGCTCTTTCTCATGTCTAATTTGTTTTACACGTGTAATTTTGATACCTTTATAGGCTTCAATGCTGTTCAGTGTGAGCCAAGACCAGTATGTATGGAAAGCTGTAAAGTAACCTAGAATAGTTACATTTTGACCTGGAAGGAGAGTTGTCTCATTGGCAATCATTTATATTGTATACTATAGTAAGCTAATGTCACTCAGGCTTGCCAATTCTAACAAAATGTTAAACATAAAATCTCCCAGCTTAAAACTGTACCGTAATACATGTAGACACGAAAATATTAATCATTTGTGATAATTGTGGCATTTTGTATAAGCAAATTATAATTGTTGGCGAAGATGAGTTGTTTTCTAGTTATCTTTAGGTTGAATCTGTGTCAAGTTTTGATTGCTGTCTCATTTATTAATACCCTCTATTACCTTTTTATGCAACTGTACACAAAATATGTGACATTAACAAATTCACACTGATTTAAAAAAAAAAATTAAGAGGTAGGAAGATTTTATAACCTATACACAGAATTTTATTTTTTACCTATTTTTACTAGAAAGCTTTCGACAAGCGGGATACATCCAATCTCCTTTAGGTACACGTTTGATATTTGCACATTTGAAATGGAACCAAATGTAAGGACAATTTTCATTGCCGCAGCCAATAACATCATCTTTTTCAGGAATATATTCCTTCTGACAAATGCAAATGATTAATCTACTTGATCCAGTTCTTGAATTGTCACATGAATTAATAGAATTATCAACATTTACGGAGGTATCTCTCAATGGAACGCTACTACAGGCTGATGAAGCTTGATCTCCTACTTCAGTATTTACAGACGTATCAACTGACGGTTTAGAGTAAAGTTTTCCAACAGGTTCAGGTAAAATTGCATTCGAGAAAAACAATTTTGATTTAACCAGAAGTGAGTCACAAAAGTCATTATCAATTTCTATCCTTTCGGCATGAAAATCAGCTTCAGTCCATACAATAAAGCCACAATATTCCTTTTCACAGACTAACAGCTGACATTGGACCTGATAATAATACTGGTGGGTTTTATTTAAATGCTAATTTACCATCACGCATTTCAAAACAATCTCGCTTATCTAGTGCTGCGTCTAGTTTTACATCCCTCTTGCAGTATGGACATTTGATTTCGATGCAAATCTCGCCACAGCAGTCACAATTGGCTATTCCATCTGGAGATGCTCCAAGATATGGAAACTTGGAGTTTCAAACTAACCCACTATCCTTCATTTCAAAATTTTCATGGTTGTCTTTCATACGGTCAATATATTCCTGTTGGGCAGCTTGTTCATGATCACAACCCCGGCGGGTAGCTTTTTGCTAAATTTAATTGTTCAAGGATAGCAAATAAATTTTATTAAACTCTGCGATGGTTTATCTGTTGATATATGAAAAACCGATTTCATTTTAGATTATTTGATTCTTCCAGTTCTAAAACGGTGTCATTCTCTGCATCTAGACTGTTCTTTCGTTGCCTCTTCAACATTTCTTGCTTCCTCTCACTTACAGATAAAGTTCTAAAAATCTCTTCACAATGTGTCATTAAAGTCTCCTTTTGAACACTTATAAAGTTCTCATCTCTAAGTTCAGACAATACCAAAGATCATTTTTTGTCCAAGGCTTTTAGTTTATAATACGCAGCATATTGTGGAACGAAAGAAAGCAAAACTGGCTTTGTTCCTGTTTCGTGAAGACCCTTGAAGAAATATGATAGTTCATCGTCACTAGGTGGTGGTATTTTCTGTACATATTTCTGTTGTTTAGTCTGAAGTGATGTTCCTGAACTGTTACAATTACTTATAGCTGTATCAAGCTGCTTTTTTCTTAGACTTAGCCGACGTAAAGTCTATATCTTTGACAGGATTCCCCTCTACTTTCTGTACAGCTGAAGGAACCAACCAAAATGCCTTTTCCTGTGTCACTGTTTTGGAATTTTTTAACTTTATTTTTTCCTCAATAGCAAAGAGCATTGCACCTACATGACTACAGCTTTCCCCTAGACCTGCCATACAGTTGCAGTGGGCAGTCAGAACGTTTCTTCCTTTCTCAGATATCAACCACGAATGAAGGGGCGTTTCATTCATTCTCTGGGAATGTCGAACTCGTGCAGACACAAGGCACTTTTCTCCAAAATTTACAAGTCCAATTTCTTTAACCCAACCGCAGACCATTTGGTTGTCTGATTCCAAGGATTTATAGGCTTTCATGTCGTTCAAAGTATTTGCACTGACAGTGTTAAATAAGTAATTGACCATGTCTGGATTTTGAATATCGGGCAAATCTTTGGGATCTTTTGACCATTCTTTCTTTGAAATCAAGTACGGGTCTTTATTGACTATTAAATTAACTTTTCTAGATATCGTGCCCTCGTAACCACATCTAAACTGTCCTGGTATGTTACCTTTGGTGTTTCTTTTGTCAGTTTGTTTGTCACTCATTATTTAAATGCAGATAAAAATCGATATGTAAATGACACAGTTAAACTGTTAAATAGCTTGACCTACAAGATGGCGGATGAATGGGGAGTTCCCTAATCACGTGACATTTGTGAAATCTATGTATTGATACATTTTGGTTTTTAAATATAGTCTTGTGTTGTATGTATTACTTGCATGCATAGCTGACTAGTATTGAATATATTAGTTCTTCTAGACTTCTTAAATCAAACTTTATAGAGAAAAATAATCAAAACTATCTTTACCAGCAAATATTGGGGATATAAAAATCTTACAAAAGTGGACATGTAATAATAATTCAAAACAAAATACAGAAAAAGGGGTAAACTAATTCTTTTCCAATTTTTGTCCTTAAAAACTTGAGTTGAACGAGAGATAACTTTGCTGGAGACCAGAGTCTTAACTTCACTATATATTGTGAAGTAAGCACATAGACGAAAATATTTCCAATCAAAGGTTTATCAAATGACGTAAATTGCCATATTTACCATTTACCAGTTATTTGTAATGGGGTAATATTTTCGATACCATAAGCCGTCGAAAATAACATTTTACAGATCATTCCTTTTTTTTCTAATAATACACAGCTAGCTCTGTTAGTCAACTGCAGCTCTCGCAAAGTAGCTTTTTTGCTGTGTTTTGAGGAATTTTCTTAAGAAAAAATAATTTTCAGGTCTTACCATTATGATCTTGTCTTTTTATTTGTTTTACTTTTATTAAGGTTAGCTCCATGTTAAAATATGCACAATCACAGTAATTAAAATACAGATATGAACTTTAATAAAATAAGCAGTGGAAAATATAAATTCGAAACTCATAACTCGAAATATACTGACAAAACCTTGTGAAAAAATGAAAATAGATAAAAATACAATAAAATCTACTAAACACTTCATAGAATACTAAATGTTGAGCTATATGAACCCTACACAGGTGTGAACGAATTTTATTCGAGAGGTAATCCGTACCATTTACGATGGTTTTAACGTCAATTATATCATGCAAGTCTTGTTTCCTGATGCCACATTGTAAAATCATGGATACTTTTTCCGAATTCAGAATGTCGTTTTTTTAATTCTGCTTGCAGTTGTATCATTCTACTCACCCATTTTAACATGCAGTTATTATTCATTTATAAGCCAAAATCGTTTTGATTTAATGGTACACTTTTCCTACAATAGCCGCTTTTACGCTCAACCATTATCAAAGTAACCTCGTCACTAATCTTTATTTTTTTATTTGTAAAATATTCACAAAATATCTGTTTCATAACCCCGTGTATGAGAGATAGAGGGATGTTTGTTCGTCAGTGTTAATACATTAAGAATAATATTATAGTTGCTGTTAGCTTTGATATAGTAAAACTGAGGAATAACAATAAAATCTCGATTTAGTAGTTCATTTTTTTAATATGTAGTACGTTGCATAGTCTTTAAAATCGGGCATGACATCTGTTGCAATCTTAACGGCCACTACAGTAATGTTCCAACAATGCAGGAATACGTTTTAAATTGTTCAATTGATACATATGTCAATGTTAAATTTCCTGTCTTTTGGCAAAACCGTCCAAACTAACAAAAATAGTTACGACTGAATCAAGTTTCTGTGAATACATTATTGTACAGTTTTATGTTTTCCTTTCTGGAAATTAGTAAATACAACCATTAATGCATGCATTTTGTACATGGTCTTATCAATTGAACATAACATAAATAAAAAGCGCTTCGGATGCACGCAATTATTTCATTAACTCCATTGGTTGAAATTTAAGTAATTGAATAAATTGGAACTTTTAAGTTGGGTTTTAAAGTATGGATTGGGGTCAAGGGATTTAGTTCTACATGAGTACATAACTCATCGGTCAGTCAACCTAAAGATATAAAATTGGTATTTGTTGCTTCTCCGCTACGTATATATGCGGTATTAAAAATAATACATTTTGCTAGAAACAACCCAATGACATCTAATAGGAATAATTGCACCCAAAAAAATCAATTTAAAGGTTAATTGATTACTACTTCAATAAGATACAAAATAAAGCCTTGCGGCCATTTGCAAAATGATAAATGAAAAAAAATCTTGTTAAATGTTAAGCAGAAGTGACTTTCGGTGAACCTGAAGAAGCAAATTATAGCAAAAATAGCAAACTTTTCCTCATTTTGCAGCAAATACTAGAGAAACTTGATCCCTTCTTGTTAACATGAGTACCAAATCATCTCTCTTATTTCATGTAAAAAGCATACAGAAAGCACATCTTTTTAAAATCATTATGAAACAACCTATAATTTGACGCTATGAATACAAAAGTGATTTCACTAAAATGAGAAGTAAGGTCAACATATATTGATGAACAAAATCCATGATTTATCATAAATCATGACTTTTTAAACATATTTATTTTATCTATTACACTTTAGTTTACAGTCATACGACAACATTTTTTTTTACAAAGAGAACGGAGTTATACAAAGTTAAAAAGAATTCAAAAGTAAACATTTAACGTCACAAAAACAATTAATCATATATGATAAAATCATTTAGGGTCAATTAACATCAAACATAAAAACATATAAATGTCAATACATGCCAGAAGGCACGGATTATATGTAAATTTAGAAACATTGTGAATAATTTAAAAGAAATGATTAAATGATGGGCCAAAAATTAAATGTCTGAAAAAACTAATACGTTTTAAAAAAGGAAAGAAACAGACATGCAACTCCTTGATAACAAGACGATTAAAAAAAAACAATTGTCTACGAAACTCTTCCACAAAAAAATAAATGTTGTATAAAACTAACTCCCTATCCCCGTTAAAAACATGGAAAAAAATTCTTTCAATCTAAAAGAACAAAAATTCAATGGTGGCAAGACTTTCAACTGTTTTTTGAAAAATGATTTTTTTCATTGCCAATTTTGATTGAAAGTCTTTAAATGTACCTTTATCATATAACTCATGGATATTTTTTAATAGATTTATGAGTTTTTATAAATATTTTTTTTTCGCCATATATTTATTTATCCTTAAGATTGAAAGAATTTTTTTCCATCTTTTTAATAAGTTTGGGATTTTCAAATATTTTGGCCTCGATCATCACTGAGAAACATTGATTTTCGAAATGCGCATCTGGTGCAGCAAATTTTTATGCGTCTGTATCGCTTTCTGGATTAATTTTCATCAGGAACGTTCAAAGCTGAATATTTGAAACCCATTAAGACGAAACAGTTACAAGTGATAGTTGCTGCTAAAGCAACACAACAAGTATTAATATAGGTAAACACCGAATGTCTTAAGCTATTAATGTCATTTACTCTTCTTGTTCTCCTTGTTACATGTACCACAAGGAAACAAAAAAACAAACTCTAAAACCTTTATGATATTGAAGTTCATGTCATAATTATTTATTCGTTTCATTGTTTAGACGTATCGGACAAATTATGGCTTCTGACAATTTGACTTTTTCAACGCCAAAGTAACATCATTTAAATTACGAAATCATAGTGCAATTTCATTTAATCAAACTGGCGCTTCATTTAATTAAAATGGCGCCACTGTAATATATAAATTGATTATTTTTTTCCAATTATGCAACTATACATTTATGTTCTTCGAAAACAAGTGATATATGCAGATAAAGCTACAAATCAAATCTTATTAAAGGATTCATATTGTCGTTAATATATAAGCATTTTCAATAAAGCCAGATGAAGCAAAAAAATGAGTTCTCAAGTGTACTTAAATGCCAAAAGTATGATCATGCAATATGAAAATAACCATGCAGTATACAAGACTCACACGATGAGTCGATTTTTCAACGTCCATGTTCAAAAGGTAAAAAGTAAAGTCACAAAAATATACTAAACTCCGAGGAAAATTCAAAAAGGAAAGTCCTTAATCATGTAAATCAAATGGCAAAACCTAAGCTCAAACATATCAAACAAATGGACAAAAACTGTCAAACTCCTGACTCGGTACAGGCATTTTCTTATGTAACACATTATTCTTACTCCGATCCCAACAGTCAAAATTCTTACTCCTGAATACCGTGGTGTAGCACTGAATACCAATTTAAAATCTTTAATTTAACCAGCCAGGTTTCTAACTCGCGACCTCATGCATTCGCGGCCAAAGTGCTACCACGAGACAACTGATGCGGTTTCATAAACAGAATAAATTTGAGCATTTGTATACATAGTCAACGACTCTTCTCATGGGGTATGTTGTAAACGATCGAAATATCTTGATCCTTACTCCGTACTTTAAAACCCCACTAACAAGTTCATATTTACTCGTTGTACCTTAATGTCAACCAATGGAACAAATGAAATAACTCTTTTTTCAATTGCATACGTCCGAAGTGTATTTTTGTTTTCTTTGTGTGATGTCGTATTGATTAGATCATATACAACATACATGTATTACTGGTTGTGTTTACTAGTTTTGATTAGTAAAACGAATACATAATTTTGACATGAATTTGAATATCATAAACATGATAAAGGTATCAAATTCTTGTATTTTTGTTTCCTTTTTTATATGTGGTACCTTCAACAATGGGAACAAGAAGAGTAAATAAAATGTTTCGTTCGTTTTTCAACATTAAAACACTGTATATTTTGTCAACAAAATTATGTCTTCTACATCGTTCCTGGCGTTGCCGAAATCTCTTACAAACCAGTCAACGATTTCATTATTCATTATAAGTAAGTTTTAAAGGAAAGTAATTTGTGGCTGCCTGTGAGTATTATGTCTTGTAGTCTATAAATAGTGATATGTACTATTAATTTGTTTGTACTTGTTATTTTGCTATCTGTTATATATAAATAAACTCATCATAGATACCAAGATTTATATATATATAAATATATATATATAAGTGCCTATAAATAGCAGCACATGACATACAAATCTATATATATATATATATATATCAGTTTAACAAGATCAAAAGCTTTCCGTTTAATAATTTTGTTTTTGTGTATCCTGATAACATAAATAAATTAAAGTTTCCGGGGGAAAAAAAATATAACTTTTAATTGTCCTTCAGTGTCGTCTTTCTTTATCAATTTTTTTTTCAATATATTTCTTTTTTTAATTAACAAATACAAAAGTTGGTAATGTTGTTCGTTATTTTAAACTCCTTGTTTTCTTTCAACCCTCATCAACATATGTTTCCAAAACTTAAAAGACTGTTAGAACATAAAACAACATTTAACTTGAAGGATGCTTCTTTTTGCAAGCAGCAAAGGAAAACTCTCAAAATCTACAAAAGAGGGGCGAAAGATACCAAAGGGACAGTCAATTACATATACATGTGAAACGGTTAAAGATTTAGAAACAGTTTTCTAGTGCAATATCTATAAGTAAATAGTGGTTTTAATGAACCACTCTCGCATGTGTTATATTATCTGTAGAGCTTTTTAAGAAAATTTCAATCTTTTGTGTTCATATTTTTTTATTTTCTTTTTTTTTTATTGCTTCATTTTGTATGAATAACGATTGGGGGAAACAAATGAAGCGATTGAAAACCAAAAGTACTTAAAATCAACACCTTCATGAAACAAATAAATGATAAAAAGACTAGCAACAATCCACAAAACACTACACAGAAAACTTACATATGAGCAACACAAACCCTATAACAAAAACTGATGGTGAACTAGTGTACTCTGAAAAGGTAAGTAGAGCCTATCCAGAAGTGCATTATGTAAATAATCGTTATAATTATTTTGAAACCTATATTTAGTATAATTAGCAGTTCATCATCAATGTTGTCTCATTGGAAAGATGATAGACTGCCATCAAACGCTGGATTCAGAGTATTTGTGAAACTAGTTCCCCGTATGTGCATCAGATGTGGAAATAAGAAAAATTCAAAAGATAAGATTAGTACAGAATCAATCTGCATATGTTTTCTTTTGTAAAAGTTTTACTTCCTTACACTTTGCTAGTATTACTCATTCAAAACTGTATAACAGATTCGAAGTATTGGTGAATTTCGTTTCATAAAACGTTAATCAATAAACTCGATTTATGACGGAATAAACCAGTTTTGTGTATAAAAGCACTCTGATTAAGAAAAACAATCATATAAAGAACATATCTTTAAGATGATGGAACTGTTTTAGTGACAACACATATTTGTTACGTTTGCAGTACTTGTTTTTCGAAAGACAATCGCTTGACAGATAACAATAACTTACGTCAAAAGACAAGATATCAGCTTTTCAATTGAAAACTTACTATTTCGGTGTAGCAACATTGTCGCAGCGCTTGCTTATTATGTTTATACCTCCGAATTGATATAAAATTCAAGAGCTTGCGTAATCTATCATGATTTGCTTGATAAAATGTTTGCTGCTCACAGGACGCTATTTACGATTCCCACTTGTAAAAAGATGAAGTTAGCCAGTATTTAAGTCGTCATTATGATTTGATTAACCGTTATTAAACAACATTGTCACAGATGGCCAGAGATATGTTCCATGTGTCGTAGCCACAATACTATCCGCTTTTCTAGATTGTCACAGAATTAGACTTACAAATGTATCAACGTATCCATATACATATGATGATAAGGTACAAACAGAAAGCAAAAATATAGTGTGTGACGGGAGGGAAAGAACAATGCTTAAATGATGGTGAAAATGCAAAACCTATACAATTAAACTCAGTATTATGTATGTCATTGTGTAGATCTGTTTTTAGTTTTCAAGACTGTTGATTGCCTTCTAGGTTTCGTTTTTCTCAGTGTTTTGTCGGTTTCTTTTCGACATAAGAATTTTGATTTTTCTTTTTATCTCTGGAAAATATTTTTTTCAATTTTAAATTAATCCTATTAGTCATAAAATCAATAAAAATATGTTTAATAAAGTTCTTTGCAACAAACCAAAGGAATAGAAACAAAGAACACAATTTTCATATGCATACAAGTTCAAAATGCTTTCAATCTTTTTCGTCAGGTCAAAATCTTAATCCCAATCATTTCTATCATTCCTATCATTCCTCTCATATCTATCATCCCCATCCCATCCGTTGTTATTATAGCCTACAAAGAAACGAAAAACAACAATTTAAAAAATAAATAAACTACATGTACAAAGTAGTTATCAAATATACCAGGATTATAATTTAATACGCCAGACGCGCGTTTCGTCTACATAAGACTCATCAGAGTCGCTCAGATCAAAATAGTTAGAAAGCCAAACAATTACAAATCTGAAGAGCATTGCAGACCCAAAATTCCAAAAAGTAGTGCCAAATATTACACTTCAAAGACCGTTATTTCAACAGTAAACCCAAAGTGTTCGGGTTACTCACAACCATCTGATTACCAAATGAATTCTATATTTGCCGTAGGAGCGTTTAGAAGATTTAAAAGAAATTTATCCATCCTCCCCTCTTAAAATTTGTTTGTTTAAAGTGCAATTCGAAGATTGTGTTATTTATAGAAGTATGGGTGTCAAAAGGAAAATAACACTTAATACAAATTTTGTGTGTCTGTAGCGCTTTATTGTCTGCTAAGAACGATCAAGTTTCATTCTTGTTTTATCTTCAAGACTTAGTTTTTTTCATTGATGTTTTATATATCAATAAATGATGGAAACTGATCTGTACTGATACATAGCTGTCGTGTGTTTAAAACGTTGGTAGGGGTTCTTTCATGTGTATAGACAATTGTATTTTATTTACTGTGACATGTCGTGGGATTTGTTTAATGAGGTTGAAGTATCTTCACAAAGCTGTATGCTGTGCATAATCTATTTATATAAAGTTTAGTTTTGATTAAGACATATGTATTTGTAAAACCATTTTAGTCTTTGTGATTCATGCCATTGATAATATTATCCTTGACAAGCGAATGCAAGTATTCCTAAATCTGATATTTTGACTGTATTCCTGATAGGTATGTATTAGCATGATAATTTATCTTAAAAGCAATATGTGCACATAAATGTTCCTCAATTCCGAACAACATTGATGAGATAACTTAGTAAACCCTGTGTCTAAAATAAATGTTAATAGTCTAAGTGCATGTAGTGAACACACTTTACTCACTTTTAGCACAACAAGTTTGTCTATTCCAGCAGCCGCTTACACCTCTTACCACGTAGTACCCTCTAGCACATCTTCCATTACTGCAATATCCCCCTACGCTACTACAGGTCCTAGCACAACCTTAGATAATATATATAACCAGATAAAATTTAAGACCAATGTAACGCATATTATAAATTTTATTTGCAAAACTTTTTTATCAAGACAAGTATGTTTTTGAATATAATTTCTAATTTGATATACAAGATAAATATAACAGAAACAACTTAATTTTTGATATTTTAGATGTATAAAGATATATCTATTTGCCGTAAAATACAGGACAAAAGTAAAAACTAAATTAAAAAAAGAATTACAAAATATGAACACAAACATGATTTTTTCAAATTTTAAATGTCTCAGATATACATATTTTAGAAAAAAATAGATTAATAAGAAAAATATGATTGATAAGAACTTGTTTTCTTTTTTTAAAGGAACACACATTCCAGGTGAACAGTAGCAGTCGTAATATTCATTTGACAATGATATATATTGAAAGAAAGAGAAAAAATAATTAAAAAAAACCTCAGTACAAACATCCTGAACAGTAAAAAAAAGACACATTTACTTTCAATAACGGACACTCCAAAATGAAACAAACGTAACCCCATATCATTTGTTTTTCTATTAGTAAAACAACGAAGAGTTCATAGTCCAGATACCCAGATAAAGACTTGGCAAAGGCATATAATTGTAGTAATGCGTGAGCCAGCTTTACTTGTTAGATTTTTTCTCGGAGTTCGGTATTTTTGTGATTTTACTTTTTGTTACTTACAACCTCCCGGTGCACTTATTTAATCTTAATTTCTTACAAAAAAATACACAAGCATTAAGTAGCTATCAACAGAAAAAAATCTTACTTTAACAAAGAATTGATTAAGCGGAACATAATTTCGAAAGTCTGGTGAAAATGTGCTAGATATTACGGAAACTATAATTAAGCTATATCGATTGTTTAATTTCTGCCTCCCAATAAAACAAAACAAAATAAAAAAAGCAACACTTCTATCCGGTTTCATGAAATCTTACTATAAGCTTTTAATATACATGTGAATATGTTTTAGAATAAGATAAAGTATAAGGAAAGACAAGCCAATTATTGCAACTACGATTATTTAAGTTATACATAAAACTTACCTATTCCAATCAATGTTGAAAGAAGAAACACTGTTAGCAGAACCTTCATTGTCGTCATTGTGTTGTGAAACTATCATCGAAGCTACGTTCTTTTATATGCAAAGACCTGTCAAATATCCCATGCTTAATTATTTGACGAGTGTTGTTTAAGTGAATATGTAAATTGCAAAAATATATGCATCGATCAACAGATCAAGGTAATTAAGTTCAAGAAAAAATAAAATTTACTATAAGGCCAATCCTATTCTATATAAGTTTAATAAGTTTAATGTCCCTTCCGTTTGTATAAAATACCAAGAAATAAGTTGATAAAAACAACAGAGTTACCAGTTCATTAAAAGAAATAGATTTTTCCTCGGAGTTCATTATTTTTGTTATTTTACTTTGTGATAAATTTCATGCGTTCGAAACACTTTTCTATATAAACACTGTTGTTCTGCACATAAAAAATCATTTATCATTGTAGAGATAGGCTTTTATTGCCAAATCATGAATATGGGCAACAAAATCCTCGCTAAAACAAACCTTTGGTTATAAAAGATTATTACTTTAAATCATTACTTACAAAACCTGTTATCATAAAATCATAAATTCCTTAGAGGGAACTCGTTTACTGGTAGAGATTCGGAATGTTTTAAAAACATTGAAATTAAACTGGTACTTAATATTCGTTGTTTGTCAATTTAAAATCGTAAACATGGAATTTAATCAAGATCAGCACATCCTAAACGGATACAATAACCAAGTTATTGCATAACCTCTGAATTATTAACCCCTTAACCCACCATTTTCTTCGGATCATGTCTGTACTAGATACATGTAAGAAAAATGGCTTCCGTTGATTGAAAGTGTTTGATTTTGTAAGCTTTTATGGACTTCCTCTTTTTGAATTGGTATGTTTAATACTCATTTTCGGCCATCTTTAGATTTTAGGACCACCAGTACATTGCAAGTAATTTTGTATATTTGTCTGTCCAATAAACCCGATAAACATCATAGCAAATCCATCTATGGTCAACTTTGCATGAGGAAGTTGTTATTAACATGATACCAAAATACCATCTGATCAACAATTTATAACTAAATCAACAAACAAACTTTCTCTCTCTCTCCCTTGTAACAGAAAAATATATCATTCCGAATAACCTATCTTTATTATTTCAATCACTTATTTAACGGACAAAAAATATAGGCTAGCCTCAGTGTAAAGACTGTAAAAAAGAAAGTAACTCTATAACTTGTAATTGATTACTTATAAAATATTACAAAAGGGATTATTTAACAAGACGTACAAATTTGTATACTTTTTATTCCTAGCATTAATCGGTATTTTTTCAATTGTTTGTTAAACAAAGAAAAGTAATAGGACGGCCTACGTGTACTTAAAACCGCGAGGATGAAAAAACCGACACCTGGTACAAAACATTGGTACCGTTGATGATTTGACACACTTTGAAAGATTGATAGTAATTAACAGGTTGTCTATATGCATTTTGACTATTGATTTGTTCTAAAAGTGATTTATGACAGTTAACACAGATCACATGATACAGATAAGCGGTCGTATGCGGACGATATTGCAATGTAAAAATGATCATGCTTATTTATTCAGTACATGCTTTTAATGAGTTTCCTTATTGCTATTCTATTTTTCAAAACCGCCGTGAAACTTTCTACACGTGATGAAACCTCACACCGCAAGACCGTTTTAAACGGAATAATTAGATTGAATGGACCACAATGTGGTATTTTATAAATCAAATTATAAAATATGGTATAATATTAACAAATTACATAATATAAAGAAAAGTAGGAAAAATATGACATTACTTTTCTGACAATCTAATTGTCAAATTCGGAATCAATGCATGCATTAAAACGTCCAGGTCTTTTACCTTATAAATTAATAGATGCATTGTTATTCGTCATAATTGTAGAACTTTTATTGATGGAGCATAGTAAGTATGTCAATATTTGTATTTGAAGAAAATAAATACTGAATTACAATACAAACCTTAGTTTATCTAAGAAATGAGTTGTTATACGAGAGCCTGGTTGTTTTTTAAGATCAGGTAGTAAAAAATATATGCGCATATTTTAACCGCATTATTCATATGAGAAGAAAACTGCCATGCATGGAGTTTTGATGTAACTGCTGTTCGATATCTATTAAATCTACGGTTATAAAACGGGCAGATTTGTTTGTAAAACAATAATTCTCAAAAGATTATATGCCATGCATTATAAGATATATCCTCAGGTCAGCATCGCCCAATGGGATATGGAACATTAGTTTTTCTCAGTAATTTCGTAATTTTTCATAGGAGAATTCAATAAAAGTATGTTAAAAATTACTTCAGTACTAAAACCCTTATTACTGAGTTGTGGTACCTTCGGGAACTTACAGTTCACCAGCAAAGGTATCGACTTAGTTTCAGTACTAAATGAAACTGACAATATATTAGCTTTGTGTTGTTAAAGAACGGTGAAAGATACCAAAGGGATATTCAAACAAACTTATGAATTGACAATACCTTGGCAAAAAAAACGAAAAAAACGACCAAAAGAAAACAACAGTAAACAAAACGCAGCATAGAAACTAAAGACTGAGTATCACGAACACCACCAAACATCGGGGTGATCTCATGTGTTCAGCAGATCCTGCTCGACTGTTGGTACCCGTAGTGATGCATATATAAGTACAAACCCGGTGATAAGTGTAATTAGGTAGGTCATATTCGAAGAAAAGAAGACAGCCTTGTGGTTACGGCAATTGTAAATGTGAAACTAGCTTAAGTTTTAAAGTGGTTTATTTAACAATTGAGTTGTTTTGTAAAACTGTTTGAAACTAGTGAAAAAAAACTGTATCCGTATTTTGTTATATAAAATTGCTGATTTGGAATATCAATCAAACTGGTTTCAACAGTTTGATCATTTAACTATCCATGTTCGATAAGTTTGATATTAATATGTATGTAAAACAACCAACAAATCCTATTTAGGTTGAAACTGTATATTCAACCCAATTTTTACAAATAAATTCGCTTTACTACTTCATATATATTCCGTTTTAAGTCAATGTCTGAATGATAATTTTCAAACACTCTGTAATGACAACATTTTGTGTTCTCTTTATGTTGTAATGTGATGGAATGTATTGCTTGGAGTTTTCACGTGTAGATTTGACAAATTTGATAAACATTTTTAAGTCTGCGTTTGAAGAAATGAGATGAATACGTTTTATTAGCAAGTTAATTTAAACAACGTAAAACCTCTTTGTCAACTGTTTTCATAACTATATGAAATAAAAATTATTTAAAGTTTTATATAAAGGCAACAGTAGTATACCGCTGTTCGAAACTCATAAATCGATAGAGATAAAAACAAATCCGGGTTACAAACTAAAACTGAGGGAAACGCATCAAATATAAGAGGAGAACAACGACACAACAAAAACACAACATTAAAATTTGTAACACACACAGAACGAACTATAATATAACAATGGCCATTTTCCTGACTTGGTACAGGACATTTTAAGAAAAAAATGGTGGGTTGAACCTGGTTTTGTGGCATGCACCATTAATGATTCAGTTAAATTATTACCAGAACATAAATACATTTGTTTTTATATTTAATTTACTAAAGTTAGACGTGTATTTTCAATTTTCAAGTAAAAGAAAGTTGTATACTTCATAATTATGTAAAATAATATCATCCCGATGGTGACAGAGAACAACTTTTGCGGTATAGTACGATTTAACGAATATCTCTTTTTTAACTTAATGTCCAGATCCGTTTTATCCCTCTCGGCAGTCTGTCCATAAACAAGATTAAAAAAATAATCTTACTAGTTATACAAATTGTTGAAGAGATAAACCTACAGAAAAATATTGATTAACTAGTACGATTTATTCTATAAGATATAATTGCAAATGATTGCTGTTGAATTTATTAAGTAGACAATGAAAACAACAATATTCTTTGTCTTTTTCAAAATAGAAATAGAAAGAAAGGGGAAATAAAGTAAAGAAAAACAAATTGATTCTGATAATCTCTAAATAAAAAATCTTGGTGATTTACGGAAAATCAAGTTCGAAACAATGTTTGTAATAAGCGCATATTTTCTGCATAACATCATCAGTTGCGCTCAAATTAAAACAATTTGCAAAAATAATGCGAAGTTAAAGATCATAAGAAATAAAAAAAAATCCGAAAAATTGTACAAAAGACGTCTGTTTAAGTGTTCCGAATTATTCAATAGTTTATAAACAGTTTAATTTACATAAAATCAGTGTATGGTGGATATCTCCTGTAAACACAAAAGAACTGACTTCCGGCTCATGATTACGTCGACAGCCGAAGCATGGACCCAGTTGTCGAAAAACTTATCATAGATACTAGGTTTATAATTTGCTACGCCAGATTCGTGTTTAAACCATGTAAGACTCGTCAGTGGCCCTCGAAATATAACAGTTGGAAGGTAAAATCAAATATGTATATGTAGTCGAATAGCATTAATAAAATGTGCGAAACGCGGTTAGGCAACCTATGACCTTAGGTAGAAAACAATAATTCAAGCTACTATAAGCAGTGAGTTTACAAAAAAACTAAACAAATAAAGGATCTTTCATGTCAGCACAAACTTTTGCCTAATGGACTGTAGAAACCCTCAGGACGAAAAAAATGTTCGACTTTATAAACCAACGGAACAAAACGTCCACCAAAAGTGGTTGTTAAACTTAGCAGGGACACCATGGTTATAATTTCATTCAACAGACACTCGTTAAGTCTACATAAAATTCACCAGTGGCCCTTGAAATAAAGCAGTTAAAAGGGCTAATTCACTAGTATTAAAACCTGAAACAAATGTGCTAAAACCTGCTTAGGCATTCTTTATACGAATTTTAATCTTAAACGGTTATTTTGATTTTAACATCATTTGAAATGTCTAAACGATAAATTATTAAGGTATCTTTAGTATTTCAGTCAATTGTCATACTGATCTACTGCGGCAATTAATTAAGTAATAATCAGACAATTTAATTCAGTCCATGTAGTATTTTTGTAAGTTTTCAGACAATTCAGTATGTTGTTACATGTAAGGTGTACAGGTTAATAACAATTACTGAACAGTCTGAAAATATACTGAACAGATTTTAATTGACTGCAGTCAAATTGCCTGAACTGTATGGAATTTATCATAGTGACCAGTCTGAATATTTACTAAAACATTGAAAAATACTTAATAATAATTTATTTGTTCAGTCTTTAAGGGCTTTAAGATCAAAATGACCGTTTGTTGATTTGCTAGTGATCCGATAAAAACCCTCGTATTTCGATTAATTCAACATTTTATTAAGATATTTATAAAAATGAACACATCAATGATATTTAATGTTCACATCCGCGCTGAATACTGGACTGGTAAAACTATCGGGCTGAAAAAAAACGTATTAACAATAACACCGATTTTTCCAAAAGAAGTTTACAAAGAGGAAGTCCACAAAATCTGACTTAACCAAATGCTCGACTATTTCAACCAACCGAAACACAACAACGGATCGAGATGTACACCAGTAGTAGAATCGACCAAATTGTTGTCAGCCTCGTCAAAGATATCAGGCTTATAATTTGGTAACTTTTTTAATTTAATTTCTATTATTGTAAATATATTTTATGTTGTAATCAAACCTTCTCGTATCGGAAGTATTTGACAGATTCTTGTACGATCTTATCCCAGAATCTTGAATCGTCTGCAATGAAATCGTATCGGGCATGTTTAAATGATAATAGTTATCAAAGGTACCCGGATTATAATTTAATACGCCAGACTCGCGTTTCGTCTACATAAGACTCATCAGTGACGCTCAGATCAAATAGTTATAAAGCCAAACAAGTACAAAGTTGAAGAGAAAATAAGGATAAGGTAATCTATTCCTGGGATAAGAAAATCCTTAGTTTTTCGACAAATTCAAAGTTTTGTAACAGGAAATTTATAAAAATGACCATATAATTGATATTCAGACTACTAGGCTGGTGATACCCTCGGGGACGAAACGTCCACGAGCAGTGGCTTCAACCCAGTGGTGTAAATAGTTATCAAAGGTACCAGGATTATAATTTAATACGCCAGAAGCGCGTTTCGTCTACATAAGACTCATCAGTGACGCTCAGATCAAAATAGTTATAAAGCCAAACAAGTACAAAGTTGAAGAGCATTGAGGACCCAAATTTCCAAAAAGTTGTGCCAAATACGGATAAGGTAATCTATTCCTGGGATAAGAAAATCCTTAGTTTTTCGAAAAATTCAAAGTTTTGTAACAGGAAATTTATAAAAATGACCATATAATTGATATTCATGTCAACACCGAAGTGCTGACTACTGGTCTGGTGATACCCTCGGGGACGAAACGTCCACCAGTAGTGGCATCGACCCAGTGGTGTAAATGGTTATCAAAGGTACCAGGATTATAATTTAATACGCCAGACGCGCGTTTCGTCTACATAAGACTCATCCGTGACGCTCAGATCAAAATAGTTATTAAAATCTTACATATTCAATAATGTCAAATGAGTATCTTCCTTAACACAATTGCCGACAATAATTTAAAAACTAGAGGCTCTAAAGAGCTTGTGTCGCTCACCTGCATCTTCAACAATGGCCATTTTTTTGGTAAAAGGCATCATGAAAGAGCAATAAATCTGTAAAGAGTTTACTGACAATTTCAGTCATGCTGATGATTTTGAAGAGCTTAGTCCAGCTGATCATTTTTGCTCTTTAAATTTTTATGTACATTTGTATCTATTATATATTTCAAAATAATAGAAAAAAACTGAAAAAATGGTAAAAATTATCTGTAACTCTAATAAAAAGTTGACTGAAGATTTCAGCTATGATGGCTTTTTTGTAGATCTTGTATTGCTGATCATTTTTCAGCCATTCAAAGTTTCTATACATCTATTATGATTTAAAATTTTCAAGATAATATTTCATTAGAGGGCAATGATTCCAATAAGGGGTCGTCAGATGATTTCAACTATGTTGCCTTATTTGTATATCTTGTCTTGCTGATCATTTTTGCTAGCTTAGTTTCTATCTATATATTATAGTTATTAACAAAAACACACAAATTAATAAAAATGGTCTTTAAAGGGCAATTACTCCAATAAGGAGTCGTCTGACTTTTTCGACCTTGTACAACTTATTTGTAGATCATGCTCTGCTGACCATCAGCACTCTATCAGTTATATTTTGTCAAGATGAAATGTAAAAAAATGTTTTTTAAGAGCAATAACTCCTATAAGATGTTGTTTTATAGTTTTGATATAAATAGACAATAGGTATAGCTCATCATCCTTAACGTTTCTGCCCATGTCAGATTTTTCTCAATTGATAGCGGTTTTCAGGAGATAATAGACAAAACTTTAAGTTAACCCTATGTTATATTTTTAGCCATTTCGGCCATATCTGTTTTCAGGCATGTACATCGGACACATTTTTTAATCTTGATACCCTAATAATGATAGTTTCAGAGGAGAATAGTTTTGTATGATACTAATCCAAAACCCCAAAAAGATAAAAAGATAAAATTCTTCATAAAAGGACGATAACTCAAATAAGGAGTCGTCTGACGATTTCAGCTACGTGACCTATTTGTAGATTTTGTCTTTCTGATCATTTTTTTATTAAATTTTCTCTCTATCTATTTTTGTTTTCAAAATAATCATGAAAATGAAAACAGCAGTAAAATTTGACACGAAGGGCAATACCTCCGACAAGAAGTCGTCTGACAGACATAAACTGCTTGATAAATGAATTAGTTATTGACAATTCATTTGGAAACCCAACATATACCCTCACGACACTTACCAAAGAGGAAATCCTGGATAAACATAGGTCTGTTCTATGTTCCTTTGGAATTTCAACCAAAGATGAAGAACTGGATCTTCCATCACTGTATTGGATACCTAAACTACATAAGTGTCCTTACAAACAACGGTATATTGCTGGGCCTTCCAAGTGCTCCACGAAACCTCTTTCTAAATTATTAACATCTATTTTATCAGCAATCAAAGCCGGGCTCCAAAGTTATTGTGAAACTGCCTATTCTAGAGGTGGCGTGAATCTGATGTGGATACTAAAAAATTCCAAAGATCTTTTAGAGTACATACAATCTAAGACTCTCTCATCTTGCAATAGTATTAAAACATTTGACTTTTCTACACTTTACACAAGTATTCCCCATTCCAAACTAAAAGACACATTGAAAGAGTTGGTATTACTTTGCTTCATTAAAAAGAATGGCGAACGTAGAGACAAGTATCTTGTCTTGGGGAGGGATAAATCCTACTTTGTAAAGAATCACTCTGTTTCAAACAAAAAATTCTCTGAAACTGACATTATCAAGATGCTTGATTTCTTGATTGACAACACATTTGTTACGTTTGGAGGACGTGTTTTTCAACAGACTGTCGGAATTCCAATGGGAACCAATTGTACCCCTCTTCTTGCCGACTTGTTTCTTTATTATTATGAGGCTGACTTCATACAGGAACTTCTTAGGAAAAAAGATAAGAAGTTAGCAATATCCTTTAACTTTACGTTCCGCTATAAAGATGATGTTCTCTCACTAAATAATACAAAATTTGGTGACTATGTTAAACGAATCTATCCCATCGAACTAGAGATAAAGGATACTACAGATACAGTAAAATCTGCCTCATATCTCGACTTACATCTAGAAATTGACAATGAGGGTTGGTTGAAAACTAAACTTTACGACAAAAGAGATGATTTCAGCTTCCCAATTGTGAACTTTCCATTTCTATGTAGCAACATTCCAGCAGCGCCTGCATACGGAGTATATATCTCCCAATTGATACGATATTCCCTGGCTTGTATTTCCTATCATGATTTCCTTGATAGAGGATTGCTGCTCACAAGGAAGCTATTAAACAAAGAGTTCCAAATGGTGAAGTTGAAATTATCCCTTCGTAAATTTTACGGACGCCATCACGAGTTGGTTGACCGTTAAGGAATAACCGTTTAACAGATGATATCGGATATGTTCTTTATGTCGTAACTACAATACCCTTCCCTTTTCACGAATGTGACCTACCGAATTAGACTATTTACCGGATTTGTAATAACATAAGCAACACGACGGGTGCCACATGTGGAGCAGGATCTGCTTACCCTTCCGGGGCACCTGAGATCACCCCCAGTTTTTGATGAGGTTCGTGTTTCCTAGTCCTTAGTTTTCTATGTACTATTGTTTGTCTGTTTGTCTTTTTTATTTTTTTGCCATGGCGTTGTCAGTTTGTTTTCGATCTATGAGTTTGACTGTCCCTCTGGTATCTTTCGTCCCTCTTCTGACGTACATTGGCAGCAGGTAGATCAGATTGTCCATAATCATAGAGGTTTTCCAGATAATAGACAAAACTTGCATTTGAACCCTTAAGAAATATTTTTAACCATATCGGCCATGTTTGTTTTCAGGCAGGCACATCTGACAATTTTTTCAACTACATACCCTATGATTGATTGTGGTAAAAATTTGGTTAAATTGGCCTTGTAGTTGTAGAGGAGAGGATTTTTGTAAAAGTCGACGACGACGGAAGACGGGCGCCAAGTGATGAGAAATTCTCACTTGGCTTTTCGGCCAGGGGAGCTAAAAAGAAGATGTATATGATTTCCAATGAGACAACTTCATGTGTAAAGAGGTTTAAATTACAAACATTTTGTGTTAGGAAATTATATTTGTATTGTGTTATCATTGTGTTATCATTCAAATTGTAAATTAATCTTAATAACAATAGAGGGCTTTGTCCATTGACTCTTTCATTAACCAACGATTGGCACTGTACAAATAACATCTGCAATCCAATTTGAACTTAATAATACAAGTCATTATGTATTTTCAGATCTATTTTCAACTACTTCAGTTCCGATTTACAATGAGAGAAAATATTTAAAGTATACTTGTTTAATTTCAAATGTACCAAAATATAGTTTTAAAAAATTGTCCGATTTGTATTTCCTTAGCAAAATGTGATACGATTTTCATTGAGACAACTATCCACCGTATATCAAAGGAAATTGATGTAAGTTGTAATTCGAATCATTAGAATTATTTGGAAGGCTACTAAAAGAAGACCGTTTCATAGAAAAACTCACCAAAGACTCGTTTATTATCATTTTGAAATAAAACAACTCTTGTTGTTAATCCAATTTCTAATATTGTAAAAATAATCTTTGTCTTGGTGAAACATTTACAATTTCGCAAGCTTTACTTCAATAATAAGTCCGCTTAATTTATCGAGAATAGTGTGTCAGGAGACCAGACTACTGTTAACATCAGAAGTAATCAAACTTTTTGTACGCTTTAGAATGAAACCAAGTTTGAAAAAGAACACATGTTTTATATGATTGCTGATTAGTCCATTTTTGGTATATACTTTTGGCGTGGCTGGGTGTTTGCTGTTCCGCCGTTGTGTTATTGTGTGGTCATTTTTGTTTTCTTGTCTTTCATTTTTGCTTGTTTGCTTTGTCTGTGGAGTGTCTGTGTGCCGTTCTGTTTTTCTTTGTTCAGGTGGTTGTTCGTTTTTATAGTGATTGGGATTATGGCATTGTGTTGGTTGCTGTGCCCCGGTTTTTGGCATTTTGACCTATTGTGTCTGTTTGGTTTGCTCGCACATTGTTGTCGGTGTTGTAGAATTCTGTGTGACTGGCATACAGGTGAGAGGTTTTACTGGCTGTTGGGCCGGGTTTATACCACTATTTTCTACATAAGAAACTGCCTGTACCATGTCGGGAATATGGTGGTATAAAATTCCTAATGATGAATAAAAATTCATAAAGGGAAACAGTTGATCGAATATACCGGTCTATTAATTTGGAATGCTAGACGCGCGTTTTATCCTCAAATGACTTATCTGGGGCACTCGAGCTGAACAATTGGAAAGATGAATCAAGTTTAAGGTCACCAACATCGGACAATTACGAAAATTGTATCATATATGGCTACAGTAAATTTACAGACAATGAACATATGGATGATATTTCATGTCGACACAAAAATTCTCACTAATTGGCTTGTGATACAGAAAAAAGATGTCGATTGTTGGTTACTGTAAGACAAAACAAATATAGACATACATCACTTCTTATTTAGCGTTTATAGTTACAACATGCGATTCATAACAGGGAAGGAATAAGTCTTTGAAGAGTAAAGTGACCTATAGTTTATTAAATCCCTGACGATTCTATTCCTTTTAAAAGTAAACACCATCATTCTTATCAAACACATCTAAAATTGAAATCATTTCTTAAATTCTGTGATCAGCTTCACACAAAAACTTACGACTAAAGTTGATCGTTAGTCATTAACAATTCAGTATAATTACGATCAACTTTAGTCGTAAGATTTTTGTGAAACTGATCACTGTTTCTTTTTTTTACACAGATTTAAAATATCATAAAAGAATCGAATTATCACTTTTTGTTTCATTTTTTTTTTCAACTAGGTACCGGACCGATAACGAAGAGAACAACAACATAAACAGTTTCACCTATAAAGATCTGAGTTATGCCGCTTTTGCCGACTAATATTACTTTAAACATCTAAAACCGACGAAAAGTGGAAAATCACACATTTTTTTTTTATTTTCGTCAACTCAATCCGCCTCAACATATCTTTACAAACCTTGAAATCTTGTTAGAACATAATAAAATAATTATCTTGAATGGTGCTTCATTGGTGCAACAATGGTAAATGAAAACAAGAAAATCAGAGAAGATACATCATTTAATTGCATATACAGGTATTTAAATGATTTTCTTTCCATTTACGATCCAAACTTTTCCTATTGAGTCGCATTAACACATCGTCCTGACTAGAGATTAAGAAAACCGCAGATACAACTTCCTAATCTTCCTTTTTTAACATGAACATCGCATTTGACTACAGTGGTCATCTCAGTACCAAAGTCAAATTAGACGATTTCAATTTTAAAATTAAAAATTGACTTCATATAACGAAGCCCAGAATTGCGGAATCACCTGTACAGAACACCTATGAACTATGATGGCCTAATGGTATGACACCCGTGATACCCCAGGTCTAGGTCACGATCGTTACATGCCATTGAAAGTGGATGGACCAGGGTCTGTAATTTGAGGGTGTTACAAAGTCCATCTTCACGAAAAACGGACAAAACTCATGTCACTATTCTTCATACTTCTATTGTTGCATCTAGCGGCAGTACACATAATCATTGTTAGAACCGTCATGCGTTTTGAGAGTAAATAATCGAAATAAATTTAGTTATTACCGTTTTCAATATGAATTATTGGAACTAGTGACGTAGCACCCTCGCTCTGAGTGACTTCCGGGATGAAAATGTGTGTGCATCTTTATCAGGTCGATAGATCGATGATTTGAATTACACATTTTAACAATTATTTGACACTTTTACTACTATCGATGTATTTTGGGGGGGGGGGGGGCTATCATAAATAAAAAAGAGGCGAAAGATACCAAAGGGGTTTTCAAACTCATAAGTCAAAAACAAACTGACAATGCCATGAAAAAAACAACGCAAAAGCAGTACACAAAACACAATAAAGAAAACTAAAGACTGAGCAACACGAATCCCACCAAAAACCGGGGTGATCTTAAGTGACCCAGAAGGGTACATGTAGGTAGGTCCTGATCCACATGTACCACCCGTCGTATTTCTCATGTGAGTACAAACCCGGCCGGTGATAAGTGTAATTCGGTAGGTCACATTCGAGAAAAAGAAGACGGGATTGTAGGTACAAAAACTGGAACAAATCCGTTGATTAATAAATAAACATTTTGGAACAAAATTTTAGAATCGTGTCTTGTCTCCTCTGATATAAATGTATGCTACGGACTTCGGTGTTTTTGGCCTTGGTATCAGTGTATTCTTTATTTCAACGTCGTTTCCGATTCAAGAACGAAATATATATCTTGATGAAATCACCTGCATAAAATTCAAACGAGAAAACTTTTGAACATATAATATTTAAAACGCTTAGAACGTAAAAATTTAAAAACGTATGTTTTATAAATTCAAAAGTTTACTATAAAACAAGTGTACATCGACTTTATTCTAATAGAAATTCCCTGATCTTATCAAACTATTCATAAATGTTCTGCTATTGAATGATTGGCTTCCCGTACTCTAATTATCCGATAGCTTTTGTATGCAGTAATCTTAACGACAAGACCTCTTATTAGTACCTCAGCAACCCCATAGCGCAAGTGCGATGGATGATCTGAGCTAAATGAAAAGGTAAATAAACGTGCACTAGAAGATAGATAGTGTTAATTGATTCTGAAAAAAGATATACAATACATCAAATCATTTACGAACTTTTAGCACATAGTTTAATTTTCAAAACAAAAAGCATACACAATGTATTACAAAAAAAAATCGCTCGATCAACTCACTTCTTTTATTCGTGCTCTATGATTCTTCGTTGATTATTTATCAAGTTCCCGATGATAAACTTCGGCCACAAAACCCGAAACTCGTTTCATATAACTTTAAATGTGATGCAACTTATTTTTGGTTTGTTAATAGAAAGATTGTACCATTCTTTTATGAGGTAGTGCAGCATATCTCGCTTATGTGGAAACGTCGAATTTCTTTAATTGTTATTGTTGTATCTGCCGCTTTCTACACTGATTGCCTATAAATATCCTTCAATAATAGAAAATTAATATGAGAGTTAATCAATAAATGGCCAGCTATTTTGTAAAGCAATTACTCGTTTTTAAATGATTGGACCAGTTGTTTACCTTAGAGACATGTAGTTAATGAATATTACGTTATAAGTGCTAGTCAGAGGCATCAGTTTCACATATATTGAGGTAAGATATCTAAATAATAACTAATTGTTTAACATTTATGACTGAACTAAATTTATATACACCGATTCAGGCTGTTAGAACAAATCACAAAAGGTACAAGAGAAATATAATGTCTAATTTCAATTTGCCGGCATCTTGTTACATTTATATCGATATATTTTAAAAGGCCGACTTTTGAACAATAAGATACTTCTTTTGTTGCACACTATATATAGTCATTTTATTTTAGTATCATATAATGTATGAAAAAAGTAATTATTCTGTTTTGAAATATTTGCAGTGCTCCAAATGTTTTTATTTTTTTCTTGGAAGTATTGGTGACATTGCAATCGACCTATCTCTTTCGACATTTGGTTTATCAGCACAAGAACTAGTTCGTATACTTTTGTGCACTATCATTTTATGTATTTTGATTTGTTTGATTTTCATGTTCCAGTGTATTTCGAACATTGGGAAATCTTTCTGAGCATGTCAGTCATTCTATACAAAAATTTTTAGATTTTACATTGCTAAATTGCAAATGAATCATATGTAATGTGTGGAGTCACCTATGTGAAACACTTGGTTTTCCGATGGGGATATCTGTCGTAGAGTTATCATATATTTAGACGTATTTAATAATGTATATTGATTTCACTGTGTGATCTATAAAAAGGATAAAAGGATTAATAAAAAAAAATTTGATGTAATTATATCCTTTTCAACTGACCAAATCAGCTGATCTGCAAGGTATTCCATGTACGTTACCACCAATCATCTGTGTTCCGATATGAGATTAAGCCGACGAGCGAAGAAAGGCATCACCCGACTAATATCAACTGTTCATTAATATGACCTAGTCGGGCGAGTGGTCATGGACGTTTGAAACAGTGCATGCGGAGCTGCTACAATGCCGAAACGAATGGGCCGCAATTCCGATCTTTACCCGGCTCGAAATTTGAAAGAAATGTTCGGCACAGCCTCGCATTCTTTCTATTTTAGCCTTATATCAATATATTTTATAAGTTTAGACATTATATAGTTATTCTATATTTGTTTGAGCGTTCAGCATATCCACTGACGATAACCGTAACGCGAGACATATACTTAACCTAAAAAAGAAACAGTACATTTTGTAATGTCGGGGGTGTTTTATAGCGTAATGTACGATATGAGTTTTGTTCATTGGTAAAGAATTAACAATGACCTATAGCTGCTTTAATCTGCGTTATGTAGTCTCTGGTGGTTACATGTAGTCGTCTCATTGGCTCATACTACATCTTCTTATTTTTATATCAAAATAGATAAAACAAGTTCATGCAAAATAATCAAATATAAAACATCAGGAAAAGGTAAGAATATTAACGGTACCAATTTTACTTCACCATATGCAACGAGAAAGTTAACAATTATCAGTCTAACATTAAACTGAATTGCGTACAAATCAATAATGAAATAATCCAGGCATGTCTCAATAAAATGAAAACAAAATAATTAAATTTGTTATTTGCATTTTGGGGTCAAAATATTCCGTTACAAGATCATGGATTATTGTCACAATATTTCTATAAGAAATTATTTAAATGTACACTTCAGTTATTTACCTTGTTCTTCTGTCAAGTTGTTTAAATGCATTTTGTCTGATTGTTATATCTTTCTTCTTTCTACTTCGTCTTTGTCTTCACGCACTAACGTTGTGTCATGTTTCTGGTGTTATTGCTTGATATGTAGTATTTAATGACAATTATTTAATACTGAATTCCATTCTTACAAATTTTTTAATAAACTATAAAATATGAAGTGTCAAAAGTTATCACTTCAATGATTTTTAATATTTCAACCCTTAAACATTTCGATTCATGATCATGTATATAGTCTCCAAATGTTTTGATATCATCATTCTCAGAAACACGTGTCTTTCGCAAGTAGTCTGACATAACAACCGAATAACGAAAATCTCGAGTCCAATTAATAATCATAAGGAACAAGGTTTCATCGACAGTTGTTTGTTCTGTTACATTTGTAAATTGTTAAAAGAAATGCACGCGCTTTAATGAGAATTGGCTCAAATGTTGCAAATAGTGTGAAAAAGTCTATAAGGTGTCACTTAAGGTATTTTATACTGCTATCTGTCAATTACGTAAAATACCAACAGTTCTTAGCCTCCAGTTCAACATGTTCAAAACATTAATCTTTTTTATTTTCAGTTTTCTGTTATATTCTTTTAGTGATTTTGTAATTTGTTTGACGATAGCGTTCTCTTGTTGTTTTAAATTTGACTTTTCTGTTGTTTGAATGCTGGTTGGGTATTTTCTTTTTGTTTAACGACAAATTTAATTTAAGTACCGAAATTTGAAAAAATCAAAACCTTCCTGGTAATTTGGTAATTTTTTTTTATTATTATTATCAGTATTTTCATTAAAACATATTAAATGTTTACCTAATATCGAATAGTGGACTTGTTTTTCTGTCTCATTTTGCTTTCATAACAATATGTTACATGTACTGCTTACTTTTACTACATAGGCATTGATTGTCAATTTTCATATCTTTGGAAATATATTCCTGTATCTCTCTTGTTCTATCTGTTTCTAATACCCGAATAAATATTATCAGAATCTTTTGATAAGGTTGGTTCCTTACATTTGCCATGTACTTTAACATTTACTTGAGATTCTTTCGTTTGGATTGTTATAAAAAAATTATTTTTAAAGGGTGATATATTCAATGTTTTACAGCACAGGGTTGATACCGCTACTGTTTGACTATCAGTACTACGGCATTGACATGATATATTAAAAACCTTTTGAAAATTATCGTTTATAAATTTAGGAGATTTCAACTCCCTCCGGCAAAGTTAACCTTGAATGGATTTGACTATTATTTTTAAGTTCATTGTGGTTATATAGCTCTGCAACTTTTTCGGTCCTTTTACATCCTTGGCTTTCAAATATTTGGCTTTGAGTGTTCCTGAGGAAGATTAATCTAATAAAAGCGCCTCGGACACATACAATTTATAAAGATATTTTTTTTATTATTTTATGATAGACCAAGGTTTTGATTATACTAAAATTAAAGATTGATGACCGATTGAACTATGCAAATGAATAATCTAAGATTGAGATTTGGCACACAACAATTTGTGGCACTCAGATGTTTCCCTAGGAAATATAAATTTAAATGTACTAAAATACGCCATCGCAGGCAACCGGTATAGATTGGGGTTTACTTTCAAAAAAGTAATTACTGAAATGTTTTAATGTTGGCTTCTAGTATGGTTCCCTGATTTCATGTACTTGACAAAAAAGAAATTACATTTAGCTTCAGGTTTGTTACATGTCCAAACATTTATCTAAAGAAATGTTTACATCGGGATTATTACAGGAATATGACATCTGCACCAAGCCACAGAAACATATCTGCACTTACATCAGAAGAAATAAACTACCTACGATTATCGAATTTGATACTTAGAGTGGCTCCACAAGCTGTAAAAAAAGTTTGACAAAGAGTTGGATCCTGCAGTATTACAGAAAACACTCTATCAGAACAAATTGAAAGTGATAGAGCCACTGAAAAACAAGAGATATATCAGTAAAGTTCAGTGGGATTTACTCTTTCCAATTTCAGGTAAAGGAAAACAATTAATAACGAAAATCCTTTTGAAAACTATTACGGAAACAAGTCGTTATAAGCCAATACATTTCATATTTAACGCAATCAAGTGGAAAACATTTTTTCACAAAATTCTAATTTTATTAGAATCACCGGTATACTAACTACTTACTAGCTTTACTATAAACAGAGTTTAGTGATACACTTGTACAGCTCTATTTGAAATATAGCATGTGGTTGCTTAATTTTTAACAAATAAGGATTTCATTGTTTGCTGATAATATCAAACCTAATGCGATCCGATTCTTCTCATGATAATTATCTTTAGCGTTTTAGCTATTATGCGAACGATTGCATCTAGCAGTCTAGTAGCAGTGGTATTGATGCATTGTCCGTTAAATTGTAATGAATCTTATGTTTTGTCATGCTTATTGCACATTTCAAAATTTACCTTCAATAGATCATCCTAGAAACGGTAACCACAAATGGATAAAAAAAAACACAGTTCCAAAACAACAACCAAAGACATGTAAAGTTACATTGCATGAGGCAGTTGAAACCTTGAACTTTAAAACCCTTACAAAAAATGAAAATTTTATAAAAATATATACCATACTAATGGCTCATTATTGGTCGTATATTTTCAAAATTACATAAATCATTTGCTACATGTTCTTTGTCAGATAATGCAGATGCGACAAATAAAATGTATAACGGAGTTAAAGATGTTAAAGGGCATCGTGATTTCTTTTTATAACTATTTTTATATTTAATCAAAATATTCAAGTACTTCAAGTCACTAAACAAGATCACGTGTCTGCCGTCAACAGTAATTATATATTCACTCAATACATTAAAAAAAATAAGGCCAGTGAGAGAGATAATAAATATCAAATGCATATGATCCTTTCTTTGTTTGCATCATATATATAGTTGCATAAGTAAATTATGAGTTACAGAACAAATTGCTATCTTTTTCCGATTATTTCTCATATTGTATTTTAGATTTTGTTTATTGTACTTCTATATTTCCAGGTATTGATCTTTTAAATATAAGCATTTAGTTTCATAATCATAACTGACAGACCGAAACAGTGTTCGTGTCCGTAGACCAATTGGAAACACAGTAGTGTCTATTGGACACAAATATTCTCTTGTTAAATTTTTTGTCGTTTTTACATTAAAGTCATATGAAACAAGTTTCTTGTAATTTTAATGTTATCGAAATTATTGAACCAATGCAAGAATATATATACTAAACTAGGTCCTGTGTGCACGTTTTTTATATTTATTACGAATCTATAACGTATTATTGACAAATAATATTTCATACAGTGGTTGTTGATCGATAGCTAATTAACTTTCGAGTTTGTTGCCGAAGTTTACCGGATCGTGACATTGATAAACGAGCACAGAGCATGTGACAAATAAGTGATTTAAACGTTACACCCCAGTTCTATTGTTATACTTCATAGTTTCTATTTCTGAAACAAGTGTAAATTGAATAGATCTATTGTTACGAATAACAATGGATTTTGACCACAGGGTGTGACGAGCGGGGTTTCTGGAAACCCCTGCTTCTACATCCCGCAAACAAAGCCCATTGTTATTCGTAACAATAGAAATTGATTATGAACATAAGAAATTTCTTATAGTATTCACTACAAATTGTTTCATGATATTAAAAAAACACATTTTAGGAAATTCCAATAAGCATCTATATGGAATACAAAGATAATCCTTTAAATACTTTTTTGCTTGAAGGTAATTTTTTTTATCCCAGTCATAAGTCTCTATTCTAAAGCATTGATCCTTTAAAAAAAAAATTGGGATTCTAACTCCCGGACCCCCATCCCCCGGTTACCCAGTGGCCGATCCGGGGTTGGGGGTTCCGCGGGTTTTTTATTCAAAAGATCAATGCATTTAAATGGTTGGAACCCCCCCCCCTTTTTTCTCGAGTTGGGAACCCCCGGCTGGATCAGCCCCTGATTGCCCTCAAAAAAGGGAGTTCCTCAATTTTAAATATTGTATGTTGAGCGTGTCTTGTAGTCGGGTTTCTAATGCAGACACACCTTTTCCTTAGTATGTTCGAATATGAATGTTTGTTTATTATCGAGATGAGGGAGGGTGGGCTTTTGTTTTTGATAAAATCGTAAGATATAAAATACAGTTATGATTACCTTTATCAGACTGATACTTTGGGTAATAACATTGCCTTTATCTTTAGTCTCTTCTACCAAATCCGACGCTTGCCACAAAATGTCGTCCGTCTTATACCCGTCCATATTGACAACTGTATACCAGGAGCATGATGTATTTTTTTGTTTGTAATAAGAATACACGAAACAGTCAACCTTGACCTGCTGATCCATATTAGCACAGGATTTAACGGGAATATGCAAAACAACTTGACATTTGAAAAATATACTCACTTGTCAAAGTTTGAACGAAGATAGCCAAAGAAAGGTTACTAGTGGGGTTTCATGTAACAAAAAATATTCTTATAAATCATGGTTTGATATTATCAATAAATATGCTATCGTTTTTGTTTTTTTTTCATTTAATAATCAATGTTAACAAATATAGGGTTTATAATGGGGTGTAAGTTAGTTTTACAACTCGGGATACGGTGTGTCTGGATAAGAAACCCCTCCGGCCGACGGCCGACGGGGTTTCTTATCCAGACACACCTATCCCTCGGTGTATAACTATTACAGCATTTTATATTTTCCATGGCTTCCCATTTCCTAATTGAACTTTTCCTTTTCCTTAACAGTTGTTAAATGATTTTGTTTATAAAATTTGTTTTTTTAGAGTCAGTTATTACTATTTACCTTCTAGCTAGTGCACGTTTGTTTACATTTTGTCATTACGGTTTACCCATTGCACGTCCGTTGTGCGATGGCCGAAGTTTAAACGAGAGGTCTCGTAGTTAAGGTCACTGCATACGGGAAAATATCGGCGAATTAGTGTACGGGAAGACAATAATTCAATAGCAGTCCATTTATGAAAATTTTGATAGCGTAAAGGATTTTCTTTAACAAGAAAGTTTGCATACACTTGTTTTATAGTATACTTAGCCGTTCAAGTATATAAAACATATTCAACTTTTTTTTAAATTTGAAGTTTCATATGATTTTAATAACCCTGATTCAAAATATCTAGTTTAAAAATGACAAAGTACATATACATTTAAACAAGACCTGTGCAACTGGCGAAGCAAGAACTACTTTTCTTTCCTTGACAGCTGCGTTCAATAATATATTAAGTTAAATAATATTGCAGGGTCGGCATGTTCAACAGCATTCGATTTGACTTAAATGGTTTGTCTAATAAGAAATCTGACAACAATGGCAATAGGAGATGCATTACCAGTCGCTTCAGATACAAGTCCAGGGGCTGATTTATCCAGGCTAAAACATTACAGGAACAAGATAGTTCACTGTGAAGTTGGTATACTATCAGACAAAGAGTTTGAAGAGTGCTGGACCGAAATATGTCAGGTATTATAAAGTTATCTGATTAAATGAAATGTTATAAATTGCATATAAATGATAAACAAAGCATATGAAACGTTTAAGCCACTGATCAGTTTTTGTAGACGAAACGCGCGTCTGTCGTACAACATTTCAAGCCTGTTATCTAAGATGAGAATTTTTACAACCATTGGGTCGATGCCACTGCTGGTAGAGGTTTCCTCCCCGAGTGTATCACAAGCCGAGTAGTCAGTACTTCTGTGTTGACATGAATTATCATTGAAATGGTATATATCATAAATTAACTTTTTACAAAAGTTAAAATTTAGTTTTTTTCGAAATACGAAGGATTTTCTTCCCGAGAAAAAGATTACCTCAGCTGTATTTGGCAAAACCTTTCGGAATTATGGGTCCTCAATACTCTTCAGCTTCGTACTTTAATTAGACTTTTTAAATTTTTTTATTGAAGCGTCACTGATGAGTCTTTTGTAGACGAAGCGCTCGTCTGGCGTACAGAATTTTTAGCCTTGTATCTGTGATGAGTGTATTTTCAATAGTATGGTGCATAATAAAAACGGGCCAAACTTTTATTTCGCAACAGATATACATAGCAAATGAATAACATATGATTAGGATATGTAATTCGGTAGCAAAAGATGAAAAGGATTAGTTATTTTGTCCAATTTAAACTTTCACGTTCATTTTTAACCTCAATATATATGTATTACATTTTAAATATTATATAGATATAAAGGGTACATTTCCTGGGTAAGATTCTTTTATGAAATGCCTATAAATGAACATGGACAAAAGCCATTGCCCCATGGATATTAAGATGAATAAGTATTTATTATTGACATTTTTACTTTTGCATGATGTACCATGAAACAGCCATACTCAAGGCGTTTGTGAAATATATAATGAAGGGTATGACACCGGAAGTGACTTTTTATTAACCAAAAGTGTTAAATTAATTTTAAAAACACTTATAGAAACTTATAAATGTTTGAATCAATGTCAAGATTGGTAAGTAATAACTCAAAAAGGGGCTCTCTAAAAACCAGAATTTATATTTTCCTGAATTACTGTTAAAACGTTACGCCCACATGTATTCAAAAAAGTGTGATCTTGAACATTTTCTTTCCTTTTTTGTTATTCATTTTATCCTATTCTTCAAAGTAAATGTACTGTTTAACTGTATATTTTTTTTCAAGAATGAACTGTAGACTGAATTTATTTTACATTATAATTTAACTTACTAACTCTAAACCCATTCAAGTATCTATCTTTTGCGCGATTTTCTCTTTAACCGTCATAACCAGAGGACAATTGACGATATCGCGTATGACATATATAAGATGAAAGCCGTGTTATTGACAATGGATGTCAAAAACGAGTCCAAATAAGGTTGTTGGTTTATTGACATGTTTATTATTCTTCCCTTAGTTCATTTATTTTGTATTTACATTGTATCATAGGTCAAATTTATTTGTTCAGTGTATGTTCATTGGTATTTATATGTCCGTTGATTGAGTTAAGCTATTTCAGTTGATATTTTATAGTGTGTCTTTCTATGTTGTGATGTTACACTACTGTTTCAGAAAAAGGGTGAAGGTTTGGTACCATTAAAACGTTTAAACCCGCTGCAATTGTTTGCACCTGTCCTAAGTCAGGAATCTGATGTTCAGTAGTTGTCGTTTGTTGATGTGGTTCATAAGTGTTTCTCGTTTCTCGTTTATTATATAGATTAGACCGTTGGTTTTCCCGTTTGAATGGTTTTACACTAGTAATTGTTGAGACCCTTTATAGCTTGCTGTTCGGTGTGAGCCAAGGCTCCGTGTTGAAGACCGTACTTTGACCTATAATGGTATACTTTTATAAATTTTGACTTGGATGGAGAGTTGTCTCATTGGCACTCATACCACATCTTCTTATATCTATGTACCAATAATTGCTGTTATTAAATAGACTATATACAAAGCAAAGTATGTCAAGTTTATTAAGATTATAAACTTTCATTTCATGTGTTACTTGCTTTATTGTGGATATCAACTAATCACTCTTTGCATATAAGTATAACCACTTAAAAATAACAATCTGAATCATGATAAAAATTCCACTATTAAAAATGAAGTAAGGACTTCCATCTAAAACCACATACAATAATGAATTAAAAACAATGGAACATAATATTGTTCTCAACGCTGACATTAGTAAAATATGTTGAAATATCATACTATCTGAAAAGTCTGTTGATTTGCATTGTCTCTATTCTTTTTTAATATGAAATAAGATATTAAGCATAAAAGTATATACTCTGAACGACAGCAGAATTACATGTTAGTATGACCTTGAATTTATTCATCTAGAACCAAATACGAAGCGTGCAATCAAAGTCTAATAAAAATAGACAACACCATGGCCAAAAACAAAAACTTCGAAAAGACAAACAACATTCTATAAAACACTACATAGACAACAAAAGATTATGTGTGTTATTAGTTTCTACTTCACTAGTTTCATCCGTCACGTTACTCATTGTAAAATTCGGTGATGTAGAATTCAATTATGTCAATATTTTGGAAAAGAATTTTAATGAAGAATTATCGCACTTGAGCGGCAATATAAGTAAACTTAGAGTTTCAGATCATTTTCATCAACAATAACTTTATTAACATCTTTCTTCTTTTACAAGGCAATAATAAGATTAGGTGGTACAAGCTTTGAGCAAAGATGCTCTGATTTGAAGGTCAGCAGAATGAACGATAGTGATAAAGAAATATTGAAAGAACTAAGAAATCAAGAGAGATCCAGTGATCCTGTTCCAAAAGGTGTAAGAAGTAAGTGTTTTGTGTAGTAAGTTTATAGAGCAAATGCTGCACATCGGGCTTATCCATTAAATTATTATTGTTTCGCATAATAAACTGTAGTTGCACTACTAGTAGGAAGTACATACAGGCAAAAGAAAATATTTTTTACACTGATGTTTGCATTGTCCTTATGTATAACTTATCAATTTTTATTTAAGATAGCCAGCAATGAAAAATGAGAAAAAGTTTCATTTACCATGTTTTATTAAAATAAAAGTTTCCTCATACGCTTTGTGGGGTCTAAATTAGCTTTTGAATTGATCAGTTGTACTACACATTTATCTTTTCTTGATATTTAAAAAGTAAAATAACAACAAAAACGAACTCCAAGGAAAATTCAAAACGAAAAGCCCTTTATCATATGGCAAAATCAAAAGCTCAAACACATTCAACGAATAGAAAACAATTTTCATATTCTAGACTTGGTACAGGCATTTACCTATGTAGCAAATGATGAATTTAACCTGGTTTTATAGACGGCATCAAACTAAAATAGTATATAACAACCATAATATTTTCAGCTTTCCCATTGACATATTTCCATTTCTCGCAGTAATTTACTCTCCGTTCCCTCGATTGGCATTAACATATCTCTATTTCTACTTTTCGCTATTGCACGAATATATTATTTTTACTAGTAGGATTTCCTACTAACACTACAGCTGTTCTAACAGTTTTATGAAGAAGAACGACTGAAATTGATACTACAAAATTTTACGGTCACCATGATAAATTAGTAGACCGATACAATGTGTCTGTGTCTCAAATTGCTCATGACATGTTTTCGCCGTCCTAGATCTTTAGATGTGAGAATAGTGGTCTAATCTGTACTTTTACAATTTCGTGACATTTTTATACTGGTGATAAATGTATAGCATGTTATAGCTCCGTCTTCAGTTATTTTGATTCCTTTAGGTTTTGTTATATTACTTTAATTTGTTCTGAATGGATTCATGAGATTTGAACATTGGTAAAATACTTTTGCCAATGATCTAATTCCAGATGCACACAACACCAATACCTGTTTATTTTTAATTGTTTTGTTATGGCGGTTAACACAAACATGAAAAAGAGATAATCAAGAATTCAAAAATAGTCTAATGAACGAGAAATATTTCGCTCTTGACAGTTCATGTACAATGTATTTAAAACAAATAAAAAATAAAAAATAAGAAATTTATGCATTTAATTTGAGGGTTAAAATGCGAGAACAACCATTACAAACTAAATTATAACTTTGAATTTTTTTATGTAGAAGAACATAATATCAATAAACACAGATATAAAATCAAAAAAAGATAATTGTCATTGTAAGATTCTGTTTTTTACTTTTATAGATATTTATCTAAAATCTACTGCAATGAAAATGAAAAACATGAAATAAGATATCCAATGTTAGAACTAGGACAGACGTATGATTGAGTTCTAGTTAAAACCATATGAAAATCAAATATAAACTATTTGAATGTACATAAACTTAATATAATATAAGGATGTTAACTCGCATTACCAGATTTTTCTGCATTGCTTCAGGAATAAACTGCGAACTTATTGAAGACTGGGGAAAAGGAAAAGTAGCGGAAACTAGAGCTATCAAACGCATAGCTGAGCTGATCGAAAAGAAATTTTGTGATGGCAGTGGGATCATCGGGATGTGGTAAATCTACTTCAATTCATTACGTGGCTCTTCAACTATACCATAAGCAGGGTTATGATATAAAACCTGTACACAGCCCGGAGGAAGTGAGACATTATTATAATCCTGAGTGTAAACAAGTTTATGTAATAGATGATATATGTGGGAAATCTACCATTGATATAAATCTTGTTAATTGTTGGGAAAGACAATTAACTGAAATCCAAAAAATATTAAAGGTTCAACAGGTTAAAATTCTATCATCATGTAGAACTCATATTTTCCAAAATCGTCTATTCAAAAAGCTTTCTTCTTTCTTCTCAATATCATGTGATTTGACATGCGATTATAGATTGACACGTGATGAAAGAAAGGAAATTGCTAGTATTTATTTAACAAAAGATGAAATAAAACTGATACATGGAACCGTATTTACAGACCAATTTGACTTCTTTCCTCTTCTTTGTAACATTTTTTCAACGCAAAAATTGTCGAATATTCGTGTTTTTTTTTTTAAATCCTGTGCAGGTTGTTAGAGATGACTTGACTCTTTTAATGAACGACAATGATCAAAAAACAATTGCTACCCTTATGCTTTTTACCGTTTACAACAATACTATAAACGAAACTTTATTATCTGGGACCTCAGGTATAACACAGGTTCTGGAAACTATTTCAGATAATTTCCATTTGCAACAATGCTTTTCAATTCAATGTGTTAAATCAGAGCTGGATAATTTGAACCGTTCTTACGTTAAAAAGATAGGACAAATCTATAGGGTTCAGCATGACAAATTATATGAAATTTTAGTATTGTACTTAGGTGAATACAAGTTCGACCTTTTACTTGATCTTGCCCATACTGATATTATACGTGACATGTTTCTACTACAATCTTATAATGAAACAGAACAACATAATGTATACTACGTCAAACATTTTATAGATATTCAAGAACAGAACGAATCTAGCTATTTCAGTCGTCTAATAAGAGATGTAAATGATGGGTTTGTACAAAATGTTATGAATAATAAACAAATGAAGTATCCTAGCTTTCGCCACAAAATTTCTGAAAAAATTAAAAGCGATTTAAACTTTATGGATGTAATTAGAAACCTTCCAATAGAAACAGTATCCTCATTGTTACAATCAATGATTTGTCACAACTTTTGTGACATAGTTGCCATTTTGGTGGATTATATTGATTTAGATATTCACGGGTTGATTGCTTTGAACATTGCAACAGAAACAGGATCTACTAGTATTGTGAAATAGTTATTAGATCGTAATGTTGCTCCTGAAGAAAGTAATACTGTTCAAAGAGGAAATAAAATAACTTCCCTATTTGTAGCTTCAGAAAAGGGTTATACTGAAATTGTAAAATTACTGCTTGAACATGGAAGCAATCCTAGTAAAACTGTTTGGAGAAGAAATGAAAATACTCCTTTGTATGTCGCTTCAGAAAATGGTTATATTGATGTTGTAAAATTATTACTAGACTATGGAAGTGATCCGAATATTATTATTGATTGCAGACTTTCTAGTGAATACATTCCCTTGATAAATAAGCCATCTTCAATGATATATCAAGAAAACAAATCGGCTATTCATGCAGCTATTGCAAAAGATCGTTCTGAGGTCGTTACAGTTTTGCTAAATCATAAAGCAGACCCTAATATTAATGGTTGTGACGGAACTCCTTTGTACTTGGCTGTAGTGAAAAGAAATACCGAATTTGTAAAATCGTTGTTGATTCACAACGCAGATCCTAATAATAGCGGCGATGATAAAAACAAACCTCCTCTATGTATAGCTTCAGAAAATGGAGATATTGAAATAGTCAAATTGTTACTTACTCATAAAGCTGATCCTGATATCACTTTTCGTTGGAACAAAAGGTCATCCCTACATTTTGCTATAGAAAATGGTCATATTGAAATTGTACACTTATTATTATTTCATAATGCAAATCCTTATTGCTTCGATGTGCACAATAAAACACCGATTTTTATATCCCTACAAAAAGGACATAAATTTAAAAACCTTTCGATAACGATAATACAAAGCCTGCAATCGGTTCCTGTTCAATATATGTGTTCAACTCTGTTGTATCTTTTTTCTAAATATGGTGCAACTGATAGGTTTAAATCCATTTTAGAAAAGGAAAATGTTGATGTTAACGATAATAGTCTAATTGAGTATAAACAAACAGCATTGTTTATCGCTTCAAAGGTAGGCCATTATGATGCTGTTTCTTTACTATAAGACCATAACAGTGATCCTAATGCTAATATGTTTAATGAAACACCGCTGTTAAAAGCATCACAGATGGGTCATGCTCATATTGTAAAGTTACTTTTAGACGCAAAAGGTGATCCAAATATCTTCAGTGAAAGCGGGAAAACACCTATATATATGGCGTCTATGTTAGGTCATAAGGAAATTGTAAAATTGTTGTTAGAAAAGAACTGTGATCCTAATATCGTTGATATGAACGATGAAACGCCTGTTTTTATAGCTACGTCAAACGGTCATGCCGAAATTGTAAAACTGTTGTTAGAAAACGGTTCTCCTTATACTTGCAATAAATTTTACCAAACACTACTCCATGAGGCTTCGTATCACGGTCATTATGACACTGTGAAAATTCTGTTAGAACATAATTCTGACCCGAATATCAGTAACAAAGAAAATGATAGTCCTCTCTATACAACATCAATCGAAGGCCATAGAAAGATTGTACATTTGTTAATAAAGCACAATTATGACCCTTGCTTTCGAAAATGGTATCACAAAACCCCTTTGTGTATAGCTACATATCTTGGTCATACAGAGATTGTAAAGCTGTTACTGAAATTCAATACCGATTCAAAATTGCAAAAAAGAATATTTTTAGAGCACAACAATAATTCAATAATGTTTAATATTCAAACACCACTCCTTCTTGCTACATGGGCAGGATATATTGATATTGTTAAGTTATTCTTAGAACATAAATGGGATCCAAATATTGCAAACTATGATAATCAAACACCGCTCTTTCTAGCTGTTTTTAGAAATGATATTGAACTGACGAAAATATTACTTGAATATAAGAGTAATCCTAACATTTGTTCTAATGACAATGAAACACCTCTTACCGTAGCTTCAGTGCACGGTTTTACGGAAATTGTTAAACTTTTATTAATAAATAACTGTGACCCTAATTTAACAGATAAACGCAGAACAACAGCCATGTATATTGTCTCAGATAAAGGTCACATCGATACTGTGAAACTATTGTTAGAATTCAAAAGTGATCCAAACATTTGTAATGTTTTAAATGAAACGCCGCTCCACATTTCGTCATATCATGGTCATGTTGAAATTGTGAAATTATTATTAGCCAACAACTGCAATCCTAACATTTGTAATTCAAAAAACGAAAAATGTGTAGACATAGCAATACGAAACGGGCATAAAGACATTTTGGCTTTGTTACAAAAAAGGAATACAGATTCCAAATAACGGCCTTTAAGTATCATGCTTATATTTGGTAAATTTATCTGATAAAAACGTTTGAAGGAAAATATTTGTGCAAGTTAATTTTTTAAAGCTTAATAAAACGTAGTCACTGTTTCCAAAAGATGCTAATTACTTATCTTTTTTAATTCAAATGCTATTTCTTTTTAGATTATTTTTCTACATTACCTAGAAGCAAGACGACTGTCTTGCTTCATTTTTGCTTCATTACAATGTTATGCAATTTTCTTTTGGTCGTATCTATTATCACTTGTTATGGTACATATATAGATTTGATATCATCAGGTCTTATACCTAGGGATTACGTTCAATCACTATCATTATCACTTTTGAACACCAGTATACTACTGTTGCCTTTATTCAGCATCTTAAGGGGGGTACAGAACACCTAAGGAAGATAACTCTTACTCATAGTCTGTTTCATTGCAGCGTTTTAAAATCACATGCAATATGCAAGATTTTAAAAGATCCATATCAGAATGCTTACATTGTTGCCAAGAGCAGATGTACACCTATTGTTATTCAATTAATCTTTTAATCCATTTATAGTAACACATTTTCCATAAATGAATCTTCAGAGACCAAACAGGAAAATTTCAAAGCAAAATGAATTTAAAAAAGAAAAAATCGAAAAGCAGGAGGTCAGATTTTTTCAAATGGGCAAATGAAGGAAAACAGAAGGACCCAGACGTATTTTGCATTTTAATGACCACTACAACTATATTCATAACTTCATTGATATAGCAGCAGAGACTGAGGTTATTGATCCCCTTTATGGGAAACCACAGTCCTAGGTTGTGCCTACTTGTGGGGAGAAGAATAGTTGAACTAGATCTGCTTGCATCAGGCATAATATGTACTGTTTGATTTGCAAGTCCCCTCTCCACCTATCCAATACAGTAGGGGAAAAGTTATTTGGGCTTAGCGGCGTTGTAATGATCTCCCCTACTCCTAGGAAGGAAAAATGGGCTCACGAAAGAGAAATGACTTTGTGCGGTCTATAACGAATCCAAAAGGTATGCCTGTGCTGTCCTAAACTTTCTATGAAATTATCAGAATGACTCCAATCAGAAGTCTGAGTATCCTATTGTTATAGTTAGTCTGACTCTATATAATTACCACGTTTTTGTTTTAGATACACAGAGAGGGTACACAATTAACTCATGTTTATATCAACAGAAAGTAAAAATGCCTAACAATAAAATTATAACCAAATAAAAAAATAAACTGAGGACAATTCTGCTTCTATTCGTACCAGAATTGATCAAAATCAAACCAGAATTGACTCCACGATATACTCTTTTTGAAAACCGTAGTTTTGAATGAAATACACTTAGAAGCGTAAAATTGTAGGTTACGAATAATTTATATATGACATGTGAATTTGTGTGTTGAAAAACGCTGGCATGTTTGTTTTTTATGCAATTTAAAATTTTAGGACATGATTTATATACATATAAAAAGTAAGAAGATACCAATGGGATAATCGACCCAATAGTAATATTGCCAATGGCAATAGTGCATCATTTACAATTACAAGTCGAGGAACAAAGACAACAACAACAACAAAAGAAAACCATCAGATTCAGTCCACAAAACATTACACAGAAACTAAGAATTGAGCACTCTAACATGTATCTCAATAAGAAAAAACTATGTCATTCAACTCTCAGTTTTCAACTTTACCTTGACAGGTGTAGAAAATAAACAGGTGTCTTCTATTCCGTTCGCAATTTTTGGGGAAAGTAAAATATAAATTTAGAACCATGGTTGAAACTGAAAGTACACATGTATGATAAAAATAGAACATGTTATTTCTGCTTTATCAAATTCTAATTTCGAAGGGATAGCAAAATTTTTTTCCTTTTATTGTGCTTTTGTGTATCTTTCCGAAGTAGTGAATGCAATTTTGAAGTAAAGTTTTTCTTCTCAAGTCTAAATTCAAGATTATGACTGAATAGAGTATAAGCGGGCCAAAAAAGTAATGTGACACTTGTTACTGCAATTTGATATTTGGTGGAACGAGAGGTGAAATGAGTTAAGACTTACATCTTAAAAGCATTTTAAAGACTTATTTGTTTTAATCTAGTAACCTCTGCAGAAATACTATCAAATTCTATGTTTAACGAACTTGATTATACATGAGATTATCGCACGGTCAGCTCTATTCTATCACCTAGTTAAAATTTTCAAGAGCCGTGGTTCTTTGCACCAATGGATTCGTCATTCATTTTTGAATCGTATATCATTTGCTTTTTTAAATCTGTGGACCAACAAAATAGAAAATCTTGATAATGTAAAAATATCTGCCGATTTTTATGATTTTCCCTATGTATCCTTTGTATTTTTGGCGTCTCATGCTGTTAATTTCAACAGCTCGTATCTCAAAAACGAAAACGGTTACCCCCTTTTTATTTTATTTTCTGGTGTACTTTTACAAGCATAATCCGTATGTGAAATTTTTAAACAAATCTGTGGAGTAGTTAGTTACGTACACTTTGTCTTAATAGAAACTATACCTTTTTTAATTTTTTATGGAACTACATGTATTTTTTGTCTTGATAGCAGATAATTTTATGTAAATTGTATGCATGGAATTTGTTGATATGTCATAATGTGTGTCTGTATTGTTGTATGGTCGATTTAAATAGCTCATTAGAGCTTGTGTAATATGTATTTGTTTACTAAATATCGACTCTAAATAAAACTTTGAATTCAATTGAATTGAATTAACAAGCCAAATATCTCAGGCCTAGGTCAAAAGACAACAAGTCATGGCCTGCTCCAGTGTTTCTTGCCAAAAATACATTTATGGTTCTCAAGGTCAAAGTTCAAGGTCACATGAAGGTCATAATTGTAAGGGGGCACACCAATTCATGATGATACATCCACATGCCAAAGATGTAAGACCTAGGTCAAAAGACGAAAAGGTTATGGCCTGGTCGTTTTTTCTGCGAAAAAGTACATTACGTTGACCTTGAGGTCAAATTTGAAGGTCACATGAAGGTCATCATGATACAGGACACTAAACCTCATGATGATACATCTACATGCCAAATATCTAAGGCCTAGATCAAAAGACAAACAAGTTATGGTCCATATGTACTATCAGAATGGATCTTGCTCTTATTAATTGAGGGTAGGGGTATATTCTAAACTTTAATAGAAAAAAAATCTGGTGGTTAAATTTTTATACATTTTTGCAAGAATAACAGACTGATATAGAACTACAGATGGTTTGTTTTAAAAAGAAATTAAACGACACATTTTTTATTTAAATTTTCTTCTTCAAATACTTGACCCATCATATATAGTCATTTTTGGGGGCTGAATCTGAGACCCCCCTTTTTTAGTTCGGACAAAATTTAAATCCAGAATAAAAAACTTACAAGTAAAGGGTGTCTGTGAACTAAAATTCGCCTCCGTTATTACTATAAACTATGTTATTGTCAATTTAGGATTAATTTTAAAAAATGTTAACATATATACCCCTATACCCAGATTTCTGAAACTTCCAAGCTTGGCCTATGTTAGCATGTAAAAGATGCCATATTTGAGTTGCCAAATCTTTTAAACCAATGGTTCAAATCTTTTGAAATGTTTCTAATATGTTTAGCTAGACCTAGTACATCAATGCGAGAAAAACAAGAAAAATTTAACGACAGGTTTTTTTGGGGGTATAGTGTTGGGTACCCCCTAAAATAAGATAATATTTTAAATTCGTTTTTATTATATTGTATATTGGTATTATAGATTTGATAGATATTAGAACACATTTTGATTTAATGTTCCTCTATGTTCCTTGTGTAATTCACCTAACCGAGAGAACATGAGCGGTAGAGAGATGAAAAAATGACTAATACTCATGTTTATGTATTTGCCCTATGTCTTATGATGTCAATGTGATATAATTGATTTGTTCTGCTTTTAAGGAAATTTAGTGTTGATGACATATCGATGACAGTTGAAACTATGAGCTATTTAGAGCTTTGCCTATTGTTTATAATTTTCAGGGTTATAAAGACCCTTTGTTTACCTCTAGATATCAAACTTTATTTTTATTTTCGTCTCTCATTAACGTCCACCCATACATTCCCCTGTATTTGAATTTAGTGGATTAGCTCCGGTTCCGCCCACTATGCATTACTAGTAGTTTGTATCGAATTTTTGTTGTATTCTTATCATAATAATTATTTACTTTAACTGTATTAATGATTTAATGTTAAAAGTTCGATTAAAATGGTGTTTTCTTTTGATTCATCCAATTTGATATTTCCCTTGTACGAACTTTGTAAGTTTACGAATTGGTTCAAGAATTCTAAAGGAAATAGACAACCAAAGCATATGTATTAACATTTAGTTTGATGTGTACTTAGAATTTGAGTTTTCAGAAAATTTTACCAAAAATATGTCGACAGATTTCGTAACTGAGATAAAAAAAAAAAAAACGTCAAATACTTTCCACTGTTTTTATATTTCTATTTTCCTTTAAATTCAGTAATTGTTTTTCCATTAAAAATGACTTGTAAATCAAGATTAAAGAATAGACTACATTTTTCTATGATGAGTTTTTGTAGATGTATTTCTTTGTATAGTGTGGATCACTTTATTTTTCATCATTTTGTACCAATAAATGATTGTTTTGTTATAAAGTGTTCTTATTATAAACATCAAGGAATAAAAACCATAAAAAAATGTATTTCAACTACACTTTCTTGTTATATTTGCCTCTTTCAATTTAAACAATATATACGACCTTAAAACATTTATTTTTTGTGACAAAAATGATACATGTCATAAACTTTTCAGAATGTACTGATACCAACATAAATGAATTAAGCAGCGATACGTGAAAAGGATAAAAGGAATAATCAAAATCATTGGATATAGCAACAGAGCAACCTAAAAACCAAAAAGCGTCTCCTCTCAACAAAATATACGAAATAACAACATACAACACAAGGTCCAGCAAGGCTCACTGGATACACATATAAATTGTAGTGGGGCTTATCAAGTTTAGTGAGAGATAAACTAAAATTGCTCCAGCAGAATTATGAGTAAGTACGATGGAACTCGACAAGGAGTACGATTTACTGTTGTGCTTCCTCACGTATTTGTTGACCGATACGATATGTCGGTGTCTCAACTCACTGGCGACATGTTTTTGCGGTCTTAAATTTTTAGATACCAGTATAGAGGTCTGATCTTTCTCCTATTCCTAATTGTGACATTTTGACTGAGTTTGAGTTCGTATTGCGGGTGCTGCATGCATAGCAGGAGACACTTACCCTGTCTGACGCAGCTGGTTTCGCTTCTTTCGGAGTTCATGCGAATCCCTCAGTTTTTGTTTGTTACTTTGATTTGTCTCTATCTAATCGATGTACAAGATTTGAACATCGGAAAAGTTCTGTCGCCTTAATTTACGGTTCCTGCGTAGGAAACCATGTGTGGTGTTTCCTTTGTTGCAGATGGTGTTTATGTGACTCTGATATTTAAGGTCCGATTGGATTTTAACCCCTAGATGTTTTGTCTTGTCTACATGTTCGAGAGTGTGGTATCTTAAGGTGTATTTGCGTGTAATGGAGTTTTTATTTCAGCTGATGGTGAAGACATTAAACTTGTATGGATGAAAGATCTTTTTACATTTGTTTTCCCAAATACCTTCAACAGTTTTGCTGTCACTATTAGATTTCATAATCAGATATACAGTTGTATCATCTGCAGTAAGTGTATGACGAAATGTAAGCCAACTTTTAAAAAGTCAGCTAAAGAACAGAACCTTGAAAAACTTTTTTTTTTTTAAACTTACGGGTAAATATCATAAAGTCTCATCCTCTAGGAATAATGTTTGGGTACGAAGTGATAAAAATGTATATATCCATGTGTTTGTTTTACCCTGTATCCCATAATGAATAGTCTGTATGAGTAGGTTATGACTGATTTATCAAAGGCTTTAGAGAAATCCATTATTAATACATCTGATTGTTTTGCGAATTTCAATAGTTGTATAAGATCTATGTTTTCAAAAGTCATGTTAGAGGGTATATAGAATGTTATGGTTGTCTGCATGTGTTAATATTACAAGATAAACGTGTCAGAGAAGTAGATCTATAATGTTTTTGATTGTTTATATACCCTTCTTTGCAAATGGAGAAGACATGTGCAGTTGGTAGCCATGCTTGGGATTGGTAATATCTAGTCTGCTAGCTCTCGAACTATTAAATTCTATCTATATCTCTTCAACACTGTGAATTTACCTTTGTCTGTAATATAAAGTGTAGGTATTTTTCCTCTTTTTTTAAGTTTCTCAGTTTGCCTTGTTGTATATTAGACCATTTCTTATTGTATGTTTTAATTAACATTGCCATATAAGCGGGAGGTTTGGCTAGCCATAAAACCAGGTTCAACCCACCATTTTTTCTTAAAATGTCCTGTACAAAGTCAGGAATATGGCAGTTGTTATCAAATAGTCCGTTTCTATTTTTAACATTGCCATATTGCCATATTTCAACTACACTTTCGTGTTATATTTGCCTCTTTCAATTTAAACAATATATACGACCTTAAAACATTTATTTTTTGTGACAAAAATGATACATTTCATAAACTTTTCAGAATGTACTGATACCAACATAAATGAATTAAGCAGCGATAAGTGAAAGGGATAAAAGGAATAATCAAAATCATTGGATATAGCAACAGAGCAACCTAAAAACCAAAAAGCGTCTCCTCTCAACAAAATATACGAAATAACAACATACAACACAAGGTCCAGCAAGGCTCACTGGATACACATATAAATTGTAGTGGGGCTTATCAAGTTTAGTGAGAGATAAACTAAAATTGCTCCAGCAGAATTATGAGGAAGTACGATGGAACTCGACAAGGAGTACGATTTACTGTTGTGCTTCCTCACGTATTTGTTGACCGATACGATATGTCGGTGTCTCAACTCACTGGCGACATGTTTTTGCGGTCTTAAATTTTTAGATACCAGTATAGAGGTCTGATCTTTCTCCTATTCCTAATTGTGACATTTTGACTGAGTTTGAGTTCGTATTGCGGGTGCTGCATGCATAGCAGGAGACACTTACCCTGTCTGACGCAGCTGGTTTCGCTTCTTTCGGAGTTCATGCGAATCCCTCAGTTTTTGTTTGTTACTTTGATTTGTCTCTATCTAATCGATGTACAAGATTTGAACATCGGAAAAGTTCTGTCGCCTTAATTTACGGTTCCTGCGTAGGAAACCATGTGTGGTGTTTCCTTTGTTGCAGATGGTGTTTATGTGACTCTAATATTTAAGGTCCGATTGGATTTTAACCCCTAGATGTTTTGTCTTGTCTACATGTTCGAGAGTGTGGTATCTTAAGGTGTATTTGCGTGTAATGGAGTTTTTATTTCAGCTGATGGTGAAGACATTAAACTTGTATGGATGAAAGATCTTTTTACATTTGTTTTCCCAAATACCTTCAACAGTTTTGCTGTCACTATTAGATTTCATAATCAGATATACAGTTGTATCATCTGCAGTAAGTGTATGACGAAATGTAAGCCAACTTTTAAAAAGTCAGCTAAAGAACAGAACCTTGAAAAACTTTTTTTTTTTTAAACTTACGGGTAAATATCATAAAGTCTCATCCTCTAGGAATAATGTTTGGGTACGAAGTGATAAAAATGTATATATCCATGTGTATGTTTTACCCTGTATCCCATAATGAATAGTCTGTATGAGTAGGTTATGACTGATTTATCAAAGGCTTTAGAGAAATCCATTATTAATACATCTGATTGTTTTGCGAATTTCAATAGTTGTATAAGATCTATGTTTTCAAAAGTCATGTTAGAGGGTATATAGAATGTTATGGTTGTCTGCATGTGTTAATATTACAAGATAAACGTGTCAGAGAAGTAGATCTATAATGTTTTTGATTGTTTATATACCCTTCTTTGCAAATGGAGAAGACATGTGCAGTTGGTAGCCATGCTTGGGATTGGTAATATCTAGTCTGCTAGCTCTCGAACTATTAAATTCTATCTATATCTCTTCAACACTGTGAATTTACCTTTGTCTGTAATATAAAGTGTAGGTATTTTTCCTCTTTTTTTAAGTTTCTCAGTTTGCCTTGTTGTATATTAGACCATTTCTTATTGTATGTTTTAATTAACATTGCCATATAAGCGGGAGGTTTGGCTAGCCATAAAACCAGGTTCAACCCACCATTTTTTCTTAAAATGTCCTGTACAAAGTCAGGAATATGGCAGTTGTTATCAAATAGTCCGTTTCTATTTTTAACATTGCCATATTGCCATATTTCAACTACACTTTCGTGTTATATTTGCCTCTTTCAATTTAAACAATATATACGACCTTAAAACATTTATTTTTTGTGACAAAAATGATACATGTCATAAACTTTTCAGAATGTACTGATACCAACATAAATGAATTAAGCAGCGATAAGTGAAAGGGATAAAAGGAATAATCAAAATCATTGGATACAGCAACAGAGCAACCTAAAAACCAAAAAGCGTCTCCTCTCAACAAAATATACGAAATAACAACATACAACACAAGGTCCAGCAAGGCTCACTGGATACACATATAAATTGTAGTGGGGCTTATCAAGTTTAGTGAGAGATAAACTAAAATTGCTCCAGCAGAATTATGAGGAAGTACGATGGAACTCGACAAGGAGTACGATTTACTGTTGTGCTTCCTCACGTATTTGTTGACCGATACGATATGTCGGTGTCTCAACTCACTGGCGACATGTTTTTGCGGTCTTAAATTTTTAGATACCAGTATAGAGGTCTGATCTTTCTCCTATTCCTAATTGTGACATTTTGACTGAGTTTGAGTTCGTATTGCGGGTGCTGCATGCATAGCAGGAGACACTTACCCTGTCTGACGCAGCTGGTTTCGCTTCTTTCGGAGTTCATGCGAATCCCTCAGTTTTTGTTTGTTACTTTGATTTGTCTCTATCTAATCGATGTACAAGATTTGAACATCGGAAAAGTTCTGTCGCCTTAATTTACGGTTCCTGCGTAGGAAACCATGTGTGGTGTTTCCTTTGTTGCAGATGGTGTTTATGTGACTCTGATATTTAAGGTCCGATTGGATTTTAACCCCTAGATGTTTTGTCTTGTCTACATGTTCGAGAGTGTGGTATCTTAAGGTGTATTTGCGTGTAATGGAGTTTTTATTTCAGCTGATGGTGAAGACATTAAACTTGTATGGATGAAAGATCTTTTTACATTTGTTTTCCCAAATACCTTCAACAGTTTTGCTGTCACTATTAGATTTCATAATCAGATATACAGTTGTATCATCTGCAGTAAGTGTATGACGAAATGTAAGCCAACTTTTAAAAAGTCAGCTAAAGAACAGAACCTTGAAAAACTTTTTTTTTTTTAAACTTACGGGTAAATATCATAAAGTCTCATCCTCTAGGAATAATGTTTGGGTACGAAGTGATAAAAATGTATATATCCATGTGTTTGTTTTACCCTGTATCCCATAATGAATAGTCTGTATGAGTAGGTTATGACTGATTTATCAAAGGCTTTAGAGAAATCCATTATTAATACATCTGATTGTTTTGCGAATTTCAATAGTTGTATAAGATCTATGTTTTCAAAAGTCATGTTAGATGGTATATAGAATGTTATGGTTGTCTGCATGTGTTAATATTACAAGATAAACGTGTCAGAGAAGTAGATCTATAATGTTTTTGGTTGTTTATATACCCTTCTTTGCAAATGGAGAAGACATGTGCAGTTGGTAGCCATGCTTGGGATTGGTAATATCTAGTCGGCTAGCTCTCGAACTATTAAATTCTATCTATATCTCTTCAACACTGTGAATTTACCTTTGTCTGTAATATAAAGTGTAGGTATTTTTCCTCTTTTTTTAAGTTTCTCAGTTTGCCTTGTTGTATATTAGACCATTTCTTATTGTATGTTTTAATTAACATTGCCATATAAGCGGGAGGTTTGGCTAGCCATAAAACCAGGTTCAACCCACCATTTTTTCTTAAAATGTCCTGTACCAAGTCAGGAATATGGCAGTTGTTATCAAATAGTCCGTTTCTATTTTTAACATTGCCATATAAGCGGGAGGTTTAGCTAGCCATAAAACCAGGTTCAACCCACCATTTTTTCTTAAAATGTCCTTAACCCAGTCAGGAATATGGCAGTTGTTATCAAATAGTCCGTTTCTATGTATATTGATCTTTAACATTGCCATATAAGCGGGAGGTTTGGCTAGCCATAAAACCAGGTTCAACCCAAAAATGTCCTGTACCAAGTCAGGAATATGGCAGTTGTTATGAAATAGTCCGTTTCTATGTATGTTGGCGTTTGTTTTTGTTGCAGTTCAGTGTTTCTGTTGTTCCGTTGTTTTCCTCTTATAGTTGATGTGTTTCCCTCGATTTTAGTTTGTAACCTGGATTTGTTTTTGCTTAATCGATTTATGACTATTGAACAGCGGTATACTACTGTTGCCTTTATTTAACTTAGAAACTGTTGTATTAAATTCCATGAAAACTATATCGCTTTTTGATTCAATGCCTGATTTCGACTTGAGAAACCAGATTTTAGTAAGTTTGTTATTATAAGACCTAAAAATGTTTTCCTTCATCAGTGGCTGTTCGACTAGCTATACCATCCAACGTATCACCAAAATCATAATGGGTTTTTTTGTGAGTAGATTTTAGTTTTAATGTTTGTTTTCCCAATCTTAACCTTGGATACAAAAGTCTCCTCCAAGTAATATTGCTGCATTTTTATTTGAGAAGCTCTTCTAATAGATGTGTCAACCCACAAGTTTTGTTCCTTTGATGTTTTAGAATTGTATTACTAGTAGGCTGATATATAAAGTGACCCTTAATTCCAATGTTTGTCCATATCAATACAGATTTATCATAAGGTTAAAGATCTACTTCATCGTTGATAAAGTCTGATTTTCAAGCAATGAGTACACAGCCACCTTGCTGATCCTCCGGGTCTGTCTGCATATTTTGAACACTTCAGGAAAGATTTGGAAGATTTCAATATGTTTAATGCTTGATCAATATGTTGAATCGAGACACATTTCTGTTTTCTATTTTCTACAATATCATGATTATTTCTGTCTAGAACATGTTGTACTAGGTTTTGTTTGCATTTTAATAGTGTGTTACAATTTCATTTTTTTTTTTAATGCATGGGTGTATTTGTTTGCGATTTTAGGCTACACAATCATCATCATTTTAATATTAAGCTTTCAAATGGAATAGATGAATTAGTACCAAGCAAATCCAAAGGACATATTCTATAGTTTGGATTTTCACAAACCAATCAGTGTCAACTAATCATGCTATCATTAAAGACGTCGTGTGTATTGTTATGAATATTTCGGCAATCAAGATACTATTGTCGCAGGTTTCACAGACTATACCTCTGTGTTCCCAGCTTACAGCATCGTCACGCATGTACGTTGTGCTATCGTTACTTCGATCAGGATTACTTTCCATGTTATTTTACTATGTTAAAATAAGATGATTAAAAAAATTACTAATTTGCTTCGTTTCAATTGGTCAAGTTTGTGTTTCTTAGACAACCTTATTAGTATAATATCTAAGACAGTAGGTCTTTTATATAATACTAGTACCTATGGTAATGCCATGTTGACCTTCTGTTGTATTCTGATGGCTTATAGAATATTTTGGGGACAGCATTGGTCCATGCTCATGACTGAATAATATGTACATTCAGTATAAATGATGACATTTCGAATGATTCGCATGTCCAACGATCATTTTGAATCAAGATACCTGAGTAAGTCAAACCCCATACCTGCCAATCAAGCTATAAAATTTCCTGAAATGACAAATGTAAAACAATTCAAACTACCTGTTTAACGTACAAAATAATAAACGAAAAAACAAATATGATATACAGCAACACACGACAACCACTGAATTACAGGCTCCTGACATGTTTTTACGAAATTCCGCATACTTTTCATTATTTGGAATTTGTGAGGAGACAGAAAAATATTTTCAGGAAGCTCAGCAAATGACATGAAATAATACGCTGCTGACGATACATGATGAAAAGTTATTAACTGCCGTTGTGGATGGACAGTACATGTGAAGACACACTCAAATAATCATACAACTGTTAGCTTCAGAAGAGATTATCTTTGTACCCAGTTGCTACCCTGGGTCATTAAATTATGCACACACAAATGAGCGATGTTACTGATGAAAAAAACGGATTTGATAGGCTTTTACTCAGAGTGCTTTGTTTCCACCCAAAGTCCCCTTTCGTGTGACAAAATCTTTTTTACCTAACTGGAGGAATATTTACATAACAGTATGTCTTAAAAAAAGTATGTTGATACTTGTTTTCTGATTACTCAATTAAGATGTGTTGTGTAACTCTTTACTGTATTCTAAGAATTAAAGTTTAAGCATTTATTCTGTTTTAGGCCTGTTCCTCAAAACAATTTGAAGAGCCAAAACAAAGACATTCCTTGCTCATGCGCAGTACTGTTAATACTTCAACACATGGTTAAGCAAGGTTCTTTTATAAATTTAGTCTCGATTAGTTGAAACTAACAATGGGTATATAAAAGTAGGTACTAATTTTCATGTCAACAGATTTAGATGTCAAGAAAACTTGTGAGGTTAGGAGGAATACACAAATTTCATTCTGTTCATGTTGGTATAATAGGCATGCACAATTTGTGAAAAATTCATTTACTCCTGCACAAATTACCCACAATAAGAACTAATATAATTGTTTATTTTTTACACATTGTGACTTGGATGGAGAGTTGCCTCATTGACACTCGTACCACATCTTCTTATTTCGATAAAACAGGAGCAATATTAAAACAAAGACTACGGAGATACCGGCAACAACATGACCAAACACAGAAAAACAGGAGATACAATAGACAAACAAGAACATTAATACCATATTCAATAGAAAAGACAGAGAAGAAGGTACAACACCACAAGTAATAGGAAAGAGGTATAAAAACAACCGGCAACACCACGGACAAAAAAAAACAATATGACAAAATTCATTTAAAGATATTCAAATCCATTGCCAACTGATAAGACAGAAACTCAATAACCTAAAAGTGAAAATCATCGCGAATGGCAACACCATTGCTAACGGAATGAACTGAGGACACAGAGATATACCTCGACTTTTAAGAATTTATATAGTAGAAGGTGTATATTTACATAAATTATATATTACCTACCAAATATCATACAGTACCGTTTGTGGTTCCCATTCAACTGACCTAATCACAAATTTTAACGATAGCATTAACACTATCGAAAAGATTCAGCCAACGGAGAATGACTTGGCGCGGGGCCTAATATTCTATATGAAATTGATATTTGACACTTTTTATACATTTCTTAACTAAATATCATTGACTTATCATTAGTGGTCCCCATAAACTGATCTAATCCCAAACTTGAAATATTGTTGGCGCCGTCATCATTGAAAAAAAACACACCTACGTTTCTTACTTCGTCGAGACCAGACAAAAGATAAATGAAAAACCTGGTAACCGTTCTTATTGAAGGCATGAGTAATAATGGCGAAATCCTATATAGTATATAGGACGACACATATTGCCATGAAAGAAAACAACAAAAGAGGACAGGCAACACATTGACCAACCATACAAAACAAATTATAAGCGCTGACAATATGATTAAAAAAAAAACAAAAAAAGGCTGACACTATCAAAACCAAAACATGTCAAGAAGACATAAAACTCTAAGAAAACTCTCCAGAAAAGTATTTGGTCTGGCAGACAGGCAGGCAATAATAATGATTGAAGAAATAAAAATAAGAAGATAGAAATTCTTTTTTAGACAAGAAGTGGTTGGATTGATATACATGAAAAAAATGCAAACTTCAGTTTTTACAACTTTTTAATGAACAAAATATACAAAACATATAAATGAAAAGAAACATTATTTTGCAGAGGTGAAACAAGGATAATTAACGATATTTGTACTTTGACCATCTTTATATGTGGTCTTACATCAAACCCTGACCATCTCCACGTATGGTCTTATGTGAAAACATGGCTGTCTTTATAATATGCGGTCTTTAAAAGGAAAATGTAAAAGTCTTGTTGTGTAACCTAACTATTTTTATCAAAGAGAATCTATTACGCAAAAGAAATGTATGATTAAACTCATCCTAGATACTAGGATTAAATTATTTTACGGCAGACGCGCGTTTTTTTACAAAAGACTCATCAGTGACGCTCGAATAAAAAAAAGTTAAAAAGGCCAAAAAAGGCACGAAGATGAAGAGCATTTAGGACCCAAATTCCGAAAGGTTTTGCCGAATAAATCTATGGTTATCTACTCCTGAAGATATTCTCGTATTTTACCTTTTTCGAAAAACAATATAACTTAACAGGGAAACTTTCGCAGCTCTTTTTAATTTCCGACAGAATTTTCTATAACATTAAATCTCCCCAATTGAGCCTTTTTATTATTTGCATACGGCATATCTTTCTTATTCTTGAAATTTCTTGCAATAAGGTTACACACACGTGTATTGTTCATTTTCCCTCTCAGTGAAAGTTAGTATAATTGTAGATAACGACAATGCATGTGCTTATTCTTCTCTGCTAGCAAAAACAATAACTCTTGAAACATACGCCTAACATTTTAACCTTTTTTTGGAAAGCTTTAAATATATCTGATGAAATTTCCGGCCTTAATTTTTTTCTCAATATAACAACTGGAGAACCCAAAATGTTTTCAGAACTTAACCCCTTGTTAGCAAAACGATAACATGTACACAAGATCTGTAATCAAATAAGATAGAAATTTTACATCATAATTTCCTTAATTCAATATCTAAACTACAATAATGTAGTTCATTTTAGATGAGTTTTAGACAGGAATATGGTTAATGATTAATCTATTAGGTGGAAGAATAACACATCTTCAATGAGTACGAAAATTATATGTTAAGTATTCTCATATATGTAACTAAAGGGTTTTCAAACGAAGCTTGTTGTGCGTCCTCCCACTTAAAACTTCACAAAAAAATAAAAAAATGTCAGATTTCTCGAAAACTTGTCAAATGTTAAAATCATTTCAGCCTCAATACCGCAAAATCAAAAGTCCACGCCCTCCTTATAATCTGCTTCTCAATATTTAATTTCGAGATCCGCACTAGCAGTTCATGTCACAAAACTAAACTTCAGTGAACATACATGGTATTAATTTAATAAGTCTGCTACATGATCAATGTATAGTCATATAAGCAGTGTTCAGTCTCCAATAAAAGGATTTCAATTTCGGATATTGGCTTAAATATAATTATGACTACTACGAAAACTTTTGCATTTTGAAATTTTACAGATAAAAAGTAACAATAATATGAAACACAAATGGAAATAGATATAATATATAACAACATATAAATATAAATAATAAAACCATTCAAAAATTCAATTACACACATTCAATTTGCTTCCACACTTTCACAACCATTATAAAACAATCTCATTTTCTCAAGCTTACACAATTTTTAACGTTATCATATTGTATACATTTTCAGTTCAGAGTCGATGAAGTATATTTAAAAAAAAATGTTTTCTGTTTTAAAAGGTGTGTTAACAGTGGTAGACAGTATGCAACCTTGTAGTGTATGCATCATAATTTTGGAATAGTGGTATATTTGTTCTGTTAATAAAGTCTGTTAATATTACTTTGAGAAACTTGCTAATGTTATGATTGACCTATTTGACTGGTTACTCATGAAACAATATAAATGACACTGATAAAACAGTTTAACATCATACATCATACACGTTAATTAGTTATTAGATGTTCAAAAAGATTGAAAAATTACTCTGGCATTGAAGTTGTGTAACCAAAAAAAAGCGGCTGTTAAGATATTATATATACTTTACATATACTTGAAGTAATTACAAAATTAAATGTGATAAGATATACAATTTTTTCTTGACCAATATTACTTAGTAATTTGTTCCAACTTGATGTAGTTTTAAACTTTATTCATCAAGCGGAATATAAAATTCATGCAAACAAATGTAGTCGGTCTTTGTTGTGATACATAAATTTCATGACAATTGCTACTCATCCTAACAACCAACTCAGGATAACACTCATTCATAATCTATTTTACTCACATAGAAACTTACATCATATTTACACGTTAAACAATAATATTATTTGTGATTTTTTTTTTATAAAAGCACAAAACACTGGCCAAAATACTAGTTTGTCAGCCGATTATTTTATGTTAGCACTTTTTACTATCAATTGACGTTCAATAAGAATGCCACTACCACGTTCATTATAAATCAGATGTAACCTAAAAATTGCACAATCAAGTCACACTCTGCATCAATCAGAATATACATTATAATCATTAATACGTCTTACTCGGTGTATAGCTATGTTTATGCAAAGTTCTGGTGGCAATTGGATATGTCTTGCATTTAACATATTTAACACACCAACTGAAAGTGAAAGACCTGATTTAGTACCCATTTATGGGTATTTCGTTGCGTTTTGAAAACACAGTTAACATGTACACGATATGAGGTATGAGGTTACGCTGCTGCCACTAACTTATAGAAAGTCTGTTAAGGAAATCAGCGTCAACGTCGTCCAAATGAAGCAGACATTGCATCTCTCATCATTTTCTCCATCTGAAACCAAATAAAACAAATTAAGGATAACGTAAATCCGGGTACTTTGAAACAAGGAGTTTTAAATGATTAAATAATGTTATGATCGACCAATTTGACAGATCAAAACAATTATGAAATAATGATCATCAAAGGAGTTTATTTGTAGTGGAATTAAGATGACTATGCATCTCCATCCTCATTCCAAGTACGCTGTAAGTGTTATAACTATTGACACTGTTATACTAACTTCACCCTAAATTATTTCTCTAAATTTATCTTTTAACTTGTACAGAAATTAATAATGTGTAGAAGAGTGCTGAAAAAAGTGTATTTATTACTCCGATTTCACTACATGCTGTACTTGTAGCTTATATTACTGTGAAATATGAAAATGCCATTTTTCTCATGTTCATATACGCTCATTTTACATATTGTAATGAACGTTGTATCACTTTTTTGTCATTTTTCATTACTTTAATAATATAATGTTCTATTACAATTTTTGTAGTTAAAGCTTTAAGAATCAGGTTAGATGTTAGTTATTATTCATGTCAGTGTGTTTTGATTTTTGTTATTGATATCATTTATTTGTTAATAATTTGTTAGTTTTTTGTTAAAAGAATTGAAAAAACGAGGATCTGAGCGATCAAAGCTTACATCTGAAGGTTCTTATTTTAGGATCTTACATCAGCTTTAGGACACATCGGCACTACACATCGTCTTTTTTGTCTATGAGAAGGACAATCCATTCCGCCACGTCTTGGCTTTTTAAGTATTTTTCGCCTTCGTTTCTGAACTGCATCATCACCACATGACTGTGAGCATGGTGACCATGGTCCCCATTCTCCAACCTGGCAGTCTATAGCTAGAAAGATAAAATTTTGAATAGAAGATATATTCAATTCTCAATTTCTGTCATACATATTTGAAAGCTTTGGAATTTTATTTAATTTCATGTAAGAGTCGGAGTAAGAATCTAGTTATTTATAAATCAAAAAGGAGGAGTAAGGGAGTTTCGAAAATTAATGATTAATTACTTGTTAATTACGTGATACCCATGAAATTTATAAAGTGTTGTTTTCGTTTTTATTTTTCATTCAATGCATAATTTCAGATACTTAATTTTTTAGTGATGGGTATTGCATTCGAATACTCTGTGAAGCTTAGTAAATGCGTTTAACTCGTCCTTTCTACAAATGTAATATTTGGGTCCTTTCTCCTTCAATTTTTTATTACGACAATTTTTATTCACAAGTTTCAAATGCAATGAATCTGGAAAAATGTCATATACTCTGATACCATTTATATAATGGGAAAAGAGATATACTTACGACATTTCGGTGATTTACATTTCTTCTTTCTCATTAATTTTCTAGGACATGGTTTTCCACCATTCGAATCTTTGGTAATAACTTTCCTTGTTTTCGTCACTAAGCCACGACCACAGGTGACCGAACATCTTGACCAATCAGACCATTTAGTTACTTCACAGTTTATTGCTGGTCCTAAGCTTGGGTCATGTTTAGTGCGTTTGTTTTTTCGCATTCGCTTATTTTTATTTTTCCGATTTGATTTCTTTTTCATTCTTAATTTTTTCCTTCGTTTGGCTTCGTCATCCGACATTTTATCTTTCTTTTTTGGAATCATCACTTCTTCTACAATAACAGAGTTTAATCTAGGATCAACTTTTTCTGAAGAAAAAGAACAGTGGAAATTTAACATAGTGTTTTTATCATTTTTTTTTTCCGATCCCATGCCATTCCAGATATCATGCAGTCCAGCACCTTCGAAAATTTTGTATAGAAATAATGATATCTTAACGTGCAAACCATGCCAGGAATAAACGCAAATGAAAAGCATTGTTTTATCTAATATATAATACCACTTAAAAGATTAAGGCCAAATCAATAAAAAACACGAAGAGCATTAAAAACAAAAATTCCAAAATAAATGTGCAATTTCTACCTAAGGCAAGCTGAGCATAGGGGTAGAAAACCTTAGTGTTTCAAATGATTGAAACCACACTTTTAAACTGAACGTGTTAAGAATAGTTTATGCCTACACAGAAAAGCGCTGACTTCTCGGCTTCTGATACCTTCGGGGACAAAAGGTCTACCATCAGTTGCTTCGATCTATTAGTTGTAATAGCTGATGAGAGATACCACGTTTATAATTAAGTACTTTTAGACGCGAGTTTTGTGAACAGTGACTCATCGAATATGGCGGAGGTCAGCACTTACATTATGATGAGGAAATCACAATATCATCGAACTATTATTTGAATATTCATGGTATTTGTCCAATTATTGGTGGTTATATTCATATCATTGATCTAGTTGTTAATAAAAATAATGTTATATATAAATAGTTTTAGTACCCATATGATCCCTGCAGTACATGTTACATTCATTCTCAGTTTCAAATTTATTTTCATTGCCACGACATCCACCATAGTTAAATTGCAAGCACGTCATCAGTGAATGGTTATAGTAATAACGTAGGAAATGACCGGTACATGGTCCATTGTAAGATGGTTGCAAACATATTGCTGAAAATAAAAGGTCAGTTTTGAAGAAGAAAAAAAATGTAAAAGTATCCCAAATATTTGTGAAGACTCTTTTTGTGATGAAGTATAAAAGATTTTTTCTCTAATTTTACATAAAAAGGATAACAGGAATTGCAGAAAATATAAGACACCAAAAAATCAACACTGAATGTATAAATTATAAAAAAAAATAGATTGTAAGGATGTTCGCAACTGTGTTTCAATATAACAAGCTTTTTAAAAGACTGTTATAAAATGATAGTATATAAAACTAAAAAAGCAGAAAAAAATAAAGGGTCCGTGTGCTTGTTTTCGATATATAAGCCATTGAAAATTTGGCGGGAAATTATTCTCTCTAGATTTTTCAAATATGGTTTTTCAAACTATATATTATAAAATTTTGAAAAGAAAAGTTGGGGTTAGCGGGCAAAATTTGTATTGACACTAGATGGATAAAACCAGAGGATTCCGAACATCTGGCAAAAAATCGAAAACAAGAGGAGCGAACATCCTTAAAACACAGTGGAACACAAAAAAGGATAACAAGAATAAATAAGAACTGGACAGTACAACAGACCAGACCACCGACTAACACCAGACTCCTCGGATAAAACAGGCCTACAACCAAAACAAAGAACAACGGACATCACATGGTCCATATGTCCTGACTAGGTACGAGCACAGCATATGTTTGGGTTAAAGCAGTTTTACATCCATGTTAAACCATCCTTCCATTTTTCTATCTAGAACATATGACTTCAAATTATTTCAGCCAAACTGTATATTAAACAAAGATATTGCTAGTGATGAGATAGAGTAAGACCTGACACCTCAATATTTACATGCATACATTTTAAAACAAGTACACTGTTTATAAAATCAATATAACAATATATATTACATTGCAAACACACCAAAATCAGGACTGTTAAAATATTGAATAGAAACATGTTTATTTACCTGTAAAATTTTTCATTTTTTGTGCTAGTTTACAATCTTTAATTTTGCTAACACAAACATCTTTTTCCATTAGATGGAGTCCACAGTTATCTGTGAGATTACTTTTTCGAAGAAACATTCGCCACTTTTCTCTGATACCGAGGCCGCACGTGACACTGCAGGGCGACCAATCAGACCAAGGTGTTATAGCACAAATGTCATCCACCTTCCTGATTGGATCATGTCTTACAACAAAGTCGTCAGGAAGCTCTTTCTGCACTCTGTCTTTTTTACAGTTTCCTAAACAGGATTTCGTTTCCGTAAGATCTATTCCACATATCGACGGTTGAATTTGTGGATTCCTTAAAAATCGCCTCCTTTCTATGGACCCTACTCCACATGGATTATTACAATCTGTCCATTCAGTCCAATCACTCGTTGCACACTTTTCTTGTTCTGAAATAGTTTTCTTATTTATCAACAAATATTATATGCAATGTTAACACTACAAAAATTGGCATGTATCATTTGTCAATTATGTCTAAATTGGTAAAGCCCTTGTAATATCTTCATAAAATGTTTACTTTTTTATCCATCTATCTTTTCCATTCTGTTGCCTTAATCTCTAACAGAAAAAAACAATTCTACACATCCTCGAGTAAATTAAACGTAAAAAGTAGAATAACAAAAATACCGAACTCCAGGGAAAACGACTTACAAGTTTTCTATCAAGAAGATACTTTTCCAAGAAATTTTAAAAATGAATAAAGAACTGATAAAGTTAAACATTGCTGTTAAATTAGATTCCATGTATCTTAAATGCCATCTACCTCGTCCTTTTATATATGAATTTTAATGTTTTTATTAATATAATGAATACGTCCTAAACCTAAAATTAATTTTTATAATAATCTGAAAATTAAGTAAGTAATTGAAAAATATTTCATGCAAAATGTACACTTAAAATGCATTCGATCGCCATGCATCATGCTGAAGTTACGTCCCTTGGTAAAACGCAATACAACTTGCTACTTACTTTGCCGTAAACGCTCAGCTGTAAGGGGAGACAATACATAAAATGGGAATATAAATATGCAGTTTTATGTATAACATCGCATCTATTTTCTTGTCTTGACTATATCGTCCAAATGATTATAAAACAAGTTTTCCTTAAATGTTTGAAAATAATTGTATATCATACATTGTTTTGTTTTGAAATCTCCATTTAATCATTGTCTGAATCTTTAAGAATTACTTATTAGATAAAGACAATTAAGTTTAAGTGTCGTAAATACTTTAAATATTCTTTTAAAACTTATAAATATAATAATTATTGTACAAATAAATATCAATATGCTTGCAGAAATGGAAACGATATAAGAAAGCTAGGCCATAGGCTATTTGATTTATATCCTTCGATACACTCTGACAGTATTTCTCTGTATTTTTCCATGGATAAGATATTTTATTTAAATACAGAGCTTACATATGTATATATGATCTTACTAGCAGCACATTTTACGTTTTAAACATAATTTACATGTACATACATGTGTTGTCTAAAACGTTCACATCAAACTGTACTAAATCATTCCAACGATTGGTTCATTCAATACCAATCTAATCAAAATACATATCCTTTGTCCAAGCTTTGCTGAAATGGAAATCTGACAACACTCCATTCCTTCTAATTTCTGTTCTGATGTTTATCAAATAAGCCACTGAAATTCCTGCAACAACTTTTTGAAGGTGTGTATTATTAGGACAAAACCAGAGAATCCAGAAAGGCCGTTAAAACAGAAAGTACGACGGAGTGTTGTCTGATCCTTGTAAGCAAAGCTTAGACTCATGATCTGTATTTTAATAAGATTGATTCAATACTGCAAGCATATATATTATGCATATATTTAGAGATATAAATAGAGGAGGGTTGACATACGATGTTTTAGACAAAATAGTATGAATACCTACCTATTTTCTTTTTCATCATCATTTTCTTCTTCATCATTTCTATCAGATCTGTTGCACTTGTATCTTCCGACGAATCTTCTGTATCTCCAGTTTTACACACCTCTTTTGTTTTTGTAAAGACTATTTTTGCCATTGGTTTTATTTTTTGTTTACCATAAAATGGAGATTCAGCGTGGTTCGGATACGAGTTAGAAATTTTATGGATGTTTTCTGGTGGGTCTGTTTCAATATTGTGAGACTATAAAACAAAATTGTATATGTTAACTAAACTGATTGAATTTGTTGAAATGTTGAAATTAAGAAACTGAGACAAAACCTTTCTACGTCGTTTTTCCTATTGAGGTGGCATAAAGCAACCACCAATCAATTAAACAAAACCTACCTTCTAGTAACACGTTTACCAAGAACCATAGATTTTTTAATTTTTTAAATTAATCAAATATCGTTGTTCAATTAAGCTGTGGCCAAATATATATATATATATATGTCTTCTAGCTTCGAGCAAGCATGTGTCCATTCGACACTTTGATACGTAAAAGTTATGGAAATTTAGTAAAAGATCTTCAGAATTTGTTTATAACTGAACTTTCACTTACATTTCAAAACAATCATTTGACTTAATATTTCCATCTTTTTCTCAAATGTTATAAGATCCGTAAAATTTAAAGAATAAGGTATCTGCACAAAGTCAATAAATATAACGTTGCAAAATTAAATAATCCGGAAATAAACACATAAACCAAGTACGAACTTTCCAAGTTGCGATTTTAATATACTTACAAAGTATGATAGACCACTATCAGTCCCAGCATCCCATGGGTACAGATCTATACTTATTTCATCTTCCCACTTACAATCTGCTCTGCACATGTTCAACTTACTTACACCTAGTAAAAGATGCAGTCATTGTTATTTTATAATTGAATCTTTTTGTAACAGCTGAAGTCCCCCTTTGAGTTATTTCATAATGAGATTTCCGAATGGGAATAGATGTTAAATATCTATATTTTTTAAGAAACAGAAATCAGGGAAAATGTAATTAATTCTTTTGCACAAATGTAAAGCGCAAGTTCGTCGTTATTTATTAAATTGGTAGTAACGCATTTTGTATTCCCGATTTCTGCACTAAATTATCTTTCGTTTACATATGGTGAAAGGGAGATAATTTAATTTTACAAATGCTAATTTACACAACTTCTGTACCGTACACGCCAAAAAAATCATGCGTTTTATTTCTGTTTTAATACTCGTTGTTCGTTCTTATATATCGGGAACGTTCTCATAATAACAGAGTACGCAGACGGTTTATTTTCTCTGTTAGCCTAAAAAGGCATATACGTGTTGGCAAATGCCACGGAGAGGAGGGTAAAAGAGAGAAATCCTTGTGCATGTAACCGAGCACGTAACAGTGGAGAAATTCATCTGATATTAACAAAACATGAAAAATAAAATTGAGAATGGAAATGGGGAATGAGTCAAAGAGACAACAACTCGACCATAGAGCAGACAACAGCCGAAGGGCACCAATGGGTCTTCAATGCAGCGAGAAACTCCCGCACGCGGAGGCGTCCTTCAGCTGGCCCCTAAACAAATATGTATACTAGTTCAGTGATAATGGACGTCATACTAAACTCCAAATTATACACAAGAAACTAAAATTAAAAACGATACAAGACTAACAAAGGCCAGAGGCTCCTGACTTGGGACAGGCGCAAAAATGCCTTTCAAACAAATTAAATCCAGGACACTTTTATAAAGTGAAATCGTCTAACAAAAACTGTTATCTGTTTGGGGTCTTTTTTTGTTTTTGTTTGTTAAACTGACACTGCACAAGGTTAGTCTTCTTGCGAATTTAATTCTTAAATGGGTTCACAAGTTTGCAACACAAAGTTTAGTTTAGACAAAGACTCTTAAAACGTGCGACAAAATAATACTGTGAAAATATCAGGAAATCAACAGAAGTTAATGTCACAATTTAAAATCAAAAGACATCGTTACTTCAACATTCAAAAGCATAGTAAATACAGTGGTTTATTTTGGAATTTTTTAATAGTGACCACCTTAATAACAAGATATCAGAGGAGGTAGAAATTATCAAAGTAAACAAAATTTGCTGCTATCAAATTTTGAAAAACACTTTTAAAGGTGAATGTAAGTCCCTCATGCATTGGACTCATTGACCAGGTTTGGCTATACTGCTGGTCCTATCTATTTTATTTTCTCTATAACGTTTATATTGGGCCTTAAATTTTCAAATATATTGTTCTCGAGCATCGCTGAAAAGACATTAATTGTCGAAATGCTGCAGTAAAACTGGTACCGTTGATGTTTCAGCTAAAATTTCATAAAAATATTGCTTCTAATTGTGTGTGATTAAAAGTTTTTTAGCCTGATGTCAATGAACCTTCCTGAAAAACTTAAATACTCAACTAATGTAAACAAAATTGTACAGTTCGACTATGGGGGAACCTAGTTTTAAAACCAAGGACCCATACAGTTATCTTGCTCTCGAGTTTATCGCCTTGGTTATATGGTTCAAACGTTACTAACGAGAATTTGAAATGGTACTCTATTCTTCTTCTTTTTCAAGGCTTGCTTTACTTTCAACAGGCGTGTACATTGTACAACATTCTTTGAAAAAGCAACACGCCCATTGCTGATAAAATTTACTGCTTTTCAGAAATTAACCTGAATACTTTAGTTGATTAATTATCCTTATTGCAATTAAACATGCAATATTCCTTCCCACTGCATATAATATTGTTATTAATTACACATGGCAAACTTATCAAATTAGTAGTTTGTTTTGACAGCATTTCAGAAAAAAATAACCTCTTTTATATATTTTGGTCCCTTTTTCCATATGTTTGGCGCTTTATCGCCATCGTTCAAAATATCAACCATTAATAAGATATTTATTATTGCATAACCAAGGTAAAAATTATCGTACTTTCATTTCTACTCTACCTACAATGTCATAATGTCTAATTTGAAATTATTTTACAGAAAAGCACGTTTGACATGCCGTAATGGATAATTTGTACATGGACTGCATACCTGTCAAAATCGTTAAGATTATGTTTGATAGGCAAGTGCAGCGAGTATGTTTGTATTCAGTCTATAAATAAGTGCAATCATACAAAAAAAAACACCTAAACGATTTAACATAAAATGTCATTAGTCGGCATATTACAAAGTTTAATAGTTTACTTTTCTCAAAATTGCATTTTCTGTCAAATATTTGACTTTGAGCGTTTTACATTTAGAGATTCCAAATTCACATCAACAATAACATTAAGAAAGGCGTCACAAGCATGTTGTTTACTGTTAATTTACTCTTACAAACTTCTATTTTAGATTTTTCGAAAGCCTTTTTTTTTTACTTTCAGTCTGGTGGGGTTGTTTTTTATTTATTATTATTATTATTTTAATCAGGCAATATTATAATAAATAGACAATAAAACATATGATCCCCCAAAAAAGACGCAAGTACGACAAAATAAATTTATTATTTCGGTAATCTTGTGCTTTATTTGGCAAACTTTGGGAAAAGTATCTAATAATTTGATTCATAACATTTTAACATTAATCTCCTTTAAAAATATCAGTACCTTAAATTGACTCTAGTCCATTTTTTTTTTATCTCAACATCAAAAGTATCTACTTTTGACCTCAAGATATCCTTTTTGGTTTTTGTATTGGTGAGATGCTGTCTCATAAACCGTTTATCTCAAATCTTCTACCTACCATATGTATTTAAAGAAATAGTTCATTTCATCTATTTTCTACTTGCATTTTTATTTTTTTTTTTAAATATGAAAGTGACCTAGTAACTTACCTATACACCAATCTGGGCTTGGACCAATCATCGACAATAAAGAGATCAAATGATTATGTTGGTTGACATTGATCTGTGTATCTAGACTTTTCTTGGTTATGTCCCTTTCACCCCATAATGGCTGGGTTTTTACAACTGTCAGTATCTTTTCACTCTGAAAGTTAAAACAAATATTTTGCTACTACTCAACCGACAGGTTTTAATTTGTGAACTTGTCCTTTTGAAAACTACTTTACTCCCAATATGCTCCCAATAATGTTCGCGCAATTCGCGCATCAAGTTTTAGCAATGAATGAGCTTATCGTATAAAGGATATAATATCAACACGTTAGGGGCAAAAATTTCATCACAGATTTATAAGAACATGTCTCACAGAAAAAGGCACATATAAAGCTGAAGAAGATATATGTTTAGTTCTAATTTCTTAATGGAGACAACTGAAGATTTTTAACTAATTTAAATCTTTTAATAATCGGATGGTTTAAAATCAACAAACATTTTCGTCTGGTAAAAACACAATTTATTTGTAAGTTGTAATTGGATTTGAATTAGCTTTCAGCAACTGCGTGTACTCTTAAATGGGTATTTTGTGGGGGGTTTCTGTTTGTCTTTTTGTTATTTGATTATTGTGTTTCGTGTCGGTCTTAACTTATCTTTTTGGGTTACTGTTTGTGTGATACGTCCTCCTACTCGTACTGTAGTACCTTAGGAAAATCTCTATATTTTGAGTTATTCCGTCTTCCGAAGACTCATAGTTGTTCAGAGCCTTGACTACATAATTGACAGCATTTTGACATAACGCGAAATGTGTGCTTCGTATAGATGAATGAAATGCAGTAAAATATGTTGAACCACATCATTTTTATGACAAATACCAGTACCTTGTCGGTAATAAAGACGGTATAGAAAGTCTCTTTTATTGTATTTATTCCTCATTTTGTCGGTTTAATTGAACTTTAAAAATTTTCCCAAGAACTGCTTCATCTGTGAGGCACGCATGGAATGGGTGTTGACCATCTCGTTGCACATGATTTCAGTCTGCTTGGGTTGATAGAAATTTTATTGTTTATCTTCCATGTGTGTCCGTTATATAGCTGGGCTCATGATATAATTACTGAACATCGATGTAATATACATATATATCAAGTTAGTTTTGTGTCGTTGGTTTGCTGTCTCATCGGCGTTCACCCAACATCTTTTATACATAGAATAGAGACTGAAATGGGGAATGTGTCAAAGAGACAACAACCAGACTAAACAGCAGAAAACAGCCCAAGGCCACCGATGGGTATTCAACACAGCGAGAAAATCCCGCACCCGAAGGCAAGCTTATATTTCTTTATATTTAAGTTTAGATAATCTAGACAACACAAATCAAATATATATGCGTTGAGAAAAACAGAACTGTAACAATGAAAAATAAAACTTGTCATGTTAGCAATTGGCATTGGATATGTGTATCTTCCGGTCAACCAAACGCACCCTTAGTATGATCATTTGGTCAAATCAGGCAAAGAGTTAAAAACTAGTGCGGAAACATTGAATTTTTAAGTAACCTTGGTCGTGTAGATTCTCCGACATACATGCACAACAAACAACTATCAAAATGTCATAACAAAACAAGAATACGACGATGAAATTATATTATCAATAGTTTGCAGAAATTTTTCATATTTTGTTTGAATTTTTTTTTTTTTGGTTGGGGGGGGAGGGGGGTTGACCTGAAGTCATGTGTTAGCTAATTTCTAAATTCATTTTGTATTATGTTACAACAATAAAATAACGACACAATGTAATAAAAGTTGAACCCACATTTAATGTCTGCCTAAGCATGTGTCAAATGGAAGACCTTTCACCTCCAAATGCGTTTATTATAGAAAAATCATTTGTTTCCGATAGTGACCTTCACTCTTTTAGAAAGTCAGACTTGATCTATTTGACAAAAACATGATACTAACTATTTAAAGATGTAAAATAGGGCATAGGACATTTTAGCGAAAATAAAAAAAATGCACATAGGGTCATTTGAGCGCCGACATCATAGGACATTTTAGCGCCGGAATATCAACCTTTCCAGGATTTTTAAATAAGACGTTTGAGCGAAATTCCATGTGATACTTGTATATGAGTTAAGAAAAGAGAGGCGAAAGAAACCAAAGAGACATTCAAACTGATAAGAAGAAAATACACTGACAACGTCATGGCTAAAAAAAGAAAAAGACAAACAGACAAACAATAGTACACAAAACACAACATAGAAAACTAAAGACTGAGCAACACGAACTCCACCAAAATATTTTTTAAAAAGTAAGAAAAGAGAGTAAGTTTTTAAAATAAATATGTTTTATTTGATTTTACACCCGATTAATTCGACCGGTTCTGGGTAGTTAATGGTAGTGTAGTCCTGAGTTGATCTCTACTTACCAATCAAACCTAATAGCCGAACAGACAAGGCGAAGGAAAAGAATCTCCTGGACTTTCATCCGCAGTACTGGCAGCAGGAAATAACGAGTGATTTTTATGTCAGAAGCCTAGGATATAAATTTCAAGCCCGAACTGATTTGAAAATAATGTCATTGCGAGTTTTAAGTTTTATGGACAGTGCTTTGTATTTTTTACAATTAAAAGAAAATTTAAACTTTGTGCGTTATAAACTCGAACAGAAGAGGTACTCCTTCATCATTCTTAAATTTTTTTTCGCTCAAATGTCCTATTCTTATTTTGTATTTTGAACAGATATATCATGTTAAGGAGGGGTATTTGCGAAAAATACCAGTCGAAAGAATGTTAAATTTCGCGAGCCGTAAGGCGAGGGAAATTCATTCTCAAGACTGGTATTTTTCGCAAATACCCCTCAAGAACATGCTATATCTGTTTAATTACACCGAATGTTAACGTTCAAAAACGCATTGATGATCGTGACGTTACAAGCGTCCAGTCGGATAGAGTATTTTTTGGCAAATACCACGACAGAGAGGGTAAAAATGGCATATCCTTTTTGTATATACCCCGGCGGCGTTAAAAAATGAACGATATTCATTTGATAACAGTAAATTGGTAAAAAATACACTGGCTATCAACCAATCAAAACCCCGGATTCTTACATAAGGTGTAATTATCGCTCAAATGTCAAAATACTTTGGCGCTCAAACTTCTATTTCTAATCGCTCAAATGTCCTGCCATTTGGCTCAAATATATAAAAAAAAAGATGTGGTATGATTGCCAATGAGACAACTCTCCACAAGAGACCATATAACACAAAAATTACAACCATAGGTCACCGTACGGCCTTCAACAATGAGTAAAGCCCATACCGCATAGTCAGCTATAAAAGGCCCCGAAATGACAAATGTAAAACGATTCAAACTAGAAAACTAACGGGTATGGGTAGTTTCAAAATTATTTACGATAGACAATTTTAACAGATCTTATTTATCTGTTTCTCTATCAGCGTATATTTCACCATGATAATGCAAAAAATGGGGAATTCTTCAAAACCTCGCACATAATTGTTGGTAATATATTTTATCAAATGATAATTATTATTTCTAAAGGATTTATTGTATGTATTTATCAATTGCAATTTGATAAATATGCAATAAATTACATTTTAACATTTACAGACACATTAACTGGTTGATAAATGTTTGACATGAGGATTTATACGTCATGTTAGTCTAATATTCTACAGGGGCTCATTTATAACATAATTGTATTGGGGTTTTCTAAGGACATGTGTGTCTTTTTTCCGACATACTGGTTTATTTTCTTGGTGCAATATAGTTCAGGGACGGAAAAGTTACACGATCGGCTGCCTAAAAGCTTAATGGACTCGGTTCTCGGGCGCTTCTGTCTTTTTGCCTTATTTTCCCAGCTTTTGACTATAGTTAATTTTAGTAACATCTGTTCTATAAAAGGGTCTTTTGTTCTCTTAAAGTTTATAAAAAACGTAGTAAATGCTTTTGTTGTTTTGCTATACTAGTATCATCAATTTCAATATTGTTGAATTAAGATTTTAAAATGAAAGCATTAAGCACAATGCATTTTTGAATACATCTAACGTAGAATGAACATTATCGGTGAGGGGGGCATAAAGACGGAATGTTACATTACGAAAGCAGTCATTTTCCCAGTTTCGTTATGCCAACAGATAATATAAAATTCAGTGGGTCAATATTTTATGTTGTTATTTATATATTTCACATAAACCTTTTTTGTAACATGTAAGAAACTAACATATTTCTTAATATACATAATCATAAAGAAACGTTTTATCCATCGTGGGATTCATTCGCGATTATTGTAATCAACTTTTTATTTATTTTCATATCATAATTCGTTGGCGAATATTTTCTTTGATGTACCATGTTTTCCATTATGAAATTTGACAAATGTTCAATATTTTTCTTACAAACCACATATTTAATTGAATTTATAGATATCACAAAAGAGTAAATTCATTGAAGGTTAAAGGACATAACATTAGATTTTATGAAGTATGAAAGTACAAGACGGTGTGAAAACGAGATTATTTGTCTTTGTGTACCAGGTATCCGTAGCTAAACAACATACAAAGTTAGGAGTGATTTTTCATCAGTCAGTGATGTATTTATTGATGAGTTAAACACATTGACATTCGGTATATTGATGCATCAAAAGGCTTCTTTTCTTCCTACTGATTACAAAGTTTGTATGTTTGAATGTACATTTGTCATTTCCGGTAAATTAAGTAAAGCTCTGGGAAGTTTCGTACATTGAACAATCTTAGTAACAGAAGTTAATTTAACATATATAATCAAACATAAGGACATTTTGCATTAACAAAGTCGTTCATAGTTCAAAAATAGTTCAGTAAGGAAATTATATATGAAGATATATAACTTTGAACGTAAATGTTACCATAAAACTGGTGACCTATTGTACTTTCTTTTAATGAACATTAATTGTGTATACATTTTGCTTAATTCGTTTAAATCAGTCTGCTGAAAAAAATGCATTTGTAACATTTTAACATAACTTAGTAATTTTCTGTTACACGAAAAGGTGACTTGATATTGAGTCGATTTTACATTTCGAAAATATGATTAAAAAGGAAAACGGATGTTTATAGTTAACTTTCATCTCTCTCTCTCTCATTCAACACATTAAGTGTAAAGGGAGATAAAAAAAAAGTTGCCCTCCTTTCTTCTTTCATTAGTCAATTTAACTTTGATTTTACATGCATACAAAATCAGGAGAATATTTTTACCAAAACCAATTCAGAGAGGTGTAGACTCGCGTGTGCTATTGTAAGCGTGTAAAATGTTGGTTCATTTTTTATGTTATTGACCTATGTATGAACCACTTTCAGAAAAATTGAGGAAATTTAATCTTATTAATATCATTTATTATTAAGATACACGCCCCTTTATGGCCATTTCATACAAGAATATGTAAATCATATTGCCATTTACATATATGGTCAAATATGCTTTTTATCAAATTCATAAACTATATATTCTATTGACCTTTAGTTACTCGTGAATTAACAATTCTTTAAAAAGAGAAGATGAAAACGATTATTAGTATCTGTTCAGATATTTCCATATTTTTTTCCAAATTTAAGCCTTTTCAATGGACAGGTGGGTCAGTGCAAAAAGGTCACATTATACATAAATGTAGAGTTTTTAAAACTTGAATATAAACGACAATGCGATTTGCTATGGTAACTTTTTTTTAAAGTTTTAACATGTCTGTAAAATACTGATTCTCCGTGAGAAAATCACGTGTTTCGTAAGTTATATCATGATGTCAAGTCATGGCCTTCTGCTGTTGTCTGTTCTGTGGTCGGGTTGTTGTCTCTTTGACACATTCCCCATTTCCATTCTCAATTTTATTTCCGAATAATTCGAATGCATGATCGAATAAGCACGTTATTTCTTATAAAGAAGAGTATTTCATTTCACTTTGTCAATTCTGATGTAGTGAGTCAGTCCAAGCTAGAATATTCCGTACAAGTGTTCCAAAATAGCAGTCAACTTAAATGTTGAATCTGTCGGATGCTGTAAAGCTTCTGTGCACCTGACAATCTGCCCCGTTTTACAATTTCCAAATATACACATCAACATTACAAATTTCACCATGTTTGAATGACTTTGAAAGTTACACACATAAAATTCAAGTTATTTCAAACTCAAAGTTTACGAAAACGCCTAACGGAATCACTGATGCACACTTCGTTTGAAAAATCAATGGAAAAAAAACAAATAGCTAGTTGAAAAAGGACGTAAACAAATAAACTACACACAAATTGAGCAACACAAACCCCACATAAAAGTGAGGTGAACTAATGTTCTACGGAGTGTAGGCATATCCTGCTCCATTAGTTGCACAAGTCGTATTGCTTCTGGCAATTAAAGATCCGGTGACCAGTTGTATTCGGTAATGTCATTAACGATAAAAGGAGGATGGGATTGAGGCTACAACAAATGGAACACAACCGTGGTATATGTGAATAGACTTTCAATCAATGTTCGATTAATGTCCTACAATTCGGTCCTGACGGACGAAATTTTATTGAATCCTGTGAAAATTATAGTTAAAAACTTACATTTCTTCTCATTTCTTGTTCCATATGATTAACATATCCATATTCACATACTTCCTTCACAGCTCTGGAGGCTGGTCTCCCATACTCCCATATACTATAGTCTTCGCCGTGAGAAGCACCAACTATACTTGACCAATGCAAAAGTCGTGTTCTCTCTGTAACAAAAAAACGAAAATATTCGAACTGTTTTTGTCGCCTAACAATTATGGATACATGGAGTTATTTAGTATTTGTTGATGAGACAGCAAACCAGGAATATCAATTTAACACTAAGGGACAAGGTTGTAAGTATAGGGGTTTATAATCAAAGAACTCCGTTGTTTTCCCTCTATAAATCATGTTATCTTAATATTTCTTAATTGTGGCAAATCCTACTTTTCGAAAAGTATTTTACAAGTAGAAATGTTAAATGAATGAATGAATAAATAAATATGAAGTTGAGAAAAAAACTAACACAGGTTAAATTGTTTGTCACTGAAAAGCTCCCGGTAAAAAGTTAAGATAAAATTGATGCATTGTTTTCAATAATCAATACTTTATTTAGACCGTCAAATCCATTTCAACTGTAAGAAGAAATTTCTTATCAAGTGGCCACTTCAGTTTAAAGAAAAATGAACAACTTCTATCAGAGGTTTGATAAGTTTTCACTTAAGTGAAATCTTTTTGATATTTTAAAAAGAGTCTCGTGTTATTGTCATTTTAAAAAGTGCAGATTTAAACATACTATCAGATATTATAATAAATAAAATGTTGTTTTTCTAGGTAACAGTGAAATGTAAATCTCCATAATAAAATCTATTTACATCTCTTTAACCTTTCTTGGCTGAAATATTGTTCAATAATTTAATCAAAACTTAACTTTTCTTTTGAAGTTTGCACCCTCGAGTACTACGTTTTCTTCCCTCTCAAAACATTTTTCTTCTAGCTAGTAATTGAGTTAATATTTCAATGTACTTTTCGTGTGACATGGATTTAACAAAGTGACGGTTTAAATTAAATGTAACGTCAGAACTGTGTCATACTTTTTTTTTACACTTTTATGTCGTTTTTATTTTCTTTTTTCTTTTCTTTTCTTTTGTCATCGAGCAGAATAATACAATTCCAAAATGTAAGGTGTGAAAACTTAATAATAGGTGAAATTACGCACACAAAGCAGCCAAGTTAATTCGGTAACTTTTTATCGACGATCTCTGTATCAACAGACAGGTAGCACTTCTGGATAACTCATATTGAAATAAAAACACTTTTGATCAATTGCACAAACGTGAGACTGAAACTTATTGAAATATGTAGTGATTTCACCTTCTCTAATAACTAAAGGTAGACTGACTGATTGGTGTTTAACGCCTTTGTCAACATTATTGTGCTATTTCGTGGCGGTCAGTTTTTATTGGTGGGGGAAGCCGGAGTGCCCGGAGAGAACCACCGACCTTCGGTAGGAAAACTGACAATCCTAGTCAATTAAGATTTGAGTCGAGTGCACCTGTCCCGTGCGGGATTCGAACTCACAACCTCAGTGTTGACAGGCTAGTGATACAGTAGTTCTAATACTTAGACCACCCGGCCACCGAGGCACAAACGTGAGGCGGCAAACTTATTGAAATATGTAGTGATTTCACCTTCTTTCATAACTATAGGACGGTAGGAACCTCTTAATTGCCATTTCGTGTATATGTAGTTCAAAAATACGAAAATTGGCTTGTTGTTAATATTTCAGTCAAGAACTAGATTTGAGTAAGAATGTCGATTTCAACTGTGCATTTGCAAACGATTATTGTCATACAAATAAGGTCAATTTCTGATATTTACACCTACATTAAAATTAAGATGTTTAAAATTTGCAATTACAATATTGTGACTTCCTCTGGAATTTTACAAGGTGTAGTAAAATAACCTGAGACGGTTTTTTCAACCTTAACTGACTCCAAATTTTCATGGCTACCTATAATCACCAGGTATTTGTTATAAATCCCCAGGTGTTTAAATCAAATGACAGACTTTTTTGACGGGTAATTTATAATTTAGGTGACAATATAATTGTTAGAAATATGCACCCCTACTTGTTAGCTATTTTACTGATGGTATTTATTCTTTTGTTGACTTTATTATTGCGAAACTAGCTAAATTAACTCTTCACTTTATAAAAAGACCCTGAGTTCATACCGATCTCGTTTTCCAAACAAACATCATTTAGAATTTCATTTACGTTTTAAATGTTTTGTAAAAAGAACACAGCTGATCTTTGAATAAAACTTTTATGGAATAAAACGAGCACCTGGATATCATCGCATTATCTACCCAGAGATAATTATGACTGTCACTGCATTATACTTATATATCATATTTTGACGTAATTATATCTATATTATATATATACTTTTATTACTGGAATAATACCTACAAAACAGTTTGACTTTAAGGTGAAATTTGAAGTAAGCTGAGAGACTTCGCTGATTTATGGGACATTTTAACGTAAACATAAATATAATTGAAGCTGTTTTTTAAGAAACCAATTTCAAAAGAATTATTATAAAGTTATGAAAGCATAAATGTGCAAACATGGGAATTCACATTCTTTTCTATTTATACTATATATATTTGTAAACGTAAAAATGTTAAAATTGTTTTCGGGCATAAATTTTGGCAACAGTAGTTTACATTGATTGTATCAATGCTGAAGTCTCATAAATCGAGTAGTTTACATTGATTGTATCGATGTTCAAATCACATAAATCGAGTAGTTTACATTGATTGTATCGATGTTCAAATCACATAAATTGAGTAGTTTACATTGATTGTATCGATGCTGAAATCTCATAAATCGAGTAGTTTACATTGATTGTATCGATGTTGAAATCTCATAAATCGAGTAGTTTACATTGATTGTATCGATGTTCAAATCACATAAATCGAGTAGTTTACATTGATTGTATCGATGCTGAAATCTCATAAATCGAGTAGTTTACATTGATTGTATCGATGTTCAAATCTCATAAATCGAGTAGTTTACATTGATTGTATCGATGTTCAAATCAAATAAATGAGTAGTTTACATTGATTGTATCGATGTTCAAATCACATAAATCGAGTAGTTTACATTGATTGTATCGATGTTCAAGTAACATAAATCGAGTAGTTTCAATGATTGTATATATCGATGTTCAAATCTCATGAATAGATTCAGAAGACAATTCAAGGCAACAACCAAAAACTGAAGGAATAGGAAGAACTCCAAACGGAGAGAGCCGGATGCGTCGACAGGGTAAGCATCTCCTGTTTTGAATGCATTAGCTGTACTTCCAAATAAATATTTCAAGTGCTTGACTTCCTATACGTTTGTCCTGGAGAGTACCGGAAGATCCCAGAAGCACGGGTCGTTTCTCTTCAAAAAGGAATTATACTTCCATATTTTTGTAATGTACGAAATGTGTGAGGGAAGATTTCAAAGTTGAAAGACTTTGAAAGAAAACTCAAACGATACTTACAGATATCTAATTATTTTCTGCAATATTTTCTGATTTTGTAAATTAACGTTAATATCTGTTTACCAGATAGCATACTACAAATAAATTCTATAAAGCTGTGATTATAAATGTATTGGTTTATGCACATGTAGATGATATGATTAAACTGTATTATAGGCTTTAAATATGCATTTAAGTACAAAAAAATAAAATTGCTAAAAAAACTTGTTTTACGAGATCAAAGTAATTTATATGCGTAAAATTTGGAAATTTCTCAATTGGGTGAAAACAAATTGCTGTGAAATGGAAAAAATACGACAGTCAGAAATATTATCCACGGAGAATTGTGGTCTATGAATTAGGGGAAAATACACTAAAACTAAGATTGCAACTCCCTCGGGTAAAGTCGACCTTAAAAAGTTTTTACTCTTTAATTTAGACTGTGTTGATGCTGTTTTCTTTCCTTACAAACATTAATATTATTGGCCGTGATGACTTTTGGTTTCAAGCGTGTCTGGAGAAGGTTTTTTCAATAAACACATGTCGAGCACACGGAAATGTGTAAATGTGTATCATACTTTGTTGCCATGTGTGTTTTGTGTCATTTTGAGGCGTGATATTTTTAATCGTATTTAATAATCCCGTTACAAGGTTGTATTCTTATTCCAAGCCCAGACTATAGAGGTACCGCCCAGCAAACATCACAGAAATATACTCCCGGTTCCAACATGCGGCAATGATAATGTCTATGCTTTGCTTAGGAAAACCCTTCAACAATTCGGATCAAAAATTATTAAAAAAAACATTTCAATAGGTCTTGCATAATGACATTGCATGTTTACAATTCAGAGAAAGTTGCAATAAATTGTAATAAAAAATATTACAAAAAATACCGAACTCCAAGGTACATTCAAAAAGGGAGAAGTCCATAAGTCCAAAACACCTGACAAAATCAAATGCTCGGCTAAAACTACCAACGGAACGAATAGAAAACAACTGTCATATTCCTGACTTGGTACAGACATTTTCTGAAGAAAATGGTGGGCTAAACATGTTTTTATTGCAAGCTAAACCTTCTGCTTGTATATTATAAATGCGTAGTTTAGGAGGAGTAATGGATACAAATGGTTACCACCCCAGATAAAGCAATGACACAGTCTATAATTTACTAAGGGAAACATAAAATAATTCCGATAAATAAAACAAAATAGAAGGGTTACATTGGTATAATATGGTTTATATCTGTCATATTGGCTGATTTGAAAAGTAAATATATATCATATACCAGAAAGTATAGTACACATAAAGAATTTATAAAGATGTGGTTACGAAAATTTATTGGTTTATGCACATGTAGATAATATGATTAAATTGAGTTATTTATATGTATAATAGTCTTTAAATGTGCATTAAAGTGCAAAAAAAATAAATTGCAGGTATAAAAATGTGCTTTATGGGACCAAAGTACTTTACATGCAGAAAATTTGGTAATTTCACATTTGAATGAAATTAAAATGATTATGAAATTAAAAAAAAACGATAATCAGATCTATATTTCCCACAGGATTTTCGTCATCCTTTTACATCTACTTAATACGATGTCTTTATGATATAATATACTGACGTTAAATTATGCAATAAATAATGCAAGATTGGTTTTTAAACAATATAAAATTATATATATATATATTTGTATATTCCTATCGAACATTATACCTCATTCCGACAAACCCATGATTGCATTATAGTACGAGTTATTCCCCTTCTAAATTAACACTGGTTTCCGTTAATAAAAGAGTCAATGATAGCAGCCCTTATTTCTCAGGTTATTCCATGATAAAGTTTGTTTGCATGCCAAAAGTAAACACATGATCTATATTTCGAGGAGATGAATTTTTTTCTTAACTTTTTACGAACCTGTAATCCATGTCTTAATATGAAAATGTGGTATGATAGCCAATGAGACAACTATCCATCAGAGAACAAAAGACGGGAATAGAAACAACAATAAACAACACAACAACAATAAACAACACTGTACAGCCTTCGACAATGAGCTAACCTCATACCGTAAAGTAAGCTATTAAAGGTCCCGGAAGCACAAAAGATAGGCAAAATATACCAAAGGGATATTCAAACTCATACTAGTAAGTCGAAAACAAACTGACAATGCCATGGCAAAAACTGAGAAAAACTATCAAAAAACAAACAGTATACAAAACTCAACATAGAAAACTAAAGACTGAGCAATACGAACCCCACCAACAACCTGGATTGAAATCAGGTGCACACGTGACCAACTTATTTTTCATCATTACTATATATACTTATATATACATTTTTTTTATTTTTTATTGTAGATATTACAATGCTGATTCAGGAAGTTGGTATTATTTCTTGGGTTTTTTTTTTTTTTTTGGTATATAAAATGAGAATTAGAGTGGTTAGATCGTAGTTATTCTTTAGAGTCGAACACGCTGATCAAATGATGAAATTTTCTATAAAATCTATAAAACTTATCTTTTTTCAAAATATCTTAACTATATGAGTATTTTTGGGAATAATCACAAGATACATAAAACCGTACTCGTTCGCCGTCTTGCACTAAACAACATTTTTTTAAAAGCAACATTAAAACTACGTGTAGATAAATATAATTATTCAGCTGAAGTATTTTCCAATGATAATGCGTGTTAAAACCGAACGTTAAGTTAAACTTTATTCATAAATATCATTCACTTTTCAATAAATAGTAAAAAAATGAAAGGATAATTTCCAACTTTGTATCTTTCCAACAGTACTTTGACGTACATTTCTGATCTTCAATAAAAGGTTGTAGCTTGATGTAATTTATATCGAGATATATCAAAGATAAGATCATGAATTAATCAACAATTTTGGAGTACATGATACATCATGGGGTCTTTTTTAAAAGAAAATACCGTTATTTACGAGCAGGTGGATCGTTTGATATTAAACAATCAAATACATATTCTCTCTTTATGAAGAAGATTTTCTTTAATGAAGCTTGTAAAAATTGAGTTTAATGTCTTAAACTTTTTATGACGATCGTAATTTAATGAGAGCATAAGCATCTCTAGTTTAGCCTCTTCCTTGTGACTTTTCTAGTGCAAAACTATAAATTTTAATCAGGTCGTTGAATATTTAGACATGTCAACGACTTCTGTGCATCGTTGTAGGTTAAAATACATGTTCTAAAGGTGTATTCATGACAATGAATTCTAATTTCTGCAATAAATACTCTCAATGAATTGTTTTACCTGTAATTGTAGACAAGAGAACGTTTAAGATTACATAATTTTGACTTATACAGTTTCATGTCAATTGCATTTTACGGAAATGGAATTCTTATTTGTTTTGTGGTTTCTCTGAAGATCAATTCATTCTTGTGTTGTGTTTTTTGTTTATTTTTATCATTGCTATAACTTAAGGAACGTCTCTAAAATTGAAGTGAAAATTATACGCGAGAGAAGTTGATACCCGATCTTTGGTATAAATAAAACATATCACATTTCTTAATAGTCCTATTTCTTTTTTTCTAAACCCTATAACAGTACATCACATGCAATTCGTCCATTAACTCATATACATTTTTACAATTCTGACAGGTCCAAAGTATCGTATTTTAAAATTTCTGCATACAAGACTACATGCAATAGATATAATACCCCACCGATTTGTAAATACATTTAACAATGTCCGCCTTATAAAATCTACGTTTATAAAGTATACGCTGGAAAAAACTAAAAGTAAAGGGAGGGCACTCTTACAAACATCGTTATATATATATATATATATATATATATATATATATATATATATATATACACTTCAAATGAAGCAATATGTAGCATAGAAAATGATAAGGTCACACCAAATTCAATTTAGATGGGGGTTTTTTTAAGCAAATGTACCGTTGTAATACTTTTTTCCATTGAAAGCAACATTGTCTGAAAATTTGCTAAAAAAAAACGTTTCATGAATACACGTGCAGTATGATTGAACAAATATTAGTACAAGAGAGGCAAAAGATACCAAAGGGACATTCAAACTGCATAAGTCGAAAATAAACTGACAACGCATGGCGAAAAAAAGGGAAAAAAGGAAAAAAAGATAATTTGTACTTCATAGTACAGATTTCTTATTAAAATTTGAAAATATTCATATCTTTTCGAGGAATATTCTTCCAATATTTATATCGAATTTCGTAAAACAATTGAATTTGCAATCGTGTACATTAGAATTTGATCAGTGTTATCTTTTGCATCTGTCGTACCAATAGCCTGGTAAGGATATGACATATATCATCATGTCAAATGATTGTATACATACCCTCTTTTAGAGGAAAATGTTTTGGGTGGGTCTGTCTGGACCAAATTCCTTTAAAATGCATATGGTATCGGGCATTCCCACAGGCACAACATGTGCTTCTTGGTTGAGAACGATGTTCACCAGTACCATCACCCAATGGAGCCATTGCTGGAACTGAATAAAAGAAAAAAGACGTCTGCTAATTTTTGCGGTAGCAAAAAAAAACGTTTGATATACAGCTAAGGTCAATTCGCTAGCTGGAGGAGAGCTGGCCAGATATCAAGTTCTGAATTAACCGACACCATTTTTCCATATTGTGCAATATACAAAATCCACTGTTACAAGAGAGGACGGGTGATCAAGAATACACTGATTTATGTACTCGTATCTTCAAGCAGACAATTAATTTCCAATTATATTTATACACGCATTGTGGAAAACTGACAGTCGTGGGATAATGCAAAAAAATTACAATTTTAATAGTTAAATGCAAATTTTACTACAAAAAATACACGATTCCCGTTACGAAAGTCTAATGTTCATTCCATTAAATAAACATAAGAAAAGGAAATGAAATCTTTATTAATTAGACGACTTTTTCAAAACGACATTTACAATACTTAAACAATCTACAATGTATCCAATAACGAACAAGTATTGATAATATTGAAAGGGGTTTACGGGTATTCTTTAAGGTGTCACGTGACTGTCAAGAGTTAACTAAAAGAAATATCCTTTTGCAGAACAAAATATTACAGTCTTAAATTGGCAAGTTTGTCTTAAATTTGAGACACATAAATATATGTTTTAATCCCGACCTTTTCAATAACTGTATATCTTCTTTAATATTTGGGTGGCATTTATACAATAATGTGTTATATTTGATATTATGATTAATGAGAACCTCTTTTTTCAATGAAAATATTTCAGGATGAAAACAACTCTTTGTAAGATCCTTAGATAAATAAAGAGATTAATAAAGTATTTGTTTTTAATCTAAGATATCATGTCTTTGCTAAGATTATACTTTTTATCAGGTGAGAATCGATTAGTTTCACCTTACGAAGCGACAAGGAGTTCGGAAACTTGATTATATCTCAAGTAGTCATCATATGAAAACAGAGAAACCTGCCGTTCTAAAGTTCTCTGGCTTATTCGCTTTACGGGTGAATGTTTTAGCTTTTCCAATCTTTTCACCTTGACCTTGTTTCAGTAACACGTGTCAAAAAATTCATACGTCGATCATTAACGTTGATGACATGTCATTTTTTTTTACCTACAAAACTATTTGATCTTTAGTTTGTTTCCTAACAGTTTGAGGAAGTTGAACCGACTTTTTGTATTCGATGGTTTCATAATTTTGTAAATAAAAAAAACGAAGATATGACAGTCAGATCTTAACAGTTTGGTCTATTTGTAATATCCTGTTGATATGATATTGATATGAAATTATGTTTTTCGTGATTTGTCAGTAAGTACATGTACTTCCGTGAGAGATATGCTATATTCTATCGAAAAATAACTATGTTCTTCGATAAAATGTTACATTTTCCTCGCGGAAGTCATTACTGAAATTGATGTTCACAAGCTAGCAGGAAAAGGTCTATTGCATCTTTAACTTTCCAAATAGTTTTGAAAAAGGTGTACCCTAAAAAGCGTGTTTTTTAAAGGTTGGTGATTTTATTTGTATCAATTAATCTCCTTGGGAAACATGTTTACTATGAATTTTCATTGTGGAAACGGAAGATATTGAGAGGTCAAAAACCCAAACATGACAGTGTATTATACAAGAAAAGTTTAAATTATGACAGTTTGTCCATATCCAGCGGAGAAAAAGCTGGCAACTTCGCACATGTCACAAATGGCTTCAATTGTCAGTTATACCTTCGCAGATTGAGAAGGACGCTGCCCTGTCAGATATTTGATATATATAATTAATTGCTGAAACAGGTGTGAAAAAGGAAGACCTTCACAAACGGATTTGTTAAATTAGCTCATTTCAACAAGTGTTTGATGGCAAGGAGAACGAAACAACAATTAGTGAAATTTGATTTCAGTAATTCATTAGCACCTGTAGGCACTTACCATCTTCGCATATAACTTTTGTTAAATTTCCATCATCCTTAAACCAAATCTCTGGAGCTTCGACAACTGTCGCCCTGGAAATAGATAAATTAATCATAAACACAGACTCATTAATAATAAATATATGTACATCCAAAAAGAGCTTTTTACTTGATGAAAAAATCAAGCGAGATGTCAAAGTGTTGTTTGCTTGATATGCATTAGTAAAAATATTTCAAACATATTCCAATTTTTAGGTGTATGAATTATGTAATTGCACTGAAACCAAAGTTACAACTCCCTCAATCAGAGTTGACTTTAAATGGTTTACATAGGTCTTTTTAGCACCTTTAGATGTTCAAAAAGTTTTATATATAGTTTGTTTATCAAACCTTTACATGTGGAGCAGGATCTGCTTACCCTTCCGGAGAACCTGAGATCACCCCTGTTTTTAGTGGGGTTCGTGTTGCACAGTCTTTTGTTTTCTATGTTGTGTTTTGTGTACTATTGTTTGTCTGTTGGTCTTTTTCTTTTTTAGCCATGGCGCTGTCAGTTTATTTTCGACTTATGAGTTTAAATGTCCCTCTGGTATCTTTCGCCTCTCTTTTAAGTCTTGTGCGTTATTCCAGATCGTATTCAACTCGCAATCTTCCAGCAAATGTTGAAAAATTTGGTTTGAAAATTAATTATGGGTTACTTAACGTGCATAGTCAAATATTGCTAACACTTTGACGAGGGCAAATCAAAACAAAGCCATACATTTATAAGGTATGAAATTGATGTGAAACTGACATTTTAAAGGTGAAATCAGATTACAACTTGAAACAGAGAGTATTATCTATAGTGTTAGCGAATTCTCCGTATAGCAGAAAATATAATATGGAAAACATGGAGACAGTTTAATGATATTGTTTTTTTTACGTATAACATCGAGCTTTTTTTCTGAAAAATAATGTGAATTTAACGTAGACTCACGAAAGAAATAAAATAATGAAAAATAAGCAATGTTGCTTGTTTCTGGATCCTATATAAAGTATTATATGTTTATAAAGTATATGTTATAGCAGTATTAATTCATTGTACAAATGAAATTGTTAAAACCGACAGAAAACACGAAAACCCTTACGAATCGTAGTCACGTGAACAGAACGTGGCACTCTCTGTATATCCAATCACAGAAACTAACGTCCTTACAGATACTTACAGATATAAAGGTATTAGAGAGATATCATTGCGTTTACTTTTGCACTTAAGTAATATACAAATGACATAAATGCATATTTCATTGCGATGAAAGACAAATTTCATAATGGAATTTTAATGATGACAGATTTTCTCCTTATCTAATTAATGAAGTACCGAATATATACAGAAGCAACCACGACACTGAGTAATTGCCTATAGTTGGCTAACAAACTTCATCTGTTAATTAAAACAGTCGTTGACTTATCTAGTGAAAAACTGCAATGATTGCACACAGCAAACAAACTATCAGTTTTATTACATGGAATTAATGCTTTGATATTAATTTTACAACCATTTAACTTCAAAAGACATGCGGTTTTACGTCAAAACAGCTATTTTTGTGGTATTGAAGCCAATTTTGCACGGAGAATTAAGAGCTATGTTTTAAATCATTTTGAAATTGCTTCCAGAAAAAAATGCCAAAACGATTATGCAAAGCAATAACAATATCATAAATTAATTATTAAAAGTGACTGGTTAATACAACAAATAGGTTTCTCTGACTCTTGGTAATAAAAAAATCTATATTTTCTGATGCCAGAATGAAATTATCTTCTCAGTTTTAAAAGATTAACGAAAGGGGTTATAAACTTATCATTTGATTGACTTTATAACTTGAGAAAGAGGTCTTAAGGCCACATCAGAATTTTCTTTGTTTTTTTACGTATAACATCGACCTGTTTTTCTGAAAAATAATGTGAATTTAGCGTAGCCTCACGAAAGAAATAAATGAATGAAAATAAACAATTGATTCCAGACTATACAACCATATGTATAGCTTTTTGTGAATTGTATATTTAGAATTTAAGATAAATGCAAGTGTTGTATCTGTAATCTAAATCAGATTGTATTCAGTCATCGTGTACTTTAGAGCTGTACTGTTATAAAAACGCATAGATGTTGAAAAAAATCTTCAAATAGTTACAGACACAATGTAAAAATGTGCGTTTTTTTTCGGGGGGGGGAGGGGGGGGGGGGGGGGTGTTGATACAAGGGAAGGGTAAGTGTGTGTCCATTTGATAGTCTTGACAATGATTTTGTGTGCATAGTTGAGAGTCTTGATATACGTGAACGTATGATTCTTTTCTGCGTTTTCCCTTTTTACTGTATGATTTTACACATAACTGTTTTTGAAAGTGGATAATCTCAAAATTATTGATCATGCTTCGCTGCACGTAAGCCATGTGTGAAGTGACGACGCCGCTTTTCCAGATTGTCGGAAAGTACAGTGTAGATTAAAAAAAAAAACGAAATATTTCAGTTTTCAAAGGCATGTCTGAGTATAAGTGATATGTATTTATTAATAATAAATTCATGTCATTCTAATTACATTTAATGCTGTATAAATGGTTATCGATCGTCATTAAGACGCCATATATTATATTGATAAATCGATAATTTCTTTTTTTCAAACTTTTAAATATATAAATTTGTTTGATGAAAGTATAATTCCAAATTCCCTCACTAATGTAAAAGCTTACGCTTGACATATGCACAGTTTAAATTTTATGTCATAGCTTTCTGATACTTTTTTTTATATGTTTGGTATTGCAGTAACTTAATTAACCAAACATAAGTATTATATAGCTTTGTACTTTGATGGTTTTAAAAATAACATAAATGTCAGCATTAATGTCAAATTTTACAAAGAAAAGACCACCATAGCGACCAAAAAATAAAATGTCAAAAGTAAAATACAAATTCTGCTCAATCCGGTGTCAGGGGCCGTCTCGAAATTGCAACTAGACGTAGGTCTTGCTGTGAGTCTTGAAAAGTTAAAAAAAAAAAAAGAGCAGCATCAAAAGGAGAAGGCCCGGTAAGACCCCTTTTCAGCCCCAAAATATAGCATTTTAAAATATGTTAAAAATGTAAACTTTTAGCTATTTATTGGAAAGTAGAATACTTTTGTTACATAAATATGGGCTGTTTTTGACAATACAATTCACTATCAGGAACTAGCATCATTAAAGGTAAATCCAGAAAAGCGCTTCGGACGCATGAAATTCATAACGTGTTGTTTTCATTTTTTAATTCATGCAAAATTACTGTAATCTTCACAATTTTAGTATTTGTGCTAATTTTTAAACGGTTTTTCTCTGAAATGGAAGTGGCCGCACTTGTGTTCAGTCTTAATATTCAAATATATGTTGTAGTTGATGATAATACATAACATATATAAAGGTTGAGACTAAACACAAATGCGGCCACTCCATTTTAGACAAACAATCATCTAAAAAGTGATGTTTTGTAGCATATTTAAGAGATTCTTCATATTTAAGCTTGATTTTGAGCGTCTTTAATGACCAAACGAGTTCCAATCTTGTACAAAAACTAATTAAACTGACTAAAGTAGACACTTAAGTGTTTAAAAAATGTCAAAAATCTTCCATCAGATGTACTTCAAAGTTTAGGCCAAAGTTAGCCCTTACCGGACCTTCTCCTTTGGGGGGTTATGTCAAGTGTCTGTAAATATTTTGCGTCATGAACTATCCTGACACACCATTTATATAACTGCTTTTCCATCAAATACTTAAGGAAAACCACCTGGACATCTGACTGGTTTTTCGCTGTTCTCTTATTCAAGAGGCAGCGAGTTAAGACTCCCGCCGGGTCCGATAAGGAGACTTGCTTTCCATGCAATGGACAGTTTTTTAATGGTGCGAGTCTAGTGCGCAGAAAGGAAAGTCGGTAAGACATCAACATAATAAATGTTTACATGACAAGTAAAAGGTTACTAACCTTACAACCTAGATAAATATCGATAAACTCAGACTCCTTTCTTTTCTATTCTATCATAGAGAGATCTATTATTTCAGATGACAACTTTATGATAATCCGCTATATATTGCGGACACCTATAATTTGATATGTTTTTTATTTCATACAAATTGCTAATTAATCTCCTTTGGAGCAGAGGTTATATCTTAAGGGAACGATTTCCATTGCATATGTATCTATTTAGTTCTAAAACTCCAATAAGTCTTCCGGTTAACATTATAGAAGGACTCAAAGTTTAATTATGTTTATTCGTGTCAAGAATTTTTTTCTCGCTATATGAAACGAGTGAGCACAGCATAGTCAACTAAAACTGATTTGTTACTTCCAAACACAAAAGATTACACAATGTCTTAGTTGGTGGCCAAAGGGAACCCTAGTGATACGCAAACGTTAAGTTAAAGATCAGAGTCAACCGCATACATTTCTTTCACTTGAACGAGGTGAAAAATGGGAAATGTCCCTCTAATAATGTATTGCAAAATTTTACAGGTTAAACTATAATATATAAACTTGTCAAGGTAACCGACAAGGTGTATTTATCTACCTGTTAAAACAGGTGTTGGTGAAATATTTGGCTCCATGTCCTGTCGCTTTTAACACGCTGTACTTATCGAGTGTTGCTACTTTTAAGTTTTGTCTAAGTGCAGTTCATGGCCTAACAATAAGTAAACGCATATGTAATCTTTCTTCAGATTTACTGGCGACTAGATTTTAAATGGCAAACTTTGAAACATTTAATATTTGCGGGTTTCTCCTTTATCAGAGTTTTAAAAAAAAGTATTGCGTACCTTAGAACGACTGCTGTCATATTCTTTAAGTTATCAAAACCGTTTTAATCGAAGAAGAGTTCATGAAAATTCCAGCGATGTCGCAATGTAGACTAATAAATCATATACATTTTATTAAATTATCAGAAAATTGCATGTCTGTATAACAATTATGTTCTCGTTTAATATTTTTCGTAAGTCTTGGCACGTTGAAATTAAATAAATGAACTTCGAGTTCTTTCGGGTGCAAATCTGGGTTTCACGTTACATTACTGGTGACATTTCTATAGCTGGAATCAGATTGATCATTTATTTCATTATTTTTTTTCCACATTTTTAGATGTATAGGGTATAAAAACATAACGACGAACAGCATCCATTTAATAGGGATATATATTTACATATATCTCTATGACAACGGTATTATAAACGTGTCAAAATATAACATCAATCTACGACCTTTACTGGGCCTTATCTGTTTTTCTATGGATCCTAATTAATCTACAAGCTTTTCTGTTGTCATTCTCGTAACAGATGTCGCTACATTTTCTTAGCAAGCCTATGTTCTCCACGGAGGAGGTCTCACCCGAATAGCGTATACTAGTAAACTAACTTAAGGTGTCTTGATTTTGACAATACGTGCAAAGTTGGAGCAATTATCGTTTAGTTATAGGAATAAAACACATTTGTACAGCACATACATATGTTCAAAATAAATAAATCAAAATAGGAGATGTGGAATAATTGACTATGAAACAAGCATTACACAAAGACCAAGGGACAATGATATAAACAAAGACAGCCAGGGGCGTAACGATAACTGATTGTTGCCCACTTTATCGTTTCATACTAAGTTCCAAATTTCACCATCATCCGGTTTTGCCAAATATATGCCAGTTATTATAGGATTTAACGCCTTTTTAAAGGAATTTATTGGTGTATAAACTCGACCGATTCACTCACAAACAAATAAAAGTCCGAAGGACTTTTTCGGACTTTTATGATAATTCTTTAAAATTAGAGATAGGGAATATATTTTTCCACACTCGTAACCTCTATCACACGTAAGTTGTATATTTGTGTCATTGAATAGGCCTGGCGTATGAATATATTTGTTGGTTAACGCAAAAAAATGTACTCCATGAAATTTGCTATCTGATAAAAAATAAACTACAAAAACTCTTTTTATCATTCAAACGAATGTTTTTGTGTATTTTTTATTTTAATTTAACGATTAACGTACAGTGAAAATAAAGTGTTATTATCGCCGCCATCTTGTTTACATTCGTTACGAAAAGTAGTTCGGTGAACGTCGTCTATCGAAAAATAAACAACGTCAGGATCAACTACCGGAAGTCCTCTCGACCAATCATATCAACGTTTTCCCTAGTATGCAAATCATAAAAGAATTATTCAATTTTACTTTCCATGATGTATAAAAATAAAATCATTAGAATCATGTTTTGCGAGAAACGTTCAGTTGAGCCGAAATTCTTCTCTGCTGGTTCTTTATAAATCTGTTATCATAGGGTACTGGAAGACTTCGAATTAATATGATTACAAAATTGCAATATCATGCTTACTAAATTAGTATGCTTATTGACTAGGGCGTTTCAATATACATACTAAGTTGACACTTATTTAAATGCAGATTTTCACAGCAGGAATTCAAACTTCGGCTCTATTTTTGTGTCTAATTACAGAAATCCTAACGGTTTGCTGTTGTGATTCAGTGTAAGCGTGACGAAGGCATCAAAAGACGTCACTTCCTCCCAAGCAATATTATTGTACGTAAACGTAGCGTTAAATTTGAAATATTCCAACCTGGTACGTCCTTAGAATAGCAAAAGGAGTTCATGTGTGATGATATAGTTTATGAGTCTTTATGAAACAAAATTGGAATCTTAAAAATATTTGGCTTCATTTGCATATATATTATTCTAAGCCGACCACGTTTGAAAACTCTTATTTCATTGGTCTATTTCCAATTAATGTTGCATGTGAAGCATTCCTGAAAGATTTATTGAATATAAATTAAAAAAAATCGGTTTCTATTGACAGAAAATTGAAATCTAAAGAAATAATGTTGCATTCGTTTGTAACATAATGCAAGCCTACCGCAATTTTGATTTTACACTTTATTTGAAATTCATGAAATTTAGAGAAATTAGAAAAAGATACTTAAAAATAAGACATTATTATGGCCAAAAAAACGACTATCCTTTCGGGTATAACTGTGCCGACAGCACTTGCCAAATCATACCCGTTCTAACCAGAAAACATTGAAAAACATACCCTATTCTAAACAGAAATATTGAAAACATACCCTGTTCTAGACACGCTCAGAAAATGTATACCCTGTTCTAGACACGCTCAGAAAATGTATACCTTGTTCTAGACAGAGACCTATATGTTCTAGACTAGTTCAGAAATATATACCCTGTCACCAAACAATTCATTAATGTAAGAAAAAACATACTTGTGTCAATTTCCCGTAGACAAATACTTTGTTTAAAAAAAGACCCTTTTCTCACCAGCAGGGCATGAAAAAGCAACCCTGTTCTAACCAGCAGGGTATGAAAAAGCAACCCTGTTCTAACCAGCAGGGCATGAAAAAGCGACCCTGTTCTAACCAGCAGGACATTAAAAAGGGATCCTGTTCTCACCAGCAGGGCATGAAAAAGCAACCCTGTTCTCATAAGCAGGGCATGAAAAAGCGACCCTGTTCTAACCAGCAGGACATTAAAAAGGGACCCTGTTCTAACCAGCAGGCCATGAAAAATCGACCCTGTTTTGCGGCACACTCATACCACTAAAATATAGGAAGTAACCCCCCCCCCCCCGGGAGACTGTGCAACACGAACTGAAATTATCTCAGGTGATCTGGAAGGGTAAATAAAGGCAAGCAAGTTGATCTCCACATGTCATCAGATAGCACCTGTCTTGTTCCTTATGGAAAGTACACATTCGGTGAAAAGTCTCATTCGGCGTTGCACAATCAAGAAAAGGGGGACGGGATTGTTGCATCAATTAAAAGGTTGTTAAAGAGTTTTATAAAAAAAAAAACTATCCTCTCTGAAAAGCTTATTATCTCAAAACAACAAAAAAGACCTTTTCTTTTCAACTCTATAAACAGTTGATTTGTGTTTATTTATCTACTTAGTTTAGGCTGCACGGCAACGTAATTGAAACCATCATAGAAAGAAACATGAATGTAATATTTGTTTTGCATTGACGAGCAAAGTGATGAATGCGTAAGCCAAACTTGCACTTTCAACAGTTTCTATGATGCTTCTTACTAATTAGTGAAAAAAGGAAGCTTTCGGGTTTTTTCCCCTAAATTTTAAAACCATCATCAAAGACAATGTCCAACTTGTAGGATAATCATCTAATTACTCTGTCATAATAAACAAACGTGTTTCATGTATAAAATTAAAGACTAAACAGTGTGTGATATGGTTCGGCGATGACGAATAACTCGACTGCAAATGAAGCAAAATACAAAGTGTTACATACATATCAACGACGACGTCAGTTGAAATACCTACTATAAGATTGAAAATTAAGTTTCTTTTACAATATATTTGTAGATCTAACATTGTATTTAACAGTTTTACCGAGATTATTTGCCATCGTGCCGTTAAATAATCACTTGTTTGTTTGATGAAAAATACAATATAAATTAGGAATTCAATTGCATAGAAAACAATGAAAGGAAAAATGGGAAAAGATCAGTAACAATGTGCGCTAAGTAATTGACAGGACTGGTGACTAATTGCAATGTTCCGAAATATGACAAAAAATAGGCTATGCAAAATATTTCAGCTCAAATCTTCAGTTGTATTTTTATTTTCTTGAAAATTCAAAAACTATACAAAAAAACAATATTTTTGAATATAAAAAGAAATTTGGTTTTGCCAATGAGGCAACAATCCAATGCGACAAATAATTGTAAAAGATATTTGTATCTCTTGTTTACCAACTTGCAATGTCTTATATGTAACGAGTAAATGGTACACTTCATATGAAAATAAGAAGATGTGGTATGATTGTCAATGAGACAACTCTCCACCAGAGCCCACTAAATGACATGCATTTCTGGTGATGATTCTAGAGAATCATAAACTGTTTATGGCAATAGTGCAATATAGTCCCTGCTATGGAGTGCTGCATTTTACTGGAAATATTTCGGGAAACACGTTGCATTTTACCTTCAATCGTAGTTTCTGAGAAAGACTAATTTTACCACGAAAGGGTCTAATCAGACAGACGGAATATAAAAATGTGATGAATCATGGTCATATCGTCGTGTTTTAGCTAAACCGGAAACGAGACATCAATAATAACATAAAGTTTTAATGAATTATGTGAAAACGTAAAAATAATTTTTAAAGTTGAAAATGACCTATATGATCTTTGATTAATGTAACGGACTACTTTTAAGTCATGGGTTCCAGTGGCGAATTACATATCACAATTTTGTACTTTTAAAACTGTTTATCATGCCGTGCTATTTCTATCGTCTGCAATATACCGCCATATCGAATACTCGTTAATGTATGGAAATGTATGTTCACGATGCATAATTTTCAAATAAATTTTCAAGTCTTTTGTGCTACTGATATAAAAGAAGTCAAAATGTGGGTATAAATTTGACTGATACCAATTTATCAAGTTATGAGATGTAATTCCGTACGCGTGTTGAAATGTATTTGTTTTGTTTTTTTACAAAAAAAAGTAAAGAAATAACGAAATATATATATGGAATGATTATACAGATTTATTTGTACTAAATTACTACAAATAGTCTCAGATTTTATGAAACTTTTCTTTCTTAGTATATTTATCATTGAAACTCAAAACATTATTTACTTCTGTTTCAATATTTGATATATCCACACACGCCTAGTTATATTATATTTTCCATTTTGCAATTCAGAGTATTTTCCTTTCTTAAATTGAAAAAAACAATTCTAAGTGCAATTGGATTGGATGTCAATAAAATGGTACATTAAAGGGCGTAAATACCACGAAAGACCCAAAAGAGAATGCAACAATCATCTTTATTCAACTATTTTCAACCTTCGTTGCAGTACAATTACGTTATGTATTTACGGAAATTATAAAATCAAATGTACCATCGAAGTTAGCCCATGTCTAAGACTTCGGCTAATGAGCTTATCCTCCGGATGATTTAGGATCAGGAATAGGCACTGGCGTGTGTATAAGGCATCTTATTTGAAAATCAAACTGCCAATTTCTATTGCCATATCACACTATAACGACTTAAACAAATTTTACACCAGTTAACGTAAACTAAGAAGAAGTAGATATCATACATCGAGGTTTTTTTTATTTTCCTTCACTGCAATCCTGTTAAAAAAACTAAACTGGCAACACATTTAGACAATGACACATATATTTTGAAATTATTCGACTTTTTTTAATTCATTTAAATTTCACTATAGAACAACAGACATACCTGAATTCTACACATCCGGCACCTTTTTCTGGTGCCTGCCATTTGAATTCTAATCCCTTCTTACGCATGAGGTAGTGATGGGTGATAACTGTATGGTCACAATCTGAGTCAGTTTTCACTTGAGATTCCCAAGAAATCTGAAATTAAAAAGGACAAAATAAATTTAAATTCCGGAAGGATAAAGTCAAATACAAATATAATGATTGTGGGTTGCTTAGCGTCAAGTTGCAAATATGTCATGCATGTTCAGGACGAAAAAAAACATACGATTAGTTGATAAATCTTTTGTACACAAATACATGTATTTGAGTCCTACATGATCTACTGTGGAGAGCAATTTCTAGGCACAATAACATTGAAACGTTTGAAATGGTTCTTCTAACTATGGCAAAAGTATATGGCATCAATGGCTTGCTTAATTTCACAAGGATATATACTGCACGTTTGCAGGTCATTGGAATAAATATGGGTATGGTCTATAAAAATAGGTGTTTCTCTCGCCTAAATTTTAAGTCCATATCTTTAACTTATTTTCAGACACCAGGGTAGCTGCGAAACTATTCGCCTAAGCAGTCGAGCAAGACTTACTTCACAGACGAGTTGCTGTAATGATAAGCTAAGGTAAAGAACAAATACAGAGCACGTTGTGTATATAAACTGTATTGGGGTATGGCTCTCGACTGAGGTATGGGCCAATCAGAACGTTCATAACATTTATATTATATCAATGAATAAATGGTTTTGTCTTTTCTCCAAATGTTGTCCATCGGGAGAAGCAAACAAAGTCAGAAAAGAAGAGTTTAGATGGCATCTAAAAACCATTTAAGAACAAAAATTAAAACTGAAACTGAGTTCTATAAAATATCCCAATAGTAGCATGCAATCGGCGAGTTATTTTTAATTTAAATAGCTAGAAATTATGAAGGAATTTGAATAAATCGATTCGCTTATAGAATTAAAGTTTAAAGATACCTAGGGGACAATGGAAAAAAAGAAGAAAATATTCAACACCATAGCCAAAAAGAAAAAAACGTTAAAAAGACAATCAATAAAATTGAGAATAGAAATGGGGAATGTGTCAAAGAGACAACAACCCGACCATAGAGCAGACAACAGCCGAAGGCCACCAATGGGTCTTCAATGCAGCGGGAAACTCTCGCACCAGGAGGCGTCCTTCAGCTACCCCTGAACAAATATGTATACTAGTTCAGTGATAATGGACGTCATACTAAACTCCAAATTATACACAAGAAACTAAAATTAAAAATGATACAAGACTAACAAAGGCCAGAGGCTCCTGACTTGGGACAGGCGCAAAAATGCGGCGGGGTTAAACATGTTTTTTGAGACCTCAACCCTCCCCCTATACCTCTAGCCAATGTAGAAAAAACAAACGTACAAAGTACGCACAGTAAAACTCAGTTTAAGAGAAGTCCGAGTCCGATGTCAGAATAGGAAACAAAAGAAAATAAACAAAATGACAATAATACATAAATAACAACAGACTACTAGCAGTTACTGACATGCCAGCTCCAGACCTCAATTAAACTGATTGAAAGATTATGTCTTGGTCATATGAATATCAGGCACAATCCCTCCTGTAAGTCTACAAATTACTACGCAGAATAGTAAAAATGTGTCGGAAAGAATGAATGCCATCTATTCAGACATCTATACAGTTTATATTTCCTCCGAATATTGCAAAGGTAATATATAACCTCATAGGACTTACTATTAATTACCCCCAAAGTAAATGTTTTAATCACTGCTAGAAAGCGATGTGAAATGCAACTCCAGGAGTCACGTGCATGAATTTCTTTTGTCATAGCAACACGCGCAATTTATATTGTAAATGCATATAACTGCACATATATGTTTGAGTGATATAATCGTAAAAAAATATCTAATATCATGAAAGAAATAACACTTGACAATAAGTATTATGATAAATAATAAAGGGTGTATGTTTCAGAAACAGATTCCACTTTAAACTGGGCATATCAAAGGAGACGCTTTAGAAATGATTTCCAAGTTAATAAGTGCTGCATCATTTGCATTGTTAAAATAAAACTTGTGTAGATACAATGACACTTCCTTCCATATATTATTTCTGGTATGTAATTGACAGGCGTTCTTTTCGATCTCGAAACAATCGAATAAATTAATAAATGAATCAGAAATTTGTTGTTTTTTTCCAGATTTTCAATAAAAATTTTTTAAATGGAATTAAATGAATGATTGTTATTGTTTGCTTACTGTCAAATTTCAAATACTTCATGCATATTCAGGGTAAGAACAATTAATTGTATAGGTAGTTCGAGTGGGTCGAAAAATACGACGGCAAGTTGCTTTCGGTAATGTTACAATCGAGGAAAAACAGATGGATTACGACAAGAAAGATGTATATGCTCAATACGTTAGAATGTTGCTACACAGAAATGGAGAGTTCACAATGAGAAATTAAAATCATTTATTGTGTCGTTAAGTTTAGTTCGCAACCGACCCTTATTGTCAATTTCTAGCTGTGAGTTAAGACATGAAGCATACTTTAACTGTATGTATGATATCCTTTATGGGAGATATGCAGCCAGCATAGTAACCAAGCATGCCATCTAAGAGAAAGGTCTTCAACTTGTAAAGGAACCTGAATATAATGGCTAATGACAGTTACTTAAGAAGCTCCGGTTGATGATTGATTTATGATTGAGTGTTGTTGTTTAACGCCACTTTCATCACTATTGGATTTATCATGGAGGTCAAAGTGGTTGGTGGAGGAAGTTGGAGTGCCCGGAGAGAACAACCGACTTTTGGCAGGAAAAGCTCCTGTAAGAAGTTTGCCTCATAGAAATAAATAACTACGTCGGAAAGCAGAGGGTCACATTGGTTCTCATAAACGTAACATATATGTTTTCAATAAAACAAGCTATCCTATAATGATGTCATTTTTAGTTAACTTTTGTGTAAATCTGAGGTATTTATCCCTTCCTAAAACAAAATAAAGTTCGACTTATTCTATCAATCCGTTTTTACGTTTAGAATGAGGAAACTTGTGAAAAGTATGGAGACGTCAAATGTATTTTTTTATAATATTGCACAAGGAGGGGGACTTTATAATAGGTGAACAATAGTGATTTTCAGTCAGGATATTCTTTTTTTAATTTTTTTTTTATCTTTTGTTAGAACATGTTGATTGCTAGAGTAGGTTGCGTTGCATCACGCAGTTGCATCTTAAAGACCAAGAACACCAAAAATAGTTTGAAGGGATAGCTGCATATGATAAATTATTCAAGACTACTTGTACTACATTGAAAATATTTCAACAATGTTCTTGCTTGAAGATGATGAGTAAAATGATTTATCTATATAAATCGAAATAATATAATAGCTTATTCTGAACTTATCAACCCTCTTTAAGTAAATCACTTCGAATAAAGTGCCTCTTTTATAAGATTATTCTATTACTTGACGGCGAAGGCAGTCGTTTCCTAGATTGTCTTCCCATTTAACGCTTTGATTTGGTGCATTAACGAAGGGAACATTAATAACATTGTCACCTAGGAAACACTTTTAACACAGACACTTCTCTCAAAAAGACGTAATAAGAAAGAACTATTTCATCAAAGCTATGATCACAATTGTTGTGTCAGCTTGGAACTCTTCAATCTGTTCCTTTAAACGGTTTCTTATGCCATTAATTCTTATTTCATAACATTTCTAGGAGCTATTAGTAGAGATTTTGTCTTTATTTAAGATTTTGTTAATGCACGGGCGGGGACATTCGTTTAGTATACTTCTTTATCACTTAAATTACAAGTTTGCAAAGTGTTGTTCTTACAACAGTGTCGGCAACACTGCTAGTTGCATTAGTCCAGTAGTCAGTGCTACGGCACTGACATGATCTATTACGTTTCTTAAATTTTCCTTTGATAAATCAAGAAATTGCTAAGAAAGTAAGGTTCCAACTCTCAAAGGTAAAGTTGACTTTAGATGACTGGTTATTCTGTTTAGGACTTTTTGGCCAAGTAGCACCTCAAGTACTTCTACATACGTGGCTTCCATTTTTTTAACGTTCTTGATGAGGGTAAATCCAGAAAAAAGGCGCTTCGGACGCACCTAATTTACATTGTGTTATTCTTATTTTTTTAATCAGATCCTTTGTAGTGTACTTAAGTATATACATTTGTGTACCGTGTCAAATTTTACCTTTAATACGTGTCACTTGTTAAGAAGGAACTGTTTACCCTTCTAGAGCACCCTGTTTTCGCTCAATTTATAATTCGACCTTCGTCCATGCGCGGTAATTGTTTAAGAAATGTACTTTCGTCCACCGCAATTCTCAAAGAAAGTTTTAGGTTAATACTAATGCTCAGTATTCTGAACACAGAAACAAATGACGCTGAGATTGCCAATGTGAAAGAAGAGATTTCAATTTTCTCATCGGGAACTTTCCAATTATGTGTAGCAACATCTCAGCAGTGTCTGCATTTGGAGAATATATCTCCAAGTTGAAACGATATGCAAGGTTTTGCTCATTGTCGAAGGTCGTACGGTGACCTATATTTGATTTCATCTACGTCATTTGGTATCTGGTGGATGACTGTCAATAGCATTATCTATTTTCTAGTTTTTATAATAACTAAATGAGATATCGTTAATATAAATAAGAAGATGTGGTATGAGTCCCAATGAGACAACTCTCCATCCAAGTCACAATGTATAATAAACAGCTGCGCCATGAGCGCATGATACGCCCGTCGTCTTGTGTGTGAATTTTTATGCAATAATCATAAATAGTTTCTGACATACGGCCTGACATGCGAAAACCCCCTTTTTTTACAAAAAACTTAATATCTCTAAAATAAAATTTTGAATCAAAACCAAAAAGTATACAGATCTTAAGATTAATATAACTAAAAAGTGTGTAAAATTTTAAGCAATAATCATAAATCGTTTTTGAGATACGGCGCGACATGTCAAAAAAAAAAACCTCCCCCTTTTTTAACAAAATACTCAATATCTCTAAAATGAAATTTTGAATCATCACCAAAAAGTATACAGATCTTACGATTAATATAACTAAGAAGTGTGTAAAGTTTTAAGCAATAATCATAAACTGTTTTTGAGATACGGCGCGACATGTGAAAAAAAAACACACACCTGTTTTAGTTACTAAGTCCCGTTACTCAAAAAGTTTTAATCTTATTTTCACCAAAAAGTATACAGATCGTTTGACCATCATAAGAAACAACTATGTTAAGTTTCATGAAATTTGGATAAGTCGTTCTCAAGTTACGGTGCGACATGTTTACGCCGGACAGACAGACGGACAGACGGATAGACGGACAGACGACATTTGTATACCATAATACGTCCCGTCAAAATTTTGACGGGCGTATAAAATAACCAATTATAGGTCAAAGTAAGGCCTTCAACACGGAGCCTTGGCTCACACCGAACAGCAAGCTATAAAGAGCACCAAAATGACTAGCGTATAACAATTCAAACAGGAAAACCAACGGTCTAATCTATATAAAAAAACGAGAAACGAGAAACACTTAAGAACCACATCAACAAACGACAACCACTGGAACAGGTTCCTGACCGTCTATAACTCAATATTGATTACTAGTATGCCTCTTTTTTTTCAATTGTAAGACTAATTATTAATTTTGATTTGATTTTATAGTGTAATAATTGTCATAAATTAATCATTTCACAGTCGAGTTAATTAATTAGATGTTAAGATGTCACAGTATTACAAGAACTGTCAAAATTAATCATTACTTTATACCACAATTGATTTTGACAAAATAACAGCTTCCGGGCAGTGTGTACCGTACTAGGATTTGGTGTGGTCGTAAATTATGTATGGTACACTAATATTGACAATCATATCTTATAAATAGACATTTATTGTTATAAAATGATACTAATTTGTTTATTAAGACATAACAATGTTGTCAAAAACAACACTCTGGTTGTTTTTATTGAATAATCCTGTTTTGGTAGTAGTTGTCACTAAAGAAAATAACATTCCTTTGGTCGCAAAAGCTTCCCTAACACAGCAACTTTGAAATAAATCAACAAAGGGATTTGGACTTTTATAAATCATAAAGCATGTAGTTTTTAAAAGAAAAGGTTACATTCCTTTTGTCACAAAAATATTCAGCCACCTTGCTTTTCAAAAAAGCAACAAGGAGATTTATACTTTGAAAAATACAAAACGCCTATTAATCCCAAAGTTTATAGTAAATCTAACTATGTAAATTGACTTTCACGTCATTAAAGGGATACGTTCCTTTGACATTAATTAATATAGCTTAAATGGACAACATTAAATCTTTGTATTAGTCGTGCGTTTTAAGATACCATTAAAGTGCATATTCAATTATAGAGCAAGGCGTACAGGGAGAAGAAAACAGACAACACTGGTCGATGACAACAAAAAAGAAAAGAAACGACAGTTCATAAAACACTAAATTGAAGGAGTTTCTATATTTTTGTTATTTAAGGATCGACCGATTTTCAATCAAAGCTCGATTTGGAGCTTTCCTGGTGATACCTAATCTTGAATGTATTTTCGATTTTCATATGGTACCATAGATGCCTGTTACCCATCATAAGAATAGAGTCTTACCTTAGGTGCTCCTAACGTTATCTTCTCGTCTTTGGCCCCTTTTGGTACTACTACTAACATCAAACCCATTAACATTTGGTCATCGTAACTTCCATTAATTTTCACTAAAAATAAAAAAAATATCCGTTCTTATTCTGCATACTGATAAATTGCATTCAGTAGTTTTATTAAAAGTGCTCTTACAATTTTTATACTTGAAGATTTGTGTTTCTTTTTATATAAAGGAAACACGTCTCTTCTATTCTGATAGAACTTGTGTTGTTTCACGATAGTTTTTATATCCTTTTTTCATGCAACATAAGTTGCCTCCCGACATTTGTAATAAGGTTGGTCATGTTAAAGTTTCCACACATACTTATACGAGGAAAAGTGCTTTTTGTAGAACTATAACAGTTATAAAGTGTATGCCTTTGAGAAAAGATATGACAAGAGATGCATAGGAAATCACAAACAATAAATTACACTTTTAAAATCGGAGCACCGCCGATTCTAAGACCGAATAAGTTTAACATTTCAACAAAGTGAATACTGAGTACTGAGTGCTGCGTAGTATAACAGTTGAGTTCTAAGTATAATTAGGGTGTTAACAAATATATCCAAAATTGTTACACAAACTCATAAAAAATATTGAAAATTGTCAAAAATTGTTACACAAGCTAATTTCGCATGCATATCTTATTCAAATACAGTTCTAAGCTACAGATATAAATTTTATTATGGAACCACTCCTATATTAAAAATCATCACGGAGACAAATCTAGCCCACACACAAATACATTTTACATTTTTAAGTTTCGTGTAGACGAATAACAAACAAAGAGAACATTTACGGATGATACTTGTAACAAAACGTTAAACCGAATTCATGTAACAACAACGAAATGATATGGGTGTACATCTTCATCATATCTTATGAATGAGGTGAGATTTTAAACGATTAAAAAATTAAAATGAAAGTGATTTTTAATGAAACTCGTGTTGTCACATTAATAAATGTATAAAATTACGTGTAAATATGCTACAAGTTACATCTTTTTATTCGGTCACATTACTGTAGGTCTTGTGCCTAAAACGAGCGAAGTTAGAATATAGGAAGACACAATTAGAAAAACATACTTTCAAGTTTTTTTCAACACACTATTACTTACATTAATAGCATGTTTGAACGCAAACATTGCGTAATCTGATATTTCGTTATAATGCTTGAATTGCATATTAAGAAAATAGTTTATATATTTGAGAGTTTTGTTTTTGTAAATAATCTTGTAAATATAAAACGGATCTTTTAATAAAGGTCTTTAATGTCAAAGTATCTATTCTGACCAAAATTAATGAATTGCGCATGCAATGACGTTAAGTGAACTACAGACAATAGGAAGAAAATACCGAATGTAAAGATTTTAAAAGAAAATGAGAAAACGAAATTAAGGGAACAATAACCGAATAAGGCAAAACAATTGAAAAATAAAAACATATAAGAAAAGACAAACTGCATTTGAAATTTCAGAGGCGGATTTAGGGGGTGCAAGGCCCTCATTATGGAGCCATATTTATAATTAATCTAGACTTTTTACCCATTCCATTAAAACTTTGTCTATTTTGGGGGCACGCCCACCCCTTTTCAAAATCCAGGATCCGCATCTGAATTATTACATGATAAACGATCGCTATGACTTTAGGTAATCGTTCTCAAAGTGAAATTAAACTACCATTCTCGCGGTTAAATCGGTTTCCGAATTATCTGTGAAACTATTAGACATCAAAAACCTTATCAAACTTACTTGGGAAACAAATAGCGAAAAAAGCGAAACATTTTCTAAACTGTTTTCTGATAATATAATTTCAATTGTATTTTTAAACGCATTGTATACTAACAAAAAATATTCTTGACGGGCAATTGTCAATTCACATATGAAAGTTAAATCATTCTACAAATTCGTTCCGTTTCATTAATCAAATATCTGTTGTTGTCGTTCATCATCAAATATATTAGAAAGGAATTTGTGTAAACTTAATTTTCTCCTCATAACACGCTCTTCACTTTCTGATGGTACATGTCATTAAGCATCAAGAGCCTGTTACTGAAACTTCTTCATGAATAAAACAGATATAGCTTATAAAAAAAACAGAAGTTTATCTAGTGTGTTACATGAAAAATATAATATATAAAAGTTTTATATGAATGAAAATATTTTTAACAGTAGGAAATAAGGGAACTACCATTTGATTTTTAGTGGGGGGCTAGGATGAAAAATTGTGTCCTGCCTTTTTTTTAGTTGTAATCTCTGTCCTGCCTTTTTATTTTTCACTCTATTCGGTCCTGTCAATTTTTATTAGTTTATCCAGACTTTTTTTTACATAAATTGTCATCCTGCCTTTTTTTTTTGCAAAGTTGCTCATCCTGCCTTTTTTTTACTCAAAACTCCTGTCCTGTCTTTTTTTTTCAAATTTAGCCTAGCCCCCTCCCCCCCCCCCCCCCCCCTTTTCCCTCTCTCTCTCCTGCCTTTTTATTTTTCACTCTATTCGGTCCTGTCTTTTTTTTATTAGTTTATCCTGACTTTTGTTTACATAAATTGTCATCCTGCCTTTTTTTTGCAAGATTTCTCATCCTGCCTTTTTTTTTTACTCAAAATTCCTGTCCTGTCTTTTTTTTCAAATTTCATCCTAGCCCCTATTAAACTAATAAAAAATAGACAGGACCGAATAGAGTGAAAAATAAAAAGGCAGGACAGAGATTACAACTTAAAAAAAAGGCAGGACACAATTTTTCATCCTAGCCCCCCCCCCCCCCCCCCCCTATTAAAATCAAATGTTAGCTGTATATCATTACTATTACTGTTCCGAGGTTTTAGGGACCCGGAAAATTCGTTGAGCCCTATTTAAAATGCGTATTATTAAGTCAAGTTATATATCCTTTGCGGTGTCCTCTACTGTTTATTTTCAATTAGTAAAATAAGTAAAAATTCAATGCCAATACGTCAAGACATAACACTGACGTTACAAAGAAGAACATCAATGTCCTCTTTGTTAAGCCGTATCACAGTATTTCCTGAGATATCGTCACATGTAATCAACCCCATATGACTTATTTTTCAATTCAAACTATATGAAATACAGCGAAAACCTGACATTATGCCATACTGTAACTGGGTTTCCTTTTAATCTGGTAAAATTCACCGAAAGGAAACATACATCCACTTCATTTGAACTTTGGTGGATAGTTGCCTCATTGGCAATCATACCACATCTCTTTGTTTTTATATATTTTTAAAGACATTATAGCTGTAATAGTCATCTCGACTCTTATATGCGATCACTGGAGTATCTTTTTGACCTTCACTTACAGGAAGTGTTGTCGTTACGTACAAACAACTAACGCTCCATTTAATAATTTAAGTATAAGAAGTACTCCATATCTAAAATATAAATCTGTGCTTATGTCTTACTCAAAGCCAAAGTTTTGATAAAATGTGAACAATTCATTACGCTGTCTGGTTTCACTTAATTTTTCAAATTTAATTGCTTTTATATTTCGACGAACATATTTTATGTAATATATATCTTAACTGAATAGCGCATCATTTGAAATTCATTATTTATCAACTCTAAGTGAATAATTTGCAATGAAATTTAAAAAGTCTTTGAAGAATGAGAGATGTGTTGTATTTCGATTTAATCATTTAAAAATACATTAAAAAACTAATAATATTTATATGCTCAGGGTTAAATATTTATTATATTCAAGACTGACGTTTTTGAGAATATAAATCAAACGAAACATTATCAATATATAGTTATATGAACTTTTGCATGAAAACATTTTAAACTAATATAATTCATGTGAATGTCTTACTCTAATAAATGTACTTATGATATATTAATTGATTACGATGTAAAAGAGGTATCGAAGTGCATTCTCTTTTGGTGTATTTTCCCATAGATTTTCGTCAACTTTATAGTAGCAGGAAATCTAGGTCTTCGCGGTGATTTGAATAGTTCATAATATACCTAACAAGAAGAAATAGAAGACCCTTATCGTCGACTTAATGATACTTTCTGCTTTATTTATCGATAACCGCTACATTCAGTTACGGAATCATTTTGGGCTTTATAATTATAAAATTTCAAATCGACCATTTTGAAACTGTCCTCTTATCTTAAATCTTCGCAACAATGCGTCCTATGCAGTTAATTACGAGCGCGATTCGAACAAACTTTAAAGGATCCATATATAGCATGCTCGTAGCTACAAAATTTAACTAATATACGATTTCTGGCTATGCCTCGTTGCTTCGTGGTCCTATGAATAATGCATAAAAAACATTAAGTAAAGCAATTGATTTGCTTGGTCAGGAATTCATTTCGAATTAGTTTATTAAAGTTGTCTCCGATATATCTATAGAAAAAGACAGGTTAATGGGATAAAATTTCAAAATATTTGGAAATGCTTTCGTCAACTTTATAGTAGCAGGAAATCTAGGTCTTCGCGGTGATTTGAATAGTTCATAATATACCTAACAAGAAGAAATAGAAGACCCTTATCGTCGACTTAATGGTACTTTCTGCTTTATTTATCGATAACCGCTACATTCAGTTACGGAATCATTTTGGGCTTAGAGAGCCTCCCCTCTTTTTTTTATGGGAATATATTCAAATTAATGTTGGACAATGTAAAACATCATAACGTAAAAAGCACAGGTTAAGTTGTTTTACCACCATACTGTTTTAATGTTAGTTTTATTTATGGAAATATTTTGTAATGAGACCATATTCGTACTTTTATTGGTACTATTAAATTTATATTTACAATACTGTCATTATAAAATAGGCATGTTACGATATATAGTTGACTATACTAAAACAAATCAACAAAAATCTGTCTCAAGTTTCTATGTTCAAAACAAGTGTTATCAAAACATATCGTTCTATAAAAATAATTTACGACGCGTGTCAATACAATAAAATAACTAGGGTTCTTTGTAGTCGTCTATATGGGTGAAAACCTGATTGTGGTCTTCAGACAGCACTTCACAATGAACATATTATGTCCTCGTGGTCTGGGTGACCCGTGATAAATCCTTTAGTGTGTGTACAGTGTAAATCTTATATAATTATATATTGTCTAAATATAGAATTCAAAATGTCATTTCGTAATCTGATTTTGTTTTTTTCTGTTTTAAATACGCTGCTATAATTTAAGAAAATGGTTTACTGAACTTCACCAAGGGGTATAGTCATATGTTAAAGATGAAGTCCTATGTTAGGACAATTAACTGATAAAATGCTAACCGAAACCGTTAACTGTTACTGTTGGTGTAAACTGGAGTATGTTCTCAATTATGGAAAATAATGATTATGTCACTAGATGGTTAACGATTATGAAGATCATCAGCTAAGGTTTCAACTCCACGCTCAGGCAAAGTTGACCTTAAATGGATTTGGTCTTTTAAGGCCCTTTTTGGTCATACCGTATAGGTCTTCAACTGTTTCGGTTCGTATACACCCTTGGCTTTCAAATATTCGGCTTTGAACGTTCCTAATAGGGGAAAATCAAGAAAAGCGCTTCGGACGCTTCGGACACATGAAATTTATAATGTGTTGTTTTCATTTTTCTATGAATCAAACTTTGTTTATCTTTAAATTCTGTTAGTCAAACTACTTCTATCGTCTAGTATACTGATTTTTTTTCAAAACTAACGATTCGTTTTAGTCGTAAGCCTTTTTTGTGATAGGTAGACATAAAACCCATGTCTCTCATGATTTAATTAATGTTTATAAAGCATGGATACAAACTTTGAATAAGTGAGAGGCCCCAATGGGTAGTGAAGGTCGTTAAACACCCCCGTAGTAGACTAAGAGTACAATGTTGATATGTTTAATCATAATGATCCTCAACTAGATTTTAAAACTTTAAATTTTACACGTAAACATATCTTCTTTAACTTGAACACATGCAAGTGTTTCAACAATGTTTTAGAAACATCACTTTCTTCATGACATGATTATTTCGTTGTATTTCTTAATCAGATTGTTGTCTCACGTACAAATAAGCACCTAAAATCCTTTCTTGTGTACTTTTAAACCAATCAAGCTAATTGGTAAATCAGTCAGTTTAGTTTTCGTTGTACCTATCAATCTTTATAGTACAAATGTTCCAGATTAGAAATAGCGCGACCAAAAAAACGCGAGATCGAATCGATTATATATATTTTGTTAGATTCCTTAACAGCTACGCCTATAATAAAACAAAATTTCATACTTTTAAAAATCGATTTGTTTTTATTTGTTGAAAGACACGAATAAAATGTAGTACGAAGTATTCAGAAATAAAAGAACTAATTGATTTAATTGCTCGAATTAAAGCAAAACCGCTGTGTTTACATATTTGAACATCTATTTTTACATCATTTTGTTTAAATATGCGTATTCTCATCATTAAGCGTTTTTTTTAAACAAACAACTAGGACAAAGTTTAGTATTAATTGAGTCATTAAAATTTTTCCTTCTTTCTCCGTAGCATTTCACAAGTAGTCTACAAGTGCAGCGTGCCGATCTCAAAGAAATTCCTTCAAATTGCCGTGAAAATCAAATGATAAACGTTGAAAATAAATTGTTCTAGACGTATGTTTGCTTTCCTGTATAAATTGTGCATTGTTAAAGTGACTCGGTGAAAATAAAAGAATGTATTCGGATCAAACAGAAGTATCATGTCTCGCAAATATCTGATAATCCCTCTAAATATGGGACGAAGAAGTGAAAGATATCGTTTCCCCCGCAGAATATTTCAGTCCTAATCTGGTCCAGTTTTTTTGTGACACTTCTATGAGTGTGTGAACGGGGTACCTCATCTGACAATCAACGGTAAATAGTTTATAAAAAAAAGCGTAAACGATAAATATATTAGTGCGTTTGACGCTAACGGTAGCTCAAAAATAGCATGTGATCACCTTCGATAAAATCAGAAGGTTCATTTTACCGCAACGGTAGCGAAACGGGGGGCGCTTGACGTTTCACGATGCAGACCTTTTCCACCCTCTTCTTTACCTGCATATCAGTTATAAATTGAATGTATGACTAAATGATAAAAGGTTTCGTCTTGAAAGATTTACAACTGATGACATTATTTGAAATCGTAGTTTTATTATTTACATAGGTTGTATGTTTCTTGTCGATTATAGATCACAATTTTTTGTTTATTATATCTAGTGATGTATTTTTATAGAAATTATATAATTTCTAAAAGTTATGATTTACTCATCTTTTCAGAAACACGATGATATGTTCAGAGTACTTTGTAAGCGTAAAAGGTATAATTATAAAATACTTTCAAAGAGCTGGGTTGCAAAGTACACATTAAATTGACGTAAGTTTGACAGAAGTCAGCTAAGTACGACTCCTAAATTAGAAGGTATGATGAGGCCATTTTCTTTGTCCATTGAATTCGAAAATCATTTAGTGGTATATATCAATCAAATAGCATTTATAAAAATATGGAGATGTAGTATGATTGACAATGATTGACAATGAGACAGCTACCCATCATATCCAAAGTGACGTTGATGTAAACAATAAACAAAAACCATACTGTATAGTCGCCTATGTAAAAGGCCCCGACATGAAAAAAATGTGTTCGATATCCTAAACGAGAAAACGACAAAACAATACCCGAAAAAAACAAACACGACAGGCTTCATCAAACGTCAACCACTGAATGTAATGCTATACTGAATTGGGGCAGGCACATAAAGAATGGGTTTGATAATTAATACTTCAAAACGATATCAGAAATAGACATTTTAAACAATCAAAATTCTCTTTTAAGTTATTATTGAGTTATTTTTAATACTCAAACATGAAAATATATTTTTTCTTTAAGTGGTGCTAGTTTCAACTTTTCTCCATAAAGTATGCCCTAAACAGAACAAACAAATTGCGATATGCCATGTAAATTTATGAGATAATATATAAATATTTCTCAATCTATTTTCATTCAATTAATTTTTAAGTGTCAGTCTCGAATCATGACAATTATCGAAAATTATAAAAAAAAAATCTAAGCATGTTTGTATTATTCAACACATAAATATACATCTGCAGAAAATGACATTTTCTCAAAAACGATAACAACTTTGATATAAGTAAATATAATTATGTTCCACATTTGGATCCGACACCGCGATTCTTTGTATAACAAAACTCAATTTCATTTTCGAGAGGTCACACCCAATTTATATTTAATCAAATAATTATAAGTTATGTTTTGTATAATTCAGTGCAACTGCGTGCAAAATACAATCTGTTGTGGTTATAACTGATAATTATAGGCACACAGCCGGTTATAGATATGAACAAGTTTCGGTGAGTTCTTGGGCATTCTCGGTTGGTTTTTGGGATAATCCACTCACGTTCAGACGGAAAACAATTCTTATGTTTTTCTAGGTTAAAGTGACCTTTTCATAGAAAATTCGAGGAAGAAATGGTTCGTTTAGGTCGAAGGCAATGAACATGTTAATCTCGATGTAAACTCTGACCTTTTCATCAGTATGTATATTTGCAAAAACATCCTTTGGCGTGATAAAAAAGATATGGGTTGTGCTGGTCATTTCCTAGTATCTAATAATGTTGTTCCAATTGTATAGTTACTGTTCAGATCTACCAGAATACACATAAAACTGTAGGCAACTGTATTCATAGTATGTGATATTTGTCACTGGACGTTAAACAGGGTTTATTGACATGCTTATGAGAAAGTGAAAAAAAACGTTAGAAGAATGACGACAGCTGGTCATTCTTACTCTATGATCCTTGATTCTAAAAGTACCCCAAATCCCACTTGACATTCCTTTTACTTGATATAATAGACTGGTTTTCATGTCTTATGTAATAAGATTATTTTTTTAAATAAAGGTTTTTACAAAGGAATTCCGTGATATCGGATTAGACTGTCCTGTTTTCTAACCATACGGTTAATTAATTTCGCGTGATCAGCGTCAAGCGTTAAGAACAATCACACACCTGACTACCAGTTCATTAAATCTGAAGTAATTTGGATTTAATCTTTTTTTAATCTGTCTTAATACCAGTCGAATACCACGTATTACACCTGGCGAAGGACGTTATTATCGACAGCAATATAATCCAAAGGAACGGGCAGTGAAAATTCACAAAATAACAAAGAATAATTATAATAACGTTTAATTCGATATAATACTTTAATACTGATCCAGTGCGTGCATGTCATTGGTTAATGTGGACATCATGCTATTAGTATACTTTAATGTACATTATAATATATACTTTTACTGGTATTTTTACTCGAAGTCTCGGTTAAATTTATTCAAAATTTAACTACACACGGGCGATTTAAAGCTTGACAGATTGTGAATTGGTGAAGAAAATGTGTGTTGCCCTTTTGATGTTTTTTGTTGGTTTCATTTGATTATTTAGGTTGTTGTCTTACTGACATTTTAGAATATGCGTGATCAGCTTACAAACGTATTCTTTACAAATAAAACAGTCATTGCCAATTGGTCTTAAACAGTAGTAAATAAATCATGAAAGCTATTATAATTATAACGCCCTACGCAAGTCCCGAGGTTCCTCTACATAAGACTCGTTATTGGCGCTCGAATCAAAACATGCAATTGAGAGGCCAAATCAAATGCCAAATCAAATACGAAGTTGAAGAGCATTAAAAACCGATAACTCCGAAAAGTTATGCCAAACACAGCTAAGGCAAACTATGACGGGTTCCTAGAAAAACCTTAATGTCTTGAATATAATTAATTGATTTATAAACAGAAAATTTACAGAACTGAACCTCTCAGTAATATTCGATGTCAGCACACAATTGTTGACTACTGGGCTTTAGATACCCTCAGCGACGAAAGTATGTAGTTTCATGGATCCAGTGGTTGTATAAACTCATCTAAGATATCCGGCTTATAATAACACAGTCAATAAAAGAATGGTTTTTACATACACATAGTAAACAATAGTCCTTTTTGTAGTAATACAATCATCCCATCATTTCTGTTTTATAAACAGAAAAACAGTCATTGCTAAAGTGTTCTTAATGAGCAGTAACACAATCAGTTAAAAAATTCTATAAAACCGGCATAGCATTTATTGAAACAAATTCACAACTGTGATATAAAACATTGCTGTACTGTTTTATCTATAAGCTCATCATAGATACTAGGCAGAAAATTGTGTACGCCAAACGCGCGTTTCGTCTACAAAAGACTCAGTGACGCTCGAAAAAGTTAAAAGATAAAATAAAGTACGAAGTTGAAGAGCATTGAGTGCCCAAAATTCCGAAAGGTTTTTCAAAATACAGCAAAAATCCTTGTCAATTCATTTAGGTCTTCTGATGTTTGCGTTCAACACAAAACAAAGATTTCCAAGAAGAGAAGATGTAAAATAAGAAGATGATTGTATTTACTTGTAAACCTCCTTGCTGGTATACAAGAATAACGTCGCTAACAAAGACCCACTTGCAAGTACAACTTCTTTTAATAAGAGAAAAAAGATCAAAAAGAAACTTAGAATAACTCTACTATTCATTTTATTCTTGAAATTATCATAAAGCAGTTTTTGTGCATATCTTGCAACATCGCTGGTCGTTTTGTATAACAACTATTTTAGACGTAGCAAAGTCATGTGTATTGTGTCATGAACTAATAACATAGTGTACTGCTGAGAAGTGTTTTGGAATGCTAATAACAGAATAACTTTGTTTGAAGTGTAAATGTTAAATTTTTCTTTTCAGCTGTTAATAATAAAGGGTGTGGTGGAAAAAAATTGTGGTAAACCTTATAATTATGAATATATTTATCTAGATGATATGTAATATTTACATAAGGAACAAGGCCATATAAAAGTCAATACAAAGATTCTATATTTTCAAATGCAATTATTTATTTTGAAAATCCACATTATGCAATAATGGACCGCTTGCTGGTAGTAGTTTTAAAATTTGTTATGCACCACATAAACTTTACATTGCAATTGCCACATACTTTATACATATTAAAACATTAATTCATTTGCTTACAGTGGGTTTTATTATGCTCCTTATTTGTCTTTCACAGTTTTTGTTTATCCCAAATGGTTGTACCGCCTTCTGTTTAAAAAAGGTTCGCTCAATTTTCACTTTAAGCTTTTGTTATATGTACTCTTACATTGACACCATGTTGACCCTCTAAGAATCTTGTATTAATATTGTTTATTCATATAAACATATACATAGACTTCTTACTGTATACTTATATATGCTGATATATCATTTCCATAAATAAACAATGCATAATATCGTTGATAGAATGTGTGCCTCTTTTAATAAGATGTTCTTTCAGCACGGTCTAAATATAGTTTAATTTTAGTACAAAACGTTTTTTTTTTTCATAACAGAAATGAAAAGTTAAGGTATCCCATTCTCATAAACGCTGAAATAGCAAATAACGAATAAGATTGAGCATAAGGATATAGCATAAATAAACTTCTTTCCCGTTTTAAATTCTGAAAATTTGTTTAGTCCTCCTTAGGAATATGTTTAGCCTTTTTATTAAGCGTTGGGATTATGCTATATGAGGGTCTGGATTGGGTTAACAGAATAGAGAATAATGGGCATACAATGCAGTATAAATGGCAAAAAAATAAAGAACAGAGAATAATTGGGTGCGAAAATATTAAGAATGGAGAATAATGGGCAAAATGTATAAAGAATAAAGAAAAATGGCTAAAACAATAAAAAAAAAAAAACAATTAACGAATACAGAATTGAAGGATCCCCCCCTTTCCTATCCAGACCCTCCTATATAATATGGAAAGTATATTAAAGATACGAAAGTTTTGAAAGACACAATTAGATTCTCGTTGATTTGAAATTTGCTTGAGAAAATAGGTGCAAAGGCATTTACTCCTTAATGCAAATATACGGGCAGCTATGCGTAAACTCCCATGGTTTTATCATTTTCAGCTTGAAGGGCAGATAATATCGTACCCTACGACAACTGATCGATTCGTTCTCCAATTACAGACTTTTTTGTTGATAAAAGATTAGTGTCATATAACTTAAGTTTGTAAATATAATTTAATATTAACTCTTGTGTATTTATAATTCGTTTACATGAGAAGGATAGGACGGGTCGTCTTGACTTGTGTCTTCGATAAAAGAAAACATTCTTGCGAACAACTTCTGAATAAAGGAACGATTGCATTGTGAATATTAAATATTACATCACACAGTTGGTCTTAGCGTCGGTATTTTTGCACACTGTGCAAGTGACAAACAGTGATGGTATAACTTCATTAAAATCTTCTATTTATCTAAATCGCCCTAGGATGTGAACATTTCAACTGTTTAATTTTTGCATCTCCATGTCGGGAAGGCTTATAATACATTCTTATGTAAACGTCCTATCGTTTTTATGTTAAACTAGCGTTTATGCTGTCAAATCGTGGTGTAGATTTCAAACCGAATAAGTAAATAATCGGATGTTTTCCCCAATCACGAAAACAAAATTATAAATTTCAGGTATCTCTAGTTTTTAAAGTGTCAAGATGACTTTGTATGATAGTTGTGTCTTTTTGTCATTTGAGTGTTTGTGAGAAGGACATAAACTAAGTACTTATAGAAAATTTAATAATCTAAATGATATCTTGATAAGCGATTGAGATACAAGATTATTTCTTTTCAAAACGAGATTTGAATTTTTAAATTGAAAGAGAAAAAAAAGAATACAAGTAAATACTATAAGGAAAATTGAAAAATCGAAAGTCGTAAGACAGGCAACAAGAAAAAATTAAAGATTCCCGCCAAAACAAACGAGTATGAACTCAGCTACTTTAAAGGATAGATTAGGTACAGGCACCCGCCATGTTACCCATTATTTTTTTACCAGATTCATCTTAAGTACAAAATGACTGTCTCTTTAGACCTGATTTTTGGATACATCAGTACATCGCGTGATTCTGCTTTGGAGCGAATCTTCGATTTTTATTTAAATCGTGTAAAAGGTTAAAGTACCCTCTGATCATCTCTTTACGATAGATTTGTCTCCGGTCAATAAAAATGTGCTAAAATTCTGTTGTTTTATCTTAAGACACTAACCTCATAAGATCTGGAAAATATAATGGGTCAGCGTTCTAATGAAAAGTTTTTTTTAAGAATGAACACTGGGAAAAAAGTTTTAACACGACATTTGCAACTCTATTTTTTCTCAGTTGCGTGACCTTTTAAACGTGTCAGTGATAGTGTTACTGGAAAAGTTGAGGTGTCATGGATTATTTTTACACAAGTTCAGTTACCGAAAAACCAACAGACTTGATAAACTTACGACTTATTGTTATAGAATATTAAGCTTGAGAAAAACCCCTAAAATCCCTGATTGAAAAACTAAAATGCTGAAAGCAAATTTATTTTCGCGGATTTTTTTTTTTTGCGTTTAGCCCTTTCTTCCAAATTAAACAGAAAATTTAATTTCGCGATTTTCTAAATTTGCCGGTGTATTCATATTAAAAAAGATCCAAGTTTGGCATATTCGCGATGATTCATATTCGCGTTTTTTTACGCGGAAGTCGCGAAAAATAAAATGGTTTACAGTATGAACCGAATTGAAACCAACAAATTATTTCAATGTTTCAGTCTTATAAATGGAATATTTGTAATTGAATGTTAGGAAGCAGCAATCGATTGATTAATCCTTCTTCCAGGGTAGAGTCTTATATTTCCTCTTATATATATAACACTCTTTAATCAGAAATTTCGTAATGGTTCTGCTGCATATTTAGGGCGAAAGCAAATTAACAATACATGCAATAATCTGATTCTTCATGTTTCGGTCTTTCGACCGGTAATAAGGGTTGGAAATTATACTGCCACCAGTAAAAGGGAATGTAAGATTGAGACAGAAATGTTGCCTTACAGTTTAACCGGCAGAGAGCGTGACACTCTATGTAATAAGTGAGGTGTCATTTTCAACGTTTCAATTCCGACCGGATAAAGCTGCGTATGTATAACATCCCGCACTGCCAACGGACGCCCTTCTTTAGTTTTGGCTGCACTGTCGGATAGGAGAAATCCAGGGCTCTCGTTCATAAAATTTCACTCATTACTCAAAAAACAAAATTTGTGCTCGAAACACCAAATATAGTACTATGATTGGTTGATTTCTGACTCTAAGTACGGTGATCGTGCTCGAAATTTTTATGAACGCAAGGCCTAATGATCTTTACCCCAGTCTATCTTTCGGCATGTTTATGTGTACAAAATTTGTAAGTGGCAAAACTAATCAAATCGACGAAGATTTTCCTGTTTTTCATTTTCGTCAGGACCATGGTATTATAATTCTCTGCAATCGCAAAAACTCAAGACTAAGTGCAATCATAACAAGCTAACACGTATTTTTCTCACTGGGTCGGACTTGCGTGAATAAAACATCTATTTCAGTTCGGTAAAAATAAAATATTACTGTATAATAGGTAAAATAAGAAACAGTTGAAGACCTACATATCATATTACAATATATAGGGTCACACATTTGACATGTGGTGAATATAGGTATATAACCAAATAGGAAATGTAGTAACAAACACTCGACCAAACAAAACTGACACGAGATAAATATTTAATTTAGCATGTCCCTGCAACAAAACCTCTTATGACGGGATCGAGAGAATGTCAAATTCTTATCAATGGCCTTCACTTTAAATCAAGGATGGGTAAAAGTGAATCTTTATTTACAAGGTTTTACACAAAACGGGTAAAATGCCAATCAACCTTAGGAGTATGTGATTTTAGGGATTAAATGCTGAATAATAGCTCTTTATCAAATACAAATACATGTAAAACGAATGAAAAGGGATTCTTAAATGCATTTGGAAATGACAGATGGTTCATTGTTTTACTTTAGGTGAAACATTTGTAAAAGATCAAAAGAAATATCATTCAAGACAGATATTAAACAGGTAAAATGTTAATGGAATAGAGAAACCAAATGTACTAATTCAAAATTTAAGGTACATTCTAAAAACGTAAATGTACACTTATACTTGCTTTTTTTTCTTTTCTTTTTTTTTTTGGGGGGGGGGGGGGGGGGGGGGTGGAGGGTGTTCTTCGTATTATTCTTATTTTAAAAAATCGCCTGGTATAATTCTGACATGGAACTTTCAAACGATGTGTTGAAACTATCGCGTCAAGCAAGTCACTTGCACGAAAGTCATTTCGATTATCCGATTAACTCTGTAAATTAAATCAATGTCCGCAATTGGAAATAATTTTCAGTTAAGTAGGATGAAATACAATGGATTCAAGGGGGACCCCCTGAAATCGGCAAAATATCATTTTTTGGCATAAAAAAGTCCCCAAAAATTTTGACAGGCGGGTCCGCTCGGACACTTTATTAAGGCCGCTCTCCTTGTTTTAATCTCAAATCCTTGATCTACCCGTGATAAGAATAAAAGACTGGAATTGATTGGTCGGTTAGAGAAATCCCAAATTAGGGAACTTTAAGCTCAGATAGCGACATGAATTTGACAGACAATTTGAATTTCAGTCGAATATTTGTACTATACGTGGAATTTGGTCAAATATTTAAGAATGTAAGATATTAGATATGAAATATATTATCCTTTATTATTTTGTTTTCATTAGCTTTCAAACAGACAATAAAAAATAATAAAACGAAATATTTAGCAAGTCTTGCATGAAAAAAAAACCTAGAGCAGTCCCCAGGATATACAAACGAGTAAAAGTTAGATGGTGTCGAAGTGGAAATAGTTTAATCTCCGGAAACGCCAGATTTCAAATTATGTGATTTGTTACTTTACATTTTATTAATTTTGTTTCACATTTAACACTAAGCACCTATGTCTATGTCTCGGTATTTTAAATCACCCAAGTAGAAATTAAGTTTTAGTTACCACCCCTTTGCGGTTTGTTTACATCAACATTAATATTTATTCCTCTTTATTCCTTTGAAGGTTTACAATTTGCACTTTTAAACATTTATCATGTATAAATCAGTGTATGAAAATATAATCCTGATCATATCTCTTAGTAATATGATCAAAGATAAAATATTTTTTCATACATATCCCGGAGAAATCGTCATTAGGTTTTTTTCAACCCCTGTATGTTGATGTATAAGAATATACGTTCATCCGTAAGATATTACCTTGCCGTGAAGTCTAAACCGAGCAACACTAGATTCATGCAGTTGAAAGGACTAAACCAGATTAAAATGATATCGATTAAAAAAACACAATACAGACATAAGTACAAATGATAAAGCAGAATTATCAAATGTAAAATACAGATCACTACAAAAACATACAGTCGCCATTGTTTAATTAAACGCAGTAAAGGTTAAAGCAGGGTTCTTCGGCGACAGAGTAACAAGATTGGCTGTTCAAGCATAGTTCGTGTATCTAATCAGATATGCAATATAGGTGGGTATACTGGATTTATTTGAGTGTGAAAGTGCCTGTAAAAGCATCATTTAAGGTCAATTATTTTTTGACCTAGCAAGTTCTCCACCCGCTCCTTTCCCCCAACCCTTGTTATTAATGTAAAAAAATCTATCAAAAATCCTATTTGTAAACATTATCTAGCTAACAAAACGAAGTATTTCCCTAAAAACAAAACACAAACGAGCGCAATTCATCAACATGTCATACCGTCACTTTGAACGTTCTTTTCGATGTTCAATTAGCTCTCACCTTTCACTTTTATCCCTTCTTTACAAACACCAAAGATAAAGACAAGTAACTGAAAATTACAATTTATCATATGTGAGTTGAACTTGGCCATCAATTAGTGACGAGATGAAACAACTTGTCGTTTAACCATTTAACCAGGGGTATTTTTACTAAAACTTATTTATCGTTCCCCATCACATTTATTCGGGTTTCACGTTCTTTTTATTTCAATTTCTAATGTTTATATACATATCTTTTTACCTGATTTATTTTAACATCGTCCATGGTGTTATCTCCGAGGAGAACAGTTAAGTCAATAAAAATGAAAATTGTTGCTATCTAATTTATTTGAGAAATGTATTAGAATGCAGGCACTGACGACAAAGCTGTTCGAGTCTTATAGCTGCTAATATTGCGAGCAATCACCCCTGTAGCTCACAGAGTAATCGAGCAAACATTCTTATAGCTGATCAGGAAATCGAGAAATCATTCTAATAACTGACAATGGAGTTGAGAATCATTCTAATAACTGACAATGGAGTCGAGAAATCATTCTAATAACTGACAATGGAGTCGAGCAACCATACTTTCAGATGTCCAGGAAATAAATCAATTATTTTTCTGGATGACCAGTAAATCGACCAATCATTCGTAAATCTGGTCATTGAATCGAACAATCACCCTTATAGCTGATCAAGAAATCAACAAAGCAATTGGACAGTTATTTTATAGCTGACCAAGAAATTGAAAAATCATTCTACAAGCTGAAAAAATCGAGCAACCATTCTTTTAGGCAATCTAGCAATTATTCCAAACATGTTCGTTGAAAACATGTTCGTTGAGGATGATCGAGACATAACTATATCACGTAATTCATTTTCAAATTATCATATTAGGGTGGCCGTCATTTTGTTCTATTTTCTTTGAAGCGTTAACCATTAGAAACTTACAAAAACAGTTTAAAAAAATCTAAACTATATCATCTGTGACCAAAATAATATACCAAAAGTTTTACTTAAAACGTTACACAATAAACAGAAAACGTTTCAAAATATTCTAACCATAAAAATAAATGTTAGCCATACATGCTTCAAGAATCAAAACACAACTTTTGAAAAAAAAAGTCTCAGTGTTTGGACATTGTAATCATTATTCGTCCCATTACAACTTTTACTTCTTATAAAATTCAAATGTATGTAATTAAGTAGCTGTAAATACAACATAAATCAAAAGTTTTTGATTTCATAAATTAATATGCGATGTGAATAAAAAGGCAATGTTAGTACACATATTTAAAACGCTTTGTATTACGGTCATGAAAATGTACGGAGCACACATAAAAGTATTAAAAAGAAAAATGGTGTTGGCGAACCGTGTATATCAGGAATGCTTTAATATTAAAAAAATACTAAGAAAGAGGGAAGCTTGGGTTATAAATAGAATTGAATCAAGCAAAATTACCGGCAATTGCAGTTTTAAAATGCTAAGGACAATGATATACGACTTTTAGCACCATTATCCCTTTTCATACTCCAGGTTATCAGTACCCAAGCAGTAGCAATTGATGATTTAAGAAATCATATTAATTTTATGTCAGATCTTTTCCATAGAAATACTTTTGATAGTTCAGAAAGTGCATTCATATATAATTCAATGAAAGTTTCTTGCGGTTTAAATCCTAAGAATTACATACTACATATATCTAATTCTCGTTTGGTCATGTAGCCCCAAATATTTCCACGTATTTATACATCCATGGCTTTCAAATGTTTAAAGTTTGAGCTTTAAATAAAAAAAAGCGCTGCGGACGCATGAACTTTATAAACATGGGTATATCGAATGCCTGCTTTATTGCTAACACTTGTCTACTATAGTCTCAGTCACAAATTTTAACCATGTTGCTAGTCTAAACCTAGCACTTGGTTTACTTGTTATGGGGAATACGGCTCTAATATTGATTACTGGAAGTTTCACTGAACTAGAAGATATGGCAGATCATTAAATACAATATTTTCATACGAACAATATGTTTTTTATTTCTTCAAAATTTCGAAAGATACACTCAGATTTATTTCTATAAACGTCTTTCCGTCAGGTAGTCATGTGGTTTATATCATTCAATTTTACAAATCCTTAACTAATTAATTTAATTGTTTTTACAAAGAGCTTATTACATTTTCATCAGATAGCTAATGCTTCACGGTTTTTACTTTTTCTTTAGGCTCAATTAGTTGTATTGCTGCGTATCTATATTTATACAGATTTTATTTTCAAAAATTATGGGTTTCAACATTCATAAAGATTTACTATATATACAAAAACGTTTTGAACGCAACAGATTCGTTTCGTTTTCCATTGACTCTATAATATGCTGATGGAGGTGCCATTTGATTTTTATTTTTTTTATTTTACACTCTATTCGGTCCTGGCTTTTTTTTTATATTAGTTTATCCTGACTTTTTTTACATAAATTGTCATCCTGCCTTTTTTTCTTTTTTTTTTTGCCAAGTTGCTCATCCTGCCTTTTTTTCAAATTTCATCCTAGCCTCCCCCCTAAAATCAAATGGTAGCTCCCTAAGTAGAGACCATGTGACAAATTGTCCTTCGCTGCACCCTTATAGAATTACAGTCTCCATGGTGATCCGAAGGATATTGACAGTCATATGGTCCTTTTGGGATAAGTTAACATCAGGTTGTACCTTGCAGATAATTTCGGAAGACCAATGACCCACTACAAAATAGGAATAGTCACAATAAAGGAAACTGATATTAATGCTAGAAAAGTTAATTGACTATAAGATAGCCTCCAAATTCGTTTAATCAAAGCGAAAGATCCTAAGGAAGCAATAAACGAACGATGATATATATATATATATATATAGATATAATATTCTACTCATTTTAAAAAATCGGCATTCAATTTATTCTATTCTATTTTTTTAATTAAGGTCGTGGAAAAGGTAGTGATGATTCTTAACATTTTGACATTCTCAGTTTATATTCCCACCGACAAAAATTGAAAGAATGAAACAGCGAGAGGCGGGTTTAGAAGAAATGGATATAAGAGAAAGTGAAGCTATTTAAACAGATGATTAGGGGAAACATGTACCCTGTAAGATTTAATGAGACGCTAAGCGTTGTACGGCTTTTGCCAAGCACCTGTTCGAAAATCAGCTGGATACACTTGTCACTATATTTTCTATTCAAGAGTTTGCGTTACCTCTTTTGAATTTTGCGTCAGGTTAGCGGTTGGGTTTTTCACTATAAAAACGAAAAGATCGTATAACAAAAGTGAAATTCAGTATTCTGTTAAATAAATGTGTCATATTTTAATCCTCATAAATAATGTTATTTTATACTTATTAATAAAATGTCTACTGAAGAGACCGCCAGAAGATGGTTATAACATATTTAAATCTTTGATATAAAACTCTCATACACGTTAATTGTTGAAAAGTCTAACCTAAAGATGTGTAAAATATGAATCGATGACGGACGTCCGTTGATGAAAATAGGCGGAAACTTTAACTTTTAAGTGCCGCTAATAATACCTCGTATTGAAATCGAAGTTTTAAAACTCAAGCTCACCTGTCACATTAAAACTGTATTTATCTAAAAAGTTTTCAATTAAAATGATAAGATTGAAAGTAAGGCGACAATAGTTACCTAACTAAACCACGGGTTTTATGATTTCTCAAGAAGTTTACACGTATATATTATTTGACTTTTAAATTTCTATTTAAGGTGCACTAAATTTACATTTTATATTAGGCTTACTTATTGTGTCGGTAAAATGCTAACTTTACATTTAAACGAGTGCTATTAAACTAAGAGTAATTTTTGAATTGTTTAAGACGGATTGTGCTAAAAGCAGATCAACCCTAATACTGCTAAATTGCAAAAACAACATTGATTAATTTTAGGTCTGTTTCTCAGATTTGTATACATCTCATTGTTAAGTGGTTAACCAGTTAACCATTGGCTAAAGTGTGCTCTTTAAAACCGACAAAAAAATTCAAAATTAATCTGAAAATCAGCAACATATTCTATTGTTTTTGTATCGATGCCCTCGTGAACAATTTTTATTTAAAAGAGTCCAGTTATACATATAACATATAACGTCTTCCTGTGGACTGTTTACCTTGTGAACTAGCACGTTAAAAATCCGGCTCGGCGTTTCGGTCTAGTACAAAGCAGGGAAAATTATGAACACATATATACAATGGAAACTAAACCAGATAAAACACAAAATTTTGAGTTCGGCAGAGTTGACCAAACTGTTTCTTTTTTTAAATAACGAAATTCTCTTGAAATGCGCTTTTGCATTGATACCATTGATTAGAGATATATCACCTTCCAAGAAAAACATCCGTTCAATTTAGGGTGTTTTCTAAAGCATAAAAACATCTAATATTATTTAATGTATTAAATGTCCCCCAATTAATAACACATTTAGTAATTATATCCCCTATTTTGCCAAAATACCGGAAGATAACGAGCTACCGCCTGTTTATTTTTCTACCAAAAATGTTAAATGAGTTCATTAAAATATCTCATATTGATATTGGTATTCATAATAACTTCTTAAATATCGCAATTTGTCCATATTATATCCACCAGAGGTGGTCCATTCAAAAGACATGACCTCATGACCTTTCGCATGAATGGGCAGTCATTTTTTGTTTCGGTCAATTATTCGCTGACAGGTTTACTGACCGTCAAGATATAACAAATTATGGGACAATATTTGTATTTCGTGAAAAGCTTTTAATTTTTAAGTGGTCACTTAAACCATTAACGTTTAGTATAAAGTTTCGTTTGGACTTTATTTCAACCATCTCGAATTCGTCCTGCATTTTGTTGAACAATATTTTATCTCTAACAATATCCTTTTTTTTTGCCTTCAATAAAATGCGTCTAAAAATACAATTGATAGTTCATAATCTGTTACAGGATCAGCGCAGGTGATTTACTTTCCGCCATATTTTGTTCACTTTAGTATTGAATGTCCTCTGTATAAGTTTAAAGTGTTGAGCGATACGATTGCAAGATTCGAAACAACTTTTGCATGGAGCTCAGCCGCATGATTTTCTATGCTTCTATCTCTTAAAACGTGTAAACTTTTAAAATCCTTTCAATTAAACAGTCAAACTTTTAAACAATAAACCTAATCATATAAGAACGTGTGTTCAAGAATGCAATTTAGTAGTGGTATCTTTAAACACGAAGTAAAATTATTAATTCGTTAAGAAATTGTGCAAGTCACCAATACTAACCTTTTTCAAATATTTGGAACTTTTTAAAAATTCCATATCGTTCATATAAGTTCAAATTTCTTCAATATAAAGCTGACATATATTCTCGCCCCATTAACTCCATACGGGATGTCAATCTTTAGACCAAATTTGCTAAAATCTTATATCGTATTACAAAAATATCCCTTTTGATATAAAGACTCCAGTTGGTGTTATTTAGAGAGCTAATTCAGCAGAAATAATGTTAAATTTGTATTCAAGTGACTTATTAACTATAAAAGGAATGCTTTAGCAAAATGGCGTCGAATAGATAAAGCTTGGAGCAGGCAGTCAACTTCATTTAAGAAACTATCCTTTCAAAGAGGATTAAATGTTAATAATTTATTGAAATGTTGTTTATTTTTTCACCACTCCAGTAAAAACATCGATTTAATATGTTTTGACTGTATAAAGTTGCAATGATATTTTTGATTTCGTCCCACTCGTTTCGTCCCCGAGGGTATCACCAGCCCAGTAGTCAGCACTTCGGTGTTGACACGAATATCAATTATATGGTCATTTTTATAAATTTCCTGTTACAAAACTTTAAATTTTTCGGAAAACTAAGGATTTTCTTATCCCAGGAATAGATTACCTTAGCCGTATTTGGCACAACTTTTTGGAATTTTGGGTTCTCAATGCTCTTCAACTTTGTACTTGTTTGGCTTTATAACTATTTTGATCTGAGCGTCACTGATGAGTCTTAAGTAGACGAAACGCGCGTCTGGCGTATTAAATTATAATCCTGGTACCTTTCTTTGATAACTATTTGATGATCGCAGTAATAGCAAGTAGAATGATAATTCATGGCGTAATTATATCTTTTGAGTTGTTCAATGATATATATAAAAAGTCACATGAGTTGATGAAAAACAATTTATTAAATTCATACATCCTAAGCGCTTTTCTTGATTCATCTTAATCGGGAACCTCAAACTCAAACATTTGAAAGCAAAAAATGTATAAGACCTAAACACGTGTTGTATACCTTATTTGGTATTTCTGGTTACCGGAAATGTAGAACAAAATTTAGCCTGTTTTGTCTTATGCTTGTCGGCGGCGAACAGTTGGTGTCGTCTGCCTTACACGTGGTTTGTCAATGGCAGTAGAATACATTTGAGATAGAATCGATAAAGCGTGACTTCAATCTTATAGTCCCCCCAGACAACAAAAGGATTGAGGCCCACGACACACGTGAAGAGCTAACATGACCAAAAGGGACCGAAAAAAAAGCCAAATTCATCTAAGGTCAACTCTGTCTGAGGTAGTTGGAACCTTAGTTTCTTAAATACTTCTTAATCTATCAACGGAGAATTAATGAAAAGTTTGTTCTAAATCATGTTAGTACCGAATTAATGACTACTGATCTTAGCTTTAAAAGATATCTACCTTTATTTAATCACAGGAGAATGCCTTTCTTTGTTTTAAGTATAGAAAGAAGAAAGGCAAAGTTTATGTTTTTATGATATGTTATATTTCAGCAGAGATTACAGTAATTACTATTGCAAGGAAGTAACAGATGCGTTTTAAACTTGTCAGGAAGGAGGATATGTAATGTATGAAATATGGGGAAGAGGGTCATAATACATTACGAAGTCTTTATTTCAAAGATAAAAACAGCTATTGCTCTGCAATAATAAGTAGCGATATTTTTTTCTTTTATGATAAATTTGAACAATTATTGCTCCCACTTAAGTAAATCACAAATACATTAGGAAAAAACTTAAGTTAGATCAGGCATACAGTAAATTTTGTGGCGCCTAAAGTCGCGTTGTGTTTAAATTGAGATGAGTATACAAAAACCCAGGCTTCAGCTATATAACGCATCGTGCATCAAAGGACTTAAATCAAATTGCCTCTGGTAAAATTCTTTTATAAACTTGCAATTGTATTTTATTACCTATATTGCGGTTACCTTTCGTTCGGTTTAACATTTTATATTAATTTTTTGACATTTAGGAGAAAAATATGCTCTTAGAATGTGAGTGTTACTATTTGGCGGTAAATTTACCCCGACAATGTGTAAATTAATTTCAACTTTTATTACGGTTATCAATAAACGAGTATATCATAGCGTTATATGAGTTCATCGTTTTATCTCGTATTACTAAACTGCAAACAAAGTACAACAAAAATCATGTAACATTTAAAGGAGTTGTGTTTAATACTGTCTAGCCTTAGAACTTGACCAAATACTAGTATCTGATTTGCATCAGTAGGATGACCCCATTCAGACTGTCAAGAAGTGACCAAGGATCCCAGGCTAGTCCTTCCGCACACTGGTCCTGACCACATCTCGGACCGCAAACTGACCCTGACCACATCTCGGACCGCAAACTGGTCCTGAACACATCTCGGATCGCAAACTGGTCCTTACCACTCTCGGATAATATTGACAACATGAACATATACATGTTTCAACTTTGTACGCTTAATATAAAGAATCTTCTGCCGCAAATCTTAGAAAAACGATTTTCTATCAATTTCGACGGACCATATAATAATGACGTAATCAAACATAAATATTTCATCACCGTTCACCGTTCACTTGTTGATAGATTAACCTTAACCGCTTCTGTAGCTACTCTACAATAATTTCATCAATCAAAGAAAAGATTAAATAAAGTAGATGCTCGGTGTATCAATGAACTTTGCATTAAACTTGAGGATACTTGGATAGGCGAGAGATAAATCAAAGTTTTTTGGCCTGTAAAAAGTGCTAATAAGTATGTGTTGTAAAAACGCCTTTGTTAAGACATAAACTTGTTAATGGTAAAGCATAAAGAAACTGTATATCAGTTTGTAAATCATAACAGGTGAGAGAAAAGAACAACAATGAACACCATTATAATTACACACTGTTGCGAAGTTCAAACAGGATTATAATTGTGCCATGAGTGTTATGATCAGATTATAGTTATATTCCAATGAAGAAGTTGAATTATGTTTTATTAAATGCTTGATGCAGATGCGTCGATGAGAATACATTTGTTTAAATTGAAAAACAGCTAGAATTGCATTTAGAATGTCTTCGATGTGTTTTAAATTCGGCAAAATTCAACTTCAAAGACGCGTTTTTTCACACCATCAATGATCGACTATCGCAAAGCAGCTATTAATTTTACGTCAATAATTGCATACAAAACATATTATTACATATTGAAAATAAATATATAATGATGAAACACATATGACATCAATTAAACACCTCAAAAGCCACATTCATTTGCCAATTATTGGCTTTATTTCTTTCACTCTAGATAAATAAACCTATGTGTTTTGTCTAGTTTTCTTTCATAAATAAATAATGCACATGTTCGTTGTAATCGAGAAGACCGTTTGCATGACACCTTCAGAGAAGTTATGACAATTTGACTAGATCACGTTCGAAAGGTGACGAAACAGAAAGAAATGTATAAAAGGAAACCGATACTTAATGACAAATTAGTACAAGTATTGATAAATATAAACAAATATTGTGAAACTGCTATTGTCAACAAATCAATTTAAAACCGGAAGGGAAACTATATGATAAATAAGAATGAATCAGATGTTACGATAAGATGTCTCCTGGGAAAACAGAGGCGGAAGATTCATAGGGACATCCAAAACGCATAAATCGAGAGAAACTGACAACCCCATGGCAAAAAAAAAAACGAAAGACGACAAAAAGATAAACAATTTCACAAAATACTACATAGAAAACTAAAAGACTGAGCAACACGAATCCCTCCAAAAACTAGATGTAATCTGGAAAATATGGTCTATATATACGGCCGTTTTTGACCGAAGCATATACTCACAAGACTTTTGCATAGATCAGTCAAATTCATACTCATTGTATTGTCAACATAATTTTTTTCAGATATTTCAACAGTGTTTTGCTTAATTACCAAACTGAAAATTAGTGGAATATTTTTGGCCTATATTGACCCTTCGTGAACCTTCTTCTTTAGTGGACACAAACAGATTAAAATATTGGTTCTCTGTCAACGCTTGGCTAACTCAGACTAAGAATGGACAGGAACGGGTCTTACTTTTCTAGATTCTGAGTGGTCCATGTAGATCAATGCTCTGTATAAGTCATTTTCGTTAGCTCATTTAACTCGTGTGTATATATAGATTGCAAGTTATACTTTAACAATCTAGTCTTGTGAGTTTTATCAGCTGAAACTTTTGTTTTCTTCGCTTAATAGTGAACTACAGTACATGACTGTAATCTTGCCTTGAAAATGCAAAAAAGGTTAAGTATGTTGTTGACATTTTTGTCAAATGGGGCAAAAAGTGACACATTAAACCGCCTACTATAAAGATATCTGCAACATTTAAGAAATTTATGTTATACACGAAATATTAAAAGATGATTTATTCTGCTGTTGGGAATTTAAAGTTTTTGATCTTTTCACAAAAAACATATCATTATCATTAAATGAACATTAAATATTGTAATATTTATCTGTTTTATTTCAGTATCAAATATGCACTTTGATAATTATAATTTTCTGATTCAGTAAGCCCAAGAGGATCTTAGAAACGACCGTTAAAATCTGGACAGAAAAAAATATTATTCTTAAATTTAAATTTATGCAGGTGATTGTCCCTATAACTTTTTTTAATAGTCCTCTGGTTTTGGTAGAGGTTATATGCTGTATATATCAATAGGTATTCCAATTCTGTTCAATTTCGACTCAAATATATAAATACATATATGCATATAAGTTGCCATGTAATTGTTATAAAACCAAAGCAAATATAACTTTAGAATAAAATACATTAGAAAACAAAAATGCTATTTATAAATGATAAATTACGAGCCCCTACTATCCTTAACATTCAGTAACGAAGATTGACTTGGGTATATAGAAATATCTTCCCTATAGACTTCTCACATCCGGCTGTAAAACACCCATGTTTAAAAATTGGCGTCAGGCCGTTGGCTGTGCGGGATGTACACATGCACATCCACGTCTAGTAGAATGGGGGAGTTAATTTCAGTGTCCAATCTACAGTGTTCATTGTACCTTTAAGAACCCTTACCAGAACTTTCCAAGGGGCCTGCTTCAAGGCAAACTTTTCCGACCCTTTCCGACATACCCTCAGTTTCGGGTGGCAGTCGCAATTTTGGACCTTCCTCAAATCAAGGTAAACCAACTGAACAGAACGTACTTGTTTTTTATTATTAGTTTGTTCTCATCCTGAATATGCGTGAAATATTTGCCAATGGACATAAAGCAAACAATTATTAATAAATCTATATTAACTTAATACAGCGCTACACAAAATCACACCAAAGATCTGTTACCTATAGTTCGATAAGTCATCATTAAAACGTCAAAATAACTAATAAACATCAGGCAATGACCCAATACTAAAAACGGTTGTTTAGTACACGTGGTACTAGGTCGAACTATGAACATAAAACACTCGATCCGCGTTCTCATGTTTATAGTATGCGCTGCACTCTTAAATAAAACGTATATTTATCATTATGACAAGCTACCGGACGAGGAACAATAATAAAGCTCTCTCTGTATGGCAAAGATATTTTAGGAAAGTAATTTATTGCATAATATGATGGATCACCGTATTCTTCATTTTAAATCCAAATCTTTAATTTTGTAACATTATTTATCTTTTTACTAACTGTGAAAATTATAAACTATCAACAAAAACAGGTAGTTCTTTGTAGTTTTGTTGTCAAATGTCCCGCGGTTTAAAAACACATCTACAAAGCCATTTTCAAATATTTGTTGCAAAGTCACAATCATGATTTATTTTCAACCGATAAATATAAGGTTTATTTTTCAAATTTCCAACTAGGAGGGAAATTAAAGATGGAGTATCATCAATATACGAGGGTGCGGATGTGGAGGACGAGGGTCTTTCATTTCTTTATTCTTTAGTTTTTAGGCCGTTTTTTCTCTATATTTTATATTTTTTGCCCATTATTCTCTATTCTTATATATTTTAGCACCCATTATTCTCTAATCTTTATTTTATTTTTATTTTTTGCCCAATATTCTCTATTCTGTAAACCCCTCATCCAGACCCTCATACTGTGTCCTGTAGAGAGATGCATTAACTGTGTCAATATATCCTCGGTGGGACATCTCACTTCTTTTCACACATAATAGACTTGCGAACAAACAAACCGTCCCACTTGCATAATACTCCCTTTACTTCAGGGGAACCACCCTTGTTAACAAACCAACTGTGTGGTAAAAGTCATTTTTCTATAGATTTGTTTTAAATGATTGGAGAAATTTTCACGGCTTCTCACCTCAAATATCTTAAGAATTTGTGTTAGGCTAAAAAGCACTTTTTGTAAATTATTGAAAACTTAAAAACCGTATATTTCTGCAAAGTCATTTTATGAATTTTCTATGATAATTTGCCTAATGACCTCATACAGCGGTTGTAACCACTCAACTTCAAAGAAAATATATCTTTTAAAACTTACTAATGAAACGGAAAATTTTCCGCTTAGCGCGACTATTTATGTTTTATGAGAAGAAATAAACATATAATCAAAAGTTTAAATAATTTTCATCACCATTTGAAATAGTTATTATAGTTTTTAACTGCATTATTTTGGAATTTTTTCTGCATATCACTTGCGTCACAAAGAATGTGGAATGTTTTCTTAAATGAAATGATATAATTTAGTCTTTCTCGAGAGAAAATACCTCTTTCTAGAACATGTTACCTACGCAAGAACGATTGATTGATTGATTGATTGATTGATTGATTTCTTGATTGATTTCTTGGTGTTTTACGCCACTTTCATCACTATTGGCTATTTCGTGGCGGCCAATTCTTTTATTGTTGGAGTGCCCGGCCGAGGAGGACCACTAACCTTCGGCCGAAAAACTGGCAATCCTTGTTAATTAAGATTGGAGTCGAACGCACGTGCTGGGTTCGAACTCACAACCGCAGTGTTCACAGTCTAGTGATACAATAGTTGAACTACTTTGACCATTCGGCCACCTAGGACCCTATTCCCGAGAGAAAATACCTTTTTTGTGAAACAGGTTGCCTACTCAAGAACGACAAAAGAAAACATGAATAATACGCGTCCTTTATATGTAAATGCAAGACTAGTGTGTCCGGGGTCAGAACAATGTGTATGTCTTCCTGTAGACTGTGCTCTGTCACTCATTTTCTACTCAGTGTGCCGTTCTTACACAGCAGTATATTCATACTCATTAACATATTATCGTCATAAATATGCATGTAATACTTGCTACTAGACGTCAATCAACGATAAATCAAACTTAACAAGTATATCGAATACAAAATGCATGCATCATCCTTAGTCTTGCAATGTCTTACTTCTTTACGACACTTTGAGTTTCATCATGTTGTTTTTTTCTGCGACATTCTACTCAAATCTATCAACATGCAAATATAAACCCACCGACGAATTTTATAAGGTATAAATTTTAAGAAATACTACTAGTTTTGGAAACCGATTAAACTTTTATACATAAGGAGTGGCTTAAACTAAAAACTGTAAAAAAGATAAATGGACCATCCCTTAAAAGATCGTAACGACAACAAGCCTATAATTTGAATAGGTACGTATATATATAGTCGTTTATCAACAGGGTGTAATACTCAATTGAGGTGGAAGAAATTTGTCATACTGGGGGATAATGGACGTCTTAATCCATTCGATTGTCACTTTTCTTTTGTAATTTACTTGCCGACTTGGCCTTTGTTGCTACCGGCCATGATATGTGGTAAATACACAACATTCTTGACAGTGTTTTTGTTTCAGGGAAATTGCAGAATTGCATAAACCATCACAATTATTTACACAGTGCATTTATGAAATGTGGAAGTTCTTATGCAACTTTATAAAGCATCGAGCATATCGAGTGCATAAAAAAGATTTCCCAACATTCCCTCTATTTAAGGTAAACCGTTTGCCGAAGTTATATTACTTTCTCTTATTTGTCTCTGTTCTTCAACATATAAGGTAACTTTTTAAAATCCTCTTTCATTTTCACCAGTAATTGTATTTTGAAAACTATATTGGGACAGAAAAAGATATTTCAGTTTGCATAGCACGTGTCGTTTATTGTTCCAGATATTCACGTTAAACGAGACTTTTACATTTGTTTACAAAATTTTAAAAAGACTTTTATTAAGAAACCACAACGTCTAATATGTTTATTCATTGCTTGTACGACATGATTTTCAATATTACTATGTACAAATAACATCAAATAAATCTGTCAGAAAACTGTCATCAGTTATCTTGTCACAAGGTCACGTGAATTTACATTAATATACCTGCCAAATTTTATTTAAATCCATTATAAAAACTGTTGTTTGCAAAACATTATAATATTTTATCATTACAAAGTAAAATCATTTATAAAATACTATTTGTGGGTTAAACAAGGTTTTATTATCACCTGAGGTTAAATATCACGCAATTGTCTACTTTGTAGTGTGAAATTGATTTTTTAGATCTGACCAATGAAAAAAGCGTAAGTATGATACGTTTATATTAGTAAAAAGAGTAAAACACATTAGTTCATGGTCCTGCATGGATGAATACATATACACGACAAATTGTGTCTGATTGATTGATTGATTGATGTTTGTTTCACGTCAAGCGGCAAATATTTTATACATTTTGTGGACGAGAACAAATTTACCATTAATGTGGGTCGATGGGGATGAAGAGCGAAAATTTCGACTGCCACTGGAAAATGATTATATATTCCATGGATATGCAAGGCCAGAAAATTACCATGAACTGAAATTAAAAAAACACACAGGTCTAACAAAGGCTAGAGATTCCTGACTTGGGACAGGCACATGAATACGGCGGGGTTAAACATGTTTCGTGAGTAATTAGGAATACATATAATGTGCAGAAAGGTTGAATAAGTACTTTCTTTAAGCACGTGATTACATGAGGATTTTCTCTAGCTCAAGATAAAGAAGGTTAATCTGTACTTCCTTAAAATCTTATAATATTCTTATCATTAATAATCGGCTAAAATGCATATCTAACAATGAAAGCATTGTTGAACAATAAATATTTTAGAACTACAAATCCCTTGTGAATTAAACCGCAAGTTTATAAAAATAAATCTTGTCTTGGATTGTTAAACCAGAGAGACTAATTTATCAAAGGCTTGTAATGATCGTTTAAAAGTATCGAGGTTTTTGAAGGTTTTTGCTTTTATGTCTGCTTTACTGCATTCCAAAAGATTTCAGGTTTTTATTACATCTGAATTAAACACGAAAGGGAGATAAATCATCGTCTTTCAATGACAGGAATTTATGGCGTAACCTTTCACTAATATGGGCTGATGTAATGTTTTATTGTATCCTTTTAAGGATTACCAATTTTTTTCTCAATATTATATACTTTACATACCGAACCGTATGGCCTTTTCCTCTGTACTTATTTCACTCAAAAAGTTGAAGAAACATTTAATTTCTTCTTACATTGGGTATAGTTATCATTCGCTATTGTAAAATGTATAACTTTCCAGATTTAATATCTTTTATCTTGTACATTGGGTAGTTTTCATTCGCTATTGTAAAATGTATATCTTTCCAGAATTCTTATCTTTTATCTTGTACCTTACATTAGAAATGACGATTAGAATATTTATTAGGGGGGGGGGGGTGCAAATTAACTTTGGTCACCTGTATTTTGCATTTGTTGTTAACAAAATGGTGTTATTTTGTTTGAAAATATTGAACACAAACTGCTCCCCTCGCCATGGGAAGAATATTTCATTAATGGAAAGTTACATCGTTCTAATTGCGGACCTTAAATACAATATATATGTCGAAGTACACCATACTCTCTGCAAGTACAATAAGAGCCTATCACAACAAATCTTACTTAATCGGCGGTGCGTTCGAGTTTCTCTGCAGGGTGTTTAAATCTATACAGTCGCGTTCGATCAAAAAATCAAAATATAATCACAGGACTCGTTCGTAATGACTTTTAGAACGCAATGGCAAAAAGGAAAGACGATTTCGTGCATTTATCACGTAGTATGTCGACAAAGTTATACACGTAATATTGAAATAGATCATCAATTGACACAACAAGAAAACATATGACAACAGAAGACATCTATTTTTCATATTGTCATCGTTACCTAGATCGTATTGATACTTCATTGCTTGGGGCTGTGTGAATGTTTAAATCATTAATTCCGTCTGAAGCGTGAAAACCTATTACAAATGCAGAAAAATATACAAATTCATCAAATGTTTATATTTTTGACGCCTATTTGTAGTTAAAACATTGGGATTATTCAAATAGAAGTTATTCCTGAATCAATTATCGTCTATAAACCTACATAATATTAAGATACACATCATGTATGCATAATTTATTTCCTAGAGTAAAAGTGATACACTAAATTACTACTTTATGGATTAATATGTTTGGTATTTAACATTCCAAAAAAAATCAGGTTTCTTGTATAAGAAATTATTTGGTAGACATTTCCCGAGACGTTATGTGTATTTGTATATGCGTGTTTTGTACATTTTATATGCGTTGAACTTTCGCTCTTACAGTGAAATTTTGCATGTAATTCATATATCCATTCATTGTATCATCACTGCATTCATAAGAAACATGTTTTAAATTTCGTTCAATATAAATAAACAAGATTATACTAAATTTAAAAACACAGATATACGTTTTTAACCATCTCACGGTTTCTTGGCGATTAACATGAATGAAATATTAGCCACTGAACAACAGGTAAATGATGAATGAAGTATATCTCCTATTTTTAATTGCCGTTCTGACAAGTACAGTTTAAATTATTTGAGAAAGTTTTCATTCACATGAGCGGTACTGTAAGCAGAGCATATAAGGTCATAGTTCAATGTTCAAACAAAAGGGAGATGCAAGTCATGTAATTCGTTAATGATACGTTTAACAGTTTTCTTGTCCTCGTATTGCGTAACAATAGTCTGTGCGATATAATTTATGACCACATGCATACGTTTGACCTTAAATTTCTTTGATGTTTGTTTATGTTGTCGTCTGTGTGCTATATTTTACAATAAAGTGTTCATCTTAGCAGTTTTTAAGTGTATACAGTTCTTGATGTGACAAAATCAATGAGCCCCTTATTCAAATTATTGTCAACTCGCTGAAAGAAAATTTTTGCTTTTATTTATATATTCGTGTACCGTACCAAATCAGAAAAGTTTGTCTTGCTTCAAGAGAAAATTAACAAATTTAATTTCTTGTTGCTTTATATCATGAAATGTGTTTTAATTGTACTCAACATTCTAAAACACACGAACTAATTGAATAACGGGTGCCACATGTGGAGCAGGATCTGCTTATCCTTCCGGAGCACCTGAGATCACCCCCGGTTCTCAGTCTTTAGACTTCTATGTTGTGTTTTGTAGACTGTTGATCGTCTTTTTGTCGTTTTTTTCGTGTTTTTGCCATGATGTTGTCAGTTTGTCTTCGACTTGTGTGTTTGAATAAAAATGAATTCAAACTCATAATCACTTGGTGCACAATAATCATAGGAAATAAGCTCATTACTCTTTATCCGTAGTTTGTACAACTTTAAATACAAACTATGCTAACCTTTGTTTAAAAAGAATAAATAAAAGTTTTTTTCTTTTAATGTGTTTTATTTCCTTTCCTAGTGTGTAGGTGGTGTAAAAAATCTATCATGTTTCAACCATAAAAATTTTAATGTAAAAATTAAATTAAATAAAAGCATTCAATTCTATTACCATCTTTTAAAACATCAAATGTTTGCTTTCCAGGTATAAATTATTTTATATGTATACTGTGATAAATACAGATACAAGATGTTCTTCTCTATAATTCTGTTATCAAAAGACTATAAATTCTTCCAACAGTACGGACTTAAAATTTTAAAATGAAAACCATTAAAATTCAATAAATAAACTATTGTGGGTTAAAATATGGCCATAATTTATCATTTATATCTTCCTTTTTTAAAATGCTGTTAGAAAATCATGACGTTGAAACCTATAAAAAGTGTTAAAGGCATGAAAAGTCATAGCTATCTTTGCCTGTTAACCTGCATTTCTATTCATAATGTTAGTTTCTTTTATAAATATTCGACAATTCCGTAAAAAGGGTTTGAAAAACTTTTGACTGCAGGGGTATAGGCTATCTATAAATCTTACTTTATTGTTTTCTTATTTATTTCCGAGAAGACTAATGTTTTTAGTATCGTAATGAATTTTATTTTATCTGCCTAACATGCACATTAAATCAACACTTTAATCTACCTAGCATATACTTTAAATCAACACATTTAAGAAACAAGCACTTAAACTTTATCAAAGAATAATATGCTATCCTATTTCTTAAGTCGGGTCATTTTGATATTGATAAAATCATCCTTTATACTCTATCTAATTAACTTGATGCAATGATAAATCGTGTTAAAAAAGCAGCGAAATGCCTACTTGCAAGTAAAGTATATCTTCTTAATGGATATAATTATTCGATTAGTGTGTTTCCTCCCACTTCGAAGGCATATTAAAACAATATATGTAGATAATTTCAACATGATCCAACTGTGATTTGTATACTACTAAATAAACTATTCGTAGCTTGAGTCATAACCCTATAATATGCAATCCACGTTGATGATAAATAAATCATTATGCAAGGTTTATAAAATATATTTAATTTAGAATCGTTCACACCATTGTCACTTTTCAATTAATCATCGAATAATTAGTATAATTCAACCAGTTGGTTTGCATTTAAAATTTTGAGATGCTGTAATCTTTTAGATCGTTTGATGAAGTTCAAGATTATCATAGCAATTTTTCATCAAAAAATTATTTAATTCAAGATTAACTTTCCTTACGAATCAGACTACTATAGTATATGTGTATAAACGGCTAGCAAATGTATACCTGATTCATTACATGCTTCTTGTGAAATTTAAGTGTTCGGAAACGATCAAATTAAAATTACTTAGTGTATAAAACACGACTAACTAAAGTTAATAAAATGAAAGTATGTACATAAAACTGAAGCAATACGTGTTTTTATAAATGTCGCAGATAAGTGGTGCAGGAATTTACGTAAGTTGACAATAATGAAATCTTTTATTGTGTCAACATGTTCTGAGCAGTGCATAACCTTGTCAGATACTTTAACAAGCGTGTAGAAGAAAGTCTTTCACCTGAAATATATTTATGTAAAGTTTGTGGTTTTAAAATCACTATATGAGAGAAATTGTTTTTGTTCCTTTTACTTGATGTTATTAAGAAATGTTCGCTTAACTGAATTAATAGAAATAGATATCACATATATGAATTCCTAGTCTGAAATTTCACTTAATCCTTCATTTTTTTCAATAAACTTTGTCCCGTTAAAACTTATATAACGTGTATTTATTCGGGAGTGTCTATTGAAAAAAAAATATAAGGTGGAGGGGATCATGGTTATGGAAGATCTATCTAACATAAAATGGAATTTTGTCAAAATCTATTCAACAACAATGAAAACTACTTAAACTGCCAAACAATTTCTTGAATTCTAACATATGAAGCCATTAGAATTTTATAAGCTGCCACTGGTATATTCTGAAGATAGTTAAACCTTCAAAATTCTATTTGCTTGATTATAGCATCATAGTAAGCTAATTTATATCACTTTTATCCAAAACATATTTACACATGCCATATATAGGTACACACATAATTATTACGTTCGGATATGCAATAATTCAATGGGTTATTAACTTCATTTGTACTAATACATCATTTTTTCTGTCAGAGGAACTAAGAAACAATTGAATCAAATTAAACTTTATAAGAATTTCAAAGATAAGAACACTCACCTGTGTATGTCTCGCCCGGAACGTATTTCTCGTTTTTAGGAAGGTCTAAAATCCTTATTGTAAATCCATTGTCCCCGGGTTTTTGTGTTGCAGTTGTATGAATTGGGGTTCTATTACATATACTATAGCACTGTACACTTTGAAAAGTTAAGAATGCAACAAAAAATAATAATCTCGAAATAATATTAAAATCCATGACGAAAATGATGAAAATTAAATATACAATCTAAACTACAATAATGTATATTATTTTATGCTGATTAATATAAGAATCCGAAATGTGTATTTTAATTAAGTCTCAGTATCTCTATCAAAGTAATCCCACAATGTACATATATATGTCCGATACCATAAAAACATCGTCAATATTTATTTCCCACTACTATAAAAAGTAAACGAATGTTTCATGAAGAAAATAGTAAGTTGGTGTTTAAAACTCAAGGTAGCAAAACTTGATGTCAATCAAACGTTAGTCTCCGCCTCCAGAGGTATCTCTATGTTTTTGATAAATGGTATCACATGTTTTATCTACATATCGTAACGAGATATATTTTTGTAGTCAGAGCTTTAAAAATAAATAATATACCATATGGACAAGCCGCTCCTGTCAAATTGACCACTTAAATTCCAAAACGGGTTAGTTTACCGAAACTATTGTAAATATAAATCCAACGGTTTAGGGGATAAGTATATTTATTAAATCAATAAGAATTAAAATAATATTTCGATCGTTAACGTGATTTCTTATACAATATTTTGACACTCTCCTATTCAATTTGTTTGTCAGATATCATAATTCAATAAACGTGATCTCCGCGTATTTCAAGATGACAACTTAATACGGCATATAAAAAACTACAAAAATAAAAATATTAAAGAAGTCATTCACATCTTCGGTAAGTGTATGATAAAGAAGTCATTCACAACTAGCCTCTTTAAATATTCAACATTCTAACATTATTTCCTTGATTATGCTTTTGTGATAACGTGAAATTTTATAAAAATGTTTGAAAGAAATATTTTACTATTCAGTTTTATACAATTTGTAACTCATTAGCCTTTACAATAGTAAATAAATATGATAAGAAGTCATGCAATTTGAAATTATCAATTTTAACGTCATACAAAAAAGTAGAACGCAACCATGGAAGGGTCCGATACAGGTAACAGAATAGAAATCGAAGTAGTCCATGCAACATAATAACAAACACCCAGAAATATAGATAAACAAACAAACATTGGTCTTTAAACACTTTACAGAAAACTTATAAGTAAGCAGTAAATGTAACCCTAGGTAATCGAAAAGGAAAGCAGTTCATATTCCGAATGCTTCTTGTATTTAGCTGTACCAGTCACTAGTACATGGCGGGTTATTAAGATGACTTACTTAAAGTCAAACTCTCCGGCAGTTCCAGCTTCGATGTGCATGCCTCTCTACACGTAAGAAAGTAGTTCCGGCACGGAATCGATCAATTTTAGGAGTTTGGTTTAAAGGTATCACAGATTTATCATCTTATTCGTTGGCGCTTTATACCTAGTCAACATTCAATCCCGTTTCTATTAATAAAATAAAAAGTGTTGACTTCTTTTTAAATTAATGTATGCCATTTTTTATATCCGACATGGACCTTTTGGGCATGATGTTGTCAGAGGAAAAATAAGGAGATGTGGTTTGATTGCCAACGAGACGCCGTGACCATCCACCGGAGTTAAAATATCGTAGATATACACATTAATATATAGGTTACCGTGCGGCCTTCATTAACGAGAAAACCCCATACCGTATAGTCTGCTATAAAAGGCCTCAATATGATAAAATGTTAAACAATTCAAACGAAAAAACCTATGGGCTTGCTTTATGACAAAACATGAACTAAAAACAACAAAAAAACGAATTACAGCAACCAACGTAATCCATTATTACAGACTCTTTACATGGGACAGGCATATAAAGAATATGGATGGCGCCGGGGTTTAACATGTTTGTGAGCACTCAACATTTCCCCTAGCCTGGGACAGTGATGTAAAAGCACAACATTAAAACAAAATGTAAAAATCAGTTAAAAATGGTTGACTCGTCAATTGACACGGAGCACAAAAACGGATAACATACAGACACAATTAAAGAAACAAATAATAGATCAAAGAGTACTCGCAGTTAATGATAGCTAGTTCAAACCCAAATATAACTAATAAATAAACCATGTTCTTCCAGACTTAGATATCAATCAGTACACATCCAACGGATTTATTGTATTGACGTCATGAACAGAACGAGAAAAGCAAGACCTTGTGCAATACCGACATATGGATGGGTCATAAGTTTCCATAGTTTTTATACTAATACATATTTCGTTATGTTTTAATTATCAAAAATAAAATCATTGTTAGTACCGATAAGAACAATATTCAAAGATTACTACAATATTGAATTGATAAACTTTCAGAGTAAGTTTATTTAAAGGATCAATGAGTTAACATGGATCGTATCTAAATTTACGAGCTCTATAAACGACATTACTTTAAAACTTAATATGTGATATCCTGTTTCTAATAAGAATTTTACTGGTACAGCAAAACATCAAAACCAAATCTTTGTATCTATCAAGCCTATTTCGACTTCTAATCTTTATTATACTCTTTTATTTTTCCTCCCTTTTTGTATGACGTGTCCTATATTTTTTAATTTCATGAAACCATATCATTTTAATCTATAACAAGTTATAAAATAAAATTTCGAGTATTACTTTTGATATTTCACAGACGTACCCTTTCAAAGAATTTCATATTCGTTATTCTTAGTAACATTTGTTATTCTGACTCCGAAGGTGAAAAAAGATGAATGTTGCCAGATCCACTCGCTGAGTCGGATTGTTAACGTGCTAGTGAACAAGGTAACAATCCATTGGAAGACAAGTACATTATTTTGACTCTAAGTCGGACAGTCTTCGCTCTTACTCCTTTTTGTCCCGTGCTTAGCGGAGAAGCAGCAAATACAAATTTTACAGTCTTTGGTTTGATCCGACCGGGGTTTGAACCAATGAATACCCCCCCCCCCCCCGGGCATTCGTGGCGACCACGCTACAACGAGACCACCGAGACGGTTTAGTTGATGTTGATAAGAGATCTTTAGTAAGCTATACTTGTAAACAAAACTGTAACGTTTTTAAAGCAGGTATGATCTTGACGTGGCATGAACACTTGGTTTTTTTTTGAAGACCGTAACCATGTTCACCACTGGGTGTCCTTTCTCTGGATCATCTATGTGTTTTTGTTGTTGTTTCAATGGTGTAATTCCCTTTTCTTTTATTCATTAACGAGTCGTTTGTCTTTTTGCTGTAATCCTTTTAAAATCCCGTAATTAAAAGGAGGAGAGTAAATTGTAGGCAATAAATGTTAGTAATTGTATAAACAAAAATGAAGTTGTAATATGTGGAAATGCACAAACAGAAATATTATCACTCAAGTATGAACCTAGGTGTGCTGGTATGACTCCCCGGGGGCAAGTCTGGTACAATTGTGTATTTTCGTATTGATTTAGATATCCCTTCAACATTAAAAATATGTTTACTTCTCCATACTCGAGACAAACATGACAAATATTACTACAAGGTGTAGATTTATGTATAGTCGGGGCTAGCTTGTCTTATTTTATGGCCTTTACACAGGAGAACTATCATTACTTATAATGACCGTTCCTAATGGCTCTTTATTTTTGTTTCTGCTGGAAGCAACGCGAGGAGTGCCAAATGTCATTTTCATACATTTGCTATTTGAAATATTCATACTTGTAAACACACAACGCGTCGGAAAGGAAAGGTACTGAAATATGAAAACAATAACTATCTTTCAACAAAGAAGTTTGTTATTACATGCCAAATGCATGAGCAGATTACAAACTGTTTGAAATAGTAAAAGAACACGGAGAAAGTAAACAGTACCTTTTCACAGATGTCTGCTAAAAAGAATCACACAAGGCAAACTATTTTTTTTTAATTTAACTATAAAATAACTCGTTGTAAGTTTTCTACCTTTTTTAGTTCACTTTCCTGACTTCATAGCAAACGTTTGCTAATGGTGTTTTTATATAGGTAAAATAATGCAAAATGAAAATGAAAATATCAAACAGAGAGTACATTACTTTATAAGAAATTAAAAATTTTGAACCCTGGTTTTCTTTCATTTATATTAACGTTCGTGAATGAAAATAACACTTTATAAATTTGATGCCAAGGATGTATAAATAGTGTACATCAGGAGCTATATCGTGAAGTGCGATTGCAAATCGATAAAATGGTTTTATGTGTAGTCTTTAAGCAGTGATAAAACGATTTGTGTGTGCTCTTACATTGAAAATCAATGTATCGTGTTATCAATTTGCAATTTACACAATGAAACCATCTTATCGGTTCGCATATACCAATCAAGCATTTGACGATTCGCCCTTTCTCTACATTGTATGAGCAATTAAGAAAGTTATTGCCTATTAATGTATACTACTCATTTTCCAAATTAAACTTTTACTTAAAACCCGGAAAAGAAATTAATCTAATGTGTTAAATTCTATCGAATGATTTTTTTTTTATAAATCGAGTATTTCACATTATTTGACGACATGACGAATATTTATGTTTCCCTCCACCCAAAAATAGTTACAAAATTAAATTTTAATCACGAAGTCAATAAATGTAAATTGCAGATAATTTGATTTCTAATGTTTTCAACAATAATCAATTCAAAGTTTAATATATCTGCGTAATACGTAGGAAATAAGTATTTTTAACATGTGAGAAATCGACATGATCCATATATGTTTTGTGCGACATGTATAAACGCCCTGTTTTTGTTTAATTTAATGCAAAATTTACCGTTTATGATTTAAATCTTAATAAATATATTCTTAATAAAGATTTAAACATAGAATCTGAAAATACTTAATGCGGCGGTCACACATAGCCGATTATTGCTCCCGTTTGAGATCAGACAGCATTACTAAAAGTGAAAAAGTCGGAATACTAAATCTTCAATAATCTAGAATGTCCTATCATTGTCTGAACACTGTCGTATACATTCGTAACAGAGTCCTTTGGGTCGGGAATGGTCTGGAAAGTTCGACCAAGCACTCCCGACCGTTCGGTAAATTCAGCCGATTTTGTCTAATTGGATTACAATTGGGACTTTGTCGTGACAGATTCTGCTCTATCGGATCAAACTCGGATCAAAATCGTTTCTGTGTCGGTTCCCTGTCTGGTCACTTTCTGATATCTATTTGATCTCTGTCGGATTGCATTCGGGAGAATTGGGACTATTTCTGGACAGATTTTGTCGTTTTTTACCATGCGTAAAATACCAATCGATTCGGAATCGGATTGAGAACGGGATAATCGGGGCGTTTCTTATACAGTATCTGATTGTTGTCGTGATCAAAAATAATCTTTTTTACATTTCCAGCCACAAATCATAGGATTTTGATATAGAATCCCGGCACTACCCTTTCCGATAGTAAATTGATCTTGCATTCATTGTTCATCGTTTACGTTGAGCGCAGACATTCTTTAAAACATTTTATCGTTTTTATATTCAGTAATTCAGACTTCCTGAGACAAATCTACACGTTCATTGTGGTTTTATGTCACCAAAGAACGTTGTTGCGCTTTACAGTTTTTATTAAACGTGGAAAATTGTATTTATACTATTTTCATGTATTTTACTTGAAAGTGAGACATCAAAATTTTATTATAAATTAGATTTTATCTGATCTTTCTGTTCTTGTAACAATTTATCAGATTTTCTTATGCAGTGTTATTAAATTTTAAATCAAATTAAAGAAATACTTCATAAATCTGGTTTATAATTTGTGCTTATGCATGCAGACACTTTTTATGAGCAATTCTTTCTTCGTTTCTGCTTATTCATGATATATATCTCCAATATTTAATAATAAGAATTTGAAAACAGGAAAAAACGGAAACATAAAAATTAATAGAAAATGATATCTCACTGCAATTTTACTGTGTTTATTTAAAAACAGTTTAAAGTAACTGCTGTGATTTAAGATTAGACGGTGCAACCTGAGACATTTAAGTACTAGTAATTCCATATTGTAAATACAACTTTTGGACATAAATAAGTGAACTGAAAATAATGTCGATTGATTGATTGTTTGTTACTTAACGTCCAGTGGCAAATACCTGTATTGCATCCGTGTTCAGGACGAGAACAATAGATAGGTCCTGTAATAGGGGTCGTCTGGGATGGAAAATGAGGGTATATTGGATAGGGACAGTAATCTGCCTTGCAACAGTCCACCTACGAATTGTTGCAAGGGTTCTAAATGTGCAAACAGGGTGGCACTGTCTTTACACGAGACATTTAACGTCCCATTCTGATCGGACGTCTTTGAAAAATAATGAACGTGTACGTTATAAAATCATTTGAACAAAAATATAATGAATTACAATAAAAGATCAATAGGTTTTCTAAGACATAGTGTATATACTTCAAATATACTTCCAATTACTATGTATATAAACAAGAAGATGTGGTATGAGTGCCAATGAGACAACTATCCATCCAAGTCACAATGTGTAAAAAGTCAACAATTATAGGTCAAAGTACGGCCTTCAACACGGAGCCTTGGCTCACACCAAACAGCAAGCTATAAATGGCCCCAAAAAGACTAGTGTAAAACAATTCAAACAGGAAAACCAACGGTCTAAACTATATAAAAAACGAGAAACAAGAAACACTTATGAACCACACCAACAAACGACAACCACTGAAAAACAGGCTCCTGACTTAGGACAGGTGCATAAATATGCAAGGGGGTTTAAACGTTTTAACAGGCGCCAACCTTCACCCTAACCTGAAACAGTGGTATAACATTACAACATAAAAAGACATGCATTGTTCATAAAAAGTTCAACCAAAGGTACACAAATTGATTTAATCCGTATTGTGCTTACCTGGAGTATCTTTCGTTATCAACACTAAAAGCAAAAGAATAGATGGAAAGCCAAAATAAGGGTAGTATCCAAAGGGATATTTAATCTCAAAAGTCGAAGACAAACTGAGAACGCCATGGCAAAAAAAAACCACGAAGAACGACCAAAAGACAGTCAACAGTCAAAACACATCATAGAAAACTGAATAATACGAACCCCATCTCAAACCGAGAATTAACTCAGGTGCACAAGACGGGTGAGCAGATCCTGCTCAATATGTGACACCAGTGTGTTACTCTCTAAAATATGTTGATTTACTTCGCAAGAATGTTCTATACTAATTAGCAATAATTAGTCAAATCCTCCAAATACACACACGTGGTTGTGTTTCGCGTAATTCTTAAACAAAAGTTCTCAAAGATTTTATACAAAATTATCCTGCTAGTGATAAAACACACGATAAATTTGTTGTTTCTGATATTACTTACAATGTAATTGTGTTCTTTTACAAACACATTTTAAGGCTGGCAATCTTTTCGCTCTTGATAGGCACAATATGGGCATACTTACAATTAAACGTTCGGTTAAAGAAACGATGTCGATAGGATTGGGGAGTTACAGAGGACTTTTTACTTTTCTATTCTAGACGCCATCTATTGTTTATATCTTTTGCGATCCTCATAATTCGTTGTGTTCTGTTAATGGTCCATCTACTGAAATGTGCCTATTGTAAATTCAAGCAGAGACTGAAAATTAAAATACCATGAGCAAGATCTTCAGCTCTCATAACATTACCGAAATACTCCGTTTTAGCATGCATTTTTCTTACAAAAAATGTCTTTAGATTAAAAAGATGGCGACAAGATAACTGAGTATTAAGATGACGGCAAGATTTCTGAATGTACCTGTTTCGATCTTTGATTGGAAATTGTTGCATAAGTAGGAAAATAATTGTGGTTTACTAATGGGCGTCTTACGTTTTGATCAAGGATCAATCAAATAGTAAAAATAATAAGGAAATGTTAAAGTAAAAACTCTAGCCTCCTACAACAAAGTCGTCTGCTAAAAATAGCATAACTTCAAATTTGTGGCACTTCGTCACGTGTAATTACAATTTCAAGTGCGTAGGTAAACAAATTCCAATAAAATTTCTTTGAGCATGTGATATTTAATAGTTGAATAAAAAATATAATGTGGAAAAATTACGTCAGAAAATTTATACTTCTCTTTGACGTATCACTTATAGATATGCAATGATAATACCTTCAAAGAACTAATTGAGATGGCATAATTAACGGTATTTTATTTCGCATCGCGAGTGGAATCTCTGTGATCTGTGGACAGATAATGCAGACATTAAATATGTTATTTCAGAATTAAAACGTTCATTATTCAAAACTGAATCGGAGTTTCTCCCTAACTTGAATTAAGAGACGTTGAGTGTTCAAAACGAGGCTTACTTAATTAATGTCGGTACCAACGCTACATCTGAAAAATTGCACAACTGAAAATAAATCAACATTTCATTCATGTCTTATTGATATAAATGTGTTGTGGCATTGTTTTATTTAGTTGCTGTCTCTCTAATCTCCTGTTATTCATCTGTCCAGACGAACATGAAAGAAACAATGTAGGAAAATACTTCAGTCAGCACAATTATCAACCTTGTTCAATTGCTCAACTAAGCAATGTCACAACCTTAGTTGTAAAATTCAAATTTGTCAATTAGTAGGTATACATTGCTCTTTGCATTTGGATGTTTGGAAAATCTGTCGCCCGGCTATCAACTACAACGACGCCCTTTAGAAACACCACCACTTTCATATATACACATCTCATTACTCGACCTATAAGTAAGTTACTAGAAAATACGACAGGTAACACACGAGAAGCAGAATACTCACTATATCATAGCACCGCATTATTTCAATCTCGTTTCGCTCTCTCTCTCTCATTTTTAATGTTTGGATATAAATGAAAACAAATATTTACAGAATGTATATTTTGTCACTCCTATGTTATATGGAAATGCCATCAAGTCCATCTGTAATTTTGATATCTCATTTAAGAATTGTAAACAATGCAACAAAAGATAAAAAAGGAAAGAAATAGAAAGATCAAATAATATTTCATATGTACACAATACTAGTATATATTTCACCACGTATGCATCTGTGTTATTTACATCGACACGCACTAAATCTCAATGCACAAACAAAAACATATTTGTCAATAACTTTAATGCAATGTTTTAAGGAAGATTTTCAACATTTATAAACCGCAAATGCGCTATTTATCTAGACAAACATCACATTTCAATGTATAAACAAAAACATAATCCAATAGTTTGTATTTCAATGTTTTAAGGTATATTTTAGAAAGGTATGTAAAGTAGATGCAAAATAATATGTTTGTATTTGATGTGGATTAGTGCGCTTGGACGTATCTTATTGCGTAATCATTTCTCCTGAACACGTATTAACTATTATATTAAACTGGGACATTTTTTAGAGGGCTTTATTTACTTTAATTTCGCGAATCTTACTCTCTATTTATTTCTCGTTAGGGCGTACGCATTAAATTCAAATTGTATGATATACACAATACAATTCTGTAGTACATTTAAGTATATATCTTTTTTTTTTTTTTTTTTTTTTGCCTTGTATCATTTTTTGAATTTGAGACGTATGTCCTAGCTTGAAAAATGGACTTTACATGTTTTATGTAAGGTATGCAAAGTAATGTAAGTTCCATCAGAGTTAACTATTTTATATAATGATACGGCATATACTCTGACAATAAGTTAAAGTTGAGTAACGATATTCGCTTGTATATGTTTCTCTCACAGGGAATCTATTGCTGAAATTTGTGTAACTTCAGGAATATTCTATTAGAATAGAATAAAAAACATATTGTAAAGAATAAATCAAAACAGTTTCAAATATCTATACAATCGAAACGTTATTCTGCTGCCTTTGTGCTTTGTATCATAAAAGATATGCATATTTAACTTGCGTTCTAAATTTTTGCACACAATTAAGACAGCTGAAGGCCCTAATGAATTTGTTTGTAACCAATAAACTACTCATACATACTAAGTTTAAAATTTTGTTTTTAACGTTTCGTCTACAAAAGACTAATCAGTGACGCTCGAATCCAAAAAATTAAAAATGCCAAATAAAGTACGACAGCATCTGGCTGCACTTTCGGTAGAGTAGGAGTTTTTTTTTATTGTCATTCCTAAATGTTATTTGGAATAAATACTAGAAATTTGCCAATTCCCCCCCCCCCCCCCTGCCCCCCCCCCCCTCAAAAAAAAATGTATTACATTTTTAAGCTATCTATAAGGCATTCATAATTTGATTAAGACAAAATGATGTCAGGACATCAAAGTACAAACATGTACGAAGTTGTGCATAAAAGACGTGAGATACTAAAGGGACAATCAAATCTGTATCTTGGTAAAGATTCAAGAATGCTTTGAAAGGTAAATTCCGCTGAAATGCATGAACACAGGGAAAATTTACCCAACCCTTTTGTCAAAGCGTCTATGAAATTGTTTGAATTTTGCGGATTTGAAGAAGCCATAACATACCATCCTCATTTTTCGTTTATGACGTCTCAGAAATACCACTTGTTGTCAGATGTCCACGTGCTGAAGACATCAAGATGATTGTCACTGGTGGATCAGGTATTTCGGCCCTCTGGATCCGGAGTACTTGAGCTATTTCCCAGTTATTTATGGGTTCATGTTGCTCGATTTTGAGTTTTCTGTACATGCAGTAGTTTCTGGCATGTTTTTTTATTTTACTTCAGATTTTTCTTTTCTTTTGTCGATGGTATTGACTCTTCGATGTAATGATCAGCCGGCCGTTTAAATATCGTGTTTTTTTTGTTGTTGTTTTGTTTTGGTTTTTTTTATAAAATAGAACACTTCCATCATCACTGCAGATATATAGAGGCCATGTATTTAGTGTTGTGGCATGTGGACTCCAGTCTTAGTCTGTGTTTTCCTTATACAAAATGGAACGATTTGTTAAATAGAAGCCATTTTAAATAGAAGTCATTTTAACACGAATAGTTCAATATAAAAGCAAAGCACGGAACAAATTCCAAGTATGTGTGTTTAAAATCGGTGCATTACGTTTGCGCGCATTGCCATTACATTTGCGCTCATTACCATTACAGCTTTTTAGTACATTTGGGCGCATTCATTTTACAGATAAACACAAAACAAAATATGCATTTCAGATCTGGAAAAAAAATTAATCCCCAAATGCGCGCAAATGTAATGCGCTCCTGTTAAATATAATTACAAGAGAAATCGTCATTTACATAAACGCCAATGCATATTTTTTTTCAAAAATGAAGAAAAAAACAATTTATTTGGATATGAGTGAGACAAAAAATATAGTCAAATATATTTACTTAATAATATGTATACATAATGAAAAAAATCGCTTCGCGCCAAAGTTACCCTAGGTTGAAAATCAAATAACTGTCGATCTGTTCCTCAAAGAACCAGATCAAAGTAAATTTAAATCATGGATGTCAATACATGATGTGAAATAAATCATTATCGTCTGCCCAATTATTACACATAATTCCACAGAGTTATACATCTCTTTGAAACAGACGTTTAGAGACACATGTTTTCATGTATAATTGTATCGTGCATCATGAAATGTTTTCAAGTAAAATTGTATCGTGCTTTATAAAATACTTTCATAATTAATTAATGTATGATGGTGTAGATGGGGTCTACTGAATAGAGAATAAAAGACTAAAAGTGCAGAATAAAGTGTGAAAATATTAAAGAATAGAGAAAAAGAGGCCAAAAAATAGAGGATAATGGGCAAAATAAATAAAGAATGGCGAAAAATGGTCTAGAAACTTTAAGAAAAAGGAAACGTGGGACCTCCATCCAGACCCTCGTGAATGTATGCATGATCTGGTACCATAAAATTCCTCGTATCTAAATATTAATCTGACATAATTTTACCTGTTAATTCGAAAAAAAGAGGGCGTTGACTATTTCAAGTCATTTTTTTTAATTCCAAAGGGGACATTTACTAATACTTGACAACGGTGACTGGGGATGTTCCTCATCCTTGTGGTTACAGATATAGCCAAAAGCCGTCGGGAATATTTCAAAATAGTATGCATAAAAGGAGATGCGCGATATATGTCAACCAGACACCAACCTAACAACACAAAAAATCAATAGACATAAAGGGGTCAATAATATCAAAGGTCAACAATATGAAGAGGTCAACTATGTGTCAAGCTCTAAATAGCTCATAGTCTTGAAAAGTACAGAATACATATAAAAGAGACTAATAAAGATCTGCAATCATAACCAATCCCCGACAATGACAAAAACACATTAAGATACGAGAACAGACATGCACGTACGAGGTTCGTGGTTTGGTTTTTAGTTCAATCGTTGCATGTAAAAATCTTTCTTCCTACCATTGTCTTCATCCACAGATGATTGCAGAGCCTGAAGTATTATTTTCATAGCTACACAAGCTAACACCTCGCTGCAATGTCTAGACGGCACCTTGTGTCGGTTTGAGAGGAACAATTTTGCTAGATTTCAATACTACAATATATCAATTCATATATTGTTTTTATGCGATACACATATATAAGGGGTTACTTGGCAACATGTTATAATGTATTGCCGAGAACAAAAGCTGGAGGAACTAAAAATATTTAGGAAACAATAAAAACATCATTTAGACCTTTATGTAAACAATAAATTATTAGAACTTAGAGTAAGGGAAAGGCAAGATGAAAATAAGCATTCTTTTCAACTATAGATTTTAAAACTTTCATGATTAAGCGAAAATTGAAATTTATGACACCAGTATCTGAGAGACAATCTACACGAGTTTGGTTATGCAATCGATTTTCAGCCATTAAATTTAAACAGAAGATTAAAATGAAATTTGCATGTCCATTTATTCCGGATACAAAGGAATATTAAACAATTAATAAAGCCGAACTGCCACGGCAAATCACAGGGAATATATATATATATTACGTAATTAAGTAGTTACCGCAAAAATCTGTTTGTTTTCTCACTTTAGAAAAGAAATTCTAGAATCTGGAATGTATTGTATTCAGACACATTCGTAGTTTTATGATACGAGTTAAGTTATTTTGCTATATCATACGGAAAACAACGGAAATATTCACCTAAATTTGTAGTAAAACTGTTCATGTCTACCTGTCTTCAGAAGTCGCTTTTGGTCTGCGTGCGGCTATAAATAGTTGATATTATGAAATTCTTTTCTTAGGCAATTTTTCTACAAAGCAATATTTTCAACCTATAAATCATTCTTAAAGTTATTGAAGGGATTCGTCTTTAAAAATAGTTGTTATCAAAATTAGACAACATATATGGGTTCCATTATTTCATTATTTTAAGCTTTGAAGATACAGCTTCTATTCCAATACAATTTCAACAGCATTAACATTGTTTCAAAATAAAGAACTTCTTATGTAAATACAAATATATACTATATTTTTTCTTCATTTTGGCATGTGTATTTGTTTAGTTTTTGGGGTTTTTTTTTTGGAAAAAGGGGGGGGGTGGAGGGGATGGAGTGGGGGGAAGACACAAGATAACGTATTGTATGGTTTATTTAAATGCCCTAGCATCCGAACTATTTGCCAGAATTTGCATAACAGATTGAACAAATTTTCCAACCACTAAGTACATATTTCAAGGAATCGTTTTTGCTGCTATAATAGTGCTTGAAAATCAGCCACAATTCACCTACATCGTCTTGGATATGCATGAAACATTTTCCACTGGACGTTGAGCAATTATCAATTATCATCCATTCGTATGAGAACATCTGTGTTACGTGGGTTTGGTATTAGCCAAAACTATTTAAATGTATTTAGTTTGACGGTTGAGCTCTGAAATTATAAATCTAAAGTGGCATTTGTTTATATTTTTTCTTTTCCTTGATTGACTTTTATATTTGTTTATACCTTCTTCCATTGTATAGCCATATTGATATTTAACTTGATTCTACAAAAACTTAAGGTGGAATTTTACAATTTATTGATTGAATGTTAGTTTCTTGTTAATTCTTTGAATTATATTTTTAACTGCCGAAACACGATCATATAATACGCTCGTCGCTAATATTTTGCATGAAGTAAATAAGTCTTTTAATATTTATAACTTTAAAACCTTATCAAAATCAAAATATATGAAGTTTAGTTTATAATCTTTTAAGTATGTAATAGTGTTGTCCTTGCCGTTCGTTGCAATCGTTGCAGAGTTACCATCTCGTATTATCCGGAAAATCGGACGGACAGCTTAATCCAAAAGTACTATTTCAAACAATCGGTTCCCTGCAGTTTCTATAATAGACAACAAACGAACAAACAAAACGGAACACTGGGAGGGGTGTATATTCTACGTATTTACAAGTTACAATATAAACTTGACGGCATTTAAATCAAAGCTGACGAAAAGGAATTATAAGCTTGCGAAGCTCGACTATTCGCCAGCGAGTAATATCATAAAGAAACAAAAGAAAGGCTTTCACTTGCTAGGAAAGTTTGACATACATTTGTAACTTTTTATCAGCAATGTGTTTAATTCGTCAGGTTTGTATTGTACATCAACAAGTGCCTACATAGGTGGAAGTATATATATGTTGCTCATTTGTGTACTATACTCAGGTCAAAATGTATCTGAATACTGTGATTGTACAAAATATAACACGTACTAAACACTGCTTTCCAAGTTAAAGGATGATTCAGGTGTCTATACTATTTAATACAGGTACAAAAAAAAAACAAATTTAAAGTTGGATTTTAATTCAGATCACCTATGTATTTTCATACATTTCTTAAACTCCTAGTCTAAGGTTTGGCTAAACTTCTGGTTGTTTTTGGTTTATCAGCTCTTTAAACTCTGTAAAAGGTTTTCAAATACTTTTGCCTTGAGCAAAACGCGCATCTGTTGCAGTAAAATTGGCACCGTTATTCTAAGAATTAGTTTGAAATTCAGTGGTTGTCGTTTGTTGCTGTATACAATATTTGTTTTTTGTTTTGTTTTGTACCTAAATCAAGCCATTAGTTTTCCAATTTGATTTGTTTTATTGTTTTACAATGGTCATTTCAAAGCCTTTTAAAACTTACTATATAATGTGGTACAGGTTTTGCTCATTGACGAAGATCGTATGGTAACCTATAGTTGTTAATTTGTACGGCATTTGGTCTCTGGTGGAGAGTTGTCTCTTTGGCAGTCATACCACATTTTATTATTTTCATATTAAATTATTCTTAAGACCTGAGAAAGTTTCCAATGATCCACCTATAATGACACCGGCTGCATAATTTAAAAGAACATGGTTTAAGACAGAAAACTTGTTTTGGATTTGATTTTGATTTTTGGTGTTTTAACGCCACTTTTAAGCACCGCTTTTGGGCTATTTCGTGGCGGCCAGTTTTTATTAGTGGAGGAAGCCGGAGTGCCCGGAGAAAACCACCGACCTTCGATAGGAAAACTGACAATCCTAGTCAATTAAGATTGGAGTCGAGTGCACCCGCACGAGCGGGGTTCAAACTCACAACCTCAGTGTTGACTGGCTAGTGATTACAGTAGTAACTACTTAGACCACTCGGCCACCGAGGCCCCTAACTTGTTTTGGAAGATGTTCACTCATCAAATTGATAGTTTGTTCTGAGTGATCGGTTTGTGTGTTGATGTGCTTTAAAAATAAGGTTGAACTGACATATTGTAACGTAACTGACATGGAGAAATTTTATTTATGTTCTTTCTTGATTGGCCAAAATTGGAATTTATAACCTAAGTATCTGAGAGACAATGTAAACAACTTCATTTGTATTATTGCTTTGCACTAGAAGAATTCGACAAATCATTGTGTTTCCAGCAGTAAATTAAAAAGAAATAACAATTTTTGTAAGTTCCGGGTACGAGAAAGTAGAAAACAATTTATTAGATTTAATTTCTGAACAATTTACCAGAAAAGTAGAAAACAATTTATTAGAGGCTAATTTTTGATCAATTTACTAGCAAAGTGAATGTGTCATGGTTGACAAATGTTCGTTCATTATTAAAAAAAGGAATAAAGTATATTGTCTATTGTTAAAGAGCATGGTATAGCCATCATGAATACATATAATTTTAATAACACATATATATGTTATCAATTTGAACTTGAATATTCAAACTTGTTTAAAATACGAAAACAATACTTAATAAAGTTCATGCATCCAAAGCTATTCTGGATTTACCTTCAACAGGCACGCTCAAATATTTGCAAACTAATGATATAGGAACCGAAATAGTCGAAGACCAATATGACCGTAAAAGGACCTACAAATGATAGCCAAATTCATCTTAGATCAACCTTGCCTGAGGGAGTAGAAACCTTAGTTTCTTGATAATTTATAAACGGACAAATGACTTTTAGTTCGGTTCGTTTGCTCAATTTTTAGTCTTCTGTGTTGTGTTTTTTTATTTGTTTTTGTCGTGTCGTATTATTTTTATTTTCTGTGTTGTGTTTTGTGAGTTGTTTTTGTCGTGTCGTATTATTTTTGTTTTCTGTGTTGTGTTTTGTGGTTTGTTTTTGTCGTGTCGTATTATTTTTGTTTTCTGTGTTGTGTTGTGTGAGTTGTTTTTGTCGTGTTGTATTATTTTGTTTTTGTGTTGTGTTTTGTGAGTTGTTTTAGTCGTGTCGTATTATTTTTGTTTTCTGCGTTGTGTTGTGTGGGTTGTTTTTGTCGTGTCGTATTATTTTTGTTTTCTGTGTTGTGTTGTGTGGGTTGTTTTTGTCGTGTTGTATTATTTTGTTTTTGTGTTGTGTGTTGTGGTTTGTTTTTGTCGTGTCGTATTATTTTTGTTTTCTGTGTTGTGTTTAACGGGTTGTTTTTGTCGTGTCGTATTATTTTTGTTTTCTGTGTTGTGTTTTGTGAGTTGTTTTTGTCGTGTCGTATTATTTTTGTTTTCTGTGTTGTGTTTTGTGAGTTGTTTTTGTCGTGTCGTAATATTATTTTTGTTTTCTGTGTTGTGTTTTGCGGGTTGTTTTTGTCGTGTCGTATTATTTTTGTTTTCTGTGTTGTGTTTTGTGAGTTGTTTTTGTCGTGTCGTATTATTTTTGTTTTCTGTGTTGTGCTGTGTGGGTTGTTTTTGTCGTGTTGTATTATTTTGTTTTTGTGTTGTGTTTTGTGAGTTGTTTTTGTCGTGTCGTATTATTTTGTTTTCTGTGTTGTGTGTTGTGGTTTGTTTTTGTCGTGTCGTATTATTTTTGTTTTCTGTGTTGTGTTTTACGGGTTGTTTTTGTCGTGTCGTATTATTTTTGTTTTCTGTGTTGTGTTTTGTGAGTTGTTTTTGTCGTGTCGTATTATTTTTGTTGTCTGTGTTGTGTTTTGTGAGTTGTTTTTGTCAAGTCGTATTATTTTTGTTTTCTGTGTTGTGTTTTGCGGGTTGTTTTTGTCGTGTCGTATTATTTTTGTTTTCTGTGTTGTGTTTTGTGAGTTGTTTTTGTCGTGTCGTATTATTTTTGTTTTCTGTGTTGTGTTTTGTGAGTTGTTTTTGTCGTGTCGTATTATTTTTGTTTTCTGTGTTGTGTTTTGTGGGTTGTTTTTGTCGTGTCGTATTATTTTTGTTTTCTGTGTTGTGTTTTGTGAGTTGTTGTTGTCGAGTCGTACTATTTTTGTTTTCTGTGTTGTGTTTTGTGAGTTGTTTTTGTCGTGTCGTATTATTTTTGTTTTCTGTGTTGTTTTTGTCGTGTCGTATTATTTTTGTTTTCTGTGTTGTGTTTTGTGAGTTGTTGTTGTCGTGTCGTATTATTTTTGTTTTCTGTGTTGTGTTTTGTGAGTTGTTTTTGTCGTGTCGTATTATTTTTGTTTTCTGTGTTGTGGTTTGTTGGTTGTTTTTGTCGTGTCGTATTATTTTTGTTTTCTGTGTTGTGTTTTGTGAGTTGTTTTTGTCGTGTCGTATAATTTTTGTTTTCTGTGTTGTGTTTTATGAGTTGTTTCAGTCGTGTCGTATTATTTTTGTTTTCTGTGTTGTGTGTTGTGAGTTGTTTTTGTCGTGTCGTATTATTTTTGTTTTCTGTGTTGTGTTTTGTGGTTTGTTTTTGTCGTGTCGTATTATTTTTGTTTTCTGTGTTGTGTTGTGTGAGTTGTTTTTGTCGTGTTGTATTATTTTGTTTTTGTGTTGTGTTTTGTGAGTTGTTTTAGTCGTGTCGTATTATTTTTGTTTTCTGCGTTGTGTTGTGTGGGTTGTTTTTGTCGTGTCGTATTATTTTTGTTTTCTGTGTTGTGTTTTGTGAGTTGTTTTTGTCGTGTCGTATTATTTTTGTTTTCTGTGTTGTGTTTTGTGAATTGTTTTTGTCGTGTCGTATTATTATTTTTGTTTTCTGTGTTGTGTTTTGCGGGTTGTTTTTGTCGTGTCGTATTATTTTTGTTTTCTGTGTTGTGTTTTGTGAGTTGTTTTTGTCGTGTCGTATTATTTTTGTTTTCTGTGTTGTGCTGTGTGGGTTGTTTTTGTCGTGTTGTATTATTTTGTTTTTGTGTTGTGTTTTGTGAGTTGTTTTTGTCGTGTCGTATTATTTTGTTTTCTGTGTTGTGTGTTGTGGTTTGTTTTTGTCGTGTCGTATTATTTTTGTTTTCTGTGTTGTGTTTTACGGGTTGTTTTTGTCGTGTCGTATTATTTTTGTTTTCTGTGTTGTGTTTTGTGAGTTGTTTTTGTCGTGTCGTATTATTTTTGTTGTCTGTGTTGTGTTTTGTGAGTTGTTTTTGTCGTGTCGTATTATTTTTGTTTTCTGTGTTGTGTTTTGCGGGTTGTTTTTGTCGTGTCGTATTATTTTTGTTTTCTGTGTTGTGTTTTGTGAGTTGTTTTTGTCGTGTCGTATTATTTTTGTTTTCTGTGTTGTGTTTTGTGAGTTGTTTTTGTCGTGTCGTATTATTTTTGTTTTCTGTGTTGTGTTTTGCGGGTTGTTTTTGTCGTGTCGTATTATTTTTGTTTTCTGTGTTGTGTTTTGTGAGTTGTTGTTGTCGAGTCGTACTATTTTTGTTTTCTGTGTTGTGTTTTGTGAGTTGTTTTTGTCGTGTCGTATTATTTTTGTTTTCTGTGTTGTTTTTGTCGTGTCGTATTATTTTTGTTTTCTGTGTTGTGTTTTGTGAGTTGTTGTTGTCGTGTCGTATTATTTTTGTTTTCTGTGTTGTGTTTTGTGAGTTGTTTTTGTCGTGTCGTATTATTTTTGTTTTCTGTGTTGTGGTTTGTTGGTTGTTTTTGTCGTGTCGTATTATTTTTGTTTTCTGTGTTGTGTTTTGTGAGTTGTTTTTGTCGTGTCGTATTATTTTTGTTTTCTGTGTTGTGTTTTATGAGTTGTTTCAGTTGTGTCGTATTATTTTTGTTTTCTGTGTTGTGTGTTGTGAGTTGTTTTTGTCGTGTCGTATTATTTTTGTTTTCTGTGTTGTGTTTTGTGGTTTGTTTTTGTCGTGTCGTATTATTTTTGTTTTCTGTGTTGTGTTGTGTGAGTTGTTTTTGTCGTGTTGTATTATTTTGTTTTTGTGTTGTGTTTTGTGAGTTGTTTTAGTCGTGTCGTATTATTTTTGTTTTCTGCGTTGTGTTGTGTGGGTTGTTTTTGTCGTGTCGTATTATTTTTGTTTTCTGTGTTGTGTTTTGTGAGTTGTTTTTGTCGTGTCGTATTATTTTTGTTTTCTGTGTTCTGTGTTGTGGTTTGTTTTTGTCGTGTCGTATTATTTTTGTTTTCTGTGTTGTGTTTTACGGGTTGTTTTTGTCGTGTCGTATTATTTTTGTTTTCTGTGTTGTGTTTTGTGAGTTGTTTTTGTCGTGTCGTATTATTTTTGTTTTCTGTGTTGTGTTTTGTGAGTTGTTTTTGTCGTGTCTTATTATTTTTGTTTTTCTGTTTTGTGTTTTGCGGGTTGTTTTTGTCGTGTCGTATTATTTTTGTTTTCTGTGTTGTGTTTTGTGAGTTGTTTTTGTCGTGTCGTATTATTTTTGTTTTCTGTGTTGTGTTTTGTGAGTTGTTTTTGTCGTGTCGTATTATTTTTGTTTTCTGTGTTGTGTTTTGTGAGTTGTTTTTGTCGTGTCGTATTATTTTCGTTTTCTGTGTTGTGTTTTGTGAGTTGTTTTTGTCGTGTCGTATTATTTTTGTTTTCTGTGTTGTGTTTTGTGGTTTGTTTTTGTCGTGTCGTATTATTTTTGTTTTCTGTGTTGTGAGTTGTTTTTTTCGTGTCGTATTATTTTTGTTTTCTGTGTTGTGAGTTGTTTTTGTCGTGTCGTGTCGTATTATTTTTGTTTTCTGTGTTGTGTTTTGTGGGTTGTTTTAGTCGTGTCGTATCATTTAAATTTTCTGTGTTGTGTTTTGTGGTTTGTTTTTGTCGTGTTGTATCATTTTGTTTTTGTGTTGTGTTTTGTGAGTTGTTTTTGTCGTGTCGTATTATTTTTGTTTTCTGTGTTGTGTTTTGTGAGTTGTTTTTGTCGTGTCGTATTATTTTTGTTTTCTGTGTTGTGGTTTGTGGGTTGTTTTTGTCGTGTCGTATTATTTTTGTTTTCTGTGTTGTGTTTTGTGAGTTGTTTTTGTCGTGTCGTATTATTTTGTTTTATGTGTTGTGTTTTGTGAGTTGTTGTTGTCGTGTCGTATTATTTTTGTTTTCTCTCTTGTGTTTTGTGAGTAGTTTTTGTCGTGTCGTATTATTTTTGTTTTCTGTGTTGTGTTTTGTGGTTTGTTTTTGTAGTGTCGTATTATTTTTGTTTTCTGTGTTGTGTTTTGTGAGTTGTTTTTGTCGTGTCGTATCATTTTTGTTTTCTGTGTTGTGTTTTGTGGGTTTTTTTTGTCGTGTCGTATCATTTTTGTTTTCTGTGTTGTGTTTTGTGAGTTGTTTTTGTCGTGTCGTATTATTTTTGTTTTCTGTGTTGTGTTTTGTGGTTTGTTTTTGTCGTGTCGTATTATTTTGTTTTCTGTGTTGTGTTTTGTGAGTTGTTTTTGTCGTGTCGTATCATTTTTGTTTTCTGTGTTGTGTTTTGTGGGTTTTTTTTGTCGTGTCGTATCATTTTTGTTTTCTGTGTTGTGTTTTGTGAGTTGTTTTTGTCGTGTCGTATTATTTTTGTTTTCTGTGTTGTGTTTTGTGGTTTGTTTTTGTCGTGTCGTATTATTTTTGTTTTCTGTGTTGTGTTTTGTGGTTTGTTTTTGTCGTGTCGTATTATTTTGTTTTCTGTGTTGTGTTTTGTGAGTTGTTTTTGTCGTGTCGTATCATTTTTGTTTTCTGTGTTGTGTTTTGTGGGTTTTTTTTGTCGTGTCGTATCATTTTTGTTTTCTGTGTTGTGTTTTGTGAGTTGTTTTTGTCGTGTCGTATTATTTTTGTTTTCTGTGTTGTGTTTTGTGGTTTGTTTTTGTCGTGTCGTATTATTTTTGTTTTCTGTGTTGTGTTTTGTGGTTTGTTTTTGTCGTGTCGTATTATTTTTGTTTTCTGTGTTGTGAGTTGTTTTTGTCGTGTCGTATTATTTTTGTTTTCTGTGTTGTGTTTTGTGGTTTGTTTTTGTCGTGTCGTATTATTTTTGTTTTCTGTGTTGTGTTTTACGGGTTGTTTTTGTCGTGTCGTATTATTTTTGTTTTCTGTGTTGTGTTTTGTGAGTTGTTTTTGTCGTGTCGTATTATTTTTGTTTTCTGTGTTGTGTTTTGTGAGTTGTTTTTGTCGTGTCTTATTATTTTTGTTTTTCTGTTTTGTGTTTTGCGGGTTGTTTTTGTCGTGTCGTATTATTTTTGTTTTCTGTGTTGTGTTTTGTGAGTTGTTTTTGTCGTGTCGTATTATTTTTGTTTTCTGTGTTGTGTTTTGTGAGTTGTTTTTGTCGTGTCGTATTATTTTTGTTTTCTGTGTTGTGTTTTGCGGGTTGTTTTTGTCGTGTCGTATTATTTTTGTTTTCTGTGTTGTGTTTTGTGAGTTGTTGTTGTCGTGTCGTACTATTTTTGTTTTCTGTGTTGTGTTTTGTGAGTTGTTTTTGTCGTGTCGTATTATTTTTGTTTTCTGTGTTGTTTTTGTCGTGTTGTATTATTTATGTTTTCTGTGTTGTGTTTTGTGAGTTGTTGTTGTCGTGTCGTATTATTTTTGTTTTCTGTGTTGTGTTTTGTGAGTTGTTTTTGTCGTGTCGTATTATTTTTGTTTTCTGTGTTGTGGTTTGTGGGTTGTTTTTGTCGTGTCGTATTATTTTTGTTTTCTGTGTTGTGTTTTGTGAGTTGTTTTTGTCGTGTCGTATTATTTTGTTTTATGTGTTGTGTTTTGTGAGTTGTTGTTGTCGTGTCGTATTATTTTTGTTTTCTGTGTTGTGTTTTGTGAGTTGTTTTTGTCGTGTCATATTATTTTCGTTTTCTGTGTTGTGTTTTGTGAGTTGTTTTTGTCGTGTCGTATTATTTTTGTTTTCTGTGTTGTGTTTTGTGGTTTGTTTTTGTCGTGTCGTATTATTTTTGTTTTCTGTGTTGTGAGTTGTTTTTGTCGTGTCGTATTATTTTTTTTTTCTGTGTTGTGAGTTGTTTTTGTCGTGTCGTGTCGTATTTTTTTGTTTTCTGTGTTGTATTTTGTGGGTTGTTTTAGTCGTGTCGTATCATTTAAATTTTCTGTGTTGTGTTTTGTGGTTTGTTTTTGTCGTGTTGTATCATTTTGTTTTTGTGTTGTGTTTTGTGAGTTGTTTTTGTCGTGTCGTATTATTTTTGTTTTCTGTGTTGTGTTTTGTGAGTTGTTTTTGTCGTGTCGTATTATTTTTGTTTTCTGTGTTGTGGTTTGTGGGTTGTTTTTGTCGTGTCGTATTATTTTTGTTTTCTGTGTTGTGTTTTGTGAGTTGTTTTTGTCGTGTCGTATTATTTTGTTTTATGTGTTGTGTTTTGTGAGTTGTTGTTGTCGTGTCGTATTATTTTTGTTTTCTGTGTTGTGTTTTGTGAGTAGTTTTTGTCGTGTCGTATTATTTTTGTTTTCTGTGTTGTGTTTTGTGGTTTGTTTTTGTAGTGTCGTATTATTTTTGTTTTCTGTGTTGTGTTTTGTGAGTTGTTTTTGTCGTGTCGTATTATTTTTGTTTTCTGTGTTGTGTTTTGTGGGTTGTTTTTGTCGTGTCGTATCATTTTTGTTTTCTGTGTTGTGTTTTGTGGGTTGTTTTTGTCGTGTCGTATTATTTTTGTTTTCTGTGTTGTGTTTTGTGAGTTGTTGTTGTCGTGTCGTATTATTTTTGTTTTCTGTGTTGTGTTTTGTGAGTAGTTTTTGTCGTGTCGTATTATTTTTGTTTTCTGTGTTGTGTTTTGTGGTCTGTTTTTGTCGTGTCGTATTATTTTGTTTTCTGTGTTGTGTTTTGTGAGTTGTTTTTGTCGTGTCGTATCATTTTTGTTTTCTGTGTTGTGTTTTGTGGGTTTTTTTTGTCGTGTCGTATCATTTTTGTTTTCTGTGTTGTGTTTTGTGAGTTGTTTTTGTCGTGTCGTATTATTTTTGTTTTCTGTGTTGTGTTTTGTGGTTTGTTTTTGTCGTGTCGTATTATTTTGTTTTCTGTGTTGTGTTTTGTGAGTTGTTTTTGTCGTGTCGTATCATTTTTGTTTTCTGTGTTGTGTTTTGTGGGTTTTTTTTGTCGTGTCGTATCATTTTTGTTTTCTGTGTTGTGTTTTGTGAGTTGTTTTTGTCGTGTCGTATTATTTTTGTTTTCTGTGTTGTGTTTTGTGGTTTGTTTTTGTCGTGTCGTATTATTTTTGTTTTCTGTGTTGTGTTTTGTGGTTTGTTTTTGTCGTGTCGTATTATTTTTGTTTTCTGTGTTGTGGTTTGTTTTTGTCGTGTCGTATTATTTTTGTTTTCTGTGTTGTGTTTTGTGGTTTGTTTTTGTCGTGTCGTATTATTTTTGTTTTCTGTGTTGTGTTTTGTGAGTTGTTTTTGTCGTGTCGTATTAATTTTGTTTTCTGTGTTCTGAGTTGTTTTTGTCGTGTCGTATTATTTTTGTTTTCTGTGTTGTGTTTTGTGAGTTGTTTTTGTCGTGTCGTATTATTTTTGTTTTCTGTGTTGTGTTTTGTGAGTTGTTTTTGTCGTGTCGTATTATTTTTGTTTTCTGTGTTGTGTTTTGCGGGTTGTTTTTGTCGTGTCGTATTATTTTTGTTTTCTGTGTTGTGTTTTGTGAGTTGTTTTTGTCGTGTCGTATTATTTTTTTTTTCTGTGTTGTGAGTTGTTTTTGTCGTGTCGTGTCGTATTATTTTTGTTTTCTGTGTTGTATTTTGTGGGTTGTTTTAGTCGTGTCGTATCATTTAAATTTTCTGTGTTGTGTTTTGTGGTTTGTTTTTGTCGTGTTGTATCATTTTGTTTTTGTGTTGTGTTTTGTGAGTTGTTTTTGTCGTGTCGTATTATTTTTGTTTTCTGTGTTGTGTTTTGTGAGTTGTTTTTGTCGTGTCGTATTATTTTTGTTTTCTGTGTTGTGGTTTGTGGGTTGTTTTTGTCGTGTCGTATTATTTTTGTTTTCTGTGTTGTGTTTTGTGAGTTGTTTTTGTCGTGTCGTATTATTTTGTTTTATGTGTTGTGTTTTGTGAGTTGTTGTTGTCGTGTCGTATTATTTTTGTTTTCTGTGTTGTGTTTTGTGAGTAGTTTTTGTCGTGTCGTATTATTTTTGTTTTCTGTGTTGTGTTTTGTGGTTTGTTTTTGTAGTGTCGTATTATTTTTGTTTTCTGTGTTGTGTTTTGTGAGTTGTTTTTGTCGTGTCGTATTATTTTTGTTTTCTGTGTTGTGTTTTGTGGGTTGTTTTTGTCGTGTCGTATCATTTTTGTTTTCTGTGTTGTGTTTTGTGGGTTGTTTTTGTCGTGTCGTATTATTTTTGTTTTCTGTGTTGTGTTTTGTGAGTTGTTGTTGTCGTGTCGTATTATTTTTGTTTTCTGTGTTGTGTTTTGTGAGTAGTTTTTGTCGTGTCGTATTATTTTTGTTTTCTGTGTTGTGTTTTGTGGTCTGTTTTTGTCGTGTCGTATTATTTTGTTTTCTGTGTTGTGTTTTGTGAGTTGTTTTTGTCGTGTCGTATCATTTTTGTTTTCTGTGTTGTGTTTTGTGGGTTTTTTTTGTCGTGTCGTATCATTTTTGTTTTCTGTGTTGTGTTTTGTGAGTTGTTTTTGTCGTGTCGTATTATTTTTGTTTTCTGTGTTGTGTTTTGTGGTTTGTTTTTGTCGTGTCGTATTATTTTGTTTTCTGTGTTGTGTTTTGTGAGTTGTTTTTGTCGTGTCGTATCATTTTTGTTTTCTGTGTTGTGTTTTGTGGGTTTTTTTTGTCGTGTCGTATCATTTTTGTTTTCTGTGTTGTGTTTTGTGAGTTGTTTTTGTCGTGTCGTATTATTTTTGTTTTCTGTGTTGTGTTTTGTGGTTTGTTTTTGTCGTGTCGTATTATTTTTGTTTTCTGTGTTGTGTTTTGTGGTTTGTTTTTGTCGTGTCGTATTATTTTTGTTTTCTGTGTTGTGAGTTGTTTTTGTCGTGTCGTATTATTTTTGTTTTCTGTGTTGTGTTTTGTGGTTTGTTTTTGTCGTGTCGTATTATTTTTGTTTTCTGTGTTGTGTTTTGTGAGTTGTTTTTGTCGTGTCGTATTAATTTTGTTTTCTGTGTTCTGAGTTGTTTTTGTCGTGTCGTATTATTTTTGTTTTCTGTGTTGTGTTTTGTGAGTTGTTTTTGTCGTGTCGTATTATTTTTGTTTTCTGTGTTGTGTTTTGTGAGTTGTTTTTGTCGTGTCGTATTATTTTTGTTTTCTGTGTTGTGTTTTGCGGGTTGTTTTTGTCGTGTCGTATTATTTTTGTTTTCTGTGTTGTGTTTTGTGAGTTGTTGTTGTCGTGTCGTACTATTTTTGTTTTCTGTGTTGTGTTTTGTGAGTTGTTTTTGTCGTGTCGTATTATTTTTGTTTTCTGTGTTGTTTTTGTCGTGTTGTATTATTTATGTTTTCTGTGTTGTGTTTTGTGAGTTGTTGTTGTCGTGTCGTATTATTTTTGTTTTCTGTGTTGTGTTTTGTGAGTTGTTTTTGTCGTGTCGTATTATTTTTGTTTTCTGTGTTGTGGTTTGTGGGTTGTTTTTGTCGTGTCGTATTATTTTTGTTTTCTGTGTTGTGTTTTGTGAGTTGTTTTTGTCGTGTCGTATTATTTTGTTTTATGTGTTGTGTTTTGTGAGTTGTTGTTGTCGTGTCGTATTATTTTTGTTTTCTGTGTTGTGTTTTGTGAGTTGTTTTTGTCGTGTCGTATTATTTTCGTTTTCTGTGTTGTGTTTTGTGGTTTGTTTTTGTCGTGTCGTATTATTTTGTTTTCTGTGTTGTGTTTTGTGAGTTGTTTTTGTCGTGTCGTATTATTTTTGTTTTCTGTGTTGTGTTTTGTGGTTTGTTTTTGTCGTGTCGTATTATTTTTGTTTTCTGTGTTGTGAGTTGTTTTTGTCGTGTCGTATTATTTTTTTTTTCTGTGTTGTGAGTTGTTTTTGTCGTGTCGTGTCGTATTATTTTTGTTTTCTGTGTTGTATTTTGTGGGTTGTTTTAGTCGTGTCGTATCATTTAAATTTTCTGTGTTGTGTTTTGTGGTTTGTTTTTGTCGTGTTGTATCATTTTGTTTTTGTGTTGTGTTTTGTGAGTTGTTTTTGTCGTGTCGTATTATTTTTGTTTTCTGTGTTGTGTTTTGTGAGTTGTTTTTGTCGTGTCGTATTATTTTTGTTTTCTGTGTTGTGGTTTGTGGGTTGTTTTTGTCGTGTCGTATTATTTTTGTTTTCTGTGTTGTGTTTTGTGAGTTGTTTTTGTCGTGTCGTATTATTTTGTTTTATGTGTTGTGTTTTGTGAGTTGTTGTTGTCGTGTCGTATTATTTTTGTTTTCTGTGTTGTGTTTTGTGAGTAGTTTTTGTCGTGTCGTATCATTTTTGTTTTCTGTGTTGTGTTTTGTGGTTTGTTTTTGTCGTGTCGTATTATTTTTGTTTTCTGTGTTGTGTTTTGTGAGTTGTTTTTGTCGTGTCGTATTATTTTTGTTGTCTGTGTTGTGTTTTGTTGGTTGTTTTTGTCGTGTCGTATCATTTTTGTTTTCTGTGTTGTGTTTTGTGAGTTGTTTTTGTCGTGTCGTATTATTTTTGTTTTCTGTGTTGTGTTTTGTGGTTTGTTTTTGTCGTGTCGTATTATTTTGTTTTCTGTGTTGTGTTTTGTGAGTTGTTTTTGTCGTGTCGTATTATTTTTGTTTTCTGTGTTGTGTTTTGTGAGTTGTTTTTGTCGTGTCGTATTATTTTTGTTTTCTGTGTTGTGTTTTGTTGGTTGTTTTAGTCGTGTCGTATTATTTTTGTTTTCTGTGTTGTGTTTTGTGGTTTGTTTTTGTCGTGTCGTATTATTTTTGTTTTCTGTGTTCTGAGTTGTTTTTGTCGTGTCGTATTATTTTTGTTTTCTGTGTTGTGTTTTGTGAGTTGTTTTTGTCGTGTCGTATTATTTTTGTTTTCTGTGTTGTGAGTTGTTTTTGTCGTGTCGTATTATTTTTGTTTTCTGTGTTGTGTGTTGTGAGTTGTTTTTGTCGTGTCGTATTATTTTTGTTTTCTGTGTTGTGTTTTGTGGTTTGTTTTTGTCGTGTCGTATTATTTTGTTTTCTGTGTTGTGTTTTGTGAGTTGTTTTTGTCGTGTCGTATTATTTTGTTTTCTGTGTTGTGTTTTGTGAGTTGTTTTAGTCGAGTCGTATCATTTTGTTTTCTGTGTTGTGTTTTGTGAGTTGTTTTTGTCGTGTCGTATTATTTTTGTTTTCTGTGTTGTGTTTTGTGAGTTGTTTTTGTCGTGTCGTATTATTTTTGTTTTCTGTCTATGGTGTTGTCTGTTTTTCTACAACTTATGGTTTTTATTGCCCCTTTATATCTTCTCTTTTCATAATATATCATTTAAACCTTCAGTTTTAGAAGCGTTGGAGATACTTTATGATATATCGTGATTTTTTTTCAATATCTGTCAAAATAGTTTCTGATATTGAGATAGAGCTAATAACACTGATTAGTCTATATACCATGCATGTAGTGTACTACAAACCTATGATACCAAAATTGCTTTAATTGTGAGCACTAAGAACGAAGTTTTAGTTTTCATCAGTTGTCCTTGAAATCAAATACAGTACAGCAAAAAAATGCAGCAAACGACTTATTTTCGCGATTTTTGCGAGTGAAAAATAAAGCGATCATTGATTGTCGTGTATTTGTTCTTTTCTATACGCCAAAAAGTATTTTCGAAAAAATAATGGTTCACAGTATCAAAACTCTGAAAGTACCAAAAAGAAGATTACAAAAGACAACAAAAGACGTAAACCCAGCAAACTGAAACTTGAAAATTAACAAATCTTATTTAAATTGTCAAGATAAATTTTCTTCGGGTATCAATAGCAAAGTAATATATTCCTGTGTAAAAGCACCGGAAAACGGTCCAGTGCATTATCTTCGAGGACTAATAGTCCGCTAGTGAGACTGACCTATCAAATAACAAAATAACGATTCTAATCATCGTTTTCAAATGCAATGGAAAGTATACTCTATCTTTTTGTTCTCAAATGAATAACACACTATACTTTAAAGTTACAGTACATCCAGGAATGCTTACATATACTTTTACATGAGAACCTAATGACACAGCCCAATATAACCTGAGTGCATGTTGCATTCATCAATTTCATGTGAAAATTGAAGCTTTTCATAACATGCCAAAAGAACTAACAAGACATGCAAGCAGAATGTAGATTGGTATTTCACTTTCTGTTGTTTCAAATATCTATTATGTGCCATTCTGATCTTGCTAATGATGATTTAATTCAAGCGAAAAATGAAGGAGAGTCGATGGTGTAACGTTTGAATGGAATTTATATAACATTTACGAATATACTGATGACATATCTAGCAAAACAAAAACATCGTTAGATAATTGTAGAAAAACATCGGGATTAATTGAGTTTTGGTTACAACCATTTCATATCTTAGGAATTGCAATCAAAATAGCCGTTCAGAAATTAGGGAAGCACTGGTTTATAAACACTACAGTGTTTCTATGCTGTTTTAGTTACCAGGGAATAGGAACTTTTGAAAAAACAACAGTTTTGTCGAACTATTTTTGTATCTAATTTGAGATCTGGATGGGTTTTACAATAATGATACTTATTTATTAAGATAAAAGGAAAGAGAATAATGGGGCTATGCAATATAAAGAACAGAGAATAAATTTTAAAAAAAGAAGAGAAAATCGCCAAAAATTAAACCTTAAGATTTGAGGACCCGAAATACAGATCTTATTTTGTTTGTATTTTCATACTTTGATTAAATGGTGCCTCTTGTGCATGCCCTTTTTTATTGGTTTATAATTAAAATCAAAGTTGGCTGTTGCTTTGAAGCTTTTTTTATTAAGTTTACTTAATTCTTAATTTGATACTTAAAATCTATATTAAATACTTAGATATTTACGTTGCATAAAGATACGCCAGGTTGAGTAGAAAAAATTACAATGTTAAATGTTTTACATTTAGAATTGTTAAATTTTATGTTACTAACTTTGAGAACTTAAGGCAAACTTTTTATTAAAGAGCATTAAGTACATTTACGTAAGTAATTGGGTAAATCTATTAGATATTTAGTCGTATTTAACGCAAAAATGTTTACATGATAAAACCTTCAAATTTGTCGGGCCTCGGTGGCCACGCACGTTGCAGCTGGTGCGTTCCACGCCAATCTTAATTGACTAAGATTTCCAGTTTTTCTACCATAGGTCGGTGGTTTTCTCACAAAAAAACTGGCCGCCACGAAATAGCCAATAGTGTCGAAATAGGGTTTAACAAATGTTTATTGTTTTTTTCTTCAGCTAAACATTGTTAATTGCTGTTCTTCGTCTAAACATTGTTTGTTGTTGTTCTTCCTTCAAACAGTGTTTATTACTGATCTTCATGTTAACATTGTTTATTACTGATCTTCATGTTAACAGTGTTTATTACTGTTCTTCCTTCAAACATTGTTTATTACTGATCTTCATGTTAACATTGTTTGTTACTGATCTTCATGTTAACATTGTTTATTACTGATCTTTATGTTAACATTGTTTGTTACTGATCTTCATGTTAACATTGTTTATTACTGATCATGTTAACATTGTTTATTACTGATCTTCATCTTAACATTGTTTATTACTGATCTTCATGTTAACATTGTTTATTACTGATCATGTTAACATTGTTTATTACTGATCTTCATCTTAACATTGTTTATTACTGATCTTCATGATAACAGTGTTTATTACTGATCTTAATGTTAACAGTGTTTATTACTGATCTTCATGTTAACAGTGTTTATTACTGTTCTTCATGTTAACAGTGTTTATTACTGATCTTCATGTTAACATTGTTTATTACTGATCTTCATTTTAACATTGTTTATTACTGATCTTCATGTCAACAGTGTTTATTACTGTTCTTCATCTAAACATTGTTTATTACTGATCTTCATGTTAACAGTGTTTATTACTGTTCTTCATCTAAACATAGTCTATTACTGATCTTCATTTAAAAATCGTTTATTGCTGTTCTTCATCTCAACATTGCCTCAGTCTTCAACTAAAGACAGGTGTCTAAACAATAAATTTAAAGCTATAAAATGTCCCTAGTTAAATGATTGATTGATTGATTGGTGTTTAACTCCACTTTCAACACTATTGTGCTATTTCGTTGCGGTCAGTATTTATTAGTGGAGGAAGCCGGAGAGAACCACCGAACTTCGATAGTCGATAATCCTAGTCAATTAAGATTGGAGTCGAGTGCACCTGCCCCGTGCGGGATTCGAACTCACAACCTCAGTGTTGACTGGCTAGTGATAAAGTAGCTCTACTACTTAGACCACTCGGCCACCGAGGCCTCTAATAGTTAAATGAAGTTGTGAATGAATGTTAAATAGAACAACCAAGTATCTACCATCAAGACTAAAGTCAATAAATTTAATAAAAAGATGAAATACGACAACTGCTGACAAGGTTCTAGATTTGGGACAGACACGTTAAAATGTGAGTGCGAGGAGAGTGTGGTAAACTAGATTTTTGAAATAGGACTTCATAATCATATCAACTACTGTCTCTCAGTATAACATGATTGTTCTAAATTATTGTATGTTATATTTTTTTAGGTACATTACAGTGCAAGAATGTATAGTAAAACGAGTAAGTCGGTGAGGTAACACTATTCATTGTTGTTGGATAGACTCCACGTATCTATATCTTTGAACTCTATATCGATGTATTTAGCAAGCACTATTTGCAGCAATTCTCTGCCTCTTTACCAACCTTTCAAGTATTAATATGAAGAACAGTTTCTATTTTCCGCTACATTGGCCATGGTAAGTATTTAGTAACATGATTACAAGAAATTGTAATGAGGGATTTCTACTGTTAGCCCGCCGTAATGTTTGTTGTCTTTCTCTGTGCTGACGCCGATAATACTGATATCAAAGTATATAGTTCATGTAGAGCAGAAACTTATTATACTTCAAGGTTTTGTATTGTCTTTGAAATCAATGTTTATTTATGTTTCTGCATAAATCACATTTTTGTTATATCTTAGGTATGTTTGTCAAAAGTATAACCACAAGGGTTTAAAGTGTAGATAACAACATTGTTCAATAAACTATAATCAGCTCTAAGACTTTAGAGGACGACCATGGGATTTTCTGGGAAAGGGGGAGGGGGAGTACAAGGATGATATTGAAAATGAATATCCTGGAAAATAGATAACCTTGCATAAGACAGGATGAAAATTAATATTCTGCAACACAAAATGCATGAAACAATTGTGAACAAAAGTAAAAAATAAATAAAAACCATACTGCCTCCTGCCCCCCACCCCACCCCCCATAATCAAATGGTCGTCCCCTTATTGTCATGAAACATAATACACAGTTTGTTGCATAAATAAAATACAGAATAAATTACATAATGTACAACAGGTACAAAATATGATTATATAATAATAAAAAACTAGTCAATAATACTATCCTATTCTTAGTTCGATATTAGTCTGTTTATAATTACAGTGTTAGTTCTACTTGACTAGGCGACCATGGCAGATTTAGTTTTAATATATTTATTGATGGTTTCTGATCGTTATCATAGCAATCATCGTTTTGAATCTACCCAGCAATTCGTAGTACACCAAGGAAATCTTACTCCCTAACTTATGAAATCCTTTTACAGAAAACATAACAAAACACATCTTAAACTTTTCATAATATTGATTTTCAAACTTCAGGTCAACATCTTATCTGATAAATGTTCTTCCTTAAACACGTGTTGTGTATATATATAGAAAAATTATATCTTTTGTTTGGTTTTTTTTGTGGTGATGGTGGTGGCCGTTGGGAGGGGTACTTTGTGTTTGTGTTTGTTTGTTTGTTTGTTCGTATGTTCTTGTTATTTTGTGTGTGTGTGTGTGTGTGTGTGTGTGTGTGTTTATTTATCAAATGTTTTGCAACTTAATATCAAAGTTATATGATTTGTTTTTTGTCGTGGTGGTGGTGGTGGTGTCGGGGAAAGGTTTGTTTGTTTGTTTCGTTCGATGTTTTGTTCTTTTTTGTGCATTTCGGTTTTTCTTTATCAAATGTTTTATATCAAAGTTATATAAGTTGTTGTCAGAGAGCGGAAAACTTTACATATTTTCAATATTATAACTGACGTAAAATTAATTTAGTGGTATCTACTAACACCAATGTAAACATAAATGTTAGTAGTATATTATGCATTTTAAAATTTATCTTTGACAAGAAGCATAAAATCGAATTGTTGGAGGATGTTGTTTTATGTGCAATAATATTATTTACAATGATTGCATCCTTTGAACAATAATTAATTTATTAAGCAGAAAAAATGAATCGTGCATCAACTGCAATGTTTTACCTATAAAATCAGATGTAAATAATCTATTTCATCAAGAACTATACATAAAGGTGGTTTGAAAACAATAAATATAACTCCAGGGATAATTAACTTTTAATATGATGTGTGTGTTGTTATTGTTGTGGGAAATATAAGACTCATCACTTCTGTTGAATAAAATCCAAATGAACTGTAATAAGTTCTATTAAAACGACTCCTTGGTGGGTGTGTTCTTTTTCATTAGTAATAATTACCTTTAAGAATCAATGACTTCTTTCACTTGCTGGAGATTTTTGCTTGAGAAACCAAAAGATCAATAAGAAGTCCTTCAACGGTGACCAATACCCATACCGTAAAGTAACCTATGATATGATCCGGGATATCAAAATGTGAAACCATTCAAAAGAGAAAACCAACGACCAGATTTATATTAAAATTGAGCCCAAATTGTAATTCATGCCTCCCCCCCCCCCCTATTTATTTTTATATATCTTATTTAGGATACAAAAGGACGATGAAATTTTCATTTATACTTGTTTACATGTACCATAACTAGGTGAGATATAAATTCTATAGAATGCATTATAAAACTGATGTTGAAGGAGATAACTCCAACAATATCAAATAGAATCTATTGTATAATGTATGCAATTATCTGTCATGGTAGGCAGTGAATGGAAAATAGTTCTTATTCCTCTCATTTACACCCTTATTGCAACTGATTGACAAAAACAAGCGTTTCTAGACTTTCATGAAGTGAATCACAACATTAGGATTTGCATGATTCCTATATGGACTACTACGTCATTAATACTAAAACAAGTATGGTTTATTATCTAAATAGAATCAGACTTAATTATTAACGATGTTGTCACTATGTTTTGCTCAGAAGCTCTATTCAGATTTCAGGATCTTAGGCTTGATTTGTTCAACATATTGGGTATTTATTACAGCATTACAGTTTTTCCCCCAAGTTCTCTATCTAGTTGAGGATCTAAAGTTTTGATTGTAGGATCTCCAGAGAAATTAGGCTGTACTGTCTTGCTATGAGAATCTCTTCAGTATTGCATGATTCTTACATCGATATCACCGATTATTTGTTATCGAATGTTAACAGAAGTATCAGGACGGTGCCATTAACAGAACAGAAACGACTTATCGCTACTACAACACTAGAGTCTTTTCCCAAACGTTTGTTGGGGTTATGTTGCAAAGTCTTCAATATTAGGTGCTGTGTTTTTGTTTTTGTTTATTTATTTTTTTTGCGGGACCGAGTGGTCTAAGTAGTCGAATTACTGTAACACTACCCTGTCGACACTGGCAGGTGCGTTCGACTCCAATCTTGATTGACTAAGAGTGTCAGTTTTCCAACCGCAGGTCGGTGGTTTTCTCCGGGCATTCCGGCTTCCTCCACCAATAAAAACTGACCGCCAAGAAAAACGCATTAGTGGCGTTAAACATCAGTCAATTAATCAATATTTGTGTATGCCATGTTTATATCCGTCCTTCATTCTTCGGTTTTAGATTTGTTATTTCTCTCTTGCTATCCTCTTATTCTTTTTTACAAAGATAAGCCCTAAGTAAAGGTCAATCGCTAAAACCTGAAAAAAATAACGTGTATTTTGCTTTGTGCAAAATGAATTGATTTTCAGCATGGGTGTTCTACGATAAACGATTTTGTAAGCTGGTTAGAAGAATAAGAGTAATTGGTTCATTGTGATAAAAGAGAACTGCATTGTTTATAGAGAGAATATTTGAAGGAAAGCAACAGCAAAATTCACTTATTGTTTCGCCTGACACCTAATCTGTGGCGACTATAAGGATCACTTCTGCATATGGTCTTGGTGTGGTCGTCGTCCGCGTCACATTTTATGTTGACCCACAACTTCTTGATACTGATTGGCTTGATAAAATTCCACCAAAATTGCACATATTACAGAATATTATATATATTTTTTTACATGAGTGATGGGGGGGGGTCCCTTTCCAAAGCAATAGCAAATATTGAAATTTCCCTTTCTTTAAATGGCCTGGTGACGTACCTGGTAGAAAAGTATACAATTCTTGTGGTCTTTCGGTACACATATTAAAGTATAACTTGGTATTTTAATGTTAACGTTACAAAGTAAATATCTCCAATCTTTACAGTTGTAGTTCTGTCGCATTTTATTCCATTTTTATAGGAGATGGCTTGATAAATGTATAAACTAATTCAATAGAAAAATATAGAAAATATGTATATCGCGTTTTAAATTTTTCATGCATATAATTTATGTTGGATATATGTATTTAGAACTTGTTGAACTTTATCTGAAAATTGAAAAAAATATACATGTAGCATTTATACACCCATAGAAACGTTTAATTAAAAATTGGCGAAAAGTTAATAATTGTATAAATGTACGTAAAAATGTCATAAATTTAAATTGTGATTTCTCGTTATTCCGTCTACATAATTTATTTATTAATGATATGCAGTCTATGAAAAGACATTCTAGAAAGAAGCATTTGGAGTCATTGTTGTAAACATACAGTTTGTAAATGGGTTTCCTTTTGCTTTTTCCCCTTCAGTTATTAAAATCATAAGTTTGACCTGTAAGATTGGGATTTTTCTTTTACAATGACAACGCGGTCGAGGGAAGCAGATACTCTTAAAATAGATTCCCAATTCGAGTACTTTTATTCCTTTCACTGTAGAAAAGATGATACATATCGTTTTATAAAAATAACACTTTATAAGTTTCCAAAATAGGCATGGAGGTTTGGCAGTATCATAAATTTACGTCAGTTTTTTTGGTTTGTTTTTTTAATGAGAAAAACACATTTTTTTCCAGAAGTTAATTTAATTGTTATTTTCGGATTCTTTTTTCGTTATTAGTAGTTATATGATACGAAAGTGCGACCTAGGAATTAGGCTCCGTTCTGCGGGACTCGAATAAGGCAATTAATTTCGTGCGTCCGCCGCATTTCTGGATTTATCTTCATTAGGAACGCTTATACCCGAATATTCGAACGACAGGGATGTATAAATACCTTGAAACGTTAGAAACCAGTGATCAGCTACACAAAAATATCTTACGACTGAAGTTGATCGTAAGTCATGATCAAGTATACTTACCATCAATTTTAGTCGTTAGATTTTTTGTGAAACTGATCATGCACACTAGTTTTTAATTGTGTACGTCAGCTTAGCATAAGGGAGTTGGAAACTTAGTTTCCTAGTAATTTCTTTATTTATCAACGGGCCATTTTAAAAACATGTTATAAATCATGTCAGGACCGAAGCACTGACTACTGAGTTGATGGTATATTTGCAGACAAAAACAAATTGGGTATAGCTTTACATATATATAAAATACAAACACGTATATGCATGATAATTATAGAAAAGTCTCAAAACGACTGAATTCAAAGATGTTACTAGAGCGACAACCCAAGGTAAGAGGGGTAAAGGTCTTCAAATTTTACCAAACAATGTCCAATTCCTTCAAAATTAAATACTCTTTGTCAGGAATAAGGCGGAGCTTGTAATCATAATTTTATATATTCAGATTTATGTCAATATTTTTATGTACTTATCGATACAAGACACAACAATTCCAACTAAGGCGACGAAATTCACACTCAACATTTCATCTATAGAAATCAGAGATAGGTGAAAAAGGTCATAGCCTTTCACACAGCAAGATACTCTAAAATTGAGCTTTCCCCTCTATAATAACAACTATTTAAAAGATTATTAAGAATGATTATGAATATTTATATTTTTTATTCCTTCGTTTACAAGGATTACATTTTAATTATACTTCGGTACTATTATTTAAGCAAAATAACATCTATTTAAGAGATAAATAATCTGTAAATTCAAATAAGTTCAAACTTATATTTTCCACTGTCAAATACTTAAGTGGACTTCAATGTCCCTGCTGGGGAATATAAATAATCCGCATTAAAAATTGTATATCTTTTGAATTTATGTAGTCCTACATGGAACCAGTCGGCCAAGCATGTTTTATTAAGTATGTATTATAAGTACAGTGGTAATAATATTTCTGGATGAATGCTATGTCACGACCTGGATAAACAACTGAGAAATCTTTCACTTAAGATTATTCTGAAGGAGGTGAGGAAGAATACTAGAGTATTAGTCAATATTTCACCCAGTGTTTAATTAGTATTTTCAGCAAAGGTCTTAAGTGAGTCCTGGGCAGATAATTGAAAGGAGCACCGCACAATTAGGAGGTGTACAAATGAGTGAAAACGAAGTTGTAATCGCGTCGCTGCTGTCCTTTGTGTGTAAGTCTTGAACCATCAAGATGACAATAAATAAAACTTTGTGAGGTCTTTGTTGCAACCGATTAAATAGCAGACGTGAAAATCTTATAATGGTACGATCAAGACATGATTTTATTCTAAAACATAACTTAAACCTGTAATTTGCTGATTTAAGTTACCCAAGCAGGCACCAAATGGCAGTTGAAAATGGCGAGCCATTCCCCTATATTTATTTCATCTGAATGGTCAATTTCAAACTGGTAATTTCATAAGTATGATAATCTTTTTAAATCTGAAATTCACAGCGATAGGTTTTCTTTTAGATTCTGACATTATCATGCCAAATTAATGATCATTTTCAAAAGATCGAATTATAAATGCTTAGATATGACGTATACCTGTATTTTTTTTACTGTACACCTGACCTGTCCATTCACATGGATTTACCACTCCTCAACCAGAGTACATCACTCCCCTCCCACGGGCCACCTTCCATAAATACATGTTTTTATAATTAAAATTTACCTAACAGGAAAGGGGAGATTTGCCATTTTGTTAGAATAACTTGAAGTTTTAAGTTATTGTCTCTGGTCGTGTTTTCTTGTGAAAGTTCTGTGATATTAGAATAGATTGAAATGCAATTCACAGCACTTGGAACTTTATGTTGAATCTGAATAATTATTATATATTTATGCATAGTTTGAGTTTCTTTATGAGAAATGCTTCTTCATCTGATATATCCTTTTCGTTTGATTGTCTTCTCCGAAAATAAGAATAAATATTTCAACTGACTCCCCCTCTCTCTCTCTATATATATTTATCTTTCTTAATTTTTGTATTTCTATGATAATCGAAATCATCAAACCATACGGAATTGACATGAACATTTATAACTATTGATTTCGTTGCTTGAAAACAAAATTCCTCTAATTTGTTATTACATTTGGAGTAATTGTCTCCCTTTTAAGTGTAAAAATGTCGCTAACTTGCTTACTTTTGATATGATGACATTAACAACAATTCAAAGTGATTTGAACGAAATAATTAACTATATATAATGAGCATGATACGCTTGATTTTAATCTATATCTCCTTAAATATTCGTATCATTTTTAAAGATAACTTCGTGGTGGTCGGTTCAAGTAGATTTATAGTTCCATTACCAAATATTACTCAACAAGAAGATCAGATTCTAATGAAACTTAATATGTTGATCCTTCTCGTTTTAATTATGTAAAAAGTGACTAATTATAGCTATCCGTTATATTAGAAATCTCAACTTTTCAGTTTCTTTTGACAGAGTTCGAAAACAAGTCAATATGTATTACGACGTTGAAAACATGATCAGTAGAATAGAACTTTACATACGTCATTTACGATGAGTATATTATTCAATACTAACAAATTCCTTGCATATTTTAGTATTAAAAGTTCTTTACTTATTAAAGCTAAATGCTTGAAGTTTGTTTGGATAACAGCAGTTCCCTGGTGTGGGACACAAAAGCTTTAAATGTTTTGGGACGTTTTGATCCTCCTTATTGCAAATATTGCACCACGATTAAGAATGTTTATTGAATACGAGGTTCAACTGTGCTTCAATAATAATTGTAAAGGTATCTTTAGTGACGTTTGAGAAAACATTTACTGCCCACTTACGCGCGAAGACTTGATAACATGCATATTGTGTTTAATTGTATGTTGTCGTCTGACGCCAAGAGTACAATAGCAACACCAGATTGATTATAGTTTAGGGTTATTGACAACAAGGTCATTTAGGTCAAACTGAATTTTATCTTAATAACTATATAAGAGTTAGAATATAACATAAGATTGTGACCAACAACAAGACAAAAACACTACAAAACAAAGCACAACAAAACCTATACAAAACACTAACATACAAAAAATAAGGACAAAACTTTGAGAATGATAGGGAAAATATTGTTACACCATATTGTGTACAGTCTGACTAGGGCTTAACGTCACAGTAATACCCAAATTGCACCGAGTACCCAAATTGCACCTATTTAGCAAAAATAGCAGCGAAAATCTTACAAGATTTCTAAGGGACTAAACAATTTATGTTTTTTTTATCATTTGACATTATGCACGAATTTCAAATAGGTAAATGTATTTGAATATTCACAGAACGTGCACAGTATATATCAACAGATGAAGTGTTTACTGGAAAAAGTAAAATCTACAAAAACGTCGCCATGCGACGTCCATAAAAAGTCATCTTTTAAAAATGAGCAAATACAATATGTTACAGGCATCTATTTCTTAAAAAATGAATAGAAAGCATGGACTATTGTCAAATTGTTCTAAATATTTGAAGAAATAATACAAAACATCAGTTATTAGATTTTTACGGACGTAAATTTATGCATGGATGCAATTTGGGTACTCCTCATTATAGAATCATGGGTCGTTTGGAGGTCAGTTCAAACCCATTTTTCTATGATTCAATATGGATTAAAAATTAAATTGGTGGGACTATATAGTAAATAAGGATACATCTACAAAATCAACACAAAATGGAAAATTTTGTCTAGATCATAAAAAAACGTCGGTGAAAAAAACTGTCAAAATAGGTGCAATTTGGGTACCCCCACGTTAGGGGTTAATATGATTTTGAAAGTAATAATTTAAAGTCTTCAATATAGTGGGTCTGCCATGGTGGTTTAATAGTTTTACCAGTATCAAAAGGTCATTTGCTTTTAAATACTGGTTGGACATCACATGATTAAAAACTAACAAATCACATCACAGATTATCAGCGTATGGAAATTGACTCACTTTTTTGTCACTTGAAAACCATTATTTTATTTTCGCAAAAATGAAATATTCTAAAATACATTGAGATAAATTATCAAAGATGTGTCACCCTAAAATTAATATTACATAAATTTGCTAATTACTAGATGTATTTTTTTAAACACTTTGTACCCTTCGTACACATTTATCTTCCATATTTTTGAAGGGTGTAGCAAATAGTTAGATTTTGTGTTATGTTCCCCTTGTTCCTATTGTCGATTTCAACATACTTTCATCTTTTTCTTTTATGAATTATCATAGCTTATAAATTTCTTGATACAAGAGCCGTATGGTGGTTCTAATGATATATTGTATTTTTTTGTCAGATAAAGGATTCAGTTTTCCGTTTTGTTTTGTTTTGTGTGTTTATTTGTTTGGATCCCCCATTCCAAATTCAGTCTACATATCTTACTGTCATCTATAAATACCAAAAAATCCCACGAATGTCATCGCTACACAGGCAAAATTTGCTCACGTGAATTTCACATGAATCACGTATGAAATTCACATGAAAAATTTCACGTGAGATTCACCTCAAACGAGCTTATACATGAAACTCACGTGAATTTTACAAAAAAAAATGGTATTTGTCATAATTTGATTAAATAAATTTGAAAATTTAGATGTTATTTGAATTACGTTATTTTAAAAATTCAAGTGAATTTTACGTGAAAAAAATTGATGTGATTTTTACGTGAAATTCACGTGACTTTCACATGAGATTCACGTGAAACTCACATGAACTGATTCCACGTAAGTTTCACGTATAAGCTCGTTTGAGGTGAAATTCACGTGTGAGATTCACATGAATTTGAATTCACGTAGAATTGTTGTGAGTGAAATTTCCCTGTGTAAGGATCATCTTGATTTAGGGGTTAGAGTTCTTGGTTATGTTCGTGTTTTATTCTTCAATGATGACTTGGACAACTATCAAGACGAAGAACAACAATCAAAGCCCTATGATGATTTCGCCTTTTCAAAATCTAATACAATCCGGTTATTTTTTTCAGAAGCGCGTACACTAAAACGTTGTGATTGGTTAAAACAGTCCTAAACAATGGAAATTCAACCAATGACGTGACGTTATTTTCCTTTTGGGTTACGAACAATGATATAACTCATAGTCCTTTGGATTCTAAAACGGTTGGTTCATTACCATTGCTGCATTAAAATAGAAAAAAAAAACGAAAGACATCTCTTTTTTGAAATAATCTTCCAAGGCAATATGTCCATGCATCTTTATGATAAACATAACTTTTCACACAAAACAAAATGTTTCCTGATATTTGCGAGGGAAATTATCAGTGTTAATTAAGGGTCACGATAGGGTTTGCAGAATAGAGAATAATGGGAGGAAATTTTAAGATATATAAAAAAATGGGCCAAAAATACAAAAAAGAAATTAAAGAGTACAGATTTGAAGACACCCCCCTCCCCTCTAGACCCTTATATAGTCGTTCGCAAATTTATCGCCGTCGCATTAATGTCAACAACGATATCCAGCACAACTGTTATTATACCTATCACTAAAATATCGTAGTTATCGTCAGCGATTCGTCCTATCATTTTTTCGCTTCTTATTACGACATTCAATAGCAACAAGTTTCTTTTCTATTTTGCATGAATTGCACTTTAATATTTGCTTAAAATTTAATTTAATACCATTTATTGACATTCTTTTTGTTGCTTTTTCAAGTGGTATATCTTTTTAATAGTTAAGAGGGAAAGTTTGAAAAAGAGAACTTTACTTTTACACTATTATTGTAACTTAAAAAACTAAATGGAATTTATTATAAGCGAGTGTTACATAGATCTGTGTTTTAAAATATCCGTACTATTCAAACCATATAAAAAGGACGGTGAAAAAAATGAATAGCTTGAACTTAAATTGAATCTTGAAAAATAGTAAAGACGTGTGGATATATAGTGTAGCAAATCTGCCAAAGAGTGTTTTTTTTTATTTTTATTCTTATAAAACAGTAAAATCATCGGCTTACAAAACCAAAAAAAAAAACTTCAAAAATTGACCTTGTTGTAAGTTACTATGTCTTGATGACATAGTTATCATAAACTTGTCATGTCTTCCAGAATATATGAAAGATTTTTTTAGTGCTTATGTACTTATAAAGAAATTGTTCATTTCTGTATATACATGTAATTGGCATGGATTGTTCTTACTTTGTGCTGTTACAACACTGTCCCAAGTTAGGGTGGGGGAATTGGCGCCTATAACATAGTTAATCCCGCCACATTCTATATGTGTCTGTCACAAATCAGGAACCTGAAAGTCGTACGATGACATATAGAAGTGTTGCTAACTTCTATGCCATTTGAGAATCAACTCTCCACCAGAGACCAAATGACGTAGAAGTAAGCAGCTATATGTCACCATACAGCCTTAAACAATGAGTAAAACACATACCGCACAGCAAGCTATAAAAAGCCCCAAAATGACCCAAAATGACAAATGTAAAATAATTCAAACGAGAAAACTACCTGATTTATGTGTAAAACAATAAATAAACGAAAAACAAATACGACATACAGCAACAACTAAATTACAGGTCCCTGACTCGCAACAGGCACATACAGACTGGTTTAACATGTTAGCGGACGCTCAACCTGGGCCGTGACAGTACAAGAACAAATTATACAAAATAAACGAAAAAAATATGATTAGTGGTAACCACTCAATTATAGGCCTCTGACTTGAGACAGTCACATATAGAATGTGACGGGGTTAAACATGTTTGCGGGCGCCCAACCCTTCCCCTAAGCTTGGAAAGTGGTTTAACAGCACAACATAAGAAATATAAAACGACAAAAGTGTACAGTAGGAATGTCTCACATTTTTAACTGGTCCTTAATATTGCTTATCGCATTTAGAATTTTCCAGCTGTTATATAATAATTTCTGCCTTTCAATCTCCATATAAATTAATATCTATAAAAACTTACACCTCAACTACAATTTGGCAAAATACTTTGAAAGATATATATGTATTTGTCAAAATCACTTTACATATATAGTTTGGTATTCATTTCAACCCATATCCTTAAGGCATCTTTTTCCTACATAAGTTTTTAATTTTTGCAAATCCTTATTTAAAAAAAAAGAACACCACACCCACCCTGTTTTATGTTTTTATGTTTTTGTGCTTTTGATGTATATTACATTATCTGTTGAAAAAGACGTTATAAAGAGAATGGGGATATTCTAAATTTCAGCAACAAACATTCTTAAGATCTGCCGCTAATTGGGGTGTCATACATTGACTTAATTCTTGGGTGGTTCATTTCCAAATGATTTGATGACAAACAATCTAACAAATACGATGCAATGTTTATGTGTATTTTCTGTGAAAAAGTGTTCGTTTGATCATTAAATCATAACAATGTCACATTTTCTACCATGACGAGGTCACTTACGGTTTCATAAAGGGTGGATAATTGGTACCTTAATTGTTTATGACAGGTATAAATGACGAATAGAAATGTTGATGACCTAACATGAATAATGTTGTACGACTAAAAATAAACAGAAACTAATAATTTAATTTCTTTAACTTTTTGTGTTATTATATGAAGTATACGATCTAAGGGAGATTGATCAACCACTGAAAATATATGAGACCGTATAAAAAGATATTTTCAGTTATAAAATGTTTTATTGAATGAAGGATTTGTATAGCCTTACTAATTAAATCCTTGATTGAATATTCTTAACATTTATCCAGACTCTTATCAGAAACAAGCTATATATTTGCTTGTATGGTAAAATCAGAAAAAGTACTTGCAAAGCGCTGTCCTGCAAGGAAATCCACTTTCTTACCGTTGATAACAAAGATACATAGAATAATTTATTGAATATAATTTAAACTATATTAAAAAAACCTTTTACAACAACCGTACATTTTTTATTTTAATGTTTTTGTCAATTAGTTTTTATATTTCGTTTGTAACTTTGACATTATCTCTTAGTTTCTTTTTTAGAATAAATATTAAAGTTAAAAAATATTAAGGATTAATTTACAGTGGAAATTACCTGACTTTCGTGAAATGAGGCTTATTTAAGTCTTGAACTACTGAAGTCAATAGATGATCTTGCTTTTTTGCACAAAGCTATTGAAAGGAATTTCAAAATTTACTATGTTGGATATTGCAAATAGGCTGGTGTGCAAAGCTGACACATTTACAACTTCATCATTTATTATTATTATTATTATTATTATTATTATTATTATTATTATTATTATTATTATTATTATTATTATTATATTATTATTATTATTATTATTATTATTATTATTATTATTATTATTATTATTATTATTATTATATTATTATTATTATTATATTATTATCATTATTATTATTATTATTATTATTATTATTATTATTATTATTATTATTATTATTATTATTACTAATAATTAATTAATTAATTTAACTACCTATTTATCTATTTATTTAAAAAAAAAACTGCAGAGTTTTTTATATAACTTGTTGATCACTTTTTTTAACATCACAAGCCATCTTACTACATTTTGCCTGAAGTATTCAGCTCGTGTAATATTTATGCCATCTGTGCGGAAAATTAATGATGGCTTTTACGGAGTGTATTTAAATTTACAGCTTTCGTGTTTCGCTGCTGGTCACTTGTTGTTACAGTAAAGACAGACCATTTAACTTATAACATATTTCACAGGTCAGACATGCGGTAAATTCATGAATATATCTAAGTACAAGTTTATATACATATATTAAAAAGGCTGAAATTTACAAAATTTGTTATTAAAAAATTGTAGTTTCACCGTGGTTATTGTCAGAATATGATATAGACGCACTACATTTCAAGGTATATAAAAATATTAAATCTACTGTTTTAAGGGTTTTTTTTTTGTTCGTTTGTTGTTGCATTTTATCCTTTTAGAGGATCATTAAACGATTGCCTGGCTTTATACTGAATCTTTGTCCATATTTTTAGTTACTCGCTTTTCAGTAGAGTAGTGTTTTTGTTTTGTTTTATTGTTGTGGCCTTGTTATATCGTTTTGTGTTGGGTTTTTTTTCTAAAGTTTTGGATTTCCTTTGAGTAACTTGTATTTTAAGACGATGTTAAGTTCACCTTTATATTTCTTTCTCGATGATCTGCAACGAGATCGTTAATTTGATATTATAAATCATGGTGGTCTCTTTTTCTCTTTTTCTTAGTATCCTTCCGAGGTACCTAAGATAACTGGGTTCGAGTTGCTCAGTTATCATTTTTCTATTTAGTGTTTATTAAATTGTTTGTCTCTCGTCCTTTTAAGATTTTTTCCATTGCGATGTCAATTTCTCTTTGACTCCAAGTTTTGAATGTCCCCTTTGTATCTACAGCCTCCTTTTTGAAGTGTGAACATGGCTGATTAAGTGATGCTTTCTAATTTATATACAAGCATAAGAAATTTTATAAGCTAATCTTAATGATTTGACGTAAACCAAGAGATTAAGGTACATTTTGTGTCATTGTATGTTTTTTAACAAACAGATGGTCTGCCTCACAAAACTTAGGGCAAAAGTAAGTGACACGATAAAATTTGATTTTAATGGATGTTTTGAGCTAGCCAAACATAAATAACAAAAACAATATATTTTTAATTGTTTCATGTCACTGTAATACCTAAAATAAAAGGAAATATTCTGTTTATGAATGAGAATGTCATGTGGAAAGGAAACAAGGTTAAATGTACTTTATTTCAAAATAACCACGTTTATATCATGGATATGTTCTTAAGTAACTAATCAATTTCGATTATTATCATTATGAGCTCCGTGAATAATAATAATAATAATAATAATAATAATAATAATAATAATAATAATAATAATTTGAAAAAAATTAACATGTTTGACTGTTTAACTAAAAAAATCGTGTTATGCATCACCTAGATCTGTTTCACACTAACTTAACACTTGATAGTGTTGTTTTTGTGCACATCGATCGATACTCAAATCAGTGTAGCCTCCGTGTAAGATGAACTTTGTAAAAAAAAGTTTAAATTTACACTAGACTTTTCACTTTTCACCATATGTAGGATTACTATTCCAATAATTGATTGTTTTACACCACAAATCGTGTTATGTATCACCTAGGTGTGATTTCACCCTAACTTTTCACCTAAAAGAATGGACTAGGTGCAAATTGCTACTAGTGAAACTTCCGTGTAAGATGTATACATTCAGAAATGGTCGAAACGTAATATCAAAATTTACACCATATTTAAAAAAATATTCAAGAAAATTGGAGTGTTTCATTGCTTTACACCATAACACGTCTTATATACCACTCTTGAAGGTGTAATTTCACACTAATGCACCATTTAAAAGTATTACTTAACTGTGTAATTTCACACTAATAAATAATTTGAAAGTGTTAATTAATCAAGTCACAACTAGCTTTCCGTGTAAGATTCAGAAAAGGCCACATCATATGATCCTTTCAAGAAAATCAGTGTGGCTTATACGATTATCTCTAATTTGATACCGTAAATAAAGGCAACAGTAGTATACCGCTATTCGAAATTCATAAATCGATTGAGAAAAAAACAAATCCGGGTTACAAACTAAAACTGAGGGAAACACATCAAATATAAGAGAACAACGACACAACAGAAACACAACACTAAAATGCAACACACACAGAAACGAACTATAATATAACAATGACCATTTTCCTGACTTGGTACAGGACATTTTAAGAAAAAAATGGTGGGTTGAACCTGGATTTGTGGCTAGCCAAACTTCACACTTTTATGGCAATGTTAAATATAACACTAAACCGTGGTCGATATGAACTTTTTTTGTAAAATCAAAACAGAGTAATGTTTCACTAAGTCGTGTATTTTCGCGACCATGTTGGTCTGGGTTTGGACTTGAAAGGGCAAGTTTAGTTTGAACTGAACTTTGTTCGAGCCATTTTGTGTCGTACGCTTGATTTTAATTATTTTGTTCAAAGATATTATATATTCTGTCGAGATTTTAATATTTATTATTTTCCAAAAGATGTTAAGATTGCTATAAGTGCTACCAAACAACCCAGTTGTTCAAATTAGTTTGTTCCGTAGCCATATCTGCGTTGTGATCGATAGACGACTTGGAATTCGAAAGTTAACTCCATGCATGTATGGTGCGCAAAATAAGGCATTGACCGGTTTGTAAGTGTGGACGGACGGAGGACCTTGCGTCCTGTTTGAAAAATTGATACTTTTGTGATATTTTTGTTAAGCTTTATGGTAGTGTAGGATGAGGTGTATAATTTTATCCCTCCATTATTTAAGAATTGAATGCTTCTTTTTGTAAATTTATTGGGGTGTAAAAGCGTTGACCGAAGTACTTTCTAAAAACTAAAAATGTGCGCACGGTCAACGCTTTTACATCACTATAAAATTACTAAATGAAGCATTCAATACTTATAATTACAATTTTTTTGCTAGGATCATGAAAACACGATTTCTATCAAGTTTTTCCTTTATTTACCACCTGTGCACTTCATTGTTGAAGCTCGTGTCATCATGAATGTTACATTTCAATTTGAAATGAAGGCTAATTTCAGAACGACGCGAGATTGCTGTTAGCCAATCAAAATAATGTATTATAATGAAACATACATGTAATGTAATTATTCTATTTTATATCTATAATGCAAAAGGGGGTGGTATTTGTTATCGGCCCTCTTATTGCATGTTGATCACGCTACATGTGTGTATTGAAAAACAAATCTACGAGGTTTATATTTACAGATAATAAACTTTACCTGGCAAAATGATACGTTACAAATACTGTCAAAATTGCCCGACAATCTCATCTAAAATATAGAAAACAATACAAACATGTGTTCTGATTTTGAAAAATGATATTTCAATTTCTAAGATATATTTGAAGACTTTAAGTACAATTTTTAATGGTTTTGTCTTTAAGTAAATATGATGTTTGATTGAATTTTTTGGTTTTTTGTTGTTTTTGGACTTTGGTTTATGTTTGGGTTAACGGATGTTGTTTTGTCTTTTTCGAAAATATATATCTTCTTGTAGTGTATATAATATATAGTAAAATTGAGAATGGAAATGGGGAATATGTCAAAGAGACAACAACCCGACCAAAGAGCAGAAAACAGTCGAAGGCCACCAATGGGTCTCCAAAACAGCGAGAAAATCCCGCATCCGGAGGCGGGCTTCAGCTGGCCCCTAAACAAAAATTTGTACTAGTTCAATGAAAATGGACGTCACACTAAACTCCAAAACATACAAATGAACTAAAATTTAAAAATTCATACAAAACTAACATATGCTCTTGACTTGGAACAGGCGCAAAAATGCGGCGGGGTTAGACATGTTTTGTGAGATCTCAACCCTCCCCTAATACATCTAGCCAATGTAGAATAAACAAACACACAGCAATACGCACAGTAAAACTCAGTTTAAAAGAAGTCCGAGTCCGATGTCAGAATAGGTAACAAAAGAAACTAAGCAAAATGAATATATATATTATTATGTAAAAAAAAAAAATGAAAAAATATTTTAGGAAAAGGATTTGTATAATATCCAAATTCAAATTTTTAGATATTGACTTGTGAGTGAAAACAAAGGAAATTGCAAATACAGGCGAATAAGTTTTTTTTTGTTTTTTTTTAGGGAGAGAGTATAATTTGTAAAAAAATCAAGAAAAAGAATATTATTGGAAAAAAAACTAACACTGATATACAACAAAAGTAGATTCTTTTTGAATAATTTGCGGCCCTGTTAAGGGCCAAGTTTGCTCCCTCCGCTGTCTACTGCTTCAGGACTACTGCTGGACCTGTTTCTGGCGTCTTTTGGACTTGAAAACAACCATTTGTCGCCGATTTGAAACATCATTCCTGTGGTTGCTTTAATTGTGACATCGACTGATTACAGTAGAAAATTGGCTTGTTTCAAATGTAACTAAGGATGCACATAGGCGATCTCTAACAAGTTCATATTGAAAGCCAGTCATTCGTAAGCAACCGTCATGTTCCGCTGTAACTTAGGATGCATACAGGCGATCTCTAACAAGTTCACAGAGAAAACTTGTCGAATTTCTTTGGTATCGTGTGCTATTTATATCAGAAGTCCACCACTCTGGTTGTTAAGTAATTAACCCTTTTAGTTTTCTTAGGAGCATGCTTGTCTAGGGTGTTTAGAAATAGATTATACCAAAAATTAGCTGCTTCATCAACATCTCCAATCGATTCAATGAGATGAAAAGGAGTATTTGTTAAATTTTCAATAAATTTATTTTGATCAAATTGTTTAAATGATCTGTATTCTATGGATAAATGATACATTTTTTATATTTTTGGGTTGAGTTTTCTTGTTACGCAAACAGAATAAAAAAGCCGACTATACAGTATGGATTTTCTCATGGTTTTTATACGGTGGTTTATAATTACTTACTGCCACTTTATTTTAACTCTGGTGAAAAGTTGTCTCATTGACAATCATACCACCACAATCTCATTTTTATATTTAGGCGAATCGTTTGTTAAATGTTGACCAAGTTACATTTGTGCATTAAAAAACAAATCAACGGGGTTTATATTATTCCGATAATAAACTTTATCAGGAAAAAATCCATTACAAATAAATATAATGCCACAATTGAAAAATAGAGAAACAATACAAACATGTGTTCTGATTTTGAGACTTCATATTTCAATTTCTAAGATATATTTGAAGACTTCTGCTACATTTTTGGCAAATAAGCGCCACAAACGTGCAAAAAAGATAAAACTGGTGTCGAGCGGTTGATATTTTAAATTTCTAATAGAAAAAAAAGTTTAAAAGAATTAGATTACTAAGACTTATTTTCAGCCTGGATTTGTAGTAATCGTATTGTCATTTGATAAAGTTATGCTGATTATAAGGTGCACAGTTTTCTCTGCTTTCAAAATAATTTGTTTGAAAAAAAATGAAATAATATTTTAGAAACAGTATTTGTACTTTATTTATGCAAATTCAAATAGATTTTTTCAGATGTTGAACTTGTGAGTGAAAAAGGAAATTGCAAATACAGGCGATGAGGTTTTTTGTTGGTTTCTTAGGGGGAGTGGTTTGGAAAAAAATCAAGAAAAAGAATATTATTGGAAAAAAAATAACACTGATGTACAACAAAAGTAGATTCTTTTTGAATAATGTGCGGCCCCGTTAAGGGCCTGGTGTTTGCTCCCCGCTGTCTACTGCCTCAGGACTACTGCTGGACCAGCTGGTTCTGGAGTCTGTTTGGACTGGAAATCAACCATTCTGTCGCTGAGTTGAAACATCATTCATGTGGTAGCTGTGTTTGTGACATCGACTGATTACAGTAGAAAATTGTCGTGTTTCAAATGTAACTAAGGATGCACATAGGCGATCTCTAACAAGTTCACAGTGAAAACTAGTATTTGTCATGTTTCAATTGCAACTAAGGATGCACATAGGCGATCTCTAACAAGTTCACAATGAAATCCAGTCATCCGTAAGCAACCGTCATGTTCCGCTGTAACTAAGGATGCACACAGGCGATCTCTAACAAGTTCACAGCGAAAACTTGTCGAATTTCTCTTGTATAAAACTTTTGCTCAATAGCAGCAGTGATTTACAGTCTAAAATTCTCGTATTTTTGTCATATTTCAGCTGAATAAACTGTGGATACACTTAGTGCCACACGTTTACACACTGAAACTCGTAAATCGTCATATTTCTACTGTAAGCAACCAATGCACATAACTTCCTCCGTCCATATTCAACAGTGGGAAAATGGTTAGGTACTATGCCATTTCTGCAACTTGTCCCAAGGCAGTAGATGGCGGGAATGACTGTCACAGGGGTTGTCGCTAGGTTTTATTTCAAAGACGCGGACGTGATAGAGAGCGTCCTAGACGCATGTAAACAAACATGGCTGACAAGCGACATTGTGTTTTTGTGTATTTTTTTCCAGTCGAAAAGTGCAATGTACAAGAAAGGAATATTTAATTAATGAATGGAAGATTAACTTTAGGCTTAAGTCTTATGATTCCGCCATAACTTTCCAGATGTTTTCAACTTCTTTTCCTGTAAACTATTGTTGGACATTGATGTTAATGCCATGGCATGTGATCGTTCAGGAATATGTGTTCCCGGAAATGTATGAGAACAAAATTGAATATAATTTTCGACAGTGTTTGTCCCGTCATATCACCTGCCTTTCCCTCATCTTTCTGGTTTACGGCACAAAACATTTTCTTCTCGCGGTTTGTATGAAATTTTTTATACTAAAACCTTTTTTTTATTTCAACAGAACTACGGGATTTTTCCCCCTATAAATGCATTACAAATATTTATGTTATCAAATGATGACATCTTTTCTCTGCCCTTTAAAAAAACATTTGGTTTTCAAGAAATCTAGAATAAACAACTCATTGAAAAAAAACATATCCCCAAATTAAGATGAATGAGAGTCTGGATTGGGGGGGGGGGTCCTTTATTTCTGTATTCCTTAATTTTTTAGGCCATCTTTCTCTATTCTTTATACTTTTTGTCCATTATTCTCTATTATTTATAATTTAGCACCTTGATTATTATTCTCTATTCTTTATTTTTTGGTCCATTTTTCTCTATTCTTTATATTTTTTGCCCATTATTCTTTATTCTGTAAACACCCATCCACACCCTTATGAATTGTTAGTGCATAAGTGTTATTTCAAGCGTTTAAATACTTGGTGTGGTGACTTATTATTGAGGGTCTGAGCGGGGTTTACAGAGTAGAGAATAATGAGCAAAATCTACAGGAAAATGGACAGAAAAATAAAGAATAGACTTATTCGGTACTTAAGTATAAAGAATAGAGAATAATGGACAAAAATATAAGGAAAAGAGAATAATGGACAAAAAATATGAAGAATAGAGAAAAATAGTCTGAAAAGTTGAAGGACCCCCCGACCCCCCCCCCCCCCCCCCCCCCCCCCCAAATACAGACCCTCAATATTGCTTACACCCACTTCATTAACTCTGGTGGATAGTTGTCCTCATTCGCAATCATACCACATCTCATTTATATAATGATTGGGATAGTATCTAAAGACAAAATATAGAACAAAATTTTGATTCTTTTTCTATATGTTTGATTTTTCTGCGATTACTGGTAAATGTATCTTTTATGTGTTTGCAGATACTATTAGACCTATGTACAATCTCAGTTAAAATAAAGTTTTCAGACATCAATAATTTGTAGGAATCAATAGGTTTAATTATATCGTCAAACTGTTATAGAATATCATGATGCTTCGTGATCAAGAAATAACATTATAAGAAAAAATTTGATTTATGTTTGATTTTTCTGCATTCAACTGATAAATCGCCTTAGTTTTTGGCAGTAAACAACACACTGGCAGGAATAACATGCGGAACCCTTAACGATTTATTATATTAAATTGTTCGATAATTACCGATTTTTCTGTATTCAACTGATAAATCGCCTTAGTTTTTGGCAGTAAACAACACACTGGCTAACCCGAATAATTCAGTCCCTCCCCGTGATCGACTCTCCCACTCGCGAGGTTAATGTAGCCATCGTAGAGCAGTGGAATATAACGACTGAATTATTCGGGTTCACACTGGCAGAAATTACAGGCGGAACCCTTAAAGAGGGGGTGGACAGGGGGTACCCTTCCCCCACCTCCCGGCTCCTATCTCCCACCTTTCAATTTTAGAATCTTTTTTTCTCTCCCACCTATGTTTTGTCTCCCACCTCCCGCCCCTTCTCCCACCCCCCGCCTACCCCAATCTCCCACCTCCCTCAAAAGCTGTCGACCCCCTCCTTAACGATTTATTATATCAAATTGTTCGATAATTACTGATTTTTCTGTATTCAACTGATAAATCGCCTTAGTTTTTGGCAGTCAACAACACACTGGCAGAAATAACATGCGGAACCCCTAACGATGTTTTATATTAAATTGTTCAATAATAACTGATTTTTCTGTATTCAACTGATAAATCGCCTTAGTTTTTGGCAGTCAACACAAACACACTGGCAGAAATAACATGCGGAACCCTTAACCATTTTTATTATATTAAATCGTTCGATACTGATTGCCTTAAAATTTATTTTTAACACCAGACAATTGAGTTTATATTTGACAATCGTTAGTCAATCCTACATAAAAAAAAACATGTTGGAGGTTATTTATTTTTTACCACTCAATAATTTAAAAAAGCAAAAAAAAAAGCATTTATAGAAAAGAAAGACTCGTAAGTTCATCATCAAGGTTAAGGCTAAGTTTTACTGACCCCTGCTACATGGGCCTTATGGGGTAATAGTCTATATGAATGTATCGACACGCTAGTACTCGTAACTTAGAGACAGTTTTCTCGAAAGCTTTCATACTTGGTAGAATAACCATCTAGGTCATATACTGCTAAAAGCCAAAACCAACAAAACACAACAAAAAAAGAAAAAAAAACAGATTGATTAGTGATTTTAGCCTGGTAGAAATGTATGCTTGACACTGAGTATTTGGGATTGATAAGACCATTCACAAAGAATAATTTTTAAATAATTACATTTGAATTTCTAAGAATGCGATAATTGTAGATCAAAAATCCATATTGCATGTTCATCTCTATTGTATGTACTGTACCAAGCAGGTTGACAATTTTTATATTATTTTTTATAGTTGAAAAAATGTATTTAGATTGAATCAAATAGCAAATACATGTGCAATTTAATTTTTTTTTGGGGGGATGCTTACTTGTTTTGAGACTTTATATCTTAATTGCTAAGCTACACTTGAAGACTTTCAGTACATATGATAAACAACGACAAAAAATATGTGATAACACCAAAAATGATGTAAAATTATGCTGTTAACACGCATGGCGCTGATGTCTTTTACACCAATCACCAATCCCCTTATCAGATTTTCAAAATAATACTCAAAACTTGTATTTTACCCCTATGTTCTATTTTAGCCATGTCGGCAATCTTGATTGGCAAGCGGGGTCATCGGACATTTAACTAGATACCCCAATGATGATTGTGGGCAAGTTTGGTTAAATCTGGCTCAGTAGTTTCAGAGGAGAAGATTTTTGTAAAAGTTAACGACGACGGAGAGTCAGACGGACGCCAAGGTGAGCTAAAAACTATAAACAGGTTAATAGCCTTTTTACTGGAAATACTGGAAGCAAACATTTTCCCGCGTACTTTCTGTATAGTTTGAATTGACTTGTCTCCCGAGACTTCCGAAAGATTGTTTCTACTGGAACTGTGCTATTTGTGCAATAGAATAGAAGTCTTTGATGAACTATCAAAAGTCAAAATTGATAAATCTACGGGTCTTGATGATGTTGGTCCTATATTTCTGAAAATAAGTGCTCCAATAATTTATGAATCTTTTACGCATATCTTTAATTTAAGCCTGCACAGGTATATTGCAATCGACCTTTGAATGTGCTCGAGTATCACCAATCCATTAAAGTGGCGACGTAAAAGATATGAACAACTATAGATCAATGTCTGTACTTCCAATTTTATCAATGATTTTGGAAAGATAATTTATTCCCAAATTTTCAAGTTATAAGTACCAGTCTGGGTTTAGACACGGCCATTCTTGTCACTCAGCTCTAACGAAAATTGTTCAGAAGAATTGTTAATTAACATGGATCAAGAAAATAACAATGGAGTTGTATTCTGACATTTTAAAAAAGCTTTTGATATTGTTAATCACTCAATTTTATTACCAAAATAAGAGATGTTTAGGTTTGATACTCATTCTTTTAAATGGTTCAAATCATATTTATCCACCAGATCTCAGAAAGAAAAAGAAAAAGAAACAACATATATTCAAGTAAAGAAATAAAATTTGATGTATCGCAGGGCAGTATTCTAGGCCCTTTATTATTTCCTTTGTATACCTAATGATCTCCCACTTCAACTAAACCATACAAAGCCTGATTTGTATGCGGATGACACAACACTTAAATAATCAAATTAATTTAATGGTATATGTGATAAACTTAACGACGAGACAGCAATTTTTAATAATTATATGATTATAAATATAAAAAAATCCGATAATATGTTAATTGGGTCAAATAGGAGGCTTCAAAGCTTACAAGTAACATTTAAGAAAGAATGCAGTGGTTTTTTTTTACAAAATGAAAACAAAACTTGGCATTTTAATCGATGATTTTCTTTCTTGGAATCAACAGATTAATCAAGTTAGGTACTGTAATTTCAACTAGAATAGGTTTTCTAAATCGATTGAAGTATTATATTCCACAAATTTAAAGGCTTATGTTTATTTTATAATGGATATATACACTTCCTCTCTTTGATTATTGCTGTACAATGTGGACAGAAGCAACTGATTCAAATATGAGAAAAATGTTAAAATTACAAAAAGAGGTAGCCAGGATCATTCTTACTAAAGCTTATGATACACCATCAAAAACGTTATTCAAACAATAAGGATGGTTAATTTTGTAAATGGTATTGCACCTGATTATCTGTGTCAGTTATATAAGAATAACCAAATTGTCAATGCAAGATTTTATTTGCGTTTATCAGACAATAATTGTGTTTTCATACCACGTCGACGAACAATTTTTATGAAATTGACATTTCAATATTCCGGTACTGTTCCTGTAGAAGTAAAAGTGTATATGAATCTGATCATTTTTTTTTCGCGAAACGGTTGATTTTCTATATCGTTTTGGCTTCATGAAATCAAAATGGCTGCCTTTCGAACGTGTACATGTATTATCATAACTTACAGAAAATCTAAATTTTCCTACTAGAATCGAAATAATTCTATCATGTCATGCTTTTTGCTCATTTTAATATGGGTAGGCATTATATTTGTCAACATTTTACTTTTCGCTAACGCTCGTTGTTTGCATAGTTAGATGTATTTATGTATAGAGTTTGCGCTATTCAGGGGGCCTCAAGGAGATAAGTGTTGTACTAACTGATGTTACCCTCTTCAAATAAAGTATTTATTCTTAATAAATTATTTTTCATTATTATTTTTATTATTATTATTATTATTATTATTATTATTATTATTATTATTATTATTATTATTATTATTATTATTATTATCATATTTTTGTAATATACATGCAGTCACTTACCGTATATCGCCTTGTTTGTGGCGTTTACAATGAGTTTCCGTAGAGTTTTATTTATGACGTCAATAAAAAATATAGGAATTTTAACGTTTTGCTCTTCAAATTAAAAAATGATGGTTTACCCAAAACATTTCATTTTGAACAGTTGTAAGATTTACAGTATAAGGACAATAACCATACATTGTCGCGAAATATAAACCAGTTTCTTTCTGTATAATAAAACACTTATTTACTGGCTAAATAATTGGTGTTCCTGGGGATAATAAACTTGCTATTGCCCTCATGACCAGTAAATAGTATATAATATTTGTGTGTTGTTCCTTTTTTTTTTGCGGGGTTTCTGTTAGGGTTAATGGATGTTGGTATGTCTTTTTGACATACACTTTACGGCTAATAGTGTATATATATGTTATACTTAAAAAAAAAAGTGAAAAATCTTTTAGAAACAGTATTTGTAATATTCAATTAGATTTCATCAATTTTCGGATGTTGACCTTGTGAGTGAAAAGAAAAGATCGGAGGAAATTAACAATTACAGGAGAATGAGATTTTGTTTGGTAGTTATGTAAAAAAATTAAGTAAAAGAATATAAGGGGTAATATAACACTAATTGTGCAACAAAAGTAGACTTTTTGAATAATTTGCAGCCCCGCTACGGGCCTGGTGTGCTCCCCGCTGTCTGCTGCCTCAGGACTACTGCTGTACATGTGTCTGAAGTCTTTTTGGACTGGAAAACAACCATTTTGTTGCCGATTTGAAACATCATTCCTGTCTCTGACGTAACTACTGGTGTCGGACCATTTTGTCGCTGGGTTGAAACATCATTATTGTGGTAGCTATGCTGGTGACATCGACTGATTACAGTAGAAAATTGTCGTTTTTCAAATGTAACTAAGGATGCACATATATAGGCAATCTCTGACAAGTTCACAGTAAAAACTAGTATTTTGTTTTGTTTCTTTTGCAACTAAGGATGCACACAGGCGATCTCTAACAAGTCAGTAATCCGTTAACAACCTTCATGTTCCGCTATAACTAAGGATGTACACAGCCGATCTTTAACATGTTCACCTCAAACAACTCTCTCTCTCTCTCTCTCTCTCACACACATTGTATAAAATGAAATATTGAGAATGTGGTGGACACTGACTTTTAAGGATATTTTCACAATCTATTTTAAGAAATTAATGATATCTAGCAAAATGGTGTGTTTATAATTTACAGATTTCGTGTGGATGGTGATCGAGATAAATTGTTCTTCAGTATGAAGTCATGTGTAGACAAGAATAATTTCAGTGAATATTTGTATCAACATTTAAACGCACAACACATACATTATAATGACACGTTCCCACAAAATAAGGCACTGACCGTTTTATAAGTGTGAAGGGAGGGAGGACCTAACGTTCTGTTTGAAATAAAAATTATTGTCATAGTTTTGTGACATTTGTGCCCAGCTTTATTGTAGTGTAGGATGAGGTGTATCATTTTATTCCTCCATTATTACTAGTATATGAAATATTTTATAATACAAAAGGGATGGTATTTGTTATCGGACCCCTCACTGCCGAGTTTTGATGTTGCTTTGTCATGCATTTGTAGGAACCTTTTATAGCCGACTATACTGTATGGGGTTTTATCATGTTTGTTATACAGTGGTTTATAATTGCTTGCTGCCACTTCATTTTAACTCTGGTGGATAGTTGTCTCATTGATAATCATACCACATCTCCTCATTTTTATATTTAGGAATCGTTTAATTGTTATATGTTGATCACGCTACATTTGTACATTGAAAAACTAATCTTCGAGGTTTAGATTAACCGATAACAAACTTCACGGCTGTCATGTGGTATATCGAGAAAAATGATCGTGAAAGAATAAGTAACGGTGGTCCAGTATTGGGATTGGATCGTGAAAGACCTAGTATAGGATCGTGAAGGAAATCTTATCGAGTGGACACATGCAAGGTCAATAAAAAAATATAAATTCAATGAGTTAAAATGACAAATTTCGGAAAAATAAAACTGTCTGTCAAAATGGTTCAACATTATGGTCAAAATGGTTCAACATTATGATCAGTATCTGAGAAAAATCAAGTTTCAAAAGTACACCGTTTTTACAAAACTACAAAAAGGGCAAATTGCTCATCGACATTTCAATGACAAAAAAATTTAAACAAACATAATTTGAATGCATGTTCTACTTTTCTCTTAAAAACATCGTTCCATTTCACTGTTTTAAATGGTTCATTAAAGTTATTTTTTTTGGTTTAATCAGAAAACTTTGAAGCATGGGAATATTTGTAAAAATTTGATATTTCGAATCCTGAAAGATCTACCGCTTTTTTTATGTAGGTGAAAAGGATCGTGAAAGATCTTTTGACGCTCATTCGTTATTGCAAAATTCCATGAATACGATCAAATCATTCTTTAGGGGTGACATGATTATTTGTAATTGTATTTGCATGACTTATTCTCTTCACTTTTGTTTGTGAATTGGGCTATTATGGTTCAATGCCATTGTATCTGATTATTTGATAATACCACACCGACTAGTTGCCTGATAATAATATAAGTCCGTCCATCCGTCCTGCATAAGTTTTATGTCGTATAAAAAGTTCAGTTGTCTCATCTGATTTCCATTAATTTCCATGCATAGTCATATCTATAAAACGATGATCCTTGTTGCTTCAGTGTGTAAAAATGGGGGAAAACACATTGTTTAAAAAACCCACAGGAAAACAACGGTCAAACTCCTGACTTGGAACAGGCATTTTCCTAAGAAAATGGTGGGTTAAACCAGGTTTTCTGGCTAGCTAAAACGCCCACTTGTATGACAGTTTTTTTTTCTGTAAATAAAGGCAACAGTAGTATACCGCTGTTCGAAATTCATAAATCGATTGAGAAAAAACAAATCCGGGTTACAAACTAAAACTGAGGGAAACACATTAAATATAAGAGGAGAGCTACGACACAACAGAAACGAACTATAATATAACAATGGCCATTTTCCTGACTTGGTACAGGACATTTTAAGAAAAAAATGGTGGATTGAACCTGGTTTTGTGGCTAGCCAAACCTCCCGCTTTTATGGCAATGTTAAATATAACATTAAAATGACAACATTACATGACAGGACTACAATACAAATAAATGGGAGAACATATAGGACAGAGAAACATACGAATAAAAGCTAACAAAAGGTACCAGGTTTAAAATTAAATACGCAAGACGCGCGTTTCATCCACACAAGACTAACCAGTGACGCTCAGATCAAAAAAGTTCGAAAGCCAAAACAAGTACAAAGTAGAAGAGCATTGAGGACCAAAAGTTCCAAAAAGTTGTGCCAAATACGGCTACGGTTATATGACTGGAATAAGAAAATTCTTAGTATTTAGAATAATTCATACTTTTGTAAACAGTAAATTTATAAAAAAAATGACTATATGATAGATATACATGATAACACCGAAGTGGTGACTAACTACAGAATAAAAACGGATACATAAAACAACATAAACCAGCATATAAAAATTCACAGCCGAGTTAGCCAAAGAGATCAACGCAAAAAGTAAAAAAAAAAAAAAATATATATATATATTGCCAAATTAGGGTGTCTGAGCAACACAAACAGACATAATTGGTTAACGTGGCCATAAATGGCGTCCAGCAGCCAAAACTGTGTAATCATGCATCACAGACATACAACACAACTGAATTAAACGTTCAAACACACTTACAACTAAATCAAACAAAGACGCCAACAAATACAGTCAGTTTTGTAGTTTATTATGCAGTCAGTATAGTCAAGCATAATGACATACACTTTCACAATAAAATATAAAATAAGTAAAATATAGATACAAGGGTAGTACTACTACTAGTATATAAAATGAAAACAACACTATAAAAGCATCATGTGCCCAAGTCGCATCTCATAAGGAACACCAAAAGCCAAAAACCTGAAAGCTGGATGCAAATATACCGAAACACGTCAAGAGTCATATGACCAAATGGAACATACCAGTACAAAGTCAAATAAAGTTAAAGCTATAATGAAGATAAAACTATACATGAGTCAGCAGCACCTAGAATCTATAACTCAAGACCATCCTGTGTCATTTGTAAAGTAGACACTGAATATTTATCTATTAGGTCTTAGTACTTTCCAATAAAACTTTTTGAGAAAAAAGACGATACATTCTTTCACAAAACCCTGGCTCATTAATTTTTTGCTCAGACACTGATGACGTTTTACAAATTCTGAGAAGTAGCTGCAAGCTCCTGAATATCGTATGAATTTAGAAATGTATAATCCATACGCGGATGAAGTTGGTCAATTGCTGCTAAGGTGAGGAATATTTATAATTTCAAATTTGAAATCATCTCGTTTGTCATAGATCCATGCAGTATTGAGATGACCGCTGTAGTCTAATTCGGGACAAATATGTATAAATATGAGGCTTAGGAAGCTGTACATGTGGTGTCTGTAATCTGTAATCTGTAGTTCAGGACTATTACTGGGACCCAATCAGAAAATCTTGTATTGTTAACGGAAAGAACATCTTCAATATACCTGTATGGAAAATTAAATGATATATAAAAATAAGGAGATGTGGTATGATTGCCAATCAGACGACTACATTTTTTGTATCCACCAAAGTTCAAATGAAGTGGATGTAAGCAATTATAGGCAACCGTACGGCCTTCAAGAATGAAGAAAACTCATACCGTATAGTCGGCTATAAAAGACCCCGACATGAAAAATATGAAACAATTTAATTGAGAAAATTAACGGCCTAATTTATAACAAAACAATTTACGAAAAACAAATATGACAGACATGAACCAACGACAACCACTGAACTACAGGCTCCTGACTTGGGACAGGCACAACCTTCCCCTTACCTGGGACAGTGGTGTAAGTGCACAACATATAGCTTTGTTGAATTAACCCTTACCAAAAAAAAACGTACATATAAGATATTTCCAAGAGAAGACCACCAGATCCCCTCTCACTTCACACATTCGTGGATGCATTTAGCATTATAAATACAAAGATATTTATTTTTCGACAATTTGCGCTCTTAGAGGTCTTATTATCTTGGACTCCTAGTTAGCACTGCCTCTTAAATAGCGACAGGTCTAGATGTGGTTCTATATGTATACATGTATATAATTATATTTCACAAAAAAACATACGTGCTTAGTTAGGGATTACCCGCTTCAACCAATAACAAGTATATCAATTTGTAAAAGAAATGTTGTTTTCTGATCATTTAGCCTGGGTACACCTTGTCTCTCACGATCAATATAATGCGTTGCCTGATCTTTCACGATCAATTTTGATTAAAAATCAACAAAATTTATACTTTTTTTTCAAAAATTATATGATTTTTTTCAAGTAATAACTTACTTTTATTTACTGGACCATCTGACACGCTAAAGATTAAGTTTCAAATATATCAAGATATATAACGTTGGATCGTGTGTCGCCCTTTGTGTTTTCTTAAAAAGCACTGCATTTTTTCTTTAAAGTAGGAAGTTGAATTATTTTGACAGACATGTTTTTTTTCTGATTTGTTTCACCTTTTGAAAAAGCAGTAGATTTTTCAGAGATTTTGAAGAAGAATTACACTTATTTGCATTCACGATCCGATACCAGATCTTTCACTATCCAATCGCAATGCTTGACCATCGTTAGTTATTCTTTCACTATCATTTTTCTCAATATACCGAATGTCACCCGTGAACTTTACCAGGTAAAGTACATTACAAATACAAATGTCACAATTGCCCGAGATTCTCATCGAAAAATAGAAAAACAATACAAACATGTGTTCTGATTTTGAGACATTATATTTCAATTTCTAAGGTACATTTGAAGACTTTTAGTACTTTTTTGACGAATATGCGCTCCAAACAAGCAAAAAAGCTTATCATGTGTCGAGTGGCCGATATTTTACACAATCTGCTCTATTACTGGTCTTTCCCATCCCTTATACAATTCAGTTACGCTTGACGAAAACAACGTATTTCCAATTCATTTGAATGGTTTTGTCTTTAAGTGAATATGATTTGGGTTGGGCGCCCGCTAACATGTTTAAACCCGCCACATTCTGTGTTTGTCTGTCCCAAGCCAGGAGCCTGTAATTGTTGCTGTATATCATATTTGTATTTCGTTCATTGTTTTTTACATAAATAAGGAAGTTAGTTTTCCCGTTTGAATTGTTTTACATTTGTCATTTCGGGGCCTTTTATAGCTGACTATGCGGTATGGGTTTTGCATATTGTTGAAGGCCGTACGGTGACCTATAGTTGTTAATTTCTGTGTCATTTGGTCTCTTGTTGAGAGTTGTCTCATTGGCAATTACACCACATCTTCTTATTCTTATGTATAATTGTTAACGTCTATGTCATTTGGTCTGTGGTGGAGAGTTGTCTCATTGGCAATTATACCACATCTTCTTATTTCTATATGATGTTTGATTGCATTTTCTTCAAATTTATTGTCTGGAATCGGGACATTTAATTAAGCTTAAAATATGGTCTAGACACTCTTGTCAATTATTGAAGACCACACATATGGTGCCAATCTTTTAGTTGATGACTTTTGGATTTGTGCTGTTTTTATATTTGTTTGTTGTTTCGTATTTTGCGAGGTTTCTGTTTGGGTTAAAAGATGTTGTAATGTCTTTTTGATATATATACTTTTTATAGTGTATATGATAGAGGATGTGGATGGGGGTTTACAGAATAGAGAATAATGAGCAAAAAATATAAAGAAGAGAAATATGGACCAAAAAAATAAGAAATAGAGAATAAGGAGGTGCTAAAATATAAAGAATAGAGAATAATGGGCAAAAAGTATAACAAATAGAGAAAAATGGTCTAAAAAATTAAATAATACAGAAATGAAGGATATCCAGTAAGAATCTCATAATATATAGATATATATATATGTAAAAAAAAAATGTGTGAATAATATTGTAGGAACAGTATTTGTATAACATAAAATTCAAGTTGATTTTTTTTTCAATTTTCAGATGTTGATTTTGTGAGTGAAAAAAAAAATCAAATGAGATTGCAAATTCAGGCAAATGAGTTTTTTTGTGTTTTGTTTTTTAGGGTGAGGGTAGTTATGTAAAAAAAAAAAAATAAGAGAAGGAATATTAGGCGAAAAAAACAACACTGATGTACAACAATAGTAGATTCTTTTTGAATAATTTGCGGCCCCGTTAAGGGCCTGGTGTTTGCTCCCCGCTGTCTACTGCCTCAGGACTACTGCTGGACCAGCTGGTTCTGGCGTCTGTTTGGACTGGAAATCAACCATTTTGTCGCTGAGCTGAAACATCATTTATTCCTGTGGTAGCTGTGTTTGTGACATCGACTGATTACAGTAGAAAATTGTCGTGTTTCAAATGTAACTAAGGATGCACATAGGCGATCTCTAACAAGTTCACAGTGAAAACTAGTATTTGTCATGTTTCAATTGCAACTAAGGATGCACATAGGCGATCTCTAACAAGTTCACAATGAAAGCCAGTCATCCGTAAGCTACCGTCATGTTCCGCTGTAACTAAGGATGCACACAGGCGATCTCTAACAAGTTTACAGCGAAAACTTGTCGAATTTCTCTTGTAAAAAACTTTTGCTCAATAGCAGCAGTGATTTACAGTCTAAAATTCTCGTAATTTTGTCATATTTCAGCTGAATAAACAGTGGATGCACTTAGTGCTACACGTTTACACAGTGAAACTCGTAAATCGTCATATTTCTACTGTAAGCAACCAATGCACATCACTCCATCCATATTCAACAGTGGCAAAATGGTTAGGTACTATGCTTTTTCTGCAGCATCACGTCTTGTCTCAACGCAGTAGATGGCGGGAATGACTGTCACAAGGACCGTCGCTAGGTTTTATTTCAAAGACGCGGACGTGATAGAGAGCGTCATAGACGCATGTAAACAAACATGGCTGACAAGTGACATTGTGTTTTTGTGTTTTTCCTTTCAAGTTGAAAAGCACAATGTACGAGAACGGAATCTTTAATTAAGGAATAGAATAATTACTTTAGGCTTCAATCTTATGATTCCATCTTAACTTTCCTGATGTTTTCCAGTTCTTTTCCTGTAAACTGTTGTCGGACATTGGTTTGTTTACCGTCATTGGATTTGTTGATGCCATTTCGGGCATTTGACGGTTGAGATTTGTTCAGGAATAAGTGTGCCCGGAAAATCGTATAAAAACTACTGGCGTATATCTTATTCCCTAATATATTATCTACAGTGTTTGTCCTTATCTCCGGCGACCCCCTTTCTTTCCCTCATCTTTTCGGTTTATGATAGAAACCAGTTTCTGCATCGAAGCATGGCAAATATTTCAAATTATGGAAAATGATGATACACATATTTTTCTCCACCTTAAAGCCAAAAAGCCCAAAAAACAAAAAAGTTGATAAATAAAAAAAACTACAAGTTTTTTTTCCGCAGCTCTTTAACTCTATACTCGCCTTCTTTGACTCTCGTCCTCGAGAGAGTTCCCTATACTTTAGGGATAGGGTTCATTTATGGTTATGGTTAGGTTAGGGCTGTTCTGATTAGAGTTCGGGCTAGTGTTCTGATTAGGTATAGGTTAGGGTAATATTAATGGTTAAGGATAGTTTTGATTAGAGTTCGGGCTAGTGCTCTGATTAGGTATAGGTTAGGGTAATATTAATGGTTAAGGATAGTTTTGATTAGAGTTCGGGCTAGTGCTCAGATTAGGGATAGGTTAGGGTAATATTAATGGTTAAGGATAGTTTTGATTAGAGTTCGGGCTAGTGCTCTGATTAGGTATAGGTTAGGGTAATATTAATGGTTAAGGATAGTTTTGATTAGAGTTCGGGCTAGTGCTCTGATTAGGTATAGGTTAGGGTAATATTAATGGTTAAGGATAGTTTTGATTAGAGTTCGGGCTAGTGTTCTGATTAGGTATAGGTTAGGGTAATATTAATGGTTAAGGATAGTTTTGATTAGAGTTCGGGCTAGTGATTAGGTATAGGTTAGGGTAATATTAATGGTTAAGGATAGTTTTGATTAGAGTTCGGGCTAGTGATTAGGTATAGGTTAGGGTAATATTAATGGTTAAGGATAGTTTTGATTAGAGTTCGGGCTAGTGATTAGGTATAGGTTAGGGTAATATTAATGTTTAAGGATAGTTTTGATTAGAGTTCGGGCTAGTGATTAGGTATAGGTTAGGGTAATATTAATGGTTAAGGATAGTTTTGTATAGTTGGATATGGATATGGACCCCAAAAGTAAAAAAAGGTCAACATTTGTTTTCTCTCAACAAATCTAGAATCAAACAATAGATATAGGAAGATGTGGTATGAATGCCAATGAGACAACTCTCCATCCAAATTACAATTTATAAAAGTAAACCATTATAGGTCAAGGTACGGTCTTCAACACGGAGCATTGGCTCACACCGAACAGCAAGCTATAAAGGGCCTCAAAAAATTACTAGTGTAAAACCATTCAAACGGAAAAACCAACGGTCTAATCTATATAAAAACGAGAAACGAGAAACACGTATGAACTACATAAACAGACGACAACTACTGTAATCAGATTCCTGACTTAGGACAGGTGCAAACATTTGCAGCGGGATTAAACGTTTTAATGGTACCAAACCATCTCCCTTTTCTGAAACAATAGTATACCATCACAACATAGAAAAACACACTATAAAATATCAATTGGAAGGCTTAACTCAATCAAAAAACGTAAATAAACACACAATGAACGAATAAATTTGACCTGTGACACCTGCATGAATGCAAATACACAGTTAATAAATAATTACAAGAGATAAATAATTAAAGTCATGATGTGAAAATCCATGGATGGTACTAGCGGGATTGAACCCTCTATTTCGGGATCTAAAGGCAGCGCTCTAACCAATTGAGCCGAAGAAGATCTTCCCTAACTCAACTAGTTAGGCTCCCTTTATATCTCCAGGTCTACAACACTCTTCCCCCTTTTCTTTTTTCGGCCGGCTGCGTATGCATCCATCCAAGCAACTCGCAGTTCCACTACTGTACAACCCCGAGACATCTACTCGGAAATCCTCTGGCCAGTTCCACCTAGATATGTCACGGTCATCCACACATGACCATATCAAACTGCCAGGCATTTATATACACTTGTTTGTACAAGTAGTAATTGCTCGCAGCGCCAATGATGTGAAAATCCATGGATGGTACTAGCGGGATTGAACCCTCTATCTCGGGATCTAAAGGCAGCGCTCTAACCAATTGAGCCAAAGAAGATCTTCCCTAACTCAACTAGGTAGGCTCCCTTTATATCTCCAGGTCTACAACAGTCAAAAGTAAATAAACAGGTTTAAACAAAGTTAAAGTATGATATCACTGTGATATTTCAAACAAATTTATAGAAAATCATCACTTTTGAAGAAACCTGCGTCATATTATACACAGGTAAATGAAAATAATTTTGTTGTGAAGTATACTTCTTCTTCTGTGTGTATAAAATCTTCCGTTTAGGAATACCAAGAAATTTCTTTAATATCAATAAAAATAATCTAACACTTGGTACATATGGGGTGAATATCAACAATAAAAATATACAATTAGTGCTAGATAAAAATTCCTGTACAGGTACAAGAACAGCATCTAAGGAAAAATGAAATAATTTTGATGTTCATAGTACGAAGAAGTGAAAATTTGTAGTAATTAAGGTGGTACCTAACACTACAGGGAGATAACTCTGTAAAAATCAGCTAAACGTTTTAATTACGTTATATTGTTAAGGAAATATTAAACTTCTCAATGATCAAAATTAGTGTTTGTCAAACTGATATATAACCAATGAAATTTTTCTGATAAAGTGGTTGGTTCAAATTTTTTGAAATTTTTATATTTTTGTCAAAGGGTCAAAGTAAACATTTTGTCAAAATTTTAGGAAAATAAACGAGCCAAATTAATATTAGTCAAGGTGTTGGGTACCACCTTAAATACCAAATAATCAAAGCTGGTATGTAGACAAGATCCATGTTAACATTAAATAACAAAAAAGCATTACAAAGAGTATAAACAGGTCAAATTAAAAAGAAAGTACGATTTGAGAGTACTCACAGTTACTGACAGCTAGTTAAAATCCAAAACAATTAATAATAAAAAAATCATGCATCAGAGACTAAAATCAACTAAAATACATCCCAGGGATTTAGTATTTTAACGTCATGAACAGTCAAAGAAGACATGACTTGTGCAATGCCAAAAATAAATGTATCGACAGGTAGTAGGATAGTTAGGAGTGACTTCTTTATAGATAAAAATGAACGTGTGTGTGTCTCTATACATCCCGTTTGAAAAGAAAATACACAAATTTAGTTATGTTTTAATTTGCTAATGACAAAATCGATATTAGTGCCAATGTAAACTATATTCAGAGATCTAATTACAACATTGGTACGATAACCCTTACTAATAAGTTTGTTTAAAGGTTCAAAAAGTTATCAAAGGTACCAGGATTATAATTTAATACGCCAGACGCGCGTCAAGTTACAACTCATAGAAAAAAAACCAACATATCTGCAAATTAACTTGTTTCAAACGTTTAAATATCAATAAAAGGGAAATCTAAAACGAAAACAAATATTTATTAATTTGAATGGAATAAACTCGTCATAGATACAAATTTTGTACACCAGACACGCGTTTCGTCTACAAAAGACTCATCAGTGACGCTCGAATAACAAAAAAGTTAAAAAGGCCAGATATATAAAGTACGAAGTTGAAGAGCATTTGAGAACACTGTGAACTAACTGCAATGTCGTGTTTCTCCTTTTTTCTCTCTATTACCAAAACAAATAAGATTAGCAATTATTTTCCTAAAGCCCCTCCTACAAAATGGTGTTTCGTCGCTATTGTGATTTTTTTTGGGGTGGGGTGGGTAAAGCTGAATCCCGAATTCCCCAAAAAATAAAGCATTCTTTCCCGGATCATGAAAAATAAATTATAAATTCCCGAGCCCTGATAATGGTAAATCCCGATTTTTCGAAAAATAAACGCTCAATCCCAACGTTCCGGTGATATTAATTTATTACTTACCTAATAAATAACAAAATAAACTATAAATTAAACACTTAAAAGACAAACATTATTAGGTAATGTTGCAAAAAAGAACAAATTACTCCAATGTCCTAGCATCTGGTTAACATGTCATACCAGTTAAAAGTCAACCATTTTACTAGATGATTTAATATGTTCTTTCACCAAAAGACAAATAAGAATAAAGAAATATGTGACAGTTTGGCAACTGAAAGATATTGTGGTTGTATTCATTTTCTCGGTCAAGCACCCTTTCATAGATGAAAAAAAGTTTTGACGTTATTCAGATAGTTTAAACATATTTACCGAATCATAATTCAGATAGTTTAAACTTTAACTTCATTAGTATTAATCTTTGATCAAGGAGATAAGTAAATGCATCTATAGACGTGGTTTTGTCTTTGGGCTGCTGTCTAAGTGACATATGCCTTCTACACATACCTTAATAAATATAAACATGGGTCAATGATACAATATCGTTTTATTATTCGGTACTTATAGAAAACTTTTAGGATAGAAATTATTTATAAGGAATGCAAGAAAATTTCGATAAACGTTCTCAGAACTTAGAACTTAAAAAATCACAATAATTGATACTGTAATTACATCAGTAGTATTTGTTTTTAGGCGACGAAAAGCGTTTATAGATTAATCTTTTTTTACCACATCAAATCAATGAATTTTGCTGCTTCGTCGTGAGCTTGTAGTGCTTAGCTGTAAGAGTAAAGAAGCTTGAGAATTATGTGTCTTCCTTCTGTTATCTTTTGAGCTATTGGACGAGTCTGGTGTTGTATAGTAAAAAGCTGTTCATTCAAACATCATTACTTCGAAAGTTTAACGAACGACATCATGACAACTGACCACAGATATGTCGAAATTTCCGTGGCCACAATCACTTTCTCTTTGCTTCGATTGTGAGTTTGTGACACCATCGGATGAGACCTATCAGCAAATTTGTATTCTCCATGAAAACCATAACTGGTTCCACATGTTGAGCAGGATCTGCTTCGCCTTCGGTCTTCCGTAGCATCTGAAATCGCCTCGGCCCAAGTTATTTGGTGGGGTTCGTGTTTCTGTGTCATAAGTTTTGTATGAAGTGTTTAGTAGACCGTTTGTCTTTTCGTCGTTTCTCGTTTTTTGCCATGAATTTGTCGTGTTTTTTTCGACATATGATGTTTTGGTCCTTTGGTATCTTCTAGCTCTTTTTTTAAACTGCTGTTACGTCAAATCGATAAAGAATAAATGTCATTTGAATACGACAGCGCCCACTAATCAAGTATTCGACATTGGTATGACAAGCTGAAGTTCAACCTTCCAATTGTACTAGGTGACCGAACGTTTCTTATGGATTCTTTCATCGAAAGACAAATCTGAATGTAGAAATTTGTGACAAATTAGCAACCACAAATTATGTTGTTCGCTTCAATTTGCATAATATACTGATAAATAATTCGCTTCTCGAAAAATGAAGCAATCATAAAAAATCTACCACTCGTTGAATACTATCGCCCAAGAAGTCAAATTATAAACTGTAGAGTTAAAACAGGTTCGTCTACCTCACTAAATATTGTTAGGCATTATAAATGACTTAGTTCTCGACTTCGGACAGGCATATGAACATAAAGCGATATTTATACACAATGCTTATTACCACAAAACTGAGATCAAGTTCCAATTTTGGTGGCGTCACTTTTACCGTTCTTGAGGTATATGTCCCTTCATAACGTTATATGCACGAGGTGCATCATCTCTGTCCCATGGGGACACATTCTCCATTTATTTTAAATTTCAACTATTTTATAGTTCTAAACTTCTGACAGATTTTGCACGGATTAGAATTTCATCTTTGTTTATAAACTTGTGTCAGGACCTGACCAATTTAAATGTATTTTTTTTTAATTTTAAATAAACAAAAGTACACGGCGATAAGGAAAGGGAACAGCACACATGCAAATAAAGAAGGACAAGAGTGAGTAACTGCACAAAGAGATCTATACTATGAACTAATAAATCTGTATAAGGATTTGTAATGGTTGATAGATGTTCAGATGATTTCCCATGTAGTGTTTTCAAAGTTGAAATTTAGTTGTACAATCGAACCTTCTTGGTATGCATAATGATATTTCAGACTTTTAAAATGCTTCAATGTGGTTTCAATATTTATATCTTTTGTTCATGATGTTTTTATTGATTTGTCTTGGGTCAAATATATTTGGTCGCCAGCAATCGACAAAATGTGTTACTGATTTTTTTTTATTCATTATGTTCCATCTCTAAACAAAAGTTGTTATTACGTTTTTATATTTTGTTAATTATATTTGCATAGTTTTATGACTCGTCACCGTTTCATTTTCATACGATATTTATTTTTATGAATCATGTAGACTGGCACTCGATCTTTCAATTTTCTTTAGTTTGTTGAAAAAAGGGATAAAGAGTGAAGCCCTTATGTAGCTACATACATGGCTTATGTATAGACTTTTTACAAGTCCTACTCCTAATATTGTCTTTGTGGGCCCCCTTTTTTATGTCCTGAATTCACAACTGGCTCTCATTTCAGTATTGAGAACTTATGGTCTCAAGCAAAAATGATGATATGGTTCTAATTCAAAGTTCACGACTCTTACTATTATAGCAAAGGCATTTCTTCAAAATATATTCTTCTCTCGTGAATGTCTAGGAACTCGGCCCCAGTGGCTCTGTGGTGTGTAACATGCTTGCCTTAGTGGTCTTGTAGTAGGTAACATGCTTGCCTCAGTGGCTCTGTAGTGGGTAATATGCTTGCCTCAGTGGTTTTGTAGTATGTAATATGCTTGCCTCAGTGACCTTGTAGTATGTAAAATGCTTGCCTCAGTGGCCCTGTAGTGGGTAATATGCTTGCCTCAGTGATCTTGAAGTATGTAATATGCTTGCCTCAGTGGCCTTGTAGTAGCTAACATGCTTGCCTCAGTGGCCCTGTAGTGGGTAATATACTTGCCTCAGTGGCCTTGAAGTATGCAACATGCTTGCCTCAGTGACCTTGTAGTATGTAACATGCTTGCCTCAGTGACCCTGTAGTAGGTAACAAGCTTGTCTCGGTGGCCTTGTAGTAGGTAACATGCTTGCCTCAGTGATCTTGTAATATATTACATGCTTCAATTGTCTCACTGAGTTGCCTTGTAGTGGGTAACATGATTGCCTCAGATGCCTTGTGATAGGCAACATGTTTGTCTCAGTGGTCTTGTAGTAGGTAACATGCTTGCCTCAGTGGCCTTGTAGCAGGTAACATGCTTGTCTCGGTGGCCTTATAGTATGTAACATGCTTGCCTCAGTGGCCTTATAGTATGTAACATGCTTGCCTCAGTGGCCTTGTAGTAGGTAACATGATTGCCTCAGATGCCTTGTGACAGGCAACATGTTTGTCTCAGTGGTGAGGTAACATTGGTAATATGCTTGCCTCAGTGGCCTTGTGACAGGCAACATGTTTGCCTCAGTGGCCTTTTGGTAGGTAACATGCTTGCATCAGTGATCTTGCAATAGGTCAAATTCTTGCTTCAGTGACCTTGTGATAGGTAACATGCTTGCTTCAGTGACATTGTGGTAGGTAACATGCTTGCCTCAATAACCTGCAATAGGTCAAATGCTTGCCTCAGTGACCATGTAGTAGGTAACATGCTTGCCTCAATAACCTTGCAATAGGTCAAATGATTGCCTCAGTGACCTTGTAGTAGGTACCATGCTTGTGTCAATAACCTTGCAATAGGTCAAATGCTTGCCTCAGTGGCCTTGTGGTAGATAACATGCTGTTTTGTCTCAGTGGCCTTGTGGTCGATAACATGCTGTTTTGTCTCAGTGGCCTTGTGGTAGGTAACATGCTGTTTTGTCTCAGTGGCCTTGTGGTAGATAACATGCTGTTTTGTCTCAGTGGCCTTGTGGTAGGTACCATGCTGTTTTGTCTCAGTGGCCTTGTGATAGGTACCATGCTGTTTTGTCTCAGTGGCCTTGTGATAGGTAACATGCTGTTTTATCTCAGTGGCCTTGTGATAGGTAACATGCTGTTTTGTCTCAGTGGCTTTGTGATAGGTAACATGCTGTTTTGTCTCAGTGGCCTTGTGATAGGTAACATGCTGTTTTGTCTCAGTGGCCTTGTGGTAGGTAACATGCTGTTTTGTCTCAGTGGCTTTGTGATAGGTAACATGCTGTTTTGTCTCAGTGGCCTTGTGGTAGGTAACATGCTGTTTTGTCTCAGTGGCTTTGTGATAGGTAACATGCTGTTTTGTCTCAGTGGCCTTGTGATAGGTAACATGCTGTTTTGTCTCAGTGGCCTTGTGGTAGGTAACATGCTGTTTTGTCTCAGTGGCTTTGTGATAGGTAACATGCTGTTTTGTCTCAGTGGCCTTGTGATAGGTAACATGCTGTTTTGTCTCAGTGGCCTTGTGATAGGTAACATGCTGTTTTGTCTCAGTGGCCTTGTGGTAGGTAACATGCTGTTTTGTCTCAGTGGCTTTGTGATAGGTAACATGCTGTTTTGTCTCAGTGGCTTTGTGATAGGTAACATGTTGTTTTGTCTCAGTGGCCTTGTGATAAGTAACATGCTGTTTTGTCTCAGTGGCCTTGTGGTAGGTAACATGCTGTTTTGTCTCAGTGGCAGTTAGGTAAAATACTTGACTCGAGTGTTGAAGGTTTTAAGTTTGATAAAAAAAATTGGTCAAACTGTACTCTGTTAAATTAGTTTTTTTTTTTAAAAGCAATCATAGAAAGCCTGATTGACTTGGTGTCACATTAATGTTCTCGTGTAGGGGTGGTATCTTTGTAACTTGGTGAACTAGCAAATTAAAAATCTGGCTTTGTATGTGATCTTTTTGAACTAGTGTATTTATGGTTATACATTATGTCGATAATTTATTTTGGCATTGCACAAGATCACGTTTTTCTCTGACTGTGTATGACGTCTTTATGCTAAATCCATTGGATATGTACTGATTGAATTTTTAAACATCATTTTTTATTAACTATTCTTGGCTGTGTACGTCGTTTTGTAGCTGTACTCCCAGATCGGTCTTTTTGTGGGTGCTTTGTGTTGATCTGACGTGACAAGTCTTTTTCAACTGATTTTTGTAGTTTGTTTTTATGTTGTGTTGTTACACAACTGTCCATGGTTAGGCAAACATATTTATCCCCTTGACATTCTTTATACTTGTGACTGTCAACCTGGAGACTGCAATCCAGACATTGTCCTGTATTGCTGTATATTTATATTTTCTTTTTTGTTTGTTGTTTTGTACAGAAATCAGACTGTTAGTTTGTTTTGAATTTTCCATGTCGGAACATTTTTAGCTTGCTATGGGGAATGGGTTTTCATCATTGTTGAAGGCTGTATAATGACTAGTAGTAACTTTTACGTCATTTGGTCTCTGGTGGAAAACTCTCATTGGCAATCATACCACATCTTCTTATCTTTAGAACTCAAATTCTGGATTAAAGTGTTAACTAACGTTACTTTGTGAACTGCTATATTAAACATTTGGCTTAGTGTGTGAACTAGCATATTAAAATCTGGCTTAGTGTGTGAAGTAGCATATTAAAATCTGGCTTAGTGTGTGATCTAGCATATTAAAATCTGACTCTGTAGTGTATGAACTAGCTTATCAAAAAACTGGCTAAGTGTGTGAAAGTTTATTTTGTGAACTAGCATATTAAAAATTCGTCAGTGTGTGAACTAGCATATCAAAATTTGGTTCCATGTGCGATCTATTTGTGAACTGGCCTAATAAAAATCTGGCCGAGCGTGTGAAATGTTTCTTTGTGAACAACACAACATATACCTTGTACAAGCTATGGTCATGATCATACTTCACATTAATATTATTGTCCTGAATATGGATGTTAAGTAGCCATCAATCAGTCAATCATGCAAGTCCAAGAAACAGAAACTGATATTGGAAGATTTGAACACAAAGTCAAACAAATTATACACAGAATAAGTTTGACAAAAACAAAGATATCTGAGCAGAGAATCTCCTACATATCACACTCAGTCACTACAGTATCTGCTTACCCTTCCAGAGCACTTGATATCACCCCCTGGTTTTTGGTGGGATTTGTGTTGCTCAGTCTTAAGTTTTCTATATTGTGATTGTAGACTGTTGTTTGTATTTTGGTCGGTGTTTTTTTTGCCATGGCGTTGTCAGTTTGTTTTCAACTTATGAGTTTGAACATCCCTTTAGCATCTTCTACATTTCTTTCACAAGTGGTGAATATGCTCATCATAGAAAACAAATATATGTATATATCTGTCAACAACACCAAATTCTTGATTGATTTTCCTCATACCATCTGAACTATCATACTTGTGTTTTTTTTTATAAGGAATTAACCTCAGTAAGAGTACGTGGTAAGATGAAAAGGACAGGGACAAGACAAGGTCATGGTACGTCCTTCAACATTGAGCAAAACGCTTACTGTATAGTAAGCTATAAAAGACAAAATAGAACAATTTACAAGAAAAAAACAACGGCCAACCATTTTTTTGTTTTTTGGAAAAACAACATTTGAATTGATGTTGGTATACAAAGATTCCTTATAATACAGGACTAATAGGTTAATATCTGTTATTAGCTTGTTTTGCAACCAGCCTTGTCGTCAATTCAGACATTTTGTGATTCTGAGTCCTTAATTTCTCAACATTTATAAAAAAAAAAATTTTAAAAAAACAGGGGACATGCTTCATTGACAAGGATTTGACAACAGTACTTTCGGTTCAGAGATTCATTACATCAGCCAATGAAATTTCTGCTTTCAAATTGTATGTATTATTACGACAAATCCAAAGGAAAAGATCCAGCACAAAAGGTAAAACAGAGCTTAGTCTGATCCTTGTTAGCGAAGAGTGGACACGGAATCTGTATCTCAATTAAATTGATATCAAAGAGACATGTTCTCACCCTGAATATGTAGAAAGATTACTGAATGGACATTTATTTTCATCTGTATGCAATAATGGGCATTTCATATACTTGAGGTTCTTTTATATTTATAGGCACCAGTATTCCTGGATTGAGAGACAATTTTCATTTTGTGGTATTGAAAATTCTTCATGCCAGACTATACCAGTAGTTACTATGAATTTTGTTGAAAATTTGTCCACCTTTTGACCTCAGATACCATAAGAATTGGTCCCAACAATTTGAAACAAATAATAATGAATCAACAGTATGGATCCCTTAAAGACATATTTTTTTTAAAATGAAAATATAAAAGAAAACTATGACAATGTAAGAATTCAATTTGATTATTTAATAAGAAATTTTAACAAACAAAGAAGTAACAATATGCATAAAAGATTACATGGTATGAAATGAAACAAAAAAAAAAACAAAAAAATTGCAAAATATTTGTTATCACATGTATAAAAGTCGTCTGGGACTTGATTATTGCAAATTTCAAGACATGATATAAAATATATGGTGCATGAAATCCACAGAACAGAAAATCCAAGTAGAATGGATATGAAAATAAATTTGAAATAACTGAAATTTCATTAAAATTTTTCATTTTTTCAACACACCACTCTCTCCATCTCTAAATCAATGCTTCAAAATTCTATAAAGACTTGAAATTCAAGTCACCAAAAATTTTTTTTTGATAACTTGTCAATCAGTCATATTTGTTTCACTGGTTGTTGTTAACAGCAAGAGTATGGCATGGTTGACCATAAGTTATCCTTTCTCTTTTTTAAAGGAAGAAATATGGATTCTCTGTTCAAGTGAAATAGGATTTTTTTAACGATATCTAATACAACCATGATGAACAATATGAAATTGACAATGGTGTCAAAGGTTGAGCATGCATATAGGTATAGGAAGGATGTCATATATCCTATCTGCCACCATTTTATTCCTAACGATGAGAGCAACATTTCATTATCATCATTTCAAAAGTGTTCGTTAATCACAGTTGCATCTAAAAGGATTATCTTCATAATTGAGAACTAATGGCAAATCCTTTTTCGAGATAATGCACAATTTGCCCTAATGGTTTGGATGGTTCATCACTACACTAATTCTTCTTCCATCTTGGAGAGTTCTGTTCACTAATTCCACATCCTGTCTTTAGCAAAGCTTTGGGAGTGTTTTAATCTCCCCTAAGTAGCAACATAATGCACAACAACAAATAAAAATAAATTAAGTAGAGAAAAACAAAAAGATGAAAAACAACATACAAAATACACTCCAGTTAAATGAAGCCTTTAACAAAGACTTTAAATTGTTTTTGGTGGTTTTTCTTTTTAGTTTCATCACGATAATTGTTATGATAATTAATCTTAAAACTAATGTCAAAGGCTCCATTCTAATACTTACCAAGTGAAATCATAGGATGAAATGCTGGTTTTGGCATTTACTTAGATATTTTTTGAATCAAATTGCCGACTTGACAATTTTTGATATGATACATCGGTTTCCGTCACATATAGCACAAAGACCTGTGCTTTTTGAGGAATTTTTGGCAGCATTTTTGGAAAACACAAAAATTACACTTCCATTTGCACATTTTAAATTCACGATATCTAGCAGTATCTTGGACTCAAAGAATATCAGAATTCCCAGAATGTCAATTTGCTTACAAAGACCCTTTATTTGACCTTTATAATAAAATTGACATATTCATCCAAACTCAGACCCAGCTCCTGACATCTAGAGAGTATCTGTGGTACAATCTCCTTACATCCATGGGAAACCTCAAACATCAGATACTGAAATCAGAAAACAGAAAAAAAACGCAAATGTTAATATTCAATTCAATAAAATAATTCTATAAAAGGATTTCAATATGAGTTTATGTTGATTTTTTTCTCTTCAAGTTAATATCACTATTATTATGTATATGCAGAATGATAAGTTTTCTGATTTCAAAGATTTTTTTTATAGAAATTAATGATAAAATTGTATATCTAATTATCTTTAAGTAAAATTCTTATCAATATTTTTACAAAAACAATAAAATGATAAAAAAGTTATAAAAAAATCCCCAGTAATTAAACATTTTTAATTTATAAAGAAATGAAAAAGTTTTTACATCTTTCCACAGGGTGACACAGTAAGGCAGAACTTGGACGGCTCTCTGGTATAACTTTCTGGCCTACAACAAAAAAAAAATTATTATAAAAAATCACTTCCTTTTAAATTTCAAAGAAAAATGCTTTCAGATATTTTTAAACTAGAGTAAATATTAAGTTTTTCAAATATTTAATTTCCCTTCAACTTTACCTTAGCTTCTGTCAGTGTAACAGTACAATGTTGACTGCCAAAAACTAACTCGTTTATAAGAAAAGTAGAAAAAATAAAACTTTTTTCTTTAGATGCTATTTCTAGATCATGAAGATTTAACAAAGCAATTGATGTGTGAAAAAATTTAACTCAAGACTGTATGTAAATGTGAACTGCATAAAAAGTCCCTTAATCTGTGTAAAATATGGAAAAATGAAAAAAAAAAAACAATGTAACTTTGCTCTGGATACTGTATTTTGAACATGAAGAGGCTGCTGGTTAAGTTTCGTTTATTTCCGTAATGGTTTGACAAAGTAATTGATGTCTAAATAACTTGAATCTAAGACTGTATGTTAATGTAAACTGCAAAAAAAATAAGTCCATTTATCAATGTTTACAGTAGGTGTTCAATTCATACAAATGCTGATCTTTTATTGGCTGAAAGACGAATCATTTCATTCCGTCATATGCTTTCATTTTGTATGAAAGCAGCCCAAGATTATAGAAATATAGGCTCCCCCTATTTAATTAATCAACGTTCAACAATACTTTTTGGCATTGTTCCTGTACTCTGTGCTAACGATTGTGATTTAAAATTATCGTAAATTTTATTCATCTGAAAAAAGTACTTGACACTATATCTTGTAAATATGGATAATTGATATAAATATATAATAATCATTATTATCCTTTGATGTACAATAGTGATTAGAAAGCAATACATCTTTTACGAGCTATCAACTTTGAAATCAACATCTTCATATGCAAATTTCAGCTACTTGGAAGTATTATAATTAGTTTCACATGGAATGATACTGCTTTCATCTCACTAGTCAATTTCTGCCAAAGTCTTGTGTTAACAGTTTTACTTTTAGGTTCAAAATGTGAATAAAATGTATTTTGTAGTTAGAAAATCTGTAATTATAAGAATTAAATGCTGTGTTTTTGAAAATTTACACAAATTAAAAGCAAGTAACCATCTGCACTTTTTGTAAAATGTGATGGTCACCTGCTTTCATTTCATATGAATCATAAACAAAACCCAAAATTTTAGTTCTAAAAATGAAAAAATTATTTTCAAAATTTTGCTCTGGATACTACCTTTCGATCATAAGAAGCTTCTGTTAAAGTATCTTAAAATTCTATGAAGGTTTGACAAAGTTATTGTCGACAACGGAAAGTAGAATCAGTATGTCTCGCTTCTGCAGCTTTTGTTTCAGACACAACAATAAAACCAGAATAACCTTTTTACATTGATTCTAATAACTAACATTATTGAATAAAACAAATATTTTACTCCCAAAAATACATGATGTAAGTCATTATAAAATCACAATATATTTTCTGCTATGGATGCAATAAAAAAAATATTTTCATGCAAAAGTCCCTCAATAAAATTTAACACATCATAAAGTTGCCTACCTACCTTCAACAGAACACTGGAAATCAACATAAAATCAAAACAGGAAGAAAAAAAATCATCAAAATTACGACCGATTTGTTTTGTTTGTAAGACTAAACATAAAGCAATAATTTCATCAAATTTATATCAATCTAATTACGACAGTTCTGTTCTAAGACTAACCTCTCTGATATTCTCTAGTTTGACGGTCAACGATATCATCCTGAAATGTATGATGTTGTATAATTTATTAATGATTTTTAATTTAATTAACATTCAAGAAATCAAAAAAAAATTCCATTCGTCAGTTAACCATTTGAAAGGAGTTTTCTTACATTAACATACAAACACACAAGCAGGAAAAGGTCGAACGAACAAGGACCAATATTCAATGGTGTACATAAAATATTTGTGGACGGTGATAAATTTACAACAGAACTCGTACAAGTTTGTCACTTAAAATGTACAATAAGATTGACAACAAATTCAAATCCAAGGATAAATAAACAAACACATTTATAAGTATGATAAATGCTACACCCATCTAACTATTACATGTACTAGAAGCCGATATTCCTGAAGGTACTGTTAGAAAAGTTTAACCAATTTATACCCCATGCTCCCTGGTTAGAAAATAACTCCACTACATCTAGTCTAACAAAAACTATCTTTCAATGCACATGTTTACATAGCAACCTATCCTTTGGTAAATTTTCACTAAAATATATAAAACCAACTGTCAAAATAGAGCTTTTAAGGTTTCCAAAGGACAAGAAGGAAGTCCCTATTCTCCAACAAATTTTCTTCACTTCAAACACTTTTTTGAAGGATACAGGTATACTGTATGGCTTATATTATACCCATCAAACATTTTTAGACATTTTCCAGAAAAATTCATAAAGAAGGCTGAAAAACATTTCAAATAAGTGCTGGTTACTTCTGAAATGCCTTAAAAAAGAAGCAATTATAGATTGATGAAAAGTGGGGGAAAACAAAAAATAACAAATAAAAAGACAATGGAATTTCTATATATTCCTAAGTCAATTTTTGTTGAAAGTATTAAAATACAGTGGAGAGCAGTTACAACATACACTGTTACCACTTATACAACACTGTCCTAATTTAACTAGCTCACCTGAATTACAGTTGTGGCTTGTTTTAACTTACATCTTCCACAGTGATAAGTGGCCCGTATTGTCGTAGATAGCAGCATTACAGAAACTCTTCGCTAGCTGAAGGTCATCTTGTGATATGGCTTCATGGCATGCCCTGTAAGTATAGCATGTACAAAGGAACCTTGGAAATAATTTAACTACGCATGAAACTGCAATCTTAGAATTTACATCTCTATTAAATTTGTTTCATCATATCCCAACATTTGAATTGTGGAATTAAATCGTTAAAGGCAAGTTGGTAGTTAAAGAAGTTTTTATCAAATTAAAGTCCATTAAAAAAAGTAAAACTTCTAGAACTGAGTAAAATATCTCATTGATTATCAGAATTTTGAGACACTTAACTTTAGATTTTATAGCATACTTTAAATTCTAAACTATGATATTTGATAGCATTTTCCATAAATATTTCAGTAGTGATTTTCCTTAACAAATTTTTTCCAATCCCATTAATTAAATTTAGCATTTTTATCAGTGATTCGCTATAATAAATGCAGGCATTAATATCTGAATTTACAGGTCTTCTGTTCTGCAATACCGATATTTTTTCATCATGCAAAAAATTCCAATTTTCTTTTACACAACAATAAAAAAAAATTTAATCACTAACAGCTGTAGGCAATTCAATGAAATTTATATAAAAATGAAATATTTCCCCCTAAACTTTAATATTTACCAAAAATATTAAGTTTCTTAAATGAATAATTTCACTTCAACTTTACCTTAGAATGAGTTGTACATTAGAAGGCATAATGGTAATAAGTTTCTCATATTCCGTCAGCAGTAACTCTTTAGGAAGACTGTTCAGATACAAATCTAAGACTGTGTTGACATGATTGTAATTATACCAATGACTGTCCCACACAAATCTACAGTCAAACTTGGTAGGTATAGATGTGACAGCCCTGTAGACCAAGCTGGTAAATGTTTTGGCTGCTTCTTTATTGGTCTTATTATCTAGAACTTGTCTTGCATGAAATTGTAAATAGCTGGAATTAAATACATATTACTTTTACATACATTGTCAGAAAAAAGTAACTTTATTTGTGAGAATAAAATGCTTCGCTGAGCGCAGCTGGATACGACCGCAGAGGTCCAACCCTGAACAGTTGGGGCAAAAATGGACACAATATTCGCGCTTGATACAGATCTGAATTTGGATTGTAATTAAATATTTGACACATAATAGGTTTCTGACACAGAATAACTGTAGTCAAAGAACTTAGAATTGGTTATATGCACTATGCTGTTGCGAATTGACCCCCCCCCCCCCCAAAAAAATAAAATTTATCCGCCCCTTTTTTTTTTGCTATTGTGCAATACACTATGCTGTTGCATATTGACCCCCCCCCCCCCCGGCCCCCCTTACCCCCTTTTTTTGCCAAAAAAAACTAATATTTGAAGAAATTTTCTTTATAATTTCTGAAATCTGAAATGAGAAAAGATTGCCCCCCACCCCCTTTTTCCCCCAAAAAAATTCTTTCCCTCAAGATATGGACCTAATCTCTATTCAAATTCAAAGGAGTTTGCAACCATAATTACCAATTTAAATACATCATAAAAGTCTTAAAATAGAAAATGACATACATAATTATGGCTAAAATTAATATTCCTTTAATAGTAACTTCTAAAAATAAATTGACAGCTAATCACCTCAAGACAACACAACATTTCTTTATACATAATTTGAAAGAAGTGTAAGGAATGTAAATCCAAACATACACAACATTGTACTTTAAATGGGTTTGGATTACCTCCCTTACACTGCTTTTAAATTGTCCATTAACCAGGAAACCCTTGTTTTTCCCCCTTTTTTGCCCTTAATTCCTAAACGGTTTGAGCCATAACCCCCCAAAGCCAATCCTAACCATCCCTGTGTGGTATGGAAACTTGTGGTATAATTTCAGAGAGATCCATACACCGTTCCACAAGTTATTGTCTGGAAACTAGAAAAATGCTTATTTGGGCCCCTTTTTGGCCCCTAATTCCTAAACTGTTAGAACTATAACCCCTAAAATCAATCCCAACCTTCCTTTTGTGGTTATTAACCTTGTGTTTAAATTTTAAAGATTTCTATTTACATTTACTAAAGTTATTGTCCGGAAACCAAATGTCTTCGGACGATGACGAGGACGACGTGATACCAATATATATTTTTGCGGTCGTATAAAAACAAGACTCATTTTATGTGTAATAAAACAAAATAAACTTTCAAATTTTCTTACCCTGAAAGTTTATCATTTTTATCATGTAATTTTAAAATGATGCTTATTTTCAAATTTTATTTCCCAGGTATTATCTATTTTAAAAAAATTATATTTATGGATTGCCAAAAATTAAAAAAAATTAAATGTCCAGAAAATTTTTCAATTACATTAAACACAAAAAGTCAGTCTGGTCAGGACCTCTAACCAAGGCTTCCAAAACAGTCATATATTCCGGACATTTGTATAATGTCCGGTAAAAGTCCGGCTGGGCAAAGCATGAAACGGTCATCTACTTTTTAGTTTTCAAGGCTTTCTTAAGAGACAGTCATTTTAACATAATTCGTGATCTTTTTGACCCAACCTTTTGCCTTTAACAGCCACACATTTCCGGTCATAAAAGTGACATGATCATTAAGTACTATCAAAACAACCCCTACTTTAATACCTTCTCATTTTAATCAAGGCTAATTAGTTGTCGAACAGCTGAAATTTACCTGTTCAGGTGACAGGTAAACTATTTTGAACCAGACATTGATCGGTCTATTCAAAGTTATTTTCTTACATTTCAGCGGTTTGCATCTTATTAATTTAGTCAAAAATATTTAAATTATCAGAAATACGTTTACTAATATGATTTGATGAAAAAATTAAAAAGGTGAAAATGAAAAATCGTCATAACCACGTTGTTTGAACTAGTACACATTATGCATCCTAATTTCTTCAAAAAATGCTTAAATTGTCATTGATATCTTTATCTCACGTTTATTTCGAATATTTTCTTGAAGAAATAACGTAGAAAGAGCTACTTACACTCATTCATGCTTTGCAAACGTACACAGAATTTACTTATCCGTCTCTGGTCTATGTTTTACCATTGTCAAGATAACATCCGGTATTAGATTTAAAAACGAAAGTAAAGTTTTTGACAATTTTGCACAAATAAAGAGTCTAAGGCAGATATAAGTATGCTGATGTTGCACACTTCGAATGATGCACTGCCAATTTAACAGTTTACGTCAGAACTTCGAATTTGAATCAAAGAAAGTTTAATATTTTATTTTTTTTTAATGTCAATCATTGGGATGGCCAACTCGGCAACTGATTACCATAATTGCCTTTTGTTTATTTAGTCTTAAGGGATTAAAATCGGGATAATATATAAAATGTTCGGCTGGCTAAAAACAATTTTTGGAAGCCCTGCCTCTTACCCCCAAATTTTTTTCACAAGTCACATACACATAATCATAATCAACAATTTCAGTCATGACAAACTTTATAAATATGTATGTATCATGTCAATAGGGAGTATATTTAATAACATGTTATTAACCAATAGTTCACACCAGGCCAATCCTCAACATCATCATATATTATTAACCCAAGGACAAAAAAGGTTACAAATAGTGATAATAGCCATCACCTTACAATCCTACCATCCAAATATTTAACCTCTAGACAAAATGACAAATAATTTGTAACTATAGTCATTACTTTTAACTCAATATAAAGATACAAAAGGTCAAATTTCCTGACATAAGTCATTACCTTTAATTAAAACACATAAAAAACCAAGCAAATAACATCAGTAATCTTGTTACTCTCTTTTAACTCAATATAAAGATACAAAAGGTCAAATTTCCTGACATAAGTCATTACCTTTAATTAAAACACATAAAAAACCAAGCAAATAACATCAGTAATCTTGTTACTCTCTTTTTCATTTTTATTTTTTCTCTCTTTCTTCATTTTTTTTTCTAATATATTTTGACCCCCCATTTTTAACACAAAATTAAGATTATAAGCAGGACAGCACTTTCTTTGTTTCTCTTTCTCTTTATAATGCAGTATAAATTTCTAGTCAGGCTTTTCAAATGGGAGGTAACTCTTACACAATTAATGATATGAATACAAAACATTACCTAGTCCAAACTTTTGTAATATCTGTAACATTTTCCAGTTTACTGAGAGCTGTCTCATACATCTCTACAGCTTGTGTACTGTCTCCTTGTAGTTCCAATAACAAACTGTAAAATAATCATATAAAATGGCCAGTATGATAGAAATTTTAATTTTCATATCCATAATTTACTACAATGCTCGTATTTATATATTTAAATAATTTCTGTTCTATCCAATTCTAAATTTACATTAATAATAAGGTCATAAACCACTAACATGTATGGACATTTTTATTAATTACCGCTCTAAAAAAAAATCAAATTGAATCATAAATTCTTTTATTAAATTCTGATTCATTAATAAGATTTTTTTCAAAATTTCTTTTTATTCATCTAGAAATTTGAAAATTGTAAATTCAAAATTTTAAGAGCCGTAAACAAATTTTTAATTCTTGGATTTTTAATTTTATGGTGGTATTATTTGCAAAAGGAAAAGATGAATTTTGCAAAGTATAAAACTAACTACTTCCAGTACATGGATTTGTGTAACCACAAAATTCATGAAAACTGGTATCCTACAAACACATAGCTTCCTACATCTAACTACTGGTAAAACAGTGTCTTCTTTTTCATAGACCAGTAAAGTTAAATAGGTTGACAAATACATAGTCAAATAAAGTAGGCATGCACTGTTTAATTTCAAATTTTTACATTGCAGAGGTAAAGAGGACAGAACATATTTTGTTTTAACAATTTTGACTAAATCTTCAAATCTTAATTTTGTTAATTTTGTAATTTGCAAAATAATTGGATAATTGCGGCATTTTGACATGTGACTTTAGGCAAAGTCATAACAAGAATGTGCAGAGAACTGCCAAATCACCTGAGGTAACAATACATTATACAGGTGGTACACAAGGACTTGTGTAAATACATTCCTTCTAACAAGTTTATAAATGCATTTATATGTTTTGTATGTTTTTCTACAAACTGAGTTCAAAATAATACTATAAACAAATCTAATCTGTGTTCTATATGACCCTGTCAAAATAATACACACTTTCTATTGTTAGATCATGCTTTTCTTTAAATACATATATGTCATCCTATGTAACTATTTACTGATTTACCACTCAAATGTATTTAGAGTGATTTAAGTGCAAAATAACTGACATGTCAACCCATCCCCCTCCCCCCCCCCCAAAAAAAAAGGGGGGTATTCACAAAATTTTCAAATCAACTGCAATAAAGATAGCAAATCATTTATTTTAGAGTTACCTGTAGTTCATCCATACAAAGACGATCTCTTCCTCTACAGACTCAGGCATGATGCCTTCCTTGAAATCAGGAGGCTTATACTGTAGAGGCACTGACTCATCTAGTAAAGTACTGAAAAGCAATGAGAAATTCTTGTATTATTTATGATGGAGAAGGTAAAATTTTGAGACAAATTGGACCTGAGCCATGCAACATTCCTTACAATGAGATGTCTGACAAGTATTTTAATTAGCTTCACAGATTACTTCCCTAGGATTATTCATATTCGTACAATCCCATAGCATACTGGGAACTAACCACAAGTAAAAAAAATACCATTTTTATTGTAGCACTTCATCCTGTAATTTCAGAAATGAACCTAACGCATGTCCTTTTTTTAGTTTTTGAAAGGAAAGAGTTGGTCAAGGGAATATGTCCACTTGTCTGTTAACCTCGGCGCAAGAAGTTTGCGCTTTTTCATAGGATATTTGCGCTTTTTTTAATCGATATTTTAGGTACAATTTATAGGACATTTGCAATTTTCATAAAAGGGTATTTGCGCTTTTTATAAAGGACATTTGCGCTTTTAAAATATTTTCTTCTTATGACTTCCCTCGTATTTTATCCGGGCTTAGGACCAATAGTTTTAACCTGGCAGAGTTAAGGTCGTAATTTTTTTCATTATTATTAAAAGTTTAATAGTCATTTCATAGCACATTAGTGTTTGAAAGTCATTTCATAGACATTTATATAGTTAAATATAGCTAAAAAAAAACATTTGAAAGACATAAAGACACATATAGTCATCAAAGATCAGTTTTCGCTTGATATCTGAAGCTCAGAGAATAAACAAAGTAAGCTCTTGTCATCTGTCCTGATATATTTCTAAATATTCTAGTTTTTATTTTTCTTAATTCTTGACTGAGGCCCTGTTCATCAATATTACTTATTTTAATGTAATTAACATTGTGTTGTTTAAGGATAAAATCCATCGTGACATATACTGGAACATTTCTTTCCTTTGCTAGTCTATAACTTTAAACTCATACGTTTATGACTGTGTCAATGTGAACTAACTAACCACAAATATAAGTTGAATTTATCTAGGTAATGATTACAACTCATTAAAATTACAGGTAGGCAACTATAAACTCTCAGTTTAATTTAGAACAAACTGGAAAACAAGTGTTTCTCAATCAGAAATGTGACCAATCTTATACACTAGTCCATCCACATAGTTACTTAATAATAAAAGTTTTCAACCAAATACAAGTCACTCTAAGTGGAACTTTGCAGGAATTGTCTATTACAAATTCCATTATCTGAAGAGCACTATTGAAAAAAAAACAGAACATTGAATAAGGTGGGATTCTGGATAGGAAGAATTATATATGGAGCGCAAATGTCCTATTGTGTTATGGATAAAAAAGCACAAACATCCTGTGCCTGTTAACCTATAATTTTTTTTCTAATGGATCATTAGCCTGACCAAATCTTTTAAAATTTTACATAATGTCCACATAAAAAATATTGCTATTAGTTTGGTGATCAAAATATTTACCATTTTAGCAATCTTGCTCCAGTTGTTCTAAAAAAAATGGGAACTGCCAGGGATGGGTAGAGGGGGCTATTTAGTAAAAAAAATTTTTTTATTTAAATCCTTTTAAAAAGTTTTATTCATTTCCCTTTAAGCACCTGTAATAACAAATAAAATAGTTCATGCTTCTCCACTCCAAACTTTCCCATGTTTCGGTTCCAAACTTTTCCAAGGGTTAGGAATGCAAACTTGAATTTCATGGAAATAATTTCAGTGCAAGGAGAAAGCATTTATTACATTACATACGCTAAAACGTACTTTTATAATCATGTAATTTTATTCTCAGTTCAGTAAACTTTGTTTTGACAACATATACACAAGAATGTAACATCATGAACATGGGGATCACATGGTGAAGACATACATTAAAATTATGACATTTAAATTTTTTAAAATTTTTTTTCCTGTTTTTTTAATACTGACATTTTGAGAACAGATAACATTTTTACAGTTCCCTTCTTAATTTATGTACGATACAAAGTGCAATAAGAATAAATAATTTACATTTTCAGCATAACAAAATTTACGACTTAAAAAATATTTTTAGATACATGTTATAACAAACTGTCTGACTAAAATTAATACCCGTCTCATAATTAAAGATTACACAAACTTTCTCTTCCTGAGATTTATTTATGGGATCAATAATTTTTTATTTGTTTTTCTAAAAGACCACCTGGATCGACGACAAGAATTCACATAAATTGAAAATTATGATAAAATTAGCAAACAACAAACCAACTTGGAAAATCCTCCATTTAATGAAAAATATATCTTTTGGAATCTTAATCACATAAGGGTTATAGGTCATTTTATTTCCTTCATAATCGTGATAAATTATAATTAAAAAAGTCATCAGGATACTTTAAAAACTACTATTTAGTCACTGCTATAAAACACCTTCAAATTTAAATTTATTTTTGAGAAAATAAAATGGAGATTTGAATGCTACATAAGTAATCAAGTTATTAAGTGTGAATTATCACATATTTGTTATTTTCAAATGACTTTTAAAAGGAATTTATGACCACTTTAATTTCACTTTTATTCATTACTAATTGTCCAAAATTGAAATTTTAATAAATTTCAAGCATAAAAAATATCTTGTCTTTGAAATTTGCAATTAGCAGACTTCATTTCTATGATTGAACAGAAATGAAAGTTGACACCTAGACTTTTAAGTACAAACAATGTCACAAACTATAATTTATTCGTTTACTTTGATACAGTATCCTAAAATTTATAATAATTACACCAATTACGTGATCAAAATATTTCATCTTAAACTCTCATTCACACTTCACTGACAAAAAGCATAAAATCTTGTTCCCATCATTCTGATTAAATAAGAAGCATAATTAATATCTGATAAATTTTATGTTTATATTCAATTTAGAAAAATATCAATAGCATTATTTAATAATAAAATATTTTCTGATCATTTTGTTAAATCCTATAAATTAATTTTGGAAGGAGACAGGTAAACTGTAAAATACTTCATCATTGTAATTATAAATGATGGGAAAAGGTAGAATCATTCAAACAACAAGAGGCTCCCAGAAGTCTGTATCACTGACAAGGCAGCCATTGTTGATTTTTACCAAATGCTCAATTCACATCAATTCATAGTGTAGTGTAGAGTATGAAATCCATATTTCATAGAATCATGGATTTATTTGCATTTTTATAATAATTTGGTAGCAAAAAATATATAAATAAGAGACATTTAACATGACAGCAAACAGGGATTTATTATATTTGTGTCATAGTTAAAGCAATGAAGGGCCATAACTCCTGAACAGCAAAAGTGAAAATCATCAATATCAAATTTGACCTCAATTTTATCATTATGAGCAACATATTAAAATTTGATAAGGATTGGTTGAACAGTTTTCAACTAATTGCACAAGAATGACTTTAAAATGGCATTTTTTTTCAATCAAGGACAATAAAACATAAACGGCAACAATGAAAATTGTCACTATTAAATCAAGTTCTCGAAAAGTGGTAGTCCGAAGGTTTTGACAACCAAAATTTTGCAAAGGACCGTCAAAATTTGTGTATTTTGCAATAGAGATAATATTGAGGAGCAGCAGGTTTTCTTCAACGACTACCACAGGGAAAAAGATTTCGAGAACTCTGATTAATTTGAACTTCATTTGGTCATTAGTAACAACATATCTAAAGTTGAAACATATTGGTTGAATGGTTATTTAGTAATAACAAGGAAGTGTTTTTTTTTAATCAATCAAGGACCATTACTACTAAAAATCAAAAGTGAAATCGACAATATCCAACTTGACCTCCGTTTTGACATCAGTAGCAAAATATTTAAATTTGAATAGCATTAGTTGAATGGTTCAGAAGTTATAGCTCGGAAACAACTAGAGCCGCCCACCTGCCCCCACCATACAAACCAAAATTAATAACTAAATTTCTGTAAGAAAACCAAGCTAGAAACGAATATTTTCGTGTGAGTGTTATAATGATGTGTTTCCAATTTTTCCCAATAATGGGAAATTGAATATGAAATTTAATAGCGCAATATCATAAACAGTTGACCGAGATATAGAAAGTTAAGTAGCTATTTTTTTAATAGGCAAAAGCATCTTAAATAAAATAAAGTCTCCCATTTTCTCGAAATACAACACTTCACGACAATCAATTTCGTTTTAGAAATTAATCCCTATATTTCTATTGGAGATAGACCATGGATTTTTTAAACTTCTCAGTTTAATTTAGAACAAACTGGAAAACAAGTGTTTCTCAATCAGAAATGTGACCAATCTTATACACTAGTCCATCCACATAGTTACTTAATAATAAAAGTTTTCAACCAAATACAAGTCACTCTAAGTGGAACTTTGCAGGAATTGTCTATTACAAATTCCATTATCTGAAGAGCACTATTGAAAAAAAAACAGAACATTGAATAAGGTGGGATTCTGGATAGGAAGAATTATATATAGAAACTATTCAAACTTCATTGGTCAACATATTGTTTCCGTACGGGTGAAGGTTGGCGCCTATTAAAACCAGATGCATTTGTTTACACCTGTTCTAAGTCAGGAACCTGATGTTCAGTGGTTGATAAGTGTTTCTCGTTCCTTGTTTTTTATATAGATTAGACCATTGGTTTTCCTGTTTGAATGGTTTTACACTAGTAATTTTTGGGGCCCTTTATAGCTTGCTGTTCGTTGTGAGCCAAGGCTCAGTGTTGAAGGCCGTACTTTGACCTATAATGGTTTACTTTTACAAATTGTGACTTGGGTGGAGAGTTGTCTCATTGGCACTCATACCACATCTTCTTATATCTATGGACATGTCTATAGAAACAACAACTTGAAAACTGAACAGATCTCACAAATTCATACCTTGCTCCACATTTTCCAATTTTGGCAAACAGCAATAATTTACTACCACTGGATTACAGGCTCAAGCTTGGGTCAGGTACAAAAAGAATGTGGCAGTGTAAAACAATTTTACTTGCTTGTGCCAGGACATAATGTGACGGGGCTTTTTAATTTTTCAAAAAAAATGAAGTGAGATTTTTGTTATGCATATTCAAAACTTTTTATCATATAGGCATCAGGACTTACCAATACAACAGGTTGGGGTCAGATCTCTTGGAATCATTAATATCTACATCAAAGTAATTGATGGCACCCATCTCCAATGCTTCTAAAGCCTTGTTGTTATCCTCCTGTAGAAAAAAATTATACCATTAAAATACATTAAGGATGAAAGCTGTGAGCGGCTAAAATTCATTTTTTTAATAGACAATAGACAATATAAAAACATTTTGGAAAAAAAAAAGATCACCATGCTAGTCTTTGAAACACAAGCATTTGAAAATTAGTTTTTGACAGAAAAAGTATATGTCTGGATTCTTATAAATAAATGTACGAGAAGAAATGCATGTTACAGCCATCAGACTAGAATGTGTAGTTTCAAACAAAATCTCTGGTTAGCTTGCTTGCTAGTGGAACCGTGAAGTCATTATTGGGTAAGGTGTACTACCCTTCTTTGAGAGTAGACAAGTCAGACAGATATCCAATCTATCTGTCTGTAGGACTAGACTTCTCCAACAGGAGGGTAGTATACCTAACCTAATAATAACTTCATGCTTCAGCTAGCAAGCAAGGTACCGGTAACCAAAACTTTTGTTTGAACCTACCCACTCGAGTCCGATGGCTGTAAACTGTATAAAAGTATATCTATTGTCACAAATGTATTTTAAATGTACCTTTTTTTAATTATTGAGATATGCAAATGGGTTTGGCGGAAATGATTTAATGATTACCTAGGTAAAAGCCAGAGAGGTTAAAAAATATCAAAGAAAAGCTACAATCTGATTCCAATGCAACATTATTTTTGATTGGATAACACCACAAATTTCAGGGCATCAATTTCACAACTGATGGTCTGAAATTGTGTGAGCAAGCATTACTGCTTTACAAAGTATGATTTAGTGGTGTTTAATCCAGTTCCATTAGAATGGATATAATAGTATTGTATCGAAAGATCTGTGGGCATCAATTTCTGATTTAATGGTAACAAATATTTGTTAAGTTGCTCTCTTATCGCTTGCAAACTCAATTTGGGCCATCAAATTGACAATGATTGCCCCCCCCCCCTCTCCTCTTTCTATAAGATACTGTTTTCTCCTAAGCAGCAAGCATCCAATTCTGATCTTGCTTATTTTTCTTAAATTTTGATGTCTCAGACTTTACAAATCAGTTAAAAATATACCTTATGTAATGTTTTAAAATTCATGGATTTTTGGTGAACAAAGGAATCCATGAAAGTTATTTCTCATGATTAATATAATATTCACAATAGGATGTCGTGATAAAATCAAATATGATAGATATTGAAATATAAATTTTATTCAATGATTCTTCGACTGTATTTGCATTCATTTCGTAACAAGTGTATGCAGATGATGTTTAGCATTCCAGAAAGGTATGTGTAATGCACATCCTTCAACATCCAAACAGAGGTCAGAAACTCATTTGAAATTCATTCATTTAACAAATATTTCAAAATTTTCCTTTTAAAATGATAACAGCATGCATAATTTGAAAGTATGATTTTTTTCTCAAATAATAAACATTACTTTTCCTTTCAGGAAGAATTTTTAACAATTCAAACATTAAAGTTTTTTTTATGTATCTAATAAATAATAATTTAGGAGAAAATGCAACAGTTAAAGTCAATAAATTTATTTTACACATTTAAAACAGTCAAATTTGAAAATAATACAACATTAAAAATTGCTGAACAATCTTGAAATAATTATAATTTGTCAACCCAACATCATGTAAATCCTTGGTGTGACAGAGTTATACAATCCATCTTAAGTTATGCATCTTTATTAACTAAAAGATTCATAAAAACCATCAATTGCACCTTTTAATGTACATTAACATAAAATATACATGCAAAAACAGCAAAACAAGCATAAATTCTGTTTACATTTCCACTGTATGATCATCATAAATTTCCATAATTTCAAATAACTAGTAATGTATTTATTTTGAACAGCACAAATGTTTTTAAGAAGAATAATAAAAGATGAAACACCCATCAGAAATATGTCTATGGTCAATTTTGCACTATAAAATTATTGTTTATGATAATATACTTATAAGGACACCCACCTGTTGAATATCATAACTAGCTGCATAATAACTGAGTTTAGCACTGAATCTGTTAGCTGCCAAGGCATCTGCAAAAACCTGGAAAAAAAAGTTTTACCAATCAGTAAAACCAGTGATGATTATGCTTGTGTTGAAGACCCATTGGTGGCCTTGAGCTGTTTTCTGTTAAAATCTAAATACATGGCTAGATTTAGCATATCAAAGAATTTTTGTTGAAATCGAAGAAAGTTTAATTTTGGACCCTTTGATTCTTACCTCAATGTAGATCAATTTAATAAACTGTTAACACAGAGATATGTCTCGCCTATTTGTTATTTTGATAATGCAAATGTTGAAATTAAAATAGCAATACTTTAACATGTAAGTTATGCAAATATTCAAAGTCAATGAACCATGACTGAAGGTACAGGGCTAAACAATCTCCATGGAAATGAGATGTGCCAATGCTAATACAACTGCAAACCAAATACCATTGACTTTTCATAAGTTGCTCCCTTTAATCAAACCTAAACACAAACATTAACTTGTAAACTATGTAAAAGTTTCAAAGTCAATGAACCATAATTAGGGGGTGGGGTTATATAATCTCCATGGAAATGAAACTTGCAAATGCCAATACATTTGCATACCGAATATCATTGACTTAACATTAATGGTTCATCTTAAATTGACCTAATCACAAACTAATACATGTAAACTAAGCAAAAGTTTCAAAGTCAATAGACCATGACTGAGGGGTAAGGATCAAATATTCTCCATGGAAATGAGATGTGCTAATGCTTATACAACTGCATACCAATTATCATTGACCTATCACAAACGGTTCCCCTTAAACTGACCTAATCACAAACTAATACATGAAAACTAAGCAAAAGTTTCAAAGTTAATAGACCATGAATGAGGGGGCGGGGCCATAAAATCTCCATGGTAATGAGATGTGCCAATGCTAATACAACTGCATACCAAATATCATTGACCTACCACTAGTGGTTCACCATGAACTAGACCTAAACACAAACTAAAAACATGTTGACGCCGCTGTCACAGGAAACAGCATATTGGGGACCAAAAATCCAAAATCTAAGTACATGGTAAGATTCAGCATATTAAAGAATCCCAAGAATTCAAATTTTGTTGAAATCAAACAAAGGTTAATTTTGGATACTTTGGACCTCAATGTGAATCAATTTAAAAAATGCTTGTTTTTGGCCCCTAATTCCTAAACAGTTAAGACAATAACCCCTAAAATCAATCCCAACCTTCTTTTAGTGGCATGGAACGTTGTGGTACAATTTCATAGAGACACACTGACAACATAACATAACATTATACGACCACAAAAATTTTGCGGTCATATAAAAACAAAAGTTGCTATTATCTTTTGAAAATTTTGCTTAAATAAATGACTCATTTCCACCGTATGGAAAAATGGCAAAAAAGTCTTCAAACAATTGCCAAATAATTTTGGTGCACAACTTCAACATGTGTGCAATATATCTGCAAGGTTTCAGGGATCTGGGTTGAAAATATGTAGGACTAGTTGATTACATAAAACTGGTACCATGTTTTGCGAATTTTGAAGAAAAAAAATTGCTAGGTTACCAAGTACAGAAAAATGGGGGAAAATTCCTCATATAATTCCATAGTAGCACAACTTCAACATGTGTGCAATCTTTCTGTGAAGTTTTACTCCACATCACCATAAAATAATCTGGTTTAGGACTTCTTCCACGGTGGTACAAAAATTCGATGAAATTTATTCAAAGCTGTCTTTTACATAATACTACATAATAAATATGTAATATTTATTCCATGTTTTAAACAACTGATAAAATCTTCACAGGCTTGCACTTTATGTATTGGCATAATATGGAAGGAAGGTACTATTACACAAACTATGAAGACCTGTATGAACCTCCAGGTACATTTACATGTGGGAGTAAAACTACAAACAAAGGTCAAAACCACCTAATTACTCATCAGGAGTTGTATCTTGGTTATGAAACATCTCAATAGAAAGAATATCTACAGGCACACCTAAAATTTATGTCATAATTAAAGGTCAAAGGTTTATGACTTTTTGAACACTCTCTTTTTTCTCAAGAACAACATCAAATAAAAACTTTACTCATGAAATTTCTCATATGGTTTACTATTTCAAATGGTAAACATTTATCTTGAAAATATGAGAATTCATTTCATGTTATAACACTTCAAAAGAAACAACAATCAAATAATCATTTTTCATTTTTTTTCACAATGAAAAATCACCTTTATATGGAATAAATTCAATTACGAGTTAATGACTTTCTCATAAAAATGCATCTTTACTTACTTTTTAAATTTTCTTTTAATAAAATTTCAATAAATAAATATGACTTGTTTACTTCAGTAGTTAAATCTTGAAATGATCAAATTTTACAATACTTTAACCTAAAAGGTGAACAAGCCAATTTTTATTTTTTTTAAAAGTGTCGTATAACAGCCATAAAAATTACATTTAACATAACTGTTACATTTTAATAGCTATGACAATACTTTTTTTCAACTCCATTTATTGTAAACATTTTTAAAATTTTGTGACATCATGTTTTCAGTACATTGTATTGTCAAAGATAACATGATTGTAATTTTATAATACATGTAGTGTGATAAATATTCTATTATAAATTCACTTTCTAAATACTTTCATGCACAATTATTCTACATTTTTGTAATTAAAACATCCAAAATAAATATACAGCTAAAATCAGTCCATTTTTTTTTATATAACATTTCATATTAGAACTAATTTTCTTTACTATCCAAAATTTAGCTGTATTTTTCGAACTTGTTATACCCTTTTTGACAATTTTCACATTCATTCATTTTCCCATACATTTCCTATATAACAATGCTTTTGTTTTTATGTCATAGCAAGAGTCCATTGTTCAATGACATCATTTACTCCAATTGATCCCCAATCGGCGTAAATCAATCTTAAATATATGGAGAATGTGTCCATGGGACACAGATGAAGCCCCCACTTCCATATAACATTATAAAGGGACATAACTCAAGAACGGTAAAAGTGACACAATCCAAATTCGAACTTGATGTGTGTTTTGTGGTAATAATCATTGTGTACAAGTTTCATAGCATTTGGTTGAAGCAAACTAAAGAAAGAGAACAGAAACCAATTTTGGGACGTACGGAAATACAGACAGACATACAATTGTAACACTTAATTTCCCCTCCGCTGCGGTTGGGGCATAAAAAAGAACTCGAAATTGGGCTATTATTGAGTGACAAAATATTTGTAGAACAGACAGACAGATGAAAGGTTGGACAAGATGATTGCAATATAGCCCATACTTCTAGAGTGGGTATAAAAATACCAATTTTAAGGTATTTTGTCTAATAATGGAGGTTATTGAATCAATAATCTTTTCCACTCAAAGCCAGCTACTTCAAAATCAATGAGTGGTTGACCCTTTTTAAGTGGCCACAAAATTATCATAAACACAATCAATCTCTGGTATACATAAACATATATATATACTGACCTGTCTAGTAGCTACTGGATCACCACATGTAGAATATAACTCTGCCACACATAGCCAAATATCTATCATTGTAGGATCCATCATCAAAAGTTTACGACACAGGGATGCTGCTTCTTCATATCTGTAAAATTCCAAATTTTAATCAGTTAAAAGAACTGGGTGAGGAGACAGTAGTTCACTTAAAATGACATCTGTGTGGTTCAAAAAAACATGCAAAAGTCTTTGGGACATGATAATTTAATAATCAGTACACCCTTCATAAAGATTGAGAAATTCTATCATTTTCCCCATGAAGTTGAGCTTAACAGGTGAAAAGAGTGTAAAATCTCTAAAACTAGTAAAATATATCCTGATCTTGAATTTTTGGCTAATCAAAGAATCTTTAAACTGACATCCCTTTTATTTTTGTTCCAGTCAATAATATACGGAATTAAAATTTGTTTTTTACAGAAATATATATTTTCCTCATTCCAGCTGTCCATTAAACTTCGCATGCAGGCCAAATATCAATAGATGCCAAGAAAAGATTGACGAATATTTTACTTGTACAATTAGTGTCAAACTATCAGCAAACAGGAAGTGGATACATGGCAGTTGTAAAAATTTCTTACTCATTACAGCTACAGACCATATATTAAATCATTTCCTTACATAGAAGATAGTTATCTTTCAGAAAACTTTGAAAGTTTTCTTTCAGAAGGACAGACACACGGTTACTAAATAAAGGCAACAGTAGTATACTGCTGTTCGAAATTCATAAATTGATTGAGAAAAAAACAAATCCGGGTTACAAACTAAAACTGAGGGCGATGCAGGTAAAAACCAATCAACACAAAACTAGGAAGTGAACAAAAACAAAAAGAATCAAAATCAAACATGGATTTTGGTTGATACTTTTGTGACTGACAAACAGACAAAACAAAGACCAATGTCTGCATATGGATAGGAGGCAGACATAATTACTTAAGACATTTGAATGATATTTGAAAATTTCTATTCACATAAAATCACATGTTACGTTCCAATTTAATAGCTTTAAATTTCTCTGGTCCTTTTAAAAGTGAAAAACGTTTTTATCGCATGCAATAAAACTTTGTATCATGAACTACATTGACATGTATGTTATACCACACGAAACTGACAACAATACATGACACGCAATTATTAACTTAATTTTTTTATTTCATCATAAAATAGAATTATGTAATGTTTATGCAACATGACAACCTTAAAGAAAAAGGTCAACAATCAAGTTCATTCTTTTTTTCAATTATACACAAGGTCTTTTGACAATCAGATTAAAATCAGGTCATAAATTACCAATTTTAACACTAAAAAGATTTTTTAAGTTTTTAATTGGTGTGCATTTAAATATGTAAACGATCCTGAATGAATTACGAGCTTCATATTTCTTTAATTGCCATCGTGACTGGTTACCGATAATCATATTGAAAAAAAGTAACTAAAGGTCTAGACCAATTATACTTTAATTACCAATAATTATGGATCAAGTATGGATTGAACTAATTACTCTGCTTTGCAGTTTATTTCAGGATCATAAGGTTAGATTCACTATTGAAATATAATATTTAATGGTGACATATATACAAAGAAAGATAACTCTCACAGGTTTTTATTTTCCCCAAAACTACAATAAAACATGTTACAAAAAACTCTCAAAAAGCCACAGATTAATGGTGGAACCAAGAGAGTGACAGAAAATAAACAAAATAATTTTTCAATAAACTGTTGACACAGAGATATGTCTTGCCTGTTGGCATAAAATTCAGAAAAAGACAATCTGATAAAAGCAACATTGCTAATTAATTAAAAGTCGCTGGACCAACTAGTGGGCATGGTTGGTAGGGCCTCGAAATGGTTGACAAACTGAGATGTATAGACAGCAATGTAACTTTATGGAAAATATTGTCTAATGTAAGTAGTTCCTATCAAACTAACTTAATCAGAAAACTTAACATTAAAAATTTTTAATTGATTGAAAGTCACTGGACCATGACCTAGGGGGAAGGGCCTTGAAATAGTTGTCAAACTGATATGTACTGATAGTAATGCAACTTTATACAAAATATCATTGATCTATCCCAAGAAGTTCATATCAAACTAACTTAAGCAGAAAACTTATCATTGAAAATTGCTTATTTATTGAAAGTCACTGAACGATGGCGTAGGGGGCAGGGCCTCAAAATCGTCGTCAAACTGATATGTACTGATAGGAATGCAACTTCATACAAAATATCATTGATCTATCTCAAGTAGATCCTATCAAACTAACTTAAGCAGAAAACTTAATATTAAAAATTGCTTATTAATTCAAAGTCACTGAACCATGACTAAGGGGGCAGGGCCTCAAAATAGTCATCAAACTGATATGTACTGATAGTAATGCAACTTCATAATAAATATCAATGATCTATCACAAAACAATTCGGAGTACTGAATCCAGTGGTGTAATTATTTTTTTTCTAGCTTCGATAAACGATCTATAAAATGATAAGGTGGGTTACTCATCAAATTTATACACATTTTACACACACAAAATGTCTACAAAAATGACAAGTTGGCTGAATTTACTTGCATGAAATATTTTTTGAACATCGAAAAAAGACAGGCATTATGTTTGTTAACCATATTAATATCATTATGTGAAAAATCTACACGAGAAACTGTATTTTGGTGACATAAATCAATTTTTATTAAAATTTGGTCTGTTAATGGGTTGATGTATAAAACCCGGTCTGTTAATTGGTCTGTTAAGAGTTATGAATGACAATAAAAGTATAATTTGATTGCTATATGGGGTGTTATCTGAACAAATGGGTAGGTTCAAGACGAGTGGCTAAAATCTACGAATTGAAAATTGATAAAAATGGTTTCAAAAAGTGTAATATTAATTTCATCGTCGCATATATCATGTGGATTCTGTTTCATTGTTATGAACGACACCAATTTGTCATCTACATAGGTAACCAGTATATGAATCAGAGATAAACTTCGTAATGTAACAAAACATCAGTAAGTAAAATTGTTTTTTTTTTAATTTCAGCATGAAGAGAAAAAATAATAAAATGCTTCGCTGGGCACAGCTTGATACGACCGCAGAGGTCGAACCCTGAACAGTTGGGGCAAGTATGGACACAACATTCAAGCTTGATACAGCTCTGAATTTGGATTGTGATTAAATATTTGACACAGCATAGGTTTCTGACACAGAAAGAATGTGGTCTAAGAAATAGATTTTTTTTTATTTACCTATTATGGTCCAATGTCCAAAATCAAAGTACATGGTTAGATTCAGCATATCAAAGAACCACATATATTCAATTTTTGTTGAAATCAAACAAAGTTTAATTTTGGACCCCAACTTGGACAAACTTGAAAACTGGGCCCATAATCAAAAATCTAAACACATGTTTAGATTCAGCATATCAAAGAACCCCAAGAATTCAATTTTTGTTAAAATCAAACTAAGTTTAATTTTGGACCCTTTGGACCTTAATGTAGACCAATTTAAAAAACGGGACCCAAAATTAAAAATCTAAATACACGGTTAAATTTGGAATATCAAAGAACCCCAATAATTCAATTTTTGATGAAATCAAACAAAGTTTAATTTTGGACCCTTTTGATCTCAATATGAATCAATTTGATAGCGGGCCCACAAATAAAAAATCTAAATACATGGTTAGATTCAGCATATCAAAGAACCCCATATATTCAATTTTTGTTGAAATCAAACAAAGTTTAATTTTGGACCCCAATTTGGACCAACTTGAAAACTGGGCCAAAAATCTAAAATCTAAATACATGTTTAGATTCAGCATATCAAAGAACCCCATATATTCAATTTTTGTTGAAATCAAACAAAGTTTAATTTTGGACCCCAACTTGGACCAACTTGAAAACTGGGCCCATAATCAAAAATCTAAACACATGTTTAGATTCAGCATATCAAAGAACCCCAAAAATTCAATTTTTGTTAAAATCAAACTAAGTTTAATTTTGGACCCTTTGGACCTTAATGTAGACCAATTTAAAAAACAGGACTCAAAATTAAAAATCTAAATACACGGTTAGATTTGGCATATCAAAGAACCCCAATAATTTAATTTTTGATGAAATCAAACGAAGTTTAATTTTGGACCCTTTTGACCTCAATATGAACCAATTTGATAGCGGGGTCCACAAATAAAAAATCTAAATACATGGTTAGATTCAGCATATCAAAGAACCCCATATATTCAATTTTTGTTGAAATCAAACAAAGTTTAATTTTGGACCCCAATTTGGACCAACTTGAAAACTGGGCCAAAAATCAAAAATCTAAATACATGTTTAGATTCAGCATATCAAAGAACCCCATATATTCAATTTTTGTTAAAATCAAACAAAGTTTAATTTTGGACCCTTTGGACCTTAATGTAGACCAATTTGAAAACTGGACCCAAAATTAAAAATCTAAATACACGGTTAGATTCGGCATAACAAATAAATAAATGTGGTCAAAGATTTTACAAATCTAATGCGCCATACTGTGCAATTAAAGATTACTTCTTGAAATTTTTCAATGGAGTTTGCAACCATAATTATCCATTTAAATTTACCATAGTGCTAACTCAATCTATTTTATAATAGAATTTAAAATATAGTGTCAAATCTTTCATATGGATTTTTTTGTAAAAAAAAAAGATGCAACATTTGCAGATATTTTTACTGGTCTTCCTTTATAAATATGCATTTCTTTAAACATAATTTAAAAGCAGAGTAAGGGAAGTAACCAAAATGTTGTATTTGGATTACCTCCCTTACACTGTTTTAAATTATCTTAATTGTTCATTAACCATTACTTTATACATAATTTAAAGGCAGTGTAAGGGAGATAATTTCAATGATGTATTTGATTTATCTCCCTTACACTGCTTTAAATTATGTTTTGTACTAAAGTATTTGTCCATTAACCAGGACAACCTTGTTTTTCCCCCTTTTTTGCCTTAATTCCTAAACGGTTTGAGCCATAACTCCCCAAAGCAAATCCTAACCATCCCTTTGTGGTATGGAAACTTGTAGTATAATTTCAGAGAGATCCATACACCATTCCACAGTTATTGTCTGAAAACTAGAAAATGCTTATTTTTGGCCCCTTTTTGGCCCCTAATTCCTTAACTGTTGGTACCATAACCCCCAAAATCAATCCCCACCTTCCTTTTGTGGTATTGAACCTTATGGTAAAATTTCAAAGAGATCCATTCACTTAAACTAAAGTTAGAGTGCGAAAACCAATGTGTCTTTGGACGACGACGCCAACGTCATACGACCGCAAAAATTTTTTGCAGTCGTATAAAAACGATACAAAAGCAAGCACGTTTGCGGACTGCTAGTCGGCTAATAACTTACGATGGAAAAACATCATTACTCGAAAAATAAAATTAATATTATGCTTTTGTTGTGATTTCTAGGAATATAAAATATTCTTTTTGTTACACATTAAATCAGCACCCAACACAAATATTGAAAAAAACAAACTTACTAATGTCAATTTCTTGTTTAGAACCACGTCTTACTCACGATTAGAAAACAACGGTCATATTCTGTACTTGGTACGGACATTTCCTTAGGCAGGAAATGACAATGATTACTTGGTAGAAAAGACAATGCATACCGGAAAACGCATGGAATTTAACCAGCTGCATTGCAACACATGACAGATACATAGATGTTGCAGACTTTGAACAGACACAAAAAATAAGGCTGATTGATTTGGTCACAAACTATAAAGTTTATACGACAATAAAATATTTGATTTGATTTGATAACTTGGCGTAATAATAGATTCATGCATATTCCAGCGGCCAATCAGTCCATATCATGCTATATTGAAGTGACACATCTTTCAATAAAATGCAAAGAAATAAAAATAAAATAAAAATGCTCTTACTATAAGGATACTGTTGCACCGTATTGTCATTTTTTCTTCACAAGTACATCTCATTCTTAACTTTTTCAATGGGAAAATATAAAGGTAGCAAAACTATTGTCGTGGCTAAATAACTCTTAACTGACACGATTTAAATTATCCAACCCATTAACAGACTTTATTCCCCTAATATTCATTTAAATGTGCAATTACTCAAGTTATATTACAATTATAAAATATTTCTCAATGTCAATTTATTTTTTAGAACCAAAGTACTATTTTGTGTCCTTTAAATGATATCTAAAAATGGTTTTATTCGCCTTTTATCCAAAAAATTGCTATGCGTATAAGCATAAAAACCACATACTTGCGCGACGCCTTTTAGTTTTACTGAAAGCTGCAAAGGCTATGAAATTATTTTACAGGTGGAAAATGTTCTATGATAGATATCATTTTGTCAGACACTTTTCTTTATTTGATTTGGTTCTCATAATATGCCAATAAAATGCTCCGCAGGGCACAGCTTGATACGACCGCAGAGGTCAAACCCTGAACAGTTGGGGCAAGTATGGACACAACCTTCAAGCTTGATACAGCTCTGAATTTGGATTGTGATTAAATATTTGACACAGCATAGGTTTCTGACACAGAATGAATGTGGTCTAAGAACTTAAAAATTTTAAATTGGACATTCACCTATTATGGTCCAATATCCAAAATCTAAATACATGGTTAGATTCAGCATATCAAAGAACTCCAAGAATTCAATTTTTGATGAAATAAAACAAAGTTTAATTTTGGACCCTTTTGACCTCAATGTGGACAAAGTTGATAATGGGGCCCAAAAATCAAAAATCTAAATACATGGTTAGATTCAGCATATCAAAGAACCCCATATATTCAATTTTTGTTGAAATCAAACAAAGTTTAATTTTGGACCCCCATTTGGACCAACTTGAAAACTGGGCCCATAATCAAAAATCTAAATACATGTTTAGATTCAGCATATCAAAGAACCCTAAGAATTCAATTTTTGTTAAAATCAAACTAAGTTTAATTTTGGACCCTTTGGACCTTAATGTAGACCAATTTGAAAACGGAACCAAAAATTAAGAATCTAAATACACGGTTAGATTCGGCATATCAAAGAACCCCAATAATTCAATTTTTGATGAAATCAAACAAAGTTTAATTTTGGACCCTTTGGACCTCAATGTGGACCAATTTAAAAACGGGGCCCAAAATCCAAAAACTTAATACACGGTTAGATTAGGCATATTAAAGAACCCCAAGAATTCAAGAATAAAACCCATTGAAATTGGTCAAGAAATAAGCAATTTATACGAAGTATCTTCTTTTGCACAATACTGTGCAATTGAATATTTCTTGCTATTGCGCAATACTGTACAATTGACAATTTCTTGCTATTGCACAATATTGTGCTATTGGATATTTCTTGCTATTGCACAATACTGTGCAATTGAAGATTTCTTGCTATTGCGCAATACTGTGCAATTGAAGATTTCTTGCTATTGTGCAATACTGTGCAATTGAAAATTTCTTGCTATTGCACAATACTTATTATATAATAATTTACACATCCTGTTTGGTGTGTATCTCCTACCATATCATTATTATTTGCTTTTAAATATAAAACAGAAATAACCAACTTAAAATGAAAAATTTTAAAAGAAGAAAAAAAAAGGAAAAAAAAAAAATCCCCCCCCCCCCCCAAATTTTTTGAACCCCCTTATGATTCATCACACCCAAACTCAATCCCAGCCTTCCCTTTGTGGTATGGTACCTTGCAGTACAATTTCAGAGAGATCCATACACTTGAACACAAGTTATTGTCTGGAAACTAGAAAAATGCTTATTTTTGGCCCCTTTTTGCTAAACATTTTGGGCAATTACCCCCAAACTCAATTCCAGCTTTCCCTTTGTGATATGGAACCATGTAGTACAATTTCAGAAAGATCCATACACTAACACACAAGTTATTGTCATGAAACTAGAAAAATGCTTGTTTTTTGCCCCTTTTTTTGCCCCTAATTCCTAATATTTTGAGGCAATTACCCCCCAAAATCAATCCCAGCATTCCCTGTGTGATATGGAACCTTGTGGTACAATGTCAGAGAGATCCATACACTAACACACAAGTTATGTCTGGAAGTTACAAAAATGCTTATTTTTGGCCCCTTTTTGGTTCCTAATTCCTTAACTGTTGGTACCATAATCCCCAAAATCAATCCCAACCTTCCTTTTGTGGTATTGAACCTTATGGTAAAATTTCATAGAGATCCATTCACTTAAACAAAAGTTAGAGTGCGAAAACCAATGTGTCTTCGGACGACGACGCCAACGTCATACCAATATACGACCGCAAAAATTTTTTGCGGTTGTATAAAAATCCGTATATTTAACAGAGTTTAACATTAAATTGTGCGTTTTACTCTTAACAGACGTATAACCAACCCGATTAACAGACCAACCGCCCATATAGCCGCATACTCAATATAGATTAACCGACCAATCTCTCGGTTAGCCGAGTGTCGGCCGTGAAGTAGTTCCTATCAAAATAACTTAAGCAGAAAACTTAACAATTGTTGACGCCTCCACCATTCGCCTGAAAAGCAATCCCTATGTCTCGCTTTCTGAGACAATTAAATCATTTAAAAAACCTGACAAAAAAACAATGATGGATAAAAGATTCTCTTATCTATGGATAAATGAAAAAAATAATCAAATCAAAAGACAATAGGTTAATGTGACAAATAAAAGCACTACCAGTTATCAATTAGCTAAAAAATTGTGTTATCTTCTAAGGAATTGTTCTTTTGATCCCAGAGAAATGTCGTAAATTAGTAGCAGCAAAGACAAAACAATTACTTCATATGATGGATATTTCACTATGTGCAATAAAACTGTCTAGCGTGTGCACCTATTAAAATATTTCACAGTCTGACACTTTGTAAATTATTTTAATTTCTTCAGGGAATACTTTAAATAAGTTTTGTCTTTTAAATTGGTGAATTAAACATGCATATAATTAAACAAATCTGTTTAATAAACACAGGATACAAGCAATAAAACTTTTGAAGCAAAAAACAATTGCTGCAAGAAATCTGTCTGCATTTTTGTGGAAGAAAAAAGAATATATCAATACATCCCATTAATTTGGTATACATAAGCCACAATTAATGTCTTCAATCCAATTAAAGGCAGATTTATGTTGGTACAAGTGTAATATTTCTGCCGGAACATTAAACTTGCATTTTTTTACAGGTAAATCTTCCCATTTCTCTACGTAAGACAGGTAATTAATAAATTACAGGTAATTCTAGGCATGACATTTTAACAGGTTGTTTTTTTGTCCTCTTCACCTGTAATTTTAGTACATATCTATAATTCTTAGAGTTTACATGCTTAAGCCGATAATAGTTTCAATGCCACACCTAAATAGTTCTGATGATTTATGAAAAGTCTTTAGGCTAATTACTTTTAACAAACATATTTTTCATTGTTTTTTTCCGTGACATTTTTAAATACTGTAAAGCCAGATGTTTCTGGCTTGCATTTATTATTGTGATTGTAAAACAATAGGCAAACATGAAGATAACAAAACCTTTAAATAGACTTATTAAGAAGGGATATAGTTACGATACTGTTGTCAGGTCATTAAAGATTGCATATTTTGGCGTTAATATTGATTCACTTATAGGGTCTTTGCATCGGCACTAAACACATTTATTTTAAAAAAACCAGTTGTTGGCATGACACGGGTTATGTTCTTCTCATATATGTTATGATGGTATGATACTAAACCCCTAACGGGAAGGATTGTGCCTGATATTCATATGATGAAGACATAATCTTTCAATCAGTTTAATTGAAGTCTGGAGCTGGCATGTCAGTTAACTGCTAGTAGTCTGTTGTTATTTATGTATTATTGTCATTTTGTTTATTTTCTTTGGTTACATCTTCTGACATCAGACTCGGACTTCTCTTGAACTGAATTTTAATGTGCGTATTGTTATGCGTTTACTTTTCTACATTGGCTAGAGGTATAGGGGGAGGGTTGAGATCTCATAAACATGTTTAACCCCGCCGCATTTTTGCGCCTGTCCCAAGTCAGGAGCCTCTAGCCTTTGTTAGTCTTGTATTATTTTTAATTTTAGTTTCTTGTGTACAATTTGGAGTTTAGTATGGCGTTCATTATCACTGAACTAGTATATATATTTGTTTAGGGGCCAGCTGAAGGACGCCTCCGGGTGCGGGAATTTCTCGCTGCATTGAAGACCTGTTGGTGACCTTCTGCTGTTGTCTGTTCTATGGTCGGGTTGTTGTCTCTTTGACACATTCCCCATTTCCATTCTCAATTTTATGAAAGATTATTATAACATTTTTTGCACTAATGAAAGCATAAAAAAGGAATGCTTGATACATGTGTATAATATAAAGTTTAAAGTTGAGGTGATCACAAACTACCCTAAACCAAAACTGTAATCCAGCTTAAACCAAAATGGTAATCCACCTTAAATCAAAACTGTAATCCCCCTTAAACCAAAATGGTAATCCATCTTAAACCAAAACTGTAATCCACCTTAAACCAAAATGGTAATCCACCTTAAACCAAAACTGTAATCCACCTTAAACCAAAACTGTTATCCACCTAAAAAACCAAAACTGTAATCCACCTTAAACCAAAATGGTAATCCACCTTAAACCAAAACTGTAATCCACAATAAACCAAAACTGTAATCCACCATAAACCAAAACTGTAATCCCCCTTAAACCAACACCTTAACCTGATACAGGAAAGGCAGACTAGACTGACAGACGAACAGACCAGAAAACATAATGCCCCTCTACATTGTAGGTTGGCATGAAAATTTTGAATCTAATTAAGCTCCTCAATTTTATCAAAGTTCTATGAATTTAAAACCTGGCTGTTAACCCTTCAGCCTTCAAAATAAGTTAATACGCTTTGTCTACATTCAGACAACAATTTTTATAGATACAAATTTGTTAAAAATCAAGAACAAGTCATGAACAACATTTCTTTGAACATATATTTTTTTATAATTAGAAGTTATTTGAGCTCTTATGTCCTTAAAAAGAAAGACCAGAATATAATGCATTTCCATAAGTTATTACTCATATTTTTTATATGTCCATAACATATTTTATGTCTTCCCAAGAGGAATAATGTATAGTGGGTCCTATGCATTAATTAAATACCCATCATTTAACATTTTAAACTCCCTGTTCCTCTATATAAGTTTCCATCCCTCAAAATTAATGACAAACATCCTCCAAAGTATTTCTTGGAAAACACTAATAGATATATATATATAAAAAAAACCTCCCCACCAATTTATGTGGTGTCTGAAGTTCAGCAAATGTGGTTTATTGTGAAACAAATGGAGAATGGATACAGATGATGCCCCTGCTTGCATATAATGTTATAAAGGGACATAACTTAAGAACTATAAAAGTGACACCACCCAATTTCAAACTTGATCTGTATTTTGTGGTAATAAGAATCATGTCTAATTTCATAACATTTGGTTGGGGCAAACTAAACTTAGAGAAAGGAAATGAAAAGTTGAGCAATTTTTCCACACAGAAAGACTTATGGACGGACAATGTAACACTTAATGCCCCTTCTCCTTTGGCGGGAGCATAATAAAAATAAAGACAAAATCCTGTTAGATAACAAATCAGGGTACATGACATGTGTGTAATACTGATTGATTGATTGGTGTTTAATGCCACTTTTAGCACTATTGTGCTATTTCGTGGCAGTTAGTTTTATTTGGTGGAGGAAGCCCGAGTGCCTTGAGAGAGCCACCGACCTTCGGTAGGAAAATTGATGATCCTAGTCAATTCAGATTGGAGTCTAATGAACCTGCCATATGCAAGATTCAAACTCACAACTTCAGTGTTGATAGGCTAGTGATACAGTAGTTCGACTTCTTAGACCACTATGCCCCTTTGTGTGTGTAATACAATCTGACTTTGATAATAAGCGAAAAACACAACTTTAGCATATAGTAACCAATGATAACCACTAGACTAGAGGCAAGACAAGGACATGAACAACAAGAAGTAACTTTATGTTTACCATATATAGTAAAGCCAAACAGATAATGGACAAGGAACCAGGTTAACTCAATAATATGGGGTGTGATATTTGTTGTGGAAAAAGAATGTGAAATCTTACCTTTGTTGTGACTGTAGTAGGTTGAATATATTAACATAGAGAATTTCTATAGACAGGACTGTTTTCCCCAAAGTCATACAGTCTTCCACAGCTTTCAACATCAGGGTTTTAAGAACATCAACATTGGAACCTAACTGGGGTAAACTGTTCCAAGGAATTATCAGTTTATCCTGCAAAAAATAATTGACAGAAAATACTTATAAACCATATTCAGTTATCTTAATTCTTTAAGTTCACATACCGTCTTTTGGTGTGTATAGTGCACACCCCCTTTATGGTTCAAGAAACTTGAGAAAAAAAGTTTCTTGTTCGTATAATACTCATAGACATTTTCGGAAAAGTCACAGCTCCAAAATCGGCAAACAGGAAGTCTACCTGTAAACTGGATGTCGGAGAATTCCGTACGGAATACGTAATGAATACGAATTGCAAATATTCTGACAAATGAATAAGAATTTTATTTTAAAATGTAAGTAGATTGAGATAAATCTTCATTTAAGTTTTTTTTAAAACCAAATTTAATAAATTGTTTGAGTATCAAAGACAAGATTAAATATCCTAATTAATGTTCTGATTGAAACAATAACGTAATTACGAATCAGTCAAATAATTATCATTAACATCTATTTCTTAATCTTTAATGATACACCACTAGCTGTACTACAAGATATTTATAGGATCTTCAATGAAGACAGTGATGATGAAGAATTTGAAGCGTTTTAAATGACAATTTGATGTAATATTCTTTGTATTTAGTGCTTTCTAACTTGAATATTGTGACTTTCAGTGCTTTGCTATAAATGCATATATACATGTATTATCTAATTTTATGTTATGAATCAGTGCTGAAATAAATTGTTAAAATCTCATTATTTTTATTTTTTGTTTGTTGATTCTACATGTTCTAGCTGTTAATCCAGATTATCACACCTCAATTAGTGGGTCTAATCGATGTCAAAACAAATCAATGACAGGTCCACCTTGTTCCTAATTAAATTCGTTCAGATTACAATTATGGGATTATCATGTTTTCAATGATAATTTCTTGAAAGGTTTTAAACAGTTGTTTAAAAGTTACAAAGTAGAAACTTATTTATAAAAAAAACTTCTCATAGACTAAATCATCACTTTACAATATTAAGTCACATGACTGGCAATCACCTGATACATTAGAAAAAATGGTGAATTTTCTTTTCAAAACGATCGTGGTTTATTCAATTTTCATACACTTATCTTTTACTCTCCATGATGAACACATACAAAAACAGTTAGTTATGACAACAAGAAACACAAATGCTAATTTAACCAACAACTAAAACTTTATTGTGTCTTTATTAATACTTGGGAAACCCAGGGTATAAATGTTCGCACTAGACACACCGCTTGACAGTATATCAGAAATATTAATAAAATAAAAATAGGATATGTAAACAAGACAGCAACCAGAAGAGAATGAAAAAAGAATGAGTCTGAGGATACGAATGTCCCCGCTCAAGCTTCAAATAAACAAACATGGGACAGAGGGATGGACGAACGGAAAGACAGACGGTCAAGGATAACACTTAATGCCCATGTCGCCTACAGCATAAAAAAAACAACAACAAAAAACATCTAGAGGTCAATCAGAATGGCATGTATGTTTATTGTTTGTAGACAACTCTGATGATAGAGCAGGTAGAAAATTGTGTCAGTGGAACACATTTTACCCGAAAATTTTAGAACAAATTAAATTACTACAGCAATAAAGATGAAATAATCGTTTAAATTATAATAAATTGACTTCACCAGAAAGAGGCTAAGGAGAAAACGTAAACCTGTTTCATTTCACGGGTACATCCGTACTTTAAATTAACTTATCTTTGTAAAAATTAGATTTAGGTAGTTTTCTCTGCCCTGTAAATTCAAATACTTTTTTCATTCCATTTGTTGATTTATCATGGTTCAACTGTAAAATTTTCATGCCTATGTTTGAAAAAAAATAACTCATTTTAAATTTTATGTGAATAAAGTGTCTTCATCGGAAGACTCTTAACCCAAACATTTGAGAGCCTAACAACGTGAGCAGCTATATGACCAAAAGGGACCCAAAGGAATAGTCAAGTTCATCTAAGGTCAACTTTGACTGTGGGATTAATTTCTATAAAGTATATTATTAATTTATTAATGGATTTTTTTTTTAAAATATGTTATATCAGTCATTATAGAATTCTGAGCTAATATAAAATATTTATCTTTTTTCTGTGTGTTTGGTTGCAAGTCACCCTTTTAAGTAAATGCAAAATAACACAATAAATAAGTTAGAGAACGGAAATGTAAAATTCAGCAATTATTCCATTGGTAAAGGGGCATAACTCTAAAACAGTACTAGTGACGCCAACAAAATTCAAACTTGATCTGTGTTTTGTGGTAATAAGCATTATGTATAAGTTTCATAACATTTGGTTGAGGCAAACTAAAGTTAGAGAACGAAAAATTTTGGGACGTACGAACGTACAGGGGTAAAACTTAATGCCCCCTCCGCTACGGCGGGGCCATAAAAAATCTAGTTATTAGGTTATGCGTAGATATTTGCCTCCAATAAAATAAAATAAAATAATGCAAATAAACAAATTAATTACCTTATTGACAATTCTGCCTGCCATCTGTTTCTGTGGATTGTACAGCTGCGGAGGTAGCTGTTTGAATTCTTTAAGATTGATATATGACAACCATAAGACACATTTATCCACTGGCTGCAAATTGGTATGGATCCACGTGTTTTCTTTTGTTTTCATTAGTTTACCCTGAAATATCACACAACGATAATGATATAGTCATATGATGCTTATGTCCATCAACACAAATATATTTGTCTGGAATTTCCTTTATCATTTAGATATGCTTCAGACAAAAATGGTAAATTCTATGAAATTAAAACATCTGTGGGCATAAATTTTTTTAGAAGTAAACAGAACATCTAAAATCATTTAAGGTCAACTTTGCCTGAGGGAGTTGCAGACTTAGTTTTAGCACAATTTCGTTATTCATTAATATAAAATGAAAATATATAAGCTGTTAAAAAAAAACAATGCAGGATTTTTTAACAAACTCCTTTCTAGTCAAAGGATTTTTAAATCTCCCCAATTTGCATAATTTGTATTTTTTGTCTATATAATCATGATAATAGCCAATAGATTTTTTTAAAACACTGAAATTTGAGGTCAATCTTTACCCAAGATATTCAGGAAAATAAGTACCTTAACAATACTGAATCCACATAGAAGACATCAAATTGTTTGTGTTTAAAGGGGAATCAAACACATTTGGGTTCAGAGCACAATAACCTAGTCTACAATATTTAAATTATCTAAACCATGTCATGAATATATTGACATTTTATTTTTAGTCCATTCCATATCTCTTCTTTATCAAAGATATCCTGTAGACATTGTAACAGAAATCAATTTGCAGTACTGTCATGACTTATCAGTACAAATGTTATATTTCTGTTATTTTTTGTTGCACTTGAATGAGACACATAGATTATATAATAATCTACATGACACTTTAAGGTGCAGACTTGCATATCTTCTCATTTATATAAATGTGATCATAGGCGGATCCAGGGGGCCCACGGGGCCCAGGCCCCCCCCTTTTGTGGGTAAAAATGAAATATGGAACATCAGAGATGCCATGGTCAATAAACACTCCATATACATATTTCTTAAGAATAGGGTTATGTAGTTAATGACAAGAACCATCACTTGTTCTATTCTATCCCAACTGGATTGCTTAACAACAATGATTGATTGATTGATCTGTGTTTAATCTCAACTTTCAACACTATTGCGCTATTTTGTGGCAGTCAGTTTTTATTGGTGGAGGAAGCCAGAGTGCCCTGAGAGAACAACAGCCCTTCAGTAGGAACAGTGTTCTCCCAGGCCGTTTTAGCGCTGCGGTATTCAGCGCTATCGTATTTCAGCACTGTGCTATTGGGCAGACCGCAGCAGTATCCTATCAAATATCAGCGCTATTGTTTTTGAATTTTCAAAACTTTCGGTATTATTCTGTACAATTCCGATCACGTGGTCGACTGGTTGATTTGTCTGAGAGATCGTTTAAGATGGAATCACTCTCACAAGAATACTGTTGCATTTTAAAAATTGGCCTTCAAAAGTCTACCTATGTCCCCATTTTGTTGCAAAGGTTCTCTAGTGTGCAGAGAATATAACACTCCCCCAACAGCATACACACAATTAAATTCTTCTAAAATCTTATCAGAGGTAACAGTTCTTTTATAGATCTAGTTCTAGACACCAGCAACCTTTGAGCATCAAAAATCAAGAATTCACATAAAGAATTTGTTACAGAAAAAAATTATCAGTACTGTAACAAATCAGTACTAGTGTTATGTTTCTGTTATTTTATGTAGCACTTGAATGAGACACATAGATAACATAATAATCTACATGACACTTTAAGGTGCTATTTTTTTATTCCAATGATATATAGAAATTTTAATATTAGTCTTTGTGCATTGGAGGCAAATTAAAGTGTCCATAGGACACAATGCCCCACAATATCACATTTACAGGTTCAGAGTACCTCACAATTCCTGGCAAAAAAAGCTATTTGGCATATTTTTTAAAAGTTAACCTCATAAGGATTGAACATGATTACTTATAAAGTTCAAGTTGATATGTACATGTAAACTAGCTTAAACCAAAACTTGAACCTGGGACAAGCCAAATGAACAATTTAAAAATAAATGTGGATAGTGTCCACATGTGGACACAGATGATGCCCCCGCTTGCATATCATATAGTTATAAAGGGACATAACTGAAGAACGGTAAAAGTGACGCTACCCAAATTTGAACTTGATCTGAGTTTTGTGGTAATAAGCATTGTGTGCAAATCTCATAACATTTGGTTGAGGCTAACTTAAGTAGAGAACAGAAACTAAAAATTCAGCAATTTTTCTATTTGTAAACACGCATAACTCTAGAACGGTTGTGTTTACAACATTTGGTTGAGACAAACTAAAAAATTCAGCAATTTTTATGTTTATAAAGGGACATAACTCTAGAATGGTAAAAGTGTTGCCACCTAATTTCGTACTTAATCTGTATTATGTAGTAATAAGCATTGTGTATAAGTTTCATAACATTTGGTTGAGGCAAACTCAATTTAGAGAACTGAAACAAAAAAATTGTACTTGATCCTTACTGAGTTTTGTGGTAATGAATATTGTGTATAGGTTTCATAATGTTTGGCTGGGGAAAACTTCAGTTACAGAATGGAAACTAAAAAATTTTGCAATCTTTCTATTTATAAAGGGGCATAACTCAATAATGGTTAAAGTGACACTACCCAAATTCAACTTGATCTGTGTTTTATCAGTGGAAGTCAAAATTAAACATTGCATTGTATAAAGCAATGATTGTAGTTGATTCAACTATAATCATGGTCAAAGGAAGATAACTTCAATTTTAAAAATATATTATATAAACTTGATATTTAGAAGAAAATAAAATTTTTGCAATTTTTCCTTTTATAAAGGGCATAACTCTAGATCGGTTAAAGTGACACCACCAAAATTCAAACTTGATCTGTGTTTTGTGGTAATAAGCATTGTGTATAAGTTTCATAACATTTGGTTGAGGCAAACTTAAGTTAGAGAACGGAAACTAAAAATTTTGCAATATTTCCTTTTATAAAGGGGCATAACTCTAGATCGGTTGAAGTGACGCCACCAAAATTCAAACTTGATCTGTGTTTTGTGGTAATAAGCATTGTGTATAAGTTTCATAACATTTGGTTGAGGCAAACTGAAGTTAGAGAACGGAAACCAATTTCGGGACGTACGGACGGACGTACATACGTATAGGTTTCATAATGTTTGGCTGGGGAAAACTTCAGTTACAGAATGGAAACTAAAAAATTTTGCAATCTTTCTATTTATAAAGGGGCATAACTCAATAATGGTTAAAGTGACACTACCCAAATTCAACTTGATCTGTGTTTTATCAGTGGAAGTCAAAATTAAACATTGCATTGTATAAAGCAATGATTTTAGTTGATTCAACTATAATCATGGTCAAAGGAAGATAACTCCAATTTTAAAAATATATTATATAAACTTGATATTTAGAAGAAAATAAAATGTTTGCAATTTTTCCTTTTATAAAGGGGCATAACTCTAGATCGGTTAAAGTGACACCACCAAAATTCAAACTTGATCTGTGTTTTGTGGTAATAAGCATTGTGTATAAGTTTCATAACATTTGGTTGAGGCAAACTGAAGTTAGAGAACGGAAACCAATTTCGGGACATACGGACGGACCTACGTACTTACGTACGTACTTATGTACGTACAGACGGACAAGGGTAAAACTTAATGCCCCATCCGCTACGGCGGGGGCATAAAAAGATGTCAACCTATCAACTCCTTCTGTTGCTAAAGTTCTCCCATTTACAGAGAGTAGGGTACTCCTTCAACTGCATACACATTTTAATCCCTCTCAAATCTAATCAGAGGTGACTGTCATTCAAACATCCAGCAGAACCAAACAGACACCTCTTCAAAAAGGTTCTGCCTGTCAGATCATGCAGATAGAACAGTTTCCAACAATCATTTTCTAGACCCAAGCTCAGGGCTTCCAAAACGGTCGTATTTTCCAGACAAGTCCGATAAATTATATAAATGACTTGTTGTGACGAGGCTGAAACGGACATTTTAATAACATAGTTCAGAAAAAAAATTGAAGTTTATGCAATCTTTTGACTTGACCTTTTGCCTTAAACAGCCACACATTTCCGGTCATATAAGTGACATGATTATAATTACTATCAAAACAAACCCTACTTTAATACCCTCTCATTACAATCAGGGTAAATTAGTTCTCTGACAGCTGATTTTACCTGTTCAGGCGACAGGTAATACTATTTTGTACCAGACATTAGTCTATTAAAAGTTATTTTCTTAAATTTCAGCGGTTTGCATCTAATTAATTTAGTCAACAAGATTCAGAATACCAGAAATCGTATATAAATATGATTTGATGAAAATTTAAAAAGGTAGTAATAAAGATTTTAAGTCAAAAATAGTCAGAACCACATTTTTTGAACTAGTACACTCGTGCGCATCCGAATTTTCAAAAATGCTAAAAATATCATTGATACCTTTATCTTACTTTCATTTCGAGTATTTTCCTGTAGAAATAACGCGAAAAGAGCTACTTAAACTCTGTCGTGCTTTGTAAACCTACACGGATTTTAAGTATCTGTCTCTGGTCCGTCTTTTACCATTGTCAAGTCAACATCCGGTATTAGATATGTACTTTTTAGAAACGAAAGTGAAGTTATTGACAGCATAATTTTGCACAAATAAATAGTCTTCGGCATATATTAGTACGCGGATGTTGCAAACTTCGAATGGTGCACTATCAATGTAACAGTTAACGCCAAAACATCGAATTTATATTAAAAATCAAGTCAAATACTGTTTTTGTGTCAATCATAATTTATATGATGCCCAACTGATTACTATGGTTGCCTGTTGTTACTAAGTCTCAAAGGATTAAAATCGGGATGAGACACACAAAAAAAATGTCCGGCTGGCTCAAATATTATTTGGAAGCCCGGCCCATGCTACCCTTGAGCATCAAAACCATAAGTTCAGATAAAACCATTTGTAACAGAAATCGATTATCAGTACTGTAACAAATCAGTACTAGTGTTATGTTTCTGTTATTTTCTGTTGCACTTGAATGAGACACATAGATTACATAATAGTCTACGTGACACTTTAAAGTGCGATTTACAAATACCAATGTTATAAAGAATTTTTTTTCAGTCTAAGCACACTTAATTAAATAACCCTAAGCAGTCTCGAGACGCATGCTTAGGGTCTTGCTACTGCTAGTACACCAATTCCCATTTGCAAGGAAAACTACAAATAGGAGTTCTAATGTTTTTGATTTTAAGACACTTTGAAATTACATTTAGTAATAAGTTAAAATTTTGTAAACATCTTCTAGCTCACCAATGTAATAAAAAATGGAAATATATAAAGATAAAATTTCACAAATACTATTTGTGCTGTGCCAAATGGTCAATTAAAGACCCATTGGCCTAGAGATGATCATAGCCGTTAATTGTTATTTAAATGAATTATACTAGTTGATTGACCAGTATGTTATACCGCACATAAATACATATGTATGAATCTTGATATTAGTCATAATATATTTACTCTGTATATTTTTAGTAAAACAAAAGATGTCCATACAACACCATGCCTAGTTCACACCATCCCATTTCCATTTTGTAAACCTTGCAATCTCCAATTTGACATATTTTTAATTTTTATTTATCATATAATTATTTTTAAAAAGTTTGTATCCTAATGATTGCACATGTGTACTAAGCTAACATGTTTAACCCAGCCACATTCTTAATGTGCCTATCCCAAGTCAGGAGCCTGTAGATTAGTGGTTGTCGTTGGTTCATGTCGGTCATATTGGTTTTTCGTAAATTGTTTTTTCATAAGTTTGGCCGTTAGTTTTCTCAATTGAATTGTTTCATATTTGTTATGTCAGTATATATAAGAAGATGTGGTATGAGTGCCAATGAGACAACTCTCCATCCAGGTCAAAATTTATAAAAGTAAACCATTATAGGTCACAGTACGGTCTTCAACACAGAGCCTTGGCTCACACCGAACAGCAAGCTATAAAGGGCCCCGAAAATGACTAGTGTAAAACCATTCAAACGGGAAAACCAACAGTCTAATCTATATAAAAAACGAGAAACGAGAAACACTTATGAACCACATCAACAAACGACAACTACTGAACATCAGATTCCTGACTTAGGACAGGTGCAAACAAATGCAGCGGGTTTAAACGTTTTTATGGTACCAAACCTTCACCCATTTTCTGAAACAATAGTGTAACATCACAACATAGAAAGACACACTATAAAATATCAACTGAAATAGCTTAACTCAATCAAAGGACATATTAACACCAGTGAACAAACACTAAACAAATAAATTTGACCTATGATACAATGTAAATACAAAATAAATAAACTAAGGGAAGAATAATAGGGGTAAAAGTAACATGTTATATCGGTATGAAATGTTAAACAATTTAAGAAAAACAATATGCTCGAACAAAAACATCAGCCATTTGCAATAACTTTAAACACAGGTAAATGAAAATAATTTTGTTGTTAGGTATACGTGTACAGTTCCAATAGAGAAAGGAAATATTTTTACAAAATAAATAATTTTGATGTTCATGGTACGAAGTGAAAATTTATAGTAATACAAAACACTTATCAAAGCTGGTATATAGACCAGATATAACCCCGAATAACATTAAATAACAAAAAAGCATTTTATAGCCGACTATACTGCATGCATTTTTCTCATTGTTGAAGGCTGTACGGTTGCCTATAATTGCTTACATCCACTTCATTTGAACTTTGGTGAATAGTTGTCTCATTATCAATCATACCACATCTCCTTATTTTTATATAAGTTCATGTGTAAACTACCTTTATAAACAAAAACTTGAACATGGAACAGACCAAAGGAAAAACTTTAAAAAAGCCTATAAAATTCAACCTATCTAACCCTTCTGTCACAAAAGTTCTCCCATGTACAGCTATAAAAGTCAACCTATCTAACCCTTCTGTCACGAAAGTTCTCCCATGTACAGCTATAAAAGTCAACCTATCTAACCCTTCTGTCACGAAAGTTCTCCCATGTACAGCTATAAAAGTCAACCTATCTAACCCTTCTGTCACAAAAGTTCTCCCATGTACAGCTATAAAAGTCAACCTATCTAACCCTTTTGTCACAAAAGTTCTCCCATGTACAGCTATAAAAGTCAACCTATCTAACCCTTCTGTCACGAAAGTTCTCCCATGTACAGCTATAAAAGTCAACCTATCTAACCCTTCTGTCACGAAAGTTCTCCCATGTACAGCTATAAAAGTCAACCTATCTAACCCTTCTGTCACAAAAGTTCTCCCATGTACAGAGAGTATGACACTGCTCCAACTGCATGCACATTTCAATCCCTCTCAGTTCTTATCAGAGTTGACTGTCATTTCATACATCCCTCTTAACCAAACGGACACCACTTCAATAAGGGTCTTCCTTTCAGACTCTTAAATCTGCTAATTTTGTAGACCCTCGCAACCCTTTACCATTTAAGCCAAAGGTCACATTAACAAATTGTAACAGAATCAATTATCAGTACTGTAACAAATCAGTACTAATGTTATATTTCTGTTATTTTCTGTTGCACTTGAATGAGACACATAGATAACATAATAGTCTACATGACACTTTAAGGTGCGACCTTTATTTCAGTGATAAATAGAAATCTTAATATTAGTCAGTGGCACAAGTAGGGAGTGACCTGAACAGACAGGTTTTTGCTTAATAGAGGTGACTTTCAAAGCAGGTTTGATGGTAGTGTTTATTCTAGGCAAAATGTCCCACTCACAACTATCACATTTGTATGCTCAGCTTGACCCTTATGCTTTTTTTGGCTCATTTTTTTTCAAAATTCCCTTGTAAACATGGTAAATCTGACACACACATATATACATTCAATAAGTAATTAATATGCATATTTCATGCTTACCTGGAGAAATTTATGAGCAGTTTTCAATTTTCCTGACCATACATGTAATGACGTTTTATATAAGATGGTTTCCAGAAGGTCATGTGACATCTCCTCTGGTAGTAGAGACTCTTGGGATTGCAGGAAGCTCAAAATCATATCACAGATAGTTTGTTTATCTACTATAGAACTGGAAGCATTCATATACTGTAAATACAAGAAATGGTCAATTATACATGATGGCAAAAATTCCTTCTAAGTATGAGAGTTTTCTGTCAAACAGTCTCAAAGGAGTAGCATTCACAAGGTGTCAATGTTACAATACTCAAAAAAATGACCAGTCCCTTAACTCCTATAAAAATTGTTGAAGCAATCAGCTGTATATGACAAACAACACATGGTGGTAAACAATCCTACAAGATAAAAGAGTTTTCTGTCACGACAGTCTCAGAGGTCTAGTAAAATTTTCAAAATCAAGATGGTGGTGCAATATCCTACTAAGTATGAAAGCTATAAATGGTCTCAGAGGAATAGTGTTAGCAATGTGGACTACCGGATAATATTACCATATTCTCTGAGGCTTGAGGAACAATGAATTAATCATTTCAAACACAGTATGCTTTTCTTCCATTGTTAACAAAGGGATATAAAATTAATCCGCAAATGATGTAAACATATATGCTTGGGACAGGCACATAAACCTAGCTTTTTGGAAAGCTCCTACTCTCTGAACCTACCTGCCACCAGATATCATAATGCTGAGCGTACTGTAAGGCTGTAGCACAAAGTTCTACTAAGTCTGAACTCTCCTTATGTCTACTATATAACTTCAAATAATGTTTCCACAAATCACAACTACATTTATTTTCCTCTAGTCCTCTAGCTAGAACATTTAATGCATTGTCTAGATTAGCTTCTTCTTGGCTAAAATCAAAGAAAAAGACCTCCTTAAATATTTGTTCATTCTATTTAGATATAAAACTAACTGTATCTGTCCTATAAATTAAGGTTTCTAAATACACTTTACTTTCATAAAATTATTTGAAATAGAGACTCAAAGTAAAAACATGCTTCAAATGGTCAGATGAGCTAAATACTAAACAAATCAATAATATTCCTTTGGACACTGCATTTCAATAAAACGTTTTTTTTCCCCTTTGACCTGCAATTACCCTATGTCTGTAAGACACATTTCTTGCCATGCATATTCCACAAAATAAACACCTTCAAGCTGAAAACATGTAGGATGAACCCTATTAATTTTTAGTATCAGAGAAAACTGACCTAACCAAGATAACTTAAGGCTGATCAACCATAAAACAAGGTCAAGGTCAAGGTCACATGAAACCTATCTGAAGGACAAGATTCTAAATAACCAAATATAGTTATAACTGATAGAAATAAATGGAAAATGTGTCCATGGGACAGGGATGATGCTACTGCTTGCATATTACGTTATAAAGGAACATAACTAGAGAACTGCAAAAGTGATGCCACCAAAATTCGAATTTGATCTGTGTTTTATGGTAATAGGCATTGTGTATAAGTTTCATAACATTTGGTTGAGGCAAACTAAAGTTAGAGAACGGAAACCAATTTTGGGACGTACGTCAGACGGACGGACAAGGGTTACACTTAATGCCCCCTTTGCCTAACAATGGGGCGGTCATAAACAGTCATGATCATGAAAATGAGCTCTTCTACCTTCTGAAATACACTGCTTTATACAAAAAGCATTTCGGCTTAAGCCAAATTAGCATCCCTATGTCTTGCATTCTGCAACAGAAATCTTAAAGGCAAGACAAAAATGGTGGGAGTTGAGTGGACAAATAGTGCATCATATACTCCAAATTGACCAAAACTGTCAATATGGAATAGTTTATGAAATAAAAATCTTGATAATTTGAACACTTCAAAAATATATATGACAAAAAAAATGAATAGATCTAAAACTGTAGAAGTTGAGTAGAGAACTAGTCATCAATCCATTAAATGGATATGAAGGAAAAACAAGCCTACAGACAGAACGTGTTAAAGCAATATGCCCCTTTACAAACTTTGTTGTATGAATATTAAACATTTAAATTCAAACGGGTATAATTCTAAGACACTAAAAGTAGTGGAATATCTGAACTTAATGATTGTGGGATCCAACAATGAACAATTTTTAAGTAGATACAAAAACATGTAAATATAAATGGAATTACATTGACAATGTGGGTGATATACTGTGTAAAAATGTCCATAACATCTGGTTCCTTGTCCTAGAGAATGTATGTAACAGTACAACTTTACAATCTGGTTCCTTGTCCTAGAGAATGTATGTAACAGTACAACTTTACAATCTGGTTACCTGTCCTAGAGAATGTATGTAACAGTACAACTTTACAATCTGGTTACCTGTCCTAGAGAATGTATGTAACAGTACAACTTTACAATCTGGTTACCTGTCCTAGAGAATGTATGTAACAGTACAACTTTACAATCTGGTTACCTGTCCTAAGAGAATGTATGTAACAGTACAACTTTACAATCTGGTTACCTGTCCTAGAGAATGTATGTAACAGTACAACTTTACAATCTGGTTACCTGTCCTAGAGAATGTATGTAACAGTACAACTTTATCCTGTAATGTTACGTGCTTCTCTATAGTTTATCTATCACCAGTGAACGACATTTAATCAAGTACCTGATAAAATGCCACGTTTAGGTGAATCATGACTATTTCTTTTATCTGCAATACTTATATATTCCAAACAAAAGAAAAAAAAAAAACACTTAAAACCAACCAATACAAAAACATAGTTCACCAAGATAAAAAAGATGGAGGTCCTTAAAAAATAACATTGACAACAAATAAAATATAAAAACAGAAATAAAAAAATATTGAATAATCTAGACATTTTATCTTTATGCACAAATCCCTTGACAACCTTAAGGTTAAACGGTTTGCAGATTTTACCCTCCATCATTGATTGCTCAGATCATTTTATTATAAGTTTTGTTTTACCCTTGAATATCAGTAGTTAATAACTTAATTCTTTATTTCTTATTTTCTCAAATTTTACATTTTATCTTCAACAACTATTTTGATACTTTATATCCAAGCTATCTACCTTTGAGGATCATGTAATTTTTTGTAAGCTAATTTAAGCCACAGTTCTTCATCTTCTGGAGAATCTAACACTGATGATTCTAAATCCTGTATGTTAGCCGTGTCTGACATAACAAAATATCTCATGTCTTGGTCACTTATCACATTGTCTAGATCCTGGAAATCCAATGGCTTCTTCCATTCTGAAATTGTAAAAGTTTTCTTGATCATTACAGAAGTTATGACTCCTCATCCAGATATATCAAAATAATCAATATTTTGAAGCAATGCCAAAAATCAAGGTTATTTCAATCAACAACAACATCTACAATTTACCTTAGCCTGAACCGTTATTGTAAACTCCAAATTGACATTCTTGGTCTTACTCTTACCAGCAGTCTTCATGAGAAATAACATTTGACTTGTAAGCCCGAAAAACAACAAATTTAATTAAATTCATACTGCTTGTAATGCCTCTCTTCATGCAAATATAAATGGCCTGACATCACTTTAACTGCCCAAGTCCGTAAGACTTGTGGTTAATAGAGAAAACTGTTGAAACAGCCATCTTAGTGTAGAAGGAGCAAATACCAAATTCTATCCTATGGTTTGACCTTATTGGAGATCAAACCCATGACCTACTGCATTCAAGGTGAGCACACAAAGCAGTTCTACAGACAAGGAAAGCAATAATCCTATTGATGAACTATACATTGAAATGATCAACAACTTCATACAGAAATCTGTCAAATGTTTATTCTCAAAGGTAGAGAAATACAAAAGTAATTTCCTTGTGCCTTTTCCAGTTATGAGTAGCAGATATAAATTAATTTGTAAAATTATGTTAATTTTCCTCTAATTCAGAGATTTTTTTTTAACAAATAACACATAAAAAGATTTCTGTTAAATATAAAATGCTCTTATTTTTATTTGGGCTGTAGGGGGCACTTTTTTAAAACTCTGACCACCATAAAATAAAAAAATTCACTTTACTTATAATTCTAACAAAATTGTAAAATGCAACCACACATATTGAATTAATTTGAGTGCCTCTCATACCCCAACCAGATAAATTTTGGAACAGCCCTTACTGTAACCATTTACATACCAAGTTTATCGACTTCCAAGCCTTTATGTATAAAGTCTGGTTTGTTAGCTAGCAAATCTTTCTGGGAAGGTTTCCATTTCCTTGGCTTGTAAAACATCATATGAGGTTTTACTGAAAAAAAATTTATAAAAATATACAAGGTAATCATTAAAAGTAACAAAAACATATAATAAAATAAACTTCCAACACACTTTACTTGTATAGAAACATCTCAATTGAGTTAAATTTCCAAAAAAATTCTTTATAGCTTGATGTTCTCCATAACAGTCAAACTATTTTAGAGTACACGTATCTGCATTAAATTTGAGTTAGCTTGATTGTTAAGTGAACCATCAATGTTTCATTAGGAATTGTAAATATAAAAACAATCAGTAAAGACAGGTTTTCAGCCATCCATTTTTTACCCTGTAACTTGATTTAAATAGGCAATAAAGGAAGGTAGTATCAACATGATTAATTTCTTGGTTCATCTTACATATTAGCAAATTTAACATCTCAGTTTGAGAACACTGTCAAAAAGATATTGATTTTTTTTGTGTCTACACAAATACATATTCCAACAAATTACTCACTATGTGCACCTTTCTCATTAACCTGACTGGCCATTAGTACAAATAACCTGTCTATAGTGAACATCCCTTCATACTGTTTTCTAACCTGTGTTACGTAACGACCTGTCAATAAAAATAATTCATTAGTATTTATTAGTATTTATAACATGTTTATGGGGAAAATTTCTTAAAACAAAGGGGGCCTCGGTGGCCGAGTGGTCTAAGTAGACCAACTACTTTACCACTAGCCAGTCAACACTGAGGTTGTGACTTCAAATCCCGCACAGGGCAGGTGCACTCGACTCCAATCTTAAATAAAATGCTCCGCTGGGGCGCAGCTTGATACGACCGCAGAGGTCGAACCCTGAACAGTTGGGGCAAGTATGGACACAACATTCAAGCTTGATACAGCACTGAATTTGAATTGTAATTAAATATTTGACACAGCATAGGTTTCTGACACAGAATGAAAGTGGTCTAAGAACTTAAAAATTTTCAATTTACCTATTCATACATGTGATGGACTGTGAAACTCAGATCAGGAGATTGGGAAATTTTGGTCAGGAGATTAGGACTCAGATCAGGAGGTTTTTAATCGACATTAATTTTGTTGTAAATGTAACCGTGTGCTGTAAAAATGGTCTTTTAAAGTGTGTTTTCTTCAACTTTCCATCCAATTTATTATGTTTATAGTACCCTTGTACTTATAAAGTTTCTCCATCTTTATATTCTACATGTTCAATCTAACATTGTATTTTTCCAGTATGTTCTTTAAATTTTTTACTTCATATTCTATAAAACAATCATTGCAACCAGAACATTTGTTTAGCTATCTGCAAATAGTTTTTATTTTTTATTTTTTCTCTTGCAAACTCAAAAAATCATTTTAACTGTAAAATTAGGGTCATAGTTATTATATAAATTTCAATTTAAGCCTTGAAAGGAAGTCTAGAATCCTCAAATAATTTTCAAATTATTATTTTTTTATTTGTCCTAAGACATTTAAAATCATTTAATAACCATCCTTTTATGATTATTTGTTCAATTTATATTTTATTTATATTCTTTTAAAAATTTTCATTATTAAAAGGAAAGTAACTTAAAACAGGATAAATCAAGGGAAGTAACCCAATAAATACACAGTTTTTGTTACACAACGGCAGTTAGCCTGAGGTAAAAATCGTTGATTACCTGTATGTTTGACACCCAAGCTGACAAGTGAAGCCATATAATTATGCATGTTAATTGATTTACAGGTAAAATATAACTTCAGGTAATGTCAGTTACACCAGATGCCTGAGATGATATGTTGGGCAGAAATTTTTCATTCATGAAAAATTTCATACACAGGATTTTTTCCTCTTCAACGGGAGGTCGGGAGGAGACCCCTGAAAACGGGATTATTGTACTCCCGTCGGGAGGTTCACATGTATGCCTATTCAAACCATATCATTATTATTTGCTTTTATATATAAATCAGAAATAACCAATTTAAAATGGAAAATGTTAAAGAAAAAAAAGGAAAAAAAAATCCCCCCCCCCAATTTTTTGAACCCCCTTATGATTCATCACCCCAAACTCAATCCCAGCTTTCCCTTTGTGGTATGGTACCTTGCAGTACAATTTCAGAGAGATTCATACACTTGAACACAAGTTATTGTCTGGAAACTACAAAAATGCTTGTTTTTTGGCCCCTTTTTCCTAAACGTTTAGGGCAATTACCCCAAACTCAATTCCAGCTTTCCCTTTGTGATATGGAACCTTGCAGTACAATTTCATAAAGATCCATACACTTACACACAAGTTATTGTCCTGAAACTAGAAAAATGCATGTTTTTTTTGCCCTTTTATGGCCCCTAATTACTAAAATTTTGAGGGAAAACCCCCAAAATCAATCCCAGCCTTCCCTTTGTGATATGGAACCTTGTAGTACAATTTCATAAAGATCCATACACTTACAAACAAGTTATTGTCATGAAACTAGAAAAATGCTTTTTTTTTGCCCCTTTTTTGCCCCTAATTCCTAAAATTTGGAGGAAATTACCCCAAAAATCAATCCCAGTATTCCCTTTGTGATATGGAACCTTGTAGTACAATTTCATAAAGATCCATACACTTACAAACAAGATATTGTCATGAAACTAGAAAAATGCTTGTTTTTTGCCCCTTTTTGGCCCCCAATTCCTAAAATTTGGAGGCAATTACCCCCAAAATCAATCCCAGCATTCCCTTTGTGATATGGAACCTTGTGGTACAATGTCAGAGAGATCCATACACTTACACACAAGTTATGTCTGGAAGTTACAAAAATGCTTATTTTTGGCCCCTTTTGGCCCCTAATTCCTTAACTGTTAGTACCATAACCCCCAAAATCAATCCCCACCTTCCTTTTGTGGTATTGAACCTTATGGTAAAATTTCATTGAGATCCATTCACTTAAACTAAAGTTAGAGTGCGAAAACTAATGTGTATTCGGACGACGACGCCGGACGACGACGACGCCGGACGACGACGACGACGCCGCCAACGTCATACCAATATACGACCACAAAAATTTTTTTGCGGTCGTATAATGACTAGGATTGTCAGTTTTCCTACCAAAAGTCTGTGGTTTTCTCCGGGCACTCCAGCTTCCTCCACCAATAAAAACTGACCTCCACGAAATAGCACAATAGTGTTGAAAGTGGCGTTAAACACCAATCAATCAATCAATTAATCTTCAAACAACTATCTCTTTGTGAAAATATTGTAAACATTGTTCCCCCTTTCATGAAGCTTTTCACAAAAACAAACAATCCATCTACATCAAATACTATGTATCATACAAAAGTATTGATTGATTGGTGTTTAACACCACTTTCACTATTGGCTATTTGGTGGCAGTCAGTTTTCATTGGTACGTAGAATCAACCCCCATCCTTTAGCAGAGAAACTGACAATCCTTGTCAATTAAGATTGGAGTTGAGCACTCCTGCCAAGTATGGGGTTCAAACTCACAGCCTCAAAGTTGACAGGCTAGTCATACAGTAGCCATACTAAGTAATTAACACCTGTAACACACACCATACGCCTTTCCTAAATATGGCAAAATTTCCTGTGCAGAATAGATGGTCTCATAAAGAGGACTGGATAGTTTTTTTTATATTGATTTCATAAAATCATATATATAAGAAGCACACATGCTGCTGGTATTTTTTGTTTCATATTTCTACATGCAAATTTTTCTGTAATTCTTGGTGCATTCAAACCAGTTCTGACCTATTTTTTGATAAACCACAATTTGATTAAATTGTTGCATGTTATCTCCTGTCAAATCTGAATTGATTTACATTATAAATATCTGTTGTACATGTCATATGACCTTTGAAAACTAAAAATATGATCGTTCTTAAGGATATGAACATTATATTGTCTATAAAAGTTCACTTTCTATGCTCACTATGCATCATTTTGTGAATATGGGCTGACATGTTTAAACAAAAATATTTTAACACGCCTCATTCTTTCTGTGCCTCTCTAAAGTCATGAGTCTGTAATCAAGGGGTTGTCCATGGTTTCTGTCTGACACAATTGTTTTTTTGGGTTTTGTTTTAGCATTAAGTCAGACCGTTGATATTTTTCTTTTTAATAGCTTAGGTTTAACATTTTAGTTTACTTTACCTAAATGTTTTTTTTTGCTCATTGTTAAAGTTCATATTATTGCATGGAGTTGTTTACATGGATAGTCTTCTCATTGGAAATCATATGCATATCCTTATCTTAATAGAACTTTCAAATTTTAAGTTTTTCTTCAAAAATATGCAGAACTTTTAATTTCTTACCAATTTCTGCTTGATAATGGATAGGATTTGTATCTTTATCTATATCTGCTACAGCTGGACAGTAGGATAGAAGGTCTTACCTATTTCTGCTTGATAATGGATAGGATTTGTATCTTTATCTATATCTGCTACAGCTGGACAGTAGGATAGAAGGTCTTACCTATTTCTGCCTGATAATGGATAGGATTTGTATCTATATCTATATCTGCTACAGCTGGACAGTAGGATAGAAGGTCTTACCTATTTCTGCCTGATAATGGATAGGATTTGTATCTATATCTATATCTGCTACAGCTGGACAGTAGGATAGAAGGTCTTACCTATTTCTGCTTGATCATGGATAGAATTTGTATCTTTATCTATGATACAGCTGGACAGTAGGATAGAAGGTCTTTCCTATTTCTGCCTGATAATGGATAGGATTTGTATCTATATCTATATCTGCTACAGCTGAACAGTAGGATATATATCTTACCTATTTCTGCTTGATAATGGATAGGATTTGTATCTTTATCTATATCTGCTACAGCTGGACAGTAGGATATATATCTTACCTATTTCTGCTTGATAATGGATAGGATTTGTATCTATATCTATATCTGCTACAGCTGAACAGTAGGATATATATCTTACCTATTTCTGCTTGATAATGGATAGGATTTGTATCTTTATCTATATCTGCTACAGCTGGACAGTAGGATAAAATGTCTTGTAGTATTTCGTCTTGTGACATCTGATAGTTGGACTGATGTTGCCTGAAATAAAAATAATACTTTCCGACTTAACATTTATTTTTGAAACATTTTTAACTATGTTCTTAATTACAATAAAATTACATTTTAACATCATTTTGAAACAAGTTATATTTTATTACAAAGTTTTGCAATATCTTTTAATATCTGAATTTGCTTGATAAACCTTAAATAATTTTCAGAACACTTTAAAATTAACTTAAGCGTGCAAAGGACTGAAATGTAATTCACTTATATCTAATTATCTGAGAAATAAATTTGAACATTAAAATTAAATGAATCATGAAGTTAGGGAGAGAATGGCCTACATTTTAAAGAAGGTTATAATTTTCTCCTAACATGGAGTTACTGTAAATTCAGAAATTATTGCAAGGTTTTCATTATTGCGAATAATGAGACTAAGTGAGTATCGCAATAATAAGAACTCAAATTCTGATATCTGTTTGCAATAATTAATCTCACATGTTTGTTCATTCTTCAACAAGAGTGCACACGTTGAAATGTCTCGCCTTCTTTACTAATCATTGATATTATGTTGATAGTCCTAAATATAAAGCTTTATTACAACTGTCACATAAACTTAACATTAACCAAGTAAACTAAACATTGACCAATGAACCATGAAAATGAGGTCAAGGTCAGATGAACCATGCTATGCAGGCATGTACAGCTAACAATTCTTCCATACAACAAATATAGTTGACCTATTGCTTATAGTTTAAGAAAAACAGACCAAAACACAAAAACTTAACACTGAGGAATGAACCTTGAAAATGAGGTCAAGGTCAAATAAAACCTGCGTGACTGACATATAGATCATAAAATATTTCCATACACCAAATATAGTTGAACTATTGCATATAGTATTAGAAAAAAAGACCAAAACTCAAAAACTTAACTTTGACCACTGAACCATGAAAATGAGGTCAAGGTCAGATGACACCTGCCAGCTAGACTGTACACCTTACAATCATTCCATACACCAAATATAGTAGACCTATTGCATACAGTATAAGAAAAACAGACCAAAACACAAAAACTTAACTATAACCACTGAACCATGAAAATGAGTTCAAGGTCAGATGACACCTGCCAGTTGGACATGTACACCTTACAGTCCTTCCATACACCGAAAATACTACACCTATTGCTTATAGTATCTGAGATATGGACTTGACCACCAAAACTTAACCTTGTTCACTGATCCATGAAATGAGGTCGAGGTCAAGTGAAAACTGTCTGACGGGCATGAGGACCTTGCAAGGTACGCACATACCAAATATAGTTATCCTATTACTTATAATAAGAGAGAATTTAACATTACAAAAAATCTTAACTTTTTTTTCAAGTAGTCACTGAACCATGAAAATGAGGTCAAGGACATTGGACATGTGACTGACAGAAACTTTGTAACATGAGGCATCCATATACAAAGTATGAAGCATCCAGGTCTTCCACCTTCTAAAATATAAAGCTTTTAAGAAGTTAGCTAACGCCGCCGCCGGATCACTATCCCTATGTCGAGCTTTCTGCGACAAAAGTCGCAGGCTCGACAAAAATCACAATAATAAATGAATGCAATAATTTCTGAATTTACAGTATATGATTGTAAAGCACTTTATATTGAAGAAATAAAGTCAGACGTTGAACTAAATATAAGTGAATGATGTGTAAAACAGTCATATATACCACCTTCTATACAGATTCATCCATTGACCAATTTAACCAAGTTATATAATTGTAAATCATTTAGTATCTGAGAACTGAACTAAAATGTTAAATTCAATATCAGCATAAAAGGTTTGTAAAAAGTGACCATCTTACTGTAGAACTCTACTATACTGGCCTATTACCAGTTATATATTTGCATCTGAATTCTGAAAATGTACTCTAAAATCTAATATTTCAATGACACATTTTTTCATTTAAGTTACATGCTTGTAGGTATCTGAAATATGAACTTGCTCCTTAACCTATATACAAGTCAACAATACTGTTGGGCAACCGCTTACATGTTTAACCCCACCACATTCTGCATGTGCCTGTCCCAAGTCATGAGCCTGTAATTCAGTGATTGTCGTTTGTTGCTGTATATCATATTTGTATTTCATTCATTGTTTTTTACATAAATCAGGCCGTTGGTTTTCTCGTTTGAATTGTTTTACATTTGTCATTCCGGGTCTTTTATCACGCTTATAGCTGACTATGTGGTATGGCTTTTGCTCATTTTTGAAGGCCACACAGTGACCTATTGTTAACGTCTATGTCATTTGGTCTCTGGTTGAGAGTTGTCTCATTGGCAATTATACCACATCTTCTTATTTTTTTATTTTTAAACTCTAAAATGTAGGTCAAAGTTCAATAAATTTTAATAAAATGCTTCGCTGGGGCGCAGCTTGATACGACCGCAGAGGTCGAACCCTGAACAGTTGGGGCAAGTATGGACACAACATTCAAGCTTGATACAGCTCTGAATTTGGATTGTTATTAAATATTTGACACAGCATAGGTTTCTGACACAGAAAGAATGTGGTCTAAGGACTTGAATTTTTTTAATTTACCTATTATGGTCCAATGTCCAAAATCAAAATACATGGCTAGATTCAGCATATCAAAGAACCCCATATATTCAATTTTTGTTGAAATCAAAAAAAGTTTAATTTTGGACCCCAACTTGGACAAACTTGAAAACTGGGCCCATAATCAAAAATCTAAACACATGTTTAGATTCAGCATATCAAATAACCCCAAGAATTCAATTTTTGCTAAAATCAAACTAAGTTTAATTTTGGACCCTTTGGACCTTAATGTAGACCAATTTAAAAAACGGGACTTAAAATTAAAAATCTAAATACACGGTTAGATTTGGAATATCAAAGAACCCCAATAATTCAATTTTTGATGAAATCAAACAAAGTTTAATTTTGGACCCTTTTGACCTCAATATGAACAAATTTGATAGCGGGGCCCACAAATAAAAAATCTAAATTCATGGTTAGATTCAGCATATCAAAGAACCCCATATATTCAATTTTTGTTGAAATCAAACAAAGTTTAATTTTGGACCCCAATTTGGACCAACTTGAAAACTGGGCCAAAAATCTAAAATCTAAATACATGTTTAGATTCAGCATATCAAAGAACCTCATATATTCAATTTTTGCTAAAATCAAACTAAGTTTAATTTTGGACCCTTTGGACCTTAATGTAGACCAATTTAAAAAACAGGACCCAAAATTAAAAATCTAAATACACGGTTAGATTGGGAATATCAAAGAGCCCTAATAATTCAATTTTAGATGAAATCAAACAAAGTTTAATTTTGGACCCTTTTGACCTCAATATGAACCAATTTGATAACGGGGTCCACAAATAAAAAATCTAAATACATGGTTAGATTCAGCATATCAAAGAACCCCATATATTCAATTTTTGTTGAAATCAAACAAAGTTTAATTTTGGACCCCAATTTGGACCAACTTGAAAACTGGGCCAAAAATCAAAAATCTAAATACATGTTCAGATTCAGCATATCAAAGAACCTCATATATTCAATTTTTGCTAAAATCAAACAAAGTTTAATTTTGGACCCTTTGGACCTTAATGTAGACTATTTTGAAAACTGGACCCAAAATTAAAAATCTAAATACACTGTTAGATTCGGCATAACAAATAAATAAATGTGATCAAAGATTTTACAAATCTAATGCGCCATACTGTGCAATTAAAGATTACTTCTTGAAATTTTTCAATATTTGAAATTTGAAAAAAAAATAATATTTGAAGAATAATTCTTTTTAATTTCTGAAATCTGAAATGAGAAAAAATTGACCCCCCACAATTTCTTTTTATCCCCCCCCTTTTTTCCCCCAAAAAATTCTTTCCCTCAAGATATGGTCATAATCTCAATTCAAATTTCCAATGGAGTTGGCAACCATAATTACCCATTTAAATTTACCATAGTGCTAACTTAATCTATTTTATAATAGAATTAAAAATATAGTGTCAAATCTTTCATATGGATTTTTTTGTAAAAAAAAATGATGCAACATTTGCAGATATTTTTACTGGTCTTCCTTTATAAATATGCATTTCTTTAAACATAATTTAAAAGCAGTGTAAGGGAAGTAACCAAAACGTTGTATTTGGATTACCTCCCTTACACTGTTTTAAATTATCTTTATTGATCATTAACCATTACTTTATACATAATTTAAAAGCAGTGTAAGGGAGATAATTTCAATGATGTATTTGATTTATCTCCCTTACACTGCTTTAAATTATGTTTTGTACTGTAGTATTTGTCCATTAACCAGGACAACCTTGTTTTTCCCCCTTTTTTGCCCCTAATTCCTAAACGGTTTGAGCCATAACCCCCCAAAGCAAATCCTAACCATCCCTTTGTGGTATGGAAACTTGTAGTATAATTTCAGAGAGATCCATACACCGTTCCACAGTTATTGTCTGGAAACTAGAAAATGCTTATTTTTGGCCCCTTTTGGCCCCTTTTTGGCCCCTAATTCCTTAACTGTTGGTACCATAACCCCCAAAATCAATCCCAACCTTCCTTTTGTGGTATTTAACCTTATGGTAAAATTTCAAAAAGATCCATTCACTTAAACTAAAGTTAGAGTGCGAAAACCAATGTGTCTTCGGACGACGACGACGACGACGCCAACGTCATACCAATATACGACCACAAAATTTGTTTGCGGTCGTATAAAAACTAAATCAAAACTACTAACTATGAAATGAGGGTCATATGACCTTCATCCAGTTTTATGAAGATACATCACCCGACATAACTAATTCAATTAGTTTCTAAGAACTGGCAGCTGATGCATAAAGGAACATGGACTTCAAAAAACAGGGTGTCCTCAAATAGTCCCTCTCAACTTTGTTGAGGCAAATAAAAATTTGAATTTTAGAAATACTGTGTGTTATTGAAACTAAATTGTGTGACCAGCACACATTTCTTACGCTACAATACAACTTTTATATAGCACTCGAATGAGACACAAATATCACAGAGGCAAATATTATGCCACTTTAAAAGTGCAGTCACCAGAAAGTTTTGAACAATCCAATTTATCAGATTGAAGTGCTTTACAATGTACCTGCAGTTGGTTTATAATAAATATACACTTATCACGACTCAGGAATCAATTTTTTCAATGATCCAACAAAAAATGCTTAATTTTATCAAGAAGTCGGAATTCAGTGGGTTTTTTTCTCCGGAAATCAGGATGTCACCCCCATCTGACACACACCTCAAAATATACTGTTTGTCAAATCTACAATACACTTATCTTGCAAAAACTTGACATATATTGTAATTACCTTGTATGTCAAATCTACTATAAACTTATCCTGCACACAACTCACTGCAAAATATGCAAATTATACCCTGTGCCTCAAATCTATATAACACCTACCCTGCACATTCTTCGTCATGACATGTACCCAGTATATCAAATCTACACAACATTTTCTTTGGATTAATTTTGTTGGCTACTGTTGGTGAGGATAATGACATTTTCTCTTTGATTCTAAAATAAGGACTGAACCTAAAAAAAAAACAAACTGTACTTAAAACATGGCCATAAATCTATACATATATATCATAGTTGGTCTTTAAATAATAATGGTTGTTCCATATTTGCCTTGAAAACAGAATGGGTTGTTGAATCAATATAAATTAAATGTGCAATGTTTGTGTAATGTTGACAAGCTTGTTTATTGCCCCATGACTTTGGTCCCGTTTTGGCTTTTTGTGCTAGGCTTTTGTCATATTTAGAAGATACCTAATGGTGGAAATCAAAATACTATTCAAACTTCACATTCTTTTATTTCAAAACATTCCAAAAATTCAGAAATTCAGTGGATTGAAGATTGTGTTCTAAATATGATGGATCACTATGTAACATGTTTACAGTCACATGACATAATTAGAAGTAGGTTACTATAGCACCTGAATGAGACACACTGTTCACTTACAGATACAATATATGCCACTTTATAAGTGCATTAAGGCATGACAAAATAAAACTTCTAAACTGCCTTGCAAACATTAAAACAAATCATAAAATATGCAATTTCCTGTATCATTAAACTTGTAAAAGTTAATTCTGACAAAAAGGAGACATCTACTTCATTTGGTCTCTGATGGGTAGTTGTCTCATTGGTAATCATACTACATCTTCTTATTTTTTTTACTCAAAAAGGTTAAACTTCATGAAGTTTGCCCTAATCTTAGACATAATGTTTCCACTTTTGTAGGTTTAAAGCTCAGCAGAGATGCAATGAAACTTTACTGCAACAGACACAAAGACAGAAAGGAAAATCAGACATTGTTTTTCTTAGAATCAGCATTTTGAATTTTACTTGTTATTTATAATTACCTGTATGACTTAAAGTGTAGTAAGGGACTCCTATATTTTAACTTTGGACTAGGTGATGAAGAATGTGTGGATTTCATTCTAGATAAAATATGATGTTCTGTGAAAGAGGAAATCTGCAATAAAGTCAATAACTACATGGTTAACTTTATATAACGATAAAGCATCTAGGTGGATGTATGATGTACTAAATTAGCTCTAGCTTTCTGTGTATTGAATAATGTATTACAATTTTTTTTTGTCTATTTAGAAAATGGTATATACAATGAAGTTCAGGATTGAATATATGATTGAAGGCGATTTTAAAAATTCAGAAAAAAATATATCCAGCTCTACATCTCTTCTTGGATTTTGTGTTGTTGAGTTGCTGTTTTGTTGGCCTATACACACATCTTCAATTATTCACACTTGTCATGCTTGTTTTTATTGAATTAAAATTGCTAGACAAATGGCTAATGTTAAATGATGAAGTTCAAGACTTTAAGGTGGTACATAACACTACAGGGAGATAACTCTGTAAAAATCAGCTGAATGTTTTAATCACATTCTATTGTTTTGGAAATTTAAGCTTCTCAATGATCAAACTTATTGTTTGTCGAACTGATATATATCCAATGAATTTTTCCGATAAAGTGTGCGGTTCAAGTTTTTTAAATTTTTTATATTTTTGTCAAAGGGTCAAAGTAATTATTTTGTCAAAGTTTTATGAAAATTAAACGGGCAAAATTAATTATAGTCAAGGTGTTTGGTACCACCTTAATTCAGATTAAATAAAAAAGATAAAGTTCAAAAATAAATACTTGATTGTACTGTGGAATCAACAACGGATGACTAGATGGTGATGATAAATCTGGAAGATCAAGATTACTAAGGAATTTCTCTACATTTTCAATCTGCAAATAAAGATAAAGCACAAATATATTCCACTGAAAGAAAACTAGAATCTATGAATGTAAACATATAATAATTATAACTTCCATTTAAACAATAGTTATCCTTTCCTTTCTATTTAACTTTCTTAACATAAATACTGTACAATCTTAGAAAATTTTAATTTTTCTCAAACTGTTAACAGAGTGCAGCCATGCATGTCCACTCAAAATTTTTGATTGAATAAAACTATTTATCTTTATATATATATGGATTGCATAGGCAATTCCTATATTGAAAACATGTACTGTGTAGGGAAGGCAAGGTGGAGCGCCAAATGTTCTGCCTGCAATATGCACACTTCCTCTGAAGACAGGTGGAAATATCAAAATCTGCCCATGTTGTACAGTTGTAGCTCTTGTTGTACATATCATTTATTATGCTATATATATCATTATTTCAATAAAACTACTTTATGCAATCAACACATATACTATGTATACATATGTATTTAAAAATTCAATTCATGAAAACAACAACAAATGCAAAAAAGCAAATTTCCAATTTATATCATTTATGACTATGAAATATTTGCACAGCCATATAGTACACTTCTTTTTTATGTCCTGTCATTTTTTTTTTTATTTTGCAAGGATACATTCTCACTAGTATTAATGTTTTAATTTGCATGAACTTGTCTACATATTAAATACCTGCAATGTTTTTAACTTCCTCAGTTGTAAAACACCTAATTGACTGATATTTTCTGGACTAGACTTTGGCTTAATATCTCCGGCACCTTTGCACTGATTCTCTGACAGCGTCTTATTTAACACAGAAACGTTATTAGCACCACTATTTTCAATATTAGGTTTATTGCTTGGATTAATTTCCCTAAGAGACAGTCGTCGCTTATTTGGTCGTATCACAATATCATCCGGAACATTAGAGTCCAGTTCAATTTTCTCTAGTCTAGGAATCTTAGCTTTCTTTTTCACTGGTGACCTACTTTCCTTAATTAACTGATCACGTTTTGCTTGTAAATCTTTAAGATCCTGAATTTTTCTACTGTAGTCATCAGCCATCTTTTTTAAACGTTCTTTTTCCTTCACTAATGAATCCTTATTAGATTTATCAGATCTAGAGTTTATATTTTCTTTGCCTTTTACTTTTGCTGCATTCTGAAAAGTTAAACACAAATTATGGATCAACAAAAAAAAAGTTAACAATAATTAGAGTATAACTAGTTAACATGTAACAGAATGAAGCATGGATTAAACATGAGTGTGAGCTAGCTGCGTTCAGTCACAAGTGGTCTTATCTTAAATATTCAAATACAGCGATTGTTCTATTTATTATATAGAAACAGAACGTCAAAACCCTTTTCTGTATGACTGGTATTAGCTAGATTCCCTTTACGTATTGTTGATTTCACTGTACTTTTTCAGCGTATAAATATATGTATATTGCACACAGCTGTCAAAATGGCAGATCATTACTTTGAGTAGATTGATGCAGACTTTGCAATTATTGTGAAGCAAGAAGTTGTTTTAAATGCATCAGGATTATTAACTGTTGATATGTGACACAAATCTCCAGTTGGAAGTCTCAAATGAGGATCCAGTAAAATGGCAAGGAAAGTATTGAAAGTGAAAATACACAACTCATTTCACATACGAGATTATCTGATTTATCACAATAGGAAATTTATTAAAATCACCATAAGCTATTTCACAAATTTCTATAACTGATCACATCTGGCACATTCAAAATGAAAGTATCAAAACAAGGATTGGAATTTAAAAAGTCAACTAACATCATTTATAACAGTTACAGAAAGATCAGCCACTCTATTTTTGCCACCTGCTTTAGCCACTACTGATCGTGGTTTGTATGATACTCCATACACCCTTTGACCCATTGCCATTAATAGTTTTTCTTTCTCTTTGAAAATTGTCATCTTCTTCTGAACCTGTTCTTTAAACTGTCTTGCCTGTAAAAACATTGTAAATGTATACATTGTAGGAAATCATACACTCCTTGAGAGTGTACATATATCATAAAAACACCTTGTTTGTATATATTGTACAAAAGTAAATTCAACTCCACAAAATATCTGGTTATCTTTTCTTGTTTTTTTCATCACTTTTCTTAAATACTCAGTATTCAATGATTATCTGTTATCAAAATCTGCATTCTTTTTAACTGAGTTTTACTATGCGTATTGCTATGTGTTTGTTTATTCCACATTAAAACATGTTTAACCACGCCACATTTTTGCGCCTGTGCCAACTTAGGAACCTCTGGCCTTTGTTAGTCTTGTATGCTTTTTAATTTTGGTTCATTTATATGTTTCAGAGTTTAGTGTGACATCCATTTTCGCTGTGTTGAAGACCAATTGATGGCCTTTGCTGTTTTCTGCTCTTTGGTCAGGTTGTTGCCTCTTTGACACATTCCTCGGTTCCATTTCCAATTTCATATACACACATAAAAAAATGTCTTTTGTTGGGACACCTAAATTTGTGGTTAACCTTTGTTATGCTTATCCTTGAAAAATTAGTATCAAAGAATCCACAATATTGTGGATTCATTATTATTGGTGGAATATCAATTTGCGTGGATTTCATGGGTACATGTGAACCAAGAATTCAAATGTTCAACAAAGTACAAATTTCTATAGGCTTGTATGCAGACTTATATAAAACTACAAATTCAATAATCCACGAAAATGTTTTTCCTTAATCAACGAAAATAAATAAATCCAGAGTATCTTATTAGATCAGCTTTTTCTAATCATTAAAACTAATAGAATTCTAAAATGTTTGTTTTTCTTATAATTAAACACTTACTTGTTGTCTATTCTTTTCAAAGTGTTCTTTAAAGAAAGTCAACAAGTTATCGGCTTTAGATAATTGCTGCTTCAACATATCTACTTTCTCTTGGGACTGTTTCATATGTTTCTGGAATTTGGCTGTGTTACCAAGCAACACTTTAAATTGGCCTTGCTCTTTTATGATTTCAGATCTAAAAAGAAAACAATAATTAGCATTGTTTATAAGTTTCATAACATTAAGTTGACGTAAACTCAAATTAGAGAACAGAAACGAAATATTCAGCCATTTTTCCATTTCTAAAGGGGCATAATTCTAAAACAGTAGAAGTGACACCACCAAAATTCAATCTTTATCTGTGTTTTGTGGTAATTAGCATTGTGCATAAGTTTCATAACCTTTGGTTGAGGCAAACTAAAGTTAGAGAACAGAAACAAATATTTCAGCAATTTTGAGATTTGTAAAGGGGTATAACTCTAGAACGGTAAAAGTGACACCAACAAAATTCAAACTTGATCTGTGTATTGTGGTAATTAGCATTGTGCATAAGTTTCATAACATATGGTCGAGGCAAACTAAAGTTAGAGAACAAAAACTAATATTTCAGCAATTTTTCCATTTGTACAGAGGCATAACTTTAGAACAGTGAAAGTGACACCACTTTCAAACTTGATCTGTGGTAATAAACATTGTGGATAAGTTTTATAACATTTGGTTGAGGCAAACTCAAGTTAGAGAACGGAAACAAAACAAGAGGCTCTCAAGAGCCTGAATCGCTCACCTGAGAAGATTTTTAAATGTTAGCAAACTTGATGAACAAATTGTGTAAAATTGTCTTTAAAGGGCAATAACTCCTTAAGGGGTCAATTGACAATTTTGGTCATATTAACTTTTTTGTAGATCTTACTTTGCTGAACATTATTGCTGCTTACAGTTTATGTATATCTATAATAATATTCAAAATAATAACAAAAAACTGCAAAATTTTGTTAAAACTACCAATTCGGTGGCAGCAACCCAACAATGGGTTGTTCGATTCATCTGATAATTTCAGAGCTGATAGATCTTGACCAATTGAATAATTTTACCCCATGTCACATTTGCTCTAAAAGATTTAGTTTTTGAGATATAAGCCAATAAAATGCTCCGCAGGGCGCAGCTTGATACGACCGCAGAGGTCGAACCCTGAACAGTTGGGGCAAGTATGGACACAACATTCAAGCTTGATACAGCTCTGAATTTGGATTGTAATTAAATATTTGACACAGCATAGGTTTCTGACACAGAATGAATGTGGTCTAAGAACTTAAAAATTTTAAATTGGACATTCACCTATTATGGTCCAATATCCAAAATCTAAATACATGGTTAGATTCAGCATATCAAAGAACCCCAAGAATTCAATTTTTGATGAAATCAAACAAAGTTTAATTTTGGACCCCGATTTGGACCAACTTGAAAACTGGGCCCATAATCAAAAATCTAAATACATGTTTAGATTCAGCATATCAAAGAACCCTAAAAATTCAATTTTTGTTAAAATCAAACTAAGTTTAATTTTGGACCCTTTGGACCTTAATGTAGACCAATTTGAAAACGGAACCAAAAATTAAGAATCTAAATACACGGTTAGATTCGGCATATCAAAGAACCCCAATAATTCAATTTTTGATGAAATCAAACAAAGTTAAATTTTGGACCCTTTTGACCTCAATGTGGACAAAGTTGATAACAGGGCCCAAAAATCAAAAATCTAAATACATGGTTAGATTCAGCATATCAAAGAACCCCATATATTCAATTTTTGTTGAAATCAAACAAAGTTTAATTTTGGACCCCGATTTGGACCAACTTGAAAACTGGGCCCATAATCAAAAATCTAAATACATGTTTAGATTCAGCATATCAAAGAACCCTAAAAATTCAATTTTTGTTAAAATCAAACTAAGTTTAATTTTGGACCCTTTGGACCTTAATGTAGACCAATTTGAAAACGGAACCAAAAATTAAGAATCTAAATACACGGTTAGATTCAGCATATCAAAGAACCCCAATAATTCAATTTTTGATGAAATCAAACAAAGTTAAATTTTGGACCCTTTGGACCTCAATGTGGACCAATTTAAAAACGGGGCCCAAAATCCAAAAACTTAATACACTGTAAGATTCAGCATATTAAAGAACCCCAAGATTTCAAGAATAAAACCCCATTGAAATTGATCAAGAAATAAGCAATTTATACGAAGTATCTTCTTTTGCACAATACTGTGCAATTGAATATTTCTTGCTATTGCGCAATACTGTACAATTGACAATTTCTTGCTATTGCGCAATATTGTGCTATTGGATATTTCTTGCTATTGCGCAATACTGTGCAATTGAAGATTTCTTGCTATTGCGCAATACTGTGCAATTGAAGATTTCTTGCTATTGTGCAATACTGTGCAATTGAAAATTTCTTGCTATTGCACAATACTTATTAGATAATAATTTACACATCCTGTTTGGTGTGTATCTCCTACCATATCATTATTATTTGCTTTTAAATATTAATCAGAAATAACCAACTTAAAATGGAAAATTTTAAAAGAAAAAAAAAAGGAAAAAAAGAAAAAAAAAGAAAAAAACAAATCCCCCCCCCAAATTTTTTGAACCCCCTTATGATTCATCACCCCCAAACTCAATCCCAGCCTTCCCTTTGTGGTATGGTACCTTGCAGTACAATTTCAGAGAGATCCATACACTTGAACACAACTTATTGTCTGGAAACTAGAAAAATGCTTATTTTTGGCCCCTTTTTGGCCCCCAATTCCTAAACGTTTCGGGCAATTACCCCCAAACTCAATTCCAGCTTTCCCTTTGTGATATGGAACCTTGTAGTACAATTTCAGAAATATCCAAACACTTACACACAAGTTATTGTCATGAAACTAGAAAAATGCTTGTTTTTTGCCCCTTTTTTGGCCCCTAATTCCTAAAATTTTGAGGCAATTACCCCCAAAATCAATTACAGCCTTTCCTTTGTGATATGGAACCTTGTGGTACAATGTCAGATAGATCCATACACTTACACACAAGTAATTGTCTGGAAGTTACAAAAATGCTTATTTTTGGCCCCTTTTTGGCCCCTAATTCCTTAACTGTTGGTACCATAACCCCCAAAATCAATCCCAACCTTCCTTTCGTGGTATTGAACCTTATGGTAAAATTTCATGGAGATCCATTCACTTAAACTAAAGTTAGAGTGCGAAAACCAATGTGTCTTCGGACGACGCCGGACGACGACGACGACGCCGGACGACGACGACGCCAACGTCATACCAATATACGACCAAAAAATTTTTAATTTTTGCGGTCGTATAAAAACTGCATTTGACCCTTATGTTCTATTTTTAGCCATGGCGGCCATGTTTGTCAATGGAAACAAACTTCCGATACAGTTTATAAACAAGATACCCTAAGGAACATTTAGTTAAAGTTTGAAGGTAATTGGCCCAGTAGTTTCAGAGGAGAAGATTTTTAAATGTTAGCAAACTTGATGAACAAATTGTGTAAAATTGTCTTTAAAGAGCAATAACTTCTTAAGGGGTCAATTGACAATTATGGTCATATTAACTTTTTTGTAGATCTTACTTTGCTGAACATTATTGCTGCTTACAGTTTATATATATCTATAATAATATTCAAAATAATAACAAAAAACTGCAAAATTTTGTTAAAACTACCAATTCGGTGGCAGCAACCCAACAATGGGTTGTTCGATTCATCTGATAATTTCAGAGCTGATAGATCTTGACCAATTGAACAATTTTACCCCGTGTCAGATTTGCTCTAAAAGCTTTAGTTTTTGAAATATAAGCCAATAAAATGCTTCGCTGGGCGCAGCTTGATACGACCGCAGAGGTCGAACCCTGAACAGTTGGGGCAAGTATGGACACAACATTCAAGCTTGATACAGCTCTGAATTTGGATTGTGATTAAATATTTGACACAGCATAGGTTTCTGACACAGAAAGAATGTGGTCTAAGAACTTCAATTTTTTTAATTTACCTATTATGGTCCAATGTCCAAAATCAAAATACATGGTTAGATTCAGCATATCAAAGAACCCCATATATTCAATTTTTGTTGAAATCAAACAAAGTTTAATTTTGGACCCCAACTTGGACAAACTTGAAAACTGGTCCCATAATCAAAAATCTAAACACATGTTTAGATTCAGCATATCAAAGTACCCGAAGAATTCAATTTTTGTTAAAATCAAACTAAGTTTAATTTTGGACCCTTTGGACCTTAATGTAGACAAATTTAAAAAACGGGACCCAAAATTAAAAATCTAAAAACACGGTTAGATTTGGCATATCAAAGAACCCCAATTATTCAATTTTTGATGAAATCAAACAAAGTTTAATTTTGGACCCTTTTTACCTCAATATGAACCAATTTGATAGCGGGCCCACAAATAAAAAATCTAAATACATGGTAAGATTCAGCATATCAAAGAACCCCATATATTCAATTTTTGTTGAAATCAAACAAAGTTTAATTTTGGACCCCAACTTGGACCAACTTGAAAACTGGTCCCATAATTAAAAATCTAAACACATGTTTAGATTCAGCATATCAAAGAACCCCAAAAATTCAATTTTTGTTAAAATCAAACTAAGTTTAATTTTGGACCCTTTGGACCTTAATGTAGACCAATTTAAAAAACAGGACCCAAAATTAAAAATCTAAATACACAGTTAGATTTGGCATATCAAAGAACCCCAATAATTCAATTTTTTATGAAATCAAACAAAGTTTAATTTTGGACCCTTTTGACCTCAATATGAACCAATTTGATAGCAGGCCCACAAATAAAAAATCTAAATACATGGTAAGATTCAGCATATCAAAGAACCCCATATATTCAATTTTTGTTGAAATCAAACAAAGTTTAATTTTGGACCCCAATTTGGACCAACTTGAAAACTGGGCCAAAAATCTAAAATCTAAATACATGTTTAGATTTTGCATATCAAATAACCCCATATATTCAATTTTTGTTGAAATCAAACAAAGTTTAATTTTGGACCCCAACTTGGACCAACTTGAAAACTGGGCCCATAATCAAAAATCTAAACACATGTTTAGATTCAGCATATCAAAGAACCCCAAGAATTCAATTTTTGTTAAAATCAAATTAAGTTTAATTTTGGACCCTTTGGACCTTAATGTAGACCAATTTAAAAAACGGGACCCCAAATTAAAAATCTAAATACACGGTTAGATTCGGCATATCAAAGAACCCCAATAATTCAATTTTTGATGAAATCAAACAAAGTTAAATTTTGGACCCTTTGGACCTCAATGTGGACCAATTTAAAAACGGGGCCCAAAATCCAAAAACTTAATACACGGTTAGATTCAGCATATTAAAGAACCCCAAGAATTCAAGAATAAAACCCCATTGAAATTGATCAAGAAATAAGCAATTTATACGAAGTATCTTCTTTTGCACAACACTGTGCAATTGAATATTTCTTGCTATTGCGCAATACTGTACAATTGACAATTTCTTGCTATTGCGCAATATTGTGCTATTGGATATTTCTTGCTATTGCGCAATACTGTGCAATTGAAGATTTCTTGCTATTGCGCAATACTGTGCAATTGAAGATTTCTTGCTATTGTGCAATACTGTGCAATTGAAAATTTCTTGCTATTGCACAATACTTATTATATAATAATTTACACATCCTGTTTGGTGTGTATCTCCTACCATATCATTATTATTTGCTTTTAAATATAAATCAGAAATAATCAACTTAAAATGGAAAATTTTAAAAGAAAAAAAAAAGGAAAAAAAGAAAAAAAAAAAAAAAAAAAATCTCCCCCCTCCAAATTTTTTGAACCCCCTTATGATTCATCACCCCCAAACTCAATCCCAGCCTTCCCTTTGTGGTATGGTACCTTGCAGTACAATTTCAGAGAGATCCATACACTTGAACACAAGTTATTGTCTGGAAACTAGAAAAATGCTTATTTTTGGCCCCTTTTTGGCCCCCAATTCCTAAACGTTTCAGGCAATTACCCCCAAACTCAATTCAAGCTTTCCCTTTGTGATATGGAACCTTGTAGTACAATTTCAGAAATATCCAAACACTTACACACAAGTTATTGTCATGAAACTAGAAAAATGCTTGTTTTTTGCCCCTTTTTTGGCCCCTAATTCCTAAAATTTTGAGGCAATTACCCCCAAAATCAATTACAGCCTTCCCTTTGTGATATGGAACCTTGTGGTACAATGTCAGAGAGATCTATACACTTACACACAAGTTATTGTCTGAAAATTACAAAAATGCTTATTTTTGGCCCCTTTTTGGCCCCTAATTCCTTAACTGTTGGTACCATAACCCCCAAAATCAATCCCAACCTTCCTTTCGTGGTATTGAACCTTATGGTGAAATTTCATGGAGATCCATTCACTTAAACTAAAGTTAGAGTGCGAAAACCAATGTGTCTTCGGACGACGCCAGACGACGCCGGACGACGACGACGACGACGACGCCAACGTCATACCAATATACGACCAAAAAATTTTTAATTTTTGCGGTCGTATAAAAACTGCATTTGACCCCTATGTTCTATTTTTAGCCATGGCGGCCATGTTTTTTGATGGATCAAAACTTCGGATACAATTTATAAACAAGATACCCTAAGGAACATTTAGTTAAAGTTTGAAGGTATTTGGCCCAGGTGTTTCAGAGGAGAAGATTTTTGAAATAGTTTACGACGACAGACGACTGACGACGTCGGACGCCAAGTGATGGCATAAGCTGACATAGGGCCCTTTGGGCCCGGTGAGCTAAAAAACAGCAATTTTTTCATTTGTAAAGGGGCATAACTCTAGAACGGTAAAAGTGACGCCACCAAAATTCAAACTTGATATGTGTTTTGTGGTAATAAGCATTGTGGATATGTTTCATAACATTTGGTTGAGGCAAACTAAAGTTGGAGAACAGAATGAAAAATTCAGCAATTTTTCCATTTGTAAAGAGGCATAACTCTGGAACAGTAAAAGTAAAGCCACCAACATTCAAACTCAATCTGTGTTTTGTGGTAATAAGCATTGGGGATAAGTTTCACAAGAGTGCACACGCTGAAATGTCTCGCCTTCTTTACTAATCATTGGTATTATGTTGATAGTCCTAAATATAAAGCTTTATTACAACTGTCACATAAACTTAACATTAACCAAGTAAACTAAACATTGACCAATGAACCATGAAAATGAGGTCAAGGTCAGATGAACCATGCTAGGCAGGCATGTACAGCTACCAATTCTTCCATACAACAAATATAATTGACCTATTGCTTATAGTTTAAGAAAAACAGACCAAAACACAAAAACTTAACACTGAGCAATGAACCTTGAAAATGAGGTCAAGGTCAAATAAAACCTGTGTGACTGCCAAATAGATCATAAAATATTTCCATACACCAAATATAGTTGAACTATTGCATATAGTATTAGAAAAAAGGACCAAAACTCAAAAAACTTAACTTTGACCACTGAACCATGAAAATGAGGTCAAGGTCAGATGACACCTGCCCGCTAGACATGTACACCTTACAATCATTCCATACACCAAATATAGTAGACCTATGGCATACAGTATAAGAAAAACAAACCAAAACACAAAAACTTAACTATAACCACTGAACCATGAAAATGAGGTCAAGGTCAGATGACACCTGCCAGTTGGACATGTACACCTTACAGTCCTTCCATACACCGAATATACTAGACCTATTGCTTATAGTATCTGAGATATGGACTTGACCACCAAAACTTAACCTTGTTCACTGATCCATGAAATGAGGTCGAGGTCAAGTGAAAACTGTCTGACGGGCATGAGGACCTTGCAAGGTACGCACATACCAAATATAGTTGAACTATTGCATATAGTACTAGAAAAAAAGACCAAAACTCAAAAACTTAACTTTGACCACTGAACCATGAAAATGAGGTCAAGGTCAGATGACACCTGCCCGCTAGACATGTACACCTTACAATCATTCCATACACCAAATATAGTAGACCTATGGCATACAGTATAAGAAAAACAGACCAAAACACAAAAACTTAACTATAACCACTGAACCATGAAAATGAGGTCAAGGTCGGATGACACCTGCCAGTTGGACATGTACACCTTACAGTCCTTCCATACACCGAATACACTAGACCTATTGCTTATAGTATCTGAGATATGGACTTGACCACCAAAACTTAACCTTGTTCACTGATCCATGAAATGAGGTCGAGGTCAAGTGAAAACTGTCTGACGGGCATGAGGACCTTGCAAGGTACGCACATACCAAATATAGTTATCCTATTACTTATAATAAGAGAGAATCTAACATTACAAAAAATCTTAACTTTTTTTTCAAGTAGTCACTGAACCATGAAAATGAGGTCAAGGACATTGGACATGTGACTGCAGAAACTTCGTAACATGAGGCATCCATATACAAAGTATGAAGCATCCAGACCTTCCACCTTCTAAAATATAAAGCTTTTAAGAAGTTAGCTAACGCCGCCGCCGCCGCCGTAGCCGTCGCCGCCGCCGGATCACTATCCCTATGTCGAGCTTTCTGCGACAAAAGTCGCAGGCTCGACAATAACATTTGGTAGAGGCAATCTAAAGTTAGAGAACGGAAACCAATTTTGGGACGTACGGACGGACGTATGTACGGACAGACAGACGGACAAGGGTAAAACTTAATGCCCCCTCCGCTACGGCGCTATCATTTTCTATGTTGAGTGGACCGTGAAATTGGGGTCAAAACTCTAATTTGACATTAAAATTAGAAAGATCATATCATAGGGAACATGTGTACTCAGTTTCAAGTTGATTGGATTTCAACTTCATCAAAAACTACCTTGACCAAAAACTTTAACCTGAAGCGGTACAGATGGACGGACAGTGCAGTTCTTACCATTTTTGAGCTATAAAATAACTATTTTATATCAGACATATATTATTTTTTTATCAGGTTTAGATGGGATTTTTTCCTTCAGTTCCTTTTCCTAGCATGCAACAGAAATATGATTAAAAATAGATATGGTGTACATGTCTATGAGAACACTATGCACTTTATTCCAAGTTTCCCTTGTCAACATGAATCAGTGGGGTCATGCTGCATGAAAACAAGCATTTATTATCTAACTTTATATAACAACTGTCAAATATTTTCCAACACAACATACTGGAAACCAACTAATTTCACGATTATTATTATTACTATAAAAATAACGTGAATATAAATCTTCCTGAATAAATATAACTTGAAATTTCCTTATTATAAATATTTCATGGAAATTAGAAAATTCCGAAAAAATAAATTGCTTCAAAGTCAGTTACAAAGGGCTAATTGCGAAATAGAGTATCAGCAAAAATAGTTAGTTTACAGTATTTAAAAAAAAAAAATAGCTTGGATAAAACTACTACAAATATATTTTCCTACCTCTGTTTAACAATATCATCTTCAAACTGTTTAATTATGGTTTTCTCTGATTGCATAGGATCAACAAATTGTATGTCTCTACCATCTGGTTTTGGACTCAGTTTCTTGATTTCTCTGTTGGTTGCTTTTGGATCAACTTTTTTCTGAATTTCTTTGCCCCCTGGTTTTGGGTCTATCTTTTTCTGAATTTCTCTGCTAACTGGTTTGGGATTCATCTTTTTCTGAATTTCTCTGGTTACTGTCTTTGGATCTACCTGCATTCTATTATTTTGGCTCTTAAACTCCTGAAGCTGTAATACAGTACAATAAGTTTATCCAAAAAGTACTGTAAATTCAGAAATTATTGCGATTTTTGAAGAAAGGACAGAAATGTGAGATTAATTATTGTGATGTACTCATCTCGTTGCATAATTCACATTATTAAAACCCTCGCAATAATTTCAGAATTTACAGTAAAAACTATGAGAGTTGCAGAAACATGCTAATAGTAATTCAAAACGTAATATATTACACAAATATAATATATAAACATGATCAAAATATTATCTTTAAAATAAAAGGAGAAATTTACAAGCAAAATAGGTCCATAGTAATTAGGATAGGGTACTTTACTTAGCAAATTGCTGTGAAAACATTAATTTACTGAATTTATTCAAGGGCTCAATGGGATGGTATGACATAAATGGCAGCAGAATGAAAGATCTACAGGGTACAGGAATAATGTAAAAGGTCAGAACAATTGTTGTACCAAAGGATCGATACGGGGAAACCAGTGTTTTCCCTAGAGTCTGTGTGCATGGTGGGCCACCCATGCATTAATTTATACCCCCATCCTTTAACATTTGAAATTCTTTATTACTCTATATAAGCCCCAATCCACCCCAAATTTATCAGGATTTTACAAAGGGGGAACATAATTCAGGATAATTGAATATATACTGTGAGGCAAAAATGTTCTGAGAAGATTTTATACTAAAAATTTATACATCTCAAAAAACATGATACTTTTTTTTTTTGGGGGGGGGGGGGGGGGATATCAAAGGGGGTGTAGGCCCTCAACACCACCTGAATCTGCCACCGTTTATGATCACCATATATCATCTTTTCATTCAATCTCTTATCCTTAAAAAATATTCTATGGAAAACACTGGGGTAACACTATCTGCTCCAGCCACTACGACAGGGGCACAAAAATCAAGATCAATTTCTACCTCAGAATTTCTCCTTGCTTCCTTTAGAAATGAATCTAAACCTCCAATAAAATCACTGGCCTGAAATTGTGGTTTTCGTTGAGGCTGTACTAGAGAGACCCCTGTCATCTGACCTTGAGCTACAAATGATGCTTCATAAGGGTCTTGTCCTGGTTCATAGGCCTGAAAAATAATACAAATATCATCATCCATTTAAGGTAACTGACAGAAACATAGTTACTTTGAAGACCATGCAATTGAACAATTATAATTGTAATAAAAAATCTAAAAATTGAGAAACTGCAACAACAAAAACAGTTAATTTTACATGTAGATCTACAATACTTTAACAATAAAATAAAGATGACAGTGAAAATATAACAATATTCAAAGAAAAATAAACAAATTTAAACAAACAAAAAAAACCATTATCCAATCAAAGTAAGACATCAAACTGCCTCAGAAACACTATGTTATATTAAAAAAAGTTGATTTAATACAGATATGTGATTTTCTAATTTGATTTTCTTATTTCAATATTGGTATTAAGTGTCCTTACTCCAATTTAAGAAATACCACTGAATAAACTTAACTGACTTAAGAGATGAAATGACCTTAGAGATGACATGACTTTATAGATGACATGACCTTGGAGATGACATGACTTTAGATATGACATGACTTTAGAGGTGACATGACTTTAGAGATCTATCGTATCTTCCCTTTCTTTATCCAGTTTATGGAAATCAAACACATTTTTATTTTTTTCGATTACTGCTTTTATCATAAATCAGGCAAAAGTTTGAATTGTTCTACGTTTTGTCTTTCCAGAGCCTTTTACAGCTTACTAATCAGTATGGGTTTTGCTCATTGTTGAAGGCAGTATGTTGACCTATAGTTGCTCACATCCATGCATTAGGTATCATCGGGTGGATAATTGTCTCATTAGTAATCATACCATATCCCCTTATATAAATATTTATGCCATATCTGATTCCATTTTTTCATCAACACCAACTGACAAGACATTAATGTACATTATAATACCTCCTGTTCTTCTTCCTCTTCTTCCTCCTCCTCACTAGAGGTATCTTCATTAGGATTTATTATGATTGGTTTATGTATTGGTACCTGTTAAAATAAACTAGGGATAATTATACTTAATTCTAATTTCTATTTATACAATTTAAAAGTTCTTCTCTCAAAAATTGATTGATAATTACACTGAAATGTTACATAACTTAATATGGATTTCTTCTTTTATCAGAAGATTTTTTTATGAAAATTGCCACAGATATTTAGATTAATATAACAATAATAATAATAATAATTCTTTATTTAAATAGGGTTACATAGTTAGCCATAAAACTAATTTTCCCTGAGTCCCTCATGAAATACATTGAAATATAAAAAACAAAGAATTACAAAATAATCAAACAGACACACACATAAGAAAGATCAAATAAGAAATTGTTTTATAATCACTCTAATATTGATTATACATGCATTTAAAAAAGTTCAGTAAGGAAAACTCATATTTAAATAAGCTGTTTAAAATATCTAACAAGAATGTAAGTGAATGAAATTACAATGCTGTAATATCCTACTAGTTACCCATGATAGTCTTTAAAACAGAAAAAAGACACATCAATATGAGTTCTTTCTCTCTTCTTCTTTAACTTTTAAAACTGACCTTTATCCTTGTAATCTCAACTGTTCTTGGTTTGACAACATCACTTGGTACTGGTGACTGAACCCGTGGGCTTGGTGACTGGACTCGTGGGTTTGGTGATTGGGCATGTGGTGTTGATGGGGAAGACCTTCCTGACATTGTGCCTAATGACTGTGAAGAATAGATTAAATCACTGGTTTGGATATTTTGCCACAATACATTTTATTTGTTTTTTGCCATTATTTTTTCCTTGTAAATTACATGTTTTTACCTAAGATAATATTTCCTCATAGTTAAAAAAAGAAAAATAACTTCAGATTATTTAAACAAAACTTCTAAATTTCTACCAAAAAAAGTAAAAAATTGTGTTTTTTATTTCTCTGTTTGTATAACTCCCTATATACTCATCCCTATTAAGCTTTCATACATGTGGCTTTAAGCTTCAAGTGTATAATAGGTTAATGTAGAAATATTAACTGGACGCGGCACCAAACATTTTGTTCTACTTTGTCACTTACGTCTTCATTCATTGCTCTAACCATCTGTATTTTCCTGTTAGCCATGGACTGTAACAGCTTGGCCCTTAATAGTGCCTCCTCATCATCAGCCACTTCATCTTCTTCTTCTGGTGGGGGTGGGGGTATTGGAAGCCCAGGTGGTGGGGGTGGAGGTAGTAGATACCCTGGTGGAGGCTCTGGTGGCAGTGGTGGGAATTCTTCTGGTGGTAGTGGTGGAGGTTCCTCTGGTGGCGGCGGTGGTGGTGGCCAGTCTGATGGCAAAGGTGGCGGCAGTGGGGGTGGTTGGGGTTCCATAGGCATCACAGGAGCGGTCTCCAGGAACGGAATCTGTCTATTGTGGTCCATCCATCCATATGTTTGAAAGGAGGGATCTGGTATATAATAACTCTGAAAATGTATAAAATCTTACAGTTGCTGACAAAGTTTTTGGATACAGATTATTATATTTGACCAGATGTAATTTTTTCAAACAGATCTAAAAAAAAAAATTGATAGGAAAAAACAGATGTCCTTAATAAGCAGGTTGTAGATTTTTAAAGATTGCATGATTATTAAGGCTTGGGGTATTAACAGTTTATTGTTATGTTTCTGTATTCAAGCCATTTTTATCTGTAAATTACAAACTAGTTTCTACAATGTTTCTACATTTACAATGAAAATAACACTATATAAATGGGGGGCATTAAACCTGCCATTAAACTGTTTGATAAGAATTATTCTAATATGACATGCTTCTTTTGCTTTGTAAACAACAGGGTGATAAAATTCCAGATATATCCATACTTAGCACAGACTCAGAGATGCACATATTATAAATTGCTGTTACTATTTACCTCCCAAGTAAATCCACATGTATTGTAACCTATGTACAAACACTATGTTGATTTCGTTGTGTTCAAATTGAAATTGAAAAAGAAACTACACAACCGTTATTCCTACTCTAATGCTTAACAAAAAGAATTAATGCATAAGATCTTAAAAATGTATAAAATCAAAATAAAATAAAATTCTGCGATTTTTCATGAATTATCTTGCCGCATTTATGTCATGCGAATGAAAACTCTCAAGCTGATGATTATTCAGCTCTAAATTCGTATAAAATCGCAATAAAATGAAGTTTTGAGGTAGGTGTTGTTTCATTTTCTATTCTATTGCATCATTCGCACATTCATGGATTTCAGCAAGTCAACATGGCTGCTCATTCCTTAGTTATGACATGTCAACTGTGGATTTGACAGTAAATAGTAGCTAACAAAAAAAAATTTGGGGTTACATATTATAAGGATTGAACACATTTTTTCGAGTGGTTATTTAAGAAATAATTCATGCAAGCCTTAGATTGATTTGATATTTGTAGCTTTTATCTTACAGGGGGTAAAATTGAACAGCCATACACACGTCAATCTTACCTTCGCTTCAGTTTTTCAAATTACCATTTTCACATGGCCTGGGTCGTTATATTGTTTAATTTTATCCCTCGCTAAGGCATGAGATAAAATTTGAACATAACGGCCCAGGCCATGTTATAATAAAAATTTATCAAAGTGAAGTTAAACTACAGTGAAATGAACTTGGATGTTCCTCAATATGATCAATGAAGCAAAAAAAATAGGTCAGATTGATGACTTTTTAATGGAGGTTACAATACTCTCTTAATCATTGAAGAAAGATAAGACCTTGACAGATAAAACTTTCTTACTTAATATTTTATCTTTTTAAAGTGAGTACATACCGGTACCATTAGAGACTGCTGTGGAAAATTAAAGAATTCTTGGTCCACTTGCAAATCTTCCATTCCTTGTCCAATATCTAATGGAGAGCCTGGGTTACTGTCTATATCCATTTCTACTGGTTCATAATTATCCTGTAACACTGGAGGTACAACCTGTCCTTCATTGCTATCAACTCTTTTTCTCTTAGTGGACTCCTTTGAAGAAATTGAAGAAAAATATTGTGGAATTTCATACAATTAAAAGGCAAAGAGAAAACATATTTTAAATATCAACACATGATCAACCCTCATTCATAGAAAAATGTCACTGTTTAAGAATTTATATTATAGAAACAGACTAGATGTTGTTTACCGAGCCCGGAAATTTAGATACGAACCAGGTAAACTTATCAATCCTTTAAATAGACTTATTCTAAACGGTTACCAATTCAACACTTTAATTAGATCTTTGAATATTGTTTTATTGGTATTAATATTGATTTTGTTATCAGTAAATTAAAATCAAACTAAATATTATTTTTATATACATATGCACATTCATGGCTCTACAATTTGTCTATACCTGTATCTTGCCATTGCACAAGGTCATGTTTTTCTCTGACTGTTAATGACGTCTTTACACTAAATCCAGTGGATGTTCCATGTGTACTGATTGATATTTTAGTCTTAGACACATGATTTTTTTTATTAGTTGTTATTGGCTTTGAACTAGCTGTCAGTAACTGCAAGTACTCTCAGATCTGTACTTGGTGTCCTTTTTGTTGTTAGGGATGAGGGATGGACAAATACCCTGCCATGTCCAATCATGTTTATGTTTGATGTTTTTCTGCTTTGTATCGATCTGATGAGTTCAGCCTTTTTCAACTGATTTTTATAGTTTGTTCTTATGTTGTGCTGTTACACCACTGTCCCAGGTTAGGGGAGGGTTGAACGCTCACAAACATGTCTAACCTGCTACATTCTTTATGTGCCTGTCCCAAGTCAGGAGCCTGTAGTTCAATGGTTGTCGTTGGTTCATAGGTGTCATATTTGTTTTCATTAATTATTTTGTTACAAATTAGGCTGTTAGTTTTCTCAATTTTTTTAATTGTTTCATATTTTTCATGTGGGGCCTTTTATAGCCAACTATACAGTATGGGTTTTTCTCATTATTGAAGACCGTACAGTTGCCTATAATTGCTTACGTCCACTTTATTTGAACTTTGGTGGATAGTTGTCTCATTGGCAATCACACCACATATCCTTATTTTTATATCTGAACTAGGTTAAAGAAAATAGAAACACAGCACACCTCCCTATGTATTTCTGTTTTCAGAAGGGCAAAAAAATCATTTCATTTCCTTGAAAAAGCTGTTTTACAACAAAAGTACACTATTCTAAATTATTACTTTAAATCCATAAACTTGATCACGTTTTTCAGACAAAAAACCACACTAATTTGTGCCCTTCGTCTTAAAACTGTGCCCCTTTAATTCTAACTAGAACAATGTCATAAGGACTGGTATATTTATAAATTCTATCATATAACCCCATACTTCTTTAAAACATTTTTGGCCATGGCGAGTCCAACAGTGAGATAAAGAATTGCTGAATTATTCATTATTCAAGTTTCTACAACAAAAGAGAGCAAGGAAATGATATCAAATTTAGATCAATTTTTAGACCCTTCCATAAAAAAAGAACATCAGGGCTAAGTGGATACAACATTTTACAATCATGGTGCATCTTTGGACTTGTCAGATTTTTAGAAATATAGAATCCAGACAGATTTTCATGAGTCCAGACCTCATGGGCTCTCCAAAGTGGTAATCCAGTACTTACCCTTCTGTATCCAGCCAAGTCAATACTATCTAACGCTTTCTGATCACCTAACATCAACAAGAAACGTCGAACTTGTTCCTTAGGATCGTCTATTGTAAGAATTTTTTGGATTTCACGATCTCGTCTCTGATGGTCTCTTCTCTCGTCACCATATCTTCTTCTATCAACTTCTTCATTTTCTTTTTTCTTTCGTCTCTCATTAGAGCGCCTACGTGATATTTGATTAACGACTCTCCGTGACTGATATCGTGATCTTGCAGGTCTCTGTGTAGCATCTCTTCCTATTTATAAATAATCCATGTACAACAATTGACTTGAAAAAAGAAGATGGGTATACAAAAGTGAAAATGAGACAGCAACTAAAAAAAACATCAGAGATATCTATTTTTACCCACAAATCTCATTCGAATATATTAAAATATAATTAAGATGTGGAATTATTGCCAATGAGACAACTTTCCTCCAGAGACAAAATGATGTAAAGTTAGCAAAAGGTTAAAATTTCAAAGAGTCTAGAACATTGAATAATCTATGCAGCTGATAATGTTGATGCATATGTGCACTGCTATCACAATCACTTTGTTAAAGACAAATTTTATGTATAGTCTATTTGATTTCTATAAATCTTCAGAAAATAATTCTTAAAAATTCATATTTACAAATAAACATTTTTTTTCTTGATGTATGTTAATGTATGATATATACGAACTCTGACTATAAATATCATAATTTTGGGCCAATAATAAAATAAAATGCTCCGCAGGGCGCAGCTTGATACGACCGCAGAGGTCGAACCCTGAACAGTTGGGGGAAGTATGGACACAACATTCAAGCTTGATACAGCTTTGGATTTGGATTGTGATTAAATATTTGACACAGCATAGGTTTCTAACACAGATTGAATGTGGTCTAAGAACTTAAAAATTTTAAATTGGACATTCACCTATTATGGTCCAATATCCAAAATCTAAATACATGGTTAGATTCAGCATATCAAAGAACCCCAAGAATTCAATTTTTGATGAAATCAAACAAAGTTTAATTTTGGACCCTTTTGACCTCAATGTGGACAAAGTTGATAACGGGGCCCAAAAATCAAAAATCTAAATACATGGTTAGATTCAGCATATCAAAGAACCCCATATATTCAATTTTTGTTGAAATCAAACAAAGTTTAATTTTGGACCCCGATTTGGACCAACTTGAAAACTGGGCCCATAATCAAAAATCTAAATACATGTTTAGATTCAGCATATCAAAGAACCCTAAGAATTCAATTTTTGTTAAAATCAAACTAAGTTTAATTTTGGACCCTTTGGACCTTAATGTAGACCAATTTGAAAACGGAACCAAAAATTAAGAATCTAAATACACGGTTAGATTCGGCATATCAAAGAACCCCAATAATTCAATTTTTGATGAAATCAAACAAAGTTTAATTTTGGACCCTTTTGACCTCAATGTGGACAAAGTTGATAACGGGGCCCAAAAATCAAAAATCTAAATACATGGTTAGATTTAGCATATCAAAGAACCCCATATATTCAATTTTTGTTGAAATCAAACAAAGTTTAATTTTGGACCCCGATTTGGACCAACTTGAAAACTGGGCCCATAATCAAAAATCTAAATACATGTTTAGATTCAGCATATCAAAGAACCCTAAGAATTCAATTTTAACCCTAAGTTTAATTTTGGACCCTTTGGACCTTAATGTAGACCAATTTGAAAACGGAACCAAAATTTAAGAATCTAAATACACAGTTAGATTCGGCATATCAAAGAACCCCAATAATTCAATTTTTGATGAAATCAAACAAAGTTTAATTTTGGACCCTTTGGACCTCAATGTGGACCAATTTAAAAACAGGGCCCAAAATCCAAAAACTAAATACACGGTTAGATTCAGCATATTAAAGAACCCCATGAAATCAAGAATAAAACCCCATTGATATTGGTCAAGAAATAAGCAATTTATAGGAAGTATCTTCTTTTGCACAATCCTGTGCTATTAAATATTTCTTGCTATTGCGCAATACTGTACAATTGACAATTTCTTGCTATTGCGCAATATTGTGCTATTGGATATTTCTTGCTATTGCGCAATACTGTGCAATTGAAGATTTCTTGCTATTGCGCAATACTGTGCAATTGAAGATTTCTTGCTATTGTGCAATACTGTGCAATTGAAAATTTCTTGCTATTGCACAATACTTATTATATAATAATTTACACATCCTGTTTGGTGTGTATCTCCTACCATATCATTATTATTTGATTTTAAATATAAATCAGAAATAACCAACTTAAAATGGAAAATTTTAAAAGAAACAAAAAAGGAAAAAAAGAAAAAAAAGGAAAAAAAAATAAATCCCCCCCCAAAATTTTTTGAACCCCCATTATGATTCATTACCCCCAAACTCAATCCCAGCCTTCCCTTTGTGGTATGGTACCTTGCAGTACAATTTCAGAGAGATCCATACACTTGAACACAAGTTATTGTCTGGAAACTAGAAAAAAATGTGTTTTTTGGCCCCTTTTTGGCCCCAAATTCCTAAACGTTTAGGGCAATTACCCCCAAACTCAAACCCAGCTTTCCCTTTGTGATATGGAACCTTGTAGTACAATTTCAGAAAGATCCATACACTTACACACAAGTTATTGTCATGAAACTAGAAAAATGCTTGTTTTTTTCCCCTTTTTTGGCCCCTAATTCCTAAAATTTGGAGGCAATTACCCCCAAAATCAATCCCAGCATTCCTTTAGTGATATGGAACCTTGTGGTACAATGTCAGAGAGATCCATACACTAACACACAAGTTATGTCTGGAAGTTACAAAAATGCTTATTTTTGGCCCCTAATTCCTTTACTGTTATTACCATAACCCCCAAAATCAATCCCAACCTTCCTTTTGTGGTATTGAACCTTGTGGTAAAATTTCATAAAGATCCATTCACTTAAACTAAAGTTAGAGTGCGAAAACAAATGTGTCTTCGGACGACGACGACGCCAACGTCATACCAATATACGACCACAAAAATTTTTTTGCGGTCGTATAAAAAGTTACCCATTAGGTCTCTATGCTACTTCTATTTTTTTTATATAAAATACTTGATGGAGTAAGTATGAATAGTGTAACAGCCTTCAATTCAAAACAAAAACATTAGACATGTGCTTTAAACCTGTTAAACCAGTTATAAAAAAAAAACTTATATGGTGGTCATTTTTCATGACATGTATAGTATCATTTGATATTTAAATGAGTTAAGTCACATGGTACAATGAAACAATCATTCAAAGCACATGTCTAATGTTTTTGTTTTGGATGGAAGGCTGTTACACTATTCATACTTACTTCATCAAGTATTTTATATAAAAAAAAATAGAAGTAACATAGAGACCTAATGGGTAACTTTTTTGATTAATGGCCCAAAATTATTATATTCATAGTCAGAGTTCATATATATCATACATTAACATATAGAGTGGGTGGCGCATATTCGCCTTAGACACATTTTCGCCGTTTTGCTATTTTTTCTGTAAAATGTTTGTGCCTTTACCCAATACTTGCCTAAATAGATGGCAAAGGCTGTTTGTAATGTTACAACTGTTGATATTCCTCTTTACCCCATTTCCAAGGTTATTCGCACATATTGAGAAATACGCAGGTGTTTTTAAATGATTTTGGCAATTATGTAAGATTTATATGGCAATCATGCGCAGTCTTAAAGTAAATATTTGTGAGAAAAATCGTATAGGAATGATCTCTCAAGCTAATTCATGTAATTGCAAACATTCGTTTTTATAATATATCAGGATAATGAGGATGGTCATATCATACATTGCGGCGAAAATGTGTCCCCCATGGTACACGAACAACTTGATTTCCTCTTGAGTTTGCATTCCTTTTTTGAACAATTAACCAATGTTTTGAAGATAATTTCTTTATCAAACTTTTTTTTCATATAGTTAAATTTCTGAAACCTTCCTAAAAAGTTCCAAATATTCGAATGTAGGTCAGATGCAAGTGGAAATGAACAAATTATGCGGCGAATATGGGTCTCTCACTCTATGTTTATTTGTAAAAATGAATTTTTAAGAATTATTTTCTGAAGATTTATAGAAGTCAAACGGACTATAATGGGATATCTTCGTGATTCTATCATACATAAGTGTAAAATTTATGAAAATAAACAACACACTAAAATCAAACTTTACAGTATACATTTGTACTAAGACTACAATGCAAATCCAATAAGTCTATATTAATTTATGATATTAATGATTACTGTACATGTAAATTCAGAAAATATTGTGATGTTTTTATTAATGCGAAAAATATGACAGTATCAAGTTTGCATTAAAAAAACTTGCATTCATAATTTTAGTAGTGATTTTCCATCATAAAATTTTTGCTATCGCATTAATTAGATTTCCCATTTTTGCCAGGGGTAAAGGATGTGCAGAATAATTTATACATGCATTAATTTCTGAATTTACAGTAACAATTTCATATCTTTTCCACAAAAAATATGCAAATAAAAATCTAAATTTATAATACTAGCCATAGTCAACATACTATTTTCTGGTCTTTTCTTAGGTGATTTTGATAAAGATTTTTTTCTTTTCACCTCTTCATTTTGAACCTGTAACTTTTCTGTCTGTGATAGTGATGATGCCAAAGCTATTCTCCTCAACTCTAACTCGTCTAAATCTTCTTCATCCTAAAAATAACATATTATATCTCATTGAATCATACACTAATGCATAAGTAAAAAACACTGCATTGAACTTTAAAAAAGAATCTGTAAAAAATTATGCAATTGTACTAACATTCATGACATTGTGTGCTTCACCTCAGGTGATTTTAACTATTCTATAAAGCTGAATACAATAAGGGTTATTCTAGAAAAAGAGACGAAGGATACCAAAAAGACATTCAAACCCACAAGTCAAAAAATAAACCGACAACGCAAAGGACAAAAAAGAAAAAGACGAACAACTGCACACAAAACAACATAGAAAACCAAAGACTGAGCAACACGAAACCCCATCGAAAACTGGGGGTGATCTCAGGTGCTCCGAAAGGGCAAGCAGATCATGCTCTACATGTGGCACCCATCGTGTTGCTCATGCACATGTATATATGATCACTGAAATTAGAGGTCATGTTGATAAAAGGAAATTTTATATTAATAATCTTAATATAAAATAATTAAAATGTTCAATTATTTTTCTGATGGTTTTTTTTTTATCTTTATGTATTGGTCTTATTTATAGGCAATACAAACCTCTGTTTGGATCTCATCATCTGCCAAAACTTTTTGCTCAGAGTCTGCATCTTCTGCAACCTGTTCTTCTACAGCATCATGATCCTGTCCTTCAGAGACATCATATTGGCCTTGAACTTCTGTGACATTATCTTGACAATGACCTTCAGTGACATTATCTTGACCTTGATCTTCAGTGACATCATCATCTAACACAATGACCTCTGGTGGTGGAGGTTCGATGATCATAACATCTTTATCCTCTTCTGTGTTTTCCTCACTGTCAGCGTCTGGTTCAACTTTTTCCTCTGATATGTTCAATATTTCTATACTTTCATCAATTCTAACTTTAACTGATTCAAGCAAATTTGGATTTTCAGTTTCACCTTCCACTTCAGTTGCCTCAGTCAAGTTCTCACTACTAATATTTTTGTCTGCATTTTCATTCTCTCCTTTATTCTCCATTTCTGTAGTTTTTAGCGACCCTTGTTTCTCTTGATTTGTCTTGTCTTTGTATTCTAGCATTTTTATCCTGTCTTCAACACCTTTAAGTTCTGATTTATATTTTTCTACTGTTTCTTTATATTCTTTACTATTTTTATCTATTTTGGCATTTCTTAATTTCCTTTTCTCCCAAACTGTTTATAGTGTTAAGGTTAAAATGTAAGCAATAACATGTACCATGTATACAGTTTATACACCCTCCCAATAAATATACATGTATGCTACATGTATATATATGGTATTATCACATCTTTGTCCCTTGGTCTTTATAAACATGAATGGAAACATTTTATAGTTGTATTGTCTAGACTATTTGACAATTATACCATATCCTTACATCTCCTTATTTTTATGTCATCATTTATCTAAAAGGTTGACACAGCTTCTGTTTATGTTATCAAATAAAAAAATTTAAGATATTTTATTGAATTTAATTCTGAAACTTAAAATAAGGAACACAAAAAAAAAAATATGAGTGGGATATCATGATAACTATTATCTCTCTCAGCTTAAAAGAAAATAAGCTTTGTCATGTTTGTTACATGTACCATGGTCAGATTTTTTTGTCAGATTACACATGTAAGGTCAAATGACCATAACTGCCTTTTCCTGGATTCTACAGTACTACATGCCATAAAATTTCATATTGATTATAACTTGAAATCAAAATACATACAAATGTATAAAGTGACATTCAGTAGTTCTTTTTTCTTTCATTTTTGTCATGTTTGTGGAACAAAATGACACCTTTGCAGGGTTTGACACTTAACTAAATTCCTTTACTAGCCTGTAGGGCTATTTATTTATCAATCTACTAGCCCTCCAATTGCTGAAAAGGATTAGGAGGGTCTGGGGACATGCCCCCCCACCCCACCGGAAAATTTTAAAAATAAATTAAGCTAAACCCTGTGTTCTACATGTTCTAGAGCATTTCCAGAGGGCTTTGAACATGTTTTGAATGATTAAAATCTAAAATAGAGTGTTACTTTGCAGGGTCAGTGCCAATAATAGTAAGACATGCAAGATAGTCAGCTGATTGTAAACATATTTGTATATCCAAATCTAAACCCATGCAGCTCCTTAATTTTTTGTAATCCTAAAGCATGTTAATGATTTAAAACCAGGTCTTAATTACCTATCAAATTTGTACAGTTTTGTTTGTGCAAAATTTAAGGCACTGGCTACGATTACGTTGAAAACGTAACAATAACAAAAAAGTTATTACTTATAGTTACTTATACTTGATTTCCAGTACAGGATCCCTAAGGCTCCTCTTCACCAGACTCATAATTTAAATTTTTTCTATCACTATTTTGTTCGTGACTTCCAGATATTTCTGCTCTATAGTCATTATAATAGAGCTCTTCGTCAGACCAATATTTGTCTAGTCGGTTTATAAAGGCATTTATGGATGGGGCCTTAGTGATTTTATCTGGTAGTTTGTTCTAGGTTTTAGCAATTCTAACAGTGAATGAGTTTTTTGGGATATTAGATTGGAATCTAAATTGCCTAAATTAAATAAGTTAAGAAATTATATATTTCAAAAGGATACATCCAGGAGATGTATTTGGTGCACATCGACGTTGAGAATCGTTATTTTGATTTTGATTTTCAATAGTGGTTTCATTCTGTACAGAGGACTTCTTAATTCTTTCTCCGTAATGCCTGAAATCTCTTCTGTCTCTGACTGGCATATGAACTGGATGCTCCTGTGGGCTTATTCTTATTCTGTCATACCGAAGTGGTCGGGGAGGGGCTGCACCGCGAGTCGTGTAATCATTATAATAATGAGATCGTGAATGGGGATTTGTGTGAATTGAACGAGGCATATTTGTGGACCAGTTATCGCGCACTGGATGTCTATAATTTTCTGGTTGTTGGTGAAATTTTGCCTGGTCATCATACGGACTTCTGTAAGACTTCGTGTTTTCGGTATTGTTCAGAGGGTGGGTATCGACTTCATCATCATCTGAGAGTTCTCCTTCTTCTTTAGTGTCGTCCATATTTAAAATACTTTATGAATCATAAAACATTGACGTGCTTTATGTTTTAAATTCCAATTCTGAAGAAACGTACCAAAAAGATGGCGTGTAATTAATGGGAGATAACCTAAGAAAAATATATGGTACTACTTAAAGCCAACGGCATAATTTTGTTAAAGTAGAAGACAATGGACGTTAACAAATAAAATTCTTTCTAAATTATTAACATGATCAAGTTTATCAGCAATCAAAGCCGGGCTTCAAAGTAATTGAGAAACTACCTTTTCTAGAGGTGGCGTGAATCAGATGTGGATACTGAAAAATTCCAAAGATCTTTTAGAGTACATAAATCTAAGACTCTTTCATCTTGCAATAGTATTAAAACATTTGACTCTCTACACTTCACACAAGTATTCCCCATTCCAAACTAAAAGACAAATTGAAAGAGTTGGTCCTGCTTTGTTTCACAAAAAAAAAATAGCCAACGTAGATACATTATAGTATCTTGTCTTAGGGAGGGATAAATCCTACTTTGTAAAAAATCACTGTAGGTCTGTTTGATTTAATGTTATGGGTTAAACTATGTTTATTATATTTTTACCTATATAAGGTTGAATTTTGCGGACCGGACAAGTCAATGAAATGGTTATTCCTGGTGGCTCCCTTGTTTCACTTTTCAATTTTGACATTCTTTTCTTTTTAATGAATGAGGCACAAGGTGCAGACATGGACCCATCTCCTTTATTGTAAGGTCAAACTAAAAGTGTATGAATACAGATTCAAATGAGTTGAACTATTGACTTGCAAGTCAAAAATACACAAATGGTGTTTTTTATCTTATTTAACGAAATTGAACCAAACTGATTGGTAATAGCGAAATATTATTTCTTTATTCGCTTTTATAAATGATTGAAACAAAACAAAACGCTTATTTCAATTTTTTTTTGTCGAATTCGTAGCTAATGCCCTTTTAATATCGATTTTTCATTGGCTGAAAGACGAATCATCTTATTCCGTTATATGTCATATATTAAGCAACACAACTTGAATAGAATTATTATCTACACCCACATCACCGAGAGGGTCTCTTCCTATACAAAGGTATATATTAATATGTCAATGGGTCCGAATTACAACATAAAATTGATGTGTGGGACGTCATCGTACTTGGAGCAGATTCCCTTTAACAACTTAATCACAAAACAGCTATTTCAATATCAAAAGATGTAAACTCAATCGAACATAAGATAGGAATAAGACAACACACAACAAAAAGTGATAAATCCAATAGTTTGTACAAAAAGGTTAAAAACATTCTGAGGTCCTACGAATACAGTGCCATCAGCACATGAAATCATACTTAATCCCAAGAAAAATTGGGGAAAAATAACTCATGGTGTGGTCAAAATAACCGGAAAAAAGGGGACAGGTATAGCGGAAAAAGTAAAATAACAAAAATACCGAACTACCAGGAAAATTCATAACGGAAAGTCAAATGGCAAAATCAAAAGCTCAAACACATCTAACGAATGGAAAACAACTTTCATATTCCTGACTTGGTACAGGCATTTCCTTATGTAAAAAATGTGGAAACTAATAAAATCTACAGTTCAATATAAAGATATGTCAGATATAAACAACTGGATTTTTTGGAAACCAAATATTTGTTGTAGCAGTGTCAGAGACAACAAAAGAGATCGTTTATCAGTAAGTCAATGAACATTTAAATCTAGAGTACTCACAAGGACTTATAAAAACCAAAGTGTGGTCGACCTTCTGTTTCGATAAAACAACCGGTGGAATGCAAATTATGTATGGAAGGCCATAAAGATGACAAACATATCCTTGTTACCTGCAAAAGACTATGTAATGTGAGAAATGAACCGAACAGGTAATAACGGTCTACCAGAGCAATTACATGCATGCCATTAAATCTGAAGAGGACCTAATGAAGCTGATAGTCGATTGTAACACCATTATTCGCATATACCGATATCCCATTTGTTTGCTGTAGAAATAATAAGCAAATAGATATAAGAAGATGTGGTATGAGTGCCAATGAGACAACTCTCCATCCAAGTCAAAATTTATAAAAGTAAACCATTATACTGGATTTGTGCCTTTGCATATCAAGAGAACTAAATTTTTGTGTAAAAAATTGAAACTTTAATCTACTAATTAGTATCTACAAACTATGCATTACAATATAAACAATATATAAATAGGTTTTTTTAATATATCATATTTTAAGTTAAATTACTTGTTTAGTAATGTGATATACTCATGATACTATAAAAGAGGGACGAAAGATACCAGAGGGACAGTCAAACTCATAGATCGAAAACAAACTGACAACGCCATGGCCAAAAATAAAAAGACAAACAGACAAATAATAGTACAGATGACTTGTTATAAATTACACACATTTAGATCTGTATTTTTTCAGTTTTACAGTTTTTAAACTTTTGATACTTTAGATTTTCAAAAATAAATTTAAAATAATTTGAGGAACCATTCGCGATATAGTAAGTCCTCTCCACCGAGCATGACAATGATAAACTATAAATACTTTAATTATAACAAGTGGATACCAAATTTACTCCAGAAAATGATTGTAAAGCTTTTGAATCTATTCTAACATAATTTCCCAAATAACACATCTTTATTTCTAATGCGGTGACCCTACAAACAGGGTGAATTGTCGTCAATGACGCATGAAATATTTGCTCTGAAAGTTAAACAAACAACAACCAATCAACCAAATTTGAAAAAAAAAATATAAAGGATTTGTTCAGAAATCAAATGGCGGACGACATATGTCATAATAAGGCCTTGAGTGTTGGTGTTTGCAGCTGATAGTAAAGATAGTTATTGTGTTTCGCATGATCTAGAATGTATAAAGCTATGTTGGAGATCGTACAGGATGCTATTTTCCTCAAGATGATTAATGATGTGTTTTGTGACAATATGTTCCATTAACTTAATTGCAAGGCCACTCTTAAAAAATGCTTTGTTTGATGTTGCCTACCCATGCCTTGTAGGGTTGGGTAGGTAAGTAGGTAGGTAGGTAGGTAGGTAGGTAAGGATTTTTTTTTTGGCAACAACATAAGTTACATGTTTTAGACAAGAAAACGACGTTAAAGCAGGAAAAAATCTAAAAAAGAAAAATTTGAAATGATTTGTGTCATACATTTTTTCGGGTACGCTACGTTTTAGGTAGGTAGGTAGTCAACATCAAACAATTTGAATTCTATTTTTGGCCCAACAGATGCAAGTCAATGAAATTTGCCTGTAGTTGACAGGTTTATGTTTGGCGCAAAATAAGCAGTCCTGTGAAGTCTCTCCGAAGTGTCAAGTGATTTATTAAATATGATTGTGAGAATTGGTGCTATATGTTCTTGCAATTCTTTTAAGATATGGTCACTGATGTTGTCTGGGCCGTGGCTTTATGAGGGTTGATGTTGTTAAAAAGTTTTATTATGCAAGGAGTTGAAATTTATAATCCTGTTTTATTTGGATGAGGGCTTAGGACCATTAGTTTCTGAAGTAAAGACTTACTTAAACTTCATTAAGGATGTTAGCTTTTTCAGCAGTATCTGTAATGCCATCCTTTTTTAGACTCTGCAGCTTATTCTTGATTTGTCTGCGCCGATTAATTTAATATACTGGAAGAGTTTCTAAGGTGTTGCATGATTGAGTGGTGGAGTGTCTGGTTCGTTAATGGGTAAGTAACATATCAATTTCTCTATGTAGTTCCAGTATGCCACTCTTTGTTCTTTTTGTACTTGTGATTTGAGCTTTTTATATTTATCACAGTAATTTGTATCCTTTCTCTTTTTGTATAATATATATATATATAGGAATATGGCAGTTGTTATCAGACAGTCCGTTTCTATGTATGTTGCTGTTTGCTTTTATTGTAGTTCAGTTTCTGTTGTTCCGTTGTTTTCCTCTTATAGTTAATGTGTTTCCCTCGGTTTTAGTTTGTTACACGGATTTGTTTTTGCTTAATCGAATTATGACTATTGTACAGCGGTATACTACTGTTGCCTTTATTTTTCTTTAAGCTGCAATGAACATCTTTAGGAGGATGATATCCAGAGCTGTCAAGGACATTTTAAGAAGATTGCTATCCAGTGATGTTACGGAATTTTCTTGAGTAGATTATTATCTGTGGCTTTTTGGGGGGCATTATCAGTAGTACATTGCTACCCAAAGCCTTAATGGACATTTGGCAGAGTAAATTATTATCTCGAGCTATAAAAGATATTTTTTTGAGTAGATTGTTATCTGGAACTATAATAGACATTATCACAAGGAGATTGCTATCCATAATGAAGATTTTCAGGAGGAGATGGGCATTTTAAGCAGGAGATTGCTATTCAAAGCTGTAATGCACATTTTCTATAGGAAATTGTTATCAGGAGCTATGATGGACATTTTCTGGAACAAATGGCTTTCAAAAGCAGTAATGGACATGTTCTGGGAAAAATAGCCTTCAACGCTGTCATGGACATTTCCTGAAATATTTGCTTTTTAAAGCTGTAATGGGCATTTTCAGTAGGAGATTGCTATTCAAACTCTGATGGACATTGTCATTAAGAGACTGTTCTCCAGAATTGTAGAAAACATTTTTGTAGTAGAATATTGCAACAAGGACCTATAATGACCATTTTTAGAGAAAACCAATTGCTATCAGTTCAGAATCTCAAAGCAAATATCCAATTCTTTGTTACAATTCATTCACATTGCACTTGTTCAAAAAAAAAATATCATCCTCATTATCAGCAAGTTCTGTGTTTAATCAGTAGAGCTGTGGTGTTTCTATTTTTTCGTTTATAGGAATTAACTCGTGTACTAAGAAATAAAATTGAGAATAGAAATGGGGAATATGTCAAAGAGACAACAACCCGACCAAAGAGCAGACAAGGCCACCAATGGGTCTTCAACGCAGCGAGAAAATCCCGCACCCGGAGGTGGTCTACAGCTGGCCCCTAATAAAAGTGTGTACTAGTTCAGTGAAAATGGATGTCACACTAGACTCCAAAACATATAAATGAACTAAAATTAAAAAAACATACAAGACTAACATAGGCCAGAGGCTCCTGACTTGGGACAGGCGCAAAAATGCGGCAGGGTTGAACATGTTTTGTGAGATCTCAACTCTCCCCCTATACCTCTAGCCAATGTAGAATAAAGAAACACATAGCAATACGCACAGTAAAACTCAGCTCAAAAGAAGTCTGAGTCCGATGTCAGAATAGGTAACAAAAGAAACTAAGCAAAATGACAATGATACATAAATGAACAAAGGACTACTAGCAGTTACTGACATGCCAGATCCAGACCTGAATTAAACTGATTGAAAGATTATGTCTTCATCATATGAAAATCAAGTACAATCAAGGATATTTCTCTGACAATAAGCCCTCTATATTCATTTCAGAATATCACAAACTTGTGAAGTAATCTTGTGTTCAATATTTGGTGATGAGCAGTACTAACCATAACTAGAGTAAATTCAGAAATTTTTGCAAGGTTTTCATTAATTCGAATAGTCTGTCTCGCATTTAAATATTAGATAAATATTTCTGTATCAAATATTTCTGTATACATAGTTTCCCGAGATCACAATCGCATATCTCCCATTTCGTCTATTCTTCAAAAATTGTAATAATATTTAAACCAATAATTTCTGAATTTACAGTATTTTTTCTATCTGACTTAAATCATACCTCTCACTTGCTCTTGTTTATTGATGCACATGGGAGCAAGTGAGGTTTCATTTTAATCAGACTGTAATGCTTTTAAATAATTATTGAATGTATTAAATTAAATTCGTTATCTTGTAATTTTTTTCTCGTGTTTCTAGTAAGAACTTATTAATCCAGTATCTTGTAATGATTTTTATTAAGAACCTTTTTTATTTGTAATGTTCATTCTTTTCTGTACTTGTAAACTAACTTTACCATTCTGTCATTGAGTGAGTTCCTCATTTTTCTTTCTTATGGGTACAGATAGTTTTTATATTCTGATCATCATCACACATACAAAAATCCAACATAATTGGTAAAAAATTTATTAAGTTTTCAACAAAAATACACAATTTAGATCTACAAATTCAGATATCTAAGTAACAAACTAGACATTTAAAACAAAACTAAAGCCTGAGAACTTGCATTGCATAATGATTAGTAAAAAAAATGCCAACAAATAAACAAAAAGCTGTTACCATGGTTATAAATTTTAGATGACAACCAGATAATGAAAAATACCGGCTACATGCAAATAAATTCAATATACAATTTTATACTTACAATCCATTTCATGCTTAATATAATATATTTAGACTTGTACAAACTGGAAAGGGGAAATATATAACTAAATATATACATGTAAATATTAATTATTATCAATACATGTTTTAACTTTATGTTGCTTACTAATTGATTCTGTTGATCAACAATATTTACAATGTAAATGTCTCACTTCATGCATGAATCAATATCAGCTTATGCGATTAAACTGTAAAGTAACAACATTGAAAAAGGTGAGCTCCCCAGGTATTTCATTTAGCATCCTGGTTAACAGGGAAATTTGAAATACCATCTTGTTTCTAAAAAGTATAGCATCCCATCCATAACATAATTTGTAAGAAAACCAATTCAGATAGCATCACATTGAAGAAATATAATATCACATTACCATGATGCTAAAAGGACCTGGGGAGAACACTGGCGAAAATGGTTTGGTGGCATAGTGCAAGTACAGGGGGCGGATCCAGCCATTCATTGATTACTGAGATGTTTATATTAATGCGAAAAATGTGACAGTCTTAGGTTCGCAATAATAATTTCAGTACTGATTTTCCTTGATAAAATTTTTGCTATCATAATTAATATATTTTTGACATTTTTGGCAACTGCCAAGGATTCACAATAATAAATGCATGCATTAATTTATAAATTTACAGTATATAACTATATTTTACTACAGAAAATGTAGACAAAAAATATTTTTACATATGAGTTTCATTAATATTGAAACTTTTCAATAACAATTTAGTTTTGTAATAAGACTAGTGAGATCTGGGATCACCACAGAAAAGACCACTAATACCTGTGCCTGGTATAGAGAATCCAACATTTTTCTCTACTTTTAAGTTAGAAGTTAAATACACACAAGACAAAAATCACAAAAAATAAACTCACACTTTATCACTTGCAATAATTCTCTTAATTATGTATGAAAATTGCATTTATTTATCAGGTATTATGCTGCAGATTAACAATAATAAATGTACAGATCAAATTTCAAATTTACATGGACTTAATAGTTCTAAATTTTACAAAACTTAGTTATTGTTCAATGTTGATATCAAAAAATTACTCTAAACTTATTAATTAATATTTTGAAATATTATAAGATTTTCTTAAATTAATAGACAAAATTATCATAAAGTAATAAAAAAAACATGGGATATATCTCTACCTGAATACATTTCAAATGTGGTTGTTGAAAAGCAGTTGAAGTTGGATGAAAACTTTAATCAGTTTAAATGGATATAATTTGGCCAATGAAAATACTGGTTATCAATTTAAAGTGTAGAATTAAAGCAAGACTTTTAAGTTTGATGTCTATAACAGGTACTCTAATGTTATTTTGACTTAAAAAAATTGTCCATCTTGCTTTAAAAGAAGAGTCAAGAAGTAAGAATGGTGATGACTGGTGATTAGTTACAAGGTTGGAAGATAAAAACTAAGAGTGGTGTTGGACTATGGTAATCCCTTTAGGAGTATGAAATACAAATTTAAAGAGATTTTAACCTAAATAAAACAACCTTATGAATATGGCTTATAATAATGGCACTGAATATCTAAACTAGGTTATATATCAAACATTATAACGGATCAATCTCTAGAATTTTATGAACACATTGTTATATTTTTAGCTTTATCAAATCAATTTTAAACTTTCAAGAAAAAAAAACAACATAAAATTGTTTTTTGATGACAAATTTCTTTCACAAACAGACAATTTTTCCTAATGCAATTTAACACGAAAATAATGAGTGAAAATTGCCTGTGTAATGGATAAACATTGATAGGAAGGCCTTAACATAGATCGTTGCAAAATTAAATAATGTGAATTAAGCCAACAATATTTTAAAATGTAAAACATTAATTTTAATTCTCACCCTTTTGCATCTTGTGAATTAATAAAAATACGCAATAAAATTCTAACATACATGTATGGAAAAAAAATAAAGCATTGCATTGTTATGTTATTACATATAATTACATATACATTAATCAAATCTAAATCACAGATAAAGCAAGTTCATAAAACAATCCTGGTCACAAACACATCATGGACTTTTGTCAATTGGTTTTGATCGACACAATTTGAGCAATAGTTTATCCCTTTTGTTGATATGTTGGAGGTCTATACAAATTCCTTCATAATTCAGATAATTCAAGTTGTATGCTAGACCGCTAGACTTTAATTTCTTTTAGCCTTGCTTGATTCATCACTAAGATCCAGTAAGGATATCTTATCAGACTTGGTAGTATCACATGTTTCAAATGGGTTAGTCAGATAGGAAAATCAACCATTTATTCCTCCAAAATGGCAGCAAAGGGAAATAACTCAAACCTCAAATTATGTCATATCGAAACCTATCAATACTCTTACTCCATCACCCTCATCCCAAGGCCGTGCATCAATTAAGGTGATTACCAATGGTATTTACACGAATCAACAATTTGTTAACTTATAATTATAACTAGTTATTATAAAGCAATTATTATCTAACTATTATAATGTATATTACTGTATAATGCATAGACTATATGGACATTATATATCATATTATTTTCTTTATACATTATTCTTGATAACACAGTCAATTTATTGCAAATAAGACCCCATTTATCATATAGGAGGTAATTGCATTTTGTTTATTAATATAATTTCAGTATTTATACATACAAATGTTGTGATTTAATTTGTTAAGGATGTTCACTCCTCTTGTTTTTTATTTTTAGCCAGATATTCGGAATCCTCTGGTTTTATCCATGTAGTGCCATTAAAAATTTTGCCTGCTAACCCCTACTTTTCTTTTCATAATTTTATTACATATAGTTTAAAAAGCCACATTAGAAAATCTTATAAATTCCTTGTTATTTTTTCATTGTTTTTGAAAGAAAAAAGGTGCCAATGTTAAATTTAGGAAAAATCTGGAGAGAATCATTTCCTGCCAAATTTTCAATGGCTTATATCTCGAAAACAAGCACACGACCGCTTGTTATTTTGAAACAGAGTAGCGAACATCCTTAATCAAAAACCTTTAGATCAACACATCTGATTACAATAAAAGGTGCATGTGTATTGTTAAAATAATAATTTTTTCTGCTTAAAATAAAGGCTGAGCAAGCAATATTATATTGGTTTCTTTTTAAATTTACAAATTATTGTGGAAGCAATATATTTAGTTTCTCTCATTTTATATTCAGGTTCTCTATTTTTGAGAACTATCATCTATCATTTATTTGATAATTTCATATTTAATTAAAATGGAGTGTAAATTCAGTAAAATGGTGATAAATACCAAAAAAATGGTGATAAATTCCGAAAAATGGTGATAAATGGATATTTGTATCCTTTAAATTTCTATTAAGAAATTTTAGGATCAAAAGAGTAGGTAGATAAAAAATAAATTTGGCATTAATTCCATACATTTTGGACTGAGCTGAATTTCTAGGCATTGTGAATGTGAATAAATGATGATGCTGGTATATATCAATGAGACAGCAACCCAATAACATAATAAATCCAAAAATATATTGTCAGACAATGCCTAATTCATATTACATTTTTTATAAATCATTTCAATTAATTAAAATCATTTACATTGTACCCTGTTTTTAAACTATGTTCAGTCCCTCTCAACTTGGAATAGCCAAAAAATTACATTTTAAAGTCATTGAGTAAAAGTTTGCTCAATTCCATATAAATTCTCTGAAAACAATATAAATAGCCATTTGTTTTTCATTGTGCATTGATAAATGTTGCAGAAAAGTTTCCTAGACCATAGAAAATAGTTCCAAAATTCACATTAGAACTTTCATAAAACATGTGCAGACAGGTAAAGTTTCATTATTTTTTTCCTTGTATAAACACGAACGATTCCCAACTTTCCTTCCCCTTTTTTTTAACAAATCACTGTAAGAGATAAATAGTGGAAAACAGGGACTAGAATCTAGAAATTATCTTATCTGGCCTCAATGTATTCAAAGTAAAATATCAACCTTCTTAACATGACTAGTATATTACAATACTTTATTTCTTTTTAGATTTAAAAAAATAAACAAAAACCACCTAAGGCAGTTACTCTATATAAGAAGCCTGAGGAGTATGGGAAATCTGAGGTAGGTAATGAAAGCAAATAATAGACAAACGCTAACAAACCATACTTAGCAAAAGGAGGGCGGTCATATGAGGAAACCAGGAAGAAGAGCAAATTGTAGTTGGACATTTTATTTTTCCCCTTAAAATTAAGCTGTTACTATTTATCTTTTGCTTGCCAAACTTTTGGCTCAGACTCCCTTACAATTGGAAGTTACATGAATATTTATGAAAGGTAAAAACAGATGACAGATATACTATTTTCATGCAATATGTGACTACAAATTTGCTTTTAGCATAAACAGATTGACATCAAAATATTAGCTAATAGAAAAAATAAAAATAAAACAGACATTTAGCTTTCTGTTTGGAGCATTTCAAAAACACTTCACATGATCAGAAATATCTAACATTAGAAGATTTAAACTTCAGTTTGCCAACAATACTATTAACCTAGCTGTTGTAAAATATTGTAACTAAGAAATAGGTTTTTGTATTCAAGTTCTTCATTAATTATGTTATAAAACTCTCTCAGAATTCTTCAGGTTTTAGAGCAGACCTTAAACATTGTTACTTTTAACCTTAATCATTTAGCCATACATGAATAATGATTATTAATCTGTCAGAATGTTTGCAATATTTAAATCAGTTTTCTAACAGCTCTATCACATTTCCAGTGGCCAACCTTTTTCAACGTATATCTCTTTGTATTTATGCATTCAGGGACGGGACTTAAAATCAAATTAAAACCCTAGATGCAAATATATTTCAAGGTTTGAGGGCTCTTACAAAGTTTTGATTTTTCATTAGACTGCTGTTCAACGGTTTTAAATGTTCTGTGTGTGTATGTGTGATTTAAGCTACTTTCTGTGCACATATATAATTAACCGAACAAGGCGAAAAAAAAAAAAAAAAAAAAACTGACTTTCAGTGCCATTTCAATAATTTATCTGTCAGTATAAAATAATTTTTCATTAGACTGCTATTCGAACTATTTCAAATTTTCTGTGTGTAATGAGTGCTTTAAGCTACTTTCTGTGCACATATACAAATAATCTGTCAGTATGTATGAAATATTTCAATCAGTTTTCTAACAGTTCCATCTTTATATTTCCAGTGGCCAACTTTTTTTTAACTTGAAACTCTTTGTATTTATGTATACAGAGACTTGTCCAAAAATCAAATTACCATGGTTGATGCGAATATTTAGAAGGGTTTGTCAGCTCTTACATACTTTTAATATAATTTATGTATCAGTATGTATGCAATATTTCATCCAGTTTTCAAACAGCTCTATCTCTCTTCCATTTGACAAACTTTTTTCAGTGTAAATAAATCTCTATGAATATATGTATTCAGGGACTTGTCTTAAAATAAAATATCTACAATAGACGAAAATTTCTTCCAAGGTTTGAAGGCTCTAACGTACCTTTTAATTTTCATTTGACTGCTATTCAAGACTTTTAAATGTATTTGAAGACTTGTACAAAAATCCAATTATCACGCTTGATGCGAATTCATTTCAAGGTTTGAAGACTCTTACATCCAGCAACCAACTTTTTTTGTTAACATAAATCTCTTTGTATTTATGTACTCAGGAACTTGCCCAGAAATCAAATTACCACACTAGATTCAAATCTATTTCAAGGTTTGACAGCTCTTACAAAGAATTTTTGAAAGTTATTCAAGAATTTCAAATTTTGTGTATGTGTGCTTTAGACTTCTTTCTGTGTGCATCATTAACTGATCAGGATGAACAAAAACATTCAAGAATTCATCATTCAGTACGTATGCAATATATCAGTCAGTTTTCATATATTGTGGATTCATTTATTTTTGTGGGTATCAATTTTCGTAGATTGAGGAAAACTTAAATTTTCATGAGTGTTTGATTTTGTGGTTTTGCCAAACTTTGCATACACAGCCTAAAGAAAATTTGTTATTCGTTGAACATTTGAATTTGTGGTTATCCTGTTCCCACGAAACCCATGAAAACTGGTATCTAACGACTAATAATAAATCCACAGTAGCTCTATCTCACTTCCAGAGGCCAAAATTTTTCCAAATACATCTCTTTCTATATGTATTTGGGAGGACTTGAACAACAATCAAATAACAACGCTAGACATAAATTCATTTAAAGGTTTGAGGGACCTTAGAAAAGAGAATGGAAACGGGGAATGTTTCAAAGACACAATCCAACCAAAACAGCCCAAGGCCACCAATCGGTTTTGAACATAGGGAGAAAGTTTACATACTTTTTAATTATATATTTGACTACTATAAAACTGTTTCAAAACTGTGTGTGTTTTAGGCTACTTTCTGTGAACATATATAATTAAATAACTGTACAGGAAAAAAATGACTTCCAGTGCCAACAATATAATTTATTGGTCTGTATGTATGCAATATATAAGTCAGTTTTCAAACAGCTCTATCTCAATTCCATTGAACAACTTTTTTCAACATAAATCTTTTTGTATGTATGTATGTATTTGAGGACTTGTACAATTTTCAAATTATTACGCTTGATGTGAATTCATTTCAAGGTTTGAAGGCTCTTACAAACTTTTTTATTATTCATTTCACTGCTATTCAACAGTTTCAAATTATCTGAGTATGTGTGCGTTAAGCTATTTTCTGTGCACTTTAAAATAAATTAACTGAACAGGGTGACAAAAAAATATGTAAGTATGTATGATATATTTCCTTCAGTTTTCTAAAAGCTCTTTCTCATATTTTTTCAAAGTAAATCTCTTTGTACGTATGCATTCAGGAACTTGTCCCAAATCAAATCACAGCACTAAATGCAAATTCATTTCAAGGTCTGACGTCTCTTATATACATTTGTTTTTATTCATTAGACTACTATTCAAGAGTTTCAAATTTTACTGTGTGTGATTGTGCATCTGGGTTTTCGGCTACTTTCTGTGCACATTTATAATTCATTTACTGAACAGGATGTGGAAAAAAAATTACTTATAGTGTAAATTCAATAATTTATCTGCTTGTATATATACATTATTTAAATCAAACAACTAAAAAATCAAAATTACCACGCTAGATGCAAATTCATCTCAAGGTTTAAGGGCTCTTGCATACCTTTTTAGTACATAGTCCACTGCTATTCAACAGTTTCAAATTTTCTGTGTGTTTGTTTTGTATGTATTTAGGGACTTGTCCAAAAGTCAAATGACAAGGCTAGATGCAAACTCATTTGAAGGATTGACTGCTCTTACACACTTTTTTAGGCACTTGCCTAAAAATCAAATTACCAGGCATGATGCAGATTTATTTCAAGGTTTGACAGCTCTTACATACTTTTTCTATTATTCATTAAACTGCTATTTAACAGTTCTAAATTTGAATTCTTTGTATCTATATATTCAGGCACTTGTGCATTAATCAAATTACAATGCTAGAGCTGAATTCATTTCAAGGTTTGAGGGCTTTTACATTCTTTATTATTATTATCCCTTTGAAGTTTTGACCATTATAAATCAGATAACAATAAGAGGAAATGAACCTAGTTAAGTTTAAATTTTTTTACTAACTTTATTCAAATTTTAAGTGTGCGAGTTTTAGGAATAAAAATTTTCTTTGAGAGGGCACTATTTATGACTATAAGACTTTCAATTTTCATAAAAAACACCTTAAATTCACATCCTGCATAACCCAAACTGTAAAAATAATTTCTGAGTAACATTAAAAGTGCATTTTTACATCTCATAGAGACAAATGCAAAGCACTAAAACTTAATAACAAAAAAGCACTTGTGATAAAAATTGGATGGCATTATCTGATACATGCGTACCCTACTTTTGGTACTAAGTCAGATCTGCAATAAAAGTACATGGCATGATTTGGTTTCCTGACTGGTTACCTGTTAGATCTATAGCACTTGTATTATGGATGAATGTACAGCACCCTGTGTGGTTTTTTTGTGAGATCAGGTGGCAGCTATATAACAAGTAGATCTTCCATTGACCTTTGGCGAGAAAATTCCTCGTTACATGTTTTTGTGTCTAGGTATTTTGTAATAGAATCATCCATATCTTCCTCTTTTAAATTTGTATGGAAGGATGGGATCTTATCCAGTCTTGGTGGCCCTTCAGCTACTTTTCTAATTCTATTTTCTGCCAGCCTAAAAAAAATAAATGATAATAAAATATTGTACAGACGAAATAGATGAATCTAAAACTGCAAGAAATATCAGTGGAAATAAATTTATGACAAATAAAAAATATATGTAATGCTGAAAACACATAATTAACAGTGTCTGGTGATGATTCAAATCCTTAAGTTTTTGGTCCTTCATGGACCTTCTTAAGAGGCAAAATGATGGATGGATGATAGCACTCTATCAATATAGTCTCTGAAAATTATCCGTTACCAGACAATTATCTGTTATCCCTAACCAGATAATTATCCGATAAGTTGAAGGATAATTTTTATATCTGTATAATTTAATTTTGGATGTAACACGTCTTCTGATTGGCTGGAAGTTTTTTGTATATCAGCTCAAAGACATAATTTTGTCTTGTGACCGTGACATCATGAACATTTTTTCATGGTTTACTCCTTAAAAATGGAATTTAGAATTAAATTATAAGGAATGACTAATATTTTTTCTGTCTATTTGAAATGACCACAAAAATGTGGTGCACACTTTTAAATAATCTACTACACGGGTTATTCAGTGTGCACCATATTTATGATGTTATTTCTTCATAGACAGAAAAAATGTTACAGTCATTCCTAAAATAACTTTGAGACACTTCATAAATAGAGCTCTTCTATTTGAACTCTGGTGGATAGTTGTTTCATTGATAATCATACCACATCTCCTTATCTTTATACAGAAATATGTTACAGACTGACAGATGACAGAAGTGAACCCATATACCCCACAACCCACCCCTTTTGTAGTGGTAGTATAAATATGAAGGCCAAATCATTGAAATGGCGGAACATGTTAAACCTAAGTTTAACAAAATAGCCAGGTCTTAAACCAAACTGTGACCAAATTAAGCAAAATAATAAAAATGTGTATTCTAAATAAACTGATCATTCACTATAAATACATTACCTTGAAAAGTCATCATCTAAATTGTCATCTTCAAATTTCAGCTGCAAAATAAAAGAAAATACAGTACTACTACTTCTCTTGCAGCCAAAAAAAATATTTATGCATATTTCTATACCACTCAATCAGTGTATAAAAATATTCTTACCAACAGTAACATGCTACACTTACTGAAACTTCAATTTCATATGTAACATAAACTGTTAACACAGAGATATGTCTCGCTTATTTGATATTTTGATAATGGAAATGTTGAAATTAAAATAGCAATACTTTAACATGTAAGTTATGCAAATATTTAAAGTCAATGAACCATGACTGAAGGCACAGGGCTAAACAACCTCCATGGAAATGAGATGTGCCAATGCTAATACAACTGCAAACCAAATACCATTGACTTTTCATAAGTCGTTCCCTTTAAACAAACCTAAACACAAACATTAACTTGTAAACTATGTAAAAGTTTCAAAGTCAATGAACCATAATTAGGGGGTGGGGTTATATAATCTCCATGGAAATGAAACTTGCAAATGCCAATACATTAGCATACCAAATATCATTGACTTTACATTAGTGGTTCATCTTAAACTGACCTAATCACAAACTAATACATGAAAACTAAGCAAAAGTTTCAAAGTCAATAGACCATGAATGAGGGGGCAGGGCCAAATAATCTTCATGGAAATAAGATATGCCAATGCTTATACAACTGCATACCAAATATCATTGACCTATCACTAGTGGTTCCCCATAATCTGACCTAATCACAAACTAATACATGAAAACTAAGCAAAAGTTTCAAAGTCAATAGACCATGAATGAGGGGGTGGGGCCAAATAATCTCCATGGAAATGAGATATGCCAATGCTTATACAACTGCATACCAAATATCATTGACCTATCACTAGTGGTTCCCCATAAACTGACCTAATCACAAACTAATACATGTAAACTAAGCAAAGTTTCAAAGTCAATAGACCTTGACTGAGGGGGAGGGGCCAAATAATCTCCTTTGTAATGAGATGTGCCAATCCTAATACAACTGCAAACCAAATACCATTGACTTTTCATAAGTCGTTCCCTTTAAACAAACCTAAACACAAACATTAACTTGTAAACTATGTAAAAGTTTCAAAGTCAATGAACCATAATTAGGGGGTGGGGTTATATAATCTCCATGGAAATGAAACTTGCAAATGCCAATACATTAGCATACCAAATATCATTGACTTTACATTAGTGGTTCATCTTAAACTGACCTAATCACAAACTAATACATGAAAACTAAGCAAAAGTTTCAAAGTCAATAGACCATGAATGAGGGGGCAGGGCCAAATAATCTTCATGGAAATAAGATATGCCAATGCTTATACAACTGCATACCAAATATCATTGACCTATCACTAGTGGTTCCCCATAATCTGACCTAATCACAAACTAATACATGAAAACTAAGCAAAAGTTTCAAAGTCAATAGACCATGAATGAGGGGGTGGGGCCAAATAATCTCCATGGAAATGAGATATGCCAATGCTTATACAACTGCATACCAAATATCATTGACCTATCACTAGTGGTTCCCCATAAACTGACCTAATCACAAACTAATACATGTAAACTAAGCAAAGTTTCAAAGTCAATAGACCTTGACTGAGGGGGAGGGGCCAAATAATCTCCTTTGTAATGAGATGTGCCAATCCTAATACAACTGCATACCAAATATCATTGACCTACCCTAGTGGTTCCCCATAAACTGACCTAATTACAAACTAATACATGTAAACTAAGCAAAGTTTCAAAGTCAATCGACTTTGACTGAGTGGGCGGGGCCAAATAATCTCCATGGTAATGAGATGTGCCAATGCTTATACAACTGCATACCAAATATCATTGACCTATCACTAGTGGTTCCCCATAAACTGACCTAATCACAAACTAATACATGCAAACTAAGCAAAGTTTCAAAGTCAATAGACCTTGACTGAGGGGGCGGGCCAAATAATCTCCATGGTAATGAGATGTGCCAGTGCTAATACAACTGCATACCAAATATCATTGACCTACCACTAGTGGTTCCCCATAAACTGACCTAATTACAAACTAGTACATGTAAACTAAGCAAAGTTTCAAAGTCAATAGACCTTGACTGAGGGGGCGGGGCCAAATAATCTCCATGGAAATGAGATATGCCAATGCTTATACAACTGCATACCAAATATCATTGACTTATCACTAGTGGTTCCCCATAAATTGACCTAATCACAAACTAATACATGTAAACTAAGCAAAGTTTCAAAGTCAATAGGCCTTGTTTTAAGGGGTGGGTCCAAATAATCTCTATTGTAATGAGATGTGCCAATGCTAATACAACTGCATACCAAATATCATTGACCTACCACTAGTGGTTCCCCATAAACTGACCTAATTACAAACTAATACATGTAAACTAAGCAAAATTTCAAAGTCAATAGACCTTGACTGAGGGGTCAGGGCCAAATAATCTCCATGGTAATGAGATGTGCCAATGCTAATACAACTGCATACCAAATATCATTGACCTACCACTGGTGGTTCACCATGAACTAGACCTAATCACAAACTAATACATTGTTGACGCCGCTGCCGTCGCAGTTGCAGACGCCGGAAACAGCATACCTATGTCTCGCTTTTTGACTCCGTCAAGGAGAGACAAAAACTGAATTTGATGTAACAAATTTGTACTGTACCACAATTCACTCTAGACTGGTCTGTCTTGTCCTTTGTCGACTTTAACAAGACAGAAATAAGGAAAAAAACTGAAAACATAATAGTTTGCAGGAAATTGTGACATATTTGTAACTTCTGATATTATTTCTGAGCAGATATCACACTAAGATACCCAAAGAATAAGACAGAAATGATACAAAATTCACTTAAACACCATAAAGTATTGCTTCAATTAAGAATCTAATGATTGTTTTTGTAATTTTATAGGATTGTAAAAGTGTTGACTGAAGCACATTTTGAATGATGCGAGGAAGCACTTCATATTAGAAATGTGTGCACTATCTACTCTTTTACAACCCAATAAAATTTGTTTGATTTCCTATGCATTGTAGTGATGTCATGTGTGTCATCAATGTTGAATTTTATTGAGAAAAAAAAAAAAAATTTGATTTTGGAATGCCGCGTGATTGCTTTCAGCCAATTAAAAGTACCAATTCTTATGAAACATACATGTAATGAAACTGTTTATAGTGATACTAAAATGTTCAAATAATTTAATTTTCAAAGGATGCAGTCATAGAACTTACCCATTCTTTACTCTGTTTAGGTGTTGGTGACGATCTGTTTACAGATTTTGGTGACTGAAGTTTTGGTATTGGTGAATTATTTCCTGAAATTAACATTTGTATATCTAGTGCAAAACATAAAATTATCACATAAATGGATTGCTTTAAGTTAAAAACTGGCATACTATTTCTCCACTATTATGTTTATATACATGTATTTAAATTAATCCAATCAAATTAAATCATTACAAGAGCTTCTAAAACAAATCTGATAGCTTTTGAAATCAAAATTAATTAGACAGATTAGTCAGCATGACAGAGCTTCAAACACACCAAACATAAAAAAAATTTTCAAACAGATTTTAAAAATCTTAAAATATTTAGATTGATTGACATCCAGTGTAAAACATTGAGAACTCTCTTGCTGCAGTATATGTTAACTTTACGTTCAGCAGCAGGAAATAGTTGAACAGACATGTGCTCATAAACTTACATAAGACCATCATGAATCAGTTCAAAGGAATTTAGACATCTTCAACTGTTTGCTTTTTTGCATTGCACATTTCTGGAATTCATTCTTTTAGAATTTTTTAAATCTTTTTATGGAAAATAAAAGTACAAGAATATATATTCTTATCCTTAAATTACCCCAATAATCAGTCTGATCTATGACCTTTACATTTTCCATTAAGAGCAAACAATTAACTGGTTTCTTTGTATCGCAATATTTTTTCCTCAGCTCTAGTTTTAATTTTCCTAACCAGTATTTTGTTTTGGTTGAGCCCAGAAATGGCAGGTACCAGTCACCTTTCTGTTAGTCAACTAATACAAATTTTGCATTATATAACCTTTCATGCTGTTTTACAAAAAAAATCACCAAATTGCTACTTTTTGTTAATTCTAAATTATTTAATACAATACTTTGACCATCAATCAGTTTGACTTCATGCTATTTGTTGTAGTAGTCGATTTAAACAAATTGAAGTTTGGCTGTGCATCCTGGTGACTTACTTTGAGTAAGGTATTAAAATTTATTTCATATTGGTATTATATTAGTAGGGTTTTCTATACAAATTGGATTTTGAATAAAACAGCATATTCACCTGAAGAAAAGTGATATTCACTGAATAAACATCACATGCTTTTACCTGTATAATAACGTTAAAATGTTTGATGTACACTTACTTTTGGTTTATATTAAACTGTCATTTAATACATTTACCTCTCTCTCAGAATATGGAATAACACAATTAATATTGTCTTTTGCTTTGGTAAATATGTGGTTTAATTGACTTTTGAAGAACTGATATTTACTTTAAATAGATGTTGGCCTTGGTGAATATCATTTTTTTCTAAAGTCAATAAATCACATATTTACCTCATCAAAAGACAGTAATTGTATAATATTATCCTTAATGTGAGCCTTGTATCAAAAAAGTTAAATGCTACCACTTGGTAGGAAAATACTTTTAGCCCCAATTTTCATCCTCTGAGGCCAAAAAAATATATGTTTGTTATGTTTGATACCCGACTGACCCTAAGTCATTTTATTTGAAATAAACACTTTGCCGCCATTTTTTTCCAACCAATAACCAAAGGAAATAATTCAATCATTAACAATATGGGTAAACTGGCCAATGGTCCATGGACAACTCGGACCACAGCAATAAGGACTGCAAGACTCAAAATCATGTTGTAAAAAATAAAATGAAAAAAAAAATGGAACTACCAACCTACCTATCATATTTTTTTTATGATGTACCCTTAAATAGACATATTTATTTTTTTTTGCCTGAATATAATTTCTGTGATTATCAAAGTATCAAAGACAGTGGATTACTATTTGTGGGATACCATTGTTTGTGGGTAATCCTGAACTTTATTGTTCAACCAAGTACCAAGTTTCTATAGGCTTGTATCAATTCCAAAAAGTCCTTTTCATATCTGCTTATCCTTAAAACAACTGTGTATTAAGTACTCTGCATATTTTTCTTATATAAATATATACATACCATCTCTTTTACTTGAGTAAGTTGTTGAATTATTGAAATTGTTATCTTCCAATCTTGACTGTGCAGTCTCATTCTGAAAAGTGAAAAACAGTATCAAATATCATGCGCATATGTTTTTTTAAAAAATTATTTGGAGAAATCAAAGTTGATGGAAGATCTGTGAAAGTCTCTTTTAAATTTATTTCAATTTTTTCTGGATTTATAACTTGTATATTGGGGCTTATCACATTCCGCATATTTTGTAAAGTTTCTACAAAAAGGATCATACTATTGACTAATATTTGCATTATTTTACGGAAAATGTACATAATTATTCATTTATGACTGTATACTGGTTATATGATTGTTCAAAAAAAAATAAGACAACATAAATAAGGGAGATGTGGTATGATTGTCAATGAGACAACTATCAACAAGACCAAAGGGCAAGGATTTAAACAACTTCATGTTACCATTAGATTCGCATAATATCTGAAACTCATTTTATTAGATCATGTAGATTCTGTAGTGGGTTTTGCTCATTGTTGAAGGCGGTATGGTGACCTATAGTAGTTAATGTCCAGGTCATTTGGTCTCTTGTTGAGGGTTGTCTCATTGGCAATTATACCACATCTTCTTTTCTTTATATGACAAATTCCACTGTTTGTGGAAAAAAAATTGGTTTTGTTATTTAAATGATTTCCTGAATGGTTCCCAGAATTTTATAATCCTCTTTAATGTGTACTTTATAAAAACTGTTCTTAATCAAAACCAGGTAATTTACCTGCTAATATTTTACTAAAAATGTACCATTTTAAATAAAATATATACAACACAACATTTAGCTGGCTTACGGAGGAGGGAATAATTTGTAGAAATATATAACAACTGTTATACAATAATACTGAAAATTATTTTGGAAATGGAGGACAAAGGTTAGCGGAAACAAAATACAAAAAAATTTAACAAGAGTGCACACGCTGAAATGTCTCGCCTTCTTTATTAACCATTTATATTATGTGGATAGTCCTAAATGAAAGCTTTACTACAACTATTACATAAACTTAACATGATCCAAGAAAATGAAGTCAAGGTCATATAAACCAAACGAGAAATACATGTACACCTTACAATTATTCAATACACTAAATATAGTTGACCTATTGCTTATAGTTTCTAAGAAACTGAGACTTAACCAAGAAAACTAAACATTGACCAATGAATCGTGAAAATGAGGTCAAGGTCAGATGAACCATGCAAGGTAGACATGAACAGCTTACAATCCTTCCATACAACAAATATAGCTGACCTATTGCTTATAGTCTAAGAAAAACAGACTGAAACACATAAACTTAACACTGAGCAATGAACCGTGAAAATGAGGTCAAGGTCAAATAAAACCTGCGAGACTGACATGTACATCATAGAATATTTCCATACACCAAATATAGTTGACTTATTGCATATAGTATAAGAAAAAAGACCAAAACTCAAAAACTTAACTTTGACCACTGAACCATGAAAATGAGGTCAAAGTCAGATGACACCTGCCAGTTGGACATGTACACCTTACAATCATTCCATACACCAAATATAGAAGGCCTATTGCATAAAGTATAAGAAAAACGGACCAAAACACAAAAACTAAACTATAACCACTGAACCATGAAAATGAGGTCAAGGTCAGATGACACCTGCCAGCTAGACATGTACACCTTACAATCATTCCATACACCAAATATAGTAGACCTATTGCATACAGTATAAGAAAAACAGACCAAAACACAAAAACTTAACTATAACCACTGAACCATGAAAATGAGGTCAAGGTCAGATGACACCTGCCAGTTGGACATGTACACCTTACAGTCCTTCCATACACCGAATATACTAGACCTATTGCTTATAGTATCTGAGATATGGACTTGAATACCAAAACTTAACCTTGTTCACTGATCCATGAAATGAGGTCGAGGTCAAGTGAAAACTGTCTGACAGGCATGAGGACCTTGCAAGGTACGCACATACCAAATATAGTTATCCTATTACTTATAATAAGAATTTAACATTACAAAAAATCTTAACTTTTTTTTCAAGTAGTCACTGAACCATGAAAATGAGGTCAAGGACATTGGACATGTGACTGACGGAAACTTCGTAACATGAGGCATCCATATACAAAGTATGAAGCATCCAGGTCTTCCACCTTCTTAAATATAAAGCTTTTAAGAAGTTAGCTAATGCCGCCGCCGAATCACTATCCCTATGTCGAGCTTTCTGCGACAAAAGTCGCAGGCTCGACAAAAAGGAAAGAGCATGCTAATTGCAAACACTTGAAACACCTGTATGTTGACCTAGATGACTTTAGAATATTCATGTGGTTGTATAGTCCAAATAATTATGACGTCTTGCAAGGCTATTTTAATTTTTTTTCTGTGACGCCTTCCTACGACGTCATAACGCTGAAACCATTTTTTAAGTCTGGACTTTGAGAAAGAATTTTGGGGGGAAACTTTGAGACCCAATTTTGGCATGAAATCTTCATTGCCGGCTAGAAGTTTTTGCATAGTTACAAAGTCTTACCTTTTTTGTGCTTATTGATGCAAAATATTTCCGGAAATATCCAAAAGAAATGATAAAATAAGATAAGATTCCATCATTATTTACCGAGTTTGACATTTTAAAGTAAATATTTGCTCACCTCAAATGGAATCTTATCTTATTTTATCATTTCTTTTGTTGGTTTTATAACATTCTTATTGTTTTTTTATTATTTACATTTAATTTCTTTTTTTTTATATAATGTTGTATATCAATCTTTATACTTCAGAAATGAAAGGTATTTACTCATCTATTTTCTCCAGATTTTGCTGAGACTGTAACAACTTTTTAAAGATTTCAAAAAATCTTCCTCTATAAACAAAGCAAACATATTTTGAATAATAAATAGCTGTGCCAAGAGAGCATGATATGTCATTCTTAGTCATACTGATATTGTTGCAAGAATAAATTGGAATATTTAGAAGGCATCCAATCAGAGGTTAGTAAAAGGAATCTCAAAACAAACATTTTTCAGGATATTATTCAGCATACAGTTATTACAAATGTATTACCTTAAAATATGACTTACAAAGTCCCATAACTCTGGAATGACAAACCATAAAAATTTTAAAAATCAATAGGTATTAATCTTTGGTGGTTTTTGTCATTCACATCTATAAAAAAGTTTATTTCCTATCTGGAATCTTTCAATATAGTAGCACAAGATGAATATCCGATAAAATTAATTACTTACAGAATTTTTATTTTCATTTTCAGTATTCCATTTTTCACTGGCCAATTCAAATGCTTTGGACACTGTCAATGTAACTGCTTGTGCCTATAACAATAAAATAGAATTTGTTTTAATGATTTTGTTACTCATATTTATGATATACTAGTTAGTAAATACAATCACAACGTATGTGTAATACAATCAATGGCAATCATACTGTATCAGCCATCCATGAGGAAAACCAAATGGTTATGCTGCTGGTTTTTGATGAAAATGCCAGAAAAAGTTTTAAGATACGGTTCAAGTCTAGTTAATAACCAATAATTCCCAAACATAGCCTTTTGACACTTTGATAGCTGTCCTCCTTATCTTTAGACATTTTCTGTTTTTTACCATTTCGTGCAGTGTTTTAGACCTTTCTGTAATTCCTCTCAAACTCTTAGATAACAATGACCCTTTAATAATTCATCTTTTAATTATTAAGAACTTGTTGCGATATGGCTTTTTCAATATCATACACAGTATCAACCATCAACCAAAGTAATCTCTCAAGCAGAGCACTTGGGATTATTTTGGTGTCTCCGGTTGATAGGGGTGCATTATTATTATTTTGGCCATAATTTTTAGAATTATAAAATCACAAAAAAAAAACACTTACAATTTTTCTCTTGGCACACAGAAAAGCATGGCACTCCATGGTTTCATTAATGCTATTTCTTGCCATAAAGGCAAATATTTTTTCATGATTCTTGTCAGCAGAACAGAAAGATATTCTGAAAAATATAAAAAAATCATTGTATATTTTGAAACAAAAGCAGCATTTCCAAACATGTTAACACAAAAATCAATATAATATATCGAGTCTTAAGTACAATGGAAATCACAGAATTGTTCAAATATACATCTTTGACATGCTTTACATAATCATGATTAAATAACAAGGTGCACACTAAAACATCTCCCTTGCTTTACTGATCATGACAAAATTTATGTTGAGTCTTTTTTTAATAAAAGTTTTACAACGAGGATCACCCAAACAGAACATTATCAATTGCAACGATCCATGATAGTGCCATCAAGTTCAGATTAATCCTGCCAGACAAATATAGCTAACAATTATTCCAGTCGTAACATATAGTTGACCTATTACTAACATCTAAAAAACGGTCATAAACACGATAACTTAACATTAACCATGTTGACCAATGAACCAGGAAAATATGTCATAGTCGCATGAACACGTACACCTTACAATCATTCCATTCACTAAATATAGTTGACCTATTGTTTCTAGTATCAAAGGAACAAATGACCATGAAAACTCAACCTTGATCACTTTTTTAAAAACATTTCATCATGAAAATGAGGTCAAGGACAATGGGCATAATATGCCAAATGAAAATGTCAGGACATAAGGCATCTGTATACAAGATATAAAGTATCCAGGCCTTCTATGCTCTTAATTATACAGCATTTGTTTTCAAGTTTATTCTGTCCACAAATATCAATGATATAGAAGTAAGTAACAAAAGTTATTTCTAGTCATGTAGATATACATGTATCAGTGCAATTTGTACCTGAATAAAATGTATTGTGTGATGCAAAATAAACATGCACATTTACATGTATCTTGTACTCTCATAATCTAACCTGATGTCTTTCAATCACATTATTAAGTAATTTTAAGTATTAAGCACCTAAATAGGAGCTTTGATAATTGCTAAGTTCTTCTGATTCTTAAAGTGTTGCAAATGAAATGAAAACATATATATATGTGATTTTTTTAATTCTTTTTTTTTTTAGAATTATATACTCACCTAAATATACTGCATTCAATCAACAATTCTTTAGAAGCCATGTCTAAAACTTTCATACCCTCGGGTGAAGTTGTCAGGGTCACTTTTCTTAATTTACTTTTAGCTGTCTTTGCCTGTGAATAGAATAATTATATAATATATAAACTGCTTCGCAGAGCACAGCTGGATACGACTGCAGAGGTCCAACCCTGAACAGTTGGGGCAAAAATGGACAAAATATTCAAGCTTGATGCAGGTCTGAATTTGGATTTTAATTAAATATTTGACACATTATAGGTTTCTGACACAGAATAAATGTAGTCAAAGAACTTGATTATTATGATTTGAATTTATATTCAATTGAAGATTTCTTGCTGTTTTGCAATACACTGTGCTGTTGCGCAATACTTAGTAAATCTGTGCTTTCAGTACAAAGAATTAGCAAAATAAATTGTGACCCCCAATTTTTCTTTGGAAAATTGACAATTTCTTAAATCTTGAGGGAAAAAAAATTGACCACCCCCCCAAAAAAAAATATTTTTTTTACCTCCCCCCCCCCCTTTTTTTCCCCAAAAATTGATATCTGACATGTCTGAAGAAATTTTCATTTTAATTTTTTAAATCTCGAGGAAAAATAATTGCACCCCAATTTTTTTTTTTTTATCCCCCCTCCCCCCTCCAAAAAAAATGACATTTGAAGAAATTATCTTTTTGTAAAATGTGGTACAATTTAAGAGGCATCCATACACTTAAACACAAGTTATTGTCTGAAAACTAGAAAAATGCTTGTTTTAGACCCTTTTTGGCCCCTAATTCCTGAACGGTTTAAGCATTTACCCTCAATGAATCCCAACCTTCTACTTGTGGTATTGAAACTTGTGGTACAATTTCAGAGTAATCAAAATACTTACACACAAGTTATTGTCCTGAAACTAGAAAAATGCTTGTTTTTGGCTCCTTTTTGGCCCCTAATTCCTAAACAGTTGGGACCATCACCCCCAAAAAATATCCCATCCTTCCTTTTGTAGTATTGAACCTTTTGATTAAATTTAATAGAGATCCATACACTTAAACTAAAGTTATTGTCCGGAAACCAAAATGTCTTTGAACGACAACGACGCCGACGTGATAGCAATATAAAACCCCAAAATTTGTTTGCTGTCGTATAAAATCTAAAGTATTCTAATATATATATATTCAACATTACATTCATTTGATTACTACCCATGTTACATGTACAAATGTAATTCAGATACTGTAAATTCAGAAATTATTGCATTTATTAATGCGATTTTTGAAGAATGAACCTAAATGCGAGTTTAATTATTGCGATTTTAGGAAACTCTACATAAAGATATATGCAACAGATATCAGAATGTGAGTTCTAATTTTTGTGATACTCACCTAGTTGCATTATTCGCATTAATAAAAACTTCGCAATAATATCTGAATTTTCAGTTCATAACATAATCTATTTGAGAATGTATTTTGCATGAAAGTTAGTTTTGCTTTTTTTGTTCCCTGAACCATCAACTCAAGACTCTTTATTAGCTTCAATGTATTTTTTTTAGTTTTAGTTATTCTAAATATAGTAAAAAAATAGTCAGACAGGTTTTTTATCATCCTTTTGTAAACTGAGGAATGATAAGATTGGCTAGAAATAACTTCTGTTACTATTTCTATAGATAGTAAACAAAGGTAATAGAGATTACAAAGTCCACCTAACAAACTTAATTTCATTGTTCCTAGTACACAATCAAGTAGATTCTATCAGAGTTGATTACATGATGCATTTATACATATTGATACAAGGTATACAAAATCTGTTTAAAATTAGTCTTGCTGGTGTATTAAGGAAGTTCGCTACTCAGTTTCAAAAGAACAAGCTTTTCATAACACTAGTATATATTGATAGGGGATTAATAAAGGAACAAAAAGAGCAAAAATAAAATATAGGTCAATGTGCTTGTTTTCAAGATATTAGCCATTGAAATTTTGGCGGGAAAATATTCTCTCTTGATTTTTCATAGCTTTATTATTGACAAGTTAAAGTTCTCAAAAACTATTAAAAAATAATTAAGATTTTATAAGACTTTTACAGATGGCTTATATTTATGCATGTAAAAGATTTTTAAACAGAAAAATGGGGGTCAATGGGCAAAATTTTTTAAGGCATTCAAATAGATAAAACCAGAGGATTCCGAAAATCTGACAAAAATTCCAAAACATGACAAGCGAACTTCCTTAACATAAAAGCCTTTTCCTCTTTTACACTGTTACATGTACAACTGTGCATCAAAATCTTGATTAAGAGTTGGTGCAAAGTACAAGTTGGATGATTTTTATCTAGGTTTCCATATTGTTTAAAACCACTTAATTTTAGTACAATACACAATGTTGTTTCCTGATGTTAATATTGTCAGGATGTGTTTGGTAAGATTATATATATCAAAAGTTAGGAGGAAGTTTACATAATAAGCTGTAATGAACATTTATATATAACATGTATAAGCTTCCAAAAGTACAAGAAGTGGTGCACACTCCAATGACAATTGATTTTAGACTGAAAGTCTCTATTTCAATGTCTTATTTTCACATGTATTACATGTCTTGATTATCTAATATTAAAAAGGGAAACATTTTTAGACTTAGTTACAGTTTGAATTCATCACTTCTAAATGATCAGCTGATGAAAAGTTTAGCAAAATTGCAAGTGAAAGATTGTTATTATAAAACTGTAACACTTTGTATGCCATTTTTGAACAAGCACTGTTAAAGTCTGACAGATTCCTTAGTAATAACCAGCTAAAAAATGTTTGTAAAATAAAATGATATTGCCTACCTACCTACCCTATTTTTTCCCAGCACGTTAGCAGAAACACATGTATTATATTTTTGGCCTGATTAATTTTCTGTTAAATGAGAAGGCTGGAACAAGTTAACACCTAGTTCCATTATCAAGAACTCTAGTGTAAAGAAGATGGACTTTGATATGAAAAATTCTCCATATGTATTGTGAAAGGGCAAAGTCTATCATTCAGGCAATATGTACATGTATGAAACATTGTAAAGGGAGTTGTAGGCAAAATGTCAATAAGATAACAATCAAAAAGACATTAACATTGACATGTTCAATATACAAATGTTTATGCAGATCTAATTAAGTAGATTTAAATACCATGGCAACAATATTATTGACAGCTTTTTCACTCTGACCATCCCGATAGCTCTGTCCATCAGCTGCTTCTTCAATAAGTGTAGATCCTATGTATTTCAAATGAAATGTTAAACCATCCGTAACAGCTTCTTTGTTCTCACTCCAACCTTCTCCAAGTTCTGATGAAACAATGCAGCAGATAAAAAATACAAAGATATTATTTAATGGTTACACTCGAGATGTACTTAGGTCAGGTTAAGGAATTTTTGTCAGATGTTCGGACTCCTTGGTTTTTTTTCCTACGATACAGGGTAAAATATTTTGCCCCATAACACCCTTTTTTCTTTTCATATAAGACTTCAATAGCTCATACGTGTCATAAAAGGTCATTAACGAAAATTTAAGCAGATTCTAGATTTCTTTTCTTTTAATTTGAGACCCAAATAATACCAATGCAAATATAAGGTAAAAAAACCGTGTCAGCCTTTTCCCGCCATTTATTTAAAATTAAATATCGTGAAAAGGAGCTCCATAACCTATCAATATTTTTAGATTATTTTGTTCCTGAACTAATGCTCTTCTGACTTATAGTATCAATTTTAAATTCTTTATTTTTTTAATTCCACCTAAGTTCAAATGTACATCCTTTAAGAAATTTTTATCAATACTATTGATACATGTATATCTCCCTTGAATGTTCATGAATGCCAACTCAAGAAATATTTGGTGGATTCTCTAAATTCTGTATATTTACAACTACTAGTCTGAAGGCCAAAATTCTGACAATTTTCTTATGTGTCTAAATAAAGGTTTGCAAATACTTTAATACTACTAATAAACTTTTACTAGTCTGGGGCATTGGACTAGTGGCTAAAGGTGCAGACTCGCATATTTGGAATGTTATATTTAGTTTACCATGTTTACCATTAACATTGTACACTATAATGTAATATAAAATTGTTAGAGATCATTCTGGCATTTTCAGTTATTTTTTCATCATTTTTTATATAAATTAATGAGAGTTGGCTAGAAAGCATCTTCTTCCAAGACCAGAGGAGACATACATGTATAAATAAAAAAAGAATATTACACATAGAATGGCTTTCTTTTCTTAGAGCGATATGGATTTCTAAAACTACATGTACATACAAAATGCATATTTCAGTTGCTTTACAATGGCTGTATTATCACAATCATGATTATATTAAAGAAAGAAAGTAAAAGACATGCATGCATCAACAACGTATAAAAAACATTAGTAAAAGCTCTCCTTGAAGGTTTGATAGTTTACTTTTTTGGGTAGCCGATTGCTTTTGGTTCCATAGGATGGCACAATCCATGTAGTTCAAACGGGTTTTTAAAATACTACCACCCACTAAATGCGAATAAAAATTTACTACATGTATACCACAAAATATAATTTTAATTTTACATCTATTAGGGAAACCATTAAACAATATATACAAAGTGCAAATAATTACATACATAACAGGAAACTTTACTGGATACTGTGATCTGATTCCTGTACTTCCCTAATTATCGGTGAATTCCCCATGACAGTTGATACACTGACTCTTGAAATTCTCATTGATATGAACAGAAAATGTCAGAATATATGTACCTCAAACAGGGATATTTAAACATGTTAAATGAGTTAAAATGGCATTTAAACACATACATGTCATTGTATACTTTAGTTTAGTAGACTATCAAACACTTATGACATGTACTACAGACTCATTTGGTCCTCTTGTGCTTAAAATATCTCATGCAGATTTTGAGAAATTGGTAATGTATGAGGTTTTCAGAGGGGTCAATTTAGTATTTTCCACTTTTGCAAGATAATCTTAAAGTTTTCTCCATAGAATGAATAGGTGTAGCTACACAAGCTCTAAAAACTACTTTGAAAATTTGATTCATAATACATGTAATAAGATGCAAAAAATTGATGAAAAAAGTAAAACTTTATTAATAGTAAGAACCTTAAACCAAATCTAGTTTTTGAAGACTATTTAAGAACACCAAACTTTACATATACATGTAGAAAATTAATAACAAAACCAAGAATTAGTGACCATAATTTAAATATAGAAAAAGGAAGACATTCTAATATTCCTAGAGAGCATAGATTATGCCTTATAAATGTAAAATATTAGAAGATGAAAAACATTTTTTATGCTCGAATTTCTTTAAAAAAAATTGTGATAAAAACTGCATTATACCTCAATTGGTCTATCTCACTATATGTCGAATGGTACCGGTGGATTCTCAGGGGGGCCACTTACTATGTACACAAATGATGTAATGAGTGGTAGGGATGAGCTGCTGGAATAGGTCACTATTTCATGCTCCATGATATATGAAAAGAGTGAGAAATTCAGATTAAATATATCAATAGGTTGATATTATCACTTGCTTGATTATATCATAAGTATCTGAAACTAATCAGATGTCAGTATTTATTTATGATGCCGTTAAACCACAGTCGTAAATGCATCAGCTACATTTGTATTTGTCAAACCAATTGATCATTTTGACATCAGCACCTAATTAACATTCAAAGGTAGGTTTGTATACATGAAACATGATAACAATTTATATCAAAAGAATTTCCATAGTGTCAGAGTCCTTTAAGCTTGTTAAGAGGGAACGGCAATGTAACTTTTTATAAGTTTTTCATTGATATAATTGAAACTCAGTGAAAGTGTTACCCTCTAGGGTGTTACTACATTTATCTGACCAAACATATTTTATTGTCTATTGAAATTTCTTCATAATGAAATATTTAAAAGGGGCAAATAGAGGAAAGTGTTTAAGATGTGACAAATTTATTGGAAAAGCAAGGTGTGAATATTGCGACTGTTGCTTATAAACATGAACGTGATGATGAGAAGGACCAAAAATAAATTCTCTATACTAATGTACCAGAAGATGAAAAATATCCAAATATATCTATAGGTCTGTTTTATGTTAATGATACATGACAAAGTATATATTTTTGATAAACAAAATATATGGAAAGGGTGGGGTACTTGATGTCTCAGCTGCTCACCCCTACCAAAAAAAGATTGGTGCCTCCACCCCCTGAGGATGGATTACACCTTAATTGGGGTATAATCCACCAATTAATGGTTATTCCTGACCTGTTGAATACTTGCTTGCCATGGATATCAAACAGTGTTATTATAATAACTGTAAAAGTGTCTTCCCAAAAAATAATGAGCTAAATGAAACTTCAAACACTAGCTTTGTGTTTAAAGTGAACTCGTTTGCATTAGACATATTTATATGACTCAGATAAGACATGCTAAAGTAATATAAACAGATTTAATAAACAGTTTGACAGGTGTTGCATGCATACTTACTTTCGTGTCCCAAGTGTTTTTCAATACTTTTTGTGTTCTTTGGTTTTATCTTTCTGAACATATCCATTGCCTTTTTAGCTATAGTCTAAAATTATTTAAGAAACCGCAATGTTTGTGTAATAAGGCGTGAAACATTCAGTCTCTTCAAAATTATGAATGAGTTGTTACCAAAATCACCCCATTTGTCTTAGTTCTAAAGGTGCTTAATGAAACGAGAAAATATCATGTGCAAAGCGTTTACCTGATTCAGAATATAAATTATGCAAACCACTCCCATAAAAGTACTGAAAGTTCTATTAGAAGGCTTCCTGTCTCAAACAATTATTTTTTACATATCGAACCACTCATCTATATATTATATCAAACGGGGTACGATAAACTTAAAAGCTGTGTTCTTCTTCTCTGGACCTTTACACCCTTTTATAGGCCCGATAACCATACCGTATACGTCATGATGTATGTATGTAGAACCGTTCCACCCGTGACCAATAATATCAACAATCCCGTTTTACACAGGAATTGATATTTGGCTTCACTACTTGATTCATCACATTTTGCATTAGTTAAAAATTAGTTATCACACGTTAAAAATCACTCTCCCGCCTTTCCACCGCTGTTCATTTACTGTACAATAAAAGTCATTATCACTTACAATCTAAAACGCACCGGTTCAAGAGTTACATACTCAGTAACTTAAAGATGACTAAGCACTGCCTATTAAAAAATCGTACAAAGAATTCAATTTTAAGGTAGTTTAGGCGTCACGCACATACATATCTATAAGGGCGGATAAAACTTTCATACAATAAATACCGAGTCTGTTACTTTACAGTTCGCCGTTATACATTTTATACATGTGGCCTCTACTGATTCTTAATTACGTCCCAAGAGATTGTTTTTGTTATTGGATTGCTATCGCATTGACATATACACCGTATCTCCTTGTCTTCATCTAGTTTCCTTTTTAATGTTTCATGGAATTATTGCCTGAATTGTCGGAGTATCTGCTCATCTATTTTATTATCAATGTAAAAATAAGAATCTTACTTTAAGACATTCAATCTAAAGTCAATTGTCGGCCCGGGAGTGTGCATCATTCTTTACAGTTAGAAAGCTTAAGATCATATTAGATAATTATATGTAAATTTCCTCATAATTTTCTAAACGTAATCTTCACAAACACACATCCTGTGAAAATCAACAACTGGCACCCATTGTATGAAGTGTACTTAAACTGCTTTTAAACAGGACTGAAACTTAAGATAAAAATCTTATTATTACAAATTGCAGCGATGTCTATGCAACAACATTCGTAATATGGATTTTGTTGGTGATGCGTGATATGAGCAAAATCAAACAGTTCACAACATAACAAAATAAAAACAAACATTAATATCAACAAGATTATTTATATACATAATCGTATAGTTTATGATGGTTTGATACTAAACTCCTATCGGGAGGGATTGTGCTTGATTTTCATATGATAAAGACATAATCTTTCGATCAGTTTTGAGTTTGATGTCTGGAGCTGGCATGTCAGTAACTGCTAGTAGTCCTTTGTTAATTTATGTTAATCATTGTCATTTTGCTTCGTTTCTCTGTTACCTATTCTAACACAGGTCTCGGACTTTTTTTTGAACTGGGTTTTACTGTGTGCATTCAGCTATGTGTTTGTTTATTCCACATTGGCTAGAGGTATAGGGGAGGGTTGAGAACTTACAAAATGTGTTTTTACCCCGCCGCATGTTTGCGCCTGTCCCAAGTCAGGAAACTCTGGCCTTTGTTAATCTTGTATGTTTTTTTAATTTTGGTTCATTTTATGCGTCATAGTTTAGTGTGACGTTCATTTTTGCTTAACTAGTATACATTATTGACTAATTTTTTGTTTAGGGCCCAGCTCAAGACCGCCTCCGGGTGCGGGGTTTTCCCGCTTTGTTGAAGGCCTTGGGCTGTTTTCTGCTCTTCGGTCGGATTGTTGTCTCTTTAACACATTCCCTGTTTCCATTCTCAATTTTATAATGAAAGTACACATTTCAAGAGCCCCATGTCCTCACTTCTATATATAGACTGTTTTAAAAAGGATCCATGCTTATTAACCTGCATGTGTGATCTTGAGTTGAGGATATATGTGATTTTATCTCTATCATTTAAATCTATAGAGTGTGTGCTCTCTTTACATGCTTTACCAAAAAATAAAAAAATAAAATTCTTATATTACTGTTAATATCACAATATAAAATAAATGAATTTCATCCTCATTTTTTTGCAGTTTTTGCATAATCTTTTGGCTTTTTAACATATCTTCCCTTTTCTCTTGATACATTGTGGTCACTTATTCTAAATGTTGTTATCAGTTTTTAATATTCAAATTGTGAGCAAGTTAAATATTTTTCTTCTGTATTATTTAGTTTTACATGTTTATAAATAGTGAGTTTGCTGTTGTCGTATATATCTGATATTTTAGCATTTATAAGCTTTTCATAAAATGCTTCAATTGATATACAACCAGCTGTAATATAGATTGCATTTTTCTTTTGATGTTTTTAAGAACTAATTAGCTTTAAACTTTGAGTTTGTTTTGGGGAAAACCAGGGTCTATTATCTGCAATTTGATGCTTCATATTACTTGGATAACTAAACATGAAATCCGACTAGAATCTAAGAGGAAATTAAGTAGGTGGAGATATTCTATGGTACAACATGTTCACGTTGATGTTATTCCATGGCTGAAGCTCCACCCTATTTTATGCATGAAAGATACCTGTCTCTTATCTATTTAGAAAACTGAAAAATAAATCAAAAGAAAAATCTATTTGTAATATTTATATGCTGTCTTTAGTGTATTGTAATAATCATTAAAACCGTGTTTTGTCGCCTATCAAGAATTTGTATAGATATAATTTTAAATGAAAACCATTAAACAACCCTACAAAAAAATTAGGAAAATAAATTTCGTATAGTGTTTTTGTTTTTTAATTAATACATAAATGTTATCGCTTAAAAATGCCCACTTATAAAGGCCTACTGGAAAACATTTAATAAGTCAAATTAAATAACGATGCCGTTTGTAGCTCAAAAGTAAATTTACGTACTTTTTCCAATGAAATGTACAACTTGTAAAATAAAAAGATATTTGAAAAATATCTTGAAAATTAACAATAAAACAAAACTTGCCGTCATTAGAATAATATTCCTTGTTTCAAATGTGCATGTGCACCAGTCAATTGAAACACTGAAGCGAGAGCATCCATCTCATTGGATAACACGGTAACGTGACCAGTGTCTAATATAAGTTCAAGCATTTAATTGTATCATAAATCAATACATACCACGTGTCTTACTCATTTACATATTTAAACATGTTAACTCCAGGTGATGGTCCATGATTTTGAAGGGGGCCAACCAACGTTTGGAGTGCTACGTGTAAAAAGTCTATGCATTTATCATATATGAAGCTCCATAAGGGAGGCCCAGGGGCCTTAATCCGCCTCTGAAACATGATGTATATTGTTCTTAGTCACTGCATGGTGTAGGAGCCGGAGGCATTGGTGGAGCGTGTGTGTGTGGGGGGGGGGGGGGGGGGGGGAGGTAATTATGTGAACGTTTCATGGTGTTCCGGTGGTTGGAGCCCCCCTTTTCAAAATGGCTGGATTCGCGCCAGGGAGGGGGAGGGTCAATATTGATTATATAAACAATTATCAAAAAACAATATTTTTTCCATGCATTATTTTTTGGGTCAAGAGACCAGTTTTTTTGCTGACAGCTGTAATGATTTAATATCAAGCTGAATGATTCTTGTTTCCTGAAAAATTACTTCTGATGTACGAAACCATCATGATAGAAAATGGCATTAAAAATGTCTTTAATGGAGAAGGGAACCATATTTGAATCATTTTTGTTTGAGACACAGAAACAAATAATACATATTACCAGAAGTCATAGTGATGGACTTCTGATAATACTGATGCAAATAAAGCATAAACATTTCACGGGTTATCAGTTTTCGTAAATATCCACACCATGAAATAATCCAGGATAGTTCAATATAACAAAAACTATGTTTTACCACAATTGTTGTTTTTTTCATTTTCACAATATTTAATTTTTTCATGAGAAATAATTTCTTTTTTTTTTATATTTGAAATATTGGAATGATACGTACAAAATTCTAGCACACCGGCACAGATGTTTCTCAAATTTTTTTAATAAACAAAAAATAAGTTTTTTATTCATATGTCAATTTTCACCAAAAATATGCACATCTACTTATTAAGCGCAAAAACTGTGCAAAGTTTCATCGTTGTCCTACCCATACTGTATGGTGTTTTTGCGCACAGACGGAGAGACAAAGTGAAACTATAGGGCTCCCACAGCCTCGAAGCTATTTTATCTATTTATTACCTGTTAGAAAAGTAAGTTAAACATCACATCCCGTTAAAATAATTATTGCTTTTATTAAGGCCATTCATTTGGGATATATTAAAATTAATCTGTCTAATGTTCCCATCGACAATGGCAGCTAGCTGTCATATATCTCATACCTGTGTTGTCACAGTACTTATATATCGGCACTATTCAACCTCAGCTTACAAGGTTGAACAAAAACAAACCTTCATCGAGTTTTACTGGACAGATAATCAGATAAATATGGATTGAGTTATATAGCTTTGAACCAGAATACTTATAAGACAGAGGAAAATTAATGGTCATTGATGACGTAATAGCAAAAGCAACAAAATTACAGCAGACGTGAACAAACAGTCCATACCAAACGGGTGTATGACATTTGCGCCAATTTTGAAAATATCATTTTTTTCATTTGCGACAAAACAAAGTTTTCATTATTGTACAACTTGTATGTCTCATGACTTGAGTTTACCTGTAAATTGGCGCAAATGAAACAAAAATTATTGGCGCAAATGAAAACAAAAATTGTCGCAAATGAAGTGTAGATTGGCGCAAATGCAAAACGCCGCACAAAACACAAATCTAAAAATTGAACATCCGTCGATCATGTATGTCCTTTTAAAAATCCGTTAAGTAAAAAAAAGGATGCTGTTGATTATGGCATGGTATTGGTTGCAAAAATTTAATATTTTTCATTTAAATGCAATATTTTTTATTCAATTGGTATATTTCTTCATTTGAATGCAATATTTTTTTATTTGAATGGTATATCTTTTCATTTAAATGCAATATTTTTTATTCAAATGGTATAATATGTTATTCAAACGCAATGTTTTTTTATTCAATTGGTATATTTCTTCATTTAAATGCAATATTTTTTATCTAAATGGTATAATTTGTCATTCAAATGCAATATTTTTTATTCAATTGGTATAGTAGTTTTTTTATTTATATGCAATAATTGCATTATGGGAAATTCTTTGACGTCTTAAGGTCAAATTTGCAACAACGTTTCTGATTGGTCGGTAATTGTTTGGATTTCCCCCTTTCTTTCTAAACATGAGTGACCAAGAATTAAAAAACGCGTCAGAATATCGCCCCTCTAACTAAATCTGGCGTTCGTGCGAGTCCTGCACCGGCTGTTAAAATCTTCTGGTCCTAACTATTATTTCTATTGCAAAATTTCGATGGTCAAAACGTTCGGACCACCACTTGTCAAAAACTTTCATTGTATATGGATCTATATGCAAGTATATCGTTTTTTTAACTAGATAAGACACCGTTGATTTTCCCGTTTGAATGGTTTACACTAGTCATTTTTTGGGAACCCTTTATAGCTTGCTTGTTCGGTGTGAGCCAAGGCTCCGTCTTGAAGACCGTACTTTGACCTATAATGGTTTACATTCACAAATTATGACTTGGAAGGAGAGTAGTCTCATTGGCACTCATACCACATCTTCGTATATCTATATACAACATAAACCAGACGTTTCTCATACTTTTTTCTTTTTTAATAAATCCTTTGCCGCGCGCTGTGTACTGATTGATACTTCAGTCTGGGAGAACAAGATTTATTCCAGTACTAGTTGTAGTTATCCTTGAGCAAACTTCCAGTAATTGTAAATACTCTGATGTAGGTGCGTTGTGTCTATTGTCTTAATGTTAGTTTTTTTGTGTGTCTCATACCGATCTTTTGAGTTAATCTAATTGCAACTGATTAGTGCAGGTTGTTCTTTTATTGTACTGTTACACCACTGTCCCAGCTTCGGGATTGGTTGAGTGTCGCTCACAAACATGTTGTTGTACTGTTACACCACTGTCCCAGGTTAGGGGAGGATTGAGATCCCGCTAACATGTTTGACCCCGCCACATTCTGTATGTATGCATGTGCTTATCCCAAGTCAGGAGCCTGTAATTCGGTGGTTGCCTTTTGTTGCTGTGTTATACATATTTGTGTTTTGTTCATTTTTTGGTACATTGATTCGGCCGTTAGTTTTCTCGTTTGAATTGTTTTACATTTGTGATTTCGGGGCCTTTTATATAGCTGACTATGTGGTAGGCTTTGCTTATTGTCGAAGGCCGTACGGAGACTTATAGCTGTTGATTTCTGTTTAATTTGGTATCTTGTGGAGAGTTGTCTCATTTGCAATCATACGGTACCACATCTTCGTTTTTATATCAACCCTGCACTATTCTTTATTTGCCTGTCCCAGTTCAGCCTGTAGTTTAGTGGTTGTCATTGGTTCATGTCTCGACCCGTAATTGATATTTTGCAAATTGTTTTGTTATGTATAATTAGGCCGTTAGTTTTTTTCGTTTGAATTGTTCACACTTTTCATGTCGGACCTTTTACAGACGACTTTACAGTATCACTGTCATTGTTGAAGGCCTTACGATTGTGTATAAATGCTTACATCCACTTCATATTTGAACTCCGGTGGATAGTTGTCTTATTAGCAATCATATCCCATCTCTTCGTTTTTATATTATATACCTGACTTCTAAACTCGTGTTTTCCTGAACAAGCATGAAGTATTTGTCACTGGGCGTTAACAATTAGCAACAAAACAATCAATCAATTTAAACTTGTGTTAAATAAGAGGAAAACCATTTGATATTTATTTATTTGTTGGGGTGGGGGACAGAAGGATTTCATATATATGAATATGGTTGCCTGGTAAGAGCTGAAAAATAGGCACGATTAGCGACAGATTAAAATGAATAATAATGCCCTCACTTCCCTTCCCCATCCTTTATCTATAAATTTAAACTGACCACTACGGAATAGCCCAATAGTGTTGAAAGTAGCGTTAAACACCAATCAATCAAAATCCCTTACCTAGAATATCAAATAATCGTCCCTTAACTGTTATTGTCCGTGTAGTTCTTATATGTATCCAGCTTATCGTCCTACAGGGATGTCTTACTAAGGCTTTCATACCATAAAACGTTTATAACATAGCTCACATTCTAATATATCTGAATTCATAAATTTATTAATGTTATTTAGACTAAACGACGCCATGTTTGTTATGTGCCTCTGCCGTCTAAACAACCTATCAAAAAAGAAGAGGTGGAAGAGAGCCAGAAGATCTTCCCAATGCAAAAAAAAAAAAAAATACCAGAAATGGACTTCTTCTGGCTCACTACCGAAGAACAAAAAAACGCCTTGCCCCTACCCTTTTTTCCCAAAAATTGGCATTTTTAAATATATATACATATATATGATCATCATTAAAATGCTATTGTATTTTTATAAGACCTACTCTTATTACATGATCTGGGACTAATGACATCTATCTATAAGTCCATTAAAATGCTATTGTATTTTTATAAGACCTACTCTTATTACATGATCTGGGACTAATGACATCTATCTATAAATACAGTAAATTATTATAATATGAATATGTTTCTTGTTTTAATAACCACATTTGATGATATGCATGAGTCACCATTTATCAGGACAGGAACTGGGTTTACATAGAGAGAATAATGTGCAAAAAATGGATATGGGGCGGGACCAAACCTATAGATAACATAATAAAGAAATGATGAAATATAAAGAATGCGTCGATTGTGTTTTGGTTGCCAAATGTCCAGTAACAAATATTTCACGCATGTTTAGCACAAATATAATAGAGATCAAAGGATAAAGAATAGAGTGAAATGGTAAAAACTAAAAGATATAGAATTATAGAAACTATCTTTAATCTGAATCCCCTCCCCTCACACACACACACACACGCATTAACCATTACTGCAAATATCGCATATATATATGTCTATACAAATATCTTAATCTGGCCTCCCCCCCCCCCCTCCCACTCCCCTAGACACCGAGGTTTTGGATCCGCCCCTGTTAAATGTATCTTATAATATTATACATTTTGTACGGGTCTAGATAATTGCTAAACGTACAATCCTATAATTTGTTGGATACAAATCATTAGAGATTTGTATCTACTAGTAATTATATTATATACTGTGTCACAAAATAAACTTGTATATCCCCCTCCCCCTCCCAATGCAGTATTGAAAAGTAAATCGTTTAAAAGTCCTGAAGAAAAAATATGTTTTGAAATATGCATGCCTTGCATACTTATTTATGCAAAGACATAGGTATATTATTTATTGAACTACTGTGGGGCTTGAAAAACAAATTCTATTTAAGGGATTCGGAGATGTGAACAGTAAAAAAAGCTCAGCAACGAATCCTAAATGTAAAATGATTTGCGGCATAAGACATGAGAGCACATGTTATAGATAGTCCAAAATGAATCCCGAATTGTCTTTATTAAAGAATTAGTTCCGGAGTATCACAGCTTAGGTCTCTTCTTGTGGGTCTCTGGTTTTGCTGTCGTAATTAAATGATTTTTTTTCTACATGAAGCAAAAAAGATGGGGCTTAGTCCAAATAATTATAACGTTCTGGAAGGCTTTTTACTCTTTTTTATGTTTGCCTTCCTGCAACGTCTCTGAGGATCAAGAATAGAAAAAATGATATAGCATCAGAGAACGTCATGATTACATGTATCTGGACTTGGAGGGGAAGGGGAGGGCTAGCTATGCATTTTTTTTTATTTCAATGTGTAGACTGTCGGGGAGTTTGTTCAGAAAGGGTATTCATTGGAGGCGTTTTTGCCATGCACGCAGGCATCTGTTTCTATCCATGAACAGGTTGTGTGTCAAAATAATTATTATTACTTGTCACTCGCATTTTTTGCTCGACCTGGCCATTATTGGCATTAACAGCCAGTGCACGAACTCGCACGAACGCCAAATTTAGTTAGAGGGGCGATATTCCGACGCGTTGTTTTAATTCTTGGTCACTCGTTTTTAGAAAGAAAGGGGGAAATCCAAACAATTACCGACCAATCAGAAACGTTGTTGCAAATTTGACCTTAAGACGTCAAAGAATTTCCCATAATGCAATTATTGCATATAAATAAAAAAACTACTATACCAATTGAATAAAAAATATTGCATTTGAATGACAAATTATACCATTTAAATAAAAAAATATTACATTTAAATGAAAAAATATATCATTCAAATAAAAAAATATTGCATTTAAATGAAGAAATATACCAATTGAATAAAAAATATTGTATTTGAATGACAAATTATACCATTTGAATGACAAATTATACCATTTGAGTAAAAACTATTGCATTTAAATGAAAAAATATACCATTCAAAAAAAAAAATATTGCATTTAAATGAAGAAATATACCAATTAAATAAAAAATATTGCATTTAAATGAAGAAATATACCAATTAAATAAAAAATATTGCATTTAAATGGAAAATATTGCATTTAAATGAAAAAATATACCATTCAAATAAAAAAATATGGCATTTAAATGAAAAAATATACCAATTGAATAAAAAAATATTGCATTTGAATGACAAATTATACCATTTGAATAAAAAATATTGCAGTTGAATGACAAATTATACCATTTAAATAAAAAATATTGCATTTAAATGAAAAAATATACCATTCAAATAAAAAAATATTGCATTTAAATGAAGAAATATACCAATTGAATAAAAAATATTGCATTTAAATGACAAGTTATACCAATTGAATAAAAAATATTGCAATTGAATGATAAATTATACCAATTGAATAAAAAATATTGTATTTGAATGAAAAATTATACCATTTTGAATGACAAATTATACCATTTGAATAAAAAATATTGCATTTAAATGAAAAAATATACCATTAAAAAAAAAATATTGCATTTAAATGAAGAAATATACCAATTAAATAAAAAATATTCCATTTAAATGAAGAAGTATACCAATTAAATAAAAAATATTGCATTTAAATGAAAAATATCAAATTTTTGCAACCAATACCATGCCATAGTTGATAAAGAATCACGCTATGAAAAATTGGTTAGTGTCGCTTATCTTACCCTATTACATTACACAATTATTTTGTTAACCCGCCAGTTTATGCAGATCCTTTAACCCTAATGTAGTTCACGACTGGATGAGATTTCAAATTGGAACACAGATTTTCTGGATGACGGACAGACATCACAGTTACCGATCGAAACTTCATCAATATTGATAATCAAAATAGCAAAAAAATGCAACACAGAGAAAAAGAGCAAAATCAATACAAACCTCTCTAACAATAGCTATATATATATATATTACTCCAACCTCTAAAAGCATTGTAAATTAAGTCAATATTCTGAACTGCATGGAGATTAAACATGAAAAGTTAAATAAATAATGGTAATTAATAATGTCTTTATTTTTCTACCTTGGCGTATTCATAGACTACGTAATTCTTTATCTTAATTTTGACATAGGAAAGAAAAGGTATGGACCATCCTCTCTTCCCGAAGATTATTTCACCATGCTTTTAAATTAATTCAATTTATTGAAATAGGAGATTAGGTATGATAACCTGAACCAATGGATTCGATTAAAAAAAATCAAAGTGTAAATCTAGCTAAAATACTAGTATAAGAAATTAATAATAAACTGACCCATATATGGGATAATTTGTTTTCTTCTAAGTCAGTGAAAGAGTTACTGTACATGTAACTATAAGATGATATCAAGGTTGAATTATGTTTTCATATATAACAATAAAGGGACATGCACTTTATATGTCAATAAGGCATCAACCCAGCGAAACAAAAGTGCAAAAACTACCTAGAGATATAAATAACAAATATAGGTATACATATCAATGATACAGACTCCTAACAACAAAAATAACCAAAAGACATTCTAAAAGTCAACATAAAGTCTTTTCAAACATGAATTGGTGTCTACAATATGTCTAAGCTTTAATTAATTAGACAAAACATAAATGTAAAAGAGTTGTGAATAGATTTAACACATTTTATCAAAGATCTGCCATTAACACCAAATTCGCCGAAATGACAAAAACTATTGATGTTCCTAAATGGCCTATTTCAGACAAACAACCAGTCTGTTTAGTAGTTGCTATATTTTCTAGTTTCAACTGGAGGTTAAAAGGTAACCAATGAAATACATTGTCAAAAATCTCGATCACTAACAAGGTCTAGTAACCTGAATTATATCAGCTGTTATACTCGCCAAAAGGCTATAATGGTCTTTTTAATTGTTAAATTAATTCTTTTAAATATCTATCATGCTGAATGTATTGGATATCTTTTTTGAAGATAGTACTTGTTTTATTTATAAGAACAAAATAACAACAATAAAACTTTAAAATAAGCAATTTACTGTTGGAAGTCTGGATCTTCACTCTAAAGATAACTGCATGACTAACCTGTGACAAATTTATAATTTTAGTATGAATAATCACGTCTGCAAAATATCATTTGGAATTAGTGAGTCTGAAAAAAAGTCACTTTGAGACACACAATTCTGTAAGGAAATGGAGTAATGGCAGCATTATGGCCGATTCAAAAGAACCGTATGGAGAAGAACAAGCTCCCTTGCTTTGTCAAATCTGTGAGAGTGACAGAGGTATAGAGTGGAAGTGCGTGGATTGTGAATTACTAATGTGTGCAAAATGTAAGGAAAAAATTCATCCGAAGTTCAAGTTAGCCAATGAACATAAAATTATCCATATCAAAGATGTCAGGCATAACGAAGTTCAAGTCAGCAGTTGTGATGAAGATATGTATTTTGGTAATATTAAATGTACTGAACATTCAAAAGAAATTTGCTGCTTGCACTGCAAATTATGTGATAAACTTATCTGTTTGCAGTGTGTTACAAAAACACATAAATCACATATTTTTGAAGAAATAAAGAGTGGATATTATATCAAGAAAGACAACTTGAAGAAACATGCCAATTCATTGGAAAAACAAAAAGAGACTTTAACAGATGAGATTAAAAATTTGGGAAAAATCAAAGCAGAATACAACCTTCAATATATACAATTAAATCAGGAAATCAAAACCCATGAAAAAGTTGTAAAAGATGAAGTAGAAAAATACACAAAATCATTAAGAAATGAACTGGAAGCAAAATGCGTTTTAATGCAACAGGGCACTAAAAGGGAAATCGACAGAGTCAACATGTTGAAAGATAAAATACAGGAAAAAATGAAGAAAGCAGAGGAATTAATAAATTTAAAAGATGGTAACATTTTTTTTTCAGAAAATCGGGGAAATGGAAAAATGCATGAAAGAAGATGTTCAACTTTCTACATTTGACAAAGAAGCTTTACCATCCTTTGTTCCAGGAAGACTAGATCAATGTAACTTTGGAACATTCAAAAATAACAAAGAGAATTCCGATGTCATAGAAAGTCCTTGTGCTAAGGTTGAATTAACAATTGGGAATGAATATCTAACATCTTTTCCAGCAGTTATTAGAGTTACACACTCTGCAGACATGCACATTTGGATATATTCACAAATAGGCACAACTGGGTGCCTAAAGAAAGTCAAACCAACAGAAAACCAGCTTGAAGAAATCTCAAGCTATGATATCATAGTTCGTGGTATGACTATAACCCCATGGAGGGATATTTTGTTATGCACAAATGATAACAAAATTAAACGTATTGACAATACTACTGGTGAAATAAGAAATTCTAAATATAATGTAGGATCTCTAATTCCTGTGTCCATTTGCATGAAGGATAATTGTATTGTGGTGGGAGCCATCAACGATAACTATCCTGAACATGGAAAAAGAGTAGTGATAAAAATGAATGAATCTGGACGACATGACAATAGATTTGAATGTGATGATAAGGGAAAACCAATTTTCATATATCCTATTTCTTTGGCTTCAAATAATGCACGAAATATATTTGTTGTCGATGGGTTATCAGACGTTTATGGAGATAGAATAACAATGCTCATTCAAAACACTTATGGCTATAGTATTAAGTATAACATTAGGTATTATCAAGGTCATTCAAGTATTAATTCATTCCACAAACAGTTCAAACCAACGGCTATTCAGGCAACACCATCAAACAACATTATAGTAAATGACACGAGCACCAATACACTACACATCCTTAGTCAATCTGGACAAATTTCTGCATATATAGACTTGAGTGACATAGGCATACGAAATGGTTTTTCTCTATACTGCATTTCAAAACAACTTTTTATTGGATGTCGTAAAATTCAAGAGAATTTATGTAATTCAAAGAAAGAGGATTCAATGGCAAAATTATATAAACTAAGCATAGAAGATTGTCCACTTTTAGTTTAAAACAAAGTTTGATATGGATTTTGAAGTGAATTCACTTATTATAAGCCCGTCAAAATTTTGACGGGACGTATTATGGTTTACAAATGTCCGGCGTCTGTCTGTCCGGCGTCCAGATGTCTCACCGTAACTCGAGAACGACTTATCCAAATTTCATGAAACTTAAAATAGTTGCTTCTTATGATGGTCAAACGATCTGTATACTTTTTGGTGAAAATAAGATTAAAACTTTTTGAGTTACGGGACTTTGTAACTAAAACAAGTGGTGTTTTTTTCACATGTCGCGCCGTATCTCAAAAACGATTTATGATTATTGCCTAAAACTTACACACTTCTTAGTTATATTAATCTAAGGATCTGTAAACTTTTTGGTGATGATTCAAAATTTTATTTTAGAGTTATTGTGTTTTTTGTAAAAAAAAGGGGGGGGGGTTCACATGTCGCGCCGTATCTCAAAAACGATTTATGATTATTGCCTAAAACTTACACACTTCTTAGTTATATTAATCTAAAGATCTGTAAAATTTTTGGTGATGATTCAAAATTTTATTTTAGAGTTATTGTGTTTTTTGTAAAAAAAAAAAGGGGGGGGGGGGTTTCACATGTCGCGCCGTATCTCAAAAACGATTTATGATTATTGCTTAAAACTTTACACACTTCTTAATTATATCAATCTAAAGATATGTATACGTTTTGGTGATGATTCAAAATCTTATTTTAGAGTTATTGATTTTTTTTATAAAAAAAAGGGATTTTTTCACATGTCGCGCCGTATCTCAGAAACGATTTATGATTATTTCTTAAAACCTCACACACAAGACGACGGGCGTATCATGCGCTCGTGGCGCATCTGTTTATTGAAATTTTCACTTGCTAATTATACAGCTGCACACCTAAATATATTTAACTTGAAGTGAAATATTATTAAAGTTTTTAAAATGACTCTGCGTGAAATAAATCAGCTTGAACATAGTATTGTGGATAAAGTATTTGATTCAACTTTAACCATGTTTTTGTTCAAATGCCTCATTCAATGAATTAAACAAACATATACAAAAAAGAAACTCGGTGTGCCTGTAATTTTTAATTATAAGACACCTCACCAGTGGTTTTCAGGTTGTAATTGTTTATATCTTGTTTGTATGTCCATTTTTTGGTACTTATAGCAGATATTTGGTAGTATCGGTAAACATTCTTAATAACTTGTCTATACCGGTACCTGGGACAATTAAGCACTGGACATATTAGATAGAAATTTCTTATCTTAATTGATTGTATATGTCTTTGAAAGTTTTACGGATGACATCTTGATTTGGTTTACCATTATTGTATAACTGTGATGATCATGGATATGTTCCAATTGACGTAGCCAGACCCTGACCCTGTTTTCTTTTCCTTGACTATGACACATAATTTTTACCTGTTATGAGCAACATGATGGATGCCACTATAGTGAAGCAGGATGTGCTTACTCGTCTGGAGCACCTAAAATTGGCCCAGGTGTTTGGATGAGTTTGTTTTGCACAGTAGTTTAATCTAAAGTTGGTAACACTAATGTCTATACCATGAACAGTTAATTTATGGTATATTCTACCTTCTAAGAACTATCATTTTTCCCTCTTTTTTTTTTAGATCTGTATGGTCTTAAATTAGCATTGGCTATGATTTTGACTTTGCTATTCGCAATATAAAAATACTTAAATGTGGTATGATTGCCAGAGAGTCAACTATCCATACGGCCTTCAACGATGAGAAAAACCCACACCGTATAGTCGGCTATAAAAGGCCCCGACATGAACAAATGTGAAACAATTTAAACGAGTGCACTAACGGACAAATTTATGATAAATCAATATTCTAAAAACAAATACTAGTATGACAAACACGAACCAACCAGTTTGTTTATATTTTGTCGAAATAAGCTGAAAACATCTAAGTTGTTATATTGGTTTGCAAGTCGATAATTCAACCTCATTTAAATCCGTATTCCTACAAATTTTGCTGGAAATGGTTATGCTTAGCATGTTCAGTGATTGAAGCAAATGTCATCTTAAAAGAATGAATGATATGAAGGCATCAACAGGAAGATCAATTATGATGTTTGATCAACTCACAAAAAATCAGTCTTATGAGAAAATGATTTACTAGTAACCTACATTTACGTGTTTTCGTCTATTAAATGAGAATATCGATTTAAAGCTTTATTGTCTACACTTTTTGGTGGAATTTCATTGGCTAGTCCAATTTGGATGTCGATGGTGTTTTCCCCTCTGGGTAAATTGAAGTTTTAACTGTTATCTGCGACTACTCTTCATTAGAAAAAAGTAAAACAACAAAAATACCAACTCAAATTCAAAACGGAAACTCCCTTAAATATGTCAACAAAGAAAACAAAATGGCATATAGACAAAGCACACATAGTATTCGAAAGTAGTTATCAAGAAACAAAGGTTGTAACTCCTTCAGGCAAAGTTGACCTCAGATGGTTTTGGCTTTTTTTTATGTCTTTTTGGCCATATAGCTCTTTCAGTGTTGATACATCTTTTGATTTCAAATGTTTGATTTTTAGTTATCCTGTTGAAGGTAAATCCAGAAAAGTGCTTTGAACGCACCAAATTTATAAAGAAGTGATGCCATTTTCTAGCCCTGGATGGATACCACTGACGCTGCCTATATATGGGCTGCTATAAGTCGTGTGGTTGCATACAATCAAATGCAGTTTACAAATTATATCACTGGCAACAACTCATGGTAATATATGTAATTAATATGCATGTCCCCCAATTCAGTACTCTTCTTTTATTGTGGTATATAAAGCAGAAAAACAATACTTTGACCAATAAGTCATGAAAATGAAGTCAAGGACAGACGAATCTTCACAGGGGGACATGTACACTTTATAATCAATGCATAAACTAAATGTAATTGCTTTATTTTACAAAGTATCTAGAAAACACTACATTACCATGAAAACTTAACGTTGATCACTAGTTTATGAAATGATAATAGGTCTTAGGACAAGTAAACCTTGCAACGATTTTACATATCAAAATGTAATTGTCCTACTGAAAAAAGTTATCATAAAAAGTATACTTCTCACACACAAATCTGTAAGGAAATTAGGTCATGGATAGCTCAAAATGGAGATAATACAGTGGGTTACTAGTTATGTCTAATCTATGAGATTTTCGGTATGAAATAACAAAATAACAAAAACACCTAACTTAAAGGTATGTTCAAAAGGGGAAGTCCACAAAAGCTGACAAAACCAAACACTCGACTACGTATACATCAACCAACAGAACGACTGGATTTTGAAATATGAGTTTCTACATGAAGCGAGACCGGGTGCGTCGACAGGGTAAGCATCTCTTGCTATGCATGCTTTATTAATTTAGCCAATGAGCACAAAATTTTTCACATAAAAAATATCTGACCTAAGGAAGTACATGTTAACAGTAGTACAAAAGAGATAAAGTTTAATGATATTAAATATACCAACCATTCAGATCATACCCAGTGTTATTATAAAAATAAGATGTGGTATGATTGCCAATGGGACAACTCTCCACAAGAGACCAAATGACACAGAAATTAAAAACTATAGGTCACCGTACGGCCTTTAACAATGAGCAAAACAAATACCACATAGTCAGCTATAAAAGGCCCCGAAATGACAAATGTAAAACAATTCAAACGAGAATACTAACTATTGTACGTTATGTGATAAACTTGTCTGTGTGCAATATGAAACAAAAACACATTAATCAAATATTGTCGAAGAAATAAAGAGTGGATATTCTATCAAGAAAGTCAATATGAGGAAACTTACCAAAACAGGATAATACAAGAAAATATATAAACGAATAAAATGAAAAGATTTAGAAAAATGTCAAGGAAGAGGACAACTTTCAATGTAGATAGGGAAACGAGGAAATCACAGCCCATGAAAATGTTGTAAAAGAGGTAATAGAAAAATACACTCATTCACACAGAGTCAAAATAATCAGTGAAAATACTGGAAAAGCAAAAAAAGCAAAAGAATTATACCATCAATTTTTTCAAATAATATGGAGGAAACAGAAAAAAATATTTGATAAAAGATTTTCAATTTACTACAATTGACCAAGAAACCTTCCCACCTTTGTTCCAGGAAATCTATATCAATTACACTTTGGTATAATGAAATCTAACAAAGAAACTTCAGATGAAGATGGAAATATTTGTGCAAAAGTTGAATTAAAAATTGGGAAAGAATATCTCAAGATATGACATCACTGTTCATAACTTTCATCCTGTGCACTATTTTCCAATGCACGAATGATAATAGAACTCAATGTTTGGCAAAAGACATATCTCGTAAATAAAGTTTCTGGATACTATCACAGAGGAAACTTGAAAATTGAAATTTTGCCAAAATTTCGGTTTAGAATCTTCTGAGCCATGGTCAAACGTTTGCCAAACTCAGCTCAAAAAGATAGAAAGAACGAGACCCCCTATTGATTTTTATCAATAAGTCAAAGGTCAATGTTCCTATAAGAAAATTGAAATTTTTGGAATGTTTTTCTTTTGAACAATATCTTTTGAGCTTTAAATCAGATATCGAATTTCCAGTCATTACACTCCAAGGGTGACTTGGGAATAGAAATATGGTCACCATTGGTCTTCCTTCGACCGTAAGTAAAACCCGCGCCAAAGTGGGGACGGTCCGTTTGGCTGTGCGGGATGTACAAGTTTACAACCACGTTCGGTCAGAATGGGGACATTAAATCCGATGCCTCGTGTAAAGAGAGTGTCACGCTCTTAGCACGTTAAGAACCCTTGCGACAACTCTTTGAGGGGTCCGTAGGTGGCCTGTTGCAAGACTAAATCCAACATACCCTCATTTTCCCGTGGCAGTCCAAATTTCCCCAACCTTCATCCCGGATGGCCTCTATTGCAGGAGCTACCTATTGTATTAATTGTTAATTTGTTCTCGTCCTGATCATGCATGAAATATTTGACACTGGACGTTAAGCAACCAACAATCAATCAATACCAGTCATTAGTTGATATGCACCTTTTGATTGATTTTAATGTCATTAAGTCAAAGGTCAAGGTTACAATAGCAGCTCAATGCCTGACAAGGGGACAAAATTTTGGTTTCTATATTATCTTTTGAACTTTTTGTTCAACCTTCATCGAACTGCTTTAAAATGATGATTACAAAGAACAAAACCACTATGGGTGTATAGGTAAAGGTCATGATCATAGTGTTTCCAGACAATATCTTTTTAGCAATAATTAAGATTTTTACCAATCTTTGGTGGCTAAATGCGTTAAGGCAAATTAGGCCTCTATTGATTTTGAGGTCACTTGGTCTCGGTCACAGCAATACTGATTTTATAAACTAACTTTTTTTGCAGTTTTTGCATCATATAACACAAATTCTCAGCCAGCCTTACAATTTTTATGCCCCCATCCTCGCAAAAAATGCATTAAGATTGAAACTCATTTAATTAGTCCAGGAAATATCAGAAAAACCCTGCACAATGTGGTAAAAACATGAAACTTGGTATATAAGCTCCTAATACCATTCTAAGCAAAATAAGATATGGAGCCAACCTGAAAAAAATCAACTTCCGGTTTTTTCCAAGATGGCGGACAAAATTGCAAAGATTCTGAGCTAAATATCAAAGAAACCGTAAACAAGGTGGTAAAACAATGAAACTTTATATATTATCTCTTGAGACCCTTCTCATCAAATAAAGATATGAAACCAATATGAAAAACTATCAACTTCCGGTTTTTTCCAAGATGGTGGCTGAAATAAAAAATAAAACAAGTCAATAGGACGTTGCAATATTTACAAAAAAAAATATATCAGATGAGTACAATTGAAAGTAATATATATACAGTAGCTGTTATATGCAATAACACGTTTATTCATCTTGTTTGTGTCGGTAATCCCTATACTATGCAGTCCATCAAGCACAATCTCTACCACACTTGCCTAAAGCTGTATTCGGAAGGGCGGATTTGAAACCCTTGCATTGTCCTCGACAACCTTTCTTGCATCTACAGTGAACAAGTACCTGTAGTGAAGAGGTTGCCTCTGTCAATATTGTCCAGAACGGGTTCTTACATGCCGTTGTCTTGCTTCTTCCAACCATACAAGTCTGGGGATGGAAGAACAGGCTGTAAAAGCAAACACTGTATCCAAATCAATCCAGCTTGGTACACAGAACGTTTGGCATGTTGGTAAAGTGCCTCCCGTGTAGGTGGTACAGACTCGATTGATCTACCTTTATGTGCAAAGAGTACTTTTCTAGCTTCATTTACACTGTTTGATTTACTTGTCCGATGGTACAAAAGAACAACATATCGCTCCAGCAATGGTAGAATTAAATCACGGCATATTGTACTGGGTTGGTCTGTCATCTGTCTAAAAGCACCTGATACCTCGGGGAAAGTATTCCATGTATCCCGTGCTGTTTTCTTTCCTTGTCCTGTAAATGAAGATACAGTGTCACAATCTGTAAAGGCGTGTAATATTGGTAAAATCATGGATTCAAGAGGACCCAAAGATTATGCAATATCATGAATAGGAATGTAACGGAAATGTTTCCCGGTACAAATGCTATCCATATCTCATCAGCTTCTGTGTCCTTAAATACAGATATAGCGATTACAATTACGTCTGTATCCACAGTTTTAATGCTGATCTTTTTTAAAACCATCCCTGACTGCATCTGCAACCTGAATCATAACTATTGTATCTGCTTCTTTGTGTTTGCACGGTTGCAGTTTCGACTTGTCTATGTGTGCCTGATATGAAATCCCATTCTCTCCAACTGTACAGATAACGTTCTTTTCAGTATTTGCTAGTTCTGCCAACTTTTCCGATATAAACTGAAACAGCAGACTTTTATTCTCATCAACCCGTAGAAAGTCATGCCAATTCTAAGGGATATTTGTTTGCGCTTGAACTCGCCTTCGAATTCCCTTCCCTCTATTTTCTCTGGATGCACTTTTGAGGCTGTTTTCTACATATGTGTCCCATTCTACATCAACGCGTCCAACATCGCTATTTCGGTTTACTATGTAGTGAAGAACACTTTTACCGCATAAAAGAAATAGCATTGGTCCAACCTGACGCTTCCAGCCTATCGCCAATAGTTTTTTAAAATGGCCATCTCGATATGAAGACCTCCAAACAAAATGAAGAGTTTATCTTCGCCGTAACCAGAAGAATCCGCCATCATAAGACAAGATGGGACCATACGTCAGTGTGATAAGTCAGATCTATTAAGAAAATGTCTTGAGCCCTTAATATCTAAAACTATAGTTAACCCTTAAGTGAATGCAACAATAATTGACGGTGCAGCAGTAGTCAATATGCTCAATCCTGGTGCAGCATATCATTTCATGATTATGCGGTAAAAGTGTTCTTCACTACATAGTATACCGAAATAGCGATGTTGGACGCACTGATGTAGTATGGGACACATATGTAGAAAACAGCCTCAAAAGTGCAACCAGAGAAAAAAGAGGGAAGGGAATTCGAAGGCGAGTTCAAGTTCAAACAAGTATCCATAAGAACTGGCATGGCTTTCTACGGGTTGATGAGAATAAAAGGGAGCTGTTTCAGTTTCTATCAAAAAAGGTTGGCAGAAGCAGCAAATGTTGAAAAGAAAGTTATCTGTACAGTTAGAGAGAATGTGATTTCAAACCAGGCACACATAGACAAGTCAAAACTAAAACCGTGCACACCCGAAGAAACTTTTACGAGAGATATGCTTCACGTTACAGATGTATTTAGGGATGGTTTTAAAAAGATCAGCATTATAACTGTGGATACAGACGTAATTGGGATCGTTATATCTGTATTTAAGGACACAGAAGCTGATGAGATATTGATAACATTTGCAACCGGGAAACATTTCCGTTACATTCCTATTCATGATATTTCACAATCTTTGGGTTCTCTTAAATATAGGCTTTTACCAATATTCCACGCCTTTACAGGTTGCGACATTGCATCTTCATTTGCAGGACGAGGAAAGAAACAGCATAGGAAACATGGAATACTTTCCCCGAGATATCAGCTGCTTTTAGACAGAAGGCAGACACACCAAAGAAAATATTCCGTGATTCAATTATACCATTGCTGGAGCGATATGTTGTCCTTTTGTACCATTGGATAAGTGAATCAAACAGTGTACTAATAAATGAAGCTAAAAAAGTGCTCTTTATACATAAAGGTAGATCAATCGAGTCTGTACCACCAAAACGAGATGCACTTTTCCAACATGCCAAACGTTCTGTGTACCAAGCTGGATTGATTTGGATACAGTGTTTGCTTTTACAGCCTGTTCTTCCATCCCCAGACTTGTATGGTTGGAAAAGGCAAGACAACGGCATGTAAGAACCCGTTCTGGACAATATTGGCAGAGGCAACCCCTTCACTACAGGAGCTTGTTCACTGTGGATGCAAGAAAGGTTGTCGAGGACAATGCAAGGGTTTCAAATCCGCCCTTCCGAATACAGCTTTAGGCAAGTGTGGTAGAGATTGTTCCTGATGGACTGCAGCGAGTATAGGGTTTACCGACACAAACAAGTAAAATAACGTATTATTGCATATAACAGCTACTGTATATATATTACTTTCAATTATTGTCCTCATCTGATATAATTTTTTGGTATATATTGCAACTTCCTTTTGACTTGTTTTAACATTTTGTTATCTCGGTCGCCATCTTGGAAAAAACCGGAAGTTGATAGTTTTTCATATTGATTTCATATCTTTATTTGTTAAGAAGGGTCTAAAGAGATAATATACAAACTTTCATTGTTTTACCATCTTGTGTACGGTTTCTTTGATATTTAGTTTAGAACTTTTGCAATTTTGTCCGCCTTCATGGAAAAAACCGGAAGTTGATTTTTTTCAGGTTGGCTCCATATCTTATTTTGCTTAGAATGGTGCTAGGAGCTTATATACCAAGTTTGATGCTTTTACCACATTTTGCAGAATTCTGATGAAAAATTGGACTTAGCTGCTTGACTATAATGTACTCTTGGTGTTTCTGTAGTTTTTAAGTTTGTCTCACTAATGTATACCGGGTTTATCCAAGATCGTATTACTCTCTTCTTTAATGTTGGCTGCCTCTATATCTTCACATTAGCTGTGCATGACCAAAATATGGACAATCGTGTTTATGTTGGTGCTGTCCCTTGGTTGAATTTTAATTTCCACCCCTTAAATCTTAGACATGTTAGAACCGACATATTCTTAAACGATTTTTTTTTTGTCCTTTTATATGATTGCATTCACTCTAATGCAAGTAAACATATTCTGAAATAAATCATGGTATTTAAAGGGAAACTCCATACTAAAATTTACGACAAAAGAGACGATTTTTCATTCCCTATTGTTAATTTTCCCTTTTTAGACGGCGATGTTCCTTTGGCTCCATCATACGGTGTTTATATATCCCAACTCGTTCATTATGCCCGTGTGTGTAGTGATGTCATAGATTTTAACGAACGTAATCAATGCATCACTGGTAAATTTTTAAGTCAGGCATCTCATTGGCACTCATACCACACCTTCTTATATCTACGAGTATGTATTTATCATACATTCATTAATGTTACTGTGAAAAAGGATAACAAAAATACGGAACTCCAAGGCAAATTCAAACAGGGGAAGTCCATAATAAACTGACAAAATCAAGCGCTATCAGTCACCGAAACAAGAACAAGTGAAAAACAACTGCCATATTCCTGACTTGGTACAGGCATTTTCCGAAGAAACTTTTGGGCTAAATCTGGTCTTATAGCTAGATAAACCTCCCACTTGTATGACAATTGTTTAGTTCCGTTATATTGACAAAATTGGTTAAGCAACCCAATCAGACATAATATGTAAATGTGAAAATAATTGGGATCCAGCAGCCAAAAATGTAATCATACTTCACAGACATACAACACAACACAATTGACTAAAAAATTCAAACAAACATACAAATTAATCTAACAAAGACACAAACAAAAAAAGGTGAAGTAGATAATAATTAACTTATCATAGATGCCAGGATTAAAATTTTGTAAGTCAGATACGATTTCGTCTACAAAAGACTCTTCAGTGACGTAAATTTGACAATGCTGTCACACAAAAAAAAATGTTTTTGTTGTTGATAGAATATAGAATTCACTTTCTCGATATAGTAAAAATTAAGTAAAAATAAATACAAGGGTAAACAAAATAGAAACAACACTGTAAAACCCCATTGTGTTCAAATCGCATCCCAGGACCCAGCTGCACCAGAAATGCCCAAAGTTAAAAGTAAAAAAACAGATGTCGGGATGCATAAATACCGAGTCACGTCAAAAGTTATATGACTAATATAAATTATACAAGATAAAACTACTGTATTTCATCATTACATACTTTGAGATCAATTGATACATGTGGAATAAAATATGGACAAGGGTCTGGGACTATAACTATATAAATTAGGGATGTCAACGAGTACTCGAGTACTCGAGTATCGCTCGGTAGTACCGAGTATCGAATACCAAAATGATACTCGACTAATCGGTGTCCTGTTAGAATGTTGTTGTTTTCTTAAGCTTAAACAAAATGTATTTTTATTGAGAGCGCCTCCCGGGATGACATAAATATTAATTAAAATTAATAAAAATTAAAATACGATTCGAATGTTTGCGTTTAACTGTCATTTAAAATTCCTCCAAACATAGGTAGGCTATGAACAAGAGCACTTTTCCAAGGCTTACACTTTTAGCTAATCTTAGTTATTACCCCACCTCTGTACCGTCAGGGCATATAATTTTCATCAGCGGACTTTTAGTTACATCAAAAAGTTGAGAAATCGCCTCGTCCCAGAAAAAAATGACAAGATAATATTTTTAAAGAAGAAAAAAATAAAAATTCGTTGCATCCTGTGTCGACCCTCAGAAAATGATTAAAGGCATCAGCAAGTTCTTATCACCACCCCTTTGTTGATCATCACGGTTCCCAAATACTGTTGTTTGAGTAATCATTTTTCTATAGATATTAGTTAATTACTTGATTAGATTTTTGCCAGTTTACATAATTAGAACATGTAGTAAATTAGCTATTAATTATGGTATAAAAGTCCTTGAACTATTATCTAGTCCTAGGTAATAATGTTGAGGGTTTTACGTTCATATGACACCGACCCACAATATATAAAATAGGTACAATTTCGTGTTTCCATTTTGTAGATGTTTTACCGAGCGAGTACTCGAGTATCGCTCGGTAAATCCAACGAGTACTCGATTAGTAAATCTTCACCGAGTTGACATCCCTAATATAAATACAGGTTAACCAGAATAAAACTAGATAAGAATATAACATCTAATGAAATGTCCTTAATGGCGTTGTAAATGACGGTACCAAGGCAGGTTTCGGAAGTCCTAGTGGTACATTCGAAATATATTATATCAGACTTCGTCCTGATTTTATGGTCAATGACATTGTGTACACAATTCAAAAGTTTTGTTCAGAGAGTACATATACAATTATCTGGAAACCTATCACAAATTGACATGTTGGTCACTCTGCCAAACTTTTTTCACGTTAATAATCAAGGTAGCAAAAACTAATTGCATTACACTGTAGCTTATCAGAGCTCCTAAAGCTGTTCTTTAACAAGATCTCGCATTCTATGAAACAACTATTAAATTTTGTAATCCTGAGGTTAATGTGATCTATATTTTTATTCCCCAATGATTGGCAAAAAAATATCCTTCCCAACCGTACTTGATTGAATTCTGTTCACTGTGAATTAAAAAAAAACATTAACTCAATGAACATGTGCATGGAATCAAGCAAAGAAGTTCTGATCATCAGATTTTTGTTTGTTTTGGTAATTTGGGATCAACATTCAAATAGGTCTTGCTAAGTCAATTTGCCATTAACACATGGGAGTGTTGACTGCTATGTACAGTAATTCCAGTCTTAAATGAGTATGTTCTTTTGTAATATCAGTCACTTTCCTTTTACAATGTGTTGTGTCATGTAACAAGATCTTTAGAAAGAAACAAATCAAAATCCTTTTTTGTTGTTAAAATTTCATGTGAAATTACTGAAAAAAACATCTTATACCTTATTCTTGATATATTATCATTTTAGAATTTTCGGCCATGTCATCTCAGTATTAGTTCATCCAACTGATAGATATATTTTGGCAGGACAAGCAAAAGATAATCCACACATTTTGATACAATGTGTACAAATTCTGTCACCTACTTCCAAAAGCCAATCAAAACAAGTAATGATGTCAATTTCTTTCTAACTTCTTGAATTTAACCAAATGAAAATGATAGACTCTATCTGATCCGTTGTTATGCAGTGATAATATTTGTTAATCTTGTTGCTAAATTACTTATTATAATTAGTTCTTGCAATTGTTTCCCTTGACATTCTGGATCCTTTAACTCATCAATCATGAACTATTCAATCAAATATATAAAAAAAAAGGTTTTACTTGGATTGATTGATTACTAAATTGTCTGATTAATGCCCAGTGGCAAACATTACAGGCATGTACAGGACAGATACATCCTTATGAAATAAATATATACTTTGCTTTCACTAAATATCTGACAAACATGAAAAAAATAATATCAAATGTAGGGTTTGTTAACATGATGTTACCAAAGTATTGTTAATCAATAAGGGACAAAGCCTGTAATAGAGAGAGTTATAATTAGTATCCAGTTTGACATTGGTTATTAACTCCCAAACTGACCTACTGTAAAAACACTACAGTCTAGAGAGTTGCGTTTATGTTCTTTTCTAGATTAGAAGGGCATTTACTAAATAAATAATCAGCGACTGTCCTACAAGTGAGAGGTTTAGCGCTATAAAACCAGGTTCAATCAACCATTTTCTACATTTGAAAATGCCTGTAACAAGTCAGGAATATGACAGTTGTTGTCCATTTGTTTGATGTGTTTTATCATTTGATTTTGCCATTTGATTAGGGACTTTCCGTTTTGAATTTTCCTCGTTCAGTATTTTTGTGATTTTAGTTTTTTCCATTGGTTTAAAAGGTGGACATGATCAGTCAAGTTACCATGCCAAGATTCTGCTTGTACTGATAGAGCAGTGAGAGAAACGTATAGGAACAACAAAGTTCATTTCACCTACAAGTTCTCATGTCAGTTTAATAGAAACATATCCACTCTAGTTTGCACATATAAATGTTAAGTCTTATGAAAAAGAAGATTGATTGATTGAATGTCGGAATTTAATGGAACTCTTGATTTTACAATGGAAGCCAATTTTAATAGTAGAGGAAACCAGAGTAACTGGAGATCCTAGTCAATTAAGATGAAAAAGGGGAAAATTATCAAGAATTCTCCCTCCCCCTGTAGTATCATATTCAGTGGTCAGCTCTGCACTTACATGAAGTTTTTCCAAAATAGAGCAAAGCCTGTATTTTCATAATAAAAAATAAAACACATTATCAAACAAGTTTCTAAAGTTTATTATTAAATGTTTTTTTTCAAATCTAATAAACAAGATTATACATTTTGAAATTCCTTTATGTATTATTGCAAAAGTGTTGACATGTATGAACAATAGTTATAGTGTTGATTATTTTTTAATAAACCAAAAGGAACAAACCAGACTCAAGACAGAAAAAATATTCATAAATAGTAAATATAAGTACAGTGGAATATCCAGTGAAAAGAAAATTCACTCTTCTTATGATAGAGTCGAGAAAGTCAATAATAAAACAATGCCGGTGACGATACCGATCAAAAAATTATTTCCAAATAATAATTGTTCATTTTAAATAAGTTAATTGTTAAACTGTGTTATTAGAAATATACATGCAAAAACACAATGTTTTATGTTCAGTATAATCAAGATAAATGCATTAGAAGCTACTGAAACGGAAATTTAAAAACTGCCAATCTTTAATGCATATTGATAAAAAAAATTGAAAAAATCATGAATATACAAAATCTAAAAATCTTTCGGGTCACCAAATTTCGGAGTGTTCCACAAAGTCCTTAGCATGTTACAAGTTCCCAAAGTATACTTATTTTTTCACACTTAAGTTATCGAGCACACTGGTCTGCTCTTGTCACATGTACATTCAATAGAGAAATATTGTCTTTATGTGAATATAAAAATTTAAAAGTCTGTCTGTGCAAGTTAAGAAATAAATTAAAAATAACTATTTTTATAAAGTAGGTATCTTCTACTATTTTTTATACGAATTTAAGAAAAGGTAGTCTCGATTTTTGTTCATGTATTTGCGGCCATCTCGATTTATTCATATTCAAAGTTAACATCGAGATAAGGTCCGTTTGAATTTGCTTAGTAACTTTCAAAAGTGCCAATCTTTGCTGCATATCAATTGATTCCTTTGGGATTTTTTCCCCTGACTTTCTCTGATCTAGCTGTATATATATTCAGATAATTAGCATGTTCCAGAAAGGTATACAGCCAGTGAAAAATAAATTGAAGTTGATACTCCAGGAATTTATTCGCATAGCAACATTTTAAACCAATTTTACAACAAGCTTCTATAGCCTGCTGTACTAGTCAATTGCTACTTAAGGACATGAAGGAGGGAAATGATAACATTGAATGGAAGTTTTGTTTTTATTTCAACTTATTTCTATTTTTACTATTTACCAGTACAGTTTCCAATGAATCCATAATTGATAGCGTCCTTGCTAAAATGGGACAAACATTGAGAAGTTCTATTTTTCAATATTTACAGAAGAGGCAATATTTTGTCACTAGATTTCCCACTGAGTATTCATAAAATACCTTGGAAAATACAATTACAGTAAAACTAGAACTTTCAGTTATTTAGGGTTTTGCAATATAAAATCTACACTGCATGAACTGAAAATATTGCTCTTAAAATCCATGTTAATATGTTAATAACATATAGCTAAGAGGGGGATAGAGCAGACTGTTATCCCAAGAAACATTGTCAACCAAGGGGAAGCCAAGATGGACAATGTTTATTCGAATGGTAAAAATCTGCTCCATCATCCTCTTGTATTATGTTGACTTTCTATTAAAATGGTCTGATGCTGTAAAACTTGAGCATTGTCTTTAAAATTATTGATGTAAATTCAATTCATTGTTCCTTAAATTATTGATATTTCATTGGTCTGCCCGAGAGGGTGACATTAAAAAAAAACTAAAATTATATTGCTTGGCAATATCTTTGAAATTTACAAGATCAATCTTTGAAGGATCACTTAAAAGAATTGTTAAACAATCAAATAGTGACAATCAGACAAGTTCTTAAATGTTACACATTGATTAAAATTGTATCTACCATGTCATGTAAGAATAACTGATATATATGTATAACAAATAACAACGCTAGATAATTAAAGAACCCATTTTGTTCATAGTATCAAGTAATTCCTTTTTTTAACAACAATGAACAATTTGTCTCTAACATGTCTTTATATAAATGTCTATTTTGTAAATGAACACATGTGGAATTAGACAAAATAGAACTGCTGCGAATGTTTCCTGAAAATAGTGAACTTTAAATTTCACCATTATTCATACATGTCTTGATACATTTCTTGTCCAAGTCTAATATATTCCTCCTTCTCCTGGGGTGTCATTTTAGCAACCATGTCATCTGTTACATCATGTATCGAAACTTTAGCACCACCTATGGATACCATAGGACCTTCTTCATCATCATCATCTTCCATTTCTTCTACAGCTGAAAATATATATAAATTAATCAATAGATAAGGCCAATTAATAAGTATATAACTCAATCAAACTAGATAGAGGTTCTAAAGAGCCTGTGTCGCTTACCTAGGTCTATGTGCATCTTCAACAATGGACACTCTTCGACAAAAGACGACAATATAATTCATGGCAAAAATCTCTTTTTTATTGATCTTGTATTGCCATGATTGCTGATCATTTTTTCTGTTTACAGTTTCTCTATATCTTCACAACTTATTGCAAAAAAGACAAAAAAGGGCCAAAACAATTCGTCATTTAAGGGCTATAATTCCTGTAAAGAGTCTTGTAGAGAATCTTACGAGTTCAGCAAGATTTAACTTATTTGTAAATCTTGTCTTGTTGATAATTTTTTATTTAAAGTGTATATTTATATATCATAGTTTTCAAGATAATTGGTACAACAATGCAAAAGAATAGTTAAACTTGTCTTTAAAGAGCAGTAACTCCAATAAGGAATTGACTAATAATTTCTGCCATTATACAAATATTTAGATTTTGTCTTGCTGATCTTCTCTTCCTTTAAAGTTTCTTTATATCTATCAAGGTTATTAAGATAACAATCAAAAACACAAAAAAAATGGTAACATCATGTTAAGAGGCAATAACTCTAATTAGAAGTCGACTGATGATTTCTGACATATTCACTTATTGTAGATCTTGTCTTTCTGATCATCTTTGCTATAAAAAGTTTCTCTCAATCTATTATTGCTTTCAAAATAAAAATAAAAAAAAAATAAAAAAAGTAACAGGGCTCGACATTACCGTTTGTCCGATTGTCCAGGACAAGTGGACACAGGCGTCGGGCAAGTAGATTCACCATACTACTTGTCCGATGGGACAAGTGAAAAATCGAGGTCAGATGTAAAATATATCAAATTCAACACTTATACATTCCCAAAAATATGAATGATTGTTTTATTGATCATACTAAATGAAATAAATATTCATTGATTGAACCAGAGACATATAATACTTGTATAATATGTCTCTGATTGAACGTATTTGAGCATGCTGGCAGCCATTGCCAAGGGGAATATAAGTAAGGAGGAAAGAAACCAATGTTAATGCTTCTTCTTAGTATAAGCCTCCTTGAATTAGGAGCACCTCCATATGGAGTTTTACCACAACTATAAAATTTTAAATTAAAGTATGTTTCATTTGATTTTGCTTTTATGCATAACAATACATTAAAAGAGGTTTAATTTAATAAGATCTATATATAAAAATAATAAGTTAAGATGTAAAAAATAAAATCTAAAAAGGCAGATTTCTTAGTGAAATGTTTTATGTACTTCATGATCATATATCAATATATATACAAATCAAAATAAATTGTAAAAGCTCGTTTTGACACAATCAATAAATTAAAAAGGTTTAATCATATACAAGGTGGCCAGGTGTATTTACATCCTTGGTTTAACCCATACCACTAACAGAATGAATAGGTCCATAGGAGAACCTAGCGGTTTGGGAAGAAATGATGATTTAATGATCGACACATGATAGTGACATTGAGTCAGAGAACTCAGTCTTGCAAATAATCTTTCAGTCTGAAATAATAAAATTAATTTTGATGTGGTATTCATATAACATAACAAAATGCTCCCTTTATTAGGTACAATCAAAGTGCAAGTGTTATTATTGCATATCATCAATATCAGTCAGAGCTCTGACATAAACAAGTCAGAATAAAATTACTTCCATAGGTCAGATATAATTTGATGTAAGTGTTGTCTCCCTTCTTGCACTCAACAGAATATGACTTGTACAGGTCAGTTTATGTCAGACTTTAATTTATCACAAAATGACTTCCACAGGTCAGATTTTGCACAAAATATTGTGACTTAATATCTTCATATTCCAATAAGATTTATGCCCCTTTTTAATGCATTTTGACTTTGAGAGGTCATTTTTGTTCTGATTTGAAGCAGTCATTACTACCACTTTGTTATCAATCTCCATAAAAATATGGTGATTACTAGTTTCGAATTAAAGAGTTTTAAAAAGTGGGGCTCATCTGACATCATACCTTCTCCTTTCCAGAATCTAAACATAATATATATATCTCATCACTTTCAATTATTTCAAAATACAGGTGAGAAAAAATGGATCATACAATTTTCTGAATATCAAAAGATTTACAAAATACAATATTGGATACATTACATGACAATACTTCAAATCTTCCAAGGAAAAACAAGACACTTATTCATGATAAGACTATGTTAATAAAAGATATATTCTCATCCACTTTAAGCTAAATGTATTAAGAGCAAAACATTTATTATTTTAATATATCATTGAGGTAAATACTGTTGTGCAAACTGACTCAAACAAGTCACATTATGTTCTGACTTACTAAACGTATTACAACTTTTAAGTCTAGTATTGTCATATTGATTTAAAAATGTATAGGTAAGCCAGATAAAAGACTGAGGAAATTAGGTCCCCATAAGTCACAATAATGAGGACTATAAAAAAGTTTATTTGGTATATTCAATATTAAATGTATTTTGTTTTAAACAGGTCAAATCATGTTCTGACTGAAAAGAGTCAGTCCAAAACTAAAATAAATTTATTGAAATATTTAAGCCGGGCATTGCCATATGATATTAAATGAATGTATGGGAACGTCAGATAAAAGACACAGGAAATATATGTGAAGATCCCCTAAAATAAATAACCATTTGACTTAATTGTTTCTAAAAATTTATCAAATAATAAACTCAAAAATGGCAGATTCAGAAACAGTCTGAAAGCAAGGACTTTCTTGGATTAAAGGAAGTACACCTAGCTTTGATTGGAAATTTTGTTCTGTAAACTGACTTTAACAGGTCAAATCATGTTCTGACCTCAAAGAGTCAGTCAAAACTAAACTTATTACAACTTTTAAGTCTAGTATTGTCATATTGATTTAATCAAAGAGCTGAAAGCTCTGAGGAAAAATGACGCCACTGTCTCTAATATTGTGATATTTTTTATGCAAGTCTTGATTTTCACATACCGTAATTAGTTTAACATTCCAACATGTCTCATAAGCATATAATTGATATTCGTATATGTGTGTGTTATGTGAAGATGACAACTGGCTGTTTTTTTAGTACAAATGTATAGGTCAAGACTACCTGAATGATCTACAGTATCCAATGACTACTGGCTGTTTTTTTCTATAAATAAATAGGTCAAGACTACCACAATGATCTACAATATCCAATGACTACTGGCTGTTCTTTTGTACTAATAAATAGGTCAAGATTATTTGAATGATCTACAATATCCAATGACTCCTGGCTGTTCTTTTGTACATATAAATAAAGACTACCTGAATGATCTAAAGTATTCTAAGTAATGTGATTTTTGTCTTGCAATTACATTTTTCTAAATCAAGAATATAGACTACTAGTAACCTTTTCAAACCAAATGATTATGAAGAGCCTGTTGTTATCAAGCTCTTATACCCCACATACTCATTAAATAAGTTACTAGTGACCTAGTTATTTCTGTTACTTGAAGCAAATTATATTTCTGTAGATTTAGACAATAGTATAATAATTGTTTTACTAGTTTTATTTCACCTTGAAGATTAGACAAATAGGGATACTCCTTTGATTTTTTATTTCATGTCAGTCAGGTCGCTTTATATGAAACTTGAAACCACTTCTCTGCCATATTGTTATTTCATAACAACTCTGCCCTTGACCATGTTGACCCATGTAATTGATATTCATTCTTTAACCATATATCATAGTCAGTTAGTTTTTGATTTTGCACTCCCACACCACCTTTCAGGTCAAATGTCTGTCTCCATTTAAGTTAATGACATTGAACAATCATGGTATTAAACACAATTCCAATAGTGATAATGCTGTTCTAGTAGGTCACCATATATTCAACTCGGGTAGCATTCCAGTTATTGAAATTTGTGTCAGATTAGAACAATGATCTAGACCTTTAGGAATGGATCTTACAATTTAATATGGAGCCATAGTATGGGACCCCTACACAGTAACAAAAAAAAAACAAGCTTGAAAAGATACAACGTCAAGCGGCAAAATCTATCACCAGAAATTACAAGTCAAGAGAGAATGGACGGGATACGTCTCTAAAATGCTTGCCTAACTGGAACTACAACAAGATCTCCAGACAAGACGAACAAGGAGTTGAAGCCAGAAGTTAATATTTATGTAAAAAGTAGTTGAGGGGCTGATTCCCGCTATTGAACCATACTGTCATTCTATAATATTATTGCGTAAGTATTTCTGTATTGTCCTTGTTATTGGTCCATGTCTTGGTGTATTGGTCTGAGGCGAAGCCGAAGGCCAATACTGCTGGCCGAGGACCAACAATAAGGCCAATACAGAAATACATGTAATAGTATCTTTATTAATTAACTACAGTGTTACAATATTTTTTTATTTCATTTCACAAGAGATAAACATTTTTACCTTGAAGTGGAACTATCCAAATCTCAGTTTCTTTTTATAAGATGCAATATCTAATGATTTGGTGCCGTTCCATGCATCTTCAGCCTTTTCTCATCTGATGAATTTTTCTACCCTTTCCAGTCACTATAAAGTGTTACAACTTTAATTTAGACACAACACATAAATAGTAATTGGAAAGGTACTGCCATTGCATGTGTAATGCAAATACATTTTTAAAAAAATAATGTAAGAGTTGAAATTGATACAACTATCCATAAGCCAATTGACCAAAGAACGAAGATTTGCGCAATTACAGAATGCATATGCCTGGTTCGGGTTTAAAAATAAAAGACCGTTTACAAAACACGAGAAGCGAAAGTGAACAGTAAAAATCGACATGATGAAATTATGAGGTCGTCAAGAAATGAACTTTGTGATAATTTACTCGTTCCCTAAACCTGAAATAATTCCATCGTCTACTTTCAAAATGCTTTTCAAATGAATGGGACCGTCTTTAACCTAAAATATATGCCATACTGAACGTTTCGGCTTGTTTATGGTGAGTAAATAAAAACTGCGTCGTACAAACAACTGTTTACTTTCAGTTTGAGTTTATCGTGACTTACTATCTAAAAACTAGAGACGTTCCGAAATCCTGTTTTGGCCGGATCAGAACTCGGCAAATACGGAAAAAAAATCTGTATTGGCCGAGTTGACATCTTATATTGCATATGCAGTTTTCATCATTTTAAGTACAATAACAGTGTAGTTAATTTATAATGATACAGTTACAGACTCTGCTGCTATAACTTTGTGAACAAAGATTCATACGCACCGCGTGGGTATAACCGTATTACTAATTTCCGATTATTAAAATCTTCGTAAATCTTGATAAAGACCAGTTTCTATCCAATGGATATCAAAATGATTCCGATTATTACTTTTTTAATGATTGTAAAGTTGAAATGGCATGAAAGGCTGACATTATTTAGAACTATTTTGTCTAGCGATTGCTGATCATTGGAGGGTAAAAAGTCCAACACCATAACAAAACGGATCTATTTATCATGTATACATACCGATTGTTTACGATTGTAAGACATGTGCATAAAAGTGAAAGCTCGAATAAATATGAAAAATATAACAAAGGGATAGCTCCAAATACCATTTAATAACAAAAAACATATGGACAGGTCAAGATATCTTTTTGGTAAATAAAATAACGTATGTAAACTGGTTCCCGTCCGACTACAACACTTTAACAAAGACTTTGTTCGAGTGTAGCGTAATACAAGCAGATTCCAGTTAGTATGTAAAATAGTAAATATGAAACCGAGTGCGGTAGGCGGAGGCATAATCAACTTCCGTTAGTTCTGGTCAATGGTATCGGAAACATGCCGCTGATAGCGTCATTTTCCAAAAATGTATGGGAGAGCCAGATAAAAAACAGAGGAAATAAGGTCCCCAAAAGTCACAATAATGAGGATTATATAAAAAAGTTTATTTGGTATATTCAATATTTAAATGTATTTTGTTTTAAACAGGTCAAATTATGTTCTGACTTCAAAGAGTCAGTCAAAAACTATACTTTAACTAATTATTGCAACTTCTAAGTCTGGCATTGTCATATGCATTTAAGAATGTATGGGAAAAACAGATAAAAGACACCCAATAATAAAGTCACAATAAATAAATGAGGACTATAAAAAAGTTTGTTTGGTATATGTAATATTCAAATGTATTTTGTTTACAAGTTTCATCAAATTATCTTAAAATTTTATTCTATTTCTGTATTTTCATGACTTTTTCTTTTCTGTTAAGTTAACACATGGAATTTTTGGTTGTAAAAAATATTATTTTAAAGACCATTTGACTGAATTGTTTCTAAAAAAACTTATCAATTGACATGATTAATTAACTCAACAGTAGGCCCTAGACCACAATTAATGATCCCGCTTTTCGTTGTCCACGAATATAGTTCCTTTTAATTAGAGTGTATTTTTTCTTAATTTTTTTTCTTTCCCTTCCTCACTCATTTCTTAGTTTTTTGTGGGTGGAAATAAAAGAAGAGAGGTGAAATAAACTTTTGGATGTTGTATTTTAACTGATTTTGATATGGAAAGAGTGATTAGGCTAGGTGCAAAAAGGTGATATTTACAGTTTTCGGAACATCTCTTGACTTGTCCATAGAGGTATGAATGTGTATTGGCTAAATTTGTAAGAGTCATTGGTTCAATCTTTCTGAATTTTGGATATATTTTTGGACTAGTACTATACATTACACACACAAAAGATTTGACAAAAATGCAAGGTGCAATTTTTTTAATGAAACAAAACGTTATAAAGAACTAATAGGGGAATTTAATTGTGGTCTGTGGCCTAAGAGGTGAATTCAGGAAATATTGAATTTGTACTTTGACAACTTCACTGAATGATCTATTGGTATTAATTTGTCAAACTACATGAGAATAAATGATTTCCACTTTTATTTGATAGAAATTTTGTAAAAAAGTGACATTTCAGCCTACATGCCCAAAATTGAACTTTTTCAGTTGTTTCAATATTTTTACAAAAGTAGCATGCTTACTTTCTCTCTGACAGATTTTTCTGGTTTTCTATTTGTGTTTGTGGTATCTAATGTAGATGTTTAACTCATTTTTGAACACTGAACACAAAAAAAAGTAGATAAAATCAGAATAAGAGTGCAAAATGTGCTGCTTTAATGGTCTTAGTCTAACGGTCAGTATGAAGCAAGTGAAAAATGAGGTTCTATGCACATACAAGTTGAATTCCTTTTAGCAGATTTCACTGAATCTGTATCAAAAGCACTTATTACTGGTTGTTTGACCTTGTCTGTTTCACAGACTACCTTTATTTTATTTTGTTTGATAGCTAGTGGTTAAAATATTGGCCTTTTGAGGCTGAAATTTCATGCCGGTTTTAAAAAGTAAAGTAAATAACTTTGCTTCAAATCATACTGTCTACATATATAGTTGAAAGTGACAGTCATGTTACATCCAGGCTCCATGTTTTATCATATCTAAACAAAGATTTGAGCAAAAAGAAGCATATCTCTATCTACCATATCATTTATATGCTTTTTAGTATGCAAATGTGGGGAACAACCTAAATTGACAACCTGTTTTTTTTAAGCTTGACATTGCTGAAGACAATTTTATTCACATGTGTTATGCTATTTGAAACTTATATTTCCATTAAAAGTACATTTATAACATGTAAAAGGTTTTTTTATAACTTAACAACTTCAGAAAATTGTGGTAAGTGAAAAATATTACATTTCATATAAGGCCTCACATCATTTGAAAACCTCTATTTTTTGGCACAGGCTCATATAAAATTTACTTCTGGCCATTTTTTATAAGTCTGAAACATGAAGTATGCTATCTGTTGCTTTTAATAGGTGATAACTTATACATAGAAACATTAAAAAATGTAAGTTTTGGTATATTTTGGTTTTTAGAAGCCCAAATTTGATAGTTGAAATTGTTCTAATTCAACGCCACAATTCAGCACCCAAAGTTCAGATATAAAAAATGCCACATTTTTTATAATTGGTATCATATGGCTTTGAAACTTTGTAAACTGTTTTATAATACACTAAGCTTAAATCATGCCAAGTTTTATTAGAATTGGTCAAGTTTTAGACCCCTAATAGGCCCAAGACCACAATTAGTGATCCCGCTTTTCGTTGTCCACGAATATAGTTCCTTTTAATTAGAGTGTATTTTTTCTTAATTTTTTTTCTTTCCCTTCCTCACTCATTTCTTAGTTTTTTGTGGGTGGAAATAAAAGAAGAGAGGTGAAATAAACTTTTGGATGTTGTATTTTAACTGATTTTGATATGGAAAGAGTGATTAGGCTAGGTGCAAAAAGGTGATATTTACAGTTTTCGGAACATCTCTTGACTTGTCCATAGGGGTATGGATGTGTATTGGCTAAATTTGTAAGAGTCATTGGTTCAATCTTTCTGAATTTTGGATATATTTTTGGACTAGTACTATACATTACACACACAAAAGATTTGACAAAAATGCAAGGTGCAATTTTTTTAATGAAACAAAACGTTATAAAGAACTAATAGGGGAATTTAATTGTGGTCTGTGGCCAGTAGCAGATTCAGATAAAGGGAAAAAGGGGGGGGCTTAGAGGAAGAAGACCTAGTTTTGATTGGAAATTTTGTTCTGTAAACTGACTTTAACAGGTCAAATCATGATCTGACTTCAAAGAGTCAAACAAAACTAAACTTATTTCAACTTTTAAGTCTAGGATTTTCATATTGATTTTTAAATGTATGGGAAAGCCAGATAAAAGCCAGATGAAATAAGGTCCCCTTACGTCACAATAATGAGGACTATAAAAAAGTTTATTTGGTATATTCAATATCAAATGCATTTTGTTTTTAAAGATTTTCATCAAATTATCTTAAAATTTTATTTTGTTTCTGTATTTTCATGTCTTTTCTTTTCTGTTAAGTTTACACATAGAACTTGTGGTTGCCAAAAAAAATAAAATTTTAATAACCATTTGGCTGAATTGTTTCTAAAAAAACTTATCAATTAATTAACTCAACAGTAGCAGATTCATATTTAGGGGGGGGGGCTAAGAGGAAGAACACCTAGCTTTGATTGGCAATTTTGTTCTGTAAACTGACTTTAACAGGTCAAATCATGTTCTGCTTTCAAAGAGTCAGTCAAAACTAAACTTATTAATACAACTTTTAAGTCTAGTATTGTCATATTGATTTAAAAATGTATGGGAAAGCCAGATAAAAGACAGAGGAAATAAGGTCCCCTAAAGTCACAATAATGAGGACTATAAAAAAGTTTATTTGGTATATTCAATATTAAATGTATTTTGTTTTAAACAGGTCAAATCATGTTCTGACTTAAAACAGTCAGTCCAAAACTAAGTTTATTGAAATTTTAAAGTTGGACACTTCCATATGATATTAATGAATGTATGAGAACGTCAGATAAAAGACATAGGAAATATATGTAAGATCCCCTAAAATAAATAACCATTTGACTTAATTGTTTCTAAAAATTTATCAAATAATAAACTCAAAAATGGCAGATTCAGAAGCAGGGCTTAAAGGAAGTACACCTAGCTTTAATTGGAAATTTTGTTCTGCAAACTGACTTGAACAGGTCAAATTATGTTCTGACAAATTGACTTAAACAGGTCAAATCATGTTCTGACTTAAAAATATCAGTAAAAAACTAAATTTATTGAAATTTTTAAGTCAGGCATTGCCATATGATATTAATGATATGTATGGAAAAGTCAGATAAAATACACACGAAATACATGCAAGATCCTCTAAGATAAATAACCATTTGACTTAATTGTTTCTTAAAACTTATCAATTAATAAACTCAACAGTGGCAGATTCAGAAGGGGGCTAAGAGGAAGAACACATAGCTTTGATTGGAAATTGTGTTCTGTAAACTGACTCAAGCAGGTCAAATCATGTTCTGACTTATAAGAGTCTGTCAAACACTAAATGGATTGCAACTGTAACAGTCGGGCATTGTCATGATTGCGATGTGATTGTTAGAATGTATGGATACAAGTAGGAAAAAAGATCACAAATATTAAGTCACAATTTTTAGAACTATATAAAAGTTAATTTGGTATATATTTGATATCTTAATATTTCATTGAGGTAAATCCTGTTGTGCAAACTGACTTGAACAAGTCACATTATGTTCTGACTTCAAAGAGTCAGTCAAAAACTATACTTTTACTAATTATTGCAACTTTTAAGTCTGGAATTGTCATATGCATTTAAGAATGTATGGGAAAATCAGATAAAAGACACCCAATAATAAAGTCACAATAATGAGGACTATAAAAAAGTTTATTTGGTATATTTAATATTCAAATGTATTTTGTATACAAATTTCATCAAATTATCTTAAAATTTTATTCTATTTCTGCATTTTTATGACTTTTTTTTCTGTTAAGTTAACATATGGAACTTTTGGTTATAAAAATATTATTTTAAAACCATTTGACTGAATTGTTTCTAAATATACTTATCAATTAATTAACTCAACAGTAGCAGATTCAGATTAGGGGTGGGCTTAGAGGAAAAGACCAGTTTTGATTGGAAATTTTGTTCTGTAAACTGACTTTAACAGGTCAAATCATGTTCTGACTTCAAAGAGTCAAACAAAACTTAACTTATTACAACTTTTAAGTCTAGTATTGTCATATTGATTTAAAAATATATAGGTGAGCCAGATAAAAGACAGAGGAAATAAGGTAGCCATAAGTCACAATAATGAGGACTATAAAAAAGTTTACTTGGTATATTCAATATTAAATGTATTTTGTTTTAAACAGGTCAAATCATGTTCTGACTTAAAAGAGTCAGTCCAAAACTAAAATAAATTTATTGAAATATATAAGCTGGGCATTGCCATATGTTATTTAATGAATGTATGGGAACGTCAGATAAAAGACACAGGAAATATATGTAAGATCCCCTAAAATAAATAACCATTTGACTTAATTGTTTCTAAAAACTTATCAAATAATAAACTAGAAAATGGCAGATTCAGAAGCAGGGCTTAAAGGAAGTACACCTAGCTTTGATTGGAAATTGTGTTCTGTAAACTGACTTTAACAGGTCAAATCATGTTCTGACTTCAAAGAGTCAAACAAAACTAAACTTATTACAACTTTTAAGTATAGTATTGTCATATTGATTTAAAAATGTATGGGTGAGCCAGATAAAAGACAGAGAGAATAAAGTCCCCATAAGTCACAATAATGAGGACAATAAAAAAGTTTATTTGGTATATTCAATATTAAATGTATTTTGTTTTAAACAGGTCAAATCATGTTCTGACTTAAAAGAGTCAGTCCAAAACTAAAATAAATTTATTGAAATATTTAAGCCGGGCATTGCAGGGCTTAAAGGAAGTACACCTAGCTTTGATTGGAAATTTTGTTCTGCAAATTGACTTAAACAGGTCAAGTCATGTTCTGACTTTAAAAAATCAGTCAAAAACTAAATTTATTGAAATTATTAAGTCAGGCATTGCCATTTGATATTAATGATAATGTATGGAAAAATCAATTAATAAACTCAACAGTGGCAGATTCAGAAGGGGGCTGAGAGGAAGAACACATAGCTTTGATTGGAAATTTTGTTCTGCAAATTGACTCAAACAGGTCAAATCATGTTCTGACTTAAAAGAGTCCGTCAAAAACTAAATGGATATGCATAAAATCTGGTTCATAATTTTTTGAAAAGATGGAGAGATTAATGAGTCTATATTTTGTTATTCCGACTCACAAATGTCACTATGTGACAAATTTCGGGAATTTTTCTCTCCTTTTGACTGATTCCTATATGTTGTATGGGTGCCATAACTATCACTACAACATGTACAAAGTCAGCACATTCTAAGGGACGCCATCAAAAGACCAATGTAGGATAAAAAAACTTAAATCAAATAGTTTGGGGGTGGGGGTGGGGTTAAAGTTGCTGCAAGTTTTGTTTATCCAAAATCGATTTTACATAAATCCATATTGGTCAATCAATCTTTCCCAAATTAAGTTAAGAAGGGGGGTGGGTGGGTCAGTGAAAAAACTATGTGATGTGAATTAAGTTTTTTATCCTATATTGAACTTTTGATGTCGTCCCTAATGACTTGACCTATTACAGTATTTCTGTCTGAATTTTTTATGAATATTCTGTATTTACTAATTTAACTACATGTATGTTATTGCAAGTGTATTAATTAGCTTTGTTTATTACTTATATTAAACTAAACCTCTATTAATCAATTATTTTTACTCTGGTTATTGATTATATAAAAAAAAGCCTATTACTATGTGACTGTAATCTAAACTCTGATTGTTAACATCCTGGATTGCATATCTGCATGACCATTAAACTCATGGTATACCCATTTTATTTGAGGATATAAAAGTATTGTTTTTTCAATATAACATTTTCAGACACATTGAATCTGTGAAGACAACTTTCAATTTGACTTTAGAAATTAAAGAGTTTGTAAGCAAAATGTTGGGGAAATTTAATTATAATTAAGAATGTTTAAAATTAGTTAAGAAAAAAGCCGACATTAATAATGTTAAAAAAAATTTGAGGAGAAAAAACATACAAATTCAGACCAAATATGGTGACTTTGTTGTCCTTCAAGAAGCCGTACATATAATCCATAATATTTTCACTGTTTTTTTAAATACATGTAAAAGTTGAAAGATAACTATCTATTGATTTTTTTTTAAATAGCTTTTTTCACAACACTTATAACTTTGTAATTTATGTTCCATTGTACACTTGTTATTCTTAATATCTTTAAAAATTGTTGTTTGGGAACAAAATCTTGTCAGGGTTTCTTATGGTACTAGCATGACAAGTGCATTCATATTCTAAAATACTCTAAACATTAAAAAAAGTCAGTAATTTCAGATCATTCTGAGTCTTTCTGACCTTATTAAGTCAGAACATTCAGACTTTTATAAGTCAGAACATTCAGACTTTTATAAGTCAGAACATTCTGACTTCTAATGTTCTTCTCACTTCTGTAGAAACAAAGACTATCTATGTCTCAAATAAGAGGTAAATGCTTCATGTGGCTAAGCATCTGGGGTAAGAATTATAGATGTGTAATTTCAGAGGAAAACAAATATGCCAAAATGTTTTTTTTTTTTCATATAGATTAGACCGTTGGTTTTTCCGTTTGAATGGTTTTACACTAGTAATTTTTTGAGGCCCTTTATAGCTTGCTGTTCGGTGTGAGCCAATGCTCCGTGTTGAAGGCCGTACCTTGACCTATAATGGTTTACTTTTATAAATTGTAACTTGGATGGAGAGTTGTCTCATTGGCACTCATACCACATCTTCCTATATCCATGTAATTAATAAGATGTGATGCATGTGAGAGGAAAATAATACTGAATAGACAATTCTGTTTGCACAAACACTGATAAATATAATATGTAAAGGTGGTCTCTCAGCAGATTAAAATAAACAAGAAATAATTGTAACAGGATGCTGTTACGAAGTCTCCCAAACAAATTTAAGCTCCCATAATTCGTCATTCCCATGGTTGCCTGACATTGGGCAAGTTCCAGTACAAATTGGTTTTGTCTAGTAAAGTGATATGCATAAGTGACGCCTAGGGTTTGACCCTGCATGTCATTCAAATCTTCTTGAAATGACGAACAGGAATATCATATGGTTTACCTTTAGGGGTGGTGATCCAGAACATTTCAAAAAGGGGGATGGGGATGACCCCAATGGACTTCCCCTATATTTCATTTGATTTGTTTTATTGTCCTGTGCAAGAATGTATATGGTGTAGGGGTGGGGATCTCGACCGTTTACAAGTTTTCAAACAGTAGGGGGTGGGGTGACCCTCAGGGACTCCACCTTTATTTCATTTGATTTGTCTTATTGACCCTTACAAGAATATATATGGTTAAGGGGTGGGGATCCCGACCGTTTACAAGTTTTCACACAGGAGGGGGTGGGGGTGACCCCAAGGGACTTCCCCTATACTTCATTTGATTTGTTTTATTGTCCTATTCAAGAAAATATATGGTTTAGGGGTGGGGATCTCGACCGTTTACAAGTTTTCAAACAGGAGGGGTAGGGGTGACCCCCAGGGACATCCCCAACATATCATTTGATTTGTTAAATTGTCCCATACAAGAATATATATGGTTTAGGGGTGGGGATCTCTACCGTTTACAAAATATAAGAACATTTGCAAATGGCAGGGGGTGGGGGTATGCCTGGAGACAAGCCCGGTATATTTCATTCAAATCAATTTGACATTATAAAGAGGAATAGAGAAATGACAGGGATAGGGGTGATCCCTGGAGACTTGCCCTACATTTCATTTGATTTGTTTTATCATGTCCCATGATCATAAATGAAGACCAGGTGTGTGCATCACTTATTGTTCTCAAGTTATAACTTTAAAAATAAAAAAAAAAACCCTTTGGTTCTTTAGTTAAACCCCTCCCTTCCTTTTTCTTTTATTAAAATTTTTCCCATTTTCGTTTCATTATCATCATATCAATATTCACAATGATCGTTTTTCTCATAGGGAGAAACGAATCAGAAAGGTTAAAAAATCAGTTCGTGATTGAGTTTAAAAATAGAAAAATCACGTGACGATGTTCAGCTCAAAGCAATAATTTTACTTTTTAAATTGCACTGACTGGTTAATAATGTTAATATTGTTTAAGACAACACGAGTTATCTCCCGAAAATAACAATTCATTATCATAACAACATTTTCTGACCTGAACAAGTCAGAATTGTCAAACACCAGGTCATCTAAAAGACCACGCGTCCGTATTTACAGGTCGCGCTCCTTCATGAAACAGCAAAAAAATCATTTGCAAGGAACTTCTTTATAGGCAAAAAATATAAAAATGCCCATGAAAATACGGAGGTAATATGAATTACCTTTCTAAAAATGCCCACAATGACCTAGATTTTCACTAAAAATCGTAAATAATCAATATAATATTCAACGACTTCTCGTTCGAGACACTTCCAAAACAACGACTCTCAAACACGTGATCTCTTGCAAAAAACCACGTGATCGTATGTGTCGTAGATCGGCGGCAAATTCAAAATAACTTCTGGTTTGACGGACTCGAGTGAAAACTACGCAAAACAAAAATTGACGCGTACAGGTCAGAATTTCAAAACACTTTCTGACTTGAAGAAGTCATTTTATTCTGACTTGTTTATGTCAGAGCTCTGACTGAATATGTAAGATTTCAATTATGAATTCGGACAAGTGAGTTAAGAGTTCGGACAAGTTGATTTTCTTGCAACTTGTCCAAAGGGACAAGTTAGAAAAATGATAATGTAGAGGCCTGGGTAAAATAAGTCATTTAGGGCAATAACTTCTATATGAAGTTATCTGACAGTTTTATGTTAATGGACAGTGGGTAGATCTCAATATTCTGAACATTTCAGACTTTCTCCTTTCATAGCAGTTTTCAAGATAATAGACAAAACTCCATTTTACCCTTATGTTCCATTTTTATCCATGTCAGCCACTGTTGTTAGGCAGGCGGGGTCATAAGACACATTTTTCAAACTAGATACCCCAATGATGAGTGTGGCCAAGTTTGGTTAAATTTGGTCTAGTAGTTTCAGAGGAGGATTTTTATAAAAGTTAATGGACAAAAACTATGCATGGACGAATGACAACAAGTGATAAGAAAATCTCACTTGGCCTCTTGTCTTAAATCATTACCCCTTCTGAATGTTTTGACTATGGGAATTTAGTTTCAGTTGTGAAATTAAGTGGTCATGGGCCAGTGACCAACTGCTTGTTTTGAATCCTGATGAATGCTGTGCCTTATATGTATAGGTTAACCCATGATCAAAGTGCTACTTTTGAATGGCTTACTGTCTTTGAAAAGGGTAATAAGACCTAAAAAAAATTTCTTCATGAGGTACTTGGCTTTATCAGACATCTCAACAGATCATGACAATTTTCTGTTGGTACCTGGCACCTCTGTGATTTATCATACTAAAATATGAAATATTATTTCAATTCTGTATCAGCCAATTTAAGTTGACTGTTATATTCTAATAGTATTTATTGTAAGCTGTTTATTCAAAGGAAACTGATTTAATGACATAAAGAAGACAAGGTTTGCGGTTTCAGAAGATTTACCTGCAGATGTTGTAGGCTTCTTCTCGTCCTCTGAGTCACTACTCGAGCTATCATCGGCAGGTATGCCTGGCACTGCACCACTCTTCTTCTCATGAATAATTAACAATGTCTCTATTTCATTACTGGTAACATTACGAGATGTATCTGCTCTTGAAGGTCCTGCAATATCTGATTTTGGTACACCCTGAAATATCGTATTAGTAGATTAAAAATACAAATATATCTTAAATAAAATGCTCCGCAGGGCGCAGCTTGATACGACCGCAGAGGTCGAACCCTGAACAGTTGGGGCAAGTATGGACACATCATTCAAGCTTGATACAGCTCTGAATTTGGATTGTGATTAAATATTTGACACAGCATAGGTTTCTGACACAGAATGAATGTGGTCTAAGAACTTAAAAATTTTAAATTGGACATTCACCTATTATGGTCCAATATCCAAAATCTAAATACATGGTTAGATTCAGCATATCAAAGAACCCCAAGAATTCAATTTTTGATGAAATCAAACAAAGTTTAATTTTGGACCCTTTTGACCTCAATGTGGACAAAGTTGATAACGGGGCCCAAAAATCAAAAATCTAAATACATGGTTAGATTCAGCATATCAAAGAACCCCATATATTCAATTTTTGTTGAAATCAAACAAAGTTTAATTTTGGACCCCGATTTGGACCAACTTGAAAACTGGGCCCATAATAAAAAAAATGCTCAGCAGGGCGCAGCTTGATACGACCGCAGAGGTCGAACCCTGAACAGTTGGGGCAAGTATGGACACAACATTCAAGCTTGATACAGCTCTGAATTTGGATTGTGATTAAATATTTGACACAGCATAGGTTTCTGACACAAAATGAATGTGGTCTAAGAACTTAAAAATTTTAAATTGGACATTCACCTATTATGGTCCAATATCCAAAATCTAAATACATGGTTAGATTCAGCATATCAAAGAACCCCAAGAATTCAATTTTTGATGAAATCAAACAAAGTTTAATTTTGGACCCTTTTGACCTCAATGTGGACAAAGTTGATAATGGGGCCCAAAAATCAAAAATCTAAATACATGGTTAGATTCAGCATATCAAAGAACCCCATATATTCAATTTTTGTTGAAATCAAACAAAGTTTAATTTTGGACCCCGATTTGGACCAACTTGAAAACTGGGCCCATAATCAAAAATCTAAATACATGTTTAGATTCAGCATATCAAAGAACCCTAAGAATTCAATTTTTGTTAAAATCAAACTAAGTTTAATTTTGGACCATTTGGACCATAATGTAGACCAATTTGAAAACAGAACCAAAAATTAAGAATCTAAATATACGGTTAGATTTGGCATATCAAATAACCCCAATAATTCAATTTTTGGACCCATTGGACCTCAATGTGGACCAATTTATATACGGGGCCCAAAATCCAAAAACTTAATACATGGTTAGAATCAGCATATTAAAGAACCCCAAGAATTCAAGAATAAAACCCCATTGAAATTGGTCAAGAAATAAGCAATTTATACGAAGTATCTTCTTTTGCACAATACTGTGCAATTGAATATTTCTTGCTATTGCGCAATACTGTACAATTGACAATTTCTTGCTATTGCGCAATATTGTGCTACTGGATATTTCTTGCTATTGCACAATACTGTGCAATTGAAGATTTCTTGCTATTGTGCAATACTGTGCAATTGAAAATTTCTTGCTATTGCACAATACTTATTATATAATAATTTACACATCCTGTTTGGTGTGTATCTCCTATCATATCATTATTATTTGCTTTTAAATATAAAACAGAAATAACCAACTTAAAATGGAAAATTTTAAAAGAAAAAAAAAAGGAAAAAAAGAAAAAAAAGGAAAAAAAAAAAAAATCCCCCCCCAAATTTTTTGAACCCCCTTATGATTCATCACCCCCAAACTCAATCCCAGCCTTCCCTTTGTGGTATGGTACCTTGCAGTACAATTTCAGAGAGATCCATACACTTGAACACAAGTTATTGTCTGGAAACTAGAAAAATACTTACTTTTGACCCCTTTTTGGCCCCTTATTCCTAAACGTTTTGGGCAATTACCCCCAAACTCAATTCCAGTTTTCCCTTTGTGATATGGAACCTTGTAGTACAATTTCAGAAAGATCCATACACTTACACACAAGTTATTGTCATGAAACTAGAAAAATGCTTGTTTTTTGCCCCTTTTTTATCCCCTAATTCCTAATATTTTGAGGCAATTACCCCCAAAATCAATCCCAGCATTTCCTGTGTGATATGGAACCTTGTGGTACAATGTCAGAGAGATCCATACACTAAAACACAAGTTATGTCTGGAAGTTACAAAAATGCTTATTTATGGCCCCTAATTCCTTAACTGTTGGTACCATAACCCCCAAAATCAATCCCAACCTTCCTTTTGTGGTATTGAACCTTATGGTAAAATTTCATAGAGATCCATTCACTTAAACTAAAGTTAGAGTGCGAAAACCAATGTGTCTTCGGACGACGCCGGACGACGACGACGCCAACGTCATACCAATATACGTATATAAAATTGCCTCAAAATACAATCGTATAAAAATTATCTTCAAACTTCGATTACAAAATGAACAGGAGAAAATCATGCAGTGGTAATATACAAAATGAGTCAAGACCACACTGTGTTGTCTTTCTCTAACACAGGTCATAAGGAATATCTAATAAATTTAGAAAATATAGACCTCATTTAGCACTCCCCCGCAGTGGTCATCGTAGTGTGTTTGTCTTCAGTGTGGTAGGTCATAGGTTTGATGCCTGGCAGGATCAAAACACAAAGACTTGATAATGGGTATTTGCTGCTTCTCTGCTAAGTATGCAGCATTTAAGAGTAAGAGCAAAAACTGATCAGATTGGAGAATAATGTGATCAGGTAGAATGACATGTCTTCTGGAGTACTGTTAAAACTCTGGATCAGCATGTCGGACTTACGTACAAAGCATGTTTCATATAACATTAACATGTTGTCATATGCATGTAATAATAGCCACTGCGTGTACAACGGCTTTCCATCATCATCATCATCCCCTTAAAAAGTGAATCCTCAAATTTGACTCCTACTTTGATCTCATTTTAAGAACTTCAAATGCAGAAACAATATTACAGGATCCACAAAATATACTTTCAAAATGAAAAAAAAAAGTGACATAGGTTTGTCTGAAACCATTTGAGAGTGTTAGAGAATATCTCTGTTTTGGATTGTACTTGCATCTTATTAAACTTTCAAAAATTATTTAGGCAGAAATCAGATGCAGAAGTAGTGGAAAGATTAGCAAACATCTATTTTATTTAACTGTTAATTATATTAGGTGGATTGATTCAATATTAAAATTAGACAGACAGATGAAGTGATGAACAAACAAAATGACCAGCTTATTATTAATTTGTGGCATTTAGCCAGCTTTAATAGTATAAAATTTATGATTTCTACCTAGAAACTTGATTTTTTGTCCATAAAACCCATATACTTACTTTTAAAGGAGTGTACAAGAACAAGATCTTTATAAGTCTTGTAACATTAAACATATTTTTTTGTTTTACTGTTTCAATTCATCAATATCAAAATAACAAGCATTCAATGGCATGCTGTAAGATGTTTCAACCTATATTTTTCTCAAGTAAAGTGCCTGTATCAAGAATCGAGTATAACAGTTATATTTCATTAGTTGCATAACTTTTTCCTATTTTTGTTGTTGAAATTTTTGACTTTAAGAATTTGAAACATATCATAAATGTAATTTCCTATTCATTCTGTTTTTATCACTAGCTGTGAGTATAGAAGGAAGAGTTAGTGGAGGTATGCATACTGACTATCTATGGTTAACAGGGTGCATGAATGTTTCATATTCCTTATTAATACAAAGGGGCCTCTACAATTCTTTAAATTTCGTTTACCAACTAAGCCTCAAGTGTTGGAGCTGAAGTTGGAAAAATGCTCTACATACTCTAAGAGACCAAAATAATTCAAAATAAGACTAACATAATGGTTATTCATTTATAATACTGTAAATTCAGAAATTATTGTGATTTTTTTTTTTAATATTGCAAAAAATGTGCAATAATAAAAAACTTATATAATTTCAGTAGTGATGTACCTTTACAAAATTTTATGCATTCACATTTTTTAATTAGGTCTTGCATCTTTGCCAGTAATGAGTGATTCACATTTGTAATGCACACATTAATTTCTGAATTTACATTATCTTGATATCATTCTTACAAATTCATTGGTATCATTAGATGCCCCATCTACTGTACTCTCTGTCATCCAGACTGGTCTCTCCCTGACAGCTTCTTTCTTTTTCTCTTCATCCACTGTAATGGTAACAGTACTCTCTGACATCCCGAAATCACGACCACGTGTAGCATCTCCACTCCAGGTCGTTTTATCTCCTTGTGCTGCAGATTTCTGTTTAGATCTAAAAAATCAAAGTGTAAATCTTGCTAAAACAGATGAAATTAAACTAAACTAATAATGGTCCTGATGGTATCAAACTTAATTTTTTGTTCAAGTTCAGTAAAAGGGGTATTACACATTTATCTTAGATTAAAGCATTAAGATTAGATCTAGATTGAAATCATTATGTTTTCATATATCAGAATATCAATGAGGCAGCAATATAATGACACAAAATAGCAAAAAGTATCTATCGATACAATTAACAGATGTGGGTATATGTAAATGAGAGAACATAACTAAAATAAGAGTGCACACACAGAAATGTCTCGACTACTTTAATGATCATGATCATTATTGAATCAAGGTTGAAATATTTTAAAAGAAAAAAGGTTATATACTCCAATTATTACATAAAATTAACATTATCAAGATCCAAGTAAATGTGGTCAAGTTCAAATGAACCAGGTCAGACAGAATAATACACCTTTAAATTCATTCAATACACAACATATTGTTACCCTATAATATTGCTAATAAGTTGAAATTTTAAATGAAAAAAACCTACTGTACAGTTTGTTAAGAAGTCTTGAACCATGAAAAAGAGATCAAGGACAATGAACATATGACAGATGGAAACTTCATAACATAAGGCATCTGCATGCATGGTATGAGGAATCCAGGTATTTTTTTTGTACAGCAAAAATTTATCAATGAATGATTGGTTACTTTAAGTTTCCATTGAATGAACTCTCAAGCTATTGTATTATTCAATGGGACAGTCCACTGACCAACAACAACTGATTCTCATAAAATGTTTAATTTCCTTTGCCATAAGCACCTGATTGATTAAGATTTTATTCAGGTAATGAATGCATATAGGCAAAAGCTTTGTCAATGAATATACTCTTTTCTGGCCACTGAACGGTAATAAGAGTCAAACTTGACAATATAATTTACAATAGTTGTCTGAATATTCACATCATGTAGCTGTTTCAATGATCTTGAACTTTTATCAATTTACAAGAACCGTAATAACAACAGAGAAACTTAAAACTTAAGATTTCTAGTTTGAAATCCTATAATTTCACCATAAAGATAACTGCATGACTGCATAAGTCACAACTATAGATTTTAATGTGAATAATCAAGTGGATTTTAAACTTGTAGATTTTTATCGCCTGTAGTTGACGAAAAAAGTGTAGGGACCATTTCAAAATTTCCAGTCTTGTTAAAAAAAAGAAGAGTAAATGTTCACATGCAAGCATTTTGCTATAGGAAAACAAAATAGTTTTACCTGTAATGATAAGATAAAAATTATTCAAAACATTTTGTTTTTAAAATCTCTTGTCTGTAGAATTTCATTTGGAATGGGTGAGTGTGAGTAAAAGTAAACTTTGAGAAACACATGTCTAGATCAATAAAATTACTGGTAATGGCCGATTCAAGAGAAGAACACGGAGGAGGGCAAGCCCCTATGTTATGCCAAATCTGTGAGATTGCCAGAGGTATAGAGTGGAAGTGCTTGGATTGTGATTTACTTATGTGTCAAAAATGTAAGGAAAAAATCCATCCAAAGTTCAAGTTAGCCAATGAACACAAAATTGTCAACATTAAAGATGTCGGACATAAGGAAGTTCAAATTAGAAGTTGTGAAGAAGAAATATATTTTGGTAATATCAAATGTACCGAACATTCTGAAGAAACTTGCTGCTTGTACTGTAAAGTATGTGATAAACTTATCTGTATGCAATGTGTTACAAAAACACATAAATCACATATTTTTGAAGAAATAAGCAATGGTTATTCAATCAGAAAAGAAAATTTAAAGAAACATGCCATAACACTGAAAGAACAAGACAAAACTTTAACAAATGATATTGAAAAATTGATTAAAATAAAAGAAGAGGATAAACTTCAATCTGGACAAGTTAAAAAAGAAATCACAACTCATGAAAAGTCTGTAAAGGATGAAGTTGAACAATATACAAAATCTTTAATAGATGAACTGGACACAAAATGGGGTTCACGTCAAACCGCAATTGATAAAGAAATAGACCGAGTCAATGAGTTAAAGATAAAAATTCAACAAAAGGTGAAGAAATCAGAAGATGTAATGAATATCAAAGAAGTTACGGATTTTTTTCAGAAGACTGAAGAAATTAAAAATTATATTAAAGAAGATGTCCAAATCTCTCCACTTGAAAAAGATAGTATACCTAGTTTTATATCAGGAAAACTATGTCAAAATTGCAATTTTGGAAATTTAAAATCAAAAAATGAAATGGATGAAGAAAAAAAATCTTCTATGAAGATTGAATTAAAGATTGGAAAAAAATATTCAACAAATCTCCTCAGTATTATGAGAGTAAAACACTCCATTGATTGAAGTATTTGGGTATATTCACCATCAGATGATGATCATAAAACTGGATCATTGCAAAAACTAAAGCTGATTGAAAACACTCTTCATGAGATCTCCAAGTATGAACTTCTTGTTCATGATATGACTATCACTCCATTGAATGATATTTTACTATGCACAGATAATAACAAAATTGAGCGCATTGACAACAAAACTGGACAATTAAGGAATACTAAATACAACGCATGTCTGACTGCAGGATGTCTAGTGCCTTCAGCTATTTGTATGAAAGGAAATACAATAATTTTCAGTGCTGTCAACACAGATTACCCAGCACATGGAAGACGAGTAGTTATAAGGTTGAATAAAAATGGAAAACAGGAGCATTTACATGAATACTGGGGAAATGGTAAACCAATTTTTTCGTTTCCTCTTTTCTTACAGTGTTCAAATGATAAGGACAATATATTTGTTGTGGATGGTTTATCAGGTGAACCTATAAGTGCATTTAGAATTATCCTTATCTTAGGAACTGAGAAGATAGACAAATATGTAGGCCATTCAAGTATAAATTCATTTGATGAAAAATTTTGCCCAACCGATATTCAAGTAGCACCATCAAACAACATCATAGTAAATGACTTCAGTACTGATACACTTCACATCCTTAACCCATCTGGTCAACTTTCTGTGTATGTGAGCTTGAGTGACATGGGCATTCAAAATAGCTTTAGTTTATGCTGCACTTCAACACAACTTTTTATTGGATGTGACTCAGTTCAAGAGAATGGATGTGAATCAATTCAAGAAAATACCAACATGGCAAAGTTATGTGAACTGAACATAGAAGGATGTTCACATTTTGTTTAAAGCATATATTTCTGAATTGCACTTAATGCAAAAATTTGACTGGAAGCGAAACATTAGTAAAGTTTAAAATAACTCTACATGGATTTGATTTGATTTGATTTTTGGTGTTTTAACGCCACTTTTAAGCACCGCTTTTGGGCTATTTCGTGGCGGCCAGTTTTTATTGGTGGAGGAAGCCGGAGCGCCCGGGGAAAACCACCGACCTTCGATAGGAAAACTGACAATCCTAGTCAATTAAGATTGGAGTCGAGTGCAACCGCACGAGCGGGGTTCGAACTCACAACCTCAGTGTTGACTGGCTAGTGATTACAGTAGTAACTACTTAGACCACTCGGCCACCGAGGCCCCAACTCTACATGGAATCAACTCAAATATATTACTGTACATAAAGTATATAATTAAACTTTAAAACCAATTTGCATCCTAAAAGCTTCTCAAATGCCTCATTCAAAGAATTACTGAAATAACCATGGATAAGTTACTAGCTGCGGAACCGTAGCTCTTAGGTCCTTGTGATATTTTTTTAACTATTTGTGGACCATAGATCTGCAAATAGTCAAAATATATCATAAGGACCTAAGAGCTACGGTTCTGCAGCTAGGATAAACCCACAATAGCCACAATCTAGTCCTCTTTCCCTCAAATGTAACATCATTGAATGCTACTTACAACACAATTTTAAATCACTATGAGCATGACATGTCTATTCAACTAGTCAAGTAGTGTTTTAAAGGCTGTTGTTTTGTTTTTTCGGAATGTGTGTCTGGCGTACAAAATTTTAATCCTATCTATGGTGAGTTTATTGGTCTTGTCTGTTATTTTTCACTAAGATATTTATTGACCCTTTAGTAACTTTTTCCTTTTTTTTTTAGTTTTCTACATTATCACTTGATTCCTACATCTGCATCCTTAAATCCTACACCATGAACAGGCCAGTTTAAAATGATGTGCTTCTTGTTTGATTTCTCATTTTCCCCCTATCAAGCTTACTTGTCAGATCAAATACCATTGTATTTTTTTTGTTGTTTTTCACCCAGTTGCATACAATCAAATACAGTTTATATATTCTGTTGCAATGATTCATGGTAATTTGTATGTACCACTGTCAGCATGCTTTATTAGTATTGTCACAGATGTGGTGAATTAAGAAGGAAAAGGTCATGAGCATTGGCACTGCATACTATGAAAACAACCAAATTCAAAAGATCAGGAACTAAAAACCTGGTGTCAGCAAAGACGAAGTTAGCAATTTTTGTGTGAGGCACAGTTCTAAACCTTTATCAAAATGTTGAATGAAAAAGGTAGTGTGAAATTGTCAACAACACATGATACAAAATAACTCTATAAAACATGAAAGTTTGTGGGCAAAGCTGCACAAAGTTGTTGTTATGCTACAATAGGTGGAAAAATGATCAGTCTTAAAACTCCTACTTAAATTGCAAAATCACAAGAACTAGACATAGTGTATAGACTAGTATAGTGAAGAAGATGTTGATCTCTAGATATATCTTTTTTTAATTGTCTTATTTGGTTTTCTGTCTTCCCTACAGCTCTTTTATTCATATCAATAGGCCAAAGAATGGTCAATAAACTCATTATAGATACCAGGCTTAACATTTTGTGGGCCATATGCGCTTTTCATCTTCAAAAGACTTATCATTGACACTTGAATAAAAAAAGTTAAAAAGGCCAAATAAAGTAAGAAGTTGAGCAGCATTGAGGACACAAAAGTCTGAAAGGTTTTGCCAAATACAGCTAAGGTCATCTATTCCATGTATTCCTGGGGTAGAAAATCCTTTGTATTTCGAAAAATTCAAAGTTTGAAAACAGCCAACTAATAATTATGACCATATCAATGATAGTTCACATCAACACAGAAGTGCTGACTACTGGGTTGGTGATACCCTCAGGGAGGAAACCTCCACCAGAGTTTTACAATTATCTGCATGATTGTCCAATAAAAATGCAATATATGGAGAATTACAAAAAATAACATAATAATTTACTACAGAGGAAAGCTTTCAGAATTATGGGATCATAGTAGTGTTTACAAAGTGATAATCGGTAAAAAAAACTAGAGGCTCTAAAGAGCCTGTGTCGCTCACCTTGGTCTATGTGCATATTAAACAAAGGACACTCTCCATTATAGACGAGAATAGAATTCATGACAAAAATCTCTGTTTTGTTGATCTTGTATAACTGATCATTTAGTCTGTTTATCTTTTTCTATCTTCTTTAGTTTTTGCACAAAACACAAAAGAGGGTAAAAAAAATCCTCATTTAAGGCAATCACTCCTATAAAGAGTGACAGTCTACTAACTATATCGACAAAATTTGACTTGTTAGTAGATCTTAATTGCCTATCTAATCATTTTTGTGATTTAAAGTGTCTATTTATCTATTATAATTTTAATCATATAAGGCAAAACCCCAAAAAAAAGGTAAAAATCGTCATTAAAGGGCAATAAGTCCAAATAAGGAGTCGCCGGACGATTTCCTCCAAATTGTCTTAATTGTAGATCTTGTCTTGCTGATCATTTTTGCTTATTTAAGTTTCTATCTATCTAAGATATAAGTAAAAACGCAAAAAAATGGTAAAAATCACCATCAAAGGGCAATAACTCTTATAAGGAGTCGACTGACGATTTCGACCATGAGACTTATTTGTAGAACTTGTCTTGCTGATCATTTTTGCAATTTAAAGTTTCTCTCTATCTATCATAGTTTTCAAGACAATAGGCAACAAGAGTGCACACGCTGAAATGTCTCGCCTTTTTTATTAATCATTGATATTATGTTGATAGTCCTAAATATAAAGCTTTATTACAACTGTCACATAAACTTAACATAAACCAAAAAACTAAACATTAACCAATGAACCATGAAAATGAGGTCAAGGTCAGATGAACCATGCCAGGCAGACATGTACAGCTAACAATTCTTCCATACAACACATATAGTTGACCTATTGCTTATAGTTTAAGAAAAACAGACCATAACACAAAAACTTAACACTGAGCTATGAACCGTGAAAATGAGGTCAAGGTCAAATAAAACCTGTGCGACCAACATATAGATCATAAAATATTTCCATATACCAAATATAGTTGACCTATTGCATACAGTATAAGAAAAACAGACCAAAACACAAAAATTTAACTATAACCACTGAACCATGAAAATGAGGTCAAGGTCAGATGACACCTGCCAGTTGGACATGTACACTTTACAGTCCTTCCATACACCGAATATACTAGACCTATTGCTTATAGTATCTGAGATATGGACGTGACCACCAAAACTTAACCTTGTTCACTGATCCATGAAATGAGGTCGAGGTCAAGTGAAAACTGTCTGACGGGCATGAGGACCTTGTAAGGTACGCACATACCAAATATAGTTATCCTATTACTTATAATAAGAGAGAATTTAACGTTACAAAAAATCTTAACTTTTTTTTCAAGTAGTCATTGAACCATGAAAATGAGGTCAAGGACATTGGACATGTGACTGACGGAAACTTCGTAACATGAGGCATCTATATACAAAGTATGAAGCATCCAGGCCTTCCACCTTCTAAAATATAAAGCTTTTAAAAAGTTAGCTAACGCCGCCGCCGCTGGATCACTATCCCTATGTTGAGCTTTCTGCGACTAAAGTCGCAGGCTCGACAAAAATGAAAAAAAAAAAGGTAAATTTGTCATTTAAGGGCAATAACTCATATAAGAAGTTGTATAACAGTTTTGACGTATATGGACAATTGGAAGAGCTCAAAATTCTGAACATTTTTGGTTCGTAAGATTTTTTCTATTTATAACAGTTTTCAAAATAATAGACAAAATTTGCATTTTACCCCTATGTTCTATTTTTAGCCATGTCAGCCATCTTGGTTGGCAGGCGGGGTCATCGGACACATTTTTAAAATTAGATACCCCAATTAAGATTGTGACCAAGTTTGGTTAAATTTTGCCCAGTAGATTCAGAGAAGAAGATTTTTGTAAAAGATAATGACGACGGACGACGTTGAACATAAGGCAGGTGTTTGAATTATTTGTTTTTATTGATTTTACTCTTTGTTTTATCATGTTTATCTTTGATAACAGAATCCATGCTGCAGTGTTGACTTAAGCATCAGGCACACTTAATGGTACAGAACATTTAGAGAATAATAAGGACCAAATTAACTCAATTTGCCAAGTTGTTTCGAAGAAGATTTTTAAGGGAGTTATTGGATGGATTTCAAACTGACACACTGAGTGCTGACAATACATTAAGGGTCTTATGAACTAAAACTAGAGGCTCTAAAGAGCCTGTGTCGCTCACCTTGTTCTATGTGCATATTAAACAAAGGACACAGGTGGATTCATGACAAAATTGTGTTTTGGTGATGGTGATGTGTTTGTAGATCTTACTTTACTGAACATTCTTGATGCTTACAATTTTATCTCTATCTATAATGAACTTGGCCCTGTAGTTTCAGTGGAAATTATTTTGTAAAAATTTGCAAAATTTATGAAAATTGTTAAAAATTTATTATAAAAGGCAATAACTCCTTAAGGGGTCAATTGACCATTTTGGTCATGTGACTTATTTGTAGGTCTTACTTTGCTGTACATTATTGCTCTTTACAGTTTATCTCTATCTATAATAATATTCAAGATAATAACCAAAAGCTGAAAAAATTTCTAAAAATTACCAATTCAGGGGCAGCAACCCAACAACGGGTTGCCTGAATGGTCTGAAAATTTAAGGGCAGATAGATCTTGACCTAATGAACAATTTTGTTTTTGAAAGATTTGCTAGAAATGCTTTGGGTTTAGATATATGAGCCAAAAACTGCATTTTACCCTATGTACTATTATTAGCCATGTCGGCCATCTTGGTTTGAGGGCGGGGTCATCAAACACGATTTTTAAACTACATACCCTAATGATGATTGTTTACAACTTTAGTTAAATTCATCTTAATAGTTTCAGAGGAGATGATTTTTGTAAAAGATAACAAAAATTTACGAAAAATTGTTAAAAATTGACTATAAAAGAGCAATAACTCCTTAAGGGGTCAACTGACCATTTTGGTCATGTTGACTTATTTGTAGAACTTACTTTGCTGAACATTATTGCTGTTTAGAGTTTATCTCTATCTATAATAATATTCAAGATAATAACCAAATAAGGCAAAATTTCCTTAAAATTACTAATTCAGGGGCAGCAACCTAACAACGGGTTGTCCGATTCATCTGAAAATTTCAGGGCAGATAGATCTTGAGCTAATAAACATTTTTACCCTTTGTCAGATTTGCTCTCAATGCTTTGGTTTCAGAGATATAAGACAAAATCTACATTTTATCCCTATGTTCTATTTTTAGCCATGGCGGCCATCTTGATTAGTTGGCCTGGTCACCGGACACATTTTTTAAACTAGATACCCTAATGATGATATTGGCCAAGTTTGGTTAAATTTGGCCCAGCAGTTTCAGAGGAGAAGATTTTTGTAAAAGTTTACGGACGACGGACGCAGGACGACGGACGCCAAGTGATGAGAAAAGCTCAAATGGCCCTTTGGGCCAGGTGAGCTAAAAAAAGGTCATTTTGAAATTTTGATAAGGATTCTGCCCAAAGTGTTTGTATTTCCTGATTCTAAAATGTTAAGAGGTTGACAACTGTACAATGTAAATAATGGTGATTAACCTATACATTTTTGTAAGCTTAAAAAATAATGGACTAAAAAATCTGCTGGAAAAGAAGGGATGTGATGTATTAATTCATGACACAGTTCACAAAACCCAAAGCAAAAGAAAAATACTTTTTTCTTCTCTACCTCTCAAGTCAAAATGAGGTATTTTTTTAATGGAGCAAAAGTTCACACAATCACCACACTGCAAGTTCTAAATGACCCCTTGCACAAGTTTGAGTGGATCAATAAATTATAGATCTCTGTTGTACACTGTAGAACACAGAAACTGGGTAAAATAAACAAATCTGGTTATCTGAATTTAATATCAATGCCTAAAATATCACTCTTAACTGCTATTGATAGTCTGTGTTATTGGACTTTAAAACTTTTATCAGTTGTACTGCATTACATAATTTACAAGTTGAAGATAATCTCAAAATATTTTAGTATGTAAATACAACACTTTGTAAATTTTTGCATCCTAATGAAAAGAATGTGTTTTTTAGCACATAATATTCCTACCCATCATGTTTAAGATTAATAAATAATTTGACCTGGTTAGCTCTCAAATTGATTTCTTTTGGAATAGATGGGTATGGTGGGAAACAAATATTACTTTGAGAAAGGCCTTTATACACAAATCTATTCTACAAATAAGTGATGGCCGTTTCAAAAGAAGCATATGGAGAAGTGCAAGCTCCTATGTTATGCCAAATCTGTGAGATTGCCAGAGGTATAGAGTGGAAGTGCTTGGATTGTGATTTACTTATGTGTCAAAAATGTAAGGAAAAAATTCATCCAAAGTTCAAGTTAGCTAATGAACACAAAATTGTCCACATCAAAGATGTTGGACATAAGGAAGTTCAAGTCAGCAGTTTTGAAGAAGAGATACATTTTGGTGATATAAAATGTACTGACCATTCCAATCAAACCTGCTGCATGTATTGTAAGTTATGTGATAAACTTGTATGCGTACAATGTGTAATAAAAACACATAAATCACATGTTTTTGAAGAAATAAGCAGTGGATATTCTTTTAAAAAAGAAAACTTGAGGAAATATACTCTTACAATGAAAAAACAAGAAGAAATTTTAACAAATGAAATTGAAAAATTGGAAAAAATCCATGAAGATAATAAAATTCAATACGAAGAAGTAAATGAGAAAATTATAACTCATGAAAAGGCAGTAAAAGATGAAGTAGACAAATTTACAAAATCAGTAAGAGATGGACTGGATACAAAATGGGGTTTAATACAAGTGGGCACTGAGAGGGAAATTGACAGAGCCAATGAAATGAGAATGAAAATACAAGAAAGAATGAAGAAAGCAGAGGACCTAATAAACATTAAAGATGGAAACAAGTTTTTCAAGAATATAAAAGATATGGAAATTTCTTTGAATGAAGGTTTTCAATACACTGCACAGGACAAAGATGTCAAAGAAATCTTACCAACATTTGTTCCAGGAAAGTTCATTCAAGGCAATTTTGGACTACTGAAATTTAACAATGGCTCTTCAAATGATGAGGAAAATCCTTGTACAAAGATTAAATTAAAGATAGGAAAAGAATATCTAACAACTGTTGACACTGTTTATAGAGTTGCACACTGCACTGATGGACACATTTGGATATGTTCAAACATTGGAACATCTGGAATCCTACTGAAAGTCAAACCAACAGGAAACAAGCTAAAAGAAATCTCAAGCTATGAAATCATTGTATATGATATGGCTGTTTCCCAGTGGAATGATATTCTATTATGCACAAATGACAATCGAATTAAAGGTATTGATGAAAGGACTGGTCGATTAAGAAATTGTAAATTAGATGTAGGAGTAGGATATTTAATCCCTTCAGCCATTTGCAGTAAGGGATTTCTAACTGTGGTAGGAGCCATCAATAATGACTACCCTGTACATGGAAAAAGAGTAGTGATAAAGATGAATGAAAAGGGACAACATGAACATGTAACTGAATATGATACAAACGGACAACCAATTTTCACATATCCTCTTTCCATGGCATGCACAAATGACATGCAAAATGTATTTGTCATTGATGGATTATCTCATGATACCTATAGTGCATTCAGACTAGTCATCCTATTGGGAACAGATAGAATTGCGTATTACGAAGGACACTCAACCTTAAATAATTCTTTTGACAAGAAATTTTGCCCAATTGCTATCCAAGCTGCCCCATCAAACAACATCATAGTAAATGACATCAGCACCAATGCACTACATATCCTTAGTCCAATCGGACAACTTTCTGTGTACGTGAGCTTGAGTGACTTGGGAATACAATATAGCTTTTCTCTATGTTGCACTTCAAAACAACTTTTTATTGGGTGTCGATCAGTTCAAGGGAATGGATGCAATTCAAATCAAGAAAGTAAGGACATGGCAAAGTTATATGAACTGAACATGGAAGGATGTTCATATTTAGTTTAAATAAAAAACAGATACATGTGCAAGTGAACATTTAATTTTCACAGGGCTAATTAAAGTGCTATACCTGCATCCATCTACAGGAAGTAATCATTATATACAATCAAAATTACTCTTCATGTAATTAGCTTGATTGTTCTTATTTAAATTCAAATTATTATTTAAATTTACTATCAAACAAATTTGTATCTAAAAATTTGATCAAATGCCTGATCATCTGTCGGCTGAAAGGAAATTGTCTACCAGTGATCCAGATTATAAAAGGTACACTGAGCACTTGTTCAACTAGTAAAATCCTGCCACATATTAATATGACTGTGAAGTCCCATCTTAAAGAACCTCCTCAGTGGTCAAAGTCCATATAACACCCACACAAACTGTCAAATCTTTATGGTGGTAAAGTATGGTCAGAAAAATATGATAACTAACAACCTACCAAGTATAAAAACATTCTTGCAAATGTTCTCAAGGAGGTAACATTTAAAAGGTGTCATTATGTGACAAAACAAATAAAGTCAAACATGGTTATAAAGCAATTTGACATGATCAATACTATTCAACAGTCTATACTGCCAATTACTGATTTGAAATATTTCCCTGTCAATTGTAGACCGGTTCTATACCAGGCAAAATGGGCATATGGAAGAGGACTAAAATTTTGTCTCTTTATCAAATTGATGACATTTTCAAGTCAAAGGGCAACATCAAAAGTATTGACAACAGTTACTTTTATTTTCTTTTTTGAAAGATGAAAGGATGTAATTGAATACTTGAAATAGTGTTGACATAACATGTGTCTGACATAACAAATTATAAGCCTGGTATCTTTGATGAGGTTTTTTATATATATCAGTCAGATTTCGATTTTTGATGGTGATCATGGTGATAAGTCTAACAATAAAATCCTGCTGTGGTATTTGCAACACTTTTCAAAAGATATATGTATCTACTGTGTCAAACAAAATAGTGTAGCTATGCAACTTTTCCTACATATCAACATGCCGCTGTCACAACTGGAATAGCTCCGTACTAATTTCCTTGTTTCATCTGGTTGAAATTTTCCTTATATCTCATTTTATTCAAAGCAGAACATCTCACCCATTAGCATATCTACGAGAGTCTAGATGAATGAGGTTTACAGAATAGAAAATAATGGGCCAATACTGCAGAAAAATGGGCAAAAAACTAAAGAATAGAGAAAAATAGGCCAAAAAAGTAAAGAATATAGAATAACGGCAGGGCTCACGCTAGCAGGCGACTGGGGCAACAAAGTCGCTTTCCTGTCCGTCACTTCGCCTTGCCCGACCGTCAAAAGCGAAATCTAGTCGCCCTGTTGTTCACGATACTCGCTTTCAGTCGCTTTCATCATCGGCAATATTCAATATTTACGAACGAGTACTTCTCTTTCAAATCTCACCACTTCTCCCTCTCAGTTTCAAAAAGAGAAGTCACTTCTCCCTATGATTCTGAAGTAGTGTGAGCCCTGACAGGGTGCTAAAATTAAAGAATAGAGAAAAATGAGCAAAAATATTAATAATGTTTACACAGGATAAAAATGTTTGATGCTCAAAGAGATATAAGTTATAACTCTGGAAATACTCATCAAACCTTAAAATTCGTCATTTCTGTTTTACTGTGTAGCTGGTACCTTACACATTGATGCATTGCCCATCTCATCTTTTCAAAGATGCAAGATGATTATCTATAATAGTATATATCATGTATATTAACTGTAAAAGTTTCCTTGACGATTACATATTGAAAAAAATCCTACAAAGTGTACACTATCATGACTATGACTGTAAGATATGTAAATCCTATATGTGTACATCATGTGCAGTCCTGCAGAGTAACACAGACACCTTAATTCTTTTGTAATGGGTCAAATATACAAATGTGTCATTTTCATTATGAAATCTGGTAATGTGTTAGAAAGCAGCATTTATATTGTTAATTTTTTTTTAAATCAACAGTTTGGCAACAATTGACAACTTACTACATTTGTAGAGTCTTCAATTTATCTGCTGAATCTTATATCAAATTTTATATTTTTGGTCAAAGTGTAGCCATGTTTGAGGATAGTCTTAGTAAAGGTATCTAGGTAATCAACTTTTTTTTTAGGGAATCAAATTCACCATTTACATGTAGATAACAACTGTTAACAATTAATAAATTTCATGTATAACGATCCAGTCCCCTCTTCTCCACCCTTGGCAGATTAAGCCAACATTTGTGATGATAACATTGTGCCATCTACCGGTAGATAAAAGTCACGCCCATTCCGACTACATCATTCTTGGCCAATGGCAGCACTTGAACTCTCTTCAGTGTGGAGGTGTAAAAATGGTTGTGTCTAGTGTTTACAAATTTCGTAGAGCAGGAATCGAAAATATACAATTAGTTGATTAAAAACTTTAAAATTGTCACTAAATATCGTCCAATGTTTTGGGGGTAAGGAAGTGTTGCTCAATCAGCACATGGCAATTGTTTATTTACATTTACACATGGTCATCTTAAAGGCGCGTTTAGATTGGATGCAGCCATTTACAACTCCGACCAATGGAAAGCATTACCTCGTAGATCCGGAATTCTAGCTTAATCTGCCAAGGGTGGAGAGAAGGGGACTGGATTGTAATCCTTGGCTAGCAAAGATGGGTATTCCACAAAGAGCCAGCAACCCAATGACAAACACAACCCAAAAGAAATCTAGAGGTCACCAGCCTCTTAACAAAAAAAACAAGAGGCTCTCAAGAGCCTGAATCGCTCACCTGTTATTTTTTTGGCTTAAATCTTTCATCAATGATTATTTTTGCCTTTTACCCATATGTTTCATTTTAGCCATAGTGTCTATGTTTCTTGACGTACAAGGAAATGAAATACAAAATTTATACTAGATTCATTTGAAAAGATTTTTAAAGTTAAAAAACATAAAACAACCTGTGTAAAATTGTCCTTAACAGGGTTCGACATTAACTTTTATACCAACTTGTCCAGTTGGGCAAGTGCCCTATTACTTTTACTTGTCTGAAAGTGAAATCTACATGCCCAAACTTTTACATGCCAGGGTTGATTGTTGTGCCATGATGGCAGCAACTAAACTTGACCACTGAGATACTATGAGGCATATATGAGCCGAGGAGGGAGGGAAAAGATCGAGGAATATACGGGAATTGGATCATTTACATAGAGATACTTATTTCATAATAATTTATCTAAGAAATGCCATTTCAAAAAACCCTTCTTAATAAACTGTGACAACAACTGACAAATTTGTTAAAGTTTAATTTCATTTTCTCTTTCAAGCTTTTATGTTTTCCATCTTCATGATCTTAGGGAAATACACATCCGATGTCAAATTCTAAGTTAGAACAATGAAAATAGACTTCCACTTTCCATTGATCGGTGGGAATAACACATGCGTTGGAAACGCCAGAGTGGTGTCCCGATTGATAATGATGATGACGAAGCAAAGCCACGGCCACCTGATTGGCCAATATTTTTAAACGTGATCTATTTTTGGTAAAATGGGGAATTCAGAGCGAACAAATGACTAAATATACACATTAAAGGGGGTTAAGACCACTTTACTCGACCGTGCGTAATCTATGGACAAAACAACAGACACTATTGATTTTGTGAAATTTTAATCATATAACAGTTTTTTTTTCACTTGCCCGATCAGACAACCAAGATGATGTTTTTACTTGTCCGAATACGGCATTAACTTGCCCTGGGCAATCGGACAACCATAAGTTTCTGACCCTGCTTAAAGGGCAATAACTCCTTAAGGGGTCAATTGACAATTTTGGTCATATTAAACTTTTTTGTAGATCTTACTTTGCTGAACATTTTTGCTGTTTACAGTTTATCTTTATCTTCAATAATATTCAAGATAATAACAAAAAACTGCAAAATTTCCTTAACACAACCAATTTAGTGGCAGCAACCCAACAATGGGTTGTTCGGTGTGTCTGAAAATTTCAGGGCTGATAGATCTTCACCTTTTGAACATTTTTACCCCATGTCAGATTTGCTCTAAATGCTTTAGTTTCTGAGATATAAGCCAAAAACTGCATTTCACCCCTATGTTCTATTTTTAGCCATGGCAGCCATGTTTGTTGATGGATCAAAATTTCGGATAAAATTCATAAACTAGATTCCTAAAGGAACATTCATTCAAAGTTAAGAAGTATTAGGCACAATAGTTTCAGAAGAGAAGATTTTTAAATGTTAGCAAACTTGATGAACACATTGCGTAAAATTGTCTTTAAAGGGCAATAACTCCTTAAGGGGTCAGTTGACAAATTTGGTCATTTAACTTTTCTGTAGATTACTTTGCTGAACATTATTGCTGTTTACAGTTTATATCTATCTATAATAATATTCAAGATAATAACAAAAAACTGCAAAATTTCCTCAAAACTACCAATTTAGTGGCAGCAACCCAACAATGGGTTGTTCGATTTGTCTGAAAATTTCAGGGCTGATAGATCTTGACCAATTGAACAATTTTACCCCTGTCAGATTTGCTCTAAAAGCTTTAGTTTTTGAGATATAAGCCAAAAACTGCATTTGACCCCTATGTTCTATTTTTAGCCATGGCGGCCATGTTTGTCGATGGATCAATACTTCGGATACAATTTATAAACTAGATACCCTAAGGAACATTCAGTTAAAGTTTGAAGGTATTTGGCCCAGTAGTTTCAGAGGAGAAGATTTTTGAAGTAGTTTACGACGACAGACGACGACGACGGACGCCAAGTGATGGCATATAAGCTCACATGGGGCCCTTTGGGCCCCGGTGAGCTAAAAATTGAACATACCCCTAATTGCATACCAGGAGGCACTGTTTCTCAGAAGTTTGGTAATACAAAAACAGTTACTTCTGATCTGAGTAACAGGCAAAATATACAGAGGGACCCCAGGCTACTGAATTCTATTTTGATTTTTTTTTTTCATTGCTCCTACCCCTACAGCCCAAGGAGGGTTAATTAAACTGAAATTTTACTGAATATTAAGATATTTCTTAACAGACTCATGTTCTCCATGCAAGTTTATAAACTATTTGATTTTTGATTGCCACCGTCCCCCCTCAGGCCTGTTATATTCAGAAATTCTACAAACAATTATTACTGTAGCTAACCTGAAATTTAAATTTCTACAAGCATATAGGCAGTATTTCTTTACAATTTTATCCCAAGCCATTAGAGAGAGGAGAAATATATCTGGCAATTTTTTGTTATTTTCTTACTGATATATTATAGCCAATTATGATTTGTCTGAATCATATTACAGTGCTTAGTTTAAAATGCGCCACTGACAATGCAATGATCTATAGAGGTAAACCAATCGTTGATTATTTGCAACATACCTTGTAGTGTGCTTCAGATCAGTTGGTTCAGGTTCAAGGATATCTTGTGATAGTGATATACCATCACACTCTCTGAGTAGAACATAAATAGGTTCAATTTGTTCATTAAATTTTGCCAGTAAAGTCCGAGCATCTTTTTGCATAACAGCACTTTCATCTTCAACAACCTCTTCACTACAGTATGTACAAATAAACTTTTGCGTACTCAAATCAAATAACTGGTCCACTTCCAAATCAGTGAAAGTTTTCTCACATCCTGGGCATTTAAATGATGCTCGACTAGTATTGTCCCTCTCCTCCATTTCTATTTTCCGTCGCACATGATCCAGTTTGTATTTGACAACGTTAACAAACATTAAATAATTGATAAAATAGTAATTATGGCGTGTCATTTTACCTTCTGTATCTGTCTCAACTCTCATACGGAATTTCAAAAATTTCTCACTTTTTAGAGTGTTTATATAAGACCTCAACTGTTTCCTATCATACTTCAATAGTTCGATGATGTCATCTTCCTTCATACATGGATTACGTACCAATAAGTCAATAACAATAGCATGCTCTATACTATAGAATCCACGTACTACAAGTCTAATCAAACGTTTTAATGACTCTGGTACTTCTGTCAACACTTCTGGTTCCATCTTTCACTTAAATGGATGACTGTCAGTTATACATGTGTTTCTAAAAGAAAAAAATCAGAAGAAAATTAACAGAATTAGGAATCAATTGAATCCAGTGAGGTTTAACCCACCATTTTCTATGTTGGTGATTCTAATATGACGTTCTTCTTTTGCTTTGGAAACAAAGCCATGTTCTAATTCCAATAAAACATGGGCTGCACGTGATTGACGTCACAATTGAAATTGCAACGTCAGCTGTGTTTTAAACAATGCCGGAAATCAAAATGGACATTTGTTTTTGTGTTGCTCGCTAGGAAATTAAATAAAATCATTCTAAAAGTAAGTTTACATGTATCTGTTCATTTGTTTATCGTGAAACAGTTGATTTTCTATAACATTTTGGCTTCATCAATTCACACAAAATGGATGCCTTTTGAACGTGTATTATAGGTCCGCATCGAAGTACAAAAGTTCAAAATTTTCCAATTAGAAACGAAATAATTCTATCATGCCATGCTCTATGCTCATTTTAACAGGCATTATATTTGTCAACATTTTACACCTCGCCTTAGCTCGGTATAAAGATATTGACAAATATAATGCCTACCCATGTAAAAAAGAGCATAGAACATGACATGAAAGAATTATATCTTAAATATAGTGCAACAGTTGATTTTGTCAGGATTTATGGACTTCCTTCTTTTTCAACTTACCTTGGATTTCAGTATTTTTGTTAATACATTTTTGTTAATAATACCTACACAGTAATCAGTACTTAAAACAATCTGACATACCAAAATCTCTGGCAAACAGTTTAAAAACTTACCACTGAAATTATTTTCCTGTTAACCAAATTTTTCGCATGCGGTCGATTCTTTTTTAATTTTATGAAGACCTATCTTTAAAAATATCAAGCGTTGAAGTATTGAATATTTAGGTAAATATAGGGTAAAATCACCTAAATAAAGCTGTTTCACCTGAGAAAATATAATTTCAATATTTCAAATTAATTTAAATTGCTTTAGGTCATGTAGGTATAATTGGTAAACCATTGTTTGTGTCGCATATAGAGCAGGATCTGCTTACCCTTCCAGAGCACCTGAGATCACCCCTGGTTTTTGGTGGGGTTCATGTTGCTCAGTCTTTATGTTTCTATGTTGTGTTTTGTATACAGTTGTTTATATTTTGGTTTTTTGGTAGTTCTTTGTTTTTTGCCATGGCATTGTCAGTTTGTGTTCGACTGTAAGGATAGAATAAATATACAAAATAAGGCCAATGTCAAAAAATATTAACTTTTTGTGTGAGCCTTACAACTTGTTCAACAGTTTTGCATTCAATACAAAAAGTCAAACATTCTTTTTAAGCTGCAGCTATAAAATGCTAATATAATTACCATTTAAATAAATACACAAATTGAATATTCTTTTCTATCCCTAATTAATAGAGCCCCCGATTGTGAAGGAAAGCAGTGAAATCACATGGTCATTGAACAAAATATCCCTTTGTTACTATTTTTGTTATTTACTTTTTGTTACTATATTTTGTCAATAAGGACAACAGGAACTGTTCTGGTTACATAGACAGCACTAATGCGTATAAATACATGTATATATCCCGCAGTACTATGAAAGTCTATTGATCCTCAACACTGTTCCAGCTGTAGACTAGTATATCATGATATACATGTATATATATACAATATCTATATCAGTTTTATTGGGCAAGGAAACTGGAGTACCCAGGGAACCAGTGATTTTCAGCCAGTTATTGTCTGATACATGCTTGTAGATTGATTGAAAGCACTTCCGTCATGTTTGCAAATTATATAGTAGTGTACTGTACATGGTAGTTGTCTGATAGATAAATCGAAGAAAAGACTATTTAACAGAACACTATACAAGGTACTGTAACATCCTAGCTTTACAAAACAAAGGTACATTATAATAATAGGAAGTGCAATTCTTAAAATTCTTTTAAAAATATGAGCAAATTGTGCACCATCTTAAAATCCTGAGAGATCACATAGATCCAGCATTACCGATTAAAAAAAATTGCAATACTGAACTTAATTTGTATTTTAATTCAGAAGGGACATTTATTTCAAAATTATAGGTTTTATTATCAATAGAAGCCAAGGTTGTGCCCGGTATTTATCAGTATTTACTACCCGGTTCAATACTCCTCAAGTGGTTAATACTGGCATATTCTGGTTGATTGAAATTTTCATGGTTCTTTTGACTGACTTCACTCAATTTTTCGGAAAATATTGGTTGATGGGTGAAATTATTTTAATTTTATTCCTTTGGCATGATTCAGTTTATTAAAAAAAATGATATTTGTGTATTTTATAAACTATTAACATGAATAATGACTTATTAGTTCGTAGGGGTAATGATAATACATACTTTAGGTACACAATGTACAATGATGTACTATTAAAAAATGAGCATTGCCTTTTCCTAACCTAAAAAAGTGCCCTGCCCTTCACTGGCACCCTGCCCCTTTCAATTTCTAGCTGGAGCAATACAGTACATGTATATATAATTTAATTTTGGATGTAACACGTCTTCTGATTGGCTGACATTGTTTTGTTTATCAGCTCATAGACATAATTCTGTCATGTGACCGTGACGTCATCAACGTTTTTCATGGTTTACTCCGGTTTAAAATGGAATTTAGAATTAAATTATAAGAAATGACTGTAATATTTTTTTCTGTCTATTCGAAATAACATAAAAAATGTGGTGCACACTTTAAAATAACACGCTACGTGGGTTATTCAGTGTGCACCACATTTTTGATGTTATTTCTTCATAGACAGAAAAAAATATTACAGTCATTCCTTAAATAAAATTGTTATATCAATTATTTCAACATGTTAAAAAAAAGATATTTTTTCTTGAAAAAATTGATTTTACAGGTAAATAGAATTACAGGTGACTAGATTACTCTTTAAAACAATAAGTTAATTTCTCGCTATTCAACCGCATGATAAAAATCTTCTAAATGCAGAAAATACAGTTTGAAGGATCTTTACTCTTATGTCTGCATTTATCTCTTTCTTTAATGTGTTATTATAATAATCAGTCTATCATGTGTTCATGTAGAATTTCAATTTACATGATTTACATAAGCATGATAAGAGAAGATAACATTAAAGAAAAGTCTAGACTAATATTAACACTTTCATATTTTCATGACTAACAGTAATTGAAGGTACATTTTAGGGCAAAAAGTCACAGGTCTGAGGACAGAAAGTCACAATTCAGTTTCGAGAAACTTTTTCTTTGAATAAGAAAGGACTTTTTTTTTAAGACCATTTTTTTTCTTCTTAAACTATTACATATAAATAAGGTAACTTTTAAATGTTTTTTGTTACATTTGAAAAAATCAATGTTAAGAAAACAAGCTGTCATAGTCTCTTTTTAGTGGTGCCAAGAAATATGTCCTTAGTATGATTAATATTTGATAAATCTTCATTTAACCATGTCCAGGAACAATTCCACCCTTTTCTACATAAGGAAATGCCTGTACCAAGTCAGGAATATGACGGTTGTTTTCCATTCGTTTGATGTGTTTGAGCTTTTGATTTTGCCAATTGTTAAGGGACTTTCCGTTTTGAATTTTCCTTGGAGTTCTGTATTTTTTTGTTTTACTTTTTTCATAAACTGTACAATGAATTTATCTTATAATAAAGCATTATTAAATTAATTGATTGACTAAATAAAATTGAGAATGGAAATGGGAAATATGTCAAAGAGACAACAACCCGACCAAAGAGCAGACAACAGCCGAAGGCCACCAATGGGTCTTCAATACAGCGAGAAAATCCCGCACCCAGAGGTGGTCCTCAGCTGGCCCCTAAATAAAATTGTGTGCTAGTTCAGTGAAAATGGATGTCACACTAAACTCCAAAACATATAAATGAACTAAAATTAAAAAACATACTAGACTAACAAAGGCCAGAGTCTCCTGACTTAGGACAGGCGCAAAAATGTGGTGGGGTTAAACATGTTTTGTGAAATCTACCTAACATCCAGTGGTAGATATAATTGATATTTTAGTCTTAGATGCATGATTTTTTTATTGGTTGTTATTGGCTTTGAACTAGCTGTCAGTAACTGTGAGTACTCTCAGATCTGTACTTAGTGTCTTTTCGTTGTAAGGATGTATAAATACCCTGCCACGTCCACTCTGTGTTTTTGTTATATGTATTTCTGTTTGTATCCATCTGTTGAGTTAAGCCTTTTTCAACTATTTTTATAGTTTGTTCTTATGTTGTACTGTTACACCACTGTCCCAGGTTAGGGGAGGGTTGGGCGCCTGCTAACATGTTTAACCCCACCACATTCTGTATGTGCCTGTCCCCAAGTCTGGAGCCTGTAATTCAGTGGTTGTCGTTTGTTTGTGTATCATAATTTTTTTTCGTTCATTATTTTGTACATAAATTAGGCCACTAGTTTTCTCGTTTGAATTGTTTTACATTTGTCATTTCTGGGCCTTTTATAGCGGACTATGATATATGGGTTTTGCTCATTGTTGAAGGCCGTACAGTGACCTATAGTTGTTAATTTCTGTGTCATTTGGTCTCTTGTGGAGAGTTGTCTCATTGGCAATTATACCACATCTTCTTATTTTTATATTTTCAGGAAGATAACAAATAAACAATAAATGCAAAAGATAGATCCTGCAATAAAGACTGAACAGAACGAAGTTTGAGGAAATTTGACTGCCACCACTAGCAAATGAGGGTAAATTAGATGGGGATAGACATTTTGCCTTGCAACAGGCCACATACAGACCTCTAGAAGAGTTGTTGCAAGGGTTCTTAACGTGCAGAGAGTGTGGTACTTTCTTTACACAAAGCATCAGATTTAACGTCCCTATTTTAACCGGGCGTTACTGTGTTATAGTACATCCCGCACAGCTAATCGAACACCCAACTTTGAAAAAGGTTTTACTGCCAGTCGGAATAAGACTATACGTATAATTAAAGTACAAGTGAGTTGTTTACAAGAGTGAAAATAATTTGTACATGCGAGACTTCAATATTTTACAAGAGAGACAATCCAGTGTCAACAGCGACACCTACAGAATACAGAACAGTCAGGGATATAACTCTATAGGGTTATTACAGAAAAATAACATACATTTGTTATTGTGGACTAAAAAATCAAAGAACTGTGATAACATATGTATGTTACATGTTTCAAAGGGACAATATACATCACTAGTTTAGTTAAAATGCATACAAGTTCTATTGATATTACTATTGTCTTTATGTATACTAACTATAGAAAGATATAACAGTTCATAGTTTGCCAATTTTGCATAGTACACCTATATGTTATTACAGAAAAAATATGCCTGTAATAACTAAAGGGTGTTATCACAGCTTCTCTATATCACTCCAAAACATTTTCTCAGACATACATCATGCATAATTACAATGTATTTTAATTTATTGTAAGAAATAATGACCAGAGCATGTAATGAGGTTCTGCGCAAGCTTCCCAGTAATTCCCAAGTGTCTCATATAATAGGTTACATTCCTTTAATAACTAAGCTATGTTATTACAGCTAATTTTATCCCTTAAAATCCTCGTCTCATTGATTTACCATGGTTAATCAAAAATGTATTAATTTAATTAGAAAATTAATTATCAAGGCTATGCATTTAGTTTCTGCGCAAAGTCTCAAGAGTTCCCTAGAGCCCATTATAAATTAAAATATTTTTGATTTATTTTACAAATAACAAACATATGTTATTGCAGATTTAGAAAATTTAAGGAATAAAGAGTAGACAACTCATGAAAGTATCTGTAATAACACACACAAGTTATTTTCTGTAATAACCCTATAGAGTTATATCTCTGACTGCAGAATAAGACAATATTTCTTTATTTAAATTTCCGCAGTCACCCTTGGCCTTGGGGCACAGGCACTTGTTTATGTCCATGGGAAGGTCGACTATCCATATTCTATATGTATATGGATAGTCTACCTTCCCATGGATAGAAACAAGTGCCTGTGCCTTGGGCCAGTTGCCTGAGTTGGGGACCAAAATATGTAAAATAAGTATATGTAATTTACATTTTTGTCATGGAGGATTTTATCTATTCCTATTATGCTACGTTTCTGTCATCATTTCTGTACCTGTTAGGCATACGCTAACATTAAATTTAGGTTTAATTTGGCGCCTAGGTTCTTGTGTTCGCAGATTTTTCTTGTGCCGGAAACAAATTTTAATGTATAAAATTAGTACAAGTTCGGAATTTTTTCCCTGTAATACCCGTGATGTGAGCCTTTGCGACGTATTTACATATATATATATAGAACATTCAATTTATCATAAAGGAGATATGAAATTGAGAATGGAAATGGGGAATATGTCAAAGAGACAACAACCCGACCAAACAGTAGACAACAGCCGAAGGCCACCATGGGTCTTTAACGCAGCGAGAAAATCCCGCACCCAGAGGTGGTCCTCAGCTGGCCCCTAAATAAAATTGTGTACTAGTTCAGTGAAAATGGACGTCATACTAAACTCCAAAACATATAAATGAACTAAAATTAAAAAACATACAAGACTAACAAAGACCAGAGGCTCCTGACTTGGGACAGGCGCAAAAATGCGGCGGGGTTAAACATGTCACAGTTGGTGAGATCTCAACCCTCCCCCTATACCTCTAGCCAATGTAGAATAAAGAAACACACAGCAATACTCACAGTAAAACTCAGTTTAAAAGATAATACCCATTATTCAATCTGATTCTAGCCTGAGATTACTGTGTTTTGATTTATCAAAAACTTAACCAATTTTCTTCGTTAGAACCTATGATTACTGTGTTATAGTAATCTCAGTTTTAATGTCACAGTGTTATAGTAGTCTCAGGTTTTAAATAGAAAATTTGTTAAGTTTCAGTGGCGGATCCAGAAAAGGGGGGGGGGGGGGGTCCGGGGGTTGGAACCCCCCCTTTTCTGGATCCGCCCCTGAAACTTAACCAATTTTCTATTTAAAACTGAGATTACTATAACACAGTAATCATAGGTTCTAACGAAGAAAATTGGTTAAGTTTTTGATAAATCAAAACATACAATTTATATAGATTTTACAAGAAGTCCATTACTAGAGTTTTTACTACATTTTACTGATATAGATCAAGGATTTGTATAGATTTCATAGATAAAATTACTTATATCCTATACCCTAGATCATATATATTTTTTAAATATGTTACGATTCTTTTATACTTAACAAAGTGCAGCTTGAATTTCCAAAATACACATTAGGCATGTACAAGTCAGCAACAAATATTGCTGTTCTAGGTGAATTGAGTCGTTACCCTGTCTCTCTGGCTGTATTCAAGTATAATATTAGTTACTAATTATTTATTAAAGACAAAAAATAAAAAAAATATTATATATTGGCAGTGGCGGATCCAGAAATTTTCATAAGTGGGACCCACTGGCTGCCTAAGAGGGGACCCGCTCCAGTCATGCTTCAGTGATTCCCTATATAATCAACCAAATTTTTCCCACAAAAGGGGGGCCGGTCCCCTGCCCCCCTCCCCCCTCATAAATCCGCCTCTGATTGGTCTTATAAAGACAACGTTTAAATTAAAATAGCCATTATATTTGATAAACTAAAAGATGTTTAAAATTTTATGACTTTGAACATGTTTGGGAAAATCAAGGTACCCTTTCTAAGTCAAAATTAATTTCATCTATTGTGAACAAACTAGAGGAAAGATTTTGATATTATTGGGAGGGGTTACATTTATATTGAGGACAAAAAGGCAGGTAGTTATATGTTGAGAACATACATGACATATCGTATTTTTAAAACAAACTTTTGCAGAGAAAAATATCTATTCAGATTTATTTACAAAAAAGCATTACAATTAACATTTGTAAAAATACGAATTAGCAATAGTAACTTAAATATTGAAAAAGGTCAATATCTGAAATTGCCAGTAGAGGAGAGGATTTGTAAACTGTGTAATTCAGGAGTTGAAGATTATTTTCATTTTATTATTGAATGTACCAAACTAAAAAAAAAGTCAAGGGAAGAACTATTTAGGAAAATTATTTCTGTCATACCTTTTTTCCTGATTATTCTGAGTTTGAGAATTTTAATATAAAGTAAGCAGTAATGACTTGGATGTATGTAAAATATGTATTTTAGGTGTCGACAAGATGTATGATATGAATCCGTCTTTAAAACAAGACGTATAATACTAATCACTCACTTGTGTACACATTTCATTTCTACTGAATTAAAGTATATTTTCATTGTTGTGTAGTAAGGGAGATAACCTGTGATTTTTTTGGATATATAATATGGGACTTAACTCTAATCAACTCAGCCGTGGTATCAGTGATGTTAGTTACTATATGCTGATGATACTGTTATTTTTCGGAGTCTGCCGCTGAATTGCAATCCGCACTAAATGCTATGTTTTTATATTGTGAAACCTGGAAACTCAAAGTCAATGTAGCTAAGACCAATGTTGTTATATTTAAAAAAAATATAGACAGTGTGATAATATTCAGTTTTTTTATAATAACATCGAACAAATAGCTGTTTTAGAAGATTTTCAATATCTGGGTACAGTTTTTTCAAGAAAAGGTACATTTTCAAAAAAAAGAGAAAATATCTCGCACGTTATATGATATGTTATATAGACTTGATGAAGGTGATGTGTATCACTCTAAATGGTTGTCATGTATCAAAGAAATTTTACTTGAATGTGGTTATAATCATTTTTGGAATGACCAAACTGTGGAAAGAAATGTTATTCTGTCAAGACAAGTAAAACAGTTTCTTCATGAAAAATTTGTTGAAAATTGGAAAGCACAAATATTTAATTCACCTAAGTGTATTAATTATAGAATTGATAAGACTGAATTTGGTCTTGAGAAATATCTCTCTGTTCTCCCACCTGATTTGATGTATAATATTATTAAATTTAGATGTGGAAGTTGCCAATTGAGGCTGGTAGATTTTTCACTATTGATAGATCTGAAAGAATTTGTGATTTATGTGATAAGGAAACTAGGTGATGAGTTTCATTACATATTTAATTGTAACTTTTTTAGTACTGAATGACATAAATTTATACCTGTTCATATCTATAACAACAGTAACATTATTAGTCTGTCTGAGTTAATGAATAGTCATGATAAATATACACTTATCGGCTTGGCAATATCTTTGTATTTAAATAATCATATTTGCAATGTTCAACTTCCAGCTGCATACATCAACTTCATATGTATATATGTTTGTTCATGCATTATATTTGTTGTTAAATTTATTGCAATATTATGCCTCATGTGAGGCCTTTAGTGAAATAAAAAGCTTCAAAAAGTTTCAAAATTTCAAGATAATTGTGCTGTCCAATGTGTTGTGTTATTATAATTTTTATAATCACATGTACATGATGTATATGTTCATTTTGTAATTAGTGATAGTTCAATGTTTGGACTTTTATTTCAATAAAAACAAGTGAATCTGTGAGCTACTGCTCACTAATGATACCCTCGCCCCGTTAAAAGTATAAGGTAAACAGGAAGTTGTTGAGTGATGAATCTGAAAACGCATCACACGGTATAGCCGACTCATATAAACCCTGAAACCAAATTTCAGAAATTCTTGTAATGTAGTTCCTGAGAAAGATGCGAAAAATATTCATGGGACGGACGGACTGACGGACAGAGGTAAAACAGTATACCCCCACTTTTCTTTAAAGCGGGGGTATAATTACTTCAAGTTAAAACTTACTTAATTACCACAGAGACATATATACAAATCTGTATTTTTTTGTCTCTGCTTACCATAATATTTTCGGGTAAATAATCTCGGACCGGTTCCTTTTTAAAAAGGGGACAAATAATCTATATAATACAATATAATATGTCTCTGACAGAACTGAGGATAGGAGACCGTCTTGAAATATTTACTTAAATATTGTATATTGATGTTAATTGTTTTTGTCTATGATTTATAGCATGCTTTAGTTGTAGAACTAAGACAATCAAGATTTGAATTGAAATTGTAGTAAGAACTGACACAGACGTAGCCTTGAACATTTATTGTATTCAGCTACTAAACTGAATGTGCTACAAAGTTCCTTAAATACATTGTGGGAAACTTGTAGTGGTCAGTAGCAGCTTTCAGATCAGTCCAGTGGCGGATCCAGAAAGGGGGGGGGGGGGGGGGGGGGGGGGGTTCCGGGGGTTGGAAGTTGGAACCCCCCTTTTTTTGGACGATCAATGCATTTGAATGGGGACATATAGTTGGAACCCCCCTTTATCCTGGGTTGAGACCCCCTTTTTAAAATGGCTGGATCCGCCCCTGCAGTCGTTGTTGAAACTTGTTATGAGGCTAAATACATTTGTACGACTAATCTGTGACTTGGGCTGCTACTAAACACAACAAGGATAATATCTACGATTTTGTCTTCAGTAGAATTAAGAAGAATGGAAAGGATATAAAAAGAATTAATGTACTATAATTTGTAATCTTTGTTATGAGTATCTCAGTCGTGATCTCTTTATATTACTTCAACTTCAAAAGACATTGTTTGTTGCTTTGTAAGCTGATTTAAACCAAGGACGTCTTTTAAGTTAAGTTATTAATCCTTGTTTAACACACCTTTATACTTTTCCGGGAGTAATTGATTTGTTTTCCAGTCTTTTTATTAAAATGAGCTAAATGTGAATCAATCATAGCGGGTCCCTTAATTTGCACAATTTCATATTTAACCCTTTAACGTTTAATCTTTAGAAACAGAAGAAATTAATTTCCAAATAAAGATTCAGAACATGGGACCAACATATTACTTGAAACTAAGATCTTTATTGCTTCCAAAAATTAATCTAAAAAGGTTGTTTGGGGGGCATTTTGTAAGTTAAAACATAGGTATACTCGATTTTTCTCCTCTAAGAATTGCTTATTGATTTTGAAAGCAATGTTTATGTGATTCTGAAGATTAAAAGTTGTAGTGTGTATATTGATATATTCCGATAAAGGGCATTGCAAATTTACTTTTTCTGAATTTCAACATAAACAAATTTAAAAACTTATTTTATTGAAATGGGGACTCATTTTTAATTGCAATAATACACTTCCTGTATTCCAATACTCGAATAACTTTTTTTATATATAGATTTCATATCTTGTCTCATTTTGAAAATAAATGTGGATAGTGTCCACATTTGGACACAGATGATGCCTCCGCTTGCATATCATATAGTTATAAAGGGACATAACTGAAGAACGGTAAAAGTGACGCTACCCAAATTTGAACTTGTTCTGAGTTATGTGGTAATAAGCATTGTGTGTAAGTCTCATAACATTGGTTGAGGCTAACTTCAGTAGAGAACAGAAACTAAAAATTCAGCAATATTTCTATTTGTAAATACGCATAACTCTAGAACGTTTGTGTATAAGTTTTATAACATTTGGTTGAGACAAACTAAAAAATTCACCAATTTTTAAGTTTATAAAGGGACATAACTCAAGAAAGGTAAAAGTGTCGCCACCAAATTATGTACTTAATCTGTATTATTTAGTAATAAGCATTGTGTATAAGTTTCATAGCATTTGGTTGAGGCAAACTAAAGTTAGAAAATGGAAACAAAAAATTTGTACTTGATCTTAGTTTTGTGGTAATTAATATTGTGTATAGGTTTCATAATGTTTGGTTGGGGCAAACTTAAAATACTGAATGGAAACTAAAAATTTTGCAATCTTTCGATTTATAAAGGGGCATAACTCAATAATGGTTAAAGTGACATTTCCCAAATTCAACTTGATCTGTGTTTTATCAGTGGAAGTCAAAATTAAACATTGCATTGTATAAAGTATTGATTGTAGTTGATTCAACTATAATCATTGACAAAGAAAGATAACTCCAATTTTAATAAAATGCTCCACTGGGCGCAGCTTGATACGACCGCAGAGGTCGAACCCTGAACAGATTGGGCAAGTATGGACACAACATCCAAGCTTGATACAGCACTGAATTTGGATTGTGATTAAATATTTGACGCAGCATAGGTTTCTGACACAGAATGAATGTGGTCTAAGAACTTAAAAATTTTTAATTTACCTATTCAAACCATATCATTATTATTTGCTTTTATATATAAATCAGAAATAACCAATTTAAAATGGAAAATTGAAAAAAAAAAAAAAAACCCTCACCCAAATTTTTTGAACCCCCTTATGATTCATCACCCCCAAACTCCATCCCAGCCTTCCCTTTGTGGTATGGTACCTTGCAGTACAATTTCAGAGAGATCCATACACTTGAACACAAGTTATTGTCTGGATTCTAGAAAAATGCTTGATTTTGGGCCCCTATTTGGCCCCAAATTCCTAAACATTTAGGGCAATTACCCCCAAACTCAAACCCAGCTTTCCCTTTGTGATATGGAACCTTGTAGTACAATTTCATAAAGATCCATACACTTACACACAAGTTATTGTCCTGAAACTAGAAAAATGTTTGGTTTTTGCCCCTTTTTGGCCCCTTATTCCTACAATTTTGAGGCAATTACCCTCAAATTTAATCCCAGCCTTCCCTTTGCGGTATGGTACCTTGCAGTACAATTTCAGAGAGATCCATACACTTGAACACAAATTATTGTCTGGAAACTAGAAAAATGCTTATTTTGGCCCCTTATTCCTAAACGTTTCGGGCAATTACCACAAACTCAATTCCAGCTTTCCATTTGTGATATGGAACCTTGTAGTACAATTTCAGAAAGATCCATACACTTACACACAAGTTATTATCATGAAACTAGAAAAATGCTTATTTTTGGCCCCTCGATTCCTAAAATTTTGAGGCAATTACCCCCCAAATCAATACCAGCATTCCCTTTGCGATATGGAACCTTGTGGTACAATGTCAGAGAGATCCATACACTAACACACAAGTTATGTCTGGAAGTTACAAAAATGCTTATTTTTGGCCCCTTTTTTCTCAACTGTTGGTACCATAACCCCAAAATCAATCCCAACCTTCCTTTTGTGGTATTGAATCTTATGGTAAAATTTCATAGAGATCCATTCACTTAAACTAAAGTTAGAGTGCGAAAACCAATGTGTCTCCGGACGACGACGACGCCAACGTCATACCAATATACGACCGCAATTTTTTTTGCGGTCGTATAAAAATAACTTGATATTTAGAAGAAAATAAAAATTTTGCAATTTTTCCATTTATAAAGGGGCATAACTCTAGAACGGTTAAAGTGAAGCCACCAAAATTCAAACTTGATCTGTGTTTTGTGGTAATAAGCATTGTGTATAAGTTTCATAACATTTGGTTGAGGCAAACTCAAGTTAGAAAATGGAAACCAATTTTGGGACGTACGGACGGACAGACAAGGGTAAAACTTAATGCTCCCTCCGCTACGGCGGGGGCATACAAAGATCTTGTTAATCTTAAATCATTTCTTTCAGACATAATTTAAAGAATCACTTTATGTAATGTAGATCAAATGTAATAGGCAATGAATCTTATCATTTTTATATATCAAACATCTAATATATACATTTGTGTATTCAATATAATGGTCAAGTATTTGTGTATTGAGATGTATAATGAAGGGTCTGTTTAATTATGTAAGACTGAGGTTGATTAGTAATTTGGTCAATATGATGGGTATTTAAAGTTGGGACATTGGAATTAAGGCCCCACTTTGTCTCTGTAGTTTGGTGATCATGGCAGTTGTCAGTCATACTGGTATTGTATCGTTACTTATTCTTACCCAATTAATATGACAAAATGGCCTGCAAATTGACAGAACTTAAGACATACTGAACAATTATATCATGTTAAGGAGGGGTATTTGCGAAAAATACCAGTCGAGAGAATGTTAAATTTCGCGAGCCGTAAGGCGAGGGAAATTCATTCTCAAGACTGGTATTTTTCGCAAATACCCCTCAAGAACATGCTATATCTGTTTAATTACACCGAATGTTAACGTACAAAACGCATTGATGGTCGTGACATAAAACGCTTTGATGATCGTGACATTACAAGCGTCCAGTCGGATAGAGTATTTTTTGGCAAATACCACGGCAGAGAGGGTAAAAAAGGCATATCCTTTTTGCATATACCCCGGCGCTGTTTAAATAAAATGCTCCGCAGGGCGCAGCTTGATACGACCGCAGAGGTCGAACCCTGAACAGTTGGGGCAAGTATGGACACAACATTCAAGCTTGATACAGCTCTGAATTTGGATTGTGATTAAATATTTGACACAGCATAGGTTTCTGACACAGAATGAATGTGGTCTAAGAACTTAAAAATTTTAAATTGGACATTCACCTATTATGGTCCAATATCCAAAATCTAAATACATGGTTAGATTCAGCATATCAAAGAACCCCAAGAATTCAATTTTTGATGAAATCAAACAAAGTTTAATTTTGGACCCTTTTGACCTTAATGTGGACAAAGTTGATAACGGGCCCAAAAATCAAAAATCTAAATACATGGTTAAATTCAGCATATCAAAGAACCCCATATATTCAATTTTTGTTGAAATCAAACAAAGTTTAATTTTGGACCCCGATTTGGACCAACTTGAAAACTGGGCCCATAATCAAAAATCTAAATACATGTTTAGATTCAGCATATCATAGAACCCTAAAAATTCAATTTTTGTTGAAATCAAACAAAGTTTAATTTTGGACCCCGATTTGGACCAATTATCAAAAATCTAAATACATGTTTAGATTCAGCATATCAAAGAACCCTAAAAATTCAATTTTTGTTAAAATCAAACTAAGTTTAATTTTTGACCCTTTGGACCTTAATGTAGACCAATTTGAAAACGGAACCAAAAATTAAGAATCTAAATACACGGTTAGATTCGGCATATCAAAGAACCCCAATAATTAAATTTCTTATGAAATCAAACAAAGTTAAATTTTGGACCCTTTGGACCTCAATGTGGACCAATTTAAAAACGGGGCCCAAAATCCAAAAACTTAATACACGGTTAGATTCAGCATATTAAAGAACCCCAAGAATTCAAGAATAAAACCCCATTGAAATTGATCAAGAAATAAGCAATTTATACGAAGTATCTTCTTTTGCACAATACTGTGCAATTGAATATTTCTTGCTATTGCGCAATACTGTACAATTGACAATTTCTTGCTATTGCGCAATATTGTGCTATTGGATATTTCTTGCTATTGTGCAATACTGTGCAATTGAAGATTTCTTGCTATTGCGCAATACTGTGCAATTGAAGATTTCTTGCTATTGTGCAATACTGTGCAATTGCACAATACTTATTATATAATAATTTACACATCCTGTTTGGTGTGTATCTCCTACCATATCATTATTATTTGCTTTTAAATATTAATCAGAAATAACCAACTTAAAATGGAAAATTTTAAAAGAAAAAAAAAAAAATCCCCCCCCCCCAAATTTTTTGAACCCCCTTATGATTCATCACCCCCAAACTCCATCCCAGCCTTCCCTTTGTGGTATGGTACCTTGCAGTACAATTTCAGAGAGATCCGTACACTTGAACACAAGTTATTGTCTGGAAACTAGAAAAATGCTTATTTTTGGCCCCCCCATTCCTAAACGTTTATGGCAATTACCCCCAAACTCAATTCCAGCTTTCCCTTTGTGATATGGAACCTTGTAGTACAAATTCAGAAATATCCAAACACTTACACACAAGTTATTGTCATGAAACTAGAAAAATGCTTGTTTTTTGCCCCTTTTTTGGCCCCTAATTCCTAAAATTTTGAGGCAATTACCCCCAAAATTCAATTACAGCCTTCCCTTTGTGATATGGAACCTTGTGGTACAATGTCAGAGAGATCCATACACTTACACACAAGTTATTGTCTGGAAGTTACAAAAATGCTTATTTTTGGCCCCCAATTCCTCAACTGTTGGTACCATAACCCCCAAAATCAATCCCAACCTTCCTTTTGTGGTATTGAACCTTATTTTAAAATTTCATGGAGATCCATTCACTTAAACTAAAGTTAGAGTGCGAAAACCAATGTGTCTTCGGACGACGCCAACGTCATACCAATATACGACCAAAAAATTTTTAATTTTTGCGGTCGTATAAAAATGAACGATATTCATTTGATAAAAGTAAATTGGTGAAAAATACACTGGCTATCATCCAATCAAAACCAAGGATTCTTACATAAGGTGTAATTAATACTTAAATGAACTGCTACAAAGATATAACCCAAATTTTTCAGTTCATATGTGCCCATGTACTGTTACTGTAGACATGATAAATATAGGGAGCTATATTTTAAGTGTATACATTTTGTAGATTTAGTGCTTTTAGACCTGTGCTACACATTGTTTTGGAGGCCGATGCCTTATGAAAGATAGTTCCTGTCGATTTTTTTTTATTAGTGAGTTTGATAAATAAACTGGAAAATTACGATGTTTAATTAAAGGCCTTCTTCAAGGGGCATTTGTTGTCAACTTCATGTTCACCGATTCGACTCAAATTCTCATATTTGATTTATAATGTACTAAAACGTACATCCTGTTCTTTAAATGCAAAATGGAATGTCCTACAGGGTTTCAATGTAAACTGAACTCTGCTGACGGTCTTAATGGACTATTGATCGACATTCAAGTACCTCAACAGGAACACATGGGAAAAAGTTATTAAATTTTTTTGTTATGTGTCCTGATAATGAATCCAGTCATGAAGTAGACCACATCTTTGTTTTCGTTGGTTCGAACTTTCCAGCATCCTGATAATGGTGCATGCAATTCACCTATTGTTCGGCCTTGCATAGAAGATAACTGCAACTCAAGGAATTTGTTCAATGTTTTTATGCAAAAATAAGAACTTGGTTTTAATTTTGATAACCGCATTTTCTAAAATTGCAAGAACAGATGCATGAAAAAATTTCTGAATTCTCCCAACCTTTTGGATACAAGCGAACTCAAACAATTTCATATATGCCGTCAGCCACATTAGTTTGATAACCATTTTAATTTAAATACAACTGTTTCTCAAGAGGTTCATTATGATTGAAACTCAACAATCATTATAAGTTTTATATCTGGATTTCTCTTGTTTAAAGAAATCTGCAATTGATTGAATCTCATTGAAAGCCCTCCAAAAATACAGGAATTGATCAGCATACATACCTGAAGAAGCCTTCAAATCTTAAGATTGGTCCACTGGCAAATAACTTCGTCAGACTTATTATTGAATGGAAAATGCAGGCATATTGTGTTGCATTTTTATGGACTCAGTTTATAGCCAACTCAAACTAGACTTTAAATTTGCATCTTCTTCCCCAAGCAGAAAAAGAGTTAGGGCAGACTGGTAGGGTAATAGTCTTTCTTCTGACAAATCTGGTAAAGTAGCAGCAAGCGAGTCTAGTACAAAGCAATGTCCTCGCTCTATGCTTTCAATTTGTCACTGGACATTAAACGGCCATCATCCATTATCAATTTGAAATCAAACAAAATATTGCTGAAGATATATAATCAGTTTGCGCCAAAAACTTTTTCATCTACTAGTATGGAAAGTAAATATCTAAACTTGTCCCTATATGAATATATAAAATTTTGAAAATTTTCACGTCCGAATCAATATTTACTAGTCTGGGGCATAGGACTAGTGGCTAATGGTGCAGACTGTATAATGGTCTTGCCATTCATTAATTTTTACCCACTATTCTACAACAAAGATTTTCGTACTGTTTTATGTAAAATCAACCATGCTACAAAAAAAAAAAAAAAAAAATTGAGTCATTCCCATCATAATGATTTTATATAAATACATTTTTATGGCATGTTGTACTATCCATTAACAGGATTTTTTTCATCACATTGCAAATTCATATGAAAAACGACAAGACAACAGAAACATGTTGAGCACATTTTAATTATTAAAACGTCTCAACAGTAAGATTTAGTCCATCATTCTTCTTAGTAAATTCTTTGAGAAGGTGTCATTGTACCCTTGATGTAGAGGGCTCGGACGTTCTGCCAGTTCTTCTTCAGGAGGGACACCAAGAAATTGATGGACAGAGAAATATTTGAATAGAGTTCATCTGGGGTCATGTTGACATGTCCTACGCAAACAGCCAGACAGAGTACCTGAAAATTAAAAGTAAAAGCTAATTCAAGAAGTTGCAGCATAATCAACAACAGATTTAATTTATAGTGGATAGAAAAAATTGATTAATCCCTTGTTGGTTTCTTCCAATTTCTATGGTAAATCAAAGTATCTTGATGGCCCTTTGTATCGTATGTTGTTTTTCAATTGATATTTATCACTGGTTGTGATTTGGTTAATTTTAGTTTTAAAAATTGTATATATGTTTCAGAACATTTGGTTGTGGCAAAGTAAAGTAAAATAAAAGTGCTGAAACTGCAAATTTTCCATTTATTCCATTTATAGAGGAACACAACGTTGTTCAAGCAACAAAAGTGAAGCCACACATATTCAAATTTGATCTGTGTTTGGTGGTATTCAGCATTGTGTATATTTCAGAATATTTGGTTGTGGCAAAGAAGTTGCAGAACGGAAACTAATTTGGAAGTACGGACAGACGCACAAGGGCAAAACTTAAGAATGCCCCCTACACCGCACAGGGGGCATAAAAATGTCTATATTTAATATTTACTAGCTATATGCATACAAGTTAATTTTTCAGGAAATTCAGGTAAATCCAATCCTAAATTTTACCAAATCTGGATTTTTACCTTTACAACAAACTCACCTTTTTCAACTGAAACTTGATGGTTGCTTTCTGTTCCTCACACTTTGTGACCAAGGATTCATTATGAGAGACCTGGATGGGAAACTTTCCTGCCTTGTTCAATCCAGGACCCAACAGCCTTGGGATGGTCTTGATGATCGAGTCAGAAGCCAAAAAACCATCATATCTCTTAGCTACAAAACAAAACAGAGAATTTCATGCTTTGTTACATATTATCAAATGGTGACTACCTTCCCACTGCTACAAAACAGAGAATTTCATGCTTTGGTACATATTATCAAATGGTGACTACCTTCTCACTGATTTAGTAGTTGTGTGTCAAATATGTTTTAAGAGAGACTTTAGTGTACTTAGTGAACCATCGGCAAATCACTGAGCTCTGGTACATATTTGAACAGAAAAAAATGAAAACTTCACCAGTTTAATGTTATATGCAAGCCTAACCAGGTTTGATCTTAAGAAAAGCAGAAAAAATTGGATCTGCAGTTATTTGTTTTTGCTACTTTAGTCCATTCAGAAATGAATAAACTGCTTCGCTGAGCGCAGCTGGATACGCCCGCAGAGGTCCAACCCTGAACAGTTGGGGCAAAAATGGACACAATATTCAAGCTTGATACAGGTCTGAATTTGGATTGCAATTAAATATTTGACATATTATAGGTTTCTGAATAAATGTAGTCAGAACTTGAAATTGGTTATATGAATTGAATTTATATTCAATTAAAGATTTCTTGCTGTTGGGCAATACTTAGTAAATCTGTTGTCAGGCTATAAACAAATAAAGTTCAATTTCTTCTCAATGTCATATTTGAAATTTATGAAAATCAATAGGGAGATTACATCAATAGCTATTATAAACAATTCACCAAAGTTTCATGAGAACTGCTGAAAGCATTTTTTGAGTTATTGTCCAAAAACTGGAAAATCCCCCCTTTTTGTCGAGCCTTCGACTTTAGTCGAAAAAGCGAGACATAGCGATCCTACATTCCGTCGGCGTCGTCCACAAATATTCACTGTGTGGTTAAAGTTTTTAAAATTTTAATAACTTTCTTAAACTATCCTGGGTTTCTACCAAACTTGGACAGAAGCTTGTTTATGATCATAAGATAGTATCCAGAAGTAAATTTTGTAAAAAAAAAAATCCATTTTTTCCTTATTTTACTTTGAAATGGACTTAGATTTTCTGCAAGGAAACAACACATTCACTCTGTGGTTAAAGTTTTTAAAATTTTAATAACTTTCTTATACTATTTTGGATTTGTACCAAACTTGGACAGAAGCTTGTTTATGATCAAATGCTAGTATCTAGAAGGAAATTTTGTTTTCTTCCAGTTAACATTACATTCAGTCTGCAGTTAAAGTTTTTAAACATTTATTAGATTCATAAACTATCCTGGGTTTTTACCAAACTTGGACAGAAGCTTCTTACAATCAAAATATAGTATCAAAAGGAATATTTTTATTGATTTACTTCCTCATTTTTGTTGCGCCTGCAATTAACAGAAAAAGTAGGCGAGACACTGGGTTCCGCGGAACCCTTACAAATTTTTTAATGAATAAAACCCCATAACTCAGAAATGTAAAATCTAAAATTTATAAAATTCTAAAGGGAGCTTACACCAACAGATGTAAACAATTCACCAAAGTACCATGAGAACTGCTGAAAGCATTTTTTAGTTATTGTCCAAGAATTGGAATATCATCCTTTTTTATGAATAAAATCCTGTAACTCGGAAACATAAAATCTAAAATTTATAAAAAACGAAAGGGAGCTCATGTCAATAGATATAAACAATTCATCAAAATTTCTTGCAAGTTGGTGAAAGCATTCTTGAGTAATTGTCGGAAAACAGGAAAATCCTCCCCTTTTTTAATGAATAAAACCCCAAAACTCAGAAATGGTAAATCTGAAATTTAAAGAAAAACAAAAGGGAGCTCACGTCAATAGATATAAACAATTCACCAAAGTTTCATGCATATTGGTTACAGCGTTTATGAGTTAATGTCCGACATGTTGACAACGGACGGTCAATGGTATACCATAATACGTCCCATAAACGGGCGTATGAAAACTATTATAAATATTGCAATGACACTTCCATGGTTGTAAACCCTCAATAAATTGTAGCAGGTAATTATTTTGATAGTCTACATTTTCTTCTTCCAGGATTCTGCAACATTCAACAATATACACCAATCCATTTGACGTCTTTTGATAATTGGTGTCGCTGTTAGGCCAATTAAAATTAATTGATAGATTTTCATCCCCGCCCGCCCCTCTGAAATCGTTCCGCCCCAATTTTTTTTATTTTGAAAAATTTACGATTTCCGGATTTTGTTCATTTTCGTTACCGGTAACTGTCGATAATTTCGTTTCATTAATAACATCCTGTTTCAAATTTTGGTTTTTGCATTTCTTTGTATGTTTGATTCGTTATACATGTACATGTATATACATGATAGAACCTTATTATCAACTTCAATATATGAAGAACACGTCACAAGAGCGTTTCATATCTAATAAAAAATAAATAAAATGCTCCGCAGGGCGCAGCTTGATACGACCGCAGAGGTCGAACCCTGAACAGTTGGGGCAAGTATGGACACAACATTCAAGCTTGATACAGCTTTGCATTTGGATTGTGATTAAATATTTGACACAGCATAGGTTTCTAACACAGATTGAATGTGGTCTAAGAACTTAAAAATTTTAAATTGCACATTCACCTATTATGGTCCAATATCCAAAATCTAAATACATGGTTAGATTCAGCATATCAAAGAACCCCAAGAATTCAATTTTTGATGAAATCAAACAAAGTTTAATTTTGGACCCTTTTGACCTCAATGTGGACAAAGTTGATAACGGGGCCCAAAAATCAAAAATCTAAATACATGGTTAGATTCAGCATATCAAAGAACCCCATATATTCAATTTTTGTTGAAATCAAACAAAGTTTAATTTTGGACCCCGATTTGGACCAACTTGAAAACTGGGCCCATAATCAAAAATCTAAATACATGTTTAGATTCAGCATATCAAAGAACCCTAAGAATTCAATTTTTGTTAAAATCAAACTAAGTTTAATTTTGGACCCTTTGGACCTTAATGTAGACCAATTTGAAAACGGAACCAAAAATTAAGAATCTAAATACACGGTTAGATTCGGCATATCAAAGAACCCCAATAATTCAATTTTTGATGAAATCAAACAAAGTTTAATTTTGGACCCTTTTGACCTCAATGTGGACAAAGTTGATAACGGGGCCCAAAAATCAAAAATCTAAATACATGGTTAGATTCAGCATATCAAAGAACCCCATATATTCAATTTTTGTTGAAATCAAACAAAGTTTAATTTTGGACCCCGATTTGGACCAACTTGAAAACTGGGCCCATAATCAAAAATCTAAATACATGTTTAGATTCAGCATATCAAAGAACCCTAAGAATTCAATTTTTGTTAAAATCAAACTAAGTTTAATTTTGGACCCTTTGGACCTTAATGTAGACCAATTTGAAAACGGAACCAAAAATTAAGAATCTAAATAAACGGTTAGATTCGGCATATCAAAGAACCCCAATAATTCAATTTTTGATGAAATCAAACAAATTTTAATTTTGGACCCTTTTGACCTCAATGTGGACAAAGTTAATAACGGGGCCCAAAAATCAAAAATCTAAATACATGGTTAGATTCAGCATATCAAAGAACCCCATATATTCAATTTTTGTTGAAATCAAACAAAGTTAAATTTTGGACCCCGATTTGGACCAACTTGAAAACTGGGCCCATAATCAAAAATCTAAATACATGTTTAGATTCAGCATATCAAAGAACCCTAAGAATTCAATTTTTGTTAAAATCAAACTAAGTTTAATTTTGGACCCTTTGGACCTTAATGTAGACCAATTTGAAAACGGAACCAAAAATTAAGAATCTAAATACACGGTTAGATTCGGCATATCAAAGAACCCCAATAATTCAATTTTTGATGAAATCAAACAAAGTTTAATTTTGGACCCTTTTGACCTCAATGTGGACAAAGTTGATAACGGGGCCCAAAAATCAAAAATCTAAATACATGGTTAGATTCAGCATATCAAAGAACCCCATATATTCAATTTTTGTTGAAATCAAACAAAGTTTAATTTTGGACCCCGATTTGGACCAACTTGAAAACTGGGCCCATAATCAAAAATCTAAATACATGTTTAGATTCAGCATATCAAAGAACCCTAAGAATTCAATTTTTGTTAAAATCAAACTAAGTTTAATTTTGGACCCTTTGGACCTTAATGTAGACCAATTTGAAAACGGAACCAAAATTTAAGAATCTAAATACACAGTTAGATTCGGCATATCAAAGAACCCCAATAATTCAATTTTTGATGAAATCAAACAAAGTTTAATTTTGGACCCTTTGGACCTCAATGTGGACCAATTTAAAAACAGGGCCCAAAATCCAAAAACTAAATACACGGTTAGATTCAGCATATTAAAGAACCCCATTGAATCAAGAATAAAACCCCATTGAAATTGGTCAAGAAATAAGCAATTTATAGGAAGTATCTTCTTTTGCACAATCCTGTGCTATTAAATATTTCTTGCTATTGCGCAATACTGTACAATTGACAATTTCTTGCTATTGCGCAATATTGTGCTATTGGATATTTCTTGCTATTGCGCAATACTGTGCAATTGAAGATTTCTTGCTATTGCGCAATACTGTGCAATTGAAGATTTCTTGCTATTGTGCAATACTGTGCAATTGAAAATTTCTTGCTATTGCACAATACTTATTATATAATAATTTACACATCCTGTTTGGTGTGTATCTCCTACCATATCATTATTATTTGATTTTAAATATAAATCAGAAATAACCAACTTAAAATGGAAAATTTTAAAAGAAACAAAAAAAGAAAAAAAGAAAAAAAAAGGAAAAAAAAATAAATCCCCCCCCAAAATTTTTTGAACCCCCATTATGATTCATCACCCCCAAACTCAATCCCAGCCTTCCCTTTGTGGTATGGTACCTTGCAGTACAATTTCAGAGAGATCCATACACTTGAACACAAGTTATTGTCTGGAAACTAGAAAAAAATGTGTTTTTTGGCCCCTTTTTGGCCCCAAATTCCTAAACGTTTAGGGCAATTACCCCCAAACTCAAACCCAGCTTTCCCTTTGTGATATGGAACCTTGTAGTACAATTTCAGAAAGATCCATACACTTACACACAAGTTATTGTCATGAAACTAGAAAAATGCTTGTTTTTTGCCCCTTTTTTGGCCCCTAATTCCTAAAATTTGGAGGCAATTACCCCCAAAATCAATCCCAGCATTCCTTTAGTGATATGGAACCTTGTGGTACAATGTCAGAGAGATCCATACACTAACACACAAGTTATGTCTGGAAGTTACAAAAATGCTTATTTTTGGCCCCTTTTTGGCCCCTAATTCCTTTACTGTTATTACCATAACCCCCAAAATCAATCCCAACCTTCCTTTTGTGGTATTGAACCTTGTGGTAAAATTTCATAAAGATCCATTCACTTAAACTAAAGTTAGAGTGCGAAAACCAATGTGTCTTCGGACGACGACGACGACGCCAACGTCATACCAATATACGACCACAAAAATTTTTTTGCGGTCGTATAAAAATAAAATCCTCCCACCCACCCCATTTTTTTCAAAAATTTGGATGAAAATCTACTTATTAAATTTACTTGGCCTTATGCTGTTTAATTGCTATATACCCAACATCTCCTTTTACTAGCATTTTAAAGACAAAAATAAGTCTTTTTTAAAATTTTGCATTCATATATAATATAAACTATTTACAAGTACCTAATTTTTTAACAAGCTTTTTGTCCTTGTTCAACTTTTTCAAGGAATCAGTATCCATACTGGGGAGATCATTAGCTTTGGCCTGATCACAATGCACTTGGTCACCCAAAATACAGATCTTCATCTTTGGTCTTGGAATGTGCTTTAGTCTGTAAACATTTAAAATTACCTTTTCAACAACAACTTTATTGACATACAATGAATTTCGTATCTACAAACGAGAAAGAATTGCATTTGAACAGTACATAAAACCTTGACCTATAATGGTTTACTTTCATAAATTTTGACTTGGATGGAGAGTTGTCTCATTGGCATTCGTACCACATCTTCTTATATCTATAAAAGACGTTGTTTTTCTGCATTGTTACATATCTACCTATTTGATCTACATGTAAATTCTAAACAAGGAAACTTTAACATGTTACTTCTTCCTAAATAAAACATGGAATATTGCATGAACTTGGCCTATCTAGTAAGTACACATAGTAATTCCCTCGTTTTCATATACACAGCAAACATGTATTTAATGACATATGCCTACAAAAATGGAACAAACATTAAATGTGTGTTTTCCACAGGGCTTTTTAACATCATGGTAATGCGATGCTTTCTGAATACAACTTATCTATTTTCTATGAATGTCCTGATATAACTTCTAGAAACAAAATATTTCAAATTCCATCTCACAGTATGCTATACATGAAAGTTGTGGGGAAAACACCTTACAAGATTTCAAATTTGGGTTTACATATTCCCTCATCTTTTAGTGACACAATTTGTAACAATACTGCTAACAAATTCTTACCACCAGCAGAACTGTTTCTGTTGAAGAATCACTGATCTCTGGCTTTACTTAACTTTCTGGTACCATTGTTTGTGCAAACAATGTATACCTTCCCAATTATTTTAAGACCCTGGGTGGAGGTCCGCTGGGAAGTTTCCCAGCTACCTATGCCAGGATGCCAACAACACCATCAAGTTTTTCTTTTAACATATTTTTTTTGCAGTTGTTACTTTAAAATACTTGAATGTTCCATTCAAATGTAAAGTTCCAAGTGATCTAAAAATTCTTACATTTTCTACACTTGTCTTGTTTATCCCGCCCCCCTTTCTTTACATAGGAAAACAAAAAGGTGTTTGACAAGTGTTGCTGGCTTTTCAGATTTTCCTGGAAAGGTCATGATAACCTACTTGACTGTGCCAGAGAAACGCTTGTCCTTTTGAGGATCATAATTCTTCAAAGCAATCTGGAGCTCTATAGACTGCGTAAATTTCCTCTTCTTATCTGTTGAATCTTTCAGAACGGTGGCAATGGCCTCGTACAAGTTGTCACGAGAAATTTTACTGAAAAGAAGAAGTAAAATTCGAACTGATGAGAACTAACAAAACTATAAACAGAGCAGCAAAATATAACAGAATCACATAGGATTTACATACATGTACATGTATTGTTATATGTAGATTCATTTTCACCGTCTATTAAAGAAAATTTGGCTAGCAGTCTTCCCGCTCAACCACAGGCCAACCAGCCCAGGCTTGTAAAAATGCTATCAGGCCTGTTAAAATCAACTCTACAAGCCAATAGAATCTTATCTAAAATTTTCGTAGAATTCAGCTTCAGGCCTGTAGATTCAAAAGTTTATCATGAAGACTGGGCTAGCCAACTAATCAGACTTGCAAATTTTTGGTGACTAATAAATTAACATTTAAAGGAACTTTTATTGACTTGTCAAAATTGGCAATAAGGAGAATGAGATTGTTCCTGCCATCTTCAATCAAAGATGTCATCAATACAACCAAAAAGATTATAAAAATTGCACAAATACTTTCAGCAGCATTGTTCTTTTGTAAGATGTAGCTCTGCTTTACATGTTACTGGTCTACATGACAGACCAGTGATATAGCAAACAAAGCAGTTGATGTAACAGCTTAAAACGCCAAACATGTCATGGACTAGACAAACTTGGAGCTGGAGCTGTGTTATTCAAAATACACAATTCTAAAGCATATTTACTACATGTAACTCGTAAACTAATTAATTCATTATAAATTAAAAATGTAATTTTGTTCATTAGGTAAGCAAGGGAGACAAAAATTACTTGTTAAATCCATTCTAATTTAAACAGCTCAACATTTTGATAAGTTGATGATTGCTCAACATTTTTTAAACATTTGTAGTATAAAAGCTTTGTGAATGGCGAGATGATGAACTTGCCATACAATATAACCTCATACAAGTTTCTTTCACAGTTTAGGAAACCAACACTGCAATTAATGTGCAGATATGGGGCAAAAACTGTACTATTAGCACATGTACATACAATGGGATAATAATCAATGGTTGACCATATCTATTTATTGTACTGTAAATTCAGAAATTATTATTGCTGCAAATGAATAATGCTATTGAAATTTATAAAGCATCAAGATTTCTTAACACGAGTTTAAATATTTCAAAAAGTGTCACTCTGTTTACCATATTGGTGGTCTGGGTGATACACCAATTTTACAGCAAAAAGGGTTGTTACTTTTACAGCTTTGAAACGCCAAACTTGTTACTGACAACACAAATTTGGAGCTGGAACTGTTTTAAATGAGCTAGCAACCAGACAAGCAATTTTTAACCAAAAGGCTTCCAAGGGTCAAAAGATTTCACCAATAGATAGGAATCTATATTTGTTATTTTATGTATAGTTAGATTGTCCTTGTTTTATCTCAATCTTTTCAGAACTTGCTGGTGCAGTAGGTTAGTTCTGGCATGTTCATGCTTTTTTTCTCATACTTGACATCTATCTGTTCTTACATGTACATGTATGTACAATTCTTACAAGATTTGTATTAAAATTAGATCAACAATATGTGTCCAGAAAGTTAGTAAATCAGTGCCAATCAATTGATTTTTTTGGAGTAATGCTACAATGTACTTGCACAGAAATATTGTGGAAAATTGCATTGTAAGCCCTCAAGCCTATATTTCTTTGAGGATTTTTTAATTAAGTTTAAACACAGGTTTACACCTTATAGCAATATCTTTAACAAGTCCCCCCCCCCCACCCCAAGTTATCCACCTTGGAAATATATTATTGTTGCTTAACATCCTGTCAACTATCTCACAACTAGGATATTGAGGAATAAGGTAAAATTTAAATTTAAATAAACTGCTTCGCTGAGCGCAGCTGGATACGCCCGCAGAGGTCTAACCCTGAACAGTTGGGGCAAAAATGGACACAATATTCAAGCTTGATACAGGTCTGAATTTGGATTGTAATTAAATATTTGACATACATCTATTATAGGTTTCTGAATAAATGTAGTCAAAGAACTTGAAGTTGGTTATATGAATTGAATTTATATTCAATTTAAGATTTCTTGCTGTTGTGCAATACACTGTGCTGTTGCACAATACTTAGTAAATCTGTTGTCAGACTATAAACAAATAAAATTTATAAAATTCTAAAGGGAGCTTACATCAATAGATATAAACAGCTCACCAAAGTTTCATACAAATTGCTGAAAGCATTTTTGAGTTTTTGTCTGAAAACTGGAAAATCCCCCCTTTTTTAATGAATAAACCCCATAATTCGGAAATGTAAAATCTAAAATTTATAAAATTCCAAAGGGAGCTCATGTCAATAGATATAAACAATTAACCAAAATTTATTGCAAGTTGGTGAAAGCATTCTTGAGTTATTGTCCGAAAACTGGAAAATCCCCCTTTTTTTAATGAATAAAACCCTATAACTCGGAAACGTAAAATCTAAAATTTATAAAATACGAAAGAGAGCTCACGTCAATAGATATAAACAATTCAAAGTTTAAAGCAAATTGGTTTAAGTGTTTTTGAGTTAATGTCCGACATGTTGACGAGGGACAGACGGACGGACGTACAACGGTATACCATAATACGTCCCGTAAACGGGCGTATAAAAAAATAGGACTGTTCACTCCTAGACAAATAAAATACATGCATGTGCATCAAAAGGGGACGTCAAAGCACTGTTCTTTTGGTTTTTGTTCCCCTAGTCATTGAATCATTTAAACTGACAAAATGTTGCCCTGCTTTACGTGTCACTAGTCTATTGGAAAGACACATGATATAGCGAACATGGCAGTTTACTTTCACAGCTATAAACGCCAAACTTGTCATAGTCTGGACAAACTTGGAGCTGGAACTGTGTTAAATAAATGCCAACATTTTATTAGTACAATGTAAACACAATGCACTGTTTAATTAAAACTTTACAATGCAAAATTTAAGCAATGTCCATCTTCTCAGCAGGGATGATTTTTATTTCTGGCCTGGTCTATACAATCAAGTTGCATTAAATAAATTAGCCATCTACACGTTTGTACATGTAGAAAGAAGAGTCAAGCCCTGCAGAATTTAAATTTCCAAAAACAAATGTATGCAAGTTTCTTTTGCAGGGCACTCAAATGTGATACATTTTATCAGATTGGTACATGTACAATGTACTTCCAACTTTTTTCAGAATAAATTATTGCAGATAAGCAAGTTTTCTTACGTGTACAATTCTTGCCAGATTATAAAAAAGAAAGATTATTATCATGTCTTTGAAGAGTTCAAAAATCAGTGCTGATAACCCTAGTTTTACATTAGTCCATCAGAAAATGAAATTGCATGAAAAGGTTAAAAACACAAAATTTATCAATGTTATTGCCCTTTGAAAGATAAAGCATGTAAAACAATGGGAGACATTGGAATTACGTCCTTATATTTTTGTTGTCCTAGTCACTGAATCATTAAATAACTGATAAAATGTCGCCCTGCTTTACGTGTCACTAGTCTATTGAAAAGACACATGATATAGCGAACAGGGCAGTTTACTATCACAGCTATAAACGCCAAACTTGTCATAGTCTGGACAAACTTGGAGCTGGAACTGTGTTATTTAAGATTGACAACATTCTATTCAACATAAACACAACGCAATGTTTAATTTAAATGTCACAATGCAAAATTTATGCTATGCCATATGGCTCTATATTTTTTCAGGACGGGTCTAAGCCATCAACTAACATCAAATGAGTTAGCCAAGCCATACAGCAGCCTTCATGATAAACTTTCGAGTCCACAAGCCCAGGACTCAATTTTATTTCAAAACTTTAGTTGTTTTCTGTTGGCTTGTAGAGAACAATTTTACAAGCCATGGCCGTAGGACTTGTGGTTAAGCGTAAAGACTGATACAGAATGTATAATTTTCAAAAAGTAAATCTGAAATTTATAAAACCTAATTTATATTACTAAAAATGTTTTTTTTTTTGCATGGCAATGAATTTTAATGAATGTACTTCATTCAATCTTTTAAGAATAAGTTTGTACAGAGGAAGCAAGTTCTGGCATTTTTTATGACTTTTGCCATAACTGACATTGGTCTGATCTTGTAAGTGCACTCATGTATAGTTCTTGCCAGGTTAAAAAGAAAAATTTAATCTGCAAGGTCTTGAACATGTTCAATAATCAGCACCTATAAAGAATATATTTAAAAGAGAGAAAGCCTGTTGGACAATGGAAATATAAGAAAATACTACTTGCACGATATTTATGAAAAAAAATCTATAACACAAATATATTACTTTATATTGGATCTTATATTATTGCCCTTCGAAATATAAAATATATGCATTGATGGGAGACATTGGACCACTGTTCTTATTCTAGTCAAGTGTTCCCCTGGTCATTGAATCATTTAAAACTGATACAAATGTAGCCGAGTTTTACGTGTCACTAGTCTATTGAAAAGACACATGATATAGCGAACAGGGCAATTTACTATCACAGCTATAAACGCCAAACTTGTCATAGTCTGGACAAACTTGGAGCTGGAACTGTTAAGACATTGCCATCTGACACTTATTTCATCGCGTAATAAAAATCATGAATGCAATCTTCATCTTCTCATCAAAGGTTGAAAATTAGTCTAACCAGATCCAAGAAATGGTCTTGCATTAATCAAATGATTAAATCAAACCCAAAATGAAATAATCAAGCCTTACAATTTATATGAATAACACCAACTCAGAACTGTCTCAGACTTCATAAAACCTGCTTTAATATTTTCAAGTTTTTTTTGCATGGCATTGAATTATAAATATATTTAATGGAAAGGATACTTAAAATCTTTTCAAAAGATTAGGCCAGAACAGTTCAGACATTTTTTTATGCTTTTTTGCCATACTGGGGGTCAGTCAAATCTTGTTGGGACTAAGAGCAGCTTTCATGCATACAAATTCACGACATTAATTTTTTTATATCCAAGATTTAAACCAGCAAGCTCTAAAACAAGTTTGATAATCAGTGCTTATCTACTTTTTACAGGAATAATGCCCTTGCAAATTGAAATCTTATGGACACTTACATTGTAATCACGCCTACACGTACATTTTATGGATATTAATATAATGAAAGTTTAAAACAAAAATAATTTGAATGTGAAAGTGTTCCATGTGCCATTATTGAATCCTTTAAAAACTTATAAAAATGTCACCATGCTTTACGTGTCACTTGTCTATATGAAAGACACATGATATAGCGAACAGGGTAGTTTACTATCACAGCTATAAACGCCAAACTTGTCATAGCCTGGACAAACTTGGAGCTGGAACTGTGTTGGCAAGTCATTGAAATCAGTATATACACGATTCTTAGACGAACTTGTAGAGTTGTCCCGAAACATATCTACCTTAAATGACCCTCATGGTAGTCAAGGTCTATAAATATTTAATGCATATGTTGAAACATAAGATTATCCAAATCATGTACCCAAGCAACCTTGAATAAAACAATAAAATTTGTTATGATTTTCTAAATGCTCACATCTTTGATTTACTGCCATGAAGAGTAAATTAAAACAAACATTCTAATGAATAAACTCATTCAAGGATTAAAATTTTGTACCCCAGATGCACATTTCGTCTACAAGACTTGTCAGTGATGCCCAAATAAGGTTGCAAAGGCCAAATGAAGTATGAAGTTATATTTATCAACATCATTTTAACTTTTCAGGCTGCAAGGATTTGACTATAATTTCAGTCATGTTTGCTAAAAGATAAATGGCCCTGACAAGATATACAACTATTTTATTTAACAACAAAATGCGAGTCTGGTCCATCTTCAACGTGTCAACATATAAGTGTCTTCAACTGTAGCATAAACGTACTAGAATGACGAGAAGATTAACTTGCCATTACGAAAGTAACTTTATGCAGGACACTTTTACAGTTTGGGAAGCCATCACTGCAACCTGTATACAGATATGGAGCAAAAACTGTACATACTAGTTGCACTTTGAACTCATCTCATATATGGTGCACAATTTATGAAATGGGCAATGTTTTAAAATGTGAGGATATGCTAATCCCTGCGATACTTAACAGTGTTCCAGCTTGAATCTCAGGGCAGAAGGGTGCTAGTTGTCTGAAAGGGCACTTTAGCATTATAACCCAGATTTCAAGGGCAATGTTGGACAGTGTATTAAATTACCTTGAATATTGCTAGACTTAGCTGGAGAACATAAGTTGTATTTCAACCATATTCAGAAATTAATGTTTTCTTGATGTTGGTTCCAGTAAGAATTTTTTTCCATCAAATTATCAAACCATGAAGCAAAGCATATCATTTTGATGTTAATCTAAACAAACTTGTACATTTGGTATGGAAAATAATCATCAGAAATTTCAATGTTTTATAACTTATACCAAAATAAACAAGTATAACAAAAAGTTAACATTTTAACCACATCTATAAATCACACCTATTGATTTGATTACAAGTCTGAAAACGTGGAGTACAATTTTAATTGTTAGAAAATAATGTGGTTACCTCTCCAAAACATGGTTTCAAGAAGTATACAATGATACTTTTTAATATTAATTTATCTTATGTTAGCCAAAAGCTAAAATTTCAAAACAAGTTTTCCAGGATTAGATGGATTTTAGTAGAGAGAGGAATACACACCTCATCTTGCCTGCTTCAGGAAACCGGAAAAGGAAGTTGGAAGGAACTGTGCAATCGAAATAGGGAATGAATACAACATAGATTTTGTATTGCGTACGTGCAAAGTAAAGATTTAATTGCAATTTATTTACTTTGGTGAATTCTTTTTAAATCATTATCCCCTTTTAGTGTCTAAACTAACACTATAAACGAGGAGCATTGCTAGCTGATGTTATAAGTTTTTATTTAAAAAAAAAAGAAAAGAAAAATTTGCTAGTTACCGTATTCTGGAAACAGTGTTCCTGCCGTATTCAAGGATTTGTATAGTAATCTTACTATACTTATCCCGTTGCCATATAGTACTGACTGAAAACTTAATCATTTAATTAACTAGTGCAAACAGGCAAATTGATAAATGGTATGTATTCTTGTTTTAAATTGGAAATTAATACAAAGGGAAAAAAGCCTTTAACTTAAAAAAATGACGCATGAATACCGACTTGGTTTAATCCCGCCATAAAAATCCTGCATAGTGTGCCTGTCTAAAGCCTGTAATTAAATGTTGGGTTTTTTTTTGTTTATTGTTTTGATTCTCACTGGGGCCGTTGGTTTTCTCGTTTGAATTGTTTTACACTTTGTGATGTCGGAGCCGTTTATACCTTACTATCATATATAAAGAATGTGCGGAATTTTGGGAGGCCGGCTTATAACTATCAAAACTAGTTCATTCTTTCCTTTCTAAACTTGTCTTTTCTGTCTTGAAAAGTCTCCAAATCTTATTTGATTGTTAATGGAAAAAAGAATATAGTGTATCAGTTTAAATGACACAAAATCCATATATGCTGAATAAACAGTGCTTTTAATTATTGCTGTTCTCCATTTCAAAGTCACAGGCCTTCACCCGTGACGAAACAAAAGTAGTCACACCTCACGGCAAGTTCAAGACGTCTCTTAACACTGGTTTGGGGATTTGCTAGATGTCGATCTCTCTAAAAGCAGACGCGGATCCAGCCATTTCCAAAGGGGGGATTCCAACCCTCGCAACACCATGAAACGTTAACATAATTAAAACAAACCACACATACAGAAAAAAAAACACAAAAAAAAATCGAAAAAGGGGGTTCCAACCCCCGGAACACCCGATTGGAACTCCACTGAAAATATCCAATCATAATTTTAAAATAAATATATACTTTCTCGCTGAGATATCACATTGATGGTGATGACACCATACTTCCTCACTGAGATATCACATTGATGGTGATACACCATACTTCCTCACGTAGATATCACATTGATGGTGATACACCAAGAACACCTCACTGAGATATCACATTGATGGTGATACACCAAGAACAAGCAAGGGCTATTTATAACACTTGTGGAACCAAAACTGTGTATGTGTATGAAAAACTTTGAAACCTACAGACCTCGATCCTCGAATTTATGGGCTGATCACACCAAGAACAAGCAAGGGCTATTTATAACACTTGTGGAACCAAAACTGTGTATGAAAAACTTTGAAACCTATACAGACCTCGAGCCTCGAACTTATGGGCCGACCACACCAAGAATAAGTAAGGGACATTTCATAACATTTGTGGAACGGGAACTGTGAATGAAAAACTTTCAAAGCTACAGACGTCGAACCTCGAACTTATGGGCTGACCACACCAAGAATAAGCAAGGGACATTTCATAACATGTGTGGAACGGGAACTGTGAATGAAAAACTTTGAAACCTATACAGCCCTCGAGCCTCGAACTTATGGGCTGACCACACCAAGAATAAGTAAGGGACATTTCATAACATTTGTGGAAAAGGAAATGTGTATGAAAAACTTTCAAAGCTACAGGTCTCGAGCTTCGAACCTTATGGCTGACCTGAGGCTCTGTTAGATTTATTCACTTTACTCTTGTATTCCCGGGATGACTTGTAGAACTTGACATATCATATATAGACACCGGTATTTTGTTGAAGATCGTATGTTAACCTATAGATATCTTTTCTGTGTTGTTGGTTTACTGTCTCATTGGCATCTATCCCCATCGCCTTTCTTTCAAATCTAAATTGCAATTACTACAGTATTCGTTAAACATTAGAGATTGAACCCAGAGCAATCTCGGACTAGGCTGACACATCACCTATATCGATCTGCTGCGTTTATCTATAGACTCTAAACATATGGCAAATGCTTTATCAGTAGTTCACTCGTCAGCGGTATTTTGTTTTATCACCTTCAAAGTACATTTTTCTGAAATCGGATATATTTTTATTCACAGTTTTAATTTTTGTACAATTAATACATTTGACATCCTATAGTATCATAAGATCTTAAGGCTTTTTGACCGTTTAATATACATGCAATCTATATATATCTGAAATCTACATCCAAAGTCTCAAGTTAGGACCCTTTAATTCAGTTGTTGTCGTTGGTGCTTATTTGTTTTTCATTTGTTTTGTTTTTTGTGAATAAATCAGGCCATGGGTTTTCTCTTTTGAATTGTTTCACATTTTGTCATGCCGGGTTTTTAATAGCTTACTGTAAGGTATGGGTTTTGCTCGTTGTTTATGGCCGCACAGTGCCCTATTTTTGCGTACATCCTAGTCCATTGATTTCTGATGGATAGTTGTCGCATTTGCAATCATTTAGCCAACAATGTTAGTTCTTCCCTCAGCAGGATTCGAATCCTTGCTTATGTGACATCGTGGCAATACTGCCTGCACTGTGTCCAGCTCCCTAGACAACTTGACCACCTAGGCTAGCTATATAAAAAATATAACTTTCGCTGGTCGAGTAATGCCTTTTCTGGTCGGCTTTATCTAGGGTTGTAACACAGTACATGATGTATAGTGGCACGTAGATGGTGTGCCTTTCAGATCAGCTATTTTTGTTGTTTGTCGTAAAGGATGATAATGTTACTTACCATGCCCCCACATCAAATTTTGATTTTATCATACACGTCTAAACATGTGTGTCATAAAGTTGTCACATGGGAAGAACAAAAATTTGCTAACGCAAATTTCGAAAATCTAACATTGTTGGTCTAAATTTGAGACGAATTATATATATATATTGGTGTTAGACCTGTATAACCACGTGTTATCCGATGGAGAATGTCTGTCAAAAAGTTGTCACATGTTTAGACGTGTATACGTAGATCATTATTGAAATACTCTGCACCTAAGCTATTTAATATTCATACAGATCTGTTATTTCAAAAATACGATTTAGATATTTACAGTGGAACCCGGCATCTCTTTAAATATGTAAGTCTTCAGTCGCAGCGAACTTGAAGGTTGGACTTCAGTGGCGTAGCTTGCCTTCTGTTACCACCGAGGCAGAGGGTCTGGGGGCATCACGGAACTTTTATGGGTTGCGATTGACCCTGATATTTCTTGGAAGTTCTTCAAATTCTTACATGGTTTTGTACTTTTTCCCATTGTGAAAGTGACAACAGGTGAAGTACTAACGGAAACATTTACGTTTTTCTGAAGTTTTCATAATAACTGAAAACAGTATTTGGTTGGACATTTTATATAGCAACTGACATATGTATGAACTAACAGATATATACTATATATGTCGCTGGAATTAATGACCCCTTGAAATGTTTAAAATTCCCTGCTAGTGAGAAACTATAAATTTAAAATAGCGAGAATAAAACTTGAGAACAACATATAAATTATTTTCTGTGGATTCGATGTTTCCATAAGTAATGTCTTCTTTGACTGTCCATGGCATTAAAACACTAAATCCCTGGGATGTGTTTTAATTGATTTTAATCTCTGATGCATGATTTTTTATTATTAATTGTTTTTGTCTTTTAACTAGCTTTCAGTAACTGCGAGTACTCTCAAATCGTATTTGCGTGTTAATTTGACCTGTTGACACAATTTGTAATGCATTTCTGTTATTCAATGTTTACTTATTTTGTGCTATATCTCGTCTCACTATTTTTAATATGTATCACCTTTGATAAGTATTTAGTATGACGATAAATTTCACTTCTGTACTCGTACTGTGAACAACAAATTTATTTGTTTTGTAAAAAATGTTTCCGTACTCCTATTAAATAAACAACAAAATTAATATATTTAAATTTACCTGTGTACGTTACTTTATTTAACGCCATTTTGTCCCTGGTTTAAGTTGCCTTTTTGACATTATTCTACATCTTTTTTTTTATTAATATTGTATTTATATTGTGTCATAGATCAAACTTATTCGTTCAGTGTATGTTTACTTGTTTTTGTTTAAATGTCTTTTTGATCGAGTTAAGCCATTTCAATTGATATTTTATAGTGTGTCTTTTTATGTTGTAATGTTACACTACTGTTTCAGGTTAGGGTGAAGGTTGGCGCCTGTTAAAACGTTTTAACCCGCTGCATTTGTATGCACCTGTCCTAAGTCCAGTGATTGTCGTTTGTTAGTGTTGTTCATAAGTGTTTCTCGTTTCTCGTTTTAAATTAGACCGTTGGTTTTCCTGTTTGAATTGTTTTACACTAGTCATTTTGGGGCCCTTTATAGCTTGCTGTTCGGTGTGAGCCAAGGCTCCGTGTTGAAGGCCGTACTTTGACCTATAATTGTTTACTTTTTACACATTGTGACTTGGATGAAGAGTTGTCTCATTGGCACTCATACCACATCTTCTTATTTATATGTTAATTAATATTAGATATAAGATATAAGTACGGCCTTCAACACGGAGCCTTGGCTCACACTGAACAGCAAGCTATATATTTAATTTTAATTTGGTATCAAGGTCAATGAAACTCTGTGTACTAATTGAAGTACTACACGTAGGGGAAGATATCAACACACAACGATATTTCAATTTTAAACGTTACCGGTTATATATATGAGGGTTTGAATGGGGTCTTCAAATGTTTATTTTTAAATTTTTTTTCCCATAATTTGATTGTCCTTTCTTTTATATCTTAGCACCATTTTAAATTTCTATTCTTTTAAGTTTAAATTAATTTCAGGGCATTTTTCTGTATTCTGTAAACCTTACCCAGATCTTCATATAGTAAAAATTATTCTCAAACAAAAATTAATAAAATATCGGAATGGTCAAGTGATTCGATCGGCAGGCGCGTAGCTATACGTTTACGTCAAAACGCCCGGGCGTGCACATGAATTTTAAGTAAAAATATATTTTAATGGAAATACATTAAAAAAAACTGGTTAAAAGCACATGAGCTATTGTAATGCTTTCTTCAATGATTTGCAATTAAAGATAAAAATGACGGAATTTACTTTTTAATCAAATGCTATATGATCATATTAGATATTTGTCCATTTTCTGTCAGAGTTTGAATCTACTGTGAATTCTATATATATATATATTCAGTTTACTATTGTTTAAAGTCATTCATTGCTGAGATACGATATGACTGGCTTGCATTTTTATGTTACACCTGAACATCTATGAAGATTAATTATTTCATGTGTCCATTAACGAAGTTTTCTGCTAAAAAGGTGAGAAAATAAGATAAAGTTAAAACAATTAATAGAACGACAGACTTGCTTTTTTAACTATCTTCATAAAGTTTTAAATCTTTAATCGATTGATTGTTTTACCCCACATCTCCTTTTCAATGAAACATATTTTTAAAGTAGCTGGTTTGGACATTTTCCTCTAAAACAAATTACCAAATCAACACAATGAATAAATTTAACATGAAAGAAAAAATTAAAATAAAAAAGAGAGGCGAAAGATTCCAAAGGGATATTCAAACTCATCAGTTGAAAATAAACTGACAATAGAAATGGAAAGTTAACAATTGGGAAGCTGAAATCTCTATCATCGTAATTCTGTGTTCTCAACCGACCAAGTATTATGCTATTGATGAGTTTTAATGACCAAAATAGTATATCTTTCTCGATAGCTTCCGGGTGGATTTCGCCCCTACTAGGAGGTCCTCTGCCTCGGCCCGCTGGGGCCCTCAGATCCCTTGCCGTGGTTCGGGCGTACACTTAAAAATGGCCTAGCTACGCGATTGATCGGAGAAGGCTCGTGAGTTGGATCCGCATCATCTATTCTGATTTTGCTTGGGTAGGATTATATAAATTTTCCAGCTTCAATTGTGTCGATTTCTTTGACTCCGACACATTTAGATTACTGAAAACTACCGCAAAGGGATCGGGATTTCCAATTAGGGGAGGGAAAGTAAAATCACAAAAATACTGAAGTCCGAGGAAAATTCAAAAAGGAAAGTCCCTAATCAAATGGCAAAATCAAAAGCTCAAACACATCAAACGAAATGTTTCCATAAGTCTTGAAATTCGAAAATGGTATGAATCAATAACGACAAACAAGACGATACAAGTCGGTATATTAGCGTTTAGTGAGGGGCGTAAAAGGGGGGGGGGTGTATTTGCACGGAAGAACGCGAATTAAAATTGCCATTTCACGATGAACGAACAATTAAAAAATTCCTTGCACATTGATCTTTTTATCGATTTCACGAAACACGGTGAATAACAACTTTTTTCACGGCTGCACGTGAAATAAAAATGGCAAAACACGTTGCACGAAAATAACCCTTTACCACCCTCTTTAGTAGCGAGCCTGCTGCATTTTGTGCATCTTGTTTAAAAGATTATAAAAAAAAATGTTTTTTATTTATTTTTTTTTACCGAGGCCTCGGTTGTATCAACGTAAGCTACGTCAAACTGTACCACAGAAATAAATAAAAATCAAATGATGGCAGGTCGCGTAAAAAATATGCGGTTTAAAGCAATTCTTTATGAACAGAACATATCAGGACCTGACTCGCTATATATATGACATGCAAATTTGTGAACTATAAGCCGTTTCCATAGTTTAATGGGAAATTGAAAGAAATGGATAATAGAAATTATACTGGAATGTTATTTCTTAATGAAATAAAATATCTGATTACTCATTTTAAAAGCTGAACTAAAATCTTACATGATCATTATCCGAATAAAATGGTTTAATTACGCCTAATTTTCATGAGAGATGTCTGAAGCCAAGTTGCAATGGTCCGTAAGGAATCGTCCATCAGATATTGTAATTTGTAATTTAATTACGTCTTATTTGCCATGTTTGCACGAGAGATCTCAAAAAGGAGCAATGGTTCGTAAGGAATCGTCCATCAGATATTGTAATTTGTAATTTAATTACGCCTTATTTGCCATGTTCGCACGAGAGATCTCAGAAAGTTGCAATGGTTCGTAAGGAATCGTCCATCAGATATTGTAATTTGTAATTTAATTACGCCTTATTTGCCATGTTTGCACGAGAGATCTCAGAAAGTTGCAATGGTTCGTAAGGAATCGTCCATCAGATATTGTAATTTGTAATTTAATTACGCCTTATTTGCCATGTTTGCATGAGAGATCTCAGAAAGTTATAATGGTCCGTAAGGAATATTGTAATTTTGGAATACCACAATTAAAGAAGTATTTATGGCCCCTAGCTTTTTATTCCTTTTATGTATGAATTAATGACATACTTTTTTACTTGAAAACATCATGAGATATCCTATTTGTATGCAGATGATATACATGTCAACATATATGTGTTCCGCCTATCAGATATTCCCCTGGAAACTTGGTTATAAACAATGCCATATAAAGGGGGGGGGGGGGGGGTCCAGGGTCCAATCATATTTTCCCATTCAAAAGCATTGATCGTCAAAACAAAGGGAAGTTCAACCGCCATATCCCCCCTGGATCCGCCACTGATCAAATCGCAATACACAAACGGTTGATTGCAATCTGAATGTAATGTACGACAATACATTATGAGAAATTGTTGAATATAAAATTTTGCTAGAAATAACTATTGATAACTCATGTCGTGGTGGAGACATAGAAACAATATTGGTTTCAAAAATATCATCTAGAATGGGGTTAAAATTTATGTGTCGTTTAAGAACATATCTCTGAAAGTTTTATTACAAAAGCGTGCAGCAAGACTGATCCTTAATGCTTTTGCACTTTCCATATTACTGCAATATATTTTCTGCATATGCATTCTTTTTTATTGAAAAAAATACTCGGCTTTGAGGTCGTTAAATCTTTGTTCCGAGATGATTGAAATCTTAGGAAAAACACTATATAACATGTTACTTTTATTATTCTTCCCTTAGTTTATTTATTTTGTATTTACATTGTGTCATAGGTCAAATTTATTTGTTCAGTGTATGTTCAATGGTGTTAATATGTCCTTTGATTGAGTTAAGCTATTTCAGTTGATATTTTATAGTGTGGGTTTCTATGTTGTGATGTTACACTATTGTTTCAGAAAAAGGGTGAAGGTTTGGTACCATTAAAACGTTTAAACCCGCTGCATTTGTTTGCACCTGTCCCAAGTCAGGAATCTGATGTTCAGTAGTTGTCGTTTGTTGATGTGGTTCATAAGTGTTTCTCGTTTCTCGTTTTTTATATAGATTAGACCGTTGGTTTTCCCGTTTGAATGGTTTTACACTAGTAATTTTTTGGGGCCCTTTCTAGCTTACTGTTCGGTGTGAGCCAAGGCTCCGTGTTGAAGACCGTACTGTGACCTATAATGGTTTACTTCTATAAATTTTGACTTGGATGGAGAGTTGTCTCATTGGTACTCATACCTCATCTCTTTATATCTATATACAATATTCAGGCATCGTGCCATGAAATTCCTAACCACATAATACAAAAAACATTAGAAGGCCGACGCGACCACCATCAATAAACTGATTTCTATAATTTTGCCATTCTGCCATAAGATAAGATAAGAAAAATTCCCCGTTTATTTTGATTCGGCATAAGTTATACAACACAAGCTCTAATTAAGGAGCTTTTGACCGAAGATAAAAACATATACATAACATAAAACAGTCTATATATATAAGATATAAAACAACCTGTAATACAAAGTTGAATCTCACACACATAGCATACAATAAAAATTAAGCAACAGATTTAGAATGAAGTAAAACATTGTTTACCTATATAAAAGTTTAAAATTAAGATTAAAATATGGTAACTATTTAAATAAATAGATTTCTTTTATAAAAATCAGATAAAAAAGTTTAGAACTATAATATATGCTTTGAAATCTAGAAATTTCAAAGAACAGGATATTTTCAACATGAATTGATCACCCAATTTCTGGAAATATGTGTCAGAAATTAAAATTTAAATATATATAAAAATTCGTTAAGAAATACATCAATACTAGTCCAAAGCAACAAAAAGCAACATAAATAAGAAACAGCTCAAGAGTTATCTGCAAGCAGAACAGCGACATTCCAAACCGTTCCAGGACTGAACAAGACTTTTAAAATGTGAAAAACTATTTTCAATCCTGAAATGGTTTGGAAGGGTGTTCCATAAAGTGCCACCTTAATTATTCTGCCACATTTGCTACCAAGGATATAATGATTAGTTCTAATGCTATTATTAACCAAAAAAAAAACAGAGAAAAGACCATTGATTCTTTTTATAAATCCAAGAAGGAGCATTGTCAACAGATGAAGTAATTATATAAAACAAGATTGAACCGATACTGTATATAATATATACATATGTATGATTAATGATGGTTATTTTAAAATCTTCCACTTATTCAGCAAGTCGGCCATCATTGTGAAATTTGCAATGCACCTATCACTATGGGGTGAAAAAAACCTTTAAATGACAAGATATTAAAGAAATAACAAGTTAAAATGGTTACAGGTGACAACTCACAAGTTGTCCCAACAGAGGTGAGACAAAATGTTGTGTGTCCTCTGTTGTCAAAACGAAAACCATGAGTTTTTATACTTCCTTAAACGATTCAATGAACATTACATGTATCATAGCTTTCTAATGCATGTTTTATTGATTAGTTCATTATTATTTTATGTAAACAAAGTACACATTTAGTGAATAAACCAGAAAACTTACAATTAAAATATGATGAAGTACCGAGGGTTATAAATTAAGCCATTTGAGAACTCTTATAAATGATGCACCCTCATAAATAATCTGCAAAACACTTTCCTGATGTTGATGTTAACAGCGTACATATACAGAATAGAATAGAATATATACAGATATATAAAGCAAACTGTTTGCTTGTTAAGCCAGTGTCACCATGGTTTGAATTGTAATCTCTGTCGGGATATGGAGTTCATAATTTATTTTACTGATTTTGCAGTCTCCATGTTTAAAGTATTTAACCTATTGGGTATTTACATGTAGATGAATGGTCTACAAATGACCCTAGATTTGTTTCCAAATAACCTTCTCACGTCATGCAACAATAGCTTTTTAGTTATGACAACAAATGTTTAAAATTGTTCTAACGTTAACCCTTAACATAGTAAAAGAAGTCGTCAGCCTGTAAGTTTTTATAACTTTTCAAACTCTGTCATATATCCATGTTCCCTTTGATCTTGACAGCAGAATAAAACGAAAACAAAAATTGATATTTCTGGTTTTTTTAATGAATCCTAGCTAATGCCCTTTTAACATGTTTAACACTTGTGTCCATTTTTGAAGATTTTGAGTTTTGTGTTGGATAGTTTCTTAGAAATGGACTCTTTAATGGAGACTTGTACATGTATGACAAACGTGATTATTAATTCTGCTTAATGTCAAGTTGAAAATTTGATCGTTCACTTTTGCTTCATTATATGACTTAAGAATTTGAAAAATACTTGGAAGACAGCAAAAAGCACAAACGAAAATATATCTGCCTATTGTTCTAACAAACAATAAATATTTAGTGAGAAGTCAAGTCACAATATAGCATGTGGTCAGAAATATGTAATATGAAAGCTAAGAGTTGGGATATGTACAATATAAATATGTCTTTCTGCTGAAATTAAAGAACATGTTGTTTTTTATGCCCCCGCCGTAGCGGAGGGGGCATTAAGTTTTACCCTTGTTCGTCTGTACGTACGAATGACCGTCCGTACGTCCAAAAATTGGTTTCCATTCTCTAGCTTGAGTTTGCCTCTATCAAATGTTATGAAACTTATACACAATGCTTATTAACACAAAACACAGATCAAATTTGAATTTTGGTGGCGTCACTTAAACGGTTCTAGAGTTATGCCCCTTTATAAATGGAAAAATTGCAAAATTTTTAGTTTCTGTTCTCTAATTTAAGTTTGCCTCAACCAAATGTTATGAAACTTATACACAATGCTTATTACCACAAAACACAGATCAAGTTTGAATTTTGGTGGCGTCACTTAAACGGTTCTATAGTTATTCCCCTTTATAATGGAAAAATTGCAAAATTTTTAGTTTCCGTTCTCTAACTTAAGTTTGCCTCAACCAAATGTTATGAGACTTACACACAATGCTTTTTACAACAAAACTCAGATCAAGTTCAAATTTGGGTAGCGTCACTTTTACCGTTCTTCAATTATGTCCCTTTATAACTATATGATATGCAAGCGGGGGCATCATCTGTGTCCACATGTGGACACAATCCACATTTATTTTATGTTGTATGGTTTCTGTGTCAATGATGTATATCTAATATATCCTGTTCTTCATATCAGAAACTATATCTTGAGTAAAATTAAGATTTCTGTATGTATCAATTCATAAAATAAAACACTGCATTTCAAATGTTAAATGGGGCCTCAGAGGCCGATTGGTTTTAGTAGTCAAACTACTGTATCACTAGCTTGTCAACACTGAGGTTGTGATTTCGAATCCTGCATGTGGCAAGTGCACTTGACTCCAATCTTAATTTACAAGGATTGTCAAGTTTTCCTACCAAAGGATGGTGATTCTCTCTGGGCACTCCAGCTTCCTCCACCAATAAAAACTGACCACCACAAAAGAGCACAATAGTGCTGAAAGTTGCGTTAAACACCAATCAATCAATCAAATGTTAAAGCTCTTTAAAATTTTGTATCACCTCTTCCTTTACTTTGACCTAACCTTTAATCAGCATATGTCCTTTACTATGAATAGGAGAAAAATAAACATCCTGCCATAAAGTGAGGGAGATCACAACTGTCCCAATACTTCAACAGAAAATTGAATTTTATTGCAGAATGTTTGTGTAGCAGAAGAACCTCGGATTCTATGTGTCATCCGTGACATGATAGATCCGAATGCTGCTGGAAGTAAAAAGACGATAAATCTGCCAGCATCATCGTCTATTGGAGATGTGATCGATGAGATATCCAAATCAACAAGATACATTGCCAGCAGTATCAACATAAAATACAACAAACAAGTGGCAGCAGAAATGGAAGAGGTAAAATACATAACTAATACACACCTGTCAGGTCACAAAAAGACTTCAGATTTCAAAATTTCACTGTGATCACTTTCAGCTTTCAGTTGAATATTTATTATGAGTTATTAAATTAATGTTGTTGAAGGCCATAAGGCGACCTACAGCTGCTTAAATCCATGTCATTTTGACTCTGGTCGATTGTTGTCTCATTTTACAATCGTACCACATCTTTTTTATAAAAGTATTGTACTGCTCAGGGTTTTTCCACTTGTTTTTTTTACTGTACATGTATATATGTATCATTTAAGTACTGTTCTACTGGTAGATACATATTTCCTCTACTCCTAATTATTTCTAGTTATGTGCTCAACCTTACATGATTATCATGGTATATCAAAGTAAAATAAAGTAAATCTTGGAACAGAAAAAAAGAAATGAAAATAAAACTTTAGCAGAATAAAAAAATTCTACATAAGTACAATGTATGAATTATGAACACCGTTATTCATTTAAACCTGAAACTATACTCTATTTATTCATTATAATGATAAACTTGATAAAAGTTATTTTGAAGGAGTTGACTCACCCACAAACTGAATATTTTGAGTTTGTGGGCGAAATGCCAAATATATTTACGCATCAATAAACTCTGTGATAATAACTTTATTACTTATGATTCCAATAAAATACTCTGAAAAGTATGGCCCTAGCAAATATTTATAGAACACATGTATGTAGTTACACTTACAGAACTAGTATTTGGTGTGTGGGGAATTAATGCTTATGACTTCATGCAGCGAGTTTATACTTTATACTGTATAAATCTCTTGGTTGCCATAGATCTCACCTATACAGTACGGGTAGAGACTTATTATTATGGATGTCTCAATCCGTCTAGATGTCAGGCTGGTCGGACAGTTGTCTCAGTGTAATTAACACCTGCTGTGATATTAACCTGTACAATATCCAGTGGAAGGTTGTAAATCAATCTGTACCAGCTTGATTAGAATTAAATTTTACCTGTACAGATATTTTAGTATTTATGGAGGATAGATAATAAATGTAAAATATTGTTTTGTATTCAAAGAAAAAATTACAATAACAATAACCATGATAACAATTTAATATGAATATGGGATCAACATTTTTTTAACTTGAAAATGAAAGAAAGACGATTTTTAACAATGTACTGTAAAAATGTGTTGCCAATTATAATAATTGTGTTTGTGCCAATAAACTATTTGTATTTGTAAACCGTAAATATTTCATTTTATTCAAAATTATAACAACCAGGACTGTTTTCAATCGAAGTTTTAATCAAAATGTTGAGACATCAATCCCGTAAATTATACGAGTTTTCATTGATGGTTACAATATTTCCCCCTTTTAATGTCCTGTTCCTTTATGTTATTAATAGAAACACAATTTTAAGTATAAGGCCAACATATCATATTTATAAAGTATATAAACAAATTGAATATAGGCATTGTAAATAAACTGTTATTTTCCTTTCGATACCACGTTAATAAGACTAATCATATAACATTGGAATTATGATAAAGTGAACTGTCAAAATGTATTACGGCTATACACCAATATAGAAATCTATTACTTTTTCCTAAGATAGTTTGTTGCTCTTTAAGCAAAGGTCATTTGTATGTCATTATTGTCACTATGAAATCAATGAAATTAACATCCTGACATATATCTATATGTGTCAAAATCTGTTCGACATGCACTACAGAAACAAAGTTTTTAAATTGGAATTTTTCTAGTTGATTACAATGGGAAAAGTGCATTTAATAAATGATCAGAACTTACAATATTTCTTCTAGATATCCTTGTATACTTGTGCAAATCAGAAGTTATCAGATATTTGTATGCTTGGAACAAGACGACATGAATTTACAGTGGTGGAGAAAGAGGACACGCTGCCACAAAAACTATCAGAAATTCCAGTAAGTCATTTAATTGAGGTCAGAGGATTGATTTAAAAAACAGTAAGATCTTTAGACTTGATCAACAATCCTTACACTCTTCTACAATTTATCGGCAATTTGTCTATTTTCCCTTTGATCTTACTGCCTAATATATTATTATATCATGGTCAGGACTTGATACTCGAAAATATTAGGCAGAGATGTCATGTAACAGTGCAGCAATGCATGCATTCATGTCCATCAATTTATCAATGAAATGTACACGACTTCATTCATACAACCAAACAACTATCACAACATTTTCTAGGCGTAAAAATAGTTTTGTTTACTATTTCATTTTATTTCATATTCTCAACAAACATATTGTTAAGACAAGAATAATGGCATATAAATTTTTTGATACTGACTTCATCAACTCTCCCTTGCGGGTTCACTTGATATTCTTGCTGATAAAGTCAGTATCAAAAACAAAATTCTATTATTTTATAGGTTTTTACACATGAATGATTTTGTATCTATAGTTTCTATTTATATCCATAAAGACCATAAATAAATTCTGGGTGCTACAGACAATAATCTACATTCTAATGACAGTTATTTTCCATGTATCCAACCAACTGTTATGGTAATGTTGCAGTCACATATTTGTGGGTAATCAGTTTCTTAGTTTTATATATTGTTGACACACGTTCTGTTGACTATCATTATTTCAGTTTTTTTTCTGCATTTAAAATTTCTTGCTTTTGTAGGTAACAGGTATCGTCAAAATAGTAGAATGCAGTGAACCTCAAAAAGGAAAAAAATAAAGTGTTTTTTTGTTTACTGTTTTGAGAAATTTGAACACTAGAAATTATCATCATTTGTGAATTTCATTATTTTTCAGCCAGCTCCAGATCCACCAAGTTATGACAGTGTGGCATCCACATCTTCATCCTACATATCTGGTTCCACAGCCACTAACGACACAGTCTCCACATATCCAGACTCTGGCTATACATATGCCTCAATCATGTTAAAATCAGAAACAGGTAAATATCTACATACTTATAACAGTTATTCCTGACAACAGCATTATCTGAGGACCACTGACACTGTCTCAGTTGTCTTCTGGAAGCATGTTTGTTTTGAGTGTCAACATTATGTATATAGAAGTAAGATCAGGGATTGGTTAGCTTGTGATCATGGTGATCATTTTGAAGTATGTAAAAAAAACATTTTGTTATTTGTCTTAGTAGAAATTCTTCAAGCTAATATTGAGCAAAGTATGGGACAATTAAAAGATTGCTAAAATGTTATGTTAAAGATTATTTGGACTGGTTGAACAAGCTATAGCTTGTCTTTTTTGTTGTGTTGCTGGAAACTTTTCACTCTTTAGGCAAAGCAGTGATTGAAATTTTCTGTTAAATTGCCCATGTAATTTTTAGCTATTTAGTCAAAAGTTTATGATTAGTTTTTAATAGAAAAACAAAGGATATGGGGTATCCATCCATGACACAAAATTAGTACATGCACAGCCAAAAAACACACAAAAAGCAAAAGAACAGTGCTTTTATTGCTGTTCTTCATCTCAAAGTCACAGTGAGGCCTTCAACACAGAGCAAAAAAACTGTTTGCTACATTGCACATGTTATTTGGTTATTTTAAACCAGTTATGAATTTTGTTATTATATTACAGGTTATGTTGGACTGGTCAATCAAGCAATGACATGTTACCTCAACAGTTTGATACAGACATTGTATATGACACCAGAATTCAGGAATGCTTTATATCGGTAAGATAGATAAACACTTCCCCAGTATAGTTTTGAAAATATAAAGGAAACAAGTTGTTCCATTAACTTACGTATTGTTAAAACTAATTCATTGTATGGATCTATTAGTCTTGACTATTTATTTGATTCTTGCTTAATTTTCCATTTGTTATAAATGCAGTCCTATTTCTTTTTTCATTTCTCCTTTTTTACATGTTTTGTATATCATAAAAGTCCTAAAAGCCTTCACATGTGTTGTAATAAGGTGGGGAAAATGTGGAAAGCTCTCGAGTTCTCACAAGGTAAAACTTGATATTAAGTTTTTTGTCAGCATATTTAAAAATTCCATCTTGCCCCAATATGTTGTTGACAGCATGAGCAATTTTGTCGTTAATATTACTGCATAGCTCACTTCCTTGTCTAGAAATATATTACACAAGTTTTCAAAATTAAGTTACTATGAAATATAGTTCAGTACATTTTCAATGAAATCAAATTGTATAATAGAATTATAAATGAATTTCAATAACACTGCTGTTTAGTAGTACTTATGGTGATGAGTAACTTCCATTAAATGTGAAATAACCTTTTCAAATTCAAATTCAAGTTAGTAAGATAAGTAAGAAAACATGTAAGCTTACATTGAGATAACAATAGATATAAGAAGATGTGGTATGAGTGCCAATGAGACAACTCTCCATCCAAGTCAAAATTTATGAAAGTAAACCATTATAGGTCAAAGTACGGTCTTCAACACGGAGCCTTAAACATATAAATTAATTACAATGTTTTATTGATATGAATACAGATGGGAGTTTGATGGATCAGAAGATGAGGCTTTTAAAAGTATACCATACCAACTACAAAAACTTTTCTTACAGCTACAGGTACTATTATCTCAACACTATTTAATCGTAGATCTCTTTCAATATGTTGATACATGAAAAAAGGGGGAAACTTTTGAACAGATATATATAGATTCCACCACTGCATCAAGTGTGTTACAATAGTTCTCCACTCCAGACAGTTAAATTTAAAAATTTAAAAACACAAGGCTTGCCGAGCATTTTAAAATTTTTGAAATTTAACTGTTGAGAGAGGAGAAATATTATAATACATGAGATATAGTGGTACAATCTGTTTCTATAATGATTTTAAGAAGTTGTCTAAACAAGTTTATCCTTCCTCTTCAAAGATTGTTGTGTTTATATGTGACGTCATCAGGCAAAGTCGCCTTTTTTCCAGACGTCACAATAGGAAATTCAGAAGAATCAACAAAATTTGACGTCATAATTGAAATTTTGACCAATCATTTGCCGAGAACAAAGTTTTCTCTAGAGAGGAGAAATATTTTTCTCACACCAACTGAGACATGTGGAAATAGCACGAAAATTAAAGAAATATATATTACCGGAATGTTCAAAGGGGTTTTTGTAAAAAAAACTAGTTGAGAGAAGTTTAATTTCCTCTGAAGACTCTGAAGATTTTTTCAAAGTATCCCCCTAAACATGAAATATCTGTTTGATAACACTCAGTATCAAGATATAGCTAAGAAAAATATTTGAAAATAAATTCCATTATTCCTTAGCTTAGCAAAAACAAACATAATAGATAAAGCCCAAATTAATCAAGCCTCTCTTTCAAGGACTGAAAAGGCATTTATGTTTTGGCAAATACCATGGCAGAGAGGGTAAATCAGGCTTTCCTTGTGCATTTATACTGGAAATGCTGAAACTTGAATAATGTTCATCTTATAAAAGAAAAATTATGAAAGATACACTAGCCATCAACCAATCAAAATCAAGAATGCTTATATATAATAAGGTGTAATTATGGTAATATTAATTCCCGTTGATATGCAACATACAAACAATGGTTTAAGTATTGAAAATGCAAGTTCTTACTGATGTGGTACGTACCTTATCATATTTTTGCACTTTTATAGAATCATCATAAACATTTCTGAATTTGCAGTAATAAATTGTGCAAGGTTCGAGTAAATGATGAATAACTGTAATGAATACTTTTGTATGTATTTTTATAGACAAGTAAGAAGAGAGCAGTGGAGACCACAGAACTTACTAGAAGTTTTGGTTGGGATAGTAGTGAAGGTAGGCATTAGTTCCATATTTATTCATGTGTATTTGATATTTGAGGCCAAAATCGGCCCTTACCGGACCTACTCCTTTGATTATAATTGAATATTTCAAGCTAAATATTGTGATCTATGTAAAGCTCTTTTCCCTGCATATAAAATGTATGTATTTGATAGACATAGCATTTATTTTTTACTTCAGTTTGGCAGCAACATGATGTCCAAGAACTATGTCGGGTGATGTTTGATGCCCTAGAATCGAAATGGAGGAACACAGACCAGGCTAATCTGATTAATCATCTGTATCAGGGCAAAATGAAAGATTATGTCAAATGTTTAGAGGTAAAAAAAAATAGGCAAATTTCTTGCTGACAAATTGGGTTTAATTAAGTTTCTACTAGTATGCCTGATTTAGCCCCTGTTTTTAAAGGAAAGTAAAGGTCAACTTTTTTGTAAGGTTTGTAATTGAATTTTCCAAGTTTACATGAAGGACAATCATTGATTTGTAAGTGAATTGGTCCAGATAACACAGCAGTCAACTCTGGAAAAATTAACTCAAGATATCAAGGTGTTTATATTGTTTCTAAAAACAGTTGAGGGGAACATTGTCTATCCAAAAAATCTTTTGTTACCAACAAGGGTACAAGCAATGTCTATTGTGTAAATCTTTCTATGTATCTATTTTAAAAGGAAATATCTCCAATCTTCATGGAAATAAGGAAAAATACTATAAGAATTGTTAAGTTGTAAAAAACCCTATTTTTGAACAAACTGTAAATGATGCTGATGTGTATATGTTTATCTTGACAGTGTAAAAATGAAAGTGCTAGAGTGGATGCGTATTTAGACATACCATTGGTAATTCGTCCATTTGGATCACAGACAGCTTACAGTTCTGTGGTAAGTATTTCTGCATATTAAGATGTATTATTAGTAATTTTTATACGACCGCAAAAATTAAAAATTTTTTGGTCGTATATTGGTATCACGTTGTCATCATCGTCGTCAGCGTCGTCCGAAGACAGATAGTTTCCGGATAATTACTTTAGTATAAGTAAATAGAAATCAATAAAATTTTAACACAAGGTTTATAACCTTTAAAGGAAGGTTGGGATTGATTTTGGGGGTTATGGTCCCAACTGTTTAGGAATTAGGGGCCAAAAAAGGGGCCCAAATAAGCATTTTTGTAGTTTCCAGACAATAACTTGTGTTAAAGTGTATGAATCTCTCTGAAATTATACCACAAGTTTCCATACTACAAAGGGATGGTTAAGATTGACTTTGGGGGGTTATGGCTCAAACAATTAGGGGCAAAAAAAGGGGAAAAACAAGGGTTTTTCTGGTTAAAGGACAATTGAGACAATTTAAAAGCAGTGTGAGGGAGGTAATCCAAATCCAAATCCAAATCAATTTAAATAACAATGTTTGATTACCTCCCTTACACTGCTTGTAAATTATGTATTAAGTAATGATGATTGTCTGAGATACTGACCATAACTTGAGGGAAAGAATAATTTTTTGGAATAAGGGAAAGGGTGTAGGTAAAAAATTGGAGGGGGACAATCTTTCTCATTTCAGATTTCAGAAATTAAAAGAAAATTTCTTCAAATATTTTTTTTAGGGGGTTAATATTCAACAGCATAGTGTATTGCACTAAAAAAAAAACAGGGTAAAACAAATTTTTTGGGAGGGGGGGGAGGGGGGTCAATACGCATAGTTTATTGCACAAAAGCAAAAAATTTTGAATATAAATTCAAATCATATAACCAATTTGAAGTTCTTTGACTACAGCTATTCTATGTCAGAAACCTATTATGTGTTAAAAATTTAATTACAATCCAAATTCAGACCTGTATCAAGCATGAATATTGTGTCCATTTTGGCCCCAACTTTTCAGGGTTGGACATCTGCAGTCGTATATAGCTGCGCTCAGCGAAGCAATTTATTGTTATAACATTCAGCTAAAAAAATGTGTGTATCTAAAAAGTGCCATAGGTATTTGAGCCAAATTAATATGTTGATAACTTGGAAAAAATTATGATTCATGCTTAGAATTTAAATGAATATCTGGAAATGTATGAAAAATGTAAATGTGACATCAACATAACAACAAAAAGCTCATCTAGAGAGCTGGTAATACAGCAAAAACTACCATATTATTTTTACCATTTGATGTTTATATTAATGAATATCTTTTTTGAATTTGTAGAAAGAAGCAATAGATGCTTTTGTACATCCTGAAATACTGAATGACACAAATCAGTACTTTTGTGAGAAATGTAATAAGAAATGTGATGCCCATAAGGTATGTTAATCAACACTTCAGTGTAAAAAAACACATAGAATTTTCTATAACAGATAAATCCAACACTTCCTTGAGTAAATTTTACAAAACTGTATTTTTGACTTGCTTTTCAACTGTAACACAGACATATATAAGAAGGAATGTTATGAACGTATTGTGATTTGTGAAAGATAGATTTAAAAAATGAAATTTACTGCTGAGAACTTAAAGTTAAAAGTTAGAAAATTATATCTTTTCACACCATCAATGCCATCAAAATTTGTTTTAATTATTGAGGATCCCTTATACAGAAATTACATTGCAAGGCCAGGAAAATAGACATTGTATAAATCCGTCTTGCTTGAATCTTAAAAGCATGCTTCAACAAAAAAAAAAAAAAATAGGTTAATAGGAGATGCATGTTTACTATGATATGTTATGCAGGTATTTCAGATGTGTGTCTTTCTTCAAACATTCAACATTTCAATTGTTATTTTTTGTTTTGCAGGGATTTAAATTTGAGACGTTCCCCTACCTCTTAACATTGCAGCTGAAAAGATTTGATTTTGACTACAATACAATGCATAGGATTAAATTAAATGAAAGGTACAAAATTTCTTATTTTATCAGTAAAACCACAGTTGAGACATATAGAATAATAGCATTTTTGTTTTTGATACTGGCTTTATCGGCAAGAATATTCGAACCGATGAAGTCAGTATCATAAAAATAAAATGCCATTATTATTCGTTTTATCGTCAATTTATCTTAACTGTATGTTATTTTGGTTGAAAACATGAAGTGAAATGAAATAGTTAGTAAAACTACTTTTACACGTTCAAAACATTGGGATAGTTGTTCGGTTGTATGAATGAAGTCGCGTGCATTTCATTGATAAACTGATGCGGATGGACTTGAGTACGTGACATTGTTGCACTAAAACATGACGTCATTGCCTAATATTTTCGAGTATCAAGTCATGTCCATGATATTAAAAATATTAGGCAGTAAAATCAAAGGAAAAATGTTTAAATTGCCGATAAATCAACTTAACTGCACATTGAAGCCATAAAAGACATCTAGAGGTAAACTTCTGTCGAAGTGATATACAAGGGTCCATGTCAAATGTGATATTAAACCCTCATTGGTGTAAGAATTGTGGCTGTATTGCATTCAATTTGTCTGTCCTAACAAATCTTTTTGTCACAGTTTTCCATGTACTGGTGAATAGAATGACTTCATATTTGATCGGCAACTTCACAGCAATGACTTGTAACATATGAGTGGCTTATTGGATCTGTCTAGACAACTACATTCTGTTTTCAAGTACTTTGAACAATGAGTGGAGATGTACTGAGTACTACAACGAGTGATTGTCTAGTCAAGTTATGAGTGAATTCAACAAAAACTACCAACGTTCCAATATGGAATTGAATTCCATGTAATCCAAAAATCTATTCAAATTAGAATTTCCAATCATCACCTAAGTTTTGATTACACTTGAATGTGTACCCTTAACAATTTGTTGTTTTCCTGTCTTAAAAGAATATAAGTGGCCTATAATGGTTTACTTTTATAAATTTTGACTTGGATGGAGAGTTGTCTCATTGGCACTCATACTACATCTTCTTATATCTATATAAAGTGTGAAATGATATAAATGTGTTTTGAATTTTCTTTTACAGAATGACATTTCCAGATATATTAGATTTGAATCATTTAGTAGAATCAACCCCAAATTCCACAGAGTGTACATCAGAGAAAGTTATACCTGATCCTGCGGAGGATAGTAGTGATGAAGGTAGGCAGTTTATCAAGGTCTTAAACCAAGTTTTCCTATAAAAATGGGAAATTCTTTGAATTGACTTTTGTGGTATTGCTGAGAAAATAACAATCTCAAAACAGAATAAAAATTGAAATGAAAGAGTCATGTGTTTTTCTTGAGGATACTTTGTTTTCCAAATTACCAGAAAGAACAGCAGGGAGTTTCTGTGAATGATATGGCAACCATACAACATTAAAAACAAAAAATTCATTTTGAGAATAACCTACAGAAAACTATATTGTGACCAATTAAGTAAACAATCTGTGGACAAATCTAATATATAAGTGAAAAAATGTAAATCTTAAAAAGTTATAACCACTGACTAGAAAAAGTTCTGTCCTATAATATCTCTGAGGTATGTTTATATAAGCCTTTACATATTAAAGTACTGTTTTACAGGTATAGATGAAGGTATTGAGGTAGAGAATTGTGTGTCTGGAGCTTCATCAGGAAGTGATTCCTCTAGTCTACTCAACGAAGCTGCTGCTAATTCCAGAAACGCACAGGAAATGAAGAAGCAGGTACGTTTTAGATTAAATCTTGTGCAGCTGCATGACTATGAAAGAAAATGTATGAAAAAATATTGAAAACATTGAAGAAGAGGTCTTTGAAAGGAAATGTCCTGGGGAATACATTAATTGTTTAATACCCATGTCTGTCATTTTATCAATCCATTTTTGTCTCGCCTTGACGGAGTCAAAAAGCGAGACATAGGTATGCTGTTTCCGGCGTCGGCGACAACCACGGCGGCGTCAACAATGTATTAGTTTGTGATTAGGTCTAGTTCATAGTGAACCACTAATGGTAGGTCAATGATATTTGGTATGCAGTTGTATTAGCATTGGCACATCTCATTACCATGAAGATTATTTGGCCCCGCCCCTTCAGTCAAGGTCTATTGACTTTGAAACTTTTCATAGTTAACATGTATTAGTTTGTGATTAGGTCAATTTATGGGGAACCACTAGTGGTAGGTCAATGATATTTGGTATGCAGTTGTATAAGCATTGGCATATCTCATTTCCATGGAGATTATTTGGCTTCGCCCCCTTAGTCATGGTCTATAGACTTTGAAAATTTTGCTAAGTTAACATGTATTAGTTTGTAATTAGGTCAGTTCAAGGGGAACCATTAGTGGTAGGCCAATGTTAATTGGTGTTCAGTTGTATAAGCATTAGCACATCTCATTTCCATGGAGAATATTTGGCCCCGCTCCCTCAGTCATGGTCTATTTACTTTGAAACTTTTGCTTAGTTTACATGTATTAGTTTGTGATTAGATCAGTTTAAGATGAACTGCTAATGTTAAGTCAATGATATTTGGTATGCAAATTTATTGGCATTTGCAAGTATCGTTTCCATGGAGATTATATAGCCCCACCCCTGATCATGGTTCATTGACTTTGAAACTTTTACATAGTTTACAAGTTAATGGTTGTGTTTAGGTTTGTTTAAAGGGAACAACTTATGATAAGTCAATGGTATTTGGTATGCAGTTGTATTAGCATTGGCACATCTCATTCCATGGAGATTGTTCAGCCATGTACCTTCAGTCATGGTTCATCGACTGAATATTTGCTATTTTTATTTCAACATTTGCATTATCAAAATTACAAAAAGGCGAGACATATCTCTGTGATAACAGTTTATTCAATAGATGCCCAAACCTAATTTTGTTTTTTGTGGTGAAACTTAGCTAATTTTTACTTGGTAAGAGTATACTTGTGATTTGCATTGATGAGCTTTTAGACAATGCCTAGTTTCATTAGATTAATATCAGTAAAACATCTTGATCAATTGGATACTGTAATACATTTCAGTATTTTAAGTTCTACTTTTTTTTCTATCCACAGGGTCCATATTTGTATGAGTTGTTTTCCATAATGATACATTCGGGAAGTGCTGCTGGTGGCCATTATTACGCATACATTAAGTAAGCTTAACTAAAATTAATATGTAATTACTGTATTTAAAATCAGTTTGAAAGCTTGTGACAAAAAGTTGATCTTGTACACTATCTACAAATGTAGACTACAAACAGTTAGAAATGAAAATAAAGGGAAAAACGTGGTTAATATAATCATGATGATATATGACAGAATTCATCACAGAATAGAAATAAGGGGGTCAATGTGCAACAGTTTGTGCACATCACTAATAGAAATTCCTAAAAAAATAACAACGTATAGAAGGGAAAAGTTAAAATGATACAAGCAGAGACATCGTTAATAAAACTGTTTCAAAATTTTTATCAACTTCAGTGAATAGTTAATTATATTAGTAAATGACTTCTTATTATCCTTTTGATCAACATTCATCAGGTAAGATTGCCTTAATTTGATAACTTTCTTATTTTTAGGTCTTTCATTGATGGACAGTGGTACAGCTTCAATGACCAACATGTCTCAAAAGTAAGATAACATTGAGTTAACATAGTCAATAAGCATTTTTGTAACTTCCCGACATAACTTGTGTTTTAGTGTATGGATCTCTATGACATTGTACCACAAGATTCCATATCATAAAGGGAATGCTGGGATTGATTTTGGGGGTAATTGTCTCAAAATTTTAGGAATTGGGGGCCAAAAAAGGGGCAAAAAACAAGCATTTTTCTAATTTCATGACAATAACTTGTGTGTAAGTGTATGGATCTTTCTGAAATTGTACTACAAGGTTCCATATCACAAAGGGAAAGCTGGAATTGAGTTTGGGGGTAATTGCCCAAAACGTTTAGGAATTAGGGGCCAAAAATAAGCATTTTTCTAGTTTCCAGACAATAACTTGTGTTCAGGTGTATGGATCTCTCTGAAATTGTACTGCAAGTTACGATACCCCAAAGGGAAGGCTGGGATTGATTTTGGGGGGAATTGCCTCAAAATTTTAGGAATTAGGGGCCAAAAAGGGAAAAAAACAAGCATTTTTTGTCGAGCTTTCGACTTTAGTCGAAAAAGCGAGACATAGCGATCCTACATTCCGTCGGCGTCGTTGTCGTCGGCGGCGTCCACAAATATTCACTCTGTGGTTAAAGTTTTTGAAATTTTAATAACTTTCTTAAACTATCCTGGATTTCTACCAAACTTGGACAGAAGCTTGTTTATGATCATAAGATTATATCCAGAAGTAAATTTTATAAAAATAAAATTCCATTTTTTCCGTATTTTACTTATAAATGGACTTAGTTTTTCTGCCGGGAAATATTACATTCACTCTATGGTTAAAGTTTTTAAAATTTTAATTACTTTCTTAAACTATCCTGGGTTTGTACCAAACTTGGACAGAAGCTTGTTTATGATCATAAGATAGTATCTAGAAGTAAATTTTGTAAAAAAATAAATCAATTTTTTCCTTATTTTACTTTTAAATGGACTTAGATTTTCTGCCAGGAAACAACACATTCGCTCTGTGGTTAAAGTTTGTAAAATTTTAATAACTTTCTTAAACTATTTTGGATTTGTACCAAACTTGGACAGAACCTTGTTTATGATCAAAAGCTAGTATCTAGAAGGAAATTTTGTAAAAAAATAAATCCATTTTTTCCGTATTTTACTTTTAAATGGACTTAGATTTTCTGCCAGGAAACAACATATTCACTCTGTGGTTAAAGTTTTTAAAATTTTAATTACTTTCTTATACTATTTTGGATTTGTACCAAACTTGGACAAAAGCTTGTTTATGATCAAATGCTAGTATCTAGAAGGAAATTTTGTTTTCTTCCAGTTAACATTACATTCAGGCTGCAATTAAAGTTTTTAAACATTTATTAGATTCATAAACTATCCTGGATTTTTACCAAACTTGGACAGAAGCTTCTTACAACCAAAAGATAGTATCAAGAGGAATATTTTTATTGATTTACTTCCTCATTTTTGTTGAGCCTGCGATTAACAGAAAAAGTAGGCGAGACACTGGGTTCCGCGGAACCCTTACGAATTTTTCTAGTTTCAGGCCTATAACTTGTGTGTAAGTGTATGGATCTCTCTGCAATTGTACTGCAAGGTACCATACCACAAAGGGAAGGCTGGGATTGAGTTTGGAGGTGATGAATCATAAGGGGGTTCAAAAAATTTGGGGGGAGGGATTTTTTTTCTTTTAAATTTTCCATTTTAAATTGGTTATTTCTGATTTATATATAAAAGCAAATAATAATGATATGGTTTGAATAGGTAAATTAAAAATTTATAAGTTCTTAGACCACATTCATTCTGTGTCAGAAACCTATACTGTGTCAAATATTTAATCACAATCCAAAGTCAGTGTGTATCAAGCTTGAATGTTGTGTCCATACTTGCCCCAACTGTTCAGGGTTCGACCTCTGCGGTCTTATCAAGCTGCGCTTAGCGGAGCATTTTATTTATTTATTTACCTTTTGTATATAATCATAAAAGTTTACTTTTTTATTGAAAGAACATTAAAAAATAAAAAGAGAGTAAGCACTTTGTTTGGTTTTAAACCATGATGAACACATTACAATGTGTACTTAACTACAACATAAACCATCCTTGTTTATACCCATTTTTTCAAGTGCCTTTTTCTATTTTACTTTTAACAAGAGATATTTTGAAAAATATTGGGTGTTGAAAGCAGAATTACTCCCATAGAACTAATACATATCTAACTAAAGTCAGCCTGTTTTACTATCAGAGTACAAATATTAATTTTTACACCTAACAATTTTTTAATAACTCTCAATGAAATTTAATTGAATTGACCTGTTGCAAGAAAATCAATGAAACACATGAATGGTATTTGCTGTTAAGTAACAGTTATATGCTTTTTATGAATGCAGATATCATTTACTTTATTTTAAGGATCTTATATAAATTTGATATTTTCTTGCAGATTACATATGAAGAAATAACAAAAACCTACGGAGGATCGACAGGTTCACGAGGTTATTACTCAGCTACATATACAAGGTGATAATGGTAGAAAGAATACTGTAAATTTCGGAAAATATTGTGTGCATGTATTATTGTCATTGTTTAAGGAATGACTGTAATATTTTTTCTGTCTATGAAGAAATAACATCAAAAATGTGGTGCACACTGAATAATCTGCATATTGATTGATTATTGTGATTTCATGAACCGCTGCATACAATATGTACAAAAAGTGCAAATTTTTACCATAAAAAGAATGCTGATATGTAAATTAAAAAAGACCTATCTCCTATCTAGTCATTGTTTTTAATTATGATACACTTTGATAATGGCCATCAAATCCTAAAAAAAGGACTATTTTGGTGTGTCTTATTGAACCTGCGTTCAAGGTGCTTTTATAGATGAACCTCTTATCAGGAATGCTCGAACCCAAGTTCAGACAGAAAATAAATATATAAATACATTGTGAGACTTGATTATTATTAGAAAGACCTAAACAGAATAAACTGATATAAAATTAAAACTGATAGCACTTGAAGGTTACTCTTGTTAAACATTTTAAAAGATATATTGTGCATGCATGTATTTATGATAAAGTAATTACTCTAATTATCAGCACAACAATTTTAAATCTGCAAATTTGCAGAAGCAAATTTTTGTTCTTCCCTCTCCAGGATTTGAACTCATGCTATTGGGATATCGTGACAACACCGCCTGCACTGTGTCCAGCGCTTTAGACCACTTGGCCACCTAGAATGAACTAAAAATTCAGCTTTTGGTCGCCTAGTGTTACCTTTCATCGTCAGTAGAATCTAGAGTTGTAAAACAGTACAGATATATTAGGCATGAAGATGGAATTGATTGCAGATAAGCAAAATTATCTGTCGTAAAGGATCGTAAGATGCAGTCACAGAAATAATTATTTGATAAGTACATCTAAACAAGTGACAACTCTACGACTGATCTATCCATTGGATCACCAGTGAAGGTGATACACGGCTGAAAACACATATTATATTCATAATTACTCAAAATATCAGCACAACAATGTTAAATAATTTTTATACGACCGCAAAAATTAAAAATTTTTTGGTCGTATATTGGTATGACGTTGGCGTCGTCATCGTCGTCGTCGTCTTCGTCTGGCGTCGTCCAGCGTCGTCCGAAGACACATTGGTTTTCGCACTCTAACTTTAGTTTAAGTGAATGGATCTCCATGAAATTTTACCATAAGGTTCAATACCATGAAAGGAAGGTTGGGATTGATTTTGGGGGTTATGGTACCAACAGTTAAGGAATTAGGGGCCAAAAAGGGGCCAAAAATAAGCATTTTTGTAACTTCCAGACAATAACTTGTGTGTAAGTGTATGGATCTCTCTGACATTGTACCACAAGGTTCCATATCACAAAGGGAAGGCTGTAATTGATTTTGGGGGTAATTGCCTCAAAATTTTAGGAATTAGGGGCCAAAAAAGGGGCAAAAAACAAGCATTTGTCTAGTTTCATGACAATAACTTGTGTGTAAGTGTTTGGATATTTCTGAAATAGTACTACAAGGTTCCATATCACAAAGGGAAAGCTGGAATTGAGTTTGGGGGTAATTGCCCAAAACGTTTAGGAATTGGGGGCCAAAAAGGGGCCAAAAATAAGCATTTTCCTAGCTTCCAGACAATAACTTGTGTTCAAGTGTATGGATCTCTCTGAAATTGTACTGCAAGGTACCATACCACAAAGGGAAGGCTGGGATTGAGTTTGGGGGTGATGAATCATAAGGGGGTTCAAAAAATTTGGGGGGGGGATTTTTTTTTTTTCTTTTTTTTTCTTTTTTTCCTTTTTTTTTTTCTTTTAAAATTTTCCATTTTAAGTTGGTTATTTCTGATTAATATTTAAAAGCATAATGATATGGTAGGAGATACACACCAAACAGGATGTGTAAATTATTATATAATAAGTATTTTCAATTGCACAGTATTGCGCAATAGCAAGAAATCTTCAATTGCACAGTATTGCGCAATAGCAAGAAATATCCAATAGCACAATATTGCGCAATAACAAGAAATTGTCAATTGTACAGTATTGCACAATAGCAAGAAATATTCAATTGCACAGTATTGTGCAAAAGAAGATACTTCGTATAAATTGCTTATTTCTTGATCAATTTCAATGGGGTTTTATTCTTGAATTCTTGGGGTTCTTTAATATGCTGAATCTAACCGTGTATTAAGTTTTTGGATTTTGGGCCCCGTTTTTAAATTGGTCCACATTGAGGTCCAAAGGGTCCAAAATTTAACTTTGTTTGATTTCATCAAAAATTGAATTATTGGGGTTATTTGATATGCCGAATCTAACCGTGTATTTAGATTCTTAAATTTTGGTTCCGTTTTCAAATTGGTCTACATTAAGGTCCAAAGGGTCCAAAATTAAACTTAGTTTGATTTTAACAAAAATTGAATTTTTAGGGTTCTTTGATATGCTGAATCTAAACATGTATTTAGATTTGTGATTATGGGCCCAGTTTTCAAGTTGGTCCAAATCGGGGTCCAAAATTAAACTTTGTTTGATTTCAACAAAAATTGAATATATGGGGTTCTTTGATATGCTGAATCTAACCATGTATTTAGATTTTTGATTTTTGGGCCCCGTTATCAACTTTGTCCACATTGAGGTCAAAAGGGTCCAAAATTAAACTTTGTTTGATTTCATCAAAAATTGAATTCTTGGGGTTCTTTGATATGCTGAATCTAACCATGTACTTAGATTTTGGATATTGGACCATAATAGGTGAATGTCCAATTTAAAATTTTTAAGTTCTTAGACCACATTCATTCTGTGTCAGAAACCTATGCTGTGTCAAATATTTAATCACAATCCAAATTCAGAGCTGTATCAAGCTTGAATGTTGTGTCCATACTTGCCCCAACTGTTCAGGGTTCGACCTCTGCGGTCGTATCAAGCTGCGCCCTGCGGAGCATTTTATTGTTCTTCTTGCCGGGATTCAAACTCATGCTATTGGGATATCATGACAACACCGCCTGCACTGTGTATTGTCACGATATCCCAATAGCATGAGTTCGAATACTGGCGAGGGAAGAACAAAAATTTGCTTCCGCAAATTTGCAGATTTAACATTGTTGTGCTGATATTTAGAGTAATTATGAATATAATATGTGTTTTCAGCCATGTATCACCTTCACTGGTGATCCAATGGATGGATCTGAGTTGTCACTTGTTAAGACGTATTTATGATAAAGTATATATATAATATATTTATTGATGAATTAATTGCTACACAGTTTAAATGTAGGCTTCTATCATAGTCATATTCATATATATCTTTTTCTATTTTTTCTGCAGTTCAACAAATGCTTACATGTTAATGTACAGACAAATCGATAAACAAAGAAATGCAGGTAAATGTTTGGTTTTTCTTATATTAAATTTTTATTTAAAGTTTGTAATCGTCTGGCCTTTGAATCTTGCTGTTTCAATTTTTTTTTTTTCACCATAAAGTTTGTTTTGTAAATATTTTTTTATATCACCTGTTGATTCAAAGGTAAAATTAAATAGACATGGACAGTAGAAATTTAATTTTCACATTGATACTGTATATATACACCTGTTGCTAACCGCTATTGATGAAACTTTTGACAGTTATAGAACCTGAGGATGATCATAATTGAATTTAATCCTGGTCTTGCATGTTACGGGCATAGCTTACTAATAGTCCTCAGATATTTTTAATAGAAAATAGCTTTTCTCAAATGTATTATAATGGACCTATTTTGACTGATTAACACATTGTGAACACTTGATTAACTTTAAGGAACTGTTAAGATTTGTTATTGTTGAGTAATGCATAAAGTGCTGTCCTTGACAACCTGGGTTTATGTTGGGACAAGACAGCTACTATGGACTACAACAACCAGAATAAATGATTTGGAATAAACTGTTATTAGTTGCATTTGTGAAAAGTTATTTCAGGTAAATGGGAGAGAATATTACAGACTTGGAGATGGAAAGCTATTTATCAATGCTTCCTAATGTTATGTATAATCTATAATGTTATATTTTCTTGACAGATTTTACACAGGCCGATGGTTTTCCTGCTCATATCAAACAACATTTACAAAATATGAAAGATAAAGAGGAGTTTGAAAAAAGACAACGAGAACTGGACAAATCAATGTGCAAGGTATAATTATAGCTGACATCTCAAAACAAGATAACCCTGTACCGAACATCTAAAATGTCCTTGAATTTCTTAAAATTTTTAAAATCATTGTTTTTGTATAAAACCAGGTACTTTCTGTAACTGCACAGAAACCCAATGAAAAAAACTTGAAAAAATCAGTTTATTAAGTTTTAAGTTAATTTAAAAAAAAAAAGGGTTAAAGGTAAATTTAGCAATTCCCAATTTAGTCGAAATCTGTCAAGTCAAATATCGGGTACAAATGTTTGGAAATAGGCATATCTTTTTTAGTCATACATATTTATGCCCCCGCCGTAGCGGAGGGGGCATTAAGTTTTACCCTTGTCCGTCTGTACGTACGTACGTACGTACGTACGTCCGTCCGTACGTCCCGAAATTGGTTTCCGTTCTCTAACTTCAGTTTGCCTCAACCAAATGTTATGAAACTTATACACAATGCTTATTACCACAAAACACAGATCAAGTTTGAATTTTGGTGGCGTCACTTTAACCGATCTAGAGTTATGCCCCTTTATAAAAGGAAATCTTGCAAAATTTTTAGTTTCCGTTCTCTAACAAGTTTGCCTCAACCAAATGTTATGAAACTTATACACAATGCTTATTACCACAAAACACAGATCAAGTTTGAATTTTGGTGGTGTCACTTTAACCGATCTAGAGTTATGCCCCTTTATAAAAGGAAAAATTGCAAAATTTTAATTTTCTTCTAAATATCAAGTTTATATAATATATTTTTAAAATTGGAGTTATCTTCCTTTGACCATGATTATAGTTGAATCAACTACAATCATTGCTTTATACAATGCAATGTTTAATTTTGACTTCCACTGATAAAACACAGATCAAGTTGAATTTGGGTAGTGTCACTTTAACCATTATTGAGTTATGCCCCTTTATAAATAGAAAGATTGCAAAATTTTTTAGTTTCCATTCTGTAACTGAAGTTTTCCCCAGCCAAACATTATGAAACCTATACACAATATTCATTACCACAAAACTCAGTAAGGATCAAGTACAATTTTTTTGTTTCAGTTCTCTAACTTGATTTTGCCTCAACCAAATGTTATGAAACTTATACACAATGCTTATTACTACATAATACAGATTAAGTACGAAATTAGGTGGCAACACTTTTACCATTCTAGAGTTATGTCCCTTTATAAACATAAAAATTACTGAATTTTTTAGTTTGTCTCAACCAAATGTTGTAAAACTTATACACAACCGTTCTAGAGTTATGCGTGTTTACAAATAGAAAAATTGCTGAATTTTTAGTTTCTATTCTCTACTTAAGTTAGCCTCAACCAAATGTTATGAGACTTACACACAATGCTTATTACCACAAAACTCAGATCAAGTTCAAATTTGGGTAGCGTCACTTTTACCGTTCTTCAGTTATGTCCCTTTATAACTATATGATATGCAAGCAGGGGCATCATCTGTGTCCACATGTGGACACTATCCACATTTATTTCATACTGGTGTGTAAACTTTAGAGGTTATCTGACCAGATTAAAGATAAAGAGCAGGTTCTCAGAGAGAATAATCAGTGAAAATTGAACACTAGCTTTGTCAAACCTTCATGAATTTTTTGGAAATTTGGTCAAAAGTTTCTTCATGATCAAAAGACAACAGGGCACAGAGCAAAATTAATTTATCCATGTTTTGTATTTTACTAACAATTTGACTTATGTTTTTAAATTTATTTGCTCTTACATTAAGAAACAATCTGAGGTTAATGTTTTTTAGACATCAATAACTTGGTCACGCCTTATTTTAATTGCATAAAAAAATTAGGACAGAAGCTTCTTCATAAACCAGAGTTAGCTCCCTGAGCAAAATTAAAATTTTTTTCATTTGGCTTGATTTTACTAGTCTTACGCTGATGACAGCAGTTGAAAGTGAGACATCACAGAACCCTTATCAAATTTTTTGATCATAACTGCCTTTTCAGCACATCAGCACTTTAATGTCCAAAATTGTCAGCAGACATTCCAGTGTTTGTCTTTACAAGCACATAAATCTGTCTGTTCTATTACTAATCCATATAGATTGCAATTCAGGCTATACAAGCACGGTGCTTCTGTAATTTTCAGATATTAATTGGCTGATTATGGTACAGATTTCTTAACCTGTATTTTTTTTTCAGATTAAGCTTTTCTGTTATCACCCACTGAAGAAAAGACAAATAGAACAAAAGCTAGAGATACACAAAGATAAAACACTAACAGAAACTACAGAAATTGCCTATAAAGTAAAAAGATCGAATGATATAAAACTACAAAAAGAAATTGGAATGGGGACCATTTTGGGAAATTTAAATTCATAAGAGCTTTACTTTGAACACCTTATTTGAAAAAATAATTTATGGGCAGTCTTTGGTTGATGGGGGATTTCACCATTGGTAGGCAATATTTTCATGAATATATTATGCTCACCATAAAGATAAGATTTAAAAAATATAGGACCTAACCATGGTAAATTTCAAGATAAACTACTGAATTCCTAAATTATTTTGATTCAATTTGGAAATTGAACAAACAAAAATCCAGAATTTGGTATAATTGGACATTTATGACATTTTAAGCACACAGGTATTGTGATGTCATCAATATCTGTTAGTCATGGTTTATTGAGTATTTAAGATGGTACCAAACACCTTGACTCAAATTAATTTGGCTCGTTTAATATTCATAAAATTTTGACAAAATATTAACTTTGACCCTTTGACAAAAATATAAAAATTTCAAAAAACTTGAACCACACACTTTATCGTAAAAATTTCATTGGCTATATAGCAGTTTGACAAACACTATTTTTTATCATTGAGAAGCTTAATATTTCCTTAACAATAGAACGTGATTAAAACGTTCAGCTGATTTTTACAGAGTTATCTCCCTGTAGTGTTATGTACCACCTTAACATGGAACATAACCACAAATCATAAATAGCATGTTATTAAAATTTGGCACTGAAAGAAAGGTATGTATAGGATAAAAAAATTTACATAAGATGCAGAAATTATTCAATATCTTTATAAAAGTATCATATTGATTTAAAGAAAAAACTTTTCTGAAATGCAATCACGCTTAATAAGTGTCACAGTGATTCCATTTATTAGGAAATTAATAAAAAATGCAATTATAATTTTCTGAATCTTAAATATTTCAGTTTTTGGAGGTAAAATTTGAAAATGAAGATTAAAAAAATATGTTTGGTATATGTAGATGAGAAGAGACCCCAATAGGCCACAAAAGTTTTTTTAAGACAATTTAGTTTTAAACTTTGTTATAGATAATTATAATAATCCCGTTTCTCTCACACATATACACACAAAGACAAAATACTGTAAAATTATATTCTGTGTTTTAGATGTTTGATTTAGAAGACATCCTTCCTTTGGACTGCTGTCGGATCGTTAAGTATGATGAGTATCATGATTCCTTAGAGTGTTCATACGAGGGTCAAGAAGAACACACCATGGGACAGATTCTGGGAGGGGTCAAACAGGCGTATAACTTTGACTTGTTATTGGAAACCAAACATTCAGATCAAGAATTCCAGGAATACCGTCCAGGAGGTCAGTATGTAGGACATTAGTTCCATGTGAAAAGTTAATAAACTGCATTAAGACAACATCCAATATAGACACTGTTACACATGTGTTTATTAGTAGTAGGGCTTTACACGATTCTGAAATAAAACGAAGACCTTTAAATTTTTACATTTTCTTGAACTGTTTTTGGAAGTTTAAAATATCAATGTGTTTTGTTTGACATATTATTCACCCACATATATTGATAACAGATAATGTTTGAGAAATTTCGAATGTTTAAAAATAACTCGTCAAAGATACTAGGCATACTAAAGATTTATAAGGGACGCTCGAATCAAAAACAGTTAAAGACCAAAAAATAGAGAATGCAATTAAAAAGCATTGAGGACCCAAAATTCTGAAAGGTTTATGATATTTAACAAACTATAGCTGACTATACGGTATGGGTTTTTATACGCCCGTTTACGGGACGTATTATGGTATACCGCTGTCCGTCCGTCCATCGTCAACATATCGGACATTAACTAAAACATTTAACCAATTTGCATAAAACTTTGGTGAATTGTTTATATCTATTGACGTGAGCTCCCTTTCGTTTTTTATAAATTTTAGATTTTACGTTTCGTAGTTGTGGGGTTTTATTCATTAAAAAAAGGGGGATTTTCCAGTTTTTCGGACAATAACTCAAGAATGCTTTCACCAACTTGCAAGAAATTTTGGTGAATTGTTTATATCTATTGACATAAGCTCCCTTTCGATTTTTATATATTTTAGATTTTAATTTTCCAAGTTACAGGGTTTTATTCATAAAAAAAGGGGGATTTTCCAGTTTTCGGACAAAAAAAAAAATGCTTTCAGCAGTTCTTATGAAACTTTGGTGAATTGTTTATATCTATTAATGTAAGCACCCTTTACATTTTCATAAATTTCTAATATGACATTGGGAATTAATTGAACTTTAATTGTTTATAGTCTGACAACAGATTTACTAAGTATTGCGCAACAGCACAGTGTATTGCACAACAGCAAGAAATCTTTAATTGAATATAAATTCAATTCATATAACCAATTTCAAGTTATTTGACTACATTTATTCAGAAACCTATAATATGTCAAATATTTAATACAATCCAAATTCAGACCTGTATCAAGCGTGAATATTTCCATTTTTGCCCCAACTGTTCAGGGTTGGACCTCTGCGGTCGTATCAAGCTGCGCTCAGCGAAGCAGTTATTATACGCCCGTTTACGGGACGTATTATGGTATACCGTTGTCCGTCTGTCCGTCCGTCCGTCGTCAACATGTCGGACATTAACTCAAAAATGCTTTAACCAATTTGCATAAAACTTTGGTGAATTGTTTATATCTATTGACGTGAGCTCCCTTTCGTTTTTTATAAAATTTAGTTTTTACGTTTCCGAGTTATGGGGTTTTATTAATTAAAAAAGGGGGGATTTTCTAGTTTTTGGACAATAATTCAAGAATGCTTTCACCAACTTGCAAGAAATTGTGGTGAATTGTTTATATTTATTGACATGAGCTCCCTTTCAATTTTTATAAATTTTAGATTTTACGTTTCCGAGTTACAGGGTTTTATTCATGAAAAAAGGGGGGATTTTCCAGTTTTCGGACAAAAACTCAAAAATGCTTTCAGCAATTCTTATGAAACTTTGGTGAATTGTTTGTATCTATTGATGTAAGCTCCCTTTAGAATTTTATAAATTTTACATTTTACATTTCTGAGTTATGGAGTTTTATTCATTAAAAAAGGGGTGATTTTCCAGTTTTCGGACAATAACTCAAAAATGCTGTCACCAATTCTCATGAAACTTTGGTGAATTGTTTATATCTATTGATGTAAGCTCCCTTTTTATTTTCATAAATTTCTAATATGACATTGAGAATTAATTGAACTTTATTTGTTTATAGTCTGACAACAGATTTACTAAGTATTGCACAACAGCAAGAAATCTTTAATTGAATATAAATTAAATTCATATAACCAATTTCAAGATCTTTGACTACATTTATTCAGAAACCTATAATATGTCAAATATTTAATTACAATCCAAATTCGGACCTGAATCAAGCTTGAATATTGTGTCCATTTTTGCCCCAACTGTTCAGGGTTGGACCTCTGCGGGCGTATCTAGCTGCGCTCAGCGAAGCAGTTTATTTCTCATTGTTGAAGGCTGTACAGGTGCCTATAATTGCTTACATCCACTTCATTTGAACTTTGGTGGATTGTTGTCTCTTTGGCAATCATACCTCATCTCCTTAATATGCCCCACCTACGATAGTAGAGGGGCATTATGTTTTTCGGTCTTTGCGTCCGTTCGTTTGTCCGTCCGTTCGTCCGTCTGTCCCGCTTCAGGTTAAGTTTTTGGTCAAGGTAGTTTTTGATGAAGTTGGAAGTCCAATCAACTTGAAACTTAGTACACATGTTCCCTATGATATGATCTTTCTAATTTTAATGCCAAATTAGAGTTTTGACCCCAATTTCATAGTCAAATGAACATAGAAAATGATAGTGCGAGTGGGGCATCCGTGTACTATGGACACATTCTTGTTGTTTTCGCCTTGACAGAGTCAAAAAGCGAAACATAGGTATGCTGTTTCAGGGGGCAGCGGCGTCAACAATGTATTAGTTTGTGATTAGGTCTAGTTTATGTTGAATCACAAGTGGTAGGTGAATGATATTTGGTATGCAGTTGTATTAGCATTGGCACATTTCATATCCATGATTATTTGTCCCTGCCCCCTCAGTCATGGTCTATTGACTTTGAAACTGTTGCTTAGTTTACATGTATTAGGTTGTGATTAGGTCAGTTTATGGGGATCCACTAGTGGAGGGTCAATGATATTTGATATGCAGTTGTATAAGCATATTTGTATATCTCATTTCCATGGAGATTATTTGGCTCCGCCCCCCCCCCCTCTCTCCTCCTTAGTCATGGTCTATTGACTTTGAAAATTTGCTCAGTTTCCATGTATAAGTTTGTGATTATGTCAGTTCAAGGGGAACTATTAGTGGTAGGCCAATGTTAATTTGTATTCAGTTGTATAAGCATTAGCACATCTCATTTCCATAGAGATTGTTTAGCCATGTACCTTCAGTCATGGTTCATCGACTTTGAATATTTGCATAACTTACATGTTAAAGTATTGCTATTTTAATTTCAACATTTGCATTATCAAAATTAAAAAAAGGTGAGACATAACTCTGTGATAACAGTTTATTTTTATATATATTTTAATAGATTTTTCATGATTAAAGCTTTTGTATTTATCTATGCAATTTATGTCAATGCTGAAGACAACAATCACTATTTATTTTCATGTTCTGTCTTACAGGTGTAACAGTGAAAGTCTATGTGGCGGACATAGAAAACGATATTCTCCATGATCCCATCAGTGTTCGAGCCTATCAGACTCAAACTGTTAATGAATTTAAGAAAATAGTCTCAAATGTAAGTCTTATGGTAAAATTTGTGAAAACAAGCATCTTTTAACAGGCTATAAGCTCTTGACTATTCGCTCATTTTAGATTTTTCATTTGACATTAATGGGGTTTTAATAGTGTATTGATGAAACATGTGAAATGAGCTTTTCTAATTGGTTTAAAACATCCCCCCAAGTATGCCTTATATATATATATTCTCTACTATATTTTATATAAAGTTTACATTTATCCAGTAGCTCTTTGTATTAAGCCCATTCTTAATCCTGGATGCAGATGGGGTGTACAACAATGAGACAGCAACCCAAATTTTCCAAATAATTTTTATCAAAGAACAAGGAAATCTCTTTTTATGCCCCACATAAGATAGTAGTAGGGGCATTATGTTTTCTGGTCTGTTCGTTCGTTCGTCTGTCCGTTCGTCTGTCTGTCCTGTGTCAGGTTAAAGTTTTTGGTCAAGGTAGTTTTGATGAAGTTGAAGTCCAATCAACTTGAAACTTAGTACACATGTTCCCTATGATATGATCTTTCTAATTTTAATGCCAAATTAGAGTTTTGACCCCAATTTCACGGTCCACTGAACATAGAAAATGATAGTGCGAGTGGGGCATGTACTATGGACACATTCTTGTTGATAAATTATTTAATTGATACTGGATCCACTATCTTGCAGTAGAGAAGGAATCTGTTTTCTTGCAATGAAGAGCTATGTTTAAAGGTTAGTAACAAAATTATTTAACCCCTTTGTTTAATTCATAACAGAATTTTAATTAAAGGAAAAAAAAGAGTTATACCACAGAAATTTATCTATGATTTATTTTTAGATGCTGAAGTGTCCGGTAGACCAAATGAGATGTGTTTTGGAGAGATTCCATAGTGATTTGAGGTTTTTAGCTGTGCCAAATAAAACTCTAAAAGCTGAAGGATTCTTTAAAAGTAATAAGGTATGGAGAGGCACATACAGTTTCAAAGGTATCTCAGCCTTATAAAATAAGCTCCTTTAATTTAGAAACTTGTTAAACTACAATATGTTTAAAGATGCCACTGAAAATTAAATGTCTGAATTTAGATCAGTGTGTTTGGTTCCTTACCCCAACTGGTTCCTTTTGTCCAATTTTACTTAGGCACCTGACTGCGAACCTATATTGACACATGGGATCAGTTCTTTCCTTTTCCTAGTTGTTGTCCATATCTGCTACATCACACAATGTAAATCTACAACTTCTTGAAAATGGCTTGACAGAATTCAACCAAACATAGGCAGATTCACTTTGATGACATGCTATTTTTTGTGTTGCCTGATGTGAAGCTATATAGAGATCACTTCTGTTTTCATAAGACATAGTTGCCAGCTATGTCATTGGTGTCACTCTAGGCAAGCATGGCAAGGCGCATTTTCCTAATAAGAAACACACAATTTGGTTTTTGATCTGAGTGATTTGTAGGGTTAAAAATAGGAACTTTGCAGTTTCTGCTTATATTATGTGGAGAATTAAGATGACATGCATTTTCCTACAATGACTCGGACACATTTATTTTAATGCTTAAGTCATTTGAAACATCTGCTTTGATTTTAATTTTTGATTTGGTTTCCAATACCGAAACATGGAGGTTGCTGTTTCTGCTTATATTGCTTGGAGACTGCAGGTGAAAAACTTTTTCCTTGGAAGACTGACAAATATTTGGTAATAGAAGGTTCCATCATGTTCAATTTCATTGGAAACCTCTGTCTTTCAATTATGGACAATAGCCTCTTATCTTTTTCTATCTTTTCACAAGAATGATGGGCATTTGTTTGTTGTCATGTTGATCTTTAATCAAATGATAAATTTTAAATGGAATGTAAATGTTAAGCCTTTGATCCCCAGTCGCAGTGATTGGAATATGAAATATGGCAAATTAGATCTTTAATTGCTCTTTATGCTGTAGGGCTGTACCATTAACACATACTTGGGACCTAGTGAAAGCACCTCGAATTTGCATCTATGGGTAGATGTTTTTGTATGCAGAATATGAAAGAAATTCTAAAATAGCCTCTTTAGATGATTACCCAGTTTTCAAAGTGCCTTACCTGGGTACTATGTAGGTTTTAATGGAACAGCAGTGATGGAAATAACTAGTTGTCAACATTTTCAGAAAACAATTGCACTTCATATGTCATTATACCCCACGCAACGAGTTGCGGAGGGTATAATGTTTTTGGCCCGTCCGTCCGTCCGTCAGTCCGTCAGTCCTATTTATTGTCATCGCAACTCCTCTGAAACCACACAACAGAATTTCATGAAACCTTTGTAGATAATAAGGACATACTTTGTAGTTGTGCATATCGACAGGAAATTACGATTCATTTTTTATACGACGGCAAAAAATTTTTGCGGTCGTATATTGGTATGACGTTGGCATCGTCGTCGTCTGGCGTCGTCCGGCGTCATCCGAAGACACATTGGTTTTCGCATTCTAACTTAAGTTTAAGTGAATGGATCTCTATGAAATTTTACCATAAGGTTCAATACCACAAAAGGAAGGTTGGGATTGATTTTGAGGGTTATGGTACCAACAGTTAAGAAATTAGGGGCCAAAAATAAGCATTTTTGTAACTTCCAGACATAACTTGTGTGTTAGTGTATGGATCTCTCTGACATTGTACCACAAGGTTCCATATCACACAGGGAATGCTGGGATTGATTTTGGGGGGTAATTGCCTCAAAATATTAGGAATTAGGGGCCAAAAAAGGGGCAAAAAACAAGCATTTTTCTAGTTTCATGACAATAACTTGTGTGTAAGTGTATGGATCTTTATGAAATTGTACTACAAGGTTACATATCACAAAGGGAAAGCTGGAATTGAGTTTGGGGGTAATTGCCCAAAACGTTTAGGAATAAGGGGCCAAAAATAAGCATTTTTCTAGTTTCCAGACAATAACTTGTGTTCAAGTGTATGGATCTCTTTGAAATTGTACCACAAGGTTCCATATCACACAGGGAATGCTGGGATTGATTTTGGGGGTAATTGCCTCAAAATATTAGGAATTAGGGGCCAAAAAAGGGGAAAAAAACAAGCATTTTTCTAGTTTCATGATAATAACTTGTGTGTAAGTGTATGGATCTTTCTGAAACTGTACTAGAAGGTTTCATATCACAAAGGGAAAGCTTGAATTGAGTTTGGGGGTAATTGCCCAAAATGTTTAGGAATAAGGGGCCAAAAATAAGCATTTTTCTAGTTTCCAGACAATAACTTGTGTTCAAGTGTATGGATCTCTCTGAAATTGTACTGCAATGTACCATACCACAACGGGAAGGCTGGGATTGAGTTTGGGGGTGATGAATCATAAGGGGGTTCAAAAAATTTGGGGAGGGATTTTTTTTTTTTTCCTTTTTTTTTCTTTTAAAATTTTCCATTTTAAGTTGGTTATTTCTGTTTTATATTTAAAAGCAAATAATAATGATATGGTAGGAGATACACACCAAACAGGATGTGTAAATTATTATATAATAAGTATTGTGCAATAGCAAGAAATTTTCAATTGCACAGTATTGCACAATAGCAAGAAATCTTCAATTGCACAGTATTGCACAATAGCAAGAAATTGTCAATTGTACAGTATTGCGCAATAGCAAGAAATATTCAATTGCACAGTATTGTGCAATAGCAAGAAATATCCAATAGCACAATATTGCACAATAGCAAGAAATTGTCAATTGTACAGTATTGCGCAATAGCAAGAAATATTCAATTGCACAGTATTGTGCAAAAGAAGATACTTCGTATAAATTGCTTATTTCTTGACCAATTTCAATGGGGTTTTATTCTTGAATTCTTGGGGTTCTTTAATATGCTGATTCTAACCGTGCATTAAGTTTTCGGATTTTGGGCCCCGTTTTTAAATTGGTCCACATTGAGGTCCGAAGGGTCCAAAATTAAACTTTGTTTGATTTCATCAAAAATTGAATTATTGGGGTTCTTTGATATGCCGAATCTAACCGTGTATTTAGATTCTTAATTTTTGGTTCCGTTTTCAAATTGGTCTACATTAAGGTCCAAAGGGTCCAAAATTAAACTTAGTTTGATTTTAACAAAAATTGAATTCTTAGGGTTCTTTGATATGCTGAATCTAAACATGTATTTAGATTTTTGATTATGGGCCCAGTTTTCAAGTTGGTCCAAATCGGGGTCCAAAATTAAACTTTGTTTGATTTCAACAAAAATTGAATATATGGGGTTCTTTGATATGCTGAATCTAACCATGTATTTAGATTTTTGATTTTTGGGCCCCATTATCAACTTTGTCCACATTGGGGTCAAAAGGGTCCAAAATTAAACTTTGTTTGATTTCATCAAAAATTTAATTCTTGGTATGCTGAATCTAACCATGTATTTAGATTTTGGATATTGGACCATAATAGGTGAATGTACAATTTAAAATTTTTAAGTTCTTAGACCACATTCATTCTGTGTCAGAAACCTATGCTGTGTCAAATATTTAATCACAATCCAAATTCAGAGCTGTATCAAGCTTGAATGTTGTGTCCATACTTGCCCCAACTGTTCAGGGTTTGACCTCTGCGGTCGTATCAAGTTGCGCCCTGCGGAGCATTTTATTTTTCTTAGTGTTACGCCCCTTTGAACTTATTTGCTTCAATGTACTTTTGCAACAGTTTGTCATCACAACTCCTCTGAAACCACACAACAGAATTTCATGAAACTTTGTAGATAATAAGGACATACTATGTAGATTTGCATATTGACAGGAAATTATGATTCAATTTTTTTTTCTTATACAATTTTTTTTTCTTACACTTATTTTTTTTCTCCAATGACAATGTGGGGACGTGGGGTATGTGAGCACGCTCACTAAGGTTCTTTAATTGTTAAATGATTTGATTTTGATTTTTTGGTGTTTTAACGCCACTTTTAAGCACCGCTTTTGAGCTATTTCATGGCTGCCAGTTTTTATTGGTGGAGGAAGCCGGAGTGCCCGGAGAAAACCACCGACCTTCGATAGGAAAACTGACAATCCTAGTCAATTAAGATTGGAGTCAAGTGCATGCATGAGCGGGGTTCGAACTCACAACCTCAGTGTTGACTGGCTAGTGATTACAGTAGTAACTACTTAGACCACTCGGCCACCGAGGTCCCTTCATTGTTAAATGAAGAACACAGCAATAGACATAAAAAAAAAAAAAAAAAACACAGTACCCAAGAGACAGTTTTCTACTGACCTAATTTGACTTGGAGTTATTTCCCTTTGGTATCCTGTTGGAGGTCAAAATGCACAAATGCTTCACAAATCAACCAAATTCAACTTGTTATACTTATTACTATACTTAAGAAAAAGATGTTTATTTAACAAGTTAAATTTGTTCAGTCTTGTATAAATCATCACTATGACCTAGAAAGGAACTCAGATTTGCATATAATACCTATTTATTTGGTTTGTAAAATTGATAAAAATTATTGCAAATGGTTAATTCCAAACTGATTTTTATGTATGCTCTTTTAAAATTTTATTATGTAAAATGAAATTTCTCAGACATAGGTAAACGAAAATCTAAGATAAATTTATCTGAATCAAAGTTATTCACTTGAACAATTTAAAAAAAACATTTGGTACAATCCAATTAGAATTGACCTTGTACAAGAAAATTAGCTAACACATGATGAGTTTTTGTTGTTAACAATATAGATGTACTTGTAGAAATGAATTATTAAACTATTGTATAAATAAATATATATTTGATTTATACAATTAACATTTTAGGTTTACATAGAATTCTCCGGTTTAGAGGGTGTAGAAAGTGGACAATTTCAATGTAGCAGATTTTATAAACTGTTAGATCGACATCAAAATACAATACGTATATATGTAAATATACCTTCTGTAGGTAAGTTGTCAAAGATTTGCAAATTCTGTCTATCCTAGACCTGGAAAACCCTGTTTTTATTTCAAACTTTCAAATTTGATCAAGCTTTAGGGTTAGAGAGTTTACATGATCAATGGTCATGATGGTTATTGAATATGGTGATGTCTTAGGATTAGATAAAGAGACATTTACTAACCTGCTATGATGTGATGTGAAATCACCTTACATGACTCATCAGTATATTTTAACAAGAGAAACACGTATAGATGTCACTATGGAGTAGGAATTGCTGACCCTATTGGAGCACCTAAGTTCACCCATGGTGTTTGATTGGGTTCATGTTGCCCAAGCTTTAGTTTTTTCTCTGAAGTATTTTGTGGAGTTCTTTGTCTTGGCATCGTTTTTCTTTTTGATTACCCCATTGAAGTCTTTTCTTGCTTTTTTACTACGATAGAAACAGTAATTAAATGCCTGATTTTTAAATGGTGCAGCTTTCCAATTTGATTTGTCGAAAACATGAAGGTATTTTATAACTGAATTATTTTAAATGATATCAAATTTAAATTATGTTTTTCTCAAGCTAAACTTCTGTTTTGTTTTGTTTTGAATCGTAATATAAAATTGATGTTTGTTTTTCAGATGAAGTTAATGAATATATGAAATCTAGTTACCGTCACAATAAACTTTTAGAAGATATGTGTTCTAGTGTAAAATCTACACAAGACAGTAATTCATTAGACGTTGATGAAGGAATAAGTGATAGAGGAAGTGATAGTGAGTTGGACTCCAAATTAAAATCTGTGACGTTGAATAATTCACATAGTGATCCTTCTTTAGGACAGTGTACCAGTCCAACAGAGACTGGTTCCGAGGGACGGACAAGTAGCCCTGTTGGGCAAAGTTGTAGTAGTAGTCAGGAAACCAGTACTAGTGCTGAATTTAGTCTAAATACTAATTGTAGTGCTGAATCAGGGGGAGATAATTATAATGTTGAGGATGTTATACGAGAACCCGTTGAACACTGTGATAGCGACTCTGAACAGACAGCACCCCCTTCTCCTGGTGACAGGGGGATTAATGATATGGATACTCATTCAAGTAAAGAAGGTAGTGAAAATTGGGACATGGAGAATAAAAATGAAAGTGAAAATTTGGACACCAATAATAAAAATGAAAGTGAAAATTGGGACAATGACGAAGTGACAATAGTTCATGAAGAACCATTTAAACATTATTTTAGTATGGTGAATAAGGACGAGGATATTGTAACAAAACAAAGATGTAAGTCTTATAACCTGTTTTGTTAAAAAATTGTATAAATTTTGCATATTACAGCCTTGAATCCAGGTATCTGTTGGTTTTAAGCTTGCCAAAAAAAAATGTGAAAAAGTTACTGTACTGCCTTAATCATTTAGTAGAACCCTTACCGTATAGGGAAACTTTAAACGGTCTGGGAAAACAAAATGTGAAATAATTCTAACGAGAAAACTACTGATTTAATTGCAAACAATGACAAAAAATTGACTCCAGGTTCCTGTCATTGGTCAGGCACATAAAAGGGTGGCTGGGTTAAACATGTTTGTCAGCACTCAATCGTCCACCTAATCTGGGACAGTGGTGTAACAGCACAACATAAGAACTACTTGTAAAATTTAGTTAAAAAGGGCTTGACTCAAAAGGCCATTACTAAGCACAAACACAACTAACAAAAGACACATCTTAGAGTATAAACAGTTTCTGAAAGCTAGCCCAATTATAACATATGAATAGATTATGTTTTTACAAACTTATTATCATCTAAAAATGATTAACATTTCCACTGCATCTCATGCGATATGATATTTCTCTACTTGAGACAGTTTAATGTTAAAAAATGTAAAATACACAATAAGCCATTAATTAAAAAAATTATTAGGCACAATAATGTGTCCGACTTGATTTATATGTCTTCCGATGGACTGTTATCTCTTGAGCTTAGACAGTAAAGATCTGGTTCATGTTTGTCTAGGATGAAGCAAGTTTCATGTCATATTTTAAAACATGTCATGAATTAACATGCAATATTTCTCTTCAATCTTCACATTTTTTATTTTTCAGCTTTAACAATCTTAGTAGATAAGAGGATAACACTTGGAGCTTTCAAGGCAGAGCTGGAACCTTTTATTGGTACAGATTCTGAAAACTTTAAGGTAATTAATCATCTGAAGAATTAGAAGATTTAGCAATCCTTATTATTGTGTCGTTTGACAGCAACCAGCTGTAGGTAGACACGTAGGGCATGTAACAATCGTTACTGTTGTCTTGCTTCAATGTCTGCATCTCGCTTTATTTTAATCTGCTACTTCTTTAAAACTGCTGGACATAATTCAACCGAACTTGTATAGTTACTTCTTCAGGACACGAAGTTGTGCACCTTCTAGTTCAATTTAAGATCTTTGTGTTTTTGCCTTTTTGGGGAGTTTCCCATACCATACTCATCACCAGTTTGTTAATCTTTACTCCTTAAGAAAGCTTTCACCTGCTATTTTAATTTTGGATTTGAGTGATTTTGGGGGTTTCCCATACCAAAGCATGGACCAACCCATTTCTGCTTATATTATTTCGTGGGCCACACACAGCTTCATTGGAAGACCCTTAAATAAATAATTAAGTAGTGAATTGAATTCATATTTATATGAAGTTTAACATCACTGTTCATGCTGTTGTAAGTACATATTCCCATTTAAATTTCATTAAAAACACTCAGTCACTAGCCTGAAGTGGTTATCTTTGCAAATTTGTTTAGGGGCCTCGGTGGCCAAGTGGTCTAAGTAGTTACTACTGTAATCACTAGCCAGTCAACACTGAGGTTGTGAGTTCGAACCCCGCTCATGCGGGTGCACTTGACTCCAATCTTAATTGACTAGGATTGTCAGTTTTCCTATCGAAGGTCGTGGTTTTCTCCGGGCACTCCGGCTTCCTCCACCAATAAAAACTGGCCGCCACGAAATAGCCCAAAAGCGGTGCTTAAAAGTGGCGTTAAAACACCAAAAATCAAAATCAACTCAAATTTGTTTAAAAATATATGAACCTTTACAAATGAACAAAGAAATATGTAAACTGTTGAATAATAAACAAAGAAATAGTTGAAGGGCTCGATAAACCTCACCCTTCCCCAGTTTCTTAGCCTCATACAAAAAAAATGCAATTTTTCTGACATTGACCTAATATTGTAAAAATATGGTCCCTTTAATATCACTTAAAAAGGTGTCAAGGGGATAAGGTTTGATAAGGTCCAAAAATGGAACCTATTTTAAGCTAAAATTAGAATTTAATGGGTATTATCACAAAGAATCACAGTAAAAACAAATGACTAGATAGAAAATATGTCTATTTTTGGATAGATAATGTTCTCTTTGTTTAGGAAGTCACAATTACTTCAATTTAAATTTTACAACAAACTCAAGGAAAACAGGCCAATGATAGGTTTTATGGATTGGAAATTTAAAGTGCACATGCTGACAAAAAATCTTGTAATGTTATGTTTTTTATAACAAATAACATATCTGACTAAATGTTTAGTTTGTTTAAACCTGCATGCTATGTTATTTATGCCTCTATTTGGTTGAAATCCAGAATATTTTGTCATATTTCACCTAAACCATTTAAACCTCTATTCGGCACAAAAATTGTTCTAGTTTTATTTCTCATATGTTCATTCATCAACTTGAAACACTTTTCATCTTGAAATAATTGACTTGATATTTGGGTCAAATAAGACCCTTACCACACCTTTCCCTTTCAAAACCTATGAATTTTAAAAAAAAAGCATTTATACATTATTTCGTCTTTTTAAGGTATAGCTCTTTAACGAACAGGCTATGAAAAAATGCCTAATTATAGCATTTAGAAAAACATAGATTAGAAATAAGGAGATGTGGTATGAGTGCCAATGTTACAACTCTCCATTAAAGTTAAAGTCACAATGTGTAAAAAGTAAACAATTATAGGTCAAAGTACGGCATTCAACACGGAGCCTTGGCTCACACCGAACAGCAACCTATAAAGGGCCCAAAAAATGACTAGTGTAAAACAATTCAAACAGGAAAACCAATGGTCTAATCTATATAAAAAACGAGAAACGCTTAAGAACCACAACAACAAACGACAATCTCTGAAACTGGTTCCTGACTTAGGACAGGTGCAACCAAGTGCAGCGGGTTTAAACGTTTAAACAGGTGCCAACCTTCACCCTAACTTGAAATAGTAGTGTAACATTACAACATAAAAAGACACACTATAAAATATCAATTGAAATGGCTTAACTCAATCAAAAAGACATATTGAGAAAAATAAGTAAACATACATCTATTTCAGTCTATCAATCTAAATATTTATTAATATATTTATATTACTTTATTTTAATATTCATTTGACTCTGTTATAATCTTAATATATGTGTTTATTGTAGGTGTATAGAGTTTACACAAAAAATCAAGAATTTGAAAGTATCCGGCTGTCAGAAACCTTGTCTTTCTTTGAAGATGGAAAAGTAAGTATAATGTGGTCTTCAAAAATTAAAAGAATAATACCATGAAAAACAACTTTATGTCCCACTGACAGTAAAAATTCTTTCTCTAATACCAATAAAAAGTAATATTATGAACAGTTAGTATCTAGAAATAAGAAGATGTGGTATGAGTGCCAATGAGACAACTCTCCATGCAAGATCACAATTTGTAATAGTAAACCATTTTAGGTCAAAGTACAGCCTTCAACACGGAGACTTGGCTCACACCGAACAGCAAGCTATAAAGGGCCCCAAAAATGACTAGTGATAAACCATTCAAACAGGAAAACCAACGGTCTAATCTATATAAAAAATGAGAAACGAGAAATACTTATGAACCACATCAACAAACGACAACCAGGTTCCTGTCCAGATAAAAATTAGGAAAGACTAAAGTAAGCAACATTTGATTATTGTCCAGGAAAAAAGATGTTCAGGAAAAGACAAATGAGATTGATTGATTATTGCTTGCTTTTCATCCTGTTGCAAATATTTCATGGAGATTCAGGTGGAAAACATTAAGTAGAGAGTTGCACAACGACTCAAACTGGACATCTGTTGTCACTGTTAAGTGCTCTTGAAGTTTTATGTTGTTAATGATGGATTGATGTTTAATGTCTAGTCTCATATATTATATGCATATCAAGATAAGAACATGTGAATGTGATATAAATATAAATATGAACCCTGCTTTGTACGAGACTGACATATTACCGATTGTTAACATGCTTGTTCACATTGTACGAATTTGCCAAAAGACATATCAGCCTTCCAAGACACATTATTCTGACTGAACGAGACAAATCTTTGCTAATAATTCTAAATACCTTTTGCTTAGCACAAATTTTCAAACTCCACAACCTTCCACACTCGAGGAGAGCACACTACCATGGTCTTAAAATGAGAAATACTTTAAGTATTGGCAAAGATGTTTGATTAATTTCTAGACGAATAAAGTAACATAATGGCTTGTTTGAAAGCAGGAAGTTATTGTTGATTGAATTTTGGTGTTTAACGCCACTTTCTGCATTGTTGGCTATTTCGTTGAGACCAGTTTTTATTGATGGAAGGATGCCAAAGAGTCTGGAGAAAAACCCCTGACCTTCTGCAGCAAAAACTGACAATCAGTCAATTATAAAGATTAAACATTGTTAAAGTCGAAGGCACCTGCCACTTTATTAGGAATTTATATGAAATGCAATTTTGTTAACAACATTTATATTTGTAAGAATAGTAGAAACTTAAATGTTATTAAAATATCAATTTCATTTGATTTCTTTGACCTGTTAAGGATGTTAGCTCCTCTTGTTTTTGATTTTTTGCCAGATATTCGGAATCCTCTGGTTTTATCCATGTAGTGCCATTAAAAAATTTTCCCCACTAACCCCTACTTTTCTTTTCATAATTTTATTACATATAGTTTAAAAAGCAATATTTGAAAATCCTATAAGATCCTTGTTATTTTTTCATATTTTTTAAAAGAAAAAGGGTGCCAATGTTAAATGTATGAAAAGTCTAGAGAGAATTATTTCCCGCCAAATTTTCTATGGCTTATATCTCAAAAACAAGTACACCCCTCCTCTTTTTCTGCTTTTTTAGTTCCTTTATTAATATGCTATCAATATATAACAGTATTTTAAAAAGCTTGTTATTTTGAAACAAGAGTAGCAAACATCCTTAACACAGTTTTGTTTTACCTCATTTTGTTATATTAATTGCAGACTTGAGTAATGAAGTATGAGGTTTGTTTTAAGTTAGTTTAATGAATGTTTTATTATTTTCAGCTAAATATTAAGTTAGGGAGAGCTTTAAAACAGGGAGAATACAGAGTCAAAGTGTTCCAACTTGATATCAATGAAGCAGAGGTATGAAAAATATTTAGTTACTTTTGTTGAATTTTCCTTTATCATTGTGAAACAGTTTGCATTGTATCAAAATTTGCCATAGGTATTGTCTGACTTATGGACCATATATTAATTAATTGATCTTTGCTTACTCAGTATCAAGTTTATATAGGTAAGGTAGTAGTGTTCATTTATTGGTTGGCTGCATGCTGAATACTAAGTTACAAATATGCCATGCTTATTCTACAATAACCTATTATACAACAAATGATTAAAAAGTGGGTGCATAAGGAGATCAGGTTATTTTAACTCCTTTATATCATCAGAACCTATGTTTTTCAGTATGTTGTAAACAAACCCTCAAAATAGAGTTAACAAGATCTCAATAAATAAATTAGAATGCAAGGAATTCAGTCTTATTATGTTATTATTTTGAAGTTAAAGGAAACTTATTGATTTCAAAAGTAGCATTGTACAATTTTGAGTTTGAATTATTGTTTTACTACTAGTATGCTCTGGCTTATGTCTTCAAACAACATTTGAATTGTCTAAATCTAGCTTATGAAATTCAATATTGGTACATAATATGTTCTAAATTCTTGGTTCAAAGGACCAATGGATTATTTAAATGAAATAAAGATAATATTTGATAGATTACCAATGGTTAAATTTCAATTATTACAACCAGCTGATCACTTTTTCATTGCAGCCTAGCAAGTTTCTTATTGATACAATATTTGCCAAAGGAATGACAGTGTTAGAGTCAAAGAAACTGATAATTCCAGAGATTAAGGAACAATGTGGCCTTGACATTCCTGTACATAGGTATGGAACATAAAAGTATTACTACATATGTACTACGTGATAAAATATATGAAATTAATTTGTTCATAGTTAAATTTGTGTTGAAATGGTATAATTTTAATAGGGAGGTATTCATGAAGTGATTTTAAAGATTAATATGAAAGCACTTTATATAACTTTAAATGTATTTTCTAATATTTTAGTATGGATTAGTGTTGTATAGAAAATAGAAAAAAAAGAGGGTTGTTTGATTACAGTTCTGTACACATACTTGAAGATGATAAACATAATAGAAGCTTCAAATTTTAGTTTTGTTATTATCTATATATAAATGTAAATTGTGATAAAATTATGGTTAAAAATATAGTGTATAACAAAGATAATGAATTGATGTTCTTCAAAGTTATGTTATTGTAGTTGATTTTCTATATTGTTTAGATGCCGATTACGGAAGAAAACATGGAAGAATCCAGGTTCTATTTACCTTGACAACCAAGTATATGAAGATGATGTACCTATTTTTGCCAACTGGGAAATATTTTTACAGAAACTTGATGGTAAATAATCTAACAATATTTATTAATTTATATACATACAAATTATATTATGATACCCAGTTCCAAAATAGGGTTGGTATACTGCATAACCTCAGTCTTTCAGTCCAATGAAATTTTGATCTCATTTTTCTCAGGAACTATTTATTAGATCTTCCTAAAAATTGGTAGTTAGCTTCATGTAATCAGTATGCTGTACTGTGTGATGTGTTTAAGCATTTATTGATTATCAAACTCCTGTTAACAGATTACTTATATATTCTTCCATATAAATGCCATGTATGAAATTTTCATTGTTTGTTTTTCACAAGAACTACAAATTAGAGCTTCCTGAAATTTATTATCAAGCTTAATGTAAGCTTGCCTAACTGTGATGCATTTTCAGATTCAGCACTCATCAACTTCCTGTTCACTGAATACATATATACATGTATTGTTATACATAATAGTCACATGTCTAGTTCTATTTTTGTATAGATGAAGAGCAGATGATATCATCATCCCAGTTAGCCATCTTTGTACGACAATGGCACCCAGCAACAGTAGAACTAGAAAATTTCAAGGAGATATTCTTAACCCAACAAACAGTCGAGGAACTCAAGTCAAAGGTACATATAATATAATATAATAAATCATAGAATATCTGTATTGGTGATACAGATTTATTTCATTAGAAAAAATGCTTTGAGGAATTTTCAGTGTGTCTTAGATATAGAACTTCCACCATTAAAAAAAAAATTGAATTTAACAAAAAGAAAAAGAAAACAAATATATCAATGATTAGTGACTATATTTCGTGAATGGAATAATTACAAAGTGTAAATGCTCTGGCACCATTCAACTGACCTTGGCCTTATTTTCATGGATTTTTAATAACGTTAGATTTATGTTTTATACTTGTTGTAAAACCTTTATCTTAAAGACTTTCAACAGAAATTCAATTGTATGTGGTCAGTAAAGCAGGAGAGACATATCAGTATGTTCACTCTTTAAATTCAAATTGAAATTCACATATTTTTTGTCCCTTGAGCAATGCGTTGCGGGGGACATAGAAATACTAGGCGTCCGTCAGGTCTTGTTAGCGCTCTTGCATGTACAATTCTTGCCAGATTTTTATGAAACTTATATCATAGATTTATATCAGCAATGTCTTGGACGAGTTCGAAATTCAGTGCCGACCAATTATATTTGAAAGAGTTATGCCCCTTTGAAACAATAATTATATGGAGAATTGCATTGCTAGAGCTCTCATTTGTTCAGTTCTCCGCCAGAATTTCATGAAACTTAAATCAGAAACGTTTTTATACGACCGCAAAAATTAAAAATTTTTTGGTCGTATATTGGTATCACGTTGTCGTTGTCGTCAGCGTCATCCGAAGAGAGATAGTTTCTGGATAATAACTTTAGTATAAGTAAATAGAAATCAATAAAATTTTAACACAAGGTTTATAACCACTAAAGGAAGGTTGGGATTGATTTTAGGGGTTATGGGCCCAACTGTTTAGGAATTAGGGCCAAAAAAGGGGCCCAAATAAGCATTTTTGTAGTTTCCAGACAATAACTTGTGTTAAAGTGTATGAATCTCTCTGAAATTATACCACAAGTTTCCATACTACAAAGGGATGGTTAGGATTGACATTGGGGGGTTATGGCTGAAACCATTTAGGAATTAGGGGTAAAAAAAGGGGAAAAACCAGGGTTTTTCTGGTTAAAGGACAATTGAGACAATTTAAAAGCAGTGTAAGGGAGGTAATCAAAATCAAAATCCAAATCAATTTAAATAACAATGTTTGATTACCTCCCTTACACTGCTTGTAAATTATGTATTAAGAAATGATGATTTTCTGAGATACTGACCATAACTTGAGGGAAAGAATTATTTTTTGGAATAAGGGAAAGGGGGGAGGTGAAAAAAATTGGAGGGGGACAATTTTTCTCATTTCAGATTTCAGAAATTAATAGGAAATTTCTTCAAATATTTTTTTTTTGGGGGGTTAATATTCAACAGCATAGTGTATTGCACAAACGCAAAAAAACGGGGTAAAATTTTTTTTTTGGGGGGGGGGGGGGGGGGTCAATTCGCATAGTGTTTTGCACAAAAGCAAAAAATTGAATATAAATTCAAATCATATAACCAATTTGAAGTTCTTTGACTGCAGTTATTCTGTGTCAGAAACCTATTATGTGTCAAAATTTAATTACAATCCAAATTCAGACCTGTATCAAGCATGAATATTGTGTCCATTTTGGCCCTAACTTTTCAGGGTTAGACATCTGTGGTCGTATACAGCTGCGCTCAGCGAAGCAATTTATTGACACTTGCGAAAAGAAGTTCTAATTAATTATTTTTAACGAGATATGCCCCTTCGAAATGTTAATTATAATGGAAATCACATTGCATTTGCTCTGAAGCCTTCATTTCTCTTAGATATTAATAAAAAGTCTTATAGCACAAAACAGAGTGCTTTTTATACGACCGCAAAAAAATTTTGAGGTCGTATATTGGTATGACGTTGGCGTCGTCGTCGTCGTCGTCGTCGTCGTCGTCCGTCGTCGTCGTCCGGCGTCGTCGTCCGAATACACAATGGTTTTCGCACTCTAACTTTAGTTTAAGTGAATGGATCTCTATGAAATTTTACCATAAGGTTCAATACCACAATAGGAAGGTGGGGATTGATTTTGGGGGTTATGGTACCAACAGTTAAGGAATAAGGGGCCAAAAAGTGGCAGAAAATAAGCATTTTTGTAACTTCCAGACATAACTTGTGTGTTAGCATATGGATCTCTCTGACATTGTACCACAAGATTCCATATCACAAAGGGTCAATGCTGGGATTGATTTTGGGGTTAATTGCCACAAAATTTTAGGAATAAGGGGCCAAAAGGGGGCAAAAAACAAGCATTTTTCTAGTTTCATGACTATAACTTGTGTGTAAGTGTATGGATCTTTCTGAAATTTTACTACAAGGTTCCATTTCACAAAGGGAAAGCTGGAATTGAGTGTTGTGGTAATTGCCCAAAACGTTTAGTAATAAGGGGCCTAAAAAGGGGTTTAAAATAAGCATTTTTTAGTTTCTAGACAATAACTTGTGTTCAAGTGTATGGATCTCTCTAAAATTGTATTACAAGGTACCATACCACAAAGGCAAGGCTGTTATTGAGCTTGGTTTGGGGGGAAAGGGGGGTGGGGGTGATGAATCATAAGGGGGGCCGGGGTCAAAAAAGGGGTAATTTTTTTTTTTCCTTTTATTTTTGTTTAAAATTTACATTTTAAGTTAGTTATTTTTTATCACGAAGAGAAAGTAGGAATTGAGTTTTGGGGTTAATTGCTCAAACATTTATGAATAAGGGGCCAAATATTGGTCAAAAATAAGGATTTTTTTAGTTTGCAACAAAAACTTGTGTTCAAGTGTATGGATCTCTGTGAAATTGTATTGCAATGTACCATACCACAAATTGAAGGTTGTGATTGAGGTGGGGGATGATGAATCAAAAGGGGGTTGAAAAAATGTGTGGGAGGTAGGATTTTTTTTTTTCCTTTTTTTTTCTTTAAAATTTTCCATTTAAAGATGGTTGTTTCAGATTTATATATGAAAGAAAATAATAATGATACGGTTATATATCATGAGGAATTGAAATTTAAAATTATGTATATTGGAAATTTAGGTTACATTGGAAAGTAATAATTGGCTTTGGTGGGGGGGGGGGGTGGGTGGTTATGGCTCTAATGTTTAAGGAATAAGGGGAAAAAAGGTTAAAAAACAAGGGTTTCCATTTTAATAGACAAATAATTGAGTAAAGAACATTATTTAAAAGCAGTGTAAGGTTGGTAATTCAAACTCATTTAAATATCTCATCTACACTGCTTTTAAATTATGTAAATTGGAAATTTGCCAATAACTTTATTGTTAATAAATGCATTGGAAATTTGCCAACAATTTTAGTGTAATAAACTTCATTGGAAATTTGCCAATATAAAATTTTGCTGATGAAGGTTTTTTGTTTACCTTTAGCCTTGACTATGAAGTCATTTTCTATTTTTATAGTCTTATGATGTAGTTGAATTATTTAATACTTTTATGATGTGTTTAAATGGGGTTTTATCATGTTTATGGTTGCAAATTTATTGTTTTAGTATAATAAACTCCATTTAAAATTTGCCAATAAAAAAATTTTTGTTTATTTTTAGCTATGATTATGATGTCATTTTCTATTTTACTTTTATGGTTGCAAAGAAATTTTTATTTTTAGATATTACTGTTAAATGATGCTGATTAAGGTTTTTGCTATGTTTAGCCATGACTATGATGTCATTTTCTATTTTAATATCTGTTATGATGTATTTAAATGGGCTTTTATGGTTACAAAGGAATTTTATTTTTAGATATTACTATAAAATGTTGCTGATGCTGATTAAGGATTTTGTTTATTTTTAGCCATGACTATGATGTCATTTTCTATTTTAATACCTTTATGATGTAATTTCCATTTTTAGATATTACTGTTAAATGATGCTGATTAAGGGTTGTTTGCTATGTTTAGCCATGACTATGATGTCATTTTCTATTTTAATATCTTTATGATGTATTTAAATGGGCTTTTATGGTTACAAAGGAATTTTATTTTTAGATATTACTTTAAATGTTGCTGATTAAGGATTTTTGTTTATTTTTAGCCATGACTATGATGTCACTTTCTATTTTAATACCTTTATGATGTATTTAAATGGGCTCCCATGTATTTAGATTTTTGATTATTTATACATGTTACCAAATTGGTCCACATTGAACAAAAACAGTCCAAATTTCAACTTTATTACATTACATCAAACATTGAATTCTACATATTCTTTGATATATTGAAATTAACAAACAATTTAGTTTATGGATATTCCACCATAATAGGTAAATTAATTTTTTTCCAGTTCTTACACCACATTCATCCTGTGTCAGAAACCTATGCTGTGTCAAATATTTAATGACAATCCAAAGTCATAGCTGTATCAAGCTTGAATTTTGTGTCCATACTTGCCCCAACTGTTCAGGGTTCGACCTCTGCGGTCGTATCAAGCTGCGCCCCAGCGAAGCATTTTATTTTAGTTATTGCACTTGAACCTTGGATAGATAAAATATGTGTAACGTGGGGGACATTGGAACTCTGTTCTTTTATTAAAAGAAAGTCAAAATCTTTAACATCAAATATTATTTGTCAGTGAAACGATTACCATTGTAGCAGAAAGGTTATTAATTGCCTGGAACAACAGCTGATTGAAATTGAAACACATTGAACTGTCATTAGAATGGTCGCTTATTCAGCATGATGAGGTTGTATATTGACTTGTTTTGTATAAGATAATGCAATTAATAGATAACATAGAGCCATTCAGAAGCAGTTAGAAGATAACAGTTTCTGGAGGATCATTGTGGAAGCCGTCTGAATTATTGATTTTCTCTGTTTCAGATTTCAGAAGTTAGTGAAATTCCAGAAGAAAATATTGACTATGCCAAGGTATGCATTTTACTATGTTTATCAAAATATAACATGCTTATTACAAAGTTGTAACAATTAGTTTAATAAGAGGGCTGTGTGATTACAGCTCTTTACACATACTGATATAGCTGATAAACTCTAAAGAAGCTTTAAAATTTTATTTTGTTATCATCCATTAGCGAGACTTTTCACAAAACATCTTACGATTAAAATTGATCGTAAGTTAAACTAAAGATTTTTTGTGAAAAGAGCCTCTGTTTTTTTAATTTTCCATCACATGTTCATGGAGTGTTTCTAATGAATGGATAACTAGAAATGTCAGTAAATGGGTCAATTAGCTTTGGATAAATACAAAGCAAGCCCATCTATTTTATAAAAAGAATAATCTATTTCATGTCAGTGTCATGTATAAATGATCCACAATCTTGTCTAGAGCTTAATGTTTTGTTCTATGTACTAGTGTCACAGCAACTTGAATCATAATCTTTGTCTATAGCTTCACCAATTATGTTTTGTTCTTTAGGGGCGTGGCAACTTTCCTTGTGATGTCTCTCTACTGGAGATGAATACAGACTTAGACTGGAGTCCACATGCCACAACTTTAAATACATGGCCTCTATATATCTGTGATGATGGAAGTGTTCTGTTTTACAAGTAAGTTTGGAGCCTGTTGTTCAGTGGTTGTAGTTTGTTCGTGTGGTTCATAGGTATTTCTTGTTTCTCGTTTTTTATATAGATTAGACCGTTGGTTTTCCTGTTTGAATTGTTTTACACTAGTCATTTTGAAGCCCTTTATAGGTTGCTGTTTGGTGTGAGCCAAGACTCCATGTTGAAGGTTGTACTTTGACCTGTAATTGTTAACTTTTTATACATAATGACTTGGATGGCACTCATACCACATCTTATTTATAGTGGACTTATTTTTATAGGTCATTTGGGTCTGCAGGGAAAAAAAAAGAAAAAAGATTATAGCTTCTTTTAAAATAAAGTGGCAATCATATGTCAAATTATAAGAAGAAAATATGAGCCGTTAGAACTAGTTATAGCAAAGACTCTCTAAAATAGTAATCTACAGTGGACTACAATTTGATTAACTCAAGTTAATAGAGTTTAAGGATGTTCGCTCGTCTTGTTTTTGATTTTTTGCCGGATATTCGGAATCCTCTGGTTTTATCCATGTACTGCCATTAAAAAATTTGCCCGATAACCCTACTTTTCTTTTCATAATTTTATTATACCCCACGCAACAAGTTGCGGAGGGTATAATGTTTTTGACCCGTCCGTCTGTCCGTCCGTCTGTCCGTCAGTTCTGTTTCTTGTCATCGCAACTCCTCTCAAACCACACAACAGAATTTCACGAAACCTTTTTAGATAATAAGGACATACTATGTAGTTGTGCATATCGACAGGAAATTACGGTTCAATTCTTTTTCTAGAAGTTTCGACCCTTTGAACTTATTTACTTTAATGTACTACTGCAACAGTTTGTCATCACAACTCCTCTCAAACCACACAACAGAATTTCATGAAACCTTTTCAGATAATAAGGACATACTACGTAGATGTGCATATCGACAGGAAATTACGATTCAATTTTTTTTCCAGGAGTTACGCCCCTTTGAACTTATTTACTTTAATGTACTACTGCAACAGTTTGTCATCACAACTCCTCTCAAACCACACAACAGAATTTCATGAAACCTTTTCAGATAATAAGGACATACTACGTAGATGTGCATATCGACAGGAAATTACGATTCAATTTTTTTTCCAGGAGTTACGCCCCTTTGAACTTATTTACTTTAATGTACTACTGCAACAGTTTGTCATCTCAACTCCTCTCAAACCACACAACAGAATTTCATGAAACCTTTTCAGATAATTAGGACATACTACGTAGATGTGCATATCGACAGGAAATTACGATTCAATTTTTTTTCCAGGAGTTATGCCCCTTTGAACTTATTTACTTTAATGTACTACTGCAACAGTTTGTCATCGCAACTCCTCTCAAACCACACAACAGAATTTCATGAAACCTTTTCAGATAATAAGGACATACTACGTAGATGTGCATATCGACAGGAAATTACGATTCAATTTTTTTTCCAGGAGTTATGCCCCTTTGAACTTATTTGCCCAATATACTACTGCAACCTTTTGTCATCGCAACTCCTCTCAAACCACACAACAGAATTTCATGAAACTGTGTAGATAATAAGGACATACTATGTAGATGTGCATATTGACAGGAAATTATGATTCAATTTTTTTTTCTTACACTTATTTTATTTCTCCAAGGACAATGTGGGGACGTGGGTTATGTGAGCGCGCTCACTAAGGTTCTTTCATTGCATATAGTTTAAAAAGCCATATTTGAGAACCTTATAAAATCCTTGTAAATTTTTCATTGTTTTTGAAAGAAAATGAGATGCCAATGTTAAATTATGAAAAATCTAGAGAGAATCATTTCCCGCCAAATTTTCAATGGCTTATATCTTGAAAACAAACACACGGACCCTTTATTTTTTTCTGCTTTCTAAATTCCTTCATTTATATACTATCAATTTATAACAGTCTTTTAAAAAGCTTGTTATTTTGAAACAGAGTAGCGAACATCCTTAAATCGAATTGTTCGAGTTGCTCTTAAAAGAGGGACGAAAGATACCAGAGGGACAGTCAAACTCACAGATTGAAATATCATTTTTACCTTTTTCACCAGAGCCAAGTTCAAGTAGAAATAATAAATGGAAAATCGGTTTCATCAAATTTCAACTACTGTGTAACAAATGGAAAAATAATTTATTTTTTATGCCCCACCTAGGGGCATTATGTTTTTTGGTCTGTGCGTCTGTTCGTCCGTCTGTCCAACTGTTTGTTCTTCAGTCTGTCCTGCTTCAGGTTAAAGTTTTTGGTCAAGGTGGTTTTTGATGAAGTTGAAGTCCAATCAACTTGAAACTTAGTACACATGTTCCCTATGATATGATCTTTCTAATTTTAATGCCAAATTAGAGTTTTGACCCCAATTGCACGGTCCACTGAACATAGAAAATGATAGTGCGAGTGGGGCATCCGTGTACTATGGACACATTCTTGTTTTTACCAAATCACAAAAATAGGCATTTATAGATATTTTTGTTATCAAAAATAAAAATGCTGTCACCCTTTTTGATTATTTTATATTTGGCTATACAGCGAATCAACAATAAAAAAATGTTCATTTCTATGTAAACTCTTTAAGCCAGGCATTTTTCAAAACATATTTCATTTATTTTGAGTTTTAAATGTTTTACTTTTGAATTGTCCAAAAATAATACCTGAAGTCTTACAGCTTCTCTTGGTGATTATCTATAAATTAGGAGATTTATTCATGTAGACATGAAGTGATTTAGAAAAAAAATTGGAATAAAATTAGATGAATATTGAGAGACAAGATTTTTGCTTTGCATGTTTATAGTGAAATATTTAGAAATCTTTTTAGAAACCTTTTAACTAAAGAAATCGCATTTTAGGGATAAAACAGAAAAGCCAATGGAACTGTCAGAAGAACAGAAAAAAGAACTACAACAAAAAGAAAATGCAAGGTAAATGTTGTTTAGGGCAGAAATTATTTAGTACTGCTCCTTTGAACCTTCTGTACATGGTACTCAGGTAAAGCACTAATCAGATAACTAATAGGGTTTGTTAGAATACAGTTTGCCTACAGCTAATTCAAGTTAATTTTGTGTAGTGAACTATGGTATCAGAAACATTGTCAACCACTTGAATATGTAAACTGACCTTGATGGTCAATGCAAACATTGGAAAACATAATCTGTACTATTCATTTAGCAAATAACTTTTATTTCATATTCAGAAACATTACATTTGTCAAAAAAAAAAAGTAGATGGCTTTCTATAAGACTTATTTTAAGGCAAAGAATTTGTAACAAGGCTGTATTTCAGACTTTTACTCAATAAACTGCATTTGAATATAAAAAAAATTATAACAGTAGCATCTTTACATTTAGATACAATCAACTAGCATTAATATGTAAAAAGTGATGAAAAATCGCAACTTAAAGTGTTAAGTTGCAACTTAAAGGTGGCAAAAATGCAATTGCAATATCTCAATATATGCACTGAACTTTGTTTAAAAATGATGTGATAGGCCTAATATTTTCATCTAGTAAATTTCAAAAACTGGAAAATTTAATTCTTGTTCTTTAATCTCTAAGTTATGGATGTTAGTTTAAGTTATAGAAATACTTGCATAACTAATTGGAGCCATTTTTATTTAAAGGTTGAACAGAACTACTGCCAGGACGACATACTCACCTAGGAAAGAAAAAGCTTTGAAGATCTACACAGATGACCATCCGCCTAGCAGCAACAATAAAACTTCCCCAGATCTGGACTGAAAAGTGTTAAAACCGATAAATTTTTGACTGGTTTCTTATTAATTGTTTAATTGGTTTATTAATAGAATTATAATCTTCTTTAACTGAAAGAGTTTCAAACAGATGTAATTGACAGAATTTCATACTGGGTTTAGATAATGAAATTAATCTGATATAGAAATGCACAAAATAGATCAATAATGGAGAGATAAGATAAAGTATTTACTGTGGTAATGTTTTTCTTGGTTGAAAAAAATTCTTTGTTCATGGAGTTCAGTGTTACAGTAAATGGATTAAGTGGTCATTAATGTTGTAAATTGTAGCTGATTTTAAATTGTGATAAAAGACTGGAAAATTACTGTGGTTGATGTCAATTTAGGCATCAAAGAAAAATTTACCAATCATCATAAACCAGAGAACATTCATCTAATTTTAGCAAGACATAGTTCAAAAAATTGTGCAATGTTGAAACAAAAAATTTTCCAGGCAGATTTAATTTAAGGTGAATTTGATTTCAAGTCACATGAATCAAGTTGTTTCTATTCATTAATATTTAAGATTTTGATACCACTTAATCTTCAAGATAGTTGTTGAACATATAATTGATTTATTCTGTAAAGCTAGTGGGCCATCTTAAGTGAAGTATGTTGTCTTGCAATAGAAAAGAAAACAAGTGTGAGGTAGTTCCACCAAAAAATTATGCATAACCATGTCCTAATGATGTAAAGATTATTACAATTGTAAAAATATCTTGTATAAAGTTTTTATTGTTAAGAATGGATTGTAAAATCTTCCATTTGTTATTTTTATTTTCACAGCTTTACAAACACATTTTTGTTTGGATGTGTACAGCTGCAATATCTTTATTTTATCAGTAAGGTTTAAAGGACTATAAGTACTGCATATAATGAGAAAAAAATTCAATTAAGCAAATTATGTATGTCAATTGAAAAAGTATTAAGTACTCCATAATCAAGAGAGGTCAAATAAATTATGCAAGCCTACACTAAATACATGCAGAAAATAAAAAGATATGCCCATCATCACATGTGCTTTCAAAGGAAAAGAGAGAATTGCTTTTTAATTGTTTAGTCTGAATTTATGATAATGTATTCAATGATTCCATTCTGATTTGCATATAAACTTGATTGGTCAATAAGGTAAAACACACGGATGAAAGTTATTTTAAAAATGTATTCATACTATGTTTTGAAATTGAATTGACAAATTTAAAGAAAACCTACAAATAGGGAAGTTACAAAAAAAACTTATATTTAAAAATAAACAATGCTTACAATTGTTAAAAAGTACACTATATACAAGTTGCATTATAAACATTTTGGTTGCTATGAGATATGATAGTAATGACTGCGATGTTGTCTTTTTCAAACGTACCATTTTTGTACTTTAAAGTTTATCTGCTCTTCAATTAACAATAACTCTGAGCTTTCAAAACTTGTGGCAGAACTGGTCAACAAGATCAGAAAATTACTGAAATATTTTTCTATTTTTTTCTGAAGGAGAAACTTTGTTTTAATAATTTTGTGGTAATCCGTAAATTATTTAACAAAGATTACACTGACACTTTTCATCAAATCTGTCTGCATTTATTTAGATTTTATTTAAGTCAGTTAAGTTCTCAATTGACATATCTATAAAAAAAAATTGTTGATAATTCTGTGAAACTTTTTTTCCATGTAATATTTTCAATTGCTAAATTAAATCACATAAGTGTAAACAGTATTGGTATTGTTGGGTTGTGTCTTTAGACGTTTCTTGATATTCAGAAAATATCAACCAAGATTTTCATTTGTTACATTATTAATTATAATATCTGTTTTGTTAAGGTAATTTTAAGTTATAAGGTGCTGTGGGGAAAAATTATTAAGAATACTGAACTGTAAATTATTTCACAATTGTAAAAAAGCCAAATATAAATACATGTTCTTGTTTTTTTCTTGGGATTGTATATATTACTACATGTATACATCTATCCAGTGTAGAATATATCTACATTGGCTGTTCAGATTTCAATGATTTTGAATAAAAAATATCTATAAAATGTACAGCGTTGTCATGGTTTCTATTATAGGAGGTTCCCATCGCACTATCATATTTATATGTTAAGTTAGCTGTTGAAATCGCATCAAAACCCTATTTTGGCATATAATTTAGATAATTGACATCATAATGAACATGTGTACTAAGTTTCAAGTTGATGTGACAACAAGTTCATGTACACTACCTCAACCAAAAACTTAAAACCTGTGATTGTACTGGTTCAAATGATCAGTGAACAGAGAATGAGATCAAAACAGTAGCAGATAATTTTAAAAGTCCATATCATAATGAACATGTGTACTCATTTTCAAGTTAATGTGACTTCAATTTCCCGGTAAAGTAATTTTGCAAAAAAATCGAAGATTGACATCATAGCAAAAATGTGTATTAAATTCCAATTTTCTGTGACTACACTTTGATTGTATATAAACTCTTTACCGGTTGTGTATACATGAGAAAAGTACAAATTTAGGAAATAAGATGAGAACATATTGAAATAAGCTATATTGGTAAAATCGAAATACTGTAAGTTCATTATTTTTTGTGGGGATTTGTGTCTGTAGATAAACTACAAATTTAAGGGCATCCGATACAGTTTCAAGGGAGTTAACTCTTGGCGGGACGTTAAGCGTTCGAATTGCTGCAAAACGTCACTTTCTGTGGGACGTCAGTCGTGTAATTTTCCGTAATAAGAACGATATTTTGTAAAATCGATGCTCCAATTTGTGTTTCTCTAATTTAACTTTTACGCCCTTAAGATTAGTGTATTTAATTCTAACGAGATAAAAGTCTAATAAAATCATAGAAAATTAAACACTTATTACTGTTTCTGCTGTTCCTCGTTTGAGGCTTCTGTGATATCTTCAACAAAATATCGTAGTGAAGAATCTCAAGATGACTGACCCTTTTGGTGTTTCTAATATAATGCATGTCAATTATCATTAAGCCCCCGCTGTAGCAGAGGGGGCATTAAGTTTTACCCTTGTCCATCTGTACGTAAAATTGCTGAATTTTTCGTTTCTGTTCTCCAACTTAAGTTTGCCTCAACCAAGTGTTATGAAACTTATATACACAATATGTATTACCTCAAAACTCAGATCAAGTACAAATTTGGGTAGCGTCACTTTAAACGTTCTTCAGTTTTGTCCCATTATAAATTTATATGACATGTCAGCAGGGGCAATATCTGTGTCCCATGGACACATCCCGTTATTTATCTTTATTATCATTCATCATTACTGATCGAATTTTGATTTGGATCTGATTTTCTGCATTTTATGACAGCACAGAAAAGCAAAGTCAATATCAATTTGTGTCAATGATCTTTATAAAATCTCATATCGAAAGTTCAGGTAGCCCAAATACCCAGTTTTAATCATTGAAATCCCTTGTATAAATAAAATTTATTACACACTGATGGCCTTTTTCAAGGTTTTTATATCTATGCAAAAATCATCACAGCTATACTTTGAGGTTTCTACAACATTATATGTTACTTCTGAATGTTTACTTACCAGATTATAAATGCTTTAAGTGACTTTTTTTTAAATTGTAATTTCGAACGGTATAGGTTGAAATTTGGGAAAGGAATAAAAAGGACACAAAACCCAAGACCAAATTTATGGAGGATGTATAGGTAACATGTCCCGTCTTCCGATATTAGTTCATTCATTTTTGCAAGCTCAAAAATTATGAAAAATTTCAAATTTATTGTTAAGTTTCTCTGTCCGGTAAACTCCTTTAGCAAATTGAAGATTCTGTTATATAAGATTTTTTACATCGGATGACCGTGAGGGCATTCTGGTGTATTATTGCCACAGACATTTTTACCCACATGACTTTCGTTTTTGACTGATAAGCGAACGCAAAATAACATTCCTTATTGCTTGTGATATATCAATTTCATCAACAAATATTCATGAAAATAATTTTTAAGAACATAGATAAATGACATGAAAATGTTTTGTTGTGAGAAATATATATATCAATAACAAATCAAGAATATCGAAAATTTGTGTTAACGCATGTGGAAGAATACCTCAAGAACGTTTTGCGGGAAAATATGAATGCCTACTTAAATCCAATCTATTAGAAAAATCGGAATTATTACAGAAGAGTGTCCACCATGCACTTGCACTGCACTATTATTAGAATAGTAGAATAGAATGATATACAAATGGATGAAAATTATATATACATGTAACTGTTATATACAAATATTAATATAATATATAACAACAAACCAGAGTATAGTATTACTGATTTGTATCATTACAATATAATAGTTATTACGGTGAGGTTGAATTCCCTGTCATTTATTCATCATCCAAGCACGAACTTGTCTCAGAAAAAAATATATCTATGTACCTTAACCTCACTTTAAGGTATAGATATGTGATTTTTTTTCTGAGACAAACGCTTGTGACCATCCACAAGAACTTGCGGTCATCTGATGTTTAGTACTTCAGTACTTTGATTTTGTTTTCTGACAAGTTTCGTTTGCAGGAAAAGATCTCATGTAAGTAACCTTTGTGCTGTGATCCAATGGAAATATGTATATACAAGTGAACTTTAGAAATTGGCTTAAAACAGTAGGAACCTCCAAGTTTTCTAAAACTGTAATCTTTCCCCGACTAACAGTTTGATTTTACGAATAAATGTGAAATTCTTATAAGAGATTAAAATGTTAACAAAAGGATGTTTTAGGGGTATGTCAATGAAACAGCAGCCCACCAACAAAAATAAAAAACATCTAGAGGTCATCATATGGTTTTAATCAATACAAAAGTGTGTACGGTACCGGTATGTCAAGCTCTAAATTACCGCAAGTCTTTAAATTAAGCCGTAAAAAATCAACAGTCCGCAATAACTATGCTTCAGATGTTTCTCACTTGGGACATCAATAGAATAAAAAGAGAGAGGTATTTATGATACACACGTTTTTATTTCCGAAAGCAATATAACTATTTTAAGGTAGCACTTTATAAGTAATACATATACACCTAAAAAATGTCGCCGATAGCCTTGCAGAGATAATTTGGCGAGAGACTTCGAAATTGTCAGCCAGCGACGTCGTGCATTTTGGCGCTAACGTTGAGGTTACCAAAGGGGGACACAATTTTTAGGATGAATCGCGATTTATCTTCGAATCCAACACGGTGACATATATTTTTTATTTGCTATTTTGAGTAAGCATGACAAAAGACAGTTAATGTAGAAAAATGAGAAAAACGACAATATAAGAACCTCTCGATTTCCACATTTTCAGGCGATAAAATATCCCACTTTGAGCATCTTATCCGTAATTTTAAGCATGACTTGAATAATTAACTAGTCAAACTTGTGGGGATTTATTTTTTCCTTATTTTCACTTATCACAGCATCAGATTGAATCCAATCTTATCAATTTGTGATGAGGAATATCAACTCCAAAATGTTTATAACTTTGCTTAACTTTTTTTACAAAAGTGCAAAAATCCCCAATTTTCAGCCTCAATTTTCTCGAAAACAAGCACGGTGACCCATGTTTTATTTGGGGGTTTCTTTTATAACTCGCTGAGGCCTACAACATATTTCAAAATTATAAAAATGACTATATAACGTGAAACTGTATCGGATGGTGTTCAACCAAGTACAAATTTCCTATGTGCTGCATTGAAAATTATTCCAAAACCACAAAAAGGTATCCATGAAATATTTTTGTCCCCATTGAACAAAAATTATTACCCACAAAATAACTGTATCCACAGCAACAAGAAATAGTCTTGTCCAGATTTAATCCATTCCAATGTCGAATATTTGGCATTGAACTCCCTTTATGTTTAATGACTGATTAATGTCCATCAGCAAATAGTACATGCATATTATTGTATCAAATACATAGCGTTCTGCCAAAGTCATATTGTATTTATTGTGACGTCCTACTCGGTAATTTTATGAATTAAAGATGTAAACACAAGTTGCTTTCTTTAAAAAAAGAAATGCAATCGTGAACCTAAATGCATGTTTGGAATAAAAGATCAGATAATTGTTTTATAAAGATGCATGACTTCGCCTCATTTCTTTTTAATATAAGATGTAGATAAACTGACATGGATTCTTAATGAAACTGTTGTTCTATGTTGGGCATAATTTTCTTGTTTAAGAAATAATTTCTCTCTCTCCCATCCCATTACAACATGATAAATAAGAAGCAACCACTGTATGTTAATTCCTTTCTGAGGTACTATTTTAGGAATAAGAGGTAACTTCCTGGCTAAAGTCGAAATGTAACTGTGAAAACAATCTTTGTTGTAAAGAAGTTTAAAGAAATGAATCATGATTATTTGTATTTGTAGCCACCGAACTAAACCATTTAGGAAAACCAATATGGTTTGGTCATTGGCTATCATATTCAAGATATGCTTGATCTCAATTTATTTATACCCCTGGCAACAAACTCAAATCAGGTATTTAGAGTAGAAACAGTTTGAAACCTAAACTTTATACTTAAATCAGTTTTACTTCCATGGTTCAAACAAATCTCACTTTTTCATTTCATAACTTGTCCTTTTGTAAATTAGCCAACATATAATAACGTTGCTGATTTGTTGTTTTTATACGAGTGTGTGATAGACAGAGTAAAGCAGGAATAACAGTACCAATTCAGTATAGGACATGTCCAGTATGCAATATTATTTTTTCTTATGAATACAAACGTTTTTGTATCGTCTAATTTGTTATGATATCGTCCTATTTTGTCGCCAGAAACGCTCTAAGCCTTTGTCAGCTAGACCCTCTAAATTCGCTTATGAATACAGAGTGCCTCGACTCCTGGAAAACAAATTGACGGAATTCCCAGAAACTTGCACTGATTATTCTTTAGGGTGGACATGAAGTTGTGCACCAGCTACTTCAACTTTAAATCTGATTTTTTTTGGGGGGGGTCATTTATAACTATATTTTTTGGAGAGAGTATTCGACACACGTGTTTTGGAAAACTCACACATTTTCCTATAAAAAATTAACATACGCATCTCTAATTTTATAAAATAATCTGGAATAGACAATATTCATCTTCCTGTTATTATAATTCTTTGGACAATTGCTAATATATTTTCGCAATCACATACCGTTAGTAACTTAAGAATAATAGTTTTCAATCCAAAAATCGAGGAATAGATCAGACCTCATTGTTTTACTTCATATAAAAATAAGAAGATGTGGTATGATTGCCAATGAGACAAATCTCCACCAGAGACCAAGTGACGTAGAAGTTAACAACTATTGTCAACGTACGGCCTTTAATAACGAACAAACCACATATCGCATAGTAAGCTATAAAATGCCCCGAAATGAAAAATCTAAAACAATTCATACGAGAAAACTAACTGCCTGATTTCATTGCGTTGTCTTTTATTCTAAATATTGCTTTTTTCCCTTATTTATATTTTTTTTTACAAATGTAGAGCCTTGATACTAATAATATAAATAGAAATTCATTATCTTATCTCTGACTGTATCTATCAATCCCTATAAAAGACAATCGTTATTTTATCTCTGACCCTGTATTAGTATTTCACTCCTGCTATTGCATAATTTATGCATAATCAACTTTTCTATTATCCGTCATCTCAGACATCAAGTCCTAAAATTTAATTATTCCTTCAGAATCATCATCATACCGCTAAAAATATTTGATAAATTTATTAAAAAATTAAATGTTTCGTTGTAGCATCTCATATCTGCATTCTACACATCTCAACGATTCTTTAAGGTTCAGTTTGTTTTTTCTTTTAATTTGTTTTCTTTTTATTTCAATTTGTATTTTGATAACGATGAAAAAATATGTTGTTCCAATATTTTACCAATTAAATAATATGATTATAATAATTCCATTTTTGCTATTTTAATTCAAATAGGAACAATTTTTAAAAACTCCTTAATTACTGCATAAACGGACTTAGCTCATTTTTAATTTCGCTAAAATGGCTCAGTTTTAAAATCTTAAAAACCATTGACGGTATTTTTGTCGCTTAAAATCTAATGTCGAATGTTTACACAGCTTGTATTTCAGAAAAATTTACATATGCGACTATAACTTAATTAACTACTGATGTAAAATATCAATCTGTCTCGACTCTCGATTAACACTGGTCTCTGTAGCAACTGTAAGACGCTAATACCTATTCATTAGGTCAATTAATTACCTATTACGCAGGTGGCCATAGAAAAGAACAGATGTATTCCGAAAAGACAATAGGCATTTCCGGTATTCCGAAAGACTACAGCATCAATTAATATATATGCGTGAACCCTCAGGTTCTCAGGTTCACGCAATGAAGTGGACTTTAACGTCTCAGAGGTCTCATGGTAGCGTCCTTGCCTCAAGTGCAGGCAGTCTTGGTTTTATTAATAAGAAAATTGGTATTTGCTGCTTCTCCGCCAAGGAGGAGTCATTTAGGAGTAAGATTTTGAGTTTAAGATGGGCTACCTGTCTTCCTGCGGTCTATCTTGTGAACTAGCACGTTAAAAATTCGTCTCAGTGTGTCAGTCTAGTACAAAGAATGGTTTATATTTATATCGCATTATTATGATATTTGATGATCCACTGTCCACAGCCAATGGCGATCTTTCAAGCGAATATGAGTAATAAACCTCTTGGCTCTTTCTTCGGAGGATCTGCAGCCAAAGGAAAGCGGCTGCAGATCCTCCAAAGAAAGAGTGAAGAGGTTTGTTATTCAAATATTTACAAACAACACAAGCTGTAGCAAAGTAGTACAATAGAATTGAATTATTCTTACATTTATTCAACAATATACATTGTACTAATATTGCTGTTTTGTGTTGTGATACCCTGCAAACAAAATTTATTTTTTGAGGGTATATAGGAATCACCTTGTCTGTCTGCCCATCTGTCTCGCTTAGTGTCCGGCAGACAACTTTTGTACCATTGTAATTGGGTTAGCCAGACTTGGTATGCAGTTGCATGATGGGTTAGGAGTGTGTTATATTCGAAAGTCAAGGGACTCTGATCTTGACTGACCAGTGACCCCTTCGGTAGTAAAACCTTGTCTGATTTCATTTGTGTAGTGCACATAACTTTTGTAGATTAGAACTTAGGGTGACTGAACTTGGTATATTGATGCATAATGGGATAGGTTATTTCACATATCAAAGTCACGTCACTCTGAACTTGATAATTGACCTTTGACCCCTTTGATAGTAAAGCATTATATGATTTGAGTACAGTGCACAACTTTTGTACTGTAGGACATAAATTGACAAAACTTTGTATGCAGAAGCAGTATTGGATCGGTGTGTGTCAAATACCAAAATCATGTCACCTTGTCCCTTGAACCCTATCAAGGATTTGTATAATATACAAATACAAATCCTTGCTCCTATGATAGTTATTTGTTTTCGGGGCATAACTTCGCTGGAGAATATATAATTAGGTTAACCGAAATAGATGAAACAGAATGTTAAGATGCATTATGGGAAGGTGATTTGTCAGGAAGATAAGGTCATTGTGCATGCTTTGACCTCTTCAAAGACAATAAATATATATATAATGATTTTCGGAATCATGTATGTTTAAATCTGTCTACTTTTGAACAGTTTTTTGTGAAAAACCATGACTTTGGGCGACTTTCATTTTGGTATAATGAATGAACATTTGTCTATGGTTGCCAAATCCTCTGATCACCGGTATTTTTCTGTCGTTTAGAAGCTGTCTGTAAAGACTGCTTTTATTCATTTAATCAAAACGGAACTAAAGTGTACACATGCGTGTAAATTAAGTAATATTAATAAATTATAGTACATGTAGTACTTTACTTAAAATAGCAATTTCTTTCTACTTGAAAAAACCCTCCATGATCCGCAACAATGTCACATTTGACAACCCCTTACATACAAATACATTGTATTAATGTTCATAAACATCAACACTGTATGCAATTCACACATGTGTACGTTTGCTTGGATCGATCCAACATGTCTGTACCAAGCTAAAGACTGTTTACATCAAGTAACATATCGATGCAGCATATCTGTGCCAAATTTAAGGTAAGATTGTATCCTACGCCCAGTTTATTACTGATATCACCCGTCAACAGAGGACGCAGACATGTTCGATCGATCCAAACAAACACTTCATACAGAGATCCAAATTATCGTCTGGCGTACAAAATTTTAATCAGGATATCTATATGAGTTTATCTATACATATATATAGTGAATTTTTGCGTGAACCCCTGAGGGTTCACGCATATATTTTAGTTAGAAATATAGTCTATGGAGGAATATTCGGAAGCTAAATTATTGTTCATTCGGAACACCTATTCATCTTATCTGTATTAACTTCCTGCAATTAAGAGCACCTCCATACGGTGTATCTAAGATATTTAAAACATGGCAATAAAGAATGTTCACAGATCGCTAATTCACATATCTGATATATGATAATAAACAATCTATAGATCCTTTTCAAACATGTATATTTATTGTAAAGCTACATTTTATGCATTGCAAGGGTTTACTGACTTGAGCAAAGTTGACAGTTGTACCCTTTGATAAACAAGTGAAAGTTAAATGGTCAAGATTTAATTATAACGACCTACGGTATCAAACATCTGTGTCTCACTGAGATATTCACAGAGAGATATTTTAAAATCGTGCTGTGGTTTCTACATAATGAGTTATAGTGGGCTTTGGGATTTGATTTGTAACAATAAAATCATTATGCACACTTGTCATTTTGACAAATCAGATAAAAAAGTATGCATCAAATGAAAATAAAACAATTAAAATAAAAACTGTTCGTTAATATACATTTTTACAACTTTTACTGTTTCCTTTTTACAGTATTCTCTATCAATTAAGTTATCTTGTAAGTTAATTAAATGTTTATCTAATCCATTGATGTCACTATTATTTCAGTGACCGCTGCAGAAAGTCTTGACTCGTTCAAGAGACTTTTGCATGCACATTAAATTTCAAGTCCCATGTTTTCATTTGCACCATGTATAAATGTTATGTACAGCACAAATTATTTCCTTTCTGTTAATACTATTTTTGGACTTGTTAAGTATGCAAGCGCACACCAAACAGTGACAGGATAGTCAACCAAATGACGGTGGTCACTTAGTGGTAGAAGTAGAAATTACTTATATTATTCACACACTGTAATGCTTTTAAATTTATGTGTGTTTTGGATGTGCACTAGTGATTGGTAAATATTGATACGTATCTGTGTTTTTAGTATATGTGACTTAACATCAAGATTTCCATTATTATGGAATCGTTCACTTTTGTACCACTTCGGTATCTAAATAGAGGGTGGTAAAAGGGAGGGTCTGAACACGGAAACACGTTAAATAACAAATCGCAAAAACGTTGCACGGAAAAAAACAAGGAATAAAATCGTAAATATTAAGGAAAAAAGTACCAAAAATTATTACTCAGCCGTTCTTGGAGATCATGCAGTCATTATAAATGGACATGGCGACCCTGCACGTGGTCACCTTTTAGCGGCCGTTAGTTGCATCCGATTTATCATAGTAATACAATAGGCTATTAATAAATATCTTGGGACCAGTTAATTAGTTTATAATTTAAAACAATATTTGGGCTGACTTTGAATTAGTCCCGGTTTACTTTTTAATCAAATGCGGGACAAGCACGAGAAAAAAAGAGTACCGACACGAAACACGGAAAATAATTAAGGGAAAACACGAAGCACGCACATCGAACCAAAGACGAGAAAACGAGAAATAAAACGTCGAAACACGGAAACACGTGAAATAAAAAGGCCGAAAACGTTGCACGAAATAACCCTTTACCACCCTCTAAATAGGCCATACTAGATGTCGACACCTCATATTAGAACTTAAGTAGATGGTCAATTTCGTTTGCAAGGTTAAAGAAATCTTCAACTTGCTCTAATTTGCCTGTGAAGACCATAAAACCGTCATCCCTATTGACAGTGTAATTTGGTGTTTTCTCTCCATTGGAACTTATCTGAGATTTTAATGAATAGGGCAGACAGATGCAGATCTGTGCATGTTGGTGACAATGGGCGCTCCTATAATGTGTTTGTATAACGGTCCATTAAACTCAAATTCATTGTTTCTAAGAATTAATTTAACAAATGCAGTTAAATCTATTTTGTTGAAAATCTTTAAAGTATATTCGACTGTGTGTCAATAAATTCTAATGCATTGATAACAGTTTCTTCTAAATTATCAATGATCATATTTGTGTACATTGACGTACAATATTAGCAATAAGAATGCATACTTTTTTACCTCGTTTGACTCTATTTTATTAATGAAATTTTTTGTATCTTGAATGTAAAAGTTATGCCTCTTCAATAATTGGATGTTGGATGTGTACTTATTGATAATTTAGTCTTAGATGCATGATTTTTTTAAATTATTTGTTAGTGGCTCTGAACTAGCTGTCAGTAACTGCGAGTACTCTCAGATCTGTACTAAGTGTCTATTTGTTGTTGGGATATACAAGTACCCGGTCACGTCCACTCTGTGTAGTATTTCTGTTTGTATCCATCTGATGAGTTAAGCCTTTTTCTTTGTATCCATCTGATGAGTTAAGCCTTTTTCAACAGATTTTATAGTTCGTTCTTATGTTGTACTGTTACACCACTGTCCCAGGTTAGGGGGAGGGTTGGGATCCCGCTAACATGTTTAACCCCGCCACATTCTGTATGTATGTGCCTGTCCCAAGTCAGGAGCCTGTAATTCAGTGGTTGTCGTTTGTTGATGTGTTACATATTTGTTTTTCGTTCATTTTTGTACATAAATTAGGCCGTTAGGTTTCTCGTTTGGATTGTTTTACATTTGTCATTTCGGGGCCTTTTATAGCGGACTTATGCGGTATGGGCTTTGCTCATTGTTGAAGGCCGTACGGTGACCTATAGTTGTTAATTTCTGTGTCATTTGGTCTCTTGTGGAGAGTTGTCTCGTTGGCAATCATACCACATCTTTTTTTTTTATATTTATAATTAGATCAAGTAAGTATCTCTCGCGGGAGAGTTACACTTATTGATGATTGGTCGGTAACGAACATTATATAATGTGTCCTGCTAGCTGACCAGTTCGCAATGCCTCATTACTTATTTCTAGATTAATTTTATGAATTTTTGGAAGAAGGTACATGTGTCCTCCATGTTTTTAATTATTATTATTCTTTAAGAAATTATACGTCTGGTAATCTTTTTTTTTCTCTCCTTGCTTTATATTTAACACTTCTCTCAACATGCCAAAACTGTAATGATTTACAATAAAAAGAAAATATTATCCTCTACACACATGGCCAAGATAACACTGATATATAATTTCTTATTCAGTTGAATTAATAATTAGAATAAAAAAGTTCTAAGGTTCACGGATTGTCTTTTTTTTTTTTAAAAAGCAACTTGTATTTATATTTAAGACTTATTACTGATTATTTTTGCATTGTTGCACGGTTAACATAAAGGTATAGACAGATTATATTTTTTTCAGTGTAAAGAACCAATTCGTTGCTCAATTATGAAGGTAAATCCAGAAAAGCGCTTCGGACGCATGAAATTTATAATGTGTTGTTTTCATTTTTTTTTAAATAAGTTTGAATACTTTTTTCGTGTTATTTTATTTCCAACCATACATGATAGAATTACGGAAAATGCTCATATGTGCCAACATTTAATCATGTTAATGTTTGAAAATGATATTATCACGGGTATTTTTTATAACTGAGTTTTACTTATCGGGATGTTTTTGACAACTTTCTTATCGGTATTTCATTGACAACTAATAATAAAATAACATTTATTAAGTTTTAGGCGTCTGAAGCAATTTTCTGGATGAATTTACAGTTAAAAACGTCCAAACACAAAAAATGTGAAAGTAAAGGATGTATAAGCACCTGGAAACTTGAGGAGCTTTATGACCAAAATGGACCTAACAAAAATATTAAAATTCATTTCGGACAATTTTGCCTGAAAGAGTTGGAACCTAAGTTTTAAAAATAATATATTTGTTTACCCACGGCGAATTTAAGAAAAGGCATGTTATAAATTGTGTCATTACCTTAACACTGACTACTGACCTGATGATTCCCTCGGGGACTAACAGTTTACAGCAGTGGTATTGACCCAGCTCTAGTTAACACAAGAATTTCGTGCGTTCGATGCGATTTCCGGATTTACCTTCACCAGGAACACTCAAAGTACAAATACCCGGAAACGTATAAGGAGCATTATGACCACAGGGGACCAAGGATATAATAGTCAAATTTATCCAAGGTCAACTTTGTCTGAGGAAGTTGGAATCTTAGTTTTAAAATAATAACTAAAAGCATGTTACTTATATTGTTTAAGTTACTAACAGTCCACCTTACTTTAGATTTATCACATGACCACTTTACTTCCTCTTTATTGTTTATACATTGCATATGTGTCATTTATTGGTGAGTGGTTATTTGATACCTTTAAGATCCTTTAAGAGAAAATTTGTACAAACACAATCGTAATCGTAACCAATGTTTCATTACACACTTACGAGAATTTCTTTGGTAAACTTAAGAAGTCAATTCCGGTCCTAATTCTGATAATATTTCCAGACCAAGGATTTGTATAGTATTACTATACAAATCCTTATCCAGACTATTCCACCAGGCACCAACCCTTTAAGTGTCTTTTTTTCCTTACCTGTTTCGGGTCTTTATACACTGTATAGTTCAAGCTTTCGAAAAGATACTTACAATTTTTTTAAATGTCACAGACATAAGGGATCGTGTAAAATAGCATAAACTGAATGCATGTTATACAATATGTGTAGCTTTTTTAAAAAACTTGTCTTTCTTGCTTATAATGTTGCGTTTCAAGAAAATCAAAAAAAAAATTAAAAAAAAAAACAAACATTTACGGACCGACCATTTAGCTTCAAAATGGGGGTATGTTTTTTTCTGAGTAAGAAAATTATTTAGTTTTTCAGCGCTATCACCCACATATTTTTTTCGAAATTAGCACTATTATATACGGTATTAGGAAAAACAGGAATCAGAACATTATTTTGTCATCTGCCTGACCACAATATATTTTTTTCTCATAAAATTGGGGATCAGAATATTTTTTAGGAAAAAACCATAACCCCCCTTTTGAAGTTAAATGGTCAATCCCTTATAGTGTACTGATATAATGTATGAATAGTAATATACTGGAATTGTTTGAAAAAAAAAATATAATTATTTACGCCAACGTAAATACTTTAATAAAAAAGATAGGATATATGTCGGTGAAACAAAAATTTCAAATCTAATTGAAATTTAAAATGCCCATGAACTCACTGATCATGCAAGAGTGATTCTATTCATAAAAAGTGTCCGTGTAACAACTAAAACATTTCCGTGTATCATCAAAAAAGTGTCCGTGTAACACCCGACAGGGGGTACTCTCTCCCACCTCCAACACCCCACCTCCTACCTCCCACCTCCCATCCTGTTACGTCAATTTTTCTCCCACTTTTTAATTGTACCTATGAAATGTACAAGTTGTAGACTAGTCTGGTAGATATACAAATTGCTAGCACCATTATTGGCATTTAAGTAAGTAGAGGTATAAAAATATCATGTATCTAAGACGTAAATATCAATCAGTACACATCCAACATCCAATTGATTTATCGTAAAAACGTCATTAACAGTCAGAGAGAAACACGACCTTGTGTAATACCAACATATAGGTATCGACAGACTGTAGTATCCCATTAAGTACCTGGAAAATTTGTTAAGGAGACTACGGAATATGACCTCTACATATACTTGATTTATAATACTCCATTCCGCATGTTCCGTGTGTTTCATAGTAAAACATTATGTGTTTGATTATGCAGAAATAGTGTTAGGAATGCGAATACATCATTCACATAACGGTCAACTTCTTAACAATTGCTATAATTGTGTAGACTAGTTGACCGTCCATGTAATGTAGTTGAAATAAATCTTGTATACTTTTTTTTAATGCAAAGATGTCTCAACTTTAATTTTTTCTCATTTTAAAAAGAACTCACATATTCCAGAGTTTAGTAGTCTGTCGAGTACTTGTTTAGCATTATTTATAAACATAAGAAGATGTGGCATGATTGGCAATGCGACAGCTATCAACCAGAGTACAAATGACGTAGATGTAAGCAACTACAATCAGTGGCATAAGAGTGAAAAGTGTGGGCAGTGGAGGCTTGTGAGAGTGACAGGCAAAAATAAAAAAAGTTTTTCTATAATCTAGGAATTATTCACTGTCCTCTTTCGTGTTCAGTATTTTTTCCCCAAAAAAGTGTTAGGAGGAAACTGCTCCCTTGTCCACAGCTTCTACTCCAGTGACTATGTTGAAGTAGTGTAAAGGTCACCGTACGGCCTTCAACACTTTACGATGATCAAAATCAATATCGTATACTCGGCTATTTAAAAAGGTCCCAACATAAAAAAATGTGAAACTGTTCAACGAGATAACCAATGGCCTGATTAATGCCAAAACCAATTAACAATTAACGAAAATCTTCTGAAAGGAAATATGGCCATACAAAATCGGCTCTGATTAATTTTACATAGAAACTATTTTTTTCTCCAACATTCTTCTCTCCCATCTCCCACCCCATTTCTCCCACCTCCCAACCCCTTGCCACCCATCTCCCACCAACTCTTCTCCCACCTCCCACCTCACCTTTTAGCTGTCCACCCCTCTTCTATAGCTCTGCTGGGGGCAAAGTCGTACAATGTTTTTTTTTTAAATTGATCTCTTTTGACATTTTCAATTAAGGCCTAAAAATAAGATGAGTAGTCGTTATTTATTGCAGACACTACACGAATCCGGATAGGGGGTGACGCTGGGGTTTTGTTACCCCACCCTTTTCATATAATTTAGATTTTTAAAATGTATACCTTTTCAAATATTGCGTAGGTTAAAATGTTACCTTTTCCCATATTGTTTGGGTTTCATGTGGTGTGGAATACCAAAGTGTCAAAAGAGAGAAAACTGGCTGATAAAATCACAGCCGGGAACACCATGAAAGAAGACAGACGAAGAAGTCACGGGAACTTTATTGAGGACCTTATCATATATTTCTGATAGTTTCCCGACCTATTCACATATTTTCAAGTTTGAAAAGGTGACCTTTTCCAGCGGCACGTCCTATCACCTTGTGTATAGGAAGTGCGATTGCACTCCAAATAAAAGTTGGTTTCTCTTAGTTTGATTTTTCGTCTATTTATGCAAACCACGTGGCTTTTAGCCATTTTTAAAAATATTTTTGAATTAGATTCATATTTAGATTCCTATTTTCGGTGACATGGTATTGTGTATAGCTAAACTGAAAAAAGTAGAATCACAAAAATACTGAACTCCGAGGAAAATTCAATCATAGGTTTGAACGTTGTTTTCAATTTAGACTTATATATATAAACAAGTCTAAATTGAAAACAACGTTCAAACCTATGATTGCGTTGGATAAAAACCGCAATTTTTATACGTGTGCATGCAAAACAAATTTCTTGGCAGAGGGGTTTAAATACAACACAAACAACATTTTCCAAAAGACCAAAAAAGTGAAAAAGTATATTTTAACAAAACGCATTTGACTAGCAGGTCGAACAACAGATGTTCTTAAACTCTGCTGACTGCCATTGGCGATTGCCAAATAAAATATATAAATATAACAGAAACAGAAAATCGACATCATAAACATTTTAAGAAGAAAATCAGTTATTATTAAACAGTAAAAAGATGGTTTTAATTTCAACTCTAGTTTCTGGCTGCTAGAAAAGATTGCTACAAATGAACATAAATGCTATTTTGTTATTTTGGGGCGAGGGGTCATAAAACAGAATGAAAAACTAATTTGAGAATTTACGTATTGGTTATACTGAATAAAAAATATTTTTACAGGGCTTTTCGTACAAGAAATGGCTTCCAATATTTCCATTTGTGGCATCTGTGACCTCCGACATCTTTCAAATCCATCTACACACTGGTGCCAAGACTGTGACGAAGCTCTCTGTTCAGAATGCAAAGAACATCATACTTTATTAAAAGCAACACGTGGGCATACAACTATTCCAATTAATGATTATCAAAAATTACCTGCCTTCATAACCGATATTAAACAATACTGTGACATACACAATAAAACATATCAAAATTATTGTCAGAAGCATGAATGTCCGATTTGCTACAAGTGTATTCAAGACCATGCATGCCAAATGTACAGAAAGTATTTTACCCCTCGAGACGGTTATAAAGCACTCAAAGACGTCTCAGATTTTTCAGGATTTGAATCAGAGTGTTTCAGATTTACAATCAAACATCACGCACATGAGGTCAGCCCGTGAAGATAATTTGGCTAAACTAGCAGATCAGTGCAAATCAGCAGTCAAGAAAATTCGAGAGTTAAGAATTAAAGTGAACCATCATCTTGATGCTGTTGAGAAGAGCCTGTTCACACAGTTTCAGGACGCCGAGAGTAAATGCAGTCAACAAATTAAAGAAGTCATTAAAAGTCTTAATGAAGTAGAATCGGAAATTTCAAATTTTGATAACATATTACAAGGTATAAAGCAACATGCTTCACAACTCCAAGTTTATCTGGCGACCAGAGAAATCGAAAAGCAAGTCTCAGAAAAAGAAAAACGATTGACATCCATGATGGAAAACACACATTTTGATGATTTTACAGTCAGTTTGGAGATAGAAACACAGATAAGAAATATTCTATCCGATGTGAACGTGTCTGGAATAGTATCTGTGGAAACAGTACCAACCAATGAAAAATTAATCAACAGGAAATCAAGACAAGCTCAAATAATTACAACTGTTGTCAAGTCCTTCGACAATATCAAGTTAAAGCAAGTAAACATGTTTGATTCTGGTAGTAAACAAGTTACCGGATGTATCATACTCCCAGACGGACGAATGGCATTTACTGAATACAAATACAAGCGATCGTCTTTCAGAAAGGCAGACGGAAGTCCTGATTTCGAAATTCAAATGAAAGAAAGTAGTGTATTTGATTTAACTATAGTCGACATTCGGACTGTTGCTGTAAGTTCTGGTTGGCATAGTATTGACGATAAAGCATGCATTAAGATGATTGACATAAATTCGGGAGAAAAGACCAAAACGATAGCTACGAAGTCAAGGGGCTATGGAATTGTTTGTGTTGATGACAATTTGGTATATTTGGGGTATAGTCCAAACGGAATATATAAAATTGACTTAAACACCAACGTAGAGAGTGTTATTAGCAAAGCTATTAATCTTTGTCGAGGATCATATATAACTAATTTGAATAATCAATTCTACGTGACGAACGAACGATGTTGCACTGTTACTAGCTTTGATACCAAAGGCAACGTTATCTGGGATTACAAGGACAATGTAAATATGATAAAACCAAAAGGGATTTCTGTTGATAACAGTGGAAATGTGTTTGTTGCATCTGCCGGTTCAAACAATGTGACGCTGATATCACCAGACGGAAGCAGTGCAAAACAAATACTCGACAATCAAGATGGACTAGGAGAACCCTGTGCACTGCATTACGACTGTTCTACCAATCGTCTCCTTGTGACTAATTGCATGGGCACTGCATTTCTGTTTGAAGCGATATAAAGGTTCACCAATCAGGTACAAATACACGGATACTTTTTTTTTCAACTTATTTTATCTTGTTTGTAATAATTGCGAGTTAGAGTTGGAATATCTTAGAGTAGTCTGTTCAGAAAATATTTTAGATAATGAATAAAAAGACAGCTATTTCTTAACTAAAAACAGTTACAAGAAAATTGGTGAACACACAAAGTGTCTATTCTGTATGAAAAAGAGATTTTTTGGTTGTCGGAATAGAAGGATACTAGAAAATTCATACTTAAGAAACTCTAGTTTTCCGGATTTAGCTTTACTTTAGGTCCAGATTTGGCTATACTTTATTGTCCTTTTTAGTTTGATAAGCTCTTCAACGTTTGTATTTGGATAGGATTTTTTAAGTGTTCCGGGCATCACTGAGAAACATTAATTGAAATTCGCATCTGGTGCAGTATAATTTGTACTGTTGATATTATAATAAGATAACAACCATGTTAAAAAAACATAAAACGTTTAGTGGAAAAAAACCGAATGTATATCTTTATGTTTTTATTATTTATATTCGCAGCTTTACAAACTATGTGGATTAAGTTAAAAAGGATTAATGCTATTTCTGATAAGAAACACAATCAATTATGCAAATTTAACATATGAAACATTACAAAGGTAGAAAAAATCAACGGAATGGCATATAATATTATGCAAGTCCAAACTAAATGTTTGCAAGAAAATTCTCTTGGTCAATAAGGTAAAATACAGAGATCAATGTAATTTGGCAAATATATTTATACTTTATCAACACAAAACTAGGAGACAGACAAGCAAAGGTCTTGGAAAATTGTCTTATGAATATCTTGGTTGCTATGCTACATCACAGCAATGATTGCAGTTTCGTTCTTGTAAACCATGCATGTTTTTTCCTTATTCTGAAATTATTGTTTGAACTGTTTATATACATTTTAACAAGACTTTGCTGAATTGGTCCTGAGCTTTCCAAATGATTGCTAGAATCACAGTGGCAGTCTTTCAAGAAGAGAAAAACTTCTGAAATGATTTGTTTATTATTTCTTAAGCAGGTTCTTCGTTGATTATAAATAATAAGATTTATTAACATGTTTAACCCCGCCACATTCTGTATGTATGTGCCTGTCCCAAGTCAGGAGCCTGTAATTCAGTGGTTGTCGTTTGTTGATGTGTTACATATTTGTTTTTCGTTCATTTTTGTACATAAATTAGGCCGTTAGGTTTCTCGTTTGGATTGTTTTACATTTGTCATTTCGGGGCCTTTTATAGCGGACTTATGCGGTATGGGCTTTGCTCATTGTTGAAGGCCGTACGGTGACCTATAGTTGTTAATTTCTGTGTCATTAGGTGTCTTGTGGAGAGTTGTCTCGTTGGCAATCATACCACATCTTTTTTTTTTATATTTATAATTAGATCAAGTAAGTATCTCTCGCGGGAGAGTTACACTTATTGATGATTGGTCGGTAACGAACATTATATAATGTGTCCTGCTAGCTGACCAGTTCGCAATGCCTCATTACTTATTTCTAGATTAATTTTATGAATTTTTGGAAGAAGGTACATGTGTCCTCCATGTTTTTAATTATTATTATTCTTTAAGAAATTATACGTCTGGTAATCTTTTTTTTTCTCTCCTTGCTTTATATTTAACACTTCTCTCAACATGCCAAAACTGTAATGATTTACAATAAAAAGAAAATATTATCCTCTACACACATGGCCAAGATAACACTGATATATAATTTCTTATTCAGTTGAATTAATAATTAGAATAAAAAAGTTCTAAGGTTCACGGATTGTCTTTTTTTTTTTTAAAAAGCAACTTGTATTTATATTTAAGACTTATTACTGATTATTTTTGCATTGTTGCACGGTTAACATAAAGGTATAGACAGATTATATTTTTTTCAGTGTAAAGAACCAATTCGTTGCTCAATTATGAAGGTAAATCCAGAAAAGCGCTTCGGACGCATGAAATTTATAATGTGTTGTTTTCATTTTTTTTTAAATAAGTTTGAATACTTTTTTCGTGTTATTTTATTTCCAACCATACATAATAGAATTACGGAAAATGCTCATATGTGCCAACATTTAATCATGTTAATGTTTGAAAATGATATTATCACGGGTATTTTTTATAACTGAGTTTTACTTATCGGGATGTTTTTGACAACTTTCTTATCGGTATTTCATTGACAACTAATAATAAAATAACATTTATTAAGTTTTAGGCGTCTGAAGCAATTTTCTGGATGAATTTACAGTTAAAAACGTCCAAACACAAAAAATGTGAAAGTAAAGGATGTATAAGCACCTGGAAACTTGAGGAGCTTTATGACCAAAATGGACCTAACAAAAATATTAAAATTCATTTCGGACAATTTTGCCTGAAAGAGTTGGAACCTAAGTTTTAAAAATAATATATTTGTTTACCCACGGCGAATTTAAGAAAAGGCATGTTATAAATTGTGTCATTACCTTAACACTGACTACTGACCTGATGATTCCCTCGGGGACTAACAGTTTACAGCAGTGGTATTGACCCAGCTCTAGTTAACACAAGAATTTCGTGCGTTCGATGCGATTTCCGGATTTACCTTCACCAGGAACACTCAAAGTACAAATACCCGGAAACGTATAAGGAGCATTATGACCACAGGGGACCAAGGATATAATAGTCAAATTTATCCAAGGTCAACTTTGTCTGAGGAAGTTGGAATCTTAGTTTTAAAATAATAACTAAAAGCATGTTACTTATATTGTTTAAGTTACTAACAGTCCACCTTACTTTAGATTTATCACATGACCACTTTACTTCCTCTTTATTGTTTATACATTGCATATGTGTCATTTATTGGTGAGTGGTTATTTGATACCTTTAAGATCCTTTAAGAGAAAATTTGTACAAACACAATCGTAATCGTAACCAATGTTTCATTACACACTTACGAGAATTTCTTTGGTAAACTTAAGAAGTCAATTCCGGTCCTAATTCTGATAATATTTCCAGACCAAGGATTTGTATAGTATTACTATACAAATCCTTATCCAGACTATTCCACCAGGCACCAACCCTTTAAGTGTCTTTTTTTCCTTACCTGTTTCGGGTCTTTATACACTGTATAGTTCAAGCTTTCGAAAAGATACTTACAATTTTTTTAAATGTCACAGACATAAGGGATCGTGTAAAATAGCATAAACTGAATGCATGTTATACAATATGTGTAGCTTTTTTAAAAAACTTGTCTTTCTTGCTTATAATGTTGCGTTTCAAGAAAATCAAAAAAAAAAATTAAAAAAAAAAACAAACATTTACGGACCGACCATTTAGCTTCAAAATGGGGGTATGTTTTTTTCTGAGTAAGAAAATTATTTAGTTTTTCAGCGCTATCACCCACATATTTTTTTCGAAATTAGCACTATTATATACGGTATTAGGAAAAACAGGAATCAGAACATTATTTTGTCATCTGCCTGACCACAATATATTTTTTTCTCATAAAATTGGGGATCAGAATATTTTTTAGGAAAAAACCATAACCCCCCTTTTGAAGTTAAATGGTCAATCCCTTATAGTGTACTGATATAATGTATGAATAGTAATATACTGGAATTGTTTGAAAAAAAAAATATAATTATTTACGCCAACGTAAATACTTTAATAAAAAAGATAGGATATATGTCGGTGAAACAAAAATTTCAAATCTAATTGAAATTTAAAATGCCCATGAACTCACTGATCATGCAAGAGTGATTCTATTCATAAAAAGTGTCCGTGTAACAGCTAAAACATTTCCGTGTATCATCAAAAAAGTGTCCGTGTAACACCCGACAGGGGGTACTCTCTCCCACCTCCAACACCCCACCTCCTACCTCCCACCTCCCATCCTGTTACGTCAATTTTTCTCCCACTTTTTAATTGTACCTATGAAATGTACAAGTTGTAGACTAGTCTGGTAGATATACAAATTGCTAGCACCATTATTGGCATTTAAGTAAGTAGAGGTATAAAAATATCATGTATCTAAGACGTAAATATCAATCAGTACACATCCAACATCCAATTGATTTATCGTAAAAACGTCATTAACAGTCAGAGAGAAACACGACCTTGTGTAATACCAACATATAGGTATCGACAGACTGTAGTATCCCATTAAGTACCTGGAAAATTTGTTAAGGAGACTACGGAATATGACCTCTACATATACTTGATTTATAATACTCCATTCCGCATGTTCCGTGTGTTTCATAGTAAAACATTATGTGTTTGATTATGCAGAAATAGTGTTAGGAATGCGAATACATCATTCACATAACGGTCAACTTCTTAACAATTGCTATAATTGTGTAGACTAGTTGACCGTCCATGTAATGTAGTTGAAATAAATCTTGTATACTTTTTTTTAATGCAAAGATGTCTCAACTTTAATTTTTTCTCATTTTAAAAAGAACTCACATATTCCAGAGTTTAGTAGTCTGTCGAGTACTTGTTTAGCATTATTTATAAACATAAGAAGATGTGGCATGATTGGCAATGCGACAGCTATCAACCAGAGTACAAATGACGTAGATGTAAGCAACTACAATCAGTGGCATAAGAGTGAAAAGTGTGGGCAGTGGAGGCTTGTGAGAGTGACAGGCAAAAATAAAAAAAGTTTTTCTATAATCTAGGAATTATTCACTGTCCTCTTTCGTGTTCAGTATTTTTTCCCCAAAAAAGTGTTAGGAGGAAACTGCTCCCTTGCCCACAGCTTCTACTCCAGTGACTATGTTGAAGTAGTGTAAAGGTCACCGTACGGCCTTCAACACTTTACGATGATCAAAATCAATATCGTATACTCGGCTATTTAAAAAGGTCCCAACATAAAAAAATGTGAAACTGTTCAACGAGATAACCAATGGCCTGATTAATGCCAAAACCAATTAACAATTAACGAAAATCTTCTGAAAGGAAATATGGCCATACAAAATCGGCTCTGATTAATTTTACATAGAAACTATTTTTTTCTCCAACATCTTCTCTCCCATCTCCCACCCCATTTCTCCCACCTCCCAACCCCTTGCCACCCATCTCCCACCAACTCTTCTCCCACCTCCCACCTCACCTTTTAGCTGTCCACCCCTCTTCTATAGCTCTGCTGGGGGCAAAGTCGTACAATGTTTTTTTTTAAATTGATCTCTTTTGACATTTTCAATTAAGGCCTAAAAATAAGATGAGTAGTCGTTATTTATTGCAGACACTACACGAATCCGGATAGGGGGTGACGCTGGGGTTTTGTTACCCCACCCTTTTCATATAATTTAGATTTTTAAAATGTATACCTTTTCAAATATTGCGTAGGTTAAAATGTTACCTTTTCCCATATTGTTTGGGTTTCATGTGGTGTGGAATACCAAAGTGTCAAAAGAGAGAAAACTGGCTGATAAAATCACAGCCGGGAACACCATGAAAGAAGACAGACGAAGAAGTCACGGGAACTTTATTGAGGACCTTATCATATATTTCTGATAGTTTCCCGACCTATTCACATATTTTCAAGTTTGAAAAGGTGACCTTTTCCAGCGGCACGTCCTATCACCTTGTGTATAGGAAGTGCGATTGCACTCCAAATAAAAGTTGGTTTCTCTTAGTTTGATTTTTCGTCTATTTATGCAAACCACGTGGCTTTTAGCCATTTTTAAAAATATTTTTGAATTAGATTCATATTTAGATTCCTATTTTCGGTGACATGGTATTGTGTATAGCTAAACTGAAAAAAGTAGAATCACAAAAATACTGAACTCCGAGGAAAATTCAATCATAGGTTTGAACGTTGTTTTCAATTTAGACTTATATATATAAACAAGTCTAAATTGAAAACAACGTTCAAACCTATGATTGCGTTGGATAAAAACCGCAATTTTTATACGTGTGCATGCAAAACAAATTTCTTGGCAGAGGGGTTTAAATACAACACAAACAACATTTTCCAAAAGACCAAAAAAGTGAAAAAGTATATTTTAACAAAACGCATTTGACTAGCAGGTCGAACAACAGATGTTCTTAAACTCTGCTGACTGCCATTGGCGATTGCCAAATAAAATATATAAATATAACAGAAACAGAAAATCGACATCATAAACATTTTAAGAAGAAAATCAGTTATTATTAAACAGTAAAAAGATGGTTTTAATTTCAACTCTAGTTTCTGGCTGCTAGAAAAGATTGCTACAAATGAACATAAATGCTATTTTGTTATTTTGGGGCGAGGGGTCATAAAACAGAATGAAAAACTAATTTGAGAATTTACGTATTGGTTATACTGAATAAAAAATATTTTTACAGGGCTTTTCGTACAAGAAATGGCTTCCAATATTTCCATTTGTGGCATCTGTGACCTCCGACATCTTTCAAATCCATCTACACACTGGTGCCAAGACTGTGACGAAGCTCTCTGTTCAGAATGCAAAGAACATCATACTTTATTAAAAGCAACACGTGGGCATACAACTATTCCAATTAATGATTATCAAAAATTACCTGCCTTCATAACCGATATTAAACAATACTGTGACATACACAATAAAACATATCAAAATTATTGTCAGAAGCATGAATGTCCGATTTGCTACAAGTGTATTCAAGACCATGCATGCCAAATGTACAGAAAGTATTTTACCCCTCGAGACGGTTATAAAGCACTCAAAGACGTCTCAGATTTTTCAGGATTTGAATCAGAGTGTTTCAGATTTACAATCAAACATCACGCACATGAGGTCAGCCCGTGAAGATAATTTGGCTAAACTAGCAGATCAGTGCAAATCAGCAGTCAAGAAAATTCGAGAGTTAAGAATTAAAGTGAACCATCATCTTGATGCTGTTGAGAAGAGCCTGTTCACACAGTTTCAGGACGCCGAGAGTAAATGCAGTCAACAAATTAAAGAAGTCATTAAAAGTCTTAATGAAGTAGAATCGGAAATTTCAAATTTTGATAACATATTACAAGGTATAAAGCAACATGCTTCACAACTCCAAGTTTATCTGGCGACCAGAGAAATCGAAAAGCAAGTCTCAGAAAAAGAAAAACGATTGACATCCATGATGGAAAACACACATTTTGATGATTTTACAGTCAGTTTGGAGATAGAAACACAGATAAGAAATATTCTATCCGATGTGAACGTGTCTGGAATAGTATCTGTGGAAACAGTACCAACCAATGAAAAATTAATCAACAGGAAATCAAGACAAGCTCAAATAATTACAACTGTTGTCAAGTCCTTCGACAATATCAAGTTAAAGCAAGTAAACATGTTTGATTCTGGTAGTAAACAAGTTACCGGATGTATCATACTCCCAGACGGACGAATGGCATTTACTGAATACAAATACAAGCGATCGTCTTTCAGAAAGGCAGACGGAAGTCCTGATTTCGAAATTCAAATGAAAGAAAGTAGTGTATTTGATTTAACTATAGTCGACATTCGGACTGTTGCTGTAAGTTCTGGTTGGCATAGTATTGACGATAAAGCATGCATTAAGATGATTGACATAAATTCGGGAGAAAAGACCAAAACGATAGCTACGAAGTCAAGGGGCTATGGAATTGTTTGTGTTGATGACAATTTGGTATATTTGGGGTATAGTCCAAACGGAATATATAAAATTGACTTAAACACCAACGTAGAGAGTGTTATTAGCAAAGCTATTAATCTTTGTCGAGGATCATATATAACTAATTTGAATAATCAATTCTACGTGACGAACGAACGATGTTGCACTGTTACTAGCTTTGATACCAAAGGCAACGTTATCTGGGATTACAAGGACAATGTAAATATGATAAAACCAAAAGGGATTTCTGTTGATAACAGTGGAAATGTGTTTGTTGCATCTGCCGGTTCAAACAATGTGACGCTGATATCACCAGACGGAAGCAGTGCAAAACAAATACTCGACAATCAAGATGGACTAGGAGAACCCTGTGCACTGCATTACGACTGTTCTACCAATCGTCTCCTTGTGACTAATTGCATGGGCACTGCATTTCTGTTTGAAGCGATATAAAGGTTCACCAATCAGGTACAAATACACGGATACTTTTTTTTTTCAACTTATTTTATCTTGTTTGTAATAATTGCGAGTTAGAGTTGGAATATCTTAGAGTAGTCTGTTCAGAAAATATTTTAGATAATGAATAAAAAGACAGCTATTTCTTAACTAAAAACAGTTACAAGAAAATTGGTGAACACACAAAGTGTCTATTCTGTATGAAAAAGAGATTTTTTGGTTGTCGGAATAGAAGGATACTAGAAAATTCATACTTAAGAAACTCTAGTTTTCCGGATTTAGCTTTACTTTAGGTCCAGATTTGGCTATACTTTATTGTCCTTTTTAGTTTGATAAGCTCTTCAACGTTTGTATTTGGATAGGATTTTTTAAGTGTTCCGGGCATCACTGAGAAACATTAATTGAAATTCGCATCTGGTGCAGTATAATTTGTACTGTTGATATTATAATAAGATAACAACCATGTTAAAAAAACATAAAACGTTTAGTGGAAAAAAACCGAATGTATATCTTTATGTTTTTATTATTTATATTCGCAGCTTTACAAACTATGTGGATTAAGTTAAAAAGGATTAATGCTATTTCTGATAAGAAACACAATCAATTATGCAAATTTAACATATGAAACATTACAAAGGTAGAAAAAATCAACGGAATGGCATATAATATTATGCAAGTCCAAACTAAATGTTTGCAAGAAAATTCTCTTGGTCAATAAGGTAAAATACAGAGATCAATGTAATTTGGCAAATATATTTATACTTTATCAACACAAAACTAGGAGACAGACAAGCAAAGGTCTTGGAAAATTGTCTTATGAATATCTTGGTTGCTATGCTACATCACAGCAATGATTGCAGTTTCGTTCTTGTAAACCATGCATGTTTTTTCCTTATTCTGAAATTATTGTTTGAACTGTTTATATACATTTTAACAAGACTTTGCTGAATTGGTCCTGAGCTTTCCAAATGATTGCTAGAATCACAGTGGCAGTCTTTCAAGAAGAGAAAAACTTCTGAAATGATTTGTTTATTATTTCTTAAGCAGGTTCTTCGTTGATTATAAATAATAAGATTTATCTAGTTATTTGTGGTATATCTTTTTATCATTCACAAACTTTCCATAATGTTTTAGTTTTTTTATTGAAGCCTTTTCTTGCCATTCGGAAAATATCAACTAAATTTTCCACTTGTTACTTGTAGTATATAAACTGTTTTTTTTTAAAGTCATTTCAAGTAATAAGGTGCTGTTTAGTTAATCTAGAACACAGTAGTTTAACGATGTTCAAATCGCATAATTCTATTGGGAACATCCACGTAACAAACGATAACCGTGGGGAGACTCCAAAAGAAGAGAACCTGGATGAGTCGACAGGGTAAGTGACTCCTGATATGAATGCATTCGTCACCAGCTATGGGATCTGTACTACATCATATGTTCATAATCGGGAATAGGACACAATCGGTATAATACCAGATCAGACGATAACTATTCTAAGACTACATATCGGTAGTGAGTTGAGACACAGTCATCGTGTCGGTCAACACATTCGGACTGGTGATCGTAACACTTAAAGGACTTCCGTGTTGTGTCAGGAGCACACACCTGTTAATCAAGTTTGCATAGTGTGAACATACACGAGCGTTACAGATTAATTGAGAAATGTAAACCCAATACGAAAGGATAGAAGGTAGCTAACTGATACGAAATGTGAATTAGACAATTGCAAAATTGTAAAAATTGTTTAAGAACACTGGACAGTAATTTAGTTCATATTGAAGAAAAAGCCAAATACAAATGAATATCCTTTTTTTTTTCTTCGGAGTGATTGTATCTATCAATACGTATACATCTTTCCAGTGTAGATAAAGAATATTAATAAATTTCAACATGACTGTTCGGACGTTCGCTGTTTTGAATAATAAATGTATATATAGTGTACATATTTTTAGGGCTTTCGTTTTAGTTGTTAATAAACATATTCACTGAACGCTAATCTATAATGAGAAAGTTGAAATTTTGAAAATATAAAACATTTGCAGAACAGAACAGAACATATTCATTAATTTTGAAAGGAAGATTTGTTTTGAAATTGGTTTATGATGTCATCCTTAAACCTTAATTTATTCTACAACAACCTTACAAATTCAGAATTAAAAAAATTAACTAAGAGGTGCACAACTTCGCAAGGTATGAAGTAATTCTGTCTAATTTTACTTAATTCCAATGTGAGTTATTTTGTCGTGAATTCGCAATGGATTGAATGATTATTGATGGGGTTTTTTTTAACATACAGCAGCAAATATAACATGGATATTGCAAGCTATTTCTATGCTAAGTTGTAAAGAATTTTCTGAGAAAACGTGGGGCTTGGTAGCAAGTCTGTTATTATATTATATATGATATATGCAGCTGAGTAGCTGCATTTTCCTTTGTGATAACACTATGCATGCTACAAAACACTAATCTACACGTGATTTGAAAAAAAATAAGCGTTTAAAGTAAAATTGCCCCGCAACTTAATATGATGCGATTACACATTTTTTGCTTAGCTTTTCTATGTACAGAATGGACAAAGTCACCAACAAACGAATAGTTACAAGTGTATTCTCTATTGTTGAAGGATTTGTGTTTTGTGTTGTTTTGCTGTCTCAAACACGTATATGATGTGCTCTTTACACAACAAAACTGCCCCTATAGTGTTATTAGGAAGAACTACTGACATCAACACTTTATAAGTTTACTGAATTAAAAAAAAATGTATCCTTGTGAATGAAACATTTTATATATTATGTGCGTTTGAATCGACTTTCTAGATTTACTCTCATCAAGAACGCTGAAATCCAAAAATTTAAAAACCAAGAATGTATGAATACTTTTATACCTGAGAAGCAATGTGACCAATGGGCAAAATATTGTTGTCAATGATGTACTAGAGTTCAAACTGTATATCAAGCTCCAAATTGTCATGAATTTTTTTTATAGGTACCCACACTCCTTTCATTCATAAATATAAACAAAAACCAGCTGACAACAGTGGCAATGTTGTCAGTAAAGGTCAATATGAAAATTCATATCAGTATGTATTCCATGAATATTGAAAAAGGTTTAAGAAATCTAAAGGTATTCCCTTGTAATGTACATACAAAATATGTATGCAAGTGGATACAAGTTTGCTGTGTAGCGTTATGCACTTGTGTGTGATTACACCATGTTAAAAAACATCAATCTACACATAACGTGAACGAAGTTAAAAGAATCACTGGCAATAAATTACTGTCTCAAAAATATTAATCATAAACTAATAACTATAATGTAAAATTTAATCATTTAGATCACCGTAAAACCATGGATAAACAGATAAACAGATAGACATATACATTTTTATCAACATTTGAAATCTTTTGTCATACAATTTGGCGCTGGGTTGCTATCTCCCTGGCGTTAACCCCTTGTTTTCTTTTATTCCATTTTTGGCATATTTAATTACATCGGCATATATTGAAAAACCAAACTTGCAAAATTAATGTAAGCTTCCATAAAAGATCCTGTATATACCTACCAAATAAATCCTGAAACAAACACTTTATACTAAGTTGTCACTCCGTCCTCGTACTAGAGGTTTTCCAATTTTCCACCGTACCAACCGTAGTACGAACTGGGAGCCGTCATTAAACTTTTGAAAATAATTGATATATACACTTGATATCAACGTATGCTTTATGAATCATAATCAAAAGTATTTGGAGGATTTATAGCTGCAACTTTAATTCCACGTATGTTTTTCGTATTTAAAGCAAACAATATAATTGTGTGCTTTCAAACAACCATCGCAAGTAACCGTTGCACGAACGTTTTGTAATTTAGATTTATTTCCCCTGAAATTGCAAAGTGAAGAAGAAGCTAAAATATGAAGCACATTTATATTATAACTGATTTAATCTGATTTTACAAAATTAACCTCATTAATAATGTTCTAATGATGAAATAGGTATAAAACCATTATCGAATTTTTAAAAAAAGAAAGGATCAATTTATCAGATATGCCAATAAACTACTTCTTTAGTTTTATGAGAATTGTTCTTGTTGTATTAATACAATGATTCTAGTCAATAGTGTTTTTCATCGGCAACAGAATAGTAAAGAGTTATTTTTCAATATTTTTTCAGATTACTTTTTTAGAATGCATTTCTACAAAAATCGAGTCCCAATTTCTCATTCAATTTGAAATACCAGGTCTCTAATCTTTTCACGAAAAATATTTTACTGTAATGATTGAAATAGATTACTTAAATAATTATAATAACAAATTTCAAAATCGTACAAGGAGTGAAGAGAGTTCAACACAATTTTGACACGTTTACGTATATAATCAACATCATTTACGTGTTTAAGAAAGTCATTCAAAGATAGTATTACAAAGAGAGGCGAAAGATAACAAAGGGACATTCAAACTCATAAGTCGAAAATAAACTGACAACGCCATGGCTAAAAAAGAAAAAGACCAACAGACAAACAATAGTACACAAAACACAACATAGAAACTAAAGACTGAGCAACACGATACTCACCAAAAACTGGGGTAGATCTCAGGTGCTCCGGAAGGGTAAGCAGATCCTGCTCCACATGTGGCACCCGTCGTGTTGTTCATGTTAGTACAAACCCGGTAATAAGTCTAATTCGGTAGGTCACATTCGGGAAAAGGGGACGGGATTGTAGTAACGACATTAGGAACATATCTGCTATCATCTGTGAAACGGATATTCCGTAACGGTCAACCAACTCGTGATGGCGTCAGTAAAATTTACGAAGGGATGATTTCAACTTCACCACTTGGAACTCTTTGTTTAAAAGCTTCCTTGTGAGTAGCAACCCTCTATCAAGGAAATCATGATAGAAAATACAAGCCATGGAGTATCGTATCAACTGGGAGATATATACTCCGAATGCAGGCGCTGCTGGAATGTTGCTACATAAAAATGGAAAGTTCACAATTGGGAAGCTGAAATCATCTCTTTTGTCATAAAGTTTTGTTTTTAACCGACCCTCATTGTCAATTTCTAGATGTAAGTCAAGATATGAGGCAGACTTAACTGTATCTGTTGTATCCAAAGTCTGTTAATATATATAAGAAAATAGCTTCTTTTTTCTACATATAAACAAAACGAAAACAATACCTAAAACAAACAGAAACGCCAATCTATATTTAACATCTAAAGGCCGTGTCTACTCAGTTCGTGTAAGGTCTGATTGATTCATTCACTTGTGCACTAAGTAAATAATCTCATATAATCAAAAACAAAGTGTTCTAGAAACGATGAAATCGTTATCAAATAAAAAGTTGAGCTAGTTTTTGTTGAAATGCAACTCAAATTTCTTTAATATTATCATGGTGGATAAAATAAACAATCTCCTGCATTAAATGATACCTCCAAATCAACACTAACGGTTGAGTTATGTATCAACCGTACTTGATACGTAGCAAATTGGGAAACCTCTATTATCGTACAAGTGGACGCTTTCATGTCGATCCGGCTCAACGTCGATCCAGCCCAAGTCGATTTGTTCCATATTTAGAGTCGATCCGGCCCTAATTTTTGATCTCCCCTTAAATGCCCAAATGTACTGTTAGGGCCATAAATCTTCATCGATCGATCGCGAGGTGACGTTATAATTTAATGTATTGTTTTTTTCTGGTATTTCTGTATACAAAATGAGTGTCCAATGATCAGGGTTTGTCCGATGATAGAGAAACTGCTGATACTGCCGGTCTATAGGTCTGAATAAAGTCTCAAAGAAGAAAGGGTTGTAGCAGTTATCATAATTTCATGTCAGACGTGCTCACTGTTAATTTTGCCTACATAAAATTGCATTAATATTTTATAAATGTAGAATTCGATTTCAGATTAGGTTTAATACTTCGATTAGTAGTCTGTTTTTTTCAGGCATTTTTAGGAGACATAAATAACATTTATAAAATTACAAAAAAAATCATGTTTGAAATTGAGATTGCACCTCCAAAAATAAGGCCAATTTTTCAAAAGGAGATTTTATTTGCGCCAAGTGCAAATTGAAATCTGCACTAGATTACGATGTATATGTCTTTCTGTGTGCCAATTATAACTGAACGACCAGAACGTATGTCGTTAAAGTCACTGTTCACCTTGCTTTAATTTTATCACATGACCATTAAACTTCCTCATTCTTCTTGTTAACACTTGGTACACATAGATTGAATCGGTCACAAGGGTGAGTTGTTATTTTTTTTTCACTTCAGATCAATAGATATCTCAAAAAATTCTAGTAGCAATTTGCTTATTAAAAGCATTCTTTTGTAAATCGAGTCATTTTATTTCCGATTTCAATTTTGGCAACTCACAGACAATTCCATCATTCTTTTCTTTTTTCTCTGTGTGCGTTTCAAGTTTCACATTGTATGAAATGAACTTAAATGAAATTTATAGTTGTTTGTGTAGCTTTATATAAATAAAGGCAACAGTAGTATACCGCTGTTCGAAATTCATAAATCGATTGAGAAAAAAACAAATCCAGGTTACAAACTAAAACTGAGGGAAACACATCAAATATAAGAGAACTACGACACAACAGAAACACGTACAACATTAAAATGTAACATACACAGAAACGAACTATAATATAACAATGGCCATTTTCCTGACTTGGTACAGGACATTTTAAGTAAAAATGGTGGTTTGAACCTGGTTTTGTGGCTAGCCAAACCTCCCGCTTTTATGGCAATATTAAATATAACATTAAAATGACAACATAACAGGACAGGACTACAATACAAATAACTGGGAGAACATATAGGACAGAGAAACATACGAATAATAGCTAACAAAAGGTACCAGGTTTAAAATTCAACACGCAAGACGCGCGTCTCGTCCACACAAGACCAACCATCGACGCCCAGATCAAAAAAGTACAAAAGCCAAAACAAGCACAAAGCCGAAGAGCACCGAGGACCAAAAGTTCCAAAAAGCTGCGCCAAACACGGCCAAGGTCATTCGTCTGGGACAAGAACATCCTTAGTATTAAGAATAATTCATACTTTTGCTAACAGTAAATCCATAAAAACCTCCATATAATAGATATACATGACAACACCGAAGTGGTGACTAACTTCAGAATAAAAATGGATACATAGAACAACATAAACCAGCACAAAAAAATTCACAGCCGCGTTAGCCAAAGAGATCAACGCTAAAAAAAAGGTGACGTCACATTTGAATTTCTGAAATTTCCCCAAAATAGGTTAGAATTAGGATAGAATTCAAGATTTGGTTTACAATACTCATATAACATTTATCAATAACAATGAAAATTACAATACTAATATAAAGTTTTCCTCAACCGCATAGCGTAGATATGTCCAAACCAGCCAGTTCAAACCTGTTCAGCCTTAGCCATTTAGTATCTATATTATTTATTTAAATTAAATTGTATAGAGTTTGGCATATGGTATGTCCTTTCACTTTTTATGTGTGTATGTTATGTGATCTCATAAACAAAGTGTTAGCCATAAAGAACTACCGCGACAATGGGTCGGAAAGTGGGTGTCCCCAATTCGTATTGTATCAAATTTGGCTTTATTTCCATGTTTCGGACGACATTTTTGACCTTTAAGAATGCTTACCCCAGAAATTCTTTACCCTCCTGCTGTAGTACTATCCAATAGCTATTTATTAGAGTAGAGTCTATAATCCCTAGCCATACAGAACTGCCGAGGCAATGGGTTGGAAAGTGGGTGACTTCAATGCGTATTGTATCAAATTTGATTTTTTCCCGTATTACGGACAAAATTTTCGGCCTTTAAGAATGCTTACCCCAGAAATTCTTTACCCTCACGTTGTAGTACTGTCCAATGGCTATTCATTAGGGCATTATGTCTATAATCCATAGCCATAAAGAACTACCGCGACAATGGGTCGGAAAGTGGGTGTCCCAATTGCGTATTTTATCGAAGTTGGCTCTATTTCCATGTTTCGGACGACATGTTTGGCCTTTAAGAATGCTTACCCCAGAAATTCTTTACCCTCCTGCTGTAGTACTATCCAATAGCTATTTATTAGAGTAGAGTCTATAATCCTAGCCATACAGAACTGCCGATGCCCTAAAGTCGATGGGGCCCAATTTAAAAAGTACCTTAAAAGTCGAAATATTAAGCAGCCAATTTCTCTTTAATCCTTTGGATTTTGTCTTTGGTTTTTTATTTTTTTTAAAGAGTTTTGGTTAATTAACCTATTTGACAGCATACGAAGTTTTCAACTTGATGGTTGAGCCTTAGCTAGTTTTTCATATTTTTTAATGTTCGTGTATATATGTGAATACAGTACATAATTACCAATATCTGGTACTGAACGATCACACCGTTACATAATAGCTTGAAAGCCTATATACTTTTTGCAGAATTGAACAATTGTCCGGTTTGACCCTCCCAGTTCTGGTACCAATATCAAATTTTAATCTCCCCTTAAATGCCCAAATGTACTGTTAGGGCCATAAATCTTCATCGATCGAGGTGACGTTATAATTTAATGTATTGATTTTCTCTGGTATTTCTATATACAAAATGAGTGTCCAATGATCAGGGTTTGTCCGGTGATAGAGAAACTGCTGATACTGCCAGTCTATAGGTCTGAATAAAGTCTCAATGAAGAAAGGGTTGTAGCAGTTATCATAATTTCATGTCAGACGTGCTCACTGTTAATTTTGCCTACATAAAATTGCATTAATATTTTATAAATGTAGAATTCGATTTCAGATTAGGTTTAATACTTCGATTAGTAGTCTGTTCTTTTCAGGCATTTTTAGGAAACATAAATAACATTTATAAAATTACAAAAAAAAATCATGTTTGAATTTGAGATTGCACCTCCAAAAATAAAGCCAATTTTTCAAAAGGAGATTTTATTTGCGCCAAGTGCAAATTGAAATCTGCACTAGATTACGATGTATATGATATGTGTATAAATATGCTCAACTGGGCCTTACGTCTCTCCTGTGTGCCAATTATAACTGAACGACCAGAACGTATGTCGTTAAAGTCACTGTTCACCTTGCTTTAATTTTCTCACATGACCATTTAACTTCCTCATTCTTGTTAACACTTCTTATACAAAGATTGAATCGGTCACAACAAGGGTGAGTTGTTATTTTTTTTTCACTTCAGATCAATAGATATCTCAACAAATTCTAGTAGCAATTTGCTTATTAAAAGCATTCTTTTGTAAATCGAGTCATTTTATTTCCGATTTCAATTTTGGCAACTCACAGACAATTCCATCATTCTTTTCTTTTTTCTCTGTGTGCGTTTCAAGTTTAACATTGTATGAAATGAACTTAAATGAAATGTATAGTTATATGTGTAGCTTTATATAAAGTTTTCCTCAACCGAATAGCGTAGATATGTCCAAACCAGCCAGTTCAAACCTGTTCAGTCTTAGCCATTTAGTATCTATATTATTTATTTAAATTACATTGTATAGAGTTTGGCATATTGTATGTCCTTTAAATGTGTGTATGTTATGTGATCTCATAAACAAAGTGTTACATCTTTGAGATGACAAAATAGCTAGACTTTATGAGATAAAAAGAAAAACAATCTGATATTTTTTCTTTGTACATAAAATTGTATCAGAACAGATGACAGACTTTTCAAAAACGCTACATATATTTTCTTTTTCTTTCATAAAATGTTATATATGTACTTGAAAACTTGATTTAAAGATTGAGCATTTAATCTTTTGATCAATTGTGATGTGATGCTTTTGTTTCTTTTTTTTTTATTTCCTTGTTGAAAGACAGTTATAGATTTGAGGAATCTCTCTCCGTTTCCGTTTCCGTTTCAGATAGACTTTAGCTCGAAAACCGGTTTTTGATGTTGATTGCTCTGAAGATTTCTGATTAAGTTCCGCTTAAATAATTTCAATTGAGATTGACACAGCACTACCGGATTCCGATGACAACAGAGGTTTTATAAGGCCGAATGGGCCGACACCCAAATATTACTTTTTCATTGAAAATTGGATTTGAGTGTGTTTTCTATAAAGTTAGTCAGAGAAATCACTTCTAATCATTTGTTTGAATTCTCACTCATATGACACATTGCTAGTCAAAACAAAATAAGCAGATTTGGTTTGATTGCCAATAAGACAACTATCCAACAAATGATGAAATGACGTTGATTTCAGTTAACAATATGGCACTGTAGGGCAAAAAAAAAAAAAACAATGAGCAAAACCCATACCGTAAGTGGGTTTTAGTCAAAGACTTCCTAGGCAGATATTGAAAAATAGTCATTTCTAATTTATGCCAAAGTTTTTATGTTGAATTGATCACGTTATTTTACAGGACTTCTTGTACAAGAAATGACTTCCAATACTTCACTTTGTGACATCTGTAGCCTCCGTTATATTTCCAATCCATCTACCCACTGGTGCCAAGACTGTGACGAGGCTCTTTGTTCAGACTGTAAGGAACATCATACATTATCAAAGGCAACCCGTGATCATACATTTATTCCAATTGCTGATTATAAGAAATTGCCTGTCTTTATTACCGATATCAAACCAAACTGTGAAATACACAATGAAAAATATCAAAATTATTGCCAGAAGCATGACTGTCCGATTTGCTACAAATGTATTCAGGACCATGTCAAATGCACGGACAATATTGTACCACTCGAAATGGTTACTCAGCACTTCAAAACGTCTCATATTTTCGATGATTTGACGCAGAGTATTTCAGATTTAGAAACAAATATCAAACAGCTGCGGAAAGGCCGTGAAGATAATTTGGTTGAAATAGCAGATCAATACAAATCATCAGTCATGAAAATTAAAGAGTTGAGAATAAAAGTGAATCATAATCTTGATAGCATTGAGCAAGAACTGATGTCGCAGCTCAAAGACGCTGAGTCCAAATGTAGTCAAGAAATAAAAGAAATTCTACAATGTCTGAATAAAGTAGAACTGGAAATTTGTAATTATGATAGCACATTAAAAGGTATAAAACAACATGCTTCAGAACTACAAGTGTATCTGGTGACGAGAGAAATCGAAAAGCAAGTGTCCGAACAGGAAAAAAAATTGAAGTCCATGATGGAAAACAAACTTTTTGATTATTTCACTTTCAGTTTGGAGATACACTCAGAAAGGGAAAACATTTTATCTGATCTGTGTGGCACAGTATCTGTAGAAAAAAACCCAACCAAAGACAAATTAATTTACAGTAAATCAAGACAAGCTCAAATTTTGTCAAACGTTATTAATTCTTTCGATAATATTAAGTTAAGACGAATTCAAAAGTTTAATCCTGGAAGTAAGAGCGTTACCGGGTGTATCATCCTCCCAGACGGACGAATGGCTTTTACTCAGTACCAAAAAAATCGATTGCTGATCAGGAAGGCAGACGGAAATCTTGATTTCGAAATTCAATTGTTAGAAAATTGCACATTTGACTTAACTGTAGTGGACGTTGCTACTGTTGCTGTAAGTTCTGGTGCGTCTATGTATAAACCACATATCCAGTTAATTGACATAAATTCGAGGGAAAAAACAAACTTGATACATACGAAATCCAGCTGCTATGGGATAGTGTATGTTGATGAAACATTAATATGTTGTGGTAATGTCCCAAATGGAATATATAAGATTGATTTAAAAAGTAATCAAACGAGCGTCATTAGTAGCACAATTGTATCAGCGACAAAGTCATATATAGCATACTTTAACAGTAAGTTCTACGTAACGAATGACCGAGAGCACACTATTACATGTTTTGATAACCATGGTACTGTTATCTGGACTTACGAGGACAGGATAAACATTATAACTCCACAAGGTGTTTCAATTGATTCCAACGGGAATGTGTTTGTAGCTTGTTTTCATTCGAATAATGTTAGTGTGATATCGCCAGAAGGAAGCCGTGCAAAACAAGTTCTTGACCATAAAGACGGATTACATAATCCAAGTGCACTGCATTATGAGCGTACTACCAATCGACTTCTTGTTGCTAATAACAATGGCACGGTATGTTTGTTTGAAGCGTAGTAAAAGTTACTGATTTGAGTGAATGAACGTTATGGGATACTCAGTTTTCCATCATTTGTCATCTTTTATATAAAGATTGCGAATAAGACCAGGTATATTCTTATCTAACTTATTTTGCAAATCTAGGGAATTGTTTATATAAGAAATGGAAAGACCGGCGATTTTTAACATTGAAACAAAAAAGTGCATAACATAGAAACTTTTAACAGAGATTTTTTAGGAAATAAATTGTCTTTCCATTGATAAAAAGATATTTGATTTGTCATTTCTTGTTATTTGGCATCTCAAAGTAAAAGTTACTAAGTTTATACATTGGAATCATACACAACCATGTTTGACTGATTTTACAGTTTCATGACTTGTTTGTTTTGTTCGTTATGGAAGTCACCATTCTTTGTATTGTTTAACTGATAACTTGTTTTAAAGTTTCATGTAATTTTTGTTCTTGGCGGTAGTCACCTCTTTTTTTTTGTTGTTTATGTACACTTAATTTTTCAGATGCATAAAAGTTTTAAAAGGTAAAGCTCGAAAAACTAAAGCGGCTTCTATAGATATGACAACTTTTAGAATATTAATTTTACATTTTCTCTTAAGTGGTTTATTGTATTGTATACGAATAATTGGGGGTAAACCATAAGTTTGTTTTCTTGTCATTTCATTCACAAATAACGTAGCGTCCCTCTTAAAAAAAAGATTTTGAGTCTTTCAAATTTCAAATAAATAATTCTCCAAAAATATTGGTAATGCTGCGAAAACTTACCATCATTTTTTTTTAAATTTGCAGCATGGTCATTTTTTAATTTGTCTTTTCACCTTCTTTTGATATTCAAAACACATCAACAAAGTTTTGTATTCGTTATATTGTTAAATAAAGTGTCATTTTACGTTTTAAGGCGCTGTTTGTGGAATTGTATTAAGAATCCTTGATTGTAATCTATATCATGTTTGTAAATAAATATACACACATGTTTTTTGTTTCTACGGAATGATTGAATATATAGAATATTTCCGTGATTTTGAAGAACATTAAAAAATGTCTATAAAATGTGCAGCATTTCTTATCAATTCCATTATTGGAGTAAAAATCTAATATTTTTTAAGCTTGAAACTTTAATGAGAAGCTTTGATGGATAAAAGTTTAAAGAATGGAGCAGAGTTTATAATGACTAAAACATTTCCAAATGCACATTTGCATTGAAAATTAAAACACAACTAAACGTGTATTGCTATACAGTTATACTTATTCCGGTTCTTTATCCTGTCGATGCTTATATTTTGGCATTGCACAAGGTCATATTTTTTTCTCAGACTGTTCACATTGAATTCATGGGATGTGCATTAATTGATATCTTGTCTTATATGCATTTTTTTATTAGTTATAGGCTAATAATAATATTTTAACTAGTTTTCAGTAGCTGCAAGGACTCTCAGATCGGTAATTTGTGTATTTAGTTTTTTTGTCAGTTTTTTTTTATCGATCGCCGGAATCAAGCCCTTTTTAACCGTTTTTACAGTTTGTTCTTGGGCTGTGCTGTTACACCAACCGTCCCAAGTTAGGAGCCTGTAATTTAAAGATTGTCGTTTGTTGCTATTTATCATATCTGTATTTTACCTTCGTCACCAAAACAGGTATAGAAACTGCTTCATTCCGTCCGTACGTCTGTGTGTCCGTCCGTCCGTCTGTGTGTCCGTCTTTCCGTCTGTGTGTCCGTCCGTCTGTGTGTCCGTCTTTTCGTCTGTGTGTCCGTCGGTCCGTCTGTGTATCCGTCTTTCCGTCTGTGTGTCCGTCCGTCCAAAAGACCTTAGGTAGAAAACAACTTTCGTCAAGATTTTCTTTGCCTCTTTGAAAGGAAACTACTTTATATTTGATCCAGAGCTTGATAAAGTTGAGTTGCACCGATTAAGCAATTCTACATCAACCGTGCAGCCACTTCCTATTTGCCGATAGTTTGAAATTTTACAACACTCAGGCTACAAGGAAAACTTTCGTCAAGCTTGTCTTGGCTTCTATTGAAGGAAATGATTTCACGTTTGATCTGGAGCTTGTTAATGTTGAGTAGTACAAAATAAGCAATTTTTACATTAGCCGTGCAGTGACTTTCAGTTTGCCGATGGTATCAAATTTACAACGCTGATTGTGGAAGGAAAATTTTCGTCAAGCTTTTCTAGGCTTCTATGGAAGAGAAAGATTTTATATTTGGTCTGGAGCTTGATAATGTTGAGTATTACATAGTAAGCAATTTTTACACCAGCCGTACAGCTATTTCCTGTTTGCCGATAGTTTTTAATTTTGGAACACTCATTTTACAAGGGAAATTTCGTCAATCTTTTCTTGGTTTCTTTCAATGGAAATGATTACATGTTTGGTATGGAGCTTGATAATATTGAGTAGTATAAAGTAAGCAATTTTAACATCAGCCGTGAAGCCACTTTCAATTTGCCGATAGTTTGAAATTTTAGAACACTCATTGTTTAATGAAAATTTTCGTCAAACTTTTCCTGGCTTCTATGGAAGGATATTATTTTATATTTGGTCTGGAGCTTGATAATGTTGAGTAGTACCGAGTAAGCAATTTTTATATCAACCGTTCAGCTACTTCTTGTTTACCGATAGTTTGAAATTTATCTAGTACTCATTGTACAAGCAAAATTTTCGTCAATTTTTCTTTTCTTCCACGGAAGATATGATTAGTTATGTTTCAGTATATAAGTTACCTTAATCAATTGCATGCAGCGAAGCAGGTCAAGACTGTTGTTTATTGTTATCGGTTTTGTTGTTTCCTTGTTTTACATTTTATAACTTACTATGCGGTATGGATTTAATTCATTGTTGAAGGTCATACGGTGACCTATAGTTGCTTATATCTATTTCATTTAGTATTTTTTTTACTCGAAAATTGTCTCATTGGCAATCATACCACATCTTTTTATTTCTGTATCAGGGCCATTTTAAAACCTTAACGGGCAATGATTTGATGAGAATACTTCATGTAGACAATAATATTTGAGGATCACCATCAGTTTTTATCAATGTCCCACTATCCATTTGGTTTGATTGTAATCAAATTATGTCATAAAACTTACTGAATATGTTTGACGCTTACCACTATCGTCTGCAACAAATTTGAAAATATGTTAATGAACAATAATTCTTTCAAAGTTAGATGAATGTAAAGGAAACACTGATATGTGACTAATTATAAAGTAACGTTGTCATAATTATCTTTTTGAATGCAGATACAATGTTCTCATCAGACAAGTTTTTGACAATATACCAAAAAGTAGACATTTATAGTAACCTGTATTTTGCAAGGATCAAAATTTAGTTCAGAATAGGTATTTGAGTCAAATGAAACTTTATAACTTTCTATTGCACAATGCTTAAACAAAATTGCGTTTATCAAACGTCAGTAATAGGCCAAAAACGATAGTCAATGCTTGTCCATACATTTGTGTAGCTCTAGATCATCCTGATTTTTTTACAAGGTACAAACAAAGTTATGATAACAGTGGCAATAACAGTACAGGTCTATATCACGTTTTATGTAAACTTTTGACATGAAAAAGGAAAAAGTTTTATGAACTTTAAGAATCACCTGCAATGTACAACAACAAGGGAGAAAATAGCACGTGTATGTCAGTTTGTAACTTGAGTAGCAGTATGTAATGGTGTGATTACACTATGCTGTTAAATTCCTATCTGCATATACCCCAAAAGATATAGCCGTTGAAGGAAGTGTAGGCAAAAAATAATTGCCAAAATGTATAACCTATTAAATAAAATATATTAAATATATCATTTTGATTTAGAAAGTGTTATCCCGTTCATTTTATGATAAAAAAAAATATCAAACATAGACATGTATACTCATCTTAAGATGTATTTGTTTTTAATGTGTCGATTTGGTTCCCATCTAACTGACATATCGTTATACCCGCATGATAAGCTTCATGACAAAATTAAAATAACCCATCTGTTTTGTTTATGCTAGTTCTAGAGTCACGCCTTTAATTACATTATAAAAACTTGTCTGCAAGATCAAACCATCTATATATATCAAATGAATCCTTATGTAAACTATTTAAATCGGACGCAACAATTTTATGAAGTGTTATTTTCATTTTACAGTCAGGAAATTATTTCTTCAAAATTATCTCCCGATTACGCCAGCTAATGTTTTAGTACGGTGACTAGAAGGGTAATTTCAAAATTTTAATGGACCGACATACCATACGGCTGATTTTAGTCTTATTTGAAGATAAATATAATGTTCGTAGATTAAAGTCTGTCGTACAGTGCTAAAGTGGCGCAGATTTTTGAAAATAGCGATCAAAGGTCAAAAGGGGAACTTTCAAAAACATGTTTTTTTTTACATTTCGGACAATTTTTCGGAAACCTGTCATGATAACTAATACAAGTTTCAAGGAAATCATGGTCTGGTAATGTTGAAATTTAGCTTGTTACTGTTACACCTGATTGCCAGAGATTTGCGACTTATACCCCCGCTTCAAACATGTGTGAAAATGACACACTCTACCTTCATCCACGGAAATTTTCAATCAAATATGTCAAATCTTTGAATCAGATACGCAATAATAATTGGCAACATATATAGATTTTTTCAATGAAAAACTAAGATCAAAGGGGTACAGCAATTGTAATACTCGATCCAAGTTTCAATAAGAAAAAATGATGAAGCTCATTATTGGTTATTTAAACCCAAAAGAAAATTGAAACCATGATAATAGTCTTGCGTGATAGTCAACATCATACATTTAGTTTTGTATCAGGATTTTATGTAAATAAGTCAAGAGAAATTGATTATTGTGACCCATTTTTTTTTATAAAACACCACAAAGGGCATATTTTGCAAACTCTTGACTTGAAACGTTTGGAAAGCTCGATAAGTGTTGTTTTTACAAACAATATAAGATCATCCACAGAGCTAACGAAAAATATTTCACACAAAAAATCCATAAAATATCAAACATGCTTATTCCTGTAACACTTGACACTGCGCGAGTCCTTTTGAAATAAAAACGAATGCTGAGATAAAACTGTACAAATATAGGTGATGATACTATGAAATGAAATGCGTAAACAATATACGATACAAAAAGTTTCAAGTTGGTTTGAAACCCTACAAACCAAGTCAAGTTCGGAGACTACTGGTAGTTTTGTTAGTTTTTAAGACCAAGAGCGAGAGCTAGAGAGAGAAAGTTCGAATATATCGTGTCAAGCAAGTCGAGGCCACACTGGCAGTACAACATATGTGAAATATTGAGAATTGATACTAATGTGTATCAAACTAAACAGTTTATCGAGTATGCTTCTCTCTACAATCATTATCGCCTTGAGAACAACTAATGTGTGTGTATTTACTGTTCGTAGCATACGTAGGATTTTCTGAAAAAAAAACCCATTATTTTCCTTAGCATGTGTCAACAAGGTCCATAAAAAGTCATAGGATAATGTACTTTAAAAAACATTGGTACTAAAGAGCTATATCCTCGGGCTATATCCCATTCTTCAATCATACTCCAAAGGTGATCTGGGTGGTGGTTTGGCAATTTTAGCATTCATCCAGCAAACGTACTCGAAGAATTTGTTGACTTGATGATGCCTGCGATGGAAGCAGTTTCACTAAGGGATTGAGATTACCATAACTAAATTAAATATTGATCTTACAAAATTCCAGGTTATTTGATAGTTTGGTTCATTGCTGTGAAATTAAAGAATTTAATTAATAGGTAAAAAAAAAATCAAGAATTTTCAGTTCAGACTGAATTCAGATAGTCACCTTTAAATTTGTTTATTACTTTTTCAAATTAACTTGGATTTTCATAAAACTATAAAGCTATCTCAATTGTATATTGATCTTACTGAATCGCAGTTTGTTATGTTGTTTGGCATATTGCTGTCTAATTTAAGGATTTAATTAATCAAGGTAAAAAAAGCTAAAATTTTCAGTTTTCGGACTAAATCAAGATTAGTACCTAATTAAGATAGTCATCTTTAATTTTTTTTTTAACTATTTCAAAGCAACTTGGATTTTCATCGAAATCTACACCTTTCTCCATTATATATTTATCTTACAAAATACCAGGTTATTTGGTAATTTGGTTTATTGCTGTCAAATTTAAATATTTAAATTATAGGTATCTATCTGAATTTAGTCAAAACTGAAAATTTTAGCTTTTTTATACCTATTAACTCAGTCCTTAAATTTGACAGCAATACACCAAAATACAAAACAACCTGGCATTTTGTAAGATAAATATATAATAATGATAGCTGAAAAGTTTGATGAAAATCCAAGCTGATTTGAAAAAGTTATAAAAAAATTTAAAGGTGATTATCAGAATTCAGTGCGAACTAAAAATTTTAACTCTTAAAATAAATTTCTTTTTAACTGACATGACAACAGCCACAATAAAATAAAGATATATATAAAAACAGATTTTTACATCCTTACATGATTTTCAGATTCATCAAATAGAGATAGTTAAATCAAATTATCTTATATAATACTTTAATTACACTGTATATTAATTTAAAAGTTTTAGAGTTTTGTTAAAAAAAAGATTTTCTTTTACCTAAAAACCACACCTATACTGGGGGTAGTTAAACCTCATTAAGGTGCTTCTTATTTGGCATGTGTTTGTTTTTTAAACTTAATTTTCCTAAATTCCTTCCAAAAAACTACATAGGTTTTATGGTTACATACAATAGTTATATAATTATCTTTTTAATGAGATAACAACAGCCAACAAAATCACTGAAATTGTTACCCTTATTTTAGAAATATATCTATTATTATAATTTGGGATATAGTATAAGGGATAAAAAATTAAAGAAATTAATTAAATTGTTCTTCTGATTAGTGGTGAAGTATAAAGTAATATCTCCTACTTGTGGCAAACTCATTTAAAAGATCACACCTGTCAGAGAGTATTAAATTCTAAATAACATTCATTCAAAATTGCAACATCCTGTTTAACTTAAATCCCAAGGCCTTTTGAATTCACTAGATAAGTAATACACGAGTTTAAGAAAAATAGAGCTTCTTTTTACCTGTAAAACACACATGTACTGATGTAATTAAACCTTATTAAAGTGCTTCTTGTATTTAAATTTGATTGAAATAATTTTTTACTGTAACTTTGGGACACATTTCCTTTTTTAAAAGGTTATCAAGGATTGCTATGAAAGTTCTATCATCATGATTTTATTAAATTCTTGTTTTAACAAAACAAAGGTGTCATTTTAAAAATTTTATAACTTTTTCAAATCAGCTTGGATTTTCATCAAACTTTTCAGCTATCTTTATTATATATTTATCTTATAAAATGCCAGGTTGTTTTGTATTTTTGTGTATTGCTGTCAAATTTAAGGACTAAGTTAATAGATAAAAAGAGGCTAAAATTTTCAGTTTTGACTAAATTCAGATAGATACCTATAATTTAAATATTTAAATTTGACAGCAATAAACCAAATTACCAAATAACATGGTATTTTGTAAGATAAATATATAATGGAGATAGCTGTAGATTTCGATGAAAATCCAAGTTGCTTTGAAATAGTTTTAAAAAAATTTAAAGATGACTATCTGAATTTAGTCTGAACTGAAAATTCTAGCTTTTTTTGCCTTGATTTATTAAATCCTTAAATTTGACAGCAATATGCCAAACAACATAACAACCTGGGATTCAGTAAGATCAATGTATAATTGAAATAGCTGTAGAGTTTTATGAAAATCCAAGTTCATTTGAAAAAAGTTATAGAAATAATTAAAGATGACTATCTGAATTTAATCAAAACTGAAAATACTTGCTTTTTTTTTTACCTATTAATTAAATTCTTTAATTTCACAGCAATGAACCAAACTACCAAATAACCTGGAATTTTGAAAGATCAATATTTAATTTAGTTAGATGGGCTGATTCAGACCAGTCAAGACTAAATTTGAAGGTCAAAACTAGTCGAGACAGGTCGAGACTGGTCGAGACTGGTCAAGACTGAGTCGAGACTGGTCGAGACAGGTCGCGACTGGTCAAACCTTGGTCGAGAATATTTCAGACTACACCAAGTACTGAATCAGACTTATTAAGTAAAGTCGAGACCAAAGTCGAGTACAGTTAAGTACAGTTAAGTTCTGTCAAGATAATGTCGAGTCTAGTCGAGTAAAATCTGTGCTCGACTTTACTGGTTGAGCACAAAATATGGTCTTTTCAGACTCTGAGCCGTTTGTAGTGTTAATTCACGAACTGTAGTTTATTAATTTTAAAGAAATATGTTTGCGAATAATTGTATTAAAATGTCTCATAAACGATTATCTATCCCTTATAGAATTACTTACAGCAGTTAACAGCTGGGTATTTGACTGTTTTGAAATGTCATTATATACTTACGTTAGTGATAGATAAATGCATCATGAGAAAATTGTATAAACATACGACTATGCAAAGACGATCACACATTAATATGATAGTGTACATGTGAAGTATTGCATTTATGTAACTGGAACAAAATTTTTTCTACAAACAATTGCAGAACGTGGACCCAATTATTTGAATACCACCCTTTCCTGTAGACAATGAGTGTTCTCTAAATCATTACAATCTATTTCAAGCTTAATGACATGTGGTGCTGTTGTAAAATAACCCAATGTCATAAATGAGGCCTTTCTTACTGATTAATGTGCAGTTATGTTGAATGTCTATTTTTTCTCGATTTATAACTCAATCATATTATTATTGGCAGCTGTAATGTAATTGTGTTAAAATATAGGGTTTAATAATTCAGTCGTTTTTCGAAGAAATACAGAAAGTACCATGACAAAAAAGAAAACGACATAAAGACAAAAAAAGAAGGAAAACTACACAGAAAAGACTGAGTAACACGAACTCCGCATAAAAAAAGTTTTCGATTTTGAAAATCATTTGGCCACTTTCGCCCCTCTCTTATATATATTTTTTAAACAATTTCTAGCGGATGAGTTTAAATTCAAAGTCGGAATATTAATAAAAACAATGAAAGAAAGGTACCATAAAATCATCAAGGAAGGTAAATTGCAGTATGAAAACAAACATATTTGTTTACATTTTCAAAATTTAAGAGAAAATCACAAGCAACAACTATGAAACTCAAATCATTTCCCTATTCATTTACTATATATCGGACTATCTACAACAACAATATCTTTTCGCTCTTATTTACCAAGGAGCGATAGATTTGAAAGTTTACAGAACACTTTCGAATTCTGAAACATAAATGAATTGGTCACATAATAGTTTGAATTTAGCTGTTGCGTTGCAAATTAACATCCACTGAAAGTCTTAGATGTAAGGCAATGACCCCATTAATAAAATATTATTCTCGTTATGTTGGCCATTAGAGATATAACTTTCTCTAATTTTCATGCTATTTTCACATGTCTCGATCGGTGTGAGAAAAATATGTCTCCCCTCTAGTGCAAACTTTGTTCTCGGAAAATGATTGGTTGAAATTTCAGTTATGACGTCAAATTTTCTTGACTTCTCCTGCATTTCCTATTGTGACGTCATGAAAAAAGCTACCATGCCTGATGACGTCACATATAAAGAACACAATTTTCTGAAAATCTCTGTAGATGAAGGATAAACTTTTTTAGATATCGTCTTAAAATCATTAGAGAAACATATTCTACCCCTATATCTCGTGTATTATGATATTTCTCCGCTCTCAACAGATACATTTTTAAAATTAACTGTCTCGAGTGTAGAAATATTGTAACACACTTGATGCAGTGGTGAAATCTATATATAACCATTGTCAGTGTTATTTCTCTCCGTAGCTTCACAGAAGTGATAGAATTCTGGAATTTATTAAAGATACGTAAAAAATAAAACAATTTCAATAAAAAATAAGATCAATATTACTTATACACCAAGTAAACACAGAATTGAGATGTTTAAAATAAATTAACAAACATTGTCAGCGACTCACACACAATAATACGATGTTTCTATTTTGAAATAGAAACACAGAGTATTTAAAATGACTGAGGAATGCCAAGAGGTAAAACTGTTGTAAAATAAAATGTATTTTTGAAAAAAATATAAAATGCTAGTCGTAAATTATAGTGGATATTTTGCACGTTGGACTAGATTTTCAAAGTAGATTAATATACAGAAAAACGCGAAATCAGTATTGTAAACGTGGTTTTTCTCACGTAGTAGTAAATCATGTTATCATGCATACTTGATATAATCGATCTAAATTGCATCTCAACGTAATTATGTCTTTGATTTGCTTTACACAAATTTGTCACATCGCCTAATACTTTTTTATTTACATTACCAACAGAAGGGTAAATTTCTCTATATTATATGAAAATACATATTATATGTTTATGAAATCATGTCCTCATTTTGTAGAGAAATTGAAATAATGTTTAAAACAAGTGACAACTTGACGACAGACATACTCCATCGGACAAACTGAGGTTATACAAGGCTAACACCATAATATGTATAATTCGTCTCATATTTACCCCAACAATATTAGAAAGGGAAATTTGCGTTAACAAATGTTTGTTCTTCCCAAAGTGGGATTCGTACCCTTGCTTCTGTGACATCGTGGCAACACCGCCTGCACTGTGTCCAGCGCTCTAGACCACTCCACGAACTAGGTTATATAATAATATAACTTTCGATTGTGGAGTAATGGGTTTCCTCGTCAGTTTGAAAGTTTTTGGCTAAAACTTTAATCCTTATGTACATATATTCAACGACAAACTCTCATAAATAAGACTAATCATTGTTTCGTTCCTCATTGTTAATATACTTTTTATGGAAAATAATGTTTCTTTGGTCCTATCTTACTGTGCTTATATATAGTAATTCGTTTGCTTTCCCCGTATCTGTTGTGAATTTCTAAATTTCAATGAATGTAATCTTTGTATTACTGGTTAATTATTATGTCAAGGATTTTGTCACCATATATTACTTAAACCATTTATTACACCTTTCATGGTTATAAAGAGTTGGTTTTGAAGTTTGACTGTACACGTATAAAATTTATTACAACCGAGATAGCACATCCTAAGTTTTACGGAGATGTTGTCTATAAAGTCCGATATTTAGAAACGAACGAGGTAAACTTAGAACAAACTTGTTCTAAAAGACTTCCAATTTAACACTGTTATTAGACCTTTCATTATTCTTTGTATCAGTATAAATATTGATTTTGTTTCCAATAAATTAAAACCCAACTAAATATTATTGCTTTACAGCCCTAAATTCTGTCGATAATTAAATTTGGCACTGCACTACATATTGATTTTTTTTCTGTTAATGACGTCTTCACGTTAAATCTTTTTGAAGTTAGATGTGTACTGAGTAATATTTAAGTTTTAGATACATGATTGTTTATTAGATGTTATTGGCTTTGAGCTAGCTTTCGACAACTGTGAGTACTCTCAGGTCCGTGCTTAGTGTTTTAGTGTTTTTTTAGTTGTCTTGTGCTTTGTATCGTTCTGATAAGTTAACCCTATTTCTACTGAGTAATATAGTTTGTTCTTATGTAGTGCTGATACACCACTGTCCTAGGTAAGGACTGTGGTTGGGCACCTGCAAACATGTTTTATTCCGTCACACACTGTATGTGCCTTTCCTAAGTCAGGAGCCTGTTATTTAGTGTTTGTCGTTTGTTGCTGTGTATCATGGGTCTTTCGTTTATTGTTTTGTACATAATTCATGCCGTCAGTTTTCTCGTTTGAATTGATTTACATTTTTAATTCTGGGTTTTAATAGCTTGCTATGATGAATGGGTTTTGCTTTCTATTGAAGGACATATGGCGACCTTAAGACCCTTTACGTCATTTGGTTGTTGGTGGAGGGTTGTCATCTTTTTATTTCTTTATAACATATATAGATAGCCACAGTTCAGTAAAAATCTGAGAGCTGGGTCAAGATGCGCAATTCAATTCAGGTAGGCGAATATGGTAGCCTTTTTTTCTATTCCTCTGTTAGTATCGTAAACTTGAATATGTATGATGGCTCGTTTCGACGCTAAGACATTTTCAGAGATGTGTATTAATTATCGGGGTACGAAATGAGATTCAGTCTTTCACAAGTTGGGCAACCCAGGAAGGACTCACCTGATGCCGCTTCAGCGCAAGGGAAAAATCTCTAGTTTCACAGATAAATTCTCTGGAAATTTGGTTCTTTACATTCATATAATAACTCCAAAGTTTTGACATCTTTATTGTACAGTCTTCTGTACAAATGTTTAGGCTCTCTGAATTACTAAAAATAGCAACATGTCCAATGTCCTTGCATACAGTTTTTTTAAAATTCTATTTAAAGTTGAGTGTCACACTTGGAGGCGTCGATATTGACACAGCTCTGACCGTTCTTATCTAAAAGCTATAAAAATATTGTCGGGTACCTTTTTAAATATTTGTGACATTTAGCACACACGCTCACCCAATATCAGTTAACTTGATGCTGCTTGGTTGTTAAGAATATCGATTTAAAATCTTACAAAACAAAACTGTTAAAATTTTTCTTTGAATATTTCAATTTAAATTTTAATGACGTCGCATAAAGAGGTAGTTTTTTATGTTAAGAGGGGCATTGGATTTGAAACAGCATGTAATTCTTATTTTCAAATTTATTGACTTCAACGGTAAATAAACTCAAAAGATACCATGATTTAAATTCATAATTACAATAAAAAACTATATACTTTATTTCATTTTATTGTACTGTGGTATCATCTTATGCCTAAAACATATTTCATTAAAATTCCTCAAAACATTAAAGCAATTTTTCATATCAGTAAGACTTGCACATTACTGAAATGCCTAAAACGGAAATCATCCATTAATCATATACATTGTACTAACCATGAGATCAATTCTTGATTAAATACATACAAAAGGTCAGAGTGTCTTTAACATTTAACAATATTCTGAGTGTGTACCTTATTATGTAGAAAAGGATTATTATCATTTTACATATACAAATTAAAGGTTAAAAACACTTTTGCTGTATGCATTCATTTCTCTCAATGTATGAAGAAAACCCCAATGAACTGTGATATCTATAATTTAACTAGATTTACTGTTAAATTTGTTTCTTCCAATCTTCTCCAGCAAACATTACGTTTTTGTTGCAATTTTGTTTCTAGGTATCATTATGATATCGGCACGTTAACCGGAACAACCATTGTCTTACCTTTATGAGAGTGGAGTGTTTAATTACCATTAGCATTTCTTTGTATTGATATACACCATTGCGAATAGCAGAAATCAGACAGCTTTTGGTCTTATATATATATATGTAACAAGAATTAGTGAATTATCTTTCAAGCGGTCAAATTTAAATAAAGATTTTGTCTTCCCTGTTTTATCAATGCCATCGTCGATGTATGGATTAGATAAAAATCTGATTTTGTCAAAGTGTTCATATTTCCCAAATCCGTAACATATATGTATGACTTATCAAGTTTGGAACTAAAAGAAAGGAGGGACTCCATTTCTCATTCATATGCTCATCTATCAATCAATCTATTCTCGTTGTTGATATATCGTGATTTAACAACTAATAAAAAGAACGCCATTTGCAGCATAATTCCTTTGTACGGTTGGTCACATATAAGTTACTTAAATATCAAATCCAAATTAACGAATTACATTAATGACACATTATATGCTGCGATAACCAGTTGAACGTTATATGAACTTAAAAGGATGATGCCAGCGAGTAGAGGTAAAAGTAAAAGTTATATTTGAATAATGAGTACAAGTAAGATGATACAACATTTGGCATATTATGATTACTAGTAGTATCTTTTTCAATTATTATGAGTATGCCTATCCTTACTTGATGTTTTTGTGCAAATGAAGGAAATTCTTTAAATAAATAAAAATAAGTTGTTGGAGTAAGACAACTATCCACAAGAGTCAAAACGACGTCGATGTAAGCAAGTACAGGTTACCATAAGCCTTCAGCATTGAAAAACCCATATTATATAGTCAGCTATAATAGGCTCCAAAATGATAAAAGGAAACAAATCAATCAAGAAATCCCAAAAAAAATCAAATAAAGGAAAAACAAAGTTCACAGACAGACAACAACGACAACCACTCAATTACAGGTTTCTAAAGAATGTGAACGGGTTTAACATTTTGTGAGCGCCCAATCTTCCGTTACATGATACAGTGTTGCAATAGTCAAGCATAAAAACTAGTTGTTAATTGCTTGACTCATGAGATCAGTACGAAGAACAAAAAACCACTTGCATAAAGAAATAAGACACAAAGTACCGATATAAGAGTACCAGCATTCACTGAAAGCTAGTTAAAAGTAAAATAACAAAAATAAACCGACCTCCAAGGTAAATTCAAAACGGAAAGTCCCTTATCAAATGACCAAATCAAAAGCTCAAATACATCAAATGAATGGAAAACAACTGTCATATTCCTGACTTGATACAGACATTTCCTTGTGTAAAAAATAGTGGATTAAAAGAAAATTACAACTCAAAAATACATCATGATCCCAGACTGTGAAAAGCATGACCCTGTGAAATTCCAACATATAAGTACATATTACAAAATGGATTTAGAACTTCCATAACTGGTCTGCGATATAATTTAGTTATGTTTTAATTGATAAAAGAAAACAATCAGTGCTTGTACCAATATAAAAAAAAATAATGAACAAAAGCATGACAAAAATACCGTACTCCAAGGTAAATGCAAAAAGGGGAAGTGAATAAAAAAATTGACAAAATCAAACGTTATCAATCAATGGAAAGAGTGAAAAACAACTGTCATATTCCTGACTTGCTACTGGCATTTTCCAAAGAAAACGGTGGATTAAACCTGGTTTAATAGCTAGCTAAACCTTTCACTTTCATGACTTGTTTATGGTTCTGTTATGTTGACAAATTTGGGTTAGCAACACTTACAGACACTTCTATATCATTTGGTCTCTGGTGGAGAAGTGTCTCATTGGCAAACATGCCACATCTTTTTATTTTTATAATAGGTTAATGCGACAATAATTGGGATCAAGCAGCAAAAACTGTGTCAACATAAACTAAAGACATATAACACAACTGACTATTTATCTATAAAATAAGGGCCCCGGATCGAGAATGCGGGAGCCCTATAGTTCTCACTTTGTCCGTCTGTCCGTCTGTTAGTAGAGAATTTTTGTTAGCCTAAAAAAACACAAATTTTGTGAAATATCTTCATTTAATTGAATTTTAGCAAATACTGATGTCAGAGGAGGGAAGACACTCTGCACACGGCACGACGATTTGTCTCATATTGTCAATCGGTCGCGGTGAAAACGTGTCATTTATTACAAGCAGTTCGTGGCGTGAACATCACCTGGATATTCGAAATTTGTTAACTGAGATTATGAATATAAAAAGTTATATACAGTTGTAACGGTTATACAATATACATTCATGTACACATAATAAACGAATTTGGCAATTGTCATTATTTGTCGGGAATATACATACTTGTCATTCCTTTCCCCGAGGGCTTATTTCATACGGCATGGACATTAATAGAATTCATTTGATTGAGTTTTATTTGGGACCAAATTTTATTTATTACAAAATTACAAATATTGTTTTCATTCTTAATTTATCTATACATTTTTTTTTAAACCGAGAAAACACAATTAGAGAACAAAGTTGAACAATACACAAATTCTAAACAATTTAAAAAAAGTATTTTAATATAAAAATTTAATTTATTTCATGGTTTTTCGGATGAACCATTTTCATTTTATCTTTAATATCATCAAAATACACAAAAAAAATAGTTTTTATGCCTTAAGGTTACGTATTTACTCACGTATTTGACAAATATATTTGGACATTTTATTTAAAAATCGTCGTTTTCTAGCATCGTACGATGCAGCAACGGATGGAGACTTGAGGAAACCTTTTATGTGTAAGGTTGTATGAACAATATTCTTTAACTGTTATAACGAAATATTAACAAAAACTTGTGCCTCATATTTTTATAGACATCGAATAAAATTCCGGCCATTACGGAATATAATCTTCAAAGATACAATTTACCCCCAAGAAAGTAAAAAATACATTAATTTTTTTATTTAAAAGTTATTTTCGATCATCAATAAATCTTTCTCTGTGAAAACTTTATATATTTTCCATGAATGCAGTAGAGTATATTTGATTTTAAAACACGTACAAATCGATCTTTTACAATATTTAAAATTGCCAAACGGAAGCATCTTCTTTTGATAGGATGTCATAAAAACTTTATTAATAAAGGCATTCTAAATTGCCCATCAAGTACATGTCATGGTGCTTGGATTTTAACAAACCATATATTAATCGAAAACAAATCAGGAGTTTGTTAGCGGTGCCCTTACTGACATGTAAGTTTTCTCTAGTTAATATAAAAGACAACCATGAAAAATAGTTGCTAAATGAAAAGACTTGGACAAGGAAATTGTATCAGGTAGGTGAGGATTGATGTTTTCAATTAAAAGCGATGCCAAATCGAATACTGTTTGTTAATTTATAAAACGTTTGTATAGATTATTGATCTACATGTAGTTCAGCCCTACCTGTGCTATTCAGTTATTATTTGCTGAGACTAAATGAATTTCAATATAGAATAATTGTTGTGTTGTTTATGAAAAGTAATGTCCATTATGTAAATGGGTGGAAATATGCAATTTTTGTATTTTACATTTTTAATGTCGAATTATTCGAAACACTAAGAGCTTCCTACTCCAGGTATAGATTGCTTTAATCGTATTTTGCACTTTTTAATGATCTTTAACTGTGTGTTGGATTTTGTCTTCCAACAGTTTCGATGATAACGCCACTGTGGAGTCATATGAAGACGAAATACGTGTCTGGCGTACCAAATCATAAGCCTGGTTTGTTTTAAGTCTTTATTAAGACTTAATTACAACATCAAAGTACTATATTTCTGAATTATACAAACTAGTAACTTTTGTTAAAATTTCAAACTTTTGATGAATGATTTGTCTCTAGATTATTAACCTTTACTGTTTAGTCCATTTTTGGTAATATCCTTTTGGCGTGGCTCGGTACTTATACATCCCGCCATTGTGTTATAGTGCTATGGTCATTTTTGTATTCTTGTCTTTCATTTTTGCTTATGTGCTTTGCCTATATGCCATTTGTTTTTCTTTGTTGACATATTTGTTTGCTTTTGTAGTGATTAAGTTTATAACACAATGTTGACTGCTGTACCCCTATTTTAGACATTTTTAGCTATTGTGTCTGCTTGTTTTGTTCACACATTGTTGTCAATATAATGGAATTTTCTGCGACTCATACAAGTGAGAGGTTTAGCTAGCTATAAAACCAGGTTTAACCCACCATTTTCTACATAAGGAAATGCCTGTACCAGGTCAGGAATATGACAGTTGTTTTCCATTCGTTTGATATGTTTGAGCTTTTGATTTTGCCATTTGATAAAGGACTTTCTGTTTTGAATTTTCCTTGGAGTTCGGTATTTTTGTTATTTCACTTTTTTTGTAAATTTCAAACAAACCCCTTTTTCTATGTATACAACATTAAATGAAAGGCTAAAAACCAATTTCTCCTGTGCCTTGATACACTGACAGCATCCTATTTCTAAATAGAACATAGGCATTTTTGTACCTCTCTAAACACGCAACCTCTCTTGTTTGGATGGTGTTTCTAATTGTTATCAAAATAAAAACAATTCTATAAACGAAATCTCTTTCAAAATAAAAATAAAAAATAAAAATAAAATAAATAAATATAAAGCAAAGCAAATAAAAGAAACACAAATAAAAGACACTCCGTGGGTCTGTTTCAGATCCAAGGATGAGTTTTGGCTGTTAAAGGATGCTTCTAGATTTTTCATATAAAAATGTATCAATGTTAGCCAATATGAAATGACTACAACTTGAATATATTATATTTATCTAATAAAAAAAAACTCATCAAAAATAGTCTTTTAATTCAAAACAGTTAGAAGTCAAAAAACGAAATTGAAGAGCATTGTAAACCAACAAAAAACAAAAAAGAGAGAAAAGCATTCAACTCTTGTAGGCAATCTATGCCTGGGATATATTTCATCAACAGTAAATTGAAAAAAAGCGCAATTTTTTTAATATTCAGATATTCAGATATCACTAGATTGTCAACTTCGAAGTTGTGAGTTTAAAACCCAATTATGGCGAGTTGTGATCATTTATAATCGACACAGGATTGCCAGTTTCTCTGCAAAAGTTTGATGGTTTTCTTCGGATACTCCATAGCACACAGTGGCTTCCTTGATAGGATCGCTTATAGGGGCGTTAAACATTGGTATTTGATTTAATGTGTAATCTTTGTATTAGTGTGTCCTTGTTTGAGAATTTATCCACTTATGAAACAGATTCACGAATCGTATTCATAAAGAAGAATTACAGGTTTGATGAATACCCATCGACTTAATTAATCAGCTACACAGAATGCGACTAATCACCGACTTTACTTTTTCCAGTGAGCAACACGACGATTGTCAAGATCTGATGACACTCCAAAAACATCACTTGATATCATTCCCGATAATCGATGGGGTTGGTGTAATTCACTCTTTAGTTTTCTATGACGTGAATATACATGGTAAAAGTGATAATGACACAAATCATGATAGTAATTAAAACAAATTTACAAAATAATGAGAGCAATGACCAAAAACGAAAATGACCAAAAGACAAACAACAGTATACAAAACACACAAAAAAAAAACCTAAAACCTGACGTTGGCTTATGACGTCATGGTTTTCTTCTCAGTGGAATAGGATGGAAAATTATCATACACATAGATCAAAGCAAAATTTAAGAAAATAGTGATAATAATGAATCTCCTTCTCATTTCAAACTTTTGATGAATGATAATATGAATATTTTCTTGAGCATGTTTAAATGAAGTTACTTAGATATTCATATTTCAAATAAGTATCCAATTTATACAGAAATCATATTTATATCGTTTCTGCTCGAAAACTATCATTTTATATTTTTTTCCTTTTAATACTCGAAAGCAAAAAATATGCAAACATTAAGCAATGAAACGAAATGATTTGCAGTGGTTTACAAACATGATTCATGATTTCCTTGATAGAAGGTTGCTGCTCACAGGGAAGCTATTAGACCAAGAGTCCCAAGTGATGAAGTTGAAATCATCCCTTCGTAAGTTTTACGCATGAAATTATTAAACGTGTTGTTTTCAATTTTTTACGGACGCAATCACGAGTTGGTTGACCGTTATGGAATACCCGTTTCACAGATGATAGCGGTTATGTTTCTAATGTCGTAACCACAATCCCGTCCCCCCGTTTCCCGAATGTGACCTACCGAATTAGACTTATTACCGGATTTGTACTAACATGAGCAACACGATTGGTGCCACATGTGGAGCATGATCTGCTTACACTTCCGGAGCATCTGAGATCACCCCCAGTTTTTGGTGGGGTTCGTGTTGCTCGGTCTTTGGTTTTCTATGTTGTATTTTGTGTACTATTGTTTGTCTGTTGGTCTTTTTTCTTTTTTAGCCATGGCGTTGTCAGTTTATTTTCGACTTATGAGTATGAATGTCCCTCTGGTATCTTTCGTCTCTCTTTTACAACTTTCAACAAATATATAAGGAGATTCATTATTATCACTATTTTCTTAAATTTTGCTTTGATCTATGTGTATGATAATTTTCCATCCTATTCCACTGAGAAGAAAACCATGACGTCATAAGCCAACGTCAGGTTTTAGGTTTTTTTTTTGTGTGTTTTGTATACTGTTGTTTGTCTTTTGGTCATTTTCGTTTTTGGTCATTGCTCTCATTATTTTGTAAATTTGTTTTAATTACTATCATGATTTGTGTCATTATCACTTTTACCATGTATATTCACGTCATAGAAAACTAAAGAGTGAATTACACCAACCCCATCGATTATCGGGAATGATATCAAGTGATGTTTTTGGAGTGTCATCAGATCTTGACAATCGTCGTGTTGCTCACTGGAAAAAGTAAAGTCGGTGATTAGTCGCATTCTGTGTAGCTGATTAATTAAGTCGATGGGTATTCATCAAACCTGTAATTCTTCTTTATGAATACGATTCGTGAATCTGTTTCATAAGTGGATAAATTCTCAAACAAGGACACACTAATACAAAGATTACACATTAAATCAAATACCAATGTTTAACGCCCCTATAAGCGATCCTATCAAGGAAGCCACTGTGTGTTATGGAGTATCCGAAGAAAACCATCAAACTTTTGCAGAGAAACTGGCAATCCTGTGTCGATTATAAATGATCACAACTCGCCATAATTGGGTTTTAAACTCACAACTTCGAAGTTGACAATCTAGTGATATCTGAATATCTGAATATTAAAAAAATTGCGCTTTTTTTCAATTTACTGTTGATGAAATATATCCCAGGCATAGATTGCCTACAAGAGTTGAATGCTTTTCTCTCTTATTTGTTTTTTGTTGGTTTACAATGCTCTTCAATTTCGTTTTTTGACTTCTAACTGTTTTGAATTAAAAGACTATTTTTGATGAGGTTTTTTTTATTAGATAAATATAATATATTCAAGTTGTAGTCATTTCATATTGGCTAACATTGATACATTTTTATATGAAAAATCTAGAAGCATCCTTTAACAGCCAAAACTCATCCTTGGATCTGAAACAGACCCACGGAGTGTCTTTTATTTGTGTTTCTTTTATTTGCTTTGCTTTATATTTATTTATTTTATTTTTATTTTTTATTTTTATTTTGAAAGAGATTTCGTTTATAGAATTGTTTTTATTTTGATAACAATTAGAAACACCATCCAAACAAGAGAGGTTGCGTGTTTAGAGAGGTACAAAAATACCTATGTTCTATTTAGAAATAGGATGCTGTCAGTGTATCAAGGCACAGGAGAAATTGGTTTTTAGCCTTTCATTTAATGTTGTATACATAGAAAAAGGGGTTTGTTTGAAATTTACAAAAAAAGTGAAATAACAAAAATACCGAACTCCAAGGAAAATTCAAAACAGAAAGTCCTTTATCAAATGGCAAAATCAAAAGCTCAAACATATCAAACGAATGGAAAACAACTGTCATATTCCTGACCTGGTACAGGCATTTCCTTATGTAGAAAATGGTGGGTTAAACCTGGTTTTATAGCTAGCTAAACCTCTCACTTGTATGAGTCGCAGAAAATTCCATTATATTGACAACAATGTGTGAACAAAACAAGCAGACACAATAGCTAAAAATGTCTAAAATAGGGGTACAGCAGTCAACATTGTGTTATAAACTTAATCACTACAAAAGCAAACAAATATGTCAACAAAGAAAAACAAATGGCATATAGGCAAAGCACATAAGCAAAAATGAAAGACAAGAATACAAAAATGACCATAGCACTATAACACAATGGCGGGATGTATAAGTACCGAGCCACGCCAAAAGGATATTACCAAAAATGGACTAAACAGTAAAGGTTAATAATCTAGAGACAAATTAAAGAACACTATAATACGTAAATAAGATGATAAACAACGTCAGTATCTACAATCTATACTTCAAGACCAAAAACTTCCTTCATTTGATCCCTTAAGTCTTTTTTGCAGATTACATAAATAAATGGATCACATAACATTTTAAATACAGCTGATTCATTGCAAATTAGATTCAACTGAATGAAGGATTTGACCAGACAGAATAAACCGCAACAACAGTTTTCGGTATGTTTACCATGAGGCATATGACAGTAATCATTGTCAGTGTTGTTGCTCTCCGTAGCTACACAGAGTGACAGAGGTCTTCCATTGTTTAACGATGCGTAAAATGACGAAAATGTAGACAACTACAATTAGAAAATTGATCAGCATTATTTTTACATCATAGAAAAGAAAAAAAGTATACTTACATTTTTTGTCTAAACAATAGCCACCTGGAATATGGCTAAATATACGATATTTCTATTCCTTTATTTGAGTGAAGTTTCCTTAGAATGCTCTCTTTGAGTCGAACGTAGAATTCAGACGTTCAAAGCAAATTCACAAACATTGGAACGACGAAAATACGAAGGACCCACAACCATATCTAACAAAAATTCACAAACAAGGAATTCATTTTTGTCATTGGATTCTTGTAATATGAAAACGACAAGCGACTCGGCCAAAATCAGGTCACTAATGGTCAAATACAACACTAATTTCTGAAATGTGGCTTCTTTCAACTTTTTCGAAGATACTAATAATTCAATTGATAAAGTGTGGTAGGCATGTAATTATAAAAAAAACAGGGGTTGATATAATGTGTTTCGGAAGGGTTATCATTTCCTTCTTCATTAGTGACATCTGTCATGTTGCTTATAGTAAAAACAATTCGGTTATAACTCTCATTCGGTGGTAACGTAATCAAAGAAAAGAGGTTGGGCTTGTTGTTTAGACAATTGGGACATTTTCTTGGTCATCTTTGACACAGATATTCCATAACAGTCAACCAACGCGTGATGGCATCAGTAAAACTCTTAAAGTAATGACTTTCAACTTCTCCACTTGAAACCCTTGGCAACCTTCTACCGAGTAAAATTATGATGGTAAACAAAACACAAGATCTGGAATAAATTATCAACTGGCAGACGTGTAGTTCATATTCAGGCGCTGCTAGAATGTTACTACTAAAAAAATGTAAATTTTACAATTTCAAAGTTGAACTCGTCAGTTTCATTCTAAAAGTTAGTTCTAAAGCGAGCCTCATTATCAATTTATTTCAAGATGTTAGTCAAAACATATAGCAAAACTAATTGTGTCTCTGGTATACAAAATTTGACGTTAGATGATTGGGTTGATGTTAGATGATTGAGAGGACATTAACTGTATAGTGAAATGTGAAATTAAAGAATACAGATAGATGATTCTTTTCATTATTTTTGAGAAGTTCCTCTATAAGGTCGGCTTCATATATATTTATATATATATAGAAGCAATTATGAGAGAAGAGAAGAGAAGCACGGTTAAAATAGTTTTCTAGACAAGTACGGTTAAACACATGCACATCATTTTGTTAATTGAATCTCATATTTTAATTGATAAATTGATTGACATGGGCATTAATATGATCTAAATCATGTTCACCTCACTGCAATATGTTGTTTAAACTCTCAAAGTTAGAGGAGAGGCTTCAAAGATATAGCAATCAATCCAGTAAAATTAGGGCTTTGATTGCGAAATGCAATCTTTACTGAATAAAAATCAAAACAACTGTCATGGCATCATACGCTTTATTGATATTAACCTTTACACATTTTCAACATGTAATACAAACTAGAACAGTGAATAACCTTGGTGAAATATGAAGATGTCAACAAACAAGGTACCAGTTAGTAAGAATATAATGCATAAATTATCTTAACTCCTATCAAATTTTCTGATCCAATCCAGAAAATCCTGAAATTACAGTATTACACATTTCTATTAAGTATAATGCACAGGAGATAAGGAAATTATCATGTCATTTTAGTATTTAAAAAGATATTCGATTTGGCATTTCTTTGTCTTTAAAAATATATGATGGAACAAGATACTTACAGAGCAGATCATGATCACTATGATTTACAGGGGCATAATTTGCATTAAAGAAGTCACTCCATGCTGATTTTTCAAATTCATTCATTTAAGATATTGCTGATTTGAAACCTTTGACATAAATTTCATTAAATTTTGATGAGTATTATGTCAGCATGTTCATATCCAGACATGCTGTTATTTTATGTTTCTAGCATGCCTCTACATATTAAGTTAATTTGGCATTCCATTCCATGCTTATGTTATTAAATAATCAAAATGCTTGTGAGCACTGAAGGGTTAAGATTGCTTTCATTTTGCAATTTCGTGCATTTTAAATAAAACATTGAATTGTGTTTAGCAATTTGAGTTGGAGATATCTTCTCTTGTTAATGATTGTATATTTCAGTCTAAGACATAAGCCCGTATCTACAGCTACTTTGTAGCTGTGGTCTTATCAGGCACCATGTCAATGCCAATTACCCGAGACCATGTATCATGCTGGGTTTGTTTATCTTAATCTCCTAAATAACTGGTCACATGCATATCATATTACTTAATATATATTATTTTCAGTATTTATTTTATAGTACAGTTATAAATGTGTACAAATGATTTCTAGTGAATATTGATATAGAAATAGAACATTAAAATTTAATGTGAAAGTTGGACATCAGAAGTTAATATGAAAAAAGAAATCTATTAATGATTATATTAAAATTTTATTTTATTTCAATACTGCGAAGGGATTAAGTTTTTATTGTAATTTATTGTATGTCATTTTATTTATTTTTGCACAGTAGCAAATATTACACACTTTTTAAAAGAGAATAACATAATTCTGATATTGTCAAGCAATAATGGGCAGGATGGAAAAGAAGAGAACACATCGATGATCTACTGATTTGTAGTTGAACCTATTTTTTAACAGATTCATACACAATAATGCATTACTTTTTTTAATTTTAAATAAAAAAAAGTTTTCTTGACAAGTATGGTAAAACAAATACACCTCATATTGTAACTTGAATATCTAAATGTAACATATCATTTAAATAAATTGCATGATGTAGACCTGATAGGTTCTAAAGAACTATCACTTCACTGCACTATTTTGTTTGAACTATCAAAGGAAAGGATAAACCTTGGAAGATATAGATATCAAATCTTTTAATTGCATTTGATGCAATCTTTACCCAAAACAATTGATGCTAACAAATTTGGATTAAAGATGTTATTAGCATGGCTTAGTATTGAAATCAAGTCTTTTTTTACAAGAGTTTAATATAGGTCTAATTTCCTAAGGGAAATGTAATATGTTAATAGGAGTATTTATTATTCAAGTGATACAGATCACATCAATGAGACATAATTTTCAAGATAAAACATTAAGAAGCACTTATGTATGCACCAAATACCTATAAAAAACAAAATAAATAAGTTATACGCACCAAATTGAATAAAAAAGCATTGTTGTAAGTTGTTCTGATATTGAATATCTTCTTGCAAAAAAATCATATTAAATTAAGTAAATTAATTTCAGATGGTAGACCTAGGCTAAGGGACATAACTCACAGGTACGTTTCAGTACCATTTTTGTAAATATATTTAAATTTCTATTAAAGTAACACAGATTATTTAATCCTGGTTCACATAGATGCTTAAAAATACACAGAAGGATTTAATGACTTCTTTCTCTTAAACATGATCTTCAACATTAAGGAATCTCTACCATTTCTGACCATTCAAATGACCACGATGCAGACTCAGCATTTCTAATGATTCTGATAAAGATGGAATTAACTTGTATTTAGTATATTTTTTTGTTTGGCTAAGTGTGTAGGTTTAATACAAATTAACATATATTCATATGACCTGTTATTGTCCTTTCTCTAATCCATAGTCAATTTATACTTTTCCCAACAATTTGAATATTTTTATATATTCAACCTGTGGTTAGTTTGATCTTAATCTTTCATTGGTCAAAGTTTGATTATGTCGTAAAATGTTCTTGCTTTCCTCTTAAATTAGTTTTGTGATTGTGCTATCACCAAAAAGGTAATTATGCCTGATGACATCACATAAAAAGCACCCATCTTTTTGAGGATCATTGAAAAAGCAGGATGATGAATGTCTACATATTGTCTAAAATACCAGGAGAGAAACAGATTCCACCACTGAAAGTCATGCAATTTGATATTTATCCACAGTTAAATTTTAAATTTTAAAACGCCCAGCAAGCCTTGTGTTCTAAATTTGAAAACTGAACTGTCTGGAGTTGAGAAATATCATATTACACTTGATATAAGGGTAAAATCAGTATGAAAAGGCATGTATAACATGCTGCTGAACATTAGCACTCGTCAATCAATCATACAATCATTTTCCATATGGTACACTATATGTAACTAAAATAAAGCAAAACTTTTCATGATCAAAACATAATAATTCCAATGTTGAATGCAAGCTTGCATTTCATTGGTCAACATAAAAAAAGACTGGAAATTCAAACATTTCATAACATTGTAGAAACTTCTATGCAGACAAAATGGTTCAATAAATATCAATTAATTATTAGAGTACTATAAATCTCTTCAAGCATTATATAGGAATTATAAGTAGTAAAATTTATTTTTACAGATATCATTGATGTGTTCTCTATTAGTGTTTAACCCAAAAGCTTAACCTTAAGTCCTTCTGGTTGTACAAATGTATTTTGTTTGTGAATAAATTAGCTTATCTTTTTAGATTCAGGCGTCACTGATGAGTTTTTTGTACACGAAACACACATCTGGCATACAAAATTATAAGCCTGGTAACTTTGATGAGTTTTTCTAGTTGAGTTAACACATCAATTTATTCCTTCAAAATAATCTTTATTACTATAATAAACAAAGGATGACATTCAGACATTCATAAAATACAAAAACATTTTGTTGTATTGTCATCTTTTACCATCATCATAATAGGCATCAATATTGATAATTCTATTGCAAAATGTAAGAATTTAGAAAAAAAAACTTATAAATATTAAAATCATAAATCCTGAATATGATGACAAAGCTGAATGACTTAGCATACAGCTTCCTTTTTACATTTTGAAAATGTGACCGAAAAATAATTTAACATTACTTTCCTCATGTTTGGAAATGCTGTCGTAAGAAAGTTTGTTGCAAGGTAACATCAACTTGTTTTCTTTTTTAATCTTCAATACTTTGAATTAGAACTATTTGGTTTTGTAATTTAGTGTTTTTGAGTCAGCAGCCAAAATTCTGCATTAGCTTATTTGCAATAATTTCTGATGATAATTAACAGAAAATAGTACCAAATAACATGGATTTGAAAGTTTTGGTTTTCTTATGAAAATATATGCTGTGTTTTTGAATTTTAAAACTTATTTCATTGTATACCTGAATAAACTCAATACAGAAATACATGTACAGAAAACTTAAATATTTTTTTGTTATATCATGATTTTAATGTTTTCTACATGTGCAGATCTTGAAGCCCAATAAATATTCTATCTCAGTCTTAAAATGCATGTATTACAGACAACCATTATCTACTATTGATTCATTTATTATCGTGGGTGGCAATTTTCTTGGATTAAGAAAAACTTGCATTTTTCTGTATATCTTATTTTGTGGTTTTGCCAAAATCTGCATACAACCTTATAGAAAATGTGTCATTCCTTGGACACTTAAATTTGTGGTTCCCCTATACGCATGAAATCCATGAAAATTGGTATCCCACGAATAATAATGAATCCACAGTATTACCGACAAATATCATCTACTATCATGAAATTGTCTCAGCTTTAGATTTGTTCAAAATTACGACAAAAGTTTTGATTGATCTTGACAATCAATCATCGTCATGATATGGCTGCAGAGCAAACTTGGCAAACATCATCCATATTGACGATACAATGCCAGCTACTGCTAATGCCCACCCTGTATAACTACTAGAATACAAAATCAACGGAAAGTTCAAAGGTAAAGTAAATATTACAACCTGTTCATTTAAAAGTAAAACATTGTCATAAAGTAAACCCCATAAAATATAACAGTTTGGTATTGAGAATAAAACAAGAATTATTTCTGTCACTCCACGTGCAAACATCCATGAAGAATTATAATTCCAAATGTCACTGCGATATAATGTTGCAGTCACAAGAATTGCTAAAGAGGTTATTTTTGTTGCAGTGGTTTGGTTGTCTTCTCTTAAACTACTGAAGATTCTCATGTCTTTTTGTAAACAAACTAACACAAGGGTAGCTCCACAACACTGAAACAGAAATAAGAGGCATTTAAAAAGATGACAATAAGTTATATACTATATTTAGATTTGACGATGTGCCTGAAAAGAATGCTGTTTTTTGAAGAAACACCGACAAAAACAAGAAAATTATCTGAGTTTTTTCAGAGCCTTTCAACAAGACAGGAAATATTTGATAAACTTAATGAAGATGAATCAAAACCTGTTGATTGACTGATTGGTGTTTAACACCACTTTCAGCACTATTGTTGTATTTTGAGGTGGTCGGTTTATACTGGTAGAGGAAGCAGGAGTGCAGAGAGAACCACATCCTTTGGTTGGAAAAACTGACAATCCTAGTCAATTAAGATTAGAGTCAAGCGCACCTGCCTTGTGTGGGATTCGAACTCACAAACTCGGTGTTGACTGACTAGTGATACAGTAGTTCGACTACTTAGACCACTCGGCCATCAAGGTCCCACTCAAACCCTGTTGATGTTTTGGATACAAATTAAACCATTGGAACTCAGAAAATCCACAAAAAACCTTAGCTGAGATATAGACATAGTACTGACACACTATTTCATATTTAGAAGGGCCTACTCTAGATGCTTTTGATTTGAATAGAGCTTTTAAAAGATGGACAGTTAGAAGAAACCTAGAATAAGTATTGTTTTTTTTAAAGATAACACATGTATGTACAATATTTTTAAGGTTTTCATGTTACTTGGATTATTTTACTTACAACACATTGTATCAGTTTAATGTGTTCTCAGAAGTCTAATATTGTTAATGATTTTATTGCCTTTGCAAATGTAATTTTATAGCATCTGTAAATGTAAATGAAATTTATTATTCAAATTTAGTGATCATAATCAAAATGCAGATTATGAAATAGAGATGTGGGATTAATGTCCATGAGACAATGCTGCTGCTAATTGAATTTTGTTTTGTCTACATAATGAAAAATATGTTGGTGAAAAAAAATTTTGAAGTGCCAAATAAAAAAGTTATTTAGCGAAAGAGGTTAAGAAAATCAAAATTGGCCCCAGCAGGGATTAAACTTAACGGTCGCCCAGTCGCCCAATGCGACCAGATTTTCCGCTTGGCGAATATATTCATCATCCTGATCGCCCAGCTGGCGACCGAAAATATTTTGCATTGAATCCCATGTCTATCCTTTTCCCCACGATATAAACAAAAACTGTTCCCAAACGGAAACCTGATTGTCTAATTAAAGCGGGAAAATGGAACAGAGGATTTTTCGGAAACCAGTAAGGTCATTTTAATAACCAAAACCTAGTCGGACAACTAAGTTTTCGATGCGAAGTCATGATTTCACACATGTATACCCCTTCTCTAAAACACGTTTTCTAATTTCTTTTTTAAAGCTTCTACGATTAATTCATTATTTTTTAAGTGTTTTCGTTACGCTGTTGAATCTGAATTACTTTAGAGATACATCCCAGTTGTTCAGGGAGTCATTACAAGTTTGTTTTTGACAAAAACTAGTAAACACAACTTGTTCTTCAATGAAAAAACGAAACGCAAAATCTCATAAATAAATATAATAATATCTAGTATGCTAACCAATCTTCGATGAAAAGTAATTATATAACATTTTTAATCAACACTTATTAGATGATGGCTTGGATTTGAAATAACATTTAATGTTTTATGGAAACAGCTATATTGTCAACAGGAAGTTCAAATTGAAGGGAGACAATTTTGGCGGGAAATGTTCTAATTTCAGTACTGTCAAATCTTATGATATATTATGATGGCAATAATTCAAATATTATAAAGTTACCACACATAACCTTAACCAGACTCAAACATTACATATAGGATTACATAAAAAGGCTTAAAAAAAAATTAGTGTATGAAATGTACATTTAAGTTTTAGTTTAAATTATTAGTATAAAAATTGGTTGGGCTCTTTAAAAAAATATTTTGGGGGCCCAGCTGGCCCCTGTAGAAAAAGAGTTCAGTTTAGTCCCTGCCCAGGGATCAAAAATGGAACTAACCAATATCAAAACATGCAATTAAGTGGAATTTAAAAAGAAAATTAAAGAACTTATTGTTTTAGGAGAGTGAATCTAAGAAAAATAAACTGTTGACAAAGATATGTCTCGCCTGTCATCAGAAAATTCAGAAAAAGACAATCTGATGGACAGCAACATTGCTAATTTATTCAAAGTTGCTGGACCATGACATAAAGGGCAGCTCGTCAAAATGATCTTCAAACTGAGAAAAACTGATAGCAATGCAACTTCATTGAAAATATCATTGTCTATCATAAGTAGTTCCCATCAAACTAACTTAAGGGGTAATTAATTGAAATTCACTGAACCATGACCTTTATGTGGCAGGGACTCGAAATAGTCTTCAAACTGATATGCACTGATAGTAATGCAAATTTATAGAAGATATCATTGATCTTTCACAAGTAGTTCCTATGGAACTGACTTAAGAAGAAAACTTAACAATTGTTGACGCCATCGTCATCGCCGGAAAAGCATCATCTATGTCTCACCTTCCGAGACAAAAGTCGCAGTCTAAACTAAAAACAACATGATTTGAGTGACTTAACAATGTATACATGTACATAATATCTATTTTTACCATAAATCCATATACCTACCCAAACATCATGGTAAAAGCTGGATGTTGGAGCCATAAGACAAATCATTACAAATGATATAAATGTAGCTATGTTGCCTATTGTTGGTAAGTAAGGAACCTCTTTATCATCTTTTGGTTCTGTAAGTGGTAGGAGTTCACCAATCTATATGAAAATAAGATATCAAAGATTAATATGCTTAACCCCATCCCAACCCCATCATCAGACATGTAATTTCAAATCTTTTTACTTTCATTTTTATAAGTTAAATTATATGCACCTTTAGAATAAACATTCTATGACAAGCTTAAAGAAATGTTATGAATAAAAGCTAAACCTGCAATGTGAATGAATTACAATTGCTCTATCCCCTGAGAGTTTAATCATAGGGAGTCACTTAATAATTTCCATTCATTAATACAAGCTCATGTTGAAACTCCAGTCTGACTCAATAGTTTGATTTGTGCTATACAATATAGAATTTTTATTGGTTTCATGCCACTTCATGATTATTTTGAGTGTAAACCTTGCTGCATACAGGCTGGGAAAAAATTCTGCAAGCAGCCAAGATTGAAGAAAACTTGTCCTAATCAAAAATGCACTAAGTGCAAGTTAGTCAAGGGGAGACAACTAATAAATTTTCTCATATAAGTTATGTGAAGAAATATCAATTTGCTTCATCTAATTAGTCAATAATAAAAAGATAAAATTCTAACCTGTCTCAGTGCCAGTAACTTAAGACATATGCTGATGACAAGATTTGCACATAAAATTAATTTTAATGATGGTAATGTTAGAAACATTTGATGATTTTCTCTCGTTGCTATATCTGAGATCACTGCTACTATAGAAACCACAGCCAACATTGTAGACCTACAAATAAATCAAACAAGATTAATAACAGATTGATTGATTTTTAGTGGTTTAACTCAACATCAGTTTACATGGGCTTTGTAACAGTGAAATTAACATATATAATAGAAAAAGTTTATTTTGTTTAAAATATGTAAAAAATATTCTGAAAACAGAAAGACCAAAAACAAAATTTGAATTTTGAAGATTTCTTACATGTTTTTTTAAAATTCTGATCATTAGTTTTACAAGTCAACCATAACTTGACTGATGTATGATTTAATGTAAATACTGTGATAAAAATTTAAAAGAATATCTTGAATATTACTGTGTTTACTCCAGAGTGTTTGCCCTTTCTCAATACCAATAGACCAATAGACCAAAACATTTTTTTAATTTGAGTTTTAACCAACAGTGCTGTAAACATGTGATTACCGTAGTAATGTTTAAGACCTTCATTAAAAATAACACCAACAAACTGATAAATATATATAAAAGTGAATAAAGGTACTTTTTGTCAGAACAATTCTAAAAGTGAATAAAGGTACTTTTTGTCAGAACAATTCTGTAAAGTCATTACTTTATCTGGATGTGTATTTAGGGCCAAATTCCTCAATCCTTAAAATAATGTAAATTCTCAAAGGTCTTCTTCAACAATCTAGTACTGTAAATTCAGAAATTATTGTGAGGTTTTCATTAATGTGAATAATGCGACTGGGGGGGGGGGGGGGGGTATTTCAATAATAAGAACTTGCATTTTCCCAAAATCACAATAATTAATCTCGCATTTTTGTCCATTCTTTAAAAATGGCAATAATAAATGCACACAATAATTTCTCAATTTACAGTATATACTTCCAGCTACTACTATAAAGGGGAACAAAACAGTTGTGAAGAAAATTAATTCTAACATTTATCTTTCTGATTTTTGCTCCAACAAACATTTCCACTGACAAACAAAATTTTACAGAAACAAGCCAAATAAGCAGATATGACCATTTAATTCCATGTTCACAAGATGCTTAACTTTCACAATGCTGTTAAAACATTCTGTTGACTTACAAACAGTTATCTGACTTACATCTTTATAAATCTCTTTTCAAAAGTATGCTTTAGATGCTGGGCTTTGAGGAAACACAGGATGATGCAGGTTATAATACAAGATGACAGTATAAACAGGAGCACACCTGACACAGGTATATTGTCTTCTGGATATAGCTGAAAATATAAAGATTAAAATATAGAACATCATAAACAGAATCAAACACGACACAGGCACAGTTATGTTGGAAAAATCTGCAAATATAAAGTTATTGGACATTGTTAACACATCTGATAGATGAAAACATAAAAATTCTACAATTTAATTTGGAATTCATCTAAATACCAATAATGATTTTAAACAGAAAGTATGGTTTACATGGCTCATTATTATCTTTTCAAAATACTCCAGAAATGGTTGAATTGGCATTGGGGCCTTTAAAATTAGAAGGCTGTTTGTTGTATCTAACCAAAGAAATTTTATATACAAATTGTAAATAAATAATACCGTGTGGGAGGCTGGAGTTTTATAAAAATGCCTTCTACCCTCTTCCCTTCCTCCCCAGCACACATATTCACACATAAAAGAAAAAACTTAGACCAAGAAACATAACAACTATTTATCACAATAATTACAGTGTTTGTATGAAAGATGTTAGGATACCTAATCAATATAATTCTTAAGTTGGGCCTCAGACCCTGTATGGTATTTAGTTTGTCATGCACTCTTTCTGAAACCAGCTAGGACCCTAACAAGAGATATGTATTTAAAAAATATTTTTTGCCAAAGATCCCTCCTTTTTCAGTCTGCCATGCACACTATCTGAAACCAGTTTAACCGATGATAACAGATGAATATCAAATTACTTTTCATGTGTACGACATTTAAATCCTCACAAACGTTTTTTCCTAGAATATTTTTGTCTCAATAGCTTCAACAACATATTGTATGAATAACTAAGCATGATAAATTCCTCAAATGCATCATTCTTGCTTTTTTTGGTGATTAGGTAAAATATGTAAAAATAATGTGTGAAAAGTTTGTGCAAATCAAAAATGTTAATCTAAAAGGTGACTTTAATCATTTGATGCATAAATAGAAACCTTGAATGAAAAAATTATGTATTGAAATCACGCAAATAGCATCTTTAAAAAATAATCATATTCATTGTAAATGTTGAACATGAAACATATACAAATGGTTTAAATGATCCTGTTACCATGGTAACATACACCTACCATGATAGCTGCTCTGAATCCAGGACACAGACCAAGCACTGCTGAACATAAAATGATCTGTAGAAATTGCGTCACTGAGTCTGTTACCATGACAATTACAAAACTAATAACACTAAATACCTCTATCCATTGGAAAGCACTGTAGCTAAAAATGTAAATTGTACAGGTAAAATTAAATGCGTACAATCAGAAATGTAATGGAAAACACTTCATTTCATATTTTAATTAATTATCAGGAAATATCACAATCAACTGTATTTCCAATATTTAAGGCCATATTGACCTGTTCCTTGTAACATTCAGCCTGTATTTTGAGGTTTGTAATAAATCGGTAAAAAATTCAAATCGATATTTGAGTAATATCCTGTTCATCATGAATGAGTTTTAATTCTGTGGTGATTCTGGAACATGAAGTGGCTTTAAAGATTTCAAAAACAATGCACATGGCTTAGACAAAATTCTGAACACTCAAGAAGTTTCCATGATGACTGTGGCCAGGCTGGCTGACATGTATCTTACTGGACTTTTTTACAGATCAGATCTGAGTCATTACCAAATTACTCGCTTTGACTATAGAGGAATAAAAATTAAATATGACCAGCAGGACATGAGGATATGTTTACCCTCCAAGTGCACATAATTTCACTTTACTGTAGTTTGTATTGCCCAATATTTAGCTTTCAGCTTCTTTTTACATGTGTATCTTGGTATCTTGCTCTTTTTTAGTTTTTTCCATGGTGTATTAAAAATGTTCCTCTCATCTCACTGAATGATTTAAATCAGGGCAACATATATATAATTGTATTATTATATTACTGTGCTGTAGAAGAATATTTGCAAGTTTGATTGAATTCTATCAGACATTTTCAAGGAGTTACAAATTTAATATAAAATGTGAAACAGACAATACATGAAGTTGTGATGTTTATTCATACTCATGCCTTTCCCTTAAATCAGTATAACAGCATAGTTGATTTACACAATCTGTTCTTTAATTTTATAATAATAAGTGATACTGGTCCATTTCCAAAAGCAGCATTAACTCTAGAAATGTCAATCTTTTCTTTTACAGAAGTTTTGAAGTTTTCCTGTAAAATTTTGTCTGCTATATAACTTTTGGTGGACAAAATCATGATGAAAAATTTAAGTGGTCATATTTTTAACAAACCTTTTTTTTTTAGAAACAAATGAACAATTCAATTACATCCCTGGCTTTCAAATGTTTAGGTTGGAGCGATCCTACTGAAAGTAAATTCAGAAAAACACTTCAGACGAACAAAATTTAAAAAGTGTTATTTGAATTTACACTCAAGTACAGAGTCCAACTCTTATTCAAGAGGTAAGAAGAATAAAATGAGTTATCTTTCTATTTTTTGTAGATGTATAGTGTAAACTTACAGAGTCGGTGTCAAGTCAGGTCTAAAAACTATAAACACCAGACCAAGAAATATACCCAAAACACCTGTGTATCGGATTCTTTGGTCCTCTGGAACATGTATCGACTGTGCTATAATTATGAGCACACCACACACCATACTACATAGTCCTGCAACAATTAAACATGAAATAATTGCAATTTCAATAGTTAGTCTTAAGTAAGATTTGACGAAGATTTTACCACATATAGCCTACATGGTTTTTTTACTAAATACATTTTACCTGGAATGTCCATGGTGGTGATTTTACAATATATGTCCCAATTAAAATTTACCACATATATAAAATAAGGTGACCTTACCCATTATATGTCAGCAACTTTACATCTTGTTTATACCATAAACTATGACCAATGAGTATAGGTAATAAATTCGTAAAATGTTCATGTGCCATTTATCATACATCAGACCAAAATTGGCATTTTTTTATCAATACTATCAAATTTCCCTCTGCCTATTACACCCTGAAGAAAGCCATAAAAAATACACTATGATAAATCAATTATCAGGTTTTCTTCATATGCCATGAATTCAAAAATTAATGTAAAGTCTATACTAATGATACAAATTTTAAATCATGCATATCACATTAAAGATAAACATTAGCAAATTTCCATCATTTTTTTTTATACAAAAACATGAAACAAAATAAAGTTTTCAGGCACATTAGTCCTACTTACTCACAAAAAAGCTTCATATTGTGACAGACATCTCATACTGTGGATTCATTTACTTTCGTGGGTACCAATTTTCGTGGATTAAGGAAAACTTAGAAGTTCGTGGATATTCAATTTCGTGGTTTTTCCATAGTGTGTATACAAGCCTATATGAAATTTGTAATTCGTTGAATATTTAATTTCGTGGTTCAACTGTACCCACGAAATACATGAAAATTGGTATCCAACGAATAATAATGAATCCACAGTATTACAATACCAATTTGCAAAGTACTGTTTATCAGGTTTTCTGAATATTGAAACATTTACTGTAAAATATCAGATTGGTGTAAAAAATATGAAGCTTTCTGTAAGAGTTCAAATCAGGATCATCCATATTGTGTGAAAATCTGATAGATTTATTGGATTGCATATGTGTGTTTTTCATGTTGAAACAATAGTTTTTTCTTTTTTTATCAGTAACATCAGAAAAAGACTTGATAAGTTCCTGTCAAACTTATCAATGTCAGGTTTAACATTCTGATGTTGGTGATAAGTCCATGTCAAAGTTATTTGACTCGGTCAAGCATATAGGATGTAACAAAGCCTTGTTTAGTAATGTTATCAATAAGTGCAGAGTGATACTGGTACAAGGAAAACCAATTGACCATCATCATCAAGATAGATTGTTACCTGTCAGTACACATAACTTTTGAGCTAATAGATGGCAATCGTGCTGTATCAGCTAATCAGTCTCCCTATCATGTAATGACTGCTCCCTGTTTGGCTGCCATTAAGATGTTGCATCCCTATCATTTTTAAGTGTGATGACCCATTGTGAGTGTCTCAATGATGCAACCCCAAATGGACAAGTTTCACTTGTGACCAAATATAGCCTTGAATTTCAACTTTATCATATAACATTAAAAAGGCCATAATTTGGTTCTTAAACAGATCTTTTTCAAAAGCCTTATTGCTCGGTAAAATAAATGTCTTCATAATAGTATATTACAGGCTCACAAGTCAGCACATTTTGAATATATTGTCAAAATATGATGATTTTGTGCATTTTTCAGACATAGAAGCTTTAGGAAAACCTTGGCCACAAACTAAAATCCAAAATGTTTTTTAACCAAAAGGTGCCAATTATTATTTTGTATCACTGAACACAAACATTTATCCTATTCACAAACTTACCTGCAATATCACTAGCGGCAGATTCAGTCATAAATATATAAGATGATAATACATATATCAATGGGTTGGCATTCAGTAAAACTGATACACATAATAATCCTAAATGTCTCGTAAACTGAAAAGAAGAAACAGCAATTTAAATTTTACTATCAAATAAATCCTATATAACTGTTAAAAAATTAACCTACCTAAAGAACGAAGTGTGTTGAATATTGTTTGTTTACTTATTTATATTTTTAGAAATTTGTTCTTAATGGACTTTGATGTTGGTGGCTAATTTTTGATAATCCTTGTAAAATTTATTCACTTTTAAGATGCAGGGAAGTGAATATATTGTACAGACACTTGTCCTTTGTGGAAGACAGTAATTTGATGTCTATTTGCTTTCTTTGTGTCACAGGTTTGCTGTCTATTGATATCTAATTGATGTATAACTCACAATGACCTTCATTCACACAAAAATATGAAAAATTTTCAGGCATAATTAAAGCAAGTGTTCACTTAAATCTTTAATCAAATATTGTCACAGAATAATTTCTTAATATATCAGTTTACATTCATAATTTTTTTTAACCTCCTTTATCTGCTAACTAAAAATTATGAATAAAAAAAACGTGAAAACATTGAATTAATATTGATTCACTTATAGGGTCTTTGCATCGGCACTAAACACATTTATTTAAAAACCAGTTGTTGGCATGACACGGGTTATGTTCTTCTCATATATGTTATGAGAGTATGATACTAAACCCCTAACGGTAAGGATTGTGCCTGATATTCATATGATGAAGACATAATCTTTCAATCAGTTTAATTGAAGTCTGGAGCTGGCATGTCAGTTAACTGCTAGTAGTCTGTTGTTATTTATGTATTATTGTCATTTTGTTTATTTTCTTTGGTTACATCTTCTGACATCAGACTCAGACTTCTCTTGAACTGAATTTTAATGTGCGTATTGTTATGCGTTTACTTTTCTACATTGGCTAGAGGTATAGGGGGAGGGTTGAGATCTCATAAACATGTTTAACCCTGCCGCATTTTTGCGCCTGTCCCAAGTCAGGAGCCTCTAGCCTTTGTTAGTCTTGTATTATTTTTAATTTTAGTTTCTTGTGTACAATTTGGAGTTTAGTATGGCGTTCATTATCACTGAACTAGTACATGTATTTGTTTAGGGGCCAGCTGAAGGACGCCTCCGGGTGCGGGAATTTCTCGCTGCATTGAAGACCTGTTGGTGACCTTCTGCTGTTGTCTGTTCTATGGTCGGGTTGTTGTCTCTTTGACACATTCCCCATTTCCATTCTCAATTTTAATTAAGCTATTTATTTATGTAGTAATATTGTTCACATATGTTTTATGCTCATTGCAAATATTGTAAATTGAGAAAGGAAATGGGGAATGTGTCAAAGAGACAACAACCCGACCAAAGAGCATAAAACAGCCCAAGGCCACCAATGGGTCTTCAACACAGAGAGAAAATCCCGCATCCGGTGGCGGGCATCAGCTGGCCCCTAAACAAACAAGAGGCTCTCAAGAGCCTAAATCGCTCACCTGTATTTCAGAGGAGAAGATTTTTAAATGTTAGCAAACTTGATAAACAAATTGTGTAAAATTGTCTTTAAAGGGCAATAACTCCTTAAGGGGTCAATTGACAATTTTGGTCATATTAACTTTTTTGTAGATCTTACTTTGCTGAACATTATTGCTGCTTACAGTTTATATATATCTATAATAATATTCAAAATAATAACAAAAAACTTCAAAATTTTGTTAAAACTACCAATTCGGCGGCAGCAACCCAACAATGGGTTGTTCGATTCCTCTGATTATTTCAAGGCCGATAGATCTTGACCAATTAAACAATTTTACCCCATGTCACATTTGCTCTAAAAGATTTAGTTTTTGAGATATAAGCCAAAAACTGCATTTGACCCTTATGTTCTATTTTTAGCCATGGCAGCCATGTTTGTCGATGGATACAAACTTCGGATACAATTTATAAACAAGATACCATAAGGAATATTTAGTTAAAGTTTGAAGGTAATTGGCCCAGTAGTTTCAGAGGAGAAGATTTTTAAATGTTAGCAAACTTGATGAACAAATTGTGTAAAATTGTCTTTAAAGGGCAATAACTCCTTAAGGGGTCAATTGACAATTTTGGTCATATTAACTTTTTTGTAGAACTTACTTTGCTGAACATTATTGCTGCTTACAGTTTATATATATCTATAATAATATTCAAAATAACAAGAGGCTCTCAAGATCCTGAGTCGCTCACCTGTATTTCAGAGGAGAAGATTTTTAAATGTTAGCAAACTTGATGAACAAATTGTGTAAAATTGTCTTTAAAGGGCAATAACTCCTTAAGGGGTCAATTGATAATTTTGGTCATATTAACTTTTTTGTAGATCTTACTTTACTGAACATTATTGCTGCTTACAGTTTATATATATCTATAATAATATTCAAAATAATAACAAAAAACTTCAAAATTTTGTTAAAACTACCAATTCGGCGGCAGCAACCCAACAATGGGTTGTTCGATTCCTCTGATTATTTCAAGGCCGATAGATCTTGACCAATTAAACAATTTAACACATGTCACATTTGCTCTAAAAGATTTAGTTTTTGAGATATAAGCCAAAAACTGCATTTGACCCTTATGTTCTATTTTTAGCCATGGCGGCCATGTTTGTCGATGGATACAAACTTCTGATACAATTTATAAACAAGATACCTTAAGGAACATTTAGTTAAAGTTTGAAGGTAATTGGCCCAGTAGTTTCAGAGGAGAAGATTTTTAAATGTTAGCAAACTTGATGAACAAATTGTGTAAAATTGTCTTTAAAGGGCAATAACTCCTTAAGGTGTCAATTGCCAATTATGGTCAAATTAACTTTTTTGTAGATCTTACTTTGCTGAACATTATTGCTGCTTACAGTTTATATATATCTATAATAATATTCAAAATAATAACAAAAAACTGCAAAATTTTGTTAAAACTACCAATTCGGTGGCAGCAACCCAACAATGGGTTGTTCCATTCGTCTGAAAATTTCAGAGCTGATAGATCTTGACCAATTGACCAATTTTACCCCCTGTCAGATTTGCTCTAAAAGCTTTAGTTTTTGAGATTTAAGCCAAAAACTGCGTTTGACCCCTATGTTCTATTTTTAGCCATGGCGGCCATGTTTGTCGATGGATCAAAACTTCGGTATAATTTATAAACTAGATACCCTAAGGAACATTTAGTTAAAGTTTGAAGGTATTTGGCCCAGTAGTTTCAGAGGAGAAGATTTTTGAAATAGTTTTCGACGACAGACGACGGACGCCAAGTGATGGCATAAGCTCACATGGGGCCCTTCGGGCCCCGGTGAGCTAAAAATGTGTACTAGTTCAGTGAAAATGGACGTCACTCCTGACTTGGGACAGGTGCAAAAATGCGGCGGGGCTAAACATGTTTTGTGAGATCTCAACCCTCCCCCTATACCTCTAGCCAATGTAGAATAAACAAACACACACAGAAATACGCACAGTAAAACTCAGTACACTATTTCTTGAATAAGTGTTGAAAATACATTTTAATACTTTTGCAATGTCTGACTGCTGTCTCATTGACATTTCCCATAAAATTTTTCCTGTATAATTTTCCTTTATCAAATAGTAGACAGCATCAACTTACGGAATGAGCATTTGTATCGAATTCTGCAACATATATTCTAATGATCATAAACACCAGAAACAGGATGGTTATGTAGCTGTACACTGGTACTTTGTTAGGATGGAATACAAAGTGTTCTATCAACACAATGGTCGCTTTAGACAGGTATAATGACATGCAGAAACAGCTTAAACGTAACGGTAATTTCTTAGATAAATGTAACCTGAAAAATAAAACAAAGACCAGTTTAAATGCAACTAAGGTGTATTGATTTACATCTTTCATCAATTTACAACCAATTTGGTAACCATTTCTTATCTTATTTCACCAAAAGAGGTGTTAAAAAATGTCAGCTGTTGAAACAGACATTGTTAATAGAAAATTAAATTGAAGTTGAAAACTTTATCATATACATACTTTTTTGTCCTTTAAAGTTCTATCAGGTCTTCTTTTCATGTTCTGATTTTTCAAGATATAATTTGGTTGAAATGCACTAAAAATTACCATTTAAGGGGAGCTAACTCCGTAATTTGCTATCATTCTAACCAAAAGATTTCTTGAATTACCAGACACACAGAAATAAAAGCTACCATTTCTAACTCAGAACGAGGGTAACTTCATAGTAGAATGGTTAGGTCGGTGGGTTTTTTTCTGCCATGTTTTGAAATACTTCTAAATTGCCTATTTCTTAAAAAGACTGGCATTTTCAAATTATAATTAAGCACCTTATTTATACAATGAGCATATATGTAACCTGACAAGTGAACATTATTTCTCTTCACAAGCAAAACTTTTTGATGCAAAAATTGAGTAAAAATCAAGATATTTAAAACCTGTTGAATTTTTCATTTGTGACATTAATCAGTACCAAGAAAACTTGTGTAATTCAAGTAAACCCAAACTAAATATTATTGCTATATAATATGAACATTCACCGTCCTACAATCTGTCAATACCTATATTTAGGCACTGCACAATGTCATGGTTTTCTCGACTGTTAATGCCGTCTTTACACTAAATCCATTGAGTGTTGGATATGTACTGATTGATATTTTAGTCTAAGATACATGATTTTTTATAAGTTGTTATTGGCTTTGAACTAGCTCTCAGTAACTGGGAGTACTCTCAAATCTGTACTTTTTGTCTTTTGCGTTTTAGTTAGTTTTTTGTTTTGTGATTTGTATAGATTTGATGAGTTAAGCCATTTTCAACTGGTTTTTATAGTTTGTTCTTATGTTGTACTGTTGCACCACTATTCCAGGTTAGGGGAGGCTTTGGCGCCAGCAAACATGCTTAACCCAGCTACATTCTGTATGTGCCTGTCCCAAGTCAGGAGCCTGTAATTCATTAGTTATCGTTTGTTGCTGTATATCATATTTGTTTTTCATTCATTATTTTGTACATAAATCAGGCCGTAAGTTTTCTCGTTTGAATAGTTTTACATTTGTCATTTTGGGGCCTTTTATAGCTTTGCTCATTGATGAAGGCCATACGGTGACCTATAGTTGTTAATTTCTGTGTCATTTGGTCTCTTGTGGAGAGTTTCTCATTGGCAATCATACCACATCTTCTTATTTTTATATTGTGAATAGGTTAAGACTGTCATTGCCTTACCTCTGAAATGTATATGCAGCTATCACACATGTTATTATAAACAACTGCCATCTGTATAGTCCTGCATCATACAACACAGTCTCACAGCAAACAAAAACTAAAATAAATAAAAAAAAAAAAATCAAGCCAAAACGGATAAGCATAATTTTTATATATATACATAAAATAGGTTATAATTCTACCTCAACAGTTCTGTAATAAAGATTTAATACAAAATTTGTTCATCAAATAAAAAAAGCTTCTGTCATACCTCAATGACAAATACATGTATATAGACAAAATTTGTACATTGTGGGAAAATCTAAAATTTATTTGTATGCACTTTTGAAACAGAGAGAAAGTCGGGGTTGGCTGAACTTTTCTCCTGTTTCGTAGCAAGCACAACTGCATTTTATATTTTCATACAATTTACGTTTTTATTCTGAAATGTAACACTTACACTTAAACATAAAATTATTTAACTTCTCAACCGACGGATTTTTTTTAATCTAATCAACATGACTTAAATGCAGAACGCGATGAGGACCCCAAATTGAAATGTGATGTAAATAGTAATTTAAAGTGTTCGCTCACAACAGAATCAGGATACCAGGAGACTATAAATGTATACTATACATTTATTGCTTTATGTTATCTGTCAACCTGTATTTGTATAGTAGAAAGGTCATAATTCTAGCCATTTGAATTCTTGTCATTTTGAGAAAATTGGCCTGTTTTCAGTATATAAAGAGACAGTTTTTAACTAGCATGCATACAGTGTTCTCCACAGGGCCTTAAAGCACCTAGTACCTTAATACTTTACTTTTTTTACCATGGTGCTCTCTGAATGGACTTTATAATAGAATGAGTTATAAGTGTTTTTATCAGAATTGTTTTTCCCTTTATTGTTCTAGCATATCAAATCAGGCTATTTGTTTTTTTGTTTGAATTGTTTCACATTTCCTTATGTCGAGGCTTTTAATAGCTTACTATATGATATTAGTTTTTCTCATTGTTGAAGGCAGAATGGTGATCTATTTGGACTCTTATGGATACTTATCAGAAATTATTGCGAAGTTTTTATTAATGCGAATAATGCGACTGGGTGAGTATCGCAATAATAATAACTCGCATTTCGATATCTGATTGATATATGTTATATATCCTGAAATCGCAATAATTAATCTCTAATTTTGTCCATTTTTTAAACATCACAATAAAAAATGCACACAGTAATTTCTAAATTTACAGTAGTTGTCTCATTGGAAATCTTAAGTCCAAAATTAACTCATCTGGCTTTCTAAGAAATGTGACAAGATCTGTATTCAATTCTTTAGTACTACAGACACTGCTTCCTTCTTTTCATACATACCAACAGTCTGTATACAAACAAGTATACTAAACATTTCTTGTCTCCCATGACTACCGACATAACCAATCAGAAGGCACAATACAGCATTGGTTAACATCATCACATAAACAGCAGGCAACGGCAATCCAAATATCAATTTAAATGTATTCTGTGTTAAGGTTCAATATTTCAGTTTCAAAATAAAAAAAAGATTAATCAATTATATTAAAAAATAACGATTTAATGCAATACTAGAAATTTATAATTTAAACCATGCATTTACCATAAATTTGTCAGAAAAACATTAAAGTTCTTTAATGTTCATTAACCTATTTGCCATTAGTCATATTGTAAACTTATAACCCCTAAGTTTAGAATAAATGCAAGTACTTCATATAACCAATCAGAGGCAAGGTTTGATAACATTGGATGCAAGACTGCTCCTCTATAGTTCCTACAAGACTAATGAATTTTGAATGACCATAATGTAATATTCCAACTAAATTAAGGAGAACAACATACTGATGTGACAAGAATATACGAACCATGTACTAGATATTTAATAAATGACCTCAAAAGACAACAGTTCACAAGGTGACATATCACTCCACCAGGATACATCACTCTTGCTACAACACCAGCTTTTTAACTCCAAAGTGGCATGTGTCTTGAACAAACAGAAAATACTAATTTAAAAGCCTTTAAGCTGATCAAGTTGGAGGTCAAACAAATGACCTCCTACACCAAAAAATTAATGAAACAAGAACACACCCGCGATATCGCCGGCATTTAGAGCATTGTTGAAAGTATATAAACTGTTGTAGGATGAATTTATGTAAGACTTTATGACTGGAGAATTTCAGGAAAGGTATCAAAAGTCATAGGTACTTGTGGACACTTTGGTAGTTTTTTTAGCCCTCCCCTTTTTTCCAAAGTCCGTTATTTTTTGTTTTATGTTAATTTCAATTATTTTTGCGCTTTTCTGTATACTTTGAACATACACATACTATAAATAAAGTCTATTTGCTATTTACTATCAATTTCAAGTTTACTATCCACAGCGGTCACTGAAATATTATTATATATATATAGACTCTCTATATAATATACCAGTGACCGCCGCGGATAGTAAACTTGGAATTGATAGTAAATAGCAAATACACTTTAAACAAAAAATACGTGAAAATAATTGTCCTGTCTCCAAGTACTTATGAAAATTATGTGTAATTTTAAAACAGTTCTAAACGGAAGTCTTGTCAATGACTTAAAAGTCCGTCTGATGACGGAAATAATATCCGGACGCCTTTATTTTCGTTTTCCTCCCAAAATAACCCAAACAGAATAATCATAAGCAAGGATGACAAATGCGACTATGCATGGTACCTATAGGACACAGAGGCATGACGATTAATTTATTGTGGAAGGAAGAGAAGTGATACACAAAAAGAGGTCTACTCATTTAATAGTATAGATACCATGAGACCTGAAAGACATGAAGAACATATAAGACAGAATGTTTAGTTATGTTGGTGTTACAGACAGACAAGTGGGTAGATAAACAGACAGAAAATAGCATTATTACATGTATATATTTTCTGTAACTTTGCACTATTGGATAATAACTATCTATCATAAATAAAAATTCCATTTTTTTGCATTTGTTCACAATGCACTGTTTTTTGCACTAGTTAAAACCTTTAAGTATTTTCTAACTTTACCAAAACTTTTTTCAGAGAAAAACAACATTTCACTTATTAAAATTCTAATATCAATCTTGAAATGAAATGTGTAACCATATTATTAAAAAATTCGTAAGGGTTCCGCGGAACCCAGTGTCTCGCCTACTTTTGCTGTTAAGCGCAGGCTCAACAAAAATAAGGAAAAAAATTAATAAAATTATTCCTCTCTATACTATCTTTTGATTGCAAGTAGCTTCTGTCCAAGTTTGGTAAAAATCCAGGATAGTTTATGAATCTAATAAATGTTTTTAAAACTTAAACTGCAGACTGTATGTAATGTTAACTGGAAGAAAAAGTAAGTCCATTTATAAGTAAAATATGGAAAAAATGGAACAAAATTTTAACAAAATTTCCTTCTAGATACTAGCTTTTAATCATAAACAAGCTTCTGTCCAAGTTTGGTACAAAACCAGGATAGTTTAAGAAAGTTGTTAAAATTTAAAAAAAACTTTAACCACAGAGTGAATGTAATGTAAACTGGCAGAAAAACTAAGTCCATTTATAAGTTAAATACTGATAAACTGGATTTTTTTTACAAAATTTACTTCTGGTTACTATCTTATGATCATAAACAAGCTTCTTTCCAAGTTTGGTACAAACCCAGGATAGTTTAAGAAAGTTGTTAAAATTTTAAAAACTTTAACCACAGAGTGAATGTAATGTTAAATGGCAGAAAAACTAAGTCCATTTATAAGTAAAATACGGAAAAAATGGATTTTTTTTTTACAAAATTTACTTTTGAATATTATCTTATGATCATAAACAAGCTTCTGTCCAAGTTTGGTAGAAATCCAGGATAGTTTAAGAAAGTTATTAAAATTTCAAAAACTTTAACCACAGAGTGAATATTTGTGGACACCGCCGACGACGATGACGACGCCGACAGAATGTAGGATCGCTATGTCTCGCTTTTTTGACAAAAGTCAAAGGCTCGACAAAAAGGATATGCAAGTTTCCATGGTAACAATGATCCCCATATGACAGAAAAGATAATGGCTACTGCTAACACTCCATCTGATATTCTCTGTAAAACAATTTAAAAAAAACATCATATCATACATTTATATAGTTGCAGTTCCTCAAAAATTATTCATAGTCATCTAATATATGATAAAAATTTGGTTAGGTTAGTTACTATGTATCTATTTTTCTTCTTCCCATTTGTTAATTCTAATTCTGGCATGCTATGCACATATTAATGATTGCTATTCTAAGCCAGTAAATATGTTTTTAACAGTTGTATTTTATGATTCAATTGTTTTTTTAATCTGACTAAGCCAGAGAAAAGGTCGATTGTCCTTTCCAATTTTTAAATTATCAAATAAAGTCTTATTTTATTACGAAGCTGTTGCAGAAGTGGTAGGTTAGTAAATCTTTATATATCATAAAAAAGACATGACCACTTCATAATTGCCCCCACCTCAAACTGTTCACAGAAGAGTGTTTTGGTAATGGCATAATTTAATGATTCATTTTGTCTAAAGCTTAAATATGTTTTGTTTAATGCAGAAAAAGTCAAGAAATTTTATGGTAAATGAGGCGAAAAAGAATTTTGTACTGAGGTTGAGGAGTTTAATATGTTTCTTTCAAATCCTATTTTCTTATTCAAATTACATTATACAGCTGATTAGGCAAATGCTGAATTTCAAATTGAGAAATTGAAAAGAAATAACGATGACCTCTGATTTGTATAACAATTTGGTGGCCAAGGCGATACGAAAGTTTTATTTTGATTCGGTTCACATATATAACAATACAAACATATAAGCTCTTTTTTTTTTTTGTACGAAGCAAGCAACCAGCCTTCTCATTTCTTGCTTCTTTACTAGCAGTTTGAATTTCTATTTTTATGTTGAAAAAGTGTGTATAATACAAAACTTTTTACAGTATGTGTTAATTACTATATGAATGATACATTTGTGTACCTTAGTTTTCTTGTAACTTAGAACTGCACCAAAAACTGAGTATGTACCAATGGCTGCTGGTAACCATGGTAAAAAGTGAGAAGATATTCCAAGATGCATCAGGACTGGATAACATAAAATGGTGGCTGAAGCTCCACTCAACCATCTAAACTTTACTACTAAACTATGATCATGACCTGCAATTTAAAACAAAGTTCAGTCTTGTGTTTTTTTCAGTGTGTTGCCATCAAATGTACAGATTTCTTAGAAACCATGCTAAAGAATTAGAAACTTTCAACATGCTTATTTTCTTTTTGTTGCATTGTTTAGTTGCTGACTCATTGAAGCGCAAATTACAACTCTTTTTATTTTATATTAGAACAATTTTGAAACAGTAGAAGCTGTACTTTCCATAATAAATTGCATTTTTTCAAATACTTTCTTTCATTGTTAATTTTATCTCTACCAGTGCTGTCTTATCTTGTATAGATATTAGAATATACAACATACTAACCTAGAGCTTCCACTAATGGTCTGATGCTCATCAAAGTTAATAAAAATAACTGTGTCATGGATAGAAAAATAACTTCAGTCTGAAAAATATACACTAGAAACATCAAAAGTATGAAAAAAATAACTTTGACATAATTTAAATATGAAAGTCTTGCCAAAATTATTCAAAGTCAATTTTTATTTACTTTTACAACTTGGGATTGTGCTTAAAATTTGTGAAGTGGGAAAAAAAGAAAAACACAAAAACATCTTTTGTAAAAAAATGTTGAAACTTAGACAAAGTCTCAAAACAAGAAAATATGTCCTTTGACACAATGCCCAGCTGGCACTATCTTCTATCCATGTTCAATGAACTAAGAAATCTAGGTCCAAAGCCTAATTCAGCATATATTTCAAAAGTTTCTATCATAATAAATATGTGTATTTAGTTTCAAGTGGGTGTGACCTCAATTTCATAGTTAACTACCTTATTTTAGTCTGATGGACAAATGACTGGAAACATAATACCCCTACTCTCTTAGGTTGGGCATGAGATTTGTACAAATTTTGAACTGGGTAAAGCGAGATAACTCATAAAATCTGTAATGTATTTGTAAGAGTCATTTTCATCCATGCTTTTAAAGCTTTTTTTGAAACAGAATCAAAATAATCTGTGTTATTAAAAGCTTGGAGAATATTTGTAAAAATGGTTTACAAAAACATAGCAGTGATCTTTAAGAGTTGTTCCCTTAACTTAAGCCTACCTTCTTAATTAGTTCAACATTTCATACTTACAACAAATGAAATATGAAACATCTGACTACGATGAACAACATGTATAATAATCTGTAGGATGGTCGGTAAAGTACAATATATCACAGATATGGCCGTCAGACTGGAGACCTTCAGAATGTTACAACTGTCTTCATCTGACTTGGGTTTTCTGAATGATGAAGTGGTAGGCGCCATAAACAGCTGCAGGAATACGAACCTGCAAAATTACAAGAACATATTAGAAATATAGATAGAAAGTGGCAGGTGGGTTTAGCATCACTGATGAGTCTTTTGTATATGAAATGCGAGTCTGGTGTACAAAATTTTAATCCTGGTATCTATGAAGATTTTTTTAGTCTAGCTTGTTTGTATTTTAAAATTAGTTCATTGTATTTAATATATACATTTTATATCAAGTTATAATTTAAATTATGTTACATTTACTTGTTGACATTTTGTTTGAATTATCATATTGAAATTGTAATCATTGCTTCTAAATTTGATGTAATTATTCAGCTCAATTTTGGGCACTGTGTTAGTAGTAAACATTGTTTTATTCTATTCTATTCTTATGTAAACATATTAAGGATGATGTAGATAGGAGTTGGTTGTTATTTACATTCTGTCAAGCTTTCAAATAAAAGGGCAGTCGAACAAAAACATACTGGGTTTTCATTGATAAATTGATTGATTAATTGATGAATTACCACTTAACCTTTTGATAGACAAGTTAAACAGAAATCTACCTCAGAATCAATATCTGGGGTTCAGTACAAGACCAAAAATGGTCTCATAAAATGGATACTAATACTACCCCCCCCCCACCCCCCCAAATTAATAACAGGACTTTTTTGGACAAAAAAAAAGTTTAAAATACTTAATGCCTGATGTTAGTCTAAATTTCAATCACCCTATGATGTGATGAGTTTTCAGTTAAACACAAGTAGAATTCTCAGCTGTAGAATCTAACACCTACCCTTTAAAGTTTATCATGAGCAAAACGCAAAACAATATATACTATTACTGTGAAGTAATAACAAAAGCATTGTGACATTGGAAATTTAGGGGAATATGCACCAATGTGATACTGTGGATTCATTTACTTTCGTAGGTACCAATTTTCGTTGATTTATTAAGAAAACATTGTATATTCGTGAATATTTGATTTCATGATTTTACCAAAGTCTGCATACAAGCCTATAGAAAATTTTTCCTTAATCGAACATTTAAATTCGTGGTTCACCAGTACCAATGAAATCCATGAAAATTGGTATCCCACGAATAATAATGAATCCACAGCAATCGCCTTTAATATAACATACCCTATAAAAGCTAACAGGAATGGAATATGTTGTATTGGTACCACAGTGGATGCAGCCCATGATAACAGTCCAGCTGATATGGCAGGATAGACAGCAAATAGTGTCTCTTCAAAAAACTGTAAAATAGACATATTATAGTATATGTAGCAATACATAGTAAAGACCATAATGTAGATTTAAATTTGAAACAGGAAAAAAAGATGCCTATTCAGAATTTGATATAGGAACATTTCTGACTGAAATGAAAGAACCTTAGTGAGCGAGCTCACATACCCCACGTCCCAACATTGTAATGGAGAAATAAAATAAGTGAAAGAAAAAAAAATTGTATCAGAAAAAAAAATTGAATAATAATTTTCTGTCAATATGCACATCTACATAGTATGTCCTTATTATCTACACAGTTTCGTGAAATTCTGTTGTGTAGTTTGAGAGGAGTTGCGATGACAAAAGGTTGTAGTAGTATATTGGGCAAATAAGTTTAAAGGGGCGTAACTCCTGGAAAAAAAATTGAATTGTAATTTCCTGTTGATATGCACATCTACGTAGTATGTCCTTATTATCTGAAAAGGTTTCATGAAATTCTGTTGTGTGGTTTGAGAGGAGTTGCGATGACAAAAGGTTGCAGTAGTATATTGGGCAAATAAGTTCAAAGTGGCGTAACTCCTGGAAAAAAAATTGAATCGTAATTTCCTGTCGATATGCACAACTACATAGTATGTCCTTATTATCTAAGAAGGTTTCGTGAAATTCTGTTGTGTGGTTTGAAAGGAGTTGTGATGACAAGAAACAGGACTGACGGACTGACAGACTGACGGACTGATGGACGGACAGACGGACAGAAGGGTCAAAAATATTATACCCTCCGCAACTCGTTGCGTGGGGTATAATAAATTGATGACATATATTCTTTATAAATAACAAACAATTATTTTGTCTCAACTCAAAACAAGATATAATTTCCTAATATGCCAAGCAGAAAAGAAGGCTTCAATTTTATCATACAGTTATTCAACTGACAATTGTGATGCTGAACTTAGAAATGATCCTCTTCTACATCTATCCTCTGACAGTAGCAGATTCAGAATGGGATGTATAGGGTGTACACCCCACTCCATTCTAATCGTAAAATATACCCTTTTTAGGCCTAAAGTTGTCAAATCGCTATGCTCAACCCTTATTTGACCATTTCTGAAAATCCCTCCCCTTTCCTTAAAACCTTAGATATGCGCATGATGCTTATGACCAACCTCACATTAGATTTTTCAAACATAAACCCCATTCCTTATTTGGCTGTGTGACTTATTTACATAAAAAGAGGTGTTCTGTCCTCTCAAAACAGCTGTGAACGCTACAGATCAAACAGTAGTACCTGAAATCTACTGATCCTCCAATTCTATTTCAAGATGGTTTAATAATGACATAAATTCAGACCTGCCAACGTTCCTGTTTTATAGGGGATATCTACCATGAGCATGATGAAAGGTGTTGTCCTATAGGACCCTTAACAATAGTCAATTATTTACACTAAATAATTCAAAAAAGGCATTCAGATGAGTGAAAAATACATTTAAACACATGTTTACTCATTCTAAACCATAAATGTTCTAATTAAGTACACTAATGACATGAATAGGCATGCAATAGGTCCTCTTGTGCTTAAAATCCCCCACGGAGATTTTGAAAAGTTGGTAGGTATGCATACACAAAATAATCAAACAAAAGCAAGGGGAGATGAGTGATGATTTTTTTTTTTGAGACCTGGCAAATTTCAAAATAAGTGAAAACAGAAAGTTCAAAAACAAATGAAAAACCAACATAGTAAATAGACAATTTATATTTCATATTTTCTACAAAAAATTTATTAACTTCATAACTTTAAACAACATTCTAAACAAATATAAAATTAGCCTATCAAAACAAATTTCATGAAAAAAATCTTAAAATCAACTTCTGTTCATATAGATTATCAGTACATTGCACTCTTAATGCCTGGATCATGACATTGAGATCCAACCAAGTTTCAAAAGCAAAGATGACAATATCTCAGACTCCCAAAATAATCATTTGCTACTGAATGACTAATTTTCTTACCACACAAACATCATACTCATTCATTCGAAACACTTTGAACTGCAAAATAATCCAAGCTCCAGTCATCAGTATGAAGGCATTAACTAGAACTAGTAATATGAGATTCAGTACAGATACCCTGAAATGTATGTATGTATGTATGAAAGTATTTGTAAATTTAAGAATTTATCTTGTAAATATATAAATGAATTTATAAACTTTCACAATAAATATGTTTGATTTTACAAAATTTCAAAATTTACTAACAAGAGTGCACACGCTGGAATGTCTCGCCTTCTTTACTAAGCATTGATTTTATGTTGATAGTCCTAAATATAAAGCTTTACTACAAGTAACACATAAACTTAACATGATCCAAGAAAATGAGATCAAGGTCAGATAAACCAAACGAGAAAAACATGTACACCTTACAATGATTCAATAAACCAATCATAGTTGACCTATTGCTTATAGTTTCTAAGAAACAGTCTTAACCAAGAAAACTTAACCTTGACCAATGAACCATGAAAATGAGGTCAAGGTCAGATGAATCATGCCAGACAGACATGTACACCTTACAATCAATGTATGCATTAAATATAGTTGACCTATTGCTTATAGTATCTAAGAAACAAACTTAACCAAGAAAACTTAACATTGACCAATGAACCATGAAAATGAGATCAAGGTCAGATGATACCTGCCAGACAGACACATACACCTTACAATCCTTCCATACAACAAATATAGTTGATTTATTGCTTATAGTTGAAGAAAAACAGACCAAAACACAAAAACTTAACACTGAGAAATGAACCTTGAAAATGAGGTCAAGGTCAAATAAAACCTGCGAGACTGACATGTACATCATAAAATATTTCCATACACCAAATATAGTTGACCTATTGCATATAGTATTAGAAAAAAAGACCAAAACTCAAAAACTTAACTTTGACCACTGAACCATGAAAATGAGGTCAAGGTCAGATGACACCTACCAGTTGGACATGCACACCTTACAATCATTCCATATACCAAATATAGTAGACCTACTGCTTATAGTATCTGATATATGGACTTGACCATGAAAACTTAACCTTGTTCACTGATCCATGAAATGAGGTCGAGGTCAAATGAAAATTGTCTGACGGGCATGAGGACCTTGCAAGGTACAAACATACTAAATATAGTTATCCTATTACTCATAATAAGAAAGAAATTAACATTACAAAAAATGTTGACTTTTTTTTCAAGTAGTCACTGAACCATGAAAATGAGGTCAAGGACAATGGACATATGACAGACGGAAACTTCGTAACATAAGGCATCTATATACAAAGTATGAAGCATCCAGGTCTTCTAGCTTCTAAAATATAATGCTTTTAAGAAGTTAGCTAAAGCTGCTGCCGCCGCCGGATCACTATCCCTATGTCGAGCTTTCTGCAACAAAAGTCGCAGGCTCGACAAAAATGTAAAATAATTAAGTACTGTAAATTCAGAAGTTTTTGCAAATCCCTTATTTACTAAATATGTTAAATAATTTAGAACTGTAAATTCAGACATTTTTGCAAATTATTTCAGCATGATATAAATAAGAATTGAGCTATCTGTCAGTACCTTGGACTGTCTGATTGCTAGAATTATTGTTTAAATTTTGAAAACTTATAAACATAAACACACTGTTCCTTCATGCAGAAGAGATGATTTTCTTGTTGTGTAATAATTTTCTTTATTTAGTGGACATTTCTACTGACACAGACTACTGAATGCTTTTACTCTCATTGCCTAAGAAATGAAACCTTTGCCCAGAATGAGTTCCCCTTCAGGTTATTCAATTTTTTGCAAGTTCACCTGTTCCAATGTATCAATACATAGCTATTGTTCTCTACAGAGTTTATTCAATGAGAACTTTAAATTTCTCCTTCAAAAGCCAATTATTCTTTCATTAATTTACCTGAACAAAAAAAATCAAAAATTCTGGGGATAGGTTTCATTTCTTTTGCAATAAATATGGTTGCTTTTATACTCATCATAAATACTTTATACTAGTTCAATCATTATTAAGAAATCCAAATTCTGCAGCTTATAAAAAAGACTTCTATTGCCATATGTATCTCCTGAGGCAGTTTACATAGTAATTTCCATCAATAAGTTAAAATTTCAAACTGGTTAATTCATAGAACAAACTGCATTCTTTTGCAAGAATATTTTCTTGTACTGAAATCTTTTAATTCAATCCCTTATATTTGTATATTTGTATAATAAATACATGCATTATTTCTAACATATTTAGTTTATACTTACCAGATTAAAGGAAAGAATGAGTAAATGATGAGAATATGACATGGAACAAAGATAGACATAAATACAACCATACTCCTGAAAAAAAGAACAATATGAGTTTTGTTAACTAGCATCTGAAAAGAGTAATAATTGTCATTAAAGGGGCATTAGCTACAAAGTTGACAAAAATCAAAATATGATTTTTTTCCCCAAACATTTATAGAGGCGGAATTGTGAAATAATATTTCGGTATTAACACTCAGTTTTGGTTCAATTTTGTCGAAGTAACCTCAAAAACATTGATGTATTATTTGCTTGCAAGTCAATAATTCAACTCATTTGAATCTGTATTTATGCGAACTTCAATTTAACTCTTAACTTGGATGGGCTACGCATGGGCTAACTATGTTTAGTTATTAAAAAGAAAAGAATGTCAACATTGAAAAGTGAAGCAGGGCAGCCACCCTAAGATTCTGGCCACAAAAATCATTCAAATACGGGTAAAACGATGATTTATATATTTTTTTAATCTATATCTTGATATCAAACAGACCTAGAAAAATTGTCATTATATGATTGCACGTGCTTGCCTGTGTATTTATATCTATGTTTACATCAGCTCATTTGACCTACAGAGTTCTTCGGAGATCAACTTGATCTTTTTTGTTGGATCGGTGAACATGAATTTGACAGCTAATGCTCCTTTACTAGTCAATCAAATCATTGAAAAAGTAACATTAAGATGAACTTTGAACCTGTTTGATCAGTTTGTTTCGACATTGACAATATGTCATAACGAGTTCAAAGTTCACTTTGAAAATAACAAAACTTATATGTATGTTATAGTTACAAACTCAAAAAGTTTAGCTGTCAGTTTTACATTGTATTACAAAGCTTTTTCATTGTCAAATTGCACATTTTGGTCTAAAGCTTGCTTTTTTAGTAAGTGTAAAAATAGTGGGAAATTTCACTATTTTTTACAATTAAGATAAAAACATGAAAATATCCCACACATAAATATGAAGTCTTGTGTCATTAACAATCTGAGACGAAAGAAAAAATGAACTGTTGACACAGAGATATGTCTTGCTTGTCCGCATAACATTCAGAAAAATACTATCTGATGGACAGCAACATTGCTTATTAATTCAAAGTTGCTGGACCATGATCTTGTGGACAGGGTCTCAAAAAAGTCGTCAAACAGATATGTACTGATAGTAATGCAACTTCATACAAAATATCATTGATCTATCACAAGTAGATCCTATCAAACTAACTTAAGCAGAAAACTTAACATTGATTGATTGTTGGTTGCTTTACGCCGCATTAGCACAACAAGGCTACTTAACATTGAAAATTGCTAATTAATTCAAAGTCACTGGACTATGACTTAGGAGCAGGGCCTCAAAATAGTCATCAAACTGATATGTATTGATAGTAATGCAACTTAATATTAAATATCAGTGATCTATAACAAGTAGTTCCTATCAAACTAACTTAAGCAGAAAACTTAACAATTGATGACGCCACCGCCACAGGCATAGCCATCGCCAGAAAAGTAATCCCTATTTCTCGCTTTCCGCAACTTTCGTCGCAGGCGACATAAAAACCAAAACACAAAAATATAACCTTGCTTTGATCCTATAAATTTAAATATTTAAGCTCTGTTAACATAAACAGTACTATCTCAAATACTGTACCTAGGGAAATTTTCACGGCAGTTTTATTTTCGCTATTTTTGCGGTAAGAGTTGAAACACGAAAATAAAATGACCGTGAATATTTCAAGAAATTCCAAACACAAATGTGAAGACCATACATGAACGTATGTCAATAAGATATGTAGATGGCTAATTTAAAACATTGGTTTTACAGACGACAGATCTATACCGCAAAACATAACTTTATTTCTAAAGGAAAGTCAGTGTTAGATATCAAAACTTTATCTCATGATAGTCCTAATTAATCCAAGTGGACATTACGGATATTGCTAAATAAACAACTATCGTTCCAGTTATGTAAATGACACATGTCAATCAGTTTTAGAATGACTCTTAATTAGGTCATTCCTCTTTGTTTGTGATTGTGTTTTTACAAGCAAACATGACTAATAGTTTTAAATGTGACCCGACAAAAAGGAATTTTGATTGGTTTTATCACTTGATCTAAATACATTTATTAACACTGCCATATCATTTATGAAAAAAACTTATATAAGACACCGACGGGGACATCGCAAATTAAAAACGGTGCGAATCTAGATTTTGTTGGTAAATCGCGAATATAAGACGGCCCGAAAATTTCCCGGTTTACAGTAATCAGATACCTCATAATTCCATTTTCCTTAGAATCAAGTTTTGGACACTTTATCAGATTTATGGACCATTACCTTTGATGTAACCCTTTGTTGTCTACACATAACAATACAGCTAGACCAAAACATATCATCAACACAAGTCTGCAAAGAAAATAAGAACAAATACATTGTATAAAAAAAGTCACCAATTAATCAATATTTGCTGGAAAATAAAATTAACATATTCTTGCCTTAAACAATGTTTATAAACTTAAGATATCTTACAGTATACATGGGAATATTTTGTTTCTTTCTCTTCTTTCTGAAACTTCGTTTGATAGAGCGATTTAGATATCATATCAACTAAATTCTAGAAGCTATTATTACGTTAAGTTTTATTTAAATTTCAACTGATTTTTAGTTTGTTCTTTTGGTATGATGTTCCCCTTTTTGAATTCCCATTTAGTTCAGTATTTTTGTTAATACTTTTTTACACAACTGTCTCAGGTTAGAGGGTAGGAATGCCAGTTTCTGTCAGGTGTCAAACGGTCATTTTAGCGTCAACTTTTTTAAAATCTTATCGTGATTCATCAAAATATCCTTATCATGATTTGTCAGAGGTCTCCAATAATTATCCATTACTATTATTTTTCGTCAAAATCAGTATATTTTTTTATCATCATAAAGAAAATGTACATGTTATCATCATGTACCAAATATTACCTTTTTGGTAAGATTTTTTACCGTTATTCGTCATGAAGGTACCCTCATTACGACCCTCTGGTTAGAGTGAAAGTTGGGCGCTTGCAAACATGTTAAAAATGTATTAACACTGCCACATTTTGTATGTTCTTGTCTCAAGTCAGAAGTCTATAATTGGATGGTTGTCATTAGTTGCTGTCTATCATATTTCTTTTTTGTTATATAATCTGTACATACATTTAGCTGTTGGTTTTCTTGTTTGAATTGTTTCACATCAGCATCAATTGGTCTCTGGTACAGTTGTCTCATTGCCAATCATACCACATCTTCTTATTTTTATATTAAATTGCAAAAAGACCACCATATTATAGCACACAGTACTGATTTGAAACAAATGTATGCTTTTCTATTCTTATTTTCAATTGATAAAATTGTTGGTAATATCATTTTATTTGTGTGTTGCTTTCTTCCATTATAATTTTAATCTACCTTTATTGTTCAAAGCGCTAAAACTTTTAAAGTTCAAAAGTTTTTTCCCCTAAACACTTTTTAATACCCCACCACTACTAATTTGAATGTTATTGTAAACTCTCTCCCCGAACATCCCCTATTTTCTTCTACCCCCATTACCCACAGAAAAAATATCATGTGGTGTCCAACCCACAATACATTTTTTCCTAATAGAATAGACCTCATATTAAATAGCATATTCAGAATATCATGAACTCTGCCTGAGCATGCGGAGTAATTTTATTCCAACACAAAATTGTAAGAAAATGGTTTCTGCCATGATACCACATTTTCTTATTTTTATATCTGATGAAAAACATATTCTTACGTTTCTCCAACCATTGACAACATTAGCAGAAAAACAGGCAAGGCTACCACACATACTCTTCTGTTGTACAGAAAAGGACCTGGGTCCACTAGAACCTTTGGTGGTTCTACAACATGACCATTATTTTCTATTTCTGCTCCATAAGCCTCTTCACCAAGAGGTACATCTGTGTCTATGTCATCTGATAAAGTTTGAGATGGTCTTTGGTGCAAATCTGTCTCCATGACTACAGTTTAATTACTAGATATACAAAATTCATCATGTGGCTAAAATTATAAAAATTAGAAATTATCCAATTACAGTCTTCTAAATTTCCACCAAGGAACAATTTAAATGAAAGCAATGTCTACAAAATGACCAAGAATAGAACACAAATATGAATATGAAAGTTTTACTTTGATTCGGTTCACATATAACAGTACAAACATAAGCTCTCGAGACCTTTTTACGGAATATAAACAACATGTACACAACATTAAAACAGAGAGCATGCAGATAAGATATATAAGCAGCAAGAAATCAGACCTTGGATTACATTATTAGTTAAATTTATTTATCAACTGATTGATTTATTAATTGATTGATATTGCAAAATCAACAATTATCAGCCAAGCTACTTCTAAATAAATAGAAATCCGCTGTCAAGTTGTGTTTATCTCTTTTATTCTTTCTCAAATAAAATGAAACTTTAAATACCATGATTACAGTTGAGGGTGGGAGGTTAAATGACTACACATCATAGAAAATCTAGCAAGCTAGTTTTTTATGTTTGCTTTTCATTATCATTATCATTATCATAATCATTATCATTATCTTATCATTATCATTATCATTATCATTATCTTTTCATTATCATTATCATTATCTTATCATTATCATTATCATTTTTTCATGTACAACACATAGTAATTATTTGTTCTTTTTTATTGTTGTGTAAATCATATTGGTGCTTTTGTGTATAAATGGAGCAATTCTCAGGTTTTTAATATAAAAAGGAGCAATTCCAATATTCCTCCTATATTTTCAATATACAGAAGCCATTCCCATGTTCCTACAATGTTTTAAATGTACTGGAGTGATTCCCATGTTTTAAATATACTGGAGCGATTCTCATGTTCCTCGAATCCAATGTTTCTCCAAAGTGTTTGTAATATACTGGATTGATTCCCATGATTTTTATATACTGGAGTAATTCCCATGTGTAGCTGTTGTGTATACTGATTACTGGAGCATTTCTCATATTCAATATACTGGAGTGATTCCCATGTTTAAAATAATAGAGCAATTCTTATCTTTATTATTCTGAAAGTGGTTCCTATGTGTAGTTTACTAGTGATTCCCATGTTTTTAATATACTGGTATGATTCCTTTGTTTTTAATATACTGAAATGATTCCCATGTTTTTAATTTACTATCTAGTATTCCCATGTTTTAATATACTGGAATAATTCCCATGTTTTTAATATACAGAAATGATTCCCATGTTTTTAATCATCTTCTCTAGCAAAGGGTTTTGATCCAGTCCACTCCTCTCAACCCTAGGCTGATTAAGATAGAATTTTGGATACATGAGGTAATGATTTCCTATGGTCGCAGTTATAATGGGCTGCATCCAATCAAATTTGGACTTTAATAATTTGGAGTTTAGTATGACGTCCATTATCACTGAACTAGTATACATATTTGTTTAGGGGCCAGCTGAAGGATGCCTCCGGGTGCGGGAGTTTCTCGCTGCATTGAAGACCCATTGGTGGCCTTCGGCTGTTGTCTGCATTATGGTCGGGTTGTTGTCTCTTTGACACATTCCCCATTTCCATTCTCAATTTTATTTAAGATGATCACGTGAAAATGTAAAAAAAGTAAAAATAAACAATTGCCAAGTGCTGATTGTGCAACAAGTCTTTACACCTAACACATGGGAAGATAGTTAATGACAATTTTAAAGTTCTTAATCAACTACTTGAAGTTCCTGGGTATGTTTCTAGTGGAAATGTTGGAATGTCAACGTATATTTTTGGTTCCTGCTTCTCGAAATTTGTAAACACTAGATAGACATAACCATTTTTACACCTCGACACTGAAGACAGTTCAAGCAGTCTGCACGGTTAGCCACTAGTCCGATACCCCAGACTAGTAAAATTTCCTTCGGACTAGTGAGTTTTTGCAAAACATTGTTTGGACAAATAAGAAAAATGTCTTAATATTGGTCTTCGGACTAGTAGTTGAAAAATTTTTTGGTACAGACTGTTCAAGTGCTGCCATTGGTCAAGAATTATGTAGTCGGAATGGGCCTGACTTTCATATGCCATTAGATGGCGCAGCATTGTAATCACAAACGTTAGCTAAATCTGCCAAGGGTGGAGAGGAGGGGACTGGATCGTAACCCTTGGCTAGTGAAGATGGTTTTTAATATACTGGAATGATTACCATGTTTTTAATATACTGAAATGATTTCAATGTTTTTTTTATTTACTGGAGTGATTCCCATGTTTTTAATATACTGGAATGATTCCCATGTTTTTAATTTACTAGAGTGAGTCCCATGTTTTTAACGCATGTCTTTAATTTAGTAGAGTGATTCCTGTGTTATTCCCATAATGGAATTGTTACTTGATTACAAAATAGGATGCCAAGAATGCTTCATATCTGCAAGAACTACTCTCAGACTATTCCAGATATCATGACCTCTCCTGAGGGTGTTTTTTTATTTCAATTTTTATAGATCAGTTATTAACACAAGATGACATCAAAGCAAAAGTTAAAATAACATACCAAGATATCATATAACTATTTGGACTACTCGTCTATTAATTGATTGATTGTTGGTAACAAAATAGGATGCCAAGAATGCTTCATATCTGCAAGAACTACTCTCAGACTATTCAAGATATCAAGTGACCTCTCCTGAGGGTGTATTTTTATTTCAATTTTTATAGATCAGTTATTAACACAAGATGACATCAAAGCAAAAGTTAAAATAACATACCAAGATATCATATAACTATTTGGACTACTCAACTATTAATTGATTGATTGTTGGTAACTAAATATTCAGTGACAAATATTGCATGCATGTTCATGATGTTCAGGACGAGAACAAAATAACAATAAATACAATAGGTAGTACCTGTAATAGAGGCTGTCTGGGGTGGAGGTCTTGAAAATAAGAGTATATTAGATAGGGACAGAAATTTTGCCTTTCAACAGGCCACCTACGGACCCTTCAAAGAGTTCTTGCAAGGGTTCTAAACCTGCAGTGAGCGTGGCACTCTCTTTACACAAGACAACAAAATTAACGTTCCCATTCTAGCAGACGTGGCTTCGTACTTGTACATCTTGCACAGCCAAAATGACTCCCCACTTTGGCAAGGGTTTGACTGCCAATCGGAGACCAAAGTGATAATATTTCTATTCCCCAGTCACAATAGACAACTTTCGAATCTGTGCACTTTCCCGTAAATTTCCTATGTCACAATGCATACGTTAATACGTCACAGTAAGAACCGGTAGTTAAATGACATAATTTACGCCAATTGTAACTCATTCATAAAAAATAACTGGAGATTGGCATGATTGGTGTATTCATGGTATTGGTGGACACAAATGGACTGGACTACTCTTCGACTAGTTGAACTTTACATACTGCTTGAGTGTGAATTGATTTGATTTTAGAATCTATAACTTTTCAGGATAAATGTTCCATGTTTGCTAGTTGAAGGTCTCATTAATCTGCATTTTGTAATATATTGTGTGATTTTATTTACACTGGTTTTTGTGAAATATTTCCACATGTTCAAATATTTGTCAATTCAGTTTGATAAAATGTTAAGGTTCATGTGGACCCTTTGGCTGAAATGGCTGCATTTTCACCTCAAAATTTACTCTGAGGACAGACAAACCTGCGCATCTGGAAAAGTTTTAAGGCATAGCATGCCCTAGATAAATAAACATCTAATGCATTGTATATTTTAGAAAATTCAAAACTTAACTGGATTTAACAGTGCACTTTTTTTCGTCCCTGCAGAAGATGATAAAATTAACAAACAGTTGAGTTTCACTTGATATGGTCCACTCAGGTACACAGTTTAAATCACCAATTATTGTCAGGTATCTATTGTCCATCTATTGTCCATGTCAATCAAAACAGTTCACTTCAATTATTACCTGTGGGGAAGTTCTCAAACCTCTTTCCCAACTTTGTTTATTTTGGCACCTTCTGGTGGAATGAAAAAAAGTGCACTGCAAAATCCGGTTAAGTTTTTAATTTTCATAAACATAAAATATATTTGAATTTTATTTATCTAGGGCATGCTATGCCTTAAAACTTTTCCAGATGCACAGGTTTGTCTGTACTCAGAGTAAATTTTGAGGTGAAAATGCAGCCATTTTAGACGAAGGGTCCACATGAACCTTAAACATTTTAGATGCCTCGAAAAATTTGAACTTCATCAACCATATGATATATTTTCATTACATTACCATTCAGAGATATCGAGCTTTCTAAATTTGGCAACTTGAATTCAATCTAGCACCTGCCATATTGGGAAAACCCCTTTTGAAAAGGGGATTCCTTACGAAAATGAATGACGTCACGGCGAGAGTTCAAAGATGGCGGCGGTCGGGTGCATGGAAAGTTGTGGACAAGATAGTGAAGAAAGCCAAGAAGATAGCGTCTCCAAACTGGAACGATATAGCAGAAAAAATGGATTAAATCATCGCTGTTTATGTACCCAAAGTTCTGTAGAATGCAATAAAAATAAAAGTGTTTTTCACGAAAAAAATCATAAACTAAATGGCTTATTGAAACAAAATTCATTCACAAAACCGTCTACCCCGGCCCTTCGATCTCGTAGTGAGCGGAATTCTGTGGGATGTGAACCACCAAAAAGAAGGAGAAGATCGTCAAGACATGATAAAATCGATGTGAACAATGCGTAAGTAGAGTTTTATTCTAAATTTTCTCAAATTTCGCATTGCAGTTTTACACTTTATGGACAAAGACATCTGTGATGGGGTACCTAAAGGGTGTGTGATAAATGTAAAGTTACAAATAAATTAAAATAGCGTTTATTTTCCTTTGAAAATAAAATTATAATAAATGAATTGCCCATAGGCTTTATAATGATTTTTTATATGAGATTATTTATCCTGTAACACATGAAGAAAATGTCAAACCTAGGACCCAGTCCCCCTTGGTTATTATTGTTTTGAGGAGGATAGCCACATCACAAACCCCATAGGGACCAGTTCCACTCTGTTATTATTGTGTTTTTGGCAGGGAAGTCACATCTCAAACCCAGGGACCAGTCCCCTTTTGTAATTAATATTTTGAGGAGACTAGTATAGTCACATCATAAATAATTTTGAGAGTTGATCAGTACCATAATTCCATTGTGCTCAAACTCTGCATATGTTTTTTCATCATAACATATTAAACAGTTACATTACTAACACTTTTGACTTTACATGTAAATCTGTTTATCAGATTGTCATTTTTACTTGACTAGTCAATGCTGGTGGTTAAATTGACATCTTAATACTGTTGTCTTCAGATCAAAGTAAGCCATAGGCTTCTATATTATACCCCTGTCTTGGGAATGTCCTGGAGAAAATATCTCCACACAGAAGGTAAATTCTTAAAAAGAAGACTCATAAGTAACTTAATTGTTTAGATGTGTGCAATTTAAATGAACTCATAAACTCATATGGTTTCCAGTTTTCATTATTTAAAGGCTTAAAGCTGACTTAAAAGCATTCAAAGACCTTGAAATCACTGTTAAATCTGACAGGTAACTTCAAGTGAGTGAAGTTACATTTTGTATTCCACTGATCCTCTGTTCTAATTGAAAAAGTATGCAAACTCTGTATTGCCCTTCATGATCACTGTTTCTTGAAAAGTTTCAAAGTTACATACAGATACATTTAAATAAGTAAATGAACATGTGCAACAAATTAATATACATGTATACATATTGGGTCACACGATAATGTACAAAAATCTAGTTTCTGAAATTTGTTGACCCTTCCTGAGTACCCAGGTTTTGGGTGAAATTCATTTTGCTCTTTGATGGTGTAGGTAGTTTTTGTGGGCTTGTTTTATCTGGTTATCTTCTACTAGTGTTTTTTTTTATTGTGTGATTTGATAACTATGGCCCCCTATTTGTATCAATTACGATAAGATTCTGTGTAGATCTAGACCTTGCACAATTTTGCCAATGTTTTGAAATTTTAGTTCTTCTCGAAGAGATCAACCATTCTTCTTAGTTTAGCTGATAATAATGACCGAAGAAATGCATGCATATATGTCATAAGACACATGTACAAGACTGTATGTGATAGTCTTTGTTAACGATAACAATATGAATAAAAAGATTAAGATACACATGTTCATGTTTATCAAGAAATCCATTGGACTATAGGACAACTGTAAAAATGACTTTGGTTCAGCATTTTTTGCCACATTTTTTATCCATATGACCAGATGTGAAGGCATTTCAATTTCAGACTCTGTTTTCAGTTTGGCAAAATGGCATTTGTAAGTCTCCAATGTCTTTCTGATAAGTCAGCTGGGTGGATGATTGCATATTACCATGCTGTGATATTGAAAGTTTAGACCTGGGCTTTTTTTTTTATGATTCTACTCAAGTTCAGTAAAAGTTATTTCCCTTTTGAGAAAAATTCTCATATCTTTTCACTAATTGAGAATGTATGATAATTCAATTTGCTGTGTTTTTTAAGAATATATTTAACAAAACGGAGTAAATTGTTTATGGTTTGTAAAAAGCCCAAAAGTCATGATACATGTACAATGTACATGTAGATAGTGTTGACAGCTGTTGATAAACACTCAGCAGGTACATACATGTATATATTTACATGTGTACATTTTGTAAATTATACATGTACAATAATGTACATGTATGTGCAACGATGTTGAATTGAATTTTACATTGTGTACTCTTATACAACTATTAAAGAAAAGTTTTTACAAATTATGCATGAAATTGCATAAAATTATATTGGAAATTGCTTCAATAAATCTCTGTCTAGGGCTTAATAAAACGCATATTAACATGTGAATATACATGCCATCTGCTTACATGTAAAAAATACTCTTTGTTACATAATCAGTATGGCTTATCATATTTTCATCAATACATTGTACATGTATGAAAAATAGATATTTTATTTGACAAAACTATTATTATTTGTGCACTTAACAAGGAAGCTTTATATGGTTACAAAAGTTTGTTGCTATGAGATTTTAATGATATTTTCACATTTCACACTTTGATATAAAATGTTGACTTTTAAAATGAAGAATTGTAACAATAAATTTATTGGATTTTTTAAAACGTGACAGGATCGTTAATTTTTTTTTTGTATAATGTGCAGATCTTTTGAAATCGGGTACAAATCCTCGAGGAGCCTATTGCTACATTGTATATACATTTTTACATGTATTTATTTATTAATTTTTCAAATCTACAAGTATATTTATAGATGTACTTGTATGTATATAAATAATTCAGCTGATCTGTGATATTCCATCTTCATCCCTTATATATCATGTACTGTGTCACGACCCTAGATAAAAATTGACGAGGAAAGATAACACCGGCCACCGAAAGCTTGATTTTTGTCGAGCCTAGGTGGTCGAGTGCTCTAGCGCGTCGGGCATAGTGCAAGGCGATTTGGTGCCACAATTTCTCAGTAGCATGAGTTCGAATCCCAACCAGGGAAGAACAAAAATTTGCTTCCGCAAATGTACAAATCTAACATTGTTGGGCTGTTATTTAGACAAATTATATGTATGTATATATATATATATATATATAAATCATTCTCCAGTTGGTTTGGTTAGAGTTATGTTATGCTATGATTTTATTTCATGGTAAACCACAGCAATCCATTGTTGACATAATATTCTCAATCATGTAGATGATTACGGCTATATGACTTTTGGTAACTTCACCCACACAAGGTCAGAAGAAGACACCAGGCTTCATACTTGAAGTGTCATATTATACTCCCGACGTCCAATAAATTTTTCATTATAATGTAGTTTTTGTGCTGACAGACTAGCAGTCACCTTTTAAATGAAATTAAAAGTTTTAAAATTGACTACTTTCAGTTCAGGCTGATTTAAATAAAACGATCCTTTTTTTGTAACCATATCCTGTCCATACTACAATGAATAAATTAAAAAAAACACACACATAAATCATCTACATGTACAGGTTTTGTACATGTATTATTTATGGTTTCAATGTGTAATGTATTGCACAAATTATTAAAATCATTTACTCTACATATGTGTACATGTAGTAGGATATGCCAAACATGTTTAAATTTTATTGAGTTCAGTTGTAGTTTCAGACTTTCAGCGACTTTTCAAGTTTATTAAATTATATTTGTCTACTTTCAGTTCAGGCCTATTTGAATAAAAAATCATATCTTGCCCATATTGTATGTAAAGTATTGTCATATTCATGTACATGTTTTATGATAATTAAAAATGTACACGAGTTCAACATGTACTGTATAATATTGTACAGCCAATAAAACAATGTGCCCATATAAATAATTTTATACAGACTTTGTACTGTATTTGCAATAATTTTTCAATATTGAAGTATTATATTTCCATTTTTGAAACTTTAAAGGAGCTTAAAGTAGGCCTGGAACTGCTAGTGCCAGATTTTGTTGGCGTTGATAGGTTGCTGTCTTATTTACATAAACCCCATACATGTATTTTATGAAATACATTTGTATTATTTATCTTTAAAAACGGTGCCCCCATGTCTAAAGGGATCAATTCCTACATGTAAAAATATCAAAGTGTCTTTGTACATGTTTGTACATGAAAATGAAAATTAAAAAATAATATTTCTTTTTGCGTAAGTAAATTAAAACACAAAACTTGAAGGTGAAGGTAAAAGTTTATTAAAGGGCAATACCCTGTCTGTCTCCTGTCCAATGACCTTCCGATCAATAATGAGTTCACTATGAATCTTCATCAAAAGTCTAATGACCCAATATAATCAATACACAGACACAGTAAAAGACTTTTACAAAATTTGTAGATCATGATCATACTGATAAGAGAAGTGTTATTAAGTCAATTATATCTGGATAATGGTATTCATGAACAGACTTGAAAAAAATGTTAGTTTCTCTTTGAAATCTCTGAAAATTGATAAGAAACAGCACTGCTATATACTTATTGCATCTGCTAATATTTTTTCTTTTAAGTATTTTACATTAACTTTATTGAGTATTTACTTCCTGTTTAACTGCCTGCTAAAAATAGCATAAAATATACCCATGTATTTGGTACATGTATTCAAACTTTTTTTTTACTAAGACATCAGCTATATAGTTCATACACATCCTTAACCAGTTAAATTTTGCTCAGTTTTACAGAATTTCCATTAACATGTCTGAATTGATTGTCAGGAACAACAGAGTTCAAATGATAAAAACTTGCAATTTATCTCTAAATAACTGACATCTGAAAAATACAACATGTGGGTTAACCTTCATGAGACAGTCAGTTGAACAGCTACCAAACAAGAAAAAAAAAGACACATGCATGTACAAAAATGTAGAGGTCAACATGGGGTCTTCAAGATTTCAACAACTGACAAAATTCTATGCAATATGCCATGCTCTTAATTTAAATCTCAATGAGTCTTGAAAAAAAGAATTATTGACTTGAAACGCTCTTTTTTAAATTTGAGAATTCGTATTATGTAAGTACAGATTTTGTCAGCAACCTAGCAACACAAACAAATCAAGACATGTAGAGATCACCGCATAAGATCTAAGCTGATAGACAACTTTCTATACCATATGTTTAATATGTATTTTCATGGAAATTGCTCAAGGATTACACCATTAAAATGCTTTGTTCTTTATGTCATGCTTTTTAAAAAAAACTAGTTATTTTGTTACAGTATATATGAGAATATGATTTGACTTAATTTGAGAGAAAAATGTTTGAAATGATACATTGAACCCGTAATCTCAGATCACATTGCCCTACATATTTAGCTCTGGGTGTAATACTGTCATTAACCTGAAAATTGTGGATAGCATTTATGATTTAACAGAAATTCAACATTATTAAATCGCATGTTGACATATTTAAGCATTGCTGCAAGCTTTATATTGCAGACGTCATGTTCTTCTGTATTTTTTATTCATGGTACGTCTAATGATATCTCATACTTCTGTGTAATTATAGTAATTTTAAAATGTCGTATCTATAAATCTGAACACAAAGCAAAACAAAATGACCTCATTATCAATAATTTAAGAAGAAGTTGGTGTAATTTTTTTCCCGTTTTACAAGTAAAAAATTGTCATATGTACATGTATATATAATATATATATATTTCTCTAATTCTTATTCTATTAATTTATCCCTTTCCTGACCTGTTGATTATTTTTTTTTAATCAACGTGTGGTTGACATTTGATCTCATTACTTTCCTCTGAAATTCCTATTGTGACGTCATGAGAAATGCCTGATGACATCACGTAGAAAGAAAACATCTTTTTGCAGGTCGTTCGAAAAGAAGGATTAAGATTGTCTCCATATCGTCTAAAATTCATTAGAGAAACTGATTCCACCACCAAATCTCGTCAATACGATATTTATCCACTCTCGACAGTTAAATTTTAAATATTTTAAACGCTCGGCAAGCCTCGCGTTTTAAATTTGAAAATTTAACTGTCTCCAGTGGATAAATATCGTATCACACTAGATGCAGTGGTAGAATCTATATGTATAGAGAGAGAGGAATTGGGAGCTATATATAGGTATAAAAATGTTCATTGTGAAACTGATCACAGTTGAAATATTAAAACTGCTTCTCCTTATCTTAAATTGCTAAATATGGTCTTAAATATTTCAATTATAATTATCATTATGGACATGTATCAGCTGTAAATGTGGAACTCTTCTCCTTTACAATTTTACAATTTCTCTTTTCTTAGTGAGAAGATTTTTATTAATGTGGAAATGGGGGGAAATGAGCCCCTTTTTGGATTAATGAAATGTAAAACATAGACCTGACATATCTTTCTTTTTTGACCTGGAAAGAACTGATAATAAGTAACTTTGTGCAAGATAGATCAAATGAAATTAAATAATCTGTAACACTTAATGCAGGAAACAAATGTGTAGCAACAGATAAAATTAAATGATCAATTCGGAAAAAAAATTCCTCACAGTATGCATTTGGTTTGTTCAAAATTGTACTTTATACACATATACATGTACATATATGTTAAAGACTATTGTCTAAAGGCATTATTACCAGTAGATTGTTGTACTCTTAGACAGGGGATGAAAATTTAACTATGGCGGAACTTTCACCATGACGAAAACCCGCGTCTACTGTGTGGCGTGATCGAAAGTATTTCATTCCTCCATTTCTATATGACATGTGGAAGGAATGGTGAACAGACTGATATATTGCTTATTATATTTATTTCATTATAGAATAACCAATATTTTCATTACCTGTAATTGTCATTTGTAACAATTCCAATGTTAAGTCTGCATGGCTCCCCCTTAGTCAAGAATGACCACAAGCTGTCGAGGTTCCCAAGTCATGTTCTTGCTATTTTGGTAATTTAAGTTAGATTACAATTTACATACATATAGTTACATATCATAATCATGTCTCTTTAAATGACACATGTTAAAAAACTGTCAGTTTTGAAATAAAAACAGAGAGCGTTAAGTCATAAATACCACTAAATTTTCAATTTTGAAATAAGACCATCTGACCATAGAGTGTTAAGTTTCATAAAGATGTAACATAGATGTACAAGGATCATATATATATACAATAAATTTTTAAACCTAAAAAAAAAAAAATTATAAGTCTTCTGGCATTTATGTCTGTTTCAGCTATTTTTAGATGTTCCAACTTAATAGGACATTTATGTAATAGTGCACAAGTCACATCCAATAACATTATCAGTTAAATCAGGCAGAAATATCTGACAGGAAACCCCGAACTGTTAATTTATGTACTGTATGAACTTCTGACCTAATAAACACATTAGCTAATGCTGGGTTTATTATTGATACAGAATATGGACAGAAGCCCTAGCCACTTTTTAAAAAAGAGGTTTAATTTAATGTTAGATGGAACAGTTGAATTGTCCAAAAATCTTGCCTTTTATATGCTGAAAAAGTAATAGATATATATATGCATACTTGTTTTTGAAGGTAAAATATTCAGTGTCACTGTTTATTGACGTAATTAATATGGATGTCAATCAAAAGGCTTTTTATCAAGATACTTTAAAAATGCATTGAAAAGGTATCTTGACAAGATAACATTACAGTTCAATATTTACTGATGTTTAACTGAATTCTGTCAGACTGTCAGAAGTCTTATTATAAAATTGATGTATAAAAACAGCAGATGGATATTAGTAAGATTTCATCAAATGATACATATTACAATGTATAATTATTGTATGTGAATAAATAGAGATCTTTAAGGTAGACTTAAATGAAACAGCAATCCAACAAAAATTATCAGGGCCGTAAATTATGTGGCGGCATGTAGGAAGTTGCCTCCTATTGCGAGCTAACCAGAAAATTATAAAGATAATAAAAGCAAGAGAGAAAAGAACCATAAATAAAAAATAATACATGAGGATTCGTCCAATCGTATTAAAAGACAGTTGCTTTAAGTTGTCTGTTTTATAAAGCAAGTACAATGTACGTACATATGTATTATCGCTAAAAGGAATTTGTCTGTTTTATAAAGCAAGTACTATGTACGTACATATATGTACTATCACTAAAAGGAATAAAATAATGATCAGCAAACCGCTAAGACCAGAATGTCAACTGTAATAGGGCAATTGCCAAAGCAGCAGCTGAAACTGTGACGCATCTTTTCAGGAGCAACAGTTTTATTCCACTTGTGTAACACCTTCAAACATCTAAAATAAAAACTTGTCAAAGATAGCTGGCTTATAATTTAGTACGTCAGACACACTTTTAAAAACATCTACATAAGACTTATCAGTGACGCTCGAATCAAAGACTTAAAAGGCCAAATAAAGTACGAAGGTGAAGCTACGGTAATTTATTACTGGAGTAGAAAAATAACAGATTTGCAATGAAACAAATGTTTTTTTTTTAATCTATTTATTTCAATGGTATTTCCAGAATTGATGGACGATATTCTAGACTTTCATAGTTGATGAATTTCAAAATAACATTCCATAGCCCTAGCCTTACCCCAAGAGAATCACAAAATAATTTAAAGACATGACAATAGACATCAAAATGTTCCATATAATAAATAATTCCCAAAGTTCCTTTTATAAATTTGTGGAAGATGTGAATTTTCATACATGTAATTTCTTTAATTGTTGAAAACTCATCTTGTTGTGGAAATCAGAATAATCATAATTTCCAGATCAAGTTGTAGGTGTTAACAATTCATGTAGTCTAAGACAATATCAAATTCCATCCCATATTTTCTCCATTTTTCAGTCATGATACATAGGAATGATACATGTATGTTTATAAATTAAATGGAATCAAATTATATTGTGGGAGGAAAGTGTGACATGCATATCTTACTTTTCTCTAGATTACACAATACTTTGTTATGTAACTTACTCATTAAGGGGGAAGTAACTCTCCAATGATGCAATAAATCATTTAATTAAAATATCATTATATAATTTATAGATTAGGGTATAAATTAAGAGTGGATTTCTGTTATATTGCCAGACATTTACAGGTTTTGTATAAGTCAGTTTTATCCAGATTTTCATAATCTCAACATTTCAAAAGAAGATCAAAAATAGATCTACTCATCTAGTCCATATTAATACTGAATTATGTTATGCTATGAAAGGTTGTTTTTAGGCTGCTGGTGTAGATATATTCTATAAAATACAAAAGGAAACTGCTGAGCATGCAGAATTATTACTTCTAGTAATGCCGACAGTGGTTTTGTATAAGTCTGTTTTTTATCCAGATTTTCATAATTGCACAAGAAGATCAAAAAAATAAATCTACATGTAGTCCTTATTCAATGCTAAGAAAGGTTACTTTTAGGCTTGTGTAAATATTTTATAAAATACAAACGGAAATTGCTGAGCATGCAGAATATAACTTCTTTGATGTCAGAGGTTCACTGTTACTTCCTGATATTGATTGCATTATATCTCCTATTGATTAGATTCTACAGATTTCTAGTTGCTGATGGGCTCTAACTGCATATCTCTACCTTACTTGATGCGGCATGTTTGTACTTGTTTTGGTTTTCCATTTATCGAAAACTGTACTTAGTCCGTCAGTATTAACAAGATTACCTGTACTGGCTGCACATCTTGGCTAGTGTACCTATTTATATAGACTACAAAGAGTTTCTATGTAGAGTGGGTTAGTAGGTAAAATGTTTATCAAATCGACCAGTCATTTAAAGAGGTTGTAGTGCTATAAAAATGGAATTATCAAAAAATGTGTTAAATAGAAAGCTATATATAAGTATAATAACTGAGGCTATTGAAAAGGAAATGCTTTGTAATATTACCCCAATCAATAAATAGATTTGTATATTTCTGTGTGAATGAATACCAAGGTTGATTTGACTAGGTAGTTATCAGACTGAAACTTATACGTATATGTAAACGTTGTGTCATGAAATGTACATTTGTCTGTAAGTTGTCTATTGCAACATCTGCTATTAGTAGTGCAGGTACATGTGTATATTTTTAAATCATTATTTACTGAATGAGCAGGAATAAATTTATTAATATCTTTTTGATCCTGTTTTTCACAGCTTTTGTAACAGCAGGCTGAATTGTATAGTTGATTGTTGTTAAGCTTCAATAAATGTCTGGTTCCAGTTATTTTATGCATATTTAAGCTGGTGAATTGTATTGGAAATACAGATGAACCCAGTATCATAAAAGCAATTCTTTTCAGCCAGTAATAATGTAGGAATAATACTTAAAAAACAAAGAGGAATTGTATATATTTGAAGAAATTAGATTTATTTGTACAAGCTTAATAGAAACAGAAAGAAAAGCAAGACTTTTTGAGCTTTTCTACTGTTTTTTAGCAAATAAGATTTTTAATTTCCTACAATTTACATATATCAATTTTTTTTTATCTTGCAATTTACATTTATGCTTGAATGACATCTACATTCATCACTTAAACCTGGACCGCTATGAGGACCCCAAATCGAAATTGAAATGTGATGTAAACAGTAATTTGAATATAACTGTTGCCTACAACAGAAGCAGGATACCAGGAGACTGTAAAATTATTGTCTTTATTGCTTCATCTTATCTGTACACCTGTATTTGTATACTTAAATGTACTTTAATAGAAAGGTCTATTGCAGGATAAATACTTGTATGCTATACATGTATGAAAGCTGCTAATATAAATTTTACAAATCATTTTGATGGATTTGTAAATAATGGCATCAAAGTGAAATTTACATGCAGGTGTGTTGGAGTAACAATATATTTTTATTTATTGAAAGCAAAAAATGTCAAGGTTATTCGTTTTAATTTATTACTAAACTATAGAGTTTGAAATAATCTGTCTCTCCCGCTGGCATGAACCAGGCAAATTTATTCTAAATCCCTTATATGATATCAATAGTAACTTGACCACAACAACATTGTTATATTAAACACAAAATAAATGATTTTTAAGGCCTGTTGAATTTTCGACAAAAGTTCCCCACCTGTCCAGTTAAATATGTTATTGTATTTCTATCCCAAGTCCATAGGGGAATGGTACAAAGCAAAAGGGACTTCGTTTAAGTGGTTGTGCACAGATCATGTGAAACATGGAATAATTGGTTACAATAGAGATTCACGATTTTAAAGACCAATAATTATATATAAGGAAGATTTTTTGGGGCTTTTTTACAGAGAAAAATTATATTATACAAAATACACAATGGAAAAGTTAACATAGAAGCCAAACTGAGATTTAGTTGAAACAACACCTTTACTTATGAAAAGTTTTCATTATTCAAGTAAAAGGATTGAATTTATGGGAATCAGATGTTTTGGCCATTAGCGTTCTTCTGTTTCTGTGTTTTCTCTTTCAACTTCTAGATAGATCACTCACTTGATTTGATATGTACTTGAAATGATAACTTGTATTATCTTTTTGAATGTTAATTTCTACACCAGAATTTAAAATTATTGATTTAGTTCAAATAGGCAGCTGCAAGGATAAAACTTAATGGTTTTCTTGTGTTCCTTCAATTGGTAAATTTGGTTGTTCATTATTTAGTATTTGTATATATATATGTGGAACTACAATATACAAATGCCACTAGTCAGCTGGGCTTAGTGAATAGAAAAGATTTTAGAAGGTTTCGTCTTCTTAACCTGAGCTTATTTCATCGCTTGGTCCTTACTGTATATTGTTCTTAAACATTTAAGACAAGAAGGCAAACATAAGTTATCTCAATTCAAAACTTACAGATTTTAGTTTGTATACACATGCAGTAAAAAGTGCTTTCTTTATAACTGCATTGAGATTTGCTGACTGATATTTTACACAACGTATGTCATATTATATAATGGAAATCTACTCACAGATCTAAAGTTATTATTACAAATCAATAAGAGTGATTGTTATCATAACCTAATAGAGTAGTTAAATAAAATTGATGTTTTCGACACCACTAATTTTTGTCGGACTTACATAGATTTAGACATGTAACACATTTAGTCAGGGCAGACTGATTTTTAGTGTTGTTCGACGTAGTTTTTTGACAGTTGTTGAATGTACGATGTATTATGATGTCCTGCATGAAGGACTTATATTGTCTTGCTTCTTCAAACCACCAGACAGTAATAAAGATGTACTTCACAGCATTAAGTAGTTAAGTTATATATCTAAGTCACAGGAGCAATAAAATAGATGACAAAATTATAAGTACAGTGAGTATACAGTATATACTGCACAACAAAGTTACCCAGCTGTAAGTCGAAAAACTGTTGAAAACCTTAAAGTTTGGTAAGAAAGTAGGGACATAATCACTGTCTCCCCCAGAATTTTCACAAAGCAATATGGCATAAATGAAATTATCAAAGTGTCTTGTTGCTAAAATTTATCAACAATATTTTATAAGAAATCCTGAGATTATTTTATTTCTAATCAAATCTGCCTTTGTATCTGGTTATAGGACCGTGCGAGGGCTGTATAGGCAGTCAAGGTCGTTAAAAACTCTCATCATCATATCTGGTTATTAATTATAATATCAGGGCACCCTGATGTTATAAAGTTCTTCAAAGAAATTTGCCAATATTTTGTCAAATTGACAACACAAAGATGTTTTACAATAGAAATTTTTATCTGCATGAATAATAATCCTGATAAAAACAAATTCAAATTGAAAAAAAGGTTAAAATATCAAAAATAAAAGCAAAGGAATATTGTGATGCTTAGGTTTAAATCGTGTAGTCCACAGTACCAGTCTGTCAAATTTTTTAGCCTCATCATAGGACAGAAAGGACGAGGGGCCTATTTTGAGTGGTTATCCCTGTCCTATATTCTCGAAATACTACCATATTCAATTAACTTGTAAACATGTACAGAATTATATATATCTACAAGATTATTAAAGCATTTTTCCAGTTTATAGTAGAAAGAGATTCATATATCAAAGGTAATGTATTCAATTACATCATGTTATCGTTCATTTTCTGTTTTAAGCAGAGGACCTTACAATATATTAATAGTATAATTTTGACCTCTATATACTACAGGAATAGAATTTTTTTTGAGAGTTTAGTGACATATTTATTATAGTACACTACTTTACTCTCAGATCTCAAGTCTTAATAATATTACTTTGATTTCTGTAATATTTATACAGAATTGTTCTAGAATGGAATTGTTAGTTCCTGTAGGTTACATGAGTGCAATTATTTGTAAAGCATTTTCTGTAGGGTATCAGGAGTGTTCAAAATATTCTCTTGTAAAAATAAACATACCATAAAAGGGTAGCAATTGCTGTTGCTTGAAATGTAAGCATATTCACATTTTGTATTATAGTTCAAAAAAGGATATGGTTTATAATGCAGCAAAAAGTTGTTCTAAAATGCAATTGAAAAAAGCTACTAATGTCTGCTCTTTATGGGAAAGTCAAATTTTTAATGGTTCCTTAGTAAATACTGGTAGAATAAATACATTTTCTACATTTTGTTAAATATTAATCTAATTTTATGGAATTTTAAAAAGTTATTTTGTTCTGAGTATATACTATGCAGTATTTGTTTTGCTCATTGTTGAAGGCTGTACAGTGACCATATCTGTCATTTGGTTTCTGGTAGAGAGTAGTCTGAAGGGCAATCATACCACATCTTCTTATTTTTACAATCATTGATTATGTTCAAGAAAAATGGAAATATTGAAATTTGATGTAAAGAGTCAAAGTTTAGTAATTTGAACTTACATTTCAACTTTCATATTTTATAATTATATTGTTTTTAAATAATTATCTTTAATAAAGGACAATCTAATGTTTATAATAAAAATACAGAATAAAATCTTAACTTTATTTATAATTTTTTAGTTCTATTGAAAAATATATATTACAAACATGTTACACATAAAATGAAATGCCTCTAATTATTCAGTTAAATAATTGCCTATGTTTTTTTGTGTGATTGATAAACACTACCTATCTATAACTTGGAACATTCCTGTAATTAGAATATGCATTTTTTTGTTTTTTTATGATACCTTAAATTTGTTTGAGAGAGAAAACAAAAATTGAATTTCTCTATAATTTAACACATGGCAGCAGTTTTGCTATATTTGAAATCAGTAATAAAAAAAAAACCTCACAAACAATCCCTTGGAATTTTCATCTAGTCCTATATATATATTGAATAAAATTGAGAATGGAAATGGGGAATGTGTCAAAGAGACAACAACCCGACCAAAGAGCAGAAAACAGCCAAAGGCCACCAATGGGTCTTCAACACAGCAAGAAAATCCAGCACCCGGAGGCGGGTTTCAGCTGGCCCCTAAACAAAAATGTGTACTAGTTCAATGAAAATGGACGTCACACTGAACTATATATTGAATAGGCTTTTAGACACAAAATGATGCAGATATTTTTCTATTCAATCGTCATAATTAAATTGAAAAGAGCAGGAAATATTTGATTCACCCTGAATTTGCTTCATATAGTGCAGCATTCTATACAAGTTATTCAAGGTTACAAGTGCGCAATAATTTGTTTATATTTTACCGTTTTTTTTACCCCAAGATGGTACTCAGAATAGAATCTGTACGGCTTCTGATTGGATGATACAGGACTGGAATAACTTTCAATTGAAAGCTTATTAGGTTAAATAAATCCAGAAAATCAAATTCATTTTTTACAAAGTAAAGAAAATATATTCAATTTCTGCATATCGGAACTATAAAAGATTTGCCTTCTTCATTAAACAAAAAAAAGGATGTTTTTCAGCTGCATTGTATGTCAACTTTTGTCGCATGACCATATATATTTTTGGCTGTTATGAAATTTTGACATAACTAGTAACAGGAATTGCTACTCATTTTTATCTAGTTTGTGTAGTCTTCAAGAAAATAAAAATGGAACACCACTGGTAACCCTATGGAAAATGCATTACGAATAATTGCACACTTGTAACCATTAATTTACAGTCTACTATCATACCAAATTCTCTACATTAATACTTAGACAACCAGTGACAAGGTTCCTGGCTCATTGCAGGGTTTATCTTAAACCATTGTTTTGAGGATCTCATGAGCCTTCCCTATTTTGAATGTTACTCGATGGAATAGCAAAAGTCTTACACAGAGAAAGTACACAAACAACAGTACATGAAAACACTTGACTCTCTCAAACTGGTATCCTTGATAACAAAAAAACAATCTAAAACAACATAAATATATTTGATAAATATCTGAATCTGCCATAAAGCAGTTTTAATTTTCTGGTATTTTAGGTTACTAAGGATTGAGACTTCAGACTTTTTAATGTACCTATAAATTGATTTTTTATGCTCTTCTGGACTAATTGTAGATCAAGAAGTTCTTAATTAATAATTTAGGACAAACATATTATGTTGACAATTTTCATTAGCATGACCTAATTAAGTTAATTGAAGGCCTGTGGGAAATCTATTACAACACTGCTTCTTCTCTCAATCATTGTTATGTAAATATTGATAATTATTGATAATTATTTGTGATATCTTTGCACTCCATACATCCTATGTAGCATCAAGATTTTTTGCTGTAAACTTGGTGTTGATGTATGGATCTGTAATATCATAAAAAAATGGTTTGAGAAGAATTCTTATGAAATATTCTATGGCCGAATTAATTTTATACCTTGAAAGGGACAATGGTATTAGATTCATAATATAAAATTTGTAAAGGTTTGTGGTTGTCTGACTTTTTTGAATTTTTGAAGTTTTGAAATTGCTAGTTTAGCAGTTAAATTTTTATTACTCTCTCTTAATATATAACAATATTGACTAGTATCACACCTAAAGTAAAGGTGCCCGTAAACAGGGAATTTTCAATTTTTTTTTTATTATCTAAATGGCATCTGTTGTCTGTGTACTGTTGTTATAATTTTTAAAGATTTTTTTGGCATAGATTTTAAAACTTTTGGTAAGATATTTTTATTGACCTGGTCCCAATTATCTACAGATGTGGATGGATCAATGAAATCAGTTTCTGCTCCAGTAGCAGCAGACAGTTGACATGTTTATTACAGACGACCTTCACCTGTACATGTTGTCTGCTAACTGTGTCAGCATGGTGATTACCTGGATTTTATTTGATCTCCTGTGGGAGTACAATCTGAAATGAGATGTGGATGAAAAGTAAAGATAATGTACAAATACTATTACCCTGGTATACATGCATTTTAATGTTTTATTCTAAATGAAATTAATGGCCAATGTCTATACTTATGTCACGCTTTGAAACATCATATTTTGTTTAAAAAAAATGTAATACTTAATGACATAATTTCCAAAAAGAGAAATTCTCCGATAAACAAACTTCTTACATGTATATGCTCATGTGCTCAAAGTAAGTAAATATGACAAATATTTTTTTCCAGTAAGATTTGAAATGTGTTAATAATTTATGATTTTCCTTACCTTGTACACTTGCCCTTAAAAAGGTTAAAGTTAAAAGCAAAAATCAGTAACTATTGGGCATATATTTTAAAGTTTCAAAATTGTGAAACTAGGTTACAATTGTATTTAAGAAGATGACTATACCAGGAGATTTACAAAAATTGATGTATCATTTGCACATTCTTAAACTTTGTGGCAAAGAAGAAAAGGATTGAATATTAAACATAATGGATTATAGCGGTACAGCATATAAATGTTATGAATAAAAGGAGATGTGTGGTAAATATTAATAAAGACAACTTATATTTTCAACATAAAAAGACATATATATGATAGATAAATTGGATTCTTTATTCATTACATATTAATCTGTGCATCCTACAGTACACATTAAACTTAAATTTGCTGATCAATAATTTTATTCTTTGTTGAAAGCACTTAATGGCGAGTGCAGTTGCACTATTACTGCTATTTTCAAATACTTATACATGTACAGTACAGAATTTTCAAAACACTTAGAGAACGCTTATTATAGCACATGTCTCGGAAACACTATCTGGTGCATTTATTTCCCTGAAATGTCACTAAAACATTTTCATTTCCTTTTGTGGTAATGACGTTTGCAGAATATCCTTTGTTGGAAGGCTACGTGATGTCATTTAGTATTAGATCGATAAAAGTTTTAACAATTTCACAAATATATTTAATTGTATTTCAACAAACAGTAAGCAATACTTAAATCAATAGGAAATAATAAGGGATAATCGAGTCTGAATGTTCGTAATTACATTTTGTGCATATTTCCAGAAGCAATTACTGCAGACAAATGTATTAAGGTTTAAGAAATGTCCCTGTATATTCCTAATAATTTGACCTAAATATCAGTTTCAATAAGCATATTTATGATTGAAGTTTGTCTTTCATAGTTGTTGATGTAACAAATACATGTAGGCACTTCTGTTTGAATTTACAGATATTGCATTATATTTCTAATTTTGACATGTTCATATTTTTTTACTAATTAATGTATATGTGGCTTGATATTAATTTTTTGAATGAGATTTTTAAGAATTAATAACTGGTCTGGTATCCAAAACTTCCAATTTTTTTTTATCAGTTGAGTTGATAGTCAGTTGGGGTAAAACAATTATGGATTATTTTAATTTATCCAATTTAAAGCCAATCCTATTATAGTATAGGGGTTTTCAGTCTGTGCATTCTTCCGTTATCTATATGTCATATGTATGTGGTTGAATGATTGGTTAAGATTTTTGTGGTCACATAAAATTGTAATTTTTTTAGCACAGAATATATATATGCCATATTACATGTAGGGGTTTGACCTAGATTTGGCAACTCACTGAATATAGAAATTTAATAAAGCAAGAAGGGGCATGGTGTCCAAAGAACACACTTTCTTTTTAAACAATTAGTTTTGTGAAATCACATTGCTTTCGGAAGGACAGTGCATTTTTTTTTAAGATAAACAGATGTAAGAGACACTTCCTGGTCTGAAACATACTTCAAACATTACTAATTACTTCATCCTGGAAATATTAAATATGATTTTTACATTTCTTTGTTATTTGTTGTATGTGGTAAGAGTTTTAATCCTCTTTATATGAAAAGACAAAAGCACTTGTGGTTTCTATTCGTTCATGATAAATATGCTCACAGCTTGTAGGATGTTAGATTTAGTTGAGACAGTCCATAATAGCAGAATGCTGTAAGTTGTTGATGCTGTGTATTTTATCGAAAAATTGTAATCTTAAGGGAAGATTTTCCAGACTTTAGTTTACATCTTATGGCTTTAGACAATGTTTATAGCTCTTAAAAACAATGCAAGTTAATTGTTAGGGACTTATTTTGTAATAATTTAACCGTGTTATTAATTTTAAACTGAAATATTCATGTCATATATAAGGTATTTGAGGTGTGAAGCAACCTCTTAAGTATTGCTTAGAAAAAATGAATAAAGAACAGTTAATTTATTGAGAGAGTTACATGAAAAAATAGTTCACTTAATGACAAACTAATGAAAGAGACAGTAAACCTGTGAAAACTGATGAAGGAAAAAATCTGGAGAGGAAAAAAATATGAAAATACTGTTTTATGAAACAGCTGACTTTTTAACGCCTTTTAAAGTTGAAAAGTGGAATTATAGCAAAAGACAAATATAAATTGTTGGATTTTGGATTTTGTTATTATTGTGCCTTTTATTCTATATTTATTTGGTATAGTATACGTAGCACATTTTTCTGAAAGGGACACCTTACAATGTAAATAGAGTAGCATAAAATTGATTTTATCATTTCTGGATTTTTATGCCCCCGCAGTAGCGGAGGGGGCATTAAGTTTTACCCTTGTCCGTCTGTACGTCCGTCAGTCTGTACTTCCCAAAGTTGGTTTCCGTTCTCTAACTTTAGTTTGCCTCAACCAAATGTTATGAAACTTATACACAATGCTTATTACCACAAAACGCAGATCAAGTTTGAATTTTGGTGGCGTCACTTTATCTGTTCTAGAGTTATGCCCCTTTACAAATGGAAAAATTGCTGAATTTTTCGTTTCCGTTCTCTAACTTTATTTCTTTCTTGAAGTAATAATGTTTGAGTACAACTTATGATGAGTCTGAAAAATCACCAATGACATTAGTCAGAGTTGACATTATATCCAATAGACTAAACTTTGTAAAACATGTACATGTAAAACAAGAGAACATGATGAAAATGTGAAGAAAATATTCATCCTTCAAATTAAATGGCAAAAATGTATTTATTTAGTGCTAAACAGAAGATTACTGATTACATTTTTCAGCCGACACCACACAAAGTAAGACGTATAATCTATTAGTGTCCAGCGGCTCTTTTCACAAAAAATCTTATGTTCGTATAAATTGATTGTAAGTTATACTGAATGTTCCTGACTTTTTCTCCTAAGATTTTTTTGTAAAATTAGTTGCAGGGTTATTGTTATCAAGTAGGAAGTATAGAATGTATTCAGTTGTTTATGTAATATGGAGGACAGATGTATCGTGATATCATATTGATAAAATATGATGTAAAAATGATAAATAGTTCATTGTTTAATGATTTAGATTAAATAAGGAAGTTATTTAGGAGTTGTTTTCTACCATTTATATGTACATATAGGGTAGTTTTCAGTTTAATCGATTGTTGAGGTTTTAAAATTTCAACCTCTGATATCATATATATATATTATTTTGATAAATATAAACTTATCTACTTAGTTACAATTTGATATTCAAAAAGGATGTTGAGTTTCAACTGGTTTGTAATTCTATCTCCGACTCATTTGCAAGATATGAATTTATGGTTTCAGAACTAAGAATAAAGCATTTAAAGTGTACTGGGTAATATTTTCAAAAGCGTACACCAAGATGTTATGATAACGTTGTTATAACATCCCATAAAATAATGGCTACCCAAACAATTGCAGTTTTCATTTTGATTTACAAATAATCGAATTATTAAATCTTTGAACCTTCAGATTCTTAAAACGAGAATGAGCTGGCTTTGGCGGGGAATTTAGGTTCAGTTCATGTTTACTTCTGTATAAGTTGACCATCAAGGGTTAATCCAGGGTTGTAATTGTTGTCACAAGTTTGATTTGCTTTAAATGTCAGCAACTTATTGCCTGTCTACATTGTCTATCTCTTTCATCTTTACTAATTTTGATTTTATTTTTTAGGACAATCACAGAAGAAAAAGTCCAGAAACAGTTAGGTCTATCATGCCTTGATCTCATTACAGTGAAAAGAAATGGTGATTCATGGTAAGTCTATTGATATCTAGGGCATAAAAATTGTACTTTACTTCAAAGTAAAAATCTTATTTTCTACCTTTTTAAACTAGAGCTTGTATATACACTTGTGTATTGTTGAATACTGTTTGTTAACCTTTAGAGGTCTTTTTGTTATTTGTGTCGTTGGGTTGCTGTCTCGTTAACATATACTATTGAGTTTAAAGAGACACAAACTTTTTATAATTTTTATAATACCTTTTTCAAGTTTTGATCTACATGTATCTAGTCTGACCCTAATGTTTGAGTGTCATGCACACTTTATCACATGTAGTGTTTGTGGTTACTCTACCGAAAAATCTTCACCTGTTTTCTATGTTTACAGTTGTTGTGATTGAATTAAAAATTTGTATTTTTTGTTACGTGTTTGGTTACTAAAGTGTTGATTTTATGCCTGAGTTAAATTTGAATAACATCTGTAGTCATTGTCATCCTTCTATATTTACAGCTTTACAGATGATATGGGGAACGACAGTTGTTCGGATCTGCTTACACCAGATGCTTCTCGCTCGTGCACGCCGCTGTCTGTCGCAGGAAGTTGTGTGTCTAGTCAAATCAGCAAGGACTCTCGGACCCCTGATGTCCAAGAGAGTTGCAAAGAGACCCCTTCTCTATGTAAATGGAAAAACTGTGATATTTCTTTAGATTCTTGTCGTCTTATGGACCACTTAAAACATTGCCATGTAGAACAGCAAACGGGTGAAAAATTTCATTGTCTGTGGGAGGGATGTAAAGTTTACAATCAATCTTCTAGTTCAAAATCTTGGTTAGATAGACATATTCTGACACACAGTGGTGACAAACCATTTAAATGTATATTTGATGGCTGTTACTTAAGGTTCACATCTCAGAAAGCACTGGAACGTCATGTAAATACCCATTTCAATGCATTACAGCACACTAGCCAGAAACCATCAAAACCTCGGGAAGACACACCAACCAAACAGTATAGGAAAAGAAGGGTTAAAAGAAAAAGACCTCTAGGTGAGTAAATGTTCTGACTATGACAGTCTTCACAATAGACTTGATTCTAAAGGCCCAAGGCTGAATTTTAAGAAAATTAGTAGTAGACTTTATTGGCCTGTGGAGATGATTTTTACAGGCCAGACAAGTTTTACAAGCCTGGGCTGGTGGGCCTCTGGTTGAGTGGGAAGACTGCAATGAGGTTTGTGTCAGACTTTTAATATTAATTTTGTGGGAGTATAAAAAAAAGTGGATTTGGAAGTTAACTTTAGCAACAAGCCTAACAACATACTGTAAATTACCGCCTCAAAAAAAAATTCAGGAGGTAATATTTTCAATATTTCCAAAAGAAAAAGGGCTTGTGTTTTAGGTTTCCTACTGAAAAGAAAAAGGGTATATTTTTTCCCTCAATTTTATGACCTTTAGTATATGGAGATTGAAATTTAATCATATAATATTTTTGGCTGTTTTGATAATACTGAGTCTTCCATTGACACCAGGATCTAATAATCTAGAAATCTATGATGGGTAGTTTTGTCTCTGTGTGATTCACAAAATTGTTTTAAATAATCTGAAAGCTGTCTGATGTAGACATAAGCAAACAAATAATGACGGAGGAAGTGACAAATATGTATACCTTGTGAACATTTTATAATTCAAGAAATCATATTCATATTTTCAGTTTTAATTAGTTTCATGAGTTTTTCTTCATACTCTTTTTTTTTGGGGGGGGGGGGGGGGGGGGAGGTGGAGGGGGGAGGGAGTGCTTATAGATATATATTACTTTATATTTTAGAAGTTTGTAACTTTGGAAGATGCAGTTATTTTTTGTTTGTTTGCATGAAACAGTTCAAAGTTGAGCTGAATTGATATTAATCTGTAACCTTTTCATAAAGATAAAGCTAAAGAACAAATGTTGTAAAACCCACATGTCAGGTTGACCAAAGATTCATAGATTAATTTAGGGATAATTTTTATGAACAATTTTTTTTTAAGATACATAAGATAAAGCATCATATTTTCTGCCAGCTCTGATATAAACCCAGCCAATTATATTTAAACTGATTTTAGGACTTTTTATTTTTATCGCCACCTGGTAATTATTTTTGAAAATTCTTCAGATAAAAAATGTGAATACAGAGGGGGTTTAAATCCAAATTAAATTAAATGAAAAAAAAATTGAAGTTCATTATTGAAATGATTCAGACTTCCGGAGGGGTTTAAAATGTCATTGAATTTGGATTTAAGTGGTCGTTGGAGGAATTAAGTTAGCCAGAGGGTTTAAAAGAAAAAGCGTTGTGACTGATGCAGACTTTCCAAAGAAATAAATTGTTTTCTTAACACAATAGTCCTTCCCTGAAGGCAAATAGATTTCGAGTAATAAGATTTTTCTGCATGAATTAAGTAAGCATATGTTTTTGTTGGGAAAAGTTTGGTTTTGATGAAAATCAGTCAGTGCATTTTACATCGGTCATTGATTAAATATTAAATGCCTTATCCAAATACGATCAAATAAAAATAACCACAAAATATAGAAATTAGTGAATATGAATAAGCATACCGGAAAGTAGTTAATATTTATTTATCTGTGATGTTGAGGATTTTAATACCCATATATTTTCTATGTGCAGACTTTTGAAATATTTTGATAGTGTATACAGTGGAAATACTTGAATTAATTTGTGTTTTGATATTTTTAAGTGACACTTGTGGTTAACCTACATAAATTTTAAAAAATTTTTGTACCTTTCATATTAAATGTGACACATTTTCATTAGCATACATGAGAGAGTTATTGAACATTGTAGACTTTTATTCCACGGGAAGGAAATATAACTTCTTTTCAATCAAAATTTTTTCTATTTTTATAATAGAAGAGAGGCAGAAGGTACCAACGGGATATTCAAAACTCATAAGCCAATGACAAAATACTGTAAATTCTGAAATTATTGCGATGTTTTTATTATTGCGAAAAATGCGACAGGGTTATAATTGCAATAATTTAAACTCGCATTTTGAAATTTTTTATATGAATTAAACAGGATTTTTCTCAATATCGCAAAAATTTAAATCGCATTTTAGTCTAAAATGACAAAATCGCAATAATAAATGCACGCAATAATTTCTGAATTTACAGTAATGACGCCAATGCAAGAAAAGTAAAAAAGACAAAAAAATACATTGTTATTCAAAAGTTGTTTTTTTTTCAATGAAGAATAAACTAGAAGCAGAAAACTTTTTTTTAAAATTTCTTTTAAATCGTTGATGGATATTATCTACGAAATAAAAACTATAACCTAATTTTAACGTTCAAAGAAACTTACTATCAAATACTAGAAAATAAGAAAATTATTCCCATGAAATCAAATTCACAGACAAAACCTTAAAGTTATAGCCCCACAAAAATTAATGTTTCTGCAGTATATATGTTTGTCCTTTGAACTCATTACCCAGATTTCACTTTGTAAAATATTTATCTAATTAAATTTCTCCCTTCTTGATGTCAAGTTCAAGATAGTTCTACTTTTCTAATTATTTTCAGGGCTTAATATGAAATAATTTGCCAGTAAAAATCTCAAGAAATTGAATGATTTGTATATGTTGTGGTTGACTTGTATTTTGTGTCTAGCATTACTTTAAGTACCCCACACCTTGTCAGGTTATTATATTTGTCAAAGAAAGTTGATCATTAGTCATAGGACTTCATCAAGGCTCGTATTAATTAAATTTAGTCAATTTCAAGATGTGTGGCATGTCATCTGTCTACAGGTGTTGTGAAATAAAAGTTTATAGTAGAAAATATAACCTCTTGAAGTTGACTTTTTGTTTTTTTTTACCCACAACCTTTTTAATATAAATTCTTCAAAATACAACAGATAAGAATTAACATTTTTTTTTTTATGTGTTATTGTACATAGGTTGGCCTGTACTGAACATGCATGAAATATTTGCCTACGAACTTTAAGCAAACAATCAATCTCACCCATCAGTGGCAGAGTGGCCAATACATGAACTACTTCTAGATTGTCCTTTATGGCTACCCTATGGAATGAACCTGCCATTTTTTTTCTTTCATCATAAGGCTTGCAATACATTAGAAAATGAGATAGCTTTTGTGATTAATATCTTTTCAAAATCTGATGTTAAATTTCAGTGTGTTTAAGTTGGCTGCCAGGGTGGGCAAGTTGAAAATGACAAAAATTCCACCATAACAGTAGAGAACATATGAATATATAATTTGTTGATAACACAACCCACGGCTGTGTTTTTCAATGTACAAATGTAAAGTGATAAAAAAGTAGCAGCTAATTTCTCTCAAACTGGTGCAAGGGGCTGTCTTGAACTCTCAGTGAGATGAGAGTAAACGTTCGTGCTGCACATTGAAGCTGACTTTGACATGAAGTGCAGAAAATTAAAGCGCTGTTCCTTTGCTTTTGTTTTTTTACATGAACATATATTTACTTTGCATCATGAATTGATATACTAAATCCTAAAGGTTTTTCATTATGTTTAGTCTTTAGAAAAAGACTTACTGGTTCCTGGCACTGAGGTTGTGAGTTTGAATCCCGCACATGGCAGGTGCCCTACAGACTCCAGTCTTAATTGACTAGGATTGTTAGTTTCCTACTGAAGGTCGCTAGTTTGCTCTGTGCACTGAGGCTTCCTCACCAATAAAAACTGACCGACACGAAATAGCACTAAAGTGCTAAAAGTGGCGTTAAACACCAATCAATCAATCAATTAGAAGAGGCTCTGTGACATTCAGCTTTATAACATTCCATTCTTATCCTGTTACATTTTTTATTTAAAATGCCTTGCTAAAATGACATTTCAACAGGGTCCTGAGCTTATCCAATCGATGGTTAACTATGACTGGTTGTAAATATAATTTGAGACCTGTTACATAAAGACTATAATTGGTCACACTTTAGTTATCACAACAGAGATTATATTTCTTTCATGTCAACATAGACCTTTTAACAGTTTAATCCTTTTGAGGTCTTTTAAAATGATTCACTAATGAAAATATGGTATACCACATTTCTGTTTTTAGATGAAAAAAATGTGTGGGAGAACTAATTTCCATTTATAAAAAATATATACCGGTACTAGAAATATAAATAATTTGAAGGATTGACAGAAATATTACATAAATGTTCATAGACCACATGTTATAAAACTTGTATTATACATTAGAGAATCATATTAAAAAACCAAATTTCTCTTTTTGACAATTTAATTTTATTATTAATGCACTTTCTGATGAGATGAATTGATATTGGCAATTGATTATTACATGTCTAAATTAGAAAAAGACATTTTCAATTTGTCATTCTATTTCTTTTTGTTTACTTCAGTCTTCATTCACAGTGCATTGCAGTGGCTTTCAAAAAGTTAAAGTGACATTGAGAATTAACTTTATGAATTATATTCTACTAAGTAAGGGCCAATTTCTGTTCAACGGAAGATTCCAGAGTCAAGGGGCCTTTGCTCACGTCCCGCTCTGCTGAAAATTGATTTTTTTTTACCGTAGTCCATTTTCCGTATTTGTTACTGTTCCGCCCCCTTATTTGTCAGTGGACACTCTGTTACCCCCTTATTGAAAATCCTAGGATGTGATGTCATGAAATTCCTGTCATACGTTCATGACCTTAGTTTGACCCAAATCAGGAACAGTTGAGCTACCTTATAAATTAATATTAATATTAATAGAGCATTACTATCACCCAAAATGATATATTTCAAACAAGTGGATAATTCTATTTGAATATGAATAAAATGAGATTTTTATGCAAGTGTAGGAAAAATTTTGGTAAAATTTTATTATTTTACTGTATTTTCTCTTAATTTCATTTAATATGTATATCTGACTGAAAAAAGAAAAAATTTGAATAAAAAAAGGTTGTTTTATTGTGGCACACATTGCAAATTGTAGTAATTTGAGATACATTAACGTTTAGTGCCCATTTGGCCTCGGATTTCATGTATGGCTTCTTTTTTGAGGACATATCATGAGAAACAGGTTTGAATTTGACTAATTAAAAATCCATCTGTTTTAGTTTCCTCAAGTAATTATCTTCAAACTGTAGACAATCCATAAAGGAAGATATTGTGATGGAATTAGCAAATTACTATAAACAGGATTAACAGAGCAGAATAGTCTTAAAAAATCTAGATCAATGAAACTTTTAACGTTCATTAAAATCTTTCATTAAATTGGACAAAACTAAAGATATCTAATTACTGCCATTTAGGTTTTTATTATGCAGCTGCGGGCTATAGGAAACTTTTATTTCAATGTTGCATGTTTAAAGAACATAAGAAAGAAATATGTATACAAGATCTTATCGGCATTCTACATCAGAGGTTATTTGTATTGTCACTTGCAGATACTTTGCTACATGCATGTTTTTTTTCAAGCCTCACCTACCTAAGTGTGGGGCATTATGTTTTCTAGTCTGGGTGTCTGTCAGTATGTTCATCCCTTATCAAATTAAAGTTGTGGTCACATTAACCAGAAAGTTCATATTCTAATGAACTATACACACACTATAACTCACATCTGGTATTTTTGTTGTTTTCCCAATTTCATTGAAAATCGTGTAAAAAATTTCCAAATCCGCCCAGGGTCCTTGTTCCCAAATTACCCAGAAAACCCCCTGATATATTCAAATTACTATAAAATTTAGGGTTTTGACCAAGATTTTACTTTTCAGTGAACATGTGATAATGTGAGGGGGGGCGGCATCAGGTGTTCAAAACTTTGAGGGTTGAAAGTTTCTAGAAATTATTTGAGAAATTTATACAAGATTAGATCATTTTGTATTGTATTATAGTATATTTATTATATTTTATTTGCTCGATAAACTTGTTAAATGTAAAATTAATCTGTTGAAACAGAATGAAACATGATATTAGGATTGCAACTTGTTATTTAATTGTTCTGCATCTCCGACAAGATTTAATATCCTTAAAAGGACAAGCAATTGCATTTGAAGATTTCTGTATAAATCATGGTTAGACGTGGAATGAATCCATTTATTTGAATCCATTCCCTGTATTTATTTGATGTATATTAACATGCCATCTTATTAAGGCAGACATTTTTACAGCAGCACAGAAAATGCAATTAGTAAATTACCGACAAATCGTTGACTTTGTCGCGACATAGGCAGAGCATGCTTAACAGTAAATCACAATCCTTATTGTAATGTTAATAGTTGATTTTCTACAAGACTGAGCTCTGTATTTGGAAATAATATCTGATAGAGTACAACATAATTACGACCTGTATAGTCCATATTTAATGCAGTGGATATGCCCTCGTTGTCCTTGATTGTGACCGAAAACATTACAATTATAAATCTTAAAACTACCATTTCTTTTAAAGAAAAAATAAGATAAGGCTATAAATCGCGACAGTTAAATGGTATAGTTACGAAGTTAATGAGGTTTTGGATGACAGGAATGGTATTTGAATTATCTATGTGGTAGTGCAAAGTTCTTTGTTTTTGTTTAATGTGCAGAAAATTGTAGACCTTGTCTAATTACATTGTTTATACATAATGTTACTTTTGCATTGTGTAATTAATCAAAATTTTCTTTATTTTAATAGCTATATATATAGTGAAGTCTGGAACAATTTAATAATTTATTAGTTTTAAGATCTGTCTGGAACAATATTAATGAATGTGTGTCTTATGCATGAGTCTTATATATTTGAAAACTGTATCATTTTTAAGACCTTTAAAACAATTTAAATTGTGTTTGATATTTATAGACTGACTCCTTACATAAATAACCATAGACAATATATCATGCAAACTCATGACATGTGTGACATCCTTTTGTATCAAGTATTTTAAAATTAGTTATTTTAGAACTTAAATGTACATATTTTTGGATCAAATTTCATACTTCTGCAGATTTTTTTTTTGTCAGTTTATTTATATGTTTTGAAATCATGAACAGTTTAAAGACCAAAGTTACCATTTGAATATTAATTAAAATAAATATGCAGGTTTCATCCACCTGTTTAAATGAGAGGATTATTTTTATTCCGTGACTTAAAAGGGAAAAAAATTTACTCTATTCTGTTCTTCTTTATTAAATGAGTATGAAATATTTGATTTTACTTTCGTGAGCTGTTACAGGAAATAGTACTGATTGGATTAAAATAGATGTAAATGTGAACACGTACAAAATAATTTTTACTGGCAAACATAAAAAAAATATAGGTTAATCCTTTAAGAAATAGTTGTTTGAAATTGAGAACTACCGGTACAAACAAACTTGGGCTTGTTGAGTCACTGTAACAACTTCAATCAGTGAGGTGAAATTGTAATTTAAAAGTCAAGCGTATTTATATATATTTCTATAAAATCTGTTTAAAAGTAAAGAAGAAAAAAAACAGTCTTAATGGAACACTGACAGTCATCAGGACTTAAAATACATATTCTTTTCTTATATAAATTGACCTCCTGTCTTTTCCGACAACAAAAAAATTCAGTCAAGAAGGAGACAGGTTTGACTGAACTTCATAGGAAAGAATTACATTATATACACTTTAGCTCATATGGAAATTGCTTTTTCCTCCCTGCAATCGAAGTTTAAATCTTGTATTTTGTACAAATGTTGACTAGAAGTGCTTATCTGACTGTTTACGATCTTTTGATAAAACAAAACAACATAATAACAAGTCATTTTTCAGGTAATCTGCTCAATTTAGGTGACTTTACATAAATATTCAGTTGGGTAATTTTTGTTTCAACACCAGATCTTTTTTTGTAAATTGACCACTTCACTTGCAAGGAAATTGCATTTTGATATGGTGTATTGTGTAGTTTTAATAGGTAGCTAATCAGATATTAAAAAAGTGCCATGTGAGGAAAAGAAAGGGGTCAAATGGGTCCTCATATTGTTACTGATTTGAAATGATATAAATTGAACCAGACAGGAATTTTTCCTTTTCCTACTAAGTGCATGTTATTTTCCTCATTCCCATCTTCCCTTTTGAAGAACAAGCTTTTATGAGCATTCACAAGTATTTTAGCTGCAAATTGTTGACAGTATATTAATTTTAAGTTCAGATTTTTATGTATTAATTGATTATATTTTTAGTAAAAACAACAGATTACTTCGATCCTGGCATCATGGAAAGATTATCAGACCAGGTGACTTTTGTCACAAACAAAACACAAATTGATCTCAATGGCAGCTCAGACTCAGTCACATTCCATAGCACAGTAAGTCAATGTTTTAAATCACATTCCATAGGACAGTATGTCATTGTACCTAATCATCATTCACAGAGTCACATTCCATAGCACAGTAAGTCAATGTTTTAAGTCACATTCCATAGCACAGTAAGTCGTTGTTTTAAGTCACATTCCATAGGACAGTATGTCATTGTACCTAAACACAATTCACAGAGTCGCATTCCATAGGACAGTATGTCATTTTACCTAATCACAATTCAGAGAGTCACATTCCATAGGACAGTATGTCATTGTACTTAATCACAATTCACAGAGTCACATTCCATAGGACAGTATTTCATTGTGTCTAATCACAATTCACAGAGTCACATTCCATAGGACAGTATGTCATTGTACCTAAACACAATTCACAGAGTCGCATTCCATAGGACAGTATGTCATTTTACCTAAACACAATTCACAGAGTCACATTCCATAGGACAGTATGTCATTGTACTTAATCACAATTCACAGAGTCACATTCCATAGGACAGTATTTCATTGTGTCTAATCACAATTCACAGAGTCACATTCCATAGGACAGTATGTCATTGTGTCTAATCACAATTCACAGAGTCACATTCCATAGGACAGTATGTCATTGTATCTAATCACAATTCACAGAGTCACATTCCATAGGACAGTATGTCATTGTACCTAATCACAATTCACAGAGTCACATTCCATAGGACAGTATGTCATTGTACCTAATCACAATTCACAGAGTCACATTCCATAGGACAGTATGTCATTGTATCTAATCACAATTCACAGAGTCACATTCCATAGGACAGTATGTCATTGTACCTAATCACAATTCACAGAGTCACATTCCATAGCACAGTAAGTCATTGTTTCTAGTCACAATTTACTCTGTCATTCTATTATGTAGCATAGACTACAATCATGGCCAGAATTTCACAGTATGCCACTCAGCTCAGTCTTAGTCATGCTACAGAGTTCAGTGATTCACTTACACTGTCAGTTCTATATCAAAATAAGTCACTACATTAAATCACAACTTAGAACAAGTTATTTTTTAGCACATTGAGTGGATTCATCTGTTCATTAACATGCATGTATGGTCTCATTATGTAGCATAACTAGTGACTAAGTCATGAAATAAATTCTAAGCAATCCAAAGTGCATCTCAAATCAGTTATATGCTAGTAATGTACAAAACACAGACAAGACTTGCATAGATCTGTTAGTCGATGAACATAGTTTACAAAATAGACTTATTCCTTACTATTACAAAACACACCCTGTCTCTTTAATAAATAAAATACAAGTTAAATAATTTTTCGTGGCATATTATTCGTAAGTTTGACTAAATTCTCCAAGAAAATCAAATTTTCATAGAACATGTATACACTAGCATGTACACACCACAACATTTCATAGTACCAGTACACTAAGTGTGTGTATAGTGTTCGAATGATACTACATATAGAGAAGATAAGTGACTTTTAATGGTACATGTTTAATATACTGAAGTCTGTGAGTATTGGAGGTCCATGTTAAAACTTAGATATTTGTCTATAGTTGACTCGCTGTTGACTTCTAGTTTCGTTTGGTTATTTGTGTCGTTGGGTTTCTGTCTCCTTGACATATGTACCCCAAATCTCTTTTTATCACATCAATTGATGTCATACATGATAAGTCACAGCTCAGTTAGTTTGAACATGTGTTGAAAACAAGGTATCCTGTAGACACTGAATAATTATAATATGCATGGTGTAGTGATATGAGGTTATATATAGAAACTATCCACCGGTGACATCTGTCTGTCTGTCTGTCCATTTGTTTGTCGGTTAAAACATCTTGTAAGTTTAATTCATCCTATGCAATCACTGACCTTGACATCATTTTCATGGTTTTGGTTGGTTTCAATGGTCAGTGTTAAGTTTTAGTGTTTTTGTCTGTTTCTCAGATATTATTAGCAATAGGTCAACTATATTTGTTATTTGATGTATGAATTGTTTGTAAACTAGATATCCTTTGTTTTCTGTGTGCAGTACAGAAATTTTATACATTAGGCTCACTGACATGTGAAATCCAAATTTATTTATAGTTAGTTGTAAAAAGTTAAAACTTATAAAACTTGTGGATTGTGAATGAAAACTGGAAGGAAACTGTGCTACACATGATTTTTTCACTATTTTCAATGGAAACAGAATTACATAATAGTTTACGCATAGAATTTTCACAATAAAGTGAATAGTCTAGCTGATGTTTTGGAGATAATAATTTCCATAATTGAAAATAATTCCAGATCTATCAATTACTATGCTGGAAACCATAACATTTAGTTTTTTTATAGACATGGGATTATCGCTCATTTAAAAAAAAAAATTTTTTAAATTCACCTGTCAAACAAAAAACAAAGGAAATCCCATTCACTCTACTTGATTTTTCACCAGTTTCAATAGAAACCCAGACATTTCAATGAATTTTCGGTAAATGACACTCATGTTTTATTAAGTTTTCCATGGTTTGCCTGGATTTTCATTGATTTACTGGAAGCTGATAAGGTGAAGCAGACGACATCTGTAACCAAATTTTCCAAATATAAATATCATTACATGTGACACAGTTTTGATGCTTCCAAATGTTTTGTGTGGTTTTTGTCTCAATATAAATATCATTACATGTGACACAGTTTTGAGGCTTCCAAATGTTTTGTGTGGTTTTTGTCTCAATATAAATACATTACATGTGACACAGTTTTGAGGCTTCCAAATGTTTTGTGTGGTTTTTGTCTCAATATAAATATCATTACATGTGACACAGTTTTGATGCTTCCAAATGTTTTGTGTGGTTTTTGTCTCAATATAAATACATTACATGTGACACAGTTTTTGATGCTTCCAAATGTTTTGTGTGGTTTTTGTCTCAATATAAATATCATTACATGTGACACAGTTTTGAGGCTTCCAAATGTTTTGTGTGGTTTTTGTCTCAATATAAATACATTACATGTGACACAGTTTTTGATGCTTCCAAATGTTTTGTGTGGTTTTCGACTCAGTAGGTTTGAATTTCAAGCATAGTGCTAGTGTACGGGTCATGTGTGGGTGAGAAATAGTTTTAGAGTGAGGTAGGGTTCAATAAATATAGTTCTATATGAAATAAATTCCTTCAAGTAAAAGGGGGCCCTGATATAAGTTTATTCCAGAAATTTGTTACATTAGGCTCTGAAATTGGTATCTCATCAGAACTATATAGGATAGTCTAGATGGGGAGGCCATTTTTCTCTATTCCTTACTTTTTTGCACCATTATTTTCTATTCTTTTCAATGTGATTGAAGACATTGACCACCCACTATTGTCCTTGCATAGATTGTTTTTGTTTTAACATGGATAGCCTATTTCATTAATCCAGTAACATCATTAGAAAAACTGTTTTTTACTGATAAATTTGAAAAATGCATTTTTATCTGATAATCTGTGGAATCAAAGTCAAAATTCAAGCAGAAACCAGCAGGATCTCTACAGAATCCTGCCCCTCAGTTGCATATCACTATTGAAATCTAGATAAGATGTTATCAGTGCATCAATATGGATGAAATATTCTGTACTGAAAATACTTAATATTTTTTTTTTTTTTTCAACAATGTAGAATCTGCATCTGTGATAATAGTTTTCAAATTTGAAAAGAAAAGAAAATTCACTGAGATGACACCAGCCATTGTTGCGTTTTTCAATTTTGTTAAAAGAAATAAAGACATATATATAACTGAAATAAAAAAACGGGCTGACAACAAAATACTCACAGGTGGTCTTATCACAATGTATAAACAAGAGTTTTATGGAAAAGAAATCGGTGAAGAATTAAACAAGTTTAAGTAAACTTCTGGTTTACATGGGGAAGGGGTGTTTGAAGGGTGAGGATGTATATGAGACAACTATCGCAAGATTCACTAAGAATATTAATTATATTAAAGTATTGGTGGTTTTATTGCTGTGCCTCATCTAGACAGTTACCAAAAGGTCTTCAGTGATGAACTCACAGACTCTCATCTTGCAAGCCCTTATAGTCGATTGACTCCCTCTTTCATTAACTTCTATTAGCATCCTGCATGGTGACTTTAGTACTACTTTTTGATATTGGAGGTCAGAAGTGTCAAATGTTCTTCAGGATATGACAAAAAAGGAGATATGGGGATTTTAAAATAACCGTTTGATGCCTGACTGCAAAGTACATCCTTACCCTCAGATATAGGGTATATGTCAATGAGACAGCAACCCTACAACACAAAAAAATTAAGACATCAAGCTAGGTGTCTATAAAATATGTCAAACTCTAAATTATATGAAATCGAATACATTTATAAGGGCCCATCACATGACAAAAAAATGTTGAGAATGATAAATGACAATGGCTCCTAGGTTGAAGCACTGCTTTAATTTAGATTGTGAATGTGATTAATTTTCTTTCAATATTTCACACTTTGTTCTAAGTCACATAGATGAGTCATGCTTGCTACTTGCATATTTTTTCAAAAAGAATGTGTGATGTCAAAAGACTGCATTTCGCAGCTGTTCATTTTGAAAAGCATTATTTTAGATAATTTTACAGATTTTATTGTTTTTTAACACCGTTCAATTACATGCCTTCATGCAGTGATCCAAAGCATTGCACTGAAAGCCCAGCATGCGATCATTCTGGAATATAAGTCTCATCTACTGGAATGGAATTGCCATTTGTTACCGAATGTTATTATGTGTATTCAGGGTTTATAAACCTGTGTATTGAGAATCAAGGCTTAATACAATTGAAATGGAAAGTAATAAAATTGTGAATGAAAGGGAGTGTTAAACATAACTCCAATTAAGTGAAAGAGTATTAGAAGTATTGTATTGTTGTCTGTTGTCATTGGGTACAGCAGAAACTGTACACCTGTTCACTGATTTCCCACCAGTTCTATTATATATATAATTATTGTCACAATACTAATTTGCCAATTTCTTCTGGTGCAGTTTGGTCAAGTAGTGAATAAGTTTAGCTCAATGGATGTGACAGGTAACGAATTTGCAATGTGATAAAAACATTCTTACAATCAAATTCCAATGATTCTGTTAAAAGAAATAAATTCAATCTGCACCTAAATAAATGTGAATAATTGGTATTGTTAATGTGTAAGGCAAATAAGATGAGTAATCAAAACAAAAAATATGAATAAGTTATTGAATTTAATATTATTTTTTACTTTAGATATATATACCTGTGTTTTTGTTTCATGCTGACTTTAAGATAGGACTTTAGAATAATTTGAACAAGAATGATCACTTCTATGAACATTGGTTAACATGTGTGCAGTTATTATGTAAATTTTACAAAAACGCATTGATATAATTACTTGTATCGTTTGTTCAGAATATCTATAGTGTTACACTGCCTTATTCTGTCTGCTCTTCATCCAATTGATAAAGACAGGAAGAAAAGAAAATATCATCCACTAGACAGCCCTAAAATTCCAACAAAGGACTTTATTATCATATAACAAAAGACATCTGTCATTTTTAAAACTCCCTCCCTTTTGTTTTATGTAAAGTAACATTAAACATGCATTAAACTTTAATCCTTCTTATATTGAATCTCTCAGTCAGTTTTAGGGATAATAGAGCTTCCATTTTCCATTGCTTACATGGGGAAAGAAGGATATACATGAATTTCTTATAAACATGATAAAAACATGTACCTGTTAGAAGTCTTGAAACACTACATATGCCATTGTACATGTTTATTATGATTTTTAACTGCTTTTCTTTGTGCAATTTAAAGATGACATTAAAAAGCATTTTAGAGAGAAAAAAAAAGAAGTTTTTTTATTGGTTAATGGTTGTTTATTTTAGGTAATAGCCAGAAGAACAGAAGACAGTTGTAAAGCGAAGGTTTTGTTACAATGGACACCCAGGAATGTGTAAGTTGTTTGTTAATTAAGATGAAGGTTCAGATGATATATTTAGTAGATGAATAATTAAACAAAATATCAAGAAATTATTTAATTACTGAGGAACATGAAATGTATTTTTTTATGCCCCCACCACTAAGCTGATGGTACATTAGTGTATATTGAAGCTTATAGATGAAATTGAAGTTTATTTGTGGTTGGCCAACTTTTGGCAGAGTTATGGCCCTTGGCAAATTAATGCTATTCTGCAGATCTGGGACTAATTTATGGTACACAGTACAAACATTAGGGCTGTTCCTTAAAAACATACATGTGACCCAAGGAACAGGTGCAATTAGTTTTGAAATTTGGGCCTTCAGACTTAACATTAAATTTTTAAAAAAGTGACAAATCACAGAAAATTATTACATGTCATTCAGTAATACATTTTACATTAGAAGGTTTTCCTACATTTCAGACTTATTCAATTACAGAAAAAGATTGTTATGTAATTTGTCTTATGATATAAGGACAACATAAGAACACCATTGGTTTACTTAAGAAAACTGAAAAATTTACCACCTACTAAAATTGTATCTATGTCTGAATGTCTATCATTCATTTAAATCTGAAAACTTTTTCACTGTACATATATAAAAGAGAGGAGGAAGAGATACCATAGGAATATCTAAACTCAATAAGTCAAGGAAAAATTGACAACATCATGGCAAACGACTAAAAACAAACAATAGACAAACAACTGTATAAAAAACGCAACATAGAAAACTAAAGACTGAGCATCATTAACCCAACCAGAAACTGAGCGTGATCTCAGGTGCTCTCTAAGGGTAAGAAAATCCTGCTCCACATGGTGTAGTAAAAATAAGATTTGGTATGATTGCCAATGAGACAACTCTCCACCAGGGACTAAAATGATGTAACGTAAGCAACTATAGATTACCTACAGCCTTTATATTGAGCAAAACCCATACAACATAGCAAGCACTAAAAGGCTCTGACATGGGACAGGCACACACAGAATATGCTTTTTTCCACTGACAGTATCATAAACTGAATTACCTACTTGTATGTAAATGCTGGATACTTTAACATTCTTATTGTTTTATACGACCGCAAAAAAATTTTGCGGTCGTATATTGGTATGACGTTGGCGTTGTTGTCGTCGTCCAAAGACACATTGGTTATCACACTCTAACTTTAGTTTAAGTGAATGGATCTCTAAGAAATTTCACCATAAGGTTTAATACCACAAAAGGAAGGTTGGGATTGATTTAGGGGGTTATGGTACCAACAGTTAAGGAATTAGGGGCAAAAAAGGGGCCAAAAATAAGCTCTTTTGTAACTTCCAGACAATAACTTGTGTGTTAGTGTATGGATCTCTCTGACATTGTAACACAAGGTTCCATATCACAAAGGGAATGCTGGGATTGATTTTGGGGGTAATTGCCTCAAAATTTTAGGAATGAGGGGCCAAAAAAGGGGCCAAAAACAAGCATTTTTCTAGTTTCATGATAATAACTTGTGTGTAAGTGTATGGATCTTTCTGAAATTGTACTGCAAGGTTCCATATCACAAAGGGAAAGCTGGAATTGAGTTTGGGGGTAATTACCCAAAAGTTTAGGAATAAGGGGCCAAAAATAAGCATTTTTCTAGTTTCCAGACAATAACTTGTGTTCAAGTGTATGGATCTCTCTAAAATTGTACTGCAAGGTACCATACTACAAAGGGAAGGCTGGGATTGATTTTGGGGGTAATTGCCTCAAAATTTTAGGAATTACAAATGTAGGGGCCAAAAAGGGGGAAAAAACAAGCATTTTTCTAGTTTCATGACAATAACTTGTGTGTAAGTGTATGGATCTTTATGAAATTGTACTACAAGGTTCCATATCACAAAGGGAAAGCTGGGTTTGAGTTTGGGGGTAATTGCCCTAAACGATTAGGAATTTGGGGCCAAAAAGGGGCCTAAAAACGCATTTTTCTAGTTTCCAGACAATAACTTGTGTTCAAGTGTATGGATCTCTCTGAAATTGTACTGCAAGGTACCATACCACAAAGGGAAGGCTGGGATTGAGTTTGGGGGTGATGAATCATAAGGGGGTTCAAAAAATTGGGGGGAGGGATTTTTTTTTCCTTTTGTTTTCTTTAAAATTTTCCATTTTAAATTGGTTATTTCTGATTTATATATAAAAGCAAATAATAATGATATGGTTTGAATAGGTAAATTAAAAATTTTAAGTTCTTAGACCACATTCATTCTGTGTCAGAAACCTATGCTGTGTCAAATATTTAATCACAATCCAAATTCCGTGCTGTATCAAGCTTGAATGTTGTGTCCATACTTGCCCCAACTGTTCAGGGTTCGACCTCTGTGGTCGTACCAAGCTGCGCCCAGCGGAGCATTTTATTCTTCATTTTTTTGGTTTCTTTTATTTTCAGAATTCCAGACTCCTGGGTATCAGAAAAAGAAGCCAAGTCTTTATCAACATGTGTCATTCCACTCAGAAAACTACCTCGTGACACGGTCACGGCGTTACATCCATCCTTGTTTAGTCAGCATCGCTACAGAAGACATAGGCGGAAATGACGACCTTCATCTTCATCATCAACAAAGAGAAGAAGATATTTTAGTAATCATTATTTTGACCAAGTATTTTAGATTCCGTTGAATCTCAGGGATAAAAGTTGATCATTGAAGGCTGAAGATGCTGTTCAAAATATGTTCTCATTCACGTCATACGTGTGATTTATAGCTTGAATGTTTAAACAAGTCCTTTTCAAATTTCCACTAAAAAATGCACATACTTTCCGAAGATATTTGCAACATAGCATATTTTATGTTTATAATAACACTTATGATACCAATTTTACTACACCAACTGGCAAAACGTGAAAAATTTGGGGCTCTGGACTATTATTTTTGGTTTGTTTAATGTATTTTTGCACCACATTCTCTATAACTAGACACACTTTTTCTTGCAGAGTAAATATGCCAATCCTGAGCTGAACCACCCATGTTCAGCTTAAATTTGGTAGCTAAATGTTTGAAATGTTTCAAAGGGGTTTAACATTTTAGCTTTAAAAATGATAATTAGTTTGTTTTCAAAAAAATTTATTGTTACTGCAAGCTTATCTCTCACCTGAGATCAAATGTTCATGTATTGCTCTATTACATTGCATTTATGTTGGGAAATCTGAAAGGACATTGATAATCATTCAAGCTTAAGAAAGGTGCAATAGAAACTGTACAAAAATGATCAAATCACTCAGGCACAATGGATAAATTTGAAAATTGTCTCAAAATTCCTCATATCTAATGTATATTACCTCCCTTGGGAGTCACAGTTATTTCCCTTGAAATTTTATATTCTGATGATATTGGTTGATGATTTCCATATTGTCACAATTGCTGCAAAAAAAGATTTGTTTGTTTATTTTTTTGCTTTATACTGTGTATATTATTATTTTTGCTATTGTTTTAAAAAATTGTAAAAAGACTGAAATTTAAGTTATTAAATTTCATTAGTAGAGGTAGAATTGATTAATTTGTGTGCTTGTACACAAAATGTATTCCAGTCAGTCAGTTTCATGAAATGAAATGACCAAAATTGAATTATGTGTGCAGTAAAAAATTTAAACCATGACATTTTTTTAACATCACTAGTTTATGTAGTGCCTTACACAGTGTATGTCACAGTAGAAAAATTATGTTTCTTAGATAAAGATATACAATCTAATTGAAATCATTTTATGTACACATTTTTTTTCACATAGACAAGTTTTATGTTCATTGTAGACAAAGTTAAAAGGTCTTGTGCAAATTATTTTTTTTTGTAAGCGTATTTATTTTTCTAAATTTCACAAAGATAATCTAAATTAAAAAAATAAAAATTGATAATTTCAGAACGATTGCATTGCTTATCTTCCCTTGAAATTTCTGTTGATGGCATAAATTTGCTTTGGACAATTCCAAAAATATTATTAAATTCTTTTACAAAATTCAGTACTTAAAATTTAGCAATTAAACATGCTGTGTCTCTTGTACAGCTATGGCACACATTTTAGTGGTAGCAGTGTGGTAATTAAACATGCTGTGTCTCTCGTACAGCTATGGCACACATTTTAGTGGTAGCAGTGTGGGGTTTGTTATTCCTGCTTATGACACATTTTTGAGCTTCTTTCTCATTAAAATCATCACAACCTTTTGCAATAATAATAGCAAAAAATTCTGATTTCACAGTTGTCTGTTTATATTGTAATTGGATAATGACATGTTTTGTAGTGATTTTATTGTTAAAGTGGGAAAAAAACTTCCTTAATAAGGATTTTTTTCTTTTCATAATTTAATGAATTGATAATTTGGAACTATTGGAAATTTGATCATGTTTTGAACATAAAATCTGATTTTTGAATTAACAAATCCAGAATTTATTTGTGACTCTTATAAAAAAAAAGTTTACTTCAATTGTGGTTATGTTACAGTACATAGTCAGTTATTATTTTCCATATAAATTTGTTTATACTTTTTCATTTTGTTTTAAACTAATTTTTAACTTGTCATATATACTCTTTTTTTAACTGTAAATAAACTATTTTTAGTCTAAAATCATAAAATTTACTCCTCATAATATTTTGCTGCTGATTTCTCATCTAAGTAAAAGCTTACCTTTAATTTTGAAGAGTACAATGAAATGTTTGACCTTTACCCCCTTTTTTGGGGTTTTGTTTTGATACGACTGTTCTTTAGTAATCATCATACAAATTACTATATGATTATAATACAGTACACAGAAGGTGGATTCAGTCAAAAATCACCGTTGTTGGTGTTGATTGATTCACTTTGAAACAGCGTGATTGTTGGTGATTTGAGATGATAACACACTGATTTGCAAACAATAGCATAAATATTATGACTTAGAAACCATAGCATAAATATTACCCATGGAATATACAGAGATATTTTTTAAAGTGCATAATCCACAATCACCATAATTCACTGTGAAAATTCACCACCAAGAGTGATTTTTTAATTAAAGGCTGTTCCATTTGAACATACATGGTACCCAAGGAAGGTACTTTTAAAATGATGTACAATTTATAGAGTCAAATTTATAATTTCACTTTCATTTTTCACTGTACTTGACATCCATCTGTAGTGGATATTTCAAAATGCCTTCCTGGGTCCCATGTATGTTTTAATGGACCTGCTCTAACTCACCCTTTGTGTACTATAGTAGAGTTTTGTTCAGGTAGAATTCCCGTTTATACAGATTTCATTGTATCATAACAATTATCGTAAATTTTACAATCCCTCTTTTCAGAGGTTGTCTTTGCCTCAAGACGAGGTTGTAGTTTGTTTGCATTTCCTGACTGGCCATTGAAAATTTGATTTGAGTCATTTAAAAAAGTGGGAGGGGGAATTATAAAGAGAAATATAATGGAAACATGCAATATTAAACAATATGACTCAACTTTATTTTTGTCCTCAGTTAAGATCACCTAGTTCGACAAGGGACTATTCTATTAGAAATAGTTATTGAGCCTTATAAGGGAGGAATTACTATTTGACCTATATTTAAGATCAAAGACATTTTAATGTCTAGTCATATTGATATTTAAGTGCAATTATATAGTTTTCATTAATTTTTGTCTTAATCAGCAGATTTTATAAATATTCTGACAAGTTAATTGTACATATAACCATTGACAAATGAATTTAAGTCAATTTATTTTAAATATGGAATACATCATAGATAATGCACAATTATTTATTTAAATTAGCTAATAAGCATTTTGTAATATGCTTTGGTTTTTCATTAGAATTCATACAAAATGTCAGCATAGAGCTTTCACCTTTAGAAGGTGTAAATTATTTCCAGTCTGATTATTTTGAGACATAACAAAAGACCAATTTTGGTGTATATCCATTTTGTAAATGGGTCCAAAGGTCGGTTACCTGTGAATCACTGAATGTCTACTCGATTCTGTGAAATATGAAATGGAAACAGTCAGTCCACTGGTTCCTGTTAGTTGTTAATAAGAACAGGTAACTGCCAGCCATTTTTTTGTGTGAATAACAACCATGCAAAATTTTCCATATTTTAAAAAATTTATAGCTAAATAATATGTTGTCAAAGTGCAATATAGCATAACTTTCATCCACCCATAGGAATTGCTTCATACTACATATTTTCTTGTATGCTCAATGCTTGAACATAAGAAAAAATTTTATGAACAAAACTTAACATGATTTTTCTCCCCTTTTGAATATGTTTTATAGATTTTTTTAGGCAAATACATATAAAGGTTGTGGCACATCTGCTGAGTTCAAGCTTTGCCACCAATATGCTTTCTCAGATAATGAAACAGGTTAAAATCAAGTTTATATCTTTCCTACCTCATTAGGCTGTTGTTCATTTAACTTGCACTGCCTTGTAACAGTGTATTGTCAAATATCTCATATTAATTTACAAACATACCATACATCCAGTATACCTGATGTGAATTGGAGAATTTCTATGGAATGAGAACTATTCACTTACCAAAATGGATTTGAAATTGCTATAAAGTAGGACATTTAAAGTGCCTTCAGAATATACTTGCACTATGCTCAACTTGGCCAGTAAGAGAAGACTTGCTGGAATTCATTTTATTATTGAATGATATTATGGTACAGACAATTATTTGGTTTGCTGTATAAAAAATAATATTGTACTATAGATGCATGACAACTTCTTTAATCAATTGATAAAAACATTTATGGATAGCAAAATTTGCTTATAATTGGTGTGTATTTTTTTTGTTTTTGTTTTTTAAACTAAATCGATATCAGAATGAAAGCATTATGTTGCTGAAAAATTGTAACATAGCTAGATTTGAATCAGAATTTTGGAATCAGAAAGTACATGTGTAATATTTAACCTAAAATAAGGTGAATTCCAGTAAGTTTTTACGGTAATACAGGTGTTATAAGCTAATGACAAACTTCACAAACTTTTGATCTCTCCAATAAAGGTACATTTTGATAAAAATTATTAATAACTAATGTATGGTCTTATCTCACATAATATCTATTTTGTTTTTATAAAAAAAAAGTTTTGTATTAGTCATTTATGTTTATCATCTATTTTGTATTTCTACAGCAGATACTTTAAATGTGTTACAACGTTTTCTTGCAACTGTCACAGTCAGTTCAATTATAAAATTTACTGATGGTATTTAGACAATTGTAAGATATTGAAATCCAATGATACAGCTTGATTCAGATAAACTTACTTAAAATTTTCTAAACAACTTTGTTTCTCAACCCTTTGAATTTTTAAAAGTTTTTAACCTTCAAATTTTTTTTAGTAGAATTGACCAGTTGCAATGAAAAGGTTAAAACAAGAAGTGTTTCTGGAGTAAGCATCACCTTCAATTGCCTGTAAAATGTGATGTCATGGTAAACTTGCATTTTGTATCATGTTTGTGTTTTTTAAAATAAGTATTTAATGAGTTTGCATATAAATGGTCTGAAAATATGTAATTAATGTTCATAACTTAATGAATTGATTGTCTAAATTTTATCAGAATTTCACATCAGTTAGATAAAGTTACAAAAAAGTCTTTTTTACTATATTGACAATTTTCATTGTGTAATTGGAAGTGGTGCTTGAAATACATAATTAAATCTCAAAGAGTCAACATTAACATATCTTTAATTTTGTGTACACATGCTTTAATATTATGTATAATACTATAATGCACTGTAACTTCCATTATTATTATAAAAACATACTAGTAATTGAACAGTAAAATAAGAAATGTGATATTTTTTGTGATGAATTTATATTATAACATTACCAAATAAGCTATGACCCATGCTATTTGAATAGTGCTAGAACTTAATTTAAGGGAGGTAAATCTGGGTAAAGAGAGAACTTTATCACTTATGCGTTTGTAATAGTCTCTTTCATCTATGATATTTAAGCATTCTTTGAAACTATCAGTTTAAATGTTTCAACCAACCAAGTCCTTTTCTTCTATCAAAGATTAGTAATTTTTTTATCACAGACCTCTTGATTGTCAGTTGGAAATATCCTGATTGGGCATCTTAGTTTTCTGGCATTACTTCCAATTGTTAGATAGAATCTTGATTCTAAAAACTGATGCAGTATTTTTTGAAGGTTGGTGAAAGTGGCGTTAAACACCAGCAATCAACCAATCAATGTATTTTTTGTCTACATCTAGACAGAATGTTTTGAAATTTGGCTCAAATCCTGAGCTCTAAAAGAAAGGCTTCAATTTGATGTTTGGTGCCTGCTCATCCAAAACTAAATTTTTATTGTTTGGGATCTGTTATAGCAAGATTGTCCTATTTAAGCTTTTAGGACTTGGATCACTAAAATTACCACATTTTAGAATTATTTTTAACACTGGTTAGAATGTTAGAAAACAGTTACAAATAGTATATGAATCCCCAAGAAATTTGATTTCCAAATGAGAAAACAGTATTGGAAAACAAAATACTTCAAAAAATTTTAAAGATATTTACAAGAAAATGCAACTTACTGATTTTGAAGAGAGCTCAAGTGTAAATAGTCCATGCTCGGAAAACTAGCCAAAAAATTATGCAGGGTCATATCACAAAACAAGCAAACTCAGGGTGAAACAACATCAAAATGGTAGATTTTATAATGCCATCTAAAGTACATGTCATGTGTGTCAACGTTGCCAGTATTGTCATCAACATCGTCATCCACATTATCAACGTTGTTACCTATATCATACATACCGGTAAATCACGTGTGTGCATGTAATTTTGTGAATCAATATGTGTGTTTTGATAATATTTATGTGGACATTTATAGTGATCTTAAGAATTGTAGCAAAAATGTCATGAATGAAATATTTACATCGTATATTATTGCTATAGAAATGTTATACACAGTAGCCAAATATGTGTGCTGTGTTGGATAGAAGTTGATATTATGTGTTAATATTATTAGGACATGTTTTCATTTCTTTGAAGAAAAGATAAAATCTTGAAAATTATGTGAAAAAAAAAGAAAATTAAGAAATGAAGCCAACAAATTTCTGTATCATCTTTTGACCACAGCATCAGGAGCTATTTTCAAAGATATTCTTGAAAGTCATGAACAGTTCATTAAAACCTTGAAGAGCTGTAATATTCATAAGATTGATATCACATTTCTAAGCTGAAATTTTACATATTTAAAGTGATGATATTTATTGTTTACAGTTGTGATTTGGTGTTTTTGCACATAACAAACAACTGTTTACAGAAGATAGGATGATGTTTTATTTTATGTCAAGTTCTATCCAGCACTGTCAGTTTACACCATGTTTGAAAATACCATTGACAATTAAGATCAACATGACTTGATTGTACTATTGGCAACATGTTTGTACTTTTCACAAAGTTTTGAGAACAAGCTTCTATTTGTATTTATTGTGAGGTCAATCAATTAGACAATAGATGCTCTCCTTTGTGACTTCAGGGACGATTTGATGAAATGATTATGACACTCACTGATAGCTTTGGTGAAATTATTACCACACTCACACTGATCTGAAATTCATCAAATGATTACATTTCAATGGTATTTTTAGATGCAATATAAGAGCCCGGTAATTATGTTCATTTTACACATGGCGAGAAAAAGTGGTAGTGATTATTACATAATGTATATATTTTCCATTTGGAGTGAAGAGTTCAAGTGTTTTGCTATTTTCCATTAGTCTGAAGTTTAAATGTGAACCCTTAGATGCATGATAAAATTATGAAGAAAATACATTGTATATACAAAAAAGTAAATGATGTAAAATTGAAAATATGAATTTAAAGTGGAGTACGGTTTAGTTCTATTTTTCACTGATTGCAATGCAAATTAAGTAAAATGAACCAAATGAAGTGTGACACAGAAATTAATTATGTGTTTAATTAGAATGTAAGTCAGGGTTTCTATGTATCTACCAGGCAGTGCTTACATTTGTGTGAATGCTAATTAATAATTACAATTGTACATATATACAATATTTATTGACAACAATTTTGACTATTTATTTTTTAATATTACGAAGCTCAAGCTAATGGTAGATATTTTGTATTATATAGACATATACAATTAGTGCAAAACTTTGACATTGAATGAAGCAGCGATAAACAGTATTTATTTAGCTGCAATAGATTGATGTCATATACCGGTACACAAATATCAAAAAAGATCTGATTTCTTATTTCATGTAACAGTAATTTTTTTGTGATTTTTCTTATATTTAAGAAAAAATGAGTTGAAAGGATTAATTTCTTTTGACAACAATATCAAAGCGACAATACTGCAGTAAATCTTAGATACACAACTGATGTATAATTTATAGTTTGATAACTAGACTATTGACTATTTGGCACTTGTTTGACTTTGAATAGCTGTGAATGATTGAAAATTCTGTACAAAGTATGTAATAAAACAGTTATTAAATGTTATATACACATGAGATATTAGAGCTTGTTACGATTGGGGTGAAATGACTGGGAGTTCAAGTAAAATTTCAGAGTCATTATCATATAAATGATGTGTTGAACTGAGCCAGTGAAATGTCATGATGAGAAATCTAAGAGCTTAAAGAATGTTTTTTGTGTAGAGACAAGATCTACTTCTTGGCAAATAATCTATTTCCAATTACGAATTATTCTATGTTACCTTTTTTTTTCTTGTTTATTTAAGTTGCTATCCAGTTTTGTGAAAAAGTGCAATGCATTTAAATCCATATACTTGTCTAGATTATCTTGCCCTGTTTTGTAAAAAAAATTACAAATTCATACATAGGTTTTAAGAAATTTTTGTGGAGTTGTTAATATTTTCAAACTTCAAATACCTTAAATTTTGATCTGCTTAGACTTCATGCTTCTCAGATCAGCACTTTCACATCAGGGCTATTCCATTAAAATGTATGTAGGAGGGTAGGAAGGGACTTTCAAAATATCCCTACAACCAAGAACCATTTTTTTAGATAATTTTGCATAATGGTAATAGACGCATACTGAAAAAAGACCCATGACCCACATTCAATAATTAAACTTTCCTTCCTACCCTCCCACATGCATTTTAATGGAATAGCCCTCATGATATTTTGATGTTTTTCTATTGTACAAGATTGATTGCTGTACAATATTATAACTTTGTTAATATTGTATTTAGTTTGTATATATAGGTAAAATAAGGCTGTGTGAAGTTTTTGCTGTTGTCTGTTGTTAGGTATTTTGTTAAGTAGGTCACAGCAATCAAATTTTATTCAGTCAGCTTGTTAGTTATTATCTTTTCACTAAAGTATTCCTAGTTCAATGATCTGATTGGTTTTGTTTGTTGTTGATTGAACAAATTTGTTTTTTGGATTATTCTCTTATTTTATTTCAAAATTACTTTTTGGTAAAACATTTATATGGTGCTTCTGATTTGTAGAATTCTATATTGTAGATGTAATCTTTAAGAAATCTGTCAGAGCAGATTTTTTTTATCTGTTCTTATCAAAAGCTCTTCTTAGTCAATTTAAGTAGATGATAAAGGCTTGAAAGCCAAGTCAAATTTAGAACATTTACTGAGAATACTTTTTAAAGTGAATTTATCCGTAAAATTGATGTGTACAATTTTAATATTCTCTGACTTGGCTTTTGTGCATCAGTTTCATCGAGATAATTGGGTAATAAGAGCATAAATTATTAAGTTTTTGATATATTTATTACATTTTCTGTTTGTGACCATTGCAAAGGTAAATTCTAGTGTCAGAGGCATTTCATGTGGTTGTTTTTCTTGATAAGCTTTAAATTCAAAAGATATATTTCTGTTGTAAAGTTTGAGAGAAAGTTGTAAGATATAATTTTTAGAAGCTTTGACAAGTTTAAATGTTATGATTATTTGTTTTTGAAATGTTTTAAACTGTTGCTTAGAAACAATATGGAGTTATACATAGGAAAAAAAGAATTGTATGTTGTATAAATTATCACAAGATATTTTGTGTTATGGTTAACTATTCTTGATATTTATATATTTTGTTGTCCTCCCTTTATATGGGAAATTTAATTTTTGAATTTTGATTCACTTTGTAGTGTATACTGTTGGGGGAAGGGAGGGAGGGGTTCTGAAGCATCATTTACTGCTGTTTTAGGGTGTCAGAAATGCTGAATTTGACTAATCAAGTTACATTTTGAAATGAGTTGCTCCCCTTTTAATAGAGAGTAGGGCTGATTCCCTTCAGTGTTAAGCTACAGTAAAAGTAAATTTTGAAGTTATTTCTAACCTTTAAATACAAGCCTTCCCAAACTTCTTTTATTTAAATGGATTACACGTTTGACCAAGGGATTTATATATACCAAACATTTTATGCCCGTCAACTGGCAATAATAAGGGAATTACATCTGTTCAATGATAATTTTATACATTCGAAACATGATTCACTGTATTAACAATGAAAAAAAGTCACTGTCTAAGAATCACTGTCTTTACATCTCTGCAAATTTGACCTTTTCTAATTCTCTAATCTTTTCTTTGTTTTTGCTGAAATACACTGTGGTGTATTGGTTTAAATTTATTTTTGAATTGAAAATCTGATTAAAGGATTGAATTTAACTTAGTTTAAATTTATATCTTAGAAGTTCGAACCTACATAAAAGAAACATGGGTATTTTTTTAAGACATTTGATGCTTGTACATGTTTTCAGAAATCTATTTACTAAATAGGTCTTTTTTTTTGTACAGATAGGCAATTTAAATTTAGATTATATACATCTTTCTTACAGTCTCCAGTAAACCAAAGGTGTTTTTAAGGACCTTTGCTGTATTAAGGTCACCAGATACTATAACTTTTATGTTGGGTTATAGACTTTTGTACAGGTTTTGATAGACCATTTTATGTATATTTAAAACTATTTTCTTTCTGTGTCTCCAGTAGACCATAAATTTAAGGGTATGTATTGTGTATGGTCCTCAGTGGACCATACGGTCTCCTATAGACCTCTAAGGGTTAATTGCTTTGTATAGAATGCTGATGAATGTGTAAATGGGTGTTGTCTATATTTATTATCATCTCATCTCTCATTTCATCGTTCTTCTTTTTAGATTGTAATTTAGATGGTTTTGTATAAAAATAAATGAAATTTAAATATGAACATTGTTGTTTTATAACATGCATTAATGATCTGTCTCAAGAAATAGGTCTCAATCTATGTTTATCCTTCCAATATGTTTGGAGATCTATCCTGGTTTAGATGGGAGTTTATATTAATTGCTGTTTGTCTACCAGTTTCTTGGCATGTAACTGTTTTGTTAAGGTTCTGTCCTCAAGGTATAATTTTGATTCTCCTTTAGAGCTAATTTCCTAATGCTTGTACAGTAAGACTTTGGTTGGCTTTCTTGCTTGCTTTGTTTGTATAAATGTTTGATTAAGCATTGTAATTAAGATTGACATCTTTAAACAATATAAATAGGCGGAATTAAACCTGTATACATTTATATTTAGATTCTTAACCTCCAGGATTACATCCAGTCAAATTGAAGTATAATGTATACAGGTTTAAACAAAGCAAGCAAGAAACCCAAATTAGTCTTGCTCTACAAGCATTAGGAAATTAGCTCTAACTAAATGGGTCAATAAAAAACGTCTAAGAAAGACGTGACAACACCATGGCCATAGGAAACTAGCTGTGTTGGAATGTCGCAAATGGCCCCTGCTTGCAAAAATAGATTGAATCCATTTTTAGGAGTGGAAATTTGAGAATGAAAGTATAACTGTTATTTTCAAGATTTTTTTAAAAATCAGCTCAATATGTGAAGGCGCTTAGAAAAGAGGTCGGTATAACTGTTATTTCCACAAAATTTTCAAAGTCCAAAGCTCTTGATTTCGGCAAAAAAAAGCAGAGCAGAACCAAACGTGAACTCAATCTTTAACTCATCATAGACTCACATACTAATGATCAGATCAATATGTGAAGGCTTTTAGAAAAAAAGTCTATAACTGTTATTTTCACATAGTTTTTAAGAGTTCAAAACCCTAGTTTTTATACGACTGCAAAAAATTTTTGCGGTCGTATATTGGTATGACGTTGGCATCGTCGTCGTCGTCCAAAGACACATTGGTTTTCGCACTCTAACTTTAGTTTAAGTGAATGGATCTCTTTGAAATTTTACCATAAGGTTCAATACCACAAAAGAAAGGTGGGGATTGATTTTGGGGGTTATGGTACCAACAGTTAAGGAATTAGGGGCCAAAAATAAGCATTTTCTAGTTTCCAGACAATAACTGTGGAACGGTGTATGGATCTCTCTGAAATTATACTACAAGTTTCCATACCACAAAGGGATGGTTAGGATTTGCCTTGGGGGGTTATGGCTCAAACGGTTTAGGAATTAGGGGCAAAAAAGGGGGAAAAACAAGGTTGTCCTGGTTAATTGACAAATACTTTAGTACAAAACATAATTTAAAGCAGTGTAAGGGAGATAAATCAAATACATCATTGAAATTATCTCCCTTACATTGCTTTTAAATTATGTATAAAGTAATGGTTAATGAACAATTAAGATAATTAAAACAGTGAAAGGGAGGTAATCCAAATACAACGTTTTGGTTACTTCCCTTACACTGCTTTTAAATTATGTTTAAAGAAATTCACATTTATAAAGGAAGACCAGTAAAAATATCTGCAAATGTTGCATCTTTTTTTTTTACAAAAAAATCCATATGAAAGATTTGACACTATATTTTAAATTCTATTATAAAATAGATTAAGTTAGCACTATGGTAAATTTAAATGGGTAATTATGGTTGCAAACTCCAATGGAAATTTGAATTGAGATTATGACCATATCTTGAGGGAAAGAATTTTTTGGGGAAAAAAAGGGGGGGGGGGGGTAAAAAGAAATTGTGGGGGGTCAATTTTTTCTCATTTCAGATTTCAGAAATTAAAAAGAATTATTCTTCAAATATTATTTTTTTTTCAAATTTCAAATATTGAAAAATTTCAAGAAGTAATCTTTAATTGCACAGTATGGCGCATTAGATTTGTAAAATCTTTGACCACATTTATTTATTTGTTATGCCGAATATAACCATGATAACCGTGTATTTAGAATTTTAATTTTGGGTCCAGTTTTTAAATTGGTCTACATTAAGGTCCAAAGGGTCCAAAATTAAACTTTGTTTGATTTTAACAAAAAATGAATATATGGGGTTCTTTGATATGCTGAGTCTAAACATGTATTTAGATTTTTGATTTTTGGCGCAGTTTTCAAGTTGGTCCAAATTGGGGTCCAAAATTAAACTTTGTTTGATTTCAACAAAAATTGAATATATGGGGTTCTTTGATATGCTGAATCTAACCATGTATTTAGATTTTTTATTTGTGGGCCCGCTATCAAATTGGTTCATATTGAGGTCAAAAGGGTCCAAAATTAAACTTTGTTTGATTTCATCAAAAATTGAATTATTGGGGTTCTTTGATATGCCAAATCTAACCGTGTATTTAGATTTTTAATTTTGGGTCCTGTTTTTTAAATTGGTCTACATTAAGGTCCAAAGGGTCCAAAATTAAACTTAGTTTGATTTTAACAAAAATTGAATTCTTGGGGTTCTTTGATATGCTGAATCTAAACATGTGTTTAGATTTTTGATTATGGGCCCAGTTTTCAAGTTGGTCCAAGTTGGGGTCCAAAATTAAACTTTGTTTGATTTCATCAAAAATTGAATTATTGGGGTTCTTTGATATTCCAAATCTAACCGTGTATATAGATTTTTAATTTTGGGTCCCGTTTTTTAAATTGGTCTACATTAAGGTCCAAAGGGTCCAAAATTAAACTTAGTTTGATTTTAACAAAAATTGAATTCTTGGGGTTCTTTGATATGCTGAATCTAAACATGTGTTTAGATTTTTGATTATGGGCCCAGTTTTCAAATTTGTCCAAGTTAGGGTCCAAAATTAAACTTTGTTTGATTTCAACAAAAATTGAATATATGGGGTTCTTTGATATGCTGAATCTAACCATGTATTTTGATTTTGGACATTGGACCATAATAGGTAAATTAAAAAAAAAACAGTTCTTAGACCACATTCTTTCTGTGTAAGAAACCTATGCTGTGTCAAATAATTAATCACAATCCAAATTCAGAGCTGTATCAAGCTTGAATGTTGTGTCCATACTTGCCCCAACTGTTCAGGGTTCGACCTCTGCGGTCGTATCAAGCTGCGCCCAGCGGAGCATTTTATTGCAAAAGTCAGCAGATCTGTAAACTTGATCTGTAACTCATCATAGAAGACACACATACTAAAAATCAGCTCAGTATGTGAAGGTGTTTAGAAAAAAATCTGTAGAACTGTTCGTTGCGGAATGACAGAATGACGGAAAACGTAAAGCTATATGGCACTGACCACTTTGTGGCAGGGTCATAAAAAAGACAAGCAGATTAACAGTATTAAAAAATTACTTGAAGAAAGCTTAAGATTTAGCAATAAACACAAAAAAACTAAGGGATAACAGTTGTTTTGGAAGGGTAAGCAGTAACATGCATTGTCCATCTGTTCCTTTGCTAGCACTTAAAGCTTCCAGTCTTGTTAATGAAAATGTTTTCAACATGTTTGATTCAAAGATTTAAACTGCCTTAGAGGACTATAGTAGCATCCTCACCTTGAGCTTGGAAGGTAATTTGTTTGGTCATTGGCTTGGTCAATTTATGGTTAATATCTGATGACTCTTGGCCAAGCACTCATCATTTATAAGTAATGGCAAAGATTTGTAGACAATGAGTCAAGAGTAGGATGACGGGTCTTATTCAAGACTGAAAGCCTGTGAGCTATATAAAAATCAGGAGATGAGGTTTGATTGCCAATGAGACAACTATCCACCAAAGTTTTAAATAAAGTAGATGTAAGCAATTATAGGCAACCATACGGCCTTCAACAATGAGAAAAACCCATACCATATAGGTGGCTATAAAAGTCCCAGACATGAAAAATATGAAACAATTCAATTGAGAAAACTATAAAACTGACTCAGCATGTCAGATATAACAAACACGCAGAATTGTGAGCTATTGCTCACTAATAATATCCCCACTTTAAGTATTTGTTGAACAGGAAATTGAAGAGATATTATTCTGAAAATCTGGTAAAACATGTTCCCATGAAGCCTGATAACCCATTATACGGTAAAGCATGTTCCCTTGAAGCCTGATAACCCATTACACGGTAAACCATGTTACCATGAAGCCTGATAACCCATTACACGGTAAAGTATGTTCCCATGAAGCCTGATAACCCATTACACGGTAAAGTATGTACCCATGAAGCCTGATAACCCATTACACGGTAAATTATGTTCCCATGAAGCCTGATAACCCATTACACGGTAAAGCATGTTCCCATGAAGCCTTGATAACCCATTACAAGGTAAAGTATGTTCCCATGAAGCCTGATAACCCATTACACGGTAAATTATGTTCCCATGAAGCCTGATAACCCATTACACGGTAAAGTATGTTCCCATGAAGCCTTGATAACCCATTACAAGGTAAAGTATGTTCCCATGAAGCCTGATAACCCATTACACGGTAAATTATGTTCCCATGAAGCCTGATAACCCATTACACGGTAAAGTATGTTCCCATGAAGCCTTGATAACCCATTACAAGGTAAACCATGTTCCGATGAAGCCTGATAGCCCATTACACGGTAAAGTATGTTCCCATGAAGCCTGACAACCCATTACACGGTAAAGTATGTTCTCATGAAGCCTGATAACCCATTACACGGTAAATTATGTTCCCATGAAGCCTGATAACCCATTACACGGTAAAATATGTTCCCATGAAGCCTGATAACCCACTACACGGTAAAGTATGTTCCCATGAAGCCTGATAACCCATTACAAGGTAAAATATGTTCCCATGAAGCCTGATAACCCATTACACGGTAAAGTATGCTCCCATGAAGCCTGAAAACACATTACACGACGGTAAACCATGTTCCCATGAAGCCTGATAACCCATTACACGGTAACCCAAGTTCCCATGAAGCCTGATAACCCATTACACGGTAAACCATGTTCCCATGAAGCCTGATAACCCATTACACGGTAAACCATGTTCCCATGAAGCCTGATAACACATTAAACGGTTAACCATGTTTCCATGAATCCTGATAACCCATTACACGGTAAAGCATGTTCCCATGAAGCCTAATAACAAATTTCAGGAAGGTTTTATTTGTACATGTAGTACTAAAGGAAAATGTGACGAAAAATTTCATTAATAGCCTGTCTGTTACTATAATATTCAAGAACTGGGTAAGCAGCAAGTTGATTGATGAATCTTAAACCGTGTCACACAATACAGCATGCTGCAATGAAGCCATATAACAAATATCATGCAACTCTTACTTGTAGTTTCTGTGAAAAATAGGATGAACAGACAAGTGTAAAACAGAAAACTCCTGCTTTGAATCTAATAAAAAAAACCCAACTAACATGAGTGCAGAGTGTCCATGCTAAAAGACTAAAATAAATCCTGAATTTAAATTAAATTTGTTCCAGTCCTGGATCGAAATGCCAGTCCAATTCACGAAAATGGAGAATAACCAGGAAAACTTTGGATTTATCATATTCTGAAGCTTGTTATCATTCTGAGCTATTTTCCTTTCCCAATTTCAGGTCCTATTCAGTATTACTGTGCAATGTATTTACAGGCTTGATATTTTTTGTGCCAATGATTACAGCAATGATATTTTGGTCTTTGGAGTGTTTATAAGAAAGGCATTTTGTTTGTAATTGTTGCCATCTTTAATGACTTACATATATATACCGGTATGCATTCAATGTAACTTGTGGATTTTACCTCACATTGTACACTCTATGTATCATCTCTTTCAATTAGAACAAACAAGTTGCATGTGTTGTCATGATAAGCAGATAGACAAGTTCATTGCAATGTAGACTCAATCTGGGAGAACATGAATTATTAGTTGAAATTGCCTTTGAACTAGCTTTCAAACATGTTTAACATCGCTGTATTCTTTATGTGCTTCTCCAAAGTCTGGAGCCTGAAGTACAGTGGTTGTCGTTGTATCATGTCGGTCATATTTGTTTTTTTAAAAATCAGACTGTAATTTCTTGTTTGAATTATTTCACATTTACCATGTTGGGGCCTTTATAGCAGACGATACAGTATATGTTTTTCTCATTGTTGAAGGCCATTCAGTGGCCTATAATTGCTTACTACCACTTCATTTTAACTCTAGTGGATAATTGTCTGATTGACAATCATACTACATCTCCTCATTTTTGTTGAGCCTGCCACTTTTGTCGCAGAAAGCTTGACATAGGGATAGTGATTTGGCAGCAGAGGCGCTAACTAACTACTTAACAGCTTAACATTTCAGAAGGTGGATGTTTAATACTTTGTACATAGATACCTTATGTTATGAAGTTTCCATCTGTCATATGTCCTTTGTCCTTGACCCCATTTTCATTGTTCAGTGACTACTTGAAAAAAAATGTTAACTTCTCTCTTATTAAGAGTAATAGGATAACTGTCAGGCAAGTTTCACTTGACCTCGACCTCATTTCATGGATCAGTGAACAAGGTTCAGTTTTCATCCATATCTCAGATACTATAAGCAATAGGTCTACTATATTTGGTGTATGGAATGATTGTAAATGTGTACATGTCCAACTGGCAGGTGTCATCTCACTTTGACCTCATTTTCATGGTTCAGCGGTTAAAATTAAGTTTTTTGTGTTTTTGGCTATTTTTCTGATACTTTGTGCAATAGGTCAGCTATATTTGGTGTATGGAAATATTTTATGATGTACATGACAGTCTGGCAGGTTTTATTTGACCATGACCTCATTTTCACAGTTCATTGCTCAATGTTAAGTTTTTGTTTTTTGGTCTGTTTTTCTTAAACTATGAGCAATAGGTCAACTATGTTTGATGTTTGGTGTATGGAATGATTGTAAAGTGTACATGTCTGTCTGGCAGGGTTCATCTGACATTGACCTTATATTCATGGTTCATTGGTCAATAAAAAAACATAAATATATAGATTATCTGTATTTCAACAAAAGTATAACATCACATACATGTACATATTTTTAAATTTATAGACATAAATCATAAAAATATGATTTTTTAAAATATATTATTGTGTTTGACATAAAGCATGTTAGAATTGTTCAGACAGATTTGTTAAATTATGCTATACCTGTAACCATGGTTTTCACACACAGTTTTAGGATCTTGATTAAAATAAAATAAAGGAAAACAAATTTAGTTTTGTAAATCATATTTCTGTATTTCTAAGTTTTTAGACAAAGATAAAAATTTTAGAAGTGTTAAGGAAGGACATATTTTACATCGATGTTATAGTAAAATAACTTTTATTTTTGGTATACAAACATATGTAAGGCCTTAATATTTTAGGATGTAAATATATGATAGGATCGTAACATTAAAACACCTAGAAATCAAATTGTGACCAAATTTTGTATATTTAATGGTTAATCAAGCCAAAGATTTTCAATATTTAGCAAAATAAATCTTATACATTTAAGTGCCAATCTGTCTAAGAATCAGGCAGTGATGAAAACATGACAAACAAAAACTCACTCAAGTTGACATTAATTTATGTTCAACATGTATAATGATGCACGAATATAACATTCGTTTCCTTTTCCTGTTCTGGTAATTCAAGATATAATTTGGTTGAAATGCACTAGAAATTAACCATTAAGGGGATCTAACTCCGTAATTTGCTATCATTCTAACCAAAAGTTATCTTGAGATTTCTCGAATAACCAGACTCGAAAATGAAAGACCTACCATTTCTAACTCAGGATGAGGGTAACTTCAAAATAGGATGGTTAGGTCGGTGGTTTTTGCCGGCCATGTTTTGATTTTTTTTTAAATTGCCTGATTCTTTCAAAGACTGGCACTAAGTATAAGGTTTCAAAACTTTATAGTTCAAAGTTTTACCTTAAAGTATTTTTCTATGCAGTACAAAAATTGGAATCCATAAATACAAATTGTTTTTAATTGGACGGAAGTTGTATAATAGGCACAAAAAATGAAAACAAGAAACAAAAATATCACAGTCATTGCTTACAAAACATGCTCACCAGTTATGTTATAAAATAAAAATGCACTCATATAAAGCAACAAAATATTGTCAAAAATGCATTTCCAATTTCAGTATAAAAAACATCAGAAAATAGAAATATATGAAGAGAAGAAAAATGATAAAAAAATATGAAACTTCCAAACAAGTTTTATTCATTTTCAGATATGAAATTTCAACATTGCTTTTATAGAGATGACTTTTGCATTACAGCAGACATCATAAATATGTTGACCAAGTTACTTCAATTGTTACAAAAGGCTTTTATTTAATACTGACCCTGTTTTGAAAAACATTGATAAATCCAAGTTAAAAGTCACCTGAATGAAGCTGTTTCTCTTGTGCATTCATAATTTCGATTTCTTTATACTTCATTAACAATCTGAATTGATCTGATCAATTGCTTGAAAATTGGTTAACAGATAAATTGTTCTCATTGTATTGGTAATATTAAAAAAATCTACCGTGGATTAATTTATTTTTGTGGATTAAACATGCATTTTTGAGGATACTTAATTTCATGGTTTTGTCAAAGTCTGCATACAAGCCTATAGAAATTTGGTATATTATTGAAAATTTTAATTTGTAGTTCTCATATAGGCCCCTACTCACGAAATCCACAAAAATTGATACCCCACAGGTAATAATAGTACTGCAAGATTACTTATATATCCAAAGTTAAAATATACATTCAATTCAGAAATTTCAAGCTTTTGCTGATAATGCTTAAACCTACATATTTTTTAATGACATTTATCATAGCTAACAACTTAACTGTATCAGTACATGTATTTTGGAATGCATCTTTTTTTTTAGGAATGTTTAGGTTATCCTAGCATGTGCAAACAGACTTATTCTTTCCATTATTTTTCTTTTCAAACTGTTTAAGAAATAAAACAAGAATGTGTATAAGGACACAAATGCCCTCGCTCAAGCTTCAAACAAACGAAAATGGGACAGACGGACGGTCAAGGGTAACACTTTACGCCCCTGTCACTTACATTGGGTCATAAAAAGCTTATAAGAAACTAATATACTATACTGTATTGGAATACAGTTATGTACCACAATATCTTTCATATTGCATAGAATTACAACAATACTAGAAAAAAAAGAATGAATTTCAACAGGAAATGATCTTTAACCATTCACTGTAACCCTGGTTTGAATCAAAAACTTGATATCTCTTCAGAAATTTAAAACAGTTCGAAATATCCTCTAACAAATATCATAATCACATGATGTATTGTTATTAAAGTCACATGATCCAATATAAATGTCACATGACTCATTCCATTTCCATTTCCATTTCTGCATCTAATTCATGTGGATCACGTAAACTGTGAATTTGACTTTGGTTTGAGTTCATTCCTGACGACACTTTATCCTGTTGCGGTGCTGATTGACCACGGGAGGCATTAGTAATTGTTGGTACAGGTGTATGGGGGACAACTCCATGCACATTTGCAACTGGTTCCTGCTGTTGAATATATTTCTCCATTAACCAAGCTTGGCCTCGACTTGAAAAGTTTCTACTCAGTTCAAATAAGTTAACCACAGACATTCTCTGTGAATCAGTTAAGGAAAAGTTTTATTCAGGAGGACACAGTACTATGTAGATTTAAAGCTTATCTTTTCAGTATCTGTGTCACATCTTAAAACTGTAAATTAAGAAATTATTGCGAGGTTTTTATTATTGCGAATAATGCAACTGGTTAAGTTTCACAATAATAAGAACTCGCATTAAGACATTTGATACATATATCTAATAAATGGGCAAGACTGTTTTTTCCAAGTTAAATAACCAAACACTATATGTAAAATGGTCATATAGTCTCAAATATGTGAAGTTAGGTCCAAAGTTAAGTTATTTAAAATATCGGGTAAAATATATTTAGGTACAAAATGATGTCTCAACTGTTGCACCCCTTTTCCAAAAAATGATGAAATTATATCTAAGGCAGACAATTTTCTCATTCTACATGAAGGTTAACCAAATAATCTTTGAACAGGATTTCCTAATGATATAATTGGTATCTTAATGTAATTGTTATAATATTTAAGGATACACTTTTGGTAGGTAGTGGTGGTAGCTGGAACATAGAAGGTGGTTGTGATAACCTCAAATCAGTTGACCCTGAAAAAGATCAAACATCATTTCTATAATCTAATAATCAGTCATTTTTGTCTAGGTCAGATACAGCTGCTGGTTAGGATTTTTATAAACTATATAACATTTGTGACTTTTAGTTGAAATTAAACATATAATTGACAAATATTTATGCTCTCTGCATGTTAAGAACCCTTGCAACAACTCTTTGAGGGGTCTGTAGGTTGTCTGTTGCAAGGCAACATTTCTGTTCCTATCCAATTTACACTCATTTTCCAGTGGCAGTCCAAATTTCCCTGACCTTCAGTTTTATTTATTGATAATTTGTTCTCATCCTTAACAAGCATGAAATATTTGCCACTGGATGTTAAGCAACCAACAATCAATCAATCAAGATTAAATGGGGTTACCATAGTTGACAACTAGTAAGATTATAAAAAAAAAAAAAAAAAAAAAACACACACACACACATAGGATAATGGTATACATTTGAAAGTCATTGAACTTCAAAATCACTAATTTCAACTTTGAAAACTGCACGACAATCTCAAAGTATAGATTCTCCATAGTGATCATAAACACACACCTTTGATGATACAGCACATATATAGCCATAATACATGTCCAAAAATTTGATTAGATTTAAATTGAATAGGATTAAAAACACGCTTTATTTTACATGTGCACTGCTAACATTGGTGACTTGGCCATGGCTCTCCTAGGATGTTTGGTAAAATTTCTTACTTACAAGATGGACGATTTGCAATTGTGTCAAATTTTTTAATTCTTAATGAATTTCAACAGGTTTAGTGAAACACAGACAGCTTAAAAAGAAATACAAAATTTACCTGTAGCGTGGAAATACTGATGAGCTCTTGGATTAAATATTGTTCCTGTTTTAAATGGCATAAATAACGCTGGTAAACTGACATCTGAAATTAAAAAAGAATACATGATCTTTAACATTTCATTTGGTTTACATTGACATATATATGGAGAATGTGTCCATCGGACAGAAATGATGACATGGTAAAAGTGACACATCCCAAATTCAAAGTTGATCTGTTTTTTTTGTGGCTACAAGCATTGTGAATAAGTTTCATAACATTTGGTAGAGGTCAACTAAAGTTAGAGAACAGAAACTAATTTTGGGACATACAGACGGACGAATGGATAGACAAGGGTAACACTTAATGCCCCCTCTAGTGCGGCAGGGGCATTTAAAACATAAAAAGAATGACCAAATGTATAAGATACCTGAGCAAACTATCAATCACAGTCAACAAATGTCAAAGGTAGAAAGCACAGGATAAGATTAATTATAAAGTATCAAGTATTATAACCTCTTTTTGCTGTAACATTTAATCATCTTGAAAAAATCTTTCAATCTTAACCATAAACTTCACCACATTATCTAACTATCGGTAGTTAAATTCACCCAAGATGGCAAAATTCAGATTTTTATAATTTACTAAATTATGAGTACCATTTTTTTTTACAATAAAAAAATATTCAACTTCACCAAATTCATTTTCATCTCCAAATCTTAGCAAAGACAATGATATTTAATAAATTTTAAGACCTTCTCCTACCTTCTATCTAAGGTCTAAAATATTTATTTCAATTATGACAATAGCTTGCTTACCTTTTAAAGCATCATAAATTTCTTCCTCATGTTTACTAAGTTTATGCTGACCAGCCAGTTTCTTTTCTAAATCATCTCTGATGGCCTTAGTTGTTTTTTCCATCATCTCCTTCTTATGTTTATTGCTTTCATCTTCAAAGAACTGGAGGCGCTCAAAGAACTGAAAAACAATGTGTCCATTAGTTACAGAATTTTTATTTTTTTTTAAATATTCTGAACTAGACTAAAATAAACATCTGAAGGTTAATATATTGTTTTCAACTATAGAAAGGTTTCTATTTTATGTGGCAAGGTTTAGTCTAGGCAAATTGTGAATAATTTTAACAAAACAATTAAAGATCTAAAATCCACACAAAAATCCCTAAAGGACAAAAAACATTGAACTTATACAACCTGAGGTTTCTGACATTTTTATGTGGCCATATTAAACTAGTTTCTGTAGACTAATCAAAAAGACACTTTGAATATGGATCAGAGGAGTTACAAAAGTTACACAGAAAAATATACAATAAAATCAGAAAAAATTTCAAGAAATATGACAGCAATACATCTTTGTTCTAAAATTGTTATAAAAGTTATGAAAGTGGAAGGGGAGATAACTGTACTTACATCTTCAGGGACTCCTGTAGCAATATGTTTCTCTGTTTGTTGTGAAGCTGGAGCTGAGGTTACCGTCTGTCTGGGAGCTATTGGTTTCAGTGTTTTACGAGGTCTATGAGGAGGTGGTGGATGAGGTTGAGATTGTTGTGGAATACGATCAACAGAATCTGATCTGTAAATCAATTTTTTTTTTTAAAAACATACATTCATATGCTATAGAGTAAAAGGGAATAACTAATATATTGAAGTGTAAAACAAAACAATAAATCCTTTGAATTAATCACTTGAAAACAAAATTTATGTTTTTATTTTTCAATGAAACAATAATATTTTCAATAACAAAATCTATCATTATCCAATTCAGTTTTCTGCCTTATATAGATGGTTTTTAAATAAATTATAATTGTAACTGTGTGATGACCATCAAATTATGTTTCCTATAATTACAAAAGTCATAAGCAGAGAGAGTGTTTTTGATTTTTCATTAACAAAAAACTACGATTAACTAACATTTCAACAAGTTTCTGAACTGGTGCTGGCTGTTCACGAGGAAGTACAGGACTCTCCTGTTTCTTCTCAGGGGAGGGAACTCTTGGAGACAATCTAGCAGGTGATTTAGGAGGAGGAACAGCATTTTGGTTCTGATTGGCTGATTTCCTTCCAGTACTTCCTGCAGATTTTCTACTCTCTGATGATACTGGTCGCTGATGTAACAGAGGTGGGCGTTGCTTCTGTTGTTTTTGTTGTTGTTCTAACTGTTGTTTCTGTTGTTCCTGAGTTTGTTGCATTTCATGCAAGTTTTCCATCAATGACTGCAATCTCTTTCTGTTATAAAATAAAAAGATATACAATTCAAATAACCTATCTATTATATAAGGCCAAAAAAAGTTTAAATGTGATGGTAAAAATTGTTCTGGAATAAAGAAAAATAATAACGAATTATTCTAACATAAACCAAATAATTTGATTCTGTGATTAAAAGTAATTTCACAGGATTTTTGTAATATCCAACTGAAAGTACCACTTAGACTAATGAGATATTGATTTTAATAAAATATATACTGTATGAAATAGAATTTGTACTCATTTTATAAATCGTTATCTTTTTAAAACTTTATAATTGACAGAATTATTGTCTACTGCTTTAATGTCCACAGCAAAAATTACATGCAATTTCAGGATCAACATTAAGTTTGAGACTTACTCATATTCTTGTTGCACAAGTTCTAATTCAGCATGATGTTTATGTACCAGATTTTCAACATCGGATTTCTTCACCATTTCCTTTAAAAGGAAAAACAGACAATAGAAAATAGACAATATTTATTTGTGCAAAAATATTTAGGGCTGTTCCATATATGATTGTGGTAGGGGAATGGTAGGAACTCTTAATTAATTATGGGTGGTTGCATTTTCCTTAGAATTTTGTAAGAATTATAAGTAAAATGAAGTTTATATTATGGGTGGTTGGGGTCTAAAAATGTGCCTTCCATGCCCCTCCCCTCATACATTTAATTTTGGAACAGTCCTTACATTAAAATGGTTCTTGCATGATCATAAAAGCAATAAAACTGACAATTGTATAATTATTTTGGAGTGACAGTGGGTTTCAATATGATTTTTTTTTAAATGACTACAAATCTTTGTGCATTCTTAGAATAATGATTAATATTCAGAAAATATAAGCATACTTAAAATTTAGACACATTTTTCCTAGTAAGAAAATCAATTACCGTATATCATGTTTTTTTCGCAATTTCATGACAAAATGTGCAGGGTAAATTTCCACTGTGTATAAGTTTCGCTGAATGGGAAAATACACGCGAAAATATAACTGTATCGCATTGTTAAAGATGAAAGTGACACAATATTGATTGACTGACAGGTAAAATCAAGCTTACAATCTGTACAATTTAGGGTGGAAATTTACTGTTTAATGTTTTCTATACACGACAAAATCATCGGAAAACAGTAAACTTTCCCCCCAATTTGCACAGATTATATGTTTGACTTTCCTTCTTTTGGTAGCTCTTACTTGACCGAGTACCGGGATGTCCTACCACAGATTAGGTTATCTGTCGAAAAATTATATAATCCAGAGTCAAAAGTCGGTAATAAGAAAATAGTCTATAGACAGGACAAAACAGATCATAATTCACCCCTTAATGGATATCTCATTATAATAATGAAATAACACATTGTCATAAGCTTACATATATGCACTACTTTGGAGTAGGAAGAATATTCAAGTGTAACTATTCTTACCTCTTTCGAAGGAGATCTCACAGGTGATTTGACTGGTGAAGGAGGCTTTTGAATTTCGGGTGTTTGAGGCTTTGGAGGTTCTGGTGTTTTTGGTTTAGGGGGCTCAGGAGTTTTAGGTTTGGGAGGTTCTGGTGTTCTTATCTCTGGTGAAAAAGAAATGGCAGACAATGCCTCATCAGTAAACTCTCTAAACATATCATCTCTCTTCCATGTTGTCAAGTCAATACCAGCAACTTCAAAAACAAGGTCATTGAAGGGCATTGTACCTAAAAATAAATTTAAATATATATTCATCTATTTTCTCTTAAAGACAGGAATTATATAAGAATAGATTTACTGAGAAATGGAAACAAATAACTAACTAAATGGGCTTATATTTCAGAAAAAGATATCTTTCAGCTATGTCCATCACATAAATAAAATCGTAGAACTGCTTGTACCTTTATGACATCATTTATGATACCTGTTGATAGAAGCTTTTGTATCTCAGCCTTCTATGAAAGTCACTAAAGCAAAAAAATACAATCAAGACATAGTTTTCACCATAATGTATGATCTCATTACTAATCTATATTAGTGATCCGATTATAGAACTTATCTTGTTGTGCATTATCAATACATTGTATTTCCAAACCAAGAGGTAAAGCCAGTATTACGTCTCCTGTTGATCTGACCAGACATTGCTCATGTGGACATCAAAAACCAATTGAAGTGTTGATTCTTTTTTAATTTTGCACCTTTTTATCTTTTTTTTTCTGAAAGTTTGTTGTAATGAAGCCCTTTCTTGCTACATGTATGTTGTTACTACAAGTATTTACTTTTTGTTGGTGTGTCTGTTTATTGAACATAGGAAATGAAAAATGAAGAGTTTGATCAAAGTTTACTCAACCCAAACTTACAATCATGTTCCACTGAGTTGAAGTAACGAAATCTACTGTCGGAAGAGTTACATACAATGTACATATTATTTGTCATGTGGACGTTTTTCACACACGTAAAAGATCACTGAAAAAATTTATATTTTTTATAAAAATTTCTGACAATAGATAAGTTTGAGTTGAGCAAAATTTCAACTAATGGGAATTCAACTCATATGGAGTAAACTAATATAAAGTATTGTGTTTAAATGTTGGAACTGCAGAAATATTTCAACTGAAGCAGAATTTCAAGTAAAACAAGTTCAAGACAACAACAGCGGACTGTAGTTAGAGAATTCACTGATCTGCTGCTATAAAAGGTATTGCATAATCAACTGTGGCATTCAAGTAAATCACCACAAATCATTATGTTTTCATCTAAAGAGTTGAGCAGCTTGAGCCTAAATCTGCTTCCCTATGTTATGACAGGGAACCATATATGAATGTTTCAAAGGCTGTTGAATAAAAAATATTCCATATGATCTCTGAAAACACTATAAATCATCAAATATATACTGTAAACCAACTTATTTTCGCGGATACTTTTTTCCGCGTTTAACCCTTTCTAGTCCACATTGCGGCTATTCAATTTCGTGATTCTCTAATTTACTTGATGTAGTTTAGTAAGGAAAGATCCAAGTTTTACATATTCACAATGATTTATATATGATTTATTTTTCTACTGGCGAAAGTTGCGAAAATAAATCGTTCGTGAAAATAAGTTTGTTTACAGTAAACTCTTCGTCAAGACAGACAACAAAGAATAATAATTACCTGCTTGTCGAACAAAAGTTCTTGGTTTGAATTTTTTGGCATAATAAAACGTAATTGGTATGAAACCACACGGTTCATGTTTTCCTCTCGTTTGATTCAGCGGGTAAACAGGGAAATCAAAGGATGCAAATTTAGCTGCTGGATCAGCTTCTTTCTTTTCGTCTTTAACTCCATCTGCAGATTTGTCACCTAACATAAGATCAATATCTTCTGATATTGATTCAACTTCACTGTCACGTGGTGTATGGGGGGCATCATCATCTCCGTGGGGTTCTGGCAGAAGAATGGTTGGGAGTTCCTACAAAAGCGTCAAGTAAAAAGCATGACTTTCTAATATCTATAAAGGATTTAGAACATACTGTTGCTGTCTTTGCTGTAAAAAAAAGTAACTTTCAGTCAATTTTCTCGAATAATATCTATGGTTTCATAAAATGATTTGTGTTATGATTCATTTGCAATGTACATAAGAACTTTTGGTGTTATTTTCAAAAAGCAAATATCACATATTGTCTTTTGAAAATGATCACTCTGAGTAGTCAAAATTCAAACTCACAAATAACAACTCTAGGAATAATTAAAAAAGAATTCTCCCAAGAAAGTTTAATATACTTCAGGAAACGTCAATGATAAAAAAAAAACAATATGAATTTTTTTTTTTTAAAACATGGTTTTTGTTTAAAAGTCAAGCTATAAAATCAAAACTGTTCAATCAAAACTTGGCTAGTAAAATTCAACACACCCAAAACAAAGGATTACAAGACAAAAATTAAAAACTTTCAAAATTATATTAATGCAAAAAACATATAAGTAAATTATAACTTCCTACTTTGAACTATAAATGACATTATACTAAAGATGTTTTTTTCTGGTTTTTTTTTCATGTCCAACTTCTTATTAAAACTTTGCGCAATCATCATGCATGCATTGCAAGCTTCAGTAAGCTAAAAACCTATCTTGATAGAATTGAGATGTCTGCGTGACATCAAACACATACATAATCTTTGATACCGTTCTCATCAATTTTGATACAGCAACCATTTTGCGGCTGTTTAGTTGTAGTGACTATAAACATTTGTTATATATAGCCACTGACTTTATATGGTTACAACTGCCAACATATTTCAGAGGGAATAGAGACGAAGGATACAAAAGGGACAAAGATTGGGATTTGATAAAGTATATATATGGTTCTTCAACAAGTCATGCTGGTTGACTTAGAAAAAGGGATAAAGTTCAGGATTAAAAACAAGGAAAATATTTGATCAGGTGATTGGAGAACAAAGAATAGATATGGGAAATAGGTATAAAGAGCAAGATTTGACATAGGCTATTTTTCACCTTACTAAGGGATTTTTCTATACAGAATAGTTTCAAGAATATTCAAACAATTCAGTAAGTAGTAAAACTTACAATGGACAACTCTTGCAAGTCAAATAAAACTTAAGATGGACAACTCTTGCAAGTCAAATAAAACTTAAGATGGACAACTCTTGCAAGTCAAATAAAACTTAAGATGGACAATTTTTGCAAGTCAAAAAAAACTTAAAATGGACAACTCTTGCAAGTCAAATAAATGTATTAACAAAAAGGTAATGTTAAATAGTTTAATTGATGCTAACTAATTTTTTAAGGAAATAAAATTTCTTCTTTTCAGAATCCTACACATGCAATATGATAATAGGGAAATTTTGTTTTCTAAAATGAATCTATTATCTACTTGTAAATTTCAACATTACTCTTGGATAAATCAATATAAGAGGCAATTTTAAAGGTAATTCCTAGACTTTTCTTTCAATCTTGTATAAATTGTTAGAATGAATAAACTGAAAGCAATTTCTTTAGTATGGAATTTCCAAAACTTCAGGGATGATCAAAAAAGAAGCTAAAGAGAATATTTATATGAGATTATGGTAAAAATTTTGCTACAACAATTATTTAAGAAAAATATTTTGCTTGTTTGCATTATAAACCTTTTTCAATGCTCATGTAAAGCAATTCCAGGATCAATTACTGCTAATAGACAAAAGAACTGTCCTTAGCTGAACTATAAAAAGAAATATCATCTCATCAAAATATCATGAAATCTTGATAATACTGGACTTCAGGCTTTAAATATGTATTTAATTGATTGTTGTTTAATGCCACTTTAGGCTCTATTGTTCTATATTGTGGTGGTCAGTTTAAAACCTTTTTATTGGTGGAGGAAGCCAGAGTGCCAGATGAGAATCACCCACCTTCGGTAGGAAAACTGACAATCCTAGTCAATGCAAGATTGGGAGTCGAGCGCACCTGCCCCGTGCGAGATTCTAACTCACAACCTCAGTGTTGACAAGCTAGTGAAACAGTAGTTCGACTACTTTGACCACTCAGCCATTGAGGCCCCAAATATGTATTTAAGGCTTGACAGATGTATTTAAGACTGAACATATGTATTTAAGACTGAACATATGTATTTAAGACTTAACATATATATTTAAGATTTGACATATACAAGACATGATATATACTACAGAAAAGAAATGACACTTCAAACATTGTTTTTACAAACATGCAATCCACTAAGTCATTCAATACTATAGCCATTCTGCAATCTACTTACCCCTCGCTGTATCAAAAAATTGTTTAAATTAATACAAACACACAATATACGGAAATTGTCACGACAACCCAAACAAATTACAATACTCTACTCTTGATATCGTTATTATGTAACTCATATTATATGTTTCCTCAACAAATGTACAATGCAATGTAATGTAAAAAAATATGTTTTTCTGCATATCTTTGTTCAGCTTCTGAAATCTTATGATAACGGCTGTATACCCATACAAAAGTATCCAATTATTTATCAAAATGCATACAGAGTAAGAAAAATGTTACTGTGCATAAATAACATCAAAATATTGCTGCTGTAATTAATGAATGGCTATTATTTATTTTGAATTTATTGAACCATAAAATTAATTTTTGACTCTTCACATTGAATAATCCGTGAATTATGTAAAATGTGAAGAGTCAAAAATTAATTTTATGGTTCAATAAATTCAAAATAAATAATAGCCATTCATTATAAATAAATTTTTATCAAAAATAAGGCTCAAAGAGCTTTTTATATTATTTAATAACAACGTACACACATGTTGGCGTATGAATACACAACGTCAGAGTGGGCGTGTCGCCATAAAAATTGACAGCATTGAAAATAAAGGTAATACTTTTAACCAATCAGAAGACAGTAAATACACCAAATTTATTTATAAGTAGATATAAATTGTGCAAATTCCACAAGTTCCACAAAAGTGAATTATTTAGTTTTATCAAATTATCTAAAAAATGTATGTTCCACCTAAATGTGCATCATACCACCAATCTTTATCAAAAAGAATATTCCATTCTAGTCCCTTTAAACTTAAACTTTTTTCAATTTCTGAGTTATGTCCTTATTATTTTCTAAAAGATAGTTCAAAATTACCAGAACTTGTATGTCCTCCAGATTAATGGTTGCCATGGCAATCATGTCCTCCATTTGACCTGAGTGAATAGAGACCTTGACATTTTGATCTGGTTCCTCTTTATTGGGAGTTGGCAGACGGTCACCAGGTAGATCAAATACTACATCTTCATGAATCCTAAACAGTAAAAAAACTTTTAAAGAATATTTATCAAACAATTATGTTATTATCAGTTAAAAAAGTTGGGTCATTTCAATGTTCGTTTTGCCATGTATTAAAATATACATGTATGAAATTAAGTATAATGTGGCAACACTTTTGTAATCAGCACAACAAATTATACCTTTTACATCCTTTATTTTGTGAATCATAAAGGAAAAATTCAACTAACAAAAAAAATGTTTTTTTTCAAATTATCTCCCCTTTATTATTTAGTACTTTACTATTATGAAAGTGCCCAAACAATATAATTACGCAGTCAACCATGTACCGTAGAAAGGCTTGTATAGTCCGCGGTTTTATTCTCCAAAATTGGACCTTCCAGACGGGGTGCGGACTATAGAGTACAATAAGCAAGAAATAAGAGAAAAATTTCAATTTCGCGGGCGAGGTGGTTTGTTTACGTTCCGCCATCTTTGTTATTTCTATTGTAGAGGGCGCTCTTATCATTTTTCAAACTAATTATTTTAACTCATCCATATTAATAAGTTATTTCTATTTAATATCAAATTAATACTGATAAATATAAAAACTAAACCTTTCATTACAAATTTCTCGTTTCTTTTCAATGCATTGGTTGAAATAAACTGGTATCTGCTTGATAGAAACGATACAAACATAGTGAAAAAGACAACCGTAAACCAGCTTAGAATTTGTAAACTACAAAACGTAATCGGTTATTGTTCATTCCGTTTTTGGTGTTTCATACTGACTAATATGGTTTGTATTAGCTTAAGACCCTTCAAACATTAATGTGATAGATATATTAAAGACTGTTTTACAAAAGGATGGAACTGTTTTACTTTCAAAGTCGTATTATAGTGATATCTGTTATATACGGATTTCGACTCTCACCGGTTAATTTCTTCTTTTACACGTGCTTTTTAAACTTCCTGTTTAAACATACACAAGTTTCTAAATTGTTTTTAAAGTGAACTAAACTTATTTTAACAATCATGAAGCGTTCTAGAATCATTTACAAGCAGTTTCAGCTTCTGTTTGATAATGGAAAACAGGGTTTTCCAAGAAAATACCGCAAACTACCGCACAGGATTTGAAATTACCGGAGTTTCATTAGACCTTTTCTAACAGTTACAAAAAGTTTTTTTACCTAAAATTTCGTGGGGAGAAGGGGGTGCGGACTATGTACCAGTGCAAACTATACAAGCCTTTCTACGGTACAAGCCCCTATATATACTTACGATGGCAGATCTCCTCTCATCTCCTGCATTTTCTTCTCCAATACTGCCTTTTTGTCTAAAAAAAATAACACAACATACTGATAATAATATTACTTTTCAAATAATCAGACAATCCCTATCTTAATATCATCTATTTATTTTTTTTGAAATGGTGGGTGTTGAACATGTTTTTACAATAAAGACAGTCATTTAACTCTTACAGAAGCTACATTACTGCAAAATAACTTTACTGTTTAATTTCAGACATTAGAATTGGAGTAATACTGATTTTAACAAATGTTGTTTTTTTTTTAATAAAGAGATTATCAGATAAGTTTCCAGTCTGTATTGACAAATTGTGCCTCAAATGTTAGAGATAAAAAAAAAATAACTTGTCTATCATATAGACTTGCCCAAGACTACAATATCACACTTTCCAAAGTTTCTGTTAAATTTATTCACAACTACTATACATTCTGGGCAATTTAGAGCTTAAAATATTTTATGAAAACATGTTGGGTGTTGAATACTGATTTTTTTGCCCTGTTTCGGTGAAAATGTGACCCCAATTTCTTTTAATTCCGTCCTTCATTTTGTTACAATTCTTTACAACATTCTTATACAAAATATCTCATTATGAAGTTCCAAATTATAATAAAGTCATTACTAATTACTGAATTCGAGAAATATGTAGCGAGATTTGGCAATGGTAAGATGGACAAACAATGACTTGCAGTATACATATGACTTCCAAGGCAGATCCAGTGGGCGTAGAGGGCGAACACCCCTCCTCCTTTGATCGACAAAAAATAATTATATAATGTTTTTCACAATTTATATGATTATTTAGCATAAATTCATTCAATTTTTTTTTTTTTTATAGAATATATAAATCATTTATATGGAATTACGCTCCCCCCCCCCCCCCCCCCTTTAAAAAACTAGGGATATAACAATTGAAAATAATGGTATAAATGTGAAAGTAAAAGTTGCTATAAAATTCCTTTTATATGTGTGTACAAAGCAAAATATAATGGCAAACCGATGTATTCAAAATTTTTCTCAAGTTGCTATTATAATAAAATGTTATAAAGCAAGTAGATTTGAACAATCTACACACATGCAAGCTAAATATGCAATAACATATCATGTAATATTAAAAAAATTAAACTCATTAAAGGTGCATTATTTACTATTCAGGCTACACAAAATATTCAAGTTTTTGGTTCTCAAACCCTCAGACCTAATTCGCTTCTTAAAAGAGATTTCAATCAATTTTACTTAATTCTCCTCATATCTTTCTGTTTTTATGAACGAGAGAAGAAACAAATTTCAAAGACTCTGTAATAAATCAGAAAAGTATAACCTCTGGAAATCATTTAACCACTTGTGAATGCATTTTTAAAATATTTTATTTAGGTAGTTCAGGATAAAAAAAAAAATAGAAAAAAATGTGTACTTATAAATAAGCTGTTCTGTTCAAATAACAATAAATATTAAAAGGCCTGCATGAGAAACAAAATCTTCCAATTGCATAGCCTTACAATATAACATATTAAATCTGATAGCTTATAAAAATTGAATAAAAATCCACACTTTAGCATCATAATCATATACACTATATATATATATATATATATATGTGTGTGTGTTTGCATTAAAAACTATATTGAAGAAATATCCGTTTACATTATGCTGTTTACATCTGCAATTAATATTTAAACTTCAAACATACTGCAAATTCAGCAATTTTTGCAGGCATTTATTATTGAGATTGGTAGACAATAGACAAAAAAATCTCAAATGTGACTTTTTATTATTACCTATCCTGTCAAAATTTTCGCAATAATAAAAACATCACAAAAATTTACAGGAGGTATTTATTCCTATGTTACACCCTCCCCTCCCCCAACCCCACCTCCAATATTTCTTTAACAAAATTCCATCCTCACATTTTCTCCTATTTTTGACTTACCCCTGAAATTTTCCCTTTGTTAAATTTAATTTGTAAACAATTTTTTGCCTTTAATATCAAATAAATGATAAATATTACTCCATTGAGTTTTCCCCAAAAGCCAAAAATTAAGTAATAACTTATTAAGTACAGCATAATGTAAGCATGGGTATAGCTAACCTATTATATCTCAAGCTATAATATTACCTTTAGCATAGGTGTCATATAAAGTTTTAATCTGAAATTCTTCTTAATTCAAATTAATATACAGAAAATGGTTGAAAAGAAATAATTGATGAATCTTTGTACAGCATAAACATTACAAAAGAAGGAATATATTTATCTTAAATATAAAGGGAAGGCATACTAAATTACTATTGGATTTGTGTGTTGGGTATTGTTTGAAGCTTGGATAAGTTGATATATTTGAAAAGAAAGATACAATTAGGTTTGTACATATGCAAAGTATTTTTTTAAGATTCAAATCTAAAGGCAGTAACAAACTATTAAAAAAAAACCAATAGTATAATCTATATTTTTAAATTTTAGATATAAAGAAGAATTGGGAATGATAATTTTCGATAATGATAAACTTTGTATAACTCCTGATGTTAGCAGCACACACCTTCAGCAGGTTTAGCTCTAGACCCAATCAAACCTTTCTTAGGTTTCACTTCCTCTTCTTTTGGGGTTTCTGGCTTTTCCTAAGATAAAAATAAAACATAATTTCTGCCAGTTTTTAACAACGTCATTTAAGAATTAAATGTTTCTTTTTATAGTTTTATAGAGGTGTGAAAGCGTTGACAGAATAAAATTGAGAATGGAAATGGGGAATGTGTCAAAGAGACAACAACCCGACCACAGAACAGACAACAGCAGAAGGTCACCAACAGGTCTTCAATGCAGCGAGAAATTCCCGCACCCGGAGGCGTCCTTCAGCTGGCCCCTAAACAAATATATATATACTAGTTCAGTGATAATGAACGCCATACTAAACTCCAAATTGTACACAAGAAACTAACATTAAAAATAATACAAGACTAACAAAGGCTAGAGGCTCCTGACTTGGGACAGGCGTAAAAAAGGCGCAAAAGAAGCATGTTTTGTATGGAGCATGAAGGCACTTCATACTAACAATGTGCATACGATTAACACTTTTACAACCCTATAAAATTATAAAAAGAAGCATAACATTTTTATGATACAATCATTAAATTAAGAATTATATCAAGATTTTTGTTTGTTTTTCTATGCATTGTTTTAACATTTTAATAGATAGCAAGTACAGTCATATCTGTTGTATTTTATACGGAAATAAAATATCATATTAGCGTGCCTCAATATTACTGTCAGCCAATCAAGATGACAGATTCTAATGAAACATACATGTAATGTAATTATGAGAATAAAGTAACACCAGTTGACTGCTGAGAGAAATGCATGTAAGTGTGTCCACTTATTTCTCTGACAAGATCAAGTGTGTTTAACTAGATTGAATGATTTATTTAAAACACTTTCAATGGAAGATGATATGTTTGTGTTGTGCGTGTGCGTTAGTTCTTAAATAACATTCAGTGTGTCAACTTCATTTCATTTGTGAAATAAGTAAAAGCACTTTATATGCATGTGAATTCTTCAAAGACACTCATTCTATCAGTTTGTATACCTATATAGTTTGTTCAGAATTCTTTAGTACTAGAAACTGCTGATTTTTGTTTTAAATATACATTCTGTCTCTTTTTTAATAACATCCATTCTTCCAACTGGTGTATCAATTAAATAAGGACTTAATTTGATTTTCATTTTATGAACTTAAAAGAAATTCTCACCTCTTCAACAACATCCAGCCTACCAGTTTTTAGTATTTTATTTTGGAATGTGATCATACACTTGAGCTCTGCCTGTTTGATAGATTTTGGTGTGTGTACCCTGACATATAAGTAATGATCATATTCTGGTTCGTGTGTCCACACTGCCACTTCTTTCATTTCTGGTTTAGGTGGCTCAGGTGGCTTTTCTTCCTGTTCTTCAGCAAATCTTACTTTCTATAGTGATAAAATAAAAGTCAGACATCTTACTTCTTGATGTGATATAAATCTTTTTCTTCATTTTTGTATGATGCCACTTTCCTTATATTTGTGAAAATGTTTGCTTAGTTCAACTTTTTAAAGAAGCATTTTAAATATTTGTATCACAAAGTAAATAAAGGTTAAATCTGAAATAAGTGTACTGGTACCTACAGTAATTTCCATGTCAGTAAAACTGTGAATGGAAAATTCTTCTACAAGGAAATGTTTGCTGATAATTAAGAAACAAGAAAAGAAATATTCAAGATAGCCTTTAAAGTAGATTCATTTCAGCTATACATCTCTATTATCCTAAAGTGTCAGAAAATATTTTCCAGAATTATTTTGACTGAGGTTCCTATTGTCTACAGCAATGTTGAGAGTGGACAATTTTGTAGACTTTTTCTATGTCTATTTTGCTTTCATGTCTCTCAATACCTTCTATATCTTTTGCCGTCAAATGTTTTTGCTATGAGCCTTAATAAGAAAAAGTGTTTTGAACAATGCAAATCATATATGCATAATTTTGATTCATAGCTAATGTCTTACAGTGTCCTTTGGTTTATGCTCACATACTTATTTTTTTTGTTTATCAAAATTTCGGTTTTGAGTGTATCCTGTGTAAATGTTGTGTACATTGTGTACATTATACGTTTTCTGCTGGTTATTTTTAACAAACCTTAGGAGATTGCTCCCTCCCTTCTGTATCACTCTCGTAATCCTCTAGTCCTAGTTTCTGATCACTATCAACACTTCCTTTGTCACTACTAATGTCCTCACCCTCTTCCTCTAAATCCTAAAATAAACAAAAATAAACTTTTCATACTGTGGATTCATTTATTTTCGTGGGTACCAATTTTCGTAGGTTGTTGAAAAATCAAATTTTCATGGATAAAAGATTTCGTTGTTTAGCAAAAGTTTGTATACAAGCCTATAGACAATTTATACTTTGTTGTACATTTGCATTCGTGGTTTCCCTATAACCATGAAATCAGTACCCCATGAATACTTTATGTATTTTTGCTCAATTTCTATTTTTCTGTGTACTATTGTTTGTCTGTTTGTCGTTTTTGTTTTTAATTGCCTGTTGTTATCTCCTTCTGTTTATAAAGATTTTTTGAAGTTATAGTCAATATGAAGCAACACACATAATTGTGCAGGAAGAGCTCACAGTATATTTGTTTTGATATTTTTCAAACTACTGCATTTATACCAGTAGTGAATCAAAATGGTATAAGAAAAGAAACATCTATAATAAAAAATATGATCACACTCTCTATAGCTTATAAAGGCTTTTTCATTTTCTCATTTACTAAATAAAAACATTAATGTGTAAAAACACAAAGATTTCAAAATTCAAGTAGTTTTTAACACACATATTTCAAAATTCAGGTAGTATTTAACACACAGATTTCAAAATTCAGGTAGTTTTTAACACACAGATTTCAAAAATCAAGTAGTTTTTAACACACAGATTTCAAAATTCAGGTAGTTTTTAACACACAGATTTCAAAATTCAAATTGTTTCTGATAAAGAATTTTCCCTGAATGTCAGAAAAATATATCACTACACCATTTAATTATATTTTAGAGCTGTACCAGAAATAAATGTATGGTGGTCAGAAGGCACTTTTTACATTTTATTTTATCCCACCATTCATGCCTAACAAATCTTATTAGAAGTGCCTTCTGACCTCCTCCCTCCCCCCTCCATTTAAAAAATTATTTTGAGACAGCCCTTATAATAATTACAATATCTTTTACTTTAAAAAAAAAAACAGAGAAAAACAAGGGAAAATGTAAAGCACATAAAGCTGTTAACAAAACAATATCATATCCCAGTACGAGTAGAGATAAAAATAAATTGATAACTTCAGCAGAACTCAGGACAAAGATGGCTGACAGTTATCACAAGTTAATAAATTCACTATTACTAAGAATATAGCTGCAAAGAGAATTACTAATCACAATAAAAGATTGTATCCTTTAAATGAAAATTATAAAAGTAAAGAAAATTTAAAATCATATTTTAACAGACTCGAGTCAAATCACCAATTCAGAAATTACTTACTTTTCTTTGCTACAGAAATCGCAAAAAATTATTAACTTTATATAAGATATCAATTCATAAATAACTAAAACAGGTATAAAGTTTTCTGAAATATGCAAGAGTTTAATCAGCTGCAAGTTACAGCTAATCCCATTACCTGTTTTAAGTATATTAGATCTATTTTAACATGCATTTCATGAAACAAATTCAATTAAATAAAAGTAATCTTGAGTAATTGCCCAAGTTTTGACTAGTTATAAAGGAGGAAAATAAGACCTTTTTTTTGCAATCAAATATGCACATTTATCATCTATGGGAAAAGAGATGACTTTTTTGTATACATGTATCATATAGATTCTAAACTAGGCAAGTTACTTAACCAAAGTCACTCATGTGTAAAATGTAGAATAAGTCAACTCAATATCAAATAGTTGCTATGCACTTTCTCAACATTTAACTGGTTATTAATGGCTTGTACCCTCCATCAACTTATATATCATGTCTGATTTGAACAGTTTTCTTCAATATTTACCAGTCTTTACAATTAATTAAATTTCAGCAAATTTTGTATAAAAAATAAAAAGAATGTACCGATAATTTATCACTATCATCTGCTTCATCTTGAGGCTTGAGAGATAATGGCATTTCATCGTCTTCTTCCTCTTCTTCTTCATCAGAACTTTCCTCTAATGCTCTAGTGTACTCTTGAACATGCTCTAATCTGTAATTGTAGTAAAATTAATAAAGGAACAGTGTTTCAATGTCCACTGCCGATGCACATACCTTAAAGGTAATAGATCGAATGTATATATATCTTTATTCTTTTTTAACTTTTTATATAAAATGTAAACCTGAGATCACTAACAATGCAATTTTCCATATAATATATATTTCAAAGGCACATCACTCCTGTAAAGATAGTTGATCAATGCTGATTATCGAAATAGTCAAAACCCTTGCTAATATTAATTTTTGATACAAATTTCTTAAAAATTTGATAGAAATTGTGCACAAAACATATGAATAATCTTACCCAAATTTAGCTTTCTGTTTTATTGATTCTTACCCTAATTTAGCTTTCTGTTTTATAGATTCAATCAGAAATTTCCATCGTCTTCCATGGCCTTTATTACTCATTATTTTAGAGAAAAGTTTCTCCCAGTTCATTATTTTCTTCTCTCTTGCAATTTGCTTCGACTAAATAAAGAAAACAATAATAATACCTTTTCCTATATAATTACATGTAAATGAGATAGAGAAGGGGAGACAATTAGAAATTATACATGCATGTTAAAACGTTTAAACCAGCTGCATTTGTTTGCACCTTTCCTTAGTCAGGAACCTGTTGTTCAGTGGTTGTCGTTTGTTGATGTGGTTCATAAGCGTTTCTCGTTTTTTATATACCAGGGGGTAGATTAGACCGTTGGTTTTCCTGTTTGAATGGTTTTACGCTAGTCATTTTTTGGGCCCTTTATAGCTTGCTGTTCGGTGTGAGCCAAGGCTCCATGTTGAAGGCTGTACTTTGACCTGGAAAAGGTTTACTTTTACAAATTGTGACTTGGATGGAGAGTTGTCTCACTGGCACTCATACCACATCTTCTTATATCTATGTGTATAATTATTTGTTATATAAAAAATCCAAAAGTGACTTATATGATTTCTTTACAATATTCATATTTATATGAAACAAATCTACCTCTTGTTGCCTATAATTGAATAATTATTTGGTTTTTTTTTAATAATTATTGTACGTTGACCTAAACGTTGAATAAACCAACAAAATTTTGATATAGTTCTGGTTTTTGGAGGAGATTTTTTAGGGGGAATTTTCTAGGGTTGCATTAACATTTACCCAACTTCTTCTTTAATTAATACCATTTTATTTTCATTGATATCCATTAAGACTCAAGGGAAAACATACCTGTGTTTCAACCAACTTTAATCTCTTTATTGCTATGTTTAATTGTCTCTGATTACTCTCATAGTCCTCATGTAATTTCTTCAATGCAGCACTTTTTTCTTCCCATGGTGTAGAGTACACTCTAACCAGTCTAACAAGTTCATTAACTGGCATGTTAGCATCACTTACACTAAAAGGACAAAACAAATCATTTCAAATATTTATCATGTTTATATTGAATATGATAATTATTGCTTCCAAATAGATTAATGAAACATCTTATCAATTTAGTTTCTTTACAACAAATTTTTGCATTGTATTCGAGGTATCAAATTTGAATTTTCTCACTTTTGATCATGGGGGTATGCACAACACTCAAAAATATTTGTAAAATTGTTGGGTATTTTTGTACTTTTATATGTCACATTATCAAAAAAAATGTATTTAGATTTTGGTGCAGATAGCTCATAGCCACTATTCATTTAAAAGTAAATACCTTCTAAATACTTTACCAGTTATTGTGGCCAGCTTTACAAGAACTGTTGGAGGTAATGCATGTTTGATCATTTCATCTTTCATTTCAAGTAACTACAAATATACAGATATTAGAAAAAGTTAGCAAAACAACCTAGAACTTTGAAACTCAAATATTAAAATACCCTTGCAAAAATAACAAGAGCTGTCAGAATGACAGTAAACCTGATTTTTTAACATTTATTTGTGTCCTGGCATTTATCAATATCACAAGGACCAAAACTACTAAATGGTAAAAGTTACAATCATCAATATCAAACTTGACCTCCATTTTGTCATCAGTAACAACATATTAAAATTTAATAAGCATTGGTTGAACGGTTCATGAGTAAATGCAACGACATGACTGGAAACACCATTTTTCAATCTTTAAAGAACCATAACTCCTGAACAGTAAAAGTGAAAATCGCCATTATTGAACTTGACCTCCATTTTGTCATCAGTAACAACATATTTAAATTTGAAAAACTTTGGTCGAACGGTTCATGAGTAAATGCACGGACACGACTGGAAATATTTCAAGAACCGTAACTCCTGAACGGTAAAAGTGAAAATCGTCATTATCCTACTTGACCTCCATTTTGTCATCAGTAACAACATTTTAAAATTTGAAAAGCTTTGGTCGAATGGTTCATGAGTAAATGCAACGACATGACTGGAAACGCCATTTTTCAATCTTTCAAGAACCATAACTCCTGAACAGGAAAAGTGAAAACCGCCATTATTGAACTTGACCTCCATTTTGTCATTAATAACAATATATTTAAATTTGAAAAGCTTTGGTTGAACGGTTCATGAGTAAATGCACGGAGACAACTGCAAACACCACTTTTCAATCTTTCAAGAACCATAACTCTTGAACGGTAAAAGTCAAAATCGTCATATTGAACTTGACCTCCATTCTGTTGCCAGTAACAACATATTAAAATTTGAAAAGCTTTGGTTGAATGGTTCATGAGTAAATGCAACGACATGACTGGAAACACCATTTTTCAATCTTTCAAGAACCATAACTCCTGAACAGGAAAAGTGAAAACCGCCATTATTGAACTTGACCTCCATTTTGTCATTAATAACAATATATTTAAATTTGAAAAGCTTTGGTTGAACGGTTCATGAGTAAATGCACGGACACGACTGGAAACACCATTTTTCAATCTTTCAAGAACCATAACTCTTGAACGGTAAAAGTCAAAATCGTCATATTGAACTTGACCTCCATTTTGTTGCCAGTACCAACATATTAAAATTTTAAAAGCTTTGGTTGAACGGTTCATGAGTAAATGCACGGACAACATTTGGCTGCCGCCCGCCCGACGTACATCCCCAAATCAATAACAGATACTTTCGTTGAGAATCCGGTTAAAAATGGAAATTATTATGTTATCATGTTTATGACTGTTATATTAGTATATGCACATCTTTCTCCTTGTCTTTAAGGAGTATTTGATCTAAAAAAAATTTTTTAGTTTGCTGCATAACTTGATGCATACCAGTTGTCTCTGTGATGCTTACATTCCTGTGTAAATCATAGTTATAAAAGTGAGAACTGCATAACACAAATTGTCAACCTACCTCTGTCATTGCTGTGTGAACTAAAGCCATAGCATTGAGAACTCCATCACAAAGATTGTCAAATTTGTTTGGTTCACGTCTCTTCGCTGCTGGATCAGGTTCTTCATCATCTGAACTATCAGATTCATCAGATGACCCCTAAATTATAAATACAAATTTTTCAAATTTAAATGCTAGAAAGAAATTATTGATTTTCACCTTCAGACAGTCATTGTTTCTTTATTTCTATGTAGAGATATGTTAACACAAGACACACAGCAAATTAAAAATCCAGATAGCAAAGAACCTTTATTGTTTATATGCTAAGCTTGTCCCATGTTAAGAGAGATTGAGCACTCACAAACATGTTTAACCCTACCACATAATGTGTTTTGTGTTTCCCTATTCAGGTTCCTGTAGATCAGTGATTGTGGTTGCTTGCTGTCTACCATATTTTTTTGGGGTTAATCATTTTTAGAAGAAATCAGGCTGTTGGTTTTTTCATTTTAAATTGTTTCACATAGTCATACTCATGTCTTTTATTGGCTATACAGTGTGGACTTTGCTGAGTTTGCTAATTGTTGACGGCTATATGGTGCTCTATAGTTGTTTACATCCTCATCTTTTGAACTCTGGTGGATATTTATATATAGATGTCTCACTGGCAAACATACCACATCTCTTTATTTTTATATTGGGGTAGAGATCTTGACATCTGGCATAAACCTTTGTCTATGGTAGATGTCTTTTTGTGTCTTACTTTCTGTCTGTTTGTCTTTCTCTTATACCCTACATTTCTTTTTTATTCAAAATAGGGTCCAACATTTATATAACATTGTACTTACCTGTCTCTTTCTTTCATCGTCTGAATCTTCAGGCTCCTCTTCCACCTCATGTAGGGCCTCAAAAAAATTGTTTCTTCCTGAAAAACAAAGCATATTTAAATACCATTGATTACATAAACTAGAATTGCAAAAAAGAAAATAGCTGTGGTTGTGATGAATCATGTAAAAATCGGGTATTCATATGATAAGTACTTTAATTCGATTTCAGTCTTGATTATAAGTGTTTAATTTTTTCACAATTGTTCAACAAATGTTGTTCAAACAAGATGCTTTACAACAAATTCATGCATTACTTTGTTAATGATGTTGGTTTAAGTTTGTGATCTACAATATAGCATTAGAAGATTTGAATTTACTTGTGAACCATCAGGAATCAAACCTAGAACAGTAACCAGCACTCCACAAACTGAGCTATAAATGATAATGACCCAGCTAATATGTGTCTTCTAATGTAAACAACCAATGACACAGTAATAGTTTTGCTGACTTAACCTGTACTAGCCAATAATCAATACAAAATCCACTTAAGACAAAAACTTTGAAATTTACAAATCAGAATTCATAAATAAGAGAGATCAATAAGGCACTCCACAGGTTAAATAGTGGGTCTCATTGGGGTCTAAGCATGACAAAGGATTGGCTGAGTTTTTGTAAGCGTGACACATGAAAGTCAAATTACTGTGCATGAAAACAGGAAACGAAGTAGCCTGTACACATGAAATTACAAGCTTTATTGTTACAATAAGCGGATTACAGGAATCTGACAAACAATAAGCAGGATCCTCGATCAGACCCCTGTTATACTGTATAGTGTATGATCAGACGAAGTGTGCAACCCGCTATATATAGTAAGGCAATCACGTTGTCCCAGTACATTTGTACTACCAACTGTGATTGAAACGGGATTTATCGAGATTGCTATTAATAGTAACAAAAATCAATGGCCAAAGTTTTTGAGATGCATTCTGGGTAGAGATAATTTATGCAAAACACCCTATAACTTAATTAGCACACAGTTGAAAATAATGTTTGACCATCGACCTGTTAATGAAAAACAGATGCCATATTATATCAGTGTCATGAATCATTATGAATATGATGGTTTCAATATTAAGTAATAAAAATGTTTGTATTAATAATCAAGTTTAAAAACTTCAATTATAACCATACAAAAATTGTCATACGGAATAAAAAAAGCTCACTTCTTACTAAAATAAATGTTTGGTTTCAGAACGGTTAATTATGAAAAAATTGCTATTAAAAAGGTTGGCCAGTAAAAATAAGGTCGGAAAACTGTGTACCGGTATCCATGATATACAGTTCTCTTAACTATTTTAACACTTGATTAGGAATTAGTTTAATAGGACTTAACATTCTATCATATCTTACAAATATATGTTACTATTTACAAATTTCATCAGAAATAAGTTTTTTTTTAAAGTTGCACAGGACTTCTTCGGATATAATCATTTTTAGCACAGTTAACACATTGTAACCTAAATTTTAAAGAAAAAAAGACGTGATAATTGTATGCCCTTTCTTTAATTTCGACTGCTATCTTTACTGATATCTTGCCTGCGTTACTGAAATCTTCACGCTGATACTGCCTCGGATGATGAAGTGGAGGAACAAAAGTTATTATTCTAGTCAGCTATTATTACATTTATCAGTTAAAATACATGTAAAAAATGCAGTTCATAACACGTGCGTTCAACATTAATTTTATAGGTTAAAATTGTAGGAAAAGTTGCGATCACGATCTTTGTAAACAAATGAGTAATAAATATATATTCTTTGTGTAAATAGATATAAGAAGATGTGGTAGGAGTGCCAAAGAGACAACTCTCCATCCAAGTCACAATTTGTAAAAGTAAACCATTATAGGTCAAAGTACGGTCTTCAACACGGAGCCTTGGCTCACACCAAACAGCACGCTATAAAGGGCCCCGAAAATGACTAGTGTCAAACCATTCAATCGGGAAAACCAAGGGTCTAATACTTCATACTAAAATATGATGAAGTCTGACTTCAAAAACCTAGCTGTAGGACAATTTGATTTAATTTGTTCAAATATTAAATCAATCTGAAGGGTTGAGTTGGGTAAAGAAACAAAGTAATCCCTGGAATTGTCCGGTTCCAACAGTAAAACCCTTTCTTTCAAGTGTGGGATGTATAAATTAGTAGCAGCCATGTCAGGTTGGAGGAGGGACTTTAAACCCAGTACATCGCTTTATGCAGAGAGTGTAACATTCATCCTAAATAAGGCTTATTCAGGATGAATATTACACTCTCTGCATGTTAAATAACACTTGCGACAACTCTTTAATGGAAAATTTATGATATATTTGCCACTGAACAATAAGCTAGCAACACACAATAAATCATAACTTAAATCTACATGATATACAGGTCTCTTCAGTCTTGTGAATATAAAACGACAAAAAAGGACCATGACATGTAAAAGTTGTTGCAAAACTGACTCACATATATACATGTATCTTATAATGGTGAACGTAATGACGGACGTGTATGTTTCTTACTTTAAAATAGCTTACTCATCACCGTATATTATAGCTTCCCTGGTGTCGTAAATAACTGATACATAATTCGTAAACACAACATTCTATTTAAAAATGAAATAGGCAATTATGACTTATATTTTGACAACAATATATTTTTTAAAAAAGACGATACATTTTTAGTTCGAAATGGCAGATTTTATAGTTCTCATTTGCCGTTACGCGATGAAAAATGGTAGAAATGAATTCTTTTATAAAATTTCATATCATTTTCTAAATGTTGAAAATGAAGTTAAATAACTGACAATAAGAATCCATCACACTAAGTCAGCTCACTTTATTTTCGAAAAAAAAATGATAATTATATAATCAAACACTCAGGGAGACTTAATCAACAGCTATCTATTTGATGATAATATTTCTACCCATGATTCCATAGTTGTAAAACAAGATTTGGGAGGACCACATATGACGCTTTCCACTGATTACGGGGACATCGTGATCGCCTTACTATAGTATATAGCACAGCTTGCACACTTCGTCTAGTAATGGACTTCTGGTATTATGTGTAAGGTTTCATTGTGTTTTTTGTAGGGCATGTAGGGTGTGATGTCGTATGGAACTTGCCATTACAATTTCAAAATTTTCACATTTAAAAAATAAAATTTAATTAAATGCATCAATAATAGTAAGTTTGACTCTCTTTTATGAACGGCACCTGTTTGATAGCATTTCACAATAAGTGCAATCTTAGATGTGCAAGAGTGGCAGAGAACGGATTTCTACCAACTGTTGTTATGTTCATAAGAGTTACCTCTATCCATGGTTTATTAATTCTAACATGTAAAAAATTATTAAAGTTGGCTGATGTCGTCCTCCATATTGTAAACGATGGAAGGTTGCTAGTCACGTGATACTTTGAACGGTAAAGTTATGAATTAAATCACGGTATGTGCAACCTGGGATCAAGTGCAACATATCTAACAAAGGACGTAAATATATAATATGAGACAGGTGTTACATGTGAAAGGAGACGAATAAGAATACTTTACCATATCCTGTTAACAGCAGATTTATATATATATAAACATTTATTGCAATTTCCAGCATAATTTTGACAGAGACATGTAATAAACAATTTATTGTATTATATGTCTCTGTTTCTGATGAGAAAGTAACCGAATATTCAATATTAAATCAAAAACATGATTTACACATAAAAACAGAAACATAGAATACACATTATTAGAAGTCTTATACGTCTCAGAAAGGATTTAGCTCGTTAGATACAGTGTAAAGCAAAATATTGTCCTATGAAATATTGTCCACCAAGACAATATTTGAGGGGGTGGAAAGAGGGGTACCTTTCTCCTTTCTCCCGCCCCTCGTCTCCTTTCTCCCGCCCTTCTCTCCTTTCTCCCGCCCCCTCTCTCCTTTCTCCCGCCCCTCTGCTTCCATCTCCCACCTTAACAACCGTCTTTTTTCAGATCAATCGATTTTAATACAAATTTGAATTAATATATGACCATATATAGGTGGCATAGGTCTATATTAAAGCATATACTGATTTTACGAACAAGGCCTGCCTCCGACTCGTACGCAAATTAATACACAATGTTGGAATGTTGTCAATGGTGCATTGTGCATGCCCAATGTCAAGAAACTCATTTTTGATATGTATGGTCATGTATGACGATCATGAAATTAGACATAGTTTTTTATTGTGTCATCTCTATTTTTCCCTGTCCTCGAGAACACCTTACTTTGTATGGTCAAGTGGATAACGTATTAAATTTTTAAAAATCAATCGGGTCCAGGACCAATCCAGTATATCTTATCAAAATCCTTCGTAATTAAGTCCATTTTTATGTACAATGTGTATCATAACTGTTTCTTGTTACGGAATATATTTTTTCAGCATTTATTTTCATATTTTGTTAAGAAATTTGCACTTGCATGTTTGCAGTATAATTGTTGTGTGTGTGTATTTTTAGAATAGAAATCCAGATTTAGTCTGTGTTTCAAGGTGTTTCGGTTATGGTCATGAGACCTAGGCTTATCCTCATCAGGTATCCCTAGCCTATAGTTTTCTTTCTTGTAATATTTAGAATGGTTCCAATTTGATTTCACTTATGGGGAACATCAACCAACCCTACATCCGTATTTAAAGGATTCATTACTGCAGAAATTATTCGTTTTATAAGATCTTGCAATAACCTAAATGACTTCAATAAAGAAGTCCAACTGTTTAAGTCTAAACTTCTTAAAAGAGGACATTACGAAAATGAGATTGACAACATTATAACTAATACAACAAAACGAGAAAGGAAACAAACTTTGAAATACAATTATAAAAATAAGAAAGCGCCTCCACCACTCGTTTTTGCAACAAGATTTAACCCAGCATTTACAGGAATCGGAAGAGCTTTAAGGAAACATTGGCACCTAATCGAACAAAACAGAAATACAAAAACTATGTTTCCAAAACCACCGATTATTGCGTACAAAAGACATAAAAATCTGAAAGAATATTTAACGAATTCTAAAATGGAAAATGATATAGTCGTATAAAATCAAATAAAAGATAAAAATATCACACACAATAAAATTACAGAACAGCTAAAATAAAGAGAGAAATAAATAACAAAAAACAGAAAGAAACAAAAAAGGAAGAAACGAACTAGAACGTATGAACAGGTGTCGTATCCCCATAAGTGAAATCAAATTGGAACCATTCTAAATATTACAAGAAAGAAAAATATAGGCTAGGGATACCTGATGAGGATAAGCCTAGTTCTCATGACCATAACCGAAACACCTCCTTTAATATTTGAAACACAGACTAAATCTGGATTTCTATTCTAAAAATACACACACACAACAATTATACTGCAAACATGCAAGTGCAAATTTCTTAACAAAATATGAAAATAAATGCTGAAAAAATATATTCCGTAACAAGAAACAGTTATGATACACATTGTACATAAAAAATGGACTTAATTACGAAGGATTTTGATAAGATATACTGGATTGGTCCTGGACCCGATTGATTTTAAAAAGGATGATTTCTAGAAATGATCGGAAATGGCAAAAATGGTTTGGGTAATATAAATGTTGCCTTTTTTCAAAGATTTGTCCATTTATTAGAACATTTAGTATCCAGTTTTTTCGTTTTTTTACCTCTTTATTTTTTTTCAACATTAAAGTTCGTCTCCCTTTGATAGTTCTCCCTCCTTTCTCCCGCCCTTTCTCTCCTTTCTCCCGTCCCCCTCTCTCCTTTCTCCCGACCCCTTTCTCCTTTCTCCCGCCCCCTTTCTCCCTGTCTCCCAATACCCAAAAATATACTTTGGTCTGTATATTGACAATATTTCACAGATGAATACTATGAAATTTTGTCCAGTGAAAAGGAGGTTATATTTTGTGTGTATTGAGACAATATTTCATAGACAGATTGTCATGAAATTTTGTCTCATGAAGGGGTGGTTATCATCATTTATTTTACCTCCTATACATTTCTAGGAATATGATTGGTTATAAGCAACCGCGTGGAGACCGTGTATATTCCATTTTAGGTTAGTAGGCGGGGCTTATTTCAATACACGGTTAGTAGTGGTGTATCTCTTTATAAAAAACAAAACGGTACTGAGAAAAAATCTTTAAAGGCTTCAACAGACGAAAACATTGATGATGAAAGATTGAAATAAATTCATAAAACACATTTAAAGCTAACAAGTTGTTATTGTTGGCATTTGTTTTTGTATGACCAATAGAAGTAGTTTCTTAATGCTAACGGCATTGAAGACTGAGCTTGCTCACTTTGATAGATCACTAGTCTAAAGACCACATTTTAAGATAGTCGGATAAGATAAATTCGTTACATAGTGTGCTATTGACGTAATACGGTATATACGGGGTCAGTAAATTCCATATAAGGGATTCGAGCTTCGCTCTCACCCCATATGCAATTTACTGACCCCATATATACCGTATTAGGTCACTTAAGCACACTATGTAACTAATATTATATCATGTTGGATAATTATATCAATATAACAGTGTTTTATTTGATTGATAATAACAAATAAACAAATGAATAAATAGATACAGGTATATAAAACAGAAAAATATTTTTGCTCATCATGAATGGCAAGGAATACAAAACACTTTTTTGAATATCTCAGTCTCAGTCTGATCACAGTAATAAAGTTGTACCGATTGGAATTTCTGAAAATCGGAAAAGAGTTATCAGATAAAAGGCTAATTCATGTTGTTTACAAAATAATGAAATTTATTCCAAATGTTTTAACAAGAAAACATATAATGTTACTTTTAATTCATGAAGATAAACTTGAAAGAGTTACGTAAACTTGCTTTACAATATAGTTTCAGTTATAAATATTAAAAATAAACAAAAATATAAATTTAAAAATGTGCATGCTGCATAGGCTGTTTACGGTTTTTAATTATTTTGTAAATACTAATAATTTGATTGGGAAATATTTTCATGGACATTATTTCATAGTGAACATATTGTCCTCCATGGAATATTGTCCGTCGGACAAAATTTCTTATAAAATATTGTCCGTGGACACTATTTCATAGTGAAATATTGTCCGGCATGGACAGAATTTCATAGCGAAATAATGTCCAGAAGGAGGTGACAAACATTCATGGACAAGGACATTATTTTTTAATGAAATATTGTCCTGGACAGTATTTCATTATGAAATAGTGTACGCGGACAATATTTTATATGGAATTTTGTCCGATAGACAATATTTCATGGGGACAATATTTTATGTTACATAAGCACCCGGGCATCACTGTAGGAGAAGCTTTTCCCATATTAAAAGTGGGCTTCATTCATCGCAAAACGTATAGCATCTTTTTTACACACAGTTATTGATAATACTTTATTTGCGAACAAACAAAAACCAATTTTGGCCATAACAAATACATAGACAAAACAAACATAAGAAAAACTCGACAATAATAGTATACATGTTAAAAACAGTTATTGGTCTCCTTTCCTCAGTTCTAATGACTCTTTAATAATGTAGACCAATCTTTTTCCTTATTTATCAGATACATCCTAATATTCACTGATTTGTTTCCTTTTTAGGCTCATTAGAAAATGAAAATTTAATAAAGAGAACATAAATACCTTTCTGAATTTTGAGTCTTCAATGCTTTTCAACTTCATACATTATTTGCCCTTTATAACAATTTTGACTTGAGCGTTACTGATGTGTATTTTGCAGACTGTGTCTGGCGTAGACAATTTTAATCCAGATATCTATGATGAGTTTATATTAAATAGAAACAAATTTGGAAATGTTATCATAACATTAATTCAGCTTATTATCTTTCATTATAAAAAAATCTACAAAGGTAAGGTATATCAAGAATTTCTTACTATATAAATACTTGGATATATATGGCACGTCGCCGGTATCAATCTTTAGCCGGCGGTCAAGATATACCATAATATATCTAACCATGGAAGTAATATTGACAGGAACGTCAATATGATACTTCCATGATCTAACTTTATTAGATAGCTGATACTGACTTCTTCTACATAAAATATCGCAATTTTTTTTTATCCATAATTTAAAGTTTATAAGATATCTCTATACGCCCTTGCTCATAGTGGTCAAGTAGAAAATTCAGATTTCACATTGAGAAGTGTATGTAATAAGTAATTTTCAGTTTAAGTATTATTTTTAATGCATCAGCAATATATGCACATAACTATTTCCAATCAGATATGATCAAAGTCAATACACACAGAAGTCACCATTCATTGTTGAGGTAAAACTACACTCGTCATAACGCATTGTAATATGTATTTAAAAAATATTCTATCAACACTTATGCTTATACCGATCAATCATTATTCCTACACTAAGGTACAAAGAGAGGGGATCAGCAAAAATATCATGAATTCAGTTTTTACCCAACATATAGCATGCCCCTATCCAACACACTACCATTTTCAAGTGACAGTCCAAATCCACGAACACAATCCCAGTCAGTGGTATCCAGGGGTGGTTCCGGGGGGTGGAACCCCCTTTTTGACGATCAATGCTTTTCAATGGGAACATATGGTTGGAACCCCCTTTATCCTGGGTTGGAACCCCTTTTAAAAATGGCTGGATCCGCCCCTGCGGGTCGACCCACTTTGAAGAATCTATTTAATTAATTTTTAAGCATGTTCTCGTCTTAATTACACATGTAATGTTTGCCACTTGACGCCAAACAGACGCAAAATAATTATCCAATCGAGTATGGACAAGACGCAGGACCCATAGTCAACGAGAAAGCATGATACATTTTATCAATATGTACATAACAAATGATAATGTATCAATGTTTGCATAGGCGGGTCCAGGGGGGCCCTGGGGGGCCCGCCCCCTTTTATGTGAAAAAATTGGTTGATTGTATGGGGAATCACTTAAAAATGACTAGAGCGGCCCCCCTTATGTCAGTCAGTGCAACCCCCCTCCCCCCACCACCCTTTATAAAAGTTCTGGATCGGCCACTTTGTTTATTCCAATAGCACCATATTCAAAGATAATACGACTTAAGATTATTATGCAGAGAAACTTTATGAATAAGTTCATCACATAAGTTAATGAGTTTCAATAAACTACACCTAACTAACCAGCCTTTAGTAGTATATTGTTCAGTGGATATATATACAAGCAGTAAAAACTTCTCCCAATCAAAACTCCGCCTGGAAGAAAAGTATACATTTTGTCAATAGTTTTACTTTAGTTGTGAGGATTAATATTTGGTCCTACCAGATTTCTTTCTATATTCTGATTTAAAAAAGCTTGGATTTAAAATCTGTTGACAACCGATTTTCAAAGGTTATATTTTTGGAACGAAATGCGTCAAAGAAATACTGGCTAATGGTTCATATACAATGAATTGTATTACTGCGATCATTTCGACGTTATGCCGCACTTAGCACTTGTCAATGAGCTTAAAATTCAAATTGTAAATGTCAATGAGACAGTTAGGGTTCAGATATACATACATTCCAAATAGAACAACTATCGCCTGTGGAATATATTCTGTTAAATTACAACAAAAACACGAAACATTAAAGAAAATTTGCCAAATAGTTGACGTTAAATGGCAATTTCAAAAATAGTCCCAAGCAATTATTACATGTCAGATGATTAATCTAATGACACATGCATCTGATATATATATACATGTATATGCTAATAGACTAACTGTGCACCACTTATTGCGGACCTTTTTTTGTATTGCTATGAGTTACAATTTATGACAAAAATCAGCAAAGACCCATCGAAACAACATCTGATACACAAATTTAATAATACTTTTAGATATTTGGATGATATTTTGGCTCTCAATAATGACGACTCCAGTATGTATACTAAAGAAATTTATCCTATTGAACTTACTTTAAATAAAGCTAATACTAACAATGACCACTGCCCTTTCCTCGATCTTGATATCTATATCATTAATGGAAAGCTTAATACTAAAATATATGATAAAAGAGATGATTTTTCATTTCCTATCGTTAATTATCCATTTTTAGATGGTGACGTTCCCTTGTCACCATCTTACGGTGTTTATATATCTCAACTTGTACGATTCGCTCGTGTATGTAACAATGTTTTAGATTTTAACGAGAGAAATTTACTGAAAAATTATTACACCAGGGTTTTCGATATCACAAACTAGTCAAAACATTTACTAAATTTTATCATCGGTATAAGGACATCATTCGTAAATATAGCTCAACATGCAGACTTCTTATACGTTCAGGTTTTCACATCCAATTTTTTATGGAAATATTCTTTATAAAGCACAAAAATGTCAGTATTCACCTCTGAAGCTAACAACACCTTTAAATAGACTTATTAAGAAGGGATATAGTTACGATACTGTTGTCAGGTCATTAAAGATTGCATATTTTGGCGTTAATATTGATTCACTTATAGGGTCTTTGCATCGGCACTAAACACATTTATTTAAAAACCAGTTGTTGGCATGACACGGGTTATGTTCTTCTCATATATGTTATGATGGTATGATACTAAACCCCTAACGGGAAGGATTGTGCCTGATATTCATATGATGAAGACATAATCTTTCAATCAGTTTAATTGAAGTCTGGAGCTGGCATGTCAGTTAACTGCTAGTAGTCTGTTGTTATTTATGTATTATTGTCATTTTGTTTATTTTCTTTGGTTACATCTTCTGACATCAGACATTGTCAGACTCGGACTTCTCTTGAACTGAATTTTAATGTGCGTATTGTTATGCGTTTACTTTTCTACATTGGCTAGAGGTATAGGGGGAGGGTTGAGATCTCATAAACATGTTTAACCCCGCCGCATTTTTGCGCCTGTCCCAAGTCAGGAGCCTCTAGCCTTTGTTAGTCTTGTATTATTTTTAATTTTAGTTTCTTGTGTACAATTTGGAGTTTAGTATGGCGTTCATTATCACTGAACTAGTATATATATTTGTTTAGGGGCCAGCTGAAGGACGCCTCCGAGTGCGGGAATTTCTCGCTGCATTGAAGACCTGTTGGTGACCTTCTGCTGTTGTCTGTTCTGTGGTCGGGTTGTTGTCTCTTTGACACATTCCCCATTTCCATTCTCAATTTTAAATATATATTTTCATCTACACTGTGATTTTATTGTTGAAATTACTAATTATGTCAATCAGTTGTATCTGATTTTATGCCCTTTATGGGCCCTGTAATTTGGGAAATAAAAATATTCTATTCTATTCTATTCTATATGTGTTGTGATCCGAATACAGTGTAACTAATTATGTATATGTATATATATATACTATAAATATATGTTGTTTTTGTAACAGGATCTGCATGTTAACATCATAAACGAAAGTACTTAAACAATACCGGAAACAATAAAGATGCCGATGGAGATCATCTGCCACTCATAACAGTAAGTTGTCATTTTACACCATGAAATTAAAAAAAAGATTAAAGTTAGAATACTTTAACGACAAATGAAATAAATTTTTCTGCATTCCGCATGAGTAGTTCAATGAGCACACTATTTATTTTAACGGTTCCTGAATAAAACAAAAAAGCAAGACAAAGGGGTCGTAAGGACTTGTCTTCAGGACACGGCATACAGTTGTATAAAAAGTAGCATTCAACATCCATAAGTGTGTTTATAAGGTGTGTTTAGAAGACGAATCTCTGTACAATGAATACCAATCGCAAATCGGGGTTGACAAAATTTGCACACATACAAGTTAAAAACTCTCATTCACTACTTTCTGTACGAAATTTAATCGTTATTCTAATCATATTTTCACTCGATACTTCAATGTTTGACCATTGGTGACAATTCTCAAACATACTACAACTTAAAGAAATGACGGACCACCTAATAAAAACGAGCAAAGCCACGGAGGAGTTCTCATAGCAATATAACTATAAAGACTTTGTAAGCTCTGAAATAAAAGAACTAAAAACTGATTGTGAAATAGTATGGGTAGAAGTCAATATCGATGGTTCTAAAAATTTACAACTAGTATCATTCTAGAGACCAACTTCTGACAATGGCACAGCATTAGAACAACTGCAATTGTCAATAAATAGAATAAATAAATAAACAAAAGTCTACAATCATAATAGGCGGTGACTTTAATTTAAGCCATATAGATTGGTCAAACAACTTTGTCATCTCAGGAAAACCTGACCAACAACAACAACACAACATGCTACTTGACTTAATAAATGATTCAAACTTAACTACATCAAGTAGTAGACATACCAACTAGAAAAGATCGTATACTCGACCTCATAATAACAAGCAACCCTTCTTACATTAACAAAATTAGCACTCTTCCACCTATTAGTCTTAGCGACCATGATGTTATCTTCGCTGATGCAGATATCTGGCTAAACAGGATAAAAGAAACACTACGTAAAGTTTTGAAATATAACATTGCAAACTGGAACATCATTAAATCGGAGCTAGAAAAAATTCATTCACTAACAGACATAATTAACATCTATAAAAAATCAGATGTAAATAATTTGTGGAAGCTCTTTCTTTAAAACAAGACTTATAAACACAATCCAAGCTAACATCCCATCAAAAATGCTAATATACAAGCAAAGAATACCCTGGATAATATTCACTTTGAAAACTCATAACCAAGACTATATAAGAAAAGCAAAGATAGTAACTGTTGTGACAAATATATAAAACTTAAAAGGAAAGTACAAAATAACAAAGAGAAGCGTACTGGAATTACATTGAAAGAATAATTTGTGACCTACCTATAAACGAAATGCCTGATTGTTTGAAATTTGGTCACCTTCAAACAATCAGGCAAGGCCAACAGCTTTTTCAGTTTATAAAATCCATAAGAACAGACAAATCATGTATCTCAGTTCTCAAAAAAGATGGTAACCTCATAACTGACACCACTGAAAAAGCCAACATCTTGAACGATCAAATTCAGTCGGTTTTCACATCAGAACCGAATGACACCATACCAGATAAAGGACCTAGCGAACATCCAAGTATTTCACATCTAACCATATCTACACCTGGCATGGTACATGGTAACGTCGCTCAAGCTTTTAAAAGGGAGACACACATAAAGCAGTAAACTACAGGCCTATTTCATTAACTTGCATCTGTTGTAAGTTAATGGAACACATAGTTACAAAACATTTAATGAACCACCTTGTAAATAACAACATTCTCTATGATCTCCAGCATGGCTTCCAAAATTCACACTCTTGTGACACTCAGCTGCTTTGCTTCATGCGAGAATTATCAGAAACAGACAATAAAAACATTCAAACAGATTTAATTATTACGGATTTTGATAATGTTCCACATCGAAGACTTCTCTATAAATTACAGTATTATGGCATCTCTGGACAAACACTTAATGGATAAAGGCATTTCTGTCAAACAGTACACAAACTGTTGTCATAGATGGAAATTCATCATTGATCATCATTAACTGTCCCTGTCACTTCTGGTGTTCCGCAAGGTACTGTATTGGGCCCTGTCTTGTATTGGTTTACATTAATGACCTACCAGACTACTTCACCCACAGTAAGCTCAGGCTATTCGTAGATGAAAGCATAATAAACAAATCGATCAGATCCCAGAGTGACTGTAATAAATCCCAAGTAGATCTAGACGCGGCAGCTAGTTGGGAGTGGGATTGACTGATGGCTTTCCATCCAGATAAATGTACTGTGCTATCTGTCATCATACGAAACAACCTATACAACACAGCTACATTTTAAATGGTCATACACTTGAATCAGTAACATCAACTAGTACATTGGTATCACAATACAGTCAAACTTCAAATGGGAAAATACATCCAAAGGTAACAAATCACTGGGTTTTCTAAAACGAAATATAAAAACAACAAACCCACACTTTAAATTCCAGGCATACCAATCACTCGTCCGACCAAAACTTGAATATCCTTGTTCTGTTTGGGACCCTCACACAACCGAATAGGTATCCAAAATTGAGAAAGTCCAACGACGAGCTGCTCGGTATGTCTGCAATAAATACCACAATACGAGCAGTGTTACATGCTCACAACATTGAATTTATCATCACTAACAGAACGTAGGCTACGCACAAGACCTGCAAAATTTACTATTAGACAAATAATATTTCACTTTCCTTAGAAACATAGCTGAGTAAAAGACTGGCTGCAAAAATGCAGATTCATGCACATGAGTTATGGTAATTTAAAGTACAAAGCATACCTTTATTTGTAAGATTTCGTTATATCACAAATTGCTGAGTTGAGTTTTTATTTACTTACCGTCCAGTTCAAATGTTTCAAACATGCATATATAAAGGACAGAAATACATTGACATGTATATTTCACAGATATCCACTTTAAAGTTGGTCAACCGGGATTAAGGGCAAACAATTTGGTCTATAACTTCAAAAAAAGGGCATTTTGGATAAAAAAAACCAGACTGTACTCCAGACTTTTAGTAATGTTTATTAACGTGTAGAGAGCATGGCCAGTTTCATATGCGAATGATTGGAGGAGAACCGACACATAATTTTGCTCCTGATTGTACCGATGTATAATAATTAACCGTATCGTAAATGTTTACTATTTTTTGTTTATATTATGTTCATATAAAAAAAAAACTCGAATACGGGAAATTGTTATACTACCGCAACTAAAGTTCCTTTGTTGGCATTAACAGCAAATGCTTTGACAGAATTCAATTCCAATGACTAGATTTTTGAAATGCTGCATGACAGACAATATCATAACGTATGTTTTGCACCCACAGTTAGCTAAATTCCTAAACATCAATTAAATTACATCAAATTTAGATTGTATTTTTGCCAAAAATGATAAATAAAATTTTTAATGTTAGAAAGGAATAATAGTACATTCTAAAATAGGTTTATATTTTCAGAAGTTTCACCGATTTAAGTTTTCTATAAGAGAGTTAAAGATCATGGCAAATTTAACAGACGAGTTCACAACTAACCTTGATGTAAAAAGCACAGAAAGTCTCGATAAACGATTACTTTTCCTAATGGACAAAGCAGCAAAGAAAGTCAAAGAAGTAGCGCCTATTATTGATTATGTTCATCAGAAAGTTGCAGATTACAGAAAGCAGAGACCTTACGATACAGTAACAGTTGTCGGTAGTGTAGGTAACGAGCTTTACGTCCCTGAGATCATGCCAGACGGTTCATATTTGATAGAGGTAGATGTGTTGTATAACAGAGAAATGCCAAATGCTATCCTTCCCATTTATATGCCTCCTGAAGAGGTTCTGTATACCAGGGAAAAACCGAGTGTTGACATGCCTACTGAAAAGCCGCCTGTAATTACCGTTAAGATGGATTTCATGAATGACGAAAACAAAATAGTGACATTGCCAATAGGGGCATGCTTAGTAGAGGTTACCGGTAACATTGATGAAGTGGAAAAAGGTCAGAGGTGGAAATTTTTCAAAGAACTTTGGAATGGTAAAACTTACTTGAAATCTTTAGGATATACATGCTTAATTCCACGACAGGAAGATCCGAGTATTTTAGGCGAGATTGAAATTGAACCATTGGAAAAGGCCAAAATTTTGCAGTTGTATAGGACATGTAGAACTGAGATGGATACTATGCTTGTTGATGGAAGAGAGCTTAAATTTAGAATTTTGGTTGACAAAGTTTCTGCTCTTATAGGTCCTTGACCTAATATGCTGTCAGATTTCAAGAGCCGCTCGAGAAAATGGCCAGAAACAAAGATAGTAGAAAGTATTGTCCAGGATGGTTGCTTGTTGACACACAAGACATCACTGCAGGTTTATCCTTTGCAGTGGAAAATTACATTTTCGCTAGCAGAACAACAACTGACAAAAACTTTTTCATTTCATCAGAAATATTTGTTCATATTGCTCAAACAAGTGAAGAAGAAATATCTGGACATGGGATTAATGGAAAATGGAGTACCGATTGTCGGTTTAACATCATACCACTTGAAGACAATTTATCTATGGATGTGTGAAGACATTGATCCTCAACAGTTTATTCAGCATCCCGGTTTATGCTTTTTAGTATTTCTAAACAAGTTGAAGAAATGCATTGAATTTTACGACTGTCCGCACTTTTTCATTTCGTCATTAAATGTCATGGAAGGACTTAAACGATATAAGAGACCGGCTACAAAGGAAGAAATTGAAGTATGGAGGCATAAGCGGAAAATGCTCCAAAACATTACACTCCGACAAATTAGTATTCTAATGCAGAAGCCTGAAAATTTCTTGACCGACGATATTCTTGATGAAATAGATGAAACTCATATACATCTGTTACAAAGGACAATCGGAGATGAACAATAGTGTCTTTACTATCGAAGAAATGTACGAAGGTGAAAAGAAATTGAAAGGTGCTAAATATGAACAAAATTATTTAATTCAAATCGTGAATTTATTTATTCTAAATGGGTTTTTTTATTTTCAAATATCACAATTGATAATTCTTTTTTCTTTGTTTTTTTTTTTTAACTTATTGTGATGGCAGTTAAAGTGCGAATAACGAATAATAAATGTGCTTGTTCACACTATACGGACTTCATTGGCACGGATGTGCTGCTATTCATACTGCTCTAACAGAGTTCTAGACAAATGAATTAGTCGCTACAAACGTTTTACAGTGAACACGAATTCGTCAATTGACTAGTTGCATGTTTTCGCTGTCTATTCTAAATACATGAATATTTTTCTTACTTGTCAATTTGTCGATTGTGTCCTATTTCTAATTGTAATATTTTTACTGAGTGGATGCGCATTTTGGATTTTGCAGACGTCTATTTTTGTATAAGTATGACACTCATTCCAGTAGACGCACACAGTCTCGTTCCCTTTGAGGATCTTGTGATTCCAAATTTTTTACGTTGATTTGTACCTTCACAGTATGTGTCAGAGATTTGAATATCGAATAACTAAGCTTCTGTTTTTTTTATTTGTCATTGCAACAGCTCATACTTTCCCCACACTGTTTATGACGTATTGATACTAAATCGTTGGAGGGGTTTTGATTCTTTTTTTAATCAAGGAAACCGTGGTCTATTAATTAGCTAAAATGCTATTCATAAATAAAAAAAAATAGAGTCAAAGACACATTGTTTCGGTTAACCAGTAAACGTTGGTTACCGTAAATCTTCTTTAGAGGATTTCAGTCGTTCATCATCATAACACTCCTTGGGCAGGTTTCGAGTTAGGACCGTACGCTTTTTATGAATAAGAGACAACGTCACTTGTCGATCTTCAAATCTCGCAAATCCATAAAGAATATACAAATTAAAATACAAAAAATAGAACGAATCACATGAACTCCAAATAGAATGAGACAGGTTGCGTTGACAAGGTAATGATCTCCTGCTATACAAGCATTATCTGACATGCGAATATAAACCAAGCAATACTGTTACAATAACTGAATAGGGATAAGGACGGAATCAGTAAATATATAGATCAAACGACTGTTTTGGAAGCTAAAATTCTAATAATTTGAACATATGTCTCTTGTGAGTTGAAACATCGACTTTTAGTATGGGTCAACCAATTCATAGCGAGAACGTAAGACTTGTGCACTATCGATTTCATTCGTTCGTCATCGTCATAGAAACATTCCCGGATATGTTTTGTGTTAGGAACACACCCTGTTAATTAATAAGAATCAACAGTCGTTTCCCTTGTTCAAATTTCGTAAATCCATTAAGAATATACAAAATCAAGATAAAAAACAGAAATTGAAGAAATCCCATTGACGACTAATAAAGCGAGACAGTGTGCGACGAAAGGTTAATCATATGCCATACATCATCAGCCGAACTATACTCAGTCAAAATGTCACAATAGGGGATAAAAATTAATCAGTAAGTGTTCAGCCCAGACGAATTTTCTGGTTGCTAAATTTCAAAGAATTTGAAAATATGTCTCTTGTCACTTAAGGCAGACACACTGTATCGGCCAACCAATTCGTGATGGTGTTCTTTAACTTGTATAGTGTCGAATTCTGTCGTTCTTCATCTTAATGCCCCTATTGCAGTTTTGCGTAAGGACCAAACCCTGTTATTAAAGTTCGTATAATGGGAACATACACGCGCTTCACGTATCAATCGAAACATATGAATGCAATACAATGCTGCATTGCAGCAGAGGTTATGATACTACTCATTAAAGTTCAGTTGAAAATGGGAAATCTGAACTTTCTTTCTTTTTTTCAAAGATCCAAATTTGACACGTCTATCTTCGGCAATATCAAAAATAACAAAATATGGAGCAGACTTTCTAGTTTCTGGTGTATCATTTGTGTCAAATTCACTGAGATATATGAGATGCAAACAATCTCTGATATGTGATTAATGTATGACAGGACATCATCGATATACCTGGACGCGATATAAGAAAAATAATGCAAATATGCTTTTTCCTTTTGACTTTAATGTTTTGCATGTCGCCCAGTAGGTTAGGCTTAATTGCTCATTTGGAATAACGAATGTATGTCAATTAGCAACCCATTAAACTCAACAAATAAGCTATCGATTAAAAATATCGAGCATTTTCATAACATCACATTCTATGTATCGTTGTTGCAATGTGTGTGATTTTTTTATGGCCTAAACAGGGAAGTGTTTATATATATATAAAGTGTCTAACAATGTAATTATAACACACTATTTAGTATGTAAATATTAAAATGTAAAAAATATTTACAATGCGATAAAAAATAAACGCAATATTTCGCTAGACAAACTAGCTTCATCGAGCGTGCATCTATCCAGGTGAAATCGGATGTAGATAAGAAACTTTTGCATTTAGGGTAAACGGACAGAAAGTCACAGGACAAAAAGTCACAAATAATTTGTTGACAATTGTTTGAATATATAAAAGAATGATCTTGAAATATAGTTTTTTTTATTTCATATATTCATTTTATAGTTTAGGACATTTTGTTTTCTTAACAATTATTTGATCATTATTGAAATTCATTAAATAAATTTTAAATACAAAGTTGCTTTGTATATAATAGTTCAAGAAAAATACAAAAAAAAATAACAAATAAGTGTTTTCTTATTCAAAGAAAAAAAAACCCAAAACTGAATTGTGACTTTTTGACTTGTGACATTTTGTCCTTGACTTTTTGTCTGTGGCTTTTTGTCCTGTGACTTTCTGTCCTACATTCGAATTTAGCTGCCTTGTAAATAATTGAAAATTTGTTTGAAGTTCACTATTTATAGGCACTTATGTGTGTGTGTGTGTGTGTGTGTGTGTGTATTGATATTGAATTGATTGCAGATTAGCTAAATTATCTATCGTAAAGGATCGTAATCTGGTGAACCAATGGATGGATCTGTCGTTGAGTTGTCACTTGTTAAGACGTACTTATCAAATAATTATTTCTGTGACTGCATCTTACGATCCTTTACGATAGATAATTTAGCTAATCTGCAATCAATTCCGTCTTCATGCCTATTATATCATGTACTGTATTACAAATCTAGATTCTACCGACGAGGAAAGGTAACACTAGGCCACCGAAAGCTGAATTTTAAATTCAGTGTTCAGTTTATATGGCCGAGTGGTCTAGAGCGCTGAACACAGTGCAGGCGGTGTTGTCACGATATCCAAATAGCATGAGTTCGAATCCCGGCGAGGGAAGAACAAAAACTTGCTTCCGCAAATGTGCAGATTTAACATTATTGTGCTGATATTTAAACTAATTATGAATATAATATGTGTTTTCAACCGTGTATCACCCTTACTGGTGATCCAATGGATGGATCTGTCGTAGAGTTATCACTTGTTTAGACGTATGTGTATGTGTATTATTTTGAACTAGTTTTTACTTCTGGGGTTCTCACTGAGCACCAAATGCAGAAAAGGTGCAACTTGATTTTTGATGAATATATTTGGTGTCAAACAAAGGACATGTTTTGCAAATGCAATATTCAGTTTGTTATGAAGTTTGTATATATGCACTAGTAAACGAAAAATTGTACAGAAAATTTATAATGATAATATTGGGAACATATTCCGAAAAAATCATTTGTGATGTTCTGATAACGTCTTTTGCTTTTAGGGCTCGGTAACCTTGTATGTATTAAACAAAACATACTTGATATGATTCAGAGGAAACAATGTTATCCACCAAAGACCAAATCAATGTTTGAAACAAGACATGTGTAAGGCAATGGTTGTCGTAATTGTTGTCTGTCAAACAGGCCATTTCTTTTCTCGTTTAAATTGTTTGTTGTTTTACCAGACAAAAATCAACGACAACGTTGGTTTTCTCGTTTGAGTTGTTTACAATTAATTTGTCATTGTTGGTCTTTTATAACACGTTTAACTTACGACTCGATATGTGTTTGATTCTTTGTTGAAGACGGTAGACTATAGTTAGTTGCTTACATCCGCGTCATTTGATCTCTGGTGGATAATTGTTCCATTAGCAATCATGCAAAATCTCCTTATTTTTAAATTAAGTGAACTGCACCAAACTTTACACGTTTTTTTTTTGTACATTCTGACTGAAAAGATTTGGCTTGAAAAAGTAAATTGACTGCTATATACTTTGGGAAATAACTGTTAGCTCCTAAGACCATACTTCAAACTTGAACACGGTAACTAGCATGACACACTTTGAGTTACTAGAGCTAAAAATTGAAATTTAACTCAAATAAGACAGTCAAGATTAAATCATTTGCAACCATTAAACTGAATAATAGATCTTTTAAAAGTATGCGCTTCAAATATGAAAAATCTTCCCAATATACGACGTTTGTGTTAAATGTTTAAATCTATCTCTTTATGATATATGACACATCATAAACAGATCTGATCGTGTTTAAAAATTTCTCAACCGAATAAACTATATATAGTAATTATATATATACTAGTATATGATATCATAGATAACGATTAAAATGTTCAAGGATCTGCATACATGTTTACACAAAAACGAAGGTAAACAAATAAGATAAATGTTGATGGTGATGTTGATAGTCTGTTATTTATAATAGTAAGTAATTTTAACAATCAACATTTTCAATCAAAGTCAAAATGCTACATTTTTTCCCGATAATACACGAGTGGATCAATAGATTTATTTTGAATGACTTTTGATACTGTTCAAACTAATCTCAAAAAGTTAACCAATTATAGTGTTTGGTCACTCGTTAAATATTTGTCGAATTCTTGGATTTGTTCTTTTAATTATAGAGATTTATAGCTTAAATAATTTAAAAGAAGAAACTTGCGGAACTTTTACGTTCATTCACTTCGTTTATAGATGCAACGCCATTGACAAAGCTTGACATCAACTACTAAAACAAATGATATTATGATTTCAAAATTCAGTCTGTCCAATATGCATTTTATTTACTGGAAAAAATTCAAAAAGCCAAAAGTAATAAACTCTTGAGAAATTAAAACAAAAATGGGGGTTTGCCGATTAGAGAATAATGGGTAGAAACATGGTGCAATTGTTTTTTTAGATAATAATGGGGGTGCTAAAATATAAAAGAGACTGATGAACCAGAATGTTAAAAATAGAGAAAAATGTCATAAGATTTTAAGCATATAGAACTGAAGACAACCCAGAGCAAAACCCTTTTAAACAGAACGCGTCAACTACAAAAGCATAGAATTTATTAGTTGATTCGACGAAAAATGGAAATTGGGCTGTAAAATTAAAAACTGTTCTTTTGTACTCTGCTGGGTAAAGCAGCATCAAAGAATTTTTTTATTCAAGACAACCGCACTGGCAGTGTTGGAACGAATCAGAGCTTGCCATTTTGCATTGACAAATATATTTTGTTGAAGACCATAGGTTGACCTCTAGATGTATTTATGTGTCGTCAAGTTATTGTCTCATTGACTACCCCAAATATACTAAATCGCAATTTATAAGGGTTCCAAATGGAGGGGAAGAAGTCATATTTCGGAAGTTTTATGAAAACCATCACGGGATGGTTGACCGTTTTGGAATATCTGTTCCACAGCTGACAACGGATATGTTTCAATTGTACTAACCACAATGCCGTCCTCTTTTCCGCGATTGTCACATCACAGATTGGGACTTATCATAAGATTTGAACTTGCATGAGCAACACGACAGGTGCCACATGTGGAAAAGAAACTGATTTCCCTTCCGGAGCACATGTTTTTGTTGGGTTCGGGCTGCATACTTAGTGTTTGGTTTTTTATGTAGTGTTTTTGGACTTTTTTGTCTATTCGTCATTTCTCGTTTAATGCCTTGACTTGTGAGTTTTGAATGTCCCCTTGCATGGTATATTTCGCCTTTTTTAAGGTATGATTATATTTTTGCATCTGATGCTAATTTGTATTAGAAATATACCTATACATATAATAGAATGAGAAACTCATTTATATTTTTAGTATCATCAAAAGTATCACTGATTCAAATTATACAAGACAGGACGCGAAGAAATAGTGCAAAAATGGCAAGCTTACCAGAGGAGTTCTCAATTAAACTAGACATAAGAAGTACAGAAAATCTCGATAAACGATTACTTTTCCTGATGGATAAAGCAGCAAAAAAAGTAAAAGAAATAAAGCCTGTCCTTGATTATGTTCACCAGAAAGTTGTAGATTACAGAACGCAAAGACCTTATGATACAGTAACAGTGGTTGGTAGTGTAGGTAACGAGCTTTACTTCCCTGAGGTCATGCCGGACGATTCTTATCTGGTTGAAGTTGATGTCTTGTATCACCGAGAACTTCCAGATGTGTATCTTCCCGTTCATTCTCCGCCTGATGAGACTCAGCGTAAAACGCCACCTTAAGTTACCGTGAAGCTTGATTATTTCCTGGATGACGAACACAAAGTAGTCTCGACACTTCCAATAGGTGCTTGCCTAATTGAGGTAACCAGTAATATTTATGAAGTAGACGAAAGTCAGAGGTGGACATTTTCCAAAGAATATAATGGTAAAACTTACTTGAGATCTTCAGGATTCATATGCTTAATTCCACGGCAAGAAGATCCTAGTATTTTAGGCGAGGTTGAAATTGAACCGTTAGATAAAGTAAAAACGGTGCTATTGTATAGAACATGTCGAACTAACATGAACACTATGAAAGTAGATGGGAAAGAAATTAAATTTAAAATTTTAGTTGATAAAGTGTTTGCTCTTAAAGGAACTTGGCCACATAAGTTGTCAGATTTCCAGTTCCGCGAGAAAAAATGGCCGCAAAAAAAGGTAGTCGACAGTATTGTTCAAGATGGCTGCTTGTTGACACACTTAACATCATATGTGGCTTATCCGTTGCAATGGAAAACGACATTTGCTCTAGCTGAACAACAACTAACAACGAGGTTTTCTTTTCATCAGAAATTTCTGTTCATTTTGCTCAAACTAGTGAAGAAAAAATATCTGGATATGGGGGTGATGGAAAACGGAGAATCACGTGTCGGTCTTACATCTTATCACCTTAAGACAATTTATCTATGGGTATGTGAAACCCGGGACCCTCAGCAATTTATTGACTATCCTGGAATAGGCTTTCTGTCCTTTCTGAAGAACTTAAAGCAATGCATTGCATCCACGGTCTGTCCGCACTTTTTCATGCCTACCCTAAATGTCCTGGAAGGACTCGGGCACTACAAGAAACCACTTACAGAAAATGACGAAAAATGGACAAAAGAGCATAACATTCAAACAATTTTAATCAACCGAATTGATGAAATAATAACGGATCCGGGGCAGTTTTTGACCGACGATCTTCTCGATGTCATAGATGAAAAACATATACATGAATTACAGAAGACAATTGGAGAAGCAGAATAAGATCTTTTATCTGTAAAAAAACTGCAGAAATAAAAACCATGTTGTTACTTATGTATTTATTTTCTTACTATGTTTATTTTGCAACACGAATATGGGTAAATCAAAGTGATCGAAATTACTGGTGGAAATATTTGAAAACTTGTGTATGCATAGTTTCGATCATTTCTAACATTCCATTAATGAATGGTTATGGGGAAAAACTAGATATTTCACCATTGCATATAATTGCATTATAGCCAGTTATTTAGAAAGAGAAGATATTTTTCAGTTATTATATTCAACTGAGGTAAATATTCCATGAAGGTTTGACAAAGTTATTGAAATTTCACTGTAATGTTAACTGTAAAGCAATCAAGTCCACTTATCAGTAAAATACTGAAAAATGAAAATAAATATTTTAAAATGTTTGCTCGGATACTGTTTACTGGTTATAATGATGATTCTGTATCAATTTTATTAAATATCAAAACAGTTATTGCTGTTAAAAAAAACTATAACGACAAACTGAGGGTCTGGATTGAGGGGGTCCTTCTTTCTTTATTCTATATTCTTTTATACAATTTCTCTAATCTTTATTTATTTTGCCCATTATTCTCTATTCTTTATATTTTAGCACCTCATTATACTCTATTCGTTTTTTTGACTATTTTTCTCTATTCAAAATATTTTTTGCCCTTAATTCTGCACTTTTTGCCCATTATTCTATAAACCCAATACAGACCTTATGTCTCGCTTTCGCGACATAAAGTCGAAAGCTTGACAAAAAGTGGGCATACAATCAACGGTATCTTATTTTCGATGCTAGACTGAAGTTCTGGAGGGTAACATTAGCAAAGTAGTCCATGCATCATTGTGTACTTACTGGCTTTATTTTACTTTGATATTGATATTGGAGAAATTTTTTTTTTTTTTTTTAAATGTTAAATTCTAAGGTTATACTCCGGGTGCACTGTGCGAATGTGTTGTGTTCCTTAGCTTGCGACGATGCATTATGTTATTTTCGGTTTATTGTTTTACTTATATATATAACTCTCAGATTTCCAAGAGTAGCATTGATGAAAAATAAGTTACTGAAATGCGCATATCAGTGCATTAAATTAATGTCGGTCTCCTATAATTTTCGCTAGAAATGTATATCTATCAGTATTCCTCTTGATGGATTTAATTTAAAAAATATTTATAGCTAACGAAAGTTATGTTAAACCTGTGTGATGTAGAGGTGGGACGATTGACCATAAGTAAACGGGATAGCATGACATGACAAAATGAGATTCAGATTTTCTGATTTCCTTTAAATAATATATTCACCATTATGGTGGTACAAATTACAAATGTTCATAGAATTTACAACAAAGATCTAGGTAGATTGCAAAGTCGTACTACGAATTTTTAAAACATATTTTCCATAATATTGGTCATGAACTTGAACTCAAGTATTCTGTTAGAACCTTCACTTTCATTTAAATTTTATAACAATACGTTCGTACCGCTGCTGATGGACTACTTGTTCCTAGGAGTATTGTCGGCTCAGTAATCATGCAGTGCTATAGCAACGTTACTGGCATGATTTGTAACATATTTTTCCTAAATTCTCCCGTTGATAGATTTTTATATTATAAAGAAACTAAGGTTTCAACTCTCTCAGGCAAAGTTGACCTTATGTAGAACATAGAATTGGTTATTCCTTTGTGTCTCATTTTGGTCATATAGCTCATCACGCATTCAAGTACATCATTGTCTGGCTTTTGGCGTTCATGATGACAGTAAATCCAGAAAAGCAAAACAGTTAAGTTAAATAGTATTTCCATTTTAAAGTCCTGCTTTACATTTTTCACAGTCAACAGTTCAACTATTAAGTGACTTCGAAGCAGTGGTAATATTCAGTAATATGGTTAAATGAATTATTTTCGAAATAGGAAATATTTATATGTTTCGGACCTTAGTAAAAAGTTGAATGAAACTCATCTCCACTAACACCCATGATGCAGGTTAAACACATATTTCTTTACCTTTCTACATTAATGGAATGTCAACGTTTAATAATACATTATTCAATTATGGAGTATTCAAGTCCAGTACTTCCTATTAGAAATAAACTTTCATAGATAAAATTTTGCAACACGATATTGATCAAATATACATTACTAGAATTTTCTTTTTTTTCATGTAGTTCCTTTTTTGCGTGGTCAAATTCTATTGTTTTGCTAAACTTATTTCAAAACCAATATCAACTTAAGAATTTAATGCTTCTTTTTGTAAATTAATTGGGATGTAAAAGCGTTGACCGAAGAACATTTTGTATGCTTCATTATAAAAATGTGCACACGGTTTTACAACCCTATAAAATTACTAAAAGAAGCATTCAATATTTATAATTACATTTTTTTGCTAGAATCACGAAAACACAATTTCTATTAAATTTTTCTTTTCTTTTTCTGTGCACTTTATTGTGGCAATTCGTGTCATCATGAATGTTGGATTTCATTTTGAAATGAAGGTTAATTTCAGAATGACGCGAGATTGCTGTTTGCCAATCAAAATAAGGTATTATAATGAAACATACATGTATTGTAATTATATGGTTATAACAAAAACCATTGATAGATAAATGAATTCGTAACAACGATAAATCTAAGCTACAGAAGTCTACCGATGTTCAAACCTCATAAATCGATTAAGAAGATAGAAATCAAGATAACAAACAAAAACAGAAGGAATCGCATAAACTAATAAACATAAAACAGGATCGGGACCAGGTGCGTTAACCCAATTAACCGAGTCTCACAGGATAAAATCAGTTCTCTGTAGCATAATCTTATTATAAAATTTGCTGCCGATAAAGTTTTGATCAGTCATATCAATATTCTGAATAAAAATTATGTCATTGTATACCAGTGCACATGTAAAACTTCATAATAAACGATTGCATTTGAAGTACATGTTGTTTGTTTTAGACTTAAAATATTTAACACCGTCTGGTTCAACTTGTCAATTTTCTGATTTGTCAAAATTCAAGGGTTGAACTTAGTAGATATATTATTCATTATAGAATACCATATAACATTCGAGATTGTATGCAATGCGCATTTTATTTAAAATGGATGAAAACGTCAACACAGAATATATTCATATTAATGACCCCATTAATTTGATCAACTTACAAAAAATAAAATAGCATTGTACGGTGATAATTTTTTGACCTGATTGCATCTTTATATCACATGATTCAATAAGTACAATAGAAAGTAACATTACCATTTTATTCGTAAAATATCTATCAAATACATTTGTACTTGTTGCTTCTTAACTAAAACCTATTACTGTTAATTCAGATGAAACAGAATTCGGATTATAGATTAATACAAGCAACATATAACAGGATAACAGCTTAATGAAATTAACTCTTTATCCTGTTCATTATTTTCACAAAATGTTGACTGAATTCAGTCACACAGCATTTGATAGAAGCTACAAGAAATTGTATTAAATTAGTGTTTTCCAAGACTTAAATTACACCAAGTGTGATTACATAGTATACACATCTATAATACAGATGACTGAATTCAGTCAATACAAATTCAGGAAATATTTGTTGAAAAGACCAATTCTGCAGCAGTAAAAAAAATATTATGACTGATTCAGTCACAAAATTAGGTTTACACATTTATATTCACTAGAGCATCAACTCATAGCAATGTGTATTGCTGTTTAGTTCAGTCAGAAGGGGAATAATTTAGGGATGTCACTCTAGTAACCACTTATAAAAAGACACTGGAAATTATTTCCATGACGATTATCCCTCCCCCAATCACTGTCTATTGATTTCGAAAATGCATAGTTAGTTTACAGGTTTATGTTTGTGATTCGGTCAGTTTAAGTCTGAACATTAACGGTTATTACATTAGATGTGCAGTTGTACTAGATTTTGCACATCTCATCTCCATAATGATTATTTTCCCTCCCCAAGTCATGATTCATTGACTTTGAAACTTTTACATAGGGTCAATTTCTATACTTTAATATATCAGTATACTGATGAAAAATGGGTAAGTAGTCATTTAAGTATTGTAATTTAAATTTCAACATTTGCATAATATATATCTATCTAAATTGCACACAGGTGATTCATATCTCTGTATATATTGATTGGTTACTAATACTTGCCATCAAAATTAAGTGAATTTTTGAAAGGTGTTGTTTTAAAATGATACTGTACTAAATAAATGCTTATTCTTATGTTGTGCTGTTACACCACTGTCCCAGGCTAGGAGAGGGTTGAGCGATCACAAACATGTTTCACCCTGCCACCTCCGTTATGTGACTGTCCCAAGTCAGGAGCCTGTTGTTCAGTGGTTGTTGTTGGTTCATGTCTGTCATATTGTTTTTCGTAAATTGTAATAAATTAGGCCGTTATTGTTCTCAATTGAATTGGTGTTGAATTTCGGGGTCTTTTATAGATGACTATACAGTATGGCTTTTTCTCATGTCGTTGGAGGTCGTATGCCTACGGTTACATCATTTGAACTTTCGTGGAAAGCTGTCTCAATGGTAATCAAATCAAATAGTTCCAAACTTTCCAAATTTATTTTTTTAATTACTTATAATTTTATGAAAATGAATAAAAGCAACCTTTGGGATGAACTTCACCTTAACATATTAATTTTTAATTAAAAGGGTTTTGCATTGTTTAAGAAAAAAAAATCAAGCACAATTAATTGTTAAGTTTCATTGGTAAGAACACAATTTGCAATTTCACCAAAAAACAAAAAACACAAAATACAATGAAAGCCAGAATATACCATATGAAAAGTGACAATGTTTTAAATGTAGTGTGTAACAACTAGAAGCATCAAGAAGTCTGACTTTCTCACTTAGAAAGGTTAAAAAAAAATTGATAAAAACATTGCGAAAAAATGAAAATAAAATGAAGTGAAATCAATTTCGACATTTTTATTTTAATGTCTGGATAATATTATTTATTCAATGTAAATCCAGTAAAAACAATTGTTGTCACTTCATAAATTTAAAAAAACTTGATTTTTTTTTTCAAGCGAAAAGCGGTTAAAAACTGGATCACACTTGAGACTTACATGTTCATCTTTTAATAATGTTTTGTAGATCATCACAGTATTTAAAGTTTAAAAAAAACTGTTTCACAAAAATAGAGATTGTCTAAATGCAACATTGTGATAATATGTATCATTTTGAAATTTCTTCTTTCAACTATCCCATATTAATTTCAATTGTGCTGGCATTTTGTAAAGATTAACATTATCCCACTTAAAAGAGACAAGAATGTGTTCAGTTGTTGTTTGTTCAAGATTTTGGAATCAATGTACCAGTCTGCTACTCCTGCCCAAAATATCCATTAAACCAATCGAATGTGTTATTGTCACTTTTTTTACTTCTATCCATGGTAAATTCTCCAGACTGTCTGGTCTGATCAATATCCATTGTTCTGCTTGAAGATACTGTGGGTACTCATAGAAAGTAAAATCTAAAAAAGAAAACAAATTATTCTAATGATCTATTTCCGAAAAAAAAAGATGATTTAGATAGTGAGGATGATACCATTTTTGTAAATGCATTTCTATTCAGAGTAACGGTACATGTTGCTTCATTTTTTTTAATTGCGTTACTTGTAAAAACACCTAATTTCATAAAAGCATATATTTTTTTTAATTTTAAAAATTTAGTTTAATTACATCAAATACCAGAAACAGTTAATGATTTTAATTATTGCTATATGTTCAACAGTTAGCCGGATTTGTTGAATAGCATCAGACAAAGGACATGGTACAAGATAAGGGACTTATATTTTGGCAGAATATTTTACTTAAATTCTTAATTTTCCTTTTAAATTGAGGAAATGCAAAATTAAAAACTACTATTTTTCGGTCAGTGTCATCACAATCCATCAAAGTTATACACTCTTTTACAATTTTACAAAGGTATTGGCAGCATGAATGGACAACCAATGTTTTGTAATAGTGTGAATTTGAACCATATATATAATTTGATAAGTTTTTATTACTCTTAGTATGTGACCAATATTATTCAGATAAAAAGGCCTATAAATGCATAAATACAAGCAATCTGGCTACAATGCATGTATTAAATATTCATTTTTTTAAACTAAAATTTCGAGAAAAAAAATATGTAGTCTTTTCAAATTTGCCTTTTTAAGATGTGAATATAAGTCTTGGATTGAATATTGAAAAATTTGACATAAGGACCAAATATAGGACTTCTTGATCCTACTTCTTTCAAGAGGTCACATGTACCATTTCAAAAGACGTTTATTTATAAAGAATATTGACCTAATACATGTAATATTCATACTTGATATCTTAAACATATTGCTGGTATAAACCTTTGATATAAATTTCATAAAATTCTGGCAAGAATTGAACAAATGAGAGCGCTAACAATGCAATTTTCTATATGATTAATATTTCCAAGGGCAATTGATTGGCACTGATTTTCGAACTCGTCCAAAACATTGCTAATATTTACCTATAGTATAAATTTTCAAAACTCTGGCAAGAATTGTTCACATTAGAGCATTCATTTGGCAATTTTCACCATAATTAATATTTCTAAGGGGCGTAACTCTTCAAAAATAAATGAAAGACACGGCTTTTTAAATTCGTTCAAGAAATTGCTAATTTAAAACTATGACATAAGTCTCATAAAAATCTGGCAAGAATTGTACACGTGACAGCGCTTAGTAGATGGGACGGAAGGACGGACGCCAATATTTCTATGTCCCCCGCAACGCGTTGCACCGGGGAAAAATATAGTCAATGTAAGTGGTATATTAATAGTTGGATCACAATAAATTTCTAACTGTACTACTTGAAATGATTTACCACAAACTGGTATATCGATAAGGATCGCTTTACCAGAAGCTCTGGAAAGGTATTTTTAAATCTAATTTAAATGCTGGAAACCCTTGATACATATTTGGTGATAATTAAAGTTTAGAAAAACTCAGTTTTTAAGAAGTCTAGGTCCGATGTTAGAATAGGTAACAGAAGAAACTAAACAAAAGGACAATGATACAGCAATTAACAAAGGACTACTAGCAGTTACTGACATGCCTGTTCCAGACCTCAATTATATGAAAATCAAGATTAGGAATTTAGTATCATACCATCATAAAATATACAAGAAGAACATAACATGCATTTCTTTACTTTTTGTGTGTCTATGATTGTTTAATAAAATGCTTCGCTGGGCGCAGCTTGATACGACCGCAGAGGTCGAACCCTGAACAGTTGGGGCAAGTATGGACACAACATTCAAGCTTGATACAGCTCTGAATTTGGATTGTGATTAAATATTTGACACAGCATAGGTTTCTGACACAGAAAGAATGTGGTCTAAGAACTTAAATTTTTTTAATTTACCTATTGTGGTCCAATGTCCAAAATCAAAATACATGGTTAGATATATCAAAGAACCCCATATATTCGATTTTTGTTGAAATCAAACAAAGTTTAATTTTGGACCCCAACTTGGACAAACTTGAAAACTGGTCCCATAATCAAAATCTAAACACATGTTTAGATTCAGCATATCAAAGTACCCCAAGAATTCAATTTTTGTTAAAATCAAACTAAGTTTAATTTTGGATCCTTTGGACCTTAATGTAGACCAATTTAAAAAACGGGACCCAAAATTAAAAATCTAAAAACACGGTTAGATTTGGCATATCAAAGAACCCCAATAATTCAATTTTTGATGAAATCAAACAAAGTTTAATTTTGGACCCTTTTGACCTCAATATGAACCAATTTGATAGCGGGCCCACAAATAAAAAATCTAAATACATGGTAAGATTCAGCATATCAAAGAACCCCATATATTCAATTTTTGTTGAAATCAAACAAAGTTTAATTTTGGACCCCAATTTGGACCAACTTGAAAACTGGGCCAAAAATCAAAAATCTAAATACATGTTTAGATTCAGCATATCAAAGAACCCCATATATTCAATTTTTGTTGAAATCATACAAAGTTTAATTTTGGACCCCAACTTGGACCAACTTGAAAACTGGGCCCATAATCAAAAATCTAAACACATGTTTAGATTCAGCATATCAAAGAACCCCAATAAATCAATTTTTGATGAAATCAAACAAAGTTTAATTTTGGACCCTTTTGACCTCAATATGAACCAATTTGATAGCCGGCCCACAAATAAAAAATCTAAATACATGGTAAGATTCAGCATATCAAAGAACCCCATATATTCAATTTTTGTTGAAATCAAACAAAGTTTAATTTTGGACCCCGATTTGGACCAACTTGAAAACTGGGCCCATAATCAAAAATCTAAACACATGTTTAGATTCAGCATATCAAAGAACCCTAAAAATTCAATTTTTGTTAAAATCAAACTAAGTTTAATTTTGGACCCTTTGGACCTTTATGTAGACCAATTTGAAAACGGAACCAAAAATTAAGAATCTAAATACACGGTTAGATTCGGCATATCAAAGAACCCCAATAATTCAATTTTTGATGAAATCAAACAAAGTTAAATTTTGGACCCTTTGGACCTCAATGTGGACCAATTTAAAAACAGGGGCCCAAAATCCAAAAACTTAATACACGGTTAGATTCAGCATATTAAAGAACCCCAAAAATTCAAGAATAAAACCCCATTGAAATTGATCAAGAAATAAGCAATTTATACGAAGTATATTCTTTTGCACAATACTGTGCAATTGAATATTTCTTGCTATAGCGCAATACTGTACAATTGACAATTTCTTGCTATTGCGCAATATTGTGCTATTGGATATTTCTTGCTATTGCGCAATACTGTGCAATTGAAGATTTCTTGCTATTGCGCAATACTGTGCAATTGAAGATTTCTTGCTATTGTGCAATACTGTGCAATTGAAAATTTCTTGCTATTGCACAATACTTATTGTATAATAATTTACACATCCTGTTTGGTGTGTATCTCCTACCATATCATTCTTATTTGCTTTAAAATATAAATCAGAAATAACCAACTTAAAATGGAAAATTTTAAAAGAAAAAAAAAAGGAAAAAAAGAAAAAAAAAGAAACCCCCCCCCCCCCAAATTTTTGGAACCCCCTTATGATTCATCACCCCCAAACTCAATCCCAGCCTTCCCTTTGTGGTATGGTATCTTGCAGTACAATTTCAGAGAGATCCATACACTTGAACACAAGTTATTGTCTGGAAACTAGAAAAATGCTTATTTTTGGCCCCTTTTTGGCCCCCAATTCCTAAACGTTTCGGGCAATTACCCTCAAACTCAATTCCAGCAATCCCTTTGTGATATGGAACCTTGTAGTACAATTTAAGAAATATCCAAACACTTACACACAAGTTATTGTCATGAAACTAGAAAAATGCTTGTTTTTTGCCCCTTTTTTGGCCCCTAATTCCTAAAATTTTGAGGCAATTACCCCCAAAATCAATTACAGCCTTCCCTATGTGATATGGAACCTTGTGGTACAATGTCAGAGAGATCCATACACTTACACACAAGTTGTGTCTGGAAGTTACAAAAATGCTTATTTTTGACCCCTTTTTGGCCCCTAATTCCTTAACTGTTGGTACCATAACCCCCAAAATCAATCCCAACCTTCCTTTCGTGGTATTGAACCTTATGGTAAAATTTCATGGAGATCCATTCACTTAAACTAAAGTTAGAGTGCGAAAACCAATGTGTCTTCGGACGACGCCGGACGACGCCAGACGACGACGACGACGACGACGCCAACGTCATACCAATATACGACCAAAAATTTTTTAATTTTTCGCGGTCGTATAAAAAATAAGGAGATGTGGTATGATTGCAAATATGACAACTATTTACCAAAGTTCAAATGAAGTGGATGTAGGCAATTATAGGTAACTGTACGGCCTTCAACAATGAGAAAAACCCATACTGTATGGCTATATAGTACCGTAATAGTCGGCTATTAAAGGACCGACATGAAAATATAAAGCAATTCAATTGACATAACTAAAGCCCTAATTTATAACAAAACAATTTACGAAAAACAAATATGACAGCTGTGAACCAACGACAACTACTGAACTACAGGCTAGATTTTTTTTCAAAATAGGTATATAAAAACTAGAAATCTATTAAAAAGAATATGAAAGTTCTTCACACACACATAAAGATTCTAACATCAACCTCAGTTGGTATCTGTTGGATACTTGCCTTACATATCTATATTCAAACTGTATCTTCTGGGGTTGTTTTTAATAGTAAGTTTAAACAGTCAGGGTAATTTTTGCAATAATCACTTATAAATAGCAAAAATATCAACTTAATTGGGGTGTGAAGCCTTGATAAAAAAATTATTTTGTATTTTGTATTTTGTAGTTTTACTAAAATTTTAAACATACAGGTTTATATTATATCTTATTATGAGTAAAATTGAAAAAAAGAAACCTCTTTAAAATGATTCTTTGAAATAAAATAGAATTATGATATATTTATACAAGTGATTTTCGTGTCATTATCCCAGATTCAGTACAAGGTCATCACCTGACATGACCGGTCATCCTTTAAACACAGATGTTGGTTCTGATAATTTTAGCAAACGTGATTAGTCCCTGGATCATTAGTATATATCTAAAGTTACATAACATTCAAATGTTACTGAACCACTGATTTAAGATATCACTCATTTAAGTAATTCCCCTGACTGTTAACGGTAATAAATTGATGTTATAAAAAGGAAATTTGACAAATTTATAACCTCACCTTTTTCTTTTATTTTCTTTATTTGAGGAGCACTGTTGATAATTCGAATACACTGCACCCAGGCCACTATTAGAACTTTGAGTTTTTCTTTTCTTTGGTGATTCATCTGTTTTAATACAAATTATACACAGTTTTATACAGTGCTTAAAAATTAGTTAGAACAGTGCATACAAAAAATAAGGGTATATATAGGTCATTATCAGAGTGAATGAGAGTACCTATGGTGCATTTTCAATAAGTTTTCCAAAAACGAGTTGACCCTGGGAGATAACGTACAACCACGTATAAAAATATGAAAAGCAAAATATCTTAAAATTGAAAAGTGTCAAGTCTAAATTTACTTTTAAGTTGTTTTGAAGTACATGTATACATAACCAATAAGGATAGGCAGTGGAAATAAAGAAACTTTTCAGTATTAATTTACCCACAATAATGCTTATTATATCTGTACACTTATCATATTGACCACTTCTGATTTAAGCACTAGAGGGATATAAGTTTGCACAAAACTGGCACACAAGTGGCAGTAAGCTTTAACAATTAAACTAAATAAAAGTTATGGCTACTGGATCAAGGCAAATAAATAACCTAACAAATAATTTCTTCATATAAATGTTGCCCAATGTCCTTTATAACATCCAGTAGCCATAACTTTCATTTAGTTTAAATTAGATAATGGTTTACTTTTACAAATTGTGACTTGGATGGAGAGTTGTCTCATTGGCACTCATACCAAATCTTCTTATATCTATTGACTGAGGTCTTAAAACTTTGCAAATAGCATTCTCCGCAGACATATGCACTTATATAAAACATTCCAAACTGTTTTAATAACGGTCAGAAAGTAATTAAATTTGGCACTTATGCTACTAAGATATCATGCTAAGTAAATGTAAAGTTTCATAAGAAATACCAACATTTTGGTGTCTAATAGGCTTCAGACCACAATTAATTCCCCTTGTTCGTGGAATATAGTTCCCAAGTATTAAATTGGGTGTTTCTTGCGAACTATTCTGACTACTGATTTGTTTGAGATGTTTACTATTCAAGTGGTCCTATCAGTTTCATATTACTATCCCTAAGAACTAAGTTAGTCATTATTCATGTTGATGGTCAATATAGCCAAGGATATATAACTAAAATCCTAATATACATCCTTGATAAAATTAATCATGCCAATGGAATAAAGTTAAAATAAATTTCCCCATCAAAAAGTGAGTATCGAGTTATTACTCACTTTTTTTTACTCGATACTCACTTTTTTACTCGATACTCACTTTTGACAACTCGATACTCACTTTTTTAACTCGACACTTGGTCTCTACTAAAAGTAAATCTCGTCAATAGAACTATGAAAATTTCAATCGAATAATATTTGCCAGTATTGACAACTTGATGAGTATTATGATATGTGTGTAACTTAGAATTCTGCAACATCTCAAAATCCGAAGTGATCACATAGATCCAGCAAGGCTGAATAAAGAAATATTAAATAAAAATGGGAATGTTTGGCTACTCAAGACAAAACAATCCCGAATTAACTGTATACCTCCATTTCTTATTCATTAACATATACCATAACATAAAAATATGACAAACATTTTTGTATTCTAAATGAACTTGGGCAAACCTCGGTTTTTCATATTCATATTCAGAAATCATATTTTAAATATCAATGAATTTTTTTTCTCTTCATATTTTCTATGGATTAAAAAGTATATCTTACCAGAACTCTCCGGCATAAGTAAGCATCGGACTCTTCTTCATTGAAAACGAAATTCCATTCAGCTTATTTTCATTTCTAGGGGACTCCATCTTTCTCTTTCTTTGACCAAAGTACGCAACAGAATGACCTCGTTTACTGGTTGTGATAACAAAACACGTGCCTATATGGATATGACATAATCCCCCACTGGCCACAGCATAATTCTCGATTATTAGTGTATCGCGGAAGTTTTACAACTTTAAAGACGTAAGAATAACCATAGAAGTATTCAATATAATACTTCTATGTTATTACTGTGTCTTGGGTCAATCAGAAGGATATAACACACACTGTTTCATTAAGATTAGCATCCCCATGATAGTACTTATAATCAGATGATAAGAAACATGTTTATTGCCCACTGGATATAACCCTCTTGGTTCTATCATTATTGTCATATGGTGGTCATTATTCTCGAAATATTATATTTGTTGAAAGTATATTATATTTAAATCAAATGCTACCGTAAATTCATATTATTAAATAACTTCTTTTCACTGTTAAACTGCAAAGTTTTATGCAGCGTAATATTCTCAACTTTTTTTGGGAGAGATTTAATTTCATCTTCAGACTGAAATGCAGTTTTAAAACTTCACTTGGCAGAAAGTCTATTGAAAATAAATCAAGTCGGACTTGCTTGTTATCGTGGGTGTTCGGTTGAAATTAATAATCGAACATAGTAAGAACTGAAATGGTGACAAAACCGCATAAAACGAATATTCTGTTGAAATAAATCTTCCAGCGAAAATATATTGTCTCAGATACAACTTTAATTAATTTCAATTTTTTACATGTATGTAGAATTGTTGAATTTGTATTATAAATAAAGGGAGGGTGTGTGGTTTGTAATATGTCGTTGAGACGACAACCAGACAACAGAAAAAGCATAAGACAGTTAATTATATTTTTATTTACTCAAATGTAAATTAAAATTCGAGTGGGTTTAACCTGCCACCCATTTCAAATTAAAAAAACCAAGCGGAAAATGGTCAATTCCTATGCCAACAGATTATAGCCGTAGCATAAAATAAGCCTGTGATTCTTGATTAAACATAAAAGTTATTAAATATACTTTTCATAGGATTATTTAACGTGAAATTTTTTAATGATTAAACCGGTTGCAATTTAACAGAAAAGTATTTAAAGATGCAGGACATCCGATACAGTTTCATGTCATTGTCATTTTCATAATTTTGATTGGCCTTGGAGAGTTATAAAAGAAAAAAACCTAGGTCACCGTGCTTGTTTTCGAGAAAACTGAGGCTGAAAAGTGGGGATTGTTGCACCTTTGTAAAAAAGTAAAGCAAAGTTTAATATTTTTTGGAGTAGATATATTCTTTGTCATAAATTGATTGGATTCAATCTGATGCTGTGATTAGTTCAAATAAGGGGAAAATAAATCCCCACGAAAATGACTAGTTAATATTTCAAGCCATGCTTAAAATTACGGATAAGTTGCTCAAAGTGGGATATTTTTTTATTTTACTTTTATGTGGAAATCGAGAGGTTCTTATATTGTTATTTTTCTCATAGTGCTATTATACATTAACTGCCTTTTGCGTAATTTAAGCCACATTAATTCATAAAATCAAATTGTAAATTATAGAAAATATCGTTCTTATTACGGAAAATAATACGCATGACGTCCCGCAGAAAGTGACGTTTTGATGAAATTCGAACGCTTGAAGTCGCGCCAAGCATTCGGAATCCTTAGGTTTTATTCATGCAGTGCTATTAAAAAAAATTACCCACTCACCTCTACCTTTCCTTCCACAATTTTGAATTCATATAATTTAGATTGTCATATTTGAAAATCTTTTAAACTCCTTTCTATATTTCATTGTTTTTGAAAGAAAAAAGGTACCGGTTAAATTTAAGAAAAATCTACAGAAAATTATTTCCCGACAAATTTTCAATGGTTTATATTTCAAAAACAGGCACACGGACCCTTCATTATTTTCTGCTTTTCTAATTTTTTTATTTTTATACTATCAATATATAACAGTCTTCGAAAAAGCCTGTTACTTTAAAAATGAATAGAGAATATCCTTAACGTCAAACTACTCAAATCAAATCTGTAAAATAATAAACAGGCAGTAAAACAATTTATAGTTCACTTTTTATACGCCCGTTTACGGGACGTATTATGGTGTACCGTTGACCGTCTGTCTGTTTGTCCGTTTGTCCGTCTGTCCGTCTGTCCGTCCGTCCGTCCGTCTGTCCGTCAGTCCGTCGTTAACATGGCTGACAATAATTCAAAAACGCTTCAACCAATATACATGAAACTTTGGTGAATTGTTTATATCTATTGAAGTGAGCTCCATTTCGTTTTCTATAAATTTCACATTTATTATTTCCGAGTTTTGGGGTTTAATTCATTAAAAAAGGGGGGATTTTCAAGTTTTCGGACAATAACTCAAAAACAATTTCACTAATTTGCATGAAACTTTTGTGAATTGTTCATATCTATTGACATGAGCTCCCTTTCGTTTTTTTATAAACTTTGGATTTACCGTTTCCGAGTTTTTGGGTTTTATTCATTAAAAAAGGGGGGATTTTCCAGTTTCAGACAATAACTCAAAAACAATTTCACCAATTTGCAAGAAACTTTGGTGAATTGTTTATTTCTATCGACATGAGCTCCCTTTTGATTTTTATAAATTTCAGACTATACGTTTCCAATTTATGGGGTTTTATTCATTACAAAAAGGGGGATTTTCCAGTTTTCGGACAATAACTCAAAAATGCTTTCAGCATTTTTTATGAAACTTTGGTAAATTGTTTATATCTATTTTTGTAAGCTTCCTTTTGATTTTTATAAATTTTCTATTTTATGTTTCCCAGTTATAAGATTTATTTGTTTATAGTCTGACAACAGATTTACTACTATTACGCTACAGCAATGTGTATTGCACAACAGCAAGAAATCTTTCATGTAACCAATTTCAAGTTCTCTGACTACATTTATTCAGAAACCTATAATATATCAAATATTTAATTACAATCCAAATTCAGACCTGTATCAAGCTTGAATATTGTGTCCATTTTTGCCCCAACTGTTCAGGGTTGGACCTCTGCGGGCGTATCCAGCTGCGCTCAGCGAAGCAGTTTATTTCAATATATTATCACGAGCAAGATTAAAGTCGTATTGAATCGGGCGCACTGCATTTGCGCCAATTTTTACAAAATTCAAACTTTCTTTCACGCCACTAGTTTATATTTCATTTGCGCCAAAAAATAAAAACCACATTTGCACCATTTTACAGGTAACATATATAAAAAATTTTAGATATTTCATTGCTTCATCGTGAATAAGAATTTTGTTGTAAGAGTATTTCCCTAGGTAACTAATTAATTTCATACTCATATAAAACTGTAGGTCACGTAAGTATAGGTTTGAAACTACATAGTGTTCACATGTATATCCACTTCATTTGAACTTAGCGGGTGGATATATAGTTGTCTCATTTGCAATCATACCACATCCTCTTATTTTTGTATAAATGAGATAAGTCCGTAATTTTTAATGACCACACATATAAGTCATCTAGTGTACATGAGTACATCCATGTAGCCATTGCTTACAAGCCTTACTTCAGAACAACGGAAGTTTTAGTTTTACTCTAGTGTATAGACTATAGTGCTTTCTTTTAGGTTTTATGATCTCTTATCACTGAGTTATAAAGTTAGAGTGAAAAGTCTCTTATTATTAAGAAAGTATCTGTGTATAGTGCTTTGACTGATGTTACGATGACTGATTTAGGAGGAATATGTTTTATTATGCAATCAAAAATCTGTTAAAGTTACTATCTAAAGTCTCTTTTAGATACAACTATTTTGATACTATATATTTACCTGGGACCGTGTCAATGAATTTGTCCCTGGAGTAGACCGTGTCTTAGGATGGTCTTAGGACACGTCTTATTCCTAAGTCAGATTAACAGAAGTCTCCGTAAATAAGATCATAAGCTTGGTCCTAAAGTTAGGATATATAGACATGGACCGTGTCATCGAAGGTGTCTTAGGACTAAGACCCAACTTAAGGACTACTACATTAACAAGCTGTCTTAGGATAGTATTTCTGTTTGTATCCATCTGATAAGTTAAGCCTTTTTCAACTGATTTTTATAGTTCGTTCTTATGTTGTACTGTTACACCACTGTCCCAGGTTAGGGGGAGGGTTTGGGTCCCGCTAACATGTTTAACCCCGCCACATTCTGTATGTATGTGCCTGTCCAAAGTCAGGAACCTGTAATTCAGTGGTTGTTGTTTGTTGATGTGTTACATATTTGTTTTTCGTTCATTTTTTGTACATAAATTAGGCCGTTAGTTTTCTCGTTTGAATTGTTTTACATTTGTCATTTCGGGGCTTTTTATAGCTGACTATGCGGTATGGTCTTTGCTCATTGTTGAAGGCCGTACGGTGACCTATAGTTGTTAATTTCTGTGGCATTTGGTCTCTTGTGGAGAGTTGTCTCATTGTCAATCACACCACAACTTCTTTTAAAAACACAGAGTGGACGTGGCAGGGTACTTGTATATCACAACAACAAAAAGACAGTAAAGACTGATCTGAGAGTACTCGCAGCCACTAACAACTAATAAAAAAATCATGCATCTAACACTAAATTATCAATCAGTACACATCCAATGGATTTAGTGTAAAGACGTCATAAACAGTCAGAGAAAAACATGACTATGAGCAATGCCAAGATACAGGTATCGACAGATTGTAGATCCATGACAATTTTAACTTTAGGATAATTTTATGATGTCCTAGCATATAAACAAACATGGCTGTCGCCATCATGCACTGTGATGTGTCTGTGTCTGTTAAATTCGCACTTCTTTTCTTACTCATTCTGTAGGGTTACGGTACAGCAATACAAAATAGATAATTTATGTCCTGAGTTTTATACCAAGATTACACGAGATTCCCCTTTGAACTAAAAAATCTAAACAGCACTTAGGACTACGATATGACATCTTCGATATGATTATCTTATAATACCTTCGATATACAGTCTGAGATATATCATAAGACAGTCCTATAATTTGTCCTAAGATATATCTTAAGACAAATCTTATGACACTTTCGATGACACGGCCCCAGGGGTGTCCTAGGATGGTACGAGAATAGTCTTAACAGTTACGATGTACTAAGTCGAAATAGAAACATTAAAAATATATATTATATATATATATATATAAACAAGTCTAAATTGAAAACAACGTTCAAACCTATGATTGCGTTGGATAAAAACCGCAATTTTTATACGTGTGCATGTAAAACAAATTTCTTGGTAGAGGGGTCTTAATACATCACAAACAACAACATTTTCGAAAAGACCAAAAAAGTGAAAAAGTATGTTTTAAGAAAACGTATTTGACTAACAGGTCGAACAACGGATGTTCTTAAACCCTGCTGACTGCCATTGGCGAGTGCCAAATAAATTGATCACCTGATGTAACAAAATGGATCTTAATAATAATCTAATACCAAACAGAAAACAATATATATGACATAAACTCCATAATAAAAATACTAATACAATATAAAACTATTATACTGTTATAATAATTAAACTAATTAAACAAAATATTCTTCAACAAGTTTTTTAAGGGACCTATCATTTTTTACCTGGGAAAAAAAGGGAGGGCTGGTCAAGATGAAGGTGAGTTCGAGTTTTCTTTCTGTAACTGGAAAAGGGGGGTCAATTATATTTATATATTCAAAGTAGGGGATAAATTTTATCGCTAATTAAACATTTGTGAACTTTTGAATTTTAAAGCATATAAGATTCAATTGTGTGACATTATTTTAAATTTGTAGACTAATTTGGTCCATAAATCAACATTGAGGTTTATAGTACTAAGTATTCTGTTTGAGTTTTAGAAAAAAATAAGCTGAAGTATATTTAACAATTTCATAGTATTACGCTCTTCTAAAATAATTCGTGCTGCCCTTTTTGAAGCTAAAAATTCTATCATTATTAGTAAAATGTTTGCACCTGACTAATTTGTTTGAACAATAAAAATTGAATTGTGGAAAACATTTGAATTTCGGTTTCAGAAAAAAAAAAAACGGACTTCTTTTCTTACAAAGGCCGATTCAATACATCCATAAATGAAATGAAGTGGACCTATGGACAAAGCAATGTTATATAGCTAAAATTGCATGCGCATCAGAAATAAAGTCTGTAACAAGGTTTTGTAAATTGTAAACTTTTAATTATACATTAAATGCCATTTATTTCACTAAATATTCTTATTTATAAAATAAATGTTTTAGGACTGTCCTAAGACAATTATAGTTAGTTATCAAATGTTAGGACTGTCCTAAGATAGCTTTGTTTTAATGTTAAGACATGCCTCAAATTCGTTCTCTAAAAACATCATAAATAATGTCCTAAGACATATCTTAGGACATATCCTAGGATACTTTCATTGACATGGCCTCTATATTATTGGCGCAAATGAAATGTTTTATTTTGTCGCCAATGAAATATGGGTTGGGGCGCAAATCAGAGATTATTTTTGGGCAAATAAAATGCGAATTGGCGCAAAAGCAAAGCACCGCTTAAAATCAACCCGTTTTGTTTTCATTATTTATGATTTTAATCAAGTGAAACAGGCTGTGTTTAATTAACAAAGGCTCAAATTTCGATGAAACAAGTACAACTTTAATCTGAACTAGTTTACGATCCGTAACAAAGATCAGATGTTACGCTAACCAAATATTACCGGGGTTCCTCGTTTTCTAGAAAGAAATATAGATCAAACATTTCCTATAAATCTGTATTATGAACAATCTTTGTACAGTGTACCATACCATATGTATTTGTCATGTTTTGTAGATTTTAAAATTATATTTAAAGTGTGTGTGGTTTTTTTCCCTTTCCTGTGATTAATATAAAAAGAAGATGTGGTGTGATTGCCAATGAGAAAGTCAGCAATTGAAGTTCATTACGCAGAACCTTCAACAATGAAGAAAACCCAAATCATGTATTAAGGTATAAAAATGTCAACTACTCTCAATATCAGCATAACAATCTGCAAATTTGCAAAAGCAAATTTTTGTTCTCTATTCCCTCGCCGGGATTCGAACTCATGCTATTGGGATATCGAGCCACCTAGACTGCACACACACACACATATATATAATTTATCGGCCGTCCCACTGTCTATATCGCTCTGCTCAGCTCGTAATAAAATTGCTTATCGTCCTTCCCTACGCCTACATCACCCTGCTCAGTCGCTCCGTAATTCTTGTATTACGGCTTTGAGACGAGAGCAGGCATTATCAGCGACGTCACAATGTCTGAGGAGAAGTTATCAGTGACGTCACAATGTGTGAGGAGACGTTATCAAGCTTGCTTTCGTCAAGCGCAAAACGTCTAAGGGAGGGGAAAAAGACCAGTAATAGAACGATAAACAGATAATCGGGTTTTCTTCGTATAGATATCGTAAAATATCAGCCGCTCGACACAATGTGAAGCTTTTTAGCTCGTTCGCTGCGCTCACTCACCAGAAAAGATATTTCGCGGCTGATATTTTACGATATCGATGTGTAGAGAACCCGATAATCTATACATATATATTATAACCAAAGAGCAACGACCTAAAATTAAAAAAAAAATCTAATTAAAAAATATTAACGTTAATCTGGGACATAATATACTAGTTAGTATAATAGTCCCAGCGTTAATTGATATGATTTTTTTATTAATTTGATTTTGAAGCGTTAGAATTTTAACTTCAATGTACACACAAGTCTTTCTTTTTAAGCATCAGAGTCGGATTTAGGAAGCAGGGGGCCGGGGTCCTCCCTTATGGAGCTTTGAATATAATAAATGCATAGACTTTTTACAAGCATCACTTCAAACATTGCCCCCCCCCCCCTTTTTTCCAAAATCCTCGATCAGCATCTGAGTATGAGGTTTACTGATTGATGGGATAAGGCCAGGAAAGACATATATATATATACATGGTAAAAAATATTAGGGAAAAATCCAATAGAAGAAACGTTATCGGCTACTATGCACAAAAACCTGCAGGTTTAATTTTACACGACTTTACGTATACTCAATCTTAAAACTCAAAGTTTTTGTAATAATACATACTTTATATTACTTAAATTTTGGTCAATACTTATTGAATCGAAACATAAATCCGCATTTAATAAGTGTGAGAAAAAAAATAAAAATTGTTTTTTTTTTCTATCTATTATTTTTTTTATTGGAAGGCAAGGGGTTTTGAGTGTCATTCATCTAATTAAGACGAAATCCAGTATCAGCTAATCTTTTCAGTGTATTTTTTTTCAATAAATACAATCATTTCACCAAAAAAAATCTTATTTAATTGAAAGCTTCGAGTTCAAGGATGCTTCTTTTTAATTGAAACCTCCTCGGTATACCAAAGATAAAAATGGATAACGAACAACCACAAATAAAGTAAATAAAAGTGAACCTATTCTAAAACGTGCTTTTTTTATTTCTGTTCGTCATTCCATTTTTGTTGTTGTTGTTACAATTTATCTCAACAAAGTAGTATATTGTCAATGTTTTTCAATATTAACTAATTCGGTGCAGTGAATTAATACAGATGAAATATATAAATGACAATTCAATGTACTACGCAAATATTGCGGATCGCATTGATTTTATAATTCTCCTATTTTAATAATACTGGTTTTCCTCATTTAACAATATTAATTGAAGTAAAGATATCATTCAGGCAGCAACACAACAGCATAAATAACTCAGTATTGACCAGTATATGAAGGGCGCGAGCGAGAAATTTGGACTGCTACTATAATGGAAGCATTGCACAAGGCGTACAGACCACTCACATACTTTTGTTGCAAGAGTTCTTAACGTGCATGCAGATAGCGTGGTACTCAGAGTCTCTCTATACGATTACACGAGGCATCCAATATAACATCCAAACCATGAATGGACGTGGCTGCTTATCCATACATCCCGCAAATCCAAAGAACGCAAGGGAAGATAATTTCAAGAACTGACTATCTTCGTAAAAGAAAATGTGCACACCGTTAAAAAGCAAACTTACTGACTGACAGTTAAAATTAAAGCCAAGCATGTTGCTTTCCATTTATAATGCGCTTGTATAAGAAAGTAAACTTAGGTGACTATGCATAGAGAGTACGTTTTTATCCAACGTAATCATATTTGAACGTTGTTTTCAATTTAGACTTGTATATATACATAGCACAAACAACATTTTCCAAAAGACCAAATGAGTGAAAAAGTATATTTTAACAAAACGCATTTGACTAGCAGGTCAAACAACTGATGTTCTTAAACCCTGCTGACTGCCATTGGCGATTGCCAAATAAACGGATCACAAGATGTAACAAAATAGATCTTGTTATTAATTTATTACCAAACAGAAAACAATAAACTTGCGGAAAAGATGGTATACCGCAAACATGAGGTGCAAAAATTTGCACACCATATCCGGATTTCGACAATTAATGTCTCTTCAGTGATGTTAGGAATCGAAACGGTATTTGGAAGGCCATATAATTTACCTCAATTTAGGATAGACTCTTGAATTTTGTACGTGTGCATGCAAAACAAATTTCTTGGTAGAGGGGTCTACATACAGCACAAACAACATTTTCCAAAAGACTAAATGAGTGAAAAAGTATATTTTAACAAGAAATCAGCCCAACAATGTTAGATCTGTAAATTTGCATTCGCAAATTTTTAGTTCTTCCCTCGCCGGGATTCGAACTCATGATACTGAGATATCGTGACACCAAATCGCCTGCACTGTATCCGACGCGCTAGACCACTTGACCACCTAGGCTTCATAATAAAGCTTTCGGTGGCCGGGTGTTACCTTTCCTCGTCAGTTTTAATCTAGCGTCGTAATACAGTACATGATATATAAGGCATGAAGATGGAATTGTTACAGATCAGCTGAAATATCTATTGTAAAGGATCCTACAAATTAATGCAAGATACAGTCACAGAAATAATTATATTTATAAGTACGTCTGAACCAGTGATAACTCTACAACAGATTTATCCATCGGATCACCAGCAGTGATGGTGATACATGGCTGTGTACATTCTGTATATACAACTCGTCTAAACATCAGCCCAACACTGTTAGATCTGTAAATCTCCAGGGCGTGTATTTTCTATCATGATTTCCTTGATAGAGGGTTGTCGCTCACAAGGCAGCTATTAAAACCAAGAGGTCCAAGTGGTGACGTTGAAATTGTCCCTTCGTAAATTTCATGGACGCCATCACAAGTTTGTTTGCCGTTATGGAATATCCGTTTCACAGATGACAATGAATATGTTCAAACTGTTTTAACAATTAATCCCGCCCCCTTTCCTCCGAATGTGACCTGCCGAATGTTTGTACTAGCATGAGCAACACGACGGGTCCCACATGTGGAGCAGGATCAGCTTAACTTTCCGGAGCACTTGAGATCAACCCAACTGAGTAATTGGTGGGCTTCGTGTTGCTCAGTCTTTGGGTTTCTATGTTGTGTTTTGTGTCCTGCTGTTTTTGTTTTCTTTTTAGCCATGACGTTGTCAGTTTATTTTCGACTTATGAAATTGAATATCCCTATGGTATCCGTCGCCTCTTTTTTGTCCTTTAAGAAATCTACATGGCTTAAGCGCGGATCGTGAATGAACTGCAAAACGTAACTGTTGGATGATGAAATAATCATATTTTTGCATAAATGTTTGCTTAACATGTAAGAAGAACCTCATTAGACTTTATTAGATAAAACAAGTCATTTGTATAATGTCGGGCTAATTGTAGGATAAATTTTAAATAATCGTTTGTATGTTTGAACAAAAGTCCATCATTAATTAACTGTATGTATTACTTGAAAAAATGACCCCCTTTTTCCACAAATGTCGCATTAAAACGTGTTAATCTCGACATAAGGATTCTCGAAATAAACATAAATAAATTCAAGTGAAACAGTGGCGTGTAGAAAAAGGACAGTCACATGTATTCTAAAGTAACAGTGAAAATAGTCCAAAACATTGACTATCTTAAATATGCTTAACTAATGCTTAACTAATTGTATAGTTTTATTGTTGATATTCACCCCATATGTAACAAGTGTTAGATTAGTTTTATTAATATTAAAGAAATTTCTTGGTATTCCTAAACGGAAGATTTTATACACACAGAAGAAGACGTATACTTAACAACAAAATTATTTTCATTTACCTGTGTATATATGACGCAGGTTTCTTCCAAAGGAATGATTTTCTAAAAATTGTTTGACATTTCACAGTGATATCATACTTTAACTTTGTTTAAACCTGTTTATTTACTTTTGAATTTAATTATTTATCCCTTGTAATTTTTTATTAATTGTGTATTTGCATTCAGGTGTCACAGGTCAAATTTATTCGTTCATTGTGTGTTAATTTACGTTTTTTGATTGAGTTAAGCCTTCCAATTGATATTTTATAGTGTGTTTTTCTATGTTGTGATGTTATACTATTGTTTCAGAGAAGGGAGAAGGTTTGGTACCATTAAAACGTTTAATCCCGCTGCAAATGTTTGCACCTGTCCTAAGTCTGATTACAGTAGTTGTCGTCCATTTATGTAGTTCATACGTGTTTTTTTCGTTTCTCGTTTTTATATAGATTAGACCGTTGGTTTTTCCGTTTGAATGGTTTTACACTAGTAATTTTTTGGGGCCCTTTATAGCTTGCTGTTCGGTGTGAGCCAATGCTCCGTGTTGAAGGCCGTACCTTGACCTATAATGGTTTACTTTTATATATTGTAACTTGGGTTGAGAGTTGTCTCATTGGCACTCATACCACATCTTCCTATATCTATTAACTTTAACTACATGTTCAAATATATTTAAGAACTTAGACAGAATGAAATAATAACTTTCTTTTGCTTCATTATAATGAATGATACAGATACAAATTATTCTTTGTTAAAAACTCTACTTCAAACAAGAGTTTGCAACTGTAAAACGGAAATGACAATTTTTGTTTGTATACGTTTGATCGACATTTTTCAACGAAGTACGCATTTATATGGGAAATTATTGTACAAGAAAATAAGAAGATGTGGTATAATTGCCAATGAGACAACTATCGACTGAAGTTCAAATGAAGTGAAAGTAATTAAGGAATTATAGGTAACCGTACGGCCTTCACTAATGAGAAAATTTTTCCGTTTGGTCGGTTATAAAAGGCCCCAACATGAAAAAATGTAAAACAATTCAATTGAGAAAATCAACGGCCTAGTTTGTAACAAAACAATTTACGAACAACAAACATAACAGAGATATTAAAACCTGACTTAGGAAAGGCACATATAGAATGTGCGGGATTAAACAAGTCTGTGAACACTCAACCCGCTTTTGACCTGGGACAGTTGTGTTACAGCACATCATGAGAACAAACTGTAAAAGCAGTTGCAATCGACCAAACTCAAAAGATCGCTTCAAGACACAAAACAACTAATATAAAACAGTAGACAAAAGCATCGAAATAAGAGTAGTCAAGGTTACTGAAAGGTAGTTCAACTGAGACAATTTCAACTAATAAATAAATCTTGTTCTCTAAAACTGAAGTATCACTCATTACACTTCCAACGGATTTAGTGTTAACACATTCTGAGAAACGCATGCATGACCTTGTGCAATGCCAACATATAAGTAAACTGTATCGACAGGATGTAGAATCAAATATAGTTATATATTTAGTTATGTTTTAATTAAAAAAAACCAATGTGAATGACAATAAAAACAATATTTAATGATTTTACTACTGATTTAAATTGATAACGTTTTAAGATAACATTATTTAAAGGATCGATTAATTTACGTGGATCGTATATATATATCTAAATGTGCGGGCTTTATAAACCATATTGCTGTATTAGATTAGGTATGATATCCCGTTTATAATAAGAACTCTACAGATACAGCCGACCTTCCCAACCAAATCATTGCATTTTTTAAAGATTTTGGAAAGGTTACAAAACATTTGTGGTAATGAAATTCCTGACTTAAAACTTTATCGGACAGTAAGGCATAAATTACGTTCATTGAAACCTAAAACAGGACTACAGTAACAAGCATGGTTAACACATTGTAAAATATGTACAGGTAGAAGGGGGCTAAAGGAAAATCAAACGGAAAATTAACAATTGGGTACGAAAAATCGTCTCTTTTGTCGTTAAGTTTAGTCTAAGATTTCCCGTGAAGTATTAAAATCTAGATAAGGACAGGTATTGCTGTCTGTATTTTATTTACTGTGTTCTTTTTCTTCTTAATTCATGTCGGATATCTCGGATATCCTCTACGTGTTATTGCTGGTTTTTTTCGTTCGGTTGTTTTCTCACGACGTCGATCTCCCATATCCTTGTATTCTTATGATATACCCAGATACCGTAAAAAAAATACCCCTCTCCTCCCCAAACTCATAAAGCAATGAAAACTTATATATATAGCAAATTTGTAACTTGGATATCACATAATCCTAATAAAATTACTTGTTCAAGTGATCATGATTTAATCATTTATTTTTCTATATCGATAACGACCTGTCTTAACTCCAATATCTAAGACTTGAACCAACAGCTACATATTTTAACAAGCCATGCAGTAGCCAAAAAGGGGGTCCAGGGATTCGTGCAAACCCCTCTTTCAAAACAAATAACCTCATTTAAAGTCGACGTTCTGATTGAACTTTGACTATTAAAGTTGAGATTTTGTTTGAACTGTGACTATCAAAGAGTCGATGTAACCCCCTGGCTACGGACCTGAAATTAAAATGTACGGATTTAATTCCATTATTATTGAGAATTACCTTTACACACATGTAATGAGAAAAGAAATAAATATAGAAGGAAGGAAAGAGAGAGGGAAAACAATAGAAAATTTTATTCTAACATCAATAGATCAATGCAATTTATATAAATGACTGAAATCTTCATTTTTGTCACTTTACCATTTTATACGACTGCAAAAATGTAATCTGTCATAATTATGAATATCATGGTTTTTTCATCCTATGTAAAATTACTCCGAAGAATTTTTGGGATACAGACGACAAAGTGAGACAGTGGTACAATCTAGAAAATAAAAAGACACCAGGTATGTAGACTTTACCTTTACCAAAACATTTCTTTTTTTGAATCTTCATGTGTAAATTTATAACAATTTACATAGAAATTTAAACAGGTTTTCTAGATGTTGAAGATAAATGTTTACGTCCTATGGACAAAATATAGTACAATCGTTGAATGAATTTGTTTCAGGAAATGACAAAAAAGAGCAACATGAACATGGGTTCAACGAAAATCCTGAGGAAAGAGTGGTAGGTGTGAATCAAATGATATGAGAGTGAAAGAAAATTAGTCAGAAATTCAACGGCACAAAACAAAAAATCATCGCAAGCGAGGTAGACATGTATCTCAACAAACAACACAGGGATCAGTGTCCCAATGTATAAAAGCATAAATTTAATTCACTACTAGTGAAAATAAAGTTGTGAATATGATTATTGTATCTGTCACTCAGATTTTTTCGCAGATGATAGATCAATTTTGTTATAGATGTCCTAAATTTACCATTTTCTCACTAATTTTTGAAGCGATATTTATGTGCAACAGTACTCCTACCCGAGGAAACGACCCGAGATGCATTGATTTTTTTTTGGGGGGGAAAGGGAGGGGGTTATTGAAATGATGTGAATTGTTTACTTCAAAAACTTATTGTGTACAAAAAATAAGCCAGCTTAGAAACTAAATTCCTCTACAAAATCGTGCTACATAAGAGTGAACTTTTCTACAAATCTCAAGAGTTTCAAAGAATTAATTGGGAAACTTGTATTTGGTTAACATTAAAACCAACGATATATCGTATGTAATATTGATTATAACATAATTTGTACCAAAATAATTTTGTTGATATTGCAGGGGCTACATTCATATCATATCATATATAATATAATAAATTACTTAGTCTAGTATAACTCAGTGTGAATCTCCGTTCATTTATTTTACAATATCTCTGATCAATGCTGAATCAGAAGGTTTTAAGTGACCTTGTTATTATCTTTAATTGGATCTTGCAGAGTTGCTCTTGACCTCATTAAGCTGTGGTCATTCATTGAAATTCCGTAACACCCATCCCAATGTTCTCAACTGTAATAAATCATAGGTTAAGGTTAATGTAACCTATGTATAAACAACATTCCGCGCTTAAACTGGTTTGACAGGAAGACGTTCAGTTGAAAATTTAATATAGACATTGATCTTCATTTGGTAGTTTCCTTTAATTCATAAAATTGGCAAAGTTAGATGTGTACTCGTCGTTGGAGACTTACCACCTATCCTAAAGCTAGTTCTCTATATAGGTAAGAATTCCACAAACCACCTTTATCAAACACTTTTTTTTAAGGATACGGAGTTTCTTTAATTTCTTAGACGTTAGATTTATAAAACACTTGCAGACTTTTTGAAGACGTGATATGGCACGCACACAAAAAGAACCAGTATGAGACAACTGTGGGAGATAGAGGGCCTCAGGCTCCTAAAAAACTATAAAGACAATGTGTTCCCTGTTATGTTTTAGGGCCCCTGTATTTTTCTGACTTCAAAATATAATTAAACTGTTCATAGGTACAAAAAATGAAAAGAAAAGGTTTATGATATATCAGTTTAAAAAATCTCAGTGTTGCCATGTGTTTACGCAGTTTGAAAAGCGCGCTTTATTTATAAACCGGAAGTATACACACACTATAACCAGTATTGAGCTCTTTTCAAATACAAGGCAAGAAAATTAAAGAACTCTCTCAAAAACTGCAAAGGAACTTAAAATTTTTAATCAATATTCGAGTCAAACTTAAGAATTGAAATCTGAACATTCGAAAATGATATTGTATGTATCGAATACAGTAAATTATAAGCCTTTCACGGATACTGTGGTTCTACTGTAGTGACATGCGCAAACAGATTTATGGATATCAACAACGATAAAATTATACTGAGGAAGGATAAAATCTAGGACGCCTTACTTTCCATTAACTCACTGAGAAAGACTTTGTCGGACGGGACAGTTGCATCGAAGAAAATAAATTCTTTAATTTTTCACAGTCCCAAATCAGCAAGAATATGTGATTAATAAAAAAACTCCTTATCAGATATCCTATAAATAGTACGGGAAAATCCAAGTCAGTAAACCTATAAATATATTATGAACTCTGTGTAATTTTCCTCTCTATTGGCACGAGAACATACAATAAATTAAAAAAAAATCACACCAGTGCTGCTCTATCACAAAATAAAGTTTTTACAGCGTAAAACACTAATTCAGTTGGAACAAGTGGCGTATCCAAGGGGTAAGGGGAGGGGTGAACCCCCTTTTTGACGGTCAATGACTCTGAATGGGTACATAAGGTTGGACACCCCTTTTGAAAATGGTTAGATCCCCTCTCGGCCCTGGGGACAAATTATATCAAAATTACAGAAAAATCTAGCCCAGCTATATCTAAAAATATGGACAATTCTATATTAAGAAAAGGGGGGTGTCTTTAATGCTAAGTTGTATTAGGTATTTTCAAACTTTTGTTAACTGTTATTTTGAATAAATATGTGCTGTAAACTGTTATTGACTAATTAGCTGTCATCTTGATTTTTTCAATTGACATTCTTGTAAACTGTTATCTTTAAAAACAAATACCCCTGTTCACTGTCTTTTCAGTCATTTTGGATTCATTGTTTTCTGTTTTCTTGTTTAAGATCAATTAAATTGCTGCTCTAGGTTATCAGTATTTTGAATTTAGTGTTACATGTTATGAGAAAAATCTAAAAGTGATAGACAGCTTCATACATACTAAACGTTTACATGTAATTTCATTCCACTACGTAATGTTTCATGCATAAGAAATGAATTAAGTGTAGAAAATGACAACTGTTTGTTTGTGGAAGTTTTGTTTACTTACTTAGCTATATGTTATGTTCTGTTTTTGGGGGTCTTTTTTTGCTTAAGAATAAGAAATACTGTTTTGTTTAGACTTTAGTAACATGATTTTTTTCTCCCCTGTAATTTCCAAGAAAAAGCTATTTTTAGATTTTATTTTTCAAAACACTTTTTTCCAGGACACAAAGATTCAAAACATCAATTAACAATTTTAGTAAGAATTTCAGGTTAAGGAATTTTTGTCAATGCTCGATCTCCGTTTTTTTTTCCCTTCGATACATGGTGAAATGTAAATGCCCCATATCACCCCCTTTTCTTTTCATACAAGACGATTATTAATAAAAGGAGTCTCAATTTCTTTTGAGACCCAAAAAATGTCAATGCTAAATATAAGGCAAAATACCGAGTTAGCCTTTTCCCGCCCTTTTTCAATAAAATATTTCGAAAAAGAGTTCAATAACCTATGAACTTTTTTATCTCCTTTTGTTTCAGAACTAATGCTCTTCTGATGTATATAATAACATCAATTTTAATATCCAGTTTTAAAAAAAATTTAATTGACGTCATCTTTAAGCAAGAATAATTTAGGTATAGCACGACTATACAAATCCTTGCATTTAGGTAAAAATCATTAAACAATTACAATATGTTGTATTGAGGTTTCTTTCGTCACATCTGGCACCCTAACCCAGTCTTACATTTCGTCAGCGTTAGCTAATACTACGTATATCTATCGTCGAGCAGTGGTTCAGGATCACAGGCTAAACAATCTAGCGAGGTAGCAGGGTAGCGAATTCTGCCGAGGTTTCCCGCTTGTTTGAGGTTTAAATTGTCGCACCTTCTATGCAGGATCGAAAGTCATATTGTTTGCAATTAATTTTGATCATTGCCAATAACATTTTAATACGACGGCAACATTTTTTTTTCGTCGTATAATACTATGATGTCGTCGTCGTCGGCTTATGCGTCGTCCAAAGACTCATTTGGTTTCCGGACAATAACTTAAGTTTAAGTGAATGGATCTCTATGAAGTTTTACCAGAAGGTTCAATACCACAAAAGCAAGGTTAGGATTTTGGGGGTTATGGTACCAACAGACTCAGTTTATGAATAAGGGGCCAAAAACAAGCATTTTTCTAGTTTCCGGACAATAACTTGTGTTTAAGTGTATGGATCCCTCTGAAATGGTACCACAAGAATCCATATCACACAGGGAAGGCTGGGATTGAGTTTGGAGGTAATTGTCCCAAACGTTCAGGAAAAAGGGGCAAAAAACAAGCACTTTTTAAGTTTCCAGACAATAACTTGTGTTTAAGTGTATGGATCTAACTAAAATTATACTGCAAGGTACCATACAACAAAGGGATGGCTGGGATTTAGTTTGAGGTTAATTACTCCAAGGGTGTTAAAAAAAATTGTGTCATCCTGACACCTTTTAGACAGTTCTAGCTAGAACAGTTCTAACCTAGAACTGATTTGGTTAGTTCAACCTAGAACTGATTTAGTCAGTTCTACCCTAGAACAGTTTTAGACAGTTTGTGTGGCTTTATCAACGATAATAATAACACTGAATGGTGACCAGTGAGATGCTCTAACTGCAGTGACGTCATTAATTATAAAAAAGAAGATGTGGTATGATTGCCAATGAGACAACTCTCCACAAGAGACCAAATGACACAGAAATTAACAACTATAGGTCACCGTAAGGCCTTCAACAATGAACAAAGCCCATACCACACAGTCAGTGATAAAAGGCCCCGAAATAACAATGTAAAACAATTCAAACGGGAAAACTAACGGCCTTATTTATGTACAAAAAATGAGCGAAAAACAAATATGTAACACATAAACAAACGACAACTACTGAATTACAGGCTCCTGACTTGGGACAGGCACATACATACAGAATGTGGCGGGGTTAAACATGTTAGCAGGATCCTAACCCTCCCCTAACCTGGGACAGTGGTGTAACAGTACAACATAGGAACGAACTATAAAAATCAGTTGAAAGAGGCTTAACTCATCAGATAGATAAAAATATAAATACTACAAATACATTAAGAACTGTTCTACAATCCTGACAGGTTTGGTCAGTTCTACAGCTAGAACTGATTTGGTCAGTTCTGCTGACAGTTCTACGACTAGAACTGATTTGGACAGTTCTACCTAGAACAGTTTTAGACAGTTCTACCCTAGAACTGATCCTGACAGTTCTACCTAGAACTGATTCTGACAGTTCTACTTAGAACAGTTCTAGGGTAGAACTGTTTTAGGACAGTTTAGAACAGTTCTATGACAGATTATTCTGACAGTTCTAATGAGAGGTTAGAAGTGATCTCCACTGTACATATTATTGCACAATTGCAATAAATCTTCAATTGCACAGTATTAAATCTTCAATTTTACAGTATTGTGAAACAGCACAGTATTGCACAATATCAAGAAATCTTCAATTGTACATGCGCATAACATCACAGTATTGCGCAATAGGCAGAAATCTTCAATTGAAAATTAATACATATATTCTAACCCATTTCAATTTTTTATGATCTTTCACCACATAATTTATTTTGTGTCAGAAACCTATATTATGTCAAAAATGTTATCAAATCCAGACTTGAATATTGTGTCCAAACTTGCACCAAGTGTTCTTAGAGCGGTCGTATCAGGCTGCGCTCGGCGAAGCATTTCAATTATGATAAATATTTGAATGATTGAAAATTGTGACTTCAGTTTACAACACTATAACATTTATTATTGCAATTTTCATTGATGCAAATGCATTTCCGGAATTTCCGATACTATGATATAAATAGAATAATGTCCTTATGTTTTATTTAAACCGGACTTGAACCAAATGACTTTGATTTGTGTTAACAAAAAACCAGTGACATGCATCCCTACTGTCTCTGTCGAAAAAATACCTGAACCAATTGTGTACGTGTGATAAATGTTTTGATAATTTGCAAACACAGAGTTCAGTTCTACGGTCTACATCTCGAGTCTTTTAAAGCATAAGTGGGATGGAAATTTTATTTTTTTGGGGGGAAGGGGCAAGATAATTTATAATTTCACCTGATAAAACCATTTCGTACCTCATGGAAGATATTTGTGTCTGTCATCTCCAATCGCATGAAAGATTAATTATATACGTATGCAATGGAAGATTATTTTCAGAAAAGTTATCAATAAGTTCCCTGTTATTTCGAGTTCTTTGATTGGTTACATCCAGAGTTGCAAATTTTTATGCAAACATGCGTTCCTTCTTGAGTGAATGTCAAAGTGTTGGTGCGGCTTGTGTAGATTTTGAATCGCCTGTGACGAAAGTCGTAGTATCCGAGGCATAGGTACATGTATTACAAGAATAGATTAACAAAGGTCAGATGGGAAAGGCGCAAAATTGTGGCAGGGATAAACATGTTTTGTGTGATCTCAACCCTCCCCCTATACCTCTAGCCAATGTAGAATAAACAAACACACAGCGACACGCACAGTAAAACCCAGTTCAAAAGAAGTCCGATTCCGATGTTAAAATATGTAACAAAAGAATATAAGCAAGATGACAAATGAACAGCGTTATAGGTTGAATGTGAACTGTACAGACAAGTTTTATAGATTTTTTAAAGATAGATATAAGAAGATGTGGTATGAGTGCCAATGAGACAACTCTCCATCCAAGTCAAAATTTATGACATTGTATTTATAATAAATGATATTTTGGATTTTTTTTCTTTTCTTTGGTCAGTAAATTGTTTGAAGAATTTTGTGGTTCATTTCTTATTTTTTTAAGCCAAACGTCAACTATATTTGATGTAAAGTGTACCACCTCAAAACAACCTATCCAAATTATACTCATTTTAAAGATTTATTTTGCTTGATTTTTATAAGTAATAATAATGAACGTCTAGATATTCACATTTAAAGATAAATTGGTCTTTATAGTCGTTAAAGATAAACTATATAAGAATTAACACATAAAAATGACATAAAATTTTAAAGAACCGATTTCTTTGCAGGTAGAACAAGCTTTATGAGCAATGGACTACTTAGAGAAGTTAAGACTGGCAACTGAGGATAATAATGATATAGAGGTCCAGAAAAAAAGAGTGGAAAAAATTAAAGAAATCACAGTTACAGGGTTTTATAAAAATTGCCCTCTTGATCATTATGAAAAAGACAGTTTATCACAAGCATTGCTACCAACCGATCTGGACCCAGTCATAGCTAGCTGTTTTGCTATAAAAGCTACTGGTAATGGAATTGTCTATACAGTTATGTTTCTAAAATGAACATGTTGCTGATAGAATACGCCTTCTACTAGCATTAGAGTTATACCAGAAGATAAAACTATATGCCAACCTTACACCACTTGAAGAAGTAGCAAGGCATCCTGAAACAGTCAATAGGAATCTTGACCATCTGTTTACTGGTTTACCACAAGATAAATTATTGAAAATCTATGACATGGCTAAAACCATGGAAGATACCAGAATGTACGAAGCATTACCAACATGCCATACTGGAAATTTGGCAGGGAAAATAAACATAATGGCCCAGCAAATGTTTTTAACGTCTCAATTCATTCTGTTTTCACAGATGCCTGTAGAAGTACTCGACCACTTCTGCATAGGAAAATAGATCCAATCAACATGACCAACCAAACCTGCATCAGCGAAACTGACTATGTAGAAGTAGATACTCTTGGAACAAGAGATGGAGATTTAGTTGCATGGTGGTAGATAGTTGTTTGTTTACAGTTTAGTGTTTTTATTTATTCATTTTGGTGTATACATCCTATCAAGACATTGTAGGATGTTTAATTGTAATATTCCTAAGTGACAGGTCGAAAGAGTGGAAGCTTAAATTACATACAAACTTTATTGCAAATAGGAACTACTACACACAATTATTGAATTTTGATATTAGTATATATAAATATATGTGACTGAATTCAGTCATAGACTTAAATTTAAAATTTGTTTGGATATTGTATAGATATTTCTACTGTACAAACCCATGTACCTTTTGAATTATGGTGCCGGTGACTGAATTCAGTCAAGATTTTCATTATTGTAAACATTAATATGTGTATTTAAAACCAATTTGGAATAAATTATCTATACTAAAATCTATATTTGAAAAAAGAATATGGTTCTTGATGTTTGTAAATTGACTGAATTCAGTCAACAGTTTTCCAATGTACTACTTTCAAAACTGTACCCCTTAGAGCATTTAATTGTTGTGTAGATATTACACACACCCAACTACTACCAATCTCTAATTTTAAACGTATTATCCATTGAATATTTCAAAGGTATTTCATTTAATTAAGATGAAAGTTCCAGTGCATGTTTGATATATAAATAGAAAAGATGACTGAATTCAGTCATCACGTTGGTGTCACATATGCAGTTTTTATTCATACAGATGACTTGGACAAACAGAATTTCATCAAAAATTAATCATAATTTAAAAGTTCGAATAAAAAGTTATACTGTTCATATGTATATGCTTATTCTCATTTATTTTGTTTTTGAACATGCTAAGTAAATTATTGTTGAAATGTTTTCTCTGGCTTATTTAATATGTTGCTAGTCCTATTTGAATAAAATAGTATATTAAGCATCAAGCAGAGTACACAAGTGGAAGCAAGTACCCAATGTGATTATGTTTTGCCAAAAAGGGACCGAAATCTTCATGTTTTCCTATAGACTAAAAAATTTGTATATTTACATTTGTCAACTTGCACTTCTTACAAAATAGCTGCATATACCTAAGGATACACTTTGTATCAACAGCTGTCAAATTCTTTTAAGATGTGGAGAAAAATCAGTTGTCTAAATTTTAAGGAGGTGTTATTAAGCAGAATCTTACTAACTCTCCATATTTGACAAATCAGAATATTGACAAGTTGAATCAGAAGGTGTTATTTATCAAAAATCAAGTTGCACCTTTTCTACATTTAGTGCTAAGTGAAAACCTTACATATATAAAATTTGTACTATAGTGAACATATTTAGAGAATATTCATTTGTTTTTGCTTCTTAGACCGTTGTTTGGATCTATATCGCGATAACATATACGTATTAAACAAAAGATTGCAGATGTGATATGATAGCAAATGAAACAACCTATATCCACCGAAAAAAATCAAAGTAAGAAACAAGACATATTATATTAGTCAGATATAAAGAATTTTATACAGATAACCTTCATTAACCTTTATTCCATGGGCTAATGTGCCTGTTCCAAGTCAGGAGCCTGCAATGTAGTGGTTGTCGTTGATTGCTGTCTGTGATGTCGGTTTTTCGTTCATTGTTTTATCCTAAAAACATGTCATTTGTTTTTCTCGCTTGAATTGTTTGTTGTTTTATCATAAATTACCTTATTATAATAAAGTTACAATCGAAATACAAACACGACAAACAAAAACCAACGACAACGTTGGTTTTTTTTTATTGTTTACAGATTGTCATTTCGGGGTCTTTTATAGCTAACTATACGATACGGTTTGTTCATTGTTGAAGGCCCTACGATAAATAATTGTACGCGTTGCTTACATCCCCGTCATTTGGTCTGTGGCGGATAATTGTCCTATTGACAACAATGCAACATCTCTTTATTTTTATATTTAGTTTGCTACACCAAACTTTACCTGTTTTGTAAACAACAATCGTAATAAGTTAATACTTAGACTAAAGATTATATGTTATTTACAACTTATATTTCAGTTGAGGCTCGTAATTGTCCCTATCAGGTTTTTATGGTATATTCAGACTGAACGTGTTGGGGTTTGAAAAAGTGTGTTGACGGCAATATACTTCTGGAAAGAACTGTTTTCAAATAGTTTTGAGATCCTGGCTATAAACTTGAATGCAGTAAGCTAGTATAGTCACTCGAGCTAAAAGTTTTAAAGTTAACACAAATAAGACGGTCATGCACTTCAAATAAAGGAAAATATTCTCCAATATACGACGTTTGTGGTATAAATGCTTAAATATATCTCAAGCAAAAACCATTTATGATTTATGACGCATCATAAAGTCATCGATTTGTGTTTTCTCAACCGAATGATTTTAAACTAATTATATGCTTAGTCTAGTATATGTTTTGTAGCTTAAGTTCAAGGATCTATACACATCAAAACGAAAGTAAACAAATAATAAAAAAGCTGATGCTGATGTTGATAGTCTGTTATCTTTAACAGTAAGTACATTATTGAAATCAACAGTGTCAATTAAGGGCATACGATACAGTTTTGATCCCACGGTGATTTTTTTTACGAAAATTTGCATACACCTTGTCAATTCAAATATGCAAAAAAAAATATACCTTCTTGCTCTACTTTAAGATATGAATGGGGTAGGAATTTTAGCACATTTACTCAAAGTTTCGGTTTTTTGGACATTTATATCCTTTTGATAGACAAAGGATTTGTATATACTATACAAATCCTTGAATAGACATACCTAACTTTTTTGTTTCAAAAGATAAGCACAAGCGAATTATTATAAAAACATTTGTAAAATCTTCATTATCTAAGTATTCTCTAAATTTGTATAACAATTCTTTGGAAATAATTAATTTTTATCAATGATTTTAGAATAAAAAAACGGCAGTTTTTGCTGAATATTTATCTAATTTATAAAAATTGGTACAAATAATCTTCATACGTATTCAAACCTAATGTCATTTTAAAAAAGAGGGGTCCATGAACTCGTTGTCAAGTTAACTCAATCTGAATGATTAAATTCAGTCGAAAAATGCATCTTTTCCCGATATGTCACAGTTTGACGTCGCGAAAAATAACATTTTACGTTAGAAACGTCATTACCTCCCCTGTAACTGTATCTAATGCCTTTTTGAAAAGTGTTTAAATGTAACAATACTTTAATTACAGATGGAATAACAGACTTCAATTTTCTACGGTCCGCTAATATATGAGTGGATCTATAAAAATGACTAATAGCAAAAGATTTACTTTATGACTATGGATACTATTCGAGTCGAACCAAAGATAACTATTATTGTTCGGTCACTCGTTGAATATTTGTCGATATCTAAATTATTGGATTTATTCTTTTTATTACATCGACTTGAAATGTAAATAGTTTAAAAGTCGAAACTGCACATGCAATAAACTCTAACTTCACTTTGTTTAAATGCAACTTTATTGACAAAATTAACAACAACTACTAACATGATTAAAGCAAAGATATAATTTCGATTCGTCTGACTAAAAAACATTTCTGGGATAATCTCATGATCAGCCAATAGTAAAATTGAAACAAAAATTGCTTAAATGGGGGTCTGGATGGGGTTAATAACGACAAGAGAATAAAAGGAGGGATAAACGATAGAGAAAAATGGACTAGAAGAATACATCATAATTGGGTGTTATAATATAAAAAAAAATGAGTGGACCACAAGGTAAAGAATGAGAAACGAAGACACCCCACCGAGACGCTCTTAAGGAGAGCAACCCAAATCTAGACGATATTTGGTTGTCAACTTAAGAAGCAGAGAATTTGTTAGTTGAATCGACAATTATTGAAACTGCGATCGTTATAAATTAGGCTGTTGTTCTCTGCTGGCTTACTCCGTATAAAAAGCTTTCGTATCCCAAGACAACCGCAATGAGGGAACTTGAGCGAATCAGAGCTTGAAAGTTTGCATTGACAAATGTCTCTTATTCAAAACTAGACGTTGACTTCTAGATGTGTTTTGTGTCGTTAGGTTACTGTCTCATTCGAAAGTCTTACGAACGACTTCACGAGTTGGTTGACTGTTATGGAATACATGTGTCAAAGATGACCAATGATATGTTCAATTTGTCGTTACCACAATCCCGTCCTCATTTCCTCGACTGTAACATCACTAAATAAGAATTTTCACCGATGTTTAATTGTATAACAACACGACGGGTGCCATATATGGAGTAGGAACTGTTTAACCTTCTTGAGCGCATACATTCTACCCCGTTATTTGGGTTGGTTCTTCTTGCTCAGTCCTTAATTTTTCATGTAGTGTTTGTTAGACTTTTCATCGTTTCGTAGTTTTTTCGTTTTTTCCCATGTCGTTTTTCTTCGAATTATGAGTTTTGAATGTCCACTTGGTATCTTCCACCTCAGTTTTAGTGTGATTTCATATTTACGAAAATGTGATGATGAATATTTCTATTAGAAAAATATCTATATACATATATAGGAGTAATAAACTTATTTATATTTTCAGTACCATCAAAAGTTTCACTGATTCAGGGTATACGAAGACGGGCGCGAAGAAGGAGTGCAAAATGACAAGCTTACCAGAGGAGTTCTCAATTAAGTTAGATATAAGAAGTACAGAAAATCTAGACAAAAGATTACTTTCCCTGATTGAAAAAGCAGCAAATAAAGTAAAAGAAATAAAGCCTGTGCTTGATTATGTTCATCGCAAAGTTGCAGATTACAGAAAGCAAAGACCTTATGATACAGTAACAGTGGTTGGCAGTGTAGGTAACGAGCTTTACTTCCCTGAGGTCATGCCGGACGGTTCTTATCTAGTTGAAGTTGATGTTCTGTATAACCGAGAAATGCCAAATGCTGCCCTTCCAATTTATTCTGATCGTGACGAGGCTGATGTTCTGTATAATAGAGAAGAACCTAATTTTGTCGTACCGACTCAAAAACAGCCTTTTATAACAGTTCAGATGGATTTTATGGATGACAAGAATAGATTAGTTGAACTACCAATGGGTGCATGCTTAGTAGAGGTAACCAGTAATATTGATGAAGTAGACAAAGGTCAAAGGTGGAAATTTTTCAAAAAACTTTGGAATGGTAAAACTTACTTGAAATCGTTAGGATATACATGATTAATTCCACGACAAGAAGATCTAAGTATTTTAGGCGAGATTGAAATTGAACCGTTAGAAACAATCCGAATGTTGCCATTGTATAGAACATGTCGAACTAACACGGAGACTATGATTGTTGGTGGAAGAGAACTCAAATTTAAGATTCTATTTGATAACGTTTCTGCCCTTAAAGGTCCATGGCCCCATAAGCTATCAGGTTTCCAGAGCCGCGAGAGAAAATGGCCGGAAACAAAGGTAGTCGATAGTATTGTTCAAGATGGATGCTTGTTGACACACAAAACGTCAATGTTGGTTTATCCGTTGCAGTGGAAAATAACATTTGCTCTGGCAGAACAACAACTGACAACAAGGTTTTCTTTTCATCAGAAGTTTCTCTTCATTTTGCTCAAACTAGTGAAGAAAAAATATCTGGATATGGGGGTAATGGAAAACGGAGATTCACGTGTCGGTCTTACATCATACCACTTGAAGACGATTTATCTGTGGATGTGTGAAACCCGGGACCCTCAACAGTTTGCTGAGTACCCTGGTATGGCCTTTCTAGTATTTCTGAGTAGCTTAAAGAAATGCATTGAAAATTTAGTGTGTCCGCACTATTTCATTTCGACCTTAAATGTCATGGAAGGAATAGGCCAATACAAGAAACAGCTTACAGAAAATGACAAAAAATGGATCAAAGAGCACAAATCAATCCAAACCACTTTACTAAATCAAATTGACAATATAATAAGGAATCCTGAAGAGTTTTTGACCGACGATCTTCTTGATGTAATTGATGAAAAACATTTACACGAATTAGAGAAGACAATTGGAGAAGTAGAGTAATGCCGATTTTTCAAATTTTCAAAAAAGCTGAAAAATCACGTCGTCCTTTGTATGTGCTCTAGCAATTTATGATATTAATACTTTTAAACAAAATTAGCAAGGAAATAAAATAGATTTAAAACAAGGTTGCATCAATTTAAATGTTTTATAGACAATGAGCTCTGGGACTGATATTAGGGTTAAATGAAGCCTAATAATCCTGTCCACTGAAATATAAGAATGAGTTCAGTGTCATATGGTATGTATGACGTAACTAAGTCAGACAGGCATAAACTCCTCATTCAATACGGTTTAACAATCATGATGTTGTATTTCTTAGATAAAGACATAATTCAAAAACTGTTGGTTTCGTTGTATTGCAATTCCTGCTCCAGTTCAATAGTTACGCTTGATGTGTTTAGGTTAAATTCGGCCGATAAGTCGCATTCGGTAATGTCATAATAGAGGGAAAGAGGATGGGTTTGCAGTTTTGACTAGTAAGACATATCCTTAGTCTAGTTAATGGTTTTATGCTATTCAAATATTGGTAAAATTCTATCGCCTCGTATGTAACACCAGACGTCCATTACATAGTAATTGGCTTTTGGTAACACATATATTATATACAATGTATTCAACATATCCAAATCATAATCGCCCAAAGCACTTTCGAAAAGAAGACTTATAGGATACAACAGATACAGTTAAGTCTGTCTCATATCTTGACTTACATCCAGAAATTGACAACGATGGTCGGTTGAAAACGACAAAAGAAATGACTTCAACTTCCCAATTGTGAACTTCATTTTCTATGTAGCAACATTCCAGCAGCACCTGCATACGGAGCATATATCTCCCACTTGATACGATATTCCAGAGCTTGTATTTCCTATCATGATTTCCTTGATAGAGGGTTGCTGCTCACAAGGAAGCTATTAAACCAAGAGATCCAAGTGGTGAAGTTGCAATCATCCCTTCGTAAAGTTTGCAGACACCATTACAAGTTGGTTGACCATTATTAAATATCCGTTTCACAGATGACAACGGGTATGTTCCAATTGTCGTAAGTACAATACCGTCACCATTTCCCTAAATGTGATTTACCGAATAAGACTTATCACCGGGTGTGTACTAACATGAGCAACACGACGGGTGCCATATGTGGAGCAGGATCTGTTTACCCTTCCGGAGCACCTCAGATAACCCCCAGTTTCTGGTGGGGTTCGTGTTGTTCGGTCTTTGGTTTTCTATGTTGTGTTTTGTGTGCTGTTGTTTGTCTTTTTTAGCCATGGCGTTGTCAGTGTATTTCCGACTTATCAGTTTGAATGTACCTTTGTTTCATTTTTTTCTTGTAAATAAACTCATCATAGATACTAGGCTCAAAATTTTGTACGCCGGAGGCGCGTTTCATCTACGAAAAAATAATCAGTGATCACATTAACGGCACAAGATTTACTGCACCAGATGCGCCGATCGAATCAAAAATTAAAACGCCAAATACAGTAAGACGTTGACGAGAATCGAAGACCCAAAATTCGGAATGGTTTTTCCAAATACAGCTGAGGTAATCTATTCCCTGTGGTACAAAAAAATCCTTAGTGTTTCGAATGAAAATTCTAAGCTTTGTAAACAGTTAATTTATAATTGTGACCATATCAATGAATTCATGTCAACATAAAAGTGCTGACTACTGGGCTGATGATACCCTCGGGGATGAATCCCACAACAGCAGTGACATCAAGCCAATGGTTGTAAATTAACTCATGTTCATGCAGTATGGGCTTTGCTCATTGTTGAAGGCCGTACGGTGACCTATAGTTGTTAATTTCTGTGTCATTTGGTCTCTGATGAAGAGTTGTCTCATTGGCAATCATACAACATCTTTTATTTATATCAGCATAGATACCAGGCTTAAGCAGCAACCCCTATCAATTCGACAATGACAGGACTCTCAAGTCCTGGAATATCGAATAAATCTAGAATATTGTATCAGCTGAATGATATATATTCCATGTGCAGATACTGGTATGACGGAATATAGGAATGGAAAATTCGCCATAGGGAGATTTAAATCACCCCTTTGTTGCAAGCTTTAGATGTCGACCGAACCTCGCTGTAAATTTCAAGACATGAATCAGACTTCCATTTTCATTATGATAGATCAGATCAGCATAATCACAAAACTTTGATAGATGTAGTTACAAAACACATTTGTATAGTGGAAACGTATCGCTAAAGGAAAATACTACCTTGATTCAATTGATTCTTATTGAGAAGTTCTTATATGTATAGCGTATCTCATACACATAGGAATTATCCTACTAGAAGAGGGATGTAATTGAACCCCGTAGGAATGCCGACTTTTAGATGAAAAATATGTCCATCAAACGTAACATGTGTGTGTATGTGTTCTTGATAAAGTATATATTATCCTCTCCTAAAACAGGATATATAAATCAACGTTGGCTCTTTTTATGAAACAAAGTTGTAGTTAATCTTTCAACCTGTCTTGTAAGTTTAGAATGAGGAATTCTTGTGTTTTAAAGAAAAGAGACTCAAAATGTAGAGTGGGTATTTGTTGTATTTAAACAGACCAAAGAAATTTCTCATATTCAAAAGCCTCATGGAAAATCATCTATGTCCAGCAATATAACGATTTTTGTAACGACACTTATGTAATTTGGTAACTAATAAAATGCTTCGCTGAGCGCAGCCTGATACGACCGCAGAGGTCGAACCCTGAACAGTTGGGGCAAGTTTAGACACCATATTCAAGCTTGATACTGTCTGAATTTGGATTGTGATCAAATATTTTGACATAATACAGGTTTCTGACACAAAATAAATGTGGTCAAAGATCTTAAAAATTTGAAATGGGACATTTAATTTACCTAGAATGGTCTGATATCTAAAATTTAACAACATGGTTAGATTCAGCATATAAAAAAAACCAAAAATTTAATTTTAGTTGAAATCAAACAAAGTTTGTAAGGGAGGTAACTCTAATGCCAAAAAAAACCCAAAAAAAAACAAAGAATAACCAATTCGGTGTATAAAAATATATTACCACTGAACTATTTGATATACACTATTATAATATTATAATACACAGTATTTGATGTTTCTAGAAACAGCTAAAAAATATTTCATACTAGAACTAGCAAACAAATAGCAAAAAGTACCAACATAAAGAAAGAAAGCTAAAGTAATTGTCCATTAACCAGTAAACCCTTGTTTTCCCCCCCTTTTTTGCCCCTAATTCCTAAACAGACTGAGCCATAATCCCCCAAAGCCAATCCTAACCATCCCTTTGTGGTGTGGAAACTTGTGGTACAATTTCAGACAATTCCATACACTGTTCCACAAGTTATTGTCTGGAAACTAGAAAAATGCTTATATGGGCCCCTTTTTGACCCCTTATTCCTAAACCGTAGGGACCATAACCCCCAAAATCAATCTCACCTTCCTTTTGTGGTTTCAAACCTTGTGTTTAAATTTCATAGATTTATATTAACTTATACTAAAGTTATTGTCAAATTTCCAATGGAGTTTGCAACCATAATAACCCATTTAAATACATCATAAAAGTCTTAAAATAGAAAATGACATACATAATCATGGCTAAGATTAAATTACATTGCATTTTTAAAATAGTAACTTCTAAAAATAAATTGACAGCTAATCACCTCAAGACAATACAACATTTCTTATACATCATTTAAAAGCAGTGAAAGGGAGGTAATTCAAACACATTGTCAATGTTGTGTTTGAATAACCTTCCTTACGCTGCTTTTAAATTATGTTTTGTACTTAAGTAATTGTCCATTAACCTGGAAACCCTTGTTTTTCCCCCTAATTCCTAAACGGTTTGAGCCATAACCCCCCCCCCCCCCCCCCCCCCCCCCCCAAGCCAATTCTTACCATCCCTTTGTGGTATGGAAACTTGTGGTATAATTTCAGACAATTCCATACACTGTTCCACAAGTTATTGTCTGGAAACTAGAAAAATGCTTATTTGGGCCCCTTTTTGGCCCCTAATTCCTAAACAGTTGGGACCATAACCCCCAAAATCAATCCCAACCTTCCTTTTGTGGTCATAAACCTTGTGTTTAAATTTCATAGATTTATATTTACTTATACTAAAGTTATTGTCCGGAAACCAAATGTCTTCGGACCACGAGGACGACGTGATACCAATATACGACCGCAAATTTTGCGGTCGTATAAAAAAGGGAGAGAGAGGGCAGATCTTCATCTTAATTGTTGAAATTTCAAAGTAAATCAAAACGGATCTATAATCTTTTAGGATTTCCTCTTTGTGCAAGGTTTGGTCATCCGGGTTCAATGTTTTTTATTTATGCAAATAATGTGACTGGGTGAGTACCGCAAAAATAAGAACTCACATTCTGATATCTGTATGCAGCTTTTGCTCAAATCTCAATAATTAATTTCTCATTTTTGTCCATTCTTCAAAAATCGCTAAATTCATAAATGCTCACAATAATTTCTGAATTTACAGTAATTAAGTACGAGGTTTCCCAGTGAATTGTCAATACCCAATTCCCTTATCATACTGTCTATATTTGAAATTCACATTTAAAATGTTTGGAACTAATTTGTGATGTAGATAATACAGATGCTACAAAATATTTTGGTCTTTCAATGTAAACATAGTATAAGTATTCTCTAAACCTTTCTATTTTTTATTTATGAATTTTTCTCAACCTCTCATTCATAACCTTATGAAAAACGTGTGTCTTCTTTTTTCGTGTTTTGTCAAATATCTGGATAATCCTACACATAATCTAAGAGTATCTTAAAGGTCTGTTTTCAGTTTATGAAATTATAATTTCAGAGTAATCTAATCATTTGGCTAACAATTTTTATAGAGAAGTGTTGATTCTTTAATGACAAGTCTGTCAGTAATCATAATCTGCAAGCTAGGATAAATATGAATGGTCAACCACCAGGTTAAGATTTGAATTCCTCAAATTTGAGAGCAAGTATTTATAGTTGAAAATTTTAGTACTATAGGTATATGAGATAATTGGAGCAGACTAATCTTCAAAATATGGAAACCAGAAGGATCAAATCAAAACAAACCAATACCTATAATGTCAACTATCCAAAGCTCTGATTCCTTGCCCAGCTTTGGCTATACTTTTTGGTCCTTTTTGGTTTATAGCTCTTCATATTTTTAATATGCTTTGGATTTTCAAATAATCGGCCTCGAGCATCACTGAAGAGACATTGATTGTCGAAATGCGCATCTGGTGCAGAAAAATTGGTACCGTTTGTTATTACTACCACTGGGTCGATGCCTCTGCTGGTGGACTGATAGTCCCCAAGGGTATCACCAACCCAATAGCCAGTACTTTGGTACTAGCATGAAAATACGGATTTTATGTTATTAAAATTTGTTGTTACAAAATTTTGGAAATTATTTAAAATAAAGGAATGTATCTCCCTCATGCAAAGCTCTGATTCAAAGCCCAGCTTTGACTATGCTTTTTGGTCCATTTTGGTTTATAGCTCTTCATATTTTTAATAAGCTTTGGATTTTCAAATATTTTGGCCTCGAGCATCACTGAAGAGACATTGATTGTCGAAATGCGCATCCGGTGCAGAAAAATTGGTACCGTTTATGTTATTCCAACTATGTCTAAAGGAGTTGAAAAACCTCATCAAAGATACTCAGTCAATCTTTTGTCAAAAACTTGTGTTACATCAGACATGTTTCGTCTACATAGGCCAAGTCAGTGATGGTCCAATAAAAAAGTTGGAAGGCCAATTCAAACAATGATGTTGGACATTGCAAGCCTAAAATCCCGAAAAATTCCACCAAATACGACTAAGGCCATCTTTAACTGGTGTTAGAAAAACCGTAGTGTTTAGAATAATTCCATATTTTAAAAACAGAATTTACAGAAATTTACCAAGTCAATGATATTTCATGTCAACACAAGGTGACACAATCTTGGACTATCTGTCATCCAGCGGTGGCATCGATCCAGTAGTCATAAAAACTTAAAGATACCTGCTTTATATCTACTTTCAAAACAAGAAAAATGGTCAAGATATCTGTTTGATTTCAGAAAGACAAAGATTGGTAACTTACCTGTCAATAGTCTAAATTTGACAAAATAAAGAGTTAACTATAAAATGACTGTTTAATAATCACAATATAAAATTATTTACATAACTTTACACTATGATACAATATAACTATCAAAACAAATACAATAATTTATTTTAAAATAAATGATTTGAGGGATCAATGTGGAACAATATTTTCATTTCTTCATATTAAGACGTGTATCAGTATACATTTTTTTTGTACGTTGACAACTAAGATATACAATCACATCATGCAAAATTGTATTTGAGAAATAATACCAGATAGGATTTCAATAACACTATATAACAAGGGTTATCACTTTTGGTAGGAAGGAATCCTCATAGTACTTTTTTCAAATTGAAGAAAATATTATGGTTGATTGATTGTTGGGGTTTAATGGCGATTTCAGCACTATTAGCTAAATCATGGCGGTCAGTTTTTAATGGTGGAGGAAGTTGGAGTGCCTGGAGAGAATCACTCACCTCAGGCTAGATTACTGACAATCCTAATCAAGTAAGATTGGAGTCAAACACACAACACCTACCTTGTGCAGGGTTCAAACTCCCACCTCTATGTTGACAGGCTAGTGATACAGCAGATGAAATACTTAGACCACTTGGCCACCAAGGCTCCAGAGAGTATGAAGAGAAATTATTTCTTGGACATAGATACAAAAATGTATGTTCATTCAAAGTATGCATAATAAATTGAAGAAAGCATGTTGGTTCTTGGGGTTATTAGAAGTCCCTCCTTCACCATCCCACATCCAGTTTAATGAAAAAGCTCTTACAGTTGAGGTAAACAGTTTTTATTTATGTTTGCAGATAAAACCATTTTCTTCTCACTTAAATGTAAAATTTGAATATTTTTTTTAATATTTTCAAAATTAAAATCTGAAGATAAGCTTGTCACCCTGCAAAACAACAATACACTCAAGATTATAAGTTAATAATCCTTCCTACTAGTGAATGTTAACAGATATTGTTAATAAATAAGGGGTTAGTTTCTGCATATTCCATATAAATATACACACAGAGGTTGTAATTGAATAACTGTCCCCCAGTTTCAGAGTGATTCACCACCAAGAGTAATTTTGAACCAAATTACCTTGTTTGTACTGAAAAATATAGTACATAGAGTACACAGTATAAAAAGTTTCAGAGATTGTATGAATATAAATAAATAACAGGAAGAGAAAAGGTCATCTTGGACATGACTTGCAGCAATCTGAAAAGAACTATATAATTGAACTTATACAACAGAGAAGCAGCCTTAAAAAATATCTAGGTTTTAATTAGTATAAAACTTAGGCACAATTACATTTTGAATGTTGATGCTCCTTTACTGTAAATGTATCAATGCCATTATTTCTCATGTTAGGAATTCTTTTTATGGATTAATGCAGACTAAAGTCATAGACACAGAATATGACTACAACCAGAAATTGAATTAATTGATATGTAAGTTAAAGTACAACGTCTTGGTTTGTCAGAACACCCAGTGAAAATTACCCAATGCAATGTATACTATTTTTAATATATTATGGCTTAAAATGTGAATATTTCATAATATATTTTGCATCACCATGTATGAGGGAAAAAACGCAGTTTAAAAATAAAGGAGGAATACTCAAGTTTCCAAAATAATTTTTCCCTAATTTGATTTATACCAGTGGGTTCCTCAGGGCATTCTAGCACCATGGGGCTATCTGAAATAGATTTTATAATATATTGTTTTAAAAGTCTGGTGTGATAATTTTAGGGAAGCAGGCCAGTGGTATTTCAAATCATGTGGCGTTATTTGAAAATACTGGAAGAATACTGTATAAAATCTACAGAGATAACTATTAAGTACAGAAAATACATTCCCAGAGTTCCTTCCTTTTATGCCAAGAATACACATGTGAAGATTAATGAATGAAAGAAGGTTCCCTATTGCACATGAACAGCTCTCTCGTTCTACACAAATGTCATGCTCATGTACACCACAGTTTATATATTATCACAGTTTCACTGTCGTCGTAAATTTTCTAATCGTGCCTCTAAATCTGCATCAGCATCGCTAGGTCCTCCTCCGGCAGCCTGTGCTTGCGGTTGTTTTGATGCCCCAGCTGCTAATGTTCCCCCTGTTGATGGCAAACCTGTAAAAAGGATATCATTTTTAAAATAAATAATGTATGAACGACAAAACGTTATCAAATCATAATCTATATATTTTCATTTATCCTCAACTATCTTTATACTTTCTCGGTTTTTATATAGATTAGACTGTTGGTTTTCCTGTTTGAAGTGTTTTACACTAGTCATTTTGGGGCCCTTTATAGCTTGCTGTTCGGTGTGAGCCAAGGCTCCGTGTTGAAGGCCGTACTTTGACCTATAATTGTTTACTTTTTACATATTGTGACTTGGATGGAGAGTTGTCTCATTGGCACTCATACCACATCTTCTTATTTCTATGTTCCTATTTTCTGCTAAAAATAGAGTAAACTAGTTATTTCAGGTAGAAATATGACATAGTAAAATATTTCAGATTCCAAATTATATGGGTATATCTTTTATTATGTTCTAAACAGTTACATAATCTCTTATAAATTTAAACATTAGAATAAGCTAGATAACAGAAAGTTAGTTTTATTCAATAGAAACCAGTCAAGCTAGTTTAAAAAGGGAACTTGATGGCAAATGCATACAGTACATGCAGTTACGATTGCTCTGATTAAAACAACATTTGGTGGTGTAGAGTGAATCTCTTAGGGAACGACCATTTAACTTCAAGGGGAGGGTTATGGTTTTTTCCTAAAAAAAATATTCTGATCCCCCCAAAAAAGACAAAAAAACATAACCCCCTTCCTTGAAGTTAAATGGTTGCTCCCTTAATGAGACATGGTGTTTGCTGTTTTTTCTTTATAGCAATAACACTCTGGTTTCTGACCCTTTCACATTTTACCTGACAATCAATCTGTCAGTTGTAAACCTTATTCAATATTATAGAACTTGCCTGACAATTCATTTGTCAGTTGTAAACCCAATTCTTTATAACAGAACCTACCTGATAATTCATCTGTCAGTTGTAAACCTAATTCATCTAAAACTTGAGAAACTATAGCATCACTGAAAAAAAGATAAGAATAGTATAGAAGGATAATTTTTAGTAGTCTTTGTCCAAACTGGATCAAAATTAGTTTTTTTGTGAACAAAATACAACTAGAGGCTCTTTAGAGCCTGTGTCACTCACATAGGACTATGTGCATCTTCAACAATGGATACTCTTCATCTTAGTGGACTAGAATAGAATTCATGACATAAATCTCTTCTTTGACGATCTAATCTTGCTGATCATTTTTTGCTTATTTAAGTTTCTATCTATCTAATATAGTTTTTCAGATAGTAGGCAATTTCAGGGATTTCGTTACCACAAATTACTTAAAACCTTTACTAAATTCTTCCATAGATATAAAGATTTGGTTTTGAAGTTTGGTTGTACCTTATCATTTAGTCTCTTGTGGAGAGTTGTCTCATTGCCAATCATACCACATCTTCTTATTTTTATAACAACACAAAACAAGAGGCTGTCAGAGTGACAGCAAACCGGATTTTCCTGCAGAGGTCGAACCCTGAACAGTTGAGCAAGTATGGACACAACATTTAAGCTTAAAACAGCTCTGAATTTGGATTGTGATTGAATATTTGATACAGCATAGGATTGTGACACAAAATAAATGTGATCAAAGAACTGAAAAATTTGAAATTGGACATTTACCTATTATGGTTCAATATCCAAAATCTTAGTACATTGTTAGAATCAGCTTATCAAAGAACCCCAAAAATTCATTTTTTTATGAAATACTTATTAATTAAAACAATTTCTGTTCAAAGGGAAATAATTCAAACTTGTTTCCATGAACCAGTAATGATTTCACCACTAAAAAATTGTTCTCTAAAATTAGATATGATGTTTTCAAATTATAATCAAATATAACTAATAGTTCCCAATATTTTTTCTTTCATTTGTCAGAAACTAATATCTTATCTGCAACTTATCTTTCAATGTCAACAACTTTATCTACACAATGTAATGTAATGAAATATATCCTTTAATAAAAATAGATTATTATCTAATGAAAATGATATTTGCAAATCTGGACACCCAAACAGGATCAAGTAAAAATTTAACATTAACACACACAACAAAAATAAAATACCACATAACAACTGTGACATCTACCTTCAAAACACACATGACTTAAAAAAAAAATAGTTATAAATTTTTGACAACTCCTGACTAATCAATTGAACAGATACAATCATTGATAGACTATCTATACATCTCAGCTATACATAAACTTATTAATTTCTGTTCAAAGGGAAATAACTCAATCACATAATAAGAAAATTTCTGGTTTCTAAAGGGTCCAAAATTAAAAAAACAGGAAAAGCTAAAGTTGAAAATTGAACTTGACCTTCTTTTTGTCACAGGAAACAACATATCAAAATTTGAAAAAAATTCATCAAAGCGTTTTCATGTAAATGAACGGACACTGTTTGGCAGCCATCGCCCGCCCCCCATACATCCCCAAATCAATAACCGATTTTTCCTTTGAAAATCCGGTTAAAAATGATAAAAATCTTTATTAAAGAGAAAACTCTAATAAGGGGTCATCAGACGATTTAAAGCATGTTGACTCATTTGTAGATCTTGTCTTGTTGATCATATTTGCTTATTTAAGTTTCTATCTATCTATTATAGTTTTTCAAATATAATGCAAAAACGCAAAAAATTGGTCAGAACCATCATTAATGGGCATTAACTCCAATAAGGGGTCGTCAGAAGATTTCAACTATTTGACTTATTGGTAGATCTTGTCTTGCTGATCATTTTCGCATATTTAAGTTTCTATCTAGTATTTATCTATTATACTTTTTCAGATTTTAGGCAAGAACACAAAAAGTTGGTAAAAATCATCATTAAAGGGCACTAACTCCAATAAGTGGTCTTCAGACGATTTCAACCATGTTGACTTATTTGTAGAACTTATCTTGCTGATCATTTTTGCTGTATAAAGTTTCTCACTATCTATTATAATTTTCAAGATAATAGGCAAAAATTTAAAAAGTTCATCATTTGAGGGCAACCTATAGTGGTCTGACAGTTAGGAAGTAATGGACAATAGGTAGATCTCATCATTCCAAACATTTTTGCCTTCATCAGATTTTCTCTATTTATAGTGGTTTTCAAGATAATAGACAAAACTTGCATTTTACCCTTATGTTCTATTTTTAGCCATTTCGGCCACCTACGGGCCAGCTGAGCTAAAAAAGAATGTATATACAATTTAAAAATTTAAATGGGAATAACTTTAATTTAAAAGCAGGTCAAAATTTTGGGCAGGTTGAAAGTGGAAATTATTTTAAATTTTAGGTCAACATTATCTGACAAAGTTTATACAATATCATAAAGGAGTAAGTTTAGTAAGGGGCCAATTATGACCCCTATTTCTAGCTTAAAATTCAAGTTAGGATACACTGGCCATTATCAAAATGTATCATTTTTACAGTGAAACAATGACTAGATAGGATTCACTATAGATTCACATATCAGCGTTCTCTTAATGATGTCAAAATTAGTAAGTGTCAACAAAAAGACATGTTAACATTATATATGTCTTTTATTACAAATAACCTTTCTGACTTCAACATTTAGTTTGTTGAATCCTGTGCTCTATGTTACCTAGGTCTAAATGTGGTTGAAATCCAGAAGATTTTACCAAGCAATGACATTTACACAATCAAAGTGCTTGTGAGCACTGAAGAGTAAAGATTGCTTTCATTTTGCAATTTTGTTAGTTTTTAAATAAAATATTGAATTGTATTTTGGTAGGCATTTTTAGTTGGAGTTATCTTTCTTTGTTCATGAGTGTACATTTGTAGTTAAACCTATTTTTATAACAGATTCATACACCATGCATTACTTATGTAATTTTTGATAAAAAAATGTTTTCTTGACAAGTATGGTAATTCAAATACACATCATATTGTAACTTAAATATCAAAGTATAACATATCATCAAAGAATTGCATGACATTGACTGGATAGGATCTAAATAATGATCACTTCATTGCACTATTTTGTTTGAACTATCAAAGGTAGTGATCAACCTTGGAAGATATAGATATCAAGTCAGTACCAGGGACGGATCCAGGAATTTAGGTTAGGGGGGGCGCAAACTTAAATTTTCGCCCAGCGGAGCGAGGCAAAAATTTTTTTTGAGGTAAATTTATTGAAATATTCTTTATTAAGCTGAGGACAACCCATGCTTTGCAAATTTTAGGGGGGGCACACGCCCGCCACGCCCCCGCCTGAATCTGCCCCTGAGTACCATAGGGTTTTGATTGCAATCTTATCCCAAAAACAGGCAAAAAAATCTCTATTTTTTTTAATTTCTTTGCCTGTTTTATGTGTAAATAACAACACTTCATAAGACATGAAAGAAAAGTGTGACAAAAATTATTTCATTTCACTTTCTTATATATTTATGTATCAACTAGAAACAATTTTCATATGTACTCCTTTTACATAATTCTACTGTACCTTGCCTTTCATTATCAGTAAGACTAGCATTGATTTGCATGCCTTTGGCCATTTAAAATTATTTAGGCTTGTAATTTTCTGAGCAATTTTCAAGAAATTAAATAAAAATAAACTAATTTTTTTCATCAATTTATGCCCTCAATTAAAAAAGTACTTTTGATGTCACCATACCTTTCATCTTCATCGTCTTCATCACCCATAGCATCGTCTATAGCATCATTCATCATTTCTTCTTTCATTTCCATTATTTCTGATTGTTTCTCAAACTCCATCATTATTTTCTGAATTTGTGGAAGCTTCAACTACAGAATTAATACAAAGGTCAAACTACTTTGGATGCAATTGTATTCTCTTACACCAATTTCAATGGTTTGATATTACATTTGCACTTATAGAAAATGTTATGTTCTTATCTGTTTATAGTTCCCGCAAACCAGTCAATCAATTTTTTTCATTTTGTAGAGGCTAGTGTACGTGTATAAACATTAAATTTATAAAAACCTTAATTTCAATTTGTATACAATAAGAAGGCTATTTTAATTATTTTTATTCAAAGGCATTGTAAACATGTTTAACCCTGCCAATCACATTCTGTATGTGCCTGTCTTAAGTAAGGAGCCTGTAGTACAGTGGTTGTCATTGATTTATGTCTGTCACATGTGTTTGTCGTAAATTGTTAGTTTCCTTGTTTGAAGTGTTTCACATTTTTCATGACAGAGTTTTTTATAGCCGACTATACAGTATGGGGATTTTCTCATTGTTGAAGGCCGTACTGTGGCCTATAATTGAATAATACAACTTCATTTAAACTCTGGTGGATAGTTCTCTCATTGGCGATCATACCACATCCTTATTTTTATATATTAATTTTTTTATTTAAATGCAAAGTAAGTTACAAATAGGTGAAAATTTACCAGAAAGCCTTATGATACAGGAGAGTACTTTTGTAATTAAGGCAGTCTGTTTCCAAAAATAAACTTTAAATAATTTAATGAATGTAGGTTTTTACTTTACTTTTGATTTTTCACCCATTGTAGCAGTATTTATACACATGTATAATAATATTTTGAATAAACGAGATGTGGGGGTATATGTCAATGAGACAGCAAACCAACCACAAAAACAACCAAAAGACATCATGATCTAGAGGACAACAGTCTTCTACAATAGCTGGGTGTCTAAACAATATGTCAAGCAACAAACTTCCAGAGTCTATAAAAAGTTTAGAATAAATTTAAAAGCAACAATCAAAGATCTGCCAACAACAACTTATTTTCCAATAACAAAAAAAAACACTAAAATATGACATAAGACAACAGCTGGTTCTTGGCTTACCTGTTTGTTCATTGTTTGCATGGCTCTTGTAACCCCTTTCATTGCATTGGCCATAGCATTATTTGATTTTAATGTCTGTATTTTTAGTGACACAGCCTGAATATTAGCTCTCATCAAAATAAATTTCTTTACATAACGTCTTGTTCGAACTAAATCTTTGGCCATAATCTTTACAGCATCCTAAAAGAAAGAAACATATAAACATTTATTTCATTAAAAGAACAATTGGTTATTCTTATTGTACTTATATGTAATATAAGTACTGTTTATACAAACAGCCATTCCAGCTTACACTTAATAATTAATGTGATAATAAAGATGCTGACTTTCTGGATACATTTAATTAACATACACAGACCACTTGTTATATCTTGAGGTTAATTTCCCTGGCATTTGACACTTTGAAGTTTTTATATAAATTTTAATTTTTTTTTTAATTCCCCTTAACTAATGAGTTCTGGTTTATAGTATAAATTTTAACTCCAGATCTTTTTAATTTCACCTAACTACATCCTTATATCAGATTTCAAATGATTCTAAATAGATAAACAGTAACTGTTTGTTTTACATATAAATTTATATATATTTATAGTTTAAAAATAAGCATTTGATATCGCCTATTACTGACACCTTTCTTCTTTTCTTTATTCGCATATCTAAACACTGAGGATGGAGACAGATTGCACCTCCTGTATGCACATTAGGTTCATCAGATTTACAATCAAAGACATTAGACACTATCAAGTTCTTCATTTTACCTAAGATGTGGCTACAGCTGGAATTATATGTCAATGGGACCTTATTATTAAACTTTACTTTTGTTCATACCTATATATTCTCATGAACATTTGCAGTATAATAATCATAGTATCACCAATTGGATAATCTTTACAATATTTCATCTTTCATCTGTGGGTTTAAAGCACAATCAGCAACTAGTCTCACATTTATCAAGTTCAGAATTTCTCATGTGTAAACAGGATTACAACAGACATGACTACCATATTTTGATACTAGAGCCTCTGTATTTCGACATGGACCCAAGAGTATGTTCAGATTTGTTATCTGTGTGGACATTATTCCTCCACTATTCAAACAGAGCATGTAGGATACACAGTTTTAGCATATTGACTACAAGGCAGCACTACAGCCTCAACAGTGCCGAACGAGTCCAGAAGTATTTGATTTCAAACCAAATTGTAACTTACTTGGGACATTGCTATTTCAAGCATACTTGAATCCGTAGAATCTGACAACTTACACTTTTTAAATAGACTACTTTGCATTTAAAATACGGCAAACCCAAGAACCAAGGAACCGTACAGTTTGCCTATTACTTTAAAGATATTATAGAGATTTTATTATGTTTTAGACAGGTATTTTTACCACTTTTTACAATAACAAAGACAGTATGTACATAGGTATTATTGCTCTATATATATATACACAGTGGAGTTTTATTGTTGAAACCTAATATGTTAAAGAGATTTATATTTGGGAATACAGTGATGTTTACCGTAGAGTATACATGCATTTCAAAATTTTTATATTTACACACCCAATGTTCACATTGGAGACAGCAGTATATACAAACAGTCAATACCAACTCAGAATCTAACTGTTCTTTATAGCTGTACTTTGAACTTTAGACAAACACATCGAAAGAATTATTAAATATATAACTGCATATAACATGTATTCAATGATGAGAGCTTCAGGCTTTCGAAAGAATTATTTATTAACTGCATACTGAACAGTGGTATTTTCTTCAAAATCTTTTTAGGAAAATTTATCATATTTGAATACTAAATATAGTTTTATAGCATTAACATGCCTGTATTTCAGTACCAGTTATGATAGACATTGGCTAATCTACCAGCACATGGGATATTCCCCATACAGACCTAGCACACTAACAGCTACAGATGAGACACCAAGTCTCACCCCCTTGTGGAGACCCCTCGCTCCACATTCCCAAACTGGCATATTGTTGTACAGGCAGTTTCTTGCTCTCCGAATTACAATACTGAATGCATCTCTCATGATGTTCAAAATCTATATGAATCAATCTAGTGTAGCTCTCAGTTCAAAATCTTTGATATTGAATACCATTTTTATAGCATTCTCATCTCATTGAAATACTAATAATAATTTTTATTGCATTCTCATCATTGAATTATTGATAATCATATTTTACCTTTCTCAGCATTGAATTACTGATAATAATTTTTATAGCATTCTCATCATTGGATTACTGATATTCATTTTTATAGTAATCTCATCATTGAATTACTGAATATCTTGTTATAGCATTCTCATGTTAGAACTTTGAATATTGAATATAATTTTATAGTATTATCATGTGACCATTTGGTCAAAATACTAGGACGCTGTCCTCTGATAGTTAGTGCAGGTATATAGGTAAGAGTGTCATCTACTTCAATTAAGTATGCACAAGAATTGTTAGGAAATATTAATTTAAATCATTTTAATGTTTTAATACTGACTACTTTTAGTTACATAATTGTAAATTTGGATGTAGATCTACACATATATATATCATGTATATATCATGTATGTACATATATTTTCATTGTAATTTTTTTTTTTTTTTTTTTCTCATGACTTTATTGAAGGTGAAAAAATCTTAATCCTAAATCCTTGGGGGCACTCAGCTGTTTCCATCTGAGTTTTTGGACCTTGATGGAATTTTATCACTGGTTATTTCTAAAATTTCATTCATCCCCAAGCATTTCGGGGACAAATTTTATCAAATTTATTCCAGCGCCAGTTTGATCTCAGATGAGACGCCTAGTCTCATCACCGAAGTGGAGAACCCTCGCTTCACATTCCCAAGTCTCAGATGAGACGCCTAGTCTCATCACCGAAGTGGAGAACCCTCGCTTCACATTCCCCGGCCTCAGATGAGACGCCTAGTCTCATCGCCAAAGTGGAGAACCCTCGCTTCACATTCCCCGGCTGGCGTATTGTCGGGCAGGCAGGTTCTTCCTCACACTGGAGGTTGCAAGCTGACTTGCTCAGGCAGGAACTCAAAAATTGTCTTGTATGCTGAGTGTTTCCCTAGGGCCAAAACCAGATTGATTAATTGTTTTTTATAAATAAATTATTATTCATTCTAAAATATTTTTCTGCTTTAAGCCAGTATGATTTTGCTGAGACTATGTTTTTGTTTTACACACAGATACCCCTTTTTGTGACATTTGGTATAGTTTTTCGGAGTTGGTATTTGCTCATTTACAAGGATGAGATCGGGACTTTATTTGAGATTTGCTCTATTAAGAGAGTTTTAGTGTAAATAATTGTGGGATGTCAGGACTTGCTTATCAATACAAACAGAACATAATTTTACCAGAAAAGTTACATCAGTTAAATATAGATTGATGTGATCATTAAACATTTCATCTTATCAATGGAAGGCTTGCATATACCTACCTTGATCTTTGGAAAAGGTAAATAAAAATGTCTCTAGAAATTTAGTAAGCCTTCCACTGGTGACCTGGAATGTTTTGATCACTGACACTAGAGGCATAAACAAGGAGTTTTGCAGACCACCCTAACAACTATAAAAGAATTGGACAACCTCACACAAAAAGTACAGAAACAATATTTCACTTTATGAGACTCAATAAATATACAACATTAGACTGGAGAAAAAATTAAAAATATGAGACTACGGAAAAATATTACTATACGAGACAACAGAATACAAACTTGGTTTGTTTGTATAAATATACAATTAAAAAAAAAAATGCATGGCACATGTGTAGCAAAAAGTACTTAAAAGGATTACAAATGTACCCTTCAGGACTGAACTACCCTAAAGATATTTTCGCTTCATCTAGTTGAACCAGAAATATACGACTTAGTATTGTAAGAGCGATTTTGAGTGGTGATCAACCTGAACTACAGGATTCACTTGTTATATACATGAACTAATTTTGTTAATTTATATGTTAAGTCAAATCACTTGGGTCATTCTACCTTTTCTTCTTGTATTTATTTTTTCACGACTGAGTATATACAATCCTTGTCTCCAGTTCACTCAGAATTGGAAATATATAATTTGTGATGACACAAATGCATGCTAAGCAGAAAAGCATTTACCGGTAATGCAAATTAAATATTTTTTAGGTTGAGAAACAAATTTAACTCATGATCCCATACACTTGATTATATATAAGCAAGCACAATTTGAATATATGTAAAATGCCTGAAAATTCTCTTCCACAAAAATTATTTCACAATTACACTTTAAAAACCAATGGAGCATGTGCATGTCAACATTAAACCAGGAAGTAAAAATAACAAACCATCTGTCCTTGCTTTGCCATTTTCTTAATATCAGCAATAACTTTCTTCTCTTGTTGCTCCATCTTTGCTTTTTCTCTATCCAGATCTCTCATTGCTTTGGTTAATGCCCTTTGGTTCTGTCGCAACATTTCCTCTGGAGTCTTTTTCTTTCCAAAGAGCCATTCTAACGGCATGTTGACACACTGAAAAAGAAAAGCTATAGTAATAAAATGCTCCGCAGGGCGCAGCTTGATACGACCGCAGAGGTCGAACCCTGAACAGTTGGGGCAAGTATGGACACAACATTCAAGCTTGATACAGCTTTGCATTTGGATTGTGATTAAATATTTGACACAGCATAGGTTTCTGACACAGAATGAATGTGGTCTAAGAACTTAAAAATTTTAAATTGGACATTCACCTATTATGGTCCAATATCCAAAATCTAAATACATGGTTAGATTCAGCATATCAAAGAACCCCAAGAATTCAATTTTTGATGAAATCAAACAAAGTTTAATTTTGGACCCTTTTGACCTCAATGTGGACAAAGTTGATAACGGGGCCCAAAAATCAAAAATCTAAATACATGGTTAGATTCAGAATATCAAAGAACCCCATATATTCAATTTTTGTTGAAATCAAACAAAGTTTAATTTTGGACCCCGATTTGGACCAACTTGAAAACTGGGCCCATAATCAAAAATCTAAATACATGTTTAGATTCAGCATATCAAAGAACCCTAAGAATTCAATTTTTGTTAAAATCAAACTAAGTTTAATTTTGGACCCTTTGGACCTTAATGTAGACCAATTTGAAAACGGAACCAAAAATTAAGAATCTAATTACACGGTTAGATTCGGCATATCAAAGAACCCCAATAATTCAATTTTTGATGAAATCAAACAAAGTTTAATTTTGGACCCTTTGGACCTCATTGTGGACCAATTTAAAAACGGCGCCTAAATCCAAAAACTTAATACACGGTTAGATTCAGCATATTAAAGAACCCCAAGAATTCAAGAATAAAACCCCATTGAAATTGGTCAAGAAATAAGCAATTTATACAAAGTATCTTCTTTTGCACAATACTGTCATGACTGTGCAATTGAATATTTCTTGCTATTGCGCAATACTGTACAATTGACAATTTCTTGCTATTGCGCAATATTGTGCTATTGGATATTTCTTGCTATTGCGCAATACTGTGCAATTGAAGATTTCTTGCTATTGCGCAATACTGTGCAATTGAAGATTTCTTGCTATTGTGCAATACTGTGCAATTGAAAATTTCTTGCTATTGCACAATACTTATTATATAAAAATTTACACATCCTGTTTGGTGTGTATCTCCTACCATATCATTATTATTTGCTTTTAAATATAAATCAGAAATAACCAACTTAAAATGGAAAATTTAAAAAAAAAAAAAAGGAAAAAAAGAAAAAAAAAGGAACCCCCCCCCCCCCAATTTTTTGAACCTTATGATTCATCACCCCCAAACTCAATCCCAGCCTTCCCTTTGTGGTATGGTACCTTGCAGTACAATTTCAGAGAGATCCATACACTTGAACACAAGTTATTGTCTGGAAACTAGAAAAATGTGTTTTTTGGCCCCTTTTTGGCCCCAAATTCCTAAACGTTTAAGGCAATTACCCCTAAACTCAAACCCAGCTTTCCCTTTGTGATATGGAACCTTGTAGTACAATCTTAGAAAGATCTATACACTTACACACAAGTTATTGTCCTGAAACTAGAAAAATGCTTGTTTTTTCCCCCTTTTTGACCCCTAATTCCTTAAATATTGAGGCAATTACCCCCATCATCAATCCTAGCCTTCCCTTTGTGGTATGGTACCTTGCAGTACAATTTCAGAGAGATCCATACACTTGAACACAAGTTATTGTCTGGAAACTAGAAAAATGCTTATTTTTGGTCCCTTTTTGGCCCCCAATTCCTAAACATTTTGGCAATTACCCCCAAACTCAATTCCAGCTTTCCCTTTGTGAACCTTGTAGTACAATTTCAGAAAGATCCATACACTTACACACAAGTTATTGTCATGAAACTAGAAAAATGCTTGTTTTTTGCCCCTTTTTTGGCCCCTAATTCCTAAAATTTTGAGGCAATTACCCCCAAAATCAATCCCAGCATTCCTTTTGTGATATGGAACCTTGTGGTACAATGTCAGAGAGATCCATACACTAACACACAAGTTATGTCTGGAAGTTACAAAAATGCTTATTTTTGGCCCCTTTTGGCCCCTAATTCCTTTACTGTTGGTACCATAACCCCCAAAATCAATCCCAACCTTCCTTTTGTGATATTGAACCTTGTGGTAAAATTTCATAGAGATCCATTCACTTAAACTAAAGTTAGAGTGCGAAAACCAATGTGTCTTCGGACGACGCCGGACGTCGACGACGACGACGCCAACGTCATACCAATATACGACCACAAAAATTTTTTGGCGGTCGTATAAATATGTATGACAGCACATGTCATGCATGTTGATAACTTTTCCATCCTTTTTAACTAGTAGTGTAAATCCCCTTTTTCTATTTTTAGATACATGTATTATATATAACCTTAGTTTATAATTAATAGATTTGTTTTTCTTGTACAAGAGACTGGATGTCGAGACTTTGATATTGAAACCTTGTCCGGACAGTATTTCTATAGATTAAGGAAAGCTTTCCTACTGGTAAGTTGTACTTTAATTTTATCTTATTCTTTACAATTTATTCATGTTTCCATTTTAGAGTAAAACATTTCTAAATTCATTGTTTCCATTTCTGTTCCAAAATTACAGAAAGAATTGTACACTTGTTTGATAGCTAGTTATTTTATGAGTATCAGATTTAATAAACAGCTGCGCCATGAGTGCATGATACGCCCGTCGCTTTTTCAAAGAATAAAGTTCAATAACTTCTCAATGTCATATCAGAAATTCATGAAAAACTAAAGGGAGGTTATCTTAATAGATATAAACCAGTCACCAAAGTTTCATGATAACTGCTCAAGCCATTGACCGAAAACTGAAAAATACCCCCTTTTTTATGAATACAACAGGGCTGGACAATAACGCTTGTCCGATTGTCCGGTACCAGAGGAAAAAAAGGTCGGACAAGTAAAAGCTAGATCAAGGTTGTCCGACGGGACAAGTAAAATCATTTTGTAGAAAATAAATTAAATCCAACTTTGATCAACAAAATAATAAACAAAAAACAAGAAAAGATAAAAACAAATATTAATTTGACATGTTTACTTGCAATCGATAATTTAAAACTGGTTCTTTGACAGATACTTTATAACAGATAAAACGGGTAATATTCTCAGAAACCAGTCTTAGATGAAATCAAGAATGGCTTTGTAGATAAGGTAACAAGACAGTTCGGCACCGGCACGGAAACCAATCCTTCCATGTTTAATAGACAGTATGGCACCGTAGGAGACATTTCGGGAACAAGCCAACCAGTACCTCATTTCCCTACCTTATTCTGTTGCTTATAATAAATATGATAAATTTTATTTAACAAAAAAAAATTTTTAAATAAAAAATGAAGAAATTATTGACCATAAAATTCACAGAATCATATTTGATCATATGTAGACAAAACAATACTTGATTGCGTTTGAATAAACATTTTAATATATTAAAAACAAAGTTGTTTGTAGTAAGGCATTAATCATAATAATCAATATTTTACCAACATGAAAGACCAGGATACAAACCAAATGAGTGTAGACTGACAGGCCTACCAGACTGTGCCTCATGTGCAGAGTCTGATGAGACTTTGGCATTGATGAAAACTAGAACATAAGTCCTGTGACATGACTTGAATCAGTTGTTCTCGTCTCATATTTTTGAAAAGGATATCAAGAGATATAAATCAAATTCTGTTCTTATGTTCATTGAATCAACTTAAAATGCAAAAAAAAGGTTAATATTAAGAAATTTTTTTTGGACAAGTTACAATTCCATTCGGACAAGTAAGTTTTGATGTGTACTTGTCCTATTGGGCAAGTTGAGAAAAAAGTTATTGTAGATGCCTGTACAATCACATAACTCTGAAACGTAAAATCTAAAATGTATAAAAATCGAAAGGGAGCTCATGGCAATAAATATAAACAATTCACCAAAGTTTCTTGCAAATTGGTTAAAGTGTTTTTGAGTTGTTGTCCGAAAACTGGAAAATCACCCTTTTTTAATGAAAAAAACCCAAAACTCGGAAACTTAAATTTTAAATTTATCAAAAACGAAAGGGAGCTCACGTCAATAGATATAAACAATACACCAAAGTTTCATGCGAATTGGTTCAAGCGTTTTTGAGTTATTGTCTGACATGTTGAGGACGGACGGACGGTACGACAGACGGACGGACAACGGTATACCATAATACGTCCCGTAAACGGGCGTATAAAAAGAGATGGGGTACATTTTGATAAGATATTAAAGAAGATGATTAATGCGAGAAATATATTCTAAGAGTATTTACAAAAATGTAAACTGGTCAGTTGAAGAGCTCATTCATGGTTTAGATTTTCATGAGGTGCCGGAATGCTAGTGTTTTTTCGTCTTTGTCTATTTAATATGGTATTGGGTCCATTCGCTCCAAAAACACATTCACACCTTACACGTTCACTCCCTGGGTCCGTTCGCACCCTATTTTTATTCAAATACCGGTTGCATTATTAGATGTCTTTTTAGATGTATATATCAAAATATTTATATTTTCATGAATAAAAATTCGTGAATTTTTTTAATGAAATTTTTTTTTGTGATTAGATGATTAATTATCGATTGTGATTTATTTAAGATTACTGCTAATTGGTATTTACAAAGCTAATTTGGAACTATTGCTATGTGTTTGGTGTAAAGTAAAATACAAGTAGTTAGCTTCAGGTAGGAGTAAAATCATTGAAGACTTTAAATTAAAAAAAATGAATGATAATTATTTTAACAGCTTGTGACGAGTTTGATAGCCTTTACGGAATCTTCTGTCTCTGTTTCACAAGTCTTATTAGAGAGAATGACTTAATTAGTCTTTGATCATCATAACAATATTCATTATTCATTTTGTCAAATTTAAAATAATTAACAAAAAGTAAATTGGTTTACGTTTTTAGAATGTCACTTTTTTTTAAAACAATAAAAAAAACTTATTTTATTTATTTTTAAAGCAATGCATTAACTTAAGCATAATTTAAAAATTATTCAACACAAAACCTTTATAAAAGGGTGCGAATGGACCCACGTTGTGAACGTGTGGGGTGTGAACATGAAAGGGGCGAACAAGAAGGGGAGCGAACATGATTTTTAGCAAACGGACCTGGATTCATTTAATATGATACCGATATTACTGTTTTATCAATCATGTTTTTTTGGTTATATATGAGCCAAAAAATTGCTTATCACAATCGTCACTATTGTCATCTGTATGTTTTTGGTCCTTTCCTCACCTTTTTAATTGGTTTAGTACTATGAAACTAGGTTTAGCCCACCATTAACAGGCATTATCTTCAAAAAATGCCTGTACCATGTAAGGAATATGACAGTTGTTTGATGAACAGAATGACAACTCAATTCTGCAGGCAAACATTGGTGTGCTTATCTTTTACATCTTGAACATTTGTACAACATTAATTTTACCTTCTATATGAAAATTAAGTTTCTTCAACTGTAAAATAACTGAATTGTAAGGAATGAGTGACTGTGAGTCAGGAAATCACTTCAATGTGTATTTTGACAATGACGTCACGGAAAAATGTGCTTAGTCTTTAATACAAAATAAAAATTTTGTTTATGTTTTGCATTTTTTGTTTATTGAATTTTTTTCAACACAAAATCTGTCATATAAAATATTTTGTAAACATTTCTATGTAACTGAACAAATAACCTTTCAGTTAAAAAATTGTTAAAAATTAATGAGTTCGAGAGTTTGATGGCGGCTATGCTGCAGTGCTGTGCAAAATCTGGGGTAAAATTTCACTAATCACTGTGAAATATGATGAAAGTTTCTTTAATAAGAAAAACGAATTAATAGGGAAACATTTAACGTTTATTATTTTAGTATTTTGGTTATCCTTTGTAGTTCACAATCCCGTATTTTCAAACCTTCAACGTCAGCTGATGGATTTGCGCAATACGTACTTAGTGCAATAAATTCATGCACTGGGTTTTCAAATTTATACCCTCGTTAAAAGTTACGGAATAAATTGTTATTATTAGACGAAAAAGATATATTTCATTTCATTTGAAATATTGAAAAGTGTATTGAATCAAATCCTTATGAATTGGGGGATTGGTCTTTTATTTGGCTCACTTTCAAATTAAATAAATCAATAGAATGAACTAATAGTAATAAATGTCTAATGTATACTTTACATTATTCTATGTAATGACCTGTCTTATACAATTAATTATGCGTATTATTATGCCTCAGGTTAAAATGCCAGATCTTCCTCAATCTTCAATCTTGAGGCCTGTTGGCACAAATTGTCTCAAATGTGCAGATTAACTCATTACTAAGTACGTTACGCTCAACATATATTTCTCTCTGTGCTTTTAAAGGATATACGCTGGTTAAGATTTGGATTGAGGAACTGCAGTATCAAATCTGCCAGTTCTGTCAATATAAATCATTAATCATGTTAATGGTAATTCCATTTTCTGTAAAGCACATTTTGTATACATTTTGTAAAAAATGAAATGAAAACCAAACAGGAAAAAAAATTCAGTCTTTCTTTTTTCATATTTCAGCCAATAGATGTAGTACCACCCAGCATCAGAAACTGAGAAAAAAAACCAAAACAATCTAAGGAAGAAATAAACAACAAGAGCCCAAAAAGAACTAAACTGCACAGACTGCACTTCTGAGGACTAGGAAACTCCCAAGGAAACTAAACAACCATGTCAGCTGTAAAGAAGTTGAACAGTCCTCAGTGGAAGGCATGTATAAATTGATGATAATTGATTCATTCTGGTCCCAGAATACAGTTATCATCCTTTCGATTTTTCATTGTCTTCAAATAAAGTCCTAAGTATGGAAAGTGTTACTTGCAATTTTTTAAAATACAAATTCCTAATTTATTTCTTCATATATAATGCATAAAATAGTAAGTCATGTAAAGCAAAGTAGAGAAGTAGTAGATGGGTGGGTGAAATTACATGTACAAAAGATTTGGGTCTTTAGTCATGTTAGTTTTAAGGTAAAGTAATGATTTGGTCTAGTTTAAAAAGGTTAAAAATGTGTGTCTGAAACTATCAAAACTGAATTTGAATTTAATTTGAATTAACATGTAATTGTCCATATTTTGAGTCTGAGCTGGTAGACTTTTGATATTATTTGTCACATAAGTACCACTCCAGTGTAAAAATCTTACCGAGTAAACATGTACATGTAGGTTGGATTTTTTTAATTTGCATTTATTGTTCATTAACTGCACTACAAAATAACTGCGCCATGTCTGGTCTGTTTTTATTATACGACCAATTATGTCGTCGTCGTCCAAAGACACCTTGGTTTTTCGCACTTTAACTTTAGTTTAAGTGAATGGATCTCTATGAAATTTTACCATAAGGTTGAATACCACAAAAGGAAGGTTGGGATTGATTTTGAGGGTTATGGTACATGTACCAACAGTGAAGGAATTAGGGGCCAAAAATAAGCATTTTTGTAACTTCCAGACATAACTTGTGTGTTAGTGTATGGATCTCTCTGACATTGTACCACAAGGTTCCATATCACAAAGGGAATGCTGGGATTGATTTTTGGGGTAATTGCCTCCAAATTTAAGGAATTAGGGGCCAAAAAAGGGGCAAAAAACAAGCATTTTTCTAGTTTCATGACAATAATTTGTGTGTAAGTGTATGGATCTTTCTGAAATTGTACTACAAGGTTCCGTATCACAAAGGGAAAGCTGGAATTGAGTTGGGGGTTATTGTCTTAAATGTTTAGGAATTAGGGGCCAAAAATAAGCATTTTTCTGGTTTCCAGACAATAACTTGTGTTCAAGTGTATCTTTCTGAAATTGTGCTGCAAGGTACCATACCACAAAGGGAAGGCTGGGATTGATTTTGGGGGTAATTGCCTCAAAAATTTTAAGGAATTAGGGGCCAAAAAAGGGAAAAAACAAGCATTTTTCTAGTTTCAGGACAATAACTTGTGTGTAAGTGTATAGATCTTTATGAAATTGTACTACAAGGTTCCATATCACAAAGGGAAAGCTGGAATTGAGTTTGGGGGTAATTGCCTTAAATGTTTAGGAATTTGGGGCCAAAAAGGGGCCAAAAAACAAGTATTTTTTAAGTTTCCAGACAATAACTTGTGTTCAAGTGTATGGATCTCTCTGAAATTGTACTGCAAGGTACCATACCAAAAAGGGAAGGCTGTGATTGAGTTTGGGGGTGATGAATCATAAGGGGGTTCAAAAAATTTTGGGGGGGGTATTTTTTTTTTCCTTTTTTTTTCTTTAAAATTTTCCATTTTAAATTGGTTATTTCTGATTTATATATAAAAGCAAATAATAATGATATGGTTTGAATAGGTAAATTAAAAAAATTTAAGTTCTTAGACCACATTCATTCTTTGTCAGAAACCTATGCTGTGTCAAATATTTAATCACAATCCAAATTCAGTGCTGTATCAAGCTTGAATGTTGTGTCCATACTTGCCCCAACTGTTCAGGGTTCGACCTCTGCAGTCGTATCAAGCTGCGTCCAGCGGAGCATTTTATTGTTTGATGTTTTTCTGCTTTGTATCGATCTGATGAGTTAAGCCCTTTTCAACTGATTTTGATAGTTTGTTCTTATGTTGTGCTGTAACACCATTGTCCAAGGTTAGGGGGAGGGCTGATCGAGCACTCACAAACATGTTTTACCCCACCACTTTCTTTATGTGTGACAGTGTCTGTCCCAAGTCAGGAGCCTGTAGTTCAGTGGTTGTCAGTGGTTGATATCTGTCATATTTGTTTTTCGAAAATTGTTTTGTTATAAATTAGGCCATTAGTTTTCTCAATTGCATTGTCTCATATTTTTTATGTCAGGGCCTTTTACAGCCGACGATACGGTATGGGTTTTTCTCATTGTTGAAGGCTGAAGGGTTGCTTTTAATTGCTCACATCCGCTTCATTTGAACTTTTGTGGATTGTTGTCTCATTGGCAATAATACCACATCTCCTTATTTTTATACGGCCGAAGACACATTGGTTTTCCCACTCTAACTTTAGTTTAAGTAAAGGGATCTCTATGAAATTTTACCATAAGGTTCAATACCACAAAAGGAAGGTGGGGATTGATTTTGGGGGTTATGGTACCCACAGTTAAGGAACTAGGGGCCAAAAATAAGCATTTTTGTAACTTCCAGACATAACTTGTGTGTAAGTGTATGGATCTCTCTGACATTGTACCACAAGGTTCCATATCACAAAGGGAAAGCTGGAATTGAGTTTGGGAGTAATTGCCCAAAACGTTTAGGAATAAGGGGCCAAAAGAGGCAAAAAACAAGCATTTTTCTAGTTTCATGACAATAACTTGTAGGTAAGTGTATGGATCTCTCTGACATTGTATCACAAGGTTCCATATCTCATAAGGAATGCTGGGATTGATTTTGGGGGTAATTGCCTCCAAATTTTAGGAATTAGGGGCCAAAAAGGGGCAAAAAACAAGCATTTTTCTAGTTTCATGACAATAACTTGTGTGTAAGTGTATGGATCTTTATGAAATTGTACTACAAGGTTCCATATCACAAAGGGAAAGCTGGAATTGAGTTTGGGAGTAATTGCCCAAAACGTTTAGGAATAAGGGGCCAAAAAGGGGCCAAAAATAAGCATTTTTCTAGTTTCCAGACAATAACTTGTGTTCAAGTGTATGGATCTCTCTGAAATTGTACTGCAAGGTACCATACCACAAAGGGAAGGCTGGGATTGATTTTGGGGGTAATTCCCTTAAAATTTTAGGAATTAGGGGCCATAAAAGGGCAAAAAAACAAGCATTTTTCTAGTTTCAGGACAATAACTTGTGTGTAAGTGTATAGATCTTAATGAAATTGTACTGCAAGGTACCATATCACAAAGGGAAAGCTGGGTTTGAGTTTGGGGGTAATTGCCCTAAATGTTTAGGAATTTGGGGCCAAATAACAAGTATTTTTTAAGTTTCCAGACAATAACTTGTGTGTTCAAGTGTATGGATCTCTCTGAAATTGTTCTGCAAGGTACCATACCAAAAAGGGAAGGCTGGGATTGAGTTTGGGGTGATGAATCATAAGGGGGTTCAAAAAATTTGGGGTAGGGTTTTTTTTCTTAAAAATTTTCCATTTTAAATTGGTTATTGTCGAGCCTGCGACTTTTGTCCCAGAAAGCTCGACATAGGGATAGTGATCCGGCGGCGGCGGCGTTAGCTAACTTCTTAAAAGCTTTATATTTTAGAAGGTGGAAGGTCTGGATGCTTCATACTTTGTATATGGATGCCTCATGTTACGAAGTTTCCGTCAGTCACATGTCCATTGTCCTTGACCTCATTTTCATGGTTCAGTGACTACTTGAAAAAAAAGTTCAGATTTTTTGTAATGTTAGATTCTCTCTTATTATAAGTAATAAGATAACTATATTTGGTATGTGCGTACCTTGCAAGGTCCTCATGCCCGTCAGATAGTTTTCACTTGACCTCGACCTCATTTCATGGATCAGTGAACAAGGTTAAGTTTTGGTGGTCAAGTCCATATCTCAGATACTATAAGCAATAGGTCTAGTATATTCGGTGTATGGAAGGACTGTAAGGTGTACATGTCCAACTGGCAGGTGTCATCTGACCTTGACCTCATTTTCATGGTTCAGTGGTTATAGTTAAGTTTTTGTGTTTTGGTCTGTTTTTCTTATACTGTATGCCATAGGTCTACTATATTTGGTGTATGGAATGATTGTAAGGTGTGCATGTCTAGCGGGCAGGTGTCATTTGACCTTGACCTCATTTTCATGGTTCAGTGGTCAAAGTTAAGTTTTTGAGTTTTGGTCTTTTTTTCTAATACTATGTGCAATAGTTCAACTATATTTGGTATGTGCGTACCTTGCAAGGTCCTCATGCCCGTCAGACAGTTTTCACTTGACCTCGACCTCATTTCATGGATCAATGAACAAGGTTAAGTTTTGGTGGTCAAGTCCATATCTCAGATACTATAAGCAATAGGTCTAGTATATTCCGTGTATGGAAGGACTGTAAGGTGTACATGTCCAACTGGCAGGTGTCATCTGACCTTGACCTCATTTTCATGGTTCAGTGGTTATAGTTAAGTTTTTGTGTTTTGGTCTGTATTTCTTATACTGTATGCCATAGGTCTACTACATTTGGTGTATGGAATGATTGTAAGGTGTACATGTCTAGGGGGCAGGTGTCATCTGACCTTGACCTCATTTTCATGGTTCAGTGATCAAAGTTAAGTTTTTGAGTTTTGGTCTTTTTTTCTAATACTATGTGCAATAGTTCAACTATATTTGGTATGTGCGTACCTTGCAAGGTCCTGATGCCCGTCAGACAGTTTTCACTTGACCTCGACCTCATTTCATGGATCAATGAACAAGGTTAAGTTTTGGTGGTCAAGTCCATATCTCAGATACTATAAGCAATAGGTCTAGTATATTTGGTGTATGGAAGGACTGTAAGGTGTACATGTCCAACTGGCAGGTGTCATCTGACCTTGACCTCATTTTCATGGTTCAGTGGTTATAGTTAAGTTTTTGTGTTTTGGTCTGTTTTTCTTATACTATATGCAATAGTTCAACTATATTTGGTGTATGGAAATATTTTATGATCTATTTGGCAGTCACGCAGGTTTTATTTGACCTTGACCTCATTTTCAAGGTTCATTGCTCAGTGTTAAGTTTTTGTGTTTTGGTCTGTTTTTATACGACCGCAAAAAAATTTTTGTGGTTGTATATTGGTATGACGTTGGCGTCGTCGTCGGTCGTCGTCGACGTCGTCCGAAGACACATTGGTTTTCGCACTCTAACTTTAGTTTAAGTGAATGGATCTTTATGAAATTTTACCACAAGGTTCAATACCACAAAAGGAAGGTTGGGATTGATTTTGGGGGTTATGGTAATAACAGTAAAGGAATTAGGGGCCAAAAAGGGGCCAAAAATAAGCATTTTTGTAACTTCCAGACATAACTTGTGTGTTAGTGTATGGATCTCTCTGACATTGTACCACAAGGTTCCATATCACCAAAGGAATGCTGGGATTGATTTTTGGGGTAATTGCCTCCAAATTTTAGGAATTAGGGGCCAAAAAAGGGGCAAAAAACAAGCATTTTTCTAGTTTCATGACAATAACTTGTGTGTAAGTGTATGGATCTTTCTGAAATTGTACTACAAGGTTCCATATCACAAAGGGAAAGCTGGGTTTGGGTTTGGGGGTAACTGCCCTAAACGTTTAGGAATTTGGGGCCAAAAAGGGGCCAAAAAACACATTTTTTTCTAGTTTCCAGACAATAACTTGTGTTCAAGTGTATGGATCTCTCTGAAATTGTGCTGCAAGGTACCATACCACAAAGGGAAGGCTGGGATTGAGTTTGGGGGTGATGAATCATAATGGGGGTTCAAAAAATTTTGGGGGGGGGGATTTATTTTTTTTTCCTTTTTTTTTTTTTTTCCTTTTTTGTTTCTTTTAAAATTTTCCATTTTAAGTTGGTTATTTCTGATTTATATTTAAATTCAAATAATAATGATATGGTAGGAGATACACACCAAACAGGATGTGTAAATTATTATATAATAAGTATTGTGCAATAGCAAGAAATTTTCAATTGCACAGTATTGCACAATAGCAAGAAATCTTCAATTGCACAGTATTGCGCAATAGCAAGAAATCTTCAATTGCACAGTATTGCGCAATAGCAAGAAATATCCAATAGCACAATATTGCGCAATAGCAAGAAATTGTCAATTGTACAGTATTGCGCAATAGCAAGAAATATTTAATAGCACAGGATTGTGCAAAAGAAGATACTTCCTATAAATTGCTTATTTCTTGACCAATTTCAATGGGGTTTTATTCTTGATTTCATGGGGTTCTTTAATATGCTGAATATAACCGTGTATTTAGTTTTTGGATTTTTGGGCCCCGTTTTTAAATTGGTCCACATTGAGGTCCAAAGGGTCCAAAATTAAACTTTGTTTGATTTCATCAAAAATTGAATTATTGGGGTTCTTTGATATGCCGAATCTAACTGTGTATTTAGATTCTTAAATTTTGGTTCCATTTTCAAATTGGTCTACATTAAGGTCCAAAGGGTTCAAAATTAAACTTAGTTTGATTTTAACAAAAATTGAATTCTTAGGGTTCTTTGATATGCTGAATCTAAACATGTATTTAGATTTTTGATTATGGGCCCAGTTTTCAAGTTGGTCCAAATCGGGGTCCAAAATTAAACTTTGTTTGATTTCAACAAAAATTGAATATATGGGGTTCTTTGATATGCTGAATCTAACCATGTTTTTTGATTTTTGGGCCCCGTTATCAACTTTGTCCACATTGAGGTCAAAAGGGTCCGAAATTAAACTTTGTTTGATTTCATCAAAAATTGAATTCTTGGGGTTCTTTGATATGCTGAATCTAACCATGTATTTAGATTTTGGATATTGGACCATAATAGGTGAATGTCCAATTTAAAATTTTTAAGTTCTTAGACCACATTCAATCTGTGTTAGAAACCTATGCTGTGTCAAATATTTAATCACAATCCAAATCCAAAGCTGTATCAAGCTTGAATGTTGTGTCCATACTTCCCCCAACTGTTCAGGGTTCGACCTCTGCGGTCGTATCAAGCTGCGCCCTGCGGAGCATTTTATTCTTAAACTATAAGCAATAGGTCAACTCTATTTGTTGTATGGAAGAATTGTTAGCTGTACATGCCTGCCTAGCATGGTTCATCTGACCTTGTCCTCATTTTCATGGTTCATTGGTCAATGTTTAGTTTACTTGGTTAATGTTAAGTTTATGTGACAGTTGTAATAAAGCTTTATATTTAGGACTATCAACATAATATCAATGATTAGTAAAGAAGGCGAGACATTTCAGCGTGTGCACTCTTGTTTCTGATTTATATATAAAAGCAAATAATAATGATATGGTTTGAATAGGTAAATTAAAATTTTTTAAGTTCTTAGACCACTTTCATTCTGTGTCAGAAACCTATGCTGTGTCAAATATTTAATTACAATCCAAATTCTGTGCTATATCAAGCTTGAATGTTGTGTCCATACTTGCCCCAACTGTTCAGGGTTCAACCTCTGCGGTCGTATCAAGCTGCGTCCCAGCGGAGCATTTTATTATATTAGACATCAACAAACACTTAAAAAACACAACATACTTCAAGCATGTTTAAGGCCGATGTATTGCCTGTACAAGAAGTAACTTAAATTGAATTTTTGTTTAATTAGAATTTCCAGCCGTCCACACAAGATCCTGCAATAGTGTCATTTCAAAGAGCCGCAGCACCAGTGATCAGTTCACATATCAACAACAATGGAGTAGGGAGAGAAACAGGATTTATTGAGAAGCTTTTGGTAAATATTTAAATTTGACATTAGTGGATTGATGACTTTATGGTGAAAAGGATGAATTATGATAAACTAAAGGATTTTGTTCATAGTCATACACGACTATTGAATTTCAATAAGGATATATCATTTAAAAAATATATAATTTTCATTCCAAGAAAACAATTTTCGAAACTATGTGAGGCTCACATTAAGGCAACAAGAAAGAGGAAATAATCACAAACTCCAATATGTTTTCTTTGTATTTGCATGTAAACAGAAAAAAAATATTTGAAGGCGAAGCAATTTGTCAGTATAGTTTTATATTTGTGAATTGAAATTTGAATAGAATTTCAAATGCTTTTATTCATATTATGATTTAACATGTATAAAATTATAGAAGAAATTTTCAGCTTTTAAACTCTCATCTTTTGTTTCAATTTCAGCATTCCTATGGATTTATTCAGTGTTGTGAAAGGGATTCACGACTCTTCTTTCATTTTAGTGAATATGGAGATGATATAAACTTGGTTAAAATTGGAGGTTAGCACTTTTTTATACTTGATTAGAATTCATCACACTGCTTGCTGGCAGTTATTATACAACTTTTTTTAAGTACTGTTTCTTCAGAAATTATTGGGAGTGTTTTTATTAATGTGAATGGGTTAGTATGGCAATAGGTCCGAGGACACAGTTATCGTCCTTTGATTTTCGTTGTCTATAAATATAGTCCCAAGTGTGTACAGTGTATAACTTGCAAAATTTTTTCATACACTTTCCAAATTTATTTCTTTATATTTTATGTATGAAATATTAAGTAAAGGGATGAAATTACATGTTAAAAAAATTTGGGTGCTGAATCTTTTTGTTAAGTAGTGATTTGGTCCAGTTAAAAAAGGTCAAAAATTAGTATGTCTGAAGCTGTCAAACTGAACTTTAGACCCCCTAAACACAGCATTGTTTATATTTTGAGTTAGAGCTGATAGACTTGTCTGTAATTTTGATACTTTGTGTCCCAAAAGTAGTACACTACACTGTAAAAATCTTTTTGAGATAGAGCAAGTGCGATTTTTGTCAAGCCTTCGACTTTTGTTGAAAAAGCGAGACATAGCGATCCTACATTCCGTCGGCGTCGTCGGCAGCGTCCACAAATATTCACTCTGTGGTTAAAGTTTTTGAAATTTTAATGACTTTCTTAAACTATCCTGGATTTCTACCAAACTTGGACAGAAGCTTGTTTATGATCATAAGATAGTATCCAGAAGTCAATTTTGTAAAAAAAAAATTCCTGTTTTTCCGTATTTTACTTATAAATGGACTTAGTTTTTCTGCCAGGAAACATTACATTCACTCTGTGGTTTAAGTTTTTAAAATTTTAATAACTTTCTCAAACTATCCTGGATTTCTACCAAACTTGTCCAGATGCTTGTTTATGATCATAAGATAGTATCCAGAAGTTAATTTTGTAAAAAAAAAAAATCCTGTTTTTCCGTATTTTACTTATAAATGGACTTAGTTTTTCTGCCAGGAAACATTACATTCACTCTGTGGTTAAAGTTTTTAAAATTTTAATAACTTTCTCAAACCAGCCTGGATTTCTACCAAACTTGGCCAGATGCTTGTTTTTGATCATAAGATAGTATCCAGAAGTAAATTTAAAAAAAAAAATCCTGTTTTTCCGTATTTTACTTATAAATGGACTTAGTTTTTCTGCCAGGAAACATAAAATTCACACTGTGGTTAAAGTTTTCAAAATTTTAATAACTTTCTTAAACTATCCTGGATTTGTACTAAACATGGCCAGGTGCTTGTTTATGATTAAAAGCTAGTATCTAGAAGGAAATTTTTATTAAAATTTTGTACTTGTTTATCCATATTTTACTTATAAATGGACTTAGTTTTTCTTCCAGTTAACATAACATACAGTCTGCACTCTGCAGTTAAATTTTTAAAAATATTTATTAGATTCATAAACTATCCTGGATTTTTACCAGACTTGGAAAGAAGCTGCTTACAATAAAAAAATTGTATCGAGAGGAATATTTTTATTACATTTTTGTTGAGCCTGCGATAAACAGCAAAAGTAGGCGAGACACTGGGTTCCGTGGAACCCTTACGAATTTTTATACGACCGCAAAAAATTTTTGTGGTCGTATATTGGTATGATGTTGGCGTCGTCGTCGTCCGAAGACACATTAGTTTTCGCACTCTAACTTTAGTTCAAGTGAATGGATCTCTATGAAATTGTACCATAAGGTTTAATACCACAAAAGGAAGGTGGGGGTTGATTTTGGGGGTTATGGTACCAACAGTTAAGGAAAAAGGGGCCAAAAATAAGCATTTTTGTAACTTCCAGACATAATTTGTGTGTAAGTGTATGGATCTCTTTGACATTGTACCACAAGGTTTCCATATCACAAAGGGAATGCTGGGATTGATTTTTGGGGTAATTGCCTCCAAATTTTAGGAATGAGGGGCCAAAAAGGGGTAAAAAACAAGCATTTTTATACGACCGCAAAAAAATTTTGTGGTCGTATATTGGTATGACGTCGTCCGGCGTCGTCGTCCGGCGTCGTCGTCGTCGTCCGGCGTCGTCGTCCGAAGACACATTGGTTTTCGCACTCTAACTTTAGTTTAAGTGAATGGATCTTTTTGAAATTTGACCATAAGATTAAATACCACAAAAGGAAGGTTGGGATTGATTTTGGGGGTTATGGTACCAACAGTTAAGGAATTAGGGGCAAAAAAGGGGCCAAAAATAAGCATTTTTATGCCCCCGCCGTAGCGGAGGGGGCATTAAGTTTTACCCTTGTCCGTCTGTACGTACGTATGTACGTACGTACGTACGTACGTCCGTCCGTACGTCCCGAAATTGGTTTCCGTTCTCTAACTTGAGTTTGCCTCAACCAAATGTTATGAAACTTATACACAATGCTTATTACCACAAAACATAGATCAGGTTTGAATTTTGGTGGCGTCACTATAACCGATCTAGAGTTATGCCCCTTTATAAAAGGAAATATTGCAAAATTTTTAGTTTCCGTTCTCTAACTTAAGTTTGCCTCAACCAAATGTTATGAAACTTATACACAATGCTCATTACCACAAAACACAGATCAAGTTTGAATTTTGGAGGCGTCATTTTAACCAATCTAGAGTTATGCCCCTTTATAAAAGGAAAAATTGCAAAATTTTTAGTTTCCGTTCTCTAACTTAAGATTGCCTCAACCAAATGTTATGAAACTGATACACAATGCTTATTACCACAAAACACAGATCAAGTTTGAATTTTGGTGGCATCACTTTAACTGTTCTAGAGTTATGTCTCTTTATAAATAGAAAAATTGCAAAATATTTATTTTCTTCTAAATATCAAGTTTATAAAATTGCGAATGGAAATGGGGAATGTGTCAAAGAGACAACAACCCGACCATAGAACAGACAACAGCAGAAGGTCACCAACAGGTCTTCAATGCAGCGAGAATTCCCGCACCCTTAGACGTCCTTCAGCTGGCCCCTAAACAAATATATATACTAGTTCAGTGATAATTATAATATATTTTAAAATTGGAGTTATCTTCCTTTGACATTGATTATAGTTGAATCAACTACAAACAATGCTTTATACAATGCAATGTTTAATTTTGACTTCCACTGATAAAACACAGATCAAGTTGAATTTGGGTAGTGTCACTTTAACCATTATTGAGTTATGCCCCTTTATAAATCGAAAGATTGCAAAATATTTAGTTTCCATTCTGTAACTGAAGTTATCCCCAGCCAAACATTATGAAACCTATACACAATATTCATTACCACAAAACTCAGTAAAGATCAAGTACAATTTTTTTGTTTCCGTTCTCTAACTTGAGTTTGCCTCAACCAAATGTTATGAAACTTATACACAATGCTTATTACTACATAATACAGATTAAGTACGAAATTAAGTGGCAACACTTTTACCATTCTTGAGTTATGTCCCTTTATAAACATAAAAATTGCTGAATTTTTTAGTTTGTCTCAACTAAATGTTATAAAACTTATACACAACCGTTCTAGAGTTATGCATGTTTACAAATAGAAAAATTGCTGAATTTTTAGTTTCTGTTCTCTATTTAAGTTAGCCTCAACCAAATGTTATGAGACTTACACACAATGCTTATTACCACAAAACTCAGATCAAGTTCAAATTTGGGTAGCGTCACTTTTACCGTTCTTCAGTTATGTCCCTTTATAACTATATGATATGCAAGCGGGGGCATCATCTGTGTCCACATGTGGACACTATCCACATTTATTTAGTTTCCAGACAATAACTGTGGAATGGTGTATGGATCTCTCTGAAATTATACTACAAGTTTCCATACCACAAAGGGATGGTTAGGATTTGCTTTGGGGGGTTATGGCTCAAACCGTTTAGGAATTAGGGGCAAAAAAGGGGGGAAAAACAAGGTTGTCCTGGTTAATGGACAAATACTTTAGTACAAAACATAATTTAAAGCAGTGTAAGGGAGATAAATCAAATACATCATTGAAATTATCTCCCTTACACTGCTTTTAAATTATGTATAAAGTAATGGTTAATGAACAATAAAGATAATTTAAAACAGTGTAAGGGAGGTAATCCAAATACAACGTTTTGGTTACTTCCCTTACACTGCTTTTAAATTATGTTTAAAGAAATGCATATTTATAAAGGAAGACCAGTAAAAATATCTGCAAATGTTGCATCTTTTTTTTTTACAAAAAAATCCATAAGAAAGATTTGACACTATATTTTTAATTCTATTATAAAATAGATTAAGTTAGCACTATGGTAAATTTAAATGGGTAATTATGGTTGCCAACTCCATTGGAAATTTGAATTGAGATTATGACCATATCTTGAGGGAAAGAATTTTTTTGGGGAAAAAAGGGGGGTGGGGGATAAAAAGAAATTGTGGGGGGTCAATTTTTCTCATTTCAGATTTCAGAAATTAAAAAGAATTATTCTTCAAATATTATTTTTTTTTTCAAATTTCAAATATTGAAAAATTTCAAGAAGTAATCTTTAATTGCACAGTATGGCGCATTAGATTTGTAAAATCTTTGATCACATTTATTTATTTGTTATGCCGAATCTAACACTGTATTTAGATTTTTAATTTTGGGTCCAGTTTTCAAATTGGTCTACATTAAGGTCCAAAGGGTCCAAAATTAAACTTTGTTTGATTTTAGCAAAAATTGAATATATGAGGTTCTTTGATATGCTGAATCTAAACATGTATTTAGATTTTTGATTTTTGGCCCAGATTTCAAGTTGGTCAAAATTGGGGTCCAAAATTAAACTTTGTTTGATTTCAACAAAAATTGAATAAATGGGGTTCTTTGATATGCTGAATCTAACCATGTATTTAGATTTTTTATTTGTGGACCCCGTTATCAATTGGTTCATATTGAGGTCAAAAGGGTCCAAAATTAAACTTTGTTTGATTTCATCAAAAATTGAATTATTGGGGTTCTTTGATATGCCAAATCTAACCGTGTATTTAGATTTTTAATTTTGGGTCCTGTTTTTTAAATTGGTCTACATTAAGGCCCAAAGGGTCCAAAGTTAAACTTAGTTTGATTTTAACAAAAATTGAATTCTTAGGGTTCTTTGATATGCTGAATCTAAACATGTGTTTAGATTTTTATACGACCGCAAAAAAATTTTGTGGTCGTATATTGGTATGACGTTGGCGTCGTCGTCGTCGTCGTCGTCGTCGTCGTCGTCCGGCGTCGTCGTCGTCCGGCGTCGTCGTCCGAATACATATTGGTTTTCGCACTCTAACTTTAGTTTAAGTGAATGGATCTTTTTGAAATTTGACCATAAGGTTAAATACCACAAAAGGAAGGTTGGGATTGATTTTGGGGGTTATGGTACCAACAGTTAAGGAATTAGGGGCCAAAAAGGGGCCAAAAATGAGCATTTTCTAGTTTCCAGACAATAACTGTGGAAGGGTGTATGGATCTCTCTGAAATTATACTACAAGTTTCCATACCACAAAGGGATGGTTAGGATTTGCTTTGGGGGGTTATGGCTCAAACCGTTTAGGAATTAGGGGCAAAAAAGGGGGAAAAACAAGGTTGTCCTGGTTAATGGACAAATACTTTAGTTCAAAACATAATTTAAAGCAGTGTAAGGGAGATAAATCAAATACATCATTGAAATTATCTCCCTTACACTGCTTTTAAATTATGTATAAAGTAATGGTTAATGAACAATAAAGATAATCTAAAACAGTGTAAGGGAGGTAATCCAAATACAACGTTTTGGTTACTTCCCTTACACTGCTTTTAAATTATGTTTAAAGAAATGCATATTTATAAAGGAAGACCAGTAAAAATATCTGCAAATGTTTTCATCTTTTTTTTTACAAAAAAATCCATATGAAAGATTTGACACTATATTTTTATTAATTCTATTATAAAATAGATTAAGTTAGCACTATGGTAAATTTAAATGGGTAATTATGGTTGCCAACTCCATTGGAAATTTGAATTGAGATTATGACCATATCTTGAGGGAAAGAATTTTTGGGGGGGAAAAAGGGGGGGGGGGGGGATAAGAAGAAATTGTGGGGGGCCAATTTTTTCTCATTTCAGATTTCAGAAATTAAAAAGAATTATTCTTCAAATATTTTTTTTTTTTCAAATTTCAAATATTGAAAAATTTCAAGAAGTAATCTTTAATTGCACAGTATGGCGCATTAGATTTGTAAAATCTTTGATCACATTTATTTATTTGTTATGCCGAATCTAACAGTGTATTTAGATTTTTAATTTTGGGTCCAGTTTTCAAATTGCATTAATGTCCAAAGGGTCCAAAATTAAACTTTGTTTGATTTTAGCAAAAATTGAATATATGAGGTTCTTTGATATGCTGAATCTAAACATGTATTTAGATTTTTGATTTTTGGCCCAGTTTTCAAGTTGGTCCAAATTGGGGTCCAAAATTAAACTTTGTTTGATTTCAACAAAAATTGAATATATGGGGTTCTTTGATATGCTGAATCTAACCATGTATTTAGATTTTTTATTTGTGGACCCCGTTATCTAATTGGTTCATATTGAGGTCAAAAGGGTCCAAAATTAAACTTTGTTTGATTTCATCTAAAATTGAATTATTGGGGTTCTTTGATATTCCAAATCTAACCGTGTATTTAGGTTTTTAATTTTGGGTCCTGTTTTTTAAATTGGTCTACATTGAGGTCCAAAGGGTCCAAAATTAAACTTAGTTTGATTTTAACAAAAATTGAATTCTTGGGGTTCTTTGATTTGCTGAATCTAAACATGTGTTTAGATTTTTGATTATGGGCCCAGTTTTCAAGTTGGTCCAAGATAGGGTCCAGTATTTAAACTTTGTTTGATTTCAACAAAAATTGAATATATGGGGTTCTTTGATATACTGAATCTAAACATGTGTTTAGATTTTTGATTATGGGCCCAGTTTTCAAGTTGGTCCAAATTGGGGTCCAAAATTAAACTTTGTTTGATTTCAACAAAAATTGAATATATGAGGTTCTTTGATATGCTGAATCTAACCATGTATTTAGATTTTTTATTTGTAGGCCCCGCTATCAAATTGGTTCATATTGAGGTCAAAAGGGTCCAAAATTAAACTTTGTTTGATTTCATCGAAAATTGAATTATTGGGGTTCTTTGATATGCCAAATCTAACCGTGTTTTTAGATTTTTAATTTGGGTCCCGTTTTTTAAATTGGTCTTCATTGAGGTCCAAAGGGTCCAAAATTAGACTTAGTTTGATTTTAACAAAAATTGAATTCTTGGGGTTCTTTGATATGCTGAATCTAAACATGTTTAGATTTTTTATTATGGGCCCTGTTTTCAAGTTGGTCCAAGTTGGGGTCCAAAATTAAACTTTTTTTGATTTCAACAAAAATTGAATATATGGGGTTCTTTGATATGCTGAATCTAACCATGAATTTAGATTTTTTATTTGTGGGCCCCGCTATCAAATTGGTTCATATTGAGGTCAAAAGGGTCCAAAATTAAACTTTGTTTGATTTCATCAAAAATTGAATTATTGGGGTTCTTTGATATTACAAATCTAACCGTGTATTTAGATTTTTAATTTTAAGTCCCGTTTTTTAAATTGGTCTACATTAAGGTCCAAAGGGTCCAAAATTAAACTTAGTTTGATTTAAGCAAAAATTGAATTCTTGGGGTTCTTTGATATGCTGAATCTAAACATGTGTTTAGATTTTTGATTATGGGCCCAGTTTTCAAGTTTGTCCAAGTTGGGGTCCAAAATTAAACTTTGTTTGATTTTAACAAAAATTGAATATATGGGGTTCTTTGATATGCTGAATCTAACCATGTATTTTGATTTTGGACATTGGACCATAATAGGTAAATTAAAAAAATTCAAGTTCTTAGACCACATTCTTTCTGTGTCAGAAACCTATGCTGTGTCAAATATTTAATAACAATCCAAATTCAGAGCTGTATCAAGCTTGAATGTTGTGTCCATACTTGCCCCAACTGTTCAGGGTTCGACCTCTGCGGTCGTATCAAGCTGCGCCCCAGCGAAGCATTTTATTGATTATGGGCCCAGTTTTCAAATTGGTCCAAGAAAGGGTCCAAAATTAAACTTTGTTTGATTTCAACAAAAATTGAATATATGGGGTTCTTTGATATGCTGAATCTAAACATGTATTTAGATTTTTGATTATGGGCCCAGTTTTCAAGTTGGTCCAAATTGGGGTCCAAAATTAAAATTGTTTGATTTCAATAAAAATTGAATATATGAGGTTCTTTGATATGCTGAATCTAACCATGTATTTAGATTTTTTATTTGTGGGCCCCGCTATCAAATTGGTTCATATTGAGGTCAAAAGGGTCCAAAATTAAACTTTGTTTGATTTCATCAAAAATTGAATTATTGGGGTTCTTTGATATGCCAAATCTAACCGTGTATTTAGATTTTTAATTTTGGGTCCTGTTTTTTAAATTGGTCTTCATTGAGGTCCAAAGGGTCCAAAATTAAACTTAGTTTGATTTTAACAAAAATTGAATTCTTGGGGTTCTTTAATATGCTGAATCTAAACATGTGTTTAGATTTTTGATTATGGGCCCAGTTTTCAAGTTGGTCCAAATTGGGGTCCAAAATTAAAATTGTTTGATTTCAACAAAAATTGAATATATGGGGTTCTTTGATATGCTGAATCTAATCTGATTTTTTATTTGTGGGCCCCGCTATGAAATTGGTTCATTTTGAGGTCAAAAGGGTCCAAAATTAAACTTTGTTTGATTTCATCAAAAATTGAATTATTGGGGTTCTTTGATATTCCAAATTTAACTGTGTATTTAGATTTTTAATTTTAAGTCCTGTTTTTAAATTGGTCTACATTAAGGTCCAAAGGGTCCAAAATTAAACTTAGTTTGATTTTAGCAAAAATTGAATTCTTGGGGTTCTTTGATATGCTGAATCTAAACATGTGTTTAAATTTTTGATTATGGGCCCAGTTTTCAAGTTTGTCCAAGTCGGGGTCCAAAATTAAACTTTGTTTGATTTTAACAAAAATTTAATATATGGGGTTCTTTGATATGCTGAATCTAACCATGTATTTTGATTTTGGACATTGGACCATAATAGGTAAATTAAAAAAAATTCAAGTTCTTAGACCACATTCTTTCAGTGTCAGAAACCTATGCTGTGTCAAATATTTAATAACAATCCAAATTCAGAGCTGTATCAAGCTTGAATGTTGTGTCCATACTTGCCCCAACTGTTCAGGGTTTGACCTCTGCGGTCGTATCAAGCTGCGCCCCAGCGAAGCATTTTATTCTAGTTTCCAGACAATAACTTGTGTGTAAGTGTATGGATCTCTCTGACATTGTATCACAAGGTTCCATATCACAAAGGGAATGCTGGGATTGATTTTGGGGGTAATTGCCTTCACATTTTAGGAATTAGGGGCAAAAAAGGGGCAAAAAACAAGCATTTTTCTAGTTTCATGACAATAACTTGTGTGTAAGTGTATGAATACATTTATTCAGAAACCTATAATAGATGTATGTCAAATATTTAATTAATATCCAAATTCAGACCTGTATCAAGCTTGAATATTGTGTCCATTTTTGCCCCAACTGTTTAGGGTTAGACCTCTGTGGGCGTATACAGCTGCGCTCAGCGAAGCAGTTTATTCTAGTTTCCAGACAATAACTTGTGTTCAAGTGTATGGATCTCTCTGAAATTGTACTGCAAGGTACCATACCACAAAGGGAAGGCTGGGATTGATTTTGGGGGTAATTCCCTCAAATTTTTAGGAATTAGGGGCCATAAAAGGGCAAAAAAACAAACATTTTTCTAGTTTCAGGATAATTACTTGTGTGTAAGTGTATGGATCTTTATGAAATTGTACTGCAAGGTTCCATATCACAAAGGGAAAGCTGGGTTTGAGTTTGGGGGTAATTGCCCTAAATGTTTAGGAATTTGGGGCTAAAAAGGGGCCAAAAAACAAGCATTTTTCTAGTTTCCAGACAATAACTTGTGTTCAAGTGTATGGATCTCTCTGAAATTGTACTGCAAGGTACCATACCACAAAGGGAAGGCTGGGATTGAGTTTGGGGGTGATGAATCATAAGGGGGTTCAAAAAATTTTTTTGGGGGGGATTTTATTTTCCTTTTTTTTTTCTTTAAAATTTTCCATTTTAAATTGGTTATTTCTGATTTATATATAAAAGCAAATAATAATGATATGGTTTGAATAGGTAAATTAAAAAATTTTAAGTTCTTAGACCACTTTCATTCTGTGTCAGAAACCTATGCTGTGTCAAATATTTAATTACATTCCAAATTCAGTGCTGTATCAAGCTTGAATGTTGTGTCCATACTTGCCCCAACTGTTCAGGGTTCGACCTCTGCGGTCGTATCAAGCTGCGCCCCAGCGGAGCATTTTATTTTAATTTGAATTTATTGTCTAAAAGAAATGCACTACGAAATAACTGTGTTCTCAGGCCAATAATATGAACTGGCATTCTGATGTCTGATACACATATCTGTATTAAGATTTTCCTGAAATTGCAATAACTAATCTCATATTTTTGTCCATTCTTCAAAAATCACAATAAAGACACTTAATAATATTTGAATGCACAGAACTTGATCAGAATTAATCACACTGCTTGCTGGCAGTTATACAACTTTTTTTTGAGTGATTTGTTTAAGGATTAAATAATGACATCAGATTTTAAAAACAGACATTTAAATGTGAAAAAGATAAGGTTATACATGTAGGTACAGTTTTCCATCTGCAAAGTATCTGCTTATTAAGAACTGTAAGTAAAATACTTTTAAAAGGGATGTGGTATGATTGCCAATGAGACAACTTTCCACCACAAACCACTTAACAAGGATGTTAGCATCTATAGGTCAGGGTACAGGCTTCAACAAGGAGCTAATAAAAGGCCCTGACATGAACAAAATGTGAAAACATAAGGCCTGATTTATGATAACAATACACAAAAAACAAGGATTGTAAACAGTATGCACTGACAACCTTTGAATAACAGTCTCCTGATTTCGAACAGGTACATACACAATATTTGTTTGTTTGCTTTTGATTCATTAATAATAAAACATCTTTGAAATCACATGGGGGGGGGGGGGGGCATCATTATTATTTGATAGGATAAACATATACGATGTGATAACTTTTCTTATATAACAGACCCAGTAGAGTTCCAAATGACCTATGACCGTAGGACTGGTAAACCAGTAGCAAGCCATATTGTATTGTTAAACTCTGGAAGCCAATCTTATGAAGTGTTGAGTGAGGAGAAGTTTACAGGATCTATTGCACAGGAAGCCAAGCCAACAAAGAACAAAAATGTAAGACTTGTATTTTCAGTGACAAGTAGAGAAGTACCAAACCATTTATGATAAAAGTGGAATCAATCTAGAGTATATTCCACGAACAAGGGGACCAAAAATAACATGACAGATTTTCAATCTACTAAGAGATGATTGTGAACAGAAACCACTTCAAATAATGCTTTCATTAAAAAAAAGAAGCAACACTATTTACATTAGGACCAGTGTTCTCCCCAGGATTTTTGGATAGCACCAGGGTAACGCGTGTGAACAGCTTGATGAAATGATTCATACAATCAGTTGTGTCGCGTGGCGTCGCTATATTTCTAGTTACTGCAGTGTTTATGTCTCTTGTTTTGTTTTAATACTGTGGTACTGTGTTATGTCAGAATATTATGGTTAAAAAGATCAATAAACAGTTTGTATTCTTTTTAATATTTTTTAGAAATAAATAAAACATGATTCATTACATAATATTCATCTAAATTTAAAGTAATTAAATCTTTTATCCATGGCCATGATCAATAAAAATAAAATATCATTCAAACAGGAACATATATACATGTATTGTTAGATATACTGTTCCCAGATTCAAAAGAGAACAAAAATGTTCAATTTAAAAAAACTTGCTAATTTCTAAAAAGAAAGTTGTTGTATGTGAAAGGATTCCTGTCATAAGGAGATATAAAATTAACAAGAACAAAATTGTGTTAAAATTTGAACCAGTTTCTATCTTAAATTTTAATTAAAAGAAATTTTTCATAAATTTTAAAACATTTTGCCATAGATTTCATGTACATGTAAGGGAGCTACCATTTGATTTTTATGGTGGTGGTGGTGGTGGGGGCTAGGATGAAATTTGAAAAAAATAGGCAGGACAGGAGTTTTGGGTAAAAAAAAAAGGCAGGATGAGACACTTGCCAAAAAAAAAAGTCAGGATGACAATTTAGGTAAAAAAAAGTCAGGATAAACTTTAAAAAAAAAAGGCAGGACCGTTTAGAGTGAAAAATAAAAAGGCAGGACAGAGATTACAACTTAAAAAAAAATGCAGGACAAAATTTTTCATCCTAGCCCCCCCCCCATAAAAATCAAATGGTAGCTCCCTAAATATTAACCTTTCTTTCTTTGGTGATAATCAAACATAGATACAGACTTAATACTGCACTGAAATCTAAATCTTTATTTGTCGTGATCCATTTAAAAAGAATTCCTAAATCTATAAATTTATCTTAGGTCTATAGATCTATAAGTAACATATTCAATGTCAACAACAAAGTCTCCCTATTTTCCCGCCTAAATGACAGGAAGTAGATATAAATAGATTTAACATGTGCTTATGGATTAAAATTGCAAGATCACTTCTGTTATTCATTAATGATCATATGGATATAGATATCCAGTTTGAAGGTACAGTCATGCATTTTATTTATAAAATAGAATAGATTGCAGTTAATTGTAAATAATCTTGAATATTCTACTAGAACTAACTAGGTCATGTGATCCTTCCCCTTTGAATTACTTGTTGACAGTATGAAACAGGAATATCATGCAATAATATATGTCATAATTAAAGATAATTTTGGCCATGGTTTAATCAGAGACATATAAAACTATAATATAAGTATTGAGCTAACTTTATAATGTACAAAATATGTACCGTCGTGTGTACAACTATCGGGTCAACACGGTTTGTGTACAAAGTATTTGCCAACTTGTCAGGTGGTGAGTGAAGCCTTAAAATAGTTATCTTTGATCATAAAGTTATGACCTCTAAATTAAAACACAAAAGAATCATGTAAAAAGTGTTAATTACATCAATTAAACCAATCAACAAAGGTTAACCTCATAAAGGTAAATCGATCACGTGGTGTAAACAATCCGTGTTGAACTGGTCAAATTTCACCTGGAATTTTATATACTGCACGGAAAAGATTTAACATGTCGTTTAACACTTTACCTATTTACGATTTTTTAACTGAAAATTTTAGCACCACGGAGAAAAATTATACATGGCAATAAGAACAATACCACCGCGGTAAAAAAATATACATCGCAGGCCCGCGGTCCTTTAATGGCCTGGGGAGAACACTGTAGGACTGTCCCAGAATTAAAAGAAAGGTGTTCATTGGAGGCACTTGTTCAAGACCCTAACCACCCAAAAAAGATATGATTTTTATTTTACTTTAGTCTCATAAAATCTTTCAAATTGTAAAGAAAATGCAACCACGTACAATTTATTAATTTGAGTGCCCCCTCCCCCCTCTCACCAAGGTTAATTTTGGAACAGTCCTCAGGTCCTTGTGAAGGGTACAGTACACAGAAAGTCCTTCAGTTAAAAGTAATGCTTTGTCCTGATTTTTCACAGTGAAGGCTGGTGATTGTTTGTGATTCTAATTGACTTATATATAACCCAAATCTACTCTATACATTATGTACTGTGAATTCATTTATTTTTCGTGGATCACGGGAAATATTGTTTCATGGTTTTGCCAAAGTTTGCATACAATATAATTGAAAATGGAAATGGGGAATGTGTCAAAGAGACAACAACCCGACCAAAGAGCAGAAAACAGCCCAAGGCCACCTATGGGTCTTCAACACAGCGAGAAAATCCCGTACCCGGAGGCAGACTTCAGCCTATAGAAAATTTGAACTTTGTTAAACATTTAAATGCGTGGTTCACCTTTACCCAATGAAACTTGGTATCCCATGAACATGATGAATAATAATGAATCCACAGTAATATAAAAGGGATGTATTAAAGGCATTGATCTTATAATGATAATAACAATTGAAGTTTTGTTTACTGTAAATTCAGAAATTATTGCGATGTTTTTATTATTGCGAAAAATGCGACAGGGTTATAAACGCAATAATTTAAACTCGCATTTTAAAATTTTGTATATGAATTAAACAGGATTTTTCTCAAAATCGCAAAATTTAAAATCGCATTTTAATCTAAAATGACAAAATTGCAATAATAAATGCACGCAATAATTTCTTAATTTACAGTATTTATTTTATAATTGCAGGGTTATGCTTTATCAGAAGATAGCCTTGGGAGGGTAACTTACCAACATAATGGAGAAGTTTTCTTTTTACCGTATGGATCTGATGATGTTATTGATAAGACTTTTAAACCAATAGCCCAAGATCAAGTCCAGTTTTATATAGCAACTGATAAAAGGTATAGTAGAATAAAAACAGGTCAGTTCAAATTAGAATGTTCAAATACAAACACTTTATTATAAAACTGGTTTCCTGAAACATGCCAAATGGTTTGCGAATTATTATGGAAATTTTCTCCTTTGTTCAATCATCTTGAACATACATAAAATATTTTCCACTGGACGTAAAGCAACCAACAATCAGTCAATCCTTCGTGAAAATATGTGATGTTTTTCAACACTGATCAGTAAGTTATGGCTGTAATTTATAAAACTCATTTTTGAATAGAAAGTTGTAGTATTTATATCAATTGTTTTTTTTTATCTCTCATTATTTTGGTATAATTATTTAATTACTGAGAAAAATCAGTCTGATTTTATATTCAGATATTTATTTTAGAATTGAAAAGGATTTCATTGATGTAAAAAAATATCAATAGTTAGAGTTTTTCCTGTCATACATGATTCATAAGTCATCCCCATGGTCTATACATTGAAAATCACACGTAAAGCTAACAAACACATTTTTTTCCCCAGGAATGGTAACTTACATGCAAGACAGATTGAACCAGTCAGTTGTAAAGTACAAGGAGTTGTCTGCTCTTTAAAAGATTCTTTTGGTTTTATCGAACGAGCTGATGTGGTCAAGGAGATCTTTTTCCACTACAGTGAATATAAAGGAGATATCAACAAACTAAATCTAGGGGATGATGTTGAGTTTGATGTTCAAAGTAGAAATGTAAGTTCAATATGAATTATGATTAGCTGTCCCAATAAAACAGATGATGTAAATTTAACTTCAATTGACCTTTTGAAGTAAATGTTACATCAATTTATATTAAGGCCATGCATAGCAGTTAAGGGATATTACTTTTGTAAGTCCTGAAGAGGTTAACATGACCATTGGTGAAGAAAATCTCAAAGTTTACACTCCTTAGATAGTAATCATGAATGTCATAATATTTTTCAGACAAAGGAAGTCACAATAAATATTCAAGTTTACCAATTTGAACTTTTATATTTATTTTGCAGATAAAGGAAGTCTCAGTAAATATAAGTATTTATTTTTCACACAAAGGAAGTAGCAGTAAATATTTTATCAATTTTTTAGAAATTCGCAGTAATTATAGAAAGTTTACCCATTGGAATGGTTATATTGTTTTTCAGACAAAAGATATTGCAGTATATATTCAAAGTTTACCAACTAAAAATGTTGTATTTATTTTTCAGACAAAGGAAGTCGCAGTAAATATTCAAAGTTTACCCATTGGCACTGTTATATTTATTTTTCAGACAAAGGAAGTCGCAGTAAATATTCAAAGTTTACCCATTGGAACTGTTATATTTGAGGACATAAGTGTCAACAAAATACAAGGCTCAGTCCAGAGAACTCTTAAAAATAGTCGTCGACAAAGTGATCCTCTGGGAGGACGAATCTCTTATGAATCTGCCAAGGGGTAAAATATTATATACTTTTTATACGCCCGTTTACGGGACGTATTATGGTATACCTCTGTCCGTCTGTCCGTCCGTCTGTCCGTCGTCAACATGTCGGACATTAACTCAAGAATGCTTTAACCAATTTGCATAAAACTTTGGTGAATTGTTTATATCTATTGACGTGAGCTCCCTTTCGTTTTTTATAAAATTTAGATTTTACGTTTCCGAGTTATGGGGTTTTATTCATTAAAAAAAGGGGGATTTTCCAGTTTTCGGACAATAAGTCAAGAATGCTTTCACCAACTTGCAAGAAATTGTGGTGAATTGTTTATATCTATTAACATGAGCTCTCTTTTGATTTTTATAAATTTTAGATTTTACGTTTCCGAGTTACAGGGTTTTATCCATAAAAAAAGGGGGGATTTTTCAGTTTTCGGACAAAAACTCAAAAATGCTTTCAGCAATTCTTATGAAACTTTGGTGAATTGTTTGTATGTATTGATGTAAACTCTCTTTAGAATTTTATAAATTTTACATTTAACATTTCTGAGTTATGGGGTTTTATTCATTAAAAAAAGGGTGATTTTCCAGTTTTCAGACAATCATTCAAAAATGCTGTCACCAATTCTTATGAAACTTTGGTGAATTGTTTATATCTATTGATGTAAGCTCCCTTTTTATTTTCATAAATTTCTAATATGGCATTGAGAATTAATTGAACTTTATTTGTTTATAGTCTTGACAACAGATTTACTAAGTGTTGCACAACAGCAAGAAATTTTTAATTGAATATAAATTCAATTCATATAACCAATTTAAGTTCTTTGAATACATTTATTCAGAAACCTATAATATGTCAAATATTTAATTACAATCCAAATTCAGACCTGAATCAAGCTTGAATATTGTGTCCATTTCTGCCCCAACTGTTCAGGGTCGGACCTCTGCGGGCGTATCTAGCTGCGCTCAGCGAAGCAGTTTATTGCCAAATACTATACTGTCAATAATTGTCATTATTTTTATACGACCTTTTTTGCGTTCGTATATTGGTATGACGTCGTCGTCGTCATCGTCCGAAGACACATTGGTTTTCGCACTCTAACTTTAGTTTAAGTGAATGGATCTCTATGAAATTTTACCATAAGGTTCAATACCACAAAAGGAAGGTTGGGATTGATTTTGGGGGTTATGGTACCAACAGTTAAGGAATTAGGGGCCAAAAAGGGGCCAAAAATAAGCATTTTTGTAACTTCCAGACATTACTTGTGTGTTAGTGTATGGATCTCTCTGACATTGTACCACAAGGTTCCATATCACAAAGGGAATGCTGGTATTGATTTTGGGGGTAATTGCTTCAAAATTTTAGGAAGTACGGGCCAAAAAAGGGGCAAAAAACAAGCATTTTTCTAGTTTCATGATAATAACTTGTGTGTAAGTGTATGGATCTTTCTGAAATTGTACTACAAGGTTCCATATCACGAAGGGAAAGCTGGAATTGAGTTTGGGGGTAATTGCCCAAAACGTTAGGAATAAGGGGCCAAAAATAAGCATTTTTCTAGTTTTCAGACAATAACTTGTGTTCAAGTGTATGGATCTCTCTGAAATTGTACTGCAAGGTACCATACCACAAAGGGAAGGCTGGGATTGATTTTGGGGGTAATTGCCCTAAACGTTTAGGAATTTGGGGCCAAAAGGGGCCTAAAAACAAGCATTTTTCTAGTTTCCAGACAATAACTTGTGTTCAAGTGTATGGATCTCTCTGAAATTGTACTGCAAGGTACCATACCACAAAGGGAAGGCTGGGATTGATTTTGGGGGTAATTGCCCTAAACGTTTAGGAATTTGGGGCCAAAAGGGGCCTAAAAACAAGCATTTTTCTAGTTTCCAGACAATAACTTTTGTTCAAGTTTATGGATCTCTCTGAAATTGTACTACAAGGTTCCATATCACAAAGGGAAAGCTGGGTTTGAGTTTGGGGGTAATTGCCCTAAACGTTTAGGAATTTGGGGCCAAAAAGGGGCCTAAAAACAAGCATTTTTCTAGTTCCCAGACAATAACTTGTGTTCAAGTGTATGGATCTCTCTGATTGATTTTGGGGGTAATTGCCCTAAACGTTTAGGAATTTGGGGCCAAAAGGGGCCTAAAAACAAGCATTTTTCTAGTTTCCAGACAATGACTTTTGTTCAAGTTTATGGATCTCTCTGAAATTGTACTACAAGGTTCCATATCACAAAGGGAAAGCTGGGTTTGAGTTTGGGGGTAATTGCCCTAAACGTTTAGGAATTTGGGGCCAAAAAGGGGCCTAAAAACAAGCATTTTTCTAGTTCCCAGACAATAACTTGTGTTCAAGTGTATGGATCTCTCTGAAATTGTACTACAAGGTTCCATATCACAAAGGGAAAGCTGGAATTGAGTTTGGGGGTAATTGCCCAAAACGTGTAGGAATAAGGGGCCAAAAATAAGCATTTTTCTAGTTTCCAGACAATAACTTGTGTTCAAGTGTATGGATCTCTCTGAAATTGTACTGCAAGGTACCATACCACAAAGGGAAGGCTGGGATTGAGATTGGGGGTGATGAATCATAAGGGGGTTCAAAAAATTTTGGGGGAGGGTTTTTTTTTTCTTTAAAATTTTCCATTTTAAATTGATTATTTCTGATTTATATATAAAAGAAAATAATAATGATATGGTTTGAATAGGTAAATTAAAATTTTTAAGTTCTTAGACCACATTCATTCTGTGTCAGAAACCTATGCTGTGTCAAATATTTAATCACAATCCAAATTCAGTGCTGTATCAAGCTTTAATGTTGTGTCCATACTTGCCCCAACTGTTCAGGGTTCGACCTCTGCGGCCGTATCAAGCTGCGCCCAGCGGAGCATTTTATTTAAAAAAATCTGTAGGTAGTCTTTGACTTTTTTGATTTTATTGTGAAATAATGGTCTTTTTGAAAATGTTGGCCCTTTAAAATGGATGTGCAAAGACCTGTTCTTTCAAAAAGAAAATTCTCTTTGATTCTTATTATGCACAGGGTATATGGTAAAACTATTTTATCTCAATTGTCTTTTATAAAGTATAATAGTTCAGCAACGTTGCTTACATGTTGCCTTTGGTTAAAATTTAAGTTCAGGTCTGGATATGGTTAAAAAAAAATATGGAGAAGTGGTACATTGATAACCAAAGGACAAAGATGCGAACAATTATAGGTCACTGTACGACCTTCAACAATGAGTAAAACACATACTGTATAGTAAGCTATTACAGGCCTGTGATGAAAAAATGTGAAACAATTAAAAAGAGACCGCAATAATTAAAGAACAATTATGGCAGACAGCAACCGATGAAAACCACTTGAAAACAGACAGCGGTTAAGCATGTAAGTAAGCTCTAAACCCTCCCTTAACATGGGAAAGTGGTGTAACAACACAAAAAAGAACTAACTGTAAAAATTAGCTGGTAAAGGCTGGACTTCTCAGATCTGTTCTGAGCACCAAAAAAAATAATAGGTAAACAAAAGACCTGAAGTACTGATTTTAAGAGTACTTGCAGTTACTGAAAGCCAGTTCAAAGTCCATTAAAACAACACATTTTTTAAATTTCATGCTTCTAGGGCACTATTCTGGATTTACCTTCATCAGGAAAGCTTGAAGCCATATGTTTTAAAGCCAAGGATATATAAGAACCGAAACAGTTGAAGAATTATATGACCAAAAAAGACATAAAAATAATAGCCAAATCCATCTAAGGTCAACTTTGCCTTAAGGAGTTGAAATGTTAGTTTCTTAATAATAAAAAATCCACATATTTTTCCAGACTAAAATTTCAATCACTACACCTCCAACAGATTTAATGTCAAGAAATGTTTGATTATTATTTAATGCTGAAGGGACATAGCAACAGTGTCCGCAGTTCTTGTATGTGTCTTTCCATATCAAACTTGTAAGCATGACTTGAGTTGCAATCTTAAAATTAATCGGCATGAAGGATCATATAATGTTTGTAAATTGATGGTTCAAGAATTTAGGTCATCTAATAAAACTATATTAAACAGCCATTCAACATTTATAGGTTTGCTATAAAATGCTCCACTTTGCTTCCCTGTTCCAAGGTCGGTGCATCCTTGCGTAAAAGCAAAATACATATTATTACAATACACAAGATACATAAGATATAAAAATGAATTTTTTTTTGAACAGAGCTGTAGAAATTCCATTTGGTGACAAGGATCAGGGTGGTGACTATACCTTGTTGTCAGGTGACGTTGTAGAATGTAACATTGCTACTGACCGTCGAGATAAACTTCAGCGAGCAACAAATATCAAACTTCTGGATGAATCATTTACTGCCAATAAAGAGAACAGGGAAACAGTAAGTTTGAATTCATGAAGCATATTCAATTGGTGTTATAGGATTAAAATTGACATAAATCAGTCAGCTTTCCCTATTTAATTTTTTCAGCATTGAGCAGGATCAAGTTCGAATTTGGGTGGTGTCACTTTTACCGTTCTTGAGTTATGTCCCATTATAAAGTTTATAAAGTTATATGCAAAGGGGGGGAGGGGAGGGGGGGGGGGGGGGGTGCATCATCTCACATTCTCCATTAATTTATGATGTGTTCTATAGCTATATTTAGAAATGTGCATAATATCATAGGATCCATACACCTTAAGAATTTATAATATAATGACGTCATTTGTCTATGTTGAGATGGCATCTGTTACTCTGTTACTCAAAAAATAATAAATGTAAAAAGTTAAAGGTTCAAAGTGTATAGCTATATATGTATCTACTATCTGATCCTTAGAGACACAGTGCAGATTTTGGCCATTGCTTCTTGTTAGTCCAGAAATATTCATGAAAAATAACTTTCCAGAGATTGTGGGACACTTTGATAAAACTCAGAGAGTTTGAGTATAAATTATAATGTGTTTTTATTGTAGTTTGTTAAGAGAAAAGCTATTTGTAGGCCAATGTAGTTTGTTTTTAGGTGAATTCTTTTAAGATGTGAAAAAAGATGATGATGTTTTTTAATACAATTGAATGGCTTTTTCAGGGTGTAATTACAAATTTAAAAGATGGATATGGATTTATACAATGTACGGAGCGAGAAGCAAGGATGTTTTTCCACTTCAGTGAATTACTGGATCCAAAAAAAGAAGTCAAAACTAACGAAGAAGTAGAATTTACAGTAACACAGGTACACATAGTAGCATTGTTCAAGACCTATCTGTAGAAATCTTTGGTTATGTCTTTCACCAGAAATATTTTTCATATAGGTGCACCTTCATGATATTAGTCTAGCTACTGTATCTCAGTCCTAACTGTATTTAAGACGTTGAAGCCAAAATGAGGATTTTTTGGTAAGTGGGATATCCAAAATGATCCAAGCTAGCTCACTACTTGTTTTATATTGTCATTAATTATTTATTCCTAGGACTTGACAGTAGGACAGATTTTTTGCAACAAAATTTTCACATTTGCTTTATGTTAGTTCAAATGTGTTAAAAGTGAAATTTGATTTTTATGGTGATATTATTTTGAAAACAAAAATTTCTCTGACAGATTTAATTCATGTAAATCTTTGGGAATTATCTGAATCGATGTATGCACATTTTGTATGAAGCTCAAAAGCCAGTAAATTGTATTGCTTATACAAGGAAATTACGAGTTAATATAAAAATAAGATGTGGTATGATTGCCAATGAGTCAACTCTCCACAAGAGATCAAATTGACACAGAAATTAACAACTATTGTTCACAGTACAGCCTTCAACAAAGAGCAAAGCTCATACCACATAGTCAGCTATAAAAGGCCCCAAAATGACAAATGTAAAACAATTCAAATGAGAAAACTAATGGCCTATTTATGTACAAAATAATTAAATCAAGGTAATGATATGTTTTGTTTTAAAGATTCCTATACATTATTGTAACATCATGGAGAGCAGGAGATGTTGGTTTATATATGTATCAATATATACCCAACTACACAAAATATAGAATAGAACAAAATAAAATAAAAAAAAAACTACAGCAACAATCAGCTAGAGGTTAACAAAAAGAAGAAAAAAAACTAATTAATCAATTTATTTTCTCAGCCATTATTGCAATTATTTGTAAAGATTTTCTTAATATGAAATAAAATTTACCTAGCTTAAAAAAATTGATATGGTTTATGTTGTAAATTAAAGTGTTTAACTTTGCTTTCAGGATCCTTCAGCATCAAATGGTAACAAACTTATGGCTATCAGAATCAAATATTTATCTAAAGGAAGTGTATCATTTCTAGTCATCCATCCAGAAAAATACATTGGAACTGTGGATAAGGAACCCAACGCCCATAAAAGTCCAGGTAAATATTTATCATCAAAATCAACCTTGGAACTGTGGATAAGGAACCCAATGCCCATAGCCCCATACAGGGCTCGACACTAAGACTTGTCCGATTGTCCGGTACCAGATGTAAAAAAAGGTCGGACAAGTAAAAGCCATATCAAGCTTGTCCGACAGGAGAAGTAAAATCATTTTGTAGAAAATAAATTAAATCCAACTTTGATAATCAAAGTAATAAACAAAAATCCAGAAAAGAAGATAAAAAACAAATATTAATTTGACATGTTTACTTGCGATCAATTATTTAAAACTGGTTCTTTGTCAAAAACTTTATAACAGATAAAAGGCATACTATTCTTGGAAACCAGTCTTACCAATGGAATCAGCAGTGGGCTTTGTATATAAGGTAACAAGACACCGGCACGAAACAAATAGGAATCAACAAATAGGAATCGGCTCCATGTTTTCATCGATGGCGATATTTCGGGATCAAGACAAACCAGTACTTCCTTTCCCTACGTTATTCTGTTGCTTTATAATGAATATATTATAAATTTTATTCAACAAAAACATTTTAAAAATAAAAATGAAGAAATTATTGACCATAGAATTCAGAAAATCATATTTGATCATATTTAGACAAACAATTTTTGATTGTGTTTGAATAAACATTTTAATATATTAAAAACAAATCTGATTGTAGTAAGGCATTAATCATAATAATCAATATCAACATAAAAGACCAGGATACAAACCAAATGAGTGTAGACTGACAGGCCTACCAGACTGTGCCTGATGTGCAGAGTCTGATGAGATTTTGGCTTTGATGAAAACTAGAACCTAAGTCCTGTGACTAGACATGACTAGATTCAGTTGTTCTCGACTCATGTTTTTGAAAAGGATATCAAGAGATATAGATCAAATTCTGTTCTATTGTTTTAATTCATTTTGTTCATTGAATCAACCTAAAATGCAAAAAAGGTTAATATAAACTAAAGTTGTTTTTTGGTCAAGTTACAATTCCATTCGGACAAGTAAGTTTTGGTATGTACTTGTCCTATTGGGCAAGTTGAAAAAAAGTTATTGTAGAGGCCTACCATATAAGTCCAGGTATATATTTATTAGGGATGTCAATGGTGAAGAATTACTTATCATGAACTCATTGGCTTTACCAAATGATACTCGACTACTTGCTCAGAAAAGTATCTTCAAAAAGGAAACACAAACATTGAAACAAGGGACCCACAGTGAAGCACCATTGTATTGACTGATGATTTAGTCCATAAAAAATCATTCTTATACAGCAGAAACAATAATTTACAATTTTTTTAATCTTTGATATGAAATCAAACGTACCTATAGAAATCATCAGTGTATGTACTATGTATATATACTATTGCAGATATCCCAGATATGTACTATTGACTGTACATGTTTGTGTATTTATATTTATATGTTTACATCATAGGACCATTGTCATTCTTTGTTAACCTTATTTTCTATGTCAGATGCAGATTTGATCATTTTATGTCTGGTGAAAACCAATATTTTTCCAATTTAAATATTGATATACTTTATGCGAACAAATCAACACAACTGCATTGTTCTTTCAACTTTGAACTTGGGTCCAATTTAATTACTTTTATTCAATAGTTTTTAATGTGTAATTTTATTTACTATACATGTATCTATGAATTATTTCAGGTAAAATAAAAGAAGCTGAAACTGGAATTATAATATTTGATTTTGATGAAAAAATTCAGAAAATTTCTTACACAATCAAAGATGTCTTGGAACTGAAAAATGCTCCCAGATATGGAGATAAGGTAAGAAATAATGTGATTTACAGAAGTTTCAAAATTACCAGGTTCCAAATAGTTGATATATTTTAAAAGATATTTGCCAAATAAGTAATATTAAGCCAGAAATTTATATATATTTGCTCTTGGTTTTTGTCTTAAACGAAAGAAGCTGTCAGAGGTTAAAAAAACTTTGTGTTTACTGTTAATGTGTTAAAGATATAAGCATTTAAAAACTTTTGTGAAGAGAAGTCTTCACTGTAAAAATCTTTGAAGAAATAACAAGGATATAACCAGATTTTGCAGTAATGAAGTTTTAAATGTATTTAATAAAATAAAGTAAAGTAAAATTGTGATTACTTTGCAAAATTTTATCATGCTACTAAATCTTAAAGTCAGACAAGCTCAAACTAATAAGGCTTAGATCATCATTGAACATGATTAACCACACAAATATGATGATTCTTTTTTTGCTCGAGCATGAACTTTGAAACGGTAAGACAAAGAATCAACGAATGATAAAAATACAAAACACCATCTGGTAAGATTTTATAATTCTCTGAGGCATGCCTCACCTTCATGTGTCTTTTATTTCTTTGTCTCTTTTGCTGGTGTTAGATTTTTTATATTTTAACCATGGTATATCTCATATCTCAATCATTAAATATCTCGTATCTCAACCTGGTAAAATCTCATATCTCAACCCTGTTATTTCTAGTATCTCAACCCTGTTATTTCTCATATCTCAACCCTGTTATTTCTAATATCTCAACCATGTTATTTTTCATATCGCAACCATTTTGTATCTCATATCTCAACAATGTAATTTCTAGTATCTCAACCCTGTTATTTCTCTTATCTCAACCCTGTTATATCTCATATCTCAACCTTGGTTTATTTCATATCTCAACCATTTTATTTCTCATATCTCTACAATGGTATATCTCGCATCTCAACCATGTTATTTTTCATATCTCAACCCTGTTTTTTCTCATATCTCAACCTTGGTGTATCTCATATCTCAACCATGTTATTTCTCATATCTCAACAGTTGTATATCTTATATCTCAACCATGTTATTTCTCATATCTAAACCATTTTATTTCTCATATCTCAACCCTGTTATTTCTCATATCTCAACCATGTTGTATCTCATATCTCAACCATGTTATATCTCATATTTGAACCAACCAAGCATTAATGTATAATTTCAGGTGGAATTCAATCTCGGCGAAGTAAAATCAACTAAAACAAGAACCGGTGTAAACGTTAGAGTGGTTTTACGTAACCTCAACAACAAGTGTCAGGGATTTGTGGCCACATTGAAAGATAATTACGGATTTATTGAAAACTCTGATCATGAAAAGGAAGTCTTCTTTCACTTTAGGTAAGGCAGAATATCATAGAAATAAATGGAAATGTGTGGTATAAAACATTGTGACAGCAACCAGTCAACACAACCAAAAGACATTTATAGGTCATTGGAAATATTTTCAACAAGGGATGTGTGTCTTTTCCATATGTCAAACTCTTAATTGCTCCAAGACTAACATAGAGAATAAATTAAACTGAAATTATCAAAGATCTTAGGGGCTTCAGTGGCTGAGTGGTCTAAGTAGTTACTACTGTAATTACTAGCCAGTCAACACTGAGGTTGTGAGTTCGAACTTCGCTTGGGCGGATGCACTCGACTCCAATCTTAATTGACTAGGATTGTCAGTTTTCCTATCGAAGGTCGTGGTTTTCTCCGGGCACTCCGGCTTCCTCAACCAATAAAAACTGGCCGCCACAAAATAGCCCAAAAGCGGTGCTTAAAAGTGGCGTTAAAACACCAAAAATCAGAATCAAATCAAAGATCTTAAGCTTTCATCAAATCAAACTTTTCAACTAACAAAAAAACCAAATACGATGTAAAAACAACTGATGAAATCCCCAATTGGGAAACATTTTAATTATTGTCGTTTTGAACACTATATGCATAGGAATATAAATTGAATAAAATGTTCTTTTTACTCAAATTAAAAAAGAGTTAAATATTAAAAAAAACAGCTTTCTTTGACAATTGTTTTTTTTACAGCTCATATGAAGGTGATCCAAATGACCTTGATCTTGGAGATGAAGTGGAATATACACTCTGCAGAAAAAGTGCCAAACACAGTGCTGAAAATATACACAAACTGCCAAAAGGAACCATTCCAACGGAGGTTTGTATGCTATAATTTATACAATTTACAAAATAAGCCATTCTACACATGAACTATCAAAAGTAACCATTCCAACCAAGGCATGTATGTCCAAAATATACACATACTGCCAAAGATAACCATTCCCCCCAAAGTATGTATGCTTAGAATATAGACACACTGCCAAAAGTAACCATTTCACTCGAGGTATGTATGTTCGAACTATACTGTGGAGTTATCTATTTTTAAGGGTACCAATTTTCTTTGCTTGAGAGAACATGGTATTTTGATGGATATTTGAATTTTAAAAAGTCATACAAACTTATAAAAATTTATAGTTTGTTGAATTTATAGATTTATTTGTGCATTGATCAGATTATCTGGTAATGTTTATGCTCAATAAAGCGAAAAGTGCGTGATCATGATTGTCACACGAAAACCACACGACACTTGCGTTCAAGCTATCTATGACTTCTTTTATGGTTTTCAGATCTAATGGTCTTGGTTAGTCTGATTGTAAAAATTCAGCAAAGCCAAAATTGTAAATCAGATTTATTTATTGTGATGTTAGGTTTTAAACATACGAACAGTGTTCTCCCCAGAAATTTTGGATAGCATCACATTTGTCGTAAAAAATAAATAGTATTTTTTTTCAATGTCATTTGTCGCATCGCGATGATGCTCTATTTCCTTTAAGTAATGTTTAAATTGTTCAATTCATAACAAAGTATAGCAGTTGTTTCAGTTTATGTCTTCAATATTCATTTTTAGTTACACAATTATATTTTTACTATTGTCAGAAACTACCAACTAAATATCTAGTACAAAAAGAAAAAGAAAGTATCATATACTAATAAAATTTCAATTCAAAAACTATTCTGTTTATCATGTTAATGAAATTCATTGTTTCCTAGGACTCATTGTATTAGTCAGTGTTCTCCCCAGGCCCTTAAAGGACCGCGGGCCCGCGATGTATAATTTTTTACCATGGTGGTATCGTTCTTACCGCGATGTATAATTTTTCTCCGTGGTGCTAAAATTTTCAGTTAATAAATCGTAAATCGGTAAAGTTTTAAACGACTTGTTAAATCTTTTCCGTGCGGTTTAAAATTCTAGGTGAAATTTGACCAGTTCAAACCAGTTCAACACAGATTGTTTTCACCACGTGATCGATTTACCTTTATGAGGTTAACCTTTGTTGATTGGATTTAATCGATGTAATTAACACTTTTTACATGATTCTTTTGTGTTTTAATTTAGAGATCATAACTTTATGATCAAAGATAACTATTTTAAGGCTTAACTCACCACCTGACAAGTCGGCAAATACTTTGTACACAAACCGTGTTGACCCGATAGTTGTACACACGACGGTACATATTTTGTACATTATAAAGTTAGCTCAATACTTATATTATAGTTTTATATGTTTCTGATTAAACCATGGCCAAAATTATCTTTAATTATGACATAGTTATTGCATGATATTCCCGTTTCAAACTGTCAACAAGTAATTCAAAGGGGAAGGATCATATGACCCAGTTAGTTCACATAGAATATTCAAGATTATTTACAATTAACTGCAATCTATTCTATTTTATAAATAAAATGCATGACTGTATCTTCAAACTGGATATCTATATCCATATGATCATTAATGAATAACAGACAACAAATGGAAGTTTTTAACGACCTTGACTGGCTATACAGCCCTTGCACAGTCGGTAAACAACAGAAGCACATGTTAAATCTATTTATATCTACAGTTCTACTTCCTGTCATTTAGGCGGGAAAATAGGGAGACTTTGTTCTTGACATTGAATATGGTTACTTATAGATCTATAGACCTAAGATAAATTTATAGATTTAGGAATTCTTTTTAAATGGGTCATGACAAATAAAGTTTTAGATTTCAGTGCAGTATTAAGTCTGTATCTATGTTTGATTATCACCAAAGACAAGAAAGGTTAATATTTACATGTACATGAAATCTATGGCAAAATGTTTTAAAATTTATGAAAAATTTCTTTTTATCAAAATTTAAGATAGAAACTGGTTCAAATTATAACACAATTTTGTTCTTGTTAATTTTATATCTCCTTATGACAGGAATCCTTTCACATACAACAACTTTCTTTCTAGAAACTAGAAAGTTTTTTAAATTGAATATTTTTGTTCTCTTTTGAATCTGGGAACAGTATATCTAACAATGTATATGTTCCTGTTTGAATGATATTTTATTTTTATTGATCATGGATTTTATAAAAGATTTAATTACTTTAAATTTAGATGAATATTATGTAATGAATCATGTTTTATTTATTTTTAAAAAATATTAAAAGTATACAAACTGTTTATTGATCTTTTTAACCAATAATATTCTGACATAACACAGTACCACAGTATTAAAACAAAACAAGAGACATAAAAACTGCAGTAACTAGAAATATAGCGTTGCCACGCGCCACAACTGATTGTATGAATCATTTCACCAAGCTGTTCACACGCGTTACCCTGGTGCTATCCAAAAATCCTGTGGAGAACACTGTTAGTCCCAGTTGTTTCTCATCAAAAAGATATATAATTTTAAGAAGTTAAGCTACTTTAATCACTAAATTGAAACAATGCATTTACATAGAAATAAATACATTTAGCAAGGAGATCTAACAAATAGTCTGTTAATGCATGTGGAATGCGTAGTTTTTATACGACCGCAAAAAAATTTTGTGGTCGTATATTGGTATGACGTTGGCGTCGTCGTCGTCGTCCGGCGTCGTCGTCGTCCGGCGTCGTCGTCCGAATACACATTGGTTTTCGCACTCTAACTTTAGTTTAAGTAAATGGATCTTTTTGAAATTTGACCATAAGGTTAAATACCACAAAAGGAAGGTTGGGATTGATTTTGGGGGTTATGGTACCAACAGTTAAGGAATTAGGGGCCAAAAAGGGGCCAAAAATAAGCATTTTCTAGTTTCCAGACAATAACTGTGGAACGGTGTATGGATCACTCTGAAATTATACTACAAGTTTCCATACCACAAAGGGATGGTTAGGATTTGCTTTGGGGGGTTATGGCTCAAACCGTTTAGGAATTAGAGGCAAAAAAGGGGGGAAAACAAGGTTGTCCTGGTTAATGGACAAATACTTTAGTACAGAACATAATTTAAAGCAGTGTAAGGGAGATAAATCAAATACATCATTGAAATTATCTCCCTTACACTGCTTTTAAATTATGTATAAAGTAATGGTTAATGAACAATAAAGATAATTTAAAACAGTGTAAGGGAGGTAATCAAAATACAACGTTTTGGTTACTTCCCTTACACTGCTTTTAAATTATGTTTAAAGAAATGCATATTTATAAAGGAAGACCAGTAAAAATATCTGCAAATGTTGCATCTTTTTTTTTTTACAAAAAAATCCATATGAAAGATTTGACACTATATTTTTAATTATATTATAGAATAGATTAAGTTAGCACTATGGTAAATTTAAATGGGTAATTATGGTTGCCAACTCCATTGGAAATTTGAATTGAGATTATGACCATATCTTGAGGGAAAGAATTTTTTGGGGGAAAAAAAAGGGGGGGGGGGGGGGGGGGGGATAAAAAGAAATTGCGGGGGGTCAATTTTTTCTCATTTCAGATTTCAGAAATTAAAAAAATTATTCTTCAAATATTGAATATAAGAAGAAATCTTTAATTGCACAGTATGGCGCATTAAATTTGTAAAATCTTTGATCACATTTATTTATTTGTTATGCCGAATCCAACAGTGTATTTAGATTTTTAATTTTGGGTCCAGTTTTCAAATTGGTCTACATTAAGGTCCAAAGGGTCCAAAATTAAACTTTGTTTGATTATAGCAAAAATTGAATATATGAGGTTCTTTGATATGCTGAATCTAAACATGTATTTAGATTTTTGATTTTTGGCCCAGTTTTCAAGTTGGTCCAAATTGGGGTCCAAAATTGAACTTTGTTTGATTTCAACAAAAATTGAATATATGGGGTTCCTTGATATGCTGAATCTAACCATGTATTTAGATTTTTTATTTGTGGACCCCGTTATCAAATTGGTTCATATTGAGGTCAAAAGGGTCCAAAATTAAACTTTGTTTGATTTCATCTAAAATTGAATTATTGGGGTTCTTTGATATTCCAAATCTAACCGTGTATTTAGATTTTTAATTTTGGGTCCTGTTTTTGAAATTGGTCTACATTAAGGTCCAAAGGGTCCAAAATTAAACTTAGTTTGATTTTAACAAAAATTGAATTCTTGGGGTTCTTTGATATGCTGAATCTAAACATGTGTTTAGATTTTTGATTATGGGCCCAGTTTTCAAGTTGGTCCAAGATAGGGTCCAGTATTTTAACTTTGTTTGATTTCAACAAAAATTGAATATATGGGGTTCTTTGATATCCTGAATCTAAACATGTATTTAGATTTTTGATTATGGGCCCAGTTTTCAAGTTGGTCCAAATTGGGGTCCAAAATTAAACTTTGTTTGATTTCAACAAAAATTTAATATATGAGGTTCTTTGATATGCTGAATCTAACCATGTATTTAGATTTTTTATTTGTAGGCCCCGTTATCAAATTGATTCATATTGAGGTCAAAAGGGTCCAAAATTAAACTTTGTTTGATTTTATCAAAAATTGAATTATTGGGGTTCTTTGATATGCCATATCTAACCGTGTTTTTAGATTTTTAATTTGGGTCCCGTTTTTTAAATTGGTTTTCATTGAGGTCCAAAGGGTCCAAAATTAAACTTAGTTTGATTTTAACAAAAATTGAATTCTTGGGGTTCTTTGATATGCTGAATCTAAACATGTGTCTAGATTTTTTATTATGGGCCCAGTTTTCAAGTTGGTCCAAGTTGGGGTCTAAAATTAAACTTTTTTTGATTTCAACAAAAATTGAATATATGGGGTTCTTTGATATGCTGAATCTAACCATGAATTTAGATTTTTTATTTGTGGGCCCCGCTATCAAGTTGGTTCATATTGAGGTCAAAAGGGTCCAAAATTAAACTTTGTTTGATTTCATCAAAAATTGAATTATTGGGTTCTTTGATATTCCAAATCTAACCGTGTATTTAGATTTTTAATTTTAAGTCCCGTTTTTTAAATTGGTCTACATTAAGGTCCAAAGGGTCCAAAATTAAACTTAGTTTGATTTTAGCAAAAATTGTGTTCTTAGGGTTATTTGATATGCTGAATCTAAACATGTGTTTAGATTTTTGATTATGGGCCCAGTTTTCAAGTTTGTCCAAGTTGGGGTCCAAAATTAAACTTTGTTTGATTTTAACAAAAATTGAATATATGGGGTTCTTTGATATGCTGAATCTAACCATGTATTTTGATTTTGGACATTGGACCATAATAGGTAAATTAAAAAAATTCAAGTTCTTAGACCACATTCTTTCTGTGTCAGAAACCTATGCTGTGTCAAATATTTAATCACAATCCAAATTCAGAGCTGTATCAAGCTTGAATGTTGTGTCCATACTTGACCCAACTGTTCAGGGTTCGACCTCTGCGGTCGTATCAAGCTGCGCCCCAGCGAAGCATTTTATTCCTTTTGGGATCATTATTATTCTGTCAGCTGTGCCATTTGTGCGTCTGTAGTTATTATCGTAAAAATGTGGATTTTGGTCATAGCTGTTCCGCTTACAATGAATCCCGCATCCTATCCATAGTTTGTACAAATATTTCAATGGCGGTCGAAGAAAAATTAACAGAAATAAACAATGTTTGACAAGCGATTTGGAATGAATATGAAGCTTTTAATACAATAAATGGATTAACTTGAGCAAATTTTTCATCACGTTCTAATGAAGTAACAAACTTATTTTGCTGAAAATCAGAATGTTTAATGTACGCTCTCGAGTAAGAAGTACCGGAAAGGAAATACTTCTTTAAAAGTTGTTAATTTGAAATAACATACAACCAATCTGTAAAGTCAGTGCTTTCACCTCTTTTCTAAAGAAATAAATCATTTATATCTTTGAATCTCTTCACTTATAAATGAAAAATTGCTGTTACATTGGCATAACAAAAATTGCGTACTTGTACAACTTGAATTTGTCAGCCATTTTGTCAACATCGAGGTACCCCACGTAGTTTTTTCTTCTCTTAGGAGACGGTTATGCCATGATGCAATCGTAGAATTCGAATTGTCCTTATGATTTTCTGATTCTATTTTCTCGATGTCAAAATTTTCGATTGGACCACGTGTTATTAGTCATGTCATAAGTGTCATCTTAGGGTATTCGTATCCAAACATTTATCACGCAAAGGGCAATTAACACCTATTTAATCACTCTTAATTGTCTGTATTGTCAGACTTGAAGGGATTACAATTAAAGGTGATATATTTTTTATGATTACAAGCGGTAATTAGATGGAAGTTCAAAATTTAGGACATCAATTTTGCAGCAATGTATAGATAATAGAGCAAGGCTTCCAAAACGGTCATATATTCCGGTCATTTGTATAATGTCCGGTAAAAGTCCGGCTGGGCAAAGCATGAAACGGACATCTACTTTTTAGTTTTCAAGGCTTAAGTCTTAAGAGACGGGTCATTTTAACATAATTCGCGATCTTTTTGACCCAACCTTTTGCCTTTAACAGCCACACATTTCCGGTCATAAAAGTGACATGACCATTAAGTACTATCAAAACAACCCCTACTTTAATACCTTCTCATTTTAATCGAGGCTAATTAGTTGTCGAACAGCTGAAATTTACCTGATCAGGTGACAGGTAAACTATTTTGAACCGGACATTGATCGGTCTATTCAAAGTTATTTTCTTACATTTCAGCGGTTTGCATCTAATTAATTTAGTTAAAAAGATTTAAATTATCAGAAATACGTTTACAAATATGATTTGATGAAAAAATTAAAAAGGTGAAAATGAAAAATCGTCATAACCACGTTGTTTGAACCAGAGACATGTCTCTGTTTGAACTAGTACACGTGTGCGCAGGTGTGAAATTTAATTATGCATCCTAATTTCTTCAAAAAATGCTTAAATTGTCATTGATACATTTATCTCACGTTTATTTCGAATATTTTCTTGAAGAAATAACGTAGAATGAGCTACTTACACTCATTCATGCTTTGCAAACGTACACGGAATTTACGTATCCGTCTCTGGTCCATGTTTTACCATTGTCAAGATAACATCCCGTTTAGATTTAAAAAACGAAAGTAAAGTTTTTGACAACGTTATTTTGCACAAATAAAGAGTCTAAGCAGATATAAGTACGCTGATGTTGTACACTTCGAATGATGCACTGCCAATTAAATAGTTAACGTCAGAACTTCGAATTTGAATCAAAGAAAGTTTAATATCGTTTTTTTTTTTAATGTCAATCATTGGGATGGCCAACTCGGCAACTGATTACCATAATTGCCTTTTATTTATTTAGTCTTAAGGGATTAAAATCGGGATAATATATATAAAATGTCCGGCTGGCTAAAAATAATTTTGGAAGCCCTGTAATAGAGACAAGAAAAAATAGCATCATCAAAATAATTATAGCGTCGCGGAAATAATTATAGTGTCATGGGAAAAAATTATAGCGTCACGGTGCCGTGACGCTAAAACGGCCTGGGGAGATCACTGACGAAAAAACAAAATTATTTAATTCTGTATCAGAAAATGCATTCAGAATTAAGAATATGATTTTTGTTGAGCCTGCGACTTTTGTCGCAGAAAGCTCGACATAGGGATAGTGATCCGGCGGCGGCGTTAGCTAACTTCTTAAAAGCTTTATACTTTAGAAGGTGGAAGATCTGGATGCTTCATACTTTGTTTATGGATGCCTCATGTTACGAAGTTTCTGTCAGTCACATGTCCAATGTCCTTGACCTCATTTTCATGGTTCAATGACTACTTGAAAAAAAAGTTAAGATTTTTTGTAATGTTAAATTCTCTCTTATTATAAGTAATAGGATAACTATATTTGGTATGTGCGTACCTTGCAAGGTCCTCATGCCCGTCAGACAGTTTTCACTTGACCTCGACCTCATTTCATGGATCAGTGAACAAGGTTAAGTTTTGGTGGTCAAGTCCATATCTCAGATACTATAAGCAATAGGTCTTGTATATCCGGTGTATGGAAGGACTGTAAGGTGTACATGTCCAACTGGCAGGTGTCATCTGACCTTGACCTCATTTTCATGTTTCAGTGGTTATAGTTAAGTTTTTGTGTTTTGGTCTGTTTTTCTTATACTGTATGCAATAGGTCTACTATATTTGGTGTATGGAATGATTGTAAGGTGTACATGTCTAGCTGGCAGGTGTCATCTGACCTTGACCTCATTTTCATGGTTCAGTGGTCAATGTTAAGTTTTTGAGTTTTGGTCTTTTTTTCTAATACTATATGCAATAGTTCAACTATATTTGGTGTATGGAAATATTTTATGATCTATATGTCAGTCACACAGGTTTTATTTGACCTTGACCTCATTTTCAAGGTTCATTGCTCAATGTTTAGTTTTTATACGACCGCAAAAAAATTTTGTGGTCGTATATTGGTATGACGTTGGCGTCGTCGTCGTCGTCGTCGTCGTCGTCGTCGTCCGGCGTCGTCGTCGTCCGGCGTCGTCGTCCGAATACATATTGGTTTTCGCACTCTAACTTTAGTTTAAGTGAATGGATCTTTTTGAAATTTGACCATAAGGTTAAATACCACAAAAGGAAGGTTGGGATTGATTTTCGGGGTTATGGTACCAACAGTTAAGGAATTAGGGGCCAAAAAGGGGCCAAAAATGAGCATTTTCTAGTTTCCAGACAATAACTGTGGAAGGGTGTATGGATCTCTCTGAAATTATACTACAAGTTTCCATACCACAAAGGGATGGTTAGGATTTGCTTTGGGGGGTTATGGCTCAAACCGTTTAGGAATTAGGGGCAAAAAAGGGGGAAAAACAAGGTTGTCCTGGTTAATGGACAAATACTTTAGTACAAAACATAATTTAAAGCAGTGTAAGGGAGATAAATCAAATACATCATTGAAATTATCTCCCTTACACTGCTTTTAAATTATGTATAAAGTAATGGTTAATGAACAATAAAGATAATCTAAAACAGTGTAAGGGAGGTAATCCAAATACAACGTTTTGGTTACTTCCCTTACACTGCTTTTAAATTATGTTTAAAGAAATGCATATTTATAAAGGAAGACCAGTAAAAATATCTGCAAATGTTTTCATCTTTTTTTTTTACAAAAAAATCCATATGAAAGATTTGACACTATATTTTTATTAATTCTATTATAAAATAGATTAAGTTAGCACTATGGTAAATTTAAATGGGTAATTATGGTTGCCAACTCCATTGGAAATTTGAATTGAGATTATGACCATATCTTGAGGGAAAGAATTTTTTTGGGGGAAAAAGGGGGGGGGGGGGGGATAAAAAGAAATTGTGGGGGGCCAATTTTTTCTCATTTCAGATTTCAGAAATTAAAAAGAATTATTCTTCAAATATTATTTTTTTTTCAAATTTCAAATATTGAAAAATTTCAAGAAGTAATCTTTAATTGCACAGTATGGCGCATTAGATTTGTAAAATCTTTGATCACATTTATTTATTTGTTATGCCGAATCTAACAGTGTATTTAGATTTTTAATTTTGGGTCCAGTTTTCAAATTGGTCTACATTAATGTCCAAAGGGTCCAAAATTAAACTTTGTTTGATTTTAGCAAAAATTGAATATATGAGGTTCTTTGATATGCTGAATCTAAACATGTATTTAGATTTTTGATTTTTGGCCCAGTTTTCAAGTTGGTCCAAATTGGGGTCCAAAATTAAACTTTGTTTGATTTCAACAAAAATTGAATATATGGGGTTCTTTGATATGCTGAATCTAACCATGTATTTAGATTTTTTATTTGTGGACCCTGTTATCTAATTGGTTCATATTGAGGTCAAAAGGGTCCAAAATTAAACTTTGTTTGATTTCATCTAAAATTGAATTATTGGGGTTCTTTGATATTCCAAATCTAACCCTGTATTTAGGTTTTTTAATTTTTGGGTCCTGTTTTTAAATTGGTCTACATTGAGGTCCAAAGGGTCCAAATTAAACTTAGTTTGATTTTAACAAAAATTGAATTCTTGGGGTTCTTTGATTTGCTGAATCTAAACATGTGTTTAGATTTTTGATTATGGGCCCAGTTTTCAAGTTGGTCCAAGATAGGGTCCAGTATTTAAACTTTGTTTGATTTCAACAAAAATTGAATATATGGGGTTCTTTGATATGCTGAATCTAAACATGTATTTAGATTTTTGATTATGGGCCCAGTTTTCAAGTTGGTCCAAATTGGGGTCCAAAATTAAACTTTGTTTGATTTCAACAAAAATTGAATATATGAGGTTCTTTGATATGCTGAATCTAACCATGTATTTAGATTTTTTATTTGTAGGCCCCGCTATCAAATTGGTTCATATTGAGGTCAAAAGGGTCCAAAATTATACTTTGTTTGATTTCATCGAAAATTGAATTATTGGGGTTCTTTGATATGCCAAATCTAACCGTGTTTTTAGATTTTTAATTTGGGTCCCGTTTTTTAAATTGGTCTTCATTGAGGTCCAAAGGGTCCAAAATTAAACTTAGTTTGATTTTAACAAAAATTGAATTCTTGGGGTTCTTTGATATGCTGAATCTAAACATGTGTTTAGATTTTTGATTATGGGCCAAGTTTTCAAGTTGGTCCAAGTTGGGGTCCAAAATTATACTTTTTTTGATTTCAACAAAAATTGAATATATGGGGTTCTTTGATATGCTGAATCTAACCATGAATTTAGATTTTTTATTTGTGGGCCCCGCTATCAAATTGGTTCATATTGAGGTCAAAAGGGTCCAAAATTAAACTTTGTTTGATTTCATCAAAAATTGAATTATTGGGGTTTTTTGATATTCCAAATCTAACCGTGTATTTAGATTTTTAATTTTAAGTCCCGTTTTTTAAATTGGTCTACATTAAGGTCCAAAGGGTCCAAAATTAAACTTAGTTTGATTTTATCAAAAATTGAATTCTTGGGGTTCTTTGATATGCTGAATCTAAACATGTGTTTAGATTTTTGATTATGGGCCCAGTTTTCAAGTTTGTCCAAGTTGGGGTCCAAAATTAAACTTTGTTTGATTTTAACAAAAATTGAATATATGGGGTTCTTTGATATGCTGAATCTAACCATGTATTTTGATTTTGGACATTGGACCATAATAGGTAAATTAAAAAAATTCAAGTTCTTAGACCACATTCTTTCTGTGTCAGAAACCTATGCTGTGTCAAATATTTAATAACAATCCAAATTCAGAGCTGTATCAAGCTTGAATGTTGTGTCCATACTTGCCCCAACTGTTCAGGGTTCGACCTCTGCGGTCGTATCAAGCTGCGCCCCAGCGAAGCATTTTATTGTGTTTTGGTCTGTTTTTCTTAAACTATAAGCAATAGGTCAACTATATTTGTTGTATGGAAGAATTGTTAGCTGTACATGCCTGCCTAGCATGGTTCATCTGACCTTGACCTCATTTTCATGGTTCATTGGTCAATGTTTAGTTTACTTGGTTAATGTTAAGTTTATGTGACAGTTGTAATAAAGCTTTATATTTAGGACTATCAACATCATATCAATGATTAGTAAAGAAGGCGAGACATTTCAGCGTGTGCACCCTTGTTAATTAAAAAAATTAATTTCATACTATATGATAATTTATTTAAATTACAGGAAATTCTTCGTGATAAAGGCCAACAGCAGGGGAAAGTATTGCGACCAATGAGAATTGTCAATCCTGATCAAGAAGAATACTGTGGACTTGTACAACCTTTCAATGTTGAAGGTATATTATATTGTTACTGTTAATATATCTTGTTTAACATTGTTAATATGAATATTATAATTGAAAATATTATAAACAGAAGAAATATAATGTTCAATTTGTTCATTACACATGTTTTCCAAAAAAAAAAAAATTGTATGCCCCGCCGTAGCGGAGGGAGCATTAAGTTTTACCCTTGTCCGTCCCTATGTCCCAAAATTGGTTTCCGTTCTCTAACTTTAACTTTAGTTTGCCTCAACCAAATGTTATAAAACTTATACACAATGCTTATTACCACAAAACACAGATCATATTTGAATTTTTGGGATGTCACTTTCACTGTTCTAGAGTTATGCCCCTTTACAAATGGAAAAATTGATGAATTTTTTGTTTCCGTTCTCTAACTTAAGTTTGCCTCAACAAAATGTTATGAATCTTTATATACACAGTGCTTATTACTACAAAAGAAAATATCAAGTTTGAATTTTGGTGGCGTTACTTTTACCTTTCTAGAGTTATGCCCCTTTACAAATGGAAAAATTGCTGCATTTTAAGTTTCCGTTCTCTTACTTTAGTTTGCCTCAACTAAATGTTATAAAACTTATACACAATGCTTATTACCACAAAATACTGTTCTTGAGTTATGTTCCTCTTTAATGTTATATGCAGCAGGGGCATCATCTGTGTCCCATGGACACATTCCCCAATTATTTTTTCAAATTTAGCAAAATGCTTCCTTCTTTAAAATTATCTTTTTAAAAAAAATGTTGGTGACCTGTATGTTTTTTTAACACATTTTACAATAAAATGAACAAAGCAAATAAATTCTTCTTCCCCTTTTCATTAATATTAAGTATGTTTAAGATGGTACTTAACACTACAGGGAGCTTACTCTGTAAAAATCAGCTGAATGTTTTAATCACGTTCTATTGTTAAGGAAATATTAAGCTTCTCAATGATCAAAATTAGTGTTGGTCAAACTGCTATATATCCAATGAAATTTTTCTGATAAATTGTGTGGTTCAAGTTTTTTGAAATTTTTATATTTTTGTCAAAGGGTCAAAGTAAATATTTTGTCAAAATTTTATGAAAATTAAACGAGCTAAATTAATTTTAGTCAAGGTGTTTGGTACCACCTTAATAGTAATAATAGTAATAAGTATCACCAGATCACTAATTAATATTTAATTGATTGATACTTTTATATTTTAGAAGACACAGAGCCTGAGGTTTATCCCTATGGAATAACAAGTCTTGCAGATAAACGGGATTTTCTACAGAAAGGGGATTCTGTCAAGTTTAACCTGGCTTTGAACAAGTCAAATAATCAAACTAGAGCAGTTAACATAAGTGCTATCAGAAAATTCATCCGATCTAAGGTGGACTCTGTAAAAGGACAGGTAAGTTTACCTGTGTATTACATACAGTTTTCATTATTAATAAAACCAGCATAGTTTTATATTATGATCATTATATTGAAAATTTGGAAAAAAGTTTTCAGAAATGCGAAATCTATAAAGGCAAATCAGAAAGATCTTTAATGATACATGCATAATGATAATAAAAGATTTGTTTTCTTGGATCATGTAAAGTTTTGTTTATTACATAGACATAATCAGCTGCTTTTAGTGCTGAAAAAAAAAGTCACCAGTGTCCTTGAAAATTCTTCAAAAATGAATTCATTCATCATGTATGCAAAATCTGGGCAGAACACTGAAATTTATGTGACCTCAAGACAAAAAGTTTGATCAGCCAAAACCTTAAAACATTTAAGAGCATGGGAACAAAAAACAGAAGAGAACAAAAATCATATTAGGATACAAGCTTATAATACCTCAAATTATTTTGTTAGAAGTATATATATAAAAATCATTTATTGTTTGTAAAGTTAAGGATCAAACCAAGAGTTCACAATCCTAATGTTTCTTAAAAACAGCATGAAAATTGTATTTGTTACAATAAAATGCTGATGGCAAATATTCAAAAATAATAAATTTCTTTACTTGTTAATTATGCTCATGACATCATTTTTACAGTTTGGTTTTCTGAATTATGAGAAAGAAGATGGAAAGAAGTTGTTTTTCCATATGACAGAAGTACATGATGGAGTTGAGATACAGCCCGGAGATGAGGTTGAATTTGTTGTTGTACAGAATCAGAGGAACGGAAAATACTCTGCCTGCAGTCTTAGAAAGATAACGTAAGTTTATATGGTGTCATATAATTTGTATGTTGTCATTAGGAATTAAAAAAAAAAAAAATCTCTAATTGGAACATTGTTTTAAAAAAGTGTTTTTAATTTCTGATACAAAATCCCTACACACACATTGTCAAAAACCAAAGCAAAGTATTGTTATGATGATCATATTCTCTTAATGTAAGAGTTTGAAAAAAGTCTGCCTTCTTTTTAGAAAAGTTGACTTAAGAAAATGAACATATGCGTAAATGTCAGTGAGACAGTAACCCAAAAACACAATAAAATTAAAAATAATATTAGTCATTTCTGTAAAAATCAATTGGAATCCTCAAAAGAAAAGAATTCAGTCAGTGACAACATTTATAATGGTTAATATGGTTGTCAATTTTCATCATTTCATTAGATTTATATCTTTTGTACAGAAGAAACTTTTTTAATAAGCCCATTCAGCCACATTATATTTTTACATTTTATATGATTATTTAATCTTGTAAAAAATACAACCATCCATCAAATATCAATGTAAGTGCCTACTGAACCTCCACCACCACTTTCAATTATCTAGTAGCCCTTTCCTATACTTGTAAATGTTATAAATTTTATCAATTACAGAGATCGCAGGAGACCAGAAAGACTTGTTAGTAGGTTAAAGAGCGTAACAGAAGACCTGTCTAGTGTTCGCATTGTTGTCATTCGTCAGCCTAAAGGTCCAGACGGCACCAAAGGGTTCACACAGACCCGTGTTCCATGGACTCCACCAGCTTGAACATTCTCTCGGCTATAATAACAAATTGTCAAGCATTCTTCAGCTTCAATACAGCATTTTATATATATCGTCAAATTGACAGGCTTTAACTGTTTATAGTGAAAAAAATTGTAAAAAAAGTCAGAGGTTTTAATCACAAATGTTACTTGTTAGTGTGCACTTGTTTTTATTTTACACCTTAAAGTGAAAGAAATTTTACATAGGATCAGAAGCTTGATAATAAATCCAATTTCATTTGACCCCCATTGTGAAAGCAGGACCAAGGTTAAGTCATTTGTATGCAATGAAAAATAATGAAAAATGTCCCCCATACCCATAAAATTTCCTTTTTTACCAGGCTTTTGTTTGTAGCAAGCAATGAACATTTAAAAAAGGAATGGAAATTCTGAATTTTGGTAAAATATTTAGATAAGATCATTTATAAAAATGAAAGGGGTCCAAATATGGACCCCTGTGTAAAATCAAAATCCAAACCTAGCCGATGAAACATACTTATTTACAAATTCTTTTTTTAAGAGTCTACTGTGTGCCAGTATATTACAAAATGTGATATTTATATTTATATTTACATATTAAAAAATGGGAAGAAAATAAAAGAATTTTCTTCAACCCCAGACATATATTTCCTCATACAAACATGTCATATTTGTAATATTAGTTTGTAAAAGGGTGGTAAAGTGATGAAGCCAAAATCTGTTTAGTTTGGTGTATAAAGAATATATTTTGACATTTTTTTTCCATGCCAGAATAGAAGGCTAATTTATTCTAACCAGAAATAAGAACTAATCAATGGCCTTACAAAAAAAAGTGTTTTAACTCTTATGCTGGAAATTCATAAAAATAGATCAAATTGATTGGTTTTGAAAAATAATGCATTGAATTTATTAAAAGAGAGAAACATCTTTCATTGAACATCATTAATCTTATAAACATGATAACAGTAATAGTTGAAAGGTATACCCACATCTGTTTAAAGATATGTTCATTGGTTTTAGTATTCAAGGTATGTTTTATAATCTGTTGATATGCCTAGATAAACATATTAATTTTGTATTGTTTATTTCACAGTATATATATTTATTTTAGGGAAGCATTGTTTCTAAAACATTTTTCATTTTTGATATGTAAATTTAATTTTCATCTTCAGTGATCATAGTTTTTGATGAGTTCAAGTTTTTCAGTTGACAAGTTACTTAAGTACATATGTTTTGCCCTAGAATGAAACATATTTATTGCTCAAAAATATGCCAAGCTCAAATTCATGTCTGTTGAATGCACTGTGATAAAATTTTTTTCTTCATTTTTTTTATTTCTACATATAAATATTTAAAAAAATGTAACAGATTTTAAAAAATTGAATTTAACAAGATTTAAGTTGGAATTATTTCACTGTTCAGTTTCTTAATTATCTAATAGTTTATTTTTCGGACAATACAACTTAAGTTAAAAATATTCCTGTTGTCTACATTCTGTTAGCATTCATTTTTTTATGAATTATCTCCCTTTAATAACTTTCAATGTTTTTATAACAGTTTATGTATTTAATTAAGTGTGAACTGCCTTTACCATCCTTTTACATTTGTAAAACAAGTCACAAGTTGATAGCTTGATGAATATTGATGTAAATTAAAGAGATGTAAACATTATTTCAAGTCAAGAGCCGATGGAAGTTGTTTCAAATGGTTGATTCCATTGAACTATGAAACGAAATAAAAAAAAGATAAAACCATATGTAGTTTTGTTACTTCTAAAGAAGCTATTTATAGTCTTGAACGTAAGAAAAAATGGCAGAAAAAGTTGTTTAAATTTATTTAAATAAAAGGATTTTTGGGGCATATGTCAATAAGACAGCAACTAAAATGACACATATATCCAAAAGACATCTAGAGGGCAACATACAGTCTTCAACAATAAACATGTCTAAACAATAGATCAAGCTCTAAATCATCCCCAGTCTATAACAATTGTGAATTAATTTAACAAGATCCATCAAACTGCTATTCAAACTGTATTCTCCAAATAACAAAAAACATTAAGATATGACATATCACAAAGACTGATGAGAATTATATTATAACCACATATATTCAAATCAATGAGGAGTAGAACTTTAACTAAAGATATGCTATACACCTCATTATCAGTCCATGTTTTTCTTCAGTAAAGAGTTCATTAAAGAGGTTTTTTTTTTTAATCTATTGAAATTTACACATGTTTTGAACCACTTAAATGTAATGGAGGATCAATATGGATATGGTATATCAAATTAGTCTTTCACATCTGTTGTTCATAAATCATTACATGATCTCCCATATGATGAAATATGACTGAAGCCTTAATGAGACAGTAACCTAACAACAAAAGCATTCAAACCGTACTACAGATTACATCGTATATAATTAGACTAACAAGAATTACCATAAATATTGGACAGAACAACAGTCCACACCAACCACAACTGACGGCCTCTCCCAAGAAATCATAGGTATAAACATTACATGATCCGGATAGCCTGACTTGGCGCAGGCATGTATATATGGAAAGATTACTATTATATACCCTTCAACAATAAACAAGATGTCCATTTTGTAAAGCAAGATTTTATTTGACATACTGAAACTAATTTAAATCCTTGGTAAATTGCTAAGACTCATGACTTGAATTTGACAATACGAAGTTCTGGAGATTGAAATTTACAGAAAGAACTGAGCTGACAAGATTGTTGGCCATTCATGTAAATGTGGCTTTGTTGTATCAGTTTGTGAATAATTGACTGGCACATTAGTACCTTGAACTAGGGCAGAACAACCTTAAAAAAGTCAACAATAAAATTAAAAATATAGGGGATATATTATAATACACCATAGTGTTTTAATGTGAATTACAACTTTATTAAGAGGATAAAAACTAATTGTTTAAAGAAGGCTGTTGCTTTCTCCAGCTATATATTTATGGCATCCATAACCTATAAAATTATTCAGAGAAAATTGATGTCTAGAAATTGGAGGGAAATGCATTTTAGATACCAGTAACATGTTCAAAACTAGCTTATATTGTATACACATAAAATTTTGTTAAACTTGATGTACAAAAAAAGAAAGAAACATTTATTCAAATTGTTCGAATCGAAAGGATTTGTGCGAAAACCCCAAATTGCACTAATGTCTCCATTAATATTGGTTGTTGAAGATTAACAATAATTAATCCATACATTAAATTCTGAATTTATCATGTTTATACCAATTGAATTCATAAGAATTTGTTCAGTACATAATGTTCATACTTTTTTATTATAACCTAGTAAAATATAAGTCTTTAACTGTTTCGGTAATGCATCTAGCACAAGTGCAAGTTTGTCTCCTGTAAAGTGTTGAAGTATGACCGCCCTGACTTGGAATTTCAAATTTAGCATAACAGGCAGTTTAACAGAAGTTACTGTCTGCTGAATCAAACCACTATTCTGTTGAGATTTTGACAGCCTATACACATTCACCATAGTACTGCAGTTTGACATTGCTGTAGAAAATATATTTGTTCCCGCATTTGTTTTGCTGCATTTTAGATTTACGTTAATTTTATATGAAAATGTTGCCTCTAAAGTCTCTGCTTTGAAACCAAATACTGCCACAAATGTGTTAACTGTAGGAAAACAAGTTAGAAATATTAAATCACAAGTTCTATCATACAAAAGTGATGTCTGGCAAAGGGACATAACTGTATTTTCTTCAGTGGAGCTGTCTGCATTATAATCGCCATCAATATTACCAATGCTGAAAGTATTTATACAATGATCTTTGACAGCTTTAACTTCTTGTGTTGTCATTTCATATATTCTTAGATGACATTTTGTTGAAATGTTATTAAATTCTACCATTAAAAGTTGACTTGGATATTGTGGAAGGAATCTGACACAGGTATATTTCTTGTCATGCAGCTTCGACTTAACAATATTACATATACCACTATTTACTGTCAAAAGAATGTTTGCATATCTATTCAATTTTAGTACAGTTTGTGGAAGTCTTAGTAAAATAAGCTTCTTGTCTGTGCTGATGTGACATTCGATTGGTGCCACAGTCATAATATCACGACTGAAATAACATACCGAATCCTTGAATACATTTACCGATTTTTCTTCTACATCCACACAGAAAAATTGTATGTGTGAAACTGTTGTACAAATAAATTGAAAAACATAAAAACTTCCTTTACACCCAATACAAATGGGCTGACCAATAATTCTCTTGCTAGTTATCTCCCTTGGCAATACAACTGCATTCCTGGTAATTCTACTTGTTCCGTCTGATTTAGGTACAAATTCTGTTATGATCAGGTCTTGACTTCCTTTATCAATTGTAGTATTTACAAGTTTATTTTCTACACAATGAGGTAGAACATATTGAAACACATAAGTAGGCAGTTTTCCAGAAGCATCCATCTCCATACTTGAGGCAGGTACAATAGAAGCAGCTACGGTGAATATGAAATATATATGTTATGAATAAATACATATCATGAAACTCTCTGTCACAGACAAACATCAATTACCATATCTTTTTTACTGAACATTGCATATATCTTAAAGAACAGTTAATGTAACACTTGAAGTGCAGGTCAAATAGAAGCCTGTTGTTGCTCTGGCGTTTGATGACCCTTTTTATTAGGACTTGTTGGGGCAGTCGGTGTCGGTTCCATATTATAAGGGGGACCTCAAGCCCAATAAATCCGCCTCTGATTAACATGGTTAACAAGGAAATTATTTGTTTAACTGTATGGTTTTCCACACCACATCAGAAGCTGTAGAATATACAGTGCAAAGTAACATGTAAAATACATTCATTTATATTTATGTAATTAACCAAAGGCAGATGCATGTTAGATCTGGAGTGTTCAATCCCATTATAAAGGAACTTTATAGGAGCAATATCCACTGTTCAGATTGACTCTGATTAACATCAACATCCAAGTTTGTTTATCATATTAACTAACTGAACCTCCAGTTTCATAATTTGTGAAAAGATGTATCTAGAAGAGTACATGATGGTCATTCTGACCTACAATTTATGCTTCCTTAACATGATAAAAATTTTATTTTACCAGAAAAAAGTTTAAAGATCTTTAAAATCTGGGTTCAACAACTTGACACAACACAATAGACACACTTGATATATAATCATACTTGAGGAACCAAGCTACCCAGTACTATCATTCAAAACATCTATTCACAAGCCAACAACATAATAAAAAATTTGTAAGGGTTAATCCGCTTAATTTTAGTTGCAGGCTCAACAAAAATGGGGAAATAATTATTAAAAATTTTCCTCTAGATACCATCTTTTGAATGTAAGAAGCTCCTGTTCAAGTTTGGTAAGAATCCAGGATGGTTTATGAATCTAATAAATGTTTTAAAAACTTAAACTGCAGACTGTATGTAATGTTAACTGGAAGAAAAACTAAGTCCATTTATAAGTAATATACAGAAATTTTTTTTTTTTTTACAAAATTTCCTTCTAGATACGCTTTTGATCATAAACAAGCTTCTGTCCAAGTTTGGTACAAATCCAGGATAGTTTAAGAAAGTTATTAAAATTTTGAAAACTTTAACCACATGCATGCAGAGTGAATATGTAATGTTAACTGGCAGAAAAACTAAGTCCATTTATAAGTAAAATACGGATAAACAGGTTTTTTTTTAACAAAATTTACTTTTGATACTATCTTATGATCATAAACAAGTTTCTGGTCCATGTATGGTACAAATCCAGGATAGTTTAAGAAATTTATTAAAATTTGAAAAACTTTAACCACAGAGTGAATGTAATGTTAACTGGCAGAAAAAACTGAGTCCATTTATAAGTAAAATATGGATAAACAGGATTTTTTTTTAACAAAATTTACTTTTGAATACTATCTTATGATCATAAACAAGCTTCTGTCCAAGTATGGTAGAAATCCAGGATAGTTGAAGAAAGTTATTAAAATTTGAAAAACCACAGAGTGAATATTTGTGGACGCCGCCGCCGCCGCCGCCGACGACGCCGACGACGGAATGTTGGATCGCTTTGTCTCGCTTTTACGACAAAAGTCGCAGGCTCGACAAAAATAAACAATCAAATCAATCAATCACAAAACAACAGCGAATAGGACATTTTTGCCTGTCCACACTTATTTACATGCGGATTGAAATTTAAAACAAAAACATGAAGCAATAACACATGTCTCAATATATATATGCAGTAAAATACATTTACTTATAAATATAACGCACACGATTCCAGTGTTGTCCTTGAAGTTGAGAAATGCACACGTTACGGAAGTTGTACTTGGAGCTCCTCGGTTGTTTTCCATTCACTGTTCAAGAAAACATAAACAAGAATATGGCAGGTAAACACGTGTTTAGTAAAAACTACGGCAAAACAGCAATCTATTTCCTAAACATTTTATTAAAATACATATGCTATTCTAACATATACGTCCCTGGGTATGTATGAAATGTACATATAAAGATAAGAAGATGTGGTATGATTGCCAATGCCAATAAGACAACTATCCCCAAAGTTCAAATGAAGTGGATGTAAGAAATTATAGTCAACCGTACAGCCTTCAATAACGGAAAACCATACCGCATAGCCGGCGATAAAAGTCCCCGATATCAAAAACATGAAACAAGTCAATTGAAAAAACTAACGGCCTAAACTTATATCAAATGTCCATTTTACAGCGTCCTATGCAAGAACTTGAAGAATTGTTGGTTGAGCTGTCAATGTATTGCATGCTGCAGTAAAGCTGAGGAACCGCAACCTCTCAGGTTGTTATGATATTTTTTCGACAAGTTGTGAACTTGTCAGAAAATTGTCTAAAAATATCATAAGGACATAAAGAGATATATGGGTCTTGACACACAAGTCATTGACCCAGGGTCTGTTTACCCTGATTTTTGATATTTTTACATCTTTATTTTTAGGTGTAATACCACCAAATCATAGTATGTCACATCCGGTTGCATAGGATAAAGGGTTGAAAAAAAATATTCCCTTAAATTTGACAGTTGTATGAAATTAATCCTACATTTCATTGCAGTAAAAAAATTCTGAGGGATCATAAACATATATCTTAGGTGTTTCAAAGCACCCTTATTTTTTTATTTGGTGTTTCTATAGCATATTTTGAAAAGTGCAAATTTATCAAAGACTAATAGGGGAAAATTAATGGTGGTATTACACCTTAAATGGTATTTGGTTTTATAATTCATAAACTTGTAGTTTATGTAAAGAAAAGGTAATTTAATGATTGGGAGAAAAGTTAAAAACATTTTTGAAATCACAATCTGTTTGACTTTTTTATAAATCTTTATATTTATATAGTGTTTAATCTCCATGATTGTTTAAAAAACTATAGCTTTCATGGTTTAATTTTGAAATTAAAAACTTTATAAAATAAACTAGAACATGTAGATAGCTTAAGATTAGTTCAAATGTAGGAATTGTTAATAAAAAAAGGTAATTTGTTTTAACAGCTTGTCCATGTTGTCTGTTACATTGACTAGGATGACTTCACAATGAATTATGCAAAGTATTCCATACACAATATAGTTGCCCTATTACATGTTTTACCTATAGTGTCTGGGAAACATATTGTGACTTGGATGGATAGTTGTCTTATTGACACTCATACCACATCTTCTTATTTATATTAACCATGAAACCATGTTCTATCACCAATAGACCATGGAAAGAAGGCCATGGTCAGATGGTACACCTAAAACAATCTACAACACCAGACAGAAGTATCCCTGTAAAAATGTAATGATATTAATACTTTAATTTTCTTTAATTACCATCAAAATTATCATTGTTTAAGAAATAATTCATGGGGGCTTGAATATATCGTGATTTTACCACGGGTTGGCCCTTTATGACAAATATTTTACCCTGAGCGATAGCCAGGGGTAAAATATCAGCATAAAGGGACAACCCGTGGTAAAATCACGATATATTCAAGCCCCCATGAATTATTTCGATTCTAATAGGACAAATACGGCAATTGTTTTGGATCGAAGCGCTCTAGATGAAGGCATTATTTGCCGTTCCCATAACTAAACGCACTATTAAATTGACGTAAAAGACCAGAGCAAACTGAATAAATGACATGCTTAAACTATTTACAATAACATGTTTAGATAGGTTTGGATGAATCTAAATGATAATTGTACTTATATGTCTTATATGTATACAAAAATGGCTTATATAACACATTTTTGCATCGTTTATTTACGTTTCCTTGTTGTGATGATTTTCGGTTTCACAAGCGTGTATTTTCCCGTAAAATGCTTATATTCTTACGTCATCGTTCTATGACGTCGGGCAGCTCATTCATAAAAAAACATATGACGCGGGAGTACGATTGGAACAGCCCAAACAATATATTCATATTTTACCACGGGTGTGTACTCAAAGCGTTTGAAGAACGTCATGTTAGAATATTACATATATTTTTCTTCTATGAAACAATCATATGAACTGTTTTTATATCAGTCTATTTAATGATTGTATTGGATTTCAAGGAAATATAAATATGTTCGACAGTTAAACTCTTGCCAAAGTGGGGCATACATAGTTGGCTGTGCATCATGTAGAAGTATGCAGCCACATCCGGTCAGAATAAATGTGTTAAATCCAACGTCTTGTGTAGAGAGAGCGCCATGGTATTTGCATTTTAAGAACCCTTGCAACAACTCTTTAAGGGTTCAGTAGTTGGCCTGTTGCAAAGCAAAATTCTGTCCCTATCCAGTTACAATGTATATATATATCCTCTATTTCCAGTTGCAGTCCAAATTTTCCACAAGTTCATCCAGGGCAGCCTCTATTGCAGGAACTAACTCTTGTATTTATTGTAACTTTTGTTATTTTGTTCTCATCCTGAACATGCATGAAATATTTGGCACTGGACTGTAAGCAAACATCAACCAATCAATCATTTCGTACCAAACTAAAAGTACATGTAACCTAATTAAAACATCTGAATTATTTTGTATATTAGTCTATTTATAACATTATTATATTGCATTTTATACCAAACCAATATAAACCTACACGACCAAATTAAACCCTCTGAAATATTTTTTACATCAGCCTATCTAAAAAAATAATTTGAACATTATACCTCATTATATTATAACATATATATTACAACACAATAAACACAATAAAATGATTATATGGGTGAACAGGGAAGTGGGCGGATGTTATTGTGAGCGAACCGACCAAGATTTCTGGTTTAAGGTGAACTGACTAATAAATGGACACCTTATAATTAGAAGTCTGAAAAAAGCAATGCCAAATTTTTCAAAGAGAAGTAGTCCGTGACTTACAATTTTATAGGAAATCCAAAGGCTTTTTTTTATTAATGTTCTTGAAAGGTAACACAATTGATAATCCATGTCATGCGATGGTTTATTTTCTTAAATGAAAATTCAAACCTGCCAACTTTTCAAAAGCTTCAGTGGGGATTTTAAACACAAGAGAACATAATGCATATCTATACATGTCATTAGTGTACTAAATTAGAAGATCAATTGTTTTGAATGAGAATACGTACCTTGACCTATAATGGTTTACTTTTATAAATTGTAACTTGGATGGAGAGTTGTCTCATTGGCACTCATACCACATCTTCCTATATCTATTAAATGTAATTTTTACTCCTCTGAATGTATTTTTTTAAAACATTTAGTCTAAATAATTGAGTATTATAAGGATCAGGTCAACACCTCTAATAGGGCATGTCCCCTATAAAACGGGAAAGTAGGCAGGTCTGAAAATTATGTAGTGGTAATAATGTTTTCCACTATTTTATGGGCTCTTGAAAATTTTGTGTCTATCAATTGTTCATATTTACCAATTGAGTTTATAGTCTATAAATTATGATAACCTTTTTAGTTTCATGGAATCTAAAAAAAAGATTTATAATAAAATAGTATAGTTGTACTTTCACGTTAAGATGTATGCTTCAAAGGTCAAGGGTTCACAATTAGTTCTATTGTCCAAATGCACACATACTCTCCGGTACTGTGAATTCATTATTATTTGTGGGATAAAAACTTTCATGGATTTAGTCTACCATGTTTACTACACATTTAAATGTTCAACAAAATACAAATTTATAATAGGCTTGTATGTATACATTGGCAAATCCACAAAATCTTTTATATGCCCGTCTAAGACGGAATGTATTATGATATACCATTGTCTATCTGTCCTTCTGTCCGTCCTTCTGTCTGTCCATCCGTTGTCAACACTTAATAAATAATAATAATGATAACTCAAAAACACTTTCCCCAATTTTCATGAAACTTTGATGAATTGTTTCTATCAATTGATATAAGCTCCCTTTTGATTTTTATAAATTTTAGATTTTACATTTTCAAGTTATGGGATTTTTTTCTTAAAAAATGTGGTATTTTCCAGTTTTCTGACTATAACTCAAAAATGCTTTGATCAATTATCATGAAACTTTGGTGAATTGTTGATATATATTGACATAAGGTTCCTTTCGAGTTTTTAAAGTTTCTGATTTTACATTTTGGAGTATTGGGACTTTATTCATAAAAAAGGGGAATTTTCTTGGTACTTGAAGATGAATTATCCTACTTGATCTTATTGTTCAGAAAAAATTTCTATTGAAAGAATTTGAAGACTATGAAGGTCAGCTCATTGACTATGAAGAGGACAAAGAAATCGATGAAAATGACGATGATGATGATGATGTATGGGATGAAGATGGAGATGAAAATCCAGAAGAAAATCAATGTTTGTTTTGTGAACAGATATTTCCTTCTGTAAATGAAGTTTTTACACATTGTGAAAAAGAACACTTTTTCAACATCATAGATATTGGTAGAAAATGGAAGTTAGATTGTATTCAGTATATCAGATTGGTCAACTATATCAGGTTAAAGGTAAAGCTTGCTGTCATAATTATTCACTGTTTATATAAATTCATTGATAAAAAAAAAGACAAAATCCCCAAAAGGAGTATTTTGATAGAAAGGAGTACGTGTCAATGAGACAACAAAACAACCACAAAATTACCGAAAGACATCCAGAGGGCAACGTACAACCTTCAACAATACACAGATTTGACCCTATCTTTGAACGTTTGTATTTTCGAAGTTGTGACCCTTTTCACAAAAAATCTTACGAGAAAAATTACTCGTAAGTCATGAATATTTCAGTAAAACTTACATGTACGATCCATTTTTGTGAAAAGAGCCCCAGGGGTTAAAATAAATATTTTTAGAATGGCCTTTTTTAGAGCAATTTTATGAATAGGAAAAGAAAGGACCTGTGTATTTTCATATTGTAAGTTAAAGCATTTTTTTAGCTCACCTGACCTGAAAGGTCAAGTGAGCTTTTCTCATCACTTTGCGTCCGTCGTCCGTAAACTTTTACAAAAATCTTCTCCTCTGAAACTACTGGGCCAAATGCACCCAAACTTAAACACAATCATCATTCAAGTATCTAGTTTAAAAAATGTGTCCGGTGACCCGGCCAACCAACCAAGATGGCCACCATGGCTAAAAATAGAACATAGGGGTAAAATGTAGATTTTGGCTTATATCTCTGAAACCAAAGCATTTAGAGCAAATCTGACATGGGGTAAAATTGTTTATCAGGTCAAGATCTATCTGCCCTGAAATTTTCAGATGAATCAGACAACCCATTGTTGGGTTGCTCCCCCTGAATTGGTAATTTTAAGGAAATTTTGCCGTTTTTGGTTATTATCTTGAATATTATTATAGATAGAGATGAACTGTAAACAGCAATAATGTTCAGCAAAGTAAGATCTACAAATAAGTCAACTTGACCAAAATGGTCAGTTGACCCCTTAAGGAGTTATTGCCCTTTATAGTCAATTTTTAACCATTTTTCGTAAATTTTTGTAATCTTTTACAAAAATCTTCTCCTCTGAAACTACTAAGACAAATTTAACCAAACTTGTCCACAATCATCATTAGGGTATCTAGTTTAAAAAATGTGTCCGATGACCCCGCCCGCGAACCAAGATGGCCGACATGGCTAAAAAATAGTGCATAGGGTAAAATGCAGTTTTTGGCTTATATCTCTGAAACCAAAGCATTTAGAGCAAATCTGACATGGGATAAAATTGTTCATTAGGTCAAGATCTATCTGCCCTGAAATTTGCAGACCAATCAGGCAACCTGTTGTTGGGTTGCTGCCCCTGAACTGGTAATTTTAAGAAAATTTTGCAGCTTTTGGTTATTATCTTGAATATTATTATAGATAGAGATAAACTGTAAACAGCAATAATGTACAGCAAAGTAAGATCTACAAATAAGTCAACATGACCAAAATTGTCAATTGACCCCTTAAGGAGTTAATGCCCTTTATAGTCAATTTTTTACAATTTTCATAAATTTTGTAAAATTTTGTAAATTTTTACAAAATATTTTCCACTGTAACTACAGGGCCAAGTTCATTATAGGTAGAGATAATAGTAAGGAGCAAGAATGTTCAGTAAAGTAAGATCTACAAACACATCACCATCACCAAAACACAATTTTGTCATGAATCCATCTGTGTCCTTTGTTTAATATGCACATAGACCAAGGTGAGCGACACAGGCTCTTTAGAGCCTCTAGTTTTATTTATTTTTAAGCTCATCTTCATTTACATACTAAATCTTTATTTTTTTTATTATATGCCATAGTTATTTTCATCTTTACTTAAAAACAATGCTGTATAAATATGCATGGACTTTTATCATAAAAAGGTTGCTTGAAAGGTTTATTTGTACTTGTTTGACAGGGCAGAACCGTTTCAGCTCATAATCATGTTGCATAAAAATAACTGTTTCTCTCTTTTTGTAAACAATCTAAATGGATTTGATTTTGATTTTTGATTTTTTGTGTTTTTAACGCCACTTTTAAGCACTGCTTTTGGGCTATTTCGTGGCAGCCAGTTTTTATTGGTGGAGGAAGCCAGAGAGCCCGGAGAAAACCACCGACCGTCGATAGGAAAACTGATAATCCTAGTCAATTAAGATTGGAGTCGAGTGCACCCGCAGGAGCGGGGTTCGAACTCACAACCTCAGTGTTGACTGGCTAGTGATTACAGTAGTAACTACTTAGACCACTCGGCCACCGAGGCCCCCAATCTAAATGGAAGAAACTCCTGTAATTTAAGGAAACTTGAGGTTAATGTTTAGGTGATTATAAGGAATAATGACGAAATATCAAATGCAACTTATTGTACAGTGTTGGTCATGTGACATTTTTCAATTGGACATGCTTGCACAATCTTAGATTTCAAGTTTAATTAAACATGTTAAAGATACAAATTTCTTTCAGAAACCGACATCTCTTGAAATTACACAAGTGAAAGGAGAGAAACCACCATGGGACTCAGATGATTACCTCAAACCATACAACATGGAGGATGGACTTCTTCAATATGGTAATAAGAATAAAAGGAGGTGTCGGAGTATATTCATAAATGAAAGAGTTTCCCAACAGCATAACAAAACCAAGGAATTTTTTATCAGATCTAAGTCCACACCATATGATAATGTGTGTCTTACTCATTTTGCAGTTCACCTTTATTGATGCTGGTTTTGAAGTTAGCAAAAACATATAAAAAGAATAAAAATGACAAGTTAACCTATGGTCTATACAAAAAAATATTTTTGTTCAAAGAGATCAGCATACCATTTATATTGGTTAATGTTGTTTTGGAAGGAAGTTTCGTACTTTAATGTAGGACATAATCGTTTTGAATTTGATGCATGGTGTGGTAAAATGAAAAGTGCCTTCCAATCGCCAATAATTTAATAATTTTTAGAATAAACATACATAGACTGTATAATAATCTACTTAATATATTTATACACTTTTTTCAGATATTGAATATTTCATCAGTCAAAAAGTTGGGAAAGATGTACAAAATGAAGCAATGAGTGTAGACTCAAATAACAGTGAACAGGGACATAAACAACTAACACCTGTTGTCATGACGCCATCTGAATATCATGGCCTCTGTTTGAAGTTGCAAGGAGCCAATGAGAGAGCAGAATCTGCAGAAACCGAATTGCAGAGGGCTTTACATGACCTACAGAAAATGAGGTAACTTTTCTGTTTCTTATGAAAAACAGCAGATGAAACCGTCATTAAATATATAATACAAAGCCCTTATTACAAAAAAATTATTGAAGGTTGAAGCTGGTTTATGAATCCATAATATATACAGTAACTCAGACCACCAATCAGAAACACCAATCCATTCATTAGTCAAAACCTTGTGTCCGCTAGAGACCAAATGATGTCTAAGTTAGCAACTGTAGGTCACTGTTTGGCCTAGAAAAATTAGCAAAACACACACACCATAGCCAGCTATAAAATGGCAATGTTATGTCAAATGTAATTACAGGCTACTGACTTGGGACAGGCACACTCAGAATGAGGCAGGGTTTACCAAGTTTGAGGGTGCCCTCCCCTAACATGAGACAGTGGTGTAACAGCATAACCCAAGAACAAACTATAAAATCAGTTGAAAAGGGCTTGACTCATCAGATCAATACAAAGCACAAAAACAACTAACACAAACACTAAAGACACGAAGTACAAATCTGAGACTACTCACAGTTACTAAAAGCTAGTCCAAAGCCAACTAACAACAGAATTGTGTGTCTAGGACTTGAAATATAAAATCAGTATAAGTTTACACATCCAATGGATTTATTGTTAAGATGTCACAAACAGTCGGAGAAAACATGATCTAAAGCAATTCCAAAATATAGATATCAATAGAATGTAGGACCTTGAATGTTCATAAGTATATATCAATAATAATTAGTTTTGTTTTAATATATTGATAACAAAATGTTTTTTATTACTGATAAAATGATATTCAATATTTATGTCATTTTTAGCTCACCTGGCCCGAAGGGCCAAGTGAGCTTTTCTCATCACTTGGCGTCCGTCGTCCGTCGTCGTTGTCCGTCGTCGTTAGCTTTTTACAAAAATCTTCTCCTCTGAAACCACTGGGCCAAATTTAACCAAACTTGGCCACAATCATCATTAGGGTATCTAGTTTAAAAAATGTGTCTGATGACCCCGCCAACCAACCAAGATGGCTGCCATGGCTAAAAATAGAACATAGGGGTAAAATGTAGATTTTGGCTTATATCTCTGAAACCAAAGCATTTAAAGTAAATCTGACAAAGGGTAAAACTGATTATCAGGTCAAGATCTATCTGCTTTGAAATTTTCAGACAAATCTGACAACCTGTTGTTGGGTTGCTGCCCCTGAATTGGTAATTTTAAGGAAAGTTTGCAGTTTTTGGTTATTATCTTGAATATTATTATAGATAGAGATAAACTGTAAACAGCAATAATGTTCAGCAAAGTAAGATCTACAAATAAGTTGTCATGACCAAAATTGTCAGTCGACCCCTTTAGGAGTCAATTTTTAACAATTTTTTGTAAATTTTTGTAATCTTTTACAAAAATCTTCTTCTCTGAAACTACTGAGACAAATTTAACCATACTTTGCCATAATCATTATTAGGGTATCTAGTTTGAAAAATTTGTCCGATGACCCCGCCTTCCAACCATCATGGCCGACTTGATTATAAATAGAACATAGGGGTAAAATGCAGTTTTTGGTTTATATCTCTGAAACTAAAGCATTTAGATCAAATCTGACAGGTGGCAAAAATGTTCATCAGATTTAGATTTATCTGCTCTGAAATTTTCAGACCAATCCGACAACCCGTTGTTGGGTTGCTGCCCCTGAGTTAGTATTTACAAAAATTTTGCAGTTTTTTGTTATTATCTTAGATATCATTATAATATCTAATATCTAAAACTATTAATTATGATTTTAACCTTATTTTACATGATTTCCAAAGCATCAGTAAATACAGGTGAGCGACACAGGCTCTTGAGAGCCTCTAGTTAGTGTCTACAGAAAGATAACATTAATTTACTGTGTAACTGTAACAGAAATACTTTGAAATTAGATTTTAGAGCTAAATAAATGATTTTGAAATAAAATAAAATAGTTAAAGGGATTTATTAAGTGGTGAAGGACTTGTACAGTCAATCATCGAATGCAATAAATACAACAGCAACATTGTATCACAGTGAGTTCAGAATTCAGAACAACTTAAAGGGAGACCTGAGTAATTGTTTTAATAACAATTTACAATGTATTGCATCATCACTGACATGAGGATGTTGTGTAATCACTCAATAACCAACACATATATATTAACAGAACTATGGTACAGAATTTGGTAATGTCACAGCCAAATGAACCAATCAAATCAGAGAGTGCAGTACATACTTTGACAGAAGATGAAGATGAGGAGTATTTTGGATCGTATGCTCATTTCAGTATTCATGAAGATATGTTAAAGGTAATTAACACTATATGCTGAAGGTATATCATGTATATATCAGGAGGAAATCTTAATACTGCAAAATGTTTCAACCACCAAATGACCACAGCAACGAAATTTGATACCAAACAATTTTTATTGTGTTACATTCAAAGTCAAAAACTGTGATTTCAGTTGTTAAAAAATTTTCAGCTTTTCCGTAGGTGATGTTAATTTGTGTTCACAATTTAAATAGTATGTTTACAGTATTACTGTAGTTGATCCTATTGTGATGAACTAAAGCTATTTTTACACATTCTGAATGCAAGAAACTCTATTTTCTTTTGATGAATTAGATTTCTGTTGATTTATATAATCTTATTTATCATAGATGCATTTGAAAAAATGAAAATTAATGCATTCTTGGTAATATTTTGTTTATCAAAATGATTAAGTTTGGTAAACAAGTCCCCAGCAACAAATAATTTTACAAAAATATAACATTATTTTAATTCTGTGTTCAAAGAATGAAATTACCCATGGCCGCAATCCTTAAGATTCTTGAATAGTGAACTGATTAGGATAGGCAATAGACTTATTTCTTTTCACATGTGAAAGTTGACCTATATTATACATTTTTGTTTGTTTTAAAGCAATTGAAGAATTTTCTGTTCAAATATCAATGAATAGATTTTTACAATTTAACATACCCTTAATAATAGCATCTAATCACATCATTGATTTTATGAATATAGGAGATTGTCAGTGCTTTTATATAATGTTTCATACTAATCATCATAGCAATAATGAATTGATCAGTTAATTTTACTCTTATTTTTGTAGGACAAAGTTCGAACAGAAAGTTATCGTGATTTTATGTACCAGAACAAAGATCTGTTAAAAGATAAGGTTGTCCTAGATGTGGGTTGTGGAACTGGTATTCTATCCATGTTTGCTGTATCTGCTGGAGCTAAACATGTGATAGCTGTTGACCAATCAGAAATTGTTTACCAAGCTATGGATATAGTCAGGTAAGATTTTCCATTATAGATAATTTGTCAATGTTTGCTGAGTTTACTAGAATTTCAAAATCAATTCTAGCTTGAATTTTTGTCGAGCCTTCGACTTTTGTCGAAAAAGCGAGACATAGCGATCCTACATTCCGTCGGCGTCGTCGTCGTCGTCGTCGTCGGCGGCGTCCACAAATATTCACTCTGTGGTTAAAGTTTTTGAAATTTTAATAATTTTCTTACACTATCCTGGATTTCTACCAAACTTGGACAGAAGCTTGTTTATGATCATAAGATAATATTCAAAAGTAAATTTTGTAAAAAAAAAATTTCCATTTTTTCCGTATTTTACTTATAAATGGACTTAGTTTTTCTGCCAAGAAACATTACATTCACTCTGTGGTTAAAGTTTTTGAAATTTTAATAACTTTCTTAAACTATCCTGGATTTCTACCAAACTTGGACAGAATCTTGTTTATGATCATAAGATAATATTCAAAAGTAAATTTTGTAAAAAAAAAATTCCATTTTTTCCGTATTTTACTTATAAATGGACTTAGTTTTTCTGCCAAGAAACATTACATTCACCCTGTGGTTAAAGTTTTTGAAATTTTAATAACTTTCTTAAACTATCCTGGATTTCTACCAAACTTGGAAAGAAGCGTGTTTATGATCAAAAGAAAGTATCCAGAAGTAAATTTTGTAAAAAAAAAATTCCATTTTTTCCGTATTTTACTTATAAATGGACTTAGTTTTTCTGCCATGAAACATTACATTCACTCTGTGGTTAAAGTTTTTGAAATTTTAATAACTTTCTTAAACTATCCTGGATTTCTACCAAACTTGGAAAGAAGCGTGTTTATGATCAAAAGATAGTATCCAGAAGTAAATTTTGTAAAAAAGTTAAAAAAAAATCCATTTTTTCCGTATTTTACTTATAAATGGACTTAGTTTTTCTTCCAGTTAACATTACATACAGTCTGCACTTTAAGTTTTTAAAACATTTATTAGATTCATAAACTATCCTGGATTTTTACCAAACTTGGACAGAAGCTACTTACAATCAAAAGATAGTATAGAGAGGAATATTTTTATTAATTTTTTTCCTCATTTTTGTTGAGCCTGCGATTAACAGCAAAAGTAGGCGAGACACTGGGTTCCGCGGAACCCTTACGAATTTTTTTAAGAAACAAACTTACCAATAATTTCAATGAAATAGATAACCATAGACATTCTTAAAATGCAAATTAACATAAATTGTATCATTTTCAATAACAAATACTGTGGATTCATTAATTCTTATAGGTACCAACTTTTGTGGATTAAATAAAATTTGACTTTTTCGCTGAAACTTGACTTGATGGTTTCTGCATACTTGGGATTCCTTTATTTTCATGGTTACCAATTTTTGTGGATTCAGGGAAATTTACATTTTTATGAATATTTGATTTCATTGTTTGTTGAAGTCTGCATACAACCCTATACAAAATTTATACTTTATTGAACATTTAAATTTGTGGTTCACGTTTACGAAATCCATGAAAATTGGTATCCCACGACTAAAAATGAATTCACAGTGCATGCCTATAAAAAAAATTTATTTAATTTTGTTGAACAATAAGATTTGATGTTTACCTTTATCCTTTATCCACGAAATCCACGAAAATTACTATCAATGAATAATAGTGAACCGGTGGACCACAGTAGTTTCATTTGTTTTATAAAGATTATGTAAATGTTTATGCACAATAATATATTGATGCCACTAATAAAAAATCTTTTAATATGAATTACAGTAGATGTGGGGTATACAATATACAAGTGTCTACAAAATTGGTCAAGGTCTAAGTACTTAGAGTCTAGACATGTGAAAAAAATTAAAAAGTCTCCCCATCAAAGATTACCATCAATACCTTATTCTTTGGGGAAAAAAAAACCAATTTATAAATATGGACAATTTTCCTGACCTCATACAATTTTATTCCAATCTTAATTGACTAGGATTGCCAAGTTTTCGTGCCAAAGGTGGGTGGTTCTCTGAGGGCACTGTTGCATCCTCCACCAATAAAAACTGACTGCCACGATATTGCCAACAGTGCTGAAAGTGGTGTAAACACCAACAATCTATTAATTGATCAAATGCCTAATTAATCACAATTTGTTTGAAAAAAATTTGATAAAATAACATGGGTCCTTTTGTGTGTATTTTGGTTATTTTTGTCATTAGGTTGCAGTCTTATTGAAGTATCCCCATTATCTTCTTTTATTCTATAAATCTTCAATTCAGAAGTTTCAGAGAAAATTCCTTGATACAATCAGTTAGTAGATTTTGATTTTTTACCTCAGAGAAAATAACCTTCAGGACAAGATAACCATATTAAAAGGCAGAATTGAGGATGTTAAGCTTCCTGTAGAAGAGGTAGACATTATAATATCAGAATGGATGGGATATTTCTTATTGTTTGAATCCATGTTGGATTCTGTTTTGTATGCAAGAGATAAATATCTGAAAGCTGATGGATCAGGTAATTATATTGTAGAAGAAGGTACATATAATAACATAAACGGTACCAGTTTTTCTGCACCAGATGCATATTTTGACAATTAATATCTCTTCAGTGATGCTTGAGGCCAAAATATTTGAAAATCCAAAACCTAATATAAATGTATGTACATTAAACACATTGTAACTCAATTTTTCAACAGAAATGAATAGAGATAGAGTGAAAATGATGCAACTCAGACCAGGCCAAAAATGTAGGAGTGCTTCTTTACATGAGTTGTTTTTTCTTTTTTTGAATTTTTAGTGTTCATCCCTCTCTACCAGAGACCAAATGACATAGAAGTTAGTAACTATAGGTGCTATATACAGCCTTCAACAATGAGAAAATCCCATAACCCATAGCAAGCTATTAAAGGCCCTGGAATGTCAAATGGAAAACAATTCAAAAGAGAAAACTAACGGTCTGACTTATGTACAAAACAATAAATGAAAAACAAATATGATATACAAATAACAACGAACGACATCCACTGAATGTGGATACATTAGAAAACATGAAAAAGGAGACTCTGGAAGCATTAAAAAACAACAACATTTTTATCTTACAAAAGTTGGAATGGTTGATTACAGCAATAATTTGTAGACAAAACAGACCATTAAAGAAAGAAAAAAATAGCAATCAGTCCTGCCTGTTAAATCTGTACAAAAACTACAGTGATCAAGAGAATTTAGTTAGACAAGTTTTTATACGACCGCAAAAATTAAAAATTTTTTGGTCGTATATTGGTATGACGTTGGCGTCGTCGTCGTCGTCGTCGTCGTCGTCCGGCGTCGTCCGGCGTCGTCCGAAGACACATTGGTTTTCGCACTCTAACTTTAGTTTAAGTGAATGGATCTCCATGAAATTTCACCATAAGGTTTAATACCACGAAAGGAAGGTTGGGATTGATTTTGGGGGTTATGGTACCAACAGTTAAGGAATTAGGGGCCAAAAAGGGGCCAAAAATAAGCATTTTTGTAACTTTCAGACAATAACTTGTGTGTAAGTGTATGGATCTCTCTGACATTGTACCACAAGGTTCCATATCACAAAGGGAAGGCTGTAATTGATTTTGGGGGTAATTGCCTCAAAATTTTAGGAATTAGGGGCCAAAAAAGGGGCAAAAAACAAGCATTTTTCTAGTTTCATGACAATAACTTGTGTGTAAGTGTTTGGATATTTCTGAAATTGTACTACAAGGTTCCATATCACAAAGGGAAAGCTGGAATTGAGTTTGGGGGTAATTGCCCGAAACGTTTAGGAATTTGGGGCCAAAAAGGGGCCAAAAAACACATTTTTCTAGTTTCCAGACAATAACTTGTGTTCAAGTGTATGGATCTCTCTGAAATTGTACTGCAAGGTACCATACCACAAAGGGAAGGCTGGGATTGAGTTTGGGGGTGATGAATCATAAGGGGGTTCAAAAAATTTGGGGGGGGGGATTTTTTTTTTTTTTTTTTTTCTTTTTTTCCTTTTTTTTTTCTTTTAAAATTTTCCATTTTAAGTTGGTTATTTCTGATTTATATTTAAAAGCAAATAATAATGATATGGTAGGAGATACACACCAAACAGGATGTGTAAATTATTATATAATAAGTATAGTGCAATAGCAAGAAATTTTCAATTGCACAGTATTGCACAATAGCAAGAAATCTTCAATTGCGCAGTATTGCGCAATAGCAAGAAATCTTCAATTGCACAGTATTGCACAATAGCAAGAAATATCCAATAGCACAATATTGCGCAATAGCAAGAAATTGTCAATTGTACAGTATTGCGCAATAGCAAGAAATATTCAATTGCACAGTATTGTGCAAAAGAAGATACTTCGTATAAATTGCTTATTTCTTGATCAATTTCAATGGGGTTTTATTCTTGAATTCTTGGGGTTCTTTAATATGCTGAATCTAACCGTGTATTAAGTTTTTGGATTTTGGGCCCCGTTTTTAAATTGGTCCATATTGAGGTCCAAAGGGTCCAAAATTTAACTTTGTTTGATTTCATCAAAAATTGAATTATTGGGGTTCTTTGATATGCCGAATCTAACCGTGTATTTAGATTTTTAATTTTGGGTCCCATTTTTTAAATTGGTCTACATTAAGGTCCAAAGGGTCCAAAATTAAACTTAGTTTGATTTTAGCAAAAAATGAATTCTTGGGGTTCTTTGATATGCTGAATCTAAACATGTGTTTAGATTTTTGATTATGGGCCCAGTTTTCAAGTTGGTCCAAGTTGGGGTCCAAAATTAAACTTTGTTTGATTTCAACAAAAATTGAATATATGGGGTTCTTTGATATGCTGAATCTAAACATGTATTTAGATTTTAGATTTTTGGCCCAGTTTTCAAGTTGGTCCAAATTGGGGTCCAAAATAAAACTTTGTTTGATTTCAACAAAAATTGAATATATGGGGTTCTTTGATATGCTGAATCTTACCATGTATTTAGATTTTTTATTTGTGGGCCCGCTATCAAATTGGTTCATATTGAGGTCAAAAGGGTCCAAAATTAAACTTTGTTTGATTTCATCAAAAATTGAATTATTGGGGTTCTTTGATATGCCAAATCTAACCGTGTATTTAGATTTTTAATTTTGGGTCCTGTTTTTTAAATTGGTCTACATTAAGGTCCAAAGGGTCCAAAATTAAACTTAGTTTGATTTTAACAAAAATTGAATTTTTGGGGTTCTTTGATATGCTGAATCTAAACATGTGTTAAGATTTTTGATTATGGGACCAGTTTTCAAGTTGGCCCAAGTTGGGGTCCAAAATTAAACTTTGTTTGATTTCAACAAAAATTGAATATATGGGGTTCTTTGATATGCTGATTCTAAACATGTATTTAGATTTTAGATTTTTGGCCCAGTTTTCAAGTTGGTCCAAATTGGGGTCCAAAATTAAACTTTGTTTGATTTCAACAAAAATTGAATATATGGGGTTCTTTGATATGCTGAATCTTACCATGTATTTAGATTTTTTATTTGTGGGCCCGCTATCAAATTGGTTCATATTGAGGTCAAAAGGGTCCAAAATTAAACTTTGTTTGATTTCATCAAAAATTGAATAATTGGGGTTCTTTGATATGCCAAATCTAACCGTGTTTTTAGATTTTTAATTTTGGGTCCCGTTTTTTAAATTTGTCTACATTAAGGTCCAAAGGGTCCAAAATTAAACTTAGTTTGATTTTAACAAAAATTGAATTCTTCGGGTACTTTGATATGCTGAATCTAAACATGTGTTTAGATTTTTGATTATGGGACCAGTTTTCAAGTTTGTCCAAGTTGGGGTCCAAAATTAAACTTTGTTTGATTTCAACAAAAATTGAATATATGGGGTTCTTTGATATGCTGAATCTAACCATGTATTTTGATTTTGGACATTGGACCATAATAGGTAAATTAAAAAAATTGAAGTTCTTAGACCACATTCTTTCTGTGTCAGAAACCTATGCTGTGTCAAATATTTAATCACAATCCAAATTCAGAGCTGTATCAAGCTTGAATGTTGTGTCCATACTTGCCCCAACTGTTCAGGGTTCGACCTCTGCGGTCGTATCATGCTGCGCCCAGCGAAGCATTTTATTCTTTACATGTATCTTTATATTTGATAAAAAATGAAAGTTAGTATCAATTATCCAGGTGCTTGTTTGTACCAGTTTTAGAACTAAATTCCTAAAGGCTTAAAAAAATTAAACCTGTGTTTCTGTTAACAGTTAACAGTAGGTAGGTAATTAATTTAATTTTTTCAAAAAGTTAGGGTTAGCATAACCACAGGTATTTTTGTTTAGCCCTGACCAGAAATAATAAAATAAGAAAAACAAATAATATATTTTGAATTGCTTCATCTTGAACAAATATCACTTAATTGCTTTATGAATATTATGTGAGATTTTTGTTTTACAACAGTATATCCAGATAAATGTAACATCCAGTTGGTAGCTATTGACAATAAAGACCTCCACGATAAACACATTTCATTCTGGGAAGATGTGTATGGTTTTAAAATGAGTTGTATGCAATCTGAGGTTGTAAAAGAAGCCAGTGTAGATATTGTGAAACCAGATAAAATTATTTCTGAACCTGCTGTTATAAAGGTGATTTTGATTTTTCTGAAAACAAATTTTTTTTTTAATTCTTAATAAGTAATATTTGGTCCTCATGTGATAAAGACTGATTGATGGCATTTTCATGTCATAGTTTTGCTTCTGTGTTGTCAAGGATAGAAAAACAAAAGATAGGTTGAAGATTTGTATCAAAATGAATTAGTTGAATTTAAGGATATTTGTATCAAAAGGAATTATTTGAGTTTAAGGATACAAATTGTATCAAAAGGAGTTACTGTAAATTCAGAAATTATTGCGTGCATTTATTATTGTGATTTTTGAAGAATGAACAAAAATGCAATTTTAATTATTGGGATTTTAGGAAAAGCTACACAAAGCTATATGTACAAGATATCAGAATGCAAGTTCTTATTTTTGCGATACTCAAGGAGTCACATTATTCGCAATAATAAAAACCTCGCAATAATTTCTGAATTTACAGTACCGTATAGCGGGTTATTTTCGCGGGTTTAAAATTTCGCGATTATCATTGAATAAGGCATACGAAATATTTTTGTGGTTATTATTTTGGCGGATTCAAAACTTTTATCAACACCTTTGCATGTACACTTTTAAATTGGTGGAATTTATTTTGGCGATTGTATTCTGTCCGCGAAAAATAAGCAAAAATTTACAGGATATTTGTATCAAAAGAAATTATTTGAATTTAAGGATGTTGGCAGCTCATATTTTCAGTGTTCTCTTTATCTTTTTAATCATTCTGACCTTTTCCTGTACAGTGCATACATTTTTTTCCAGCAGCCTCAATATGTAGTCCTCAATATTTTCTAATACTATACATATCAAATACATCAAGTAGTTATTTTAATATCCTTTTTGTATTTCCAACATTCATATAAATGTTCAGGAATTCCACATGAAGAGTAGTTAATAGATTATTCAAGTTGACCTGCTTTACCATGGCTATTGTATTTGAATTTCATAAAATGATTTTCCTCCCTACAATCATCCCTGTTGGTAGATGATGAGTTTAATGATCAATAGTTCTTTGCTCCATAATTTTAAAATTCAATTACAATAGCCATAGAATTACAAAATTCAATAGCCATGATAAAGCATGTCAACTTGAATAAATCTATTAACTAATCTTAATGTTCTTCTTGTACAACAATGTACCAAATAGTAGGGATAATAACAGTCATTATTTCTTAAATCAAAAGTAGGTCAGTTATAATGACTATATATTAAGGTGGCTGGAACAAAATTTATACACTGTACAGGAATTCTATGGAAACCACATAATTTTTTTTTATTATTACGAGTTTTGAAGAATTGGCAAAATTGCAAGGTTAATTATATTGATTTCAGTAAATATGCTGTTTACAAATAGTGCTATCAAAATTAAAATGTGAAACCACATTTAAAGATGCTTTTTCACAATCAAAAGACATCATGAGCCAAATTTTTTAAATATTTTTTGGTAACATTTTTTATCTTTTGTTTTATTGATAAATGTCTCATTGGCAATCATACCACACCTTCTTATTTTTACGTTGTTTTTTACAGTTAATATTTAGATACACTCTAGAATTAAACATTTTTTTTAAGACTTCAATAACTTTTATCAAACCTTCATAGAATTTGATGAAACTTTGACAGAAGCTTTTAAATGTCAGAACTTTTGTGAAAATATTTAAGTTATTCAGTATTTTTACTGATAGATATACTTTTTTTGGCAAATATCATTTACATACGATACATTCATGATTTTATTTAAAATATCAATAACTTTGATAAACAATCATGATGTTTCAAATTTGGATAGAAGCTTCTTCATAATCAAGAAATACCATCTAAAGAAGAAAATTTGACAGAACTTGTGTTTATTCTTCAGTAATTTTTCCTGATAAGTGGACTTTGTTTTAGTTTAGCAAGTCCACATAACACTTTTACACTGACATCAGCAAAAGATGACAGTACGAATACTAAAAATCCATGCTAAAAATAAGGCATAGGTACGTTTATTCAGTCATTGACACGCGATCTCGCAGGTGTGTTCTAGTTCAATGTAAAACAGGAGGATGTTAAATTAGAGATTTTTATTGCAGGAATTTGACTGCTGCACTTGTAGTATTAGTGATTTACAGTTCAAACAAGACTTCCAGTTGTCATTGACAACAAAAGGGGAGATAACTGCTGTCATTGGTTATTTTGATATTCACTTTAATAAAAATTGTGGCAATAAGGTAAGTAAATAGATGGTAAATTTATACTTTATAAGTTCATAATTCAGGGAACTCTGCTAAAATTGTCCATAATTGAACTGGAAACCTGTGTGCAGTGTATAAACAACCACTTTCCTACGGAAGTCAATATAACAAATTCTTTCAATTTAAACAATCCCAACAAATTTTCTGCTATTTTTAAACCTTCACCAAGTGGTAAACATCCCTGAAAAAAAGTCAAGGATTCTGAATATGAGAAAAAATAATCAAAGGAAATGACTCCAATGAAACATAACATAAATTTAGTCCACATTTTAGTCCACATTTTAGTCCAATGGGAATAGAAATATTAAACCCCAAGCCCCATGTAGAATGAATGTGAAGCTCTCTGTATGTTTAACACTTAAAACACTTCTCTTAGGGGGCTGTATTTGATCTGGTGTAAGGCAAAATTTCTATCCCAACCAATATACCCTAATTATTCTGTGGCAGTCCAAATTTACCTCCCTACAGCCTTGTCAACCTACCTATTAAGCATTATTTATTTTCCTGATTATGCATGAAATACTTGTCATTTGACATTAAGCCAGCAGCAATCAATCAACAACTTTGATTTAAATAGTGCACATCAGCAAGAACAAGATGCTGTAAAAGTTAAACTATATATAACTTAATATAAATAACAAAAAGCTGAGAGGGTGATAGAGCAAATTGTTGGTGGAGAAAATATTGTCAACCGAGGCGAAGTCCTCTCAGCTATTTGCTATTTTTAAATGATTACACTGAATGATCTGTCATTATTGTCTTTTAAATTGGAATTGAAAGTAGTTAACTATGACTTCTTCTATAGAATAACCATTTGTATTTCATAAACTTGACAATTAATACAGTGTGTCCATGGAGGGCAATAGAATATAAGTCATTGTAATGAGTAAATTACCTCCCTTGTATATATAACCAGTCTGGCATTTTAACATGAGGTATAAAAAAAAGGGATGTGATATGGCTTCAACCATCTTTTTTTAACATTATTATTTAAAAGGATAGGTTGGTAAAGTGTAGAAACTTGTTTCATGGTGTTTATATCACATCCCTGTTTTTTATACTTCATGTTAAAATTGTACATTTTTAAAGTAAAATGAGATTTTATTAAATAAATACTTACCATCATAAATTCTGAGTACATCCATCTGCGCAATTCTGACAGGCAGAAAACCCCAAATAAAAATATCATCCAATGAGAAGAGGGATGACCAAGCAGTGCCCGTATAACCATGCCTTTATATCATCCATTTAATTTCCTAAAGTAAGCAAGAAGCCCTAGGAAAAAAAACAGGGGATGAAGGGGAGGTTGGGAGGGACCTTTAATTTATGATGGTAAGTATTTATTTAATAAAATCTCATTTTACTTTAAAAATGTACAATTTTATGTCAATAAATACATTACCATCATAAATTCTGAGTAAAGTATAGAATCTAACGCAAAGCTGAATCCCCTGAACCAGAAGATGCAGGAGGAAAAACAACTCTTTGTGTGGAAACTAAAGGTCTTAAGGAGTACAAACTCTGAGCTTGAGTAGATAAAGACTGCAGATAGTGAGAAATGAAAGCATTTTTAGTTCTCCAGAAACCTGCAGATAAGACTTCCTCTAAAGAAGCGTTATTAAAAAGGGCCCAGGAGGTAGAAATAGCTCTAACATCATGGGCTTTAACATGCATACTATTCAGAAGTTCTTCATTAGAAGAGTTGTAAGCTAATTGAATAGTTTTACAGATCCAAGTTGAAATGGTTTTAGCAGACAAATCTTGTTTTCCTTTGTAAATAGGAATAAATAACCTAGAATTTAAGGAGGTGCGGAGACTCCGTGTTCTCTGAAGATATAAAAGTAAGACTCGGATAGGACAGAGTACTTTAGAACTTGAATCATCAGGAAGGGCTGGAATCACTATTGGTTCTGAACCTCTCCTCGGAATTTGATTTTTGGCTAAAAAGGCTGGATCTGTTAATAGAGTAACAGATGACTTATCCCTACTAAAACGAAGGCAGTGATCAGCAGTGAAAAAGCATGAATTTCACTTCTTCTTTTACCAGAGGCCAAGGCAAGAAGGAAACAACACTTATACGATAAAAACTTGATTTCAACCTTTTCAGCAGGTTCAAAAGGATAGGTTTTTAAAGCTGATAAAACTACACTCAAATTCCAAGACGGGATTAAAACTCTCTGTCTAGGGCGAGGAGGTGCGGAGACTCCGTGTTCTCTGAAGATATAAAAGTAAGACTTGGATAGGACAGAGTACTTTAGAACTTGAATCATCAGGAAGGGCTGGAATCACTATTGGTTCTGAACCTCTCCTCGGAATTTGATTTTTGGCTAAAAAGGCTGGATCTGTTAATAGAGTAACAGATGACTTATCCCTAATAAAACGAAGGCAGTAATCAGCAGTGAAAAAGCATGAATTTCACTTCTTCTTCTACCAGAGGCCAAGGCAAGAAGGAAACAACACTTATACGATAAAAACTTGATTTCAACCTTTTCAGCAGGTTCAAAAGGATAGGTTTTTAAAGCTGATAAAACTACACTCAAATTCCAAGACAGGATTAAAACACTCTGTCTAGGGCGTTCAAGAGTGAAATTCTTAACTAAAAGAGAAATGAATTCTTTATTACCAAAATCTGGACCTCCAGACAGTTGAATCGTCCTAGAAATAGCTGATCTATAGCCTTTAATTGTAGAGGGGATAATCCTTTCTTTTCAAAAAGGTGGATCAGAAAGTCTGCTAGTTGCTGTACAGAAATTTGGAAAGGATCAATTTCCTTCTCACTACACCAACTACTGAAGATAGTCCACTTGGCATCATAGACGATGTTATTGGAATCTCTAACTGCTCGGTAGAGATGTCTGGCTGCACATTCAGAAAAACCTCTCTCCTTGAAGCTATCCCTGAGAGAAGCCACGCGAACAGATGTAGCTTCTCTGGATTGGAATGAAGAATCTTGCCCTTGAACTGGGACAGAAGGTTGTGTCGTACTGGTCCAGTGGACGAGCACAAGACAGATGAAGAAGATCTGGAAACCAGGCTTGTTTGGGCCAAGCTGGAGCAATAAGAATGATCAACCCTTGCTCTGCTGAGATCTTCCGAAGAACTTCTGACAGAAATCTGAACGGAGGGAAGGTGTAAGCGAACATTCCGTCCCAAGGAACACTCATGCAGTCTACTGGATAAGCTTTCGGATCTGGTACAGGAGACATGAACACTTGAACTTTGTAATTGAGGCTTGTTGCAAACAGGTCTACATGAGGAGACCCCCACTGAAGTGTTATTGCCTGAAATACTGATTGGAGAAGTTCCCACTCTGTATTGACTGGGGTAAGTGTCCTGGACAGAGCATCTGCTAACACATTGAGTTTCCCTGGGACATGACGAACTACAATCTGTAGATGAAGGTGATTGCAAAGAAGGAGGATTTCTCTTGCTAAAAGGAACAGCTCGTAACAATGAGTTCCCCCTTGGTTTCGCAAATAAGCCACCACAGTGGTGTTGTCCGATGCTAGAACAAGAGATTTGTTCTGCAGTAGGGGCTGAAAATGAGACAGTGCAAGAAGAACTGCCTTCATTTCTATTATGTTGATGTGTTCCTTCAAAAGATCTGGAGTCCACACTCCTGAAACTGAAAGACCTTCCAGATAGGCTCCCCAACCGAGGTTGGAGGCATCTGTGAACAGAGTCTGATTTGGAACTGGAGAGGACAGAAGTTGGCCTCTCAAAACGTTTGCTTGGGAAGTCCACCAAACCAAATGAGGATACAATTCCTGATGAATGATTGGAACTGGAAATTCCCAATCCTGTGAAGCTGGGAGCCAATGTTGATGTAGATAAAATTGAAGAGGTCGAATGTGGAGGCGACCAAGTGGAACAACATCCGCTAGTGAATTCAAGAGACCTAGCAGTTGTGAAAACTGGCGAGCAGTAACTGTTTTTTGAGAAAGAAACAGATGAATTTTTGAACAAAGATTCTGAAACTTTTCCTGAGGAGGTCGAACTATGCACTGATGAGTGAGGTAATGTTCGCCTAGGAAAATAAAGTCCTGAGACGGAATAAGGTCTGACTTTTTCCAAGAGATGAGAAACCCCAGAGAGAGAAGCAATCTGATGACTACATCGGTATTGAGATAGAGTTTCTAGGGAGAAAGTTCCTTGTTCAGTGAGTCGTCCAGGTAAGAATGAATCTGAATAGCCTGTGAATGAAGGTGAGCTATGGCTACCTGCATGAGTTTGGTAAAGGCTAGTGGTGCAGTTGACAGACCAAAAGGGAGAGCTCTGAATTGGTAAACCCTTTTTTTCCAAACAAACAGAAGGAATTTGCGGTATGAATGGCAAACTGGAACATGAAAATAAGCGTCCGTCAGATCCAGGGATGTTGTCCACATACCTGGAAGAATAGAAGCTCTGATTGAACGATTGGTCTCCATTTTGAAATGGGGAATAATCATGTAAGAATTGAGGATAGACAAATCGATGACTGGTCTCATTCCTCCTGTCTTCTTCGAAACAAGGAAGAGACGAGAATAGAAACCTGGATCTATTGAAGATACAGGGACTTCCTCCACTGCCCTCTTTGTCAAAAGAGTCTCTACTTCTGTTGACAGAAGAAGAAACTTCTGTGGATCTTGAGTATTGGACAGTGGGATAGGAACAGAAGAAAGAGGAAGTTGCTCTTTGAATTGAAGAGACGATCCCCCTCGAATTACTGACAGAACCCAACAATCTGAGGTAATACTTGTCCATTTTTTTAGAAAATGAGTTAACCTCCCCGCTACTGGCAATTGAGAAAGAGGAGTTTTGTAGTACATCTCTGGATTGGGTTCTGACAGTAACGTACAAGGGGGCAACTTCCTAGGAAAAGGGATTGGCCCTCTTGCCACCTCTCTTAAAACTGTTAGGTTTAGACTTAGGGAATGAAGACTTCTTAGGTTTATTACCTCCATCATTAGTCATTTTCCTCCTCTTCTCTTGAGAATTATAAGATGAGCCTCCAGCGGAAGAATAACTAATTCGTTTAGAATTATTTCCAGAAAGAGATACATTCACCTTCACTGGAGCTGGGATTTGATTGAGATGCTTCTGTACTTCATTAAGTGGCAACCCGAAAATCTTATCATCTAAAGGAGACTTAATTAAAGCATCCTTAAGATTATCCGAAACCTTTGCTTTATCCCAAATTTCAGCTATTTTGGATAAAGTGCAGTTGGCTATAGAACCCATAATCAACAACTGAGAGGCACCCAAAGCATAGTCCACCTGTAATAGAAAAGGCTTGACCTCTGGTGGAAGAGAAGAGTCTTTAAGTACTGGAGCAACTGCAGATAAAAAATGTTCAGCAGTGCCTAAAACATGAGGCATTCCTGAGAAGGTTCTCCGTTTTGGACCAAACAGACTGAGAAAGACGCAGTCCATCGGCAGGTTTAGAAGCAATCGAAGATGAAAAAACCTTGTCACATTTAGGTACCAATTTACCCAAGGTAGAATCAAAGATATCATAATCTTTAGAACGGAACTGCTTAGTAAATGAGGCAAGCCCAAAACCACTCACTTGAGAAAATTGGGACTCATTAGCCACAATCCCATCATTGATGATCTGCAGAGAAGTAGACATACGGTTGGATTGTGGAAAACTAGTATGTGACTTAGCGTTGTCTATAGACAGACCACATGAAGCCTCGAAAGTAGAGGTAAGTCTCTTGGGTCTGGGAGGAGACTGAAATGGTACCTTGTTGACGTCTCTCATAATGGTATAAACCGAATCTCTAAGATCCTTCAAAGTAGAAGGAGTATCTTCTGCCTCAGGATCCTTACTGGAATTGGTAGAAGAATGGCCAATTACAGAAGAAGAGATAGACACAGGAACAGAAGGTTAAGAAACATTCCGAGAGACCTGAGCTGGATTATCACCTTCTTCATCAGAAGTAAAACCTTCTTCCTGACTGCCTGGGGCCACCGAAAAGCGTTCTTCCTCATCACTGTCCTCCCGGTCACTTCCAATATTATGATCTGGAAGGAGTGAAATCACTGGAGAATTTGACTTATTGGCAATATTCTCTAGCGTACCCAGGCGGTTGGAGAAAGACGTCAATTCAGAAGAAATAGACTGACGAAAGTCGTCCAGAATACTCTTAAACCCATCTAAAGAGGGGCCAGAGTCAGTAACCTGATTAAACTGATGCCTAACAGAAGAGGTAGACAGAGCAGCAGGTACAGATACACTACTACAACTACTAGCTGACACTGCTAAAGGAGGAGCAGGAACTGACAGATTAGATGTAGTACTCTGAGGAACAATAACTGGTGTGGTAATTGGTCCACAATAAGGCCAGAAACCTGGGAAAGGCTGACCAGGAACCTGACTAGGATAAACCTGATTAGGAAACCCTTGACCAGGAAACCCTTGACCATGAAACCCCTGACCAGGAAAGCCTGAATAAGGATAACCCTGAGACCAAGGAGGTCTAGACCAAGACATGGCGTTACTAGCCGAAGCAGGTAAAGTGAAGCCACAGTATGACGCTGGCGCTCTAGACCCAGGTAAATTTAGACCCATAGAAATACCAGGGTAGGATGAAATAGACCCAGTGGTGTCAACTGGCCTAGAAAAAGTGTGCGTAACAGTGGTAGGGACACCTCCATGATAACCGACAGAACCTGTATTGAGGGTCTGTTGACCGGTCTTAGTAGTCACCGAAGTAAAAACGTCGGTTAGTTGACTACTAATAGGGGGGTTCCCTGCCTTACCGTTGTTGCGGTAACAGTAAAGGGTAACGAACCGTCTAAAAAAACATCATTACCTGTAATGGCCTCGAAAGGACTGGAAGCATTAAACTCCATAATTAAATAAGTATGAAGTTAAATACTTATAAAATATAATATTATAAAAACAATAATTAATAAACAATGGTATGGGGATACCTACAATATTCACTATCGAAAAAACAAAAAACTTAAAAGTCTTCTCTGTAAGTTGTAACACGTGTGTCTCGATGCGCAGGCGGAAATTAAATGGATGATATAAAGGCATGGTTATACGGGCACTGCTTGGTCATCCCTCTTCTCATTGGATGATATTTTTATTTGGGGTTTTCTGCCTGTCAGACTTGCGCAGATGGATGTACTCAGAATTTATGATGGTAACGTATTTATTGACGTAAAATGCCAGACTAGTTATAAATACAAGGGAGGTAATTTACTCATTCCAATAGTTTATATTCTATAACCCTTCATGGAGACACTTTATTAATTGTCCAGTTTATAAAACACAGATGGTTATGAAAAGTTTGAAAAGGAGACAACTGTTTCTTCATAAAATTGTATTGTGATATGAAGATCTCTATTGTATACAGGTGATGTTTTCTACTGGACCTAGAGACACAGCAACCCATTGGAAACAGACTGTATTCCTGTTAGAAAAATTTATACCTGTACAAAAAGGTAAAGTATATTAGCATGTTTATGGTAAGAATGCTTTTTAGTTCATATGATGACAATACATTGTCACTTTTCTATGTCTACATATTTCAGTGTTTGGACGACTATATTGGATAACAAAATTTGATTTGTGATAAGATTCCATTCTACCAATAGATGCCTTTTAAATGTGTACATTTTCCTGTACATTTCCAGTGTTGCAATGCTTATGTTATTACATCACAGTAAGAATTGATTGTTCAATGATGTCATTTATGACAATTGACCTCTGGTCAACTGATGTAACTCTTTCATAAAACCAACTTTAGTTTGACCTATTGCCTTAAGATAAGATGATCAAATAAAACAAATTGAGAAACCTTTGTCTATCTTACAAGAGAGTTGCTGTTGGTAAAATGTACAATATGAATTAAATGAGATGTAAGATGTACAACAATGAGTAAACAATTTAGTCATTTTTAAGACAAATAACAAAAACATCTAGTGGTCTATATAAAAAAAATGAAAAGAAATATAGGTTCAAATGTTCAAATACAACTTAGGTAAGAAACTAAGATTTGCTATCTACATTTGTAGATATAATTTGTTTGACTAAATTTCAGACAAAGTTAATCAGAATTGATATTTTTTATATAATATTACACAGAAAGTGTTTGAAAATATCATTGAAATTTTATTATTAGTGTGTATGGTTGTACATTTTACCACTTATATTAATGATGAGTAAAGTCATAGTGTACTGTTTTATTTATATATGTTCATGCGTACCAAATTTCGTGGATTGAAGAAAAATTGCATTTTTGTGGATATTTGAATTTGTGGTTTGTCCAATTTTGCCTATATATCTATAGCATTTAAATTGGTATAGAAGGTACTGTATAGTCATTAGGTGTTAATTTTTATACAAGTTATTTTGAAGGAGTAAATTTATGCGTAAAGTTGTTTATCTCGCTCACCAAAAAAATAATGCTCTAAAGTTATAGTTATTAGCAAGGTTAAAACATAGATTAATTCTGTAGAAACCCATTTCTATTTTTGGTACTGTTTAGAACTTTCTTCAACACTTCCAGAACTATATAGCCTTTGTGGGATATCCGGATTTGGACAATTAATGTCTCTTCAGTGATGTTAGGAATCAAACGGTATTTGGAAGGCCATATGATTTACCTCAATTAAGGATAGACTCTTGAATTTTAAAGAGTCGAAGTAGGATGAACGGATCATATAAACCTGAAAGAAAATATAATACAAGCCCAAACGGAAAAATATAAATAAGTCAAAATTGAAAACAACATTCAAACCTATGATTGCGTTGGATAAAAACCACAATTTTTATATGTGTGCATGCAAAACAAATTTCTTGGTAGAGGGGTCTAAATACAGCACAAACAACATTTTTCAAAAGACCAAAAAAGTGAAAAAGTATATTTCAACAAAACGCATTTGACTAGCAGGTTGAACTACGGATGTTCTAAAACCCTGCTGACTGCCATTGGGGATTGCCAAATAAACGGATCACCAGATGTAACAAAATGGATCTTAACTATTACTTTAATACCAAACAGAAAACAATAAACTTGCGGAAAAGATGGTATACCGCAAACAAAAGGTGCAAAAATTTGTACACCATATCTGGATTTGGACAATTAATGTCTCTTTAGTGATGTAAGGAATCGAAACAGTATTTGGAAGGCCATATATATATATATATATATATATATATATACAAGTCTAAATTGAAAACAATGTTCAAACCTATGATTGCGTTGAATAAAAACCGCAATTTTTATACGTGTGCATGCAAAACAAATTTCTTGGTAGAGTGGTCTAAATACAGCACAAACAACATTTTCCAAAAGACCAAAAAAGTGAAAAAGTATATTTTAACAAAACGCATTTGACTAGCAGGTCAAACAACGGATGTTCTTAAACCCTGCTGATATATATATACACTAATGACATCTATATATACACTAATAATGACATCATGACTTTAGTTTAAGCATATATACACTTTGGTTGCTGACGTTCACCAATGACAAATATAACAGAACATACAATGATGGAATTATTTAGTCTTACAATGGGCCTTATTGGCCAAGACTGCAATCTAGTATAAATGATGATCTTAAATGAGTTAAGAAGACTATTTAAACATAGTGTATTTGCCCTTTCTTTCCTCAGCTTTTGAATGCTACTGCATTGTAATGGTTAAATTTTATATAATTTTCAGGTGATATAGTGAATGGCACAGTCTACTGCAGGAAGAATAGACAAGATCCAAGATCATTACTGATAACACTCAGAATACAGAATCAATCACAGACTTATCTCATGCAATAAAAAAAAATAAATACCTTTTTAATCATGTATTATTTGTTACTTCTATTTTCTTATCAATAAGCAACAGTTGTCTTGAGAATGCTGAGCACCAAAGTAAGCTGATTTATTTTGTTTGCTGTAACATTGTTGTCCCATTATCAGTCAGGGGAATTACTGAAATAAGTGATTTATTAATCACTCATTTAAGTAGCAAATTAGAAATTCTGTGATTTTGTAGTTTTAACAAAATTTTAAACATACAGGTTTAGATTATATGTAATTATTAGTAAAATTGGAAAAAAAATGAACCTTTTGCATCTATTAAGTAGCAAGGTTTATGCCTTTGATGCAACCATTCATCTGTAAATTCTATATTTGTCGAAAAAAATGCTATAATGAAGCTTTGCATAATGATTTATTAATTTCTTAACAGATTTTTCCCAGCAGTGGGAGTATTTTACCTTTAAAATTCAAGATTTCATCTTACAGATTTTGTGATAAAATTTTTCTGTTCGCGACCAAAATTTCACTGTTCGGGGGTGTTGAAATTAGTGGGGGATAATTAAAAAAATAATACTTAGAGAAGATTTTTTTTTTAAAACTAGAGGTATGGTACTTAAGGGCTTTTCCATTAAAATGTATGTGGGAGGGTAGGAAGGGACTTTCAAAATATCCCTACAACCAAGAACTATTTTTAGATAATTTTGCATAATGGTAATAGATGCATACTGAAAAAAGACGCATGACCCACATTCAATAATTAAACTTCCCTTCCTACCCTCCCACATACATCTTAATGGAATAGCCCTAAACAAGTGATTTTCATGTCATTATCCAAGATTCAGTACAAGGTCATCACCTGACATGACCGGTCATCCTATAAACACAGATGTTGTTTCTGATAATTTTAGCAACATAATTAGTCCCTGGATCATTAGTATTATATATTTAAAGCTACAATAAAATTAAATCACTTAGTCTAGTGATTTATTTGTACCACTTAAATAGGTGATTATTAAAGAAAGACAACTCTTTCTTCCAACATTTCTGAAAAAAATGTTACTTGAATCAGTGATTTCTTGTTCACTCATTTATGTAATTCTCCTGACTGATTATTGTACATGTATTCCCAAGTTCACCTTGTATCTACTTAACTTTTGTTGAATCATTGCAGCTTTCAAACTGAAAGCAATTGAGGAAAAAACTGTAAATGCTCTCATATTGAATCATTAGGTCACTTATCACTTAATTTAGAAGCATCTGTTTATTAACTTTTAACTCATTTTAGACTTTGATACTTGAGACTCAATTTCTGTTAATTTTCACATTTTCTGTCGTCTTAGAACCCCAAATAAGACAAACGTCTGTTATTGAAATGTTTCATATGTCTTGTTTTTCAAGAAACTTTGCTTTCTGATTATTTGTTTCCCAAATTTCCTCTATGTGATTACAAGGCCATACTGCTTATTCACTTATTTTCATTGGTATTTTGGTCGATAGAGGAAACATTGTATTTTCATGGATATTTAATTTCATGATTTAGTTTACTTAGTTTTTAATGAGATTTCTACAATCGAAATCATACTTTCACAGAATGACAATATATTTGTCACCACATTCAGATTGTTAAGTTTTCATATTACATTAAGCAATATTCCAGAATCACCTACATATGGAGTATGTATATATACCTATTGAAAATGTATTCTAGATGTTTTGTTGTTAAATCAGAATTTACTTGATAAAGGGTTGGTGCTGACAAGGAATCTACTAAATAAAGGGTTCTTAATGGTAAAGTCAAACTCATCACTTTGACAGATTTGTTCAGGTCATATACTGTGATTGTAAAACAAAAATGTGTATTTCAAATTTCAAAGCTTCTACTTCTGCATAATATACCACAACATTTTTTTATAGATACTATGTACTATGTACAATCTTGGAAAAGTTGACACATTTTCTATAGAATAAAAGCAACATAAAAGTTGCACAAACAAATGTCAATATTATAAAGAGAGATCATAGATAAAAATAAAAATGGAATTAAACCAGCATTTACACATTAATGTATAAATGAGCATCGATTAATCGAAAAACAACAGACAACATTTAGATAAACCTCCTTGGATGAACATATTAATAATATTGTAATTTTTAAAGGGTAGGATCATAAAAATATTTCACAATTTATTGCTGGTTACCTACTCAATAAATATTTTGAAACACTGCACAATGACTACTTTGGATTAAGTATATAATTGTGCTGAAACCCACAATTTGTGGACCTTATGTGTATGCATACTTTAATATCACAAACATTCTAAATGACACCTCTTTTATTAAGATTCTGATTAATACAAAAGAAAAATATAGATTGTTTTGAACTTTTATACCTCGGCTATTGTGAAAGAGGAGGGGCTGTGGTCAAAATTACAAGATTTCAAAATAAATGTGATTCCCCAAATGTAAATATTAAAAAAGAAAATATGTACAGAGATGCTCAAAACCAAATTAAATTACACAAGTCATAACACATATATTCATGTTTGATTAATTGAATAGTAGTTCTGATTTATTTGAATACGATATATTGGATATAATATTTGGGCAAAAGGATAAGTACTAGTGACAATGATTAAATAGACAATATTTAAAAAAACCCTGATTTTAAATTATTTTCATTAATTTGAATTTCAGACACATAATTTCTATATTAAATAAGATAAATAAAAAATATATATATACATAAAGAAGCGTTGTCCTCATGCATATTACATAAAAAATAAACTGGCCTTAATAGTCAATGTATTGATTTGTGATAATTTCGTTGTAGACAAGACATATCTTACATATGTGTATTTTGTACAGGGCTATAAAAACAGAACAACGAATAAATGCATAAAGTAAGATTGAAAAGATTATTATAGAAATATAAATTTATGAAAAAAATAAAACCAACAGAGATCAATTGAAACAATAAATAACATAATGGGACAAACACATTTATGTGACAGTCAATAAACTTGATATTGATGGCTGGTTTGAACTCGCTTGTTGAATATTTTAATTGATCCTAGGCAACGACTGTATATTGGGTAAGATCAAATTTGCACTGGTACATGTATCACATTTATTGGAAGACCATTTGAGACATTGTGCTGGGAAATCCAGACGAGAAAAAAAAAGAAGAACACCAAATAGCTCGCCTTTTTTTGTGTTGAAGTCACATCCTAACACACAAACAAATTTAGATACCAATCCTATAGAAATAAATGTTTTGTAATAAAAATAAAAATGTAGTTTTAAATGCAGGCTAAAATCATGATTTTGACCCTAAAATTGTTATTTTTTATCAATTTTGAATTAAAAGAATGAAAATTGTATTTTTGTGTTATAAAGATATTTTATATTCCTCAAAAGGAGTAAATTTGTTTTGCAGTAATCCCATATGGGTCAAAGCACATTACAAAAACGAAATCAACGAAATAAAAATATATTTCAGCTGTCTGTGACTTTATAAAGGTTGTCCTGAACATGAATGAAATGTTTGCAGCTGGACGTTAAGCAACCAAAAATCAATCAATCTTTATAAAGAAGTCGTTAGTATTGCAAAATATAGTCCACTTCAGTCAAAGTTTTATCTTTTGAAAAATATATCTGTCCAGTGAATTTGTATTATAAGTGATTTTGTAAAATCCCTGGAATTTCAGGAGTTCTGCATAACCACTAAAGTTTTTAGGGATTTTGCATGGGTATTTGACAAAATCACTGAAATAATAGGGAACTCGTATTTGGTGTGGCCTTCCAACGATTTTGATTAAAGCGTCTCTGTACGAGCTTTGTGAAAAATGGGGGTGACTTGGGCGTACTTAATTATTAATCTGGTATCCTTGATGATTTTTTTCAATCATGTGTGAGTGAATAGTTCCATTATACACATTGACAAATCCGAAAAAAAAAGATTTATCCTTGTTCTATCAACTTTTGATATGTGGGAAAAGTGTTATACATATTATTAAACTTATTGATCTCTTTGAATAATTCATCAGTTTCCTCAAACCATGGTTTCATTAAAAAAAACCAACATCATAGACCATCAGCTTATCTACATCTGGCGTAAAAAATTATAAGCGCCTGGTATCTTTGATGAGTTTCTACATAATTATATTAAAAAGTCACATCGAATTTATAAACTGTAAACAGTGTTGGTAATTGTCCTTTATATATTTTTAGCCACTCGTGACATCTTCTTGCAGTTTATAATCCTTTTTGGAAATGATGATTGTTCTGGAACCCTTTTCTTTAATTACATCTTTCTTAAATAAATTTATCTGAAACTTAAACTTGTTGCCTTTTCTTTGATTTTTGCAACAAAACCTCCGTTTTGCATAACCTCTTTTCAGTAACAATTAAAGACAAATACCTTGTTTTTTTGGTGAATTTATGATTTACGGAGAAGCTCGAAATTATGCAAAATGTTATTGAAACGGTTCGAAACAGTTGAAACTCGAGAAATATGGTTAAATACGAAATTTGTTTTCACGCTGGTAATGTGTCAATCACCATGGTTATGCAGCCACGAAATGTCATTTGAATAGTAAACGCCAGTGATCCACTAAAACTGAGAATAGAAACGGGGAATGTGTAAAAGAGACAACAACCCGACCAAAGAGCCGAAAACAGCCCAAGGACACCAATGGGTCTTCAACACAGCGAGAAAATCCCGCACCCGGAAGGTGGGCTTCAGCTGGCCCCTAAACAAAAATGTGTACTAGTTAAGAGAAAATGGACGTCACACTAAACTCTGAAACATATAGATGAACCAAAATTTAAAAAAAAAACATACAAGACTAACCCTGACTTGGGAGAGGCGCAAACATGCGGCGGGGTTAAACATGTTTTGTGAGATCTCAACCCTTTTCCTATACCTCTAGCCAATGTAGAATAAACAAACACACAGCAATATGCACAGTAAAATTCAGTTTTAAAAGGCCGAGTCCGATGTTAGAATAGGTAACAGAAGGAACTAAGCAAAATGACAAGTACACCAGATAAAACTGGAAAAGAGACACTAGTTAATTTGCAAAACTTTACGTCTAATATTTTAATAGATAGAAAGTTTAAGTTTTGTAAGAAAAATGTTTTTGACAACGTAATGGCTGGTGTCGATTGGATCAATATAATATACATTTTGAACTTTACAGATTGTTTTATTGTTACTCTTTTAATTGTTTATTTCATACAAAATATCGAGAGATTATTTGCTTCAGTATTGTCGTGATAACAGTTTTCAAAGATTTTTTTTCAAGTAACTGTTTCTTAATTATATATTTTTAAGTCTAACGATTTTATAGTAGTCAAGTAAGGTTAGTAGTAAAAGTTTCGAATTTAAGTATTTTTTTTTAATGCGAAAGTTTATGTTAGAGTTTGTTTTTAATTGAATAATCATTTTTGGATGTTGATTAATACTAAATATTGAAGTTAAGTAATTAAAAGAAAAAACTTTGCGTTTTCTTGAGCAACAGTGTTGTCATTTGTAAAGACGGATTTGGTGAACGATACTAGACTTTTTTTGGTTATATTAGTTGAGGCAGTGAATCGAATCAATGTGTTGCTTTAATTGTATTTCTATATAATAAGAACCAAGGGTTCTGCTGGTGTTATCGTTCATAATAGTTTGCTCTGTATAACCGACTATTAAGTGGAATACTGTTATCATAACAATACTGAAGCGAATATTCTCTCGATATTTTGTATGAAATAAACAATCGTTAGATTAATAATTAAAAAAAACAACACCATAAAGTTCAAAATGTATATCTATCGATCAAATCGACACCAAATACATTGTCAAGTACTTTTTTTCTCACAAAACTTTCACATGCTATTTATAAAAAAACATTATACTTATATGTACACATTCTAAGCGATATTATTACTGTTAGACATATTTTATCATGCATATCCAAACATAATTCTATGAAAAAAGTAGACGGAAATGCAATCATTTTCCGAATAGTCCATCATTAAGATATTAAAGTCTTTCAAATTATTCTTGAATGTTCTATCTTTCACAAAATGAACATCTGTGAAATACTAGTAGTTTATTTTAGGGAAATGCCATGAACAGATCTGACTTCTATCTTGCCGCTGAGTCTAAATAGCTTTAGCAAAGTCCATTATGATTAAGTCAGTTTGATTGTTACTATTGTTTCCCTTTGTCATTTCTTGAATAAAATATAGAAGTTGTGTTTCACAAGACCTTGATTTTCTGGTGCTACATTTGCATGTTTCCAATCCTTAGGTGTTACTCCACGCAGTTTCAAGAGACTTTGTATTAAAAAAGTATAAGTGAGTTCCTTTAGTTTGTAGGTAATGATGTTGTCTGAAACTTTTTTCTAAAAGATTTTAATATATCTAGTTTATAAAGAGTTTTCCAATAATTTATCTACACTACTGTTTTTGTATTTTTCTTGTATTGCTGTTTATACTTCAATAAGATTTTATGTTTTCCAATTTGGTTTTATTAAATAATTTTACGAGTTAGTGCCTTTACCATTTTCAACCATATGTCAATTTCAAGATATACTATATCATGGTCTGCCTTACCAATTGGTGGTGAAGATGTCATTTTTTTCTTAGATTCGGTCTTTGCATGTTAACTTGTCTACTGTTTGATGTAAATTATGATCGAAACTATGTCAAGAAGTTGTTGGTGTAGTTTTAGGTAGGTTCAATAATACACCAACCATTCTTCTTCTCAGGCTTTTGTGGGGGATGTTTTTTTTCAATAACAAAGGATCATTAAATTGGTTGTTAAAACTTAGTATTGTATTAATTTTTTCCATTATTTTCAAATTGAAATAAATAGACAAATAAATCAAAAAGCTAAAATACTTTTTAAATCATTGCACAATTTTATTAGTTTCGTTACAAAGCCATTGTAGTATCTACAACATTAACAACAACAATAATAATAGTAAAAACTAATATAGAAACCTTATAAAATGGTAGGAAGAACACGGATTAAGATACTATGTACTTCATTGGAGAGATTAGGACAACACATACGTAATTGGACGCAATCTGATTAAAATTAATGTCTCGTGTGCTCCTAGAAGCATACCGAAATCAGAGATCTATATTTTAAATAGATTGAATTGGGCAGTATTTCATATTATTATGCAGAACTTGATCCTTGAAACGCATCTATATGCCTAAAATGTTATGTGTATCATTTATATTTACAGCGATACATAAATAAATTCAAAAATAGAGTATATAAATGTATACATGTTCAATGTATGCATAAATATAGTAGCCTTTTATATCTATGATGCACGTTAGAAACGGCTTGAAAATGCATTCTAGTCCTTTTGAATTTGTCCACAGAATTGTGTTTATAAATGATATGTTATTGCTATAAATATACCCGTTTAATGATTCGTTTCGTCAATAGAAATCAATTAGTTTCGGTATATACAGTAAAAACAGCATTAAAGACAGATCACAGGAATAACTGTGGACGGAATTTTAAGAAAACACATTTTTTATAGACTGTTTTCATATTACCGACTTTTGACTCCGGAGTTTATCTTTTTTCGACAGGTTAAGTAAGAGCAATTTAATGAAGTAAAATCAAGCTTACACTCTTTACAAATTAGGGGAGAAATTTACTGTTTTATATTTTTTTACACGACAAAATCATCGGAAAACAGAAAACTTTCCCCCAAAATTGCACCGATTATATGTTTGATTTTACTTCTTCTGGTTGCTCTTACTTGACCGAGTACTAGAATGTCTTACCACAGAATAGGTAACCTGTCGAAAAATAATAAAATCCGGAGTCAAAAGTCGGTAATATGAAAATAGTCTATTGAATAAAATGTAGTTTTGTCGCTGGTTACTTACACTGTATACATTTATACAACTTTAGAAATATAAATGCTGCATATGCCATATTTTTTATACTTATATCAGTTCAACGAGTTCTAAACAGTCAGGTCAGGATTCTACTTTGTCAAAATTATCTCCCCATTACACCACCTATTTTTTTCAATCGCGAAAATGGAAACCATTGTATGGATGACGAGCTGTCAATTTATCTGTTGAAAAACGACGAATTAATGCACATAGTGTTATTACGATCTTTACATGACAGTTGTATTTGTATAAAACACAACTGTCGTATAAGAATCGTATCTAGCTATTAAGCACCTTTCAATGTACTTTTAGGCCTTTTCTCAACTTCACTATTTTCTGGTTGTCAGGGGGGAATTTTTGTACGTTAAAAATCAGTAAAAAAATTCTAATTAAATATTTCATGGAAGGGCAGACTAAAAATTTTCAGAGGTTGAAGACTAATTACCCTAGATAACACTCACACACATATGATATTATTTTAAAAGTTATGCATAAAAATGATCCACAACTAAAATCTGTCGTCAAGGGCTAAAGTAAAAAATGTAAGGGGATGTTCGTGAACGGTGAGTCCGACTTTTCTTTTTTTTTGCAAGTGAATAATTCGACCTCATTGAATCCGTATTCATGTGACCTTCATTTAGAGAGGGGTTACGTATGAATTAGGCGTGTTCAGTTATTAAAAGGAAAAGAATGTCAACATTGAAAGTGAAACAAGAGTAAACCATTTGATTGACTGATTCGACCACAAAAACTCATTCTTATACAGGTAAAAACGATGATTAACATATATTTTTAACCTATAAAATGAAATCTAACAGACCTAAAAAAATCCAATTGCACGAGTTCGCTATCTATCTATTTATATCTATATTTATGTTTTTATCGGATTATATGACCGTCGGCAGTCTTCGGAGGTCATCTCGATAGTTAATTTGATGGCGTCTAGACTAAAATACACACGAAATGCTGATACATATTATCTAGCCCATGCATTATAAATTGACTATTTTAGACATTTTATAATTTGGAAATATACGTACGTTTTAGTATGTTATAAATCAAATATGAGAATTTGCGTCAAACCGATGAACACGAATTTGACAGCTCATGCTCCTTTAAGATAAAAGTGAGCATCAATTATATAGTAGAAGACATTAGAGAATATTTAGACGAACGCATTAAATGAATGCACATTCATTTCTATTATAATTTTAAAAGATAATAAATGCTGTTGATATTTAAAAAAAACTGTATTGCTGGTTAGTCGCTTGATGAATAATTCATCGACATTCTAAACATGACAGCATGTTGGATTAAATCAAAAATGAAATCCCTTTTGTACAATTAAAAAATACCGAAATTCATTTGATGCAGCAAATGTACATTTGAAGAAGAGCATTTCTAAAAATGATGCTCAAAACAAAATTAAGAGTAAACAAAAAAATTGGAAATGTGTACATTTAAAAAACATAGATAAATGAAAATCAATCTGTTTTACATTGAACATAAACGAAACATTATTTTGGTGCATGTTGATTGATCAAATGATAGTGATAATGATCAAATAAAAAATATCTTATACACAACTGATTTTTAAATTATTTCTCCTCACTCAAAACACTCAATATCTACATATATAAAGTCATGTATAGTGAGCTTTACAACATGAGTGCATCTTTTACATTGTAATATCTACATTGAATATAATAAATGTCCTTATGAAGATCACATGAAAACTTTACTGGCCGGAATTATCTAAAGCACTGGATATGCCAATAAAATCGTATCCGTTTCAGGTAAAAAATAATATACATAGATGGCAAGCAACATTTTCTACAATGCTTAGCAGGTGAACGAAGAAATGTCAAAAGTCAGATAAAAAACATATCATAAAAATTTGAATGTACAGAAAACAAAACCGGGAATAATGGCCAACATTCAGACAAAAACATTTTTGCGACAGTCTTATAATAATTGATATTTGATGACTGCATATTCGCTAAGATAACAATTGCACCTGTATCACATTATTTTGAAAAAGTATATGAGTGAATGTTATGTATGGCATACAGAACAAATATATGCATTAGTCCAAGTTTCTATACAAAGTGTTGTTCTTACATCCAAGCACACATACAAATATAAATACCAACCATTCAAATAAAAACAATCATAACATTCTTTAAATGAAAAAAAAAAACCCTCAAATATACCCTTTCATAAAAAGGAGTAATACAAATTAAGTAGAAAATAACCATATTGACATACAATATTTTATTTATAATTAAACCTTATGTAACAATATTCTTTTTTGCACCTATATCTATAAAGCATGGAACGACTAAAGGGATAGCAAATTAACTGTTTTAACTAAATATTGATTTCTAGTTATCATATGACCATCTTAAGTTATGCATTTTGATGTCCTTACTCAATGATAAACTTTGGGTGTATACTAACTTAGAATACTTTTAGAACTAAGACATGTCCTAAAATAGTCTTAGGACATGTGTTTTTCCTAAGATACTTTCCAAAGCTAAGCCATGAAGAATACTATGTGATAGATGTGAGCTTTTGCGACGTATTTACATATATAGAATACTCAATTTATCATATATGAGATATGATCTATTTTTCACAAGCTATCCGATAAAATTTGTAAGATACAATAAAAATAAAAGATATCTCTTTTTTTATTTTATCAATATAAGTTCGATTTTCGTTTATAAAATATCGTATACATTATATGAAATATTTGTCTATTGTGAATTACATGAGATATTTCATAAACTCTATATAAAGATATCTCATAATTTATCATATACTTGTAGAAAATAATGGTATAATTGTACCTCTTGATAAAACTAATTTATACATATATTTATTCAATAAATTTGAAGAATTGTCTTCGCCGTGTGATATGACTTTTGTTATCAACTGCTTCCGGTGAAAATCAACTGTTTCCGGTTTATATCAACTGCTTCCGGTTATCATCGCATGCCTTTCTTTAACGTAATCGCAAAGCATTTCGACGTCATTCTGCAAATTCCGGAAAATAAACCTCAGTGGTACATTTAAGTGAAAAACATAGCTAAGTAGAATAACAGAATGAATATTAGGACACAGGAAAATATATTATTAAAAAACGCAAAACAAATAATACAATAACTGAATTTTATAAAGTTTTAAAAAAGTTTTCATGTCTGTATGGCTTCTGCTGAAGTATATGATAAAAAGAACATAACATGTCATTTTTCATATCAGATCCCTTATCAGCCCATGGTCAAAATCATCCCTCGAGCCTGTCGGCTCTCGGGCTGATATCATGACCTAGGGCTGATAAGGGGTCTGATATGAAAAATGCCATGTTATAATCTATATATAAAGAATACCCTTACCTTCGAATATATGTCTCAGTATGGTTCGGGTATTTTTTTTACATCACAAGTTGCTTAAGTTTCTTAACAATTTTAATTTCTTACAAACATGTACTGTGGATTCATCTACTTTCGTGGGTACCAATTTTCGTGGATTGAGGAAAACTTGTATGTTAGTGAATAGGAGATTACGTGGTTTAGACAACGTCTGCATACAAGTCTATGGGAAATTTGTACTTTATTTAACATTAAAATTCGGGGTTTGTCCCTACCCACTAATTCTGCAGAAAATTGGTATCCCACAAAAATAATGAATCCACAATATACAATACAATGATTGCATGTTTGTATAGTGCAATACCATATCCTATGCATCAGACGTTTGCTCTCAACATTCAGTGTCAGAATCTTTGTCATTTTCTGTATTATCATCACCTTCGCCATCCACCTGTAAAGGAGTATACGTAATACGTGAAAAAATAGCATGCATTGTTACAAATTATGGAAAAATTATAACTAAGTGATATATTTTCGGAAATGAATATTGATAAACAAATTTTTTTTATAAAAATGAATTAATCTATACCACACACTATTTCATCAAATTGCATACCTCGGTAAGGAAATAATTCACATTATTCATATCACTTGTACATTTAGCACTTATACTAAAAAATTATTTTAACTTGCCTCTGAACAATACTGGTGTTCATTTCCTGGTGGGTTTGTATCTTGTATTCCACTCAAGATATCTAAAACGAACATAATACATATTCCATTATAATTTCTGTGTCAGTTGGTCTCTTGTGGAGAGTTGTCTCATCGGCAATCATACCACATCTTCTTTTTTATATATAAAGCTTAAATTCCATTTGATGTAAAATTAACGCTAGTACATAAATAATGTTCAGGACAAGAAAATGGATGAAGGAAAATAAAGAAAAACGCTTCAGACGCATAATATTTATAAAGTGTTATTTTCATATTGTTGATGTTATATATCTGTTGACCATAAGATTCTCTTGTTTATGACATTTTTCCACTCGAGATAGAAATCTAAATGCAAAGAATAACAGTTTTTTTAACTCCATTCTCGGAGAATGAGCGATTTTGTTTTTCATTTGGAATGATACTCAATTTTTTTTATTCGATCAAAGTCGTAAAAAATTACATGTAAGAATTATAATCTTGTTTCAAACTTTGAATTTGAGAATTTTTTTTTAAATCCCAAAAATACCAGACGCAATTATCGAACACAACAATGTGAACATAAGCTTTACAAATCTTTTACCCAAAATTAAGAAAAAGAAAAGATTAGAATACAATTCATTAACTTTGTAGTTTGATATAGATGATAAAACGATGGCTGGGAAATACCAACTTTGATACCTTCCTTTATGTGTAATTTTACTCCCATAACAAATCTCTATATTTGTAATAAAATGGTGTAGGCATCTGTTAAAACGTTTAAACCCGCTGCATTTGTTTGCACCTGTCCTAAGTCAGACCTGTTGTTCAGTGGTTGTCGTTCGTTGATTTGGTTCTTAAGTTTTTCTCGTTTCTCGTTTTTTTATATAAATAAGACCGTTGGCTTTCCTGTTTGGATTGTTTTACGCTAGTCATTTTGGGGCCCTTTTTATGTTGCTGTTCGGTGTGAGCCAAGGCTCCGTGTTGAAGGCCGTACTTTGACCAATAATTGTTTACTTTTTACACATTGTGACTTGGATGGAGAGTTGTCTCATTGGCACCCATACTAAATCTTCTTATTTCTATAAAATTGAAGTTTTGATTAATTTATGAAATCTATATCTCTGTTTTACAGTTGTTTTTTTACATGGATAGAGTTTTGTAATTCAGATAGAAATAAGTAAAATCGACAAAATGGGAAAAAAGCCTCAGAAATGATAATTAATTTTTTTAAAGCTAACTCAAATATCCTATTTCATTAAGTGAAATGGGGAACGGATCGGCGGAAACGATGTATCTTATTACGTTTATTTTTTTTTACTGTGAACCTGTGTGGCCCTTAAAACGAAAGAGAAAATCGTTAACAGATAGAATATTATAACTTAAACTCAAATCTGCTGGATGATGATCAGATCTCGTGGCAGCAAACTCGTCTTTTGTGCAGCAGAAATGTCATAACTTTCTTTTCGTGCAGCAGAAATGTCATGACTTTCTTTTCGTGCAGCAGAAATGTCATAACTTTCTCATACGGAAAGACCAAAGACATGTTGATTCATAGTCAGAATAATGCTTCCGGGTATGATAAATATATAAAGATATGAATTTACAAGTTTCTTCTGGACATTAAGCACCCATCAACCTATCAGCAACCTTGTAGGTGCATCTTGTCATTTTTTAATATCGTCATTATTTTTATTATTCCGGTCTGTCAGTTTGCATGCGTTCGTACACACCAGGACTGAAATCTAAGCTCCGGTCAACTTTCATTATTATATTTTATTTTCTTCTTTAAAAAAATTTCAACATAATCCACGATACAAATGACATCACCATTCAGGAAGAATCTTAAAGATTTCTTCCTTCTTATGAAAACCTATTTATATCGTTTAAAAAAACCTTCGAAAATCCCCATAAATTTACAAATACAGTCTAATAATAGCAATTCCTTTCAAGTTTTCAATATCAGCTGATTCATGGGATAAAAATTAAAGTTAACTTCAGCGTTTGTTGGTTTAGTTTTTTTATCCGATTTTCACTTACTACTGTTGAGAACCTTTGACGTTGCACTGCCAAATCCACTGTCTGTTTCTTGATTTGTTTGCCCTGTTAATAAGAAACAAACCAAAAATAAACAGTACTAAGAAAAGATGTAAATACTAAAATAAATAAAAAAGTAAAAAAGAATGAAATCACATTGAGTTAAATATAGTATTGAATGATCGCGTTAAAAAATCGAATTGTTTCACATGTTCATGTTGCCTGACTTTCAGGTAACTATTAATGTCGAGCTTTGTACTGATCAAGCAAAAAGATTTCAATGTCAATACATATTCGTCTGTTGAGTAGTTGTTTCATTGTTATATTATCTTTCATATTACTAGTATTTTTCTGATGCTCTGATGTTCTAATCAAATGTCCGACTCAACAATAGAAGGAAGGGACGAATGAGTTGGAATGCCTTTTCGAAGGATTTTTTTTGTCCTGTAAATAAACATATTAAGCTTACTGTTTGTGTCTTATAATTTTATATGCATATGTATGTGATCAATATCTTTCATAGATTTGGATTTACAATATCTTAAATAGTAAGAATTATTTCTTTTCGAAGTATCCATGGCAACAATCTTTATTTATGTGACATCAAATATTAAATAAGCGGGGCGAAGCTGTTATCCAAAAATGTTTTCCAAACTAAAATTTGAATCCCTGTGAGTTTGTAATCATTGAAATAATTACTTGACCTGAATGACTATAAAAACAGTATTAACAAAAATACCGAACTCCAAGGTAAATTCAAAAAGGGGAAGTCCAAACAAACCGACAAAATCAAACGCTATACTTTATCAACCAAAAGAACGAGCAGAAAACAACTATCATATCCTGACATGGTACAGTTTCGAAGAAGATTTTCAAACAGAAAATAGTCAATAAAACATGAAAAAACTACAATCTTTATGTTCACATACACCAATTTTGACAACTGTCTTATTCTTCTGCTTTCTGAAAATCAATTGTATTGCACAATAACTTTTATATATGACAAATCCACCGAGTCCAAAATGCGAAATCACTATCCTAACTGTTTATTACTGTCTGTTGTATTCTGGTCTGTATATCTCGGAAGATAAGTAGAGGGATTGCAGGGTCTGTACTTTCATGGAAGAACGTGAAATTAAGGTAAAAACTGATTTATCCTATATAAAGAAAATGATCATAGAAAACAACTTGAACGTGATGTTTTAAATTGTCTTTCCTTTCATTACCTACTGCTTCTTAGATTCGGTTATTGATGTTTCGTCCTTGACCATTATTCATGACGAAAGAGTTGATTTCAAATTAACCAATTGCGAGCTTTTATTACCTATGAAGCAACATTCCAGGAAAACATGCATATGGATAATAGATCTCCCCGTTGAAAAGATATTCCCTGGTTTGCATTTCCCGTTATGATATCATTGACAGAGATTCCTGCTTACAAAGACGTTATTAGTCCCCTACCGACGAAGTCGAAGCGGACTTCAGGTTTGCACTCTGTCCGTCTGTCTGTCTGTCTGTCTGTCTGTCTGTCTGTCTGTCTGTCTGTCTGTCTGTCCATCCGTCAGTCCGGCAAATCAGTTTTCCGCACTTTGTTTTTGTCATGCTTGAAGAAATTGATTTGATAATTGGTATGTAGTTATAGTTACCGATCAAGTTCGAATTTTGTACTGGTCTGATGATTTTGTGCAGAGTTATGGTCCTTGGACTTAGAAAGTTCACTTAAATAATAAGTTTTTCTCACTATTGTTTTGTCATGCTTGAAGATATTGATTTGATAAGTGGTATATAGTTTTATCATGACAAGTTACAGATCAAGTTCGAATGTTGTTCCGGTCTGATGATTTTGTGCAGAGTTGTGGTCCTTGGACTTAGAAAGTTCATTTAAATAATCAGTTTTACACACTTATTTTCGTCATGCCTGAATATATTGACTTGATATCTGTTATATAGTTTACACCATCACAACTTATAGATCAAGTTTTGTTCCAGTACTATGAATTTTTAACCGGTAAGGGACTATGTAGTGCCATGCAATACTCTCAGAATGCTTGTTTAAGTAAGGATTTAAAATAGTCTTTTCGAAAGTTTTACGGATGCCATCATTATGTAACATGCATTATTTGGCACGAGTTGGTTGACCGTTATGGAATATCCGTTTAACAGATGATAGCGGATATGTCCGTTATGTCGTAACTACAATCCCCTCCCATTTTCCAGAATGTGACCTACGATTTAGACTTATTACCGGGTTTGTACTAACATGATCAACACGACGGGTGCCACATGAGGAGCAGGATCTGCTTACCCTTCCGGAGCACCTGAGATCACCCCCAGTATTTGGTGGGGTTCGTGTTGCTCAGTCTTTAGTTTTCAATGTTGTGTTTTGTGTACTATTGTTTGTCTGTTGGGTCTTTTTTTCTTTTTTAGCCATGGCGTTGTCAGGTTTTTTTCGACTTATGAGTTTGAAAGTATCTTTCGCATCTCTTTATTAACATTTATTTTATTTTATATCTAACTAATATGAATATAATAATTAATTAGGAATCTTACTCGATATTCCACAAATAGCTCTAATTTTTCAAATTGCACTTACTTCCCTTTTCCTCACGTTTCATAGGTAGATTTGCAAGTTCTTTCCATATTTTCGTGTTGTTTTGAAATTTTGCTAATAGAATCGTCACTTCATTGTTACCAGCTGCAATTTTCTCTAGTTTCCCTGAGATAATATCAGTTTTCTGTTCATTTAATGTTGCCTCTATAAGTTTGTCTTCTTGCAAATTCCGTATACGGGTATTAACCATACGCAATTGTTTTCTATATTCTACACCCAATTTTTCTATATCATCCAATGCTTGGATAGTCAAATCAACATCACTTTCGTTCTTACCCTCCATGTCAAATCAGTTTCATAATCATTTTGAATCTTGTAGGAAACATATCTAAGGTAAGCCATTGAGAAGGGGATTTTACAAATGTATTATCCAATAAACATGACTTCCTCTTTTCTTTCTAAATTCTATTTTAAGAAATATGTTGGAGATTTAAATCTGAAGGTGTAATAAAAATAACAATGTAACAGGTAGAAGTGTAGAAGTCACGAAAATTTGAACGACATTTAGTTGACGTAGTTATCATTTCTTTGTAAACTAGTATATAAAATCTGAAAAGTTGTGATTTTGTAATTATTACAATGTTTATATCCAAAGTGACTTAAAATGTATATACTCTTGTTTGTGTTCTGCACAAAATATCAAAAATGATAATTTATCTCAATGATCGGGCTAGTTAACTAATAATTAAAAGAAAATACATCACCGTGACAAAAAAAGTTCATAAGAACAAGAATAGTCCCTAAAATAATGCACTGAAACTAGACTTAGCAACACGAACCACACGTATAACTGGATAATGCAAACCCAGGTTCTTCTGTATCTTGAGTAGTTCATCATACCAAACATATTACTCAGAAATAAGATAGATTGTTGTGTAACATTTGATTTTATTTACATTTATGCACTAAAAACTAGGTGCACAATACAGCATCCTCAATTCTTCAGTAAATAACTTCAAGGTGATGGCAATACAATCTCAAGTTTCAATGTTTGTATACTTTATTGCTATTTTGAATTGCAGTATGAAACACATAGATGTGGTATAATTGCCAATGAAACCAATCAGCCATAGTTATAGCAGGCGATCAATTCTAGCTATTGTGCGTTGCTAGTTTTGTTTCTAGAAAAAGCACATAGATAATGTAAAAAAAACTCATCAACGATACCAGGCTTGTAGTTTTGTAAACCAGATGCGCGTTTCGTCTACAAAAGACTCACAAGTGACGCTCGAATCAAAAGATTTAAAGGTCAAATAAATGACGAAGTTAAAAAGCATTGTAAATGGCATAATGATTGAATAATTAATAAAAGAAAAGCCCTCCACTTAATATTTTCAAGTTCATATGCCAAAACGAAATATTTAAATTTTGCCACCAAATTATTACTGCTAGTGCATTTATAAACCAAGTTCGTGGATCTATGACTGTTGATATACTAGTTATGTTACAAAATAACAAATTAAATGCATTTGCCCACCCAATTGCAAAGTACATTATAATTAATAATCTTTTAAATAATATCTTGCTTATCGAAAGGTTTGATCTCTCAATGGCCTATATCCAAAATCCATTTATTCATACTTATCATTTACATTATATTTTTATTGAAAATCAGGTGCATGTAAATGATAACCATTGCTCAATTTGTCTTATAGTTTCATTGTCATTAAGCGATTTAGTATGACGTTTAAAAAAATATTTGCCTAAAAAAAGAATTAAAAAAAAAAGAATCAGGCGGATAATATATTATAAATTGGAAGACCCTTTATGACCCCAAAAAGGCTTTGCAAACATATGTGATTGTAAAAATTGTAACACGAATTATCTTTTACCTTACATAATGCTTAATCTCTAATCTGCTTCCAGTTTCTGATATGCCAAATCAATAAACTATTATGTCATACCAGCTAAATAGTATGTCATTCAGGAAAACTGATATGTTCCATATTCAAAGTGATGCATAATTCCAGAAGATTGAAAATTGCTTCGGGCCAAGGTCTCCTTTAACGGGTTTCGGCTGCTCTTTTTTACTTGTTTTCTCCCCTGAGCAACCCAAACCTCACAGAAGACCGGTGGGATATCTCAGGTGTACCGGGGAGGGTAAACATATCAGGAGTTCGCATTCAATATTAAGTCGCGATCGTATGTGATAAAGCTATTTAAGACTGTATTCCTGTCTTGTTATATCTTTGGCTTTAGCTCTGGAAACAAGAGTGACTGAAAAGTTAACTGGTAAGTTGCACTAGTTATACATTATTCAAAGTGGTTTTATATGTGAAAAACACAACAAAACGGCGAAATAAGCGTAACGTCATCGAATTGTATGCCGCAAAATTTCCAGTTTTTACTTTTTCACTACCAACTAGGATACAGATTGGTAAATATACCAAAAACGAAGTCGGTGATAAAATGATAAAATTGTCAAATCTCCAATTTCAAATCCATAGATTTTTATTTTTAAAATTATATGTTGTTGATACACAAATTTCCTTTTCAAAATGAAATTAAATAAACATGATGTCACCGATTTTGTTTTTGGTGTATTTACCTAAATCTGTTACTTTATGGGTAGTGAAAAACGTAAAAAAGATCGAAGTAAAATTACAGCTTACAACGCGATGACGTTACGCTCATTTCGACGTTTTGTGGTATTTTTAACATACTTTGAATAAAGAATATAATGAAAACGAAGTATGTGACCCAAATATTATTTTATATCATTAAAACGGAAATTTATATACCAATAACATATAATTTTTGAAGAAAAATCTATAGATTTGAAATTGGAGATCTGATGAAAGAAACATTTAAAAACATTTTTCGCCGATTTTATATGCATTCTATACAAATGTGCACATATTTTGAAAGAATTCAATCAGAAATATTACAGGAAAAAAAATAGATTATGTTTTCGATTTTCAGTTATAGTTTAACGAGCCAAAGTAGTATGTAAAGTTTTACCAAATTCTGCGACATAGCCCATTTACTGTAACTTGACCTAAACAAAACTTTTTCCTGCAAACTAAAAATGAAAAGCGTCTCTGCAGAAAATGTTACAAAAAAAGTAAAATAACAAAAATACCGAACCGCAAGGAAAATTCAAAACGGAAGGTCCCTTATCAAATATAAAAAACAAAAGCTCAAACATATTAAACGAATGGAGAACAACTGTCATATTCCTGACTTGGTACAGGCATTTTCTTATGTAGAAAATGGTGGATTGAACCTGGTTTTATAGCGCTAAACATCTCACTTGTATGACAGTCGCATCAAATTCCATTATATTGACACAATGCGTGAATAAAACAAACAGACATAATAGGTAAAAATGTAAAATAGGGCTACAGCAGTCAACACCGTGTCACAATCTTAATCACAACAAAAACGAACAAATATTCAACAAAGAAGAACAAAAAAGCATATATTACATTTAACAACCTCGTTCATTGCTTACTTATTTTTGTATTTTATTTATGTATGCCAAATCAACCCATAAAGGATCGAGGGATTTTAATCTCTGGGACCGAATCGTAATTTTAACATTAACTCTGGCGTAGAATAGCGTGTTTGACGTCAGAATGTAAACGTCACACAGGTAGAGATAAAAAATAATTTTGTCGTTCAAAGTATGCAAAAATTATAATAGAACAATAACACAATGGCGGGATGTTTAAAGTACAGAGACACGTCATATGTATCAAAGAAACATAAAAAGTCACACGGACAAAGCACACAAGTAAAAATGAAAAATAATACAAACAACACAATGACGGGATGCATAAGTACAGAGCCACGTCAAATGTATATCACCAAAACAGACCAAACAGTAAAAGTAATATTAATAAAGACAAATAAAAGAACACGTTAACACGTTATTAAGATGATAAACAGCGTCAGTACGCAGAATCTATACTTCAAGGCCATAATGTATTATTTGTGAAGTTGATACGGAATATTTATCAACAAGGTCTTGGTACCTTCCGATGAACTTTTTAAGAAAAAGGACGAGACGTTCTTTGAAATACCCCTGGTTCATAAATTTTCTGCTCAGACACTGGTGACGTTTTACAAAGTCTGAGTAGGAGCTGCAAGCTCTTGCATACCAAATAAGTTGGGAAATGTATATCCCGTAAGCAGGTGAAGTTGGTATATTGGTACTAAGGTGGGGAAAATTGATAATTTTAAAATTAATATCGTCTCGTTTGTCATAGATTCTGGTACTGAGATGACTGTGTATGTGAAATTCGAGGTATAAGTCTAAAAATGAGGCGGAGGAAGCCGTGTCTGTTGTTTCTTTAATTTCTAGTTCTGGGGAATATAATAATGGAACCCAATCAGAAAAGTTCGGATTGTTAATGGAAAGAACATCATCAATATATCTGAAAGAGAAATTAAATAATCTGGCTTCTTTGATTTTCTTGTTTGTGACAAGTGTCTGCAGGAACTCCGATTCATATGAAAATAAGAAGAGGTCGACAAGGAGAGGCGCACAGTTCGTTCCCATAGGAATGCCAACAATTTGTTGAAAAAATCTACTACCAAATTCAACAAAAATGTTGTCGATAAGAAACTCCAGCATACTGATCACTTGTTCCTTTGTGTAGCATGTTTTACCCTTTTGTTCGCTATTAACCAAATATGCCTTATGGTATCCCAAAGTAATAAATTTATAGCGTATGCTACCATTTTTATGTAGATTGTTGAGTTTTATTTGTCAAAGTTTGCAATGGCACTCATATTTACGAATTCAAGAATGCATGCTGAAAGGATTAAACTTGAATTCGTAAATTAGTCTATGCTTAACAATACCATAATCAAGAAAAAAAAAAACCCTGCGTTTTTCATCACAATGGACTAATGCGTCATCATTCAAGCTTGAAATATGCAAGATGTGTCTTTTGAATTTTTTTATATTGGTTTTCCTCGGCAGTTTTGTGATTTTATTACTACCGTACGGCATTTCTGCATGCTAAGATAGTGATTTCATGTGAATATTCTCTCTGTATTTTCGATATCTTTGGTGAATATTCTTCTTTCACTGTTTGCTTGACTGATTTCTATGTTTTATTTCGGATATGATCTTTTACAAGGTTCGTTACATTTAAAACAACCACAAAAAATAAAACAAAACGAAATTCACAATTTTATTCACACATAACAGGCTCATATTAACAACAATGAAAGTTATATTTTTTTCTGTTTTCTGTGACACTATTTATCTTCTATTTATTGACTCGCGTCGATACAAGTATCTCTCATACGTAGATGCATTGTCTTTTGCCACTGTTCTATCAGCTATAGAAGAATATATAGAGTTCAAATATACACTCTCATATATTTACATAGAATAATATATGCTCCGGTTACATGTAAAACTTTACTAGAATTGAACAGATGATCAGCAAAAAGCGTTCTCTGTGAACAAAGGGAGAACATACTGTCATGTTCGTTCCTTAGCGACGTAAAATTTTGCGAGAGATTTCAGTTCTTAGTTTTTCACTGAGAACAAAATAGATGGCAAAGTTCGACATGCAGCCTATGACTGTAGTTATTTTCAGCACTTCAAAGAACATTTTAAAGTCATCTAATTCCATGTTCATATCTTTCCATACTGTAATTACCATATAATTTAACTGTTCACTATATGGCGACGACACCAACATTAACGGAGTTACATTTTTATCTAGGTTGTCTGCTAGTTTTTCCCAACAAGAAACAAACTGGCCAATAAATTTCGATAACACTTTATGTATTTTGTTATTCCAACATTCCCTAGTCTTCAGTTCATTCGTCACTTTATTCAAAACTGCATCAATCATTTTTTCCCATTGGTCCTGTAGTTTTTTAAATAAATTATCAAATTGATCTAAATACTCCTGGTTCAATCCTTGCTTTATCATATTTCTTAATTCAGTTATGCGTTTTCCGACGATTTGCTTTACATCTGTGGATATCTGTCCAACGACATTTCTGTTTTTACACACACTTTCTTGAGAGTAAGAAAATCGAAAATGTTGTATTCCATGTCTATGTCCTCTAAAAGGACCCATTTCGCGAAAAAACGGAGTATACCTGTTATAGACCGTTTCGTAACTGCCTCTCATTGTAGAAATTTTTTTAATTTCTTTCGTATCCATTTCTTGGAAACAAGCATTTTGGTCTCTTTCTATTTCATTGCTAACCATCTGCCAAACTACGTTTTTATCATCGCTTTGGGTCCAATATGTTCCTATAATATTAGCATTTAGATAAAGACGTGGTACCTCTGTAACCAGGAAAACAACCAGGACACATAGAACTAGGACGCTAGACCTTTTCTGAATATACGATACGGGTGTTTTTTTCCCTTTTGCTTTGTTAATGCACAAAGTCTTGAAAATAATGCAGGTTGAAAGAACCATACATATCGTGGCTGATCCTATAATGGCACTGCATACCATTGGATAATAGGATAGTACGTATTTATGCAACACATCCAGTGGTTGTGAAATTGAGCAAATGTCGGCATTCTCTACTGGTGTAAATGATACCACGAAGAGTCTTGGAATGTGAAGAGCCAATGGCAACAGAAAGCAAACAAGGCATACGATGATAGATTTATTTGCTGACATACCTGTTCGACTCCACACAGGAAATACTATGGCTACCAATTTCTGTAAACCAAGACTCGTGGTTAATAGCACTGATGTTAGGTGGAAATTGTCTGATAGCTGTGAAATGACGAAATGCATCACGCAGTACGGATATTTTAGATCAACTATTTCATGATTGACTGTTTTGTTTACACCGTTTGCTTCTATCAACGAATAATTATTCGCAAAAACTGGCTCAAAGCCATATAAGCAGAATGCCGTCAGACAGTCAGCCAATGCTAATCCTTGCATAAGAACTGTTGCAGGTGTTTTCATCTTTTTCGAAAATAATAAACAAAACAAAACCAAGTTCAACAAAATGGCTATGTACGATACTACTGGCCCGACAATAATGTTCAGGCTATATGGAATTCTTGAATAAAGAATGAAAAACATATTTCTTAAAATATCCTACAACTGTTGAATGTTGCAATGAAATAAATCAAGTGGTGTATGTCTACTTGAATCTCAAAAAATAGTTTTCAATCTAATCATTAATATTCATTAATTGAAATAACATTGATATTAATATTTGGCAATGGCATTTGAAATAACATGCATAATAAAAGTCAAACAAATATCATCTTTTTGATAGAAATAGAGTAATGGAGATAAGCAAGCATAAAATATCGAACCAACAACTTCAAGTGAGACTATACGGACGGAATGGAACAATATACATAAAACACTAAGATTTGGAGAAAAAACGAACTTCTAAAACCTAGACAGATATTACGCATTCCGGAAAGGCGACAAAATCTTGCAGTAGATACAAGAAATAAGCATAACCAAATATTCAATGAAAGCTTCTAATACATCTATCCTTCTGTATTGTTTTAATTTCTGTATCAGTAACAGTAATATAAGACAAAATTCACTACGCAAGATATTGACTTCACATGAAACATACGTATACATTTTGTACTAAGATTAAATACCCTCAGTATCCTTTTGTGATACAATTTGTCGGAATTTCCTATTTTTATTTACGCCCTACAACATCGTACATGTATTTGATAGGCCTTTCAACTGTTTAAGCTTGAGCACCACTGATGAATCTTATGCAGACGAAACGCGCGTCTGGTGTATACAATCATAATCCTGGTATCTTTAATGAGACATACATGTTATAATCCATTTCAATAATTAGTTTTGAATCAATTTAAATTCACTTCAAGCAACTTTGATGAAGGGCGTTAGCCCACTGCATGATGCGAATGCAATATGTGCAAAAAAAAGTTGTATTTACATTTGAATCTTGGATACAATGAAGACTTAACCAATAATGGTATTGTGCAGATTAATACAGTTCATCCGTCATTCATACTGTTATGTCGTAGGTCTATTTTGACCATATAGCTCTCCACGTGTTTCGGTACTTATACATCCTTTGCCTTGAAATATTTGGCTTTAAGCGTTACTGATGAAGGTTTATCCAGAAATGCGCTTCAGACGTTTACAATTTGCAAAGATGTATTTTCTGTTGTTTTTTTTTGTCCATGTAACAAAACCGTACAATTTATAATATTTTTAAAATATTCTTTTAAATATTTTCTTAAGAAAAATGAGATTATGAAATTGAGGTAATGTAGATTCTGCTATTTACGAGCTGCAGTTTTATACATATTCAACATGTTTTGCTTACTAATTCGTGCATCGACCTAATTATAATTTTTGTCCTGAAAAGTCGGTTATTTTCCTATTTTCCTATAAAACCAGGTTCAATCCACCATTTTCTACATAAGAAAATGTCTGTACGAAGTCAGGAATATAGCAGTTGTTGTCCATTCGTTTGATGTGTTTGTGCTTTTGATTTTGCCATTTGATTAGGGACTTTCCGTTTTATATTTTCCTCGGAGTTCAGTATTTTTTGTGATTTAACTATTTGGTAACGTTGTTAATCTTTCCAAAAATTAAAAAGAAAAGAAAAAAAGAAAAATTAATTTATGTGCGGTATGAGCAATGAATCTGAAATATTGCGCAATAATAATGGGGATTTTGTATAGGTTGTGTAACTATTGCCGTTAACCGGTTTTGCGGTCAGTATATAAGTCAATTGCACTGGTTTTTAGTTATCGAGGACTGGGTAGTGACCACACAAATGCACTTTATATAGGTAGAAGTTTAATTTTTTACAAAAATATTTGCATTTTATATAGTAAAGTATTATTTGTTGCATTTGTTTTGTAGATTATTTTGTTACAGACATGACATTGTTAAAGATTCTACCAGGCAGTGTATCTTGTGTTATTTTGATGGACTTTATTATTGTAACTTGATGGACTTTATTATTGTAACTTGATGGCCTTTATTATTGTAACTTGATGGACTTTTAAGGCAGATACATCTTGTATTAAAGAATAGACTTTGAGGCGGTAACTGCGCCATTCAGTATCCAAACTTGTGTTTGTTCTTTTGTATTTAGAAAATAAAGTCTAACGTTGAAGTGTACATAATTGCATGTGCTCAATTATGTACACATATGCTCAAAATAGATGGACATTTTAGCACATAAATAAAATCAACAGTAGTATACCGCTGTTCGAAATTCATAAATCGATTGAGAAAGAAAAAACAAATCCGGGTTACAAACTAAAACTGAGGGAAACACATCAAATATAAGAGGAGAACTACGACACAATAGAAACACAACATTAAAATGTAACACACACACAGAAACGAACTATAATATAACAAAGCCTATTTTCCTGACTTGGTACAGGACTTACATACTTTAAGTTTTGTTAAACAAAGTGCATTTAAAACATATGTTACTTTAAGCTTTATAGGATACATTTTGACCTATATTAAATAAGTAGATGTGGGATGGTTCCAATGAGACAACTCTCTACAAGACACCAAATGACGTAGGCGTAAGCAACTATAGGTCACTATTTGCACTAGACATTCTTGCGGCCTTACAAAAGCAATCCTTAACATTTTGTTTTGATATAATATTCTTAAAATTTGATCAAATCTTTCCAATATACCGAGACTTGTTACGGGAGTATGATTTTATTTGTGTTCAGTATTTACTACAAAATATGTTATCCTTTTATGTGAATTAAGCATATAACAAAAATCATTTTAAAACGTACTTTCCGCCAAAAAGTGTAATTTATCCGTTTTTATTTTTTTTAAATTTTTATGGCCACATTTTTATCATATTGTCATACACTTTTATTTGCACATGCATTTTTTCAACATTACTATGATATGACTTCGGGTACTTTATACATCTTTGGCTTTCAACTGCTTGGGTTTGGTGTTAGACATTCAGTATGGAAAGTACTTTAAGACATTGCGTGAGGACCATTTTACAATTTTTAACTGTTAATACAAGATGAAAAGCATATGAAAGTCGTCGCGATATAGGCTGTTGAGATTAATCGGCGTAATGCAAACATTAATCAATCATGTTACATGCTAGAAATTGACAATGAGGGTCGGTTGAAAACAAAACTTTACGACAAAAGAGATGATTTCAGCTTCCCAATTGTGAACTTTCCATTTCTATGTAGCAACATTCCAGCAGCGCCTGCATACGGAGTATATATCTCCCAATTGATACGATATTCCCTGGCTTGTGTTTCCTATCATGATTTCCTTGATAGAGGATTGCTGCTCACAAGGAAGCTATTAAACCAAGAGTTCCAAATGATGAAGTTGAAGTCATCCCTTCGTAAATTTTACGGACGCCATCACGAGTTGGTTGACCGTTATGGAATAACCGTTTCACAGATGATATCGGATATGTTCCTTATGTCGTAACTACAATACCCTTCCCTTTTCACGAATGTGACTTACCGAATTAGACTATTTACCGGATTTGTAATAACATAAGCAACTCGACGGGTGCCACATGTGGAGCAGGATCTGCTTACCATTCCGAAGCACCTGAGATCACCCCCAGGTTTTGGTGGGGTTCGTGTTGCTTAGTCTTTAGTCTTCTATGTTGTGTCATCTGTACTATTATTTGTCTGTTTGTCTTTTTATTTTTGGCCATGACGTTGTCAGTTTGTTTTCGATCTATGAGTTTGACTGTCCCTCTGGTATTTTTCGTCCCTCTTTTATATGAAAGTTAAGGTTTCTACTATTTAAAAAAAAAATCATTCTCGTTTTTTACCACTACCATCCTTAAAAAAAAGAAGCAAAAAAATATCAAGGATAAACATAAATAATTTAAGTTTATACGGCTGACAACATTTATACTACACTACAATACTTTCGTCATTGAAAAACGGAAAAATGCCGATAAAAATTTTAACAGACAAAAAGATAATTTAACAGATAGCAATAAATAATATTCAGATTTATACATTAATGAAAAGACCATACAAAACAAATGGCCACTGATACCAATTACAAATGTACTTGTCGTATTTGTTCTTCAGAATAAAAGGAAGCAAAAAACGCATCATATCCGCACATATAAAGATGCTTAACTGCAATACAAATTAATATTCATTATGATTAAGATATTTTTAAACAATATTCAACTATAAAGTTTTGAAATAAAACAAACCCCATCTACTGTAGTAAATTATATAAAACATGAAGAACTTGACTTTGAGATATTGAATCGTAAGAATAAACTTCAATGTTCCAATTGCTCTAAACTCGATCTTTTTATGCAAATATTTTACCAGTCATGTTTTTGCAATAGTTTAAGCACATATCTTTTGTTATTTTTTGATAGACTAACTGGAAAACGCCTAAATGTCAAAACATTGTATTAGGAATAAACTCATTATCATAATCATTCTCATGGAAAATGCTTCATTCTTTTGTGACTCTGAAATATGAAAGATATTCCTGAAAAAATCCTGATAAATCTTTATTTTATTTTTAAACAAAACAAAACAAATAAGCAAATAAAAACCGAATCCTACTTTCAATAAAAATTAAAAAAAACGATGAAAAAATATTTAGAATTTGAATAAAACAAAAGGAATACGAAAAGATACATTGCGCAATACATTGCCCATATATCAAATGCACCTGCATAATTGCAGAGCTCGTGAACGGTTGTGGTATCAACTAACAAAGTTTTGTCTCGAATACGGCAAACTAATTTAATTGTATACAACTGCTTCTTGTCAAAATATAAATCTATTTTGCCCAATACGCTAAAATACGTTTAATCGTAATGTCAATCGTCAACAGCGATATGTGAAGTTGAGAACATTATGCATAAAGTAGTAACTCGTTAATATTTTTCTCTTTGTACGGAAATACATTACTGGTAATTTCTCGTTTCCTGTACATGTGTTATCATAATTTTATAATATTAGCAATAGAAGCATAAAACAAACAGTCAAATCAAGTCAATATTCTTCACATTTGTATGAAAAGCTTAAAACTTTAATTTACTGGACAATAAAGAAAAACGAACAAAGGCAAATGCTTTCAAGAAACCAACTGGTTAAATATGAAATATGTTAATTAAAATAAGGGTAAAAATTTACAATTTCCGACTGGAAAAATAAAAACTGAAGGAAAATCACAAATGAATATTCTTAAAATCTTAAATAATAAACATATACATTATGATCGATTGATAGTTACTATAGTCCCACAAGACGAATTCGTATAATTATCAATTAACTACAGTACTATTTCAGCTAAATCATTTGAGTATGTAAAAAATGCACAAAAATTCACGATTTCTTGTATGTAAGTTAAACCGTACGTTCTTTGATAGCTGTTGTATATTCGAAGCAACAGAACTTTGCCAATGTTTAAATCTCATAAATCCATTTAAAAGATAAAAGAACAAAAACTAAGGAAATCGCATTAACTCCAAACCAGCCAAACAGGCTGTTAAGTGAGTTTTTTTGTGACCAGTTCCATGATTTGAAAAAAAAAATAATAGCTGTCAATAGGTCATAAACAAAGGTAGTATATATCTATCAAACAAACATGAGAGTACATGTATATGACAGTTGTTTTCCATTCGTTCCGTTGGTTGATATAGCCGAGCAATTAATTTTGTCAGGTTTTATGGACCTCCCTTTTTTTGAATAGATACCTTGGGGTTTGGTATTTTTGTCAATACTTTTTGTTTAAATGCAAAACTGAAAATCTTTTGTTCAGCTCTAATGATTTAAACATGTGTTAAACAATATATAGTTTAAGAAACTAAATACAAATAAAAGTAGATGTGGAGTAAACGCTAATTAAACAATAACTTAACCGACACATTGAAAAAAATCTAAGATCAACATACAGGATTCAACAACCGACTAGTGTCTTTACAATATATCAAAAACTTAATTGTCTTAAGTCTACAAAAGTAGTGAATAAATAAACAGAGATTATCACAGGTCTGTTATCACTACCTAATAAGTAAATACAATGACAGGCTCTGAAATATAACATATGTCAAATTAAAGATTGAATAGTGTATGATACAAATGATAAAAGAATAAAATTATTTTTGTATTGTACAACATTCTTTTGAAACTTTGTCTTCAACATTCCGAATCTTTGTTATTTTGTGTTATAGGATAGTTTTCGCCACAAGCCTGGAAAAACAATATGTTAAATTATATGTAATACGTTAAAATAATTCAATGTTTATACAAAATTTAGACAACAACAAACACGATGCATGAAAAATAAAATGTTATCTTTAATCGATACTAGTATTGTATTCAAAAAACAAAATCCATAGTTCTTCGGACGAAACGATTGGTAAAAAGTACTCATAGGACATGTTTAAATAGGAGAAAAAAATCACCATATATGAAATTAAATTTCACCCATTATATCTAAATATGTTGCTTCCGATATGGTATGATTGAAATGATACCTTTTGGTTTTAGATTTACATTTAATAAAGTCTTCCACATTTATGTTTGTGTCAAAGCTACGATTGCAATTCCTTCAGGCAGATTTGAAAATGCATGGTTTTTGGGCTTTTCTATTTATGCCCTTTTGGATTTTGTACTCTCCAACGATATATTTTTTGGTCTTCCAAACTTTATATGTAGATTTTTCAAGAAATAAAACCCCGTGTAGAGTGTACTAAAACCAAATCATACGATCTTTCCGTCAAATATTGTCGAAACTGTTGCACATAGCATTCTTATAAATGATTTATAAACTTGCCTCCAGTGAAAGGGACGAACAAGACTGGCACGTATTTTCTGGTGGGTTTGTATCTTGTATTCCACCGAAGACGTCTAAAACGAACATGTCATACTGATAATAACATTTACATAAATTACATACATGATACCGACAGAGATCGGTAGAGCTTTCATTATAGTTGTACATATCTACCCGAATGTCTTATTTATATCGGTTAAAAATAGCCAAATATATCAAAAATTTTCATTGCTATACAATGCATTCTAAAAATAGCCACAGGGATTTTAAAGTTAACTTTGCAGGTAATATCAGGTGATTAGAATACAAATCTATTTTTAAAGACTTCATGTCGCCCTTTATAAGTCTTTTTTATTTTGTCGTTTTTATCGTTGTTTCATGGACTTATATCCCTATTGAAAGTCACAGTACACCTCCGATTATTATTTGTTTTACAATTAGATTTACATGGATATAACTTAGTATTCAGTCACTAGAATTCCCTCAGATTATAATAATTTTTTGTTGACAAAATGTTTTCTTCCAAATTATAATCTTTGGCAATTAATTGTGCCGAAGATAACTTAAAAAATCAAGACATTGGAATATAACGAATACGACAGACTACCGTTTTTGACATTACTCATTACTAGATAATCGGACGTCTTCAAAATAAAAGTCTTCGGCCGAATATTATTTACAAACCTCAAATCGTCTATTAATAATTATAAAAAAGCAAAACAAAAACACCATAAAATCAAACAAATTATTATGACCATTTGAAATCTAGAACTTAAATATAATCTTTGTTATTTTATCGTAACTACTATTTACATTTTTACTTACCACTATTGATAACATTTGAAGTGGCACTGTAAGCTGCACTGTCAAATCCGCTGTCTGTTGCTTGAATAATTTGTCCTGTCGATACAAATTTAACGATCAAGGAATTATAAAAAATAACAGAATATTGCAAACAAAAAGAGAAAGAAAGAGAAACATTAATAAACTACTAAAATCATTAACGACCTGTGCATGGCATTTATTACTTGTACAAAAACTAACATTTTCTCCGAACTCTCCTAGTTTTGAAAATTTACCAACAAGGGAAATAACAGGTATCATGAAACATAGAATCATGTGCAAAACAGTGTAGCCGAGACCATTGATTGGCGCGCTAAAATATCCCATTGACTGGGTCAGATTAGGTGAACGTTCGTCTGTAACGCCCAAAACTCACGACGTATTTATTATAGACATTTAAACTGTGAGGTCACCAAAGTGTCTCAACGCCTAAATAAAATAATTCGAAAAACTAATCAGAAATAACCTTTGTGTTTTGATTTATATTGAATACTTACACTGAACTGCGGTCAAGCTTAGCGAAAGGTCGTGCAACATAAACAGTCAAACAAACTTTATTAGATTAACTCGTTAAGGAACGATCGTTTTCATTGGTCAATTCAAACCTTTGACCTCACACCTGCGAAAATAGAACACGCGTACTATAAAGCTGAATGGACTGATCAGTATTCACGTAGCCGGTCAAGGTCGTTAAAAACTTCCATCGTCGTATTCCCGAACATGATTGTGTTCTTGATTATCGCATGGCAATTCTAGCTTTTATACATGTGCATGTAAAATTTTAAACTTTAATCTTAACAGTCACGTCGAAATATTTAATTCAACTGTCTCCTCTCAATTGGTCCTGGATTAAGGGAGCTACCATTTTATTTTGATTGGGGGGCTTGGATGAAACATTTTGTCCTGCATTTTTTTTAGTTGTTATCTCTGTCCTGTCTTTCTATTTTTCTGTCTGTTAGGTCCTGACTATATTTATTCGTTTATCCTGATTTTTTACATAAATCGTCATCCTGCCTTTTTTTTGTCGAGTTGCTCACCCTGCCTTATCTTTTATTCAATGGACTTGATGAATTAACGTTGTACTTGAAATGAAACCGTACTTAACTACAAAAATAACCAAATTACATACTAAAGATATTGCTCGATTTTTATAGTAAATGAGTTTGTGTTATAAACTGTCATGTTCATTATTCATATTCTTTCATAAGTTTTAGGATAGTGTGATTTTTTTTCTGATTTAGTTTACTTGATTTTGAAAAAAAAATCCCGAAATTCTAAGTAAATTCAGAACATGTAACCAGCCATGCTTTGTTTAGAGAAAAAATGGAGATGGCAAACCATGGCACAGTGGAAGGAAATGTACTTTATAAACTCCAGTGATATACTTTCTTAATTTATAATTAACTGTTTTGCTATCCTCGGTTGAAAATTATATGTTGTAAATATTTAAATAGTTGCATAGAAAACAATCAGTTTTAAACAGTGTGGTTATTCACTAAATGTATTGATAAAAGGTGACTCCATTTTTGTACATACTTTTACAGTAGTCATCCTTAATTTCTTAATATTTCGTTTATAAGTTTATCATACATGTATGATTTTGTATTTCATTTTAATACGCACGCATGCCACACGTTACTTTGGCGGATTGTTCAACAATGTTATGCAAAGCTCTATTCTTACGGTATGAAATTAAAGGATAAATTTTCAACCAATCAAAATCGAAAACAGTACATTTATATAGTTCCTTATAAACTACGACATTTCTCACAAGTATTTATTTATTTTTTAGTTCCACACATGCAAAAATAAAATCTTCGCCGATGAAACATTTCAAACCTTTTTACACCAACATGCCTTCACTGAATTCATTTGAATTGCGTGGTGACCATGATAGTACATTGCATAGTACATCTATATTCACGTGCACACATGGTACGATCTTTCGGGGACAATTTGCTCGTTTATGACACGTCATTTCTGAATGACCAAACGCTTAGCTTCTTTATTTTCGTTTTATAGCATGAAAACAATAAAAGAGGAATGTGCAACCCATCATAAATTTGAAATGGATCAGTATTATGATATCCTTATTATAAGTAACTACGACATTGTCAGGATAATAACCTAGCGTCAATATGAAAGAAATTAAAGTGGTTCATACATTCATCCGTATAAAAGCGGCACATGTATTTTATTTTATCCTTATATTTTTCATAGTGCGGTACAAGTGCTGCATGCATAAAGAATATTACTTAACACAAATTATTAGTATAATATTTCGACCCCACTATTTGAAATTCACAAAATACTAATTTAATTATTTCGACCAAAAATCATTGTTTTTTACGTTCGTAGTAACGTAGTACATTCCATTGTCGGTCACCTGTGTCAATTCACATGCACACAACAATTGTTGTTGTATTTAAATCTTTCGGCCAATGAAGTGAGACGTTACAAGTTGTTTGTTTGTGATACGCCAGAATGTTATCAATGAATTATCAATCGCTAAACTTGACTGCATTTCAGTGTAAATGTCTTTACTTGTGTTTTCGTTATGTTTTGATAATCAAGTTTTATGACATCGCACGTTCTTTCAACAAAAAAAAAAAAGGATTTAACTGGCTTTAAAAGTTACAATGCATGTGTTGATTATTATCTTTTTTTTCGGACGTCAAAGCGATTTAACAATTGCGGTTGCATGTCCAATTATGTCATCTTTTAACTTTTATCTGGTCAAAATTTTATTTTAGAACGAATGCATGATCAACTTTAAAAAGTGTGCGTACACAAAACATATAGACAAAATATACTTCTGTCCTGTCTTTTTCGTACTTTCAAGTTATTAGACAATAAAAAGGCTATTTGGATCAAGCCTTGTGGAATTTGCATTTACGTTTTTTGAATATGTAAAATGTATAGTTTGGTGAACTTTTCTGCTAACTACTATACTTGTGAAAAACCCTTGGCAACAGAAACATTTTCAGCTTTTTTTTTAATCGACCCAATTTACATAGTGATGGACGACTTCGTACATTTTATGATCGCAAATAAAATATGTATATAATATACTGTGCACTGTAGTTCGTATATATACTGAAACCCTTTGGCAACCCCACAGTTTAAATGTTTATAATAAATACGTCGTGAGTTGTGGGCGTCACAGACGAACGTTCACCTAATCTGACGCAGTCAATGGGATATTTTAGCGCGCCAATCAATGGTCTCGCCTACACTGTTTTGCACATGATTCTAATTGATGAGGAATAATTCGAATAAGTCCAAATTACTATCACCTGACTTTGACACTTTAAAGGCTTTGTGATTGCCTATCCAGGGTGACAAAAGAATTATCAACTTCATGACAATCCCAAATTTTCTCCACAATGTAATTACCAGAAGTCGCGATCGTGTGCATTTGATTGACAGTTAACTGTATTGTCTCATATTGGAAATGTCTGATAGTTGTAACTTTTTTTAGTTTCTTTTCTTTTCTCTTAAATTCTAGTCAGGTCGAACTTTGTTTAGCTAAAGTCCATGAAAATAAACTCATCATAGATACAAAGATTAAAATATTGTACTCATCAAAAAAGTTAAAAAGACCAAGTAAAGTACAAAGTTGAAGAGCATTGAGGATCGCCCAAAATTTCCAAAGGTTTTGACAAATACATCTAAGGTAACCTGGGGTAGAAAGTCCTTAGAATTTCGAAAAATTCAGAGTTTTGCAAACAATTAAAACAACCCTAAAAACTAGACAATATTCTGGATTTTCACCTAATTAGAAGACCGGTATTGTATATTGTAGCGAATGAATTCAAGTGAAAGTAACTGACCAGGTGTTTTAATCTCATTATGTTTTCATGATATTTGTGTAAGAGACTTGAAATGCGAACGTTTCCAACGTACACGATAATAATCTTCTTCATTAAAACAGGTTTGTTGAAAGTTTGATAGTAACTTTTCCTTTGATTTGGTTTTATTTTTCTTGTTTTTTTGTGTAGCCGAGTACTCCTAAATGTAGATACAATTTAAGATGGAAGATTTCAAGGACGTTGGATTAAGGAAAATACCAAATTCTGAATAATGATAATAAAAACAAAAACAAAAACTCTTACAAAAAGATGCATGGCATTTGTGAATGTCAAATTTAAAGAAAATAATAACTTTCAGGATGATTCTTGATCTGGCTAATTTTGCATAGAGGTTCTTTAATTTGCATCAACATCGACTTGGATTCGGTGAATTAATTACCCACGTAAAGTAATTTGTATATTTGTGTTATAACATATAACCAGAACGGACCATTCTGTAAGGGTTTGATGTAGCTCTCTGTACAACATGAAAATTTGTGCATGACATGAAATTAAATAACCAACGTTAAATCAAACTGTTAAAATAAAGTAACAAACATACAGACAATTCTAGCATATACAGCTTCTGACGATGATCGATCTTTCGTTGACGTATGCATGGTTTAATAAAACATGGCATGACCCCCTTTCCAAAAGACACAGGCGTTGTTCATTTGGTCTTAACAATATTTTATAACACACTGTTTTTGCTTTACTATGAAGACATTAACAAATAAAATCTTAACGAGAAAAAATACTCGTTTGTCATGACCATGTCAGTTCGGAATATTTTTCTGTGAACAGAGCCCCAGTGTTGTATCACTTCTTATATAAACCATATTTATGTATGAAGTGTGTTCCGTTGTCAATGTGTACTGTTCGAATTAAGTATTTGTATTTAAAGGCTGACCTCATACATGTCATATGCTAAATTGGTCAATAAACAAATTACTTACTTCCTTTCTGTTCTCGAATATTGGTTTAATTGAAAGCTCAATGTTCAATTTTTGAATGTTATTTTGTAATTCTGTGGCAAGACTTGTGACTTCGTGTAGATGCTTTGCTGTTTCCACCATTCTTTCCGAAAAGCAATTATGTGTCTGTTCAATATTTTTCGGTTCTTTCGATATGTCATCTTGCAAATTCTTAATTCGGGCAGTAAGTATGCGAATTAACTTTTTTAATTCCACAGCACAATCCGTTGTTTTAATCAAGTTTTGAAAAACCACTTCAACATCATTTTCTTTTCTGTTATCCATAAGTCTATCTCCCAAAACTTTTAAGAAAGGGCAGAGTATTTTTTTCTCGTCACGTCACACTCTCTTTTCTTCTTTTTTCTTCATCTGAACATCCTAAACATTTCGATAAGATAGGGGGTTTTAAGAAGGGTTTTCCCATTGAAAATTTCTTCTGGATTGCGCTATAAGTAAATAATAATTAAAGCAATACCACGAATTTAAATGTACAAGTGACAGTTGTTCGATTCTAAATTTATCCTTATTGTTATATATGTATAAATAGTTTACATGATGAGAAATCAAAATTATGCAATCGAAGTTTGTATTATATAGACTTGAATATATTATTTTGAATAAACAACCCATGCAACAAAACAAACATGACATACAAAAGACAACTTCATTTTGTAATCATCAATACTTTAAAATTGCCATTATGTAAGTGTATTGAGAGTATATAGATAATAACTTCCTGTTGTCTGTAAACCTACTCAACTATATCAGTCCTATTCAGGGCCGATAACTCTGTCGATAAATATTGGCGGGTATACAATGTTGAAATGTTTGCAATAACATATTTTTGTACACAAGTTAAAATTTCAATATTGATTCTTTTAATGCCTGGATTTTGCTTAAAGCCTTGAATTAAAAAATAATAAAAGACAAAAATGATATGCGATGAAGTCTCGTTTAATTTTCTATGAAATAAAAAAAAAATCTATTAAGTATAAAGTTTGAATTAGAGTATTGTTTATCAGTTATCGTGAAACATTGATAGTTGATTATTTTTTTCAAGCAAAAATCTACTTATCGAAGAATTTTTCATAATATTCATATTTTCGTAAAGTTCTTTATGATATATATTTCTTCGGTAGTGCACACGGGAAAGAGAATTATATATTTGTCCATTTTAGTATATCACTAAAACCAAACTCTGGAAATACATGTGTACACAGGATGTTAATGTCACATAATGGCTTTGGTTTACATTTGGATTCCTTTACATTAACTGAGAATTTGTTGTCATGTAACATTAGAACTTAAATCTGGTTAACGTGTTTGTAAATTGGTCATATTGGTCATATAAACTTTAAAGGGACATTAACTTTATTAAGTACAGAGCATTTATCTATTGTTGTGCATGGTTTTTTTACTCTCGAGACGAAAATATTTCTTTTATAAAAAGAATATATTACTTTTCTATAGAAAGATAAATTATACAGATAAAAAGGAAAACATCTTTAAGAAAATGAAAAATATTTTTTTTATAAATTTTAGTGGTAACAATTTTTTCAATTCACACTTGAAATAATTTATTTTTCATCAAGAAATTTAGTAATCAAACATATCAGAATATCAACGAAGTAAATAACAGAAACAGCACAAATTTTGCATGAAAAATACAAGATGTATGAAAATACATGCAAATCCCCAAAAAATCACTTTTTTAAATCGACGTGGGACGTAATTTCCCTCGATTTAAACGTTAAAAGTAGCCTGTTTTACTAGATATATGTGTTGATATTTTCAATATAGCTGCAAAGTATTACTTTTATCTTCGGAATTTGTGAATTTGATGTACAAGTAGACATGGATTCGCTAGAGTTACCATTGAGGTAACGGGGAAATAACGAGAAAAAGTACGATTTTTACGAATCTCCAGGGAGTAATTAAATCAAAAATAAAACTGTCAGGACCAACATTTTCGGTAGAATTATGTTCGAAGACCAAGGATATAGCTGGAAAAGTTACAAAACGGGTCAGGTTAATGAGAAAATTGAATTTTATTGAAGCACCTATGCATTTTATATCGGACAAAATGACACAAAATGGCGGCTCGCTACGTCACGAAAGTCACGTGATGTCTTACTTAGTTGGATATGAAGGAAGGTTATATATATCTTATCAGTGCATTCTTTTAAAAATTTCACTTTTATATGTCCTCATTATCTTAAAAAAAAATGCTTTCCACTCTGTTCATCAAACGCAAATGATCTCGACATTTTATTTGGAAATCATGCAATTTGAAACATATTTGTGGTAAATTTCTGATTAAAAATGATGCAAAAATGTATCATAACATAGAAATATTATATTTGATATTCTATATTGCTGGCTGTAACGTTTTATGGAGATTGAATTGGGTAATATCATTTGGAAAAAAATTATACAATTTCCTAAATGTCTAGGCAAACTTAATGAATACCTACCCTGAAAGATGACTAACGACAATACAAATTGAAAGAATAAAGATAATAGAATTTTCCTGCTGAATAATATCCATCTTTTCCAGTTGTCCTTTCGGAATTATTCAAGCTTTGTTTTTTTTATCATGTCAGCATTTATCTTTTTTTTTTGAAATAGTGCATTTTCATGTTTTTGTCGTATCTATGATTTCTTTGTACTTCACGGTACTTCCTTTATCAAATTAATTCAGATTGTAACTCTTGAAAAAAACATCCAGCTCGTACATTTTTCTACAATGTTTATTTCATTATATCATCTCAATTGTTAAATGAAATCCGATCATCCAACAATAGGGTCTGTGCTGAGTGTGCACTTTATTGACTAGAAGGAGTAGTAAAATAATCCAGTTTGATTGGACTAAGGGCTTGATCCAGATCTCTGCGTTAGATCATTTAAATCAGGGTCAAAATGTTGCTCAAACTTTACAATAGGCCTTTGTTGGCAGTGGCTGAAAGCTGTGTTTCTTACTTACTGACCCGTCACATTTTATACCAAACTGCTCATACTATACACTGCGAGATAAACATAATATTCTATATATCATTTACAATTTATTTGTTATGGACTTTTGCCATTTAATGCATCGTGTTGGGATTGAATGATACATTGATTCATCATCACTTGAGTCGAGTAAGTAAGTAGTAGTTTGGACACCATAGAACCTAGCTCAATCCACTACTTTACCTTGGAACGTGTTTTCCAATTTGATAGATGTTTTACGATCTTGCAGCATTTATGTGACAAAAACGAGACATAGCGTTCCCGGATACCGTTGTCGTCATCAACATTTACATGTTGCTTCAATGTGTGGTTGGTTTTTTTTTTCTTCAGATATCTGTATAAACTTTGACAAACAGTAATGGACAGAGGCTAATCTTCAAAATCAAGAAATTGCATCTTAGGGACAAGTTTAATTTTGTATTTTACTGAAAAATTGACTCAAATTTTACAATCAACATTGCGCTTTTACAATGACATCAGCAATCGCAGTGATCAATGGAACCCTTTACAAAATTCTAAATCTTATATACTACTTAAAGAGTTCATAGTGGTAAAGGCATACACAGAGTTCTAAAAAATACAGATTGGGTTACTAAATGCAAAGTTCAGTAGCAGACCTAGCACATTCTGGAAAACATTTAAGATTTGTTTCTTAAGAAGGGTGGAAATTCAAATGTCTAATATATGGTTTTGAATTAAAGGAGAAGAACACAATTGGTTTGAGCAACAACAAAAATCTATGATAATATGGTATCCAAGAACTTACGAAGTTTGACCGTTTTACCTAGATCTTCCATGTAATTATACTAGGAAATCAAATACATAAGAAAAAGCATGAGTATTTTATTTAATAGAACATTGTGTATAAAGATTGCATTATAAATTTAAATGTAAACAATTGCTGGATTTCTGGAAATAAAATATAACAGAACTGAATATGTATACTTGAACTATGATTAAAATAATTACACATGCATATTCAATATTTAATGAAAGTACTCAAATTGAAATACTGCATTTATTTCAATTCAATTACTAACATAATAGTGTTTTCTAATGTATCAATCAGGTAAATGGCCATATTTATTTTCAGCACTTGAAATAAGCCTGTCGTAATAATTTTTAGTGAATAGTTGTAATGAATAATTTGTAATTTTAATTTTACATAAAAAAGATTGTAAACAAGACAATTGCTGGATTTCTGGAAATAAAATATAACAGAACTGAATATAAAATTGAGAATGGAAATGGGGAATGTGTCAAAAACCCGACCAAAGAGCAGAAAACAGCCGAAGGCCACCAATGGGTCTTCAAAACAGCAAGAAAATCCCGCACCCGGAGGCGTGCTTCAGCTGGCCCCTAAACAAAAATATGTACTAGTTCAGTGATAATGGACGTCATTCTAAACTCCGAAATATATAATGTATACTTGAACTATCATTAAAATCATTACACATGCATATTCAATATTTAATGAAAGTATAAATCAGGTAAATGACCATAATTTATTATCATCACTTGAAATAAACCTGTCGTAATAATTTTTAGTGAATAGTTGTAATGCATAATTTGTAATTTTAATTTTACATTAAAAAATATATTTACTATTATTCAACAAACATCATCATCAACAAAACTGAAGAAATATTGGATCTCTAAAATGAACATCAAATTTCTATTTTTTCATGACTAAAATTAACTAATATGCATGAAAAAACTGTCATTATACAGGATTATGAAGTTAATGAATTACAATTCCCAAATTTACTTATCTTTCTTTTATTCTAAAAAGTATCTATCATTTTCATTCTTGCCAGCAATTTTTTCAACTAGAATTCAAGGATTTGGCTCTCCACATAAGCAGTGAATATTTTTAGTGCCTGCAAGGAATGATTCCTTGATTCTTAAGTATACTTAATTGTCTTGAGAAGTTAGTTTCTCTTTGCATTCCTAGGAAAATTAGCTAGAGTCCAACCCATTTCTCATAGGAGATAATTTGTGAATAAAAAAAGATATGCACTGAGCGAAATAAAAACACTATAAGGACTAAGGACTATGAAAAAGATTTGATTTTTACATTGAATGTTATATTTCTGTAAAGTGATCATATATCAACATTTAATGACAGCAAAGAGTACAACAATATATCATGGTATACCCTTAACTTGACTGATCCCCTTTTTCCAAAATTTTCAAACCACCCTATTATATAGTTTACCCTTGTCCCCTTATTTATCCCTTCTTTCAGTTTTACATAGTTCTTTCACAACTGTCGAAATAATATCTATGTTAAAAGCAACAAAGCTCACATTTATCTTTATTTCTTGTATATAGTTTTTTGTGTAAGTAATGTTCATTTATCACAATGATTACCACAGTTAGAATAGTTAGAATAGAATATTTTGATTCACATAGCAAATATACAATATGTTTATATACATTATCTACAATAATATCACATTCTGTTGAGCAACCTTCAACTCATAAGAAGTAATCTTAAACTTTATACTTCTTTGGTAGTAATCTTCAACTCTATACTTCTTTGGAAGTAATCTAAATACCTAAACTTCTTTACAAAAAATCATAACAAATAATTGAAATACATCACTAAGTCAGCCATTCAATTCATTCAATCATTGTTTACTCTAAGATACTGGTCTACTAAAGCTCTAAAAGCCATACCTAGATTTATGAATGTTGTTGAAACGTGGAAAAATGCTTTATTTCAGAATAATACATAATTAATATCAGGTATTAATATTCTCATTGATTTTAATGTTATGACATTTTAAGACAGGGAGTTAATAAAATATTAATTTTTAACTCAATTAAAAGTAATGATTTTAATACTGTATAGACAGACTTTTCGTCTGATAAAGAATCTAATTTTTCATTCACTACATTAAAACCAATACTGACACAAACTAAAATGCCAAATTGTTGAATTGATGCACTGGCTTAGCACTAATTTGGCTGGTACCGTTTAGGCTGTTCAACTTTCGGGGCTTTCCCATAGCATGCATCATTCAAAAGTAAGGATTCATGATCACGTGTTATAAGAAAAATTCTTTTAACAAATGTAATGCCAGCTTGATGGAAAATACTCTTAATTTTTTTTTTCTGTAGAGAGAATTGGAGGCCAAAATGTAAATGTGACAAAGCGTCCAGAATTTATTAAGAGACCACTTCTATTGCACATCAAAATATTTAATCAAGAAATAGAAGCCCTGTTTTATTTTAATATCATAAATGCATGATTAATGGTACAGATAAAGACTTAATTACACTTTCAAAGATTGTTTGCAATCATCTACACACATTGGTATAATCATAAAGTCTTTTTACTAAGGATGGATGTGTCTTTATAGAATATAAAATTTTATACAATGACAATTGATTTAATTTGCAGATTTGCATCAAAATACACCTCAATTATTTTTACTTTTCTTTCATTAAAATTTCTTGAACTAATCACGTTTATTTACATATCAACTGTCACTTGTTTGCATGATATTCATAAATTCAGAGTTGTGGCTTTAGTAAGTGATTAAAGCTATAAGAAGATCCCACCAGTGGCTTAACATGTGGAACCAAGAATCACAGCACACACTAAAACTTCTATTATTGATTAGGGTGTTGAAATAGTAAAATGAAAAATTATGTTCGAAAATAATTTTGTTAAAATTGATAAAAATCTATACACTAAGTTTAGTTGGTCTATATAGACATTTTTATTGATTGATATTTCCTCACCAACTGACGCTTTTTCAAAGTATAAATAAACCCAAGCTACTATAAAATGCAACATTTAACAAAATCCTAATTGCACAATGATATATGAGGTATTTGGAATATTGAAGCTTTAAGCAATTTTTTTCAAACACTTTATCTTGACAACATACTACATTAACTTTTTGTTAGATAATTTAGTAAGCTCAGATCATTTTGATTTCATTAAATATTCATAGGCTGATAGTTTTATTTGAAGGCTTAAACTACAGAAATCTTGTTATATGATATGAATGTATTTATAGTTTATACTCTCGAAAGACAAAAACGTTTAAATATATAGTATCAACAACTTGTACTTGGAAAAAATGGAAAATTACAACATATGCAATTTATTGGCAGCTTCTTTATAAACACTTCTAACTAGCCATTTCATCTATCCAAGTCTTTCAACAATTAAATTATATTGCTTTGTCTGATTATCTTCACCAATATCCTCTCCACCATATTGAATCATGTTAAAACAGCTACACTCCATGTCCACCTGACAACTGGATTACCTGAGCATGCTTAGCACCATCAATTATGATTGGAAATTATGTCACTTCCTTTAACTTTTCCCTGAAATTAAAATCATTTTCAAACATCATAAAATCATTCAAACTTCCATAAAATTAAAAAGTGAGTTACAGTAACTTTTCTGTACTACACAATTTGAGAAGAATTTCACTCAACTTTTATTCCAAATAAAACAAAATTAAAACAAAAACTGTTACTTTGATAGTAAAATGGAAATGTTGAAATTATAATAGCAATACTTAAACACGTAAGTTATGCAATTTATTCAAAGTCAATGAACCATGACTAAAGATACAGGCCCATATTTTGAAGTTGACCTTTATTGAATCTATTTTTGAAGATACTAAAAACAAATCGACATATAAAAGTTAAAAAATGACAAGTAAAATGCATCAATCAATGGTCATTTGAAAATAAACATTAGTATTAGAAAACACTACATGTACTAGGTTGTGTTGGATTTTGAAAATCTGTCTGAAGACATAAGAATAATGGACATTTTATGCATAGTGTGACTAATGAAAAGTGCCTTCCCATCTTAGACATTTATTTCTTAAAAAGGCATACGTAAACTGTTCTTCTCAATTTGTTGACACACTGCTTTTTTTCAGATATTGAATATTTCATCAGTCAGAAAGTTGGTGAAGACATACAAGAGGAAACAATGAGTGTAGACTCAAAAACCATTGAACAGGGACATAATATATACATTAGATCAGACCATCAATCAGAAACACCAATACGTTCATCAATCAAACCATTGTAAGTACGACACCACGCAAGAAGATATGGTATGATTGGTAATGAGACAACATTCCACTAGATACCAAATGATGTAGAAGTAAGCAAAGATAGGTCACTCTACAGTCTTCATCAATGAGTAAAACCCACACACCACAGCAAGCTATAAAATGCCCTGAAAATGAGAAAAATGAGGGCCTGATTTATGTACAATTAATAAATCAATGAACAAAAACAAAATACTGCAACAAACGACAACCCCTAAATTACAAAAAAAATCAGTTGAAAACGGCTTGACTCATCAGATACATACAAACCACAAAAACAACTACATAAACAATAAAGACACAAAGAACAAATCTGAGACTACTCACAGTAACTGCAAGCTAGTTCAAAGCTAACTAACCAAAAAATTATGTATCTAGGACTTAAAATATCAGCCAGTATACACGTCCAATGAATTATCGTATTAAGACGTGTATAGTACACACTCTTTTTTACCAACAATGTAGTTCTAGAGAGGAACACAACTATAACAAGTATACACAACTATATACGGTTTTTGATTTAAAAAAAACTTTTTTCTTTTTTTTTTTTTAACATCGTTTGCTATCTTCATTATTGTATATATTCAAGACGTTTTTAATATGTAATTTTTTCAATAACGTTTTTTTCCTTCATTATTGAATATTCAAAGTACTGGTGTGACATCCGGCATGAGTGAGCTTAAAATGAAATTAAGGATTAAGTATGGGTTGCAATCATGTCAACTCTTGACAGGTGTTCAATATAATAACCTCAGGCAGTGCTCTAAATCAACATATCAATGAAAAGAAAATATCGGATTAAAGAGTTTATAAATTTTAATAACTGCTAATCAATTTAGAAAAATGTTTGAGGTTTAATTTCTTTTCTTCCATAACATTCCAATTATTTCTGTTATTTGAACAGTGCATCAACTTGGACAAGCTTAGACAAACATTGATTTCAAATGGATATTTAATTTATAACTTTACTTTTATAAAATTAATAAATGTTAATTACATGATAAAAACTGTACCATTTTATTGTTTATTACTTTAAAATTATTTATTTCACAATTTGATTGAACAATCAATATTAAATATTATTTCTATCTTTCAATATACTTTTATAAAATTTATAAATGTTATTTACATAATGAAAGCACTACCATTTTATTTTTTATGACTTTATACAATTATTTAATTAAACAATTTGATTGAACAATCATCATATATTATTTTTATCTTTCAATAGACTTAATTGAAGATTAAATACATGATTTAATTGTTTCCTATTTAAGATTTTTTTTAACAGTGAACTAGACTTTTTAAAATTATTGTTTTTACTTTTTTTTTATTAAAAAATAAAAAAATAAATAAAAAAAATCTCACGATTTTGGAGGGAGGAATAGGGTTGCGTATTATACATATCTGCGTACTATACACGGCTAAATACGGTAAGTGTTAAGATGTCACAAACTGTCTGGAAAAGCTTGATTTTGTGCAATTCCAAAATATAAGTATCAACAGAATATAGGACCATAAGTGTTCATAGCTGTATAGCAATAATAATAAGTTATTTTTTAATTTATTGATAACAAAATCAATGTGTGTACTGATAAAAACAATTCAAAATTTATGTCATGTTGAGTGTCTACAGAAAGATAACATTGATTTACTTTGTAACTGTAACAGAAATACTTCGAAAATAGCTAATACTTGTCTGTCAATGGACTTCTGAGCTAAATACATGATATTGTCATAAAAATAGCTAAATGGAGCAATAATTGTTCTATCAGGTTCAAGTTGGGTAAATCAAAATGGTGTGCAGCAAAAAAAAAATGTTGTTGATGATTGAATGAAAAAATACAACAGCGACACTGTACCACATTGAATTCAGAATTTAGACCTCAGTGATTATTTTAATAACAATTTTACAATGTATTGCATCATCACTGACATGAGGATGTTGTGTAATCACTCAATAACCAACTCACAAACTTTTTACTGAAATCAAAATTTTCAAAATTTTTGAACTTCATTGTGAACTTACTGCTAACTGAAACCATACTTAAATCAACAGAACTATGGTTCAGAGTTGAATTCAGAGTTTAGTTCAGAATTAAGTAATGTCTCAGCCAAATGAACCAATCAAATCAGAGAGTGCAGTACATACTTTGACAGAAGATGAAGATGAGGAGTAATTTGGATCATATTCTCATTTCAGTGTTCATGAAGATATGTTAAAGGTAACTAATTATAAATGCTGACGGTATATCATGTATATATCAGGGGGAAATCTAAACACTGCAAAATTTTTTGACCACAGCAACAAAAGGAGTAAGTTAGATCAGGGCATAAAATGGCCCCTATTTCTAGATCCAATTTCAAATTAAGATTTGTTGACCAATATAACAATGAGGCATAGCCAATACAATGAATATATAGGAAATATGTCTTTTTGTTGAAAATTTACGTACTTGTATTCTATTCAGGAGGTCACAAATAGCACTCATTTTGATTTTCAACGAAAATTCAATGCAAACAATCAAAGGAGTTAGCCCAGTAAGACCTCTTTTTGGCCCCAAAATATACAAATTTGTTGAAATGTAATTTTTAAGCTACTAAATTGGAAAGTAGAATACTTTAGTTCCATAAATATGGGCTGTTTTTGACCATACAATGTACATGCATCAGGTACTAGCATCATACATTCATGCAAAATTACTGAAATCTTCACAATTTTAGCATTTGTGCTAATTTTAAGAAGGTTTTTGTCTGAAATGGAAGTGGCCGCTTTTGTGTTCAATCTTAATATTTAAATATATGTTGTATTCAATGATAACACATAACATATAAAAAGGTTGAGACTGAACACGAATGCGGTCACTTTTTAGACAAAAACCATCTGAAAAGTGACATTTTATGGCATATTGATAGATTTTTCATATTTAAGCTTGAATTTGAACGTATTTAATGACCCAATCAGTTCAAATCTTTTACAAAAACTAATTGAATCGACTAAAGTAGAAACTTAAGTGTTTAAAGAACGTCAAAAATCTTTCATCAGATGTACTTCGAATTTGAGGCCAAAACTAGTCCCTTCCATTCATTTTTTTGGGCAGAAAACATAGAGCGCATGCGAAGTAAAAAAAAATCTTATCACATAATGTTAGTTATAACATTCTACATATCTGACTAAAATATTTATTTTGTTGACGCCTGCGCTCTATGTTTTCTAGGCTTTAATTTGGTTGAAAACCGAACAATTTTGTCTAATTTCGCATAAATCTCTATTTTTGGCCTTTTTGGGATGTTAAAATCAATGCTTTTATTAAAACTTGGACAAACCAGTTCTATTTAACTTTCTCACATATCTTTAAGTCAACTCAAAACATTTTTCATCTTGAAACATTGACCTTAATAATCGGGGTAAAATATGGCCCATACCGAACTTACTCCTTTGATACCAAACAATGTTCATTGTGTTACATTCAAAGTCAAAAACAATGGTTTCAGGTATTCTGAAAATTCATCAGCTATTTCACAAGCAGTGTCAATTTGTGTCTACAACTACAGTATCTTATAGTATATACCACTGTAGGGAATCCTTATTGTGTAGCACTAAAGCTCAAGTTTTACTGTAAATGAAGAAGAAAAGTAGAACTTTTACACATTCTTTATGCAAGAAACTCTATCTTCTTTTGATGAATTAGATTTCTGTTGATTTATATAATCTTATTATCATAGATGCATTTGAATAAATTAGAATTAATGAATTCTGGGTAATACTTTAAAAATCTTATCAAAAAATTAAGCTTGGTAAATAAGTCCTACACAATGAATATTTAAACAAAGATGTAATGTTTTAATTTTATGTTCTAAGAATGAAATTATCCATGGCCACAATCCTTAAGATTTTGGAACAGTGGACTGATTAGGATAAGTAAATGACTTATTTTATTTTCACAAGTGTCAAAGTTGGACTACATTAATTCATTTCTTTTTTTTTTTAAAGCAATTGAAGAATTTTGATATCTACAACACCAATAAATAAATTCTCACAATTTAACATGCGTTTTAAAATAGCTTCTTACAGCTAACAAGGAGAATACTATATTGATAGTTACCATATTCTTTGATAAAAATCAATATTAATCTATCACATCCTTGATTTAATGAATAATGGAGATTGTTAGAGTGATTTTAAAAAATGTTTCATATTAATTGTCATACATGTAGCAATAATGAATCGACCGGAGAATTTTACTTTTATTGCAAGATAAAGTCCGAACAGAAAGTTATCGTAATTTTATGTACCAAAATAAATATCTGTTCAAAGATAAGGTTGTCCAGGATGTCGGTTGTGGAACTGGTATTCTGTCAATGTTTGCTGTATCTGCTGTAGCTAAATTTGTGATAGCTGTTGACCAATCAGATATTGTTTACCAAGCCATGGATATTGTCAGGTAAGGTTTCCAACAGATAATGTGTAATATTTGCTGTGTTTACTAGACTTTATGAAATTAATTCTAGCCTTTTTCTGCTCTAGCTCTTTGTTAAGATACAAAATCGCCAAGAATTTTTAATAAAGTAACATATAACCATAGAAACTCCTCAAATGCAAATAAACATGATTAAACCATAACATCTTCTTTAACAAATACTGTTGAATAGTTCATTTTTAGGTGGTTTTTGCATATTATGCATACATGTATTTTGTTTAACACTTGAATTTGTGGTTAACCTTTATCATTGAAATCCACATAAATTACTATTCCAAGAATACTAATGAACCCACAGTTATTTCATTTTTTTATAAAGATTAATTTAATTTTCAAGCATAGTTATATGAATTAAAGGAGACTGTGGGGTATTCATCAATAAGAGACAGCAACCCAACATCAAAATATACCAGAAAACTATTTAAAAGAGAGGCGAAAGATACCAAAGGGACATTCAAACTCATAAGATGAAAATGAGATGAGTTTTCTCGTTGAATTGTTTTACATTGTCATTGCGGGGCCTTTTATAGCTGACTGTGCGGTACGGGCTTTGCTCATTGTTGAAGGCCGTACTGTGACCTATAGTTGTTAATTTCTGGGTCATTTGGTCTTTTGTGGAGAGTTGTCTCATTGACAATCATACCACATCTTCTTTATTATATTGACAACGCCATGGCAAAAAAAGGAAAAAGACTGAAAGACAACTACAGTATACAAAACACAACATAGAAAACTAAGGACTGAGCAACACAAACCCCACCAAAAGCCAAGGGTATTCTCAAGTGCTCCACAATAGTAACCAGATCCCATGTGGCACCTGTCGTGTTGCTCATGTAAGTACAAACTGGGTGATAAGTCTAATTTGGTAGGTCACATTTTGGGAAATGGATGACAGGATTGTGGTTACGACAATTAGAACATAGCCCTCGTCATCTGTGAAACAGATATTCCATACCAACTCATGATGGTGTCTGTAAAATATTCAAAGGAATGATTTCATCTTCACCACATTTAGCTCTTTGTTTAATAGTTTTATGAGCAGCAAATGGTCAATACTCAGCAAAACAAATGTCTACACAATTGGCCAAGCTCTACGTACTCAAGAGTCAAGACATTTTATAGAGAATTTTAACACGACCTACCCGACCTACCAAAGATTGACATCAACACCTAATTAGTGGAGAAAAACATGAATATGTAAATAAGGACAAGCTTTCTGACTTCAGACAGACACATTGACAATTGAAAGGAAAAATCAATTTATCACCAAACTTGTACAAATTAAAAAAGGCAAATATACATATAAAAGCTTTTAAAATCTATCTTCAAATACCTAATAAATCAAAATTTTTGAAAAATGATAATAAAATAACCAAGGTCATTTTGTTTGTATTTTGGTTATTCTTGTCATTGGGTTGCTGTCTCATTGACGTAAACCCAACATCTTTCATTTTATTCTTATCTACAATTCATTAGCAAAAATAAATCTGTGCAACACGATCAATTAGAAGATTTTTGCCCTTTTTTCAGGGAAAATAATCTTCAGGACAAGATAACCATATTAAAAGGCAGAATTGAGGAAGTTAAACTTCCTGTAGAAGAAGTAGACATTATAATATCAGAATGGATGGGATATTTCTTACTGTTTGGATCCATGTTAGATTATGCACTGTATGCCAGAGACAAATATCTGAAAGCTGATGGATCAGGTAATTATATTGTTAAAGAAGATACAAAAATATGTTGAAACACAATTTTCAATATGAAATGAAAAGAAAAAGAATAAAAATGCTGAAACTAAGACCAGTCCCAAAATGTAGGAGTGTTTCTTTACATGAGGTCTTTATTCCTTTGATTTTTAGAGTTTTGGTTTCTTTTTGACAACATTTATATTCTTTACTACTTTTGAATATCCTTCAACTCTGATATGAATAAACGTAGATGTAGGGTAAATGTCAATAAGGCAGCAACCAAACAACACAAAAACCCAAAATACATCTTTTGTTTAATCTTGTAAGCATTAAAACACAACCAACAGTTTTATCTTACAAAAGTTGGAATGGTAGATTACAGCCTTTAATTTAAGACAAAACAGGCTAGGAACAAGAAATTAACTGTCAGACACATCTATTAAATCTGAACGAAAAATACAGCTCTTAAGAGAATCCATCTAGCCAACTCTCTATATGTATCTATCTTGTTAAAAAAAATTACAGTTAGAATCAATTGTATAATTGCTAGTCTGTACCAGTTTTAGTATAATATTCCCTGAGGCCTAAACAAATAATACCCATGTTTCTGCAAGATGGAAAAAATAGCTTTAGGTGGGCAAATAATTTTATTTTCAAAAAAAATTCATGTTATTTGTTAGGCCTTCTAAAAGAATAGACATTAAAAACAAACAATACATTTTGAATGGTCTAATCTTGGACAAATGTCACTTATTATTTCATATTTATTCTGTGAAATTTTTTGTTTTACAACAGTTTATCATAGATAAATGTAACATCCAGTTGGTAGCTATTGACAACAAAGACCTCCACTATAAATACATGGCATTCTGGGAAGATGTGTATGGTTTTAAAATGAGCTATAAGCAATCTGATGTTGTTAAAGAATCCAGTGTTAATATTGTGAAACCAGATAAAATTATTTTTAAAACAGCTATTATTCAGGTGATTTTGAAACTTTAACAGTCCATATTGTTTATTCAAACACAAAATTTGGTTATTTTCATTGTGAATTGTTTCATCCTCCAGTGATCAAGATTTATTGATGACATTCTAATGTTGTCTTATATGGTTATAATTTTGCTTCTGTGTTGTCTGGGCTCAAACAGCAAAAGATATGTTGAAGAATTGTATCAAAATGATTCATTTGATTTTAAGGATGTTGGTAGCTCATATTTTCAATTTTTTCTTTATCTTTTGTTTTGCCGTTGACCTTTCCATGTGTAGTGTATGACATTTTCCATCTGCCAACCCCAATATTCCTTAATACTTAACCTGAACTTAGACCTCATTAGAGCTTCTGTGGATTATAAATATAAAACTTTCTTTAAATATAAACATAAGTAGATGTGGTATGATTGCTGATGAGACAACTATCCACCAAAGTGGATGTAAGCAATTATAGGCAACCGTACATCCTTCCACAATGAAAAAAAAAACAATACCGTGACCAAATGACAATTATTCCACTGCTGTCTATGGTCTTTTTGATCATATTTGGTAAATAAAATGTCACAAGAAGTTACTGACAATGTTGATTTAGGTTCTGTTACAAGGGTCAGAAAACTTTCATATTTGTCATACAAGACCTAATCTAAAAGGCCAATGGCGAAGTAATTCTGTCAATTTGACATAGGAATTTTATGCTATGTGCTTGTTTATTATGCCCTCCAGACCAAAAGGGTTAGGATTGATATGACATACATTTCAACTACTACATTTTCTCTTAGTTTTAAAGTCATATGATACTTCAAATCAACACAGCACAGGTGCGAGGGAAAACTGTAAATGAAAAGGTAATCAAACGTGGAATAAGTCAGATAGTGTTAATTGATTCTGAAAGAACAAAAATGATTAACAAATAAAAACGCGTGGAAAATACTAAAAAATGTAAATATCGCCTGTCTATCGTAATTTTTCACGTTCCCCGCATGATTCTGTGTTGATTATTTATTATGGTTATGTTCTGTAAAACTTTGGCAATAAAACATAAAAGTTATTTAGCAGGGAAAGTTTTCACTGAATGAAATATTTTTTGTCGATTTTATGTTTTGGATTTTTATAAATATAAAACAATTGTGCATAGAGGACTAAGTTTAGTATATATACTGGTACATACATTAGTTCAAAAATTTCCTTAACATTATAATTTTAAAAAAACAATTTGATATGACTTTAATGTTGGGTTGTTGTCTCTTTTTCTTTTCACAAAATCTCCTTTAAATTCTTATACATATTCAATATTAGAAAGAAGGATTTTAAGAATTTTTTTTTGCAGGAATTTGACTGCTGCATTTGTAGAATTTGTGATTTACAGTTCAAACAAGACTTTCAGTTGTCATTGACAATAAAAGAGGAAATATTTGCTGTCATTGGTTATTTCGATATTCACTTTAATAAAAATTGTGGTAAAACGTAAGTAATTAAATGGTAAATTTATACTTAATAAGTTCATAGTTCAATGAACTCTGCTTAAACTGTCCATAATTGAACTGGAAAATTGTGTGCACTTTCAGAACAAATTCTATCAATATACTGAAGGTTCACAGATTATTGTGTGCATTCTTTAGTGCAATTTTTAAAGATTGAACCAAAATTTGAGATAAATTCTTGCGATTTCAGGAAAAGCTTCATACAGATATCAGAATGCAAGTTTTTATTTTTTGCGCTACTCACCCAGTTGCATTATTCACATGAATAAAAACCTCGGCATTATGTCTGAAGTTACAGTGACAAATTCTTTCAAATAAAACAATAGGAACAAATTTCTGCTTTTTTAACCTTATAATAACAATGACTCATGATCTTCACAAATGAAAGGAAACTTAGATTTCAACCATTTTAGTAAGGTTGAAATAGAAACATTAAAACCCAAGCCCCATGCTGGATGCATGTAATGCTGTTTGCATGTTTAACCCTTGAAACAACTCTTTAGGGTCTGTATTTGGTCTGTTGCAAGGCAAAATTTCTATCCCTGTCTTATGCACTTTTATTTTTCTGGGGGCAGTCCTAATTTGCCTCTCTACAGCCTTGTCCACATACATTGCAGAACCTACATAATGTTAATTTGTTATTTTCCTAAATATGCATTATATTATTTGCCATTTGTCATTAAACCAGCAGCAATCAATCAACCCCTTTAAAAGAAATAGTTCACATAAGCATTAACTTACTAAATGCCGTCAGAGTTAAATTAGATATGACTTACAGGGATGTGATATGGCCTCAACCATCTCTTATTAACAGGATCTGCTTACCATTCCGTAGCACCTGAGATCACCCATGTTGTTGGTGGGGTTCATGTTGCCCAGTCTCTAGTTTTCTATGTTGTTGTTTGTCTTTTGTTGTTTTTATAGGCCCGTTTACGGAACGTATTATGGTATACCGTTGTCCGTCCGTCCGTCCGTCCAACCGCCGGTCTGTCCGTCCGTCGTCAACATGTCGGACAATAACTCAAAAACGCTTTAACCAGTTTGCATGAAACTTTGATGAATTGTTTATATCTATTGACATGAGCTCCCTTTCAATTTTTATAAGTTTTAGATTTTAAATTTCCCAGTTAGGTGGTTTTATTTATTAAAAAAAAGGGTGATTTTCTATTTTTCGGACAAAAACTCAAAAACACTCTCACCAATTTGCAAGAAACATTGGTAAATTGTTTATATCTATTGACATGAGCTCCCTTTCGATTTTTATGAATTTTAGGTTTTACTTTTCGGAGTTATGGGGTTTTATTTATTAAAAAAAAGGTGATTTTCCAGTTTTCGGACAATAACTCAAAAATGCTTCCAGCAGTTTTCATGAAACTTTGATGAATTGTGGATATCTATTGACGTAAGCTCCCTTATATATATAAATTTTAGATTTTACGTTTCCGAGTGATTTTCCAATTTTCGGACAATATCTTTAAAGTGCTTTGGGGAGTTTTCATGAAACTTTGGTGACTGGTTTATATCTATTAAGATAACCCCCCTTTAGTTTTTCATAAATTTCTGATATGACATTGAGAAGTTATTGAACTTTATTCTTTTAAAAAGCGACGGGCGTATCAAATGCTCATGGCGCAGCTGTTTATTCATTTTTTGCCATGGCATTGTTAGTTTGTTTTCAACTTACGAGTTTGACAGTCCTTTAGTATCTACTGCATCTCTTTTAGTATTATTCAAAGATGGATTGGTATAGTTTTGAAACTTGTTATGTCGTGTTTATGTTGAGTAAATTTGTTTTTTAAAATATGCTGAGTAAAATGTTTTTGAAAAGTATGGAAAAGGAGACAACTGTTTGTTCATTAAAACAGTATTATGATATCAGGATCTCTATCATATACAGGTGTTGTTTTCTATTGGACCTAGAGACACAGCAACCCGTTGGAAACAGACTGTATTCCTGTTAGAAAAATTTATGCCTGTACAGAAAGGTAAGTTTATAAGTGTGTTTGCGGTAGGAATTCGTTTTAGTTCAAATGATGACAGCACATTGTGACCTTTCAGTGTCTACATGGTTCACTTTATTGGATAAAAAGTTTTATCTGTGATAAAATTCCATTCTACCAATAGATAACTATCAAATTAGTTAATTTCCAAATGCCACAATCCTTATATCATTGAAACTTCTTTATATATGTATAAACTATTGATTGCTGACGCTAACCAAGGAAAAAAACAACAGAACATACAACAATGGAATTATTGAGTCTTACAATTGGACTTTAGTGGCTAAGACTGTAATCTAGTAACGATGATCTTAGATTAGATAATACAAATATTTAGCCGAATATTTGAATGTAGTGTATTTGCATTTTCTTTTCTCACCTCTGAATGCTACTTACTTCATTGTAATGGTTAAATTTTACATTACTTTCAGGTGAAATAGTGAACGGCAGTGTACTGCAGGAAGAATAGGAAAGATCCAAGATCATTACTGATAACACTCAGTATACACAGACTTATCTCATGCAATAAAAAGAAAATAGATTAAATACCCTTTTTATCATTAGCAATATACTATTTCATACATTTATGTTACAATTAATGAGAAACAGTTGTCTTGAGAATGCAGAGTACCAATGTAAGTTGATTTATTTTCTTGTGTTGTTTAAGTGCTGTCCCATTTAAGTATTGTATCTACCTCCCTTTGTCTGACAACTGCTGTGTTTTATCTGAGAGTATTTGAAAAAAAATTGTACATGTTGTCAAATTGAATCATTAGGTCACTTATCAATTACTTTGGAAGCATATGTTTATTAAAAGTTGGCTCATCTGGGACTTTGCAACATGAGGCTCAGTTTTTGTAAACTATTTCTATCTCCTTAGAACCCACAATATACAATGTGATAAAGGTTTAATATGTTTCATTTGTTTTGATTTACAAGAAGCAGTGCTATTCTAATTATTTGATTCCCAAATTTAGTTCTATGAAATTACAAGGCCATATTTAACTTCAAACAAATGATACTAGTAATTTGGAGATCCACTACAGACTTTTGTCATTCTGTGCTGTTTGGGTGCCAACATGGATATAATAAAAATGTCAAGCAATTTAACATCACATTGAACCATATGGAAGATAACTTTCATCCATGTCTGAAAAAAAAATATTGAAGGTCCTCTGAAACCAAAATTTTCATTTCATATTGCTTTGAACTAAATTAAAGGAGTGAGAGAATATTCTTAATTGTTATAGGCCAACTTCATCCATTGGATTCTCTTTGATATGGTTGAGTAGATAACTTTAAGACAAAAGACTAAATTTAAATTGTCCCATATTGAACTTTCTGAGACAAAAGACTAAATTTAAATTGTCCCATTTTGAACTTTCTGAGACAAAAGACTAAATTTGAATTGTCCTATATTGAAATTTCTGTTTTTGTGTAGTAACAGTCCAGCATTGTCTGCATATGGAATATTTACATTGTTTATCTTCCAATTGATACAGTATTCCAGGGCTTGAATTTTATGTCCTTATTTCTGATATTCAATATTCAAAGGCTTGCATTTTCTGTCCTTATTTCTGATATTCAATATTCAAAGGCTTGCATTTTCTGTAATCATTTCTGATATTCAATATTCAAAGGCTTGCATTTTCTGTAATCATTTATTTGATAGAGGGTTGCTGCTTACAGGAAAGCTAAGAAACCAAGGGTATTAATAGTAAAGTAGAAGTTATCACTTCTTAAGCTTTGCCGACCTGATTTGGTTGACTGCTTTGAAATATCAGTGTCACAAATGACGATAGATATGTTACACTTGTGGAAGCCACAATACTTTTTCTAGATTATGATATCACTGAATGTGACTTGTCACCCAATATTTACTTACCATGAGAAAGACATTGGCATGCCATTGAAAAACATAGCTTGCAGTTGAAAACAGTGTTCCGAGGAAAAAACTGTACTGACAAAGTGAATGAGACGACTTTTGCAATAGGCTAAATGTGAAATCTAACTTTCTGTCTAAATGATACATCTTAACTTAAAAGCAATCTACGGAGCATGAAATATGATAATATTTTGTATTTTAATCTTTACTTATAACCAAAGCAATATAAAGAAAAATAAAAAAAAAAAAAAACAGACGTAAAGATTAATGTTAACGATGATATAAGTTTTGTTAAAAAGTTTATTTAGCCAAACAGAAATATTCATCAGACAACTCTAAATATTGTTTATCTTTTGTTAATCCTATATAATGCTAATAGTTTTCAATTAAATTTCTACAATTGAAATCATGCTTACATGGAATAATCATACATTTTTCATCAAATAGTTGTCAAGTTTTCATATTACATTAATTAAGCAATATTCCAGAAATACCTACATATGGAGTATGTATGATTCCTATAAATAAGGTATTCTAGATGTTTTGTTGTTGAAGCAGGATTTTCTTGATAAAGGGTTAGTGCTGACAAGGAATCTACGAAATAAAGGGTTCTTAATGATAAAGTTAAACTCATCATTTTGAAAGATTTGTTCAGGTCATCAATACGGCTTTAAACTGTTAGTGATTGTTAATAAAAACGTGTATACAGGCAATACAATTTGACTGTACAAATAGCATGGTTGAAGTCTTAAAAAATGGAGCAAGTTAATAGTATTCCATGAATTGATTGAATAGGTTCACTGTAAAATGGAACTTACAAATATCTGATTTTACATCAGTTTATGTAAAGGCAAACAGATTAAGATATATAGATAAATCAATCAACGAAAATACCGAAAGTAAAAATAATTTATTGAGGTATTGCTTAATGAAACGCATTATTTAAATAACAAAGCTTGTACTTCTCCATGCTATACAACAACAACAATTGTTTTAGATAATATGTACTATGAACATCATTGGGAACTACAGAACCATAGATATAGGAATAGCAACATAAAAGTTATAGTCAAATGTCAATATTATAAAGAGAGATTAGACCTAAAATAATAAATAGAATTACACCGTCATTAACACATTAAAGTATAAGTGAGAAGGAAAGGAAGCTATTAAACCAAGAGTTCCAAATGGTGAAGTTGAAATGATCCCTTCGTAAATTTTACGGACGCCATCACGAGTTGGTTGACCGTTATGGAATAACCGTTTCACAGATGATATCACATATGTTCCTTATGTCGTAACTACAATACCCTTCCCTTTTCACGAATGTGACCTACCGAATTAGACTATTTACCGGATTTGTAATAACATAAGCAACACGACGGGTGCCACATGTGGAGCAGGATCTGCTTACCCTTCCGGAGCACCTGAGATCACCCCCAGTTTTCGGTGGGGTTCGTGTTGCTTAGTCTTTGGTTTTCTATGTTGTGTCATCTGTACTGTTGTTTGTCTGTTTGTCTTTTTATTTTTGGCCATGGCGTTGTCAGTTTGTTTTCGATCTATGAGTTTGACTGTCCCTCTGGGATCTTTCGTACCTCTTTGAGAATCAAGTATTATAGATACAATGGATGAGAGTTGATTCTTGAAGAAGAAACCATGAGCCCGGAGCGTAAATGATTTGTTTTTCATGAATCAATGCTGATCTATTGCATCTCTAACTTAAACTATTGTGTTGATGTCTTTTCAAAATTAAAGCCTTTTCTTAATCAGAAGGTATTGTAAGTTAGTTTAAATAACCATGGTATCATGTTGAACGATGAATTAATAAATCAAATTTCACAATTAACTGGTTAGAAAAATACAAATATAACATAACACGTCTGTCTTTATACTATAATGGATATGAATATTATCTGTAATTTACAAAATAAGACATATTCGAACTTTTTCCTAAGTATATATAAAAAGTATGTTACCAACATTTCTAGCAAGAAACCTAGTGTTAGGCACATAAAGATTTACTTGCATAGGGATTTGCGAATAAACATCTGTAAAATAGCCAAAACTAATCCAAAAATAAACGGGAAAACCCATATTATTACAAAAATATCCACAATAACATACAAAATAAGAAAAATGGAAAAACTAAAGAATAGGGATAGCCAAGACAACGTAGGGATTCGAACCTAAACAGACAAGTCTCTACTGCTAACCTGACTCTTTAACCCATTGATATTAACCTCAGGGCTACCAAATTATATAAATGTAAAGGCCGTGTGTGTCCGTTGTATCGATGTGTTTCATATGTTCATTTATATATATATAAAATAGACATCTAGATAATAACCCATTGGTAGCCGAACGGTTTCGTCGATATCACGTAATAAATTTAATGCGTCCAAAGCGCTTTCCTAGATTTACCTTCATCAGGAAGGCTCAAAGTCGAATATCAAAAGTTTTACGGATGCCATCATTATTTGCGTGACCGTTTAAGAATACCTGAATCACAAGTAATATTGGGAAATATTCCACGTGTCGTAGCCACATTTCCATCGTCTTTCTTATTTATGATAATCACTAATTATTTTACATGAAATGAGCAACTTTGCAAGTGTTGCGAAGTACAAACTGGTAACCCTTGGGTTTCTTGTGAGGTTGCATTTTCGCAATCGTTAGTTTCCTATGTCATGTGTGTGAAGTGATTTTATCTGTTCGTCTTTTTTTATGGTTGTAGTGTTTTTGTCGTTTTTCGATATTTTTCTTAATGGCCCTTGGAGTTTTCCCATTTTAAACTAGCATTTTAAATGGTATTAAATACATTTCAGTTTGAAAAAAAATTGAAATGTTTGTAAGAAATATTGAGTTGATGGGTTTACGTTAATCGAGACAGCTAACTAACTACAGAAACGACTAAATCGACACTTTTTCAAAATTCAAAATGTATGACGGCTTTATATTGTACGTCTTACCAATATGAGTATAATAATTAATAAGAAATCTTACTTGAATTTCCACAAAAAGTTCTTATCTTTTAAATTGCACTTACTTCCCTTTTCCTCACGTTTGTTAGGTAGAAGTAATTTCAATTTATTATGTTGCTTTAAAATTTTGCTCTAAGAATCCTCACTTTACTGTTACCAGTTGTAATTTCATAAAATTCTTTATAAGGGCATTAGCCATACGCAATTGTTTTATATATTCTACTTCCAATTTTACTGTAACCTTCAATGCCTGGATAGCCAATTCCACATCACTTTCTTTTTTACTCTCCATGCCAGATCTGTTTCAGAATCATTTTAAGCCTGGTTTTTATGATGAGTTTATTTAGAATCTTGTAGGAAAATATATCAGGTGAGCCATTGAGAAGGGGATTTTTTCAAATAAAGATGACTTACTCTTTTCTTTTAAAATTCTACTTTAAGAAATATATTTAGAAATTTAAATCTGAAGGTGTCGATATATACATAGAAATCTGTCCATGTCCGTGGTATAATGTATTATATAAGAAATAAACAAATATGCATATAGTAATTTTTTGGGCCCTTTATAGCTTGCTGTTCGGTGTGAGCCAAGGCTCCGTGTTGAAGACCGTACATTGACCTATAATGGTTTACCTTTATAAATTTTGACTTGGATGGAGAGTTGTCTCATTAGCACTCATACCACATCTTCTTATATCTATATAATATTTTCCCAAAGAAGCAAAGTCTAAAATTCATTTTTTTTAATTTACTTTTCTCATTCTTTTGACATATAATAAACAAAATATACAGTAGAAGTCACAAGAAATTAGAACGACATTTCAGTGAAATGATTGTCATTTCAAAAGTTTAAAAACATTATTACATCGTCTTTGTATTAGATGGAGTCTACTCATATCTGAGTTGCCTCACTCAGGAACGAAGATATGAGAGACGAATACATCTGATTTACTTAGAAGTACTAAATAATCATTCTATCTTTTTCTTCTTCTGAAAAGAGCAATCAGTTTTGATAAAACAGAAATAGTGTCATTATCCAGATGCAGTAAAACTTTCAGAAGATGTTTCATAGTTATTGATTTGGAATGCAATCTTAATTGAATCTATGTTTCTGTCATCAATTGATACCTTATCACTGCTTTTGTATAGCAATATGTATCATTGTACTATCTTGTATTTTTCGTGTTTAATTGACAAAACCTGAATTTTTTTTATGATAAATGATAACACTTCTATGTAAGTATATATTAAATCTGAAAACATGTGATTTTGTAATTATTACAACGTTTATATCCGAAGTGACATAGAAATGTATATACTCTCGTTTGTGTTCTGCACAAATTATCAAAAAATATTATTTATCCCAATGATTGATCTTGTAAATAGGTAAATCATAGAAAATACACTACTGTGACAAGAAGGAAAAGATATATACATAGTTCATCAAAAGATTATACGAATACTTGACCTAGAGAGACGAACGCCACTTATGACATGGCCATGCAAACTTACACATGTGCTTCGGTATCTACAGCAGTTCATAATACTCATCATATTACTTTGAAACAAGATAGATTGCATTATAACCAAACCGAACATGGCTGAGTAATTAACTGTAAATTACAAACATGGAAATATTCCACACTCATGTAAAATACTGGTACTACTGTTATAGTTTTGAATGTACAAATATCAGTTGCATATGACATCTTCTCTTTAAGTTGCTCATTTTGCAGATCATTTTGGATTATACATTGCATTAGAATCACGTTTGTTGCATTGTATAGTGCTTTAGCATGTTTTTATTCTCCGTTCACTATTATATAAAATATAATTATGAGATTTTTTGAAGTGCCAAACGAGTCTTAATTGAATAATATATAAATGTACTTATACTAAAAGATTTGTTATTATCAATAACAATAGGCGAACATACTTTTTTCACATCGCAGTTTAAATGCATCACTTCAAACCTCATTAACGATACCAGAATCAACTGGTGAAAAGATGCATCCCATTACTGAAGAAAAGTTGGTGTTAGAATTAGTTAGGTGTCGTGTAATAAAAATATTCTTACCATTCAATTTTAATGCTAGACATTCTGTTGCACATAAAAATTCGAACAGTGGACCACCTTTGTCCAAAATATTATCCTCACGAGTATAAAAAAAAAGTTTGACATTGGTCTGAAAAAGTGTATCATAATGACATTTTATAACGAATGTGCTTTTTAAAAGACTTTGACGTTTCACATTTTAAAAGGTAAAAATTAAACATGAAGTTTGAATTGACCAACAGTTAAAAAGATTGAGCAAATTGATATAGAGTGTTAATTAGTATAAAGAAGGCTCTAGGTAATGAAGATATTCTAGCCATTCATTTCAAGTCATTGAAGTTTGATGAACTAGGTTTATCTCAAAGAAAGTCTCGTCTTTTTTCTAAAAAAAAAAACGTTCATCGGAAGATACCAAGATCTTGTTGATAAATACTCCGTATTAACTTCACAAATAATACATGATGGTCTAGTATCTTGGAGTGTAGATTCTAGGTATCGACGTTGTTTCTTAATTACGTATTATAGCGTTCTTTTTATTTGTCTTTGTATATTTTGAACCTTTACTGTTTACTCCATTTTGGTAATATTCTTTTGGCGTGGCTCGGCATTTATACATCCCGCGTTGTGTTATTGCGCTATGGTCATTTTTTGTATTCTTGTCTTTCATTTTTGCTGAAGTGCTTTGTCAATAGAGTGTTTATATGTCATTTTGTTTTTCTTTGTCGACAGAGTTGTTTGTTTTTGTTGTAATTAAGATTATAACATAATGTTGACTGCTGTACCCCAATTTTTGACATTTTTATTTATGATGTCTGTTTGTATTGCTCACACAATGTTGTCAATATAATGAAATTCTATTCGACTGTTTAGCTAGCTATAAGACCAGGTGTAATCCAGCATTGTCTACATAAGGAAATATATAAACCAAATCAGGAATATGACAGTTGTTTTCCATTCGTTTGATGTGCTTTAGCTTTTGATTTTGACATTAGATTAGGAACTTTACGTTTTGATTTTTCTTTGGAGTTCGGTATTTTTGTTATTCTAATTTTTAGGGTCATTATATGTTCTGAAAATTCAATCATCCAATTATCAAAATCGCTAATATAAAAATGTTTTGACTTTAATATGAGAACTTTTGTCATGATGACGGTTCATAATTTGTTCTAAACAATGTTTCAATCAATGATCATTGTTTTCTGACAAAAACTGCATTGCATATGTTTGTTTTACAGTAAATACTTAATTAATGATATGAAATGGAGATAATTTTTCATTTAAATCAGAAATGATATTTGAGGTAAGGTTATTTCCTTTTCGTGAATTCAACATTTTCACATATCTAACAGACGAGTTTTATATTAGAAAAAACAAAAAATAACAACACAATAACAGTTCAATTAAAACAGTCTCAACAATACATTAATTATTTAATAGAAATAAAAGGAGACGTGAAGTAAACGTTAAAGAGAAAATTCAAACGAAACAATGAAATAAACAACACAAATAAACATCTAGACAGGTGTCTATAAGATATCTGAAGCTCTAAATCTCCCCAAACGTTAACCATCAACTTCAAATGAAAACAAAAAATGTCAATAGTACTAGTATATGACAAAACACAACCGCTAATGAAGTTTCCGACTTGGACATGAACATGTTACAGAATGTCATTCTGATTGAACTTGTTTTATCGAAATCAAACTTTGTTTGAAATTGGTGTGATTATTAGGTGTTGAATTTACAAACTTTTTTGACACATAATCAATCAGTTGATTTGCATGATAAAAAATTGTTATTGCACATCACCCACTTCATACTTGTAACATATATATAAATAAATAGCACTGTATAAATATTTTGCGTCTAAAATGCTTTTCGCTCAAACCTCAACATTTGAAAACCAATGATGATGTAAAGATGAGGAACTAAATGACAAAAAAGGGACATGAATAGAACAGCCACATTTATCTAAGGCCAACTTTTTGTCGAGGCAGTATCTGAATGATTGCTTAATTTATCAAGTAAGAATTTCACAAAAATGATACTGATAACATCCTCGGGGACCTGCAGTCCACCAGCAGTGCTTATGACCAAGTGCTATTTAATGTAAATATTTCTTTAGATAATTATTTCGTGCCAGAAGCGTTTTTATGAATTTACTTTCATTATTACATTCGACAAATTTTAAACTTAATTTCATCCCTTAATGAACCCCTGCTTGTGGAAAAGTGATCCATGATGAAATTGACATTGCACAAAATATAGCTGTGTTACAATATTTAGGAAATAGACACAACTAGTTGTAGTATAAATACCTGCATATATAAGGAGGTAAATGCCAATAGGGACATAAAAAGAATAATTAAATTCATAAAGGATCGACTTTTTCTGGGGGAGTTTGAACCTTAGTTTCTGAATGATTTCTTAATTTATCAACGAAAATGTATGATATCATCGGGACTAACAGTACACCGGTAGTGGTGTCAACCCATGTGCTAGTAAATTAAAACATCATTTTATATTTTTTCGTCCGAATATATCCATTGTCGTGTCACATTTGATTCTATTTAAAATTATGCACTTAAACCAGGTTAGCATTACAGCATCCTTCAATTATCACTACAAAAGTCAAAAAGTCTGAAAAGACCAGTTTTTGTCTGAATTTGCATGAATTTTTACTCGACATTCTTAATTTGTCTGAATAATTTTTAAAAATTCTTGACATAGTATGAATTTGTCTAATAAGGTTCTTGATTTTTCTTGACAAGTGTCTTGACAGTATGAACATTGTCTTAAAATTTCTCGACACTTCCTGTATCATCTGATAAGAGTCTGGATTAGTCTCGACCAATTTTTGACTGTCTTAAATTTGTCTCTATCAGTCTTGACATATTCTTGACATTCTTAATAATGTCTGAATATGTCTCGACATATTCTTGACATTCTAAATAATGTCTGAATATGTCTCGACACTTTCTTGACAGTCTTAAATATGTCTTGACACTATCTCAACAGTATAAATTTCGCCTGAAATGTGAACAGACTTATTCTGTACTGTTTATGACATTCTATTGCTGTTATATACTCCTTTTTATTATGGCTTAACTAAACTTTGAAGAATCAAGGATTAATTTGGTATATATAGTAAGATACCCTTTTGGTGCAACTAAGTTGTAATACCCTGAATAATCCCCCATGTAGTTTAATTTTGATTTCTTTTTATTAAACATTTAAGTAATTGTTTTCACTTGGAATATAAGTAGAAGGTATTGACATACAGCATTTAGATTTTTGCCGTTCGCAAAACTGCCAGTCAAATTTGCTTTACTAAAATAGGTGTCTTGTATCTCTTTTGGACCCCACAATTCATCTTTTGGGTTTGTTTAGCTAAAAAAAGAGGGGGGGGGGGGGGGGGGGGCTTTCGTTTAGGTCAAAGAATTTGTTCCCATCTTGATTCAAAAACCTTATTCATTTTTTAGAACAACCCAAAAACATTTTTTATTCAAATTTGAGTGTTGAATTTTATAATTTGTTATCAAAAATAAATATTAATAAATAATAAAAAAACTCCTTCCTGAAAAGAAACAAATGTTTAGATCTATATTATGCATGTCTGTTTGAGAACCATTTCTATAGAAATCATTGATGGGACCCATTATAAATACATTTTTTTTTTATTATTCCTGGAGTAGATAATAATTTTCTTTTAATCTTTGGGAATTATTCAATTTGTTTTTATTTTAAAATAATTAACTTCATAATTTTGATGAAGAAAATCCATTTGAATTCAATTTTTTTTCATCAAAATGATGATTTTCATTTTCATCTATCAACAAACTGTTTAAATTGTAGTGGCATGGTCGGTCAACTGATAAGTTGTATGGCTGATTACAGGTAAAGCAATAACTTCTATTTGACAGTTGCGTGTACTCTGGGGCGTGGAATACCTTAATTTTATGGGGAACATCCTGTCCATGTGTAATACTTAATATATTTAAACAGATGACATTACACAAATTTTTCTTCTGTTAAATGAATGATTTGTATATCATCATAATTTGCTATTTATATAAACCACATTTTGGTATAATAATTATTTACCATATCAACATTGAATATTATGAATGTAGAATGAAATATGTCTACAGTATGCTTGGTTTGAATCATTTAATTTATAAGATTTAGGAATCAAAATTTGTAATTATTTAAAAACCCACATTGAAATTGTTTTATATCAACACAACCACATTTGAATTATTTTATACTTTAGATTTCATAGCCATATTTGCATTTGTAAAAATATTTATATACCCAAATTTTCAATTATTTTACATGCCCAACTTTTATTTTTGTTGTAAAGAAGTGTAACTTGAAACAACAGTATATCATATAAAGAGAAATAAAGATTAAAGTTATATCATGAATATTGGTCATGATTTGTAAAACTCAGAACTGTCAAGTAAATTTAAGACACGATTCAAAATGTTCAGAATATGTCAAGCCATACTGAGAAAAAATAAGAATGTCGAGAATATGTCGAGAAATTTCAAGACAGTATTCAAATGTCAAGAATTTGTCAAGAAATTTTAAGACCATATTCAGAATGTCGAGAATATGTCGAGTAAATTTCATACAAATTTAATATAAATGAGAATTTGTCAAGAAAAATTAAGACACAAGTCATACTTTTGGAGAATGTCGAGTAAAAGTTCATGCAAATTAAGACAAAAACTGGTCTTTTCAGACTTTTAGACTTTTGTAGTGTATGCAGCAAATAACTTCAAAATATGTAAAGACATGTACCTTTCGTAATTCATGATATGAACTACATTGTATAATGTGAGACTAACAGTTTACTTTAAATTTTGTCATATTGTTTGAATGTGAGAAAACTTGTCGGCATTTTCCTGATACGACAGCTAGTCTGTGGTTAGATGAACGTTTAGCGTACACAAGTGATGTTTACTACTGACCAAAGAAACATACTAGACATACTGAATAGTAATGAAATACCTTTTAGAAAAATCTATACCTGTACAAAACGGAAGAGGAAATAGTCATATTATTAACAGAAAGTTTTTCTTCAGGTGGTGACAATGCAATGTAAATTTTCAATGTTTATATGTTTGTTGTTTGGTCCACTATTTTGAATTACAGTACTAGTATAAAAAAGGAAGATGTGGTATGATATCCAATGAACCAATGAGCCATAGTAATAGCAGTTTAGCAATTCTGGTACTTGTGAGTTGTTAGTTTTTTTAAGTTTTGGTCCTAGACAAAAAACATTGTCAAAGATACTAGGTTTACAATTTTGCATGCCAGATGCGCTTTTCGTCTACGAAAAACTCATCAGTGATGCTCGAATCAAAAAATTTAAAGTTCAAATAAATTACGAAGTTGAAGAGCATTGTAAATGGTATGATGATTGAATAATCAATAAATTAAAAGAAAACTCCACTTAATATTTTCAAGTTCATATGCCAAAACGAAATATTTAAATTTTGATACTTATCTGATTATTACTGGTAGTGCATGTATAAACCAGGTTCGTGGATCATTTAATGTTGATATACTAGTTTGTTACACAATAACAAATCCAAAACATTTACACACCCAATGCCAAGTACATCGTATAATTAATAATCTTTTAAATAACAGTTAAATTTTAACTATTTGTATTTACTTAATCTTCTGTTGTGGCATATGATGTAGCCTATCACCAATTTGTATTCTTTTTTTCATCTTCGTTAATGAATTGCCATAAATAGTTTTGTAATCCCGTACTTACTTAAACTTTACTTGATATTATCTGATGAAAATATAGCTTAGAAAAAATTTAGATCACCACAAAATCTGTTTTTAATGAGAGAGGGCTGAAACTTTCTCCCAATTAAGTTTTAATCGCGAAATTGACAAGTCCATGTTATACGGGAGGCAACTCTTTATATTCATCTCATTATAAAGATAGGAAAAAACATCGGTTTTAAAGAATAAAAATATCGCACGAGATCGCATAAAAACTGAAAAATTATTTCATAACATTTTCTATAAACATTTAAGCTATGTTAGAGCAATTTACTATGTGTGAGTTTTTAATGCCTCCGGTAAATGCATGGTAACTTGACAGATAAAATTTGAGGCAAAGTTTAACTTGGTGATATGTATTAACACATTTTCATTGACTTTAAATATTATTTTCCATTTTATAAATAGTCCCTGTCACAACTGTATCTCCGTATTCACCAACTAGTGCTAAGTAAGCATGACAATCCGAAGTTTGTCCGTCCCTGGTAACAAAAAGTATCAAAGTATGATTATTCCTCTTTTCCCGCCAAGCAATAATTGTAAAGGTTAATGTTATATGGGAATAAAATTGTGAATTTCGTTTGTTTTATTTTTTGTGTGTTTTTTTTTACAAAAGAGAGGCGATCGATACTAAACTCATTAGACTTAAGTCAAAAATAAACTGATAACGCCATGGCAAAAAAAAAAGAAAAAGACCAAAACACAAACAGCAGTATACAAAACACAACATAGAAAACTAAATACTAAGACGTTAGGAATAAGGTAAAGTATCATATTTAAAAAAATATATAGAGAGAAATCAGTCAAGCAAACAGCGAAGAAGAATATATTCTATTTACAGAGGATATTCACAGGACATCACTAAACTGGACTGCAGAAATGCCTTACGGTAGTGATAAAAACACAAAAGTGCCTAGGATAACCAACATTAAACAATTCAAAAGACAAATTTTACATATTTTGCACTTGAATGGTGACGCATTGGTCCTTTGTTATGGAGAATGCATTTTTTTTCTTGAGTATGGTATGGTTACGCAGAGAAAAATTACGGAATTCAACTTTAATTACCGTAGTTGGAAATCTCATGACAAAATATAATCGCCATTGCAAACTTTGACAAATAGAACTCATATATTTATTTGTTATGTTTTTCTGCAAAGACTCTATTCCATTTTAGTTAGCAAGAACACGTTCTGTTCAGATCAAGTTACAGTAAATGGGCTATGTCGCAGATTCTGGTAAAAACTTGCATACAACTTTGTCTCATTCAACTAAACTGAAAATCGAAAAGATAATGCATTCATCTTTTTTATTCTCTGAAATATTACTGATTGAATTCTTTCTCAGATCTTTATTTTGTTAATACAGCCCATATATCATGAATATTTAAATAAACGTAATTCAGTCGTTCAGTCATTCAAACGTACAATACTGAAATAAACTTAAAAATGAAAAGATGTGTGGTATGATTGCCAGTTAGACAACTTTCCATCAAAGAACATATGACGTTAAAGCAACTATAGGTCAACGTACGGCATTCAACAATGAACAAAGCCCATACCGCATATCAAGCTTCAAACGGCCACATCATGACAAATGTAAAACATTTCAAAAGAGAAAAGTAACATCCTGATGTATGTACAAAACAATTAACGAAATCCGGTAATAACTGTCCTATCCTAGATTTAGATATTTCAGTTTTACACGGGAAACTCTACACTAAAGATTTTTCGTTCCCTGTTGTTAATTTTTCCTCTTTTGGGCGGTGATGTTCCTTTGGCACCATCTAAAAGTGTTTATATATCACAACTTGTTCGCTATGCCCCTGTATGTTGTAAAGTTTTGGATGTCAATGAAAGTAATCTCTGCATTACTGGTAAATTATTAACTTAGGGATTTCGTAACCACAAATTACTTAAAACCTTTACTAAATTCCTCCATAGATATAAAGATTTGGTTTTGATGTTTGGTTGTACACTTATTTCAAACGGGATAGCACATCCACATTTTTTACGGAGATGTTATTAACCGAGCCCGGAACTTTGGAAACGATCCGGGTAAACTTATCGATCCTTTAAATAATATTAAGAATATGAAGATACCAATTCAACACTGTAATCAGATCTTTGAATATTGTTTTTATTGGTATTAATATTGATTTTGTTATCAGCAAATTAAAATCAAACTAAAGATTATTTTCATATACATATGCACATTCATGGCTTTACAATCTGTCGATACCTGCATCTTGGCATTGCACAAGGTCATGTTATTCTCTGACTGTTTATGACGTCTTTACACTAAATCCATTGGATGTTGGATGTGTACTGATTGATTTATTAGTCTTAGATGCAGGATTTTTTTCATTAGTTGTTAGTGGCTTTGAAGTAGCTGTCAGTAACTGCGAGTACTCTCAGATCTGTAATTAGTGTTTTTCTGTTGTGTGGATGTATGAGTACCCGTCCACGTCCACTCTGTGTTTTTGTTAGATGTATTTATATTTGTACCCATCTGATGAGTTAAGCCTTTTTCAACTGATTTTTATAGTTTGTTCTTATGTTGTACTGTTACACCACTGTCCTAGGTTAAGGGAGGGTTGGCGCCTTCAAACGAGTTTAACCCCGCCACATTTTGTATGTACCTATCCCTAGTCAGGAGCCTGTAATTCAGTGTTTGTCGTTTGTTGCTTTGTAACATATTTGTTTTTCGTTCATTATTTTGTACATAAATTAGGCCGTTAGTTTTCTCGTTTGAATTGTTTTACACTTGTCATTTCGGGGCCTTTTATTGCTGTCTATGCAGTATTGGATTTTCTCCTTGTTATTGGCCGTACGGTTACCTATAATTGTTAACTTTTTATACATTGTGATTAGGATGGAGAGTTGTCTCATTGGCACTCATACCGCATATTCTTATCTATATTGTCTCATCAGATCCACACAACGCAAACACCAACAACAAAAAAAACTAACAAGATGAAATATTTGAAATTTGTGTTATAGATCAAGATGCAAATATTTTATGTATTTCCAATGCTAAAAAAATATTTATAAATTTATTAGTTTAGTTTTGTAACGTGCTGAAAGATGATAAGTTTGGACTTGATATAAAATATAGGGCATCAAGTTAGGACAGATGTTTTGCATTGCAACTGGCCTTTTCTGGACGATAAATAAATTTTATTACGCGACACGGGCAACTTGTCACTCTCTCTACAGGAACATTCCACCCTGTATTCTTAAACACCAAAGACCCAAATGGACGACGTCTTAACATTGGAATTACTGCCAGTATTGGAGACCTGCCTTTTGTTTGCCTGAAGTGCTTTAATTTTTTTTTTTAAAAATGCATCTACTACTTCCTTGCTAGAACAGCCGTATTCTTTTATAAATAATTTGTCAGGGTCGGTTGACAAGTACTTCTGTGAACTGTCCATTCTCTAGTTAAATCTAAAAAAAAATGCGACTACCGTTGCCGTCGTGAATAGGGTTGAAAGATTCCAGATCAGCTGATATAAAAGAAGCATTAATGAACGGTCTCGCAAATCAATACACACATGACGTTTTGCTTCATATATCAGTCAACCTTATTAATTTTGTATCAAATAAAAAGACATGTTGGTTGGAGGTGTTTGGAAGGAACCCAATCTAATGTTAAAATATCAAGGTTTTTTCGGAGATTTGTACATGCATTAAATGCAATCATTATCGCTTTATCCCTTTAAAGGGTTTCTACAAGAAGATAACTAGAGAACAATTGAACCATCCATTCTTAAATGGATTTTTATTCGCGTCTATGGTAATTTTCTTTTGATTGTTGTTGTTGCCTCGCTTGTGAGGATATTGATTCACGTCGATACAATTATCTCTCCTACTTAAATGCATTGCCTGTTACCACTGTTTTATCACCTATATAAGAATTATATAGAGTTCAAATAAAATTGAGAATGGAAATGGGAATGTGTCAAAGAAACAACAACCCGACCAAACAGCCTTTATTTACGTAGAGTAATATATATTCCAGTTACATGCAAAGCTTCCACAGAATGCAACAGAACAGCAAACTGCTTTATCTGCGAACAAAGGAAGAAGATTCTATCATGCTCGTTCCTTTGCACCGAAAAATTTTGCGAAAAAGTTCAGTTCTGAGTTTTTCACTGAGAACAATATAGATGACAAAGTTCGACATGCAGCCAGTGACTGTTGCTATTTTCAGCACTTCAATGAACAGCTTAAAGTCATCTAATTCCATGTTCATATCTTTCCACACTGTAATAACCATATAATTTAACTGTTCACTAAATGGTGACGATACAAAAATTAACGGAGTTAAATCTTTATCTAGGTTGTTTGCTAGTTTTTCCCAACAAGATACAAACTGGTCAGTATATTTTGATAATTCTTCCCATATTTTCTGATTCCAACAGTAATTCTTCTTCAGTTCTTTTGTCACTTGACTCAAAACTTCATCAATAGTTTTTTCCCATTGGTCTTGTAGTTTCTTTAATAAATCATCAAAAAGATCTACATATTCCTGGTTCAATCCTTGCTTTATAGTATTTCTTATCTCAGTTTGGCGTTTCCCTACAATTTGCCCCACATCTTTAGATATCTGTCCAATTATATCATTCCTTGCGAGTAAACAAATCCGGTACGTTTTGTCCTCATACCAATAATACTCACTGACGTAATTGCCTGACAATCTAGAAACCGTTTTGATTCCTTTCGTATCGATTTCTTGGAAACAATTATTTTGGTCTCTTTCTATTTCCTTGCTTACTTTCAGCCAAACTACGTTTTTATCATTGCCCTGGAACCAGTAGGTACCAATAATATTACCATTCAGATAAAGACGTGGTATCTCTGTAACCAGGAAAACAACCAGGACACATAAAATTAGGACGCTAGACCTCTTCTGAATGAACGAGACGGGTGTTTCTTTCCCTTTTGCTTTGTTGAGGCATAAAGTCTTGAAAATAATGCAGGTTGAAAGAACCATACATATTGTGGCTGTTCCTATAATGACACTGTATGCCATTGGATAATAGGATAGTACGTATTCCTGCATCACATCACCTCTTTGTGATATTGAGCAAATGTCGGTATTCTCTACTGGGGTAAATACTACCAAAAAGAGTCTTGAAATGTGAAGTGTCAATGGCAACATAAAGCAAACAAGGCATACAATGATAGATTTATTTGCTGACATACCAGTTCGACTCCACACTGGAACTACTATAGCTACCAATTTCTGTAAACCAAGACACGTGGTTAATAGCACTGATGTAAGGTGGAAATTATCTGATAGCTGCGAAAAGACGTAATGCATTACGCAGTAAGGATATTTCAGGTCAACTATTTGACGATTTGCTGTTTTGTTTAAAGCGTTTTCTTCTATCAACGCATAATTTTTCGCAAAAACTGGCTCAAAGCCGTATAAGCAGAACGCGGTCAGACAGTCAGCCAATGCTAATCCTTGCATAAGAACTGTTGCAGGTGTTTTAATCTTCTTCGAGAATAATAAACAAAACAAAAAGAAGTTCAATACAATGGCTATGTAAGATACTACTGGCCCAACAATAATGTTCAGGCTATACGGAATTCTTGAATACAGAATGAAAAACATATTTCTTAAAATATCCTACAATTGTTGAATGCTGCAATGAAATAAAACAAGTGGCGGATAGCTACTTGAATCCTGAAAATGGTATAGAAATGACAAATTAATATTAGTCAATGGCATTTGAAAAAAGATTCATAATAAAAGTCAAACAAATGTCATCTTTTTTTTATGGAAATAGATTAATGGGGATTAGCAGTCATACAATATCGAACCAACCATTTTGAATGGAGAATAAATGGACATATTCGAGCAATATACATAGAAAACTAAGCTTTGAAAAAAACCTAACTTCTAAAACTTAGACGAACATCACACATTCCGGAAAGGCGACAAAATCCTGTAGAACAAAGAAAAATAAGCATAACCACTTATTTAATGAAAGCCTATAAAGCAGCTATCATTCTCTACGGTATGACTTTCTGTTCTGTATCAAAACAGGAACATAACACAAAGTTTCCTACGCAAGATATTGAATTCACATGAAACATATTTATACTAGGGTTTTCTACCCTCAGGTATAGATTGCCAATGCCTTTTTTTTTGGCACATCTTTAGGAATTTTCGTTTTTCATTACGCCCTACAACTACGTATTTGATTGGCCTTCCAATTACTTACATGTAGATCCGAGCACCACTGATGAATCTTATGCAAACGAAACGCGCGTCTGGCGTATACAATTATAAGATTCTTATCTTTGGTGAATTATACATGTTATAATAAATTTCAATTATTAGTTTTGAATCACTTTCAATTTATTCCAAGCAACTTTAATAATTGGAGTTAGACTACCGCATGATGGGGATGCTAAATGTGTAAGTTAACAACTTGTATTTATATTTTAAGCTTGGATAGAATGATGACCAATAATGGTATCGCGCAGATTAAGACAGTTAATCAATCGTTCATCCCTTTTGACCGTATAGCTCTCCACGTGTTTCAGTACTTATACATCCTTGGCTTTCAAATATTTGGCTTCAAGTGTTCCTGATGAAGGTTCATCCCGAAATGTGCTTCGAACGCATACAATTTGCAAAGTATTTTTGAAATACAACATTTTCTACCACAATTTTTATGAAAATGTCGTGAGCAAACTTAATAAGTTTAACAGTAGTACTTAAACTCTTTCTATTTTTGCGTATCAAATTAATGGAGAATAAAAAACAATAATAGTTATACATGAATCTAACAATCACTATAAATTTCTGGATCAATAGATCGATGGAAATAGGACTACTAAACACAACCGTCAAAATGACTCGGATAAATAATTTTGTGTATTCAAGAAGGTTGTTTAATATACTCAATGTATTATAAAAGCCAAAAAAAAAATGTGTAGAAAAATTTCTTTTAGGTTACTTTTGTATGATCTATTGGTCATTGTGATATTTATGTAACCCAAATCAAACGTATTTAGTGGCAAAATTTCCCATTCTCTTTTCAAAGTACACTTCTAACATAATCCCACTTTGATTACAAACACGAACATGACCCAATTCAGAGTTCAGCTTTAGTCTTCGGAAATAACTTTTCCAATACACAGCAATGATTCCAACCCTCGATCATACTTTAATGAATATACAGAGACCTCGGTGGCCAGTCTAGTGATCATTAGTCTTTCAACACTGAGGTTGTGAGTTTGAATCGAGAGTCCACCTGGTGCCTTTGTCTCCAATCTGAATTGGCCAGAATTGCGTTTTTCTGCAAAGGGTCGTTTGTTCTCTACGGGTCCTTCGTTTTCCTCTACCTATAGAAATATAAAACACAGAAACATATATACTCGTGACTTTAGAAACGTATGTATTCAACATATTATCTATGTTTTCATACATATTCATGTATTTATTTACTTTATTTGAGTCAGTCGTCTGTAAACCTTTCAAAATAATTTCTCATCTGAAGCTTCTAGACCACATTCTAACATATCTAGACATGATTAATCCCAATAGTGTCTAGATAATATATGGGGTCCCTTTTTTTATATATCTATTTTGTCAAAAGTTGATTAAAAAACTGCCAGATAAATAGACTTTCATGCTTCTCATTTTTTTTTTGTCAAGCGTTTTGTTGATTTTGTCTTTTCTTCTGATTTGCTTTTTAGGATTGTGTGCTTGAAAACACCTTGGTATTTTTTAAATTTAAAAAAAAATCTCTGGCAATAAAATTAATTTGTAATGTGAAATTTTAAAATTCATAAGAATGTTACCATTGATACATAAACGGTACCACTTTTGATGCACCAGATACCTATTTCGACAATTAATGTCTCTTTAGTGATGCTCAAAGATATTTGAGTATCCATAATCAAATACGAATGTTGAAGAGCGGATCAAACAAACAGGACCTAAATTATAGCCAAATCCGGACATGGAATCAAAGCTTTGCATGAGGAAGATATATTTCTTAATTTAAAATTATTTCCAAAATTTTATAACAACAAATTTTAAATAATCAATATTCGTATTTTCATTCTGGCTACTGGGCTGGTGATACCCTCTGGGACTAACAGTCCACCATCAGAGGTATTGACCAAGTGGTATTAACAACATATACGGTACCAATCTTAATACACCAGATGCGCATTTCGAGAATTAATGTCTCTTCAGTGATGTTCGAGGCCAAAATATAATACAAAGTGGCCAAAAACAAAATTTAGACATCGTTGAAAAAACAAAGAATAAGATGCAACATATTATGCATTCCAAACGAATGAGATGTTTTGGAAAATAGAAGTGTGAAAATAAGTGTTTGCAATATGTTTGTTATTCAACTCCTCATGTGATATATTTATTGTCCAAAGATGGAAGCAATGAATTTGTTATCGCAAAGAGGATCGTTTATATATATATCCTAATCAACTTACATAGTAAATTGTAACATAATTAGTCCTGGTATACTAGAAGTGTTTAATGTTCTTTCTGCGAGTGTTTTTGTGCACAAATAACAATATTATTTTCCAATAGATGTTTGTTTCAAAACTCCACCTGTATAGGGGAAAACAGACGTTTGGATGTCTTTAAGGCTAAGTAACTAATTATTTGGTGTATACTTTAATATGTCAACGCTATCAGCAGTCATTCTATAGAGTTGATACAGACGTCTAGGGAAAAGACGAAAACATAGAAATGCAGATGATTGTTTTTTTTTATTGAACAACGTTTTATATTTGCGCTTGATTATTTTTTTTTTTTGATTTTTGGATACGAATGTACCTTATGATTTATAATTTCAGAGTCATGTGATGTGTGCATGAAAATTAAGACAGTAGAATCGAAGTTTTCTCTTGACAGGTGGGTTCTTTAAACCCAAAACGATATAAGAACAAGATATTTTTTTTTTCTTCTGGGTACAATAAGACTTCGCAAAATTAACATATAACGTAACTTACTACTTAAAATGTATTAAATGGACTGATTAAATGATATCGTTGTTGTTTTTGCACTATCATGGTCTAGAATATCTTCAAACACATTATAAGACATATCACGTGATGAAATTTTAAGAGTTCACAGCAAAAAGTAAACCGGTCATTAACGAAATGAAATGATACATGTACTGAAGCATAACGTTTCTTCTGTATTAAAACGATTTAAACATGTTAAAATATCCCTAGTCATAAAAATAAAAGAAAGGGAAATATCAGCTGAAGTGTTTACTACTAATAGTAATAAAATATGTTTTCAGGACCACTAATCACATTTCTACATTGTATTAGTGGAGGAACTCAAATAACAAATGATAGTAAAAATCATAAAAATATAAAGTGAAACAGAACACATAACAATACAATTTACAATATGCAGACGAGCATATTCATCAAGAGGACAAACAATCGTTTGACAATTTTCTTTAAAAATGACCGCAATAACATGAAACAATCATTTTGATTTAAACGTATTACGCAATGAACATCAGCACCTAGCTACATATGTATATATACTTTTAAAATGCAATAATTTTGCCCATTGTTTTCACTAAATCTATCAATTAGTGGTCATCTATCTCATTTACACATGTAATGTATAAAAGCACCAGGTTCTGCAGCTTGTGTGTGTCTGAGAGAATCTGAATTATTAAAGCTATGTAGAAACGTTTTTTAAAAATATAAAATGAAAAAAATGGAAAGGAAAAGAAAATAAAGAAGCAAAAACAAAAATAAGATAAAATGAAAATTATAATGGTAAATGTAGGGAAAAAAAGAAACATTTTTTTTCAAAATTGTCAGTGAAACAAATGCTTCATGACCATAACTAGCACATAACAAAACCAACAGCCACAGTGATGCATTAAACATTAAGTAAATGTTGCTTTCATCCCCAAATTTCATCATTGAGCTTAAATCTTGTTTTTGTCTTTTTGTTTTTTCCCAACCGTTGTCTTTTAGTGAAATCAAACTTGATTAACCGCGGACCACAAAAAAGAGCCAAAAATGAACTATGACGTAAAAAGAACTGTTGATATCTTGGTTCGCTTCGCTCAAAATAGTTTGATTGTTGGTTGCTTAACTTCAAGTGGCAAATATTTCATGCATGTTCTAGACGATGTTCCACATTGAAACTGGATACCAGGAGACGAAATATAAGCTGTTTGTATGTTGAAAACAATACATATTTCTAGTCTGGTTATCTAGAACATGCGTTGTTTTTTGCTGTATATCCTTGTTATATATATATCTTTTACAGAATGATGGTGGTTTGTGTGGTTTATTTTTATTCAATATTTTTGGAAATTCCTTTTATCCTTTTATGATTTTTTTTAAGTGCCAGTCTTTTTAAGAATCAGGCAATTTTGAAAAAAAAAAAAAAATCAAAACATGGCCGAAAAAAAAACCCACCGACCTAACCATCCTATTTTGAAGTTACCCTCATTATGAGTCAGAAATGCTAGATCTTTCTTTTCTGCGTGTCTGGTAATTTGAGAAATCTCTAGATAAGTTTTGGTTAGAATGATAGCAAACTACGGAGTTAGCTCCCCTTATTTTTTTTATTTCTAGTGCATTTCAACCAAATTATATCTTGAATTACCAGAACAGGATAGGGAAACGAATATTATATTCATGCACCATTATACATTTTGAACAAACATTAATGTCAACTTTAGTGGGTTTTTGTTTGTCATGTTTTCATCACTGCCTGATTCTTAGGCAGATTGGCACTTAATGATACAATAATCGTTGCAATGAGTTAAATATAACTTTTATGTCAACATTTGACATTTGAATCATATTGGCCTCTGTCTTTATTTGTACTTTTGTATTTCATTCATCATTGATTTGCACCACAGCCCTCATGTGTTCGGATATTTATACATCTTTGGCTTTTAACTGTTTGGGTTTGAGCGTTCCTGAAGTAGGTTAACCCAGGAAAGCGCTTCGGATGGACGAAATTTACTAGGTATTATTTTCATCGTATATTTCAATAGACATCTTTGAAGGTATACCCAAGACATATTGCGTAGAAGGTATTATAAGACATATTGCGTAGAAGGTATTTTAAGACATATTGCGTAGATGGTATTATAAGACATATGGCGTAGAGGGTATTATAAGACATATTGCATAGAGGGTATTATAAGACATATTGCGTAGAGGGTATTATAAGACATATTGCGTAGAGGGTATTATAAGATATATTGCGTAGAGGGTATATTAGAGATTTCCAATGAAATGACATACGTACGTAACTCGACGTACGGACCTAATGGGACTGGTTATTGCCAACCATTGAATTTGATTAAATACGTTGCTCAAGTTTAAACAAAGTATTCCAAGACTTTTAAAATCACACACTGGAATTTTCGTCCATATAAAATAATTTTATCATGACGAAAAATGATAGAAATCTTGCATTTTTATTTATCAAGTGGTTTTCTAGATTCCCGTCTTTATTTTCACTGACATAAGATCACATATAAACACCTATCATACGTACGATTTGAGTTATCTTTCATGGTTTTGATTATGACAATTATTTTTCAATATAATTTGCAGATGAACGCCCCATTATACTTTTTTCCTGTCTTTCTTTATAGTTTTTTATTTATTATATTTGTTGCGGGAAAAATATTTAGAAGGATATTTTTATGACAATTTCAGAAATATCGAAACCAGAGTTTGTCAGAGTCTGTCTCTTTATAAAAGTTGAAAATTGAGTTAAAACTATCGCTTCCATTTAATTTCTAAACAAAAGTATTTTTCATTCATTATAAAATGTATTGATAAAAGATCCCTATATATGTTTTTTTTTAGAATTAAGGTGTGTTCGATTTGGGATTGTTCTGTATTAATTTGTTTAAAAAGACATTTCCAGGCAATTTTTTTTAATATCCCTTGAAGTAAATTAACTTGTAGTATTTTATCCATTTTATTGATAAACAAATAAAAGGGGGTCACCGAATTCATTCAACTGAATAAATCATTAACGGAAATGTGTAAGGTAAGTATCATTGAACAACCCAATATAATAAGATTTCGTTGCCAGATGCGGATCCAGGATTTTGAAAAGGGGGTGGGATGTAGGCAACGTAAGAAGTGAAAAAAAAAGAAGTATTAATAGGATGTAGGGCCATATATATATTAAGTGTTCGTTGCATATGTATTTAATATATGCATATTTAGGACAAGAAGATGAATATGAACCAGACTTTGTATTAAACCGCAGGAAGACATGTCATCCTACCCGGACACATGATTTTGACCCCGGACCGACAAATCTTTGCTCTAATTCTTAATATTGCGTGCTTGGCAGAGAGGCAGCCATTCTTCGATTTGAAACGGGCAAAGATCGAGTCCAAGACTTTTTGACAACGAGCTTGTTACTCTTGGTGGACAAAGTTTTCTACAGACACTTGGCACTCTTCTAGTACCCTTCTACCTTGGTTAATATAAGCAAGACTTCATAGTTCACCCAGTTATTATCATCCAAACATTTAGACAAAAGCTAAACTATAAATTAAAAGACATAGTGGATCTTAAACTTAATATTCCTAAATCTGTACAAAAACATTTTAGAGGAGGTCATACATATAATTCTGTCAATTATTTTTGTTTTGATCAGGACATGTCTGTAACTGAATACTGAGAATTAAACCTTTAACCAGCAGTTTCATTAAAATATATTGATATAATGCGCACTAGAAATATTATTTCATGATAAAATTCCACAAACCTGGATTTTTCATAGACAGGATCTTTTTGCCAGTGTGTGACCTATTAAGAGTATGATCACCTACACCTATTTTGCGATTCATATTTTCAATTAACCGTCCACTCCTTATTGGCATTGACGTCTTTTTACCAAGGTGAGGACTGCCAAGATTCAAATCATTTGTCTCACCAGAAATAAAATACAAGTAACGCTACTGTCAATCGAATGATAGTTGGTTGCTTAACGTCCAGTAGCAAATATTTCATGCATAATTAACGTGTAGAGAGCGTGGCATTCTCTTTACAAGAGGCATCGATTGTAACGTCCCCACTCTGACCGGACGGGACTGCGTACTTGTACATCCCACACAACAAACGGACTCCCCACTTTGGCAATGGTTTAACTGCCGTTCGGAACAAGACCAATAGTGACCATATTTCTATCCTCCGACCACCTCTGAGGAGTTACTGTCGAGGCGAGCGCGCGACCAAAGAGACAGTTATGAATATGGAAGATACATATACATGTACGTGTACTAATAAAAACATTTGCAACAAGAATGTGTGGCCTTAAGACACCGTGCCCCTTCACATGATCATATTTCCATGTTCAGTGCACAACTTAATCCGGGTCAAACTCTAATTTGGTATATAATTTTAAACGTTTTATATTTTGAACAGAACGGAAGAACGGATGGATACACAAACCAGTAAATATAATATTCCCTTGCTATAATAAGTTGGTCATAAAACTAAAATGATTATCCTACTTAACAAAACTACAATCAAATATTCCGTACATGTCCGTTTTCATACATATTTGTACAAGTTAAACGCCAAACATTTTAGAAAAACAAATTAAGAGCAATGATTTTAAATTACGCATACGTTTGTACGGGCTCTTCCTAGAATTCATGCATCATTATAATTAAAGACAGGATATAAAAACAATAACTGATTCAGTAAAATGTAATCATATTTTTTCTTGAAGATGTGTCCTCATAAATTCCATTTGATAAAATTCTACGGATAGGTGACAAAGTACTATCAGAAAGATGCATCAGTGATCTGAATTTTTACCTTTGACAAAAGTATCTTGAAATAAATCATGGAAGTACGCTTACACCTTTTACATTCCTGCGTGTTTGAAACTTGTTTTAATCTTATAACTTTTCGATAAAAAATGAAAATATGATCCCGCTTCAGATTCCATTATTTTTTTTCTTTTCAAACTTAATTTTGATTAAGTAGCTTTACTGGTTTACTTTTTAAAATTTGACTTGGATGGAGAGTTGTCTCATTGGCACTCATACCACATCTTCTAATATCTATTAAGAATTCATCGTTTGAGAGCTAAATATACGGGTCAAGTAAAATGACAAAGTAATGATCGGTGCATTTGATTACCGGTAACTGAATTAATTATTCCCTTTAAAGGTTGTTGTTAATGAAATTATCCCACATTTTATAACAAAATATGTAAAGAATTAAAATAGTAGTTAGTGCTAATTTTTAAATAGCATCTATTCCAACAAAGTATGTGTATTCAACGAGCCAAAAATTCATGCAGTCTATGCTCCCCTCCGTCATCCTTCAATGCAATAGGCCGAGATACGGTCAGATAGGTTGGTTATGTCGAGTAATGTCATTTTATTGGAAATCTCTTATAAGACATATTGCGTAGAAGGTATTATTAGACATATTGCGTAGATATTATTATAAGACATATGGCGTAGAGGGTATTATAAGACATATTGCATAGAGGGTATTATTAGACATATTGCGTAGAGGGTATTATAAGACATATTGCGTAGAGGGTATTATAAGACATATTGCTTAGAGGGTATTATAAGACATATTGCGTAGAAGGTATTATAAGACATATTGCGTAGAAGGTATTATAAGACATATTGCATAGAAGGTATTATAAGACATATTGCGTAGAGGGTATTATAAGACATAATGCGTAGAAGGTATTATAAGACATTGCGTAGAGGGTATTATAAGACATATTGCGTAGAAAGTATTATAAGACATATAGCGTAGAGGGTATTATATGACATATTGCGTGAAGAGATCATAAGATCATTTTCAAGTTTTAACCATTAATACAAGATGAATAGCATGTTATAAGAAAGTCGTTCTGATATATATAGCCTTTAGAGCTGATGCTGCGTAATGCAAACAATAATCACTCATGTAAAATGAAAGTTTTGGACTTTTCTATAATAATTAATTTCTATACTACTAAAAGTATAACCCTTTTGACAATTATAGCTACGGAAATGTCAAGAATTAACATCAATAATTTGAGTATATTTGGTTGACAGCATTTCTACCACACTATATTACTTAAGTCATCAAAAACAGAGAAAACGCAAATAAAAACGAAAAACATAAAAACGAAAAATAAACATATACCAATATTAAAATAAAAGACAATTAACAGATTAACGCATAATTTCCATAAAACCAGCACTGGCGCTGATATTAATTACAAATTCACTTATATCATTTGTTCTTGAGTTTTAGTGAAGCAAAAAGCATAACCACACATATAAAGATGCTTAAAATGCAACATAAATCAATATTCATTTTGCTTTACATGTTTTTAAACATCATTCAATCATTAAGGTTTTGAAATATAACAAATTACTAGTACAGTAGTAAAAATAAAAATGAATATAGATATATGACGAATTTGACACCGATGTATTGACTCCTAATAATTGTAGTTAATGTTTCTATTGCACTCATGTTACATTGTAAATGTTTCTTTCTGCATTATAAATAGATCTTTTTGTAAAAAAAAACACAGATCACCAGTGTAAACATGTGACCTATTGTGTGAGAGAAATAAAACAATTATTAAAAAAAACGCGGAGATGTCGAAACATTTTCTTATTGACGAAGTATATTTTATTCCTTTGTATCACATTTGATGACTATAAAATAGGACAAGTAGTGATGAAAAATCGAGAAGCTTCATTTCATTTGTAAAAGAGGAAAATAAGCGCTGGTGTAAACACTTTATAAAAAATACAAAACCAAATGAATAGAAAAAAAGAAACATTGCTCAATATTTTACTTACTTTTACTTCGAATGCATCCGTATGAGTGTAGACAAACGAATGGTCAAGATAGAAACGAAACAAAATACGTTTTAAACTCGGCAAAATATTTTAATTACTGTAAATTCAGATATTATTGCGTGCATTTATTTATGCAATTTTTGCAGAATTAACAAAATTGCGAGATTGATTATTGCGATTTGTGGAAAAGCTGCATACAGATATATCTGATATATATCAGAATGCGAGTTCTCATTATTGCGATGTTTACTCAGTCGCATTATTCGCAAAAATAAAAACCTCGCAATAATTTCTGAATTTACAGTAACTGCAACGTTAATGTCAACATTTGAATGGAATTCATCATGTACAAAAAGTCATATCCTCTATAAAGGATACTCACTTCCCTGGCTTAAAGTAGTAACTCATTAAAGTGAATTTTTTCTATTTTGTAAGCAAATACACTAGCGGTAGTTCTTCGTTTCCATAATTATATAATTTTAATAACAGAAGCATAACAAAAATCAAATCAAGACAATAGACTACACATTTGTATGAAAAGCTTCAAACACAATAATAGTGTGATTAGAAAAACAACAAATGTAAGTGCCTTAAGGAAAAAAACTCATCAAAGATACCAGGCTTATATTTTTGTACACCAGACTCGCGTTTCGTCTACAAAAGACTCATTAAAAAAAGTTAAAATGCCAAATAAAGTGCAAAGTTGAAGAGCATTGAAAAACAAAAATGTCGAAAGGTTTTGCAAATACAGCCAAGATGATCTATTCCTGGGGTAGAACATTCTTATATTTAGAACAATGCAAAGTTTCGTAAGCAGTTTATCTATAATTCTAATGCAACATCGTTTGTAACGTTCATTTTGATTGGATAACGTCACTGATTTTCATGGCATCAAATCACAATTGATGCAATGAAAACGTACGCGCAAGCGCAGACGACGTATGACAGATTTTAAATGTATGATTTGACGTTGTTTTCTGTCATTTTCATTAGAATGGAGATAACAATATTGTATTTTATGCTCCGACGGCATCAATTGGTGATTTGATGGTCGCAAATTAAGTTTCCTGGCGATGCGTTAGCATAATAAATAATCACATCAAGGCAATATACTACATATTTGTATGAAAGGCTTACTTACAACACAATAATAATGTGATATGGAAAACAAACAATTGCAAAGCCTTTAAAGGGGCATTCATTAGCTACGAGATATAAAATAAAAAAATAAGATATGATTTTTTTGTTCAATCGTCAATGAAAGTGAAATAGTGAAATGATAATTCGCCTTTAGCAGCCAATTTGGTTCAGTTTTGTCAAAATAAGACAAGAAACATTGCTGATGAATTATCCACTAGATGAGAATTAACCAATCAGAGTTGAGTTTAGAAATGAAAAATATTGTATAACTGGTGAGAAATGATGAGCTGAATATTCAGAAACATCCAGTAAAGCTAAAAGATAATCGTTATGGACAAATATGAAGGTTATGGAGAGGGTTGAGCGCTCACAAACGTGTTTAACCCCGCCACATTCTTTATGTTCCTGTCCCAAGTCAGTTCAGTGGTTGTCGTTGGTTCATGTCTGTCCTATTTGTTTTTCGTATATTGTTTTGTTATAAATTAGGCCGTTGGTTTTCTCAATTGCATTGTTTCATATTTTTCATGTCGGGGCCTTTTATAGCCAACTATACGGAAAGGTTTTTTTCTCGTACGGGTTTCTATAATTGCTAACATCCACTTCAATTGATGGATAGTTGTCTCATTGGCAATCATACCACATCTCCTTATTTTTAATATATGTGAATGTGGTATTAATATTGAACCCTGCTTCTTATCTGCAATCAAAGCCGGGCTTCAAAGGAATTGTAAAATTATCTACTCTAGGGGAGGTATGAATCAGATGTGGATAATTGAAAATTCCAAAGATCTGTTAGAGTACATACAATGTTAGTCTCTTTCATCTTGCAAAAATAAAAAAATAAGAAGATGATTGCCAATTAGACAACTCTCCACAAGAGTCCAAATGACAAAGAAATTAACAACTATAGGTCACCGTACGGCTTTCAATAATGAGTTAAACCCATACCGCATAGTCAGCTATAAAAGGCCCCGAAATGACAAATGTAAAACAATTCAAACGAGAAAACTAACGGCCTGATTTATTTACAAAATAATGAACGTACAACAAAAATGATATACAGAAACAAACGAAAACCATTGAATTACAGGCTCCTGACCTTGGACAGGCACATACAGAATGTGGCGGGGCTAAACTAGTTTGAAGGCGCGCCAACCCTCCCCCTAACCTGGGACAGTGGTGTAACAGTACAACATTAGAAAAAACTATAAAATTCAGTTGAAAAGGGCTTAACTCATCAGATCGATACAAAGCAGAAATACATTTAACAAAAAACACAGAGCGGACGTGGCAGGGTATTTATACATCCCCACAACAAAAATACACTAAGTACAGATCTGAGAGTACTCGCAGTTACTGACAGTTCAAAGCCAACAACAACTAATGAAAAAAATCATGCATCTAAGACTAAAATACTAAAAGTATATAAAAAAAAAACATTTGACGTTTCTACCCTTTACACAAGCATTCCAATCGTCAAGACAAATTTAAAAAAAAATGGTCTTACTTTGTTTCCAAAAAAAAAGAATGGGCAACGTAGATACAAATATCTTGTTTTAGGGAGGGACAAATCATACTGTGTTAAAGACCCAATCTTATTCAGACAAAAAGTAGTCTCAAACTGCCAACATCAAGATGCTTGACTTTTTTATTGACAACATATTTGTTACATTTGGAAGACCAATTTTTCAACAAACAAACTGCATTCCTATAGGAACTTATTATCATATCTTGACTAACATCTAGAAATTGACAAGGAGGGTCGGTTGAGAACAAAACTTTACGACAAGAGATGATGACAGCTTTCCAATTGTGAACTTTCCATTTCTATGTAGAAACATTCCAGCAGTGCCTGCATATGTAGTATGTATCTCCCAGTTTATACGAGATATCAGATGTTGCATTTCCTATCATGATTTAAAAATTCTGGTTGATAACAGCTTCAGAAGGTATCCTTTAAAACATGGTCCCAACCGAAAAAAATACCCTAAATTGGACAAAAAAACAATTATCTGCAGGACCAACTGTTTCCAAACTTTTGCTAAATAATACATCTGTTATATTTCACAAATATATACTACTTATTGGCATCAATCTACATGAAAGATGATTGACTGCCTTTGTATCAAAATAATGTAGTTTGGCAGAAATAAAAGAAGAAATAGCATTTTAGAAATTTCTTGCGTCCGAAGCGCTTTTTGGGATTTACATTCACCAGGAACGCACAAACCTAATCATTTGAAAGCTATAGATGTATAAATATGTACAAGAAACGTTAGGAGCTTTATGACCAAAGGCCCCTAAAAAGAATGGGCAAATCATATAAGGTCAGCTTTGTCTGAGGGAACTATCACAGTTATCATTCCAAATGTGACAAATAATCACTTTCTATGGAAGCCGTTATACATATTCAAAAATGTTTAAAGGGTCTTAAAAATACTTTCGAAAACATTTCCGAGAACTAGAAAAAAAAATCCAAATTAAAATCATGAAGGAAAAAAACGAAAGGGTTTCTTCTTGTATCCAATCTTCAGTAGAAATTTCATGAGATTCGGTAATGGCAAACTTAATATTGTGTCAAATGTAGGAACTTTAGTACTTTTATCATAAAATCATAACCATGGAATCAAAGACGGGGAAAAAGCTTGAATTGTTGTTAATATTAACACTGCAATAATGAGATTCAAAAAGAGCAAATAATATTATTTTACTGAAAAAAAAATCGATTTATAGTAATTTGTCGGTCATTTATATGCATGCGAAAGGGAGGACAAAATATTCTGACGAACCTTTGTTAGTAATTGGTGTACCATTGAATCAAAATATGCCGATGATAAATCGATAAAGAGTTCTTTAACTGCTTAACCGTCACAGTCGTCTCGCGGCAGCATGACAGACGCCTCGAGTATGACAAGTCGTGCGTTTGATCCTTCCCGGTCTGATCAAACTAAAATACTTGAAATTGGAATATTTAAGTTCATGATGATTCTCTGTCAAGCAGATGACATAATTCATGGGCAAGATCAAAGACTGATTGGTTGCGAAACTGATAAGTATGGGTAGGTCTGCATGTGTACTAGTTACATTAACGTTGAAGATTCCTTCAGAAAAACATGTTCGAGTTCTTATTTTTTCAATCGGATACGGTAAAGACTTTCACTTACACCTTTCTACCCTATTATTAATCACGGACTTATATAGATAAATAAATACAGGTTCCAGCCCCTCTCGGGGAGGAAGTAAAGAATCAGATCTACTCTAACACTGTTAAGTTGATTTTCTAGGCACTTTATATATATATATATATATATATATAACTTCTAGATATATATAACGTCTAGATATATATAACATATAGATATTAGTCAACGAATTTCTTACGAGGGCGCTTGATCGTTTTGAAAAACAAAATGATAATGTACATAATAGGAAAATAATAACTTTAAAGATTGTTTTTAGTACCAATAGAAAAAATTGACAAGACTAATTTTACATCATACTGATGAAGGATACATGTATCTGTTATCCGAAGTATTTATTGATACTTGTATCTAATGTTCCCTTCTTTAATATTGGTGTTGTTTTGTCGCCTTTTTAGGCGTATAATATATATTTTTAAACCAAAACAAAATGTATCAGGAATTTCCTTTTCCTTTCAACCCAATGCAATCTAAAAATAATCATTGGATTTTTAAATTAACAATCAGCTGATAACGACAAAAGGTAGAAATAGTTTAAATCGCAAATGAAAGACTCCAAAAATAACTTAATAACTAATAAAGAAAAAAATGTAATAACAAAAATATAAAAGTTACAAAAAATGAAAATTGAAGAATCCTCTGTTGTGCATTATGTCACTAACCATTGTTGATGACTTTTGAAGTACCACTGTAAGTTGTACTGTCAGATCCACTGTCTGTTACTTCTTCCTATAGATGTTAAATTAACAAATTAAGCAACAACACAAATAGTAACTGAATACAAGAAGAAGAAATAAGAAGACGCACACAATGTCATGTTGTTTTTATCTATTCATTTACGCAAATTCCTATGCTCAGAGGGTGAAATGTGTAAATTTAAAGAAATTACCACCCAGCATATCATAGAATCGTTTACACGGTACATCTCAATATTATAAAGTTGAAGGCCAAAATCAAATATCACTCCTTAATATATACTACTGATATAAGGTTTAGGAATATGTTATGAAAGTTACGGACGATTGTTCGAACAGACGGCCGGACAAGATCACCGCTTGAGTACAAGCATAACAAGACAGTATGTCAAACTAGCAAAAAACCGGGTATTTCCATATTGTATTAAATGTTATTGTCCTGAAAATGCACATAATATTCGCCATTGGACGATAAACAGACATCAATCATTTAACATCATCCAATAATCGTGGCGAGCATGCAACCACGTGACCAACGAAGCAGTTTCGTATGCAAAAAAGTACATAAACAAATTTTTGTATTCAATGAAAACTGTTTTGAATCTTGAATTGCCTCGATTTACCAATGTACACCAAATTCGGCAAATAGCACCCTTTCACTAAGTGGAATACAAACATGCAAAGGCGTGTTTTTTTCAGAATTGTTTTTCTTTCTTTTTATTAGTTTTGACATTTAAGCTAACATTTAGAAACTACTTAAGATGTTTTTACACTAACTCCATTTAGAGTGTACTCGTTGTTATCTTAGTTTGAAAAGGCATGGCTTACTCATAAGCTGAAATTGGGCTTTTAACTAGCTTTCAATTTCAGTAACTCCGAGTACTTTTAGAATGGTAGTTTGTGACTTTTGTCTTTTCGTTAGTAGTTTTTCTACGTAGTAATGACGTTTTTTAAGTTTTTGCCAAAATAAAACAAGTCCCCTTTCCAAAGAAATCCAAGCGTTGTCCATTCGTTCTAACCAATATTGTGTCATAGTATATTGTTCTATTTTTTAACTGTCCCCTAGACCATGTAGGTATTCAATATTTAAACTGGTCAATGTCCATCTCATGTTAATGTACTTTTCCCATGTCGGGAACCTCGTTAATGGTTGTGTTGTAATATAATAATGTCCCTTTTTCGCTATTTGGGAAACTTGACGTTGGTGTCAGATCTTTGATGATTAATGTCGAATTTGTTCTCACGTATAGACTTAGTGCGTGGCAAATTGTATGGACATCTATTTATTGTTGAAGATTTTGTACTGACCTCTAAATGTCTTTTGGCTATTTATTTCGTTTGGTTGCTGTCTAATTGATGTTTGTCTCATAACCTTTCCTACGTATTAAATTCTTTTTTTTTTCAAAATGCTGTTTTAACATGTATTCACTATATACAGATATCCATGAACAAAGTTCGCTTTCTTTTCAACTTGCCCAGTTTGTGAAGTGATCAGTATTGTTATTTGATCCTGACTTATAGAGTTAATTTCATGCCTAGATTAATAAAAAAATGCTTTCTTCCTTTTTTCTCTCTTATATTCGGTGGTTGAATGACAAAGTTCAATTTTTGCATCTTATTTTGTAATTCTGTGGCAAGAACTGTGACTTCATGTACATGAACTGCCGTTCCATCTATTCTTTCAGAAACGCAATCCAGCTTCTGTTCAATTATGGGTGCCTCTTCAGATCTGCCATCTTCTAAATTCCTTATTCGGGCATTTAGTAAGCGTAACAACTTTTTGAATTCGACAGCACAATTCGTTGTTTCATCCAAAGCTTGAATAGTTAAATCAACATCAGTTTCTTTTTTCGCTATTTTAAGGGGGTTTTCCCCCCAATGAGATTATTTTCTGTTTGAACTTAAATAAGCAACACTGATCGAGAAAATTAAATGTACCGTTTATAAATCTAACCAAATGCCTTTTATCAAATACGTCAATGGTTTTTATTTTTATAGTCAAAAAATATAAATGAAAAAATGGAAAATTACGTCCAAACGTTTACTTTAAAATTAAAATATGGATTAAGTCTAACGACACAGTGAATCATCAACACAAGCACCCCACCCCTTTTCTCATAAAATGGAATGACAGTAAGCGTGAGTACCTAAAATTGTAATTTATTTAGTTGCGTATAGGTAGAGACATATATACACATATATATGTCTCTGGTATAGGCGATTAGATATTTCCTGCTTTTTCGTTGTCCGTAAAGGACAGAAAATCTACCACATCTTTAGTATCAGTTGATTCTTTGAAACTGTCAAAGTCAAGTATTGTTCGTTCGTACTTTCTATAAAGTGCATTCTTATTCACTCTTTTCGCCAATCTGAAGTTGTCTCACTTTATCTTATGATTTGTTATTATTTGACAATCCTCTATCGGCAAATCATCTTTTTTTATCAATTTAGGTGATGATTATATATGCAGCAAAAAGCTAGTGCTTGTATCCTTTCCAGTGTTATGTGTATGCAAATGATTGTTTTATTAATTTTCGATGATTTTTTATGAGGAAGATGAGGATTGTTATTCAAATGTGGATATGAGACGAGGTTTCAGCGGTTATTTTTTCAGACGTCAGATAATTCACATTGCGTCAAAAGTGAATCCATCTTTATTCTAATTTCAGATAAACTCCTACAAGGAGTTAACTGGCGATTCTTGTGTATTTATAGACCTTGTCTAGCTAATCATTTTGCAATTTATACTTTCTGTCTATCTTGTATAGTTTTCTGTGCGAATTTCAAACGCGCGATTTTACGCCAGTACTTAAAACCTTCCATCCTTTATGTATGGATTTTACATAGATAAATAAAATCGTATAATATAAGCAAAATGAGGATGTTAAAATTGATGTAATGCCATTGTGCTTCTTCGTTATATTTGTTTGTTTTTATAGCGATTAAGATGATAACACAATGTTGACTGCTGTACCCCTATTTTTGATATTTTTACCTATTGTGTCTGTTTGTTTTGTTCACGCATCGTTGTCAATATAATGGAATTTGATGCGACTGTCATACAAGTAAGAGGTTTAGCCAGCTATAAAACCAGGTTCAATCCACCATTTTCTACATAAGAAAATGCCTGTACCAAGTCAGGAAAATGACAGTTGTTATCCATTCGTTTGATGTGTTTGTTTTTTTGATTTTGCCATTTGATTGGGGACTTTCCTTTTTGAATTTTCCTCGGAGTTCAGTATTTTTGTGATTTGACTTTTTTCAAGATAATTGCCAAAAAATAGCCAAAAATGGACATCTCGGGGGCTATAACACAAGAGTTGTCCGATTTCTCTGAATATTTCACGGTGAATAGGTGACCTGCTGATAAAATGTAATTTGTCAATTTTGTTAACTGCTCTTAAAGTTTCTGAAATATAAATCAAAACTGTTCTTTTTGTAGTGATAGCGGCCATATGTGCTGGTCAAGGAATAATAGTCTACACAGTTATGCAAGTAAATACACCAATGACAAACGTGGTGGTTTGGTCATAATCCATACAGAGGTTTCCAAACGATCTAACATAAAGGTAGTATGCAACTGTAGTTTATTATCCCCCATTTGGATTATTCATTTGAAGTTAGTCAGGGAATTAATCGGAAAACAAAATGATTTCTGAATATCCTTTATGTCATTACCTTCGGTTTCAATTTTATGCCTACTTCTGATGACATTAGTCTCATCTCCCTTCCCATCTACCCAGTTTAACAAATGTTATAGATGGTAGAAAAATCATCATGAATCAAAGGTCTTTGAAAAACACTAACAATGGTTGTTACAATCATGAGAACATTTTATTTACTGGGACTTTCATTTAAACTGAAATTAAAATATATAAAGAAATACTCTGCTGTTTTCACAAATATCTAAATAAAGTGTCATAACGGTGTAATTCTAGTAAATCATGTAAGAGCAACTGAAAAGACAAGGACAGGGTGCAGTTCCAAGGGCACAACGATAAAAATTTCAACTTAATGAATGTTCCAACATGCTCATCACAATTTTAGGATGTAACAATGAACCTGGTTTCAAGGAGATACAATAGAATATATAAGAGAAATTGAGAAAAGGAATGGAACAACATAAGCAGTCCAAGTTGCCAATGACCTGTCAATTTTGATTCAAGCTTGATAAAGTGTTTAAGATAATATACCAGCCAACTACTAGTAATACAACTCATTATATTTTACTTTTATAGAACTGGCAACTTGGCTTCTAAAAATACAGGCTGGGAACTCTTAAAGTTATTTTCTGCAGCCAAATGCTGGAAAACCTTTAAGTTTTGTATCTGGAGAAGAGTAAAAATAAAAAAAAAAGTTCATTATTTAGAATTAACAGAAGAGATCAAAACTTGTTTTGAATAATCGCAAAATCTTTGAAAATTGGAATCCATTGAATTAAAGTTCGCCTTAGATGGATTTGGCTATTCTTTAAAATGTGTTACCATTGGTCATACGGCAACTCAGGTATTCAAGAACTTATCCATCCTTGGCTTTCCTGATGAAGGTAAATTTAGAGAAGCGCTTCAGATGCACCAAATTTATAAAGTGTTATTTTTATTTTTCCTACCTCAAAATGTAAAACTTGGAAATCAAAAACAATAAGAAAAAGCATGAGTATTTTATTTAATAGAACATTGTGTATAAAGATTGCATTATAAATTTAAATGTAGACAAAACAATTTGCTGGATTTCTGGAAATAAAATATAACAGAACTGAATATGTATACGTTGAACTATGAACAAAATCATTACACATGCATATTTATTAGTTCATGATAGAGATTGTACATCTCAAAGTGAAATACTTGATTTATTTCAATTACTAACATAAAAGTGTGTTCTAATGTATGGCCATGGGCCATGTAAATGACTATGATTTATTATTATCTTTTGAAATAAGCCAGTCGTAATATTTTTTTCAGTGAAATGTTGTAATGAATAATTTGTAATTTCATTTATACATTAAAAAAAGGTTTTTACTATTGTTCACCCAAAATGTATCATCATCAACAAAATTGAAGAAATATTTGATCCGTAAAATGAACATCTAATTTTTCATTTTTTCATCATTAAAGTTACCTAAAAATGCATGAAATAAAATATCATTATAATGGATGAGGAATTTCATGAAATACAATTTCTAATTTATTTGCTTATCTTTCTTTTATTCTAATGGATATCATTAGTTTTCATTCTTGACCGCAAGTTTTCCAACTAGAACACCAGGATTTAGCTCTTCACATGAGCAGTAAGTTTACTTTGAATATTTTTGTGTCTGCAAGGGATGATTCCTTGATTCTTAATTATACTGAATTGTCTTGTGAAGTTAGTTTCTCTTTGCATTCCTAGGAAAATTAGCTTGAGTCCAACACATTTTACATATAAAAGAAAGATATGCACTGAGCCAAATAAAAACACTATAATAAGGACTATGAAACAGATTTGATTTTTACATTGAATGTTATATTTCTGTAAAGTGATCATTTATCAACATTCAATTGCAGCAAAAAGTACAATAATATATCATACTATACCCTTACATTGACTTTTTCCAAAATTTTCAAAACTTCTTATCAGCCAAACCCAATATGTTTTACCCTTGTCCCCGTAGTTACCCCTTCTTTCAGTTTAACATAATTCTTTCACAACCGTTGAAATAATATCTATGTCAAAAGCAACAAAGCTCACATTTATCTTTATTTCTTGTATATATTTTTTTGTGTAAGTAATGTTCATTTATCACAATGATTACCACAGTTAGAATAGAATATTTTGATTCATATAACAAATATACAATATGTTTATATACATTATCTACAATAATATCACATTCTGTTGAGCAACCTTCATCTCATAAGAAGTAATCTTAAACTTTATACTTCTTTGGAAGTAATCTAAATAACTAAACTTCTTTACGAAAATTCATAACAAATAATTTAAATACATCACTAACTCATGCAATTCATTTAATCATTGTTTACTCTAAGATACTGGTGTACTAAAGCTCTAAAATCCATACATAGATTTATGAATGTTGTTGAAATGTGGAAAAATAACTCATTTTAGCTATGTTAACTTTATTTCAGAATAACACACAATTAATATCAGTTAATAATATTCTGTTTGATTTTAATGTTATGACATTTTAGGACACTAAGTTAATAAAATATTAATTTATAATTCAATTGAAAATAATGATTTTTAATACTGTTAAAACACTGTACGTCTGATAAAGAATCTAATTTTTCATTCACTGCATTAAAACCAATAGTGACACTCACTAAAATGCCAAATTTTTGAATTGATGCACAGGCTTAGCTCTTATTTGACTGGTTCAGTTTGGGCTGTTCCACTTTCGGGGCTTTACCATAATGTGCATCATTCAATAGTAAGCATTTATTATCATGTGCTATAAGAAAGCTATGCCAGCTTGATGGAAAATACTCTTAAATATTATGTTTTTTTCTGTAGAGAGAATTGATGGCCAAAATGTAAATGAGACTAGGTGTCCAGAAATTTATTATGAGACCACTTAGATTGGACATAATAATATCTTATCAAGAAATAGAAACCCTGTTTTCTTTTAATATCATAAATGCAAGTTTAATGATACAGATAAGGGATCATTTCTACTTCAAAAAATTGTGTGCAATCATCTGGTACCATAAGGATAATTATTAGTCTTTTTGTTAAGGATGAATGTGTCTTTACAGCATATAAAATTGTACACAATGACAATTGACTTAATTTGCCGATTTGCATCAAAATACACCTCAATTATTTTTACTTTTCTTTCGTTAAGATTTCTTGAACTAATCACATGTGTATTTACATTTCGACTGTCACTTGTTTGCATGATTTTCATCATCAGAGTTGTTGCTTCAGTAAGTGATTAAAGCCATAAAAAGTTCACACCAGTGTCCTAAAATGTGGAACCAAGCATCACAGCACACGCTGAAACTTCTATTATTGATTAGGATGTTGAAATTGTAAAATGAAAATTTATGTTCAAAAATAATTTTGTTAAAATTGACGAAAATCTATACATTAAGTTTAATTGGCCTCTATAGACATTTAAGTTGATTGATATTTCCTCACCAACAGACGATTTTTCAAAGTATAAATAAACCCAAGCAAGTATTAAATGCAACATTTAACAAAATCCTAATTGCACAATGAAATATGAGGTATTTGGAATATTGAAGCTTTAAGCAATTTGTTTCCAACACTTTATCTTCACAACATACTACATTAACCTTTTGTTAGATAATTTAGTAAGCTTAGATCATTTTGATCTCATTACATATTCATAGGCAGAGAGTTTTGTTTGAAGGCTTAAACTACAGACAGAAGTTTTGTTATTCAATATGAATGTATTTATAGTTTATACTCCTGAAAGACAAAAACGTTTATAGTTTATACTCCTGAAAGACAAAAACGTTTAAATATATAGTATCAACACCTTTTACTTTGAAAAATTAGAAAATTACAACACATGCAATTTATTGGCAGCTTCTTTTTAAACAATTTTAACTAGCCATTTCATCTATCCATGTCCTTCAACAATTAAATTATATTGCTTTGTCTGATTATCTTCACCAATGTCCTCTCCACCACATTGAATCAGGTTAAAACATCTACATCCCATGTCCATCTGAAAACTGGATCAACTGAGAATGCTTAGCACCATCAATTATGATTGGATATTATGTTGTGATGTCACTTCCTTTTACTTATGGTAGATCTGAGAACAAGAGCGCCATCTATCCAGAAATTAGGTCTATCTACCATAGCCTGCCAAAACGAAATCTCCTCTCCTCTTGCATCTATCCAATCTACTATCTTACCATAACTTTTCCCTGAAATTAAAATCATTACCAAACATCATAAAATCATTCAAACTTCCATAAAATAAAAAAGTGAGTTACAGTTACTTTTCTGTACTACACAATTTTAGAAGAATTTCACTCAACTTATGTTCCAAATAAAACAAAAACCATAAACTGCTAACACAGAGATATTTCTCACCTTTTTTGTTACTTTGATAGTAAAATGCAAATGTTGAAATTAAAATAGCAATACTTAAACACCTAAGTTATGCAATTTATTCAAAGTCAATGAACAATGATTGAAGGTCCAGGCAAAACAATCTCCATGGAAATGAAATGGTTCAATGCTAATACAATTGCATACCAAATATCATTGACCTATCACTAGCGGTTCCCCAAAACCTGGCCTAATCACAAACTTATACATGTAAACTAAGCAAAAGTTTCAAAGTCAATAGACCATGACTGAGGGGGCAGGGCAAAAGAATCTCCTTGGAAATTAGATGTGCCAATGCTTTTACAACTGCATATCAAATATTATTGACCTACCACTGGTGGTACCTCAAAAACTGACCTAATCACAAACTAATATATGTAAACTAAGCAAATGTTTCAAAGTAAATAGACTATGACTGAGGGGGTAAGGCCTAATAATCTCCATGGAAATGAGATGTGCCAATACCAATACAACTGCATACCAAATATCATTGACCTACCACTAGTCATTCCCCATAAACTGACCTAATCGAAAAAACTAATACATGTCAACTAAGCAAAAGTTTCAAAGTCAATGGACCATGACTGAGGGGGAGGAGCCAAATAATCTCCATGGAAATTAGATGTGCCAATGCAAATACATATGCATACCAAATATCATTTAGCTTCCACTAGTGCTTCCTCACAAACTGACATAATTACAAACTAATACATTGTTGACGACGCTGCAGTTGACGCTGGAAACAGCATACCTATGTCTCGCTTTTTGACTCCGTCAAGGCGAGACAAAACCATCAACATTTTTCAAAATAAGTATGGTAAAAGTCATTCTTGCAGGTCTGCAGAAATTAATTTACAAATTGAACACTCACATCATTCTCTGATCTCTTTCATTTCAACTTTACTACCTCACTATATAACATTAAAGATTAACAAGAATGTGCATGCACTGTTGTGCAAAGTATACCCCAACTTGTTATAAAATTATTTAACATTGATGAAATATTCCATGCTAATTAGGTATATCAAAAAATATAAGTATCATTAAACAGAAACTGATCTGAAAATTCCTTGGAGGGTAAAACTCATCATTATAAAGTTCCAGACAACATATCAAATCATTCATTATCACAGAAGTGGAGTAATATTTAACAAAACATTTATAGACAGACAAGGTCATTGCAGTTAATCACTTAATCCACGAGTGAATGTATAACAATGTTCATATACATCCAACAAAATTTGGTTCAATCGCTTAAGAAATACCAATGTACATTGAGAGAAATCATAACTGTACCTGTTCCCAGATTCAGGCTTACTCCTCCCAAGAAATCATTACTGGACAGCTTGTCATGGTCCCATATTGTCAGCTCCAATGACTTCTCTCTCAGATTTTCAGCAGTGACATCTTCAAACACCATAGTACAATTCCATGCAGGGTTGCATTCTTTTTTGATCACTTGTGTTTTCTGTTTTTCTTTATCTGGCTGTAATTGCCTGTAATAAATATAAAATCACAGTCTACTACAGTTAAGTACTGTAAATTCAGTAATTATTGAGAGCTTTTTATGAATGCGAATAATGTGACTGGGTGAGTATTGCAATAATAAGAACTTGCATTTTGATATCTGATACATATATATGTAGGACTCAAATCTATGGTGGGTTCCAGATCTATGGCAGATCCCTAATCTATGGCAAATATGACGTCATGCCATCCCAAATCTATGGCAAATTTGTTACAATCCTAATCTATGGCAAGTTTTGTAATTTCCTAATCTATGGCGGATTTTTGTTGTTTCCAAATCTATGGCAAATTTTGTACATATGGAAAACAAGGCAGTACATACACGACAGATGCCTTTTCTTAATCAAGTGAAAATGTATGAAAACGGAAGCATGTTTATAAACATTTTTGAAACAAACATTCCATACCATAATACAGACTTCAGGATTAAGATGATGCGCCCCGGAAAAATAAGCATTTCTTATCTGTGCATGGTACCTGTTTAGTCTATTTATTAAACCAACTAATAAAAATGGTAGCCCCATGACAAACAAAGAAAGCAGTTTTTTTATGAAAAGAATTAAACAGTTTAATTTTTCATATTATTTTTATTTGAGCGTTAATCAATTTTTTTTTAACTAATGACGATTTAAGTCAAAGTGGTATCCTGTTATTTCATCTCTCACTTTATATACTTTGCCAGGCGTAGATGTTAAAATATTAATTATAACTCCTTTCCTAAAATATCCACTTCTTAAAACAGCCGTGCCTTTATTCATCGCGGGATTCGGCCAGTACAGCACATCTTCCTTTAAACCATCGGCAAATTGATTTTAGAGGGAGAGTGTTTCCCTGTGTTTTTGTTTGTAAAAATTTGAAATCTGTGAACCCGTGTTAAATATTTGTTTTTGGTTTACATCATACAATTAAAAGAAAAAAAATATAAATGGTGTTCAAATCTATGCCAGTTCTGCCAAGGTTAGCGCCGGCGACGACGACGTAATTATGGCGTCATTAAATTGTGACGTTATATGTTACTCTTTTCCCCGGAAAATTACGCAATTTCAAGATCTGCCATAGATTTGGAGAAAACAAAAAACTGCCATAGATTTGATTTGTAACGTCATATTTGCCATAGATTAGGAATCTGCCATACATTTGCAACCCACCATAGATTTGAGTCCTACAAATATGTATGCAGATTTTTCTGAAATTGCAATAATTAATCTTGTATGATAAATGCAAACAATAATTTCTGAATTTACAGTACATTGTAGAGGGAAAAAACCTTTTTAAATAGCTTTACATTTTGGAGTTAAGTGTGTTGTCCATTTTCATTGAACTAGTACACATTTTTGTTTAGGGGCAAGCTGAAGCCCACCTCTTTTTACAAATAGCTACCTTTTTTTGCAATTGTGGCCTTAACCTTTGATCTATTGACCTCAAAATAGACTGGCCTTATGCTATCAACCATATCAATAACATGAATAACACTAACCCTTTACAGAAAGGATCCGAATAGCCATTAGATCTGACAGCAGTTAAGTTTATAGCCTCCTTGATAAGCACATGTAGCTGGCCTTTGTCTCCAGGCAGTTTGGGTTTCCTTGCCTTCTTCCGTGATGGAGAGGGGCAATCTCTGTTTACTTGTTCTGGAGGAACATACTTCAGACAGAGAATGATGTCCCCTTTATAAGTAAGGAGAGATGTTGGCTGTTCAAACTGTAAAAGATAGAGTCTCTCTGAATGGATCATAAGTGTCAACTCCATGTCTTTGTATACAATGTTTGCTTGAATTGTTCAGCATGTTAAAACTAGATACTTATAAATAATATCAATGAATCCAGTGTTCCAACTTCTATAAATCATTTATCCATTGAAGATTTCACAAAACGATACTTGCCCAAATAAAGCCTGTCAACATTTGCCAATGGATTGATTTCTTTGAAATATACGTGAAAAAATACTTTTGATTCTAAATTTCAAAAAATAAACTAAACTTCTAAACCTACCTTATCAATAAATCAATTATTTAAACAAACAATATAAACCATAAGGTGACATTTTTATCAATGTTAAATTTATTTCTGCAAATTTTGAATTTTTCAATTTTAATTAAAATATGTGTTGCTATAAAATTATTTTTACTTAGTATATCAATCTGTTAAAAAAAACTTGATAAATCAAAATTGATATTTAAAAAGAAAAAGGTAAGAAAAACTACCAGAAGACATTTTTCTACAATCTTCTGGATTAGTTTTTCGGGGAAAACTTTAAGATTGTAGAATTGATGGAAAAAAATGACTAAACCAGTGAGTCCTAGGCAAAGAGTGGCTTCAATAACATTGAAAGCAAATTTTTCTTTACAAAAAGAAAGGTGTATTGGTGTATTGATTGTGTCAATCAATCAATTACATTGTGTGTTTGACTGTGACATAACTTTTTAAAATCCTAGTGTTTATCTATTGTCTAACATTGCTCTAGAATTGTGAACAGACATGCAAAAGAAAAAAAAAATTAAGAAAAAAAAGTCCCAATACATAATCTAAGACCGTTATAGAGACAATAGACTGTCCATTGTTTAAGACTGTATATTAACCCTAGATGCATGTCTTTTTTGTATTGTATTATATAGGTTAGTATAGACATACACAATACACTAATGATTTTTTGGGCCAAATTCATGTGTAGTCTCAATTCATGTATTGTTGATCCTAATCAAATAATATGGATTAAATGAGAAAATTGTAATAAATTAAAAATATCAAATAGACAGTAACCACACAACTAGATGAAACAAAGACATCGAGAGATATTTGTTCTCTCCGTTTCACTTATTCAAAAAAAGAAATTAGTTACTGTAATACATAATGTTAAATATAAAATATATGATATGATTATTAAATGTACATGTTGTATGAGTCTGAATATAATAGGTAAAAAATCCTCTTCACTAATCAATGCCTGGAAGTAAAGAGAGACATCACATGATACAAAAATCAATTTCAAAAACATCTTTTACTTATAAATCCCCAAAGTAGTGACTTCTATCAACTAGAACTGATGTCTTGCCAGTGAAGTGCAATTAAGAATTTTCAAGAACCAATATACATGTATATATACAGATCACTTTCATAGTTCAATCATTAGGAAATTGAGATTAAAGTAAAAGACCCTGTCAGCTGCACATATTCTCTCTTTGAGATTTTAAATTCTCTTACCAAACATTGGTAATGAATCCATTTTTTCCTTGAATCAGACCTCCCCTAAACTAACATTTTTTTTTCTGATTTAAAAGTAAATTGACATTTGCGGATCAGAAATATGTTCATTCTTATATACCAAATATAAATGACTACTCATGTAGTTACTGAGAAACATACTCAATCCAAAGACTGATGTGTGACTACGATATCAAGCTAAGGTTATATGACAACATACCAAATATGAGTGAGATAAAAACCCAACCAAAGAACATGACAATCGGAGAAAAACCCAACCAAAGAACATGACAATCGGAGAAAAACCCAACCAAAGAACATGACAATCGCAGTAAAACAATGAGGTAAAGTATCTACGTTATCTATGAAATAAACAATGGTTTAACGCACCAATTTAACTAACTTGAACTGTGTGAAAAAAGACTGGTCCACCCCCTCAGACCCCCTAAGACCTCCCCCCCAAACATCCACCCCCCTAAAAAAACTAACAAAACAAAACCCTTTTGTCATAATAGTGAGGTGAAGGCAAAAGGAAACATAAGTTATAGATAACAATTTTAAAATATTGATCATGTATCTCTTTTACATTCTGAATTCAGAATTCTATAGCTATAAGTACACATAGTATTGCTGGTCCCAGTCTTAATAGTCATATTTATTGACTCGTGTCTTACGATAGAATCATCAAGACTTTAATTTAATCTTTTCAATCCTTCTTTTTTTCAAAATGTATGTAAAAATGATTTGTGTCAAAAAGAAACAAAATATAAATGCTTCACACCGCATTCACACCAGTATAAATAAATGATAATAACAGTAGGTTTTAAATTATAATTATAATAAATTCATAATGTACTTATGACTTCACATACTATACACATATGTCTAAGCTGGTATAATATAATCTTGTCCGACTGGGTGTGCCCATATCAGCTAATCATTAAAGGACATTCTATTTGTTACAGGTAACTAAGGATTCACTATAATCCCAACTGTTCAGTGGTCCCAGTTTAACTGTTTGAAACACTCTAGATATATCCCTGACAATACCTTAAACTTTTGTCAAACAACCCTAATGTTTCTCTTAATATAATAAATACCCTTCTCCACAATATAATCAAACTTTCACTTCTATTTTATTTTAAATACAGCTTATTAATAATTTTCTTCAAAAATTTCATAAAAAATCCAAAAATATCCCCCAAGAGAAATTTAAAACTTTTGCCCCAAAATCACCTATTTCTACATAACTTTCATGTATATTCACTAGCTAAAGAAAATAGTCAATTAATGAAAAAGTTGTTATCTAGAAATTAAACGGTGAACGTTCCTATATTATTGTGACTATCAAAACTTTCATACGTTGGATGCTGTATACTTGAATATCACAGTCTACAAAATTTTACCCATATTCAATAGAATATCCCAAAACTATATAGCTGTTTTAGCCAAACCCAGCCAGGTAATATTATTTAGGTAATATATCCTTGTATTATTCATCAAAGGTGCAGGAAAAAAGAATTCGTAGAATTGATAGGGTTATATTGCTTATTTGTTAAAAAAAGTTTTGAACTTCCATCATTGCAAGTTTGAATACATCTACATTTTTTTAATTTTCTAAAGACACCTACACAATTCTAAAATAATCAAATGTTAGAATTTAAAAAATCAAAAGGTGCACATCTTTATCAATTTTGGTATTATGTTATAATTAATTAAGAATCAATTAAAGTATATCTTATTGCAATGTTCAACACAGGATTTCTAATCAAACAATTATCTATTTTACATTCCTAGCAAAGGTATTGGTAGGTGCCGCCTATGACTCCGAGTAAAAAATTTCTGATATACAGTATATCTCTCTGAATATAATGACAGATTATGGATTATTCAAAAGAGAAAATCTACTATAACATGAACCTTCTTAATTTACCCTTATATTCTGTCGTTCATATGGAGGAACCTGTAAACTAATAAGTCAACTTGATGGATAAAATGCTTCCATCAAAACTTCTTTCGTACAAGGTCAATTCAAAATAATAACAATATATGCTACACTGGAGATTTTGAGACAATCCCTCATAAATCAAATAGAAGTATATATTCGCAATGAATTGTACTAAACAACAATTCTTTATTTCTGGTACACAATATGTCAATATTTTTTAATATGTTGGATAGCATCTGTGTAATGTTGTTTTATATTACAGAAACACTTAAAATTTAATTGATTAATTTATATAAATTGATGTTTTAATTCATGGCCCTAGAGCATAAAGACTGAAACTTAAACAACAGCCTTGATAAAGGCTATTGTTCTACTGGGGTGTTGAAACCACCAAATAATCAATCATTTAAATTTAAAGTCTTTCTTTTTTTTCTTGTTTTTCATTACTATGACTCCCCTTCTCCATTTCTGTTTTCAATTAAATTACATATTATTTTCCTGCATATGTGAACAAAATTTTGAACCAACACTTCAATAAACCATTTTAGTATATATTTATATATTGATAGACTGAATGAACCCTAAAATTATGAAAACTGACAGATTGGTAATTTTTATCATGGTTTTGATCAAATGAAAATTACCCAACAAATAATTGATTTTGTCATTGTTATGATAAACTTTATCAAATGAGCATGTTACACAAAATATGAATAAATGACTTAAATAAACAGTATATTCAAATATGCATACATACAAAAAGTTACAAATACTGTTCATGGTTTGAATACTAGTGACAGGTTGAGTGATTAAATATCTACGCTCTGTCAGAGCATACTGGCTATGACGTGGTGAGATACAGTTTTACTATCAACAGTCCTCTGATCCTAAGTTTACTTATTCTCAAATTCGTCCTGTTGAATCCCAATTTAAACTCAATTATTTACTTCTTGATTTTAGTCATACTCTTTCATGACTTTGTGTCAAACTGTCACATTTCTTTGGATCACCTAATAATGTGTAAAATTCAGATATTTATTGCTGAAACCTACCCTTTCTTGTAACATGTACCATTTTGCTGCAGAATCTCCGAATCTGTAATAGTCAAAATTGATGGTGACTTCCCCCCAGGAAATCATTCCTACCAAATCTATCATTGTGCCACACAGTCACCCATAATGTTCTGTTCTCTAGTTCACTCTTAGATATCAAAATCTGTAATGACAATATAGAAAAAATATAGTGCTACACACAATGCTCTGTTCTCTAGTTCACTCTGAGATATCAGGTACTGTAATGACAATATAGAAAAAAATATAGTGCTACCCATTATGAGTCTTAGATATCAAGTACTGTAATGACAATATAGAAAAAATATAGTACTACCCATAATGTTCTGTTCTCTAGTTCAGTCTTAAATATCAGGTACTGTAATGATAACATAAAAAATATTCTTTTATAGTACTACACTAACACTGGATTAGTATATATATTGGTCACCTTCAGCCTCGTCCATCTACGCAATACAAAAGCTATTATCATTACAGGAGCTGCAAAAATCATTACAACCTACCCTTGAAACTGTTAATGAATGTTTTTTCCACCTCAACAGATGACAAATTCAAATTGTAAAGCATAGTTCTTTTACTTATTTTTTTTGCATTTTTCAGATTTTTATACTAACATTGCTTACTATTCTGGAGCACCTGAGATCACCGCCTGTTTTTGGTGGGGTTCGTGTTGCGTTAGCGACAAGAAGCGTCAAGAAGCGACAAGTCTAAATATAAATGAATATTGAAACATATATTAAAGTGTCTTTCTTTAATATACGAGAAACAAGAGAATAAACTTTTGTTTAAGAAAAGATTTTTTTTCATTATCAAGGATATTTGTAAGATAATATATTTACAGTTTACAGCAAAGTGTATAGATGAATGAATCAATATTTATGTAGAGTAAGCATGGTTGATATATCAAAGATTCAAACCAAATTATGAGATAATAAAATCTTGATTTATTTCAGACTCAAAAGGTCAATATATATATAAATACATGACACAACTTTTTCTGTCTTAACAGAATAAAATGATCAAAACATTTACATTGTTTATCATAGATAAAAATGATAAGGAATATACTAGTGTGTGGATTAAAAAAAAAATAGGGGGGGGGGGGGGGCTATCATTTCTTTATTCTGTTAATTTTACTATATTTTTTATGGACCCTAAGTATAATCAGATGATGTATTTTTTATAACTTTACTGTTTCAACAATAAATAAACTTTCATGTCGATAACATTTTTCCTTTTGTCGCTTCTTGACGCTTCTTGTCGCTTCTTGTCACTAACATTCTTCTTGTCGCTAATTAGTGAGACCGCTTTTAACAGTTTTAAGAATTTGTTAATTTTGACTTTCAATTTTATGGGAAATCCAAAGGCTTTTTATGCCCCCGCCGTATTTTACCCTTGTCTGTCTGTACGTCCATAAGTCCATACGTCCCGAAATTGGTTTCCATTCTCTAACTTTAGTTTGTCTCAACCAATTGTTATGAAACTTATACAAAATGCTAATTACCACAATACACAGATCAAGTTTGAATTTGGGTGGCGTCATTTTTATCTTTCTAGAGTTATGCCCCTTTACAAATGGAAAAATTGCTGAAAATTTCGTTTCCATTCTCTAACTTAAGTTTGCCTCAACCAAATGTTATGAAACTTATACACAATGCTTATTACCACAATACACAGATCAAGTGTGAGTTTGAGTGGCGTCAATACTACCTCTCTTGAGTTATGCTCTTTACAAATTGAAAAAAAATGCTGAATTTTTCGTTTCCGTTCTCTTACTTAAGTTTGTCTCAACCAAATGTTATGACACTTATACACAATGCTTATTACTACAAAACTCAGATCAAGTACGAATTTGGGTACCGTCACTTTTTCCGTTCTTCAGTTATGTTCCTTTAAAGCGTTATATGCCAGCGGGGGGCATCATCTGTGTCCCATGGACACATTCCCCATTTATTTATTAATATTCTTTTTTCTGGAAATTTCAAGAAAGGTAACACAATTGATAATCCATGTCATTCTATTGTTTATTTTTTTTTAAAGAAAATTCATATCTGCCATCTTTTCAAAAGCTTTATTTGGGGATTTTAAGCACAAGAGAACGTACTGCATACCTTTACATGTCATTAGTGTACTAAATTAGAAGATCTAAGGTTTTGAATGAGAATACATGTGTTTAAATGTAATGTTTACTCCTCTGAATGTTTTTTTTAAAGTATTTAGTCTAAGTAATTGAGGATTATAAGAATCAGGTCAACACCTCTAATGGGGGATGTCCCCTATGAAACGGGAAAGTTGGCGGGTCTGAAAATTATGTGTTCCACTATTTTATAGGCTCTTTGAAAATTTTGTGTCTACCAATTGTTCATATTTACCAATTGAGTTTATATATATAGTCCATAAATCATGATAACCTTTTTAGTTTCATGGAATTTAAAAAAAAAAGATTTATAATAAAATAGTATAATCGTACTTTCACGTTAAGATGTATGCTTCAAAGGTTAAGAGATCACAATTAGTTCTATTGTCCAAATGCAAACATACTCTCTGGTACTGTCGATTCGTTATTATTTGTGGGATAACAACTTTCACGGATTAACTGGTAGTTGGGTTACTTCACATTTAAATGTTCAACAAAATACAATAGGCTTGTATGCAAACATTGGCGAATCAACAACATCAAATATTCACGAATATTTCTTTTATCTGGTAAAACTCATACCGAAGAAAATAAGTTATTCCACTGTCACAGTATATGATTTTTGAACTACCAAGGTACTTAAAGATGAATTATCCTACTTGATCTTATTGTTCAGAACAAATTTCTATTGAAAGAATTTGAAGACTATGAAGGTCAGCTCATTGACTATGAAGAGGACAAAGAAATTGATGAAAATGACGATGATGATGATGATGATGATGATGTATGGGATGGAGATGAAAACCAAGAAGAAAATCAATGTTTGTTTTGTGAACAGATATTTCCTTCTGTAAATGAAGTTTTTATACATTGTGAAAAAGAACACTTTTTCAACATCATAGACATTGGTAGAAAATGGAAGTTAGATTGTTTTCAGTATATCAAATTGGTCAACTATATCAGATCACCTGTATTATTCAATATTCATAAGCTCATTGATAAAAAAGAAGACAAAAGAGAATGTTATTATCATATAATAAGATATTTTCTATCTTATAATACATCTTATATAATTTATAAGATATCATATATGATCTATTTTAATAGATATCTTATTTAATTACTTGAATTATATGAGATATTATATGAAATACAGTATCCTAATAGTAGATATCTTACTTATTAATTGAGACATTATTTGGTTGAATAATGGGGTACTTTATATTTAGAATACCACACATTCGACCTCAGTAGCAATAACAACAACCGTGACAGTAAAAAAAATACTGTTGCAATAGAATGTATTCTATGTCTCTCGTCTCTACTTAATAATTGCAATGCTCTGATAAAATTGCTTAATAATTACGAGTTCATTTAAGAATTGAATGCATCTTTTTGTAAATTTATTGGGGTGTAAAAGCGTTGACCGAAGTACATTTTGTATGAAGCGCGGAAGTTCTAAAAATGTGCGCACGGTCAACGCTTTTACAACTCTATAAAATTACTAAAAGAAGCATTCAATACTTATAATTACATTTTTTTGCTAGGATCATAAAAACACGATTTCTATCAAGTTTTTCTTTTATTTACCTGTGTACTTTATTGTGGGAGTTCGTGTCATCATGAATGTTACATTTCATTTAGAAATGAAGGTTCATTTCAGAATGACGCGAGATTGCTGTTAGCCAATCAAAATAACGTATTATAATGAAACATACATGTAATGAAATTATACAAACAAGGATATACTTTAAACACATTTTCTGTACAAATTTTACATATCAGACGATTGGTCTCAACATTCAAATTCAGAATCTTTACCATTTTGAGTATTAGTCTCACATCTGCCATTCACCTGTAATGAATCATGTGTACCACGTGGAGAACATTTCGTGAATTTTTTTTTACAATTTCAAATATTCGGCTTTGAGCGTTCCTGATGAAAGTAAATGCAAAAAACACTTTAGGGCATGACATTGATAACGTGTTGTTTTTTTTTTTCTTTTTATGGAAGAATTTTATTTCATTGATGGAAATGTTACGGAAATGATTATCTATAAATTAAATGTATACTGTTGACAAATGAGAAAATTATTTCACATTACTATTTCACTGATATGTTACACCAGAGATAGGTATAATACGCAATTGTATGTACAATTGTATGATATGTCTCTGGTTACACCACGCTTTCTATAAATCAAATTCTATGTTTCAGTATGGAATTATGTCATAATACGCATACACGGGGGTCTCTTCTCACATAAAGGTATACACAGATGTGATGCTGGTATTAGTAACTTTTTGGGATTGTCAAATATATCAATGGGGTGCAATTTCATGGAGGCAATACATCAATGGGTCGAAATTTATATACCAATCAGTCATAAATGTTAATTTGCTCTTAAAATGTCTGTAAAACTGTGTACTGATCTTTTTATTGAAAACTATAAATGATTCCATGTGGTTAACGTCTAAATAAGATATCACATATTGTATGTTTGATAGGAAATATATAAATAGGGTACAATTTTCCTCTGAAATATTTGTATGGGTAGTTTTTTTTTGTAAAGATCAATATATGAGAGGGGGTGTTTTTCAAACCCCAGCCAAACGTCTGTACCCAAATTTGTATGTTGAGACACCCCACTCCTCCCCCCCCCCCCCCCCGTGTACTTGCAAATAAGTTGTAATATAAGAGCCCCTGTAGTTAATATGTATTAAAACTTGCCTCAGAGGTAATGAATGAACTAGATTGGTGTGGATATTTGTATCTTGTATTCCAGTAAAGTCATCTAAAAAGAATATTTCCTTATAAATATATAAAATGTACATTTGTAAGCAGCATGTTCATGAAGGATTGGTATATTGTCAACTTAATCTAGGACAAGGCCATGTTACATTTGAAGTGTGAAATGCCTAGATTCTCCCGCAATGTCCTGTTAATTATGATACTTTTCCATTCGAGTTGTTTGAAATGTCAAAATTTGGAATGCATATTTAGGTGTTTTTTTATTCATGAAAAAATGTTTTTTTTGGGCACAATTCAAAAGGTAGTTGAATTTTGCTTTGACAGAATGTCGCAGAAGATGTATGATTATTTTCCCTTATATTATTTCGCGGATGATGTATGATTATTTTCCCTAATATTATTTCGCGGAAGAGTAATATTATTTCGCGGAAGAGGTATGATTATTTTCCCTAATATTGTTTCGTGGAAGAGGTAGGATTATTTTCCCTAATATTATTTCGCGGAAGAGGTATGATTATTTTCCCTAATATTATTTCGCGGAAGAGGTATGATTATTTTCCCTAATATTATTTCGTGGAAGAGGTATGATTATTTTCCTTTATATTATTTCGCGGAAGAGGTAAGATTATTTTCCCTAATATTATTTCGTGGAAGAGGTATGATTATTTTCCCTAATATTATTTCGCGGAAGAGGTTACAAGTTTATAAAAAGTCTATAAATATTATTTTTGTTTTGTTTATAAAATCAACAAATTGTTCTTAAAACTTTTTGTACACAATTTCACTTACTACTGTCCATAACCATGGAAGTGCCACTGTAAATTGAACTGTCAATTTCGCTGTCTGTGGCTTGAACATTGTTTCCTATCAATAAATAATGGATCACTTATATAAGATAGTTCTACGAAAATAAGTGAACACAACGAAAATAATTAAATATTGTAGTATAATTCTGTAACTACTATAACAGTAGTCTCAGTATAATCGAATGATTCCGAAAGTGTAAATTTCTCATATGACCATTTTCAATCAAATTTTCTACTTAACAATTCGAAATCGTATATTTAGATTATATCAAATGTCATACATGTCGTGTATGTACCAATGTTTTAGATTTTGACGAGAGAAATTTATGTATTACTGAAAAATTATTACACCAGGGTTTTCGATATCACAAACTAGTCAAAACATTTACTAAATTTTATCATCGGTATAAGGACATCATTCGTAAATATAGCTCAACATGCAGACTTCTTATACGTTCAGGTATTTCACATTCAATTTTTTATGGAAATATTCTTTATAAAGCACAAAAATGTTAGTATTCACCTCTGAAGCTAACAAAACCTTTAAATAGACTTATTAAGAAGGGATATAGTTACGATACTGTTGTCAGGTCATTAAAGATTGCATATTTTGGCGTTAATATTGATTCACTTATAGGGTCTTTGCATCGGCACTAAACACATTTATTTAAAAACCAGTTGTTGGCATGACACGGGTTATGTTCTTCTCATACATGTTATGATGGTATGATACTAAACCCCTAACGGGAAGGATTGTGCCTGATATTCATATGATGAAGACATAATCTTTCAATCAGTTTAATTGAAGTCTGGAGCTGGCATGTCAGTTAACTGCTAGTAGTCTGTTGTTATTTATGTATTATTGTCATTTTGTTTATTTTCTTTGGTTACATCTTCTGACATCAGACTCGGAGTTCTCTTGAACTGAATTTTAATGTGCGTATTGTTATGCGTTTACTTTTCTACATTGGCTAGAGGTATAAGGGGAGGGTTGAGATCTCATAAACATGTTTAACCCCGCCGCATTTTTGCGCCTGTCCCAAGTCAGGATCCTCTAGCCTTTGTTAGTCTTGTATTATTTTTAATTTTAGTTTCTTGTGTACAATTTAGAGTTTAGTATGGCGTTCATTATCACTGAACTAGTACATATATTTGTTTAGGGGCCAGCTGAAGGACGCCTCCGGGTGCGGGAATTTCTCGCTGCATTGAAGACCTGTTGGTGACCTTCTGCTGTTGTCTGTTCTATGGTCGGGTTGTTGTCTCTTTGACACATTCCCCATTTCCATTGTCAATTTTATAATGAAGTACACGCGTTTCACATTATCCTTTAGTTTCCGGATTTTCGGGTTTTGTTTTGACCAAAGAGAATTGTCTGTTTTTTATAGCATCAGTACTGATGTTTATCCTTCGTATTTATTTATTGGTGATGTTTTATTTAAAATAGGGGTTGACGAAGAATCACAACACGTTCCTCTTTGACAGATTTTCTCTCATGTAAATATCACACCAAATAAGACTGGCCAGATCAAATTCTTTTTTTTCAAGTTTCCGTATCCATGCACCATTTTGTACATGTAAGAGTAGTTAAGTAGCTGTGGCTTTCCCGTCTGTATGTCGTGTAAAAGTTGTAGAGGAGGGGACGTCGACTTATGTTAAAAATAATTGCAGATTTAAAGAAACGACTGATGTTAAACTTGTATCTTTGATGAGTTATTACCCACCGAGGAAAGTGACCACCTTAAATAACTTTATCAATGCATATGTTCTACAAATATAAGAACTTCTTTGCAACACAAAAACTGTTTTTGAATAATCACAACATTTTGAGGTGATATGACATTTTTAGGACCTCCTTGATGCGGTTTACTACGATTTACTACCATTACATATCTACCATTAAATGTATTCATTAGGAATTAGCATTGATTATAGGGTTGATTTAAGCTAAAGAAATTTTTACCAATTGAACAAAAACAACAGTTGCATCTCCCCCAGCAAACATGACTGTTGTTTACGTATGTTCTTGTTGGCCCTAGACGACGTCTTACTTCTTCACGAAAAGCCAGGGCATGATATCGAAAAGCATTTTACTCTTAAGTAACGTTTAGTTGACATGTTTTTCCCCACATATATTCGGCATTCCTATGGAAACCAACTGGTCTCTTCTTCTAGCCGATTTATTTAGGAGACATCATACAGGGGCTTGTATAGAAAAACGAAAAGAAGCTTGCATTATTCTGTACCTTTATCTTAACCAGACGTAATATGGTCTCATACTGAATAGTTCTAAAATTTGTGATAATGTCTCATTGAAGTTGCGCAACACATACGACATATACAGTCACATAGCTGCTTTTGCAAGTGTACTTTTGTAGTACTTATCATTTAAAGAACTGGAAACGTGCTTAAATAATGTAGTACTTGTCAGAATTATTGTGCTATTTCAGTTTCATAATTTCAATGTACTTAATTGGTACTAGAAGTTGAAAGAAACAATTTTATACATTTAAAGTTATTACATTTAAGGTACAAAAACTGTTTTGTACCAGTCCAGTACTTTTGAATTATTACACTTTCATTAAAATTTCACATAAAGTTATAGTTAGAAACTTTATATCTTATGTATCCTTATAGTACTTTACTACGTAAGTATATCACTGATACTTCTAATCTATAATACAAATCAAGTACTGTAAAATTATTGTTCTATAATAGAACTTGTTTTGCAGTACTATATAACTTGCAGTACTGTTTGGCAGTACTATATACCTTCTACATTGTGTATGTACATTTGCAGTACTGTAAAATTATACTGATAAAAAGGTACTAGTGCTAAAGTTTAGCTGTGTAGATCAATCGTTAACTTAAAACTAAACATTGACAGTGATAGTTTTCTGACTGAACTTAACTTTCCATAAAAGAGATGATTCAATTTCTATAACGCAACATTCCAGCAGCTGGTCCTGCATATGTGATATATATACACATTTGATACAATTTACAGGTATTGAGTTGGTGCGTAAAAAGAAAACTATTGACCCAAGGGTTAAATGGTAAATTTAAATCGTTCTACGGACGCTGTGTGATTTGGTTGCATGTTTTTGAGTATATGTGTCATATAAGACTATATTAATGCTCCATTTGCTTTGTTGACAACTTGTCTGCTTATATAATGCCTACCAAATATGAATGAAATAAGCTTTTTTGATTATTTAATGCCTGGTACATATGGATGTTACAATAAATACACATTTGACTCTTACATTTTAAGACAACAATTCACTTACTTCCCGTTGCCTCACGTTTAGTAGGCATATTTGCAAGCTCTCTCCATTGTTGCATGTTGTTATGTAATTCTGCTGTTTGAATTGTAAATTTAATAATACCAGCTGCAGTTTCCTCTATTTTCCTCGAAATGTAGTTCAATCCCTCTTCATTTTGGGTTGTATCTTCAAGTTTATTTTCATGCAAATTCTTTAAACGGACATTACTAAAACGCAATTTCTGTGCAACCAATTTTGTTATTTGATCCAATTCCTGGGTAGCCAGTTTATCATCACTTTCTTTTTAACTCTCCATGTCCATTCAGTTTTATGTCATTTTCAATCTATAGTAGGTAATAAACTCAGGTAAGAATTCTGTGTAAAAGAAGGGGATTTTTAAACGGAATTTATCGTATTAATTTCTCTTCCTCTTTTCTTTTAACATGAATTTTTCTATACATTCATTGGACGTTTAAATTCGAAAGACATCAATGTATATTACTTAATATTTCTATATTTAACCAGATGGTTTATGCAAGATATAAATACAGGTCGGATACATTACCGTTAACAAATATGCATAAATCCGCATACTAATGTTCCCGTCAATGAAATAGTTTGTTTACATACTACAAAGAAAGTTTTGGTAGCTCATTGACCAATTGAGTAAGGGCTGGTGGACGTTTCGTTTTGGCTTTTCAACTATTTTGATTCGGGTGCCACACCGATGAGTCTCAAACAGCATAGATCATCATCTTATCTACATCTGGCGTATACAATAATAAGCCTGTTATCTTTGATGAGTTTTTACATACTTATATTAAACAGTCTGAAACACATCGAATCTGTAAAACTGTAAACAGTGTTGGTAACTGTTTTTGTGTCCATTCGTGACATCTTCTTACAGTTCACGATCCGTTTGCAAATGCTGATTTTTCTGGAACCCTTTTATATTAGATCGTTCTTAGAAATATTTGTCCGACATCAAGTGAAACTTGTCGCCTTTGATTTTTGAAACAATTTTGCGGTAACAATTAAGGACAAATACCTTGTGTACCTTTTTAACCAGTGATCCAAGTACACAAGATAAAACTGGAACAGACACTACCTAATTTGCAAAACTTTACGTCTAATAGTTTAATAGCTGGAAAGTGAAAGTTTGTAAGAAAAAGTTCTTGGCAATGTAATGGGTGACGATTGGATCGATATGATATACATTTTGAACTTTACAGATCTTTTTTATTGTTACTCTTATAATTGTTTATTTCATACAAAATATCGAGACAATATTTGCTTCAGTATTGTTGTGATAAAAGTTTTCAAAGAATTTTGTTCAAGTAACTATTTAATCTTGTAATTTTTTTATTCTTAATTGTATAGTTTTCAGTCATACGATTTGGGAATAGTGAAGTAAATTTAGTAAGAAAAGTTTCGAACTTTAGTAATTCATTTTTTTTTAACGGAAAGTTTATGTTGGAGTTTGATTTTAATTGAATTGTAATTTTTGGATGTTGATCAATACTAAACATTGAAGTTAAGTAATTAATACAAAATTCTGCATTTTCATGAGCAGCAGTATTGCCATTTGTAATGACGGATTTGTTGAACAATACTACACTTTTTTTGTTGTATTAGTTGAGGCATTGTATCTGATCAATGTGTTGCTTTCAATGTATTTCCATATAATAAGAACCAAGGGTTCTGCTGGTGTCATCGTTCATAATAGTATGTTCTGTATAACCGATTAATTAGTAGAATACTGTTATCATAAACAAAGGCGACAGTAGTATACCGCTGTTCAATAGTCATAATTCGATTAAGCAAAAACAAATCCGGGTAACAAACTAAAACCGAGGGAAACACATAACAATAATTTAGCAAATATACTCTCGATATTTTGTATGAAATAAACAATTCATCATTTTCATTACGTGTTATGGTGTTCTTTTATTTTTCTTTGTATATTATTAACCTTTACTGTTAAGTTAATTTTTGGTAATATCCTTTTGGCGTGGCTTGGTTTTTATACATCCCGCCATTGTGTTATTGTGCAATGGTCATTTATTTGTATTCTTATTCTTATTTTTGCTTATGTGCTTTGTCTATATGCTATTTTGTTTTTCTTTGTTGACATAGTCATGTTTTACCACAAATTTTTACATTTTTACATATTATGTCTGTTTGTTTTATTCACACATTGCTGTCAATTTAATGGAAATTTATTAGACAGTCATGCAAGTGAGAGGTTTAGTTAGCTATAAACCTGGTTTTATCTCCAATTTTCTACATGAAGAAATGCCTGTACCAAGTCGGGAATATAACTGTTGTTTTCCATTCGTTTGATGTGTTTGAGCTTTTGATTTTGCCATTTGATAAAGGACAATCCGTTTTTAATTTTCCTTGGGGTTCGGTATGTTTGTTATTTTACTTTTTGATAATTAAAACAATCCATAAAGTTCAAAATGTATATCGTGTCAATCAATTCGACGCCCATTACAATGTCAAGTACTTTTTTCTAACAAAACGTTCACATTCTATTTGTAAATACATTAGAAGTAAATGTACACATTTCTAAGCGACATTATTACTGTTAGACATATTTTATCATGTTTACCCTAGTATTATTCTACCAAGTTAGTAGACGGAAATGTAATCATTTTCCGAATTGTCCAACATTAAAAATTAAGTCTTTCAAATTGTTCCTGAATGTTCTACTTCCCCAAAATGAACATCCGTTAAATACTTTTAAAAAATACTTTCAAACAACTATTTTTTGTTGTTGAGATGGATACATTTATTGGGGGAAAATTCCATGAAAAAATTTGACTCCTATTTAGCTGCTGAGTCTTAATCAAGTTGTAATTGATGGCAATCATCTTGTGTTTTTATTTGTCTTTAAATTATGTTATCATCCTCAAAGCGTCTAAGCTTGTTGTGTTGTAAATATTCAGGTAGGTCATTTATGATATATAGATAAGGGAAAATATTGGGTCTAATACTGTTCCTTGAGGTACATCATATTTAACAGGTACTGAGGAGGAAGAAATACCATTGATGACGACTGCTTGTATTCTGTTATGTAGAAATGCATGTATCCAATCAAGTGTGTCATTTTGTATATCATACAACTTTAGCTTATATAGAGGGCGACGATGTGAAACTTTTGTCAATCGCTTTTGCAAAGACTATTATGATTAAGCCAGTTTGAATATTACTATTGTTTCTCTTTGGCAGTTTTTGAATACAATTTATAATTTGCGTTACACAAGACCTTGAATACCTGGGGCTACATTTGCATGTTTTCAATCCTTAGGTGTGTCTCCATGCAGTTGCTAGAGACTTTATATTAAAAAAGTATAGGTGAGTTCCTTTAGTTTGTAGGAGGTCATTTTTTGTGAAACATTTTTCTCAGGTGAGCCTTTGAGAACGGGCTTTTTCAAATGCTTTTATAAAATAAAGATGACTTCCTCCTTTTTTAAATTATAATTTAAGAAATATATTGAGAAAGTTAAATATGAAGGTGTCGATATATATATAGAAATCTGTTCATTTCCGTGGTGTAATGTATTATATAAGATATAAACAAATATACATATAATATTTTCCCAAAGCAGAAAGTCTAAAATTAAATTCTTTTTTATTTACTTTTCTCATTTTTTTTGACATATAATAAATAAAATATACAGTAGAAGTCACGAGAAACTAGAACGACATTTCAGTGAAATGATTATCATTTCAAAAGTTTAAAAACATTATTACATCGTCTTTGTATTAGATGTTGTCTACTATTATCTGAGTTGCCTCACAAAGATATGAGAGACGACTTCATCTGATTTACTTAGAAGCACTAAATAATCATTTTATCTTTTTCTTGTTCTAAAAAGAGCAATTTTTTTTGATTAAACAGAAATAGTGTCATTATCCAGATGCAGTAAAACTTTCAGAAGATGTTTCATAGTTATGGATTTGGAATGCAATCTTAATTGAATCTATGTTTCTGTCATCAATTGATACCTTATCACTGCTTTTGTATAACATTATGTATCATTGTACTATCTTGTACTATTTTGTATTTTTCTGGTTTAATTGACAAAACCTGAATTTTTTGATGATAAATGATAATACTTCTATGTAATAAAATTGAGAATAGAAATGGGGAATGTGTCAAAGAGACAACAATCCGACCAAAGAGCAGAAAACAGCCGAAGGCTACCAAAGGATCTTCAACACAGCGAGAAAATCCCGCACCCAGAGGCGTGCTTCGGCTGGCCCCTAAACAAAAATGTGTATTAGTTCAGTGATAATGGACGTCATACTAAACTCCAAAACATATAAATGAACTAAAATTAAAAATCATACAAGACTAACAAAGGCCAGAGGCTTCTGACTTGGGACAGGCGCAAAAATGCGGCGGGGTTAAACATGTTTTGTGAGATCTCAACCCCCCACCCCCCCTCCCCCCTCCCCCCCACCCTATACTTCTATCCAATGTAGAAAAAAGAAACACACAGAATACGCACAGTAAAACTCAGTTTAAAAGAAGTCCGAGTCCGATGTCAAAATAGGTAACAAAAGAAACTAAGGAAAATGACAATGATACATAAATTAACAAAGGACTACTAACAGTTACTGACATGCCAGCTCCAGACCTCAATTAAACTGATTGAAAGATTATGTCTTTATAAACACCATAACATAAGGGAACGTCACCATCTAAAAATGGATAATTAACAATAGGAAATGAAAAGTCATCTCTTTATTTTGGTATTAAGCTTCCCGTTAAAGATATAGGTATCAAGATCCAGGAAATTGCAGTATTCATTGTTAGTATTAGCTTTATTTAAAGTCAGTTCAGCAGGATAAATCTTTTTAGTGTACATACTGAAGTCGTCATTATTGAGAGCCAATATATAAAATATATAAGTAAATATAAAATCTGAAAACATGTGATTTTGTAATTTTTACAACGTTTATATCCAAAGTGACGTAAAAATGTGTATACTCTCGTTTGTGTTCTGCACAAAATATCAAAAAATATTATTTATCCCAATGTTTGATCTTGTAAATAGGTAAATAAATCAAAGAAAATACACTACTGTGACAAGAAGGAAAAGATCTATACATAGTTCATCAAAAGATTACACGAATACCTAACCTAGAGAGACGAACGCCACTGATGAAATGGCCATGCAAACTCATGTGCTTTGGTATCTACAGCAGCACATAATACTCATCATATTACTTTGAAACAAGTGAGTGGTTAATTGTAAGGTACAAACATGGAAATATTCCAAACTCATGTAAAATACCGGTACTGGTGTTATAGTTTTTAACGTACAAATGTCAGTTGCATATGGCATCTTCTCTTTTAGTTGCTCATTTTGCATACCATTTTGGATTATATATTGCATTTGAATGACGTTTGCGTGATTTTGTTGCATTGTATAGTGTTTAGCATGTTTTTATTCTCCGTTCATTATTATATAAAATATAATTTTGAGATTTTTTGAAGTGCCACACGAGTCTTAATTGAATAATATATAAATGTACTTATACTAGAGGATTTGTTATTATCAATAACAATAGGTAAAAATACTTTTTTCACATCGCAGTTTAAATGCATCACTTCTAACCTCATTAACAATACAAGAATCAACTGGTGAAAAGGTGCATCCCATTACTGAAGAAAAGTTGGTGTTAGAATGAGTTAGGTGTCGTGTAATAAAAATATTCTTGTCAGTTAATTTTGATGCTCGACTTTCTGTTGCACATAACAATTCGAATTGGTCTGAAAAGGTGTATCATAATGACATTTTATAATGGATGTGCTATCTAAAAGGCTTTGATGTTACACATTTTAAAAGGTTAAAAAAACATGAAGTTTGAATTGACCAACAGTTAAAAAGTTTGCACCCATTGATAGAGAATGTTTATTAGTATAAAGAAGGCACTAGGTAATGAAAATATTCTAGCCATTCATTTCCATTCATTGAAATTTGATGAACCAGGGTTATCTCAAAGATAAGATTGTCTACATAAGGAAATGTATGTACAAAGTTAGGAATATGACAGTTCTTTTCCATTCGTTTGATGCGCTTGAGCTTTTAGATAAGGAATTTTCCGTTTTAAATTTTCTTTGGAGTTCGGTATTTTTGTTATTTTGATTTTTGTGGTCATTATATGTACTGAAAATTCAATCATCCAATTATAAAATAATATAAAAATGTTTTGACTTTAATATGAGATCGTTTGTCATGAAGACGGTTCATAATTAATTTGTTCTAAACAATGTTTCAATCAATGATGATTGTTTTCTGACAAAAAATGCATTACTTATGTTTGTTTTACAGTAAATACCGAATTAATGATATGAAATGGAGGCAATTTTTCACTAAAATCAGTGAATGATACTTGAGGTAAGGTTATTTCCTTTTCATAAATTCAACATTTTTACCTATCTAACAGACGAGTTTTATATTTAAAAAAGCAACAACACAATAACAGTTCAATGAAAACAATCTCAACATTACATATTACTTATTTAATAGAATAAAAGGAGACGTGAAGTAAACATCTATGAGAAAATCAAACGAAACAATGAAATAAACAACACAAATAAACATCTAGACAGGTGTCTAGAGATATTTGAGGTTATAACTTGTGCAGTATTTTGGTACATTTGTATCACTAAAGGACAAAACGTTTTGGATATGCATAGTAATTTGTTCTAACATAAGAATATCTAAATAATTAGTAATATAATTCCTCACCATTCAACGATAGTTTTATTTCAGAATAATATTGCATGACACTTTAATATATAAAATTAACACTGTTTATATGTTTGCCTCCGAATCGCTTTTCGCTCAAACCTTAACATTTAAAAACCAATGATGATATAAATGAGGATCTAAATAACAAAAAGGGACATGCAAAGAATAGCCACTTTTATCTAAGGTAAACGTTTCCTGGTAGTATCTGAATGATTGCTTGATTTATCAACTAAAACAATAATACTTATAATATCCCTACGACCAAGTTATATTTATTGTAAATAAATTTCGTGCTTCAGAAGCGTTTTTGTGAATTTATTTTTATTAGGAAATTTCATAATCAAACATTAAAGAGCCAAGGATGTACAAATACCTGTATATGTAGGAGGTAAATGACAAAAGGAACCTAAAAGTAATAGTTAATTAATATAGTTTGTATGAGGGAGGTGGATCATTAGTTCCTGATTGATTTCTGTCAATCAACGGAAAATTTCAGAAATGTATGATACACAAGTAAAAAAAAATACCGAGCTCCAAGGTAAATTCAAAAAGAGGAAGTCCATAGAAACTGACAAATCAAACGCTTTCAATAAACATAACAAGTGAAAAACAACTGCCATATTCCTGACTTGGTACAAGCATTTTCCGAAGAAAATGGTGGGTTGAAGCTAGTTTTGTAGCTAGCTAAACATCCCACTTATATGACAGTTGCTTATAGTTCCGTTATATTGACAAAATTTGGTGAACAACTAAAACGGACATTATATGTTAATGTGACAATAATTGGGGTACAACAGCCAAAAAATGTGTAAACATACATCACAAACATACAACAAAATTATCTAAAGAATTAATCTATCAGAGGCACCAATAAAAAAGGTGTAGTAGATAGTAAATAAACTCATCATAGATACCAGGATTAAAATTTAGTACGCCTGACGAGCGTTTCGTGATCAGTGACGCTGGTTTTTGACAAATATGAAAATGAAGTCAACAAAAAAAAGTTTTTGTCGTTGATAGTGACTACAATATATAGTATACACTTTCTCGATTCCGTAGGAATTAAATAAATATGGATACAAGATTGAACAAATTAGAAACAACACTGTAAAAACCCTGTGTGTCCGAATCGCATATGAGGACCCACCTGCACCTGAAATGCCAAAAGTTAAAAAGTAAAAAAAAAACTCGATATTTTTTTCGGGAATATAAAAGTCCATCGGTAGTGGTGTCAACTTAGTGCTAGTTAATGAAAATGACAATGTTTTTGCGTCAGAAAATATCTATTGTTGTGTAACATATGATTTTATTTACATTTATGCACTAAAAACTAGGTGCGCAATACAATCGAGCGTCACTGATGAGTCTTTTGTAGACGAAACGCGCGTCTGGCGTAAATATAAAATTTCAATCCTGGTATCTATGATGAGTTTATATACAGCATCCTCAATTCTTCAGTAAATAACTTCAAGGTGATGGCAATACAATCTCAAGTTTCAATGTTTGTATAGTTTATTGCTATTTTGAATTGCAGTATGAAACAAGAAGGTGTGGTATAATTGCCAATGAAACCAATCAGCCATATTGATAACTGTCGATAAATTCTAGCTATTGTCAATTGCTAGTTTTGTTTCTAGAAAAAGCACATAGATAATGTCAAAAAAGACACATCAAAGATACCAGGATTGTAGTTTTGTAAACCAGATGCGCGTTTCGTCTACGAAAGACTCACAAGTGACGCTCGAATCAAAAGATTTAAAGGTCAAATAAATGAGGAAGTTAAAAAGCATTGTAAATGGCATAATGATTAAATAATTAATAAAAATTTAAAAAAAAAGCCCTCCACTTAATATTCAAATTCATATGTCAAAACGAAATATCTAAATTTTGCCACCTTATCATTACTGCTAGTGCATTTATAAACCAGGTTCGTGGATCTATGGCTGTTGATATACTAGGTTTGTTACAAAATAACAAGTTAAATGCATTTACCCCCACAATGGCAAAGAACATTATAATTAATAATCTTTTAAATAATATCTTTCTTATCGAGAGGTTTGATCTCTCAATGGCCTATATCCAAAATCCATTTATTCATACTTATCATTTTACATTTTTTTTATTGAAAATCAAGTGCATGGAAATGATTACCATTGCTCAATTTTTCTTATAGTTTCATTATCATTAAGAGATTTAGTATGACGTTTAAAAAAATATTTGCCTAAAAAAAAGACTTAAAAAAAAAGAATTAGGCAGTTAAAATATTCTAAATTGGAATACCCTTTATGACCCCAAAAAGGCTTTGCAAACATATGTGATTGTAAAAATTGTAAGACGAGTTATCTTTTACCTTACATAATGCTTAATTTCTAATCTGCTTCCAGTTTCTGATATGCCAAATCAATTAACAATTATGTCATATCAGCTAAATAGTATGTTATTCAGGAAAACTGATATGTTCCATATTCAAAGTGATGCATAATTCCAGAAGATTGAAAATTGCTTCGGGCCAAGGTCTCCTTTTAACGGGTTTCGACTGCTCTGTTTGACTTGTTTTCTCCCCTAGGCAGCCAAAACCTCACAGAAGACTGGGCCGTACCGGGGGAGGGTAAACCTCACAGAAGACCGGGGGGATATCTCAGGTGTACCGGGGAGGGTAAACATTCAATATTAAGTTGCGATCGTATGTGATAAAGCTATTTCAGACTGTATTCCTGTCTTGTTATATCTTTGGCTTTAGCTCTGGTAACAAGAGTGACTGAAAAGTTAACTGGTAAGTTGCACTAGTTATACATTATTCAAAGTGGTTTTATATGTGAAAAACACAACAAAACGGTGAAATAAGCGTAACGTCATCGAATTGTATGCCGCAAATGTCTATTTTTTACTTTTTCACTACCAACTAGGTTACAAATTGGTAAATATACCAAAAACGATGTCGGTGACAAAATGATAAAATTGTCAAATCTCTTATTTCAAATCCATAGATTTTTTTTTTAAATTATATGTTGTTGATACACAAATTTTCCTTTTTAAAATGAAATTAGATAATCATGTTGTCACCGATTTTGTTTTTGGTGTATTTACCTAAATCTGTTACTTTGTGGGTAGTGAAAAACCTAAAAAAAGATCGAAGTAAAATTACAGCTTACAACGCGATGACGTTACGCTCATTTCGACGTTTTGTGGTATTTTTAACATACTTTGAATAAAGAATATAATGAAAACGAAATATGTGACCCAAATATTATTGTATATCATTAAAACGGAAATTTTTATATCAATAACATATAATTTTTGAAGAAAAATCTATAGATTTGAAATTGGAGATCTAATGAAAAAAACATTTAAAAACATTTTTCGCCGATTTTAATTGCATTCTATACAAATGTGCACATAATTTGAAAGAATTCAATCAGAAATATTACAGAAAAAAAAAGATTATGTTTTCGATTTTCAGTTATAGTTTAACGAGCCAAAGTAGTATGCAAAGTTTTACCAAATTCTGCGACATAGCCCATTTACTGTAACTTGACCTAAACAAAACTTTTTCCTGCAAACTAAAAATGAAAAGCGTCTCTGCAGAAAATGTTACAAAAAAAGGAAAATAACAAAAATACCGAACCCCAAGGAAAATTCAAAATGGAAGGTCCGTTATCAAATATCGAAAACAAAAGTTCAAACACAATAAACGAATGGAGAGCAACTGTCATATTCCTGACTTGGTACAGGCATTTCCTTATGTAGAAATTGGTGGATTACACCAGGTTTTATAGCTAGCTAAATAAACTCATCACAGATACCAGGATTGAAATTTTGTATTTGCGCCAGACGCGCGTTTCGTCTACCAAAAACTCTTCAGTGACGCTCGAATAAAAAAAAGTTAAAAAGGCCAAATAAAGTACGACGTTGAAGAGCATTGAGGACCAAAAATTCCTCAAAGTTTTGCCAAATACAGCTAAGGTTATCTATTCCTGAGGTAGAAAAGCCTTAGTATTTCAAAAATGTAAAGTTTTATAAACAGTTAATTTATAACTATGGCCATATGAAGGATAATTTATGACAACACAGAAGTGTTGACTACTGGGCTGGTGTTACCCTCGGGGAATAAAAACTCCACCATCAGTGGCATCGACCCATTGGTTGTAAATAAACTCATCACAGATACCAGGATTGAAATTTTGTATTTGCGCCAGACGCGCGCTTCGTCTACAAAAGACTCATCAGTGACGTTCGATTATAAAAAAGTTAAAAAGACCAAAAAAAGTACGAAGTTGAAGAGCATTGGGAACTAAATCTCTCACTTGTATGACAGTCGCATTATATTGACAACTATGTGTGAACAAAACAAAAAGACATAATAGATAAAATGTCAAAAATAGGCGTACAACAGTCAAGAGTTAAATCACAAAAATACTGAACTCCGAGGAAAATCCAAAACAGAAAGTACCTAATCAAATAGCAAAATCAAAAGCACAAACACATAAAACGAATGGACAACAACTGTCATATTCCTGACTTGGTACAGGCATTTTCTTATGTAGAAAATGGTGGATTGAACCTGGTTTTATAGCACTAAACCTCTAACTTGTATGGCAGTCGCATCAAATTCTATTATATTGACAACGATGCGTGAATAAAACAAACATACATAATAGGTAAAAATGTAAAATAGGGGTACAGCAGTCAACACCGTGTCACAATCTTAATCACAACAAAAACGAACAAATATTCAACAAAGAAGTACAAAAAAGCATATATTACATTTAACAACCTCGTTCATTGCTTACTTATTTTTGTATTTTATTTATGTATGCCAAATCAACCCATAAAGGATCGAGGGATTTTAAGCTATGGGATCGAATCGTAATTTTAACATAAATTCTGGCGTAGAATAGCGTGTTTCACGTCAGAATGTAAAAGTCACACAGGTAGAGATATAAAATAATTTTGTAGTTCAAAGTATGCAAAAATTATAAAAGAACAATAACGCAATGGCGGGATGTTTAAAGTACAGAGACACGTCATATGTATCAAAGAAACATAAAAATTCACACGGACAAAGCACACAAGTAAAAATGAAAAATAATACAAACAACACAATGACGGGATGCATAAGTAAAGAGCCATGTCAAATGTATATCACCAAAAACAGACCAAACAGTAAAAGTAATATTAATAAAGACAAATAAAAGAACACTTTAACACGTTATTAAGATGACAAACAGCGTCAGTACGCAGAATCTATACTTCAAGGCCATAATGTATTATTTGTGAAGTTGATACGGAATATTTATCAACAAGGTCTTGGTACCTTCCGATGAACTTTTTAAGAAAAAGAACGAGACGTTCTTTGACATACCCCTGGTTCATCAATTTTCTGCTCAGACACTGGTGACGTTTTACAAAGTCTGAGTAGGAGCTGCAAACTCTTGCATACCGAATAAGTTGGGAAATGTATATCCCGTAAGCAGGTGAAGTTGGTATATTGCTACTAAGGTGGGGAAAATTGATAATTTTAAAATTAAAATCGTCTCGTTTGTCATAAATTCTGGTACTAAGATGACTATGTATGTCAAATTCGAGGTATAAGTCTAAAAATGAGGCGAAGGAAGCCGTGTCTGTTGTTTCTTTAATTTCTAGTTCTAGGGAATATATTAATTGAATCCAATCAGAAAAGTTCGGATTGTTAATGGAAAGAACATCATCAATATATCTGAAAGTGAAATTAAATAATCTGGTTTCTTTGATTTTCTTGTTTTTGACAAGTGTCTGAAGGAACTCTGATTCATATAAAAATAAGAAGAGGTCGGCAAGGAGAGGCGCACAGTTCGTTCCCATAGGAATGCCAACAATTTGTTGAAAAAGTCTACTACCAAATTCAACAAAAATGTTGTCGATAAAAAATTCCAGCATACTGATCACTTGTTCCTTTGTGTAGCATGTTTTACCCTTTTGTTCGCTATTAACAAAATATGCCTTATGGTATCCCAAAGTAATAAATTTATAGTGTATGCTACCATTTTCATGTAGATTGTTGAGTTTTATTTGTCAAAGTTTGCAATGGCACTCATATTTACGAATTCAAGAATGCATGCTGAAAGGATTAAACTTGAATTCGTAAATTAGTCTATGCTTAACAATACCATAAACAAGAAAAAAACCTCCGTTTTTCATCACAATGGACTAATGCATTATCATTCAAGCTTGAAATATGCAAGATGTGTCTTTTTTATATTGGTTTTCCTCGGCTTTGTTGTGATTTTATTACTACCGTACGGCATTTCTGCTTGCTAAGATAGTGATTTCATGTGAATATTCTCTCTGTATTTTCGATATCTTTGGTGAATATTCTTCTTTCACTGTTTGCTTGACTTATTTTTATGTTTTATTTCGGTTATGATCTTTTACTAGGTTCGTTACATTTAAAACAACCACAAAAAATAAAACAAAACGAAATTCACAATTTTATTCACATATATCAGGCTCATATTAACAACAATGAAAGTTATATTTTTTTCTGTTTTCTGTGACACTATTTATCTTCTATTTATTTTCGTGCTTTGATAATAATGTTTATTATACCAAGACCTCGGTTTAAAAAGACATTGTCATATCTTATAACGTTAACAAATAGGTTTTAATGGCAATTCAAATTTGTTTTTCTTTCAAACTTTGACATTGATGTAACATTTGAACACATACATTTACCTCAGATTTTATGTTTCGCTAATACAGACCATATACTAAAATAAACGTCATTCAGTCGTTCATACATTCAATGCTGAAATAAAAAATAAAAATAAGAAGATGTGGTATGATTGCCAACGAAACATCTTTCCACCACAGAACAAATAAAGTAAAAGTAAGCAACTTTAAATCACTGTAAGACCTTTAACAATGCGCAATACCAAAACCGCAAAACAAGCTTTGAAAGGCATTCTCAAACCCCACAGAGCCGAACGGACAACGTACTTAACATTGAACATGTTGGGGTTACTGCCATTATTGGAAAACCGAGCTTGCCTGAAATGCAGGCGACCGTGGATTCAATTAAAAGACTTAAAGGAGTTCCTTTAGTTACTTCATAGCTAGACAAGGCATAATCAGTTGCCACTGTTCATTCTGGAGTTTAATCTTAAATGTAAAATAACAAAAATAGCGAACTCAAAGGGAAATTCAAAACGGAAAGTCCTTTATAAAATGGCAAAATCAAAAGGTAAAACACATCTAACAAAAGGAATACAACTGTCATATTCCTGACTTGGTACATGCATTTCCTTATGTAGAAAATGGTGGATTAAACCTAGTTTTATAGCTAGCTAAACCTTTCACTTGTATAACAGTCGCTTAAAACATGCAATTCATGTCGCCGTCGTGAATTCAAAGATTCCTGATCAGCTACTATAACAGATGCATTAATGAACGATTTCACAGATCAATACACACACGACGTTTTATTTGTATCAGGCAATCCTACAAATTTTGTATCAATTAAACAGAAATGTCGGTTTTATGGAAGGAAGGTTTTCGAAAGAACACAATTTGAATAATATCGGAGCATTTTCGAGATTTGTACGGGCATTTAATGCTCCATTATCGCTTTTTTGCTTTTATAATAAATTAATTCGACGAAAAGATAACTACAGAAGAATTGAACTATTCATTCTCAATTTTATTCTTAAAGTTTTGTTTGTTTTGACTAGTAAAATGACTATAACGTCGAATTTGAAGGTAGAAATTTTGTATATTAAAAAATAAATTTAAAGATATTATAAATTAGATTTTAGAATATGTCTATAAATGGCTTTTTACTCTTGTCTATGGTCTTTTGTTTTCATTTTGTTGTTGTTGCTTCGCTTGTGTAGATATTGACTCGCGTCAATACAAGAATCTCTCATACGTTAATGCATTGTCTTTTGCCACTGTTCTATCAGCTATAGAAGAATTATATAGAGTTCAAATATGCACTCTCATATATTTACATAGAATAATATATGCTCTGGTTACATGTAAAACTTCACTAGACCTCAACAGATGATCAGCAAACAGCGTTCTCTGTGAACAAAGGGAGAAAATTCTGTCATGTTCGTTCCTTAGCGACGTAAAATTTTGCGAGAGAGTTCAGTTCTGAGTTTTTCACTGAGAACAAAATAGATGGCAAAGTTCGACATGCAGCCTATGACTGTAGTTATTTTCAGCACTTCAAAAAACATTTTAAAGTCATCTAATTCCATATTCATATCTTTCCATACTGTAATTACCATATAATTTAACTGTTCACTATATGGCGACGACACCAAAATTAACGGAGTTACATTTTCATCTAGGTTGTCTGCTAGTTTTTCATAACAAGAAACAATCTGGCCAATAAATGTCGATAACACTTTATGTATTTTGTTATTCCAACATTCCTTAGTCTTCAGTTCATTCGTCACTTTATTCAAAACTGCATCAATTATTTTTCCCCATTGGACCTGTAGTTTTTTTAATAAATTATCAAATTGATCTAAATACTCCTGGTTCAATCCTTGCTTTATCATATTTCTTATTTTAGTTTTGCGTTTTCCGACGATTTGCTTTACATCTGTGGATATCCTCCCAACGACGTTTCTGTTTTCACACACACGTTCTGGCGTTTCCATAAAGTGAGATGATAGAAAATGTGGTATTCCATATCTATGTCGTTTAAAACGACCCCAAAACGGTGTATAGACCTGTTTGTAACTGCCTCTCATTGTAGAAATTTTTTTAATTTCTTTCGTATCAATTTCTTGGAAACAAGTAATATGGTCTCTTTCTATTTCATTGCTAACTTTCTGCCAAACTACGTTTTTATCATCGCTTTGGGTCCAATATGTTCCTATAATATTAGCGTTTAGATAAAGACGTGGTACCTCTGTAACCAGGAAAACAACTAGGACACATAGCACTAGGACGCTAGACCTCTTCTGAATATACGATACGGGTGTTTGTTTCCCTTTTGCTTTGTTAATGCACAAAGTCTTGAAAATAATGCAGGTTGAAAGAACCATACATATCGTGGCTGATCCTATAATGACACTGCATACCATTGGATAATATGATAGTACGTATGCATGCAACACATCCAGTGGTTGTGAAATTGAGCAAATGTCGGCATTCTCTACTGGTGTAAATGATACCACGAAGAGTCTTGGAATGTGAAGAGCCAATGGCAACAGAAAGCAAACAAGGCATACGATGATAGATTTATTTGCTGACATACCTGTTCGACTCCACACTGGAAATACTATGGCTACCAATTTCTGTAAACCAAGACTTGTGGTTAAAAACACTGATGTTAGGTGGAAATTGTCTGATAGCTGTGAAATGACGAAATGCATCACGCAGTAAGGATATTTTAGATCAACTATTTGACGATTGACTGTTTTGTTTACACCGTTTTCTTCTATCAACGAATAATTATTCGCAAAAACTGGCTCAAAGCCATATAAGCAGAATGCTGTCAGACAGTCAGCCAACGCTAATCCTTGCATAAGAACTGTTGCAGGTGTTTTCATCTTTTTCGAGAATAATAAACAAAACAAAATCAAGTTCAACAAAATGGCTATGTACGATACTACTGGCCCGACAATAATATTCAGGCTATATGGAATTCTTGAATAAAGAATGAAAAACATTTTTCTTAAAATATCCTACAACTGTTGAATGCTGCAATGAAATAAAACAAGTGGCATATATCTAATTGAATCACAAAAATAGTTTTCAATCTAATCATTAATATTCAGTAATTGATATAACATTGATAAATTAATATTTGGCAATGGCATTTGAAATAACATGCATAATAAAAGTCAAACAAAAGTCATCTTTCTTCTGATGGAAATAGAGTAATGGGGATAAACAAGCATAAAATATCGAACCAACAACTTCAAGTGAGACTATACGGACGTAATGGAACAATATACATAAAACACTAAGATTGTGAGAAAAAACGAACTTATAAAACCTAGACAGATACTATTACGCATTCCGAAAAGGCGACAAAATTTTGCAGTAGAAACAAAAAAATTAAGCATAACCAAATATTCAAATAGTCAGCCAACGCTAATCCTTGCATAAGAACTGTTGCAGGTGTTTTCATCTTTTTCGAAAATAATAAACAAAACAAAACCAAGTTCAACAAAATGGCTATGTACGATACTACTGGCCCGACAATAATGTTCAGGCTATATGGAATTCTTGAATAAAGAATGAAAAACATTTTTCTTAAAATATCCTACAACTGTTGAATGCTGCAATGAAATAAAACAAGTGGCATATATCTAATTGAATCACAAAAATAGAGTAATGGGGATAAACAAGCATAAAATATCGAACCAACAACTTCAAGTGAGACTATACGGACGTAATGGAACAATATACATAAAACACTAAGATTGTGAGAAAAAACGAACTTATAAAACCTAGACAGATACTATTACGCATTCCGAAAAGGCGACAAAATTTTGCAGTAGAAACAAAAAAATTAAGCATAACCAAATATTCAATGAAAGCTTCTAATACATCTATCCTTCTGTATGGTTTGACTTTCTTTATCAGTAACAGCAACATAAGACAAAATTCACTACGCAAGATATTGAACTTCACATGAAACATACTTATACATTTTGTACTAGGATCAAATACACCCAGTATCCTTTTGTGGTACAATTTGTCGGAATTTACTGTTTTTATTTACGCCCTACAACATCGTACATATATTTGATTGGCCTTTCAACTGTTTAAGCCAGAACACCACTGATGAATCTAATGCAAACGAAACGCGCGTCTTGTGTATACAATTATAAGCCTGGCCACCGTTTCACAAAGCCTTCGTAAGTCTACGTGTCACCGTACGTCCATCGTAAATAAATCGTAGGTTTTTCAGCCGTTTCACAAAGCCGTCGTAAGTTAAGATGATCGTAAAGAAAACGTAAATCCTGGCGTAACTTACTACAGCTATACCAAGTCGTATCTCGATCGTAATTTTTCCGCGAATATGAAATTGGCCATCTAACATGGCTGCAGCGTTCTTTACTCTCTACCAAGATGCCCCAAATGTTAGAAGACGAAGAGGAACCTCAATGGGGATTCAATATTACAACCACATTTTCTTCATTCGATCATTTTGAAAATGAAATGCCATGGATGTTATAATCAGATACATCATACAGACTGTATAGACACAGTATCAATGAAATACCATTTGCATAGAACCAGATATAAAACATGATACAAATAGGTCCCATGCACTTACTCCTGAAACGCAGATTTTGTTAGCCTAGCGCTACTACGCTACGGGAGGTAGGGGAGGGTGGGGGACAGGTTGTTTCTTTCAGAACTGGCCGACTAACATTGCATGACGAGCAAGTTTTTGTTAGTCGCAAGCAGTTTCATGCCTTGCATGTGATAACAGTATGTGATGCCATCTTGGGTATTAATCACTTTTAACTCATCTTATTTCCTTCCAGGCTGCCGTCTAAACAATGTACTAAATAGCCCTGCTATCAATTCCGCGTTCTGAATCTTTTTATAATTATATCACTACAGGCATAGTGGTAATTGACAAAACGTTTCAAGGAGGAGGTTTTATTCCCATTAAAAGAGCTCACAATGAACATATCAATACAATGTTGATCATTATTTTTTTACAAATAATACACCGAAACAAAATACAAAGTTACAATAGTATATGCACATTAAAACGCAACATGTTCTCAAAAATTAAAACTACACTTATTTTTTTTAGGCAGTGGCTATTTTGCCGGCTCCGGCAAAATAGTCTATTAGGTGCTATGTTACCGGCTCCGGCAAAATAGCCTCCTAGGCGCTATGATTTATATAGAGTTTTTCTATTTTGCCGGACTTATTTCAGATTTTTGATCAAGACTATATGAAATATATTTTTTAAGGAAACTATCTATGCACAAATGATATATGTGGCTAGATGTCAATAATTTTTTTTCGCCTTGCCTTCCTAGTCATTCAATTTTGGTGAACTGCACTCATTTAATTACATGTACTTTGTTTCTGTTAGATGTATGTTATTTGTATCCATCTGATGAGTTAAGTCTTTTTCAACTGGTTTTTATAGTTCGTTCTGATGTTGTTCTGTTACACCACTGTTCCAGGTAATGGGGAGTGTTGGGATCCGGCTAACATGTCAACCCTACAACATTCTGTATGTATGTGCCTGTCGCAAGTCAGGAGCCTATAATTCAGTGGTTGTCGTTTGTTGATGTGTCACATATTTGTTTTTCGTCCATTTTTGTACATAAATTAGGCTGTTAGTTTTCTCGTTGTTATTGTTTTACATTTGTAATTTCGGGGCCTTTTATAGCTGACTATGCGGTAATGGGCTTTGCTCATTGTTGAAGGCCGTATGGTGACCTATAGTTGTTAATTTCTGTGTCATTTGGTCTCTTGTGGAGAGTTGTCTCATTGGCAATCATACCACATCTTCTTTTTTATACATACGTTAATTTCTGTTGAGCATTGAACGTTCGAAAATGGAAAACAGCAAATTTATCAAACCAACTTGATTTTCGACTGATACGAAGAGCTACAGCTGGTTTTGGAGTACTTTGAAACGTGAAACGAGGACTATAAATTTAATGAAAAACTTAAATAATAATATATTGTCTATGGTGCAATAAAATATTATAAGATATATAAAAAAAAATATTGTACACACGATGCATAGAAATCTAGCTATTGACAGCATTTATTCTATAAATGTTGAATACTGAAATGTATATATCTGCAAATTTTGCAAAAGTGATGCAGACGGAAAAGAATCAAGTTTTATGTTCAGTTCATGTCTGCAGTGGCAGCACCTTTCTGCAAAAAGCAAGGCACTGGTTTTGTAACGCTCGTAAAGAAGTTTGAGGTTGCTGGGTGTTACTTTTTGTTTCAAAACTTAATAGTATATATTTTTTTTAAAGATTTAATAAAAATGTCGATTTTTTATATAGGTTCAAATGCTTTGCTTATGTGAATCATAAATTTTTTTTAAAGATTTTTTTATACCGCCTATTAAAGAAAAAAAGTGCTAGTATCAATTTTAATATTTTTGCTTTTTTTTAGACTTCCTATTAAAGGAGACCTGACACGATTTTCAATTTGTGTTTCAAAATGTTTATTTATACTTAACTTTCCCCAAGAATACATCGATAGCAATATAAGTGTCAAATATTTGGTAAAATATGTATTTTAATGCGATTTTAATGCAACGATTTATGGACCTGTCAAATATGCATATTCCCATCCCGGAAGTCAATCAGAACGAGACTACTACGTCAGTGGTTTCTTTCATTCATATTGACATATTGGTTTCGATTTTATCCAACAAAACGCATGACAGTGATAAACAATGATTATGTGTGATGCCGATGGATTCAACAATATAATCAAAAAGAATATTGACATGATATTTTGTTTTTCGAATGACACGCTGACTTAGAAGCTTAGAAGGTGTAAAGATGGGACATTTAAAGAAGCCCAAACTACACTTCTTTCCGCCCACTTTCATAAGGAATCCAGAGTTGGGGTCTCGGGTGCCATGCCATGAGTTCATCATGGTCACAGGTGTACGGTACAGGTGATTGAGTTTCGCAATTTCAGGTCTCGTTTGAAGTTGCAAGCTTCAGGTGTCACGCCACATGGGGGATTGATAAGATATAGTTCTTTCGCAATATTACTTCATAAGCTCTTTGTGTACATCCTGGATGTTGGTTTTGCCGAGGGCACAGGTGAGATTGGAATATATTATTGTTACAATAATACAGGTGTAACTACCTGATGTTTAATGAATACCTGTAGTACGACCATACAATACCCTATGCACCACCAATTAATTACCTTAACCGGTGTTGATAACTAATAGACAACCTGTATATAGATCTCATGTTTATTGATTTTAAGAATATGCAGATATAAAAATGTTTATGACAGATGCATTTTTTTAATTGACTTCTTGAGATGAAAAGTAATATTCCTGTATGCTTGCAAGTCTATAACTTTATAAGAAATTATTAGGCAAAAGCATAAAAAGCAAACAAGGAAATGATACACGAATGTGAATCAAAAGTCTTTTACATTCTTATATTGAACATCGAATATAGTTATTGACAACTATCTTGTTGGTAAAGATTCAGATGGTGAAAAACATTTCTTTTTTAAAATGGAAACTCAATAATAAGTGAAAAAAGTGTCCTTTGAACCAATAATTTGGTATAACCGTACGGCCTCCAACAATAAGAAAACCCTATACCGTATATTCGGCTATAAAAGTTCTCAACATGAAAATGTGAAACAATTTTAACGAGAAGACTAAGTTATTTATAACAAAATAATTTCCGCAGAAAAATTTAACAGACATGAACCAACGACAACTACTGATCTACATGCTCCTGATTTAAGACAGGCACATTCAAAATGTGTCGGGGGTATATGTTTCTATGTTTACGAGCACCCAACATCCCCCCTCCCCCCCCCCCCCCCCCCCCCCCCCCAACAAACGTGTGATAGTGGTCTTACAGAAGTACATAAGGACTATAAAAAACAGTCTTACTCAACCGATCGGTACGAAGTACAGAAACCACTAACGTAAAACATTAGAGATAAAGCACAAATACTGTAAGCTAGAACAAAGCCAAGTACAACTAATAACTCATGTTCTCGAAGACTGAAATATGTTACATGTAAACATTTTCATGCTCAGTCCGATGGAAAATTTAACATTTATCCAAATGACCCCTTTTTGAAGAAACGTTTTGAAAAAGAACATTATGTGTTGTGAATATTTTCCTGGACTCAAGCATTTTGCTGGTAGCAATAAACAAATTGATTGCTATATGATATTTGGAAGAGACGGACTTTGTGTAATTCCTTAATTTGAAGTTAGATTTATAAGGGTTTGGATGGAATTGCATACTTTAGAAGTGTAATATAACTTTATTAATTATTTCAACATAAGACTATAGTATTTTTTCTTAAAAATGTATGGTTTTAAAAGGTAAATAACATAACACGTGACTAAATCACAATACAGGTGCCTTATTACCTTTCACCTGGTCAAGTGTGCTATAGGTGTCAAAATTTAATTACTAAAACAACAGCCTCCAATAAATGTTTTGTATTGTTTAATTTTATACATAAGGTGAGACGTAAATAAAATATTGAATTGAATTGTTTACATAAAAGGGGGGAAGTGATAAAATTGTTAATTGTATATCATGAATAGCCTAATGCAGAAAAAGTGTGATAAAGGATTTGTCACAAATCCTTGGCGTGATGTATGGTTTCCAACCAAAAATATTATAAGCATAACTTATAGTGATAGTTTATACCTATTAAAAGTCTCTACGTAACAAAAAAAAACGTACCCTTTGCGAACGCCTTATTTGACTTTTACTATCGTTTTTTTCTTTTTTCTTTCACACATAATTATAACATTACCGTAACAGAGAGAAAAAAGAACAATTTGATCATCAATTATTATAAAATTTATATTTTCAATCATGATTAAAAGTAGTTTTATTTAAATAAAAAAAAATGAGGAAAGCGGATTATTAAATTTATTCATCAGACAAACCCAAATGTATGGCAACAATCCGATCGGTATTGTCTGAAAAATCGTCGTTGTTGGACTTTTCGCATGAAGAATTAATATCCTTTACTTGGTTATTTTCCACATACAATGGCTCAAATTGATGAGGTCAATTATCTTTGTAGTTTGTCAGTAATCGGGAAAAGTGCTGTCAATACCGTCCATAGTGTACCGACATCGTCCAGTTAGAGACATTTTCCCAGCTTGTAACCACTAACGTAAGCACGATCACGTGATCGTTATCAAATTAAAAATCATTCATTATGACAAGCGCTGGATTCTTTGACCTAAAAAATGCCGATTGATCAGGTTTTGACCAGCAAAATTGTACAAAACATGTTTTAAGACTAATATTTATTAATTAAATAAAAAAAATAAAATAAAAAAAAATCGTGTCACGTCTCCATGGTCTCTTTTAAAGAAGAAAAGTCCTAATATCAATTTTAATATTTTACTTTTTAAATATGTTTTTAAAAAACATGTTTTTAGAGACTGTAAAGAATATCAATTTCAATATGCACGTTTTGTATCTACTTTTTTGGAAGTAAAATAACTCCGTCTTTAGCACTCATCTACAGTAGAGAAAAATAAATAAAAACTACATATTGAATATGCCCCGTGGCCCGTCTGCATGAATGAAGATAGGTTTGAATATGTTTCAGACCATATGATTCCTAGTATTTGGTCCGTACGCGTATCTCGATCGTATTTTTTCCGCAAATATAAATTAAACCATATCTAAGATGGGCCATTTGGCTGCAGTGTTCTTTATTCTCGATCAAGATGCCGCTAATGTTAGCAGACGGAGAGATTCTTCAATTTTAGAACCACATTTTTCATTTGATCATTTTGAAAATGAAATGGATATTATATCCAGATACAGACTTGACAGACACAGTATCAATGAAATAGCATTGACAATAGAACCAGATATACACAAGATACTAATAGGTCCCATGCACTTACTCCTGAAACGTCGTTATCTGATAGCGTTATTTTCAACATAAAAAATGCTGAAACCTTTGAAATCATTTCTTTTACTGTGTTTTGTTAAATTTAAACTTTAACGTGCGTCTTTCTTGTGAGTTAAAATTGAGGAATATTCAGTCATGTCTGCTCTAATAAAGTCTCTTCTTCTTTTTTTTTATTTCTTGAACACAAATGAGGATGGTATATCTTTCTGTGGACTGTTACCCTTTGAACTAGTACGCTAAAAACTTGTAAGGGTTCCGCTGAACCTAGTGTCTTGCCTACTTTTGCTGTTAGTCGCAGGCTGAACTTACAAAAATAGGGAAAAACTTGGATTGAAACTTCTCACAGTCAAAAGATAGTATCTAGACTCTAGAGTAAAAATTTTAATAATTTTTTCCCTATTTTTGTAAGTTCCATAGTTTAGGAATCTAATAAATGTTTTAAAAACTTTAACTGTAGACTGTATGTAATGTTAATTGGAAGAAAAACTAAGTCGACGACGACGACGATGGAATAAAGGATCGCTATGTCGATATCGCTTTTGCTAAAATGGTCGCAGGCTCGACAAAAATCGACTCATGTCGGTCTTCTACAAAGCAGGATTGATATTAATATTGTATTAACATGCTTTAGACCCGAATATGCATATAATTTGCAGCTGAATGATTAACATCCTCCTCCTTCTCCTCCTCCTCATCATCATCATAACTCATGCAGTAACAATATGTACATAAGTTGTCCCTCTGGTATCTTTCGTCCCTCTTTTGGCTTATCTGTGCTATCATGAATTATCATTGATATGGTTATATTTATGAATCAACTTTCCCATTTTTTTTTCGTTCACAAAACAGTGTCTTTCGTGCAATAATTACATCCTTTGTATCTTTGATGGGTTATTTCTTGTTATTCAATGAAACTTTTTCTGTATTGGAAATTTGAAATAATAGGAAAGTGACGAGACGTGTTTATATCTGATCAACGGATTAAACGAATCTTTTATTAATTATTTGATAATGTTTAAAGTCACTATAGTTCTCGTTTTACTGCATTTTAAGAGGAGATATGATAACTGATTGTTGTTTTCTGAACGTACAGTGGCAAATATTTCACGCATATAATACACCATTACCATAGAGAGACAACAAAAACGACAAGCGGCAAAATACAAAATATAAAAACATATTCTATACATTTCATATTCTTAGTAGGCAACCCTTTTGTTGGTTGGTTGTAGCATATTAATCTCAATCACCGACGTTTAAGAAACCACCAAATCTCCTTGTAGATAATCTTATAATATTATGCATACTATCCCGCTAATAGGCGATTGAATTTACTTGTATGTAAGATATTTATTCGAAATAACCTAAGATATATGAGGTTGTGGATGAGGTTTACATAATAGAGAATATGGCCCCTCTCCTCCCTCCCCCAAAAAATAAGACAGAATATAAAGAAAAATGGGCAAAAAATAAAGAATTAAAAAAAAAAGGTGCTAAAATGGAAAAAAAAAAAATTGAAAAGGGCAAAAAAAAAAAATTATTACAGAATTAAATGCTTAACAAAATAATTAAACTATGCGTTTTATGCATACCTAATTTATTATTTATCAGATATTAATAAAAATTGATAAATGGTTTCATTTGTGTAGTGCAGTGACAAATTGAAAAGAAACACACAAAATTTAAAGAATAAGCATATTTCTTACTGAAAATATAAGAATGACCAAAAGAATTACAGAACAAAAAAATGACGACACCCCCCTCCCACACACGTCCCTGTTGCCCTCACCCCCAAAACCCAGACCCTCATAAATCACTGTGACAGATAGTTTTGTTAAATATATCTAACTGTTTTTGAAAAAAAAAGATTATTTGTACAAAGTGTTGTTAATATATGTAATGGACAATATATAACATGCCCTCTCAGCCGACGTCGTAATTTAATATCAATGAGAGAAAGTATTTGAAAGCTTCCCTCACTGTGCAATATGTTATTAAACACATAAGGCAGAACAATTTTCTGGACTTCTTGTATAATTCTTTAATCGTACTAAATAAATCTATAATAAAAGTGTCATATCTTGAAAACGGGCTTAAATTCTTTACTTGCATTAATATTGATATAAAAACATCGCCATAATTCGCCATCCGTAATAATTATTTAAAATGTTTATTTGGCATGCCATACTCGATAGAAGTGCGGACGTGAAAGAAAGCACTCTTCTGTTTTACGCTACACTTACGATGATACATAGTACGTAACTTGCGATCAACTTAGTATTCCTTTGCGATGCCTTTGTGAAACACCCGTAACGGGAACGTAGAACCACACGTAAACAGATCGTAAACTAATACGATGATCGTAAGTTAAGAAGGCTGTGTGAAACGGTGGCCTGGTATCTTTAATCAGACATACATATACTCCATTCTCAACGAATATTCATAAGTTCCGTCTAAAATCTCAAAACGAGGCTAAGGTCGGTAAGTGGAACAAGATGGACAACCAAAAAACAAGCAAGGCGAAGGGGAACGATAATCACTGTTGTGTGCCGTTATGCAATGGCAACGGTAGGAGGCACAAAGATTTATCATTCCATAGGTTCCCCCAAACTGACTACAGAAGAAACATGTGGATAAATGCAATAAGAAGAGATCCAGGGCCCATGTTCAACGTAATATTTTTACCATTCCGCATTCGCCATGATTCGGTTAACATTTCATGTTGTTCATGTATAAGTGAATCCTAAGTCAAGGTTCAGTTTAATGATAATGATTGTATCTACTGCATTCACCACTGAAACTGTTCATTTTAATTCAGATTTGAATATTTACATGACAGGCATAACTGCCATGACAAGTCAGTCAGATCAAAATGCAGTGATCACATATCTCAAAAAAAATCGTGAAAACTCTCATATATATATATTAAGATAAGGCCTTGGGCTCTATATACATGTTCTTGACTAGAATCTTTTCTTCAGAGCTAGTTGTTTAGGATAAAAAATAAACAGACAACGTCAAGTCGTCATGGCTAAAAAATAAAAGACCAATATAGAAAAACTATAATGTACATAAAACACAACATGGAAAACTAAATATTGAGCAACACAAACCCCATAAAAAACTCAGGGTGATCGCAGGTGCTCCAGAAGTGCAAGCAGATCCTGCTCCACGTGTGTCACCTGTCGTGTTGCTCATGTTGTTACAAACCCGGTTCTAAGTCTTAATTCGGTAGCTCACTTTCCAGAAAAAGGTACAGGATTGTTGTTCCGACATTAGAAATATATCCGTTATCATCTGTGAAAAGGATATTCCATAACAGTCAACCAACTTGTGATGGTGTCCGTAAAACCATGGAAGTATTATAATGACAGGAACTCCAACGAAAAATTAGCACATTCCCATCCCGCTGATTTCTTTAAGAAAATAAAAGGTTCCGACTCAGTTTGTCAAGTACGTGATAACTCCTTTGTGGGGTATCTGCGATGCTGCCTTCGCCTGTTCTGTTAACTGAAGCTGATCTTATCACGTGAATTGGTATCGAGTGTCTTATCTACCTACCAATGTAAATAAACACGGAAACTCCCGTGGTTATTTGTGAATCGCCACATGAATAACGACACCTGTTTCCGTTCAATAAATGAAGGCAAAGGCTGAAAAGATTTTAAAAATCGGTCCATATCTAACAGAATGACAAAGGAAAATTAACTGCATTCGGAAAGAGGGCAAGCCAATTTTTTAGTTTTGTTTAATACGTTTTAATCATTGGAACTTGGAAATCGGGAAATATCCGATATTAAAAATTACATGTTCCAAAAGTCGGGTGTTTGCGGAAAACAATGTGATACACGTGTAGTGTGTAAGATGGCGAAGGATAGCTCAAATTTAAGTTAAAGGTTGTAAATTTTAATCGTATGTTACAATCATATTTATGGTTTTCTCTCAATGAAGAAAAATGTTATTTACGTTTTTATCAAATATGTTTTAAAGACAAAAAGAGGTTAATAATTACACGCATGTGATGACCTCTACATAGCATTATCAGGGTACGAGACAAATGAATTGTTACACCTTTTATAATAATTCCAAAGTTATAAACAACCTTAAACATTCAACCTAGTCCGAGATTACTCTGACGTTTGACAGATTTTTTTAACGAATGGCTTTAAATATTTTTAGATGCATTTAAAGAACAATCACCATGATGGGCCTTAAGCAGTATAATATTTTTTTTATTCTTAAAATTTTATCATGGGAACCAAATTTTAATTTATTTATGTGTGTAAATGCTTAACAGTTCTTAAACATCTTACACCGTATGTTAAGCATTTTATGTTTGATTTTTGTTTCTTGTTGAATTGCATGAAATATTTGCCATTGGACTTTCGGTAAACAATTAATCAAAATATTTCTTATAATAACAACCTGTAAAAAAAGTATTCAAGTGTCAGAGTGTTACTTGAATTAGGTAACTCTCTTTATCCACATTGATTTTTTCACTGTTCAGATAAAAATGAGAATGATTGATTGATGTTTGCTTTACTACTCCTCAGCACAAAAAGGGCTATGTGAAAGCATCCTTTCACTGTTCAGGATTTAAAGTTGATGACAAAGAAACATTGAGGGACAACTGTGACAACTTCAGAATAATTTTAGCATTCATCCAGATATTTTCACATTTCTGTTAACAATTTAGATTTGTCTTAAGTATGAAATATATTTAATAAAATCATTCAAATTTTATCTACCAATACTCAACCAGTCTATGCTCCGTCTACTATCTGCTTTAAAAATGAAGAAGCAGCTTATACCAATTTTAAGTCTTTGATTTGATCAAGCAGGGATGGAATGCAGGATTTCCTACACTTGAGGTGAGTAGTTACCAAGAGATGAATGATAGAGGCTGTTATATGAGTGAAAAGTAATGAAATTATCTGTTTTAACTACGTGCATACGACTCTGTTATTTTGAACCAAAATTTATACAGATATAATTGTTTGTCAACATTTTATATACTTTAATCTAGTTTTTACAGGTAATATTAACTCAACATCATGTGCCGACACATTTTTTCTTTGAGATCTTTGACATTTTCCTCTCACTAAACCACCTTTATCTACTTTGTGAACTGAAAAGAAGTGTTTTATTAAGACTCAAATGTACCTGAAGTTGAAACTAATTTCATAAAAAACTAAATATAAAGAGTGTTGTCAAGATGTCCCTTCAAGGGCCCTTGATTGGAAAATAAAGAACTATGAACTACTTAAAATATATACAGTATCTATATGCATAAAAAGTGTAATTCATATAACCTTACATGTACATTTCTTACAGCATGAAGCTGCTGAATTGTATAAAACAGTTTTCAAAATTAAGTTCAGTTCAGAGCTTTAAATACATTTTAATTGAGGTTCAGTGAGTCACATTTTAAAACTTCTATGTAAGTAAGAGAGTATAAAATATGATGATAATATCATCAGGAAATAGCCATCATGTAACTTTGTAAGACTGCATGCTTTCGAGACTTTTCAATACAACAAACTTCGGTCATGCTGGTTAAAAAATTAATGCCCATGTGTGTTTAAAACATGTGAATTTTTTTTTGAGACGAAGCGGCTTTGTGTGAACTGGTGCTGGGGTCGAAACGCTACAACTTTTTCATGATCTGTTGACAGACCTTGACAGGTCACGTACACAGTTGTCAAACACTTACTAGTAATGTTTGTTACATATTTCTCAGAGAAATATTTGTAGCCTTTTGACATTTCTTTATGACCAAGACTCTTAGAACTGCTTTTAACGGTAGATTCTACAAAACCAAACGTCAAATCCGGCAATATTGTTAAATCCCTACTGCTGTCGTCACCTTTCGCTTCCTTATCGGCCATGTTGTTTACAATCGATACGACCTTAGCCTCGTTTTCGATTTTATATGCATATTTATTAGATCTCATTAAGAATGGAGTATTATAATCCATTTCAATAATTAGTTTTGAATCAATTTAAATTCACTTTAAACAACTTTGTTAAAGGGCGTTAGCCCACTGCATGATGTGAATGTAATATGTGGAAGAAAAAAAATGGTATTTACATTTGAATCCTGGATACAATGAAGACTTAACCACTAAGGATATTGCGCAGATTAATACAGTTTATCCGTCGTTCATGTCAACCATACTGTTATGTCGTAAGTCTATTTTGACCATTTAGCTTCCACGTGTTTCGGTACTTATACATCCTTGGCTTTGAAATATTTGGTTTTAAGCGTTACTGATGAAGGTTTATCCAGAAATGCGCGTCAGACGCATACAATTTGCAAAGTCGTATTTTCTGGGTTTTTTTGTCCATGTAACAAAACCGTACAATTTATAATATTTTTTAAATATTTTTTTAAATATTTCTTAAGAAAAATGAGATTATGAAATTTAGGTAATGTAGATTCTGCTATTTACGAGCTGCAGTTTTATACATATTCAACATGAGTTGCTTACTAAATCGTGCATCGACCTAATAATGATTTGTCCTGAAAAGTCGGTTATTTTGCTTTGGTAACGTTGTTAATCTTTCCAAAAATTAAAAAGAAAACAAAAGAAGAAAAAATAAATTTATCCCGCAATGGTGGTAAGTCGTGCACTTGAGGCCATTTTCTATTTTATTTTTCTGTAGACTAAGCTTTTTTTTTATTACTGGGTATTGTCAAGCTTGGTTACTCGTAATTGTTTCTCAGTCACTGAATGCACGATGTTGTTTCATACTGCAGCAGCTGACCCGGTTTGTTTACATTCAAATTCTAATGGCTTCAAAACCACGTGACACATTGAATCGTTATATCCAATCAAATTGCTCTACTGTCAATTAGGTGATTTTTTAGTAGAAGGCAATTATATTATTTGTTTGTATGATATTGCTTTGAAATAGTTTGCAATAAATTTGGGGTTTATTCAATAGGAAACCTCAATTTTAGCCATGAAATTTGACATCAATGGAATTTTATATGAATATTTACTTATGGTCAGAATATCGATCTCTTTATATTGAACCAAATTTTTTGTTTATGAAAAATATATGTATATTGCTTTTTATTAACCTACTCTATATTCCTGAACAAAAATATGGCATGATAATCGTTTGTTTCCCAAAGTTTTTCTTTCAATTTGGATGGGTTTTTTTCGCGGGAAAATCGCGTAAGACGTAAGGTGCTTGCCATTTTGAAATTCTTAAAAATACGATTTGCTTGGCCTGTTTGGTCTGCCATTAAGATTGATGACGCTTAATGGAATGTAAACAAAGCAATGGAGGCCCAAAGAGGGATTTTCTGAAGTTCAAGAATGTTTTTAGGCATTCGGAAGTCAGGTTTGAAACGGCCATTAGAAAATTGGCATTTTTGTACAATACTTTAGAATAACAATGAAAACATATCTTTAGAAATGTTTTTTTATTAAGAAGAGTAGAAAAAAGTGTATTCTGCACTAATTTTGTACGCTGGTATTAGCGTAGTGACGTCAATGCGGAGTTTTCCCGTGTGATATGTTCAATAACAAAATCCGAACGAACCGACATTATGACCGATTATAGACTACGGTAGGATATGTGCGGTATGCGCAATGAATTTGAAATATTGCGCAATAATAATGGGGATTTTATAAAGGTTGTGTAACTATTGCCGTTAACTGGTTTGGCGGTCAGTATATTAGCTAGTTGCACGGGTTTTTAGTTATCGAGGACTGGGTGGTGACCACACAAACGCACGTTGTATCGGTAGAAGTTTATTTGTTACAAAAATATTTGTATTTTATATAGTAAAGTATTATTTGTTGTATTTGTTTTGTAGATTATTTTGTTACAGACATTATTTTGTTAACGATTCTACCAGGCAGTGTATCTTGTGTTATTTTGATTGACTTTATTATTGTAACTTGATGGACTTTTAAGGCAGATACATTTTGTATAAAAGAATAGAATTTGAGGCGGTGACTGCGCCATTCAGTATCCAAACTTGTGTTTGTTCTTTTGTTTTTAGAAGGTAAAGTCTAACGTTGAAGTGTACATAATTGCATGTGCTCAATTATGTACACATATGTTCAAAATAGATGGACATTTAAGCACATGCATACTTTTGTAAAACAATGTGCATTAAAACATATGTTACTTTTAGCTTTATAGGAAACGTTTTGACCTATATGAAATAAGTAGATGTAGGATGGTTGCCAATTAGAAAACTCTCTACCAGACACCAAATGACGTAGGTGTAAGCAACTATAGGTCACTGTTTGCACTAGGCTTTCTTGCGGCCTTACAAAAGCAATCCTTAACATTCTGTTTTGATATAATAATCTTAAAATTTGATCAAATCTCTTCAATATACCGAGACTTGTTACGGGAGTATGATATTATTTGCGTTCAGTATATACTACCAAATACGGCATTTTCTTAGACATATTTTATGAAAATGTCGTGGGCAAAGATAATGAGTTTTAGAATTGTACTTTAATTCTTTCTATTTCTGCTTATCAAATTAATTTCAAATTATTTGAATATATAGCATATAATTTGGTTTATAATTGTTTCGACAGCTGCATTTTATTGCTCGGTTGAGAAGTTCTTCTCTTAATGATCTATAACGTCTTTCGGGTGTTTGTTTTTGTTTTTATGTCTCGTTAGGAATTTATAGCTTAGCAGTCAGATAGCGGTCAGATCATAGCCGTTAAAATAATTTCTACTGAAATTATTTTGAAAGATAACGCCCAGTATTCTTGTTTCGAGGAGTTTGTTAGCAGTTCTTGTCTAACCAAAATTATTGGATTTAATATAACACTTTATACATATATATAAAGTTTAGAATTTAAGTTTTGAATGTTTTTACGGTTTTACACAATGGCTTCTCGGAGAAAAAGGAAGTCATCAAGTCGGTATTCTCCAGATTCAATTGCAAGCAACAGACAAGAAAGTGACTGCTTGTCTTGGTCAGTTAAAAAATTCAAGGAAGAACTTACAATTATTGGATATTAATATTACTTCAAAATTAAGTACAACAGTGTTACAACACATTCATTTTGATAATCTCAAATCAGTTTCCGAACCTGAACAATTGTCAAATGAAGACCAGGAAGGCTCGCCAAATTTACAAAATGTGACCAGTCATTCGCTTAATGAACTTCCACATCTTATAGGAAATTTAACAGAAGTTGTAATAGGACTAAGTAATTCTATGAATTCTAACAACACTTACAGGTATAATTCTAATACTCTTTTATCAGCGGAGTTTTCTGGGAATCTACAAGATACGCGACGAAACAGGTTTCCTCTAGTGCACACAGCAGATGATCATGTATTTACATTATACAAATGGTACGGTGTTTCTCCTAATGAAAGCGATTGCGGGATAAATCCAACCCTTTTAACACCTCTACAGCTGCCGTTTTTGGATACCATTTCACCAGTACTTAAAAAAGCAAATCATTGAAGGTAGAGACGTTAACTTAGCTAGATTAATGATGAAAGATTACAAATCCGTTCAGGCAACTAGTACTTTATTTACTAGTAGTGGTCTAGAAATTAATTTGCCAGGAAAAAAGGATATCCGACTTCATAGATCGCTGACTATTGAAGAGTTCGTATGCTTATTTTGAAAAATATATGAGTGCGTCATGTGCAAGGTTTTCCTCAACGCAGCGAGTTATTAGATTGTTACCTAGCTAACATTTTACAGATTGAATCTAGTTATGGTGAGAAATTTTATTAATATCATAAGCTTTTTGTCGCCAAAGCTGCAACTGCACTTCGCGATTTTAAAGTTAAATTTGACTGGGGAGAAAAAGACAATGACATTCTTACGCTTTTAGCTCAGAATGCAAAGCCAGAAGTTTGAAAACGTTGTTACGCTATCGATCACGGAACAAATGTTTGCCCTCTTTCTTCTCAATCAGTAGAACGTAATACTTATCCGAAGAATAGACCATCCTCCGATCGCGTTGATAGGAGGGGCCGAACACGAGTTTTGCACGATGGGAAAGAGATCTGCAATAACTTTAACACCACAAGGGGTTGTGCCAGACCGGGTTGTTCTTTGTTCTTGTTTCGCTTTTCATTCAGCCTTCAACTGCAATAAAGATAATCAAAAGAACAAATATTCTAGAGGGTCGACAACAATCAACGAAGATACAACAAAAAATTTAACTATTTCCGTTATCGAAAATTCACCGATCAATGTTAACTTGTTACATGAATTATTGCAATCACATCCGGATATAAATTTTGTTAATTATCTTTGTAATGGGATAAACCAGGGGTTTGACACTATGATTAAATGTACTGATATGCCGACACTTGAATGTAAGATTAACTTTTAGCTCGCTCTCAACCTTTCTCCGTGCGACAGCTTATTGACAAAGAATGTGAAATACGTTTTTTGTCAGTTTTTTTTAATTCCACCAATTCACTATTATCGAGTCAGCCCTTTTGTGGGGAAGTACTCCGGGAAAAAACGGCCAATTTTGGATTTATCAGCCCCACATGACGATGATAATAATTGTAGTATAAATGACCTGATCAGTAAAGAAGATTGTTCAATGACGTATGTCAGAATAGACGTAGCGATCAAAGTTATACGAAAGTTATGTCGTTTTTCATTGTGCTCAAAATTTGATATAGCGTCTGCTTTCAAACAATTAGGTGTTAGAAAGGACCAGTGGCATTTATTTTGCATTAAATGGAATACTATTTCTTTAATAGACAAGCGTTTGGATGTAGGAGCTCGCCAATTATTTTTGATAGCTTATCTAGAGCTATTTGTTGGGTTGCTACTAATATCTACAAAATTGAATATATATTTCACCTTTTAGACGATTTTTTGACTATTGATTAACCCGATTCTTGCGCAGAGAGAACAATGGCATTAATGACTACTCTTTTTAAAAGACGTAATATTCCACTGGCTAAACACATAGTTATTGGTTCTTGTACAGTTATTGGATATTTGGGTATTATACTTGATACAGAATAGATGGAGACCCGCTTGACTTTAGATAAAACAAGTCGCATTACCGAATTTATCAAGAAGTTTTTAAGCATACAATCTTGTACCAAACGTGAACTTTTACAATTGTTAGGGCATTTCAATTTCGCCATGCGGGTTATAATTCCGGGTCGTTCAATTGTTTCATACCTAATATCTTTTACAACAACTGTCAAGGATTTGAAAGACAAAATATTTTTGACCGATGAATGTCATACCGACTTGCGTTTTTGGTACTCGTTTTTGGTAAATTGGAATGGCATTAACATGTTTTATGATTCTGCTTATACTAGAGTTAGGGATATCGAATTACATACAGACGCGGCTTCTGTCATTGGTTATGGTGGTAATTTCAAGGGAAATGGTTTTGCTCTCCTTGGCCGGAAGATTTATATTCTCCATCTGAAAAAAAAGATTCCATGGCTTTTCTAGAACTCTATCCTATAGTCGTTGCAGCCATCTTATGGGGCCATTCATGGACTACTAAAAGAATCTTATTTCGATGTGACAATGAAGCCACCATACATATGGTTAATAAAGGTCGTTCCAGATGTTTATTGATAATGAAACTTATGAGAACCCTTACTTTGTATGCCTGTAAAAATAATTTTTGTTTTCGCGCCGAACACGTTTCTAGAGTTTCAGAATAATTGCAGTGACTCTCTTTCTCGTTTACAGTTAGAACGTTTCAAGATCCTTGCACCTTTAGCAGACAAAGTACCTCACAAGTGCCCGCCAGTCTCACGAGTAATGTGACATTAAGGTCTACAGTGTCGGAATTAAGTCGACATGTGTTATCAGCTAGAACATCTCGGACATATAAAGTTGGATATCGAGCTTATACTGCATTTCTTGCTAGCAACGGGGTTTTTCTGGTTAGGTAAACTCACGCCTCCGATTTCTAGTGACAATTTGATTTATTTTGTCGCACATTGTTACAAAAAAACTTGAGACTTTTTTTACTTACAACCAGTAAATTGTATTAATGTGGAATTCGGTTTTATTGTATCCAAAGTAATTATGAACATCTGTTTGATTATACAAATGAATCGACAATCCTTAGACTAAATATGATAATGCGCGCTGTCATACGTATACAAGAAGAGCATAATCCAAAACCACGTCTTCCTATTACTTTTCAGGTACTTGGGAGAATTTGCAATTCTCCAAGAACAGGTGTTTTCTCTACTTTTACTGATTGTATGCCAGAAATGGCTTGTACAGTAGCTTTTTTTCGATTTCTTAGATGTGGTGAATTTACAGTTTCAAAATATTTTGATTCTACAATAAATTTGATTGTAACGGATGTTGAGATTCTCGATTCGTATGCTATTCTACACCTTAAAACCTCTAAGACAGATCTTTTTCGTAAAGGTGTCAGTATACATCTTCACAAATCTGATCATACTATTTGTCCTTTCTCTGCTATCAAAAAGTATATCGCAATCAGGAAGCGTAAAAAGCATCTTTTTGTTTTTTCAGATCCATTGTTTGTCGAAGAGGATGGTAGCACTTTAGACAAGGACTTTTTCATCAGAAGTCTAAAACATGTACTAGATATTTTTAGGTACAACTCTAGCTTATACAATGGTCATTCCTTTAGAATTGGTGCCAGTACATTGGCAAGATCTGTTAATATTCAAGACTATCTTATCAAAACCCTTGGGGGCCTCGGTGGCCGAGTGGTCTAAGTAGTTACTACTGTAATCACTAGCCAGTCAACACTGAGATTATGAGTTCGAACCCCGATCGTGCGGGTGCACTCGACTCCAATCTTAATTGACTAGGATTGTCAGTTTTCCTATCGAAGGTCGGTGGTTTTCTCCGGGCACTCCGGCTTTCTCCACCAATAAAAACTGGCCGCCACGAAATAGCCCAAAAGCGGTGCTTAAAAGTGGCGTTAAAACACCAAAAATCAAATCAATCAAATCAAAATCCTTGGTCGGTGGACATCGGACAGTTATTGCCGTTATATTCGGATTTCTAAGGACACGATTCGGAAAGCACAGAAGTCTTTGACATTGTCTAGTAATATCTGAGTCATACTAGATATGTGTACATTATCGAACTTGAACGTATGTTCTTTTACCAAACAACAAATGTACTTTAATTGTGAACTTGTGACCATAATCGAACTTTTATATGAATTAACTTTACTTGTTATGAAGTATTCAGCCATTCGAGGAGTTGGACATATCTTTATACAATACAACGTTTAGCAGTAGAAACGATATATTTTAACTTTAAGCCTAAGCTATAGTGACAATATCTGATTCGAATTAACCGATTTCATAGAATATTCAGCCGTTTGAAGAGCTGTTTTTCCTTGATACATGTGGACTTATCTTTTACTATAATCTAATGAACTCGTATCATTGAGTTGTTGCAGAAAAATGTATATTTCAATTTAGAGCCTGCAGGAAACGTGAAAATTAACAGATGTGAACTTTATAGTGTTTCTAAATATCCAGCCATGTGACTAGTTGCTGCTTGTTCTATATACATTCGAACTTTACCGTTATGTTATTGTGCATCACATTTTTTATATTCATTTTTTGTCTCTTTCTCTCTCTCTCTTTTTCTCAACATGCGGCTTGAAGGCTCCCATTATACTCCTTTTTAAAAATTCACCTTCACTTAATATCTTACAACTTTGGGAATTACTCAGCTCATATCATTTTTTCATAATTTGAGCAATGGCAATTTATTGCATTTTTTTTATCACTTGTCATTCTTTCAGATTACAATTTTTGAATAAATCATTGAATAACCCATATTTCAGTCAGTACTTCCATCTTATATATCCCAGTGAATTTGAAATTAATGATACTACTGATACAAGAGGGACTGCTTCATACCTTGATCTTTTCCTCAATATTGACACAGATGGACGACTTCAAACTAAAATCTATGACAAACGGGATGATTTCAACTTCCCAATTATCAATTTCCCATTTCTCAGCAGTAACATACCCTCTGCTCCGTCGTATGATGTTTACATATCTCAATTGATACGTTATGCTCGTGCATGTTCACACTATACTGACTTCATATACAGGAGTGTGCTCCTTACGCAAAAATGCTCTAAAAGAGTTATGAGGAGGAAAGATTAAAAATGACACTCCGTAAATTTTATGGACACCATCACGAATTGGTTGATCTTTACAATGTGTCTGTGTCTAAACTAACTAATGACATTTTACCCCTTCTTAGATAGTGGTTTAACATCTATGTCGTATGTCTGCTAAGTACCGAACGTGACCTATTCCCGAAAATGACTGTTATACCGAGTGTGAATTTGCATTGCTATACGACGTGTTTCGGTATTTTGTTCATCCCACATTCATGTATTTATCTTTGATGTTTCTGTTATGGTTTCGGGTGGATAATGTGCTATGTCTTATCGTTTGTAGTCCAAATAATTATAAAATAGCCTTTTAATACCATCATTGTCATGAAAATTTTTTGGACTGGTATTGTGAAAATAATTGTATAAAGTTCGAGATTGCATGTTCGTTACGTAAGTGCGTCACGGTTTGTGATATCCTGTGGTGACTGTCGTTGATAGAAAATGTTCGCTGTTGTTCTGCGGTTTGAATATTGCGTCGACTATTATATTATTTGTTTGTACGTTTCTCTGTGAGAGTGTTTGTGCTGCATTTCTGTCACGTAGTGTTGTCATTTTAGCGATATATTTTTTAACATTGCCATGTAAGCGGGAGGTTTGGCTAGCCATAAAACCAGGTTCAATCTACCATTTTTTCTTCAAATGTCCTGTACTAATTCAGGAATATGGCAGTTGATATCAAAAAGTTCGTTTCTATGTATGTTGATGTTTGTTTTTGTTGCACTTCAGTGTTCCTGTTGGTCCTTTGTTTTCCTCTTATAGTTGATGTGTTTCCCTCGATTTTAGTTTGTAACCCGGATTCGTTTTCTTTCAATCGGTTTATGACTTTTGAACACCGGTATACTACTGTTGCCTCTATTTTAGTCTCCAAGTTCTATCAGCTTATAGCTCACATTTCATTAGTTATACTACAGTTGATAGGACAGGTCCGGTCAAATTTCCTGTCAACCACTGTTTCGCAAGCATCCATAGTTCGCGAAAACTACGCTTTACAACAGATCAGGATTCAGGGATTTCGACGGAAAAAAAATAGATAAAATATTTCAAAAAGTAGCTGAGATGATTTTCCAAGGGCAGTACTATATCATTTCATATTTTTTTTTTGTAATGATTTTTTTCTTTATATTTGTCAGTTTTCTCTTTTGAAATTATTCGTTTTCAGTCAGACATTTTTCATCTGTTATAGCGCCACCAGCCACTAAATTACAGACAGCTTATCTTAACTTGGTACAGGTCATTAAGGTCAATTACAAGTGTATACCAGTTGCAACCTTCAGACGATAATCATTGTGTTCTAAAATATGTCACAACGTAATTAATTTACGGCATACCTTCTTGGAGAAACCGAGTGGTTATATATTCTGAATATATAGCATATAATTTGTGTTCAGTATATATACTACAAAATACGGCATTTTCTTAGACATTTTTTATTAAAATGTCGTGGGCAAACATAATAAGTTTTAGAATTGTATCTTTCTATTTCTGCTTATCAAATTAATGAGAAAAAAAAAACAAAAATAGTTATACATGAATCTATCAATTACTGTAAATTTCTAGACAAATATTAATCAATCAATAGATCGAAAAAAATGGGGAGATGTGATACGAATGCCAATGAGACTACTAACCACAACCGTCAAAATGACATGGATAAATAATTTTGTTTATTTAAGGCAAATTTTAAATTTACCATTCTCTACTTCCTACTTCTTATTTTCAAAGTACACTTCTAACATAATTTCACTTTGATTACAAACACGTACAAGACCCAATGCAGAGTTCAGCTTTAGTCTTCGTAAATACACATAACTTAGCGTCGTGATATATGAACCAATCAGGACGTTCAAAATCAGGGATGTACCCATAATCAAACATCTTAACTGGACTGGTCTTTTGTGCAGTTTTATGTTATAGTTAGTATTAAAAGGACCAGGGTAAGGGACCAGTAAGGATTGGGAATATTTAAACTTCTCTGTTATGAGAAATATGTATAAAGACAAAAATTGCATTTATGAATAGAATAATTAAACAAACGCAGTGGGAATGGGGTACCACAAATGATAACTCATTATTTTTAGATATATTGTTTTACTTCATTTGAGTCCATCGTCCCTAAACTTTTCAAAATAATTTTTAATCTAAAGCTACTAGATCACATTCTAACACATCTAAACATGATTGATCCATCTAGTGTCTAAATGATATATCCGGTCCATTCTAAATCTATTTTGCAGGCTAGATCTATGGTAGACTTTGCCATTTCTATTCATTATTTGTTCCGTTGTTATCCTCTTACAGTTGATGTATTTCCCTCGGTTTTAGTTTGTTACCTGGATTTGTTTTTGCTTAATCGAATTATGACTATTCAACAGCAGTATACTACTGTTACCTCTATTTACCTGACCTAGGGGCAATTTAAACTTTATGTATAGTATGAACTATGATTTTTTTAATCGTATTATGTTTCTATCTCCTTTAAGTCTATCTAGCATATATTTGTTCTACATACATGAAAACCTTGCAAATTCACATCAGTAAAGTGACTACAGATACTGTTCAATTTTTCTTTTTTTAAGATTAGAGGAAACATTGATTTGAAAGATATGGCAAATATTTATCTTACCGAATACAAGGGATACTCTTTCGTTCATATGGATTAAATTTAGTTTAAACACATAGTTGTCTTAACGATTAATTACCAGCTAACGAATTGTGAAATGGATGATATGAAAATGTGAATTACTGAAGATAGGATGTCACGTAAGATACACATAGGTACAATATAGGGATGCTTAATCTTTCCACCCGTCTTCCAATGTGTTTCATGTTGTCCATTATGTAGTTTTCAGAGTAGAGTTTTGTTTGCTGTTGTTCGCCTTTTTATCTTATTTTCCATAGATCACTTTTTGTGCACCAGATACACATTTTGACAATTAATGTCTCTTCAGTGGTACTCAAGACCAAGATACTTGAGTATCCACAAACTAATACAAATGTTGAAGGGCGGATCAAACCAAAAAGGACCTAAAGTATAGCCAAATCCGACAAGGAATTAACGCTTTGCATGAGGGAGATATATTCCTCAATTTAAAATTATTTTCAAAATTTTTATAAAAACAAATTTTAAATAAACAATATTCATATTTCATTCTGGCTACTGGGCAGTTGATACCCTTGGGGACTAACAGCGCACCAGCAGAGGTATTGACCCAGTGGTAGTAATATCATAAACGGTACCAGATGCGCATTTCGAGAATCAATATCTCCAGTGATGTTCGAGGCCAAAATATAATACAAAGTGACCAAAAACAAAATTTACACCCCGTTAAAAAAACAAAGAATAGGATGCAACACATTATGCATTCCAATTGAATGGAATGTTTTGGAAAGTGAGGAAATAAGTGTTTGCAATATGTTTGTTATTTAACTTCTCATATGATGATATATTCATTGACCAAAGATGGAAGCGATGAATTTGTTATCGCAAAGATGATCGCTTATATATATATATCCTAATCAACTTACATAGTAAATTGTAACATAATTAGTCCTTGTATACTAGTAGTTTTTAATGTTCTTTCTGCGAGTTTTTTTTGTGCACAAATAACAAAATTATTTTCCAATAAATATGTTTGTTTCAAAACTCCACTTGTATAGGGGGAAAACAGACATTTGGGTGTCTTTAAGGCTTAAGTCTAGGACAATAGAAATATTTCCTAACTTCAAAGTCTTTCTTTAAGACTTTCACGGAATGCAAGTCAAACCTGTCAACTGACCCGTATCCTGCGGGTGTGACCAGAGTTTTTAAAAACTCTGAGGGGTCACCCGGGATACCCGCCGGGTCGTTAAATAAGCCGGGAATTCCGAAAATGACCCGTTTTCACCCGGATTCTTAAGCCTTCAGACTGATTTCATAAGTGATTTTCCTTTGAAATACCGGCAAATTCGTAATTCTTTCAGGACAAGAAGTTCAACTAGATGTGTAAACTTTAATTCAGTGACCCATTTCAGTGCATGGCTTCACTTGACAGCTTTGGTGTCAAACACACTGTTAATTAACACCAATTACCTTAGCTTTACGTCATAAATAATTTGTGTATTTCAAAGTTGTTTCACAAAAAAATTGAGTTACTTCCGCTTTTTTGTCACCTTTCAAAATATACTCATTAAATTTATGTTTATTTTATGTAAAAAAAGATTAAACCTAAAACAAATTGAATGCAAATAGATATAGGAAGATGTGGTATGAGTGCTAATGAGACAACTCTCCACCCAAGTTACAATTTATAAAAGTAAACCATTATAGGTCAAGGTACGGCCTTCAACACGGAGCATTGGCTCACACCGAACAGCAAGCTATAAAGGGCCCCAAAAAATTACTAGTGTAAAATCATTCAAACGGAAAAACCAACGGTCTAATCTATATACAAACGAGAAACGAGAAACAGACGACAACTACTGTAATCAGACTCCTGACTTAGGACAGGTACAAACATTTGCAGCGGGATTAAACGTTTTAATGGTACCAAACCTTCTCCCTTTTCTGAAACAATAGTATAACATCACAACATAGAAAAACACACTATAAAATATCAATTGGAAGGCTTAACTCAATCAAAAAACGTAAATTAACATACACAATGAACGAATAAATTTGACCTGTGACACCTGAATGCAAATACACAGTTCATACAAAATTACAAGGGATAAATATTTAAAGTCAAAAGTAAATAAACAGGTTTAAACAAAGTTAACGTATGATATCACTGTAAAATTTCAAACAATTTATAGAAAATCATCACTTTTGAAGAAACCTGCGTCATATTATACACAGGTAAATGAAAATAAATACATATTAGAGTATTACTTTTCATTATTTTTCTACCTTAGTACAATTAGAAAATAAATTATTGAAAATAATTTTTTTCATCTCTACTTCCTTTAAATGTTTAACCTTTTTTTTTTTATCATACTCTAACATCCACCAATTCAATCTGGAGATAATGTAAAAAGCTGTACAGATAGATGCACACTGAGTGTCTCATCACTGGTGAACTGAGTATAATCAAGAACAAGGGGTTATGGGTTGGCTCGAATTGTAAACGCCAATGTGTTCTCCCAAATAAACCGGTCTACTGGTTATACTAATCAGAAAAGTGTTACTAATTATTTCGTGTATACTTTAATATTTCAACGCTATCAACAGTCATTCTATTGAGTTGATGCAGACGTCTAGGGAAAAGACGAAAACATAGAAATGCAGATGATTGTTCTTTTATCACATTGCACAACGTTTTATATTTGCTTTTTTTATACGAATGTACCTGATGATTTATTATTTCAGAGTCATGTGATGTATGCACGAAAAACAAGACAGTAGAATCGAAGTTTTCTCTTGACAGGTGGGTTGTTTGAACCCAAAATGATATAAAAACAAGGAATTGATTTTCTTTTGGGTACAATAAGACTTCGCAAAATTAACATGTAATGTAACTTTACTACTTAAAATTCTTAATGATACTATGTATTATATGGACTGATTGAAGGATATCTTTTACTATTGTTGTAAATGTGTGTATTGGTTATTTCCAAGTAAAGAAATATTGTTATTATTGTATTAAGAGAATTTATATGAGTTGTCAGAAGTTATTTCTAGTATTTCTAGTAAATTGAATGAGTAATTAACGTACGTTTTACTTTATGTTATTAGATGTATCGATTACGTCATACATGGCGCAAATTTGTCATGTATTATTCAGAACGTTACCGTTGGGTTAATATTGTAATCGTGAACCCAAAAGTGTTCATTTGTGAGCTCTCAACTGGAAGAAATAATATGTCTTGATTGTTTTAGTAACAAAAGTGTATTATTATAAGCATTTTGAGTCGAGGACTTGTATATTTTATGTCAGCGTTTGACGTTATGTTTTTCTTCCTGCTTAGAATATTTACTTCCGGCAATTTTAAATAAGTACCAGTGCAACGTCACGTTCGTCAGTCTTTGCTGTTTACATTTTGGCAAATGCAAAGATCCCGGGTGGTTCCTTTAGAGGTAAGAAGCAGCGCAGATAGCTGTATGCCTCGCATGGTCTAAATTATTTACTATACACATATCGTTTGGCAATTCCTTATCCTAGTTCCAAAAACACATGCGAAATATTATTATTGAGATCAGCTCCGCCTATTTATGCAAATTTACATGACAAATTATTTATAGACAAGTATCTTGAGAATATGTTGGAAATAACATGTTAAATATATTACGATAGTTTAGTCTGTACATTGTTGCGTTGTGCCGTAATAAATATATTATTTTACTACGAATTATTCATTTACGCTACCAATATTACCGTGGAGAACATAGGCCTGATGAAAGACAGACAACACTGTAGTTAGTCAATTTAAAGAGTTTCCCTCGTATATATTTGCTTATAACTATACAAAAACATAGCAAAAAGCAGAAATTACGACAATGGTGGCAGCGGTTTAGTTCTCACGTTTCAAGGAATTTGGCACGTCTATTTTTAGAAATATTAATTTCTATGGAACACACTAAATGACAAATATTGTGTATGGAGTGCATTTAGCTCTATACATAATACTGTAAAATAGAATATTTTGGAAAATACAGGAGTGCATTTAGCTTCTAAAAAATTTAAAATATTTATAAAAGGAGGTGCATTTAGCTTCCTAGAAAGAAAAGAATATTTATAAAGGAGGTGCATTTAGCTTCCTAGAAAGAAAAGAATATTTATAAAAGGAGGTGCATTTAGCTTCCTAGAAAGAAAAGAATATTTATAAAGGAGGTGCATTTAGCTTCCTAGAAAGAAAAGAATATTTATAAAGGAGTTGCATTTAGCTTCCTAGAAAGAAAAGAATATTTATAAAAGGAGGTGCATTTAGCTTCCTAGAAAGAAAAGAATATATATAAAGGAGGTGCATTTAGCTTCCTAGAAAGAAAAGAATATTTATAAAGGAGGTGCATTTAGCTTCCTAGAAAGAAAAAAGAAATATTAATTTATAAAGGAGGTGCATTTAGCTTCCTAGAAAGAAAAAAGAAAATATGTATTTATAAAGGAGGTGCATTTAGCTTCCTAGAAAGAAAAAAGAAAATATTTATTTATAAAGGAGGTGCATTTAGCTTCCTAGAAAAAAAAAAAAAAAAGAAAATATTTATTTATAAAGGAGGTGCATTTAGCTTCCTAGAGAAAAAAAAATTATTTATAAAAGGAGGTGCATTTAGCTTCCTAGAAAGAAAAGAATATTTGTAATGGAGGTGCATTTAGCTTCCTAGAAAGAAAAAAAAATTATAAAGGAGGTGCATTTTAGCTTCCTAGCAAGAAAAAAAAATATAAAGGAGGTGCATTTAGCTTCCAAATAATTATTTATTAGAGAAATAGAGGCGTAGTTAGCTTCTATTGGCATATTATTGTTTGTTATTAAAAATGGATATTAGAAATAGAAAAATCCCAGCTCCAAATTTTGGAAGGGGGGAAAGTATGAAGAATATGATTATTTCACAGAGCGGAACTGTTGAGCTCTGTAATTTAATAGATTTGGATATAGAAGATGGTGTTAATTTATCTACCTCCAGCCCCACAGTAAGTCCTATAAACTCGCCTGTGCAGAATACTAGGACGATTGAGTAAAGTACATGTTACTCATGCCACCAAGAGGGACATTACAGCAGAGATTGTCCTTTCTCAAGAGGAAAAAGAGGGAAACCAGAAAATATGAATACTTTCGAAGGGAACCCGCAGTTTGGATTTACAAGTCAGGATTATCAGAAATAGTTGGGCCTATATACTGGCCAAATATCAGAATATTTTTGTGTAGATTCGGATTTTTTATAATGTAGATATGAAACTTGTGTGATTTTTTATACGACCGCAAAAAAATTTTTGTGGTCGTATATTGGTATGATGTTGGCGTCGTCGTCGTCGTCGTCCGGCGTCGTCGTCGTCCGGCGTCGTCCGAAGACACATTGGTTTTCGCACTCTAACTTTAGTTTAAGTGAATGGATCTTTATGAAATTTTACCACAAGGTTCAATACCACAAAAGGAAGGTTGGGATTGATTTTGGGGGTTATGGTAATAACAGTAAAGGAATTAGGGGCCAAAAAGGGGCCAAAAATAAGCATTTTTGTAACTTCCAGACATAACTTGTGTGTTAGTGTATGGATCTCTCTGACATTGTACCACAAGGTTCCATATCACTAAGAAATGCTGGGATTGATTTTGGGGGTAATTGCCTCCAAATTTTAGGAATTAGGGGCCAAAAAAGGGGCAAAAAACAAGCATTTTTCTAGTTTCATGACAATAACTTGTGTGTAAGTGTATGGATCTTTCTGAAATTGTACTACAAGGTTCCATATCACAAAGGGAAAGCTGGGTTTGAGTTTGGGGGTAATTGTCCTAAACGTTTAGGAATTTGGGGCCAAAAAGGGGCCAAAAAACACATTTTTTTCTAGTTTCTAGACAATAACTTGTGTTCAAGTGTATGGATCTCTCTGAAATTGTACTGCAAGGTACCATACCACAAAGGGAAGGCTGGGATTGAGTTTGGGGGTGATGAATCATAATGGGGGTTCAAAAAATTTTGGGGGGGATTTATTTTTTTTTCCTTTTTTTTCTTTTTTTCCTTTTTTGTTTCTTTTAAAATTTTCCATTTTAAGTTGGTTATTTCTGATTTATATTTAAAATCAAATAATAATGATATGGTAGGAGATACACACCAAACAGGATGTGTAAATTATTATATAATAAGTATTGTGCAATAGCAAGAAATTTTCAATTGCACAGTATTGCACAATAGCAAGAAATCTTCAATTGCACAGTATTGCGCAATAGCAAGAAATCTTCAATTGCACAGTATTGCGCAATAGCAAGAAATATCCAATAGCACAATATTGCGCAATAGCAAGAAATTGTCAATTGTACAGTATTGCACAATAGCAAGAAATATTTAATAACACAGGATTGTGCAAAAGAAGATACTTCCTATAAATTGATTATTTCTTGACCAATTTCAATGGGGTTTTATTCTTGATTTCATGGGGTTCTTTAATATGCTGAATCTAACCGTGTATTTAGATTTTGGATTTTGGGCCCCGTTTTTAAATTGGTCCACATTGAGGTCCAACGGGTCCAAAATTAAACTTTGTTTGATTTCATCAAAAATTGAATTATTGGGGTTCTTTGATATGCCGATTTTTTAACTGTGTATTTAGATTCTTAAATTTTGGTTCCGTTTTCAAATTGGTCTACATTAAGGTCCAAAGGGTCCAAAATTAAACTTAGTTTGATTTTAACAAAAATTGAATTCTTAGGGTTCTTTGATATGCTGAATCTAAACATGTATTTAGATTTTTGATTATGGGCCCAGTTTTCAAGTTGGTCCAAATCGGGGTCCAAAATTAAACTTTGTTTGATTTCAACAAAAATTGAATATATGGAGTTCTTTGATATGCTGAATCTAACCATGTATTTAGATTTTTGATTTTTGGGCCCCGTTATCAACTTTGTCCACATTGAGGTCAAAAGGGTCCAAAATTAAACTTTGTTTGATTTCATCAAAAATTGAATTCTTGGGGTTCTTTGATATGCTGAATCTAACCGTGTATTTAGATTTTGGATATTGGACCATAATAGGTGAATGTCCAATTTAAAATTTTTAAGTTCTTGGACCACATTCAATCTGTGTTAGAAACCTATGCTGTTTCAAATATTTAATCACAATCCAAATCCAAAGCTGTATCAAGCTTGAATGTTGTGTCCATACTTCCCCCAACTGTTCAGGGTTCGACCTCTGCGGTCGTATCAAGCTGCGCCCTGCGGAGCATTTTATTTTGTTATTGATAAAATGTAAAAAAGTGATTTAATGGTTTATTGAGAAGACTTGTAATATTTGTTTATCCACTGAGTATACAGTACACTAAGCACAAATATGTATAGATTTTTGCACTTTAAGAAATATATTGTGGTATTGAAATTGTTTTTAAGATTTTAGAAAACAGGTGACTTTTTTATCAGAATCTAGAATTTGATGGTCCTATTGGCGTTGTTGTCCTTAATGCAGTAAAAATTGTTTAATACTATTTTGGTGGGAAGCTGCTTTCGGTGGGTGTATATTGGCAGTTGGGATACTTATAAGGAGCCATTTTTGTTTTGGCGGAGATTAAGTTAAGGCTAATATTGGCAGTTAGGATACTTATAAGGAGCCATTTTTGTTTTGGCGGAGATTAAGTTAATGCTAATGATTAGTCTAGATTGCAATATACATTTTGGTTACACCATGGGTATGCTGAGCTATAGTCTACACCATTTTAGATATTTCTCGGGGAATACTGATGACTATTTTTTATTAGTTGTACTTTTGTACCTATTTTTATACTTATGTTTGTATGGTACATCAGTATCGAAGATTGTGTATAAATTTATACGCGGGGTACCCTTGTGGTATAGAACTTGATAGGACATTTGTTGGCTTATGGTTAGCCTGGTGTATAGAAGAAGTTGAGCTTCATGATGTTTATAATTCCAGCGTCTGATAGAATGGAGAATCTTGGATTGAACTTTAAATGGAGTATACGGTATTAGTGCTGTAACTGGATGCAAAAATAGACTTTTATTTTATATTTTCGATAATGACACAATGAAGAAAAATGTATATTTTGCCTTTTAAGTATTAACAGGCGCATTAGTTTGTTAACACAGACATTAGTTTTTATGACATAAACAGGCGCAGTAGTTTGTTGATGTATGGTTAAGTTTAAGTTTTAAGATAGCTGTAATATTTCCTTTTTTTGGCAAATTAGAGATTTTTTATTTGTATAATAGAGTATTACGTACATAACAATATTGTGAAAAGAATTTTTGAAATGTATTGTCAGAATTGACAAGACCATATTTCGAGGACGAAATGTATTCTGGGAAAGGGGCAGTGTTGTAAATGTGTGTATTGGTTATTTCCAAGTAAAGAAATATTGTTATTATTGTATTAAGAGAATTTATATGAGTTGTCAGAAGTTATTTCTAGTATTTCTAGTAAATTGAATGAGTAATTAACGTACGTTTTACTTTATGTTATTAGATGTATCGATTACGTCATATATGGCGCAAATTTGTCATGTATTATTCAGAACGTTACCGTTGGGTTAATATTGTAATCGTGAACCCAAAAGTGTTCATTTGTGAGCTCTCAACTGGAAGAAATAATATGTCTTGATTGTTTTAGTAACAAAAGTGTATTATTATAAGCATTTTGAGTCGAGGACTTGTATATTTTATGTCAGCGTTTGACGTTATGTTTTTCTTCCTGCTTAGAATATTTACTTCCGGCAATTTTAAATAAGTACCAGTGCAACGTCACGTTCGTCAGTCTTTGCTGTTTACATTTTGGCAAATGCAAAGATCCCGGGTGGTTCCTTTAGAGGTAAGAAGCAGCGCAGATAGCTGTATGCCTCGCATGGTCTAAATTATTTACTATACACATATCGTTTGGCAATTCCTTATCCTAGTTCCAAAAACACATGCGAAATATTATTATTGAGATCAGCTCCGCCTATTTATGCAAATTTACATGACAAATTATTTATAGACAAGTATCTTGAGAATATGTTGGAAATTACATGTTAAATATATTACGATAGTTTAGTCTGTACATTGTTGCGTTGTGCCGTAATAAATATATTATTTTACTACGAATTATTCATTTACGCTACCAATATTACCGTGGAGAACATAGGCCTGATGAAAGACAGACAACACTGTAGTTAGTCAATTTAAAGAGTTTCCGTCGTATATATTTGCTTATAACTATACAAAAACATAGCAAAAAGCAGAAATTACAACAACTATCATGGTCTAGAATATCTTCAAACAAATTATATCACATATCACGTGATGAAATTATAAGAGTTCACAGCAAAATGTAAACCGCGGTCATTAACGAAATGAAATGATATTGAATCATATCGTTTCTTCTTTATTAAAACGATTTAAAATATCCATAGTCATAAAAATAAAAGAAAGGAAAATATCAGTTGAAGTGTTTACTACTACAAGTAATAAAATATTTTTTCAGGACGACTAATCACATTTCTACATTGTTTTAGTGGAGGAACTCAAATACAAAATGAAAGTATAAATAATAAAAATATAAAGTAAAACAGAACACAAAACAATACAATATGCAGACGATCATATTCATGAAGAGGACAAACAATCGTTTGACAATTTTCTTTAAACAATGACAGCAATTACATGAAGCATTCATTTTGATTTACACATATTGCATTGAACATCAGCACCTAGCTACATGTATATATGTATATATACTTAAATGCAATAATTTTGCACACGGTTTTCACACAATTTATTTCAATCAGTATCTTATTTACACATGTAATGTATAAAAGCAGAAGGCCCTGCGGCTTGTGTGTGTCTGAGAGAATCTGAATTGTTAAAGCTATGGAGAAACGTTTTTTAAATGCAATGAAGTAAATGTAAAAAAAAAAAAAAAAAAATTGGAAAGCTAAAGAAAATAAAGAAGCAAAAAAAAAAAAATGAAAATTATAATGGTAACTGTAGGGTAAAAAAGCATTATTGTTCAAAATTGTCAGTGAAACAAAGGCTACATGACCATAAATAGCACATAACAAAACCAAAAGCTACAGTGATACATTAAACATTAAGTAAATGTTGCTTTTATGCTCCATTTCATCATTGAGCTTAAATCTTGTTATTTTTTTCTAATTCCCAATCTTTGTGTTTGAATTTTAATGAAATCTAACCTGATTACCCGAGGACCACAAAAAGGACCCCAAAATGAACTGTGACGTGTCAACATAACTGTTGATATATTGGTTTGCTTCGCTCAAAAAAAGGTTGATTGTCGGCTGTTTAACGTCCAGTGGCAACTATTTCATGCATGTTCTAGACTATGTTCAAAATAGAAGCGGGATACCAGGAGTTGAAAAATAATTGTTTGTATGTTGAAAACAATATTTCTAAATCCATTTGTTGTACAATAGTCGAAAAGATGTATAATACATTTTTAACCACACCACATTTTGTGTCTGTGCTAAGTCAGGTTATCTATGTGTTGTTTCTGCTGTATATCCTTGTTATATATATATATATATATCTTTTTCGGAGTTTGGTGGTTTGTGTGGTCTATTTTTTATCCAATATTTTCTGAGTTTGGTGGTTTGTGTGGTCTATTTTTTATCCAATATTTTTGGAAATTCTTATTATCCTTTTCATGAATGTTTGATGATACAAAAAACAGTTCAACACTTTTTTTTGTTTCATGGAGTGTAATTTGAAGATAACTTTTATGTCCACATTTGAATTAAATTGTCCTCTGTCTTTATTTGTACTATGACATTTTATTCGTCATTGATTTGAACAACAGCCCTCATGTGTTCGGATATTTATACATCGTTGGCTTTCAACTGTTTGGGTTTTAGCGTTCCTGAAGTAGGGTAATCCAGGAATGCGCTTCGGATGAACGAAATTTACTAGGTATTATTTTTATTTTCATCGTATATTTCCATAGACATCTTTGAAGGTATTACTAAGACTTATTACGTAGAAAGTATTATAAGACATATTGTGAGACATATTGCGTAGAGGGTATTATAATACATATTTCGTGAAGAGATCATAAGATCATTTACAATTTTTAACCGTTGATACAAGATGAATAGCATGTTATAAGAAAGCCTTTTGAGCTGATGGTGCGTAATGCAAACAATAATCACTCATGTAAAATGAAAGTTTGGGACTTTTCTATAATAATAATTAATTTCTCTACTACTAAAAATATAATCCTTATTACAATAACAGCTACGGAAATGTCACGAATTAACATAAATAATTTGAGTATAGTTGGCTTACAGCATTTATACTACACTATATTACCTAAGTCATCAAAAACAGAGAAATTCAAATAAATAGGAAAAACATAAAAATGAAAAATAAACATATAAAAATAAAAAATAGACAATATGCAGATTAACATACATGAATATTCCATTTAATCGACACTGGCCGCTGATATTAATAACAAATTCACTTATAACATTTGTTCTTGAATTTTAGTGAAGCATAAAGCATATCCTCACCTATAAAGATGCTTAAAAGGCGACAAAATTGAATATTTATTTTGCTGTACATTTTTCAAACGTCATTTAATTATTAAAGTTTTGAAAGAAAACGAATTGCATGTACATTGATTGATTGGTGTTTGCTTTACGCCGAATCGAATTACATATACAGTAGTAAAATAAAAATGTATATAAATATATGACAAATTTGACATCGATGTATTGAATCATAATAATTGTAGTTAATGTTTCTATTGCCCTCTTCTTGCACTGTAAAAGATTCTTTCTGAATTATGAATGGATCTTTTTGTAAAAAAAAACACACATCTTTTGTCATTTTATAATTGTAAACATGTGACCTATTATGTGTGAGAGAAATAAAACAACTGAAAAAACGTGGAAAAGTCAAAACCGTTTCTTATTGATGAAGCACGTTTTATTCCTGTGTAGCATATTTGAGGACTACAAAATAAGACAAGTAGTCATGAAAAATCGAGAAGCTTCATTTCATTTTCGAATGAGGAGAACAAGCACTGGTGTGAACTAATATAATAATACTTCTATCAATAACAATTAAGTAAAAGAGGAAGAAATATAACACCTTATAAAAATTACAAAATCAAATGAATAGCAAAAAAAAAACATTGCTCAACATTTTGCTTACTTATCAAATGCATCTGTATGACTGTAGACTAATGAATGGTCAAGACAGAAACGAAAAAAATAACGTTTTAAACTCGGCAAACTATTTTAATTAACTGCAACGTTAATGTCCACATTTGAATGAAATTCCTCATGTATATATCCTCTATAAGGGTTACTCATAACTTCCCTCGTTTAAAGTAGTAACTCATTAAAGTAATTTTTTCTATTTTGTAAGCAAATACACTAGCGGTAGTTCTTCGTTCCTATAGTTATATAATTTTAATAACAGAAGCATAACAACAAATAATCAAATCAAGACAATAGACTACACATTTGTATGAAAAGCTTAAAACACCATAATAGTGTGATAAGAAAAACAACAATTGCAAATGCCTTTAAGACAAAAAATCATCAAAGGTACCAGGCTTATATTTTTGTACACCAGACGCGCGTGTCGTTTACAAAAGACTCATCAGTGACACTCGAATTAAAAAAAGTTAAAAGGCCAATAAAGTACAAAGTTGAAGAGCATTGAGAAACCAAAATGTCGAAAGGTTTTGCAAACACAACCAAGATTATCTATTCCTGAGGTAGAACATCCTAATATTTTGAACAATGCAAAGTTTCATATCTATAATTCTATTGCAACATCGTTTGTAACGTTCATTTTGATCGGATAACGTCACTAATTTTCATGGCATCAAATCACAATTGATGCTATGAAAGCGCAGACGACGTAAGACAGATTTTAAATGTATGATTTGACGTTGTTTTCTGTCAGTTTCCTTTATAATGGAGATAACAATATTGTATTTTAAGCTCCGACGGCATCAATTGGTGATGTGATGGTCGCAAATTAACGTTAGCATAATAAATAATCACATCAAGGCAATATACTACACATTTGTATGAAAGGCTTACTTACAACACCATAATAATGTGATATGGAAAACAAACAATTGCAAAGCCTTTAAAGGGGCATTAGCTACGAGATATAAAAAACATAAAATATGATTTTTTTTTTGTTCCATAATTAATGAAAGTGAAATTATTTTAGTGAAATAATAATTCGCCTTTAGCAGCTAATTTGGTTCAATTTTGTCAAAATGAGATAAGAAACATTGCTGATGAATTATTCACTTGATGCGAAATAACCAATCAGAGTTGAGTTTAGGAACGAAAAATATTGTATAACTGGTGAGAAATGATGAGCTGAATATTCAGAAACATCCAGTAAAGCTTAAAGATAATCGTTATGGACAAATAGCATGACATGGTTTGAATTGGTTGAGAACAAAGATTGGTAGGATTCATTTGCCGTAAAGAAAACATGCTCGAATTCTTATTTGCCTTAAAGAAAACTTTCACGAATTAGCCTCCTTAAAATAGAATTACACAGAAGATATAGTAGTTAAATAGCAAAGCAATCATTCTGTGAGAAGTTATTTTAAGAGACACTTTACTTTTTGTTAACCTTCAATTCTCATGTTTTCTTTGACCAATACCCTGAAAACTTTGATGATGACAACAGATGAATTTTACCAATTTTACTTGTTCAAAATTTTCTTGAGTCAATTTTGAACTGAATATTTTTGATAGTGACAACAGGACCTTATTGCAATAAAAAAATGCATTATGAAAGATTGCTGGTTGCCATAGTCGCACCAATTCGTCCCAAATCCAGTAGCGAAAAAATTAAACAGGGACTATCACAGATCTGTTATCAACTCGACTATCAAAATCACTAACGAACAACACCATTAAAGTCATATGAAACTTCAAATTTAAAAAATAGTTGGATATGTTTTATACACTAGAATGGCTGAGTTGTATTAAAAAACAAGTGTACATGAACTTTCTTGTGAAACCTAATCCATTATCTTATCGAAATCTTTAGAAGTGTACTGCTATTGAACTATTGTCTTCCCGTATACTAATTAGTCGATATTTTCCCGTATACAGTGACTTCAACTACGAGACCTCTCGTTAGAACTTTAGCCACCGCACAGCGAGGGAAAAGAGTGATGGCAGAATGTAAATAAACGTGCACTGGAAAGTAAATAGTATTAATTGATTCTTAAAGAACAAATTAAATACACAAAATCATTTAACAACAGTTATTGAAACGCATAGAAAATATAAAAAAAAAAATTAACAGCGCTCCTTCAATTCACTTATTTTTTACATGCTTCACAGGCTTCTGTGTTGATTGTTTATCAATGTCAAGATCCGGTACACTTCGGCAACAAACTCGAAAGTTAATGAACTTGCGATCAACAATCACCGAATGAAATATTATGTGTCGATTATACGTTATAGACTCGTAATAAATGTAAAAAAACGTGCATTTAGGATTTAGTTTAGTATAATTTATATGCATGCATTGGATCAATAATTTCCTGAACATTAAAATTTTTTAAACTCGTTTCATATGACTTTAAGATATAGATACATACAAACATAGACGAGAAACCTGAATATGAACATATTGCACATTATAGATTGAATAATGCATGATAAAATAAGAAGATAGAATAAGTGTGTACTGTACAACATAAAAGCCTACACTTGTGACTGTTCTTTAGCATTCGGAAAATTTGCTATCTTGTGTGATAGGATAGGTTCCGCCAACTGCCTGAAAAGGAATAATATGACAAAATATATGCAATACGTTAAAACAATTCAAGATTAATGATAAATTAGAAAAAAAAACACAAAACGCGCCGGTAGAAAAATCATCAAATATACCAGAAATAACCCATATTGTTTGAACAACGAAAAAATATACATACATTAAATTAAATTCCACGCTTTATATTTAGATAATTTTCTTTTGTATTTGTATGATAGAAATGATACACTTAGCAGGTAAGATTCAAACTGAAACACCTAGGAAGATTTCTAATTGTACTCAAGCTACGATCGCAATTTCACCGGACAGAGTTCACAATACACGCGCGATTGTACGGCTTTGTGTGTTCTTTATTTGACCGTTGATGTTTAGTGCTTGTGTCGTTTTAAATTTTAGTCGTCAAAACGTTGGGCACGAGCGTACCAAATGTAGGTAATTCCAGAAAAAAGTCAAATAACACGTTTGTTTTTACTAAATATGTTACCATTGTGACTAAAAAAGAAAATGAAACTAAAAACTTGCCTCAAGTGAAAGGGATGCACAAGATTGTTTTTGATTTCCTGGTGGGTTTGTATCTTGTATTTCACTTACGACATCTAAAACAAACATAACATATTAACATAACTAAAATAGCACAGAGAGAAGTGTGGCGAAGGAGAATTGTTTTTAATGATCCGCCGGCATTCGTTGATTTACTATCAGACAGCAAACATGTGGATGTGGTATTACTATTCAATCCTGCTTTTTATCTGCAATCAAAGCCGGCTTCAAAGTTATTGTCAAATTATCTACTCTAGGGGAGATGTGAATCAGATGTGGATACTTAAAAATTTAAACAAACTGTTAAAGTACATACAATGTAAGTCTCTATCCTCTTGCAAAAGTATACAAAAAAGAAAATAGAAAAAATTGACGTTTCAACCCTTAACAAATTGAAAAAAATGGTCTTACTTTGTTTCATAAAAAAAATGGGCAACGTAGACACAAATGTCTTGTTTTAGGAAGCGACAAATCATACTCTTTAAAAAACTCACTCTAATTCAAACAAAAAATGGTCTCAAACTGCCAACATCAAGATGCGTGACCTTATTTTATTGACAACATATTTGTTACATTTGAAGACCAATTTTTTCAACAAACCATCGGCATTCCTATGGGAACTTATTGTGTCCCTCTTCTTGTCAACTTGTTCCTTTATTCACATGGGGCATGCTTCATAAAAGGGTTTATTGGGAAGAATGAAAAGAAACTTGCGTTATCCTTTAACTTCACGTTCAGCTTTAAAAAGTTTGGTGACTATGTTGAACATAAATATCTATTGACCTTGAAATAAAGGATACAGCAAATACAGCTAAGTCTGTCTCTTGACTAACATCTAGAATTTGACAATGAGGGTCGGTTGAGAAAAAAACTGTTTTTTACGACAAGAGATGATGTCAGCTTCCCAATCGTCAACTTTCCGTTTCTATGTAGAAACATTCCTGCAGAGCCTTCATATGTAGTATATATCTCCCAGTTGATACGATAGTCTAGATGTTGCATTTCCTATCACGATTTCCTTGATAGATGGTTGCTGATAACAATGAAGATATAAAACCAATGGTTTGAAGTGATGGAGTTGAATTCATCCCTTCGAATTTTTCCGGACGCCATAACGTGTTGGTTGTCCGTTATGAAATGTCCATTTCACAGATGTTCCAATTGTCGTAACAACAATCTCGTTCTCTTTTCCTCATATGTGACAAAATTGAACATATCACTGATTTATACTTACATGAGTAACACGACGGATATCACATGTGGAGCATGATTTGTTTACCTTTCTGGATCATCTGAGATCATTACGGATGGGGATCGTGTTCTTGGTTTTTAGTTTTCTATTTTGTGTTTTGTATACTGTTGTTTGTCTTTTTGGTCTTTTTTTGTTGTTGTTGCCTTGGCCTTGTTAGTATGTCATCGACTCATGAGTATGAACATTGTCTTTTTATCTCCCGTCTCTCTTGTATTATACTGACAAATCTGACCCAAAATATTTAGACTAGGACATATTCTAATCATGAACTTTCTGTGTGCTTACTTCTAATCGTTGAATGTATAGCGGAGAAATGAAGCAACTGAACACAATAACTGAAAAAACTAATATTATGAATTGGTGACCATCATTCCTTCCGGCCGATGACACGCTTAATGAAATCCATGGTGACATAACAACCACTAGTGACATCACTGACAACAAAACGATACCGTAGATTACTGAACATGTAAAATCAGAATTAAAGTACATCGTGGAGATCAAGATCCTAATAAGTTTGATCGGGGGATATAAGTATGCTTTCGGAATGAATAAGTGTTTGTTGAAAACGAGTAAAAATGATCAGAATACTATCCTGGGTTACCGTTTGTGCATGCTTGATCTTAAGGTTTCCGCTTTTCCCATGTTTTTGTTGATAAACTACCTAGACACATGTATAATCTAGAGGTGCCAATTTTCCGATGACTTTGTTTAATACTAGACAGGGGAAAGAGGACGGAAGAAGTTATTTTTGTAATCGAATATATAAATTTGTGGGAAATCGAATGCGTTCCGTCAAAAGGGTAATAATGCGCAAGTGCAAATGTTTCAAAAAAAAGTTAGCGATTTTGGATTCATAAGTATATTAATTTTTAATGATTAATGAGGACCTTGTCATCGTATAAAGAAAGTTTTAGCTCACCTCACCGAAAGGGCGTGCATAAGTTTTTACTATTACTCGGTATTTTTCGACAATAATGGTATACGACATCCGCCAAAAAAAAACTAGATTAAAATAAGATAAAAAAACAACAATGAAATAGTCTAAATACCACGAAAGACCGATTTCTATAATACCTGGAATGAATGATATATTTACGATTCTCTTTAAGAATTCTGGTTTAGAACGTAGTCTTCAACACATGGCCCCAACCGAAAAAAAACAAGGTTGGACCTAAATCAATTATCTGCAGGACCAATTATTTCCGAACTTTTGTTAAATAATACATCTGTTATATTTCGCAAATATATACTACTCATTGGCATCAATGTCAATGAAAGATGACTGACTGCCTTTGTATCAAAATAATGTAGTTTGGCAGAAAAAAAGAGTTATGAAATGGATATAACATTTTATAAATGTCTTGCGTCCGAAGCATTTTCTGGGTTTACATTCACCAGGAGCGCACAACCCTAAACATTTGAAAGCCAGGGATGTATAAATATATACAAGAAACGTTAGGAGCTTTTTGACCAAAAGGGTCCGAAAAAGAATGGCCAAATCATATAAGAGGTCAGCTTTCTAAGAGGGAGCTTTCACAGTTATCATCCAAAATATGACAAATAATCACTTTCTAAGGAAGCCGATAAACAAAAATAAGTATGATGTACATATTCAAATTAATCTAAAACGTCTATTCGGTCTTAAAAAAACTTCCAAATATTTTACTACTGAAAAAAAAAACTAGAGGCTCTAAAGAGCCTGTGTCGCTCACCTTGGTCTATGTGCATATTCAACAAAGGACACTCTCCATTTTTGTAGATGAGAATGGAATTCATGAAAAAAGTCTCTTTTTTGTTGATCTTGTACTGCTGATTATTCATGTTATTTTGTCTGTTTAGTTTCTCCCTATCTTCTTTAGTTTTTGCTTAAAACACCAAAGAGGGTAAACAAATAATCATTAAAGGGCACTCATTCCTATAAAGAGTGACAGTCTACTAACTATATCGGCAAAATTTGACTTGTTAATAGATCTTGCCTTGCTAATCGTTTTTGTTATTTAAAGTGTCTATTTATCGATTGTAATTTTCATCATATAAGGCAAAATGCAAAAAAAAAAAAAATCGTCATTAAAGGGCAATAAGTCTAATAAGGAGTTGTCGGTCGATTCCTTCTATTTATCTTAATTGTAGATCTTGTCTTGCTGATCGTTTTTGCTTATTTTAGTTTTTATCTATCTATTATGATTTTTAAGATATAAAGCAAAAACGCAAAAAAAAAATGGTAAAAATCGTCATCAAAGGGCAACAACTCTAATAAGGAGTCAACTGACGATTTCGACAATGCTGACTTATTTGAAGAACTTGTCTTGCAGGTCAATTTTGCATTTTAAAGTCTCTCTCTATCTATTTTAGTTTTCAAGATAATAGGCAAAAATGAAAAAAAAAGTGAACTTACTTTGTCATTTAAGGGCAAAAACTCCTATAAGAAGTCGGCCTGACAGTTTTGACGTAAATGGACAGTTAGTAAAGCTCAACATTATGAACATTTTTACCCCTGTCAGATTTTCTCTATTTGTAACAGTTTTCAAAATAAAAGACAAAACTTGCCTTTTACCCCTATGTTATGTTCTATTTTCAGCCTTGTCGGTCATTTTGGTTGGCAGGCGGCGTCATCGTACACATTTATTAAACTAGATACCCTAATAATGATTGTGGCCAAGTTTGGTTAAATTTGATCCAGTAGTTTAAGAGGAGAAGATGTTTGTAAAAGTTACCGGACGACGACGACGGACGACGGACGCCAAGTGATGAGAAAAATCACTTGGCCCTTTGGGCCAGGTGTGCTCAAAACGATTAACAGTAACATGTCGGTCATTTAAACACATGCAAAAGGGAGGTAAAAATCTTCTGACGAAACCTTTATTAATATGTGGTGTGCCTTAAAACTAAATATGCCGATGATTAATCGATAAAGAGTTTTTCAACTGTTTAACCGTCGCAGTCGTCTTGCGGCAGCATGCCGCCTCGAATGTCGTGAGAACCGTCGCAGACGTCTTGTGGCAGCATGCCGCTTTGAATGTCGTGAGTTTGATCCTTCCCAAACTATTCAAACTAAAATACATGAAATTGGAATATTTAAGTTTAGTATGATGATTCTCTGAAAAGCAGGTGGTGTAACTGTATGAGCGCGATCAAAGCCTGATCAGTTGCGAAACTGATAAGTATGTAAAACTAGTTACATAAAGGTAGTACGTTAAAAATTTGACTTGGCGTTCGGTCTGGTACAAAGCAGTACATTTATTTACTGCATGCAATATTCTATCCAGGATGATAACTTATCTTACATATAAAGGCACCTTTCCTTTCAGAAAAACATTTGGTCTAATTTTTAATTTTCAATGGGATACGGTAACGACTTTCACTTACACTTTTCTATCCTATTATTAATGTCCTAAAAATAAATATATAAATATATTTTGTCTAAACCAAAATAAAATGCATCGGGAATTTCCATTTATGCAATCTAAAAATAGTCATTGGACTTTTAAGTTAACAATCAGCTGATAGCGAACAAAGGTAGAAATAGTTTAAATCGCAAATGAAAGATTCGAAAAATCACTTAATAACCAATAAAGAAAAATAATAACAAAAAATGAAAGTTACAAAAAAATAAAATTGAAGAATCTCTCTCTGTTGTACATTATGTCACTTACCATTGTTGATTACTTTTGAAGTACCACTGTAAGTTGTACTGTCAAATCCACTGTCTGTTGCTTGAAAACTTCTTCCTACCGATGTTAAATCAACAAATTAAGCAACAATACAAATAGTAACTGAATTCACCAAAAAGAAATAAGAAGACGCACGCAATGTCGTGTAAAGCACAACTCTCCCGTTGTTTGTATAGACATTTACGCACAAAGAAACTACCACCCGGCATATCTGAAAATTGTCTACACGGTACATCTCAACATTATAAAGTTTAAGGCCAAAATAAAAAATCACTCCTTAATATATACTACTAGTATTAGGTTGAGGGATATGTTATGAAAGTTATGGACAATTGTTCGAACAGACGGTCATCGATTGAGTACATGTTTAACAAAACAATATGTCAAACTAGCAAAACACCGGGTATTTTCATATTGTATTAAATGTTATTGTCCTGAAAATGCACATAATATTTTCCGCTGGACGATAAGCAGACGTCAATTATTTAACATTATTCAATAATCGTGGCGAGCCTCGATTTACCAATGTACACGAAATTCGGCAAATAGCAACCTTTTACTAAAAAACAAAGTAAAATGCAAACCTGCAAAGACGTGTTTTTTACAATACTGAAATTTTTCTTTCTTTTTTTATCAGTTTTGCCAAATAAGCTAAGATCTCGAAACTACTTAAGACGTTTTTACACTACCTCCTTTTAAAGTGTACTCTTTGTTATTTTAGTCTGTAAAGACATGGTTTACTCATAAGCTGAAATGGGACTTTGAACTACCTTTTAATTTCAGTAACTGCGAGTACTTTTAGATTGGTAGTTTGTGACTTTTGTCTTTTCGATAGTAGTTTTTTCTACTTAGTTCCGATGTAATGACGCTTTAAGTTTAAAATAAAACAAGTCCCCTTCCCAAGCGTAGTCCATTCGTTCTAACCAATATAATGTCATAGTATGTTGTTTCATTTTTGAACTGTCCGCTAAACCATGTATAGATATTCAAGATTTAAACTGGTCAAAGTCCGTCTCATGTTAATGTACTTTTCCCATGTCGGGAACCTCGTTAATGGTTGTGTTGTTATATAATAATGTCCCTTTTTTGCTATTTGTGAAACTTGATGTTGGTGTCAGATCTTTAGTGATTTATGTCTAATTTGTTCTCACGTATAGACTGAGTGCTTGGCAAATTGTATGGACATCTATTTATTGTTGAAGACTTTGTATTGACCTCTAAATGTCTTTTGTTAATTTATTTCGTTTGGTTGCTGCCTCATTGATGTTTGCCCTAAAACCTTTCATTCGTATTAAACATTTTTTTTCAAAATGCTGTTGTAACATGTATTCACTATATATACACATATCCATGAATAAAGTTCGCCTTTTTCAACTTGCCCAGCATGTGAAGTGATCCGTATTCTTATTTGATCCTGACATATACAGTTAATTTCATGAATAGATTATTAATAATAAAACAAAAATATGCTTACTTCCTTTTTTCTCTCTTATATTCGGTGGTTGAATGGCAAAGTTCAATTTTTGCATGTTATTCTGTAATTCTGTGGCAAGAATTGTGACTTCATGTACATGAACTGCCGTTCCCTCTATTCTTTCAGAAACACAATCCAGCTTCTGTTCAATTATGGGTGCCTCTTCAAATCTGCCATCTTCTAAATTCCTTATTCGGGCATTTAGTAAGCGTAACAACTTTTTGAATTCGACAGCACATTTCGTTGTTTCATCCAAAGCTTGAATAGTTAAATCAACATCAGTTTCTTTTCCGGTATCCATTTCCGTCAGCCTTTATTAGGGCAGAATATTGTTTTCACAACAAACATCCATATTGAATTGGTCATGTGCTTATTTCGAATTCGTAAATGGAAATTTAAGGGGGTTTTTCCCCCATTGAAAATTTCTTCCTGTTTGAACTTAAATTTGTGAGTTTAATAAACAATACTGAAAAATTTAAATGTACCGCTTCTAAATTTAACCAAATGCCTTTTATCAAATACGTCAATGGTTTTTATTTTTATCGTCTAAAAATATAAATGAAAAAATGGAAAATTACGTCCAAACGTTTACTTTAAAATTAAAATATGGATTTAGTCTAAAGACACAGTGAATCATCAACACAAGCAACTCACCTCTTTTCTCCCAAAATGGAATGACAGTAACCGTGAGTACCTAAAATTGCAATTTATTAAGTTGCGTATAGGTAGGGACATATTACACACATATATATATATGTCTCTGGTATAGGCGATTAAAAGTTTCCTGCTTTCTTGTTGTCCGTAAAGGACAGAAAATCTACCACATCTTTAGTATCACTTGATTCTTTGAAACTGTCAAAGTCAAGTATTGCTCGTTCGTACTTTCTATCAAGTGCATTCTTATTCACTCTTTTCACCAATCTGAAGTTGTCTCACTTTATCTTATGATTTGTTATTATTTGACAATCCTCTATCGGCAAATCATGTTTTTATTTAACAATTTAGGTGACGATTATATATGCAGCAAAAAAGCGAGTGCTTGTATCCTTTCCAGTGTTATATGTATGCAAATAATTGTTTTATTCATTTTCGATGATTTTTTATGAGGAAGATGAGGATTGTTATTCAAATGTGGATATGAGACGAGGTTTCAGCGGTTATTTTTTCAGACGTCAGATAATTCAAACTGCGTCAAACGTGAATCCATCTTTATTTTAATTTTTAGATAAACTCCTACAAGGAGTTAACTGGCGATGCTCATGTATTTGTAGACCTTGTCTAGCTAATCAATTTGCAATTTATATTGTCTGTCTATCTTGTATAGTTTTCCGGATAATAGCCAAAAAATAGCCTAAAATGGACATCTCGGGGCAATAACACAAACATTGTTGTCCGATTTCTCTGAAAATTTCACGGTGAATAGGTGACCTGCTGATAAATTGTAATTAGTCGATTTTGTTAACTGCTCTTACTTTTTAAAATATAATTCATAACTGTTCTATTTGTAGTAATAGCGGCCATATTTGTTGGTCAAGGAATAAGTCTACACAGTTATGCAAGTAAATACACCAATGACAAACGTGGTGGTTTGGTAACAATCCATACAATGGTTTCCAAGCGATCTAACCTAAAGGTAGTATGCAACTGTAGTTTATTATCCCCCATTTGGATAATTCATTTGGGGCTAGTGCGGGAATTAATCGGAAAACAAAATGATTTCTGAATATCCTTTCTGTCATTACCTTCGGTTTTAATTTTGTGCCTACTTCTAATAATATTAGTCTCATCTCCATTCCCATCTACCCAGTTTAACAAATATTATAGATTGGTAGGAAAATTCAATTTCCATGAATCAAAGGTCTTTGAAAAACACTAACGATGATTGTTTCAATCATGAGAATATTTCATATACTGGGATTTTCATTTAAACTGAAATTAAGATATATAAAGAATAAGTCTGCTGTATTCAGAAATATCTAAATAAAGTGTCATCACGGTTTACTTCTAGTAACTCATGTAAGAGCAACTGCAATGACAAGGACAATGTGCAGTTCCACGGGGCACAACGATAAAAATTTCAATTTGATGAATGTTCCCACATGCTCATTACCATTTTAGGTTTTAACAATGAACCTGGTTTCAAGGAGATACAATAGGATACACAAGAGGAATTGAGAAAATGAATGGAACAACATAAGCAGTCCAAGTTGCCAATGACCTGTAATTTTTTATTTAGGCTTGCTAATGTGTTTAAGGATGTACTTAGGTGAAATTAAAAAAATCTAGAATTTAAAATTGATACTATAAGTCAGAAGAGCATTAGTTAAGGAACAAAATAAGCTAAAAATATTCATAGGTTATGGAGCTCCTTTTCGAGATATTTGATTTTTTAAAAATGGCGGGAAAAGGCTGACTCGGACTTTTACCTTATATTTGCATTGGTATTATTTGGGTCTCAAATCGAAAGAAAGGAAATCTAGAATCTGCTTAAATTTGGGTAAATGACCTTTTATGAGCTATTAAAGTCTTATATGATAAGACAAATGGGTGTTATGGGGCAAAATATTTTACCCTGTATCGTAGGAAAATGAAAGTGCTGGATAGCACCTCTGGGAAGTTTGCAACTGTAGATGCGTATTATTTCAAGTAGGTTATAGATGTGTATTATTTCAAATATGTATTTAATCACAGCTTTGATGTTTTTAACTTAACAATTTTCTTTTCAGCAATTATCAAAAAATTTTTTTTTGTCATTGTTTGTCATTCAAATTTTGATATTTTACTATTGAAACCTTAAACTGTTGTTCTAAAATAATCAAATATACAATAAGCTCTGTTAAATTTCTTTATGTGCCCATGCCATATCTAGGGCCTGTGATTTTATAGTATTTTTTTTCCATTTGTAACTGGGCATAACCCTAACAGTAAAATGACGGCACAAAATTCAAACTTGATCTTGGTTTTGTGGTTAAAAGTATTGTGTATAAGTTTCGTAACATTTGGTTGAGACACACTAAAGTTAGAGCACGGAATTGAAAAATATTTGTTAGTGTTCCGCGGAACTCGGTGTCTCGCCTACTTTTGCTGTTAATCGCAGGCTCAACAAAAATAAGGAAAAAAATTGATAAAAATATTCCTCTCTATACTATCTTTTGATTGTTAGAAGCTTCTGTCCAAGTTTGGTAAAAATCCAGGATAGTTTATGAATCTAATAAATGTTTTAAAAAATTTACCTGCAGACTGTATGTAATGTTAACTGGAAGAAAAGCTAAGTCCATTAATAAGTAAAATACGGAAAAACAAGAACAAAATTTTAACTAAATTTCCTTCTAGATACTAGCTTTTGATCATGAACAAGCTTCTGTCCAAGTTTGGTACAAATCCGGGATAGTTTAAGAAAGTTATTACATTTTAAAAACCGGCTTTAGCCACGGGGTGAATGTAATGTTTCCTGGCAGAAAAATTAAGTCCATTAATAAGTAAAATACTGAAAAAATGGATTTTTTTTTTTACAAAATTTACTTCTGGATACTATCGTATGATCATTAACAAGCTTCTGTCTAAGTTTGGTAGAAATCCAGGACAGTTTAAGAAAGTTATCAAAATTTCAAAAACTTTAACAACAGAGTGAATATTTGTGGACGCCGCCGACAATAAGTAGGATCGCTATGTCTCGCTTTTTCGACAAAAGTCGAAGGCTCGACAACAATCACAATTTTTAAATTTGTAAGAAGCATAACTCTAGAACAGTAAAACTGACGCCCCCAAAACAAATCTTAACAGTGTTTTGTGATAATGAGCTTTGTGTATAAGTTTTATAACATTCAGTTGAGACAAATCTAAGTTAGAGATCGTAAACAAAAAATTCAAGCAACTTTTCCATTTGTTAAGGAGCATAACTCTAGAATTGTAAAATCGACGCCACCAAAATTCAACTTGACCAGTGTTTTGTGGAAATAAGTATTGCGTATAAGTTTCATACAATTTGGTTCAGGAAAACTAAAGTTAGAGAACAGAAACTAATTTTCGGATGTACGGATGTATGTACAAGTAAGGGACGTACATACTAACAGAAGAAAAAGGGTAAAACTTAATACGGTGGGGACATAACAATAGCAGTATGACGAAAGGAATAAAAAGTTTATAAACACTAGATTCATAGAGGTGCTTATAACCCTGTAACACATTTTAAAGTTGATGCTGTGAAATTTAGCATTGAGGCAATAACATTTGAGATTTTTGGTTCATCATAATTATTTGGACTAGCACTAAGAGTAAGAAAGTCATTTTGCTATTACATGGACAGATTTTATTAAATCATGTTGCTACAGCACTTGTCTTGATACACTGAGTTATTCTAAGTAGAAGCTGACTTGTCTGCCTTATCCTTGTAACGATTTGTGTACAAATGTTATTGTTAATCGTAACACTGAGGACATGGGCTGTGATATGTACGAACTGTCGTTGAGTCAATGTTTTCAGCTGTCAGTTTGATCCACGTGACTGAGCATGCTGGACGAGTAAAGGTCCTTAAATTCACATTGGAATGTGGAAATAGCTAGTATTTAAATAGCGGAATTCAAAAGTTTTCAAATGTTTTGGCTTCAAAACCTTCCGACCGATGTTTTGACAAAAACATGCACTCTTCTATCATAGCCGGTATTTACCTTTACTCATCCTTGGCGTGTGACATAAGCCATATGATAATCGAGTATTTCTGTCACCTGTGTATAATTGTTCAATCAAACTTTTATCACTTGTCAATTATCCGACGGCTTGGTCAAAATATAAACATGTTAAAAAGTACGTTGCATTCAGTAATGTCAGTCATACGGGATTCTTTCGATACACTCGGGCTTTTACTTTATATTTAATACTAAGCATTTGTAAATATCGTACATAGTACAAAATTGCGCGCGAAAATGTTCATTCATGAAATATTCATGAATGAAACGATGTCTCGCGTAGATTTCTTTTGATTTTCTCTTCAGCGCATGGAAAATCCGCGAAGTAGTGTTTGTAATAATCATTTTCAAAATGAAGTTAAATTCACCTGAATTGTCGGTGAACATTCATTCCTTTTTTATTCAAGCTGTAATCTTTTCAAAAGGACTCAAAATTTCAAAAGCATATTCCTAGAATCAGTATTCAAACACTAGTACTACATTATCTTGGAGCAGAACATTTGCGATAGTCACCCGAAGTTAGAGGCCGACGCCTTAGGAAAGTATTGCTATAGCAAACTTCCCAAAAACCAAGGAGTCCGAACATCTGACAAAAATTCTTAAACCTGACCTAAGTACATCCTTAAGATAATATCCCAGCCAACTACTAGAAATACAACTCATTATATTTTACTTTTATAGAATTGGCAACTCGGATTCTAAAAATCCAGACTGGGAACTCTTAAAATTATTTTCTGCAGCCAAATGCTGGAAAACCATTAAGTTTTCTATCTGGAGAAGAGTAAAAATTAAAAAAAAAGGTTCATAATTCAGAATTAACAGAAGAGATCAAAACTTGTTTTGAATAACCACAAAATCTTTGAAAATTGGCATCCATTGAATTAAAGTTGACCTTAGATGGATTTGGCTTTTTCTTTAAAAATGTCATATGGCATCTCAGGAGTCTAAGATTGATCGTAAGTCATGAACAATTCAGTATACTTACGACCAATCTTAGTCGTAAGTTTTTTTGTGAAACTGACTCCAGGTATTCAAGTACTTATCCATCCTTGGCTTTCCTGATGAAGGTAAATTTCAGAGAAGTGCTTCAGATGTACCAAATTTTTAAAGTGTTATTTTCATTTTTCAAAGGTATTCTACCTTAAATGTAAAACTAGGAAATCAAAAACAATAAGAAAAAGCATGAGTATTTTATTTAATAGAACATTGTGTATAAAGATTGCATTATAAATTTAAATGTAAACAAAACAATTGCTGGATTTCTGGAAATAAAATATAACAGAACTGAATATGTACACTTGAACTATGAATAAAATCATTACAAATGCATATTCAATATTATATGAAAGTACATCTCAAAGTGAAATACTGGATTTATTTCAATTACTAACATAATAGTGTGTTCTAATTTATCCGTCATGTAAATGACTTCAATTTTTTTTCATCATTTGCAATAAAATTTTCAGTGAATTGTTGTAATGAATAATGTGTAATTATAAAAAAAGATTACCACCAAAAAATGATTATCATCAACAAAATTGAAGAAATATTTGATCTGTAAAATGAACATCTAATTTTTTAATTTTTTTCATAATGGATGATGAAGTCCATCAAATACTATTCCCAATTTGCTTATCTTTCTTTTATTACAAAAATATCGGCCTTGTTTTATTCTTGCCAGCTAGTTTTCCCACTAGAACTCAAGGCTTCGGCTCTCCACACGTGCAGTAAGTTTAATTTGAATATTTTGGGTCTGTGAGGAATGATTCCTTGATTCTTAAATTATAATTAATTGTCTTGCTTATTTGATTTCTAATGGCATTCCTAGGAAAATTAGAAACACATTTTTCAAGGGAGATAATTTGTGAATAAAAGAAAGATATGCACTGAGGGAAATAAAACACTATAAGGACTATGAAAATGATTTGATTTTTACATTAGATATTATTTTCTGTTAAGTGATCACATATCAACATTCAATGGCAGCAAAGAGTACAACAATATATCATGGTATACCCTTAACTTGACTGATTTCCTTTTTCCAAAATTTTCAAACCACCCTATTATATAATTTACCCTTGTCCCCTTTTTACCCCTTATTTCAGTTTAACATAGTTCTTTCACAACCATCAAAATAATATCTATGTCAAAAGCAACAAAGCTCACATTTATATTTATTTCTTGTATATAGTTTTTTGTGTAAGTAATGTTCATTTATCACAATGATTACCACAGTTAGAATAGAATATTTTGATTCATATAACAAATATACAATATGTTTATATACATTATCTACAATAATATCACATTCTGTTGAGCAACCTTCAACTCATAAGTAATCTTAAACTTTATACTTCTTTGGTAGTAATCTTCAACTCTATACTTCTTTGGAAGTAATCTAAATACCTAAACTTCTTTACAAAAAATCATAACAAATAATTTAAATACATCACTAACTCAGCCATTCAATTCATTTAATCACTGTTTACACTAAGATACTGGTCTACTAAAGCTCTAAAAGCCATACCTAGATTTATGAATGTTGTTGAAATGTGGAAAATTGCTCATTTTAGCTTTGTTAACTTTATTTTAGAATAATACATAATTAATATCAGTTAATAATATTCTCTTTGATTTTAATGTTATGACATTTTAAGACGGGAAGTTAATAAAATATTAATTTTTAATTCAATTGAAAATAATGATTTTAATACTGTTAAAACAGACTGTTCGTCTGATAAAGAATCTAATTTCATTCACAATATTAAAACCAATAGTGACATTCACTAAAATGTCATATTGTTGAATTGATGTACTGGCTTAGCAATAATTTTGGCTGGTACCATTTGGGCTGTTCAAATTTTGGGGCTTTACCATAATATGCATCATTCAAAAGTAAGCATACATGATCCTATGTTATAAGAAAAATTGGTACTATTTCTTTTAATATATGTTATGCCAGCTTGATGGAAAATACTCTTAAATATTATATTTTTTCTGTAGAGAGAATTGATGGCCAAAATGAAAATGAGACCAAGTGTCCAGAAATTTATTATGAGACCACTTAGATTGGACATCAAAATATCTTATCAAGAAATAGAAACCCTGTTTTCTTTTAATATCATAAATACAAGTTTAATGATACAGATAAGGACTTATTTCTACTTCAAAAGATTGTGTGCAAACATCTGGTGACATTAGGATAATTATCAGTCTTTCTGTTAAGGATGGATGTGTCTTTACAGCATATAAATTTGAATACAATGACATATGATTTAATTTGCCGATTTGCAGCAAAATACACCTCAATTATTTTTACTTTTCTTTTGTTAAGATTTCTTGAACTAATCACATGTGAATTTACATTTCAACTGTCACTTTGTTTGCATGATTTTTCATCATCAGAGTTGTTGCTTTAGTAAGTGATTAAAACCATAAAAAGTTCATATCAGTGTCCTAAAATGTGGAACCAAGCATCACAGCACAGGCTGAAACTTCTATTATTGATTAGGATGTTGAAATTGTAAAATGAAAAATTATGTTCAAAAATAATTCTGTTAAAATTGATGAAAATCTATACATTAAGTTTAGTTGGCCTATATAGACAATTAAATTGATTGATATTTCCTCACCAACAGACGCTTTTTCAAAGTATAAATAAACCCAAGCAAGTATAAAATGCAACATTTAACAAAATCCTAATTGCACAATGATATATGAGGTATTTGGAATATTGAAGCTTTAAGCAATTTGTTTCCAACACTTTATCTTGACAACATACTGCATTCACTTTTTGTTAGATAATTTAGTAAGCTTAAATCATTTAGATAGTATTAAATATTTATAGGCAGAGAGTTTTGTATGAAGGCTTAAACTACAGAAGTTTTGTTATTCAATATGAATGTATTTATAGTTTATTCTCTCGACAGACAAAACGTTTAAATATAAAGTATCAACAACTTTTACTTTGAAAAATTCGAAAATTACAACATATGCAATTTATTGGCAGCTTCTTTTTAAACAATTCTAACTAGCCATTTCATCTATCCAAGTCCTTCAACAATTAAATTATATTGCTTTGTCTGATTATCTTCACCAATGTCCTCTCCACCATCTTGAATCAGATTAAAACATCTACACCATGTCTATCTGTTAACTGGATCAACTGAGAATGCTTAGCACCATCAATTATGATTGGATATTATGTTTTGATGTCACTTCCTTTTACTCATGGTAGATCTGAGAACAAGAGCGCCATCTATCCAGAAATTAGGTCTATCTACCATAGCCTGCCATAATGAAATCTCCTCTCCTCTTGCATCCATCCAATCTACTATCTTACCATAACTTTTCCCTGAAATTGAAATAATTTTAAAATCATAAAATCATTCAAACTTCCATAAAATTAAAAAGTGAGTTACAGTTATATTTTTGTAATACACAATTTGAGAAGAATTTCACTCAACTTTTATTCCAAATAAAACAAAAACCATAAACTGTTAACACAGAGACATTTCTCGTCTTTTTTGTTACTTTAATAGTAAAATTCAAATGTTGAAATCAAAATAGCAATACTTAAACACGTAAGTTATGCAATTTATTCAAAGTCAATGAACCATGACTGAAGGTACAGGCCTAAACAATCTCCATGGAAATGAAATGGTGCAATACTAATGCAATTGCATACCAAATATCATTGACCTACCACTGGCAGTTCCCCATAAACTTGGTATGCAGTTGTATTAGCATTGGCACATCTCATTTCCAAGGAGATTGTTTTGCCCCGCTCCCTCAGTCATAGTCTATTGACTTTGAAACTTTTGCTTAGTTTACATGTATAAGTTTGTGATTAGGCCAATATTATTGACCTACCACTGTCGGTACCTCATAAACTGACCTAATCACAAACTAATACATGTAAACTAAGCAAATGTTTCAAAGTCAATAGACTATGACTGAGGGGTTAGGCCTGATAATCTCCATGGAAATGAGATGTGTCAATGCTAATACAACTGCATACCAAATATCATTGACCTACCACTAGTCATTCCCCATAAACTGACCTAATCGAAAAACAAATACATGTAAACTAAGCAAAAGTTTCAAAGTATATGGAACATGACTGAGGGGGCAGAGCCAAATAATCTCCATGGAAATTAGATGTGCCAATGCAAATACATATGCATACCAAATATATCATTGAGCTTCCACTAGTGGTTCCTCACAAACTGACCTAATTACAAACTAATACATTGTTGACGCCGCTGCCGTTGATGCTGGAAACAGCATACCTATGTCTCGCTTTTTGACTCCGTCAAGGCGAGACAATAACCATTATTATTTTTCAAAATAAGTACGGTAAAAGTCATTCTTGCAGATCTGCAGAAATCAATTTACAAATTGAACACTCAAATCATTCTCTGATCTCTTTCATTTCAACTTTACTACCTCACTATATAACATTAAAGATTAACAAGAATGTGCATGCACTGTTGTGCAAAGTATACCCCAACTTATTATAAAATTATTTAACATTGATGAAATATTCCATGCTAATTAGGTATAACAAAAATTATAAGTACCATTAAACAGAAAATGATCTGAAAATTCCTTGGAGGGTACAACTCATCATTATAAAGTTCCAGACAACATATCAAATCATTCATTATCACAGAAGTGGAATAATATTTAACAAAACATTTATAGACAGACAAGGTCATTGCAGTTAATCACTTAATCCATGAGTGAATGTATAACAATGTTCATATACATCCAACAAAATTTGGTTCAATTGCTTAAGAAATACCAATGTACATTGAGAGAAATCATAACTGTACCTGTTCCCAGATTCAGCCTTACTCCTCCCAAGAAATCATTACTGGACAGCTTGTCATGGTCCCATATTGTCAGCTCCAATGACTTCTCTCTCAGATTTTCAGCAGTGACATCTTCAAACACCATAGTACAATTCCATGCAGGGTTGCATTCTTTTTTGATCACTTGTGTTTTCTGTTTTTCTTTATCTGGCTGTAATTGCCTGTAATAAATATAAAATCACAGTCTACTACAGTTAAGTACTGTAAATTCAGTAATTATTGAGAGCTTTTTAGGAATGTGAATAATGTGACTGGGTGAGTATTGCAATAATAAGAACTTGCATTTTGATATCTGATACATATATATGTATGCAGATTTTTCTGAAATTGCAATAATTAATCTTGTATGATAAATGCAAACAATAATTTCTGAATTTACAGTACATTGTAGAGGGAATAAAGCTCTTTAAATAGCTATACATTTTGGAGTTTAGTGTGTTGTCCATTTTCATTGAACTAGTACACATTTTTGTTTAGGGGCAAGCTGAAGCCCACCTCTTTTTACAAATAGCTACCTTTTTTTGCAATTGTGGCCTTAACCTTTGATCTATTGACCTCAAAATAGACTGGCTTTATGCTATCCTTATCAACCATAGCAATAACATGAATAACACTAACCCTTTACAGAAAGGATCCGAATAGCCATTAGATCTGACAGCAGTTAAGTTTCTAGCCTCCTTGATAAGCACATGTAGCTGGCCTTTGTCTCCAGGCAGTTTGGGTTTCCTTGCCTTCTTCCGTGATGGAGAGGGGGAATCTCTGTTTACTTGTTCTGGAGGAACATACTTCAGACAGAGAATGATGTCCCCTTTATAAGTAAGAAGAGATGTTGGCTGTTCAAACTGTAAAAGATAGAGTCTCTCTGAATGGATCATAAGTGTCAACTCCATGTCTTTGTATACAATGTTTGCTTGAATTGTTCAGCATGTTAAAACTAGATACTTATAAATAATATCAATGAATCAGTGTTCCAACTTCTATAAATCATTTATCCATTGAAGATTTCACAAAACGATACTTGCCCAAATAAAGCTTGTCAACATTTGCCAATGGATTGATTTCTTTGAAATATAAGAGCAGAAAAATACTTTTGATTCTATATTTCAAAAAATAAACTAAACTTATAAACCAATCTTATCAATAAATCGATTATTGTAACAAACAATATAAACCATAAGGTGACATTTTTATCAATATTAAATTTATTTTTGCAAATTTTGAATTTTTCCATTTTAATTAAAATATATATGCATTGCTATAAAACTATTTTTAATTAGTATATCAATCTGTTAAAAAAAAATCTTAGTATATCAATCTGTTTAAAAAAAAAAATTGATAAATCAAAATTGCTATTTAAAAAGAGAAAGGTAGGAAAAACTACCAGAAGACATTTTTCTACAATCTTTTGGAATTAGTTTTTCTGGGAAAACTTAAAGATTGTAGAATTGATGGAAATAAATGACTAAACCAGTGAGTACTAGGCAAAGGGTGCTTCAATAACATTGAAAGCAAATTTTTCTTTACAAAAAGAAAGGTGTATTTGGTGTATTGATTGTGGCAATCTGTCAATTACATTGTGTGTTTGACTGTGACATTATTTATAAAATCCTAGTGTATATCTATTGTCTAACATTGCTCTAGAATTATGAACAGACATGCAAAAGAAAAAAAACCTTTTTAAGAAAAAAATCTCTAATACATAATCTAAGACCGTTATAGAGACAATAGACTGTCCATTGTTTAAGACTGTATATTAACCCTAGATGCATGTCTTTTTTGTATTGTATTATATAGGTTAGTATAGACATACACAATACACTTATGAATTTTTGGGCCAAATTCATGTGTAGTCTCAATTCATGTATTGTTGATCCTAATCAAATAATATGGATTAAATGAGAAAATTGTAATAAATTAAAAATATCAAATAGACAGTAACCACACAACTAGATGAAACAAAGACATCTAGAGATATTTCCCAAGAGAAAATGAAAACGGGATCCATCGGGATCCCAATGAAATCCCGGTGAAATTGGTGGGATAAGCCGGGATAAGCATCTGAGGTCGGGATCCCATTCGGGATAAATATCTGAAACTGGGATCCCATTCGGGATAACTGTCTGAAGCCGGGATCCCATTCTAGTTGAAACGGGAAAACATGTCCCATTCGGGATAAATATCTGAAACTGGGATCCCATTTGGGATAACTGTCTGAAGCCGGGATGTCATGGTCAATTATTATCACTAACCGTTAACTAGGATTCACTCAAAGTGAAACATTTCAATGACTTGGAACAAAAGCCACGTGACGTGACCAAATATTATTTCGCGCTTTTAAAAAAGTTCAAGTGAAGAGATTGATGTCCAGGATTGTCAAGTAAAGCAGATTTGTTATCAGATAAGTATAGTTACAGGAAATCTGTTTGATATTTTGTTTATAAGATATGAAAATTATTACGGTATTTGATATGGCTTTCATTAATTGCACACATCAGAAAGTGGTCTTTGTCTGTCAGCATCTCGATGTCAGCATAAAAAAACTGTGATAAATGAATATTGTTTTGAATTCCAGGTATAACTGATAAAATTGTACAAGATGAAAAGTGTGAATGTTTTTAATTCCCATGTTAAAATAATTAATTATACATTAATCATTCTTCTTTTGTTTGAAAGGTAAAAGAGGGGGGGGGGGGGGGGGTTACAACTTACAATTATTTGACCAAAAAAATGTGTTCATAATGTTGTTTTTTATCGTAAATTTGCAAAATAGAATAAAAACAACATTGATTAATGAAAATAAAATTTATTGATCCTTAAAATCTGTTTTATTTACAAAATATCAGGAGCTATTGATTCTTTGTGGAAAATTTTATGTTCTTACAGGTGGAAACTGCTTTTAATTTGATGGATGTAATTGAGCATTTGTTGGTAGTCCTGATACAGATAGGAAGAGAAGTATACAAGGCTCCTTAACAAGTAGACAATCTGTTCAAGATAATTGAAGATTGTAGGAAACATGCATGGTTGAATATGCCATTATGGTCGGAATCATGGTTGACCATGGTTGGACATTTAATGTTTTTAATATGATAAATACAGTATATCCTGCTGGGATTTATTTTGGGATCCCCCTTTTTTCCCGGGAATCCCAGTATATCCCAATCAAAATCCCACAATATCCCAGTATATTTACACTGGGATTTATTTCAGGATCCCGATTTTTTCTGGGAATCCCAGTATATTCCAATCAAAATCCCACAATATCCCAGTGGGATCCCAGTATATTTCCAATGGGATTTACATCGGGATCCCGCTTCTTTTGCGGGAATCCCGAAATTTTATCCCGGTGGAATGAGGTGGGATTCCAGTTGGAATCCCATCGGAATTCCAGCCCGAATTCCATCATTTTTTTTTTTTGTGTCCATTGGGATCCCAGATTTATTTTCTCTTGGGTTGTTCTCTCCGTTTCACTTATTCAAAAAAAGAAAATAGTTACTGTAATACATTATGTTAAATATAAAATATATGATATGATTATTAAATGTACATGTTGTATGAGTCTGAATATAATAGGTAAAAAATCATCTTCACTAATCATTGCCTGGGAGTAAAGATGGACATCACATGATACAAAAATCAATTTCAAAAACATCTTTTACTTATAAGTTCCAAAAGTAGTTACTTCTATCAACTAGAACTGATGTCTTGCCAGTGAAGTGCAAATGATAATTTTCAAGAACCAATAGACACTTATATATATAAACGTGTCTAAATTAAAAACAACGTTCAAACCTATGATTGTGTTGGATAAAAACTGCAATTTTTATACGTGTGCATGTAAACTTATATATATATATATATATATATCACTTTCATAGTTGAATAATTATGAAATTGAGATTAAAGTCATTAAAGACCCTGTCAGTTGCACATATTCTCTTTATGAAATTAATTCTCTTACCAAACATTGGTAATGAGTCAAAAAAAATTTCTTTGAATCAGACCTCCCCTAGACACCTTTAAACTATCATTTTTCTGATTTAAAAGTTAAATGACATCTGTGGATCAGAAATATGTTCATTCTTATATACCAAATATAAATGACTACTCATATAGTTACTGAGAAACAGACTCAATCCAGACTGATGTGTGAATATGGTATCAAGCTAAGGTTATATGACAACATGCCAAATATGAGTGAGATAAAAACCCAACCAAAGAACATGACAATCAGAGAAAAACCCAACCAAAGAACATGACAATCAGAGAAAAACAGTGAGGTAAAGTATCTAAATTATCTATGAGATAAACAATGGTTGGTTTAACGCATCAATTTAATTAACCTGAACTATATGAAAACAGACTGAATTCCCCCCCCCCCCCCCCTAAAAAAAAACAACAAAACAAAACAAACCCTTTATCATAATAGGGAGGTGAAGGCAAAAGGAATAAAATGCTCCGCTGGGCGCAGCTTGATACAACCGCAGAGGTCGAACCCTGAACAGTTGGGGCAAGTATGGACACAACATTCAAGCTTGATACAGCACTGAATTTGGATTGTGATTAAATATTTGACACAGCATAGGTTTCTCACACAGAATGAATGTGGTCTAAGAACTTAAAAATTTTTAATTTACCTATTCAAACCATATCATTATTATTTGCTTTTATATATAAATCAGAAATAACCAATTTAAAACGGAAAATTTTAAAGAAAAAAAAAGGCAAAAAAAAATCCCTCCCCCAAATTTTTTGAACCCCCTTATGATTCATCATCCCCAAACTCAACCCCAGCCTTCCCTTTGTGGTATGGTACCTTGCAGTACAATTTCAGAGAGATCCATACACTTGAACACAAGTTATTGTCTGGGAGCTAGAAAAATGCTTGTTTTTTTCCCCTTTTTGGGCCCTAATTCCTAAAATTTTAAGGCAATTACCCCCAAAATCAATCCCAGCCTTCCCTTTGTGGTATGGTACCTTGCAGTACAATTTCAGAGAGATCCATACACTTGAACACAAGTTATTGTCTAGAAACTAGAAAAATGCTTATTTTTGGCCCCTTATTCCTTAACGTTTTAGGCAATTACCCCCAAACTCAATTCCAGCTTTCCCTTTGTGATATGGAACCTTGTAGTACAATTTCATAAAGATCCATACACTTACACACAAGTTATTATAATGAAACTAGAAAAATGCTTGTTTTTTTGCCCCTTATTTTTAAAATTTTGAGGCAATTACCCCCAAAATCAATCCCAGCATTCCCTTTGTGATATGGAACCTTGTGGTACAATGTCAGAGAGATCCATACACTAACACACAAGTTATATCTGGAAGTTACAAAAATGCTTATTTTTGGCCCCTAATTCCTTAACTGTTGGTACCATAACCCCCAAAATCAATCCCAACCTTCCTTTTGTGGCATTGAACCTTATAATAAAATTTCATAGAGATCCATTCACTTAAACTAAAGTTAGAGTGTGAAAAGTGAAAACCAATGTGTCTTCGGACGACGACAACGACGCCAACGTCATACCAATATACGACCGCAAAATAAAAATAAGTTAAAAATAAATAATTTTAAAATATTGATCATGTAGCTCTTCTACATTCCAGAGTCATATAGCCAAGTACACATACAATGAAGTATTACTGGTCCCAGTCTAAGTCATATTTATTGCCTGCCTTAAGATAGATTCATCAAGACCTAAATTCAATCTTTTCAATCCTTCCTTTTTTTCAAAATGTACATAAAAATGATTTGTGTCAAAAAGAAATAAAATAAGAATTTTGTGTGAATGCTTCACACCGCATTCACACCAGTATAAATAAATGATAATAACAGTAGGTTTTAAATTATAATTATAATATATTTACAATGTACTTATGACTTCCCAAAATATATACATATGTCTAAGCTGGTATAATATAATCTTGTCTGACTGGGTGTACCCATAACAGCTAAGTCATTAAAGGACATTCTATTTGTTACAGGTAACTAAGGATTCACTATAGTGCCAACTGTTCAGTGCTCCCATTGTTACTGTTCAAACCCCTCTATCCCTGACAATACTTTAAACTTTTGCCAAACAACCCTAATGTCTCTTATTATAATAAATACCCTTCTCACAATATATTTTCAAACTCTCACTTCTATTTCATTTGACATACAGTTTATTAATAATTTTCTTCAAAAATTTCATTAAAAATCAAAAAAATATCCCCCAAGAGAATTTTAAAACTTTTTACCCCAAAATCATCTATTTCTACATAATTTTCATGTATATTCACCAGCTAAAGAAAATACTCAATTTATGAAAAAGTTGTCATCTAGAAATTAAACGGTGAACGTTCCTATATTATTGTGACTATCAAAACTTTCATACGTTGGATGCTGTATACTTGAATTTCAGTGTCTACAAAATTTTACCCATTTTCAATAGAATATCCCAAAACTATATAGCTGTTTAAGCCAAACCCAGTCAGGTAATATTATTCAGGTAATATATCCTTGTATTATTCATCAAAGGTGCAGGAAAAAAGAATTTGTAGAATTTTTAGGGTTATATTGGTTATTTGTTAATATAATAAAAAAAGTTTTGAACTTTCATCATTGGAAGTTTGTATATATCTACATACTGTTCATCATAAAAATTTCTAGCTATATCATTTAACTGTACGCTTCATCTTTTGTTTCCTCTAAGCATCTTCACCGTCACCTTAAATGTTACAGGACATGCTTGCCCTTCCAGAGCACCAGTTATCAATCAATGTTTATGGATTTATGAATTAGCCAAGAGACCTAATTTTTGAGTATACATTACTAGAACCTAGCCAAGACACTCTTACCATATCTGACATTAAAAACTATCATACAATCGTAAATAGGTTGTGATGTCTAACATTTTTCTTTTGATGTTAAATTCTTAATGAATTTCTTATTACACCTGTACTTAATGAAAGGAGTGGTATATTTCAATTTTCTAAAGACATCTACACAATTCTAGAATAATCAAAGGTTAGAATTGCAAAAATCAAAAGGTGCACATCTTTATGAATTTTGGTATTATGTAATTATCAATTAAGAATCAATTAAAAGCTAACTTAAATCATGTTGCAATGTTCAACACAGGATTTCTAAACAGAAAATTATCCTTTTTACAATCCTAGCAAAGGTACTAATTAGTAGGTGCCGCCTTTGACGACCAGTGAAAATTTTCTGATGTACAGTATATATCTCTTAATACAATAACATGTTATGGAAGTTTAAAAAGAGAAAATCTACTATGACATGAACCAATACAACCCTTCTAAATTTACCCTTATATTCTGTCGTTCATGTGGAGGCACCTGTAAAACAATAAGTCAACTCGATGCTAAAAATGCTTCAACAAAACTTTCTTTGTAAGGGGATATTTCAAAATAATAACAAGTTAACATGCTACACTAGAGGTTTTGAGACAATCTCTCATAAATCAAACAGAAGTATATATATGCAATGAATTGTACTCAACAACAATTCTTTATTACTGGTACACAATATGTCAATATTTTTTTTAATATGTTGGATAGCATCTGTGTAATGTTATTTTAAATATGTTAAATATATTACAGAAACACTTAAAATTTAATTGATTAATTGATAATTGATGTTTTATGACCCCAGAGCATAAAAGGACTGAAATTTATAACAACAGCCTTGATGAAGGCTTTTGTTCTGCTGGGGTGTTGATACCACCAAATAATCAATAATTTAAGTTTAAAGTCTTTCTTGTTTTCTTGTTTGGTGTTTTTTCATTACTATGACTCCCCTACTCCATTTCGATTTTCCATTAAATTACATATTATTTTCATGCATATGAGAAGATAAAAAAATTTTGAACCAACACTTCAATCAATCATTTTAATATATATTTATATATTGATAGACTGGATGAACCCTAAAATTCACAATATGAATGAAAACTGACAGATACTTTTTATCATGGTTCTGATCAAATGAAAATTACCCAACAAATAATTGATTTTGTCATTGTTAAAAAATTTATGATAAACTTTATCAAATGAGCATGTTACAAAAAATATGAATAAATGACTTAGCAATGTTCAATAAACAGTGTATTCAAATATGCGTACAAACAAAAAGTTACATATATAACTACTGTTCATGATTTGAATACTAGTGACAGGTTGATTGATTAAATATCTATGCTCTGTCAGAGCATAATGGCTATGACGTGGTGAGATACAGTTTTACTATCAACAGTCCTCTGATCCTAAGTCTATTTATTCTCAAATACGTCCTCTTGAATCCCAATTTAATCCCAATTATTTACTTCTTCATTTTAGACAGACTCTTTCCTGACTTTGTGTCAAACTGTCACGTTTCTTTGGACCACCTTATTATTTTTTCGAATTCAGATTAGTTATCACAGAAACCTACCCTTTCTTGTAACTTGTACCATTTTGCTGCAGAATCTCCAAATCTGTAATAGTCAAAATTGATGGTGACTTCGCCAAGGAAATCATTCCTACCAAATCTATCATTGTGCCACACAGTCACCCATAATGTTCTGTTCTCTAGTTCACTCTTAGATATCAAGTACTGTAATGACAATAAAGAAAAATATAATGCTACACAAAACACTGCATTAGTATATGTCTCAACTTCAGCCTCATCCATCTACACAATACAAAAGCTACTCTTATTACAGCAGTTGAAATAATCACTTTAACTTCCCTTGAAACTGTTAATGAATGTTTTTTCCACCTCAACACAGATGACAAATTCTAATTGTGAAGCATAGTTCCTTTACTTAAATTTTTTGCATTTTTCAGATTTACTAACATCATGAACATTGCTTACCATTCTGGAGCACCTGAGATCACCCCCCCCATTTTTTGGTGGGGCTGTGTTGCTCAGTCTTTAGTTTTCAATGTTGTGTTTTGTGTACTATTTTATTTTTTTTTTTTTAGTTGTTTTTCGTTATTAGCCATGGCATTGTCAGTTTTTTTTTTCGAATGTCCATTGGTATCTTTTGCTATATTTTGCTATTGTTGGCTTTAAATCTTTTATTACTTTGTCTGATTAATTATAGATTTAGGCATTTCTCTTCCCTCTTGACATGTGTGATGAGTTCTAGTTTAGTTAAGTAAGTTAATGTATAACCTAGGATGACTTGCTCTTACATTACATCATTAATATAGTAAGTTATATCATTATTTGAAAGAGATACTTTATGTTTTCTCAAATATGACAACATCTGCTGTCCATGTAGACCATTAATTAATTAAAATCTCTGAAAGCAGACATGTATGACAAAAGACAAGTCTGGCAGTAAAAGGAACACAGATACTTCATTAACAAACAAAAACAATTTCTGAAGAGTAAACAGAAATTATGACACAAGTCTGGCTATGCAATCATAGCATATTAGATTTTGTTTTTACTGGAGGATAAAATTTGCTTGGAGCTGTACACAGAATAAAATATGACATTTAATCAATAATTATGAATAGTAATTTCATAATTCTTCTATTAACTCTATCACCAACAAATATCTGTTACAGAAAGCATTTCTAATTGTCAATGGATCAATTAGTAGATGTAATAATGTTATCATTTAAATATGTTATAATGCTGTCATTTACTGCTTTTAAAATGCTATAATTTACTTATATTACAACTGCTATTTATTTATTTCTGTTACTATGCTATCAATTAAATCTGTTAATAGGTTAACATTTATTCCTGTTATTATGCTATCATTTATTCCTGTTATTATGCTATCATTAATTTCGGTTATTATGCTATCATTTATTTCTGTTACTATGCTATCATTAATTCCTGTTTTGATGCTATCATTAATTCCTGTCATTATGCTATCATTTATTTCTGCTTTTATGCTATCATTTATTTCTTGTTACTATGCTGTCTTTTAAGTCCGATATTATGCTACGTGTATCATTTATTCCTGTCATTATGCTATCATTTATTCCTGTCATTATGCTATCATTTACTCCTGTCATTATGCTATCATTTACTCCTGTCATTATGCTATCATTTACTCCTGTCATTATGCTATCATTTACTCCTGTCATTATGCTATAATTAATTTCTGTTATCATGCTATTATTTATTTCTGTCATTATGCTATACTTTACTTCTGTTATAATGCAAACCACTATTTAATGGAAAATATATAATTCCTTGGGAATGAAGTAAACGTGGGGTACACATTAAAGAGACAGCACTCAAACAAACAAATAACATTTGGAAGTTAACTGATTAACCCTAAATCTGATTTAAGATCAATGTAAAAAAAATTGATCTTATTTTATGTTCTCATTTGACAAAAAAACTTGTAAAAAATGGTAATTACACATCATAACAGCCAATTAATGTCTAAAAGATGGGATTCCTTATATCAAATAAAAACATAATTAAAACTTCTTGTGTATTTCAATATCGTAATAGTTCCAGTTAACATTCAGAACTATAACATATATTGGCTGTAAAATCGAACAATACTTGTATAAATTTAAATGCTTGATTGGAAGTAAAATGCATAAAATTGCCTTTTCAAAGCAATTAACTATGAAGATGTTACTGCAATAAAACTGTAACACTGACTTCATGTATGATTTGTAACATAAAATCAAATCGTAGTGATCTAGGTCAAACTTAATTTATGCTGATGACCGAATTCTCTTCACAATTGGTTAAGGTATAATGCTATTGTTAAACTAGGAATATACAAGCAAGTTATCTTCAATATAGAGCCTCCTCATGGGGTTTTTGATTATGTGATTACATGGCCGTTTTTATAGTGATTATTTGAATACCAGACCAAATATTTCATGATTATTTGATTATTTGATAATCTAGGACTGTGTTTTGATTATTTGATTATCTTGTTTAAAAAAATAATTAATGATTATGTGATTATATTGGCAAAAAAATTGTGATTATGTGATTACTTGGACACCCCCATGAGGGGCCTCAATATATTGGTGTAATCAAATTTGAGATTTTATTATCATTTTCTTTGAAACACTATTGATTAAAACATCTCTGTTTAAAGATATATCAAAGAAATACATCAGAATAACAAAGTTCTCTATGAATTATAGAATCTTTAATTTGGCCAGGAATGACTACTTGTATAAAATATATGTCCAATCAAGGGGAAAACATTTTACTAGTTTTTTTCTACTTTTTATGAAAAATATCCTGAAACCAGAATTGGCATTCAACTTTTTCTTTCCTTTCCCTGAAAGAGGTTGGAAAACTAGCATTCAACAAAGTACAAATTTCCTTTTGGATTGTATACAGAATTTGGCAAAACCACCAAATGAAGTATCCTCTAAAATACAATTTTTCTTCAATCCACAAAAAATTGATACCCACAATTTAAAGTAAATGAATCCACATTATATCATGTGTATAAAATGTCATACTTACTCTCAACTTTTCATCAAATACAGGATTAAGTGTGTGCTTCTTGATCTTTGTTTTACGTTTTCCACTTCTTGTCTTGTCTGGCAACAAATATGTCTTTATATACCTAAAATTATGCATAATTCAAATGGTAAAGATCTCATTCAGCAGAAATAGATACCAGAGTCCTAAAAATCAGGACTAGATCATGATAATGAAAATTTAATGCACAAAAAATACAGATAATAAAAAATAAATGAACCTTTCTTTAGTGTATAACTCAGTGATTGGTTTCAGATGTGTAATATAAAATTCAGGAAATCACATATATACTAATTAAGTCTTTTAAGTCTACAGCAGATTAAAGTTGTAAAAATGTCATTTGGCATTATCCAGGTGCTTATCCAGGAGTATGAAAAAGGGGGACCAAAAACTAGACAATGTCAGGAAGTGGAACATGTAAAAACACTATGCGTTAACAATATACAAAGCTCCATATGTTTTACATGCTTAACTACAACTTTTAATAACTAGAGGCTCTCAAGAGCCTGTGTCGCTCACCTGTATTTACTGATGCTTTTGAAATCATGTAAAATAAGGTTAAAATCATAATTAATAGTATTAGATATTAGATATTATAATGATATCTAAGATAATAACAAAAAAGTGCAAAATTTTTGTAAAATTATTAACTCAGGGGCAGCAACCAAACAACGGGTTGTCGGATTCGTCTGAAAATTTCAGGGTAGATAAATCTAAATCTGATAAACATTTTTGCCACCTGTCAGATTTGCTCTAAATGCTTTAGTTTCAAAGATATAAACCAAAAACTGCATTTTACCCCTATGTTCTATTTTTAACCAAGTCGGCCATGATGGTTGGAAGGCGGGGTCATCGGACAAATTTTTTAAACTAGATACCCTAATAATGATTATGGCCAAGTATGGTTAAATTTGTCTCAGTAGTTTCAGAGAAGAGGATTTTTGTAAAAGATTACAAAAATTTACAAACAATTGTTAAAAATTGATTATTAAGGGCAATAACTCCTACAGGGGTCGACTGACAATTTTGGTCATGACAACTTATTTGTAGATCTTACTTTGCTAAACATTATTGCTGTTTACAGTTTATCTCTATCTATAATAAGATTCAAGATAATAACCAAAAGCTGCAAAATTTTCTTAAAATTACCAATTCAGGGGCAGCAACCCAACAACGGGTTGCCTGATTGGTCTGAAAATTTCAGGGCAGATAGATCTTGACCTAATGAACAATTTTATCCCATCAGATTTGCTCTAAATGCTTTGGTTTCAGAGATATGAGCCAAAAACTGCATTTTACCCTATGTACTATTTTTTAGCCATGTCGGCCATCTTGGTTTGCGTGCGGGGTCATTGGACACATTTTTTTAACTAGATACCCTAATGATGATTGTGGACAAGTTTGGTTAAATTTGTCTTAGTAGTTTCAGAGGAGAAGATTTTTGTAAAAAATTACAAAAAATTACGAAAAATGGTTAAAAATTGACTATAAAGGGCAATAACTCCTTAAGGGGTCAACTGACCATTTTGGTCAAGTTGACTTATTTGTAGATCTTACTTTGCTGAACATTATTGCTGTTTACAGTTTATCTCTATCTATAATAATGTTCAAGATAATAACCAAAAACGGCAAAATTTCCTTAAAATTACCAATTCAGGGGCAGCAACCCAACAACGGGTTGCCTGATTGGTCTGAAAATTTCAGGGCAGATAGATCTTGACCTAATGAACAATTTTATACTCATCAGATTTGCTCTAAATGCTTTGGTTTCAGAGATATGAGCCAAAAACTGCATTTTACCCTATGTACTATTTTTTAGCCATGTCGGCCATCTTGGTTTACGTGCGGGGTCATCGGACACATCTTTTTAACTAGATACCCTAATGATGATTGTGGACAAGTTTGGTTAAATTTGTCTTAGTAGTTTCAGAGGAGAAGATTTTTGTAAAAAATTACAAAAAATTACGAAAAATGGTTAAAAATTGACTATAAAGGGCAATAACTCCTTAAGGGGGTCAACTGACCATTTTGGTCAAGTTGACTTATTTGTAGATCTTACTTTGCTGAACATTATTGCTGTTTACAGTTTATCTCTATCTATAATAATGTTCAAGATAATAACCAAAAACTGCAAAATTTCCTTAAAATTACCAATTCAGGGGCAGCAACCCAACAACGGGTTGCCTGATTGGTCTGAAAATTTCAGGGCAGATAGATCTTGACCTAATGAACAATTTTATACTCATCAGATTTGCTCTTAATGCTTTGGTTTCAGAGATATGAGCCAAAAACTGCATTTTACCCTATGTACTATTTTTTAGCCATGTCGGCCATCTTGGTTCGCGGGCGGGGTCATCGGACACATTTTTTAAACTAGATACCCTAATGATGATTGTGGACAAGTTTGGTTAAATTTGTCTTAGTAGTTTCAGAGGAGAAGATTTTTGTAAAAAATACAAAAAATTACGAAAAATGGTTAAAAATTGACTATAAAGGGCAATAACTCCTTAAGGGGTCAACTGACCATTTTGGTCAAGTTAACTTATTTGTAGATCTTACTTTGCTGAACATTATTGCTGTTTACAGTTTATCTCTATCTATAATAATGTTCAAGATAATAACCAAAAACGGCAAAATTTCCTTAAAATTACCAATTCAGGGGCAGCAACCCAACAACGGGTTGTCCGATTCATCTGAAAATTTCAGGGCAGATAGATCTTGACCTGATAAACAATTTTACCCCATGTCAGATTTGCTCTAAATGCTTTGGTTTCAGAGATATAAGCCAAAATCTACATTTTACCCCTATGTTCTATTTTTAGCCATGGCGGCCATCTTGGTTGGTTGGCCGGGTCACCGGACACATTTTTTAAACTAGATACCCCAATGATGATTGTGGCCAAGTTTGGTCAAATTTGGCCCAGTAGTTTCAGAGGAGAAGATTTTTGTAAAAGTTTACGGACGACGGACGCAGGACGACGGACGACGGACGCCAAGTGATGAGAAAAGCTCACTTGACCTTTCAGGTCAGGTGAGCTAAAAACTGGTAAAAGATGTAGAAAATAAATTTTTATTATCTGTGCAGTGGGAGATTTGACCTCCATGTCAAGAGACTCATCTTTAACAAAAGATACACAATATTAAAACAAAACTGAAAAGGCTTTCAGCAATATATGAAGGTTTTCAATATTGAATATTTCATAAAAGAAAACAATTAAGTGATGGCTTTTGACCATAAAATATCCTTGTGATTAATTCAGTAAACATTTTGTTTGATTAAGTATAACAAAACAGCAACAAGAATAAAACTTTTGCTATAAAAATCCATTTTATAAATTGCACATCTTCATTAATTTAATCAATTCTGTTCAATGTCACTTAAAAACAAATCAAAAAAGTCAAACTATTTATTATATAAAAATCAATGATTATTTGAAACTATTTCTTTTTTTCAAATGTGAGGGAGTAAAGGGTTACCGAATAGCAATGTGTTTTTTTGTTTTTGGAAAAGATTTTAACTATGGCAATTCAAAAGTTTTAGTCAAAACTTTATGTTTGACACTGATTAAATTTATCTAGAAATAGGACAGTTATACTTAAGTGTGGACATTTTTTACATTGGTCTTATTTTTGCTTATTTCATGTCTGTGAGAAAACATTTAGTACAAATCAAGTATATTGCCGTGATGGGCCTATTTTTGGTTGATTGCTTGAATATAACCTTGCAAAAAATGTATACTTTAAAGTCATAAAAAATAACTATCATCTTTTGGTGTGAATAGTACTAAAGTTTTTACCCTGGGATAAATTTCTGAAAAGGGGGGTGCGCGTATTATGTATTGTTTCAGTTTTTTGGATTTTTTTCAGGTCTTAATTCCGACAAAAAAGCAGTTAGTCAGGAGAAAATATTTTCGTAGCATGAACTTGACTGTTGTTATGTTTTACATGTATCTTTGTATCTGATTTGTTATTCTATATGCAAATAAAAATCATTTAAATGCTTCAGTAGGTTTTTTGCATTTTCCTGTGTCTGTTCTCTGTGCCGACCAGAAGTTGCATTTTGTTATGTCCTAAGTAAAGATGTAGGATTCTGTCAACGGCCAAATTAGTGGAGGTGTTTCTCCAGTTTATTACTTACTTTGTATATGTGTTCTTACATGGAATACAGAAGGTAAATGTAAGAAATTGAATGAAACACGCTCGTTTGAAGATAGCAACTGCTATTGTTTTTTACTTCGTAGTATAAGGTGATCACATGTCATGTGACTTTTAATGTAAAGTTGAATAAAGTGATGATTTTATACACATTTTAACTCCGTGACATTTTAAAAATCTTCTGATAATTTCAATCAATGCCCTCTTGTTAGGTGTACAAATTTGATTAAGGAACAAAATCAATCTGCGAATCGATTTGTTTTTACAATGATTAGACTTCCTATTTGATATTCAATAAGAGTGTGATAATCCGGATTAAACAATTCAATGAGTACCAACAAACAATAAATAAAATTAGCAGAGATTAATATTTATTTCAGCACCAATTTATCAACATAAATATTACAATTATTTTATTATTCAGAATATTCGTAATGGTTCTGTATTCCATACAAGACTCATCGACTGCGATTTGCATTGAAACAACTCCCTGATTTAACACTTCTTGTTGCTTTCCATCAAACACAAACTTGGAAACACTAAAAAACAAACATCACCTGCAAACTTAATTATCCTGCAACAATATTTTCATTGACCTGTAATCAAACAAGACTGGAGCTCAATTTGTCTCAAAAAAAGAAAAAAAATCACTTTTCAATGGACGCATTTCACCAAGTTTCAAGTTGGGATTTTTCCAGAAAGTCCCTGCAAGTTAAGCATAAGATGTAACTTTTTTTCTCAAGTTTCGAGGGCCAAAAAGGGTACTATGCATGACCGCGATTTACACACAACAAAAGACTGTATCCCAAAACTATCCACTTTTGTAATAAGCTGCAAAATAAGAGCACATAGGGAGATTGATTGAGAAATGTTGTAGATAAAGGAAAAAATAACAATTTTTCTAATTATGCTCCAAAGGGCCATTATAAACCTACTAGCTTCATCAAGTACTTACGGATCAGATCTATTTCTCCTGGTGTCGGCAGGTGCCAATCCTTTACACTGTGTCATTTGTATCTCTAGTGTCCCTGTCCGGTAGTTATAATCCAGACCAAACTGTATGTCTCCCGTTATTGGTATTTTACCGTAATCTACATCACCAGCATTGCTGTAAAAACTGACAATACTCTCTCTGCTCTCCTGAAATTCAAGAATATGTGTGATGTTAGTGTGACAGACGTAATTTTGTTGATAACATTGATTGATTGGTTGGTGTTTAGTGCCACTTTCAGCACTGTTAGCTATTTGGTGGAGGTAAGTTTTTATTGGTGGAGATCTGCTTTGGTACAAGAGCAAAAAAAAGTTATTTGATTATAACCAAATTACTGCATATAGATTGGAGTGGATATTCCTTTTTAATTACTTGTAAAAGTTAACCTGAAAACTTTAATTAATTACATTAAACAATATTTAAACTTCAAATCAAGTAGAGCATCACTAAAAATCAATTGTTGACAAAGAGATATCTCTGACTTTAATGTAATTTAATATAATAAAATTTCAACTACAACAATATATCAAAGTATTTTAAAAACTAAATATGAGTTTTGCAAAACAAACGTATATCGGATTATTGAAATCTGAATTCACTGGAGCATGACTAGAGGGCCGGGGTAAGGACTAAAATACTGCATGTTATCAAGACAAATGGATGCATATTCAACTGCATACCAAATCTCATTATCTATCAAGAATACCATTGGTGGCCTTCGGCTGTTGTCTGCTCTATAGTCGGGTTGTTGTCTCTTTGACACATTCCCCATTTCCATTCTCAATTTTATTTTATTATTCTGAAATGGACCTCAATCATAAAACTTAACGATAGCTGTTGATGCCAACATAGTCAAAATGGGAAATGTAACAAATACGACTCCCATTTGTAACTGGCCTAAATGGTTTGTCATTTTGTTGCCAGGTTTTCATTTCAATAAGCCAATAACAATTTTAAGGCTACTTTTAACTGAACTTTCATAAAACTGAATCCATTTTAATGTTTTGGTTGAGAAACATTCTTATGACATATATCTTGCTTCGAATTATGCTATAAGTTGTCTTGGGAGTGGACATAAATTCCATTATTTAATTGTAATAATGGATCCCTTTAATGAAACAAGAATGACAAAGTAAGAAATATAGGCTAAAAACAGATCATGCTTTGTCTACATATAGTAACACAGACCATCCATGGGGAGAAATCGTTCTGTTCACTAATACCAATCAATAAACTGCCTGATGGAAACATTTTCAGTTATTATTAATTCATGTACATGGGAATATTTGACATCTTAAAACTGAGATGTGTTGAACGATTTTCACATTTAACATTGTTTACATGTATTTAAGATTAAACAAGTGGAAGTAAAATAATTTTCAACTAAAGAAGAATAAAAAGATATATGGGATTTACATCAATGAGATGACAACCCTAATAAACATTGAAACTAGAAAAGACATCATGGGGGCAACTTACTGTCTTTTAACACCAAAAAATGCTTTAATTAACTGAAATATCATCTAACGTCTTTCTGTTTTGATTGTCTACTTTCTCTGGAACCTTTAGCAGTAAATTTTCAATATGGAAAAGGATAGTCAATAATTCAAAGGACAAGAATTTTCTAAGAAACTGGCAAAGTAGTCTTACTAAATTTTAATAATCATAAAGCAAAAATGAGCAAAAAAGTATTGAGCTAGACATATTGCACAGACACCTGTCTATCATTGAAGGCTGTATGTTGACCACTAATTTTCTCTTGGTTAAGATGGTACCAAACACCTTGACTAAAATTAATTTGGCTCGTTTAATTTTCATAAAATTTTGACAAAATATTTACTTTGACCCTTTGACAAAAATATAAAAATTTCAAAAAACTAGAACCACACACTTTATCGGAAAAATTTCATTGGATATATAGCAGTTTGACAAACACTAATTTTGATCATTCAGAAACTTAATGTTTCCTTAAAAATAGAAAGTGATTAAAACGTTCATCTGATTTTTACAGAGTTATCTCCCTGCAGTGTTATGTACCACCGTAATTGTATTATTGGGTTGTTTGTCTCATTGTTGCTTACCCCACATATCCTTTGATTCATATTTATAATCAGCATCTAAATAAGTATTACAATCAATATGTTAGAAACAACATGTCAGATGTGATTGAACACTCTTACTTGTAAACATTTTAACAATCATTTGTGAATTTTTGCCAATTCAGCCCAAAAAACTACACAGTAAGAAAATCGTGAAAGGGGAGAAAAGAGAGACGAAAGATACCAAACAGACAAACAACAGTACACTCAACACAACATAGAAAACTAATGACTGAGCAACACGAACCCCACCAACAACTGGAGGTGATCTCCAAAGTGTTCCAAAAGGGAAAGCAGATCCTGCTCCACATGTGGCACCTGTTGTGTTGCTCATGTGAGGAAGGATTGAGATTTATATCCAAAGGTGAGATCTGACCACCCCCTCAAGACTGATATTGAAGTAGAGTCTATTAGAGTTCTGAAATGAAAAAAGTAAACATTGGAGACCCTCAATTAATGTTTGATCACACTCACAGTTTAAAGTGTATAGAAATGCAGTCTCCCTAAAGATCTCAGGTAAAGTGAAAATGTAATCATTGTATTCCTCCTGTCATGAATTATTGTAATTACTTACTGTCATGGCTGACAACAGGTTGCCACGACTACCACCCATTGAACCTTGCAGAGATCGATGTGACCTTACGATTTCATCAATGTCAGGATCGTCCTCACTCTCCTTCTGCAAATAAAAATGATAACATGTGATACAATATATACTTTTCTCAGGATGACTATTAAAAGATAATTTTTGCTCATTCATTAAAGTGAACCACTCTGAAATGCAAAGATAACTATTAATAGAAATCAAAAGTTTTACAAGCAATAAAAAGAAGGCTAGTAAAATGAAAACTCTCATTTCAAGCCAAAATCTGACTATAATTACAACCAATTATCTACAGAAAATAGCTTTAGTTTTGCAATAAAGAATAACTATGGACAGAGAAAAATTATAATCCCAACAAAATGTCTACAAATAGCTTAAGACCCACAGACAAATTTTACGTAAAATCTTTTGTGGTCTACATTAGGCTGCACTAGCACCGACCTTTTAAAAACAAAAAACAGGTCTATATATATGCTGGTCTTACTTTTGGATTCTGTAACACTTATAATATAAATGACACTTTACCAAAAACATTTAAAAAAAATGAAAAAAAAAAGCTTCTATCATATGTATTTACAAAGTAAAACATAGCAAGAAATATCTTACATCTGTTAGGGTAGACAACTTAGATGATGCCATTGATGCCTGACTCTGTAAACTATCTGTTCTACGATGCTCAGGTGTATTTTCCTGCGTTGATGCTCCACTGACATGACCACTATCTTCTAGGCTTGCTGACCCTTCTGAACTGGCTCTTGGTGATAATTTTGTAATGGAATCCGCTTCTGAAAATAACATTTTTGTTTTAAAGTCTTTGCATTATCAATTTATCAACTAATTATGCCTGCCTGAAAGTGAACAAGGGAACAGTCTGCACAATACTGCAGATTACCACTTCTATCCTGTAATATATCAATTTATTTCTTCATGCATGAAAATGAAATTAAATTTTAATAATCACAACTCAAAGTTGTGTGGTTTCAAAAACAAAAAAATTGATTTTTATACATATCATCTTTTTCTTTGTTCAAAAATTGAACATGTTTAAATAAAAAACTTAAATACATGAGAAAAATTGTTTAAATGTTTTGCTTTCAGTCACACATCTAATGATTCTGGGTTTCAAAGGATTCAAATAAATATTTAAACAAAGCTGAAGTTTTAATCAATTTCTTTACTGTTTTTAAATCTTATAATTATTCTTTTCATCCCCCAAAACATATATAAAAATATTTGAAGACCTTTTAATCAATCTCTTTGGTAAAATTAAGGCACTAAAATGTATACCCCTATGCTAATAACTTTTTCTTATATTTTCCTAAAAGGCTTTTGAATTTTCTAGCATTTTCTTAGAACCACCAATGCCTGTTTGCAGGTGTCCCTTTGCAATGAAACGAAAGGCTCAACAAAGTAAAGGACATGCAAATTTTTGTATTAAGATCAAAATTTTATATCCCCTTTGGCTATCTCCTATGCTAACAATAAAGTTTTTCCTATGCTAACAATAAGGTTTTTTCCTATGCTAACAATAATCATGATAATGTTTTTTCCTATGCTAACAATAATCATGATAATGTTTTTTCCTATGCTAACAATAATCATGATAATGTTTTTTCCTATGCTAACAATAATCATGATAATGTTTTTTCCTATGCTAACAATAATGTTTTTTCTTTGCTAACAATACTATTTTTTCTTAAGCTAACAATACTGTTTTTTTTCCATCAATGTTTATATTTATAACTATTTTTTTAAGACTAATATATCTTAATTACATTTCGGGTTAAGTATATTTTGAAACTTTTCTGAAAGATTAATTTTTCATACAATTTAGCAAATTTAGTTTCTTTCTGAACATTTATATATGAAAATTCAGGCATTCTTTTCCAACCAAAACATTTGTTTTCTTCTAAAAATGCTTGTCTCTTAAAGTACAGGAATTCTGACAATCTTATTTTTGCATACTTGTTTAAATATACTGAAAACAATATTTGATATTTTTTTAATTTCAGAAGGGAACATCTTCAATATAATTTTTTCAGTTATCACATTGGAGGCAAATTTTTGGAGTGTGATTAGAAACAAGACCATGTTGATAGCAAAATAAAATTTAAAGATAATCTCAAGTATTATTAATACCTCAAATGTCTTAGGTTAAGATGGAAAGTATTTTTTAATTTATTCAGAAATTAAAGTAAAAGTTTACTATAAATATAAAATGTAGACTGCTCAATTTGTTGATCTACTGTCTCAAAAATATTCCCCATATTTTGCTACATATTTATTTATACAATGGAAATGGTACCCTGCTTAAAACAAATACCATTCTATATATATATATATATACATGTACTAAATTGAACCCTGTGTAAACCAGAAATCTGTCTAAACTGAAACCTGCCCAAACTACACCTAATGTTATTTAAAAACTGGTTTTAACTAGGCCCATTTGTTAACCAGAAACCCGTCTTCACAAAACCATTGTTAATCAGAAACCTGTCTTAACTAAACCGTGTGACTTAATCAGAAATCTGCCTTAACTAAACCGTGTGTTAATCAGAAATCTGTCTTAACTAAACCGTTTGTTAATCACAATTGTCTTAACTAAACCCTGTGTTTGTCAGAAATCTGACTTAACTAAACTGTGTGCTAACCAGAAACATGTCTTAACAAAACCCTGTGTTAACCAAAAACCTGTCTTTAACAAAACTGTGTGTTAACCAGAAACCCGTCTTGACAAAACCCTCTCTTAACTAAACCCTGAGTTAACCAGAAACCCGTCTTAACAAAACCCTGTGTTAACAAGAAACCTGTCTTAACTAAACTGTGTGTTAATCAGAAACCTGTCTTAACTAAACCCTGTGTTAACCAGAAACCTGTCTTATCTAAACTCTGTTTAACAAGAAACCTGTCTTAACTAAACCTTGTCTCAACTAAACCCTGTCATAATCAGAAACTTGTAGAGACTAAACTCTGTGTTAATCAAAACACCTGTCTAAACTGACCTCTTTCCTTAATTCAGGACATGCAATACATATCCTTCAATGATTAACCTGCCTAAACTGACTACTTGTCTTATTCACACAATAACTGTCCTGTATGGCTTGGTTTAAAGAGGTATGATTGTTACAAGCTTTTTAAATGTTGAATCGTAAATTTTAAAATGGTGCTTTCTTGTGTTTTAAAAGACAATGAATTGTTCATACAAATTATGCTTTTTCTGCTTAAGCAGGAATCATTTAATGAAACAGATCAATACTGTTTATCTTCTAAACACTATAATGTGGTTGCCTTTTATATCAATAAACAATATCTACTCCTCACCAGACAGTGTTGTAAAAAGGTTGATTAATTATATGAATACATGCAGGATGCAAAAGAAAAAGTACCATACAGGTGAAAAAGCCATTTCTAATGATATTTAGTGCAAAATCATATTAAGACAGAACTGAATAAAGAACAAACATTCTGTGAGTATTGCATGGCAATACATAGTCCCCTACCGGTTACAAATTCATTGTAATCAGGTAATGGAACGAAATTCTAACTTGATCTATAACATGTCATGGTGTAAACTACATAAAAATATTAAGTCAAAATCTTCAAGCATGACTAAAAAAACTGTTGAAAACTAATTATTTAAGTGAATTTTCTATGTCCAAAGACCATAACTCTGCACAAAATTATCAGACTGGAACAAAATTCCAACTTGATCTGTAACTTGTCATGATAAAACTATATACTAATTATCAAATCAATATCTTCAAGAATGACAAACAAACCTACCACTAAATTCTTCAAACAATTTTCCAAAGAAAAGGAAAAAAATCCAAAATGTCATTTTGTCTTTTAAAAGTCTTTTAAAAAATGAGTTATTTCCCTTTGAACAGAAATCTACTAATTAATAAGTATTTCATCAAAATTTAATTCTAGGGAAAGGGCTTTAACTGAACAAAGAGAAAAGCTAAAATCGTAAAAATTGAACTTGACCTGTAACTTGTCATGATAAATCAATAAACCAAATATCAAATCAATATCTTCAAGCACCAAGAAAAAAAGTCTGGAAAACTGATTTGCCGGACTGACAGATGGACAGACAGACGGACAGACGGATGGAGTGCAAACCTAAAGTCCCCTTTGACTTCGTCGGTAGGGGATTAAAAACAGAATAATCTGAAAATTTGAAGAAAACTAAACAAACAACAGGGGAGGTTTTGAAAATATATATTGAATGATTTGCTTCAGTTTTAACAAAATTTACCTTTTTAAAACTATATGCTCAAAATTTACTTCTTATGCATTGTATTTACAATGAAATAGTTGTTTTCAAGAAACTTAAAAGAATCTTATCAAGAAATTAAACAATCAAAAACAATCAAACAAAATACTTCAAATAATGTTTTCTCTTTAAAAATAACAACCATGACAACTACACAATGAAAAGGTTTTTTTTTTTCAGATTAAAATAAAGATCAAAATGCTTCGTTAAATACTTCAGATAAAAGTGTTCACTAAAAAACTACTATTTGGCTTTTACAGCCTTGTTTCTGACTAACACCCCATCTATTTTAGTCCTTTTTTTAAAGAAAACTTTGTTATGAGAGACACCGTCACACCGAACATGCTGAATTTACAATTGTTTTCGACCTTTTTAATAACTACTACACATACTAAAATATATAAAATTAAATAATAGTAATTAAAATAATAAAATGTGACTTGAACATAAAGGGGAGGTAAATCAAATTTGTATCTAAAAATCAACTCAAACTTCAAAACATGCTAAAAATAAGTAATTTATATTAGGCACAGCACTATGATAGAGTAGCTAATTTGACAAAGAGTCAGAAAAAATTAGAACTGCATTTCTGAATTTGTCATCAAAAGCAAAGCTATAAATACTATTTTTCCAGGATGAATACAATTCTAACTATTGGTTAGTTGCTAATGGAACAATTGTTAGTTTTGAGTCCCATCACCTCTAATACCTGTCTCTTTCCACTCCTGCATGTTTAATTTGGGCAGGGTCATCTGCTGGGAAGACAGGTCACATGCAGGGGTTTCAGATTTTAGGGCAGGGTTTATTTGCAAAGCCACTTTGTCAGAGGCAAGTTCAGAAGAGTCTGACTGTGGACTAGAGTTGTCTTCTCTTGATTCCGTTTTTGATGTCAACCACTGTTTCACAAGGACTTCCCGAGACAGACTTTGACCCACAAGGTCAGATTTCTTAGACTCTTTTAACTTTTGATATGTAATGTCCTTGACCTCTTTGTCTGATGTATTATCCTCTAATAAATCACAGAAGGTATTTTCAGAATCCCCACTCCTTTCAGCAGGTGTTATCGTAATGTCTGCTGATAAATCTGCTTTTGTTGGAGTGTAGCCCTCCGGATGAGGTGTATCATCTTTGGGTTTATTGTATTTCCTTTCAGGTGTAGATTCAGCCATGTAAGAAGGCTGCCTTATATCATCAGTTTCAAATGTCATTTTCTCAACTGGAGAAGAAGTAATTTCAATTTTCATTTCGTCAACGGTTTTTACAGGAGATCGACACTCGTTACTAACCAATACTACACTAGACTCATCATCAGATTCATCTACCTCTAGTGTAACTGAACTGGCCCTAGGTCTTTGTACAACAGATTTTGAGCTTGAATCTGATATGCTTGTTAATAAGTTAACTTCAAGGTCAACAGACTTATGGCCATCAACAGTAAAATCTTTTTCAGACAGTTTACTTACATCTGACTGAATATCTTTGTCAGTAGCTATACCATCATGCTTTTCTCTCATCTGCAGATGTTCAATGCCTTCATTCTTCAGATTTTCTATTGGCATACTGGAAAAATCACTTTTACCATAATATTCTGAAAATATCTCTGCTTTTAAGCTATCAGTTTTTCGATTTCCCATTTGCTCATCTTTAGAATGTTTAGAAATCAATTCTTTAATAACTGTCTGTGTGGATGTTTGGCTGTTATTTAAATCTTCTGGTAAATTTTCATCTGTTATTGAATGGATAGAATCTGTCTGCGAATTTTTTAATTTCTGAGTTTCCATATAACATTCTAATGCAACCTGTTCTTTTATTTCTTGATAAAATTTCTGTAAATCCTCGGTGCTAGTTCTTGCATTTTGACTTTCATCCTTACCCACTGAAATATTTTTTTCAAAATTTTCTTGTTTTGAAAAGGAATCTATAGGTACAGAATTTTCAAGTTCTGAGGATTTTTCAGAAATAACATCATGACCATGCACCTCAACATTTTGTGTAGGAAGAGAAACTTTTTCGTTTCTGATACTGAGTTCATACTCTGATGACTTCACTTGTTCAAGGACATCCGTAGTGTTTATTTCACCAATATTTGGTTTCAAATCTTCAGTGTGAATCTCTTTGGTAACCCTACTATCTTCCTGTTCTGAATTACCTAAGTGCACCTGATTTTGTTCTGTAGATGTATCAGATTCACTTGGTTCTGATTCTTCTTGAATAATACTAAGTTCATCAGAATCACAACTTCCTGTTGCCATCAATGCAGGTGACAACTTTTCCCGATTCTGTGAAAACTCAATTAGATTTAGTATCTGTTCATCCATAGGTATAACTTTTCTCCTCATCAACTCACCAATTTGTTCCATAGTTAAATCATCAAAATTTATTTCACCCATTTGTTCAAATTCTTCTGGCACCATAGAAGGAATTCCTACAGCACAATCTTTTGATTCACGAATTGTCTCCCCTGATGATAGATTTGTACCTAATTTTTTGTCAGTTGTTTCCCTTTTACTATCTAATTGATCATGTTCTGACCTTTGCTGTTTTCCATTTTTATCAAAATTCTTTGTCATTGATAATTCAATTTTCTCAAGTTTTGCAATCGGCAATGTTGATGCCTCCTCTCTGACAATCCGAACAGGGTTTATGACTTCCTCAGTAACAAGTTCTGGAGTTACTCCCCTTTCTAATTGTGTTTTCTCCACATTCTGAGACTGACTAAGTGTCACCTCCACTGATTGTTCAACACAACCACTTTGTTGGATATCAGTACTTTTATTTTGATCATTGAATTTTTTTTCTTCATTTGGTCTTTCAATATTTTGTTTTGTAACTTCATTTTTATTTTCTTCTTTGCTTTTCTTTTCAATTGTTCCATATTTATTTTTGTCATTCATTTCTGATTTCATATCACCAGAATATTCCTTTCTGTGCTTGCTATCTTCCTTCACTTCATGAATGTTTTTCATACTTTTAATGTTCTCCTTGTTTTTTAGATCTTCAGGATCTTTGTCCATTTTAATCCCAATACTCAAATCTTTTTCTTTCTTTTCTACTTTTCTTTTCTTCATTAATTTTTTGATCTTCTTTCCCTTTGCTCTATTAAATGAACCAGCATCACTCATATCTGTTGTAGACTCATCAACTGAAAGGTCTGCCATGGCTATGTTAAATATTTCATCAAATTCTGAATCCACTGAACGTTTAGAATTTGCATCTTTCTCTAATACAAGCTCTTCAAAAGATAGGTCTCTGCTTTCTGCCTCAAATGTTTTCATTTGTTTATTTATTTTACTGGCTTCTACACTTTTTTTACTCTTTTGATCTTTATTTTTCTTTTGAGAAACATCTAATTCAGATGTTGCTACTTTCTTCTTACTTTCTTGAGATGTAGCCTGCATCTTTGAAGTTTTTGATATCAGTTTTCTCTCTAACTGTGATTGTTTTGTTTCAATCTTTTTACCTCCAAACTCCCTTTGAATTTGTTCACTCGAGTCTTTTTCAGTTCTTATGTTAGATTTTTCTGACTTTTCATTCGATTTTAATTTCTTGGTAAATTGAGATTCTCTGGGTGACTGCAAGGAGTGGACATTTTGCACAATTTTTGCATCAATCTTTGGTTCTGTTTTAGACACACTTTTATCTGATATTTCGCAGTTTGCTGAAGTAACTACTTGCCTTTTTAGGTTTCTAGGAATGTTTTGTTTCGAGTCCACAACAGATTTTTGTGATGATTTCTGAGCTTCTTCATTGGTAATTGGACTGCCTGCACTTTTATCAGATAAATTAACCCCTTTACCGTGTGAATTTGAGCTGGGAGGGGGGACAAAGTCAAGATTTAAAAAAGCATCACTGTCATTATCGACGTCTTTTTCAATGTCAAATAAAGAAATTTCAGATATTTGAACAAACCCCTTTGCCTCAGGTAAATCTACAACATGAACCCTGCCCTTACCTGAAGAACCCCTTCGGTGAACCTCCTCGTCATCAATGGGACCTATGAAAGTAAAACATGCATACACATATAAACAATGCTGGATAAACAACATCACATGCTAAATGCTAAGTAGATACACATTCATATACATTTAGTTTGTGACAAAGTCAGAAAGAGTTCCTTTTTTAACAATATTTAGAGTTACTCCCCTTATCTAACATTTCCAGGGACATTAGGCATAAAAATCAAATCATTTAAAGGTAAAGTGACAAATACAAATTGATTTCCATTTTAGTTATTACTGTTTAAATCGATGATTAGACATTTGATATTTAATACATGCATTGTATCAACAAATTTTGAATCAAAGATTTGAATTATCTCCCCTGCAGCATTATTGTGTAATTAGATTTTTAATCAATTAAAGACAATCTTTAAAGACAGAATCCATTCCTAAATAAGAAAGGCGTTTCATGTTTATTCAAGCAGGTGTACATGTACTTGTAGCACCCTAAAAATAAGGTTAATGAAGCTGTGACCTACTTATGTTAACTGAAAGGCATTCCCCTGTTGATTTAAGACAAAATTTGAAAAAAAAAATGTCTTTATAACCCTTCTCCATCTCAGTCAAAATGTAAAGTAGTTTAGCTCTATCCTTTATCAGTCAAATAACTTTGTTACTCATAATGCAAAAGTTTGGGGTTTACATTCTATAAAAGCTCTGGTATTATATACATGTACCAAAAAGGCATAAATTGTCTACTGATTAAAATGTATCTGTTTTTTAGGAACTCAAGGCAAAGAAACAGGTCAAACAGTGAGGCTTATAGAGCTTTACTTTTCTATTTGCATCAGGTGCAAACCAGTTTTACATCCAAAACAACGAATGGTTATTCCCTTTATACTGCAAGGTTCAAAACATAAATATTTTGGTAAAAATCAAGAATTTGAACTTAAGGTAGACAATTACAAACATTTGCAGAAACATATGTCAAGTCATAAACAAAGCTTTATAATTGATCAGTGTTGTGTTATGCTAGCAGTTTGCCTTCAAAAAATAAAGATATGATTAGTTTAATACTTTTTATAAGAAACAGAAATAGATATATGTCTCTATGTTTCATAGAATAGACAAACTTGAAGTTAGCCCTTCCCACAGATGACAGATAAAAAAAGCTGAAGTGACTATCCATTTGAAACAATTTCACAATATGTTTAAGATCAGTGTTTGTACTGACTTGAAAATAACTTTAAAAAATATACATACTGTGCTCTGATGATCTTTGTGACTTTCCATTCTTCCTGGAAACTCGTCTAAATCTAATGTTAGATAACTCTTCTACAGTGTAATCTTCTTCACCGCTATCCTTAACTACCGATTCTGTTCCGCTGTGTTCAGCTGTTCCACTTATTCCACTGACACCACTTACACGAGAGTCTGCGTCAGAATCCTGTCGGTACAACTCTGATGAAAATCGTTTCTTTGGTAACGGTGAATCTGCATGGGATGATGGAATACTGTCAAATGAATAAGGTGACGGTGATCTATTTTGCTGGTAGGTTTGTCTTTTTTGTAAACTAGGTGTGTCTATGTTTTCAGGTGAGGTTGAACGATACGATGACATACTTCCTGTCCTAACAACTTGGTCATGTATATGATTTGATTTATGATCTTTGATTTTACCTGTGGTCTCTTGATCAAATTTTGAAGGTTTGATTTTTTTTGGTGTTGTTCCTGATGAATCAGAATGAATATCAACACGTATCTGTGTTTCTGTGCTTCCGGTATTTTTCATGAAAGGTGTTTCATCTGACATTGCTGTTTGATCAGAATCATCAGAATAGTTTCGTTGTAAGACACCTCTCGTAAGATTGCTTGCTGTAACAAAGTCATCTGCTGATCGTGTGTCTGTCATTCTATGTGTAACATTTGGTGATGAATCTCTTGAAGATCGATCATCATCAGACGAACTTGATTCATCAGAATCATCGTACCGTTTAGTGGTTAATTTTTTCACTGACACCTGATGTTTTGATTCAACTTGTTCTGTTTTTTCACTAGATTTACCCAATTTAAAAGAATCGAAAAGTTGGCTCAGCTTTCTTTTGTCAGAGTCATTGGGATATTCAATCCTTTCATTCTCTGCTTCTTTCTTACTTCGAAATGCTGTTCCATTCTGGACTGGATTTCCATTCTGAACTCCTCTTGATTTCTCTACCTGAGAAGTGTCATCATTTACTCTACCAGGCCCTTCAAAGAGAAATAATCTAAAGTTGAAAATTTTTAATCATATTTTATTCTTATAATGATATTTTTAACAATTCAACCATCAATTGTTCCTATAAAGGATTGTTGGAAGAGATTTTCTCAAAAGTAGCCAGATTTTTTTATGAGTATATTATTCCTCACAATACATTTTCATCTTTGAACCAATATGTGCATGTAAAGGCCATAATTAAGGGAGACAACAGGAACAATCTTTATATCAATATTGAACCAGAATATGTTTACCTGGATGTACTAATCAGTGCTAGGGACTGTCTTGAATGTGCGATGAAGGGGTGATCTTTAGTTTTGTGTTGAAAAAGAGCAACGAGAAACCAAGGGGACAAGCAAAAACCATAAGTCTAAGAAAAGCATACAAATAGACAAACAACATTTAATTTAACACTACATAGAAACCCAGATTCCACCATAACCAGGGGCGATCTAAGGTGTGAAAGTCTCATTGTCACTTAGAGATAAAGAACACAATGAAAGCTGTTCCTTTGCTTTGGGTTTTCAAGAGTGCAGTCAAAACCAGAAATTAATATACCATTTTCCCTCCCTTTTCCTAATTTCTGATACACATGACAAATACCAATATGATATGATATTGAATGATGATTTTTAAACATCAACAAAAGTAATATCAGGCTTGGCTGCCTCTTTCAATTACCTCAAAACGTGAGAACAGTAATAAATTCTATTAAAACAATTGATTTTCAACCATTGAAGAAAAGGTGATTCTATATGGGTCATAATAAAAACTCATTCATTTATTTTTGTGCTTTTTAAATAAATAAAGAATCAGGAAATGCATAAATCAACAAACAATGAAAGCAACGTCCATGTCATGGGATATTATTGACAAGAAATCCATTTCCCCCCAAAATCAAGGAAATGTGTAGTTACATGTTTATAAATAAATTACGATTCAAAAATATCTACATCAAATTGTATAAAAGTTCACTTTAAAAACAAATTAAGATCATTATATTAGTCTGCGGACAAAAATTAAAGCTACGTAGCAACTTATGCATAGAATGATCTACTGCCAAAGTTACTGCCTTATATCAATATGTTTATCTTATTTAAAGAAATACAAGCGTAAAAAATACTGTGATAAAAATGTCCTAATTATTAAACACTTCGTAATTATTCTTTTGTTACTCTCCCATCTACACTTACTAAATAAAAAATAAGCTGTATCAAGAACTAACCTTTCATCATGAAAATTTTGAAAATATAAATTTAATTTTATTATCAAGACACGAACAAAGTATTTTTCCATCATTTGATTTCTTAAGATGCTGTTAAAATTTGATAAGAATATTTTCATGGTGTAACTCGTACATTAACATTTCAGTTTTTTGTTTGAATATTGATTGATTAATTGTTGTTAGCTGAACATTCATTGACATAGATATCAGGCATTTTCAGGATGAGAACAATTTGACAATAAATGTAATAGATAAGTTCTGCTAAGTGGATGTTTGGAAGGACACTGGAAAGGATGATATGTTGGATAGGGGCAGAAAATTTCTCCTTGCAACAAACTACCTACAGTGCCCTCAACAAGTTGTTGTAAGAGTTCTTGAACATGGAGAATGTTTGGCACTCTACCTGCAATAGATTTAGAGTCTCCATTCTGACCAGACGTAGCTGTGCATTTATACACAGCACACTGTCAAAAAGACATCTATCAAGGTTTTTATGACTGGATTATGTGCAGGAAACCATATGTCTGTACATTCTCCCAAAAATTTTATACATCCTTGAACATACAAATTCCTCAGAATAATACTATAAAGACAATGTAAATGGAGTCCAAGGTGACTTGTTCCCACCCTCAACAATGTTCTACAATAAATCCTAACTTTAATGAATTTCCTTGGAAAGAGAATCAAGGGATAGATTCAGTGCCTGTTCCAATCAGACAAGGATATAATTCTATTTCTCCCAATTGCATCATACATCAACAAGACATATCATCAGCCACATTTTATGATCATAATATAACACAAGATTCTGCAGAAATTATTACCCTTATTCAACCTCCAATGATGAACAAATCTATTATAAAGGCAATTGAATAAAGAGGCTCCAGAAATACTATATTTGGCATTTTTGTCGCCATTTATTATTGAGAAAATACTCCTAAAATTTACTAACCTCAGAATGTAAGTTTAAAATAGAATTTTTTGTTTGAAAGAAAGCTGCAATTTGTTCATTGATAAGTCGTTTGTTGATGTGGTTCATAAGTGTTTCTCGTTTCTCGTTTTTTATATAGATTAGACCGTTGGTTTTCCCGTTTGAATGGTTTTACACTAGTAATTTTTGGGGCCCTTTATAGCTTACTGTTCGGTGTGAGCCAAGGCTCCGTGTTGAAGACCGTACTGTGACCTATAATGGTTTACTTTTATAAATTTTGACCTGGATGGAGAGTTGTCTCATTGGCACTCATACCACATCTTCTTATATCTATATTTACTATCGGCCATGTTGAAAATGTTCCTATCCCTGAAAAAGTTATGATTGGACTTACATGTACCAGTCCAGTAAGCAAGAATATGTGTCATACTCCAATCTAAAAAATCCATTGTTCTAAAAATGTCTGTATTGTATTCGGCAGTGTATCTGTCTTTAATCTTCATTTGTTTATTAATTTCCATTCCATAAAAATTGTACAATAAACCACTCTTATATCAATGTTTAAATCAACTCTTTTTCCAAGAGTAATCTTTACGGTAATAAGTTAAAAATTATAAAAATGCACACCAAAAAAATTGTCAAAATCACATGTAAAATTTGTAGAAATAGTAAACTTCCAACACAACCAATTATTTAATGTCTATTAAGACTGCGATATAAATATTGAATTCTTCAAATCTTACAACCCTAAAATAAATTTCTTTATTCCTTGTACCGGTATTATTTCAGAGTATACTTTATTGAATGAACACTCTGGTTATATGTCTATCAATTTAACTAATTAACAAGTTATATAAAAAGTGGGGTTGTTATACATCCTGTTGTCGGAGGCCATTTTTTTGTGGTTTCCTAAACAATTAAAAAGGAGTGTTGTTTTGTTTATACGAGTGGTAGCGTTAAGAGATAAACATCAACAGACTTTTTATCATCATCAAGGACGTCTGAAAATTGGACCACAGGATGTATTCTCCCTAAATGTCATCATCAACACCTATCTTACACACGTGACTATAAACATCCTTGCTACAAATGGGCTAGGACCTTCCAGAAACTTCACCAACAGAACAGTGAAATACTTGAATTGTTAAAAATGTTGATTGATTGTTGTTTGCTTAATGTCCAGTGGCAAATATTTCATGCATGTTAAGAACTAGTGGGAAATTTTGTACACACTGTTGACATTGTGGTACATGTATTTATTAAAGAATTGTATACCCTTTTAACATGACAGGAGTCACTAGTTAAGCAGGTGATGTTGACCACCCAGTGTGTGTGATTTCAACCAAGGTTGTTTTTGGCCATGGTGCTGATAGTTTTTATTTGACTTAAATGTTGATTGCCCTTCTTGTTTTAAGGAAAAAGAAAAAAATCTATAATATTATAACACTTTGGTCCTCTGGTCCTTAAGAAACCATCTAAATTCAAGGAGATGAGTGAGACACTGCTGATACTCTTAGTAAATTCACTGCTGTCATGTAATTGGAGGCTTCTTTGTCAACAGTGCCAGTCTTGTCCTATCTCAGACTATGTAATTCAAACACAAGGACTGAAAAACCTATAGCCAGTAGTATGTACATGTAAGAGGCAACTCCCAAAAAAGATGAAAATCTTAAATCCAACAATACTTTGCAAGACTTCAAAATGCTTCATTTCTTTTCTATCTAATAATGCCATCACCTGTTTTTATGACTCTCCAGATTTGATTTATTCTAAAAAGTTTGCAGTCTCTTTAATACAACTTCTGTTCAATTACCATGGCTTTAATTATATCAACTTTCAAATGGTGCAACATTATTTATGAAGAAAGGATGGATGAATGAATATTTTACTTTACAGTTCTGTTGCAGATCATGCACACCACATCCCTCATTCAAGGAGAGTATACATATATACACTACAATGAGATCAAACAGGCAAATATGTCAAGTAAAGTACTTTGATATAAAATAATTAGATACGGTATGATTGCCAATGAGACTATCCACCAGAGACCACATGACGTAGATGTAAGAGACTATAGGTCACCTCATTTTAAAAAAAATTATTTGTTTAATGTCCCAGTTGGCACGCCATCAATAAACTCTTACAAACTTCTATGGACCAGGGGATAATTATTAATATAAAACATAGGAAAATATCCTTCCATTTAACATTTAGAGGCTTGAAAAAGAATAAAACACCAACAAGCAGGAAAGTCTTGGAAATCTCAGACACCTTCCTGTTAAGATTTACCATCCCCTCACTTGACAGAAAGATAGATTCCCAAAACCTTATCATGTCTATAAAATGTTATATATTGCATTTCCTTAAAGCATAAACAAGAGTATTTTTTGTCATAATTTTTCTTTTAATGATAAGTTGAATTTAATCATTGCTATCTTTTTGTATTGATTCCAAATATTCCATTCCCAGGTACAAGAAACATTAGTTCGCAGATAAAAAAAAAAACAATCCGTGTTAAACCGGCTCGTCCCAGATCCTGAAAAACAATCTTGATGAAAATCTTCTGGCTTTAAAGTCAATGGAATATATTTAATGTAACAGATCCATATAATTAGCAGATAAATGAAACATTACAATAAATATTTGATGAGTTTGAACAAATGAGGATAAATAGATTTATAGGCAAAGAAATCAAACGGTTATGTTTACTCACTAAACATTTTTAATAAATGATGAGCACGAAATACTTCAGTCTCACATGAGCAATTATAATACTGGAAAAGATGGTTTATTTTGCAATTTAATATTGACCTATGCATAAGTAACAAAACTAAATACCCAGGACTATTTTTCACTATCTATCATGCAATTACAAACATATGTAAATAAGGAGTTATTGACACACACTAATATGGTATGGAATTCTTGAAGGATTCAAATACCCTCTGATGGAGAAATTTTGATGATTTAATAAAATTTTAAAATATCTCATTTGATGAAAAGACAATTACAATTCTGTAATAAATAACATGTATACAATATCAAAAGAAAAAAGGGTAACCACAAAAAAGTGAAAATATATATTCAAAACTGAAAATGACAGATGCCATTATTGTTAACCAAACATTTGTTTACTTCACTCTTTCAAATTTAAAAGATATTTTCATACTTTTACTTATTCTAAAGAGTTTATCATATTTGAACAAAAATTGATATATTTAAAAAAAAAAAAAATGACTAAATGAAAAACTTAAATACTTAAAAAAAGGTACAATAATGAATTGTGAAAAATAAACCTCTTAACAGAGAACAAATGAGTTTTTACTAATTAATTAATAACAATATTGGGCAATCAACTGAAAACAAACACAGCAACAAAAACACAAAATCAATATTACTACCCTATAACGGAAACAGAACTACTATTACAAAAAAAAAAACATCTAGGACAAAATATGACAACATTTTATTACCTGAAGATGCTGCAGCTTCCAGAATTAACATCCGAAACCTCTCCAGCATGCTTAAAATCAAGCATTACCGTTAATACATCATAATACAACTAATCACCACTTTAAAATGATGAACAAAAACATATCACTATCATCCCATATTTAAAAGTAAAAGTAAGAATCGCTGATTACTCTTCACTGAATTAATCAATATTCATCTACGGGAGATACCATCAGGACAATATTACGACACTCTTGAAAGTGCAACTTGCACTGGATGTTGTCAGTAATCAATTAAAAGTTAGACTGAGACAGATCGTAATTGTTTGGAGATGCATGTTTCATTGATTACTAGATCTAGGAATGTAAATCTATATTAACTCTCAATAGAGCAAAACTGATGAGAAATATTATCAGAACTGACATGTGTAATGGTAAAAAACAAAACCTTGCTAAGCTTGATAGAGTTAGCAATGGTTAGCAAGCTGCTTTCATATAATTAATATCTATATTCAATAATGCCTAGCCTGATAAAGATATCATGATTGTATTAATACAGATATTATCAATAATTCCTGCAAATTTTCCAATTGTAGCCATGTTGTCTGTAGTATTAGCTTAACTAAATAAGGATACTGTCTATAATAGAACTGAATAATGGATTTCTGATTCTACAATTAAAAGAACGGAAATTTCTGAAATTCTAAAAAATGAAGAACTTTATTTAGTTCCCATGAAGAGTAGATATCATAGAATAAGGAGATATGGTATGACTGCCAATAAGACAAAATAACATGGATTTAAGCAATTATAGGTCATCCTAGACTGCAAAGTGTTTCTGTTGTTTTATCAATAGACTGAATTATACAAAGATCAATGTCTATATAATAATCTTAATAGGAAAGTCTGCAAGTTTTAATGATTTTGCCATCCTTGTCTTAAGAAAAGTATCATATAATTGGTCAGGTGATATCTAAAAAAACCACCAGACTGTGATACAACTTGATTAAACTAAGTATTTTCTCAATAATAGTTGGAAAAAAGCATTAAAAAAGAATTATATATACCTCTGAATTGCTTTATTTTAGTCATACTAGATATTCTCTTATTCACTGAAATTCAAGTAGATTTTGCTATTTTCTACTGGTCCACATTGAAAGTAGGCTTGCCCCCACTCTCTCCCCCCCCCCCCCCCAAAAAAAAACAAGAATGTGTCCATAGTATACGGATGCCCCACTCGCACTATCATTTTCTATGTTCAGTGGACTGTGAAATTGGGGTCAAAACTCGAATTTGGCATTAAATTTAGAAAGATCATATCATAATGAACATGTGTACTAAGTTTTAAGTTGATTGGACTTCAACTTCATCTAAAACCTAAATTTACCTTGACCAAAAACTTTATCCTAAGCGGGACAGACGGATGAACGAACAGACGCAGACGGAAAAACATAATGCCCCTAGGTGGAGCATAAAAAACGCTTACCAATTAACTAGACTTGTAATTTTGAAATTATAAAGAAACTTCCTCAGGCAAAGTTGACTTTTGATGGATTTGGCTATTTTTAGGTACTTTTGGTCAAATAGCTCTTCACCTGTTTTGGTTCTTATACATCCTTGGCTTTCAAATATTCGGCTTTGAGCGTTCCTGACACATTAAAATTTATAACATGTTGTTTTGCATTGTGTACTAGTTAGTCATTTGTATTTCAACTTTTCTATAAAAAAAAACAATAAACTTAAGTGGAAGAGAGTGAGTTGGTCACAGTGAGTGAGTTGACTGATGGAAAAGTAAATTCTCATAAAACAAAGAGCATTATAAAATTTTCCATTAAATTTTTTTTAAATTGATTTTCATCTTAAAACTGTTACATCAATATGTTTATCTTACGTGATTACAGCATCGTTTTCAGATCGGTTTAATTAAATATTCATTTAAAATTCATCTATGTCAGACACCAAACTCTCTTTTATCAAATATTTACTTTAATTTAATCTGCTCCTATAATGCTTTAATACAACAAAGTGCAGCATAGATTCTGAAACAAAATCCATTTTCTACAATTTTCTGATGGGAATTGATTAATAAATGCAATAGATAATTAAAATAGTATGTGCATAACCTTTATAATACTAATTTTGAATCAAATTTCCAATACTTTTTCTTTCACTTTAAAGCGACAAGAACAAGAGAGAATTGATTTTGAACTCCTTTCTTAAACAGCTACCATTACATAAGCACCAAGTACAGTTCTAATACTGACAACTGTACTAATATTTAGTACTGATGGCCTTTTAGCAAGTCTGACTTTTTATACTAAAGGGTTGCAGATTAATGCATTTATTTTCTATTCTTTGCTATAAATTGTTTTAAAAATCTTTGCATTTTGAATTAAGTATTCACTGTATTAGTTTTTTTTTTTACAAAACAACAGAAATCATTCTTTTTGTTATTCCACTCTATAGCAGGAAGCCCTGTAATCAAAGAATTTCATTTTCGTGAATTGTTCCCATTTGTATATTCAGTTCTAAGAACAACTTTTAAGAGGCCAACATTAGCATTATCAATCCTTTGCTGGTAGACTTCCAATAAGTTATACGAGTCAATTAGACCAACTCAGCTGATTCACTGGTCTCGGCGACCTTAATCAAGTAGTTCTGTTTTTTATATCAATCATTAATCTAAAAGTATATTTGTTTATTTTTTAGGTTTGAGTTCTCACAACTTTATGCAACTTTGAACCAATCCCAAAAACTACCTCAAATAAACCAGATTAACTGAATACAAGAAATGAGCTGTCAAAATGACAGCAGACCAAGTTTTCTGCATTTTGAACCTGCAACGTTCTGTGCCTAATTTCCAATCAATCAAGGACCATAACTCCTGAACAAACAGCAATAGGGAAAATCGTCAATATAGAACCTTCTGCCCACCATATTTTTCATTTTAATATAAATGGATTTTCCCTCTGGAAAACCCGAGTAAAAATTGTTTGAGAAGGTTGGCAGCAAGTGGAACTAAAATTAAAACTCTCACCATTTATAAGAAATAAAGCCAATATCTTGACTGACTTGCAGCTCGAATACAAAATATCTTTGACATATGTACTTACTTCTTTGTCTGACTATAGAGGCCTTCACTAGGTCAGTACCTGTCTTTTTATTGGGCTTTCCCTTCTTATTCCATTCTTCCATAAAAAATTTCAACTGCCTGAAATATCACATCTCATTTATTAAAATAATACAAAATATTTATGTAAGTTATCTCCCCTTATGTGAATGAAATTTGAAGGTAACGATAAGTATAAATTTTTAAAGCTAAAAAAAGTAATTCACACATTTATGTTGTGTTTTGTGTACTGTTGTTTGTCTGTTGGTCTTTTTCTTCTTTAGCCATGGCTTGGTCAGTTTATTTTCGACTTGGGGAGTTTGAATGTCCCTTTATTATCTTTGGGTCAAGTAGGATATACAGGATTGTAGTTCCATCGAAAGAATACAGGGGTAAATCGGTTTATATTTACATAAAGGCGACATGTCGACAGTTTCAATTTTTATGTACTTAAGTCGACATGTCGACAGATTGTCAATTTGAAAAGATCGACATTAAATTGTCAACTGTCGACCTGTCAACTGTTTACTTGTCAACGGTCGACCTGTCAACTGTTTACTTGTCAACTGTCAACCGTCTACTTGTTAATTGTTACCATTTAAGCATTATTCTGCTGTATTGAAAAATTTTGATTTTATCAACTTAATTTATGTCAACTGCAATTTGTTCTTATATATTTTAAAGATCCTTCATGTCCTTACTGCCCAAGAATACACAAACGTATAAATTTATGGTAATAGCCGGAACTATAGTACCGTATATACTAATTGAGCCATATCTTTTGCCTCTCTTTTAAAGAGAGCAATTAAAGTTCACCTAATCAGTTTTAACCTTGATACTAAAATTCTATGCTAGAGTGAACATTATAGACTTTGTAAACGGGACATAAACCTTAAACATGTAATAGAAGGTGACAAATGACAGTACAAGTCTTTAAAGGAGAAAAGTAGTGACACTGTCAGTAAAAATCTTTAAAGGAGAAAAGTAGTAGCAACTGTCAGTAAAAGTCTTTAAAGGAGAAAAGAAGTAGCACTGTCAGTAAAAGTCTTTAAAGGAGAAAAGAAGTAGCACTGTCAGTAAAAGTCTTTAAAGGAGAAAAGTAGTAGCACTGTCAGCAAAAGTCTTTAAAGGAGAAAAGCAGTAGCACTGTCAATAAAAGTCTTTAAAGGAGAAAAGTAGTGACACTGTCAGTAAGTCTTTAAAGCAGAAAAGTAGTAGCAACTGTCAGTAAAAGTCTTTAAAGGAGAAAAGAAGTAGCACTGTCAGTAAAAGTCTTTAAAGGAGAAAAGTAGTAGCACTGTCAGTTAAAATCTTCAAAGGAGAAAAGTAGTAGCAACTGATGAACAAAAGAGACTGAGATATCAACTTTTCTCAACTTAATGGTTTCCACTTTTTAAGAAACAAAAATGCAGAATTTTTCCAGGATTTCTCCAGGACACCTACTTACAAGGACGGCATCAAAAGAGATTGATGAAGAAGCCATGATTATAAATTATTTTTGACTGTAAAACACTGACCATGTTGGGAACAATATCCTTTCTTAAAACACTCCCGACACTAGTACTTAAGTCATGGTCATTAACTTAGGGCTTGAATATTAGGCAATCAATTATTAATCATGCCTCTTTCAAAGATTATACAAATTGCAAATCAAACACAGAATTGCGAAAGGGAAATAACTTGATTTAAAAACTTGATACGGAACATCAGAAATTCAATGGTTTTTCCAGGGTCTTAACTTGTAACTTCGTTTCAGCATTCTTGTCCAGAAGATTAATGAAATATTTGCTGTTGGACATTTAGCTACCAACATCAATAAATCAATCTTTTTTTTTAATTAACTATACCTTTGCTTATGACATAATGTACACAACCATGTGCCTGCAAGTCCTTGTTCTTGACACGCTCGACATACACGAAAATGGCACTTTGGACAAAGGTCACCACGATTAAAGAGAAATCCTAGCTCTGCATGACACCTGGCACAGATTTTGGACAAGTCATCACCATTCCGTAGCACACTTTTCATGCGAATAGCTTGAATTTCTAACTTCAGATGCCTAAAAGAAAATAAATAGTAATATTATATATTTCATACACAAAATGCAGATGCAAAGGGTAAACAGTTGAAAGTTTACAAAGTTAACAGTCACGTGCTGACCAATACTTGCCTTTCCATTTCTGATAGATCTGAAATTTCTGTACTTTTTTCATTCATCATTATTATTTTCACAAACAATCTTATGAGAAAAATATATTGTTGGTCACAAACAATACAGTATACCTTAAGATCAATTTTAATCATAAAATTTTTATGTGAAATGAGCAGCTGGTGTTGTTTTGAAGTGCAGTAAAAATGGAGTTTCATCCAGCAAAATGTGGGATTTTCTTTACATACATATCCTGCACATAAAATTTAGTAGGAATTCTAAATCATATAAATCACATTTGTTCAATAAAATACATACAATGACAAATTGGACAATTTAAAATTTGTTTCTGGTTTTTACTCTATGGTAGATATACTGTCATGTGACCATGCACCTACATTGTATCACTGTTGAAGCTCCTTAAAATAAATAAATCAATTAAACCAAAGATATGAATATTCCATGCCTACATGTCTGGCTGGTCCTTGGGTCTCCTGGACAAGTAAATATTGTCCAGCTACTTTTCTTGGACAAGTTATTTCTGAAATAGCACAACTAGGAGGGACAGATCAATAAACTGCTTCGCTGAGCGCAGCTGGATACGCCCGCAGAGGTCCAACCCTGAACAGTTGGGGCAAAAATGGACACAATATTCAAGCTTGATACAGGTCTGAATTTGGATTGTAATTAAATATTTGACATATTATAGGTTTCTGAGTAAATGTAGTCAAAGAACTTGAAATTGGTTATAGGAATTGAATTTATATTCAATTAAAGATTTCTTGCTGTTGTGCAATACACTATGCTGTTGAGCAATACTTAGTAAATCTGATGTCAGACTATAAACAAATAAAATTTTTAAAATTCTAAAGGGAGCTTACATCAATAGATATAAACAATTCACCAAAGTTTCATAAGAATTGCTGAAAGCATTTTTGAGTTATTGTCTGAAAACTGGAAAATCCCCCCTTTTTTAATGAATAAAACCCCATAACTCGGAAATGTAAAATCTAAAATTTATAAAATTCTAAAGGGAGCTTACATCAATAGATATCAACAATTCGTCAAAGTTTCATGAGAACTGATGAAAGTATTTTTGAGTTATTGTCCGAAAACTGGAAAATCCCCTTTTTTTTATGAATAAAACCCCGTAACTTGGAAACGTAAAATCTAAAATTTATAAAAATCAAAAGGGAGCTCATGTCAATAGATATAAACAATTAACCAAAATTTCTTGCAAGTTGGTGAAAGCATTCTTGAGTTATTGTCCGAAAACTGGAAAATCCCCCTTTTTTTAATGAATAAAACCCCATAACTCAGAAATGTAAAATCTACAATTTATAAAAAACGAAAGGGAGCTCACATCAATAGATATAAACAATTCATCAAATTTTCATGCAAATTGGTTAAAGCGTTCTTGAGTTAATGTCCGACATGTTGACGACGGACGGACAGACGGACGGACGGACAGACGGACAGACAGACAACAGTATACCATAATACGTCCCGTAAGCGGGCGTATAAAAATTTGTCCAGGGAAGTAGATTTTTGTATTAAACTTGTCCTGAGGTGAACATTTTATATATTTCCACACCCTGTAATAAAGGTAAATAGTATGAAAATAAGATGTATGGAAATGTTTGACAATGAAACAACTATAAATAAAAAGACCAAGGACAAGGACTTCAAAAACCTTCAACAATGAGCAAAACCATACTGTATAGTAGGCTATAAAATGTCCAGGGATGACATAGTATGAATCAATTCAAAAGAGAAAACCAAAGGCTCGATTTATATATCCATATAAGGGGATAATTTGCCTTTATTCCTTGGTAATTAAGAAGTAATTATATAATCTTGTACAATTATGGTTTACCATGCATTAACTTGAATTAACTATATTCATTAAAAAATAAACATGTAATTGCAATACTTCACACACAATTATCTTTGTAATTAGTGTCGTGAATATTTTTCCCCCTCAAAAAAGCTTTTCATGTCCAACAGAATAAAATGTTCGGGTGTATTTAAACATTAGATACAATTAATTGTATTTACCATTCATGTCTAGCATTTGATCTGCTTTCATGTTTTATGCTTACCAATTGTTAACTATCCATTTACATGAACAATTTTAATAAGCAAATCTTGAAAAAGCTGTGCATAAAATAGTTATCCTCCTTTAGCTCAGGTAGTCAAGGGTAACACTTATACAAGTTATTTTTTCATATACTGGAAGATGCAAGTTAAAGTACAGTTATTTGTATAATAAACTCATCATAGATAACAGAATTATAATTTTGTACACAGGATGCTCTTTTGTCTACAAAAGACTTATCAGTGACGCTCGAATCAAAAATGTTAAAAAGGCCAAATAAAGTATGACGTTGTAGAGCATTTAGGACCCCAAAAAAATAAGTAAATGTGTCTGATATGAATTATCTTTTCAAAGTTTGAATAATCTCCCTGCATGTTTCTCAAAAAGTTTACTTATACAAGAAATGTTTAAATAAACCCCTGACATTCTGAGGGTTTGAGTGGTCAAATCATGCCACAAACGCTTTATTTGGTGTGCCTATAATAAGGATTCAACCATTTATCTCAAGAACCATTCTTTATGTGCCTGTCCCAAGTCGGGAGCTAGTTGTTCTGTGGTTGTTGTTGGTTCATGTCAGTCATATTTGTTTTTCATCAATAGTTAAAATTAAATTAGGCCGCTAATTTTTTCAGTTGAATTGTTTTATATTTTTCATGTCGGAGCCTTTATAGCCAACTATATGTTATGGGTTTCTCTCATTGTTGAAGGCCGTACGGTTGCCTTTTATTGCTAACATCCATTTCATTTGAACTTTGGTGGATAATTGTATCATTGGCAATCATACCAAATCTCCTTATTTTTATAAAGAAATCTATGTCTTTAAAATATACTTCCTAGAGGCTTGTAAATAGGCCGTATTTGGAGAGAAAAAAAAAAAAAAAACAAATGAGATTTTTATTCATGAAAAGATAATTCATGGGCGGATCCAGCAATTTATAAAAGGGAGAGTTGCTAACCCAGGATAAAGGGGGGGTTCCAACTATATGTCCCAATTCAAATGCATTGATCGTCAAAAAAAAAAGGGAGGGTTCCAACCCTCGGAACCCCCACCCCTGGATCCGCCATTGTAATTTCATAAATATTAAAGATAACTTTTAAAGACAGACAGTTGTACTCTATTAAAGCAATGAAGCAAGAAGTAATTTATGAAAAGAAGAAAATATGACTTTTTTACTTATATTATTTCATAAAAAGAAATCGGCATGACTACTGAATTTAAGTTTACCTCCATAAAAATACATTTACTGGTATCAGTAAATAAAAAATAATTGTTTAAATATTATCCATGACTGTCAGCATGATCAAGTAAAAAGTTATGAACCAAAAAAAAATCTTGACTGATCACATATAAACATTTCCAAGATCATAAAGAGAAAGACAATATATTTTTTCCTTGGTCCTTCCTGTATTTAGACCCCCCTACCAAGAAATTTGTTTTGCATGCACAGGTATAAAAATTGCGGTTTTTTATCCAACGCAATCACAGGTTTGAACATTGTTTTCAATTTAGAGTTGTTTATATTTTTTCCTTGGTCTATATACAATGCAGTATCTCTAAGATTTATAGACCAAAAGTACAAGAGCAGGGCGCCTTTATACAAGTAAAAGGAAGAAATAATTTGATCAAATTTAATCTTTTTTTAGCAACTGTTTTTTTTATGTGAAATTTCAATTTGACCTTTGCAATGTTCAATGACCATAATATTATCCTTTTTCATATAGTTAGGTAAGAGACCTTATAAATAATAACATTAAAACACCCATAACTTGTTCTTTCAAGCATGACATGACACCAGAATATGACCTAGAGGCAATAAGATATTAATTCAAATAGTTTCACCTCAATTGAATCTATTATAGATAAATTCCTCAATAAGTAAAATTACACAAATGAATAAAAAAGAAAATAAATACCTACATCACACATAGTGATTCTTTTGAAATTATTATGAGATTTCATGAAAAAAAATCGATTTAATACCTATTGATAAAAAGATTATGTGGTCGTTATATTTATTCATTATTTCCCGTGACATATTGTACTGTCCAACTATCTCAAGTATTTACTTAAAAGATTAACCAGCAGTGTTTACTTAATGTAGATAAAACATTACATTAACAATACTGCCAATTATTTAACAGGATTGCATGCACTTGTGCATAATATGCATTTAAAGTGCATCATCCCATACGCTACATGTAATAAATGAATTTATTTAAAAATTATTCAGTATACTGTGAGGAGGAACATTGGCTAGACTTCCTTTTAAACCCCCCCTTCATGTTTAACAATAGGAGAGGTATAAAAGGAAGTCCTTCTGAAACATATTGAGCTTAAGTGGCCCTGTAAATTCACCAAAAAAAAAACATTATGTAAACTTCTGGTCTCTTTTATTTTAAGTTCTTTAAAAATATGTAAATATTAGCTTAGGTTTTATTAAACAAAATGACCTATTTGGGCATTAAGGTTATGTCATAAGGAAAACTTGCTACATTCATGACATAAACATTGAAAAAAGTTTTTACTTCTATGTCAAAATGTAGTTTTAATTGTCCTTTTTTAAAAAATAATAAAAATTATAGTGTTTCATGCTGCAGGTTGTGAAGAGTGGACTCATTTTTTTTAAGCATTAAATTAATAAGATTAGAAAAAATTTAATGACAGAGTTTTGAAGTATATTACCAGAAGGTACAAGCGGCTCTAAGAAATTTAAAAGAAAATATGGGTGACCAAACATTTTTTTTGGTGTTCTTGCACATTCCTTTGTAAAATTAAATTCATAGGTTTATCGTCCCATATAAGATTGATTGATTGATGTTTTAACGCCACTTTCAACACTATTGTGCTATTTCGTGGCGGTCAGTTTTTATTATTGGAGGAAGCCGGAGTGCTGGTAGAAAACAACGACCTTCGGTAGGAAAACTGACAATCCTAGTCAATTAAGATTGGAGTCGAGTGCACTCCCATATAAGACTTAGTTTAGCTGTTATAAAACAGTCGTAATAATAAGATAAAATCAGACAATTTTCTTCATTTAAATGTCAAGTCTTATAAATAAACAGCATTCCTGTCTTCGATTTTGACTTTTTCATTCAAAATCTAGACTATTGTTTTCTGCTTATTTACAATCCAAGAACGACCTAGCTATACTACTTTGAGTAGAAACAAGGTAATTTAAGTAACATCTTAGCTTAATAACATAGAGCACACAAGTTGCCCAATATAATTTGTTGCCAGCAATAAGATAAACATGAAATAGACACATCCTTTTTTAAGAGGATTGAACTATGTATTTCTCAGTTTGCTTGAAATGAAGCAGTCCAATTTCACGTAATGTCGCAGGTTTACTACATTAACTTTCATTTTATTGATCTATTACTCCATTTTAAGGGAATACTAAAATAGCAATTGATGTGTTTTTAAAGTCCATAGGCACAGCATTTAATTTTGAAAATTGGAAAAAATTGGAAAAAATATGATTTTAAGTGCCAACGTGACTAAGCGAATGTTTTTTTCTTTGATTAAATTGTAATCATTTCTAAGAAACAATGAATTACTTAGTCACCGAAACACAACAAAAAGCAAAGAAGACACATTAAGAATATTACCCACTAGAAATAGAAATTTCATATTATTGAAAACTTAGCTTAAAGAACTTAAAAGAAAAGAGACCAGAAGTTTACAACACATGAAATTGTGATCACAAAACAGGTGTCCTTTTCACAACAATAATTTTACTTTTCATCATACATGTCATAAAGCAAAAATTAAAGAGTCTATTCAGGATAAGAAATGAAAGCTCTCAACTATATATACATGTATGTTACATCATTCTGATGAAACATGAGAAATCTCAATTTACTTCATGTAATAATAACAAGTGCAGACAAGATTTTATTTTTCAGAAAAAAAAATTGAATCTTAAGAATACCTACCTGTACAGAAACATAAATAATCAAATTACAATTTTAAAAAGATATACACTAAATCACCATTTTGACATCACATTAAAATAAACCAAGATCTAGGGTAAACTTTAATAAAACAGATACCCAACATCACCAAAAAAACCCTCTTCAAATAGTCATAAAAGAAAGACAAGGGCCAACATCCCAAGGAAAACCTAATCATAATGTCTAGATAAGTTGTGAATGAATTCAACAGTGGCAGATCCCGAAATTTTCATAAGGGGGGGCCAACTGACTGCCTAAGAGGGGACCCGCTCCAGTCATGCTTCAGTGATTCCCTAAATAATCAACCAAATTTTTTCTACAAAAGGGGGGCCCAGGACCCTTGGAAAACACTCTAAATCCACCTCTGTTCAAATGACACCATCAAAGATTAATTATAAACACCACATTCTTAATCAAAATACAAAATTTGTGAAGAGTCATGATCAGAAACAACCACTACAAAAAAGTTCCAGGCTTGAGACAGACATATAAATGTGATAAATATACATGTACAATAGCATACATCTGTAATGGTGAAGATTTCTCTGAATTGACCTAATAGGCAAACATTTGGACCCTCTTAATTTATATGTATTTAAGACTAGAAACTCTTGAAATTCAACATGTTTTTAGATTTCAATCAATCTAGTCTATGCTGACCCAGTACATCTATGATCTTTCAAAATTTTCACAACCCTGATGTCTATGCCAATTGACAATTAAGCTTCTTGCACTTTACATTTCATAAGTCTATTAACATCAAATTACCCTATTTTTCTGTCTTGAGACTTTTTGAGTTCATCATCTTTCTTCAAGACAGACAAGATAATCTTGCGTTCTTCTTCTGTCAAAGTGTCCAGATTTATCAAACTTTCCATTGACATAATGAGGTTTTTGCCGAAACTTCTTTTAACTTCTAACTATAAATATACATTTCTGCATCTTCCTCAAACATTCTGAAAATATAAAACCAAAATCTGATTTATTCAGTTTCTCACAAGTTCATGGCCAATCAACAGCTCTTGTTTTGTAAAAGTAAAACCAAGCACAGTATTGGGAAAGATTATTGTGAATCACAGTCGTTAATGGATTTCAGTACATGTGAAAAATAAATGATTCTCATCCTGCTATATATTTTTTAAATCATTAAAATTATCGCAGTTAACTCAAACTACTGATTACATATAAATATCTGATATACCAATTGCCTACTAAATTCTGTAAGTGAGTACATACATAGACTTTTATGCATCCAATTATTAAGATGCTCTTTGTAATGTGAGAAAAAGCTATTCTTTTTATTTCATTTTTTCATTCAAACAAAATATTTTTTGTTCATCTAGGTCTATGAAATAAACACAATACTGAATTCATTTCAATAGGAAGTTCAATGTACATGCATTCTATAAATATAGAAACAGTATGGTTGTCAGGTGAATTAATTTCTAAATACAAACTGTGACACAGAGATATGTCTGGTCTGTCGGAAGAAATTTCAGCAAGACAATCTGATGGACAGCAACATTGCTAAGAAAATTCAGCAAAAGACAATCTGATGGACAGCAACATTGCTAATTAATTCAAAGTTGCTGGACCATGACAACGTGTTAAAAGGATCGTTAAACTGAGATGTACTAATAGCAATGCAACTTTAGAGAAAATATCATTGATTATTCACAAGTAGTTCCTATCAAACTGGTTTAAGCAGAAAACTTAACATTGAAAATGGTTAGTAAATTCAAAGTCACTGGACCATGAGCTAGCGGACAGGCCTTGATATAGTCACCAAACTTATGTGTACTGACAGTAATGCAACTCTAAAGAAAATATCATTTATCTAACACAAGTAGTTCCTATCAAACTGACTTAAGCAGAAAACTTGACAATTGTTGATGCTGCCAATAATGACTACAACCCTGGAACAGCAACACCTATGTCTCACCTTCTGCAACAGGCAAGGCAAAAACTGGTCCAATTTGATAACAATTCTTATCGAAATTTAAACTTAAGTCGATTTTATTAACAAATACCATAAATAATCAACTGTAAATAAAGTCAATCATATGGCTTTTTTATAAGTTATGTCAATTTGTTTTTTAAACTTTGAACATGAAATAATTAAATAAAAAAATATATATATATCTGTCTCATTTACATAAACTTTCTATAATTCTAATGTAGATCAGTGAAGCATTATACATTACACAAACATAATGCAATTTAAAAGAACATTCACATGCAAAAGTAATAAAATTTGTCATTTTCATCATATAAAATTGTGCATTAAATACCCTAACATGCATAAATATACTTGGTGTCAGGCAATATACTGTTATATTATACTGTCATGTTAGATAGCTTGATTAAACTGAAGAAAAAAAATATGATCAGAGCTAACAAATGCATCTGTCTTTCCCAATTTATATATTAGCTACGATTATGAAAAAAAAATCAAAATACATTTTGTTTGGTTTCAACATTTATAAAAGTGGAATTGTGAATTAATAGTTCGCTATAAGCAGTCAGTTCGAATCAATTTAGTAAAAATAAGCTCAAAAACATTAATTATGTATTATTGGCTTGCAAGTTAATAATTCAACTCATTTGAATAGTATTCATCCAACCTTCAATGTTAACCCTCAGCTGGAGATGGGCTAACAAACTGAAAAAATAATGTGCATCTTTTATAGTAGGCAGGGCATAAAAATTAAGTACATATAATGCCGCAAAGTGCTGAAGATTTTCAGGAAGTTTCACTGAAACCCATTCATTTTGGGATACTTCATGGATTTCATGGGTAAAGGTTTCAAAAACAAAATATAAGTTTTCAATAGACTTGTATGCATAAGTTATCTAAACCACAAAATCAAGTATTCATCAATAACTACAATTTTTCCAAAATCCCTGTAAATTAGTACATGTACTCAAATCTACATTATTGACTGTTAAGCATTGGATACTGTTAAATTACACCAAGAGTAAGAATTAACTAATGTCTTGTATAATTTTGTATGCTGCTCTGCTATAAGAAGGCCTTTAATTATCAAGAGGAATTAAGTTTGGTCAATTCAGAGCTTATTAGACTATGGCCACTTGTCAATTCTTGAAGAGTCTATAGGTTTGACTGTAGCATATCTATTTTTGTTAAACTTGATAGATGACTGCATCATTGACTCTCAAAATGAATAAATTTTAATGAAAATAGTTTAACATATTAAAGGGAAAATTCGCGATTTTTTACTTTTCATCTTATTATGTTCATAATACCATAAAAAACATATTTACCAAGTTTTATCTGGATATGAACACTAATAAAGAAGAAAATTGGGAATTAATAATTTTATTTATTCCAACTTCCTGACTTATGTGACGTAGTTTAAGTCTTTTTGCATGCCGGGAGTGAATAAATCTCGTTGTAAGTCTTGTTCGTTAATCATCTAATAACGCGATTTAAAGCGCATCGACGACTTTTGGCGTAGCTATTAACCAACTAATAATTAAGAAAGTAAAGTGATCCGCCGTGCAACTTTCAAAATTAAAATGTACAATTTATATTTAAAGGATTTCTGATATGATTATAGTAATAAAAGTAAATCATACAATAGAATATATTTTCATGAATTTTTTTTCCGACGGATATTTTGAACAAATATATATAACTGATATTGTTTTACAAATGCATGTTTGTATTCTCACCTGAAGGCTTTTACTTCAGTCGAGTACTGTGTAAATACAATGTGTATTGTACTGTGACACTAAGTGACCACCTGTTGAATGCGTGGTTAAATTCAAGGTAATTAAAAGATTAGCATTCTGTAATTCTATTCTTTTGATCATGTTGATCTTCACTCGGTGAATTTTAGCCAACACGGTTCACCGTTACAGGTGTGAACAACATTTCGTATGAATGATAAAAACATTAATTATTTGGGGAGGAATATGGTGGCAAAATACCTGAATCGCCGTTATATACATGTATATCTTTTATATTTTGCGTAAGCTTAATTTTAAAATAGATAGGTGAGTATTTTGTTGTAACATCGAAATTCTGAATTACTTTCAATTAAATAATTTTACAAATAAAAATGGCCCACGAAAACGAGCGTATAAACCAAACACTGTACTTACTTTTTCAAATTATCATGGGTATTAACCGTTAATATTTCAATGTTTAGAGAAAATTATCGCGGTTACATGATTAATATAGCTTGGTCCGTCCACAGCGATCTACATTTACCTAATCGGGAATGCCCTTATTAAAATATTTAAAATCTCACAACGTATACATACTTTAGCTATTTGACCAACGATGTTTAAAAAAAATAACAGAATCAATCTAACGTCAACTTTCCTTTTTTGAATGGAGACAGACCAGAGGAATCAATTTTCAATGTGCTTTATATCTTGTACCTTTGCAAGACTTATCATTCATTCATAAACCCACTTTATACCAGAGACATATATGTCAGTCTTAACTGACAAGAATACACCTAAAGCGGACAAGCAGTATTTTCTTTAAGTTTCTGTGATTTAATACCAAGAAAGAAAAAAATCCCGAAATTAATTTGATACTTTGATACTCAATATTTTTCCTGGAAAATATTCATATCCTCGTTTGGTCTGAAAATAAGATAAGAATTTGGTATACAGAACATGCAGAAGTGTGAATGTCATAAAACCTTGTTATATCAGAAACCATTATAAATGTGAACCTGTATACGTAAGACCTCATGGGACGTCACCTAACCACATACAGGTAATATACAAGTAGCTCTGTTATACCCGGAAATGTCAAGGTAAATCACTACCGATACAGAATGTACCAATGCAAAGAAAATTCTGATGATTGTGAAGCATGACCATTCATGATTTTAGAGGAGTCTTAGGTGGAAATTGCCGGTACGATTTAAATTCTGACTATATTTTTTTCTCTCAATTTAAATCACTGAACTTAAAAAAAAAAGAAACATACGCCCAAGATCAGAATTCTTCATGTAAATTCATAAATACAACGTTCTTATTTTGTAACTTTCGATATACTTCACCCCCAACCACCGCCCCCTCCCAACCTGGGAACAGTATATCTAACATAACAATGTTTGTGTACCTGCCCAAATAAAAAAAAAAAGATGAAAAAAGAAAGAGATGAACGGTAAGTCACATCAGATTCAAATATTTATATGGTTGATTGTCGTTAACTAGAGATGTAAAGTTACATGTCTCTGCGTTAACTTATAAGAATGACAGGAAAGTATATACTTGAAATAGATTTATGATGAATAATATGCAACTGCAGCACCCCTTTTTATCAAAGTGTACATGCATGTATTTTAATGACTGTCCGTTATTTCGATTAAGAATGACAAGTGTACGTGAAATTCTATAGTTGCCAGTGAGACTTTTTTTTTACCAGATATGCGACTTTTCGTATTTATATTTTCTCTTATATTACTCTCATTTAATATTTTATGCATAAGTGCAATATTAGGAATGGTTTATCCCCCATCCCTATTAAGCTAACTAAATAAATTAATCAACCTTCTAGCTGACCAGACGTTAACACATCTACTATCAGTCAATTCGGAGTGAAGTTTCTTTATTTCTTCAAATAAGCTTTTTGGGGATCATTAGTGTACGTCCAGTGGCATATATATTACATGCATGTCGGAACAGGAAAATTGACATGATGTATAATAGAACCATGTTCACATTATTACATTATTATATATAATACACAACCATTGAGATGATGACGACTTTCTTAAACTGTTCAAAATAATCTTATGGAAATAAAAATCTGTGATTTTACTATGTGCATACCTTTGATGAACCAAAGCAAGTTAGATATACATAAATAAAATAAATAAAATAAATAAAATAAATAAAATAAATAAAATAAATAAAATAAATATTTTATTATAGTGTCACATATTTGATCAAACAATATATATATACAACAATTCATAATAAAAACAGAGATCAAATATCCAGCCTTAGAATAGACTTATGAGACACTTAGATATCGACCTGTATTTAAATCAGATTGGTTTTGGATGTTTCTTTCGTATATTCAATATACATGTATATATTCTAAATTGCGACTATCTATAGTTCCGTAACCTTCTATCTAGGCGTATAATCCAATGATCGACAAGTGCGTACATTTTGTTAAATCAATATTTGTACGTTTCAAAATGTCCATAATTATTGACAACGAGTAATTACTTACATTTTCCCCAATTTCCGTTTGGAAAATATGTAAATATATTTTTATTTTATCAAATCTTTTTTTGGAATTATTTAGATTTTCATAAATGTTCTTTACACCATAAATGTTATTTATAAACAAGCGTATGAGTTTAGTCATATATATAATGGCTATTATATCTATGGTTTAGTAAAGACTAGCATATCACTATCGGACACGCAAGACAAAGATGTATATTCACCTGATAGTTTCAAAATGGAAAGTTACAAGTTATCGGCCGTGTACACTTCTCAATACCCTCAGAGGTGAAGTGATGCACGAACTTGCTTTATGTAATTGTGTAATAAGAGTTTAAAAGCCCGACAGGAAATCGCTTGAATACCTGGACGTGTCAACTCACAATACCTCTGGGAACAATTCCTTTAGCAATGCTGGTGATCAGATAAGGGAAGGTCCGAATTTTTTTAAATAAGATTATTACATAAATGAATTATGAACACACTAGATTTTCGAAAACATTTTTACACGGAACACTTAATTTATCACTTTGAACTTTTTAACTAATTTCCATTAACATTTCTTGTTTCAAAAACTTAGTAAAAAAAAACAGTTTCAAAACGACAGACCATAGTAATAGCTATTCAAAAAAAATTATATATAATTATATTTTCCGTATCAAGTTAGTTAGGAAAGGTTGCATGCACAACCATGTCTATTATAATCTTTTTTTGTGACCCGGGAAACTGTTTAGGCTTTCCTTGTCGGGTAAAACAACCGTACGCTTGACAAGATATCGACACTCAATTACGGCTACGTTAGGTTACTGCTTGTTTTGGTCCTTTGTGGTTTATAGATATATCGTGGTTTCTATCCAGGGATGATGTCAAAATGGCCGCACGCGGAGAAGTGATACTCTAAATTTAAAATCGATGGTGATCTCTTATCTAGCAGAATTAAACTTTAATATTTATGAATTTGTGGTTTTTTATACATAATCAACATAATATCAATTTTTCATTTTTTTGCGAAGTTTCCCTTTAAATACAAAATGGTTCAATTTCAATTTGTCACAATTACATTAAAACTATTCAAAAGTTGTTTACTTCTTTTTAAAAACTGATAAAAAATAATCAATATTAAGGCTAAAATTAAATGAACTCACCAATAACATTTAAAAACCTTTATCAAATCTACAACATTTTTCAAATGAATGAAGAAATTGCTTTTTTCACATTTTGTACGCACAGCTGACTATGAAATTATAGCCTTCGTGATATATAAAAGTTAACAAATACATGTAAATATCACAAACTATAACATGAAATTGCAGGACTAATTTAGATTAATTATTCTCAATAAATGGTGGAAATACATCTATTATATTATAATGGCATTCTGTACAAAAATCATATACTTATAATGACTTATTCTTTATAAATGTCATCTGTAAATATCTGAGTTTCTTTCTTTCATAAATTTACCCTAGTTTACATTTGACACTAATTAATACACTAATAATTGCCATTGACCACATAACACTGGTCAACATGCAGCTTCCTCCTTATTCAAAAAAATATACATTTGTATATGATTTGTAAAACATTTGTATATGATTTGTAAATTGGTTTATTTAAGTAACAGTTTTTTGCAGGTTTACCAAAATGTTAATGTTTTAAGAATTCTAATTTCATAGTTTTGTAATCAATGTGTCTGTCTATGCAACTGAAAACTTTGGACTTTTGTTGAGAAATTAAATTGTGGTTTGCCAGGAAATACCTCCAAAAATAATACCTCGGGTATAAAAAATTTATCCGTAGTGTATAATAAATCTTTTACATAAAAAAGTCATACACTGATACATTAAAAAAGAATGCTTGGCTGCATCAAGATCAAAAGTTCAAACAATCCATTAAATTTCAACCAAACAAAGATGTCACAATAAACATAAACAAATAATCAGTATCAGAAAAACAAATCTATACCTTCCCTACCTAAGGGTAGAATTCTTCATATATACATGTAAGTATTATCAATGAATAATACACATTAGAAAGCAACCTGTTGCATTTACAAAATAACCCCGAGCTAAAAAACAGATTGTAAACATGGGATCAAAATAATATAATCTCTCTTTTAAAGCAAACATTTATGCTAAAATCATCAAGGTTAATCAGAAATATGTAAAGTATCTAATAAATTTTAGTAACACTGTGTAAAAAAACTTACATTTTTTTCAGAGAGGAAAAGATTCCTCAAAGGGGAATAAAGATTAGTCAAAGGGGAATAACAAGTATCATGTGTAAGTCAAATTATGGATTTTGGAAAAGACTTTTGGAAATGGAAATTCTTTAACATTTTTCTAAACAATAACACATGAGATTTCTATTATCAAACTAGGGATAATACATGACAAATCACATGCTATATCAACCTGAGAGGATAATATCAGGCAGATAGAGGAGGGTGTTGGGGGTGGGGTTGAAACAAATTTTACCATTTTACCATATATTTTCACATTTTCAAACATAATAATTCTACAGGTACAGGGTATACCATACCAAGGTGACTGCGATAAGGGACACATGATAAAAAGTGATGTGAAAGAGGTAAATACAAGTTGACTTTCATATTTCTTGAATAATCAACATGGGAATGTCCTTATGAAGATATAAACATAAATTAAAAATCTTAGCCCAGAATTAATACATCATTATTGAATTAATCATTATCTAATTTTTGAGAAAACAAACTGATTTACAAGCATCATCTATCTTTCAAACATAATTAATCTTCCATTAGAGATAACCCTTATATTAGCACTCTCTGAATTTGTATGACTACACTTAATATGAATATTTTTTGGCAATGTGGCATAAGATAAACTTGATATGGCCTATAATCAGGGATTTCAGCTGAGACCCTGATATATATGGCAAGTTAATTTACTTTGGAAAAAAAGAAAATAAGCTAATATCCATCTGAAAATTACCTTAAATATAATCATTGTACATGTACATTCCATCCATGCTTCAATGCATAATTATGTCTGCAACAAAACAAAGTTTTAACTATTTCCTTCCAATTTTATTATATTTTATTTGTTCTTGGGAGAAGATCAACAAAAGATACATATTGTATATAGAATTATAGACCATGAAAGACTTTTACCATGTTTACAACAAATCATGTTTTTTTTCACATAACTTTAGCAAATTTCTTATCCATACTTAAATACTTACATAAATTCCTATGTAAAATTATTAAATCCTCTTTTATGCAGTGCACATTAAATCACTTAAATTCACAAATAAGGTAAAATATTGACCTATATTTACATATTTTTAGTTTTAAATAAATCTTTTGTGTAAACTGACTATAGTTATAGAACATTTATAAACACAAATCTGACAATTTGAGGTCAATATTGACAATTTTTTACATGAAGTACCAAAGTATTATCCAGCTTATTAACTTGCATACCTCTTCACCCAATTTACAAATTTACCTGCATTTTTAACACCTGTTGACGTGTCATACCTGTTTAATGACAATCTCTACTCCATTTGTAAAGTACTGGTTGTAGATCTTGATCAGAGTTCGATAAATAAAACTATTGACTCAAACGATGGAAGAACATCCCATATTTTTTCATCTTAATCTTTGACATAAATTATTCAAATTTATGAAACTATTTAAAAACGTACTTTTGATCTCAGATATTACATCAAAAGACATTCAATACTGCATAAACTCATCATTATAGTACCAGGCTTAAAATTTTGTACACCAGAAGAAAGTTTTGTTGACCATAGACTCATCTGTGACGCTCAAATCAAGAAACTTAAAAGGACCAAATAATTCTTCAATTGAAACACCACTATTCTCTAATCTGATACATTTACCTTATACTTATGTAACTGTAGTCAATTTAATCTTACATTTGTGTATAAAGTTAATTGTTTATTTGTTGTATTCTAGTATGTATGCTTTTTACTTGTTATAGCTTGACCTTAAGGGTGTAATTTTGCAATAAAGATTATTATTATGAAAATCAGCTTTGAAATGTAGTACATCTTGATTTTAACACATAAATAACAAAAGCCATTGATTCACAACAAAATTCTTTTAGATATCTTTTTGTCAGCTTTTTTTAATCTTAAATTTATCCTTACAATTAGGCATACCTATTGTTAAACATGTTAAAAGTAAGGCAACAATACAATGTCTCCTTAAAGAGCCAATGACCCGATTAGTAAAACCAATTTTATTTATGTGTCTGTTTTCAATTGAACTAGACCTTTATATATCTACGAGTGTGATAGAATTTACATATATTTTGTAAAACTTACTTTACAAGTAACCCTGTCGTTTTTCATACAAAACTAAATTCCTTTTCTTATCCGATTGTCCTGAAATGTTCACCTATATAATCTAAGTAGGATAACCTCTGTTATTGGTGTTAATATGAAATAAATTTCCATTAAATTGGAGTATGGCACTTAAATCACCATTGTGTACATGTATGCCTTTAATATGCACTGTACAAGTAATTTACTTGTGTAAGATTTTCTTGTGAACAAAAATATTTCTGAGGACTGAATTTAAGGAACATCTTTCCATGTCAAACATAGAAAATGTTATTCATTCATAATTATGAAATAAAACATGATATACTTGAAGAATATGTTATCATCCTTTCACCAGCAACACTTAGTATGAACAAAAAATTTAGCGCTCCCTTACAAAAAAGTTAACGTGTAGAAAAACCAACAGATTGACTCTCAAGAAAAGGAAATATGCATCAATCCTATAACAGCTATGCAAATTGAAATATCATGAAAATCATGAATTACACCATATACTTTAAGAATGTCCAGGGATGACACATCCTGGACTGGTTAAAGCAATAACATAGATAACAGACCAACACATTTTTATTTCTAATCCCCAATTCTTCTTACAACTTATTTACATACATCAGTCTTCTGTCCACAAATTTCATGTAGAATCATGGCATGGTAAACAGATAATTTTGAAGTACATGTGTCTTAGTTTCTAGAAACTGAAATGTCAGCACGGGCCCTAAGCTTGCACATTTTTGTGCAAGGCACTAAGACTGATGTATTACAAAAAATATCATGTCCATGGGGTGTCAATTTTTATAAATTTATATATTTACAGTAAGTATTTAATTCAGGATGTCTTCTCAATCAACATTGATCAATATAAAGTTTTGTAAAAATCAAAGCACTTTATAATTTGGTGGAAATTTAGGTAAGTCAGGTTAGAAACAAATACTTGTTGGCACAGGGAATCATTTTGAAACAGCAAATTATATCTTCATATTGATTTTCATTGAAATCCTAGCAAAATCAGATGTTTGTAAAAAATTTGACACCAGGGATCAATTTTGGAATATCAATGCAATTATACTTAACATCAATTTCTGTTAAAATCCTCACACAGAAACGCAAACCTCATTGTTTCTCAATTTAAAATTTTTATTAAGAAAAATAAGTTTTTACCATTTTTTTTCTATCTTCGGTACATTCAATCACACTGAAAAAGCTTACAACACATATTTACCAATTTTTGTTGGAATCCTAGCACAAAAAGAAATTTCTCAAAATTTGTGAATTTTAAATAAAAATAAAGAATTTTTACATTTTTTAAAATTTTGACATCTGGATTCAATGTAGAATTATTCAATATATCCATATTTCAATTTTCATTGAAATCCAATTACAAAAAGATCTTTCGCAAAATAAGTGAAATTTTAGCAATAAGCCATAAAATTTTATGATGAACATTTTTTAAAAGGAAACTAAAAAATCCTAGATTAGTCCTTGAGAGTGGAATGCATATGTTCAAATTAGTGAAATTTTAGCAATAATTAAGTAAAATTTTAAGGAAATATTATGATGAACATTTTTTAAAAGGAAACTAAAAAATCCTAGATTAGTCCTTGAGAGTGGAATGCATATATGTTTAAATTTGTGAAATTTTAGCAATAATTAAGTAAAATTTTATGGAAATTTTATGATGAACATTTTTAAAAAGGAAACTAAAAAATCCTAGATAAGTCCTTGAGAATGTTTGTTAATTTCTTATCTTTCAGGAACCTGTTGTTCAGTGGTTGTCGTTTGTTGATGTGGTTCTTAATTTTAAGTGTTTCTCGTTTCTCGTTTTTTATATAGATTAGACTGTTGGTTTTCCTGTTTGAATTGTTTTACACTAGTCATTTTGGGGCCCTTTATAGCTTGCTATTCGGTGTGAGCTAAGGCTCCGTGTTTTGACCTATAATTGTTTACTTTTTACACATTGTGACCTTAATGGAGAGTTGTCTCATTGGCACTCATACCACATCTTCTTATTTCTATTGTTCTTGTTCAACATCTAGACCACTTAATTCATGCTGCTCTATTTGTATTGAACTAAATGACCATTTAAACCTTTGATGATCAGTCCTTTGATCACCGACTGTCCACTAATAAAATGTATTCAATAAGCAGTGAATTGAAGCAATTGTCAAAATACAAGTTACTAAGAATAGAAGGTTAAAATAAATATACACAATACACAATGTATATATATGAATGCATTTATCATGTTTATGTACATATTTGTAGTACCAGTTTATGTAGAATAGACTTTATAAGTAAATGAAAAATCATACAATAAAATACTTTGATATACACATGTAGTAATGTTTATGTCCTCAGCTTGGTAATGTCAGTAAAAGACCCTTTTTTTCTGTCAAATTTGAAAACTACATTTGTATATCAAAAAGTAAATGAGAAAGTGTAATTTTGTGTCAAAGTATTTCCAAAATCAAATGTATTTCTATAATTTTGCAGATTTACAAAAAAAATAAATGTCGAATCTATGTCACTTTACATTGCACTGTTGGTGTAAAATATCCCCTTTTCATCATAGAATGGTATCACAGTCAATTTCTGTGATTATGACATGCCAAAATGTAATACTTACATTTTCTGAAAGCTTTTATTCATTTTATTTATAAATTCAATAACACTTTTCAGAACTAAGTCTTGAAACCAGGTATGTTTAAAATAGTGTACCAGATATTAAGTTAGAAATTAAAGCCTCTAAAAATGAATAGTCTACACAATCCACTTGACCAATGAGAAATTTGCAGTATTCTGTCTGACACCTTTCAAAAGCATGTCAAGCCGAATCAATAACTAGAAGTTGCATGAGTTTTCAATCTAGTTAAGCATATCCCAACTTGGAATTCAAAGTATCAGAGTCAGGAAGTAGGTAAATGACATAGTATATATAGACTTAAAAGCTCACATATTACAACTCATCACTGCTGAGCTCGTGACCAAATGTAAAGTTATTCTGGTCAGCCAACATTAAAAAAAAGGAAAAAAAAACATGTGTTTTCATTCAGCATATACATTTATATTAAAAATTCAAAGTATCAGCAAATAGAGAAAAGAAGGTACATGTATTTGACAGTTCCAAAAAGTGCACATCACTTCAAGCAGCTGACCAAATCTTAGGTCATTTGGTCCACCATTTCTGGAGAAAAGTGAGACTCAAATATTTGTTAAAAAAACAAGCAAGAAGATTTCAATACAGGAGTACAAAACTCGTCACTGTCAAGCAGTTAACCAAATGGTATGTCATTCAGTCTCCTCATTTCCTGAAAAATTAGATGAACAGATGGACAGACAAAGTGATTGCAATATACATGTCGCCCCCACTCCTAAAATGAGGTATAAAATTTACATGAAATACAATGTGACCAAACATATTATGTGACCTCTGGACAAGAAAGTCTTAATCTGTGTATTATTTCTTGTCAGTCATTTAACTAGTTTCAATGATAGCTCAAATTCAAACTTGAAAACTTTATATGTACATGTACTATAAGATCATTTACATATAGTGAGTTAACAAGAGTTTTTAAATAATAATCAAAGGTATGCATCTTTTCTTTTATCTTCAAGATCATGCATAATGCCATTACGCAAAAAACCTGGTTAAATTAGGGGAAAAAACTACAAATAGTAAAAATCATGTAAACGTGGCAAATATGGTTAATTTTATATATTAACTGTATATGGGAGTCAGAACTTTATAAAGACCACAGAATAACATCAGAAATGTAATAATTCAATACTAAAATTACTGTCCATTGAAATTTCGTCTCTTTAAATACAACATTTAATCTAAAATACATATATTCCTAAGGAAGTATTGACATGTTTTTAGAAATTGCACCTACAAGTATATAAATATCACTGATAAAAGAATTCCTGTAGCTTTGTAAGAAGTAAATTCTAGACATAAATGAATCAAATTACTAAAAAAAAAACATCAAAGTTTTGTATGACAATGTGTAATAAGTTTCAATTTTTGCAGGATAGATGCACTTAGACATGTACATGACAGACGCACAACATATATACAGACTACACATATATTTAAACTTTTTAAGGGTTAAAAGGCTGTGTGCACATGGACGCACGTCTTACCTCATTTATATTCATTTTCCATCATCTCAGGAGCCTCTCTATAGACAGGGTGTCACTGAAATGAGAGACACATAAAAATAAATAAACTGAGCATGAATTTATATAGTGCTGTATCATGTTTATGTATAAACATTTACATCCCTGCAAAAAGATGAATTCAACAGAAATCAATTGGAATTCACAAAATGTGGTGTTTTTTTTATGAGAATGATAAACAGAAAGGACAGAGTGGGGTTATGGCCTTACTTGGCCTGACTTTTTATTTAAATTTGAACTTATCAATTTAAGATTTCTATTAAAGCATGTAAAGTTGGTTTTATAGCTGTTGTAATGCAAAATCATTGACGAGAAGATTTTTACCAATGATGTCACAATAATGCAATTAATGATCTCAAGAAAAAGGCCTAATCTAATCTAACGGTTTTCTTTAAAAATTACATAAGATTTTGGTCATTTTTAGCTTTTCGACCAGCAAATATAAAGTGCATGCAAGACCTTACATGAACATATTCATCATGTCCTTGCGGTATTGCATTTGCTCAATATTTCCCACTAACAAATTTATATGTGTGAAAATATGCAAATTTTGTCATTTCTGTAGAAAAAATGAAATTTTGCTATCTTTCAACTGTAAAATCCTTGTAAATTTTATACTAGGAGTCATAAATATTTCAAAGAAATGGAAGTTCAAACTTTGTACATACATAACACTAACAATTATTTTTTGCAGATTAGATGCACTTAAACATGTACAAGATACATGCACAACATATAGACTATATTTCAATTTTAATGTAACTTTTTTAAAGATTAGAAAGCATGATGATTCAGATTTTGTATTTAAGCAATTTGGTAGAAAGCATTTAGTTTAAATGGATCCCTAGTTTTGTAATACTTCATTTTTGTAGGCAGAAAAGCACACCCTTCCTTAATCTATTTATTTGTTTTGACTATAGACAAAATGATTTTGGTTAATTTTGGTTTCAACAATCCAAGCGCATGTACACAAATGTATATAATGGCTTACTACATTGATGAGACCTAATGTATGAACTGTGAATTCATTTTTTCATGCCAGGTACCAATTTTTGTGATTTGAGTAAGGAAAACTTGCATTTTCGTGGATATTTGATTACATGGTTTTTCCAAAGTCTGCATACAAACCTATAGAAAATTAGTAATTCGTTAAACATTTAAATTTGTGCTTTACCTGTACTCACAAAATCCACAAAAAATAGGTATCGAACGAATAATAATGAATCCACAGTAATGCAAATTTGGCACTGACTTACAATGTATGTGTAAAATTTACGATTACATCACTGGTCAAGGCTTGGGTGATGAGTGAAGCCATAAAATTGTTGTTTGAAGTCATAAATTATCTCCATATTAATACACAAAAGAAACAAGTTACAAGTGCTAAATGACTGGTTAAATCCAATCAGCAACAGGTAACCCTTACAGGTAAATCAATCACCTGTTGTAATTATCATTTCACCTGTAATTTTATACCACACAGATAAGATTTAACAAGTCACAATTTTACCTAATTAACGATTTTTCACCGAAAATTATAGCACAGCGGAAGAGAAATATAGGACAGCCTGAGGACTGATAAGACCTCACTCGGAAATTATAGGACCGCGGCCGGTTCGTGGTGCTTTAAGGGCCTGGGGAGAACACTGTGCCTTTAACAAATGTACATTTTTGGATTTGAATTAAAATTTTTTAAAAATGCGTTATGGAAAGGACTAGACATTGCAGTGATCAGACATCAGACTTGCTATATTATGTAATGAAATAAATCTAATGATTTGTTAACAAAAGGTACATATATACATCTATCAGAATGCTAAATACACATTAATAATATTCAAAATTAATTGACTCCTAAAAAATTCATTTGACCCCTAACTACAGCTTTTAAGGGTCTTATTCGCCATTACAACTTAGCAGGCTTCAGAATACTTATAAATATGTTTTTTTTTATATCATATTAAACAATTTACCAAGTAATCTTCAATATAATTATTTGCCCATAGGTATTTGTTTTCAGGATTAACAGATAAATCTTTTTCAATGGATTGCTATGTAAATAGAGATTAGAAATTAAAATATACCCCATTTCAAATATACAATGTATAGTCTGAATTTAATTATTTGATATTTTTTAAATTAATTTCTATCAACAAAACTGTCAGTCCCCCTGGCAATATATTATACATGTACAATGTACATGTGTTTTAACCACATTTAAATACTATAAACACAGAGTAAATTGGGAAAATACACTGTAGCCATAATTTGAAAATTAGCATGAAGGACTGTACATTTGTATGCCCAACTCGTTACATTTTTTGCCAAGACTTCTTCTGATGAATACAGGAGTAAACTCCTAGGTAGGAGTGTAAAACTTCCTGGAACTTGTGTGCTATGTACATATGGACTTAATTAAAATTTATGCCACTTTTGAATGATTCCAGGGTGTCAGACATACCTATTGCTTCAGGCAGTGAATTCAAGTCAGAGATGGTGTTTGGATAAAAAGAATATTTATAGAAGTCTTTATTTGTTGCAATTTGCCGAAATTTATGTAGCCCCCTAGCACGTCTATCAGATTTTATTAAATTGTCTTTTGGAACTTCTACTAACCCCCAATTAATTTTATATAGCATTGTTTATCTAGCTTTTTTTCGTCCATGATGTAAGCTTTCCCATTGCAAAGAATTTATCATGTTGGAAACTGCACCCGGTGTTCTGTCTTTATAATCATATGTAGACAAATCTGGCTGCTTTACGCTGAATCTGCTCAACCTGATTGATGTGGTGCTTTTTGTATGGATCCCAAATTGGGGAAGATGACTGGACGGACAAGTGATGTATACGTAAGGTTTTTAACCTTACGTGTGCAGTTTTTAAATTTCTTTGAAGAAAACCTAAGGTATTATTTGCCTTATAGGTAATATTATATATAATATATGTGTTCCCCAGTCAAGATCATGGCTTATAGTTTCACCTAAATATTTACTGTCATTAACAGATACTAAAACATGATTATGCAATGTATAATCAAAAGCAGAAGGGTTAATTTTTTTTAGATATATATGTATTTTATAACATTTTTCAGGATTAAAATTCATCTGCCAGTCCTGTTCCCAGTGCACTAAACTAGATAAATCATTTTGAAGTAATTGTGCATCAGAATTATTATTCACATTTCTATACAATAAGCAGCCATCTGCAAGTTGCATGTTCTGGTAAGTCATTAACATGATTAATAAATAGTAAAAATAATGTTGGGCCTAATTGCTGTTCCCTGAGGAACACAAGAGTCAACAGCTAATTTAGAAGATCTAACACCATTTAAAAGTACCTGCTGTTGCCTGTCAGCTAAAAAAATCTGACTTTCAAATCTTACCAAAATTTACCATAAAGTTTACGATTTATCTAATTACAAAAAATGTAAATGATGCATAAAAATGCTACAAAACTGAGTACGATTTGGTCGAAGTAATTCTTTAGCTCAGTTGTTTAAAGCGAGGCCTTGTAACACTGAGGAGACAATGTGATTGTCTAAATAGAATCATACTCTCCGTTTACATTTGGCGCCCAACTAAAAAACACACAGTGGTTAGAGAGGATTTCTAGCCAGGGTATGTGTTATGAGAGTCATAATGGTATCATGGCTCTTGAAGTGGGGTAAGTTTGATGGGATTGCTTCCCTTAGTACATGTAGTAGATACTTAGCCAGCCATTAGGGGTTGAGCACTGCCTTGTAACACAGAGGTCCTGCGTTCGAGTACCTTAGGAGACAATGTGATTTTGTAATATGAATCATGCTCTCCCGTTTCACTATATATATGATAAGGGTGGAAATTACAGAATAGATAAAAGACCCCATATACTACATGTACTATTAACAAAAACTAATGAGCAAGATAATAAGAGCTATGGTTTTGTATTAGACTTTGCATTTGCCCACATCTTAAAAAAAATCTGTTGCATTAGAAATGTGTTTAATGTGTGCATTTATAGAAGACTTTCACATTATGCATTTCCCAATCATTTCCAACGTCACAGTGCTCAAGTTATAACAGATTTACAAAGGTCAACTGTTGTTACTCATTCATAAAAAGGTCTGTTTCCAGTCTGACTGCATGGACATGAAAGTTGTCAAGCCCTGAATCAGAGCAATATATGACTTTTTTTAATATGTTGTATCATACTGACATCAACCCAAAGCCTCGTTTGATCTGATGTTTGTCTGCTATAACACTTTTCGTATTTTACCCCATGTTATAGTTTAAATAACAAAGATACACCGACATACTAGTATTTACACATGTCACACCTGTATAATTTACACATGTTTACATGCTCCACTTCGATCGTCACCCCTCTTTATAACATCACACCTGTTACACAAAATATACGTTGACAGGTGTCCGACGGAAAAATATTTTCAATGCTTGACAGTGGCTCAAACTATTTTGTAATAATTCAGTAGCCTTTGCTTACCTTTACACATGTATCAAACTGGTTATTATTAATGTAATGCTTAATAAGCCATGAATACACTTCTGAACTGTTTAGGCAACTTGTAGCAATAACTTTTTTCATTGGTTGAAAGATAAGGTCAACCGGATACACCTGAATACCCGCCAAAATGCCAAATTTCAGTTTAGCTAATAACCATTGTTAGTGAAAAATAATATACAGTTTCAACGGACGAAAAAGGAATAAAAACACAGATTTTAAAAGCTCCCCAACAAATCAAAATATTTCTACAAAAAAAAAGTAATTGGAAACATTTATGTGGAGGCAACTATTTCGAAAAGCAACCTCATATGTAAATCAGTGAAAATTGTGAAAACAGAAAGCAGAATCAGACCCTGAAACTTTTCAGGTAGTAAGTAAGTAAGTAAGTAAATTTTATTTAGAGTCGGCATATATATACATAATAACAGACAAAAACATGAGCTCTGGTGATCTCTTTAACCGACTATCACATAAAAGTCGTGCAGCATCATGCAAATACTAATAAATGAAAATGAAAAAGCATGCAAATATACTGACTGACTTTAAAAACGCAACACTCATTTTGTTGATTTTTTTTCCACATCATGTTTGATTCTCATACAACTACTATTCATGCTTACCATACTTCTTTCTCGTAAGAAAAAATCAACATCTGACTTACTTGTGGTTATTGAACATACCGGATTTTTGAAGTCGCACGAATTTCTTAAAGCGAAATTTGGAATCCATAAAAGATTTTTTTCAGTTTGTTTTGCTTGGTGAAACAGTTCTTTCAATCCTTGGTCACACTTAAATCAGTTAAAAAATGTAGCATCTCCATATTGCCAAGACTGAGGAATAAAAAACTGAATCAGCCCATAAGAATACTGCAAACAGGAAAACGTGAACGTGCTGCAACCATACAGTTTGACTTCAGAAACTCGTCTTACTGTCCTTCCGACAACGATACAGGTAGACGGGATTTGTTACTGACCATCAATGACCAGATCAACATGCAGTGACAATGCAACGTCAATAGAATTTGATTACGCAACGTCATTTGCGAGACATGTTTACGGCCGCAACGTCAACTGCTTATCAAATTGCCGAATGCCATTGCGCACAGATTCATGCCATAAACGTTTCCTATAAACTGAACTGCCAAAGAATCGACTGAAGAAAAACATTTAAAGCCCTGAAGTTTCCACCGCATAATTGCCAAAACCCATTGTAATGGGTGGAACAAACGCATATTCAGATTCAGGTGTAAAACAGAACCCAAAACATGTGGAACAGAATTGGTTGATCTTTCTGACAATCATTTTGGCGTTTGTTACAGGCAGTCATTGCTTTTGACGGTGCCACATTCATTCAAAAATTTAAAAAGAATAATCTAGTGTTGCGTTTCTAAAGTCGGTCAGTATATATGAAAGCAAATTAATTTTGATTTCTGAGCCTCCAGAGTCAAAGCTCATGCGGCAATCACCTCTATGTGCATTGAATGGGGGAGCCAGCAAATCACTTAAATATCATAAAATACTACCAAACTAAAAAGCATAAAAGCAATAACTAAATAAATTATTAAGCACAGGCATTTAATAGCAGGTATATATAATAAATGCATAAAAAGCAGAGCAACAGGCCATAATAAAAACAAAAAGAAAGAAAGAAATTTCAGCTTTGAGACAGCACTGGATGGAAACGGCATGAACTGCAGTTGCATTTTTGACCCCCACACCAGGAATTTATATTCCTAAATTGGTCAAAAGAGGTAATAATTCTAGCCTCATTGGGAAGGGAGTTCCATACTTGTACTGCCTCAAATCTAAAGGATCTTTTACCATAACTTGAGGTTCTAGGTCTATAGGTACCTGAGCAGTGTTCACATACCTGAAATTATATGAATTGTTTTTTATAACAACTAGATCTTGAATAAATAATGGACATTTTTTTATTAATTATTTTAAAGGTCTCCAAGGCAATTGAGCGTATCCTACGAGTTTTAAGTGATGGAAGGTTTGAAATTTGTAGGAGTGTTTCATATGAGTTCTGATGGTCTTCATAAATAAAGTGAAGCGCTCGTTCTTGTATTTTTTCTATTTTTCTGGTATTTTGTTCCCCACAGAAATGCCAAGTCAAAGGGCAGTAACTAAAGTTTGACATAATAAAAGAGTAATAAATTGTAAGTTTACTCAGTTTATTTAGGTGTTTCCCAATTCTTTTCAAAACATTTAATTGACTTGCAGCCTTTTTACAAATATTTGAAATATGTAAACTGAAGTTTAATTTAAAACCTCACCCTCACATGATATAGAAATACCATTCAAATCAAACACAATCTTTTTATCATGTGTTTTTTTGCCAAGAGAGATAGCTTGAAATTTCCGTCTGGGTTGGCCTGCATTTTATTTGAAGAAAACAACTGTATTAAATAATTGCTGTCTTCCTCAAGAGCAGAAATTACATCTTGTAATCTTATATCAAGTGAGGATTTGGAAAGACCATAAGCTTTTAGTTTCAGTAGCAGTAAATCATGGGGGAGACAGTCAAATGCTTTAGACAGGTCCATAAGGATAGCTGCAAGGTATTTATTTTGGTCTTAGGCTAATTTCCAATCTTCAATCACTCTTAATAAAGTTGACTGACATCCAAAGCCTGATCTAAAAGCTGCCAAAAATGGATTGAAGATATTATCAAAGTACTGTACTAATTGTACTTCTATGGCATTTTCAAAAATTTTAGAAATGGCCGGTAATACACTTACCGGTCTATAATTTCCTTTTTCTAATACACTATTCTTTTTGTGAATAGGTGTAACTTGAGCTTCCTTAAGACGTTCAGGGAAGGTTGATGATGATAATGATAAATTACATGTTTAACCCCGCCGCATTTTTGCGTCTGTCCCAAGTCAGGAGCCTCTAGCCTTTGTCAGTCTTGTATTATTTTTAATTTTAGTTTCTTGTGTACAATTTGGAGTTTAGTATGGCGTTCATTATCACTGAACTAGTATATATATTTGTTTAGGGGCCAGCTGAAGGACGCCTCCGGGTGCGGGAATTTCTCGCTGCATTGAAGACCTGTTGGTGACCTTCTGCTGTTGTCTGTTCTATGGTCGGGTTGTTGTCTCTTTGACACATTCCCCATTTCCATTCTCAATTTTAACAATATCTGTAAGAGGTTTTACAATAGCAGGTTTAGCAAAATGCCGTAATTTAGGTGAAATACCATCTATTCCAGTGGCTTTTTTAACATTAATTTTACGGATACGTTTCTCAACAAAGTCTTGACCAATAGGGGAAAAGGTAAAACTGTTTTGATCAAGATCTGGAAGATTATCTTTAATGGCCAAAATACTCGGGTGATCATCATCAACCTTTTTTGACTACCTCCTATATTCTTTGCAACATTTACAAAATAGTCGTTAAATATCTCACACACCTCCTCATGTTTTGTAATTAAAACGTTATTTTCAGAGAGGACAGTTTCCTTTTGGTGTATACATAACCTTTATTTGTAAGAAAAGGTTTCACTGTTGGCCAGAAATCTTTCGATTTCGGGCCTCCAGCACACCTCTCTACAAAATACTGGTTAATGGATTTATTTTTTAGTTTTGTAACATAGTTGCGTTGACGCCTATATGCTTCCCAGTTCTTACTACCACTGAATTTTTGAAATTTATTATACAACATTTTTTTCTTATAGATGGCACTTTTAAGCTCTGCATTCATATATGGTACCTAATTTGGAAATTATTTTTCTTTCCTTCAAAGGTGCATGTTTGTCAGCTACCTCAATGAAACTTTTACTAAAATTATCATATGCTGCATTTACATTATCAAATTCAGATATATCAAAATGCTGATTTTCTAAATCATTTAAAAAATTTGAAGCATCAAAATTCTTAAAACTTCTGCATATCTTCTTTTTTTGGTAAAATTTTTGGTAAATCACAGTTTAGCTTCACTGATATAAAGTTGTGCACATCACTAATTCCAGTGCCAAAATTACATATCTTTTTAAAATCACAGTCATGATTCATTAAAATCAAATCTAAAAGGGTTGCTTTAGCGTAAAACATTTACTTTCTTAATGATGTTCTTTAAGTTAAAAATATCACAGATTTCTCTTATCATTGCACTCACATCACAGGGTGGTGTCACCAGTTGTTTCATTAATTTTAATGATAATAATGGTCATGAAGATAGCAACAAAGCAAATGGCAACCCGTGTTTTGCAAAATTGATTCTAATTTCATATTTTTTCGGTGGTTGCAAGCAAAAGTGTAAACGAGCCCATGAAATTCTTGCTGTAAAACATAAAGCACTTGCAAACCCAAAGGGTTGACTGGGTTATAGAAATATGGCCATATCTTGGTCTTCTTCCGACGAACAATAAAACGCTTATCAAAGAGGGCGTCCGTTTGGCTGCTCGGGATGTATAATTTCACAGTCACGCGTCCGGTCAGATTTGGGATGTTAAATCTGATGCCTCGTCACGGTAGAGTGTCACGCTCTCTGTACGTTAAGAACCCTTGCAACAACAATTTAAGGGGAACGTAAGTGGCATGTTGAGAGGCAAAATTTCTGTCCCTACCCAATTTATTCTTATTTTTTATATTTAAGTGGCATTCCAAATTTCACGCTTTATTCCGATCAACCCTAAGTATGCATGAAATATTTGCCACTGCACGCTAAGAACAACAATCAATCACAATGCACAAGTCATGCATCAGTGCGAATCCATTTAACGCCACAGTACCCAAATTGAAAGGAGTACCAATTTTGCAAAAACAGCAGCGGAAATCTTACAAGCTTTCTTGGAGACAAAATAATTTGTATTTTTATAAACTATCATTATGCAGGTCTTTCAACATAGCTAAATATATTTGAATAAAGAAAAAAATAGAGAAAAAAACATCAAAATTTTCAGAACTTCGGCGTCGCATTCGACGTCCACAAAAAGTAAACTTTTAAAAATGAGCATTTCAAATATGTTTAAGGCATATATTTCTTATAAATTGATTAGTGAGCATGGACTATTGTCAAATTGTTCTAAAATGTGGAGAAATAAAACAAAACATCATTTATTCGATTTTTAAGGATGTGAATTCAAACATGGATGCAATTTATAGGTGCACATTATCACAGAATCTTGGGTTGTTTGGAGGTCGATTCAAATCCATGTTTGTATGATTAAGTATGGATTCCAAATATAATTTGTGGAACTATAAAGTTATTAGGATACATCTACAAAAAAAACCCCACAGAATAAAAAAAACATTTGTCTGGATCCTAAATAAACGTAGGTGAAAAAACTGACAAAATAGATGCAATTTGGGTACCCTCACGTAAGTTATTTCTGTCCCATTTTAAAAAGAATTCACGAACCTGAGCTCTCTATTTGAGCACTGGCATTCTCAACTGTATGGTTACACTTATCGTGCAGATAATTTTAAGAATGACAGATGTTCGGAAAGTCAAACTTGTTGTTTTTAAATGCTTTCAATTGCTGACTTTGGTAAATTTAAATTTTGTATTTTGAACAGATATATCATGTTAAGGAGGGGTATTTGCGAAAAATACCAGTCAAGAGAATGTTAAATTTCGCGAGCCGTAAGTCGAGGGAAATTCATTCTCAAGACTGGTATTTTTCGCAAATACCCCTCAAGAACATGCTATATCTGTTTAATTACACCGAATGTTAACGTTCAAAAACGCATTGATGATCGTGACGTTACAAGCGTCCAGTCGGATAGAGTATTTTTTGGCAAATACCACGACAGAGAGGGTAAAAAAGGCATATCCTTTTTGCATATACCCCGGCGGCGTTAAAAAATGAACGATATTCATTTGATAACAGTAAATTGGTGAAAAATACACTGGCTATCAACCAATCAAAACCCAGGATTCTTACATAAGGTGTAATTACGCCAAATATAGAACCACACTTATTAGTCACATATTCATTATTTAAACACGTCCTTTAGCCTTAAGGTAATTCTAATAATTGTATTGGAAATAAAATGACCAGTTTATTTTAAGTGATCGACTAATTGGTAAATTACGTTAGTAGTACAAATACAAATTTGAATTATACTCTATATGGTGCATCATTTTTGCCAACCTAAGTGGAGGGGAAAAGGGGGGTGGTCACGTGCACCTGGTGACCACCCCCTGGATCCGCCTCTGAGAAAGAGTGCAACTATATTTATAGTAATCACAAACACCAAATAAATAGTGCTGCATTGCAAATCAAAATTAAACATTTAAACAAAGCAATTCATATACATTTCTTATAAGATCTTATAATGATACCAATTGATTCCATGCGATTAATATTTATTTATATTTTCTATAATACTTTCCATACACAATACCGCAGTGGAATCAGCATCCTGGGGTTCGGCCTTTTTCGGGACTTGTCACAAGCTGTGGCCTTCGCACGACTCCAAGAAGTCACAAAAAGGCAGCCAGACGTCATAGCAGTCTCAGACTATTCGGAAGAAGACCAAGGTGATCATATTTCTGTAACCAAGCCACTAACATGAACATAAAACGATATCATTTGACGACCATTTGATTTCCGAGGGGGCAGGGGGCAGGGGGGAGGGTGACTGGACGATTTTGAAAATGAATATCACAATAAATGGTACACACACATCCAGCAAACTGCCAAAGCAAACATATCTCTATATGTTATGATTTAAGAAGTTTAAATGTATAATCATGAACAGTTAAAGGAAGAAATTACCAAACATTAATACGACTCAAATTAGAATATTGCTGCACTGTTTAAAATTTAATCACTAAGATCCACTAACGAAACATAAGATCTCTGGAACAGTTCAGCGTTGTTGAGTAAGATATGTATGTAACAGACATCACATCACCAGCAGTGTATCTGATGATGATAAAAACTTTAAACTGGTAAAAACCCAAGAAGACGACTAAAAACTAGGTTACTGTAACAGGAAAGGGGTCAGAGCCGACACTTTCCTGGACGTTAAGGTGGCTGGGGCGTCTTATGTAAAATTGACAGGATTTTTTGATCACTTGTCAAAATGAAGTTTTTATCATGCTTTTTTCAAAAACATATTAAAAAGTATGGGTCACCGGACTTTTTTCACGCTACAGGTTGTGCAAAATTGTCAGATTTTGTATAGATTTTGCATGGAAAATCAAATTTTGTGTGATGAAAAGAAAACGTACTATCAGAACTTTAAGATAAAATGTGAGAAGATTGCTCTTATAACATGCTTTCAGATAAGAAAAACAAAAAAATGGGGTCACCGAACTTGTTTTCTTGCTACATTTCAAAATAGGTAAATTCATAACACTTTCTATTATAAAAATTACTTTATCTGAGTTATCTCCCCTTATTTGGCAAAGTTGAAAAAAATCTAATCAAACAAAAACAAGGTGTTTTTGAGAAAATACAACTGTAATTATGATAAAACACACAATTTTCTGTATTTATATCAAAAGTCTTTTACATAAATGACATACAACTCTCAACATTTGCACATTTCATCAAATATCTAAACCAAAATTATCTGCTTCTTCAAAATCCAAGATGGGGAAGACACCCGAGCCGGCTTAAGTGGCTAGTACTTCGTCCATGATCGATCATCGGGAAACCTGATATCATATTTTGGCCGAACGGAGACATAAATCAAATAGAACTCAACAATTATATATATAAGCATGAAAAGAAGTTTTATATTAAAAAATATCAATTGATTCATCAATAAATTTATGTTTTTATACCACGGTCCTAATGTTGTTATCTGGATCTTAAATCATGCTTTTACTTTTTGGTGTTGTAGTTCGTATTCTTATATTTTTAGATTAATTCTACTTAGTTGCTTATCAATATTTTTCTATCTTTCAGGCCATTGACCAGCAGTTGGGTACTAAGAAAGGAGAAGCTCTTATTGACCTGTAAAATGAAAACAGGACATTTTCAAATTGTTTTGTTGTAGGGATGGGGTGCAAGTAGAAGATTGGTCAATATTATGTACATGTACCTTGATATGAGTTTATTTTTGATTGTGTTCAATGATAAACTGGAAATAAATGATAACATAAATTCCTTTGTTTTATATGTTGTTATTTTGTTTTTAAAGCTAGAATTAGTATAATGATAATTTCATTTCAAAAGTTCTAGACTGTTTTACGAATATTTGAAATGAAGAAAAAATGCAATAGTCGAATGACGTGAACTGAATTAAAAGAAAAAACTCATTGAGATTGAAAAGGTATTGGTCACATTCAATTTGATATGGAAATTCCAGTTTCTTATTTTAATGCATTGGCTCCTTTTTGTGATGGTATGAAAACCTGTTTTATTGAGAGCTATCATACGTTTTACAGTCAAGCCTTCCGGAATATTAGTTTAATTGAGGCCTAATGAAGTAACGGCTTCTCACAATAAAATGATAAACATGTTTCTTCACGACCCTTAATGGTCTAAACATGTTTACATTCAAAACACTTCACAGCTAAACGTGTTTCCAGACAAAACACTACTCAGCTAAACATGTTTCCAGATACAACAATTCACAGCTAAACATGTTTACAGTCTAAGCACTTTTTAGCTAAACGTGTTTCTAGTCTATACGCTTTACAGCTAAACATGTTTACAGTCTAAGCACTTTATAGCTTGACACGTTTAGGCTATTAGCACATTAAATATTAAACATGTTTAGATTTAAAACATGTCAAAAATCGGTTTCATAAATGTGTTTAGGAAAGTGTTTAGGCTCTTAACACATTTTTTAGAGTAAATTTATTTACATATGTACAAGTGTGGACACAGATCAATTTGGTAGAGTAACCATACAAAAATTACTTGCCTGAAAGAGACAACCACTTGTCGAAATTTTGTAATTGCTTAAGAAATGTCTATACGGTCATTTATGAACATAACATCATGTGAAGTGAAGCTTTCTGGTTTTTCTAAGAAAAACTTCCATAGAGTCAGCTGCCGTTCCATCTTTAAACACAGGGCTCGGGAATGTTATTAAGGAACGTTACATACTCTCTATAGAATGAAAACACTGGAAACAAAATAATGTTCCAAGGCCCATGAGCTAAATCTGGGATAGATAATGATGTGTCTTTGATATAACTTTTACCAACAGAAACTGTTTCTTTCAATAAAGTAGTGCTAAACTTTGAGAAAGCTCATAAATAATTATCAGGTTTAAATATTCATATATATTTTTTTCATCTTCTTTTATTCCATTTTTGTTCAATGTTTATCAAAATCAAACTATGATAATGTAATTTATTCAATATTTGCTTATAATGTTCATCATTTGAAGAAGTTACATTTTTTGTATGTGTATGGATTTCCAAACTGATTGTATGGTAAAAAAACGCACCAAAGACACAAGGCTTATAAGTTTGTACGCCAGACGCATGTTTCGTCTTCAGAAGACTCGTTAGTGACGCTCGAATCCAAAAAGCAAAAGGCCAAAGTTAAAGTGAATTGAGGACACACAGATTTTGCCAAATACAGCTATGGTAAACTACTATTCCTTCCCAGTGACAATGTTTGTTTTGGGTGCACTAGAGCTCAAAATTAGTAGAGGAACTCCCTAGTGCCTATAGGGGCATGATTTGGATTTTAATGTTTTTACATCATGAAAAATAGAGCAGTGCTATTATTAAAACAAATATAGAAATTAACAAATATGAATGATAAAAGTTATAACGTAATATATAATTTTAGAAGTCTATCTGGTCTTGTGAGTTTCGTCCCTCTGCATAAATATGATGTATAAATGAACGACCATTTGTTCTTAAGACTCTTCAGTAGGCAATAAAGATGGTTAAAATGTGCGCATAAAACACCATGCATCGTATTGCAATTATTGGTTTGTTTTGTGTATTTAATTTTGCTTTCTTTTATTTGGCTGTCTGAAAGATGAAGAATGTTTGATTGAAATGGAAATATCCATCAAATGCTTTAATCACCCTTATCAGTTAATGTTTTGCTTTAATAGTATCATGTGCTGGCAGTTGTTAGAGCTAGTTTCCTAAAGCTTGTATCTTTGTTTGTGTAAGCGTTTGCTCAAGCATTGTAATTAAAATTGACATCTGCAAACGATATAAATAGGCGGAGTTAAACCTGCATACATTATAGTTAAATTTGATCATTTGATAAACAGGTTTAACTCTGCCTATTTATATTGTTCGCAGATGTCAATCTTAATTACAATGCTTGATCAAAGATGTATACAAACAAAGCAAGCAAGCCAACCAAAGTCTTAATCTACAAGCATAAGGAAATTAGCTCTAAAGAGATTATTATATTATGCAAAATGTTTCAACCATATCTTACCTTACAATTTGTACATGTTGCATGCATCATCATGACATGTAGTTATGGTTTGTCTGTTTTCAGTTCATAGTTCCATACAGAATGTATAAAAATGCATAACAATAAACTGAACCCGAATGCAAAGAACTTAAATTATAATACATTTAGACAGAGAGCTCAATCCAGTGATATACTTTGTAACTTATCATTAAAATGATAATATTGATATCGGCCATAACTTGAATAATACACACTTTTTTTATTTTTTTTTAGATATATAATTAGGGTTTTAGAAAAAATAAATAGCATTCAAATATTTTTGCCACTTTAGAAAATACGCACTTTTAAAAATTTGCAAATTTCATCATTTTGGCAGTTTCGTAAAACTGCCAATATTTAGACCAGAATGAGCAAATATCGGAAAATTATTTAACCTCAGGTATTAACATATTTTGTCAGTTAAAATACAGTATTACAACATATACTCTTACCAATAAAACAGTAGCATAATGATAAACACTGATAATTGTCAGCTCAAAACTGCTGAAATTGCCTAATTTTCAGCCTTATTTTGACCATAAATGGCTATATATAGATGGCGCTCTATAGAGAGACTACCATTAAATATTTTCAAAAAATATTTTGCACAGAGAGTAGTTGCCATGAAGGTATCATGTATGCAAAATTTCACTTTAATATGATTACATTGCATTTGGAGCATATTGCATGGTTTTCTGGCAGACTGGCTCTTAACAAACTACATGGAGATCTCGAAAAAAGACAAGTAAATTAAATCTAATAGATGTAATATCTAAAGGAAGATGTAGTAAAAATATTCAGTACATGCACAAAATATATCAATTGATTGACTTTTGGCTTTTCTCCAATAATTCTATGCAGACAGAACGCAATTAAGTTTTGCACATTTTGGGATTCCTTGTTTATTTCCAAACTTTGTATGAATAATCCACACTTTAAAAAAAATGCATTTTATTGCAGTGAATTAGTGAATTGTAAAATTTATTTGTTAAACAATTGTATTGCTAAATAAACACTCTAAGGGGACATGTCATGGACAATTTTAGAATAAACAAAACTGTATTATAATCTTAATAAATACTCATTTATTAGTAAAGCAACCAACAATCAATCAATCATTGATTAGTGTTAACACATGACAAAGACAAAATCTCTTTGTTCTTACTGTGCTATAATAAGGAAAATGCACAGCCAAGGTGTGCATTAACTACCTCCGATATACTACACAGTTCGAATGTACTCTTATCTTTAGGGGCGGTTCCAGGATTTTTCAAAGGCATAAGGGCGTAATACACGCCCTCTTCGCCCCCTCTTTGAATCCATCAATGACCTGGCAATTACAACATAGATGGTCAATGATAAATTTAAGTACATCTCTCTTCGATTAATCTTCCTCTGGGCATATTCTTGAGGGAAAGAAAAACAAATAATCTATACCCAATAACCCTATTATTTATGATTTGCCATACACCGATTTAAAGTACAGCAAAATAGAACTACAACTTTAGAAAGTGGTTATCCGCCAATAAGACTGCAACAAAACGACAAAAAAGCAACCTAGTAAACACATCTAGATGGCAACATATAGTGTTCAACAAAAGACAGTTGTCTAAACACTATGACAAGTTCTAAATCGTTTTTGACTGTTCAAAAGCTAACTCAGAGCTTATGTTGTATTGTTATTTATCTTGCCGACTTAAAGAATACTTATTTGATTTGATATGATCGACACGAATATATATGAAAATTGTGAAAAAATTTAACAGAAAAAAATCAAAGATCTGCCATTAAAACACAATTCTCCAAATACTGTAACAATTTAATAGGAGAAAACCTGAATATCAAAAAGTTATAATTTAAAAGCTACCAACCTTTTACAACCTAAATGCATATTTTTCCCTTTCTTTACCCTTCAAGAAAACTTTCCCAGGAGACGTGGTTAAATATCATCCGAATATTTTCAAAACGTTTATGTAAATTGATGGCGTCATGTGTTAAAACAGTTATTGACCAATCAAATCGGTATATATCATTTAATCTGTACAGTCGGGATGACCCATTAACCCGAACTCCTACGTCATTCGGGCCAAGTAGCAGTGGTGGATCCAGGGGGAGGGGGGTTCCGGGGGTTGGAACCCCCCCTTTTTTGACGATCAATGCATTTGAATGGGGACATATAGTTGGAACCCCCCCTCCCCCTTTATCCTGGGTTAGGAACCCCCCCCCCCCCCCCCCTTTTATAAATGGCTGGATCCGCCCCTGAGTAGGGTCACCCGAGCCCTGCAGATTAAAATGACACATATCGACTTGCTTGGTCAATAATTATAACAAGTAGTTATACGTATGCTTAAACTTAATAAACATTTTTTTAGCAATGAACAAAAACTGTTGAAAATTCATTTTCCTTATACATGATTATTTGTTTATTTTAGTTACTATATATATAATAAAATATTAATTTTCGCGAACCATTTAGGTCACAGAAATTCCAAAAAATGGCATCAGTAAGGAGAGTTGTACAAATGATGTGAATACACAGAACCCGGATCCAATTTATCTTTTACTAAAAGTATTCATCATTTTCTGTTTTGTATGTACTAACAACATTTCATTTTTCTACAATTTCGATTAAAATATTATAAAACCTGCAGTTCAATAGGTCACATGCCCCAAATAAACATTCCCCGATTGGTCGAACTACTGTGGCCTCGGTGTAAAGCAACGCAAGCCTCGATGTAAAGATCACGCTTCCAAAAATAGAGGTATGTCCCAACTTAACATTCCCCGATTGGTTGAATTGCTGCTCGATGTAAAGCAACGGAAGCCTTGATGCAATGAAGAAAAGGGGTTGACAGGATAAACGTAATCGTTATAAATTTTAACTTCATGGTTCTTATGCAAGCAAATTTAATAAACAATGATTTTATACAGTTGTGTTATTGTTTTCACCATAGGGCTTTATTTCTGTGTACACAATTCTGAATCTACATACTTCACCTGTATCAATATTAGGTAATCCGTTTGGACGATTCCATATACTATTATGTTTTAGGGTTTTATAGCTTTAGTGTCGAGTTGGTGTATAGTATTGAGGGCTATCTGCGAGAAATAAATCCTTTTTTCTGATAGATTAACTAAATTCAAAACCAATATAAAAATAGTTAACACATATATTTTATTTAACTGAGTAAATTGATCGGAATGTGAATGATACTTAAACCTAAAATTCGTTTTGGCCTATCCCAGTGATGACATTTGCGCGGGAATTTAGTCCATTGACATCGTAATATAATTTACTTTGGATTGTAATTATCTTTGGATGTAATGTTACAGGATTTAATGTGAAATTATTTGTCTCTTCTTTTATAGTACACGAGTTTGACGTCAGGTTTGTACACATGAAGTCTCTAGTCTAAAAAAAGCCAGTGACAGAACGATAAACAGATAAGCAACTGTCTAGGGCCAAGTAAGGGAGGTGAAAAAGCCAGTATTACGCAGAACGATAAACAGTTACATAGACGGATCCAGGGGGTGGGGAAAATTTTGTTGATTTTATAGGGAAGCAGGGGCGGATCCAGCCATTTTATAAAAGGGGGGTTCCCAACTCGGGACAAAGGGTGGGGGGGGGGGGGGGGGGTTGTTCCAACTATGTGTCCCCATTCAAATGCATTGATCGTCCAAAAAAGGGGGGGTTCCAACCCTCGGAACCGTCCCCCGGATCAGCCACTGGGGAAGCATGACGGGAGTGGGCAACCCTTGGGTCAGTCAGCGGCCACCCCCCTTTTATGAAAAGTTGTGGATCCGCCACTGAGATTTATATAAGCAGGTTTTCTTTGTGTAGATACCTTAAAATATCACCAACTGTGACTGAGTACACAATTTGATTCATTTTAGCTCATTAGCTGGGCTCACTCGCTAAAAAGGTTCATTGCGGGCGTGCTCACTGGCTAACATTTTACGATATTCATGACTCGTGTAGAAAAGCCGATAATCTATACATGTGTGTGAGGAGTAGTTATCAAGCTTGCTTTCGTCTGTAAAAACTGTCTTAGGCCAAGTTAGGGAGGTGAAAAAGCCAGTTATAGAACGATAAACAGATGATCAGGTTTTCTTCATATAGATCCCTTAAAATATCCACCACTGAGGACACGATTTGATTCATTTTAGCTCATTAGCTGCACTCACTCGCAATAAAAGGTTCAATGTGGCTTACTGGCTAATATGTGTAGAAAAGCTGATAACCTATACATACATGTACATGTATATGGTCAGATCATATGTTTTCGTTCGTCATATGAATTTGTACTATGCATGCCTTTTCAATGGAAATTGTGACGACAGTATGCATTCTTAATAGCACGAAAAACGATGAGAAGAGGATACATATGTCAACCAAAATTTTTCACCAACGTCAAAATATATGAGGACACCCTATCAAGATCTATTAAGCTTGCGTTCATGTTGCACTAAAACTGTTTTAGGAAGGTGAAAAATACCAACAATATAACACTAAATAGATAATCGATATTGTAAAATATCAATGTGTTGAAAAGCCAATGGTCTACATATATACTTAAATATGTCAACCATAAAATAAAACTGATTTAATTTACACCACAACTGTTGAAAAAACCTTTATGTTTATATAACTTATCTCATTCTAGTCCATTCAACTGACAGAATCAGTGTACATTTCATGAACTCTTTAATAACAATAATTATCATGGACTATTCTTTATAGCAATATCTGTTAGCCATTTAGGGGTCTTTTGCATTCAAAGTTTAGTTTTAGTGGGTTTATTTTGCGAAAAAGAACTCAATTTCCAGATCAAAGTTAACATTTTCTATATATTTTGTTGTGTCAAAATGACCTAATGAATATAAAGGACAGTACCCATATAGACCCAAAAATGGTATATCACATTCTACACATGACATTTTAGCAGGAAAGACTGCCATTGGAGTATATAACTTTTAACCTGTGTATGTATAATTAAAATATGATAATAAAATTCATATCTTTTTCAGGACTTCTGATCGAACCATGTACATGTAGTATGGCATGTTTGTGAGATATGGTTTTGGTGGATAGGATGTTCATGAAGGACCTGTAGTACAAAGTATACCACTGGATTGAGCTCTTTGTCTAAGTGTATTATTAAAGTGCTTTGCTTTGAGCTCAGTTCATTGTTATGCAATTCATTCTTTGTGAAATAAAGATTTGACAGACAACTCTCATGTACAAGGATTTGTCAGGGTAGTATCCATTCTATGTACAATGTAAGTAATAAGGAGATAAAAGCATTTTATTATGATTTGAACCAAATATTTTTTGTCCTTTAACCAAATTTTAAAAAAAGAACAAATTTACCTGACAATGCTACACTCGCTACTAGCAATATGATGCTAGGTTGTTTTAATACATTTGTACTGCCTACTGATGACTCGGTCCTGAGTGTAAATGGTCATTCAGTATGTTAAAAAAAAAAAAAAAAATTTATAAGGCCTATCTGGCCTAATTGATTTCTAAAACTATATTTCATTGTACATGTTCAACATTTTTCATTCATTTGTTTATTTCTTAATTTGTGTGAATTAACATTGTTACAGTAAATGTTAATTACTACACTTTCATACCACAACAAATACTGTATTGGTATCACTTATATTTGTATCCATATAACCAAAAAAATTGAAAGGAGAATAATTTTGCAATACCTTTTTCATATTGAATACTATAACTTTTTTGATATTTAGACATATTAGAAGATTTTCATAATACCCACTTGACATGCTTGAAATTCTATCAGATTACTTTTGGAGCAGTTATGAGTCTTTGAAGCATGCTCACAAAGGTTTTTTTGTTGATATCGTTTTCATATTGGTCAAAACTTTTTTTTGCTTCGGGCAGCTTTGGAGGAGATGTTATCAAAGAATTGATAAAAAACAACACAGAAGTTTACTTTCTAGCTCATCTAGCCCCAAGCATCATGTCAGGCATTTTCATTACTAAAAACCAATAAATGTCTTCTAATCTGAGAAACAATTTCGACATTTTAACAAAATATTTTACTAATGATACTGACAATCCACCACAAAGTAATATAAATAGAACCATACAAATAGTGAGCAAATACATATAAAAAAGATGTGGTATGATTGCCAATGAGACAATTCTCCACAACAGACCAAAATGACACAGAAATTAACAACTACAGGTCACCTTACAGCCTTCAACAATGAGCAAAGCCCATATCGCATAGTCATTTATGTTATTTATGTACACAAAATAAACGAAAAACAAATATTATGTAACACATAGACAAACGCCAACCACTGAATTACAGCCTCCTGATATCATGTTCTCAGATATCATCTCCCATTTAAAAAAAATCACATGAAAAAATGAACCTATTATGTGTTGCTCCCCTAGCTACAAAATGTATCCAAAATCAAAGATGTGGAAAATATTCTATCATAATCATTTGGTCATTAATGCAATTAGTGTCTCTTCCATGCCCTCTTGAACATAAAATCTAAATATTAAATAAACAACACTCCTCATGCTCAGGTTGGTTGTCATCGTGCAACACAGTTAATAACACCATATAGGAAAACATAGAACTCCTTTTGTCACATAAAACACTGTCAAACATCCAAACATACTATCCACATTCATCTGTGTCCACACTTGTTATATACTAAAAACAAACAAATTGAATACTTCGGCTTTATGTTAACAGTTTGACCAATTTAGACAGAATGTCAATTCAACAGATTTATAGAATTATCTATAAATATTATTGAAAAAGGTTTTCATATTTGTCTTTGTGTCTTCATGTACGTCGTATAGTTGTTGGACTAATGCTTTCTCAGATTTATTTTATTTATTCATTCTATGTGTACAATTTATAATAAGAGTCTCAAATAAATGAAATTATAAATCAAAATGCCATGTCTTATATATATCTTTATGTATTGCATTTTTGATTTACTACTGAATCCTCTTTAAGATTAATGCCAGTATTTCATATTACCTAGTTTTGCCAAGTATTTCCAGGTAAAACCCGGTAACACTAGAATCATTGATCACTTGGCTGGGCAATACTAATAAAACTCGGGGTTTTGACTATCCTGGTCCAACTGTCATATGTAAGTGATAGTCTAAAATTTTGATCTACTTGTACTAAGGGGAAGACCTGGTGTCTTTATTAGTGTTTCCTGCAGTTTTGAATAGGGCAGGGCATTTTTTCCGTAAAATCATTACTCGAACGATCTCTTCGTTCCCCCTTAATTTGTAAACTTTTTACATTTCCCAGGGGTACACAATAAGCGTTGTCTATAAGTTTCAATCATCAATCGTATTTGTACTTGGTCGTTTAAAAAATGTTCAAACATAACTACAAAATTCAATAAAATGTCAACCATTAAAATTTCTCAAAAACTACATGGTTAATCCATCTGAACCTGGACTCTTATTCTTTGCCATTTTATTTACAGTTAAAAAATCGCATTAATCGAAATACCACTGTCACATATTTCTTGATCATTACAGTTACACTTTGCAATAATTCAAGTTCCTTTGTTTCTATACAAGAGTACAACTTGTGATAAAACTGATAATGTAATTCTAACAACTTTTCCGTATTTAATACTATATTGTTTTCACTATCATAAAAGGTCTTTTATACAGTTCACTTCCTGTTTATGTTTCTCTAAATTAAAAAAAAAAAATTTGGTACACCTATCATTCTCTGAAGCCCATTATGCTTTTGATATTGATACATGTATAAGCACTGTTACACTTTGAAAACTCCTCTAAAACACTCAATTCTAATTTCAAATTTTCATATTGCTCTTTATTAACGTTGTCACCTTCTGCAATTTATTTTTACATATTCTTTCAATTTGATTTTTTAAAGTATAATACTCAGCATTTTTTTCTTTCGTTGTTCTCTTGCTAAACCTTATGAAAACGTTTTGATCTGATACTTCAAATTGTTACACCATTTTAATGTCTCTGTTTCAAAAAGATGACAATATTTACTCTCTTCGATAATCTTGATAACCTTTGAAGCATACTCGTCATTATCTAAAGGATCCAAACACTGGACCTCTTTTACATTGTCGAAAATAAATTTCATTTCTAGAAAGGCATGATTGCTAAAAGAAGTATATATCTGATGTATTGTACATATTGTGATACATTTCTACAGATTAAAAAATAATCAATTCTTGATTGCTGCAAATATAAATTACAAACACGCTTCCTTGAAAAAATTTTACAATCAGGATTTCTCCGACACCATAGATCATACACATTATTATTAATAATCAAATTACACAACGTTTTTTAATCAATATCATCTTTGTCTTCTGTTTAACTAGCCCTATTCAACTTTGAAAAAGTTGAATTCCAATCTCCAGACATAATAATATTATCATATTGTTGCATTTAATTATCTAAAAATATATATTAAAAAAATCACTCTTTCCTTTTACTACATTGTGACCATAAACATTAATTATATTGTAAACATTACCTTCATTTTCAAACTTCACATGTGAAAATCTACCATCTTTATCATTATACACACTTTAGTAATATTGTTTTTATATTTTTGACTAACATGTATTGCAACACCTTTCCTCAATTGATTACTGTTACTATGAAAAACTTTACCTTTAAACATGTCATATAAATTGGTTACAAAACTTTCATCGCAGAATGTCTCTTGTAACAACCAGTGAAGACAGAACTTGTGAATCTGATGACGATGGTGACAGTTCTTCTGGGGATATTATCGAGCGGATAGTAACAGAGAACCAAGATCGCACCGATGATATAGATCACAATGAGACAAAGAGCATTTTTTTTTTAAATATTTCCATCTTGCACAATTTTCGATTACAATTTCGATATCACTTTCATTATCATATAATTTTTGTTTGTCTGTCTCTTCAGTTTCAGTTTCACTATCATCATCTATCTGTCTTTGCTGTTCTTTTTCATCGGCGCGTTCTATGTTTTTTTTTACGCCACTGCGACTTTTTTCATCGATGCGTATTTATTCTTTGCACCACTGCGATCTTTATCATCAACGCATTCTTTGTTCTTTGTATTACTGTGATCTCTATCATCGGCGGGATCTTGGTTCTTTGTTATTATCCTTTCGATAATATCCCCGGAAACTGTAACCATTGGCATCAGATTCACCAATTCTGTCTTCACTGGTAACACCATTTCCTTTTGTATAAGTCTTTCCTCTATCAACGCCACCCATGTCCAGACTTACATGGTGTACTTCTAGTTGAACTTCCATTTTGGAATTATTTTCTATATCATGCCCATGTGCAAAGTCACCATCCTGCTCTTTATCATTTGAGCATTTGTACAATATACGGGTGAATGTAATGTGCAGTTTTTCTCTTTTAATTTATCCATTATCACACCATTGTAACCCATCCCTTGTGGATGTTATTATTACAAGTAAAAAGAATTTGTGTTTTAAAACAACAAATAGTCCAAATGGTGTTAGTGACTGTCACAATATTATTTCTACAGTTGTGAAAGGGAATTTACCTGCACAAAAATGCAGGGACGTAACATATAGAAGTTACAAAACTTTTGATATTGACCAATTTACAAATGATTTACAGAAAATAAAGATTTCAGAAAACTGTACTGAGAAAGATTTAAATAGTATTTATGATGATTATGAAAAAGATTTAAAAAATATATTAAATAAACATGCACCTGTCAAATCTAGGTGTCAAAGAAGAAAACCACTGCCATGTATGAATAAAGAACTGAGAGGGGCCATATATAGAAAACAAATGCTTTATTCACAATATACTAAAAACCGGAGTGACAAAAATTGGGAGAAATTTAGAAAACAAAGAAGTTTGGTAACTAAGATAAAGAGAAAATCAATAAAAGTATACTTATTAGAACGTTGCTCTGTTTGGGTCAAAATCATGCGAGTTTTGGAAAACAGTCAAACCATTTTTCTCAAAAAAGGTGAACTGTGGAGAACAAAAAATCTTATTGTGTGAAAATGACAAAATTGTAAATAGTCCAAATGAAGTTTCAAATGTTTTTAATAATTTTTTCTCCACAGTAGCAGACAAAATTGGAGCAGATGTGGTATATGACCCCTCAAATCACCCAAGTATAAAAGAAATTTTGAGTAACAGAAAGCATGTTTCTGACTTTGAATTTAAGAAAGTATCTAACGCAAAATGTCAATAAAATATTGAATAAAATAAACATCAAGAAGGCTACAGGAGCTGATGGTATTCCAGCAAAAATAGTAAAAAATTGTAAATCTTATATTGCACCACAGCTGACAACTCTTGTAAATTTGTCAATTGAAAATAACTGTTTCCCTGATAAACTTAAAGAAGCCCAAGTGACCCCCCTTCATAAAAAGAGTGACCCATTATTAAAAACAAACTATAGACCAGTAAGTGTCTTACCCATATTTTCTAAAATTTTTGAAAAAATATATGAAATTCAACTAACTGAATACTTTGATAAAATATTCAATCCTTTTTTGTGTGCATTTAGACTTGGACATGGATGTCAGACCACACTTCTCAGAGTGTTAGAAGATTGGCGTGCAGCTCTTGATAAAACCAGTACATTGTAGCGGTATTAATGGATCTTTCTAAGGCTGTTGACTGCCTGCCTCACAATATCTTGCTAGATAAATTATCAGCATATTGTGTATCCCCCCATGCAGTTGCTCTTTTAAAGTCCTATTTATCTAATCGTAAACAACAAATTAAAGTCAACAATGTTCTGAGTGGTTGGGCTGACATCCAATAAGGCGTACCACAGGGTTCTATACTAGGGCTATTGTTGTTTAACATATTTATAAATGATATTTTTCTTTTTGTTAAAAATGTTAGTTTATATAACTATGCAGATGACAATACTCTGTCTTTCTGTACTCCAGATTTTGATTTATTAATTTCAACTTTGGAATCTGAGTCAAAAATACTTATTGAGTGGTTCCGGGTGAATAAAAAGCAAGCAAAACCCGACAAGTTTCAAGTTTTGGCTGTTGGCAAAAAGACCTTTGAACAAAACCCATCTATACATATTCAAAACTCGAACCTTACATGTGAAAAAACAGTAAAATTATTAGGCATTGAAATTTGACTATCAGTTAAATTTTGATGTTCATATCAGCTCAATCTGTAGGAGGGCATCACAGCAATTAAATGTTTTAAAACGTTTGGGCTCATTTTTGGATATACTTAGTAAACTTACTATTTTTCATACTTTTATTCTTAGTAATTTTTATTTTTGTCCTTTGGCATGGCATTTTTGCACTGATAAAAATTCCAATAAATTAGAAAAGGTGCAGGAAAGAGCACTCCGTTTTGTATATGAGGATTTTACCAGCCCCTACGAGGACCTCTTACTTAAAGCTAAGGTGCCCTCCTTGCAGATCAGACGGATTAGAACAATGGCTCTAGAAACTTTTAAGATTATAAATAATATAGCTCCTGTGTGCTTACAAAATTTGGTGAGTGTCAAAAAATCTAAGTATTCTTTCAGGTATGTAAATATTCTGGATGTTCCATGCCAAATGTGGCTTTTTGATCTATATGTAATAAAATTACGAAAAGAAAAGAAGGTGGTTAGCGATCAAAATATTTATAGGCACTACTAAATAAAGCCAGAGGATTCCAAATTTCTGTGTATATTTATATTAGATATATAGTATATAAATCGTATGCCGATCTCTAGTTAATACCTATATAAAAGAACAACATCATATCCAATGTGACACCTATATACCAGAGACCAAATGACGTGAATGCTAGTATGTCAAATAACTATTTTCGTAAAGCAGTAGAATCAAAACTTACTTTAGAAAATTGCGATCAAATGATTTAATCTAGGAAAAAGATATTAGATGTTATAGATTTTCGTCAAAGTTGCGTAAAGCCTTTGGAAATCTTTATAAAGTAAATCAACACATTTTAAATGAATGTTTGTATTAGAGATATAGTATGTAAATCAATAGCCAAAGTTACACCGTTACGGTAAAAAATCTTTCAAATTTGCTGCCGCTACTTTATGGAACAGCCTTCCAAACCATTTCAGGACTGAAAATAGTTTTTTACATTTTAAAAGTCTTGTTCAGTCCTGGAACGGTTTGAAATGTCGCTGTTCTGCTTGCAGATAATTCTTGAGATGTTTATTATTTATGTTGCTTTTGCATGGTTGCTCTGGTCTAGCATGTTTTATTTCATTTTAAATTTGTTGCTAAATTTTTATTGCATGCTATGTAAGTGAGATTTAACTTCGTATTACAGGTTGTTTTATATGCCAAATTAGACTGTTTTTATGTTATGTATAATGTTTTTATATTCGGTCAAAAGCTCCTTAGAGCTTGTGTTGTGTCTTTTAACTTATGCCGAATCAAAATAAAGTTTTCTTATTCTTACCATTTTCAGCATATGCAGGCAAATTCAAAAATGAATGAACTACTATATCTGAAAATTAGAAATTACTTTAACAAAAATATTCATCCATTTTCATTCCTCTTGTCAATCTTTTAATATCATTCACATCTGTATTATCACATACGAACTTTCAGTTTCATTTGATACCATTGACAAAACGGAGTCCACTCCACATACTTTCTCCGCAGCTTAAATTATTTTTCGCAGCCGAAAATGCGCTAATTGGTATATTAATTATCTTTACTGCACATTCTTTCTTTAACACCTTCATATATCTTTCATGTATTTTGGTAGTCTATCTGAATTCCGCCTTTGTCCTAGCCGTCTAGTTTCTAGAGACATTTTCCGAATGCACCTAACACATTTATGTACACTTGAGTATACTCCCCCTTTTTATGAAACGACCAGGAATAAGGGTATTCACCGCAATTGATCAACAAAAAATAGTCAATAGTATCTTCAAACTAAAATGGTCTACCAATAGATATAGGAAGATGTGGTATGAGTGCCAATGAGACAACTCTCCATCCAAGTTACAATTTATAAAAGTAAACCATTATAGGTCAAGGTACGGCCTTCAACACGGAGCACTGGCTCACACCGAACAGCAAGCTATAAAGGGCCCCAAAAAATTACTAGTGTAAAACCATTCAAACGGAAAAACCAACGGTCTAATCTATATAAAAACGAGAAACGAGAAACACGTATAAACTACATAAACAGACGACAACTACTGTAATCAGATTCCTGACTTAGGACAGGTGCAAACATTTGCAGCGGGATTAAACGTTTTAATGGTACCAAACCTTCTCCCTTTTCTGAAACAACAGTATAACATCACAACATAGAAAAACACACTACCACGAATATTCTATGAAGCATGTGGCTACGTATAACTGTGTAAAATGCTGATTTTGCATCCAGGAATACAATGTAAAAATAAAGGCAACAGCAGTATATATTGTTGTCTTTTGATTCTCTGCAACTTTCTTCTATTGTTAAGGCTGAAATCAAGGGTGGTGGCCCTGTTGTAAAAACTCTTTGTTTTTTTTATGTTTATTTGACACGATTATTTGTTTCTTTTTTTGCAGTTAATTTCTATAAACTTTAAACATATGTTTACAGTTGATTGAGACGAGGTGTAGTTGAGAACTCTCTGGTTTTTCGACGCCTTTTTCTTCTGTAACATACAGTTTAGGTTGAGGCTTTGTAATGCTATAAAGGCTATTGTTCTGAAGTTGGTATAGTACCGGTTTTTCTATTGCCACTAAGTTCTTGCCTATTTTGTGTTGCAGATTATGATGCAGTGTTTGGCCACATATGTTGACGTTGAGCAGTATGATCAACCGGGGGCCTTTAGATCTTCAGTCTAACGCTCTCCCAACTGAGCTATTCCGGCTGACAAGGATTGTTCTCCAATTAGGTGTATTTATTGATATGTAGCATCTACAACCTTGTGCTTATTTTGATATACATGTGAAACTGAAAGAGTGTAAATTAAGAATTTTATTTTCGTGTGTTAGGTGGGTCCTTTGAGCCTCTGGAAAGATCCCTTCTTTACCTGACAGTATAATTTCAAAAAACGTGTTCTAAGAATATTCATGTCTATGTTAATAAGTCCGTGTATTTTGCTCATTATAGGATTTTAGCTTTAACACAAAATAAATTATGCTTTCATGAACAAGAAAAACGTTAATGTCTCGTCGACGCTATCTTTTGAACATCAAGATTGACTTGACCATACTTTTGGCATCATAAAGGATCGTCTTCAACGTTACCAACTTGAAGTTAGATTTACGGACAGTTCATGATTTGAAAGACAGCGCCATTCATCTGTCAAATGTGTGTTTTCTTCTCTCGTATATCGTATTAGTTGTCTCTGAAATCTGACGTGCATGACATTAATGTAGCTACATCTATTCATTCTATGGTAAAAACTGTCTTTGGATTATCTTGCAAAAGTGGTGAGTAGCAAAAAATATCCTGCCAGCCGCCGGATTGTTCCGTGCCGGAACCCGGGATTGAACCGGGGGCCTTTAGATCTTCAGTCTAACGCTCTCCCAACTGAGCTATTCCGGCTGACAAGGATTATCCTCCAATTAGGTGTATTTATTGATATGTAGCATCTACAACCTTGTGCTTATTTTGATATACATGTGAAACTGAAAGAGTGTAAATTAAGAATTTTATTTTCGTGTGTTAGGTGGGTCCTTTGAGCCTCTGGAAAGATCCCTTCTTTACCTGACAGTATAATTTCAAGAAACGTGTTCTAAGAATATTCATGTCTATGTTAATAAGTCCGTGTATTTTGCTCATTATAGGATTTTAGCTTTAATACAAAATAAATTATGCTTTCATGAACAAGAAAAACGTTAATGTCTCGTCGACGCTATCTTTTGAACATCAAGATTGACTTGACCATACTTTTGGCATCATAAAGGATCGTCTTCAACGTTACCAACTTGAAGTTAGATTTACGGACAGTTCATGATTTGAAAGACAGCGCCATTCATCTGTCAAATGTGTGTTTTCTTCTCTCGTATATCGTATTAGTTGTCTCTGAAATCTGACGTGCATGACATTAATGTAGCTACATCTATTCATTCTATGGTAAAAACTGTCTTTGGATTATCTTGCAAAAGTGGTGAGTAGCAAAAAATATCCTGCCAGCCGCCGGATTGTTCCGTGCCGGAACCCGGGATTGAACCGGGGGCCTTTAGATCTTCAGTCTAACGCTCTCCCAACTGAGCTATTCCGGCTGACAAGGATTGTTCTCCAATTAGGTGTATTTATTGATATGTAGCATCTACAACCTTGTGCTTATTTTGATATACATGTGAAACTGAAAGAGTGTAAATTAAGAATTTTATTTTCGTGTGTTAGGTGGGTCCTTTGAGCCTCTGGAAAGATCCCTTCTTTACCTGACAGTATAATTTCAAAAAACGTGTTCTAAGAATATTCATGTCTATGTTAATAAGTCCGTGTATTTTGCTCATTATAGGATTTTAGCTTTAATACAAAATAAATTATGCTTTCATGAACAAGAAAAACGTTAATGTCTCGTCGACGCTATCTTTTGAACATCAAGATTGACTTGACCATACTTTTGGCATCATAAAGGATCGTCTTCAACGTTACCAACTTGAAGTTAGATTTACGGACAGTTCATGATTTGAAAGACAGCGCCATTCATCTGTCAAATGTGTGTTTTCTTCTCTCGTATATCGTATTAGTTGTCTCTGAAATCTGACGTGCATGACATTAATGTAGCTACATCTATTCATTCTATGGTAAAAACTGTCTTTGGATTATCTTGCAAAAGTGGTGAGTAGCAAAAAATATCCTGCCAGCCGCCGGATTGTTCCGTGCCGGAACCCGGGATTGAACCGGGGGCCTTTAGATCTTCAGTCTAACGCTCTCCCAACTGAGCTATTCCGGCTGACAAGGATTGTTCTCCAATTAGGTGTATTTATTGATATGTAGCATCTACAACCTTGTGCTTATTTTGATATACATGTGAAACTGAAAGAGTGTAAATTAAGAATTTTATTTTCGTGTGTTAGGTGGGTCCTTTGAGTCTCTGGAAAGATCCCTTCTTTACCTGACAGTATAATTTCAAAAAACGTGTTCTAAGAATATTCATGTCTATGTTAATAAGTCCGTGTATTTTGCTCATTATAGGATTTTAGCTTTAATACAAAATAAATTATGCTTTCATGAACAAGAAAAACGTTAATGTCTCGTCGACGCTATCTTTTGAACATCAAGATTGACTTGACCATACTTTTGGCATCATAAAGGATCGTCTTCAACGTTACCAACTTGAAGTTAGATTTACGGACAGTTCATGATTTGAAAGACAGCGCCATTCATCTGTCAAATGTGTGTTTTCTTCTCTCGTATATCGTATTAGTTGTCTCTGAAATCTGACGTGCATGACATTAATGTAGCTACATCTATTCATTCTATGGTAAAAACTGTCTTTGGATTATCTTGCAAAAGTGGTGAGTAGCAAAAAATATCCTGCCAGCCGCCGGATTGTTCCGTGCCGGAACCCGGGATTGAACCGGGGGCCTTTAGATCTTCAGTCTAACGCTCTCCCAACTGAGCTATTCCGGCTGACAAGGATTGTTCTCCAATTAGGTGTATTTATTGATATGTAGCATCTACAACCTTGTGCTTATTTTGATATACATGTGAAACTGAAAGAGTGTAAATTAAGAATTTTATTTTCGTGTGTTAGGTGGGTCCTTTGAGTCTCTGGAAAGATCCCTTCTTTACCTGACAGTATAATTTCAAAAAACGTGTTCTAAGAATATTCATGTCTATGTTAATAAGTCCGTGTATTTTGCTCATTATAGGATTTTAGCTTTAATACAAAATAAATTATGCTTTCATGAACAAGAAAAACGTTAATGTCTCGTCGACGCTATCTTTTGAACATCAAGATTGACTTGACCATACTTTTGGCATCATAAAGGATCGTCTTCAACGTTACCAACTTGAAGTTAGATTTACGGACAGTTCATGATTTGAAAGACAGCGCCATTCATCTGTCAAATGTGTGTTTTCTTCTCTCGTATATCGTATTAGTTGTCTCTGAAATCTGACGTGCATGACATTAATGTAGCTACATCTATTCATTCTATGGTAAAAACTGTCTTTGGATTATCTTGCAAAAGTGGTGAGTAGCAAAAAATATCCTGCCAGCCGCCGGATTGTTCCGTGCCGGAACCCGGGATTGAACCGGGGGCCTTTAGATCTTCAGTCTAACGCTCTTTTTTTTTTTTTATCTTTATTATATTCACAATTTGTATATACATATCACAGTTTCAATTACACAAAAATAAAAACATTGTCATTAGTTATTGTCCTTTCTCTGAAATGAATCATAAATAAAACATTAGCTATATTGCGTGAAATATTTGTCACGAACATGATTGTCTGATGATCAATTTGTGTATACTCATATTCTTATATATATATCATTTTCTATAGAAAAAACATCATATCCCTATTATTATATTCAATCTCTTTCTAATCAACCATTCAGCTCATACATTCAAAATTATAAAAAGCTTACACTGAATACAAAGAAAAAATCAAAGAGTTAAGTGTTTGTACAGTCTTATTGTCCTTCAGTCTAACGCTCTCCCAACTGAGCTATTCCGGCTGACAAGGATTGTTCTCCAATTAGGTGTATTTATTGATATGTAGCATCTACAACCTTGTGCTTATTTTGATATACATGTGAAACTGAAAGAGTGTAAATTAAGAATTTTATTTTCGTGTGTTAGGTGGGTCCTTTGAGCCTCTGGAAAGATCCCTTCTTTACCTGACAGTATAATTTCAAAAAACGTGTTCTAAGAATATTCATGTCTATGTTAATAAGTCCGTGTATTTTGCTCATTATAGGATTTTAGCTTTAATACAAAATAAATTATGCTTTCATGAACAAGAAAAACGTTAATGTCTCGTCGACGCTATCTTTTGAACATCAAGATTGACTTGACCATACTTTTGGCATCCTAAAGGATCGTCTTCAACGTTACCAACTTGAAGTTAGATTTACGGACAGTTCATGATTTGAAAGACAGCGCCATTCATCTGTCAAATGTGTGTTTTCTTCTCTCGTATATCGTATTAGTTGTCTCTGAAATCTGACGTGCATGACATTAATGTAGCTACATCTATTCATTCTATGGTAAAAACTGTCTTTGGATTATCTTGCAAAAGTGGTGAGTAGCAAAAAATATCCTGCCAGCCGCCGGATTGTTCCGTGCCGGAACCCGGGATTGAACCGGGGGCCTTTAGATCTTCAGTCTAACGCTCTCCCAACTGAGCTATTCCGGCTGACAAGGATTGTTCTCCAATTAGGTGTATTTATTGATATGTAGCATCTACAACCTTGTGCTTATTTTGATATACATGTGAAACTGAAAGAGTGTAAATTAAGAATTTTATTTTCGTGTGTTAGGTGGGTCCTTTGAGTCTCTGGAAAGATCCCTTCTTTACCTGACAGTATAATTTCAAAAAACGTGTTCTAAGAATATTCATGTCTATGTTAATAAGTCCGTGTATTTTGCTCATTATAGGATTTTAGCTTTAATACAAAATAAATTATGCTTTCATGAACAAGAAAAACGTTAATGTCTCGTCGACGCTATCTTTTGAACATCAAGATTGACTTGACCATACTTTTGGCATCATAAAGGATCGTCTTCAACGTTACCAACTTGAAGTTAGATTTACGGACAGTTCATGATTTGAAAGACAGCGCCATTCATCTGTCAAATGTGTGTTTTCTTCTCTCGTATATCGTATTAGTTGTCTCTGAAATCTGACGTGCATGACATTAATGTAGCTACATCTATTCATTCTATGGTAAAAACTGTCTTTGGATTATCTTGCAAAAGTGGTGAGTAGCAAAAAATATCCTGCCAGCCGCCGGATTGTTCCGTGCCGGAACCCGGGATTGAACCGGGGGCCTTTAGATCTTCAGTCTAACGCTCTTTTTTTTTTTTTATCTTTATTATATTCACAATTTGTATATACATATCACAGTTTCAATTACACAAAAATAAAAACATTGTCATTAGTTATTGTCCTTTCTCTGAAATGAATCATAAATAAAACATTAGCTATATTGCGTGAAATATTTGTCACGAACATGATTGTCTGATGATCAATTTGTGTATACTCATATTCTTATATATATATCATTTTCTATAGAAAAAACATCATATCCCTATTATTATATTCAATCTCTTTCTAATCAACCATTCAGCTCATACATTCAAAATTATAAAAAGCTTACACTGAATACAAAGAAAAAATCAAAGAGTTAAGTGTTTGTACAGTCTTATTGTCCTTCAGTCTAACGCTCTCCCAACTGAGCTATTCCGGCTGACAAGGATTGTTCTCCAATTAGGTGTATTTATTGATATGTAGCATCTACAACCTTGTGCTTATTTTGATATACATGTGAAACTGAAAGAGTGTAAATTAAGAATTTTATTTTCGTGTGTTAGGTGGGTCCTTTGAGCCTCTGGAAAGATCCCTTCTTTACCTGACAGTATAATTTCAAAAAACGTGTTCTAAGAATATTCATGTCTATGTTAATAAGTCCGTGTATTTTGCTCATTATAGGATTTTAGCTTTAATACAAAATAAATTATGCTTTCATGAACAAGAAAAACGTTAATGTCTCGTCGACGCTATCTTTTGAACATCAAGATTGACTTGACCATACTTTTGGCATCCTAAAGGATCGTCTTCAACGTTACCAACTTGAAGTTAGATTTACGGACAGTTCATGATTTGAAAGACAGCGCCATTCATCTGTCAAATGTGTGTTTTCTTCTCTCGTATATCGTATTAGTTGTCTCTGAAATCTGACGTGCATGACATTAATGTAGCTACATCTATTCATTCTATGGTAAAAACTGTCTTTGGATTATCTTGCAAAAGTGGTGAGTAGCAAAAAATATCCTGCCAGCCGCCGGATTGTTCCGTGCCGGAACCCGGGATTGAACCGGGGGCCTTTAGATCTTCAGTCTAACGCTCTCCCAACTGAGCTATTCCGGCTGACAAGGATTGTTCTCCAATTAGGTGTATTTATTGATATGTAGCATCTACAACCTTGTGCTTATTTTGATATACATGTGAAACTGAAAGAGTGTAAATTAAGAATTTTATTTTCGTGTGTTAGGTGGGTCCTTTGAGCCTCTGGAAAGATCCCTTCTTTACCTGACAGTATAATTTCAAAAAACGTGTTCTAAGAATATTCATGTCTATGTTAATAAGTCCGTGTATTTTGCTCATTATAGGATTTTAGCTTTAATACAAAATAAATTATGCTTTCATGAACAAGAAAAACGTTAATGTCTCGTCGACGCTATCTTTTGAACATCAAGATTGACTTGACCATACTTTTGGCATCCTAAAGGATCGTCTTCAACGTTACCAACTTGAAGTTAGATTTACGGACAGTTCATGATTTGAAAGACAGCGCCATTCATCTGTCAAATGTGTGTTTTCTTCTCTCGTATATCGTATTAGTTGTCTCTGAAATCTGACGTGCATGACATTAATGTAGCTACATCTATTCATTCTATGGTAAAAACTGTCTTTGGATTATCTTGCAAAAGTGGTGAGTAGCAAAAAATATCCTGCCAGCCGCCGGATTGTTCCGTGCCGGAACCCGGGATTGAACCGGGGGCCTTTAGATCTTCAGTCTAACGCTCTCCCAACTGAGCTATTCCGGCTGACAAGGATTGTTCTCCAATTAGGTGTATTTATTGATATGTAGCATCTACAACCTTGTGCTTATTTTGATATACATGTGAAACTGAAAGAGTGTAAATTAAGAATTTTATTTTCGTGTGTTAGGTGGGTCCTTTGAGCCTCTGGAAAGATCCCTTCTTTACCTGACAGTATAATTTCAAAAAACGTGTTCTAAGAATATTCATGTCTATGTTAATAAGTCCGTGTATTTTGCTCATTATAGGATTTTAGCTTTAATACAAAATAAATTATGCTTTCATGAACAAGAAAAACGTTAATGTCTCGTCGACGCTATCTTTTGAACATCAAGATTGACTTGACCATACTTTTGGCATCCTAAAGGATCGTCTTCAACGTTACCAACTTGAAGTTAGATTTACGGACAGTTCATGATTTGAAAGACAGCGCCATTCATCTGTCAAATGTGTGTTTTCTTCTCTCGTATATCGTATTAGTTGTCTCTGAAATCTGACGTACGTGCATGACATTAATGTAGCTACATCTATTCATTCTATGGTAAAAACTGTCTTTGGATTATCTTGCAAAAGTGGTGAGTAGCAAAAAATATCCTGCCAGCCGCCGGATTGTTCCGTGCCGGAACCCGGGATTGAACCGAGGGCCTTTAGATCTTCAGTCTAACGCTCTCCCAACTGAGCTATTCCGGCTGACAAGGATTGTTCTCCAATTAGGTGTATTTATTGATATGTAGCATCTACAACCTTGTGCTTATTTTGATATACATGTGAAACTGAAAGAGTGTAAATTAAGAATTTTATTTTCGTGTGTTAGGTGGGTCCTTTGAGCCTCTGGAAAGATCCCTTCTTTACCTGACAGTATAATTTCAAAAAACGTGTTCTAAGAATATTCATGTCTATGTTAATAAGTCCGTGTATTTTGCTCATTATAGGATTTTAGCTTTAATACAAAATAAATTATGCTTTCATGAACAAGAAAAACGTTAATGTCTCGTCGACGCTATCTTTTGAACATCAAGATTGACTTGACCATACTTTTGGCATCCTAAAGGATCGTCTTCAACGTTACCAACTTGAAGTTAGATTTACGGACAGTTCATGATTTGAAAGACAGCGCCATTCTTCTGTCAAATGTGTGTTTTCTTCTCTCGTATATCGTATTAGTTGTCTCTGAAATCTGACGTGCATGACATTAATGTAGCTACATCTATTCATTCTATGGTAAAAACTGTCTTTGGATTATCTTGCAAAAGTGGTGAGTAGCAAAAAATATCCTGCCAGCCGCCGGATTGTTCCGTGCCGGAACCCGGGATTGAACCGGGGGCCTTTAGATCTTCAGTCTAACGCTCTCCCAACTGAGCTATTCCGGCTGACAAGGATTGTTCTCCAATTAGGTGTATTTATTGATATGTAGCATCTACAACCTTGTGCTTATTTTGATATACATGTGAAACTGAAAGAGTGTAAATTAAGAATTTTATTTTCGTGTGTTAGGTGGGTCCTTTGAGCCTCTGGAAAGATCCCTTCTTTACCTGACAGTATAATTTCAAGAAACGTGTTCTAAGAATATTCATGTCTATGTTAATAAGTCCGTGTATTTTGCTCATTATAGGATTTTAGCTTTAATACAAAATAAATTATGCTTTCATGAACAAGAAAAACGTTAATGTCTCGTCGACGCTATCTTTTGAACATCAAGATTGACTTGACCATACTTTTGGCATCATAAAGGATCGTCTTCAACGTTACCAACTTGAAGTTAGATTTACGGACAGTTCATGATTTGAAAGACAGCGCCATTCATCTGTCAAATGTGTGTTTTCTTCTCTCGTATATCGTATTAGTTGTCTCTGAAATCTGACGTGCATGACATTAATGTAGCTACATCTATTCATTCTATGGTAAAAACTGTCTTTGGATTATCTTGCAAAAGTGGTGAGTAGCAAAAAATATCCTGCCAGCCGCCGGATTGTTCCGTGCCGGAACCCGGGATTGAACCGGGGGCCTTTAGATCTTCAGTCTAACGCTCTCCCAACTGAGCTATTCCGGCTGACAAGGATTGTTCTCCAATTAGGTGTATTTATTGATATGTAGCATCTACAACCTTGTGCTTATTTTGATATACATGTGAAACTGAAAGAGTGTAAATTAAGAATTTTATTTTCGTGTGTTAGGTGGGTCCTTTGAGCCTCTGGAAAGATCCCTTCTTTACCTGACAGTATAATTTCAAAAAACGTGTTCTAAGAATATTCATGTCTATGTTAATAAGTCCGTGTATTTTGCTCATTATAGGATTTTAGCTTTAATACAAAATAAATTATGCTTTCATGAACAAGAAAAACGTTAATGTCTCGTCGACGCTATCTTTTGAACATCAAGATTGACTTGACCATACTTTTGGCATCATAAAGGATCGTCTTCAACGTTACCAACTTGAAGTTAGATTTACGGACAGTTCATGATTTGAAAGACAGCGCCATTCATCTGTCAAATGTGTGTTTTCTTCTCTCGTATATCGTATTAGTTGTCTCTGAAATCTGACGTGCATGACATTAATGTAGCTACATCTATTCATTCTATGGTAAAAACTGTCTTTGGATTATCTTGCAAAAGTGGTGAGTAGCAAAAAATATCCTGCCAGCCGCCGGATTGTTCCGTGCCGGAACCCGGGATTGAACCGGGGGCCTTTAGATCTTCAGTCTAACGCTCTCCCAACTGAGCTATTCCGGCTGACAAGGATTGTTCTCCAATTAGGTGTATTTATTGATATGTAGCATCTACAACCTTGTGCTTATTTTGATATACATGTGAAACTGAAAGAGTGTAAATTAAGAATTTTATTTTCGTGTGTTAGGTGGGTCCTTTGAGTCTCTGGAAAGATCCCTTCTTTACCTGACAGTATAATTTCAAAAAACGTGTTCTAAGAATATTCATGTCTATGTTAATAAGTCCGTGTATTTTGCTCATTATAGGATTTTAGCTTTAATACAAAATAAATTATGCTTTCATGAACAAGAAAAACGTTAATGTCTCGTCGACGCTATCTTTTGAACATCAAGATTGACTTGACCATACTTTTGGCATCATAAAGGATCGTCTTCAACGTTACCAACTTGAAGTTAGATTTACGGACAGTTCATGATTTGAAAGACAGCGCCATTCATCTGTCAAATGTGTGTTTTCTTCTCTCGTATATCGTATTAGTTGTCTCTGAAATCTGACGTGCATGACATTAATGTAGCTACATCTATTCATTCTATGGTAAAAACTGTCTTTGGATTATCTTGCAAAAGTGGTGAGTAGCAAAAAATATCCTGCCAGCCGCCGGATTGTTCCGTGCCGGAACCCGGGATTGAACCGGGGGCCTTTAGATCTTCAGTCTAACGCTCTCCCAACTGAGCTATTCCGGCTGACAAGGATTGTTCTCCAATTAGGTGTATTTATTGATATGTAGCATCTACAACCTTGTGCTTATTTTGATATACATGTGAAACTGAAAGAGTGTAAATTAAGAATTTTATTTTCGTGTGTTAGGTGGGTCCTTTGAGCCTCTGGAAAGATCCCTTCTTTACCTGACAGTATAATTTCAAGAAACGTGTTCTAAGAATATTCATGTCTATGTTAATAAGTCCGTGTATTTTGCTCATTATAGGATTTTAGCTTTAATACAAAATAAATTATGCTTTCATGAACAAGAAAAACGTTAATGTCTCGTCGACGCTATCTTTTGAACATCAAGATTGACTTGACCATTCTTTTGGCATCCTAAAGGATCGTCTTCAACGTTACCAACTTGAAGTTAGATTTACGGACAGTTCATGATTTGAAAGACAGCGCCATTCATCTGTAAAATGTGTGTTTTCTTCTCTCGTATATCGTATTAGTTGTCTCTGAAATCTGACGTGCATGACATTAATGTAGCTACATCTATTCATTCTATGGTAAAAACTGTCTTCGGATTATCTTGCAAAAGTGGTGAGTAGCAAAAAATATCCTGCCAACCGCCGGATTGTTCCGTGCCGGAACCCGGGATTGAACCGGGGGCCTTTAGATCTTCAGTCTAACGCTCTCCCAACTGAGCTATTCCGGCTGACAAGGATTGTTCTCCAATTAGGTGTATTTATTGATATGTAGCATCTACAACCTTGTGCTTATTTTGATATACATGTGAAACTGAAAGAGTGTAAATTAAGAATTTTATTTTCGTGTGTTAGGTGGGTCCTTTGAGTCTCTGGAAAGATCCCTTCTTTACCTGACAGTATAATTTCAAAAAACGTGTTCTAAGAATATTCATGTCTATGTTAATAAGTCCGTGTATTTTGCTCATTATAGGATTTTAGCTTTAATACAAAATAAATTATGCTTTCATGAACAAGAAAAACGTTAATGTCTCGTCGACGCTATCTTTTGAACATCAAGATTGACTTGACCATACTTTTGGCATCATAAAGGATCGTCTTCAACGTTACCAACTTGAAGTTAGATTTACGGACAGTTCATGATTTGAAAGACAGCGCCATTCATCTGTCAAATGTGTGTTTTCTTCTCTCGTATATCGTATTAGTTGTCTCTGAAATCTGACGTGCATGACATTAATGTAGCTACATCTATTCATTCTATGGTAAAAACTGTCTTTGGATTATCTTGCAAAAGTGGTGAGTAGCAAAAAATATCCTGCCAGCCGCCGGATTGTTCCGTGCCGGAACCCGGGATTGAACCGGGGGCCTTTAGATCTTCAGTCTAACGCTCTCCCAACTGAGCTATTCCGGCTGACAAGGATTGTTCTCCAATTAGGTGTATTTATTGATATGTAGCATCTACAACCTTGTGCTTATTTTGATATACATGTGAAACTGAAAGAGTGTAAATTAAGAATTTTATTTTCGTGTGTTAGGTGGGTCCTTTGAGCCTCTGGAAAGATCCCTTCTTTACCTGACAGTATAATTTCAAGAAACGTGTTCTAAGAATATTCATGTCTATGTTAATAAGTCCGTGTATTTTGCTCATTATAGGATTTTAGCTTTAATACAAAATAAATTATGCTTTCATGAACAAGAAAAACGTTAATGTCTCGTCGACGCTATCTTTTGAACATCAAGATTGACTTGACCATACTTTTGGCATCATAAAGGATCGTCTTCAACGTTACCAACTTGAAGTTAGATTTACGGACAGTTCATGATTTGAAAGACAGCGCCATTCATCTGTCAAATGTGTGTTTTCTTCTCTCGTATATCGTATTAGTTGTCTCTGAAATCTGACGTGCATGACATTAATGTAGCTACATCTATTCATTCTATGGTAAAAACTGTCTTTGGATTATCTTGCAAAAGTGGTGAGTAGCAAAAAATATCCTGCCAGCCGCCGGATTGTTCCGTGCCGGAACCCGGGATTGAACCGGGGGCCTTTAGATCTTCAGTCTAACGCTCTCCCAACTGAGCTATTCCGGCTGACAAGGATTGTTCTCCAATTAGGTGTATTTATTGATATGTAGCATCTACAACCTTGTGCTTATTTTGATATACATGTGAAACTGAAAGAGTGTAAATTAAGAATTTTATTTTCGTGTGTTAGGTGGGTCCTTTGAGCCTCTGGAAAGATCCCTTCTTTACCTGACAGTATAATTTCAAAAAACGTGTTCTAAGAATATTCATGTCTATGTTAATAAGTCCGTGTATTTTGCTCATTATAGGATTTTAGCTTTAATACAAAATAAATTATGCTTTCATGAACAAGAAAAACGTTAATGTCTCGTCGACGCTATCTTTTGAACATCAAGATTGACTTGACCATACTTTTGGCATCATAAAGGATCGTCTTCAACGTTACCAACTTGAAGTTAGATTTACGGACAGTTCATGATTTGAAAGACAGCGCCATTCATCTGTCAAATGTGTGTTTTCTTCTCTCGTATATCGTATTAGTTGTCTCTGAAATCTGACGTGCATGACATTAATGTAGCTACATCTATTCATTCTATGGTAAAAACTGTCTTTGGATTATCTTGCAAAAGTGGTGAGTAGCAAAAAATATCCTGCCAGCCGCCGGATTGTTCCGTGCCGGAACCCGGGATTGAACCGGGGGCCTTTAGATCTTCAGTCTAACGCTCTCCCAACTGAGCTATTCCGGCTGACAAGGATTGTTCTCCAATTAGGTGTATTTATTGATATGTAGCATCTACAACCTTGTGCTTATTTTGATATACATGTGAAACTGAAAGAGTGTAAATTAAGAATTTTATTTTCGTGTGTTAGGTGGGTCCTTTGAGCCTCTGGAAAGATCCCTTCTTTACCTGACAGTATAATTTCAAAAAACGTGTTCTAAGAATATTCATGTCTATGTTAATAAGTCCGTGTATTTTGCTCATTATAGGATTTTAGCTTTAATACAAAATAAATTATGCTTTCATGAACAAGAAAAACGTTAATGTCTCGTCGACGCTATCTTTTGAACATCAAGATTGACTTGACCATACTTTTGGCATCCTAAAGGATCGTCTTCAACGTTACCAACTTGAAGTTAGATTTACGGACAGTTCATGATTTGAAAGACAGCGCCATTCATCTGTCAAATGTGTGTTTTCTTCTCTCGTATATCGTATTAGTTGTCTCTGAAATCTGACGTGCATGACATTAATGTAGCTACATCTATTCATTCTATGGTAAAAACTGTCTTTGGATTATCTTGCAAAAGTGGTGAGTAGCAAAAAATATCCTGCCAGCCGCCGGATTGTTCCGTGCCGGAACCCGGGATTGAACCGGGGGCCTTTAGATCTTCAGTCTAACGCTCTCCCAACTGAGCTATTCCGGCTGACAAGGACTGTTCTCCAATTAGGTGTATTTATTGATATGTAGCATCTACAACCTTGTGCTTATTTTGATATACATGTGAAACTGAAAGAGTGTAAATTAAGAATTTTATTTTCGTGTGTTAGGTGGGTCCTTTGAGCCTCTGGAAAGATCCCTTCTTTACCTGACAGTATAATTTCAAAAAACGTGTTCTAAGAATATTCATGTCTATGTTGATAAGTCCGTGTATTTTGCTCATTATAGGATTTTAGCTTTAATACAAAATAAATTATGCTTTCATGAACAAGAAAAACGTTAATGTCTCGTCGACGCTATCTTTTGAACATCAAGATTGACTTGACCATACTTTTGGCATCATAAAGGATCGTCTTCAACGTTACCAACTTGAAGTTAGATTTACGGACAGTTCATGACTTGAAAGACAGCGCCATTCATCTGTCAAATGTGTGTTTTCTTCTCTCGTATATCGTATTAGTTGTCTCTGAAATCTGACGTGCATGACATTAATGTAGCTACATCTATTCATTCTATGGTAAAAACTGTCTTTGGATTATCTTGCAAAAGTGGTGAGTAGCAAAAAATATCCTGCCAGCCGCCGGATTGTTCCGTGCCGGAACCCGGGATTGAACCGGGGGCCTTTAGATCTTCAGTCTAACGCTCTCCCAACTGAGCTATTCCGGCTGACAAGGATTGTTCTCCAATTAGGTGTATTTATTGATATGTAGCATCTACAACCTTGTGCTTATTTTGATATACATGTGAAACTGAAAGAGTGTAAATTAAGAATTTTATTTTCGTGTGTTAGGTGGGTCCTTTGAGCCTCTGGAAAGATCCCTTCTTTACCTGACAGTATAATTTCAAAAAACGTGTTCTAAGAATATTCATGTCTATGTTAATAAGTCCGTGTATTTTGCTCATTATAGGATTTTAGCTTTAATACAAAATAAATTATGCTTTCATGAACAAGAAAAACGTTAATGTCTCGTCGACGCTATCTTTTGAACATCAAGATTGACTTGACCATACTTTTGGCATCATAAAGGATCGTCTTCAACGTTACCAACTTGAAGTTAGATTTACGGACAGTTCATGACTTGAAAGACAGCGCCATTCATCTGTCAAATGTGTGTTTTCTTCTCTCGTATATCGTATTAGTTGTCTCTGAAATCTGACGTGCATGACATTAATGTAGCTACATCTATTCATTCTATGGTAAAAACTGTCTTTGGATTATCTTGCAAAAGTGGTGAGTAGCAAAAAATATCCTGCCAGCCGCCGGATTGTTCCGTGCCGGAACCCGGGATTGAACCGGGGGCCTTTAGATCTTCAGTCTAACGCTCTCCCAACTGAGCTATTCCGGCTGACAAGGATTGTTCTCCAATTAGGTGTATTTATTGATATGTAGCATCTACAACCTTGTGCTTATTTTGATATACATGTGAAACTGAAAGAGTGTAAATTAAGAATTTTATTTTCGTGTGTTAGGTGGGTCCTTTGAGCCTCTGGAAAGATCCCTTCTTTACCTGACAGTATAATTTCAAAAAACGTGTTCTAAGAATATTCATGTCTATGTTAATAAGTCCGTGTATTTTGCTCATTATAGGATTTTAGCTTTAATACAAAATAAATTATGCTTTCATGAACAAGAAAAACGTTAATGTCTCGTCGACGCTATCTTTTGAACATCAAGATTGACTTGACCATACTTTTGGCATCATAAAGGATCGTCTTCAACGTTACCAACTTGAAGTTAGATTTACGGACAGTTCATGACTTGAAAGACAGCGCCATTCATCTGTCAAATGTGTGTTTTCTTCTCTCGTATATCGTATTAGTTGTCTCTGAAATCTGACGTGCATGACATTAATGTAGCTACATCTATTCATTCTATGGTAAAAACTGTCTTTGGATTATCTTGCAAAAGTGGTGAGTAGCAAAAAATATCCTGCCAGCCGCCGGATTGTTCCGTGCCGGAACCCGGGATTGAACCGGGGGCCTTTAGATCTTCAGTCTAACGCTCTCCCAACTGAGCTATTCCGGCTGACAAGGATTGTTCTCCAATTAGGTGTATTTATTGATATGTAGCATCTACAACCTTGTGCTTATTTTGATATACATGTGAAACTGAAAGAGTGTAAATTAAGAATTTTATTTTCGTGTGTTAGGTGGGTCCTTTGAGCCTCTGGAAAGATCCCTTCTTTACCTGACAGTATAATTTCAAAAAACGTGTTCTAAGAATATTCATGTCTATGTTAATAAGTCCGTGTATTTTGCTCATTATAGGATTTTAGCTTTAATACAAAATAAATTATGCTTTCATGAACAAGAAAAACGTTAATGTCTCGTCGACGCTATCTTTTGAACATCAAGATTGACTTGACCATACTTTTGGCATCATAAAGGATCGTCTTCAACGTTACCAACTTGAAGTTAGATTTACGGACAGTTCATGACTTGAAAGACAGCGCCATTCATCTGTCAAATGTGTGTTTTCTTCTCTCGTATATCGTATTAGTTGTCTCTGAAATCTGACGTGCATGACATTAATGTAGCTACATCTATTCATTCTATGGTAAAAACTGTCTTTGGATTATCTTGCAAAAGTGGTGAGTAGCAAAAAATATCCTGCCAGCCGCCGGATTGTTCCGTGCCGGAACCCGGGATTGAACCGGGGGCCTTTAGATCTTCAGTCTAACGCTCTCCCAACTGAGCTATTCCGGCTGACAAGGATTGTTCTCCAATTAGGTGTATTTATTGATATGTAGCATCTACAACCTTGTGCTTATTTTGATATACATGTGAAACTGAAAGAGTGTAAATTAAGAATTTTATTTTCGTGTGTTAGGTGGGTCCTTTGAGCCTCTGGAAAGATCCCTTCTTTACCTGACAGTATAATTTCAAAAAACGTGTTCTAAGAATATTCATGTCTATGTTAATAAGTCCGTGTATTTTGCTCATTATAGGATTTTAGCTTTAATACAAAATAAATTATGCTTTCATGAACAAGAAAAACGTTAATGTCTCGTCGACGCTATCTTTTGAACATCAAGATTGACTTGACCATACTTTTGGCATCATAAAGGATCGTCTTCAACGTTACCAACTTGAAGTTAGATTTACGGACAGTTCATGACTTGAAAGACAGCGCCATTCATCTGTCAAATGTGTGTTTTCTTCTCTCGTATATCGTATTAGTTGTCTCTGAAATCTGACGTGCATGACATTAATGTAGCTACATCTATTCATTCTATGGTAAAAACTGTCTTTGGATTATCTTGCAAAAGTGGTGAGTAGCAAAAAATATCCTGCCAGCCGCCGGATTGTTCCGTGCCGGAACCCGGGATTGAACCGGGGGCCTTTAGATCTTCAGTCTAACGCTCTCCCAACTGAGCTATTCCGGCTGACAAGGATTGTTCTCCAATTAGGTGTATTTATTGATATGTAGCATCTACAACCTTGTGCTTATTTTGATATACATGTGAAACTGAAAGAGTGTAAATTAAGAATTTTATTTTCGTGTGTTAGGTGGGTCCTTTGAGCCTCTGGAAAGATCCCTTCTTTACCTGACAGTTTAATTTCAAAAAACGTGTTCTAAGAATATTCATGTCTATGTTGATAAGTCCGTGTATTTTGCTCATTATAGGATTTTAGCTTTAATACAAAATAAATTATGCTTTCATGAACAAGAAAAACGTTAATGTCTCGTCGACGCTATCTTTTGAACATCAAGATTGACTTGACCATACTTTTGGCATCATAAAGGATCGTCTTCAACGTTACCAACTTGAAGTTAGATTTACGGACAGTTCATGACTTGAAAGACAGCGCCATTCATCTGTCAAATGTGTGTTTTCTTCTCTCGTATATCGTATTAGTTGTCTCTGAAATCTGACGTGCATGACATTAATGTAGCTACATCTATTCATTCTATGGTAAAAACTGTCTTTGGATTATCTTGCAAAAGTGGTGAGTAGCAAAAAATATCCTGCCAGCCGCCGGATTGTTCCGTGCCGGAACCCGGGATTGAACCGGGGGCCTTTAGATCTTCAGTCTAACGCTCTTTTTTTTTTATCATTAAAATTATTTATTTACTATTTACATAAAAACACCAAGAGACAAACCTCTTTGGTGCTATCTTTGGTATGTACAGAGTTGTTAGTATTAACCTTTTTGTTAGTATTGATTTCCATCTAGATATATTTTTTAAAAGACAAACATGTGTTTATAAAACAATTAATGATTCACTGTATACCCAAAGAGAGATAACTCTAATATGTTGTTGCAAAAGTCAAACACACCCTTTGGTCATTCATTTGACGGACAACCTTTCTTTTTTTTTTTTAAATTGTATTGTTCTGTTTAAGATTCAAAATAAAATATTCAGAAACAACTTATTAATATTGTAATCAGTTTGATATGGATTTCAGGTGTTTAAAAAAATAAAATTATTTTGTCGTTTTCAATACGCAGTAAGGAATTATTGCGTAAAAAATATTTATCGAAGATCTGTTGTTGGTGTTTTATTTTGTGATAAGTGTATGCATATTCTATATATTTTCTAATTGTAAATTTGAATAGTCTCACTGTATCTATATCTTTATCATGAAACACTTTAAGATTGCGTGTTTTGAAGATGCATAATCTAGCTACACTCAGAAAAAAGTTCAAAAAATATGTGTTCACAATCTTTGAACGACCAAGGTACCCAAATATCATCAGTTCCTCATAATTTATCAAATTCACAACATCAGGGGGATAATCAATAAAAATGTTGTGTAACATATCTTTCAGAAAGTTATGTATCGGGGTCAACTTCGGACATAAGGCAAACAGGTGTAACAAGTTTTCTGTATATAGGCCGCACGCTTTGCATGTGTCGCTGTCCACTTGACCAAATTTAAACAACTTTTCTAAGGTAAAAATAGCCCTGTGTACAATCCTGTAGTTCAGACAACGACAGTCAGGAGATAGACCATTCTGATTGGTTACTGAATATAATTTAGTAAAATTGATCGACGGATATTTCTCCGCCCAATGCTTTTCAGCTGTGGGCGTTTCAAACATTTCTGACAGTAAGAGTTTGTAAAAAAAATTTGTAACTGCCCCTAGAAAAGGAACTTCTCTGTCGTTTTCTAGACAAATACGTAATTTCGGAATACTCTCGGTATTTAACGGGTTTATGGATTTCAGTAAAATTTTCCACGTTTCAGGAATACCTCTTAAAATCTTGTCGTATGCAATTTTTATTTCGTGTGGTTTTTCGTCAGGAAAATTTTGTTGGATTATTTCTACAATCGAACCGGAAGTAAAAAAACCGGGAATAAATTCATAACAGATGTCTTTTATCTGGATCAAACCTGAGTGAATGAATTTTTCGAAAAGAAGCATTTTACCGTTTAGCTTTATATTTGGATTACAAAAAATAGGATTATCGTACACATGTTGAATTTCAATTTCAAATTTTAGCTTGGATTTTATTCTATAATAGGCATTAAACATTTCTTGATAATAAAGTGGTAAGTGTTTTAGATGTTTGGAATTTAAATACGTAAACACAATATTTTGTTTTAAATCCATATTTTCAATTTTATTTATGAAATAATCAAGCGCACTTTTCCAAATTGATTGGCAATTCGGGTCAAGATATTTTCTAAGGAATTTTAATCTAAAAGCTTGCATTTTTAGAAAAATATCTGGAATATTTAAACCTCCTGCTAACTTTTGACCAATTATTGTTTGATACTTTACAAGGTGAGATTTATGTTGCCAAAGAAATTTTAAAACTATTAATCGAATTTCGTTTTTTACGTTTTCTGGTAGCGGACATACTGTTAAAGTATAATAAAATCTAGACATTATAAGTGAAGTAAGAACAACTGCTCTACCAGGTAGTGTTAGATCTCTTTTATTCCAAAAAAATAAAATTGTTTTTATTTTTTTAATTTTATCTTTCCAATTCAATAATTCGCATAACTGTTTATCTTTACCAACATAAATACCTAGGACTTTAGTTACAGTTTCACAACGTTGAATTTGCAATGTATTTAGTTCTTGATCATTTATGCTACCAGAACCTAAGCATAAAATTTCAGATTTTTGTTTATTAATTTTAGCACCTGACGCCTCACTATATAGATTCAAAATTTTAAATGTTTCTTTTATAGAATTTTTGTCGGCAGTAAAAATATTCGTATCATCTGCATGTTGAAAAATTTTTGCCTCTTTATTTGAATTCGGAATAACAACACCTTTAATATTTTTATTCTTTATTATGGCCTGCCCTAATGGTTCTGCAACTAAAACGTAAAGGAGAGCAGAAACGGGACATCCTTGTTTTATTGAATTATTTAGTTTAACATATTTTGTTAAAAAGCCATTACATTTTACGCTACTGTTTACATTTTTATAAAATATTTTTATCCACTGAATGAATTTTGGACCAAAGCCAAATTTTTCTAAAACTAAATATAAATAATCATGATCAACTTTGTCAAAAGCCTTTTCCTGGTCAACTTTTATAAGAAAAGCTTCTAAATCATCGTTTTCAATAATTTCAATTAAATCTCGAATGCTTGCAGTTGTATCTGCAATATCTCGTCCAGGAATACAACACGTTTGATAAATAGAAATCAATTTCGGCAAAACAAATTTTAGTCTGTTGGACATTATTCTAGCCATTATTTTATAATCCACACATAATAATGAAATGGGTCTAAAGTTTTTTAACATATTTTTGTCCCCTTTATTTTTATAGACTAAAGTAATTATGCCGTGTCGCATAGATCTTGTCATAAGTTTTTCATCTTCAATGGCTTTAAAAATTTTTAAAAATATTTCTCCGAACGAATGGAAAAAATGACAAAAGAATTCAACAGTTAGTCCATCGGGACCCGGAGATTTATTTTTAGACATACTAAATAAAGCAGCTTTTATGTCATCCAAACTAAATTCCGCTTCTAAATTTTCCATATCATCTTCAGAAACTTTTTCCGAAATAAAATTTAAAATTTCATTTGCTTTATCTTTGTTTATTGATGTACAAGAGTATAAATCTTTATAAAATTTATGAACTTCATCAAGAATTGCCTCCGTAGATGTGACTATATTATTATCACTATTTTTTAATTCTTTTATAACATTACAGTTTTGTTTATATTTTTCAAGCTGTAAAAAATATTTAGAGTTCTTGTCACCATCTATTGCCCAATGAGCTTTAGAACGCAAAATCGCGCCTTTACAAATGTTTTCTTCATGACATTTTAATTTCAATTTAATTTCCTCAAATTTATTTAAATCAACAATTTCATTATTAGCTACGGCTAATGAAATTTTTTCAAATTCTCTTTGAATTTTAAAATATTCCGATTTTTCGGCACGGGATTTATCTTGCGCAATAACTTTTGCTAGTTGTTTTATTTTATATTTTAAATTATCATACCAAACCAAAGGTTCTTCGTCATAAAGAGGACATTGTTTTTCAGTTTCAATTAATTTATTAATTTTATTCACAAACTCTTCGTCATCTAACAATTTATTATTAAATATCCATAAACCCGGGCCTCTCTCAATTTCACTAAAATCTATATTCAGATTTACAAAAGAATGGTCGCTGAACGCATTATGTTTATAATAAACGTTCTTCACAAATACAGAAAAGGATTTTGGAATAAATATAAAATCCAATCTACTCTGAATTAGATTATTTTGTACAACTCGACGCCAAGAGAATATTCGTGACGTTGGATTTCTTGCTCGCCATATATCATAGATATTAAAATTTTCGCACAACTGATTAATTGACTTGTATGATTTGTCTTCTGTGTGTTGTGTTTTTCCGCACCTGTCAAGTTTTGACATAGATGTGTTCATATCACCCAACAAAATAATGTTTTCTGTGTTTATCAATTTTCCACTCAAGTTTTCGAAAAATGTAGTTCTCTCAAGAACCGAATTAGGTGCATAACAATTAACAATATTTATTAATTTTTCATCTTGTTGTAATTGAATATGTACACATCTACCGTCAAAACTTTGTATATAATTTACTTCATGTTCAACCTTTTTACTTATCAAAAAGGCAACACCTTGTCTATGTGTTTCAGCACACGAGTAAAATATTTTACCATTCCAAAACTTAGAAAAACTAGTAACTACATCATCTGACCAAAAAGTTTCTTGGATAGCTACAACATCATAATAATTTTCCGAACAAAAAGAACAAAACTTTTGGAATTTTGACTGATCCCTCAAACCATTAGCATTTATAGATACAATATTAACCATCTGTACAAAAAGTAAGAAAGAAAATAACTTTATATCTATGAACTTGAACTTGATACTTTATTCCGGGGTTCCCTCCTAAATTTTTTAAGCTCATCTGAAGTAAATTTTGGAGATGTAACTAAACGCTTCCTCCTAATTTTACTCATATTCGCAGCCAATTCCTCGTCGGTCATTTCAATATCAACTACCTTAGATTCATCAACTCCTGTATTTTTACCAACAGAATCAGTCAAATTAGGTCCACGAGGAACTGGCTGTGGCTCTAATTTTGATGGGCTAGACCCCCCTTTTTTATGCATTTTATTATCAACAATTACTGTCTCTTGTTTGTTTGAATGTTCAGCATCAGTCATCAAATCTAGAACATCATTGTCAACACCAGACGTTTGTTGTTCATTGGAATCTGTAACATCATTGTCATTTTTAGCGTTTTCATTGAAATGTTCATCTTTGTCATCATTGTCAACATCACTTTCCTCCATGGTATCATCGCCACCGTCACTTTTCTCCGTGTTATCATCGTCAACATCACTTTGCTCCATGTTATCATCATCACCATTGACTCCATCCGTGTGCTCGTCTTCAGCTTCATTCTCGTTCATATCATCATTTTCTTGATGTTCAGTGTTTGTTTCATGTTCAGGAATGTCAGAATTTGTTTCATTTTCTGGATTGTTAGCATTTATATCATTTTCTGTGTTATCATTATTTGATTCATTTTCATTTGTTTCATTTCTATCCCTGTTCCAAACCGGCTCACACCGACAGTATGATAACACTTTATGACATGTTTCACACGGTGGAGTTTGACAAGCTCTTGCTAGATGTCCGAAGCGTTTACACTTATAGCAAATATTATCCGGACAGTTTGCATAAACATGACTTGTCTCAAAACACTGGGTACAGACTCTCTTTTGTTCGTCATGAACTACTCTTATATATTCAAATGAGCTCACACCAGTTGATAGTTTCAATGTATATGGTAAACTTTGTCGTTCAGGGGAAAATCTAACTACTACATACCGTGTACCATTAGCGACGTCAGTACCAGGATACATTTTCCGCTTAATGGGCGACTTGAGTGTTACACCAAACTCCTGCAATTTCTCTCGTATTTCAGAGTCGGGCACATAGTGTGAAACGTTGAAAAAACTGACAACTTTATCACGCGAAAAAATAGCTCTGGGTTTAAAATTTGAGTTCTTCACCTTAAAACCTGTATCCACAATCAAATCTAAAGCATCTTTATCAGACAACGTAAGTTCATAACTATTACCACTTTTTGGAACACATGCAAGGACTGTTCCCTCACCAACTTCTTTTTCCACATTAGCGATGACATCGACAGCTTTTATAGTCCGATTGTCACCTACATCCACTAACACAGTTTTTTCCTTGATGGAACGACCATCCCCTCTTCCACCAGACATGGTGAAGGGAGGTGTGAAAGTCTTAATAAGTGTCAAAAATGCACAAAATATGGCCACAAATAGTTCTACTAAAACAATATATGAAATAATATTGACTAACCATCAACGGATGGCTAGTCACACAACACAAACTTAACAGATTTTTCTCTGGTTTAGAAGGCACGTCTTCGTTATCCAAATCCAAAACCGGAAGTCTCTGAGCTATTCCGGCTGACAAGGATTGTTCTCCAATTAGGTGTATTTATTGATATGTAGCATCTACAACCTTGTGCTTATTTTGATATACATGTGAAACTGAAAGAGTGTAAATTAAGAATTTTATTTTCGTGTGTTAGGTGGGTCCTTTGAGCCTCTGGAAAGATCCCTTCTTTACCTGACAGTATAATTTCAAAAAACGTGTTCTAAGAATATTCATGTCTATGTTAATAAGTCCGTGTATTTTGCTCATTATAGGATTTTAGCTTTAATACAAAATAAATTATGCTTTCATGAACAAGAAAAACGTTAATGTCTCGTCGACGCTATCTTTTGAACATCAAGATTGACTTGACCATACTTTTGGCATCATAAAGGATCGTCTTCAACGTTACCAACTTGAAGTTAGATTTACGGACAGTTCATGACTTGAAAGACAGCGCCATTCATCTGTCAAATGTGTGTTTTCTTCTCTCGTATATCGTATTAGTTGTCTCTGAAATCTGACGTGCATGACATTAATGTAGCTACATCTATTCATTCTATGGTAAAAACTGTCTTTGGATTATCTTGCAAAAGTGGTGAGTAGCAAAAAATATCCTGCCAGCCTCCGGATTGTTCCGTGCCGGAACCCGGGATTGAACCGGGGGCCTTTAGATCTTCAGTCTAACGCTCTCCCAACTGAGCTATTCCGGCTGACAAGGATTGTTCTCCAATTAGGTGTATTTATTGATATGTAGCATCTACAACCTTGTGCTTATTTTGATATACATGTGAAACTGAAAGAGTGTAAATTAAGAATTTTATTTTCGTGTGTTAGGTGGGTCCTTTGAGCCTCTGGAAAGATCCCTTCTTTACCTGACAGTATAATTTCAAAAAACGTGTTCTAAGAATATTCATGTCTATGTTAATAAGTCCGTGTATTTTGCTCATTATAGGATTTTAGCTTTAATACAAAATAAATTATGCTTTCATGAACAAGAAAAACGTTAATGTCTCGTCGACGCTATCTTTTGAACATCAAGATTGACTTGACCATACTTTTGGCATCATAAAGGATCGTCTTCAACGTTACCAACTTGAAGTTAGATTTACGGACAGTTCATGACTTGAAAGACAGCGCCATTCATCTGTCAAATGTGTGTTTTCTTCTCTCGTATATCGTATTAGTTGTCTCTGAAATCTGACGTGCATGACATTAATGTAGCTACATCTATTCATTCTATGGTAAAAACTGTCTTTGGATTATCTTGCAAAAGTGGTGAGTAGCAAAAAATATCCTGCCAGCCGCCGGATTGTTCCGTGCCGGAACCCGGGATTGAACCGGGGGCCTTTAGATCTTCAGTCTAACGCTCTCCCAACTGAGCTATTCCGGCTGACAAGGATTGTTCTCCAATTAGGTGTATTTATTGATATGTAGCATCTACAACCTTGTGCTTATTTTGATATACATGTGAAACTGAAAGAGTGTAAATTAAGAATTTTATTTTCGTGTGTTAGGTGGGTCCTTTGAGCCTCTGGAAAGATCCCTTCTTTACCTGACAGTATAATTTCAAAAAACGTGTTCTAAGAATATTCATGTCTATGTTAATAAGTCCGTGTATTTTGCTCATTATAGGATTTTAGCTTTAATACAAAATAAATTATGCTTTCATGAACAAGAAAAACGTTAATGTCTCGTCGACGCTATCTTTTGAACATCAAGATTGACTTGACCATACTTTTGGCATCATAAAGGATCGTCTTCAACGTTACCAACTTGAAGTTAGATTTACGGACAGTTCATGACTTGAAAGACAGCGCCATTCATCTGTCAAATGTGTGTTTTCTTCTCTCGTATATCGTATTAGTTGTCTCTGAAATCTGACGTGCATGACATTAATGTAGCTACATCTATTCATTCTATGGTAAAAACTGTCTTTGGATTATCTTGCAAAAGTGGTGAGTAGCAAAAAATATCCTGCCAGCCGCCGGATTGTTCCGTGCCGGAACCCGGGATTGAACCGGGGGCCCTTAGATCTTCAGTCTAACGCTCTCCCAACTGAGCTATTCCGGCTGACAAGGATTGTTCTCCAATTAGGTGTATTTATTGATATGTAGCATCTACAACCTTGTGCTTATTTTGATATACATGTGAAACTGAAAGAGTGTAAATTAAGAATTTTATTTTCGTGTGTTAGGTGGGTCCTTTGAGCCTCTGGAAAGATCCCTTCTTTACCTGACAGTATAATTTCAAAAAACGTGTTCTAAGAATATTCATGTCTATGTTAATAAGTCCGTGTATTTTGCTCATTATAGGATTTTAGCTTTAATACAAAATAAATTATGCTTTCATGAACAAGAAAAACGTTAATGTCTCGTCGACGCTATCTTTTGAACATCAAGATTGACTTGACCATACTTTTGGCATCATAAAGGATCGTCTTCAACGTTACCAACTTGAAGTTAGATTTACGGACAGTTCATGACTTGAAAGACAGCGCCATTCATCTGTCAAATGTGTGTTTTCTTCTCTCGTATATCGTATTAGTTGTCTCCGAAATCTGACGTGCATGACATTAATGTAGCTACATCTATTCATTCTATGGTAAAAACTGTCTTTGGATTATCTTGCAAAAGTGGTGAGTAGCAAAAAATATCCTGCCAGCCGCCGGATTGTTCCGTGCCGGAACCCGGGATTGAACCGGGGGCCTTTAGATCTTCAGTCTAACGCTCTCCCAACTGAGCTATTCCGGCTGACAAGGATTGTTCTCCAATTAGGTGTATTTATTGATATGTAGCATCTACAACCTTGTGCTTATTTTGATATACATGTGAAACTGAAAGAGTGTAAATTAAGAATTTTATTTTCGTGTGTTAGGTGGGTCCTTTGAGCCTCTGGAAAGATCCCTTCTTTACCTGACAGTATAATTTCAAAAAACGTGTTCTAAGAATATTCATGTCTATGTTAATAAGTCCGTGTATTTTGCTCATTATAGGATTTTAGCTTTAATACAAAATAAATTATGCTTTCATGAACAAGAAAAACGTTAATGTCTCGTCGACGCTATCTTTTGAACATCAAGATTGACTTGACCATACTTTTGGCATCATAAAGGATCGTCTTCAACGTTACCAACTTGAAGTTAGATTTACGGACAGTTCATGACTTGAAAGACAGCGCCATTCATCTGTCAAATGTGTGTTTTCTTCTCTCGTATATCGTATTAGTTGTCTCTGAAATCTGACGTGCATGACATTAATGTAGCTACATCTATTCATTCTATGGTAAAAACTGTCTTTGGATTATCTTGCAAAAGTGGTGAGTAGCAAAAAATATCCTGCCAGCCGCCGGATTGTTCCGTGCCGGAACCCGGGATTGAACCGGGGGCCTTTAGATCTTCAGTCTAACGCTCTCCCAACTGAGCTATTCCGGCTGACAAGGATTGTTCTCCAATTAGGTGTATTTATTGATATGTAGCATCTACAACCTTGTGCTTATTTTGATATACATGTGAAACTGAAAGAGTGTAAATTAAGAATTTTATTTTCGTGTGTTAGGTGGGTCCTTTGAGCCTCTGGAAAGATCCCTTCTTTACCTGACAGTATAATTTCAAAAAACGTGTTCTAAGAATATTCATGTCTATGTTAATAAGTCCGTGTATTTTGCTCATTATAGGATTTTAGCTTTAATACAAAATAAATTATGCTTTCATGAACAAGAAAAACGTTAATGTCTCGTCGACGCTATCTTTTGAACATCAAGATTGACTTGACCATACTTTTGGCATCATAAAGGATCGTCTTCAACGTTACCAACTTGAAGTTAGATTTACGGACAGTTCATGACTTGAAAGACAGCGCCATTCATCTGTCAAATGTGTGTTTTCTTCTCTCGTATATCGTATTAGTTGTCTCTGAAATCTGACGTGCATGACATTAATGTAGCTACATCTATTCATTCTATGGTAAAAACTGTCTTTGGATTATCTTGCAAAAGTGGTGAGTAGCAAAAAATATCCTGCCAGCCGCCGGATTGTTCCGTGCCGGAACCCGGGATTGAACCGGGGGCCTTTAGATCTTCAGTCTAACGCTCTCCCAACTGAGCTATTCCGGCTGACAAGGATTGTTCTCCAATTAGGTGTATTTATTGATATGTAGCATCTACAACCTTGTGCTTATTTTGATATACATGTGAAACTGAAAGAGTGTAAATTAAGAATTTTATTTTCGTGTGTTAGGTGGGTCCTTTGAGCCTCTGGAAAGATCCCTTCTTTACCTGACAGTATAATTTCAAAAAAACGTGTTCTAAGAATATTCATGTCTATGTTAATAAGTCCGTGTATTTTGCTCATTATAGGATTTTAGCTTTAATACAAAATAAATTATGCTTTCATGAACAAGAAAAACGTTAATGTCTCGTCGACGCTATCTTTTGAACATCAAGATTGACTTGACCATACTTTTGGCATCATAAAGGATCGTCTTCAACGTTACCAACTTGAAGTTAGATTTACGGACAGTTCATGACTTGAAAGACAGCGCCATTCATCTGTCGAATGTGTGTTTTCTTCTCTCGTATATCGTATTAGTTGTCTCTGAAATCTGACGTGCATGACATTAATGTAGCTACATCTATTCATTCTATGGTAAAAACTGTCTTTGGATTATCTTGCAAAAGTGGTGAGTAGCAAAAAATATCCTGCCAGCCGCCGGATTGTTCCGTGCCGGAACCCGGGATTGAACCGGGGGCCTTTAGATCTTCAGTCTAACGCTCTCCCAACTGAGCTATTCCGGCTGACAATGATTGTTCTCCAATTAGGTGTATTTATTGATATGTAGCATCTACAACCTTGTGCTTATTTTGATATACATGTGAAACTGAAAGAGTGTAAATTAAGAATTTTATTTTCGTGTGTTAGGTGGGTCCTTTGAGCCTCTGGAAAGATCCCTTCTTTACCTGACAGTATAATTTCAAAAAACGTGTTCTAAGAATATTCATGTCTATGTTAATAAGTCCGTGTATTTTGCTCATTATAGGATTTTAGCTTTAATACAAAATAAATTATGCTTTCATGAACAAGAAAAACGTTAATGTCTCGTCGACGCTATCTTTTGAACATCAAGATTGACTTGACCATACTTTTGGCATCATAAAGGATCGTCTTCAACGTTACCAACTTGAAGTTAGATTTACGGACAGTTCATGACTTGAAAGACAGCGCCATTCATCTGTCAAATGTGTGTTTTCTTCTCTCGTATATCGTATTAGTTGTCTCCGAAATCTGACGTGCATGACATTAATGTAGCTACATCTATTCATTCTATGGTAAAAACTGTCTTTGGATTATCTTGCAAAAGTGGTGAGTAGCAAAAAATATCCTGCCAGCCGCCGGATTGTTCCGTGCCGGAACCCGGGATTGAACCGGGGGCCTTTAGATCTTCAGTCTAACGCTCTCCCAACTGAGCTATTCCGGCTGACAAGGATTGTTCTCCAATTAGGTGTATTTATTGATATGTAGCATCTACAACCTTGTGCTTATTTTGATATACATGTGAAACTGAAAGAGTGTAAATTAAGAATTTTATTTTCGTGTGTTAGGTGGGTCCTTTGAGCCTCTGGAAAGATCCCTTCTTTACCTGACAGTATAATTTCAAAAAACGTGTTCTAAGAATATTCATGTCTATGTTAATAAGTCCGTGTATTTTGCTCATTATAGGATTTTAGCTTTAATACAAAATAAATTATGCTTTCATGAACAAGAAAAACGTTAATGTCTCGTCGACGCTATCTTTTGAACATCAAGATTGACTTGACCATACTTTTGGCATCATAAAGGATCGTCTTCAACGTTACCAACTTGAAGTTAGATTTACGGACAGTTCATGACTTGAAAGACAGCGCCATTCATCTGTCAAATGTGTGTTTTCTTCTCTCGTATATCGTATTAGTTGTCTCCGAAATCTGACGTGCATGACATTAATGTAGCTACATCTATTCATTCTATGGTAAAAACTGTCTTTGGATTATCTTGCAAAAGTGGTGAGTAGCAAAAAATATCCTGCCAGCCGCCGGATTGTTCCGTGCCGGAACCCGGGATTGAACCGGGGGCCTTTAGATCTTCAGTCTAACGCTCTTTTTTTTATCATTAATAAAATTTTTATTACATATTTACATACTGTCACCATGAAACATTCCTCATTGGTGAGAAGTTTTCTATATACAGAGTTGTTAGTAGTTAACCTCCTACATTAGTAAAAAATAAAATACATCTAGATGAGACACGTTAAAAACTTTAAAAATAGTATAGCATATTAGTCCCAATTAATTTTATAGTGATTCATTCATCAAAAGGGTATATGAATTGAACAGGACAGATTCAATATAAGTTATATATAGAAAGCGAGACAACTCTAAAATATTTTCAAAAGTCGAACACACCTAAATGCGATCGATAATTTTACATTGGAATGTGATCTTTTGTTCTAACAACCAATCAAATTGAAGTAACTGTCTAGACAAACAAAACTATGTTGTCATTTTTAATATCCAATAAAGTGTTATTGTGTAAAAAATACTTATAGAATAATTGTCTTTGTTGTGTCATTTTATAATACGTGTATGCGTATTCAATGTATCTTTTAATTGTGTACTTGAATAAACGAAGTGCATCTATGTCTTTGTCATGAAAAACTTTTAAATTCCGTGATTTGAATATGCAAAGTCGGGCTACACTAAGGAAAAAATTTAAAAAATAAGTATTAATAACTTGTGAACGTTTCAAAAACCCAAGTAAAAATAACTGTTCATAATCAATAGAATTAACCATATCAGGCGGGTAATTGATAAAAATGTTGTGTAATATGTCTTTCAGGTAATCATGAAGTGGTTTGAACTTTTGACAAAGTACAAACATGTGACTAAGATTTTCTATACCCTGGCCGCACGTTTTGCATGTGCTAGTATCTGCCTGACCTATTCTGACCAACTTTTCGAGTGTAAAAATAGCTCTATGGACAATCCTATAGTTTAAGCAATGACAATCAGGAGGTAAACAACACTGATTGACAACCAAATAAAGATTTTTGAAATTGAGAGACGGATATAGCTCCGCCCAATGCTTTTCAGCAGAGGGCGTTTCAAAAAATTTTGTCAAAAGAAGGCTGTAAAATAATTTCGTCACAGCACTTCTAATGTGAATTTCTCTATCGTTATCTAAACAAATTTTAACAATCGGAGTAATCTCAACATTTAGAGGATTTTCGGATTTTAATAGTTCTTTCCACTCGTCAGGAATACATCGAATGATTTTTTCAAAAGCTGTTTTTATTTGTTCTGTTTTTTCATCAGGAAATTTTTGTTTTATTATTTCATCTATTGAATTCGATGTGAAGAAACCCGGCATAAATTCATAGCAAATGTCTTTTATTCGTATCAAGCCTGTTTGAATGAATTTTTCAAACAGAAGCATTTTACCGTTGCATGTTATGTTTGGATTACAAAACAGCGGATTATTATATACATGTTGCACTTGAAAATCGATTTTCAAATTGGATTTTATTTTATAATACGCGTTTATCATTTCTTGATAGTAAAGCGGTAAGTGTTTAATCTGTTTTGAATTTAAATGCGTATAAACTACATCTTGTTTTAAATCCATATTATCGATTTTAGAGATAAAGTAATCAAACGCACCTTTCCAAATTGATTTACATTCAGGGTCCAAATATTTTTTAAGAAATTTTAATCTAAAGGCTTGCATTTTTAGAAAAATATCAGGAATGTTTAAGCCACCTTCCAGTTTTGTACCTACTACACTTTGATATTTTACTAAATGTGATTTACTTTGCCAAAGAAATTTTATAACAATTAGTCGGATTTCATTTTTAACTTTTTCCGGCAATGGACATACAGTTACAGTATAATATAACCGCGACATTATGAGGGAAGTTAAAACTGTAGCTCGACCTGGTAAAGTTAATTCTCTTTTATTCCAAAAGAATAAAATTGTTTTTATCTTTTTAATTTTATCCTTCCAGTTAAGAAGTTCACATAACTCTTTATCCTTTCCAACATATATGCCTAAAACTTTTGTTACATTTTCACTTTTTTGTATTTGTAATTTATTTAACTCTGAATCAGTAATACTGCCAGAACCTAAACTCATAATTTCAGATTTTTGTTTATTAATTTTAGCACCAGAAGCCTCACTGTACAAATTAAGAACTTTGAAAGCTTCATTTACAGATTTTTTATTTGAAGTAAAAATATTTGTGTCATCTGCGTGTTGAAAAATTTTAGCATTTACATTTGACTTTGGGATATTTACACTCTGAATATTTTTATTTTTAATTATAGCTTGACCTAATGGTTCTGCCACCAACACATAGAGGAGAGCAGAAACTGGACACCCTTGTTTTATTGAATTATTTAGTTTAACATACTTTGTAAGGAAACCATTACATTTTACACTGCTGTTTACATTGTTATAAAATATTTTTATCCACTGCATAAATTTAGGACCAAAACCAAATTTTTCTAAAACTAAAAACAGATAATCATGGTCAACTTTATCAAAAGCTTTTTCCTGGTCAACTTTAATAAGATAGGCTTCTAAATCATCATTTTCAATTATTTCAATTAGATCTCTTATACTTGATGTAGTGTCTGCAATGTCGCGGCCTAGTATGCAACATGTTTGAAAACTAGACACTAATTTCGGTAGAACAAATTTTAATCTATTGGACATTATTCTAGCAATTATTTTGTAGTCTACACAAAGCAAAGATATCGGTCTAAAATTTTTTAATAGATTTTTATCCCCTTTGTTTTTATAAACTAAGTTTATTATACCATGCCGCATTGATCTTGTTAGGATGTGATCTTCTTCTATAACTTTAAAAATTTTAAGAAAAATCTCACCAAACAAATGAAAAAATTTACAGAAGAATTCAACTGTTAATCCATCAGGACCCGGAGATTTATTTTTTGACATGCCAAATAATGACGATTTAATTTCATCTAGAGTTAAATCGGTTTCTAAATTTTCACTATCTTCATCAGAAACTTTTTCAGAAATATATTCCAAAATTTCTTTTGCCTTATCTTTATTTATTACTGTACTAGAGTATAACTCTTTATAAAATTTATATACTTCTTCTAGAATGTCATCTGTACTTGTTAAAATTTTACCCTCGGTTGTTTTTAATTCTTTTACAGCGTTACTATTTTGTTTATATTTTTCAAGTTGCAAAAAATATTTTGAACTTTTATCTCCGTCTATAGCCCATTGGGCCTTTGAGCGCAAAATTGCACCTTTACAAATTTTATCTTCATACGTTTTAAGTTTTAGTTTCATTTCTTCAAACTTATTTACATCAAAATTTACATTATTTACCGCCATAGACGATAGTTTTTCATATTCATTTTGAAGCTTAAAATATTCGGACTTTTCAATACGCGATTTATTTTGCGCATATGATTTTGATAATTGTTTTATTTTAAATTTTAAATTGTCATACCAAATAAGCGGCTCATCATCAAAAAGTCTACAACTTTTTTCTTTTTCAATTAATCGTGAAATTTTTTGAACATAATCCTCGTCATGTAATAATAAATTATTAAATATCCATAACCCTGGGCCTCTCTCAATTTCAGTAAAATCTATATTTAGATTGACAAAAGAGTGGTCACTGAAAGTATTATGTTTATAATACACGTTTTTGACAAATTGAGAATATGCTTTCGGAATAAAAATGTGGTCAATTCTACTTTGAATTAGGACATTTTGAACGATACGACGCCAAGAGAAGATTCGTGCATTTTGATTTCTCGCTCGCCATACATCATATAAATTAAACATATCACACATGTTTGTGAGTTCTTTGTATGCTTTATCTTGAGTGTGTTCTGTTTTACCACAACGATCAAGATTTGACAGAGATGTATTCATATCACCTAGTAAAATGATATTTTCTGAATTCGCCATTTTAGAAGTAAGTTTCTCAAAAAACTTAATTTTTTCTTGCATAATATTTGGAACATAGCAATTAATTATATCAATAGCGTTATCATCCTGTTTAAAGGAAATATGGATACATCTACCGTCAAAACTTTGAACTTCGGACACTTGATTTTGTACTCTTTTGCTTACTAAAAAAGCAACACCTTGTCTCAGGTTTACACCATTACAAAAATATATTTTTCCTTCCCAAAATTTTTCAATATTTGGAATAATATCATCATCCCAAAACGTTTCTTGGATACCAACAATATCAAAATAATTTTCTGAACAATATTTTGTAAAATTCTGAAACTTTGTTACATCTCTGAGACCATTAGCATTTATGCTAACAATATTTACCATCAACCAGAAAAATAAACAATAAAAATGTGAACCTATGAACTTGAACTTGGTTGATTAGAAGAGAGTTTAGACTTAGGATTAGACTTCATCTTCTTAATGTCCTCAGGGGTGAGGTTGGGGCTAGTAACCAAACGACGCCTTCTTTTTTTTCCCATACTACGAGCCAGTTCCTCATCAGTAATTTCCATTTCTGATTCACTGGCAATCGAAGACTCTGCATTTTTATCATGATCACAATCAACCATGTCAACATTTGACTCATGAGAAACTGACTCGTTCACTTTTTTGGACCCCCCTTTTTTATGCAAAATATTTATTTCATTGTCAATTAAATTGTCTTTTGAATGTTCATGTACTTTCATAATTTCAGTTTGTTTATCATCATCGTCAGGAGTATTGTTACTGGAATCAGTTTTAATATTTTCATCTAGGTTTAGTTCATCTTGGTCAGTATTAACATCCGAATTTTCTTTTACATCAGTCGAGTCACGGTCATCTAAATTTAACACATCATCTACATCACCACGTTCACCATTTTTAACCTCATCATCTTCTTCCATTTGATCATCATTAGTAGCATTTTCATTTTCGACATTAGAGTCTTCAACATTAGAGTCATTTTGGGGTTCTGTATCAGGACGATCATAACCCCATACAGGTTCACAAATACAGCTGGCTGGATATCTATGACACTTATCACAGCGTGGTTTCGGACAATTGCGAGCCAAATGTCCACTATCTTTGCAACGATAACACATATTGTCAGGGCAGTTGATATACATATGGCCGGATTCGAAGCATTTCGAGCAGACCTTTTTCTGATTGTCATGTAATACACGTATATATTCATGTGAATTAACACCTGTTGAAAACTTCATAGTATACGGTAAACTTTGACGAAAATCTGGGAACCTTACTACCACGTACCTTGTACCATCTGCAATAGTCGTGCCCGGATGCATTCGGCGTTTAATGGACGATATTAACTCAGCACCGAAATCTTCAAGTTTTTTCGTAATTTCTTCATCCGTCACATAATAAGACACATTAAGGAAACTCACCATCTTTTCTTTCGAAAATACAGCGTTTGGCTTAAATGTCTCATTGTTAACTTTGAACCCCGTGTCGCATATTAAATCAACAGCTTCTATTTCTTTGAGTGTTATCTCATATATGTTTCCACTTTTAGGGACACAAGCCTCCACTACACCTTCACCAACTTCTGCCTCTACACTATTAATAACCGATAAGGCCGAAACATTTTTATTGTCCCCAACATCAACTAGGACAGTCTGTTCCTTCACAGTTCTATTCGCCCCCCTTCCACCAGGCATGGTGAAGGGAGGTTACGAAAACACGTTAAAAAGTCAGAAATATAGAAAATAATTCACGATTAGCAAATGTTATGTCACTGGGAGTATTCACTTACACCTTAAGCCATGGATGGCTCGTCCTAAGACAAGAAAAATTTCGATTGAAACTCAGCTTTGAAAAATACGTCCTTCTTGCTGAATGTCTAAACCGGAAGTCCGTCTAACGCTCTCCCAACTGAGCTATTCCGGCTGACAAGGATTGTTCTCCAATTAGGTGTATTTATTGATATGTAGCATCTACAACCTTGTGCTTATTTTGATATACATGTGAAACTGAAAGAGTGTAAATTAAGAATTTTATTTTCGTGTGTTAGGTGGGTCCTTTGAGCCTCTGGAAAGATCCCTTCTTTACCTGACAGTATAATTTCAAAAAACGTGTTCTAAGAATATTCATGTCTATGTTAATAAGTCCGTGTATTTTGCTCATTATAGGATTTTAGCTTTAATACAAAATAAATTATGCTTTCATGAACAAGAAAAACGTTAATGTCTCGTCGACGCTATCTTTTGAACATCAAGATTGACTTGACCATACTTTTGGCATCATAAAGGATCGTCTTCAACGTTACCAACTTGAAGTTAGATTTACGGACAGTTCATGACTTGAAAGACAGCGCCATTCATCTGTCAAATGTGTGTTTTCTTCTCTCGTATATCGTATTAGTTGTCTCCGAAATCTGACGTGCATGACATTAATGTAGCTACATCTATTCATTCTATGGTAAAAACTGTCTTTGGATTATCTTGCAAAAGTGGTGAGTAGCAAAAAATATCCTGCCAGCCGCCGGATTGTTCCGTGCCGGAACCCGGGATTGAACCGGGGGCCTTTAGATCTTCAGTCTAACGCTCTCCCAACTGAGCTATTCCGGCTGACAAGGATTGTTCTCCAATTAGGTGTATTTATTGATATGTAGCATCTACAACCTTGTGCTTATTTTGATATACATGTGAAACTGAAAGAGTGTAAATTAAGAATTTTATTTTCGTGTGTTAGGTGGGTCCTTTGAGCCTCTGGAAAGATCCCTTCTTTACCTGACAGTATAATTTCAAAAAACGTGTTCTAAGAATATTCATGTCTATGTTAATAAGTCCGTGTATTTTGCTCATTATAGGATTTTAGCTTTAATACAAAATAAATTATGCTTTCATGAACAAGAAAAACGTTAATGTCTCGTCGACGCTATCTTTTGAACATCAAGATTGACTTGACCATACTTTTGGCATCATAAAGGATCGTCTTCAACGTTACCAACTTGAAGTTAGATTTACGGACAGTTCATGACTTGAAAGACAGCGCCATTCATCTGTCAAATGTGTGTTTTCTTCTCTCGTATATCGTATTAGTTGTCTCTGAAATCTGACGTGCATGACATTAATGTAGCTACATCTATTCATTCTATGGTAAAAACTGTCTTTGGATTATCTTGCAAAAGTGGTGAGTAGCAAAAAATATCCTGCCAGCCGCCGGATTGTTCCGTGCCGGAACCCGGGATTGAACCGGGGGCCTTTAGATCTTCAGTCTAACGCTCTCCCAACTGAGCTATTCCGGCTGACAAGGATTGTTCTCCAATTAGGTGTATTTATTGATATGTAGCATCTACAACCTTGTGCTTATTTTGATATACATGTGAAACTGAAAGAGTGTAAATTAAGAATTTTATTTTCGTGTGTTAGGTGGGTCCTTTGAGCCTCTGGAAAGATCCCTTCTTTACCTGACAGTATAATTTCAAAAAACGTGTTCTAAGAATATTCATGTCTATGTTAATAAGTCCGTGTATTTTGCTCATTATAGGATTTTAGCTTTAATACAAAATAAATTATGCTTTCATGAACAAGAAAAACGTTAATGTCTCGTCGACGCTATCTTTTGAACATCAAGATTGACTTGACCATACTTTTGGCATCATAAAGGATCGTCTTCAACGTTACCAACTTGAAGTTAGATTTACGGACAGTTCATGACTTGAAAGACAGCGCCATTCATCTGTCAAATGTGTGTTTTCTTCTCTCGTATATCGTATTAGTTGTCTCTGAAATCTGACGTGCATGACATTAATGTAGCTACATCTATTCATTCTATGGTAAAAACTGTCTTTGGATTATCTTGCAAAAGTGGTGAGTAGCAAAAAATATCCTGCCAGCCGCCGGATTGTTCCGTGCCGGAACCCGGGATTGAACCGGGGGCCTTTAGATCTTCAGTCTAACGCTCTCCCAACTGAGCTATTCCGGCTGACAAGGATTGTTCTCCAATTAGGTGTATTTATTGATATGTAGCATCTACAACCTTGTGCTTATTTTGATATACATGTGAAACTGAAAGAGTGTAAATTAAGAATTTTATTTTCGTGTGTTAGGTGGGTCCTTTGAGCCTCTGGAAAGATCCCTTCTTTACCTGACAGTATAATTTCAAAAAACGTGTTCTAAGAATATTCATGTCTATGTTAATAAGTCCGTGTATTTTGCTCATTATAGGATTTTAGCTTTAATACAAAATAAATTATGCTTTCATGAACAAGAAAAACGTTAATGTCTCGTCGACGCTATCTTTTGAACATCAAGATTGACTTGACCATACTTTTGGCATCATAAAGGATCGTCTTCAACGTTACCAACTTGAAGTTAGATTTACGGACAGTTCATGACTTGAAAGACAGCGCCATTCATCTGTCAAATGTGTGTTTTCTTCTCTCGTATATCGTATTAGTTGTCTCTGAAATCTGACGTGCATGACATTAATGTAGCTACATCTATTCATTCTATGGTAAAAACTGTCTTTGGATTATCTTGCAAAAGTGGTGAGTAGCAAAAAATATCCTGCCAGCCGCCGGATTGTTCCGTGCCGGAACCCGGGATTGAACCGGGGGCCTTTAGATCTTCAGTCTAACGCTCTCCCAACTGAGCTATTCCGGCTGACAAGGATTGTTCTCCAATTAGGTGTATTTATTGATATGTAGCATCTACAACCTTGTGCTTATTTTGATATACATGTGAAACTGAAAGAGTGTAAATTAAGAATTTTATTTTCGTGTGTTAGGTGGGTCCTTTGAGCCTCTGGAAAGATCCCTTCTTTACCTGACAGTATAATTTCAAAAAACGTGTTCTAAGAATATTCATGTCTATGTTAATAAGTCCGTGTATTTTGCTCATTATAGGATTTTAGCTTTAATACAAAATAAATTATGCTTTCATGAACAAGAAAAACGTTAATGTCTCGTCGACGCTATCTTTTGAACATCAAGATTGACTTGACCATACTTTTGGCATCATAAAGGATCGTCTTCAACGTTACCAACTTGAAGTTAGATTTACGGACAGTTCATGATTTGAAAGACAGCGCCATTCATCTGTCAAATGTGTGTTTTCTTCTCTCGTATATCGTATTAGTTGTCTCTGAAATCTGACGTGCATGACATTAATGTAGCTACATCTATTCATTCTATGGTAAAAACTGTCTTTGGATTATCTTGCAAAAGTGGTGAGTAGCAAAAAATATCCTGCCAGCCGCCGGATTGTTCCGTGCCGGAACCCGGGATTGAACCGGGGGCCTTTAGATCTTCAGTCTAACGCTCTCCCAACTGAGCTATTCCGGCTGACAAGGATTGTTCTCCAATTAGGTGTATTTATTGATATGTAGCATCTACAACCTTGTGCTTATTTTGATATACATGTGAAACTGAAAGAGTGTAAATTAAGAATTTTATTTTCGTGTGTTAGGTGGGTCCTTTGAGCCTCTGGAAAGATCCCTTCTTTACCTGACAGTATAATTTCAAAAAACGTGTTCTAAGAATATTCATGTCTATGTTAATAAGTCCGTGTATTTTGCTCATTATAGGATTTTAGCTTTAATACAAAATAAATTATGCTTTCATGAACAAGAAAAACGTTAATGTCTCGTCGACGCTATCTTTTGAACATCAAGATTGACTTGACCATACTTTTGGCATCATAAAGGATCGTCTTCAACGTTACCAACTTGAAGTTAGATTTACGGACAGTTCATGATTTGAAAGACAGCGCCATTCATCTGTCAAATGTGTGTTTTCTTCTCTCGTATATCGTATTAGTTGTCTCTGAAATCTGACGTGCATGACATTAATGTAGCTACATCTATTCATTCTATGGTAAAAACTGTCTTTGGATTATCTTGCAAAAGTGGTGAGTAGCAAAAAAAAATATCCTGCCAGCCGCCGGATTGTTCCGTGCCGGAACCCGGGATTGAACCGGGGGCCTTTAGATCTTCAGTCTAACGCTCTCCCAACTGAGCTATTCCGGCTGACAAGGATTGTTCTCCAATTAGGTGTATTTATTGATATGTAGCATCTACAACCTTGTGCTGATTTTGATATACATGTGAAACTGAAAGAGTGTAAATTAAGAATTTTATTTTCGTGTGTTAGGTGGGTCCTTTGAGCCTCTGGAAAGATCCCTTCTTTACCTGACAGTATAATTTCAAAAAACGTGTTCTAAGAATATTCATGTCTATGTTAATAAGTCCGTGTATTTTGCTCATTATAGGATTTTAGCTTTAATACAAAATAAATTATGCTTTCATGAACAAGAAAAACGTTAATGTCTCGTCGACGCTATCTTTTGAACATCAAGATTGACTTGACCATACTTTTGGCATCATAAAGGATCGTCTTCAACGTTACCAACTTGAAGTTAGATTTACGGACAGTTCATGATTTGAAAGACAGCGCCATTCATCTGTCAAATGTGTGTTTTCTTCTCTCGTATATCGTATTAGTTGTCTCTGAAATCTGACGTGCATGACATTAATGTAGCTACATCTATTCATTCTATGGTAAAAACTGTCTTTGGATTATCTTGCAAAAGTGGTGAGTAGCAAAAAATATCCTGCCAGCCGCCGGATTGTTCCGTGCCGGAACCCGGGATTGAACCGGGGGCCTTTAGATCTTCAGTCTAACGCTCTCCCAACTGAGCTATTCCGGCTGACAAGGATTGTTCTCCAATTAGGTGTATTTATTGATATGTAGCATCTACAACCTTGTGCTTATTTTGATATACATGTGAAACTGAAAGAGTGTAAATTAAGAATTTTATTTTCGTGTGTTAGGTGGGTCCTTTGAGCCTCTGGAAAGATCCCTTCTTTACCTGACAGTATAATTTCAAAAAACGTGTTCTAAGAATATTCATGTCTATGTTAATAAGTCCGTGTATTTTGCTCATTATAGGATTTTAGCTTTAATACAAAATAAATTATGCTTTCATGAACAAGAAAAACGTTAATGTCTCGTCGACGCTATCTTTTGAACATCAAGATTGACTTGACCATACTTTTGGCATCATAAAGGATCGTCTTCAACGTTACCAACTTGAAGTTAGATTTACGGACAGTTCATGATTTGAAAGACAGCGCCATTCATCTGTCAAATGTGTGTTTTCTTCTCTCGTATATCGTATTAGTTGTCTCTGAAATCTGACGTGCATGACATTAATGTAGCTACATCTATTCATTCTATGGTAAAAACTGTCTTTGGATTATCTTGCAAAAGTGGTGAGTAGCAAAAAATATCCTGCCAGCCGCCGGATTGTTCCGTGCCGGAACCCGGGATTGAACCGGGGGCCTTTAGATCTTCAGTCTAACGCTCTCCCAACTGAGCTATTCCGGCTGACAAGGATTGTTCTCCAATTAGGTGTATTTATTGATATGTAGCATCTACAACCTTGTGCTTATTTTGATATACATGTGAAACTGAAAGAGTGTAAATTAAGAATTTTATTTTCGTGTGTTAGGTGGGTCCTTTGAGCCTCTGGAAAGATCCCTTCTTTACCTGACAGTATAATTTCAAAAAACGTGTTCTAAGAATATTCATGTCTATGTTAATAAGTCCGTGTATTTTGCTCATTATAGGATTTTAGCTTTAATACAAAATAAATTATGCTTTCATGAACAAGAAAAACGTTAATGTCTCGTCGACGCTATCTTTTGAACATCAAGATTGACTTGACCATACTTTTGGCATCATAAAGGATCGTCTTCAACGTTACCAACTTGAAGTTAGATTTACGGACAGTTCATGATTTGAAAGACAGCGCCATTCATCTGTCAAATGTGTGTTTTCTTCTCTCGTATATCGTATTAGTTGTCTCTGAAATCTGACGTGCATGACATTAATGTAGCTACATCTATTCATTCTATGGTAAAAACTGTCTTTGGATTATCTTGCAAAAGTGGTGAGTAGCAAAAAATATCCTGCCAGCCGCCGGATTGTTCCGTGCCGGAACCCGGGATTGAACCGGGGGCCTTTAGATCTTCAGTCTAACGCTCTCCCAACTGAGCTATTCCGGCTGACAAGGATTGTTCTCCAATTAGGTGTATTTATTGATATGTAGCATCTACAACCTTGTGCTGATTTTGATATACATGTGAAACTGAAAGAGTGTAAATTAAGAATTTTATTTTCGTGTGTTAGGTGGGTCCTTTGAGCCTCTGGAAAGATCCCTTCTTTACCTGACAGTATAATTTCAAAAAACGTGTTCTAAGAATATTCATGTCTATGTTAATAAGTCCGTGTATTTTGCTCATTATAGGATTTTAGCTTTAATACAAAATAAATTATGCTTTCATGAACAAGAAAAACGTTAATGTCTCGTCGACGCTATCTTTTGAACATCAAGATTGACTTGACCATACTTTTGGCATCATAAAGGATCGTCTTCAACGTTACCAACTTGAAGTTAGATTTACGGACAGTTCATGATTTGAAAGACAGCGCCATTCATCTGTCAAATGTGTGTTTTCTTCTCTCGTATATCGTATTAGTTGTCTCTGAAATCTGACGTGCATGACATTAATGTAGCTACATCTATTCATTCTATGGTAAAAACTGTCTTTGGATTATCTTGCAAAAGTGGTGAGTAGCAAAAAATATCCTGCCAGCCGCCGGATTGTTCCGTGCCGGAACCCGGGATTGAACCGGGGGCCTTTAGATCTTCAGTCTAACGCTCTCCCAACTGAGCTATTCCGGCTGACAAGGATTGTTCTCCAATTAGGTGTATTTATTGATATGTAGCATCTACAACCTTGTGCTTATTTTGATATACATGTGAAACTGAAAGAGTGTAAATTAAGAATTTTATTTTCGTGTGTTAGGTGGGTCCTTTGAGCCTCTGGAAAGATCCCTTCTTTACCTGACAGTATAATTTCAAAAAACGTGTTCTAAGAATATTCATGTCTATGTTAATAAGTCCGTGTATTTTGCTCATTATAGGATTTTAGCTTTAATACAAAATAAATTATGCTTTCATGAACAAGAAAAACGTTAATGTCTCGTCGACGCTATCTTTTGAACATCAAGATTGACTTGACCATACTTTTGGCATCATAAAGGATCGTCTTCAACGTTACCAACTTGAAGTTAGATTTACGGACAGTTCATGATTTGAAAGACAGCGCCATTCATCTGTCAAATGTGTGTTTTCTTCTCTCGTATATCGTATTAGTTGTCTCTGAAATCTGACGTGCATGACATTAATGTAGCTACATCTATTCATTCTATGGTAAAAACTGTCTTTGGATTATCTTGCAAAAGTGGTGAGTAGCAAAAAATATCCTGCCAGCCGCCGGATTGTTCCGTGCCGGAACCCGGGATTGAACCGGGGGCCTTTAGATCTTCAGTCTAACGCTCTCCCAACTGAGCTATTCCGGCTGACAAGGATTGTTCTCCAATTAGGTGTATTTATTGATATGTAGCATCTACAACCTTGTGCTTATTTTGATATACATGTGAAACTGAAAGAGTGTAAATTAAGAATTTTATTTTCGTGTGTTAGGTGGGTCCTTTGAGCCTCTGGAAAGATCCCTTCTTTACCTGACAGTATAATTTCAAAAAACGTGTTCTAAGAATATTCATGTCTATGTTAATAAGTCCGTGTATTTTGCTCATTATAGGATTTTAGCTTTAATACAAAATAAATTATGCTTTCATGAACAAGAAAAACGTTAATGTCTCGTCGACGCTATCTTTTGAACATCAAGATTGACTTGACCATACTTTTGGCATCATAAAGGATCGTCTTCAACGTTACCAACTTGAAGTTAGATTTACGGACAGTTCATGATTTGAAAGACAGCGCCATTCATCTGTCAAATGTGTGTTTTCTTCTCTCGTATATCGTATTAGTTGTCTCTGAAATCTGACGTGCATGACATTAATGTAGCTACATCTATTCATTCTATGGTAAAAACTGTCTTTGGATTATCTTGCAAAAGTGGTGAGTAGCAAAAAATATCCTGCCAGCCGCCGGATTGTTCCGTGCCGGAACCCGGGATTGAACCGGGGGCCTTTAGATCTTCAGTCTAACGCTCTCCCAACTGAGCTATTCCGGCTGACAAGGATTGTTCTCCAATTAGGTGTATTTATTGATATGTAGCATCTACAACCTTGTGCTTATTTTGATATACATGTGAAACTGAAAGAGTGTAAATTAAGAATTTTATTTTCGTGTGTTAGGTGGGTCCTTTGAGCCTCTGGAAAGATCCCTTCTTTACCTGACAGTATAATTTCAAAAAACGTGTTCTAAGAATATTCATGTCTATGTTAATAAGTCCGTGTATTTTGCTCATTATAGGATTTTAGCTTTAATACAAAATAAATTATGCTTTCATGAACAAGAAAAACGTTAATGTCTCGTCGACGCTATCTTTTGAACATCAAGATTGACTTAACCATACTTTTGGCATCATAAAGGATCGTCTTCAACGTTACCAACTTGAAGTTAGATTTACGGACAGTTCATGATTTGAAAGACAGCGCCATTCATCTGTCAAATGTGTGTTTTCTTCTCTCGTATATCGTATTAGTTGTCTCTGAAATCTGACGTGCATGACATTAATGTAGCTACATCTATTCATTCTATGGTAAAAACTGTCTTTGGATTATCTTGCAAAAGTGGTGAGTAGCAAAAAATATCCTGCCAGCCGCCGGATTGTTCCGTGCCGGAACCCGGGATTGAACCGGGGGCCTTTAGATCTTCAGTCTAACGCTCTCCCAACTGAGCTATTCCGGCTGACAAGGATTGTTCTCCAATTAGGTGTATTTATTGATATGTAGCATCTACAACCTTGTGCTTATTTTGATATACATGTGAAACTGAAAGAGTGTAAATTAAGAATTTTATTTTCGTGTGTTAGGTGGGTCCTTTGAGCCTCTGGAAAGATCCCTTCTTTACCTGACAGTATAATTTCAAAAAACGTGTTCTAAGAATATTCATGTCTATGTTAATAAGTCCGTGTATTTTGCTCATTATAGGATTTTAGCTTTAATACAAAATAAATTATGCTTTCATGAACAAGAAAAACGTTAATGTCTCGTCGACGCTATCTTTTGAACATCAAGATTGACTTGACCATACTTTTGGCATCATAAAGGATCGTCTTCAACGTTACCAACTTGAAGTTAGATTTACGGACAGTTCATGATTTGAAAGACAGCGCCATTCATCTGTCAAATGTGTGTTTTCTTCTCTCGTATATCGTATTAGTTGTCTCTGAAATCTGACGTGCATGACATTAATGTAGCTACATCTATTCATTCTATGGTAAAAACTGTCTTTGGATTATCTTGCAAAAGTGGTGAGTAGCAAAAAATATCCTGCCAGCCGCCGGATTGTTCCGTGCCGGAACCCGGGATTGAACCGGGGGCCTTTAGATCTTCAGTCTAACGCTCTCCCAACTGAGCTATTCCGGCTGACAAGGATTGTTCTCCAATTAGGTGTATTTATTGATATGTAGCATCTACAACCTTGTGCTTATTTTGATATACATGTGAAACTGAAAGAGTGTAAATTAAGAATTTTATTTTCGTGTGTTAGGTGGGTCCTTTGAGCCTCTGGAAAGATCCCTTCTTTACCTGACAGTATAATTTCAAAAAACGTGTTCTAAGAATATTCATGTCTATGTTAATAAGTCCGTGTATTTTGCTCATTATAGGATTTTAGCTTTAATACAAAATAAATTATGCTTTCATGAACAAGAAAAACGTTAATGTCTCGTCGACGCTATCTTTTGAACATCAAGATTGACTTGACCATACTTTTGGCATCATAAAGGATCGTCTTCAACGTTACCAACTTGAAGTTAGATTTACGGACAGTTCATGATTTGAAAGACAGCGCCATTCATCTGTCAAATGTGTGTTTTCTTCTCTCGTATATCGTATTAGTTGTCTCTGAAATCTGACGTGCATGACATTAATGTAGCTACATCTATTCATTCTATGGTAAAAACTGTCTTTGGATTATCTTGCAAAAGTGGTGAGTAGCAAAAAATATCCTGCCAGCCGCCGGATTGTTCCGTGCCGGAACCCGGGATTGAACCGGGGGCCTTGAGATCTTCAGTCTAACGCTCTCCCAACTGAGCTATTCCGGCTGACAAGGATTGTTCTCCAATTAGGTGTATTTATTGATATGTAGCATCTACAACCTTGTGCTTATTTTGATATACATGTGAAACTGAAAGAGTGTAAATTAAGAATTTTATTTTCGTGTGTTAGGTGGGTCCTTTGAGCCTCTGGAAAGATCCCTTCTTTACCTGACAGTATAATTTCAAAAAACGTGTTCTAAGAATATTCATGTCTATGTTAATAAGTCCGTGTATTTTGCTCATTATAGGATTTTAGCTTTAATACAAAATAAATTATGCTTTCATGAACAAGAAAAACGTTAATGTCTCGTCGACGCTATCTTTTGAACATCAAGATTGACTTGACCATACTTTTGGCATCATAAAGGATCGTCTTCAACGTTACCAACTTGAAGTTAGATTTACGGACAGTTCATGATTTGAAAGACAGCGCCATTCATCTGTCAAATGTGTGTTTTCTTCTCTCGTATATCGTATTAGTTGTCTCTGAAATCTGACGTGCATGACATTAATGTAGCTACATCTATTCATTCTATGGTAAAAACTGTCTTTGGATTATCTTGCAAAAGTGGTGAGTAGCAAAAAATATCCTGCCAGCCGCCGGATTGTTCCGTGCCGGAACCCGGGATTGAACCGGGGGCCTTTAGATCTTCAGTCTAACGCTCTCCCAACTGAGCTATTCCGGCTGACAAGGATTGTTCTCCAATTAGGTGTATTTATTGATATGTAGCATCTACAACCTTGTGCTTATTTTGATATACATGTGAAACTGAAAGAGTGTAAATTAAGAATTTTATTTTCGTGTGTTAGGTGGGTCCTTTGAGCCTCTGGAAAGATCCCTTCTTTACCTGACAGTATAATTTCAAAAAACGTGTTCTAAGAATATTCATGTCTATGTTAATAAGTCCGTGTATTTTGCTCATTATAGGATTTTAGCTTTAATACAAAATAAATTATGCTTTCATGAACAAGAAAAACGTTAATGTCTCGTCGACGCTATCTTTTGAACATCAAGATTGACTTGACCATACTTTTGGCATCATAAAGGATCGTCTTCAACGTTACCAACTTGAAGTTAGATTTACGGACAGTTCATGATTTGAAAGACAGCGCCATTCATCTGTCAAATGTGTGTTTTCTTCTCTCGTATATCGTATTAGTTGTCTCTGAAATCTGACGTGCATGACATTAATGTAGCTACATCTATTCATTCTATGGTAAAAACTGTCTTTGGATTATCTTGCAAAAGTGGTGAGTAGCAAAAAATATCCTGCCAGCCGCCGGATTGTTCCGTGCCGGAACCCGGGATTGAACCGGGGGCCTTTAGATCTTCAGTCTAACGCTCTCCCAACTGAGCTATTCCGGCTGACAAGGATTGTTCTCCAATTAGGTGTATTTATTGATATGTAGCATCTACAACCTTGTGCTTATTTTGATATACATGTGAAACTGAAAGAGTGTAAATTAAGAATTTTATTTTCGTGTGTTAGGTGGGTCCTTTGAGCCTCTGGAAAGATCCCTTCTTTACCTGACAGTATAATTTCAAAAAACGTGTTCTAAGAATATTCATGTCTATGTTAATAAGTCCGTGTATTTTGCTCATTATAGGATTTTAGCTTTAATACAAAATAAATTATGCTTTCATGAACAAGAAAAACGTTAATGTCTCGTCGACGCTATCTTTTGAACATCAAGATTGACTTGACCATACTTTTGGCATCATAAAGGATCGTCTTCAACGTTACCAACTTGAAGTTAGATTTACGGACAGTTCATGATTTGAAAGACAGCGCCATTCATCTGTCAAATGTGTGTTTTCTTCTCTCGTATATCGTATTAGTTGTCTCTGAAATCTGACGTGCATGACATTAATGTAGCTACATCTATTCATTCTATGGTAAAAACTGTCTTTGGATTATCTTGCAAAAGTGGTGAGTAGCAAAAAATATCCTGCCAGCCGCCGGATTGTTCCGTGCCGGAACCCGGGATTGAACCGGGGGCCTTTAGATCTTCAGTCTAACGCTCTCCCAACTGAGCTATTCCGGCTGACAAGGATTGTTCTCCAATTAGGTGTATTTATTGATATGTAGCATCTACAACCTTGTGCTTATTTTGATATACATGTGAAACTGAAAGAGTGTAAATTAAGAATTTTATTTTCGTGTGTTAGGTGGGTCCTTTGAGCCTCTGGAAAGATCCCTTCTTTACCTGACAGTATAATTTCAAAAAACGTGTTCTAAGAATATTCATGTCTATGTTAATAAGTCCGTGTATTTTGCTCATTATAGGATTTTAGCTTTAATACAAAATAAATTATGCTTTCATGAACAAGAAAAACGTTAATGTCTCGTCGACGCTATCTTTTGAACATCAAGATTGACTTGACCATACTTTTGGCATCATAAAGGATCGTCTTCAACGTTACCAACTTGAAGTTAGATTTACGGACAGTTCATGATTTGAAAGACAGCGCCATTCATCTGTCAAATGTGTGTTTTCTTCTCTCGTATATCGTATTAGTTGTCTCTGAAATCTGACGTGCATGACATTAATGTAGCTACATCTATTCATTCTATGGTAAAAACTGTCTTTGGATTATCTTGCAAAAGTGGTGAGTAGCAAAAAATATCCTGCCAGCCGCCGGATTGTTCCGTGCCGGAACCCGGGATTGAACCGGGGGCCTTTAGATCTTCAGTCTAACGCTCTCCCAACTGAGCTATTCCGGCTGACAAGGATTGTTCTCCAATTAGGTGTATTTATTGATATGTAGCATCTACAACCTTGTGCTTATTTTGATATACATGTGAAACTGAAAGAGTGTAAATTAAGAATTTTATTTTCGTGTGTTAGGTGGGTCCTTTGAGCCTCTGGAAAGATCCCTTCTTTACCTGACAGTATAATTTCAAAAAACGTGTTCTAAGAATATTCATGTCTATGTTAATAAGTCCGTGTATTTTGCTCATTATAGGATTTTAGCTTTAATACAAAATAAATTATGCTTTCATGAACAAGAAAAACGTTAATGTCTCGTCGACGCTATCTTTTGAACATCAAGATTGACTTGACCATACTTTTGGCATCATAAAGGATCGTCTTCAACGTTACCAACTTGAAGTTAGATTTACGGACAGTTCATGATTTGAAAGACAGCGCCATTCATCTGTCAAATGTGTGTTTTCTTCTCTCGTATATCGTATTAGTTGTCTCTGAAATCTGACGTGCATGACATTAATGTAGCTACATCTATTCATTCTATGGTAAAAACTGTCTTTGGATTATCTTGCAAAAGTGGTGAGTAGCAAAAAATATCCTGCCAGCCGCCGGATTGTTCCGTGCCGGAACCCGGGATTGAACCGGGGGCCTTTAGATCTTCAGTCTAACGCTCTCCCAACTGAGCTATTCCGGCTGACAAGGATTGTTCTCCAATTAGGTGTATTTATTGATATGTAGCATCTACAACCTTGTGCTTATTTTGATATACATGTGAAACTGAAAGAGTGTAAATTAAGAATTTTATTTTCGTGTGTTAGGTGGGTCCTTTGAGCCTCTGGAAAGATCCCTTCTTTACCTGACAGTATAATTTCAAAAAACGTGTTCTAAGAATATTCATGTCTATGTTAATAAGTCCGTGTATTTTGCTCATTATAGGATTTTAGCTTTAATACAAAATAAATTATGCTTTCATGAACAAGAAAAACGTTAATGTCTCGTCGACGCTATCTTTTGAACATCAAGATTGACTTGACCATACTTTTGGCATCATAAAGGATCGTCTTCAACGTTACCAACTTGAAGTTAGATTTACGGACAGTTCATGATTTGAAAGACAGCGCCATTCATCTGTCAAATGTGTGTTTTCTTCTCTCGTATATCGTATTAGTTGTCTCTGAAATCTGACGTGCATGACATTAATGTAGCTACATCTATTCATTCTATGGTAAAAACTGTCTTTGGATTATCTTGCAAAAGTGGTGAGTAGCAAAAAATATCCTGCCAGCCGCCGGATTGTTCCGTGCCGGAACCCGGGATTGAACCGGGGGCCTTTAGATCTTCAGTCTAACGCTCTCCCAACTGAGCTATTCCGGCTGACAAGGATTGTTCTCCAATTAGGTGTATTTATTGATATGTAGCATCTACAACCTTGTGCTTATTTTGATATACATGTGAAACTGAAAGAGTGTAAATTAAGAATTTTATTTTCGTGTGTTAGGTGGGTCCTTTGAGCCTCTGGAAAGATCCCTTCTTTACCTGACAGTATAATTTCAAAAAACGTGTTCTAAGAATATTCATGTCTATGTTAATAAGTCCGTGTATTTTGCTCATTATAGGATTTTAGCTTTAATACAAAATAAATTATGCTTTCATGAACAAGAAAAACGTTAATGTCTCGTCGACGCTATCTTTTGAACATCAAGATTGACTTGACCATACTTTTGGCATCATAAAGGATCGTCTTCAACGTTACCAACTTGAAGTTAGATTTACGGACAGTTCATGATTTGAAAGACAGCGCCATTCATCTGTCAAATGTGTGTTTTCTTCTCTCGTATATCGTATTAGTTGTCTCTGAAATCTGACGTGCATGACATTAATGTAGCTACATCTATTCATTCTATGGTAAAAACTGTCTTTGGATTATCTTGCAAAAGTGGTGAGTAGCAAAAAATATCCTGCCAGCCGCCGGATTGTTCCGTGCCGGAACCCGGGATTGAACCGGGGGCCTTTAGATCTTCAGTCTAACGCTCTCCCAACTGAGCTATTCCGGCTGACAAGGATTGTTCTCCAATTAGGTGTATTTATTGATATGTAGCATCTACAACCTTGTGCTTATTTTGATATACATGTGAAACTGAAAGAGTGTAAATTAAGAATTTTATTTTCGTGTGTTAGGTGGGTCCTTTGAGCCTCTGGAAAGATCCCTTCTTTACCTGACAGTATAATTTCAAAAAACGTGTTCTAAGAATATTCATGTCTATGTTAATAAGTCCGTGTATTTTGCTCATTATAGGATTTTAGCTTTAATACAAAATAAATTATGCTTTCATGAACAAGAAAAACGTTAATGTCTCGTCGACGCTATCTTTTGAACATCAAGATTGACTTGACCATACTTTTGGCATCATAAAGGATCGTCTTCAACGTTACCAACTTGAAGTTAGATTTACGGACAGTTCATGATTTGAAAGACAGCGCCATTCATCTGTCAAATGTGTGTTTTCTTCTCTCGTATATCGTATTAGTTGTCTCTGAAATCTGACGTGCATGACATTAATGTAGCTACATCTATTCATTCTATGGTAAAAACTGTCTTTGGATTATCTTGCAAAAGTGGTGAGTAGCAAAAAATATCCTGCCAGCCGCCGGATTGTTCCGTGCCGGAACCCGGGATTGAACCGGGGGCCTTTAGATCTTCAGTCTAACGCTCTCCCAACTGAGCTATTCCGGCTGACAAGGATTGTTCTCCAATTAGGTGTATTTATTGATATGTAGCATCTACAACCTTGTGCTTATTTTGATATACATGTGAAACTGAAAGAGTGTAAATTAAGAATTTTATTTTCGTGTGTTAGGTGGGTCCTTTGAGCCTCTGGAAAGATCCCTTCTTTACCTGACAGTATAATTTCAAAAAACGTGTTCTAAGAATATTCATGTCTATGTTAATAAGTCCGTGTATTTTGCTCATTATAGGATTTTAGCTTTAATACAAAATAAATTATGCTTTCATGAACAAGAAAAACGTTAATGTCTCGTCGACGCTATCTTTTGAACATCAAGATTGACTTGACCATACTTTTGGCATCATAAAGGATCGTCTTCAACGTTACCAACTTGAAGTTAGATTTACGGACAGTTCATGATTTGAAAGACAGCGCCATTCATCTGTCAAATGTGTGTTTTCTTCTCTCGTATATCGTATTAGTTGTCTCTGAAATCTGACGTGCATGACATTAATGTAGCTACATCTATTCATTCTATGGTAAAAACTGTCTTTGGATTATCTTGCAAAAGTGGTGAGTAGCAAAAAATATCCTGCCAGCCGCCGGATTGTTCCGTGCCGGAACCCGGGATTGAACCGGGGGCCTTTAGATCTTCAGTCTAACGCTCTCCCAACTGAGCTATTCCGGCTGACAAGGATTGTTCTCCAATTAGGTGTATTTATTGATATGTAGCATCTACAACCTTGTGCTTATTTTGATATACATGTGAAACTGAAAGAGTGTAAATTAAGAATTTTATTTTCGTGTGTTAGGTGGGTCCTTTGAGCCTCTGGAAAGATCCCTTCTTTACCTGACAGTATAATTTCAAAAAACGTGTTCTAAGAATATTCATGTCTATGTTAATAAGTCCGTGTATTTTGCTCATTATAGGATTTTAGCTTTAATACAAAATAAATTATGCTTTCATGAACAAGAAAAACGTTAATGTCTCGTCGACGCTATCTTTTGAACATCAAGATTGACTTGACCATACTTTTGGCATCATAAAGGATCGTCTTCAACGTTACCAACTTGAAGTTAGATTTACGGACAGTTCATGATTTGAAAGACAGCGCCATTCATCTGTCAAATGTGTGTTTTCTTCTCTCGTATATCGTATTAGTTGTCTCTGAAATCTGACGTGCATGACATTAATGTAGCTACATCTATTCATTCTATGGTAAAAACTGTCTTTGGATTATCTTGCAAAAGTGGTGAGTAGCAAAAAATATCCTGCCAGCCGCCGGATTGTTCCGTGCCGGAACCCGGGATTGAACCGGGGGCCTTTAGATCTTCAGTCTAACGCTCTCCCAACTGAGCTATTCCGGCTGACAAGGATTGTTCTCCAATTAGGTGTATTTATTGATATGTAGCATCTACAACCTTGTGCTTATTTTGATATACATGTGAAACTGAAAGAGTGTAAATTAAGAATTTTATTTTCGTGTGTTAGGTGGGTCCTTTGAGCCTCTGGAAAGATCCCTTCTTTACCTGACAGTATAATTTCAAAAAACGTGTTCTAAGAATATTCATGTCTATGTTAATAAGTCCGTGTATTTTGCTCATTATAGGATTTTAGCTTTAATACAAAATAAATTATGCTTTCATGAACAAGAAAAACGTTAATGTCTCGTCGACGCTATCTTTTGAACATCAAGATTGACTTGACCATACTTTTGGCATCATAAAGGATCGTCTTCAACGTTACCAACTTGAAGTTAGATTTACGGACAGTTCATGATTTGAAAGACAGCGCCATTCATCTGTCAAATGTGTGTTTTCTTCTCTCGTATATCGTATTAGTTGTCTCTGAAATCTGACGTGCATGACATTAATGTAGCTACATCTATTCATTCTATGGTAAAAACTGTCTTTGGATTATCTTGCAAAAGTGGTGAGTAGCAAAAAATATCCTGCCAGCCGCCGGATTGTTCCGTGCCGGAACCCGGGATTGAACCGGGGGCCTTTAGATCTTCAGTCTAACGCTCTCCCAACTGAGCTATTCCGGCTGACAAGGATTGTTCTCCAATTAGGTGTATTTATTGATATGTAGCATCTACAACCTTGTGCTTATTTTGATATACATGTGAAACTGAAAGAGTGTAAATTAAGAATTTTATTTTCGTGTGTTAGGTGGGTCCTTTGAGCCTCTGGAAAGATCCCTTCTTTACCTGACAGTATAATTTCAAAAAACGTGTTCTAAGAATATTCATGTCTATGTTAATAAGTCCGTGTATTTTGCTCATTATAGGATTTTAGCTTTAATACAAAATAAATTATGCTTTCATGAACAAGAAAAACGTTAATGTCTCGTCGACGCTATCTTTTGAACATCAAGATTGACTTGACCATACTTTTGGCATCATAAAGGATCGTCTTCAACGTTACCAACTTGAAGTTAGATTTACGGACAGTTCATGATTTGAAAGACAGCGCCATTCATCTGTCAAATGTGTGTTTTCTTCTCTCGTATATCGTATTAGTTGTCTCTGAAATCTGACGTGCATGACATTAATGTAGCTACATCTATTCATTCTATGGTAAAAACTGTCTTTGGATTATCTTGCAAAAGTGGTGAGTAGCAAAAAATATCCTGCCAGCCGCCGGATTGTTCCGTGCCGGAACCCGGGATTGAACCGGGGGCCTTTAGATCTTCAGTCTAACGCTCTCCCAACTGAGCTATTCCGGCTGACAAGGATTGTTCTCCAATTAGGTGTATTTATTGATATGTAGCATCTACAACCTTGTGCTTATTTTGATATACATGTGAAACTGAAAGAGTGTAAATTAAGAATTTTATTTTCGTGTGTTAGGTGGGTCCTTTGAGCCTCTGGAAAGATCCCTTCTTTACCTGACAGTATAATTTCAAAAAACGTGTTCTAAGAATATTCATGTCTATGTTAATAAGTCCGTGTATTTTGCTCATTATAGGATTTTAGCTTTAATACAAAATAAATTATGCTTTCATGAACAAGAAAAACGTTAATGTCTCGTCGACGCTATCTTTTGAACATCAAGATTGACTTGACCATACTTTTGGCATCATAAAGGATCGTCTTCAACGTTACCAACTTGAAGTTAGATTTACGGACAGTTCATGATTTGAAAGACAGCGCCATTCATCTGTCAAATGTGTGTTTTCTTCTCTCGTATATCGTATTAGTTGTCTCTGAAATCTGACGTGCATGACATTAATGTAGCTACATCTATTCATTCTATGGTAAAAACTGTCTTTGGATTATCTTGCAAAAGTGGTGAGTAGCAAAAAATATCCTGCCAGCCGCCGGATTGTTCCGTGCCGGAACCCGGGATTGAACCGGGGGCCTTTAGATCTTCAGTCTAACGCTCTCCCAACTGAGCTATTCCGGCTGACAAGGATTGTTCTCCAATTAGGTGTATTTATTGATATGTAGCATCTACAACCTTGTGCTTATTTTGATATACATGTGAAACTGAAAGAGTGTAAATTAAGAATTTTATTTTCGTGTGTTAGGTGGGTCCTTTGAGCCTCTGGAAAGATCCCTTCTTTACCTGACAGTATAATTTCAAAAAACGTGTTCTAAGAATATTCATGTCTATGTTAATAAGTCCGTGTATTTTGCTCATTATAGGATTTTAGCTTTAATACAAAATAAATTATGCTTTCATGAACAAGAAAAACGTTAATGTCTCGTCGACGCTATCTTTTGAACATCAAGATTGACTTGACCATACTTTTGGCATCATAAAGGATCGTCTTCAACGTTACCAACTTGAAGTTAGATTTACGGACAGTTCATGATTTGAAAGACAGCGCCATTCATCTGTCAAATGTGTGTTTTCTTCTCTCGTATATCGTATTAGTTGTCTCTGAAATCTGACGTGCATGACATTAATGTAGCTACATCTATTCATTCTATGGTAAAAACTGTCTTTGGATTATCTTGCAAAAGTGGTGAGTAGCAAAAAATATCCTGCCAGCCGCCGGATTGTTCCGTGCCGGAACCCGGGATTGAACCGGGGGCCTTTAGATCTTCAGTCTAACGCTCTCCCAACTGAGCTATTCCGGCTGACAAGGATTGTTCTCCAATTAGGTGTATTTATTGATATGTAGCATCTACAACCTTGTGCTTATTTTGATATACATGTGAAACTGAAAGAGTGTAAATTAAGAATTTTATTTTCGTGTGTTAGGTGGGTCCTTTGAGCCTCTGGAAAGATCCCTTCTTTACCTGACAGTATAATTTCAAAAAACGTGTTCTAAGAATATTCATGTCTATGTTAATAAGTCCGTGTATTTTGCTCATTATAGGATTTTAGCTTTAATACAAAATAAATTATGCTTTCATGAACAAGAAAAACGTTAATGTCTCGTCGACGCTATCTTTTGAACATCAAGATTGACTTGACCATACTTTTGGCATCATAAAGGATCGTCTTCAACGTTACCAACTTGAAGTTAGATTTACGGACAGTTCATGATTTGAAAGACAGCGCCATTCATCTGTCAAATGTGTGTTTTCTTCTCTCGTATATCGTATTAGTTGTCTCTGAAATCTGACGTGCATGACATTAATGTAGCTACATCTATTCATTCTATGGTAAAAACTGTCTTTGGATTATCTTGCAAAAGTGGTGAGTAGCAAAAAATATCCTGCCAGCCGCCGGATTGTTCCGTGCCGGAACCCGGGATTGAACCGGGGGCCTTTAGATCTTCAGTCTAACGCTCTCCCAACTGAGCTATTCCGGCTGACAAGGATTGTTCTCCAATTAGGTGTATTTATTGATATGTAGCATCTACAACCTTGTGCTTATTTTGATATACATGTGAAACTGAAAGAGTGTAAATTAAGAATTTTATTTTCGTGTGTTAGGTGGGTCCTTTGAGCCTCTGGAAAGATCCCTTCTTTACCTGACAGTATAATTTCAAAAAACGTGTTCTAAGAATATTCATGTCTATGTTAATAAGTCCGTGTATTTTGCTCATTATAGGATTTTAGCTTTAATACAAAATAAATTATGCTTTCATGAACAAGAAAAACGTTAATGTCTCGTCGACGCTATCTTTTGAACATCAAGATTGACTTGACCATACTTTTGGCATCATAAAGGATCGTCTTCAACGTTACCAACTTGAAGTTAGATTTACGGACAGTTCATGATTTGAAAGACAGCGCCATTCATCTGTCAAATGTGTGTTTTCTTCTCTCGTATATCGTATTAGTTGTCTCTGAAATCTGACGTGCATGACATTAATGTAGCTACATCTATTCATTCTATGGTAAAAACTGTCTTTGGATTATCTTGCAAAAGTGGTGAGTAGCAAAAAATATCCTGCCAGCCGCCGGATTGTTCCGTGCCGGAACCCGGGATTGAACCGGGGGCCTTTAGATCTTCAGTCTAACGCTCTCCCAACTGAGCTATTCCGGCTGACAAGGATTGTTCTCCAATTAGGTGTATTTATTGATATGTAGCATCTACAACCTTGTGCTGATTTTGATATACATGTGAAACTGAAAGAGTGTAAATTAAGAATTTTATTTTCGTGTGTTAGGTGGGTCCTTTGAGCCTCTGGAAAGATCCCTTCTTTACCTGACAGTATAATTTCAAAAAACGTGTTCTAAGAATATTCATGTCTATGTTAATAAGTCCGTGTATTTTGCTCATTATAGGATTTTAGCTTTAATACAAAATAAATTATGCTTTCATGAACAAGAAAAACGTTAATGTCTCGTCGACGCTATCTTTTGAACATCAAGATTGACTTGACCATACTTTTGGCATCATAAAGGATCGTCTTCAACGTTACCAACTTGAAGTTAGATTTACGGACAGTTCATGATTTGAAAGACAGCGCCATTCATCTGTCAAATGTGTGTTTTCTTCTCTCGTATATCGTATTAGTTGTCTCTGAAATCTGACGTGCATGACATTAATGTAGCTACATCTATTCATTCTATGGTAAAAACTGTCTTTGGATTATCTTGCAAAAGTGGTGAGTAGCAAAAAATATCCTGCCAGCCGCCGGATTGTTCCGTGCCGGAACCCGGGATTGAACCGGGGGCCTTTAGATCTTCAGTCTAACGCTCTCCCAACTGAGCTATTCCGGCTGACAAGGATTGTTCTCCAATTAGGTGTATTTATTGATATGTAGCATCTACAACCTTGTGCTGATTTTGATATACATGTGAAACTGAAAGAGTGTAAATTAAGAATTTTATTTTCGTGTGTTAGGTGGGTCCTTTGAGCCTCTGGAAAGATCCCTTCTTTACCTGACAGTATAATTTCAAAAAACGTGTTCTAAGAATATTCATGTCTATGTTAATAAGTCCGTGTATTTTGCTCATTATAGGATTTTAGCTTTAATACAAAATAAATTATGCTTTCATGAACAAGAAAAACGTTAATGTCTCGTCGACGCTATCTTTTGAACATCAAGATTGACTTGACCATACTTTTGGCATCATAAAGGATCGTCTTCAACGTTACCAACTTGAAGTTAGATTTACGGACAGTTCATGATTTGAAAGACAGCGCCATTCATCTGTCAAATGTGTGTTTTCTTCTCTCGTATATCGTATTAGTTGTCTCTGAAATCTGACGTGCATGACATTAATGTAGCTACATCTATTCATTCTATGGTAAAAACTGTCTTTGGATTATCTTGCAAAAGTGGTGAGTAGCAAAAAATATCCTGCCAGCCGCCGGATTGTTCCGTGCCGGAACCCGGGATTGAACCGGGGGCCTTTAGATCTTCAGTCTAACGCTCTCCCAACTGAGCTATTCCGGCTGACAAGGATTGTTCTCCAATTAGGTGTATTTATTGATATGTAGCATCTACAACCTTGTGCTTATTTTGATATACATGTGAAACTGAAAGAGTGTAAATTAAGAATTTTATTTTCGTGTGTTAGGTGGGTCCTTTGAGCCTCTGGAAAGATCCCTTCTTTACCTGACAGTATAATTTCAAAAAACGTGTTCTAAGAATATTCATGTCTATGTTAATAAGTCCGTGTATTTTGCTCATTATAGGATTTTAGCTTTAATACAAAATAAATTATGCTTTCATGAACAAGAAAAACGTTAATGTCTCGTCGACGCTATCTTTTGAACATCAAGATTGACTTGACCATACTTTTGGCATCATAAAGGATCGTCTTCAACGTTACCAACTTGAAGTTAGATTTACGGACAGTTCATGATTTGAAAGACAGCGCCATTCATCTGTCAAATGTGTGTTTTCTTCTCTCGTATATCGTATTAGTTGTCTCTGAAATCTGACGTGCATGACATTAATGTAGCTACATCTATTCATTCTATGGTAAAAACTGTCTTTGGATTATCTTGCAAAAGTGGTGAGTAGCAAAAAATATCCTGCCAGCCGCCGGATTGTTCCGTGCCGGAACCCGGGATTGAACCGGGGGCCTTTAGATCTTCAGTCTAACGCTCTCCCAACTGAGCTATTCCGGCTGACAAGGATTGTTCTCCAATTAGGTGTATTTATTGATATGTAGCATCTACAACCTTGTGCTGATTTTGATATACATGTGAAACTGAAAGAGTGTAAATTAAGAATTTTATTTTCGTGTGTTAGGTGGGTCCTTTGAGCCTCTGGAAAGATCCCTTCTTTACCTGACAGTATAATTTCAAAAAACGTGTTCTAAGAATATTCATGTCTATGTTAATAAGTCCGTGTATTTTGCTCATTATAGGATTTTAGCTTTAATACAAAATAAATTATGCTTTCATGAACAAGAAAAACGTTAATGTCTCGTCGACGCTATCTTTTGAACATCAAGATTGACTTGACCATACTTTTGGCATCATAAAGGATCGTCTTCAACGTTACCAACTTGAAGTTAGATTTACGGACAGTTCATGATTTGAAAGACAGCGCCATTCATCTGTCAAATGTGTGTTTTCTTCTCTCGTATATCGTATTAGTTGTCTCTGAAATCTGACGTGCATGACATTAATGTAGCTACATCTATTCATTCTATGGTAAAAACTGTCTTTGGATTATCTTGCAAAAGTGGTGAGTAGCAAAAAATATCCTGCCAGCCGCCGGATTGTTCCGTGCCGGAACCCGGGATTGAACCGGGGGCCTTTAGATCTTCAGTCTAACGCTCTCCCAACTGAGCTATTCCGGCTGACAAGGATTGTTCTCCAATTAGGTGTATTTATTGATATGTAGCATCTACAACCTTGTGCTGATTTTGATATACATGTGAAACTGAAAGAGTGTAAATTAAGAATTTTATTTTCGTGTGTTAGGTGGGTCCTTTGAGCCTCTGGAAAGATCCCTTCTTTACCTGACAGTATAATTTCAAAAAACGTGTTCTAAGAATATTCATGTCTATGTTAATAAGTCCGTGTATTTTGCTCATTATAGGATTTTAGCTTTAATACAAAATAAATTATGCTTTCATGAACAAGAAAAACGTTAATGTCTCGTCGACGCTATCTTTTGAACATCAAGATTGACTTGACCATACTTTTGGCATCATAAAGGATCGTCTTCAACGTTACCAACTTGAAGTTAGATTTACGGACAGTTCATGATTTGAAAGACAGCGCCATTCATCTGTCAAATGTGTGTTTTCTTCTCTCGTATATCGTATTAGTTGTCTCTGAAATCTGACGTGCATGACATTAATGTAGCTACATCTATTCATTCTATGGTAAAAACTGTCTTTGGATTATCTTGCAAAAGTGGTGAGTAGCAAAAAATATCCTGCCAGCCGCCGGATTGTTCCGTGCCGGAACCCGGGATTGAACCGGGGGCCTTTAGATCTTCAGTCTAACGCTCTCCCAACTGAGCTATTCCGGCTGACAAGGATTGTTCTCCAATTAGGTGTATTTATTGATATGTAGCATCTACAACCTTGTGCTTATTTTGATATACATGTGAAACTGAAAGAGTGTAAATTAAGAATTTTATTTTCGTGTGTTAGGTGGGTCCTTTGAGCCTCTGGAAAGATCCCTTCTTTACCTGACAGTATAATTTCAAAAAACGTGTTCTAAGAATATTCATGTCTATGTTAATAAGTCCGTGTATTTTGCTCATTATAGGATTTTAGCTTTAATACAAAATAAATTATGCTTTCATGAACAAGAAAAACGTTAATGTCTCGTCGACGCTATCTTTTGAACATCAAGATTGACTTGACCATACTTTTGGCATCATAAAGGATCGTCTTCAACGTTACCAACTTGAAGTTAGATTTACGGACAGTTCATGATTTGAAAGACAGCGCCATTCATCTGTCAAATGTGTGTTTTCTTCTCTCGTATATCGTATTAGTTGTCTCTGAAATCTGACGTGCATGACATTAATGTAGCTACATCTATTCATTCTATGGTAAAAACTGTCTTTGGATTATCTTGCAAAAGTGGTGAGTAGCAAAAAATATCCTGCCAGCCGCCGGATTGTTCCGTGCCGGAACCCGGGATTGAACCGGGGGCCTTTAGATCTTCAGTCTAACGCTCTCCCAACTGAGCTATTCCGGCTGACAAGGATTGTTCTCCAATTAGGTGTATTTATTGATATGTAGCATCTACAACCTTGTGCTGATTTTGATATACATGTGAAACTGAAAGAGTGTAAATTAAGAATTTTATTTTCGTGTGTTAGGTGGGTCCTTTGAGCCTCTGGAAAGATCCCTTCTTTACCTGACAGTATAATTTCAAAAAACGTGTTCTAAGAATATTCATGTCTATGTTAATAAGTCCGTGTATTTTGCTCATTATAGGATTTTAGCTTTAATACAAAATAAATTATGCTTTCATGAACAAGAAAAACGTTAATGTCTCGTCGACGCTATCTTTTGAACATCAAGATTGACTTGACCATACTTTTGGCATCATAAAGGATCGTCTTCAACGTTACCAACTTGAAGTTAGATTTACGGACAGTTCATGATTTGAAAGACAGCGCCATTCATCTGTCAAATGTGTGTTTTCTTCTCTCGTATATCGTATTAGTTGTCTCTGAAATCTGACGTGCATGACATTAATGTAGCTACATCTATTCATTCTATGGTAAAAACTGTCTTTGGATTATCTTGCAAAAGTGGTGAGTAGCAAAAAATATCCTGCCAGCCGCCGGATTGTTCCGTGCCGGAACCCGGGATTGAACCGGGGGCCTTTAGATCTTCAGTCTAACGCTCTCCCAACTGAGCTATTCCGGCTGACAAGGATTGTTCTCCAATTAGGTGTATTTATTGATATGTAGCATCTACAACCTTGTGCTGATTTTGATATACATGTGAAACTGAAAGAGTGTAAATTAAGAATTTTATTTTCGTGTGTTAGGTGGGTCCTTTGAGCCTCTGGAAAGATCCCTTCTTTACCTGACAGTATAATTTCAAAAAACGTGTTCTAAGAATATTCATGTCTATGTTAATAAGTCCGTGTATTTTGCTCATTATAGGATTTTAGCTTTAATACAAAATAAATTATGCTTTCATGAACAAGAAAAACGTTAATGTCTCGTCGACGCTATCTTTTGAACATCAAGATTGACTTGACCATACTTTTGGCATCATAAAGGATCGTCTTCAACGTTACCAACTTGAAGTTAGATTTACGGACAGTTCATGATTTGAAAGACAGCGCCATTCATCTGTCAAATGTGTGTTTTCTTCTCTCGTATATCGTATTAGTTGTCTCTGAAATCTGACGTGCATGACATTAATGTAGCTACATCTATTCATTCTATGGTAAAAACTGTCTTTGGATTATCTTGCAAAAGTGGTGAGTAGCAAAAAATATCCTGCCAGCCGCCGGATTGTTCCGTGCCGGAACCCGGGATTGAACCGGGGGCCTTTAGATCTTCAGTCTAACGCTCTCCCAACTGAGCTATTCCGGCTGACAAGGATTGTTCTCCAATTAGGTGTATTTATTGATATGTAGCATCTACAACCTTGTGCTGATTTTGATATACATGTGAAACTGAAAGAGTGTAAATTAAGAATTTTATTTTCGTGTGTTAGGTGGGTCCTTTGAGCCTCTGGAAAGATCCCTTCTTTACCTGACAGTATAATTTCAAAAAACGTGTTCTAAGAATATTCATGTCTATGTTAATAAGTCCGTGTATTTTGCTCATTATAGGATTTTAGCTTTAATACAAAATAAATTATGCTTTCATGAACAAGAAAAACGTTAATGTCTCGTCGACGCTATCTTTTGAACATCAAGATTGACTTGACCATACTTTTGGCATCATAAAGGATCGTCTTCAACGTTACCAACTTGAAGTTAGATTTACGGACAGTTCATGATTTGAAAGACAGCGCCATTCATCTGTCAAATGTGTGTTTTCTTCTCTCGTATATCGTATTAGTTGTCTCTGAAATCTGACGTGCATGACATTAATGTAGCTACATCTATTCATTCTATGGTAAAAACTGTCTTTGGATTATCTTGCAAAAGTGGTGAGTAGCAAAAAATATCCTGCCAGCCGCCGGATTGTTCCGTGCCGGAACCCGGGATTGAACCGGGGGCCTTTAGATCTTCAGTCTAACGCTCTCCCAACTGCGCTATTCCGGCTGACAAGGATTGTTCTCCAATTAGGTGTATTTATTGATATGTAGCATCTACAACCTTGTGCTGATTTTGATATACATGTGAAACTGAAAGAGTGTAAATTAAGAATTTTATTTTCGTGTGTTAGGTGGGTCCTTTGAGCCTCTGGAAAGATCCCTTCTTTACCTGACAGTATAATTTCAAAAAACGTGTTCTAAGAATATTCATGTCTATGTTAATAAGTCCGTGTATTTTGCTCATTATAGGATTTTAGCTTTAATACACAATAAATTATGCTTTCATGAACAAGAAAAACGTTAATGTCTCGTCGACGCTATCTTTTGAACATCAAGATTGACTTGACCATACTTTTGGCATCATAAAGGATCGTCTTCAACGTTACCAACTTGAAGTTAGATTTACGGACAGTTCATGATTTGAAAGACAGCGCCATTCATCTGTCAAATGTGTGTTTTCTTCTCTCGTATATCGTATTAGTTGTCTCTGAAATCTGACGTGCATGACATTAATGTAGCTACATCTATTCATTCTATGGTAAAAACTGTCTTTGGATTATCTTGCAAAAGTGGTGAGTAGCAAAAAATATCCTGCCAGCCGCCGGATTGTTCCGTGCCGGAACCCGGGATTGAACCGGGGGCCTTTAGATCTTCAGTCTAACGCTCTCCCAACTGAGCTATTCCGGCTGACAAGGATTGTTCTCCAATTAGGTGTATTTATTGATATGTAGCATCTACAACCTTGTGCTGATTTTGATATACATGTGAAACTGAAAGAGTGTAAATTAAGAATTTTATTTTCGTGTGTTAGGTGGGTCCTTTGAGCCTCTGGAAAGATCCCTTCTTTACCTGACAGTATAATTTCAAAAAACGTGTTCTAAGAATATTCATGTCTATGTTAATAAGTCCGTGTATTTTGCTCATTATAGGATTTTAGCTTTAATACAAAATAAATTATGCTTTCATGAACAAGAAAAACGTTAATGTCTCGTCGACGCTATCTTTTGAACATCAAGATTGACTTGACCATACTTTTGGCATCATAAAGGATCGTCTTCAACGTTACCAACTTGAAGTTAGATTTACGGACAGTTCATGATTTGAAAGACAGCGCCATTCATCTGTCAAATGTGTGTTTTCTTCTCTCGTATATCGTATTAGTTGTCTCTGAAATCTGACGTGAATGACATTAATGTAGCTACATCTATTCATTCTATGGTAAAAACTGTCTTTGGATTATCTTGCAAAAGTGGTGAGTAGCAAAAAATATCCTGCCAGCCGCCGGATTGTTCCGTGCCGGAACCCGGGATTGAACCGGGGGCCTTTAGATCTTCAGTCTAACGCTCTCCCAACTGAGCTATTCCGGCTGACAAGGATTGTTCTCCAATTAGGTGTATTTATTGATATGTAGCATCTACAACCTTGTGCTGATTTTGATATACATGTGAAACTGAAAGAGTGTAAATTAAGAATTTTATTTTCGTGTGTTAGGTGGGTCCTTTGAGCCTCTGGAAAGATCCCTTCTTTACCTGACAGTATAATTTCAAAAAACGTGTTCTAAGAATATTCATGTCTATGTTAATAAGTCCGTGTATTTTGCTCATTATAGGATTTTAGCTTTAATACAAAATAAATTATGCTTTCATGAACAAGAAAAACGTTAATGTCTCGTCGACGCTATCTTTTGAACATCAAGATTGACTTGACCATACTTTTGGCATCATAAAGGATCGTCTTCAACGTTACCAACTTGAAGTTAGATTTACGGACAGTTCATGATTTGAAAGACAGCGCCATTCATCTGTCAAATGTGTGTTTTCTTCTCTCGTATATCGTATTAGTTGTCTCTGAAATCTGACGTGCATGACATTAATGTAGCTACATCTATTCATTCTATGGTAAAAACTGTCTTTGGATTATCTTGCAAAAGTGGTGAGTAGCAAAAAATATCCTGCCAGCCGCCGGATTGTTCCGTGCCGGAACCCGGGATTGAACCGGGGGCCTTTAGATCTTCAGTCTAACGCTCTCCCAACTGCGCTATTCCGGCTGACAAGGATTGTTCTCCAATTAGGTGTATTTATTGATATGTAGCATCTACAACCTTGTGCTGATTTTGATATACATGTGAAACTGAAAGAGTGTAAATTAAGAATTTTATTTTCGTGTGTTAGGTGGGTCCTTTGAGCCTCTGGAAAGATCCCTTCTTTACCTGACAGTATAATTTCAAAAAACGTGTTCTAAGAATATTCATGTCTATGTTAATAAGTCCGTGTATTTTGCTCATTATAGGATTTTAGCTTTAATACACAATAAATTATGCTTTCATGAACAAGAAAAACGTTAATGTCTCGTCGACGCTATCTTTTGAACATCAAGATTGACTTGACCATACTTTTGGCATCATAAAGGATCGTCTTCAACGTTACCAACTTGAAGTTAGATTTACGGACAGTTCATGATTTGAAAGACAGCGCCATTCATCTGTCAAATGTGTGTTTTCTTCTCTCGTATATCGTATTAGTTGTCTCTGAAATCTGACGTGCATGACATTAATGTAGCTACATCTATTCATTCTATGGTAAAAACTGTCTTTGGATTATCTTGCAAAAGTGGTGAGTAGCAAAAAATATCCTGCCAGCCGCCGGATTGTTCCGTGCCGGAACCCGGGATTGAACCGGGGGCCTTTAGATCTTCAGTCTAACGCTCTCCCAACTGAGCTATTCCGGCTGACAAGGATTGTTCTCCAATTAGGTGTATTTATTGATATGTAGCATCTACAACCTTGTGCTGATTTTGATATACATGTGAAACTGAAAGAGTGTAAATTAAGAATTTTATTTTCGTGTGTTAGGTGGGTCCTTTGAGCCTCTGGAAAGATCCCTTCTTTACCTGACAGTATAATTTCAAAAAACGTGTTCTAAGAATATTCATGTCTATGTTAATAAGTCCGTGTATTTTGCTCATTATAGGATTTTAGCTTTAATACAAAATAAATTATGCTTTCATGAACAAGAAAAACGTTAATGTCTCGTCGACGCTATCTTTTGAACATCAAGATTGACTTGACCATACTTTTGGCATCATAAAGGATCGTCTTCAACGTTACCAACTTGAAGTTAGATTTACGGACAGTTCATGATTTGAAAGACAGCGCCATTCATCTGTCAAATGTGTGTTTTCTTCTCTCGTATATCGTATTAGTTGTCTCTGAAATCTGACGTGCATGACATTAATGTAGCTACATCTATTCATTCTATGGTAAAAACTGTCTTTGGATTATCTTGCAAAAGTGGTGAGTAGCAAAAAATATCCTGCCAGCCGCCGGATTGTTCCGTGCCGGAACCCGGGATTGAACCGGGGGCCTTTAGATCTTCAGTCTAACGCTCTCCCAACTGAGCTATTCCGGCTGACAAGGATTGTTCTCCAATTAGGTGTATTTATTGATATGTAGCATCTACAACCTTGTGCTGATTTTGATATACATGTGAAACTGAAAGAGTGTAAATTAAGAATTTTATTTTCGTGTGTTAGGTGGGTCCTTTGAGCCTCTGGAAAGATCCCTTCTTTACCTGACAGTATAATTTCAAAAAACGTGTTCTAAGAATATTCATGTCTATGTTAATAAGTCCGTGTATTTTGCTCATTATAGGATTTTAGCTTTAATACAAAATAAATTATGCTTTCATGAACAAGAAAAACGTTAATGTCTCGTCGACGCTATCTTTTGAACATCAAGATTGACTTGACCATACTTTTGGCATCATAAAGGATCGTCTTCAACGTTACCAACTTGAAGTTAGATTTACGGACAGTTCATGATTTGAAAGACAGCGCCATTCATCTGTCAAATGTGTGTTTTCTTCTCTCGTATATCGTATTAGTTGTCTCTGAAATCTGACGTGCATGACATTAATGTAGCTACATCTATTCATTCTATGGTAAAAACTGTCTTTGGATTATCTTGCAAAAGTGGTGAGTAGCAAAAAATATCCTGCCAGCCGCCGGATTGTTCCGTGCCGGAACCCGGGATTGAACCGGGGGCCTTTAGATCTTCAGTCTAACGCTCTCCCAACTGAGCTATTCCGGCTGACAAGGATTGTTCTCCAATTAGGTGTATTTATTGATATGTAGCATCTACAACCTTGTGCTGATTTTGATATACATGTGAAACTGAAAGAGTGTAAATTAAGAATTTTATTTTCGTGTGTTAGGTGGGTCCTTTGAGCCTCTGGAAAGATCCCTTCTTTACCTGACAGTATAATTTCAAAAAACGTGTTCTAAGAATATTCATGTCTATGTTAATAAGTCCGTGTATTTTGCTCATTATAGGATTTTAGCTTTAATACAAAATAAATTATGCTTTCATGAACAAGAAAAACGTTAATGTCTCGTCGACGCTATCTTTTGAACATCAAGATTGACTTGACCATACTTTTGGCATCATAAAGGATCGTCTTCAACGTTACCAACTTGAAGTTAGATTTACGGACAGTTCATGATTTGAAAGACAGCGCCATTCATCTGTCAAATGTGTGTTTTCTTCTCTCGTATATCGTATTAGTTGTCTCTGAAATCTGACGTGCATGACATTAATGTAGCTACATCTATTCATTCTATGGTAAAAACTGTCTTTGGATTATCTTGCAAAAGTGGTGAGTAGCAAAAAATATCCTGCCAGCCGCCGGATTGTTCCGTGCCGGAACCCGGGATTGAACCGGGGGCCTTTAGATCTTCAGTCTAACGCTCTCCCAACTGAGCTATTCCGGCTGACAAGGATTGTTCTCCAATTAGGTGTATTTATTGATATGTAGCATCTACAACCTTGTGCTGATTTTGATATATACATGTGAAACTGAAAGAGTGTAAATTAAGAATTTTATTTTCGTGTGTTAGGTGGGTCCTTTGAGCCTCTGGAAAGATCCCTTCTTTACCTGACAGTATAATTTCAAAAAACGTGTTCTAAGAATATTCATGTCTATGTTAATAAGTCCGTGTATTTTGCTCATTATAGGATTTTAGCTTTAATACAAAATAAATTATGCTTTCATGAACAAGAAAAACGTTAATGTCTCGTCGACGCTATCTTTTGAACATCAAGATTGACTTGACCATACTTTTGGCATCATAAAGGATCGTCTTCAACGTTACCAACTTGAAGTTAGATTTACGGACAGTTCATGATTTGAAAGACAGCGCCATTCATCTGTCAAATGTGTGTTTTCTTCTCTCGTATATCGTATTAGTTGTCTCTGAAATCTGACGTGCATGACATTAATGTAGCTACATCTATTCATTCTATGGTAAAAACTGTCTTTGGATTATCTTGCAAAAGTGGTGAGTAGCAAAAAATATCCTGCCAGCCGCCGGATTGTTCCGTGCCGGAACCCGGGATTGAACCGGGGGCCTTTAGATCTTCAGTCTAACGCTCTCCCAACTGAGCTATTCCGGCTGACAAGGATTGTTCTCCAATTAGGTGTATTTATTGATATGTAGCATCTACAACCTTGTGCTGATTTTGATATACATGTGAAACTGAAAGAGTGTAAATTAAGAATTTTATTTTCGTGTGTTAGGTGGGTCCTTTGAGCCTCTGGAAAGATCCCTTCTTTACCTGACAGTATAATTTCAAAAAACGTGTTCTAAGAATATTCATGTCTATGTTAATAAGTCCGTGTATTTTGCTCATTATAGGATTTTAGCTTTAATACAAAATAAATTATGCTTTCATGAACAAGAAAAACGTTAATGTCTCGTCGACGCTATCTTTTGAACATCAAGATTGACTTGACCATACTTTTGGCATCATAAAGGATCGTCTTCAACGTTACCAACTTGAAGTTAGATTTACGGACAGTTCATGATTTGAAAGACAGCGCCATTCATCTGTCAAATGTGTGTTTTCTTCTCTCGTATATCGTATTAGTTGTCTCTGAAATCTGACGTGCATGACATTAATGTAGCTACATCTATTCATTCTATGGTAAAAACTGTCTTTGGATTATCTTGCAAAAGTGGTGAGTAGCAAAAAATATCCTGCCAGCCGCCGGATTGTTCCGTGCCGGAACCCGGGATTGAACCGGGGGCCTTTAGATCTTCAGTCTAACGCTCTCCCAACTGAGCTATTCCGGCTGACAAGGATTGTTCTCCAATTAGGTGTATTTATTGATATGTAGCATCTACAACCTTGTGCTGATTTTGATATACATGTGAAACTGAAAGAGTGTAAATTAAGAATTTTATTTTCGTGTGTTAGGTGGGTCCTTTGAGCCTCTGGAAAGATCCCTTCTTTACCTGACAGTATAATTTCAAAAAACGTGTTCTAAGAATATTCATGTCTATGTTAATAAGTCCGTGTATTTTGCTCATTATAGGATTTTAGCTTTAATACAAAATAAATTATGCTTTCATGAACAAGAAAAACGTTAATGTCTCGTCGACGCTATCTTTTGAACATCAAGATTGACTTGACCATACTTTTGGCATCATAAAGGATCGTCTTCAACGTTACCAACTTGAAGTTAGATTTACGGACAGTTCATGATTTGAAAGACAGCGCCATTCATCTGTCAAATGTGTGTTTTCTTCTCTCGTATATCGTATTAGTTGTCTCTGAAATCTGACGTGCATGACATTAATGTAGCTACATCTATTCATTCTATGGTAAAAACTGTCTTTGGATTATCTTGCAAAAGTGGTGAGTAGCAAAAAATATCCTGCCAGCCGCCGGATTGTTCCGTGCCGGAACCCGGGATTGAACCGGGGGCCTTTAGATCTTCAGTCTAACGCTCTCCCAACTGAGCTATTCCGGCTGACAAGGATTGTTCTCCAATTAGGTGTATTTATTGATATGTAGCATCTACAACCTTGTGCTGATTTTGATATACATGTGAAACTGAAAGAGTGTAAATTAAGAATTTTATTTTCGTGTGTTAGGTGGGTCCTTTGAGCCTCTGGAAAGATCCCTTCTTTACCTGACAGTATAATTTCAAAAAACGTGTTCTAAGAATATTCATGTCTATGTTAATAAGTCCGTGTATTTTGCTCATTATAGGATTTTAGCTTTAATACAAAATAAATTATGCTTTCATGAACAAGAAAAACGTTAATGTCTCGTCGACGCTATCTTTTGAACATCAAGATTGACTTGACCATACTTTTGGCATCATAAAGGATCGTCTTCAACGTTACCAACTTGAAGTTAGATTTACGGACAGTTCATGATTTGAAAGACAGCGCCATTCATCTGTCAAATGTGTGTTTTCTTCTCTCGTATATCGTATTAGTTGTCTCTGAAATCTGACGTGCATGACATTAATGTAGCTACATCTATTCATTCTATGGTAAAAACAGTCTTTGGATTATCTTGCAAAAGTGGTGAGTAGCAAAAAATATCCTGCCAGCCGCCGGATTGTTCCGTGCCGGAACCCGGGATTGAACCGGGGGCCTTTAGATCTTCAGTCTAACGCTCTCCCAACTGAGCTATTCCGGCTGACAAGGATTGTTCTCCAATTAGGTGTATTTATTGATATGTAGCATCTACAACCTTGTGCTGATTTTGATATACATGTGAAACTGAAAGAGTGTAAATTAAGAATTTTATTTTCGTGTGTTAGGTGGGTCCTTTGAGCCTCTGGAAAGATCCCTTCTTTACCTGACAGTATAATTTCAAAAAACGTGTTCTAAGAATATTCATGTCTATGTTAATAAGTCCGTGTATTTTGCTCATTATAGGATTTTAGCTTTAATACAAAATAAATTATGCTTTCATGAACAAGAAAAACGTTAATGTCTCGTCGACGCTATCTTTTGAACATCAAGATTGACTTGACCATACTTTTGGCATCATAAAGGATCGTCTTCAACGTTACCAACTTGAAGTTAGATTTACGGACAGTTCATGATTTGAAAGACAGCGCCATTCATCTGTCAAATGTGTGTTTTCTTCTCTCGTATATCGTATTAGTTGTCTCTGAAATCTGACGTGCATGACATTAATGTAGCTACATCTATTCATTCTATGGTAAAAACTGTCTTTGGATTATCTTGCAAAAGTGGTGAGTAGCAAAAAATATCCTGCCAGCCGCCGGATTGTTCCGTGCCGGAACCCGGGATTGAACCGGGGGCCTTTAGATCTTCAGTCTAACGCTCTCCCAACTGAGCTATTCCGGCTGACAAGGATTGTTCTCCAATTAGGTGTATTTATTGATATGTAGCATCTACAACCTTGTGCTGATTTTGATATACATGTGAAACTGAAAGAGTGTAAATTAAGAATTTTATTTTCGTGTGTTAGGTGGGTCCTTTGAGCCTCTGGAAAGATCCCTTCTTTACCTGACAGTATAATTTCAAAAAACGTGTTCTAAGAATATTCATGTCTATGTTAATAAGTCCGTGTATTTTGCTCATTATAGGATTTTAGCTTTAATACAAAATAAATTATGCTTTCATGAACAAGAAAAACGTTAATGTCTCGTCGACGCTATCTTTTGAACATCAAGATTGACTTGACCATACTTTTGGCATCATAAAGGATCGTCTTCAACGTTACCAACTTGAAGTTAGATTTACGGACAGTTCATGATTTGAAAGACAGCGCCATTCATCTGTCAAATGTGTGTTTTCTTCTCTCGTATATCGTATTAGTTGTCTCTGAAATCTGACGTGCATGACATTAATGTAGCTACATCTATTCATTCTATGGTAAAAACTGTCTTTGGATTATCTTGCAAAAGTGGTGAGTAGCAAAAAATATCCTGCCAGCCGCCGGATTGTTCCGTGCCGGAACCCGGGATTGAACCGGGGGCCTTTAGATCTTCAGTCTAACGCTCTCCCAACTGAGCTATTCCGGCTGACAAGGATTGTTCTCCAATTAGGTGTATTTATTGATATGTAGCATCTACAACCTTGTGCTGATTTTGATATACATGTGAAACTGAAAGAGTGTAAATTAAGAATTTTATTTTCGTGTGTTAGGTGGGTCCTTTGAGCCTCTGGAAAGATCCCTTCTTTACCTGACAGTATAATTTCAAAAAACGTGTTCTAAGAATATTCATGTCTATGTTAATAAGTCCGTGTATTTTGCTCATTATAGGATTTTAGCTTTAATACAAAATAAATTATGCTTTCATGAACAAGAAAAACGTTAATGTCTCGTCGACGCTATCTTTTGAACATCAAGATTGACTTGACCATACTTTTGGCATCATAAAGGATCGTCTTCAACGTTACCAACTTGAAGTTAGATTTACGGACAGTTCATGATTTGAAAGACAGCGCCATTCATCTGTCAAATGTGTGTTTTCTTCTCTCGTATATCGTATTAGTTGTCTCTGAAATCTGACGTGCATGACATTAATGTAGCTACATCTATTCATTCTATGGTAAAAACTGTCTTTGGATTATCTTGCAAAAGTGGTGAGTAGCAAAAAATATCCTGCCAGCCGCCGGATTGTTCCGTGCCGGAACCCGGGATTGAACCGGGGGCCTTTAGATCTTCAGTCTAACGCTCTCCCAACTGAGCTATTCCGGCTGACAAGGATTGTTCTCCAATTAGGTGTATTTATTGATATGTAGCATCTACAACCTTGTGCTGATTTTGATATACATGTGAAACTGAAAGAGTGTAAATTAAGAATTTTATTTTCGTGTGTTAGGTGGGTCCTTTGAGCCTCTGGAAAGATCCCTTCTTTACCTGACAGTATAATTTCAAAAAACGTGTTCTAAGAATATTCATGTCTATGTTAATAAGTCCGTGTATTTTGCTCATTATAGGATTTTAGCTTTAATACAAAATAAATTATGCTTTCATGAACAAGAAAAACGTTAATGTCTCGTCGACGCTATCTTTTGAACATCAAGATTGACTTGACCATACTTTTGGCATCATAAAGGATCGTCTTCAACGTTACCAACTTGAAGTTAGATTTACGGACAGTTCATGATTTGAAAGACAGCGCCATTCATCTGTCAAATGTGTGTTTTCTTCTCTCGTATATCGTATTAGTTGTCTCTGAAATCTGACGTGCATGACATTAATGTAGCTACATCTATTCATTCTATGGTAAAAACTGTCTTTGGATTATCTTGCAAAAGTGGTGAGTAGCAAAAAATATCCTGCCAGCCGCCGGATTGTTCCGTGCCGGAACCCGGGATTGAACCGGGGGCCTTTAGATCTTCAGTCTAACGCTCTCCCAACTGAGCTATTCCGGCTGACAAGGATTGTTCTCCAATTAGGTGTATTTATTGATATGTAGCATCTACAACCTTGTGCTGATTTTGATATACATGTGAAACTGAAAGAGTGTAAATTAAGAATTTTATTTTCGTGTGTTAGGTGGGTCCTTTGAGCCTCTGGAAAGATCCCTTCTTTACCTGACAGTATAATTTCAAAAAACGTGTTCTAAGAATATTCATGTCTATGTTAATAAGTCCGTGTATTTTGCTCATTATAGGATTTTAGCTTTAATACAAAATAAATTATGCTTTCATGAACAAGAAAAACGTTAATGTCTCGTCGACGCTATCTTTTGAACATCAAGATTGACTTGACCATACTTTTGGCATCATAAAGGATCGTCTTCAACGTTACCAACTTGAAGTTAGATTTACGGACAGTTCATGATTTGAAAGACAGCGCCATTCATCTGTCAAATGTGTGTTTTCTTCTCTCGTATATCGTATTAGTTGTCTCTGAAATCTGACGTGCATGACATTAATGTAGCTACATCTATTCATTCTATGGTAAAAACTGTCTTTGGATTATCTTGCAAAAGTGGTGAGTAGCAAAAAATATCCTGCCAGCCGCCGGATTGTTCCGTGCCGGAACCCGGGATTGAACCGGGGGCCTTTAGATCTTCAGTCTAACGCTCTCCCAACTGAGCTATTCCGGCTGACAAGGATTGTTCTCCAATTAGGTGTATTTATTGATATGTAGCATCTACAACCTTGTGCTGATTTTGATATACATGTGAAACTGAAAGAGTGTAAATTAAGAATTTTATTTTCGTGTGTTAGGTGGGTCCTTTGAGCCTCTGGAAAGATCCCTTCTTTACCTGACAGTATAATTTCAAAAAACGTGTTCTAAGAATATTCATGTCTATGTTAATAAGTCCGTGTATTTTGCTCATTATAGGATTTTAGCTTTAATACAAAATAAATTATGCTTTCATGAACAAGAAAAACGTTAATGTCTCGTCGACGCTATCTTTTGAACATCAAGATTGACTTGACCATACTTTTGGCATCATAAAGGATCGTCTTCAACGTTACCAACTTGAAGTTAGATTTACGGACAGTTCATGATTTGAAAGACAGCGCCATTCATCTGTCAAATGTGTGTTTTCTTCTCTCGTATATCGTATTAGTTGTCTCTGAAATCTGACGTGCATGACATTAATGTAGCTACATCTATTCATTCTATGGTAAAAACTGTCTTTGGATTATCTTGCAAAAGTGGTGAGTAGCAAAAAATATCCTGCCAGCCGCCGGATTGTTCCGTGCCGGAACCCGGGATTGAACCGGGGGCCTTTAGATCTTCAGTCTAACGCTCTCCCAACTGAGCTATTCCGGCTGACAAGGATTGTTCTCCAATTAGGTGTATTTATTGATATGTAGCATCTACAACCTTGTGCTGATTTTGATATACATGTGAAACTGAAAGAGTGTAAATTAAGAATTTTATTTTCGTGTGTTAGGTGGGTCCTTTGAGCCTCTGGAAAGATCCCTTCTTTACCTGACAGTATAATTTCAAAAAACGTGTTCTAAGAATATTCATGTCTATGTTAATAAGTCCGTGTATTTTGCTCATTATAGGATTTTAGCTTTAATACAAAATAAATTATGCTTTCATGAACAAGAAAAACGTTAATGTCTCGTCGACGCTATCTTTTGAACATCAAGATTGACTTGACCATACTTTTGGCATCATAAAGGATCGTCTTCAACGTTACCAACTTGAAGTTAGATTTACGGACAGTTCATGATTTGAAAGACAGCGCCATTCATCTGTCAAATGTGTGTTTTCTTCTCTCGTATATCGTATTAGTTGTCTCTGAAATCTGACGTGCATGACATTAATGTAGCTACATCTATTCATTCTATGGTAAAAACTGTCTTTGGATTATCTTGCAAAAGTGGTGAGTAGCAAAAAATATCCTGCCAGCCGCCGGATTGTTCCGTGCCGGAACCCGGGATTGAACCGGGGGCCTTTAGATCTTCAGTCTAACGCTCTCCCAACTGAGCTATTCCGGCTGACAAGGATTGTTCTCCAATTAGGTGTATTTATTGATATGTAGCATCTACAACCTTGTGCTGATTTTGATATACATGTGAAACTGAAAGAGTGTAAATTAAGAATTTTATTTTCGTGTGTTAGGTGGGTCCTTTGAGCCTCTGGAAAGATCCCTTCTTTACCTGACAGTATAATTTCAAAAAACGTGTTCTAAGAATATTCATGTCTATGTTAATAAGTCCGTGTATTTTGCTCATTATAGGATTTTAGCTTTAATACAAAATAAATTATGCTTTCATGAACAAGAAAAACGTTAATGTCTCGTCGACGCTATCTTTTGAACATCAAGATTGACTTGACCATACTTTTGGCATCATAAAGGATCGTCTTCAACGTTACCAACTTGAAGTTAGATTTACGGACAGTTCATGATTTGAAAGACAGCGCCATTCATCTGTCAAATGTGTGTTTTCTTCTCTCGTATATCGTATTAGTTGTCTCTGAAATCTGACGTGCATGACATTAATGTAGCTACATCTATTCATTCTATGGTAAAAACTGTCTTTGGATTATCTTGCAAAAGTGGTGAGTAGCAAAAAATATCCTGCCAGCCGCCGGATTGTTCCGTGCCGGAACCCGGGATTGAACCGGGGGCCTTTAGATCTTCAGTCTAACGCTCTCCCAACTGAGCTATTCCGGCTGACAAGGATTGTTCTCCAATTAGGTGTATTTATTGATATGTAGCATCTACAACCTTGTGCTGATTTTGATATACATGTGAAACTGAAAGAGTGTAAATTAAGAATTTTATTTTCGTGTGTTAGGTGGGTCCTTTGAGCCTCTGGAAAGATCCCTTCTTTACCTGACAGTATAATTTCAAAAAACGTGTTCTAAGAATATTCATGTCTATGTTAATAAGTCCGTGTATTTTGCTCATTATAGGATTTTAGCTTTAATACAAAATAAATTATGCTTTCATGAACAAGAAAAACGTTAATGTCTCGTCGACGCTATCTTTTGAACATCAAGATTGACTTGACCATACTTTTGGCATCATAAAGGATCGTCTTCAACGTTACCAACTTGAAGTTAGATTTACGGACAGTTCATGATTTGAAAGACAGCGCCATTCATCTGTCAAATGTGTGTTTTCTTCTCTCGTATATCGTATTAGTTGTCTCTGAAATCTGACGTGCATGACATTAATGTAGCTACATCTATTCATTCTATGGTAAAAACTGTCTTTGGATTATCTTGCAAAAGTGGTGAGTAGCAAAAAATATCCTGCCAGCCGCCGGATTGTTCCGTGCCGGAACCCGGGATTGAACCGGGGGCCTTTAGATCTTCAGTCTAACGCTCTCCCAACTGAGCTATTCCGGCTGACAAGGATTGTTCTCCAATTAGGTGTATTTATTGATATGTAGCATCTACAACCTTGTGCTGATTTTGATATACATGTGAAACTGAAAGAGTGTAAATTAAGAATTTTATTTTCGTGTGTTAGGTGGGTCCTTTGAGCCTCTGGAAAGATCCCTTCTTTACCTGACAGTATAATTTCAAAAAACGTGTTCTAAGAATATTCATGTCTATGTTAATAAGTCCGTGTATTTTGCTCATTATAGGATTTTAGCTTTAATACAAAATAAATTATGCTTTCATGAACAAGAAAAACGTTAATGTCTCGTCGACGCTATCTTTTGAACATCAAGATTGACTTGACCATACTTTTGGCATCATAAAGGATCGTCTTCAACGTTACCAACTTGAAGTTAGATTTACGGACAGTTCATGATTTGAAAGACAGCGCCATTCATCTGTCAAATGTGTGTTTTCTTCTCTCGTATATCGTATTAGTTGTCTCTGAAATCTGACGTGCATGACATTAATGTAGCTACATCTATTCATTCTATGGTAAAAACTGTCTTTGGATTATCTTGCAAAAGTGGTGAGTAGCAAAAAATATCCTGCCAGCCGCCGGATTGTTCCGTGCCGGAACCCGGGATTGAACCGGGGGCCTTTAGATCTTCAGTCTAACGCTCTCCCAACTGAGCTATTCCGGCTGACAAGGATTGTTCTCCAATTAGGTGTATTTATTGATATGTAGCATCTACAACCTTGTGCTGATTTTGATATACATGTGAAACTGAAAGAGTGTAAATTAAGAATTTTATTTTCGTGTGTTAGGTGGGTCCTTTGAGCCTCTGGAAAGATCCCTTCTTTACCTGACAGTATAATTTCAAAAAACGTGTTCTAAGAATATTCATGTCTATGTTAATAAGTCCGTGTATTTTGCTCATTATAGGATTTTAGCTTTAATACAAAATAAATTATGCTTTCATGAACAAGAAAAACGTTAATGTCTCGTCGACGCTATCTTTTGAACATCAAGATTGACTTGACCATACTTTTGGCATCATAAAGGATCGTCTTCAACGTTACCAACTTGAAGTTAGATTTACGGACAGTTCATGATTTGAAAGACAGCGCCATTCATCTGTCAAATGTGTGTTTTCTTCTCTCGTATATCGTATTAGTTGTCTCTGAAATCTGACGTGCATGACATTAATGTAGCTACATCTATTCATTCTATGGTAAAAACTGTCTTTGGATTATCTTGCAAAAGTGGTGAGTAGCAAAAAATATCCTGCCAGCCGCCGGATTGTTCCGTGCCGGAACCCGGGATTGAACCGGGGGCCTTTAGATCTTCAGTCTAACGCTCTCCCAACTGAGCTATTCCGGCTGACAAGGATTGTTCTCCAATTAGGTGTATTTATTGATATGTAGCATCTACAACCTTGTGCTGATTTTGATATACATGTGAAACTGAAAGAGTGTAAATTAAGAATTTTATTTTCGTGTGTTAGGTGGGTCCTTTGAGCCTCTGGAAAGATCCCTTCTTTACCTGACAGTATAATTTCAAAAAACGTGTTCTAAGAATATTCATGTCTATGTTAATAAGTCCGTGTATTTTGCTCATTATAGGATTTTAGCTTTAATACAAAATAAATTATGCTTTCATGAACAAGAAAAACGTTAATGTCTCGTCGACGCTATCTTTTGAACATCAAGATTGACTTGACCATACTTTTGGCATCATAAAGGATCGTCTTCAACGTTACCAACTTGAAGTTAGATTTACGGACAGTTCATGATTTGAAAGACAGCGCCATTCATCTGTCAAATGTGTGTTTTCTTCTCTCGTATATCGTATTAGTTGTCTCTGAAATCTGACGTGCATGACATTAATGTAGCTACATCTATTCATTCTATGGTAAAAACTGTCTTTGGATTATCTTGCAAAAGTGGTGAGTAGCAAAAAATATCCTGCCAGCCGCCGGATTGTTCCGTGCCGGAACCCGGGATTGAACCGGGGGCCTTTAGATCTTCAGTCTAACGCTCTCCCAACTGAGCTATTCCGGCTGACAAGGATTGTTCTCCAATTAGGTGTATTTATTGATATGTAGCATCTACAACCTTGTGCTGATTTTGATATACATGTGAAACTGAAAGAGTGTAAATTAAGAATTTTATTTTCGTGTGTTAGGTGGGTCCTTTGAGCCTCTGGAAAGATCCCTTCTTTACCTGACAGTATAATTTCAAAAAACGTGTTCTAAGAATATTCATGTCTATGTTAATAAGTCCGTGTATTTTGCTCATTATAGGATTTTAGCTTTAATACAAAATAAATTATGCTTTCATGAACAAGAAAAACGTTAATGTCTCGTCGACGCTATCTTTTGAACATCAAGATTGACTTGACCATACTTTTGGCATCATAAAGGATCGTCTTCAACGTTACCAACTTGAAGTTAGATTTACGGACAGTTCATGATTTGAAAGACAGCGCCATTCATCTGTCAAATGTGTGTTTTCTTCTCTCGTATATCGTATTAGTTGTCTCTGAAATCTGACGTGCATGACATTAATGTAGCTACATCTATTCATTCTATGGTAAAAACTGTCTTTGGATTATCTTGCAAAAGTGGTGAGTAGCAAAAAATATCCTGCCAGCCGCCGGATTGTTCCGTGCCGGAACCCGGGATTGAACCGGGGGCCTTTAGATCTTCAGTCTAACGCTCTCCCAACTGAGCTATTCCGGCTGACAAGGATTGTTCTCCAATTAGGTGTATTTATTGATATGTAGCATCTACAACCTTGTGCTGATTTTGATATACATGTGAAACTGAAAGAGTGTAAATTAAGAATTTTATTTTCGTGTGTTAGGTGGGTCCTTTGAGCCTCTGGAAAGATCCCTTCTTTACCTGACAGTATAATTTCAAAAAACGTGTTCTAAGAATATTCATGTCTATGTTAATAAGTCCGTGTATTTTGCTCATTATAGGATTTTAGCTTTAATACAAAATAAATTATGCTTTCATGAACAAGAAAAACGTTAATGTCTCGTCGACGCTATCTTTTGAACATCAAGATTGACTTGACCATACTTTTGGCATCATAAAGGATCGTCTTCAACGTTACCAACTTGAAGTTAGATTTACGGACAGTTCATGATTTGAAAGACAGCGCCATTCATCTGTCAAATGTGTGTTTTCTTCTCTCGTATATCGTATTAGTTGTCTCTGAAATCTGACGTGCATGACATTAATGTAGCTACATCTATTCATTCTATGGTAAAAACTGTCTTTGGATTATCTTGCAAAAGTGGTGAGTAGCAAAAAATATCCTGCCAGCCGCCGGATTGTTCCGTGCCGGAACCCGGGATTGAACCGGGGGCCTTTAGATCTTCAGTCTAACGCTCTCCCAACTGAGCTATTCCGGCTGACAAGGATTGTTCTCCAATTAGGTGTATTTATTGATATGTAGCATCTACAACCTTGTGCTGATTTTGATATACATGTGAAACTGAAAGAGTGTAAATTAAGAATTTTATTTTCGTGTGTTAGGTGGGTCCTTTGAGCCTCTGGAAAGATCCCTTCTTTACCTGACAGTATAATTTCAAAAAACGTGTTCTAAGAATATTCATGTCTATGTTAATAAGTCCGTGTATTTTGCTCATTATAGGATTTTAGCTTTAATACAAAATAAATTATGCTTTCATGAACAAGAAAAACGTTAATGTCTCGTCGACGCTATCTTTTGAACATCAAGATTGACTTGACCATACTTTTGGCATCATAAAGGATCGTCTTCAACGTTACCAACTTGAAGTTAGATTTACGGACAGTTCATGATTTGAAAGACAGCGCCATTCATCTGTCAAATGTGTGTTTTCTTCTCTCGTATATCGTATTAGTTGTCTCTGAAATCTGACGTGCATGACATTAATGTAGCTACATCTATTCATTCTATGGTAAAAACTGTCTTTGGATTATCTTGCAAAAGTGGTGAGTAGCAAAAAATATCCTGCCAGCCGCCGGATTGTTCCGTGCCGGAACCCGGGATTGAACCGGGGGCCTTTAGATCTTCAGTCTAACGCTCTCCCAACTGAGCTATTCCGGCTGACAAGGATTGTTCTCCAATTAGGTGTATTTATTGATATGTAGCATCTACAACCTTGTGCTGATTTTGATATACATGTGAAACTGAAAGAGTGTAAATTAAGAATTTTATTTTCGTGTGTTAGGTGGGTCCTTTGAGCCTCTGGAAAGATCCCTTCTTTACCTGACAGTATAATTTCAAAAAACGTGTTCTAAGAATATTCATGTCTATGTTAATAAGTCCGTGTATTTTGCTCATTATAGGATTTTAGCTTTAATACAAAATAAATTATGCTTTCATGAACAAGAAAAACGTTAATGTCTCGTCGACGCTATCTTTTGAACATCAAGATTGACTTGACCATACTTTTGGCATCATAAAGGATCGTCTTCAACGTTACCAACTTGAAGTTAGATTTACGGACAGTTCATGATTTGAAAGACAGCGCCATTCATCTGTCAAATGTGTGTTTTCTTCTCTCGTATATCGTATTAGTTGTCTCTGAAATCTGACGTGCATGACATTAATGTAGCTACATCTATTCATTCTATGGTAAAAACTGTCTTTGGATTATCTTGCAAAAGTGGTGAGTAGCAAAAAATATCCTGCCAGCCGCCGGATTGTTCCGTGCCGGAACCCGGGATTGAACCGGGGGCCTTTAGATCTTCAGTCTAACGCTCTCCCAACTGAGCTATTCCGGCTGACAAGGATTGTTCTCCAATTAGGTGTATTTATTGATATGTAGCATCTACAACCTTGTGCTGATTTTGATATACATGTGAAACTGAAAGAGTGTAAATTAAGAATTTTATTTTCGTGTGTTAGGTGGGTCCTTTGAGCCTCTGGAAAGATCCCTTCTTTACCTGACAGTATAATTTCAAAAAACGTGTTCTAAGAATATTCATGTCTATGTTAATAAGTCCGTGTATTTTGCTCATTATAGGATTTTAATACAAAATAAATTATGCTTTCATGAACAAGAAAAACGTTAATGTCTCGTCGACGCTATCTTTTGAACATCAAGATTGACTTGACCATACTTTTGGCATCATAAAGGATCGTCTTCAACGTTACCAACTTGAAGTTAGATTTACGGACAGTTCATGATTTGAAAGACAGCGCCATTCATCTGTCAAATGTGTGTTTTCTTCTCTCGTATATCGTATTAGTTGTCTCTGAAATCTGACGTGCATGACATTAATGTAGCTACATCTATTCATTCTATGGTAAAAACTGTCTTTGGATTATCTTGCAAAAGTGGTGAGTAGCAAAAAATATCCTGCCAGCCGCCGGATTGTTCCGTGCCGGAACCCGGGATTGAACCGGGGGCCTTTAGATCTTCAGTCTAACGCTCTCCCAACTGAGCTATTCCGGCTGACAAGGATTGTTCTCCAATTAGGTGTATTTATTGATATGTAGCATCTACAACCTTGTGCTGATTTTGATATACATGTGAAACTGAAAGAGTGTAAATTAAGAATTTTATTTTCGTGTGTTAGGTGGGTCCTTTGAGCCTCTGGAAAGATCCCTTCTTTACCTGACAGTATAATTTCAAAAAACGTGTTCTAAGAATATTCATGTCTATGTTAATAAGTCCGTGTATTTTGCTCATTATAGGATTTTAGCTTTAATACAAAATAAATTATGCTTTCATGAACAAGAAAAACGTTAATGTCTCGTCGACGCTATCTTTTGAACATCAAGATTGACTTGACCATACTTTTGGCATCATAAAGGATCGTCTTCAACGTTACCAACTTGAAGTTAGATTTACGGACAGTTCATGATTTGAAAGACAGCGCCATTCATCTGTCAAATGTGTGTTTTCTTCTCTCGTATATCGTATTAGTTGTCTCTGAAATCTGACGTGCATGACATTAATGTAGCTACATCTATTCATTCTATGGTAAAAACTGTCTTTGGATTATCTTGCAAAAGTGGTGAGTAGCAAAAAATATCCTGCCAGCCGCCGGATTGTTCCGTGCCGGAACCCGGGATTGAACCGGGGGCCTTTAGATCTTCAGTCTAACGCTCTCCCAACTGAGCTATTCCGGCTGACAAGGATTGTTCTCCAATTAGGTGTATTTATTGATATGTAGCATCTACAACCTTGTGCTGATTTTGATATACATGTGAAACTGAAAGAGTGTAAATTAAGAATTTTATTTTCGTGTGTTAGGTGGGTCCTTTGAGCCTCTGGAAAGATCCCTTCTTTACCTGACAGTATAATTTCAAAAAACGTGTTCTAAGAATATTCATGTCTATGTTATTGTTAATAAGTCCGTGTATTTTGCTCATTATAGGATTTTAGCTTTAATACAAAATAAATTATGCTTTCATGAACAAGAAAAACGTTAATGTCTCGTCGACGCTATCTTTTGAACATCAAGATTGACTTGACCATACTTTTGGCATCATAAAGGATCGTCTTCAACGTTACCAACTTGAAGTTAGATTTACGGACAGTTCATGATTTGAAAGACAGCGCCATTCATCTGTCAAATGTGTGTTTTCTTCTCTCGTATATCGTATTAGTTGTCTCTGAAATCTGACGTGCATGACATTAATGTAGCTACATCTATTCATTCTATGGTAAAAACTGTCTTTGGATTATCTTGCAAAAGTGGTGAGTAGCAAAAAATATCCTGCCAGCCGCCGGATTGTTCCGTGCCGGAACCCGGGATTGAACCGGGGGCCTTTAGATCTTCAGTCTAACGCTCTCCCAACTGAGCTATTCCGGCTGACAAGGATTGTTCTCCAATTAGGTGTATTTATTGATATGTAGCATCTACAACCTTGTGCTGATTTTGATATACATGTGAAACTGAAAGAGTGTAAATTAAGAATTTTATTTTCGTGTGTTAGGTGGGTCCTTTGAGCCTCTGGAAAGATCCCTTCTTTACCTGACAGTATAATTTCAAAAAACGTGTTCTAAGAATATTCATGTCTATGTTAATAAGTCCGTGTATTTTGCTCATTATAGGATTTTAGCTTTAATACAAAATAAATTATGCTTTCATGAACAAGAAAAACGTTAATGTCTCGTCGACGCTATCTTTTGAACATCAAGATTGACTTGACCATACTTTTGGCATCATAAAGGATCGTCTTCAACGTTACCAACTTGAAGTTAGATTTACGGACAGTTCATGATTTGAAAGACAGCGCCATTCATCTGTCAAATGTGTGTTTTCTTCTCTCGTATATCGTATTAGTTGTCTCTGAAATCTGACGTGCATGACATTAATGTAGCTACATCTATTCATTCTATGGTAAAAACTGTCTTTGGATTATCTTGCAAAAGTGGTGAGTAGCAAAAAATATCCTGCCAGCCGCCGGATTGTTCCGTGCCGGAACCCGGGATTGAACCGGGGGCCTTTAGATCTTCAGTCTAACGCTCTCCCAACTGAGCTATTCCGGCTGACAAGGATTGTTCTCCAATTAGGTGTATTTATTGATATGTAGCATCTACAACCTTGTGCTGATTTTGATATACATGTGAAACTGAAAGAGTGTAAATTAAGAATTTTATTTTCGTGTGTTAGGTGGGTCCTTTGAGCCTCTGGAAAGATCCCTTCTTTACCTGACAGTATAATTTCAAAAAACGTGTTCTAAGAATATTCATGTCTATGTTAATAAGTCCGTGTATTTTGCTCATTATAGGATTTTAGCTTTAATACAAAATAAATTATGCTTTCATGAACAAGAAAAACGTTAATGTCTCGTCGACGCTATCTTTTGAACATCAAGATTGACTTGACCATACTTTTGGCATCATAAAGGATCGTCTTCAACGTTACCAACTTGAAGTTAGATTTACGGACAGTTCATGATTTGAAAGACAGCGCCATTCATCTGTCAAATGTGTGTTTTCTTCTCTCGTATATCGTATTAGTTGTCTCTGAAATCTGACGTGCATGACATTAATGTAGCTACATCTATTCATTCTATGGTAAAAACTGTCTTTGGATTATCTTGCAAAAGTGGTGAGTAGCAAAAAATATCCTGCCAGCCGCCGGATTGTTCCGTGCCGGAACCCGGGATTGAACCGGGGGCCTTTAGATCTTCAGTCTAACGCTCTCCCAACTGAGCTATTCCGGCTGACAAGGATTGTTCTCCAATTAGGTGTATTTATTGATATGTAGCATCTACAACCTTGTGCTGATTTTGATATACATGTGAAACTGAAAGAGTGTAAATTAAGAATTTTATTTTCGTGTGTTAGGTGGGTCCTTTGAGCCTCTGGACAGATCCCTTCTTTACCTGACAGTATAATTTCAAAAAACGTGTTCTAAGAATATTCATGTCTATGTTAATAAGTCCGTGTATTTTGCTCATTATAGGATTTTAGCTTTAATACAAAATAAATTATGCTTTCATGAACAAGAAAAACGTTAATGTCTCGTCGACGCTATCTTTTGAACATCAAGATTGACTTGACCATACTTTTGGCATCATAAAGGATCGTCTTCAACGTTACCAACTTGAAGTTAGATTTACGGACAGTTCATGATTTGAAAGACAGCGCCATTCATCTGTCAAATGTGTGTTTTCTTCTCTCGTATATCGTATTAGTTGTCTCTGAAATCTGACGTGCATGACATTAATGTAGCTACATCTATTCATTCTATGGTAAAAACTGTCTTTGGATTATCTTGCAAAAGTGGTGAGTAGCAAAAAATATCCTGCCAGCCGCCGGATTGTTCCGTGCCGGAACCCGGGATTGAACCGGGGGCCTTTAGATCTTCAGTCTAACGCTCTCCCAACTGAGCTATTCCGGCTGACAAGGATTGTTCTCCAATTAGGTGTATTTATTGATATGTAGCATCTACAACCTTGTGCTGATTTTGATATACATGTGAAACTGAAAGAGTGTAAATTAAGAATTTTATTTTCGTGTGTTAGGTGGGTCCTTTGAGCCTCTGGACAGATCCCTTCTTTACCTGACAGTATAATTTCAAAAAACGTGTTCTAAGAATATTCATGTCTATGTTAATAAGTCCGTGTATTTTGCTCATTATAGGATTTTAGCTTTAATACAAAATAAATTATGCTTTCATGAACAAGAAAAACGTTAATGTCTCGTCGACGCTATCTTTTGAACATCAAGATTGACTTGACCATACTTTTGGCATCATAAAGGATCGTCTTCAACGTTACCAACTTGAAGTTAGATTTACGGACAGTTCATGATTTGAAAGACAGCGCCATTCATCTGTCAAATGTGTGTTTTCTTCTCTCGTATATCGTATTAGTTGTCTCTGAAATCTGACGTGCATGACATTAATGTAGCTACATCTATTCATTCTATGGTAAAAACTGTCTTTGGATTATCTTGCAAAAGTGGTGAGTAGCAAAAAATATCCTGCCAGCCGCCGGATTGTTCCGTGCCGGAACCCGGGATTGAACCGGGGGCCTTTAGATCTTCAGTCTAACGCTCTCCCAACTGAGCTATTCCGGCTGACAAGGATTGTTCTCCAATTAGGTGTATTTATTGATATGTAGCATCTACAACCTTGTGCTGATTTTGATATACATGTGAAACTGAAAGAGTGTAAATTAAGAATTTTATTTTCGTGTGTTAGGTGGGTCCTTTGAGCCTCTGGAAAGATCCCTTCTTTACCTGACAGTATAATTTCAAAAAACGTGTTCTAAGAATATTCATGTCTATGTTATTGTTAATAAGTCCGTGTATTTTGCTCATTATAGGATTTTAGCTTTAATACAAAATAAATTATGCTTTCATGAACAAGAAAAACGTTAATGTCTCGTCGACGCTATCTTTTGAACATCAAGATTGACTTGACCATACTTTTGGCATCATAAAGGATCGTCTTCAACGTTACCAACTTGAAGTTAGATTTACGGACAGTTCATGATTTGAAAGACAGCGCCATTCATCTGTCAAATGTGTGTTTTCTTCTCTCGTATATCGTATTAGTTGTCTCTGAAATCTGACGTGCATGACATTAATGTAGCTACATCTATTCATTCTATGGTAAAAACTGTCTTTGGATTATCTTGCAAAAGTGGTGAGTAGCAAAAAATATCCTGCCAGCCGCCGGATTGTTCCGTGCCGGAACCCGGGATTGAACCGGGGGCCTTTAGATCTTCAGTCTAACGCTCTCCCAACTGAGCTATTCCGGCTGACAAGGATTGTTCTCCAATTAGGTGTATTTATTGATATGTAGCATCTACAACCTTGTGCTGATTTTGATATACATGTGAAACTGAAAGAGTGTAAATTAAGAATTTTATTTTCGTGTGTTAGGTGGGTCCTTTGAGCCTCTGGAAAGATCCCTTCTTTACCTGACAGTATAATTTCAAAAAACGTGTTCTAAGAATATTCATGTCTATGTTATTGTTAATAAGTCCGTGTATTTTGCTCATTATAGGATTTTAGCTTTAATACAAAATAAATTATGCTTTCATGAACAAGAAAAACGTTAATGTCTCGTCGACGCTATCTTTTGAACATCAAGATTGACTTGACCATACTTTTGGCATCATAAAGGATCGTCTTCAACGTTACCAACTTGAAGTTAGATTTACGGACAGTTCATGATTTGAAAGACAGCGCCATTCATCTGTCAAATGTGTGTTTTCTTCTCTCGTATATCGTATTAGTTGTCTCTGAAATCTGACGTGCATGACATTAATGTAGCTACATCTATTCATTCTATGGTAAAAACTGTCTTTGGATTATCTTGCAAAAGTGGTGAGTAGCAAAAAATATCCTGCCAGCCGCCGGATTGTTCCGTGCCGGAACCCGGGATTGAACCGGGGGCCTTTAGATCTTCAGTCTAACGCTCTCCCAACTGAGCTATTCCGGCTGACAAGGATTGTTCTCCAATTAGGTGTATTTATTGATATGTAGCATCTACAACCTTGTGCTGATTTTGATATACATGTGAAACTGAAAGAGTGTAAATTAAGAATTTTATTTTCGTGTGTTAGGTGGGTCCTTTGAGCCTCTGGAAAGATCCCTTCTTTACCTGACAGTATAATTTCAAAAAACGTGTTCTAAGAATATTCATGTCTATGTTAATAAGTCCGTGTATTTTGCTCATTATAGGATTTTAGCTTTAATACAAAATAAATTATGCTTTCATGAACAAGAAAAACGTTAATGTCTCGTCGACGCTATCTTTTGAACATCAAGATTGACTTGACCATACTTTTGGCATCATAAAGGATCGTCTTCAACGTTACCAACTTGAAGTTAGATTTACGGACAGTTCATGATTTGAAAGACAGCGCCATTCATCTGTCAAATGTGTGTTTTCTTCTCTCGTATATCGTATTAGTTGTCTCTGAAATCTGACGTGCATGACATTAATGTAGCTACATCTATTCATTCTATGGTAAAAACTGTCTTTGGATTATCTTGCAAAAGTGGTGAGTAGCAAAAAATATCCTGCCAGCCGCCGGATTGTTCCGTGCCGGAACCCGGGATTGAACCGGGGGCCTTTAGATCTTCAGTCTAACGCTCTCCCAACTGAGCTATTCCGGCTGACAAGGATTGTTCTCCAATTAGGTGTATTTATTGATATGTAGCATCTACAACCTTGTGCTGATTTTGATATACATGTGAAACTGAAAGAGTGTAAATTAAGAATTTTATTTTCGTGTGTTAGGTGGGTCCTTTGAGCCTCTGGACAGATCCCTTCTTTACCTGACAGTATAATTTCAAAAAACGTGTTCTAAGAATATTCATGTCTATGTTAATAAGTCCGTGTATTTTGCTCATTATAGGATTTTAGCTTTAATACAAAATAAATTATGCTTTCATGAACAAGAAAAACGTTAATGTCTCGTCGACGCTATCTTTTGAACATCAAGATTGACTTGACCATACTTTTGGCATCATAAAGGATCGTCTTCAACGTTACCAACTTGAAGTTAGATTTACGGACAGTTCATGATTTGAAAGACAGCGCCATTCATCTGTCAAATGTGTGTTTTCTTCTCTCGTATATCGTATTAGTTGTCTCTGAAATCTGACGTGCATGACATTAATGTAGCTACATCTATTCATTCTATGGTAAAAACTGTCTTTGGATTATCTTGCAAAAGTGGTGAGTAGCAAAAAATATCCTGCCAGCCGCCGGATTGTTCCGTGCCGGAACCCGGGATTGAACCGGGGGCCTTTAGATCTTCAGTCTAACGCTCTCCCAACTGAGCTATTCCGGCTGACAAGGATTGTTCTCCAATTAGGTGTATTTATTGATATGTAGCATCTACAACCTTGTGCTGATTTTGATATACATGTGAAACTGAAAGAGTGTAAATTAAGAATTTTATTTTCGTGTGTTAGGTGGGTCCTTTGAGCCTCTGGAAAGATCCCTTCTTTACCTGACAGTATAATTTCAAAAAACGTGTTCTAAGAATATTCATGTCTATGTTATTGTTAATAAGTCCGTGTATTTTGCTCATTATAGGATTTTAGCTTTAATACAAAATAAATTATGCTTTCATGAACAAGAAAAACGTTAATGTCTCGTCGACGCTATCTTTTGAACATCAAGATTGACTTGACCATACTTTTGGCATCATAAAGGATCGTCTTCAACGTTACCAACTTGAAGTTAGATTTACGGACAGTTCATGATTTGAAAGACAGCGCCATTCATCTGTCAAATGTGTGTTTTCTTCTCTCGTATATCGTATTAGTTGTCTCTGAAATCTGACGTGCATGACATTAATGTAGCTACATCTATTCATTCTATGGTAAAAACTGTCTTTGGATTATCTTGCAAAAGTGGTGAGTAGCAAAAAATATCCTGCCAGCCGCCGGATTGTTCCGTGCCGGAACCCGGGATTGAACCGGGGGCCTTTAGATCTTCAGTCTAACGCTCTCCCAACTGAGCTATTCCGGCTGACAAGGATTGTTCTCCAATTAGGTGTATTTATTGATATGTAGCATCTACAACCTTGTGCTGATTTTGATATACATGTGAAACTGAAAGAGTGTAAATTAAGAATTTTATTTTCGTGTGTTAGGTGGGTCCTTTGAGCCTCTGGAAAGATCCCTTCTTTACCTGACAGTATAATTTCAAAAAACGTGTTCTAAGAATATTCATGTCTATGTTATTGTTAATAAGTCCGTGTATTTTGCTCATTATAGGATTTTAGCTTTAATACAAAATAAATTATGCTTTCATGAACAAGAAAAACGTTAATGTCTCGTCGACGCTATCTTTTGAACATCAAGATTGACTTGACCATACTTTTGGCATCATAAAGGATCGTCTTCAACGTTACCAACTTGAAGTTAGATTTACGGACAGTTCATGATTTGAAAGACAGCGCCATTCATCTGTCAAATGTGTGTTTTCTTCTCTCGTATATCGTATTAGTTGTCTCTGAAATCTGACGTGCATGACATTAATGTAGCTACATCTATTCATTCTATGGTAAAAACTGTCTTTGGATTATCTTGCAAAAGTGGTGAGTAGCAAAAAATATCCTGCCAGCCGCCGGATTGTTCCGTGCCGGAACCCGGGATTGAACCGGGGGCCTTTAGATCTTCAGTCTAACGCTCTCCCAACTGAGCTATTCCGGCTGACAAGGATTGTTCTCCAATTAGGTGTATTTATTGATATGTAGCATCTACAACCTTGTGCTGATTTTGATATACATGTGAAACTGAAAGAGTGTAAATTAAGAATTTTATTTTCGTGTGTTAGGTGGGTCCTTTGAGCCTCTGGAAAGATCCCTTCTTTACCTGACAGTATAATTTCAAAAAACGTGTTCTAAGAATATTCATGTCTATGTTAATAAGTCCGTGTATTTTGCTCATTATAGGATTTTAGCTTTAATACAAAATAAATTATGCTTTCATGAACAAGAAAAACGTTAATGTCTCGTCGACGCTATCTTTTGAACATCAAGATTGACTTGACCATACTTTTGGCATCATAAAGGATCGTCTTCAACGTTACCAACTTGAAGTTAGATTTACGGACAGTTCATGATTTGAAAGACAGCGCCATTCATCTGTCAAATGTGTGTTTTCTTCTCTCGTATATCGTATTAGTTGTCTCTGAAATCTGACGTGCATGACATTAATGTAGCTACATCTATTCATTCTATGGTAAAAACTGTCTTTGGATTATCTTGCAAAAGTGGTGAGTAGCAAAAAATATCCTGCCAGCCGCCGGATTGTTCCGTGCCGGAACCCGGGATTGAACCGGGGGCCTTTAGATCTTCAGTCTAACGCTCTCCCAACTGAGCTATTCCGGCTGACAAGGATTGTTCTCCAATTAGGTGTATTTATTGATATGTAGCATCTACAACCTTGTGCTGATTTTGATATACATGTGAAACTGAAAGAGTGTAAATTAAGAATTTTATTTTCGTGTGTTAGGTGGGTCCTTTGAGCCTCTGGAAAGATCCCTTCTTTACCTGACAGTATAATTTCAAAAAACGTGTTCTAAGAATATTCATGTCTATGTTAATAAGTCCGTGTATTTTGCTCATTATAGGATTTTAGCTTTAATACAAAATAAATTATGCTTTCATGAACAAGAAAAACGTTAATGTCTCGTCGACGCTATCTTTTGAACATCAAGATTGACTTGACCATACTTTTGGCATCATAAAGGATCGTCTTCAACGTTACCAACTTGAAGTTAGATTTACGGACAGTTCATGATTTGAAAGACAGCGCCATTCATCTGTCAAATGTGTGTTTTCTTCTCTCGTATATCGTATTAGTTGTCTCTGAAATCTGACGTGCATGACATTAATGTAGCTACATCTATTCATTCTATGGTAAAAACTGTCTTTGGATTATCTTGCAAAAGTGGTGAGTAGCAAAAAATATCCTGCCAGCCGCCGGATTGTTCCGTGCCGGAACCCGGGATTGAACCGGGGGCCTTTAGATCTTCAGTCTAACGCTCTCCCAACTGAGCTATTCCGGCTGACAAGGATTGTTCTCCAATTAGGTGTATTTATTGATATGTAGCATCTACAACCTTGTGCTGATTTTGATATACATGTGAAACTGAAAGAGTGTAAATTAAGAATTTTATTTTCGTGTGTTAGGTGGGTCCTTTGAGCCTCTGGAAAGATCCCTTCTTTACCTGACAGTATAATTTCAAAAAACGTGTTCTAAGAATATTCATGTCTATGTTAATAAGTCCGTGTATTTTGCTCATTATAGGATTTTAGCTTTAATACAAAATAAATTATGCTTTCATGAACAAGAAAAACGTTAATGTCTCGTCGACGCTATCTTTTGAACATCAAGATTGACTTGACCATACTTTTGGCATCATAAAGGATCGTCTTCAACGTTACCAACTTGAAGTTAGATTTACGGACAGTTCATGATTTGAAAGACAGCGCCATTCATCTGTCAAATGTGTGTTTTCTTCTCTCGTATATCGTATTAGTTGTCTCTGAAATCTGACGTGCATGACATTAATGTAGCTACATCTATTCATTCTATGGTAAAAACTGTCTTTGGATTATCTTGCAAAAGTGGTGAGTAGCAAAAAATATCCTGCCAGCCGCCGGATTGTTCCGTGCCGGAACCCGGGATTGAACCGGGGGCCTTTAGATCTTCAGTCTAACGCTCTCCCAACTGAGCTATTCCGGCTGACAAGGATTGTTCTCCAATTAGGTGTATTTATTGATATGTAGCATCTACAACCTTGTGCTGATTTTGATATACATGTGAAACTGAAAGAGTGTAAATTAAGAATTTTATTTTCGTGTGTTAGGTGGGTCCTTTGAGCCTCTGGAAAGATCCCTTCTTTACCTGACAGTATAATTTCAAAAAACGTGTTCTAAGAATATTCATGTCTATGTTAATAAGTCCGTGTATTTTGCTCATTATAGGATTTTAGCTTTAATACAAAATAAATTATGCTTTCATGAACAAGAAAAACGTTAATGTCTCGTCGACGCTATCTTTTGAACATCAAGATTGACTTGACCATACTTTTGGCATCATAAAGGATCGTCTTCAACGTTACCAACTTGAAGTTAGATTTACGGACAGTTCATGATTTGAAAGACAGCGCCATTCATCTGTCAAATGTGTGTTTTCTTCTCTCGTATATCGTATTAGTTGTCTCTGAAATCTGACGTGCATGACATTAATGTAGCTACATCTATTCATTCTATGGTAAAAACTGTCTTTGGATTATCTTGCAAAAGTGGTGAGTAGCAAAAAATATCCTGCCAGCCGCCGGATTGTTCCGTGCCGGAACCCGGGATTGAACCGGGGGCCTTTAGATCTTCAGTCTAACGCTCTCCCAACTGAGCTATTCCGGCTGACAAGGATTGTTCTCCAATTAGGTGTATTTATTGATATGTAGCATCTACAACCTTGTGCTGATTTTGATATACATGTGAAACTGAAAGAGTGTAAATTAAGAATTTTATTTTCGTGTGTTAGGTGGGTCCTTTGAGCCTCTGGAAAGATCCCTTCTTTACCTGACAGTATAATTTCAAAAAACGTGTTCTAAGAATATTCATGTCTATGTTAATAAGTCCGTGTATTTTGCTCATTATAGGATTTTAGCTTTAATACAAAATAAATTATGCTTTCATGAACAAGAAAAACGTTAATGTCTCGTCGACGCTATCTTTTGAACATCAAGATTGACTTGACCATACTTTTGGCATCATAAAGGATCGTCTTCAACGTTACCAACTTGAAGTTAGATTTACGGACAGTTCATGATTTGAAAGACAGCGCCATTCATCTGTCAAATGTGTGTTTTCTTCTCTCGTATATCGTATTAGTTGTCTCTGAAATCTGACGTGCATGACATTAATGTAGCTACATCTATTCATTCTATGGTAAAAACTGTCTTTGGATTATCTTGCAAAAGTGGTGAGTAGCAAAAAATATCCTGCCAGCCGCCGGATTGTTCCGTGCCGGAACCCGGGATTGAACCGGGGGCCTTTAGATCTTCAGTCTAACGCTCTCCCAACTGAGCTATTCCGGCTGACAAGGATTGTTCTCCAATTAGGTGTATTTATTGATATGTAGCATCTACAACCTTGTGCTGATTTTGATATACATGTGAAACTGAAAGAGTGTAAATTAAGAATTTTATTTTCGTGTGTTAGGTGGGTCCTTTGAGCCTCTGGAAAGATCCCTTCTTTACCTGACAGTATAATTTCAAAAAACGTGTTCTAAGAATATTCATGTCTATGTTAATAAGTCCGTGTATTTTGCTCATTATAGGATTTTAGCTTTAATACAAAATAAATTATGCTTTCATGAACAAGAAAAACGTTAATGTCTCGTCGACGCTATCTTTTGAACATCAAGATTGACTTGACCATACTTTTGGCATCATAAAGGATCGTCTTCAACGTTACCAACTTGAAGTTAGATTTACGGACAGTTCATGATTTGAAAGACAGCGCCATTCATCTGTCAAATGTGTGTTTTCTTCTCTCGTATATCGTATTAGTTGTCTCTGAAATCTGACGTGCATGACATTAATGTAGCTACATCTATTCATTCTATGGTAAAAACTGTCTTTGGATTATCTTGCAAAAGTGGTGAGTAGCAAAAAATATCCTGCCAGCCGCCGGATTGTTCCGTGCCGGAACCCGGGATTGAACCGGGGGCCTTTAGATCTTCAGTCTAACGCTCTCCCAACTGAGCTATTCCGGCTGACAAGGATTGTTCTCCAATTAGGTGTATTTAGTGATATGTAGCATCTACAACCTTGTGCTGATTTTGATATACATGTGAAACTGAAAGAGTGTAAATTAAGAATTTTATTTTCGTGTGTTAGGTGGGTCCTTTGAGCCTCTGGAAAGATCCCTTCTTTACCTGACAGTATAATTTCAAAAAACGTGTTCTAAGAATATTCATGTCTATGTTAATAAGTCCGTGTATTTTGCTCATTATAGGATTTTAGCTTTAATACAAAATAAATTATGCTTTCATGAACAAGAAAAACGTTAATGTCTCGTCGACGCTATCTTTTGAACATCAAGATTGACTTGACCATACTTTTGGCATCATAAAGGATCGTCTTCAACGTTACCAACTTGAAGTTAGATTTACGGACAGTTCATGATTTGAAAGACAGCGCCATTCATCTGTCAAATGTGTGTTTTCTTCTCTCGTATATCGTATTAGTTGTCTCTGAAATCTGACGTGCATGACATTAATGTAGCTACATCTATTCATTCTATGGTAAAAACTGTCTTTGGATTATCTTGCAAAAGTGGTGAGTAGCAAAAAATATCCTGCCAGCCGCCGGATTGTTCCGTGCCGGAACCCGGGATTGAACCGGGGGCCTTTAGATCTTCAGTCTAACGCTCTCCCAACTGAGCTATTCCGGCTGACAAGGATTGTTCTCCAATTAGGTGTATTTATTGATATGTAGCATCTACAACCTTGTGCTGATTTTGATATACATGTGAAACTGAAAGAGTGTAAATTAAGAATTTTATTTTCGTGTGTTAGGTGGGTCCTTTGAGCCTCTGGAAAGATCCCTTCTTTACCTGACAGTATAATTTCAAAAAACGTGTTCTAAGAATATTCATGTCTATGTTAATAAGTCCGTGTATTTTGCTCATTATAGGATTTTAGCTTTAATACAAAATAAATTATGCTTTCATGAACAAGAAAAACGTTAATGTCTCGTCGACGCTATCTTTTGAACATCAAGATTGACTTGACCATACTTTTGGCATCATAAAGGATCGTCTTCAACGTTACCAACTTGAAGTTAGATTTACGGACAGTTCATGATTTGAAAGACAGCGCCATTCATCTGTCAAATGTGTGTTTTCTTCTCTCGTATATCGTATTAGTTGTCTCTGAAATCTGACGTGCATGACATTAATGTAGCTACATCTATTCATTCTATGGTAAAAACTGTCTTTGGATTATCTTGCAAAAGTGGTGAGTAGCAAAAAATATCCTGCCAGCCGCCGGATTGTTCCGTGCCGGAACCCGGGATTGAACCGGGGGCCTTTAGATCTTCAGTCTAACGCTCTCCCAACTGAGCTATTCCGGCTGACAAGGATTGTTCTCCAATTAGGTGTATTTATTGATATGTAGCATCTACAACCTTGTGCTGATTTTGATATACATGTGAAACTGAAAGAGTGTAAATTAAGAATTTTATTTTCGTGTGTTAGGTGGGTCCTTTGAGCCTCTGGAAAGATCCCTTCTTTACCTGACAGTATAATTTCAAAAAACGTGTTCTAAGAATATTCATGTCTATGTTAATAAGTCCGTGTATTTTGCTCATTATAGGATTTTAGCTTTAATACAAAATAAATTATGCTTTCATGAACAAGAAAAACGTTAATGTCTCGTCGACGCTATCTTTTGAACATCAAGATTGACTTGACCATACTTTTGGCATCATAAAGGATCGTCTTCAACGTTACCAACTTGAAGTTAGATTTACGGACAGTTCATGATTTGAAAGACAGCGCCATTCATCTGTCAAATGTGTGTTTTCTTCTCTCGTATATCGTATTAGTTGTCTCTGAAATCTGACGTGCATGACATTAATGTAGCTACATCTATTCATTCTATGGTAAAAACTGTCTTTGGATTATCTTGCAAAAGTGGTGAGTAGCAAAAAATATCCTGCCAGCCGCCGGATTGTTCCGTGCCGGAACCCGGGATTGAACCGGGGGCCTTTAGATCTTCAGTCTAACGCTCTCCCAACTGAGCTATTCCGGCTGACAAGGATTGTTCTCCAATTAGGTGTATTTATTGATATGTAGCATCTACAACCTTGTGCTGATTTTGATATACATGTGAAACTGAAAGAGTGTAAATTAAGAATTTTATTTTCGTGTGTTAGGTGGGTCCTTTGAGCCTCTGGAAAGATCCCTTCTTTACCTGACAGTATAATTTCAAAAAACGTGTTCTAAGAATATTCATGTCTATGTTAATAAGTCCGTGTATTTTGCTCATTATAGGATTTTAGCTTTAATACAAAATAAATTATGCTTTCATGAACAAGAAAAACGTTAATGTCTCGTCGACGCTATCTTTTGAACATCAAGATTGACTTGACCATACTTTTGGCATCATAAAGGATCGTCTTCAACGTTACCAACTTGAAGTTAGATTTACGGACAGTTCATGATTTGAAAGACAGCGCCATTCATCTGTCAAATGTGTGTTTTCTTCTCTCGTATATCGTATTAGTTGTCTCTGAAATCTGACGTGCATGACATTAATGTAGCTACATCTATTCATTCTATGGTAAAAACTGTCTTTGGATTATCTTGCAAAAGTGGTGAGTAGCAAAAAATATCCTGCCAGCCGCCGGATTGTTCCGTGCCGGAACCCGGGATTGAACCGGGGGCCTTTAGATCTTCAGTCTAACGCTCTCCCAACTGAGCTATTCCGGCTGACAAGGATTGTTCTCCAATTAGGTGTATTTATTGATATGTAGCATCTACAACCTTGTGCTGATTTTGATATACATGTGAAACTGAAAGAGTGTAAATTAAGAATTTTATTTTCGTGTGTTAGGTGGGTCCTTTGAGCCTCTGGAAAGATCCCTTCTTTACCTGACAGTATAATTTCAAAAAACGTGTTCTAAGAATATTCATGTCTATGTTAATAAGTCCGTGTATTTTGCTCATTATAGGATTTTAGCTTTAATACAAAATAAATTATGCTTTCATGAACAAGAAAAACGTTAATGTCTCGTCGACGCTATCTTTTGAACATCAAGATTGACTTGACCATACTTTTGGCATCATAAAGGATCGTCTTCAACGTTACCAACTTGAAGTTAGATTTACGGACAGTTCATGATTTGAAAGACAGCGCCATTCATCTGTCAAATGTGTGTTTTCTTCTCTCGTATATCGTATTAGTTGTCTCTGAAATCTGACGTGCATGACATTAATGTAGCTACATCTATTCATTCTATGGTAAAAACTGTCTTTGGATTATCTTGCAAAAGTGGTGAGTAGCAAAAAATATCCTGCCAGCCGCCGGATTGTTCCGTGCCGGAACCCGGGATTGAACCGGGGGCCTTTAGATCTTCAGTCTAACGCTCTCCCAACTGAGCTATTCCGGCTGACAAGGATTGTTCTCCAATTAGGTGTATTTATTGATATGTAGCATCTACAACCTTGTGCTGATTTTGATATACATGTGAAACTGAAAGAGTGTAAATTAAGAATTTTATTTTCGTGTGTTAGGTGGGTCCTTTGAGCCTCTGGAAAGATCCCTTCTTTACCTGACAGTATAATTTCAAAAAACGTGTTCTAAGAATATTCATGTCTATGTTAATAAGTCCGTGTATTTTGCTCATTATAGGATTTTAGCTTTAATACAAAATAAATTATGCTTTCATGAACAAGAAAAACGTTAATGTCTCGTCGACGCTATCTTTTGAACATCAAGATTGACTTGACCATACTTTTGGCATCATAAAGGATCGTCTTCAACGTTACCAACTTGAAGTTAGATTTACGGACAGTTCATGATTTGAAAGACAGCGCCATTCATCTGTCAAATGTGTGTTTTCTTCTCTCGTATATCGTATTAGTTGTCTCTGAAATCTGACGTGCATGACATTAATGTAGCTACATCTATTCATTCTATGGTAAAAACTGTCTTTGGATTATCTTGCAAAAGTGGTGAGTAGCAAAAAATATCCTGCCAGCCGCCGGATTGTTCCGTGCCGGAACCCGGGATTGAACCGGGGGCCTTTAGATCTTCAGTCTAACGCTCTCCCAACTGAGCTATTCCGGCTGACAAGGATTGTTCTCCAATTAGGTGTATTTAGTGATATGTAGCATCTACAACCTTGTGCTGATTTTGATATACATGTGAAACTGAAAGAGTGTAAATTAAGAATTTTATTTTCGTGTGTTAGGTGGGTCCTTTGAGCCTCTGGAAAGATCCCTTCTTTACCTGACAGTATAATTTCAAAAAACGTGTTCTAAGAATATTCATGTCTATGTTAATAAGTCCGTGTATTTTGCTCATTATAGGATTTTAGCTTTAATACAAAATAAATTATGCTTTCATGAACAAGAAAAACGTTAATGTCTCGTCGACGCTATCTTTTGAACATCAAGATTGACTTGACCATACTTTTGGCATCATAAAGGATCGTCTTCAACGTTACCAACTTGAAGTTAGATTTACGGACAGTTCATGATTTGAAAGACAGCGCCATTCATCTGTCAAATGTGTGTTTTCTTCTCTCGTATATCGTATTAGTTGTCTCTGAAATCTGACGTGCATGACATTAATGTAGCTACATCTATTCATTCTATGGTAAAAACTGTCTTTGGATTATCTTGCAAAAGTGGTGAGTAGCAAAAAATATCCTGCCAGCCGCCGGATTGTTCCGTGCCGGAACCCGGGATTGAACCGGGGGCCTTTAGATCTTCAGTCTAACGCTCTCCCAACTGAGCTATTCCGGCTGACAAGGATTGTTCTCCAATTAGGTGTATTTATTGATATGTAGCATCTACAACCTTGTGCTGATTTTGATATACATGTGAAACTGAAAGAGTGTAAATTAAGAATTTTATTTTCGTGTGTTAGGTGGGTCCTTTGAGCCTCTGGAAAGATCCCTTCTTTACCTGACAGTATAATTTCAAAAAACGTGTTCTAAGAATATTCATGTCTATGTTAATAAGTCCGTGTATTTTGCTCATTATAGGATTTTAGCTTTAATACAAAATAAATTATGCTTTCATGAACAAGAAAAACGTTAATGTCTCGTCGACGCTATCTTTTGAACATCAAGATTGACTTGACCATACTTTTGGCATCATAAAGGATCGTCTTCAACGTTACCAACTTGAAGTTAGATTTACGGACAGTTCATGATTTGAAAGACAGCGCCATTCATCTGTCAAATGTGTGTTTTCTTCTCTCGTATATCGTATTAGTTGTCTCTGAAATCTGACGTGCATGACATTAATGTAGCTACATCTATTCATTCTATGGTAAAAACTGTCTTTGGATTATCTTGCAAAAGTGGTGAGTAGCAAAAAATATCCTGCCAGCCGCCGGATTGTTCCGTGCCGGAACCCGGGATTGAACCGGGGGCCTTTAGATCTTCAGTCTAACGCTCTCCCAACTGAGCTATTCCGGCTGACAAGGATTGTTCTCCAATTAGGTGTATTTAGTGATATGTAGCATCTACAACCTTGTGCTGATTTTGATATACATGTGAAACTGAAAGAGTGTAAATTAAGAATTTTATTTTCGTGTGTTAGGTGGGTCCTTTGAGCCTCTGGAAAGATCCCTTCTTTACCTGACAGTATAATTTCAAAAAACGTGTTCTAAGAATATTCATGTCTATGTTAATAAGTCCGTGTATTTTGCTCATTATAGGATTTTAGCTTTAATACAAAATAAATTATGCTTTCATGAACAAGAAAAACGTTAATGTCTCGTCGACGCTATCTTTTGAACATCAAGATTGACTTGACCATACTTTTGGCATCATAAAGGATCGTCTTCAACGTTACCAACTTGAAGTTAGATTTACGGACAGTTCATGATTTGAAAGACAGCGCCATTCATCTGTCAAATGTGTGTTTTCTTCTCTCGTATATCGTATTAGTTGTCTCTGAAATCTGACGTGCATGACATTAATGTAGCTACATCTATTCATTCTATGGTAAAAACTGTCTTTGGATTATCTTGCAAAAGTGGTGAGTAGCAAAAAATATCCTGCCAGCCGCCGGATTGTTCCGTGCCGGAACCCGGGATTGAACCGGGGGCCTTTAGATCTTCAGTCTAACGCTCTCCCAACTGAGCTATTCCGGCTGACAAGGATTGTTCTCCAATTAGGTGTATTTATTGATATGTAGCATCTACAACCTTGTGCTGATTTTGATATACATGTGAAACTGAAAGAGTGTAAATTAAGAATTTTATTTTCGTGTGTTAGGTGGGTCCTTTGAGCCTCTGGAAAGATCCCTTCTTTACCTGACAGTATAATTTCAAAAAACGTGTTCTAAGAATATTCATGTCTATGTTAATAAGTCCGTGTATTTTGCTCATTATAGGATTTTAGCTTTAATACAAAATAAATTATGCTTTCATGAACAAGAAAAACGTTAATGTCTCGTCGACGCTATCTTTTGAACATCAAGATTGACTTGACCATACTTTTGGCATCATAAAGGATCGTCTTCAACGTTACCAACTTGAAGTTAGATTTACGGACAGTTCATGATTTGAAAGACAGCGCCATTCATCTGTCAAATGTGTGTTTTCTTCTCTCGTATATCGTATTAGTTGTCTCTGAAATCTGACGTGCATGACATTAATGTAGATACATCTATTCATTCTATGGTAAAAACTGTCTTTGGATTATCTTGCAAAAGTGGTGAGTAGCAAAAAATATCCTGCCAGCCGCCGGATTGTTCCGTGCCGGAACCCGGGATTGAACCGGGGGCCTTTAGATCTTCAGTCTAACGCTCTCCCAACTGAGCTATTCCGGCTGACAAGGATTGTTCTCCAATTAGGTGTATTTATTGATATGTAGCATCTACAACCTTGTGCTGATTTTGATATACATGTGAAACTGAAAGAGTGTAAATTAAGAATTTTATTTTCGTGTGTTAGGTGGGTCCTTTGAGCCTCTGGAAAGATCCCTTCTTTACCTGACAGTATAATTTCAAAAAACGTGTTCTAAGAATATTCATGTCTATGTTAATAAGTCCGTGTATTTTGCTCATTATAGGATTTTAGCTTTAATACAAAATAAATTATGCTTTCATGAACAAGAAAAACGTTAATGTCTCGTCGACGCTATCTTTTGAACATCAAGATTGACTTGACCATACTTTTGGCATCATAAAGGATCGTCTTCAACGTTACCAACTTGAAGTTAGATTTACGGACAGTTCATGATTTGAAAGACAGCGCCATTCATCTGTCAAATGTGTGTTTTCTTCTCTCGTATATCGTATTAGTTGTCTCTGAAATCTGACGTGCATGACATTAATGTAGCTACATCTATTCATTCTATGGTAAAAACTGTCTTTGGATTATCTTGCAAAAGTGGTGAGTAGCAAAAAATATCCTGCCAGCCGCCGGATTGTTCCGTGCCGGAACCCGGGATTGAACCGGGGGCCTTTAGATCTTCAGTCTAACGCTCTCCCAACTGAGCTATTCCGGCTGACAAGGATTGTTCTCCAATTAGGTGTATTTATTGATATGTAGCATCTACAACCTTGTGCTGATTTTGATATACATGTGAAACTGAAAGAGTGTAAATTAAGAATTTTATTTTCGTGTGTTAGGTGGGTCCTTTGAGCCTCTGGAAAGATCCCTTCTTTACCTGACAGTATAATTTCAAAAAACGTGTTCTAAGAATATTCATGTCTATGTTAATAAGTCCGTGTATTTTGCTCATTATAGGATTTTAGCTTTATTACAAAATAAATTATGCTTTCATGAACAAGAAAAACGTTAATGTCTCGTCGACGCTATCTTTTGAACATCAAGATTGACTTGACCATACTTTTGGCATCATAAAGGATCGTCTTCAACGTTACCAACTTGAAGTTAGATTTACGGACAGTTCATGATTTGAAAGACAGCGCCATTCATCTGTCAAATGTGTGTTTTCTTCTCTCGTATATCGTATTAGTTGTCTCTGAAATCTGACGTGCATGACATTAATGTAGCTACATCTATTCATTCTATGGTAAAAACTGTCTTTGGATTATCTTGCAAAAGTGGTGAGTAGCAAAAAATATCCTGCCAGCCGCCGGATTGTTCCGTGCCGGAACCCGGGATTGAACCGGGGGCCTTTAGATCTTCAGTCTAACGCTCTCCCAACTGAGCTATTCCGGCTGACAAGGATTGTTCTCCAATTAGGTGTATTTATTGATATGTAGCATCTACAACCTTGTGCTGATTTTGATATACATGTGAAACTGAAAGAGTGTAAATTAAGAATTTTATTTTCGTGTGTTAGGTGGGTCCTTTGAGCCTCTGGAAAGATCCCTTCTTTACCTGACAGTATAATTTCAAAAAACGTGTTCTAAGAATATTCATGTCTATGTTAATAAGTCCGTGTATTTTGCTCATTATAGGATTTTAGCTTTAATACAAAATAAATTATGCTTTCATGAACAAGAAAAACGTTAATGTCTCGTCGACGCTATCTTTTGAACATCAAGATTGACTTGACCATACTTTTGGCATCATAAAGGATCGTCTTCAACGTTACCAACTTGAAGTTAGATTTACGGACAGTTCATGATTTGAAAGACAGCGCCATTCATCTGTCAAATGTGTGTTTTCTTCTCTCGTATATCGTATTAGTTGTCTCTGAAATCTGACGTGCATGACATTAATGTAGCTACATCTATTCATTCTATGGTAAAAACTGTCTTTGGATTAGCTTGCAAAAGTGGTGAGTAGCAAAAAATATCCTGCCAGCCGCCGGATTGTTCCGTGCCGGAACCCGGGATTGAACCGGGGGCCTTTAGATCTTCAGTCTAACGCTCTCCCAACTGAGCTATTCCGGCTGACAAGGATTGTTCTCCAATTAGGTGTATTTATTGATATGTAGCATCTACAACCTTGTGCTGATTTTGATATACATGTGAAACTGAAAGAGTGTAAATTAAGAATTTTATTTTCGTGTGTTAGGTGGGTCCTTTGAGCCTCTGGAAAGATCCCTTCTTTACCTGACAGTATAATTTCAAAAAACGTGTTCTAAGAATATTCATGTCTATGTTAATAAGTCCGTGTATTTTGCTCATTATAGGATTTTAGCTTTAATACAAAATAAATTATGCTTTCATGAACAAGAAAAACGTTAATGTCTCGTCGACGCTATCTTTTGAACATCAAGATTGACTTGACCATACTTTTGGCATCATAAAGGATCGTCTTCAACGTTACCAACTTGAAGTTAGATTTACGGACAGTTCATGATTTGAAAGACAGCGCCATTCATCTGTCAAATGTGTGTTTTCTTCTCTCGTATATCGTATTAGTTGTCTCTGAAATCTGACGTGCATGACATTAATGTAGCTACATCTATTCATTCTATGGTAAAAACTGTCTTTGGATTATCTTGCAAAAGTGGTGAGTAGCAAAAAATATCCTGCCAGCCGCCGGATTGTTCCGTGCCGGAACCCGGGATTGAACCGGGGGCCTTTAGATCTTCAGTCTAACGCTCTCCCAACTGAGCTATTCCGGCTGACAAGGATTGTTCTCCAATTAGGTGTATTTATTGATATGTAGCATCTACAACCTTGTGCTGATTTTGATATACATGTGAAACTGAAAGAGTGTAAATTAAGAATTTTATTTTCGTGTGTTAGGTGGGTCCTTTGAGCCTCTGGAAAGATCCCTTCTTTACCTGACAGTATAATTTCAAAAAACGTGTTCTAAGAATATTCATGTCTATGTTAATAAGTCCGTGTATTTTGCTCATTATAGGATTTTAGCTTTAATACAAAATAAATTATGCTTTCATGAACAAGAAAAACGTTAATGTCTCGTCGACGCTATCTTTTGAACATCAAGATTGACTTGACCATACTTTTGGCATCATAAAGGATCGTCTTCAACGTTACCAACTTGAAGTTAGATTTACGGACAGTTCATGATTTGAAAGACAGCGCCATTCATCTGTCAAATGTGTGTTTTCTTCTCTCGTATATCGTATTAGTTGTCTCTGAAATCTGACGTGCATGACATTAATGTAGCTACATCTATTCATTCTATGGTAAAAACTGTCTTTGGATTATCTTGCAAAAGTGGTGAGTAGCAAAAAATATCCTGCCAGCCGCCGGATTGTTCCGTGCCGGAACCCGGGATTGAACCGGGGGCCTTTAGATCTTCAGTCTAACGCTCTCCCAACTGAGCTATTCCGGCTGACAAGGATTGTTCTCCAATTAGGTGTATTTATTGATATGTAGCATCTACAACCTTGTGCTGATTTTGATATACATGTGAAACTGAAAGAGTGTAAATTAAGAATTTTATTTTCGTGTGTTAGGTGGGTCCTTTGAGCCTCTGGAAAGATCCCTTCTTTACCTGACAGTATAATTTCAAAAAACGTGTTCTAAGAATATTCATGTCTATGTTAATAAGTCCGTGTATTTTGCTCATTATAGGATTTTAGCTTTAATACAAAATAAATTATGCTTTCATGAACAAGAAAAACGTTAATGTCTCGTCGACGCTATCTTTTGAACATCAAGATTGACTTGACCATACTTTTGGCATCATAAAGGATCGTCTTCAACGTTACCAACTTGAAGTTAGATTTACGGACAGTTCATGATTTGAAAGACAGCGCCATTCATCTGTCAAATGTGTGTTTTCTTCTCTCGTATATCGTATTAGTTGTCTCTGAAATCTGACGTGCATGACATTAATGTAGCTACATCTATTCATTCTATGGTAAAAACTGTCTTTGGATTATCTTGCAAAAGTGGTGAGTAGCAAAAAATATCCTGCCAGCCGCCGGATTGTTCCGTGCCGGAACCCGGGATTAAACCGGGGGCCTTTAGATCTTCAGTCTAACGCTCTCCCAACTGAGCTATTCCGGCTGACAAGGATTGTTCTCCAATTAGGTGTATTTATTGATATGTAGCATCTACAACCTTGTGCTGATTTTGATATACATGTGAAACTGAAAGAGTGTAAATTAAGAATTTTATTTTCGTGTGTTAGGTGGGTCCTTTGAGCCTCTGGAAAGATCCCTTCTTTACCTGACAGTATAATTTCAAAAAACGTGTTCTAAGAATATTCATGTCTATGTTAATAAGTCCGTGTATTTTGCTCATTATAGGATTTTAGCTTTAATACAAAATAAATTATGCTTTCATGAACAAGAAAAACGTTAATGTCTCGTCGACGCTATCTTTTGAACATCAAGATTGACTTGACCATACTTTTGGCATCATAAAGGATCGTCTTCAACGTTACCAACTTGAAGTTAGATTTACGGACAGTTCATGATTTGAAAGACAGCGCCATTCATCTGTCAAATGTGTGTTTTCTTCTCTCGTATATCGTATTAGTTGTCTCTGAAATCTGACGTGCATGACATTAATGTAGCTACATCTATTCATTCTATGGTAAAAACTGTCTTTGGATTATCTTGCAAAAGTGGTGAGTAGCAAAAAATATCCTGCCAGCCGCCGGATTGTTCCGTGCCGGAACCCGGGATTGAACCGGGGGCCTTTAGATCTTCAGTCTAACGCTCTCCCAACTGAGCTATTCCGGCTGACAAGGATTGTTCTCCAATTAGGTGTATTTATTGATATGTAGCATCTACAACCTTGTGCTGATTTTGATATACATGTGAAACTGAAAGAGTGTAAATTAAGAATTTTATTTTCGTGTGTTAGGTGGGTCCTTTGAGCCTCTGGAAAGATCCCTTCTTTACCTGACAGTATAATTTCAAAAAACGTGTTCTAAGAATATTCATGTCTATGTTAATAAGTCCGTGTATTTTGCTCATTATAGGATTTTAGCTTTAATACAAAATAAATTATGCTTTCATGAACAAGAAAAACGTTAATGTCTCGTCGACGCTATCTTTTGAACATCAAGATTGACTTGACCATACTTTTGGCATCATAAAGGATCGTCTTCAACGTTACCAACTTGAAGTTAGATTTACGGACAGTTCATGATTTGAAAGACAGCGCCATTCATCTGTCAAATGTGTGTTTTCTTCTCTCGTATATCGTATTAGTTGTCTCTGAAATCTGACGTGCATGACATTAATGTAGCTACATCTATTCATTCTATGGTAAAAACTGTCTTTGGATTATCTTGCAAAAGTGGTGAGTAGCAAAAAATATCCTGCCAGCCGCCGGATTGTTCCGTGCCGGAACCCGGGATTGAACCGGGGGCCTTTAGATCTTCAGTCTAACGCTCTCCCAACTGAGCTATTCCGGCTGACAAGGATTGTTCTCCAATTAGGTGTATTTATTGATATGTAGCATCTACAACCTTGTGCTGATTTTGATATACATGTGAAACTGAAAGAGTGTAAATTAAGAATTTTATTTTCGTGTGTTAGGTGGGTCCTTTGAGCCTCTGGAAAGATCCCTTCTTTACCTGACAGTATAATTTCAAAAAACGTGTTCTAAGAATATTCATGTCTATGTTAATAAGTCCGTGTATTTTGCTCATTATAGGATTTTAGCTTTAATACAAAATAAATTATGCTTTCATGAACAAGAAAAACGTTAATGTCTCGTCGACGCTATCTTTTGAACATCAAGATTGACTTGACCATACTTTTGGCATCATAAAGGATCGTCTTCAACGTTACCAACTTGAAGTTAGATTTACGGACAGTTCATGATTTGAAAGACAGCGCCATTCATCTGTCAAATGTGTGTTTTCTTCTCTCGTATATCGTATTAGTTGTCTCTGAAATCTGACGTGCATGACATTAATGTAGCTACATCTATTCATTCTATGGTAAAAACTGTCTTTGGATTATCTTGCAAAAGTGGTGAGTAGCAAAAAATATCCTGCCAGCCGCCGGATTGTTCCGTGCCGGAACCCGGGATTGAACCGGGGGCCTTTAGATCTTCAGTCTAACGCTCTCCCAACTGAGCTATTCCGGCTGACAAGGATTGTTCTCCAATTAGGTGTATTTATTGATATGTAGCATCTACAACCTTGTGCTGATTTTGATATACATGTGAAACTGAAAGAGTGTAAATTAAGAATTTTATTTTCGTGTGTTAGGTGGGTCCTTTGAGCCTCTGGAAAGATCCCTTCTTTACCTGACAGTATAATTTCAAAAAACGTGTTCTAAGAATATTCATGTCTATGTTAATAAGTCCGTGTATTTTGCTCATTATAGGATTTTAGCTTTAATACAAAATAAATTATGCTTTCATGAACAAGAAAAACGTTAATGTCTCGTCGACGCTATCTTTTGAACATCAAGATTGACTTGACCATACTTTTGGCATCATAAAGGATCGTCTTCAACGTTACCAACTTGAAGTTAGATTTACGGACAGTTCATGATTTGAAAGACAGCGCCATTCATCTGTCAAATGTGTGTTTTCTTCTCTCGTATATCGTATTAGTTGTCTCTGAAATCTGACGTGCATGACATTAATGTAGCTACATCTATTCATTCTATGGTAAAAACTGTCTTTGGATTATCTTGCAAAAGTGGTGAGTAGCAAAAAATATCCTGCCAGCCGCCGGATTGTTCCGTGCCGGAACCCGGGATTGAACCGGGGGCCTTTAGATCTTCAGTCTAACGCTCTCCCAACTGAGCTATTCCGGCTGACAAGGATTGTTCTCCAATTAGGTGTATTTATTGATATGTAGCATCTACAACCTTGTGCTGATTTTGATATACATGTGAAACTGAAAGAGTGTAAATTAAGAATTTTATTTTCGTGTGTTAGGTGGGTCCTTTGAGCCTCTGGAAAGATCCCTTCTTTACCTGACAGTATAATTTCAAAAAACGTGTTCTAAGAATATTCATGTCTATGTTAATAAGTCCGTGTATTTTGCTCATTATAGGATTTTAGCTTTAATACAAAATAAATTATGCTTTCATGAACAAGAAAAACGTTAATGTCTCGTCGACGCTATCTTTTGAACATCAAGATTGACTTGACCATACTTTTGGCATCATAAAGGATCGTCTTCAACGTTACCAACTTGAAGTTAGATTTACGGACAGTTCATGATTTGAAAGACAGCGCCATTCATCTGTCAAATGTGTGTTTTCTTCTCTCGTATATCGTATTAGTTGTCTCTGAAATCTGACGTGCATGACATTAATGTAGCTACATCTATTCATTCTATGGTAAAAACTGTCTTTGGATTATCTTGCAAAAGTGGTGAGTAGCAAAAAATATCCTGCCAGCCGCCGGATTGTTCCGTGCCGGAACCCGGGATTGAACCGGGGGCCTTTAGATCTTCAGTCTAACGCTCTCCCAACTGAGCTATTCCGGCTGACAAGGATTGTTCTCCAATTAGGTGTATTTATTGATATGTAGCATCTACAACCTTGTGCTGATTTTGATATACATGTGAAACTGAAAGAGTGTAAATTAAGAATTTTATTTTCGTGTGTTAGGTGGGTCCTTTGAGCCTCTGGAAAGATCCCTTCTTTACCTGACAGTATAATTTCAAAAAACGTGTTCTAAGAATATTCATGTCTATGTTAATAAGTCCGTGTATTTTGCTCATTATAGGATTTTAGCTTTAATACAAAATAAATTATGCTTTCATGAACAAGAAAAACGTTAATGTCTCGTCGACGCTATCTTTTGAACATCAAGATTGACTTGACCATACTTTTGGCATCATAAAGGATCGTCTTCAACGTTACCAACTTGAAGTTAGATTTACGGACAGTTCATGATTTGAAAGACAGCGCCATTCATCTGTCAAATGTGTGTTTTCTTCTCTCGTATATCGTATTAGTTGTCTCTGAAATCTGACGTGCATGACATTAATGTAGCTACATCTATTCATTCTATGGTAAAAACTGTCTTTGGATTATCTTGCAAAAGTGGTGAGTAGCAAAAAATATCCTGCCAGCCGCCGGATTGTTCCGTGCCGGAACCCGGGATTGAACCGGGGGCCTTTAGATCTTCAGTCTAACGCTCTCCCAACTGAGCTATTCCGGCTGACAAGGATTGTTCTCCAATTAGGTGTATTTATTGATATGTAGCATCTACAACCTTGTGCTGATTTTGATATACATGTGAAACTGAAAGAGTGTAAATTAAGAATTTTATTTTCGTGTGTTAGGTGGGTCCTTTGAGCCTCTGGAAAGATCCCTTCTTTACCTGACAGTATAATTTCAAAAAACGTGTTCTAAGAATATTCATGTCTATGTTAATAAGTCCGTGTATTTTGCTCATTATAGGATTTTAGCTTTAATACAAAATAAATTATGCTTTCATGAACAAGAAAAACGTTAATGTCTCGTCGACGCTATCTTTTGAACATCAAGATTGACTTGACCATACTTTTGGCATCATAAAGGATCGTCTTCAACGTTACCAACTTGAAGTTAGATTTACGGACAGTTCATGATTTGAAAGACAGCGCCATTCATCTGTCAAATGTGTGTTTTCTTCTCTCGTATATCGTATTAGTTGTCTCTGAAATCTGACGTGCATGACATTAATGTAGCTACATCTATTCATTCTATGGTAAAAACTGTCTTTGGATTATCTTGCAAAAGTGGTGAGTAGCAAAAAATATCCTGCCAGCCGCCGGATTGTTCCGTGCCGGAACCCGGGATTGAACCGGGGGCCTTTAGATCTTCAGTCTAACGCTCTCCCAACTGAGCTATTCCGGCTGACAAGGATTGTTCTCCAATTAGGTGTATTTATTGATATGTAGCATCTACAACCTTGTGCTGATTTTGATATACATGTGAAACTGAAAGAGTGTAAATTAAGAATTTTATTTTCGTGTGTTAGGTGGGTCCTTTGAGCCTCTGGAAAGATCCCTTCTTTACCTGACAGTATAATTTCAAAAAACGTGTTCTAAGAATATTCATGTCTATGTTAATAAGTCCGTGTATTTTGCTCATTATAGGATTTTAGCTTTAATACAAAATAAATTATGCTTTCATGAACAAGAAAAACGTTAATGTCTCGTCGACGCTATCTTTTGAACATCAAGATTGACTTGACCATACTTTTGGCATCATAAAGGATCGTCTTCAACGTTACCAACTTGAAGTTAGATTTACGGACAGTTCATGATTTGAAAGACAGCGCCATTCATCTGTCAAATGTGTGTTTTCTTCTCTCGTATATCGTATTAGTTGTCTCTGAAATCTGACGTGCATGACATTAATGTAGCTACATCTATTCATTCTATGGTAAAAACTGTCTTTGGATTATCTTGCAAAAGTGGTGAGTAGCAAAAAATATCCTGCCAGCCGCCGGATTGTTCCGTGCCGGAACCCGGGATTGAACCGGGGGCCTTTAGATCTTCAGTCTAACGCTCTCCCAACTGAGCTATTCCGGCTGACAAGGATTGTTCTCCAATTAGGTGTATTTATTGATATGTAGCATCTACAACCTTGTGCTGATTTTGATATACATGTGAAACTGAAAGAGTGTAAATTAAGAATTTTATTTTCGTGTGTTAGGTGGGTCCTTTGAGCCTCTGGAAAGATCCCTTCTTTACCTGACAGTATAATTTCAAAAAACGTGTTCTAAGAATATTCATGTCTATGTTAATAAGTCCGTGTATTTTGCTCATTATAGGATTTTAGCTTTAATACAAAATAAATTATGCTTTCATGAACAAGAAAAACGTTAATGTCTCGTCGACGCTATCTTTTGAACATCAAGATTGACTTGACCATACTTTTGGCATCATAAAGGATCGTCTTCAACGTTACCAACTTGAAGTTAGATTTACGGACAGTTCATGATTTGAAAGACAGCGCCATTCATCTGTCAAATGTGTGTTTTCTTCTCTCGTATATCGTATTAGTTGTCTCTGAAATCTGACGTGCATGACATTAATGTAGCTACATCTATTCATTCTATGGTAAAAACTGTCTTTGGATTATCTTGCAAAAGTGGTGAGTAGCAAAAAATATCCTGCCAGCCGCCGGATTGTTCCGTGCCGGAACCCGGGATTGAACCGGGGGCCTTTAGATCTTCAGTCTAACGCTCTCCCAACTGAGCTATTCCGGCTGACAAGGATTGTTCTCCAATTAGGTGTATTTATTGATATGTAGCATCTACAACCTTGTGCTGATTTTGATATACATGTGAAACTGAAAGAGTGTAAATTAAGAATTTATTTTCGTGTGTTAGGTGGGTCCTTTGAGCCTCTGGAAAGATCCCTTCTTTACCTGACAGTATAATTTCAAAAAACGTGTTCTAAGAATATTCATGTCTATGTTAATAAGTCCGTGTATTTTGCTCATTATAGGATTTTAGCTTTAATACAAAATAAATTATGCTTTCATGAACAAGAAAAACGTTAATGTCTCGTCGACGCTATCTTTTGAACATCAAGATTGACTTGACCATACTTTTGGCATCATAAAGGATCGTCTTCAACGTTACCAACTTGAAGTTAGATTTACGGACAGTTCATGATTTGAAAGACAGCGCCATTCATCTGTCAAATGTGTGTTTTCTTCTCTCGTATATCGTATTAGTTGTCTCTGAAATCTGACGTGCATGACATTAATGTAGCTACATCTATTCATTCTATGGTAAAAACTGTCTTTGGATTATCTTGCAAAAGTGGTGAGTAGCAAAAAATATCCTGCCAGCCGCCGGATTGTTCCGTGCCGGAACCCGGGATTGAACCGGGGGCCTTTAGATCTTCAGTCTAACGCTCTCCCAACTGAGCTATTCCGGCTGACAAGGATTGTTCTCCAATTAGGTGTATTTATTGATATGTAGCATCTACAACCTTGTGCTGATTTTGATATACATGTGAAACTGAAAGAGTGTAAATTAAGAATTTTATTTTCGTGTGTTAGGTGGGTCCTTTGAGCCTCTGGAAAGATCCCTTCTTTACCTGACAGTATAATTTCAAAAAACGTGTTCTAAGAATATTCATGTCTATGTTAATAAGTCCGTGTATTTTGCTCATTATAGGATTTTAGCTTTAATACAAAATAAATTATGCTTTCATGAACAAGAAAAACGTTAATGTCTCGTCGACGCTATCTTTTGAACATCAAGATTGACTTGACCATACTTTTGGCATCATAAAGGATCGTCTTCAACGTTACCAACTTGAAGTTAGATTTACGGACAGTTCATGATTTGAAAGACAGCGCCATTCATCTGTCAAATGTGTGTTTTCTTCTCTCGTATATCGTATTAGTTGTCTCTGAAATCTGACGTGCATGACATTAATGTAGCTACATCTATTCATTCTATGGTAAAAACTGTCTTTGGATTATCTTGCAAAAGTGGTGAGTAGCAAAAAATATCCTGCCAGCCGCCGGATTGTTCCGTGCCGGAACCCGGGATTGAACCGGGGGCCTTTAGATCTTCAGTCTAACGCTCTCCCAACTGAGCTATTCCGGCTGACAAGGATTGTTCTCCAATTAGGTGTATTTATTGATATGTAGCATCTACAACCTTGTGCTGATTTTGATATACATGTGAAACTGAAAGAGTGTAAATTAAGAATTTTATTTTCGTGTGTTAGGTGGGTCCTTTGAGCCTCTGGAAAGATCCCTTCTTTACCTGACAGTATAATTTCAAAAAACGTGTTCTAAGAATATTCATGTCTATGTTAATAAGTCCGTGTATTTTGCTCATTATAGGATTTTAGCTTTAATACAAAATAAATTATGCTTTCATGAACAAGAAAAACGTTAATGTCTCGTCGACGCTATCTTTTGAACATCAAGATTGACTTGACCATACTTTTGGCATCATAAAGGATCGTCTTCAACGTTACCAACTTGAAGTTAGATTTACGGACAGTTCATGATTTGAAAGACAGCGCCATTCATCTGTCAAATGTGTGTTTTCTTCTCTCGTATATCGTATTAGTTGTCTCTGAAATCTGACGTGCATGACATTAATGTAGCTACATCTATTCATTCTATGGTAAAAACTGTCTTTGGATTATCTTGCAAAAGTGGTGAGTAGCAAAAAATATCCTGCCAGCCGCCGGATTGTTCCGTGCCGGAACCCGGGATTGAACCGGGGGCCTTTAGATCTTCAGTCTAACGCTCTCCCAACTGAGCTATTCCGGCTGACAAGGATTGTTCTCCAATTAGGTGTATTTATTGATATGTAGCATCTACAACCTTGTGCTGATTTTGATATACATGTGAAACTGAAAGAGTGTAAATTAAGAATTTTATTTTCGTGTGTTAGGTGGGTCCTTTGAGCCTCTGGAAAGATCCCTTCTTTACCTGACAGTATAATTTCAAAAAACGTGTTCTAAGAATATTCATGTCTATGTTAATAAGTCCGTGTATTTTGCTCATTATAGGATTTTAGCTTTAATACAAAATAAATTATGCTTTCATGAACAAGAAAAACGTTAATGTCTCGTCGACGCTATCTTTTGAACATCAAGATTGACTTGACCATACTTTTGGCATCATAAAGGATCGTCTTCAACGTTACCAACTTGAAGTTAGATTTACGGACAGTTCATGATTTGAAAGACAGCGCCATTCATCTGTCAAATGTGTGTTTTCTTCTCTCGTATATCTTATTAGTTGTCTCTGAAATCTGACGTGCATGACATTAATGTAGCTACATCTATTCATTCTATGGTAAAAACTGTCTTTGGATTATCTTGCAAAAGTGGTGAGTAGCAAAAAATATCCTGCCAGCCGCCGGATTGTTCCGTGCCGGAACCCGGGATTGAACCGGGGGCCTTTAGATCTTCAGTCTAACGCTCTCCCAACTGAGCTATTCCGGCTGACAAGGATTGTTCTCCAATTAGGTGTATTTATTGATATGTAGCATCTACAACCTTGTGCTGATTTTGATATACATGTGAAACTGAAAGAGTGTAAATTAAGAATTTTATTTTCGTGTGTTAGGTGGGTCCTTTGAGCCTCTGGAAAGATCCCTTCTTTACCTGACAGTATAATTTCAAAAAACGTGTTCTAAGAATATTCATGTCTATGTTAATAAGTCCGTGTATTTTGCTCATTATAGGATTTTAGCTTTAATACAAAATAAATTATGCTTTCATGAACAAGAAAAACGTTAATGTCTCGTCGACGCTATCTTTTGAACATCAAGATTGACTTGACCATACTTTTGGCATCATAAAGGATCGTCTTCAACGTTACCAACTTGAAGTTAGATTTACGGACAGTTCATGATTTGAAAGACAGCGCCATTCATCTGTCAAATGTGTGTTTTCTTCTCTCGTATATCGTATTAGTTGTCTCTGAAATCTGACGTGCATGACATTAATGTAGCTACATCTATTCATTCTATGGTAAAAACTGTCTTTGGATTATCTTGCAAAAGTGGTGAGTAGCAAAAAATATCCTGCCAGCCGCCGGATTGTTCCGTGCCGGAACCCGGGATTGAACCGGGGGCCTTTAGATCTTCAGTCTAACGCTCTCCCAACTGAGCTATTCCGGCTGACAAGGATTGTTCTCCAATTAGGTGTATTTATTGATATGTAGCATCTACAACCTTGTGCTGATTTTGATATACATGTGAAACTGAAAGAGTGTAAATTAAGAATTTTATTTTCGTGTGTTAGGTGGGTCCTTTGAGCCTCTGGAAAGATCCCTTCTTTACCTGACAGTATAATTTCAAAAAACGTGTTCTAAGAATATTCATGTCTATGTTAATAAGTCCGTGTATTTTGCTCATTATAGGATTTTAGCTTTAATACAAAATAAATTATGCTTTCATGAACAAGAAAAACGTTAATGTCTCGTCGACGCTATCTTTTGAACATCAAGATTGACTTGACCATACTTTTGGCATCATAAAGGATCGTCTTCAACGTTACCAACTTGAAGTTAGATTTACGGACAGTTCATGATTTGAAAGACAGCGCCATTCATCTGTCAAATGTGTGTTTTCTTCTCTCGTATATCGTATTAGTTGTCTCTGAAATCTGACGTGCATGACATTAATGTAGCTACATCTATTCATTCTATGGTAAAAACTGTCTTTGGATTATCTTGCAAAAGTGGTGAGTAGCAAAAAATATCCTGCCAGCCGCCGGATTGTTCCGTGCCGGAACCCGGGATTGAACCGGGGGCCTTTAGATCTTCAGTCTAACGCTCTCCCAACTGAGCTATTCCGGCTGACAAGGATTGTTCTCCAATTAGGTGTATTTATTGATATGTAGCATCTACAACCTTGTGCTGATTTTGATATACATGTGAAACTGAAAGAGTGTAAATTAAGAATTTTATTTTCGTGTGTTAGGTGGGTCCTTTGAGCCTCTGGAAAGATCCCTTCTTTACCTGACAGTATAATTTCAAAAAACGTGTTCTAAGAATATTCATGTCTATGTTAATAAGTCCGTGTATTTTGCTCATTATAGGATTTTAGCTTTAATACAAAATAAATTATGCTTTCATGAACAAGAAAAACGTTAATGTCTCGTCGACGCTATCTTTTGAACATCAAGATTGACTTGACCATACTTTTGGCATCATAAAGGATCGTCTTCAACGTTACCAACTTGAAGTTAGATTTACGGACAGTTCATGATTTGAAAGACAGCGCCATTCATCTGTCAAATGTGTGTTTTCTTCTCTCGTATATCGTATTAGTTGTCTCTGAAATCTGACGTGCATGACATTAATGTAGCTACATCTATTCATTCTATGGTAAAAACTGTCTTTGGATTATCTTGCAAAAGTGGTGAGTAGCAAAAAATATCCTGCCAGCCGCCGGATTGTTCCGTGCCGGAACCCGGGATTGAACCGGGGGCCTTTAGATCTTCAGTCTAACGCTCTCCCAACTGAGCTATTCCGGCTGACAAGGATTGTTCTCCAATTAGGTGTATTTATTGATATGTAGCATCTACAACCTTGTGCTGATTTTGATATACATGTGAAACTGAAAGAGTGTAAATTAAGAATTTTATTTTCGTGTGTTAGGTGGGTCCTTTGAGCCTCTGGAAAGATCCCTTCTTTACCTGACAGTATAATTTCAAAAAACGTGTTCTAAGAATATTCATGTCTATGTTAATAAGTCCGTGTATTTTGCTCATTATAGGATTTTAGCTTTAATACAAAATAAATTATGCTTTCATGAACAAGAAAAACGTTAATGTCTCGTCGACGCTATCTTTTGAACATCAAGATTGACTTGACCATACTTTTGGCATCATAAAGGATCGTCTTCAACGTTACCAACTTGAAGTTAGATTTACGGACAGTTCATGATTTGAAAGACAGCGCCATTCATCTGTCAAATGTGTGTTTTCTTCTCTCGTATATCGTATTAGTTGTCTCTGAAATCTGACGTGCATGACATTAATGTAGCTACATCTATTCATTCTATGGTAAAAACTGTCTTTGGATTATCTTGCAAAAGTGGTGAGTAGCAAAAAATATCCTGCCAGCCGCCGGATTGTTCCGTGCCGGAACCCGGGATTGAACCGGGGGCCTTTAGATCTTCAGTCTAACGCTCTCCCAACTGAGCTATTCCGGCTGACAAGGATTGTTCTCCAATTAGGTGTATTTATTGATATGTAGCATCTACAACCTTGTGCTGATTTTGATATACATGTGAAACTGAAAGAGTGTAAATTAAGAATTTTATTTTCGTGTGTTAGGTGGGTCCTTTGAGCCTCTGGAAAGATCCCTTCTTTACCTGACAGTATAATTTCAAAAAACGTGTTCTAAGAATATTCATGTCTATGTTAATAAGTCCGTGTATTTTGCTCATTATAGGATTTTAGCTTTAATACAAAATAAATTATGCTTTCATGAACAAGAAAAACGTTAATGTCTCGTCGACGCTATCTTTTGAACATCAAGATTGACTTGACCATACTTTTGGCATCATAAAGGATCGTCTTCAACGTTACCAACTTGAAGTTAGATTTACGGACAGTTCATGATTTGAAAGACAGCGCCATTCATCTGTCAAATGTGTGTTTTCTTCTCTCGTATATCGTATTAGTTGTCTCTGAAATCTGACGTGCATGACATTAATGTAGCTACATCTATTCATTCTATGGTAAAAACTGTCTTTGGATTATCTTGCAAAAGTGGTGAGTAGCAAAAAATATCCTGCCAGCCGCCGGATTGTTCCGTGCCGGAACCCGGGATTGAACCGGGGGCCTTTAGATCTTCAGTCTAACGCTCTCCCAACTGAGCTATTCCGGCTGACAAGGATTGTTCTCCAATTAGGTGTATTTATTGATATGTAGCATCTACAACCTTGTGCTGATTTTGATATACATGTGAAACTGAAAGAGTGTAAATTAAGAATTTTATTTTCGTGTGTTAGGTGGGTCCTTTGAGCCTCTGGAAAGATCCCTTCTTTACCTGACAGTATAATTTCAAAAAACGTGTTCTAAGAATATTCATGTCTATGTTAATAAGTCCGTGTATTTTGCTCATTATAGGATTTTAGCTTTAATACAAAATAAATTATGCTTTCATGAACAAGAAAAACGTTAATGTCTCGTCGACGCTATCTTTTGAACATCAAGATTGACTTGACCATACTTTTGGCATCATAAAGGATCGTCTTCAACGTTACCAACTTGAAGTTAGATTTACGGACAGTTCATGATTTGAAAGACAGCGCCATTCATCTGTCAAATGTGTGTTTTCTTCTCTCGTATATCGTATTAGTTGTCTCTGAAATCTGACGTGCATGACATTAATGTAGCTACATCTATTCATTCTATGGTAAAAACTGTCTTTGGATTATCTTGCAAAAGTGGTGAGTAGCAAAAAATATCCTGCCAGCCGCCGGATTGTTCCGTGCCGGAACCCGGGATTGAACCGGGGGCCTTTAGATCTTCAGTCTAACGCTCTCCCAACTGAGCTATTCCGGCTGACAAGGATTGTTCTCCAATTAGGTGTATTTATTGATATGTAGCATCTACAACCTTGTGCTGATTTTGATATACATGTGAAACTGAAAGAGTGTAAATTAAGAATTTTATTTTCGTGTGTTAGGTGGGTCCTTTGAGCCTCTGGAAAGATCCCTTCTTTACCTGACAGTATAATTTCAAAAAACGTGTTCTAAGAATATTCATGTCTATGTTAATAAGTCCGTGTATTTTGCTCATTATAGGATTTTAGCTTTAATACAAAATAAATTATGCTTTCATGAACAAGAAAAACGTTAATGTCTCGTCGACGCTATCTTTTGAACATCAAGATTGACTTGACCATACTTTTGGCATCATAAAGGATCGTCTTCAACGTTACCAACTTGAAGTTAGATTTACGGACAGTTCATGATTTGAAAGACAGCGCCATTCATCTGTCAAATGTGTGTTTTCTTCTCTCGTATATCGTATTAGTTGTCTCTGAAATCTGACGTGCATGACATTAATGTAGCTACATCTATTCATTCTATGGTAAAAACTGTCTTTGGATTATCTTGCAAAAGTGGTGAGTAGCAAAAAATATCCTGCCAGCCGCCGGATTGTTCCGTGCCGGAACCCGGGATTGAACCGGGGGCCTTTAGATCTTCAGTCTAACGCTCTCCCAACTGAGCTATTCCGGCTGACAAGGATTGTTCTCCAATTAGGTGTATTTATTGATATGTAGCATCTACAACCTTGTGCTGATTTTGATATACATGTGAAACTGAAAGAGTGTAAATTAAGAATTTTATTTTCGTGTGTTAGGTGGGTCCTTTGAGCCTCTGGAAAGATCCCTTCTTTACCTGACAGTATAATTTCAAAAAACGTGTTCTAAGAATATTCATGTCTATGTTAATAAGTCCGTGTATTTTGCTCATTATAGGATTTTAGCTTTAATACAAAATAAATTATGCTTTCATGAACAAGAAAAACGTTAATGTCTCGTCGACGCTATCTTTTGAACATCAAGATTGACTTGACCATACTTTTGGCATCATAAAGGATCGTCTTCAACGTTACCAACTTGAAGTTAGATTTACGGACAGTTCATGATTTGAAAGACAGCGCCATTCATCTGTCAAATGTGTGTTTTCTTCTCTCGTATATCGTATTAGTTGTCTCTGAAATCTGACGTGCATGACATTAATGTAGCTACATCTATTCATTCTATGGTAAAAACTGTCTTTGGATTATCTTGCAAAAGTGGTGAGTAGCAAAAAATATCCTGCCAGCCGCCGGATTGTTCCGTGCCGGAACCCGGGATTGAACCGGGGGCCTTTAGATCTTCAGTCTAACGCTCTCCCAACTGAGCTATTCCGGCTGACAAGGATTGTTCTCCAATTAGGTGTATTTATTGATATGTAGCATCTACAACCTTGTGCTGATTTTGATATACATGTGAAACTGAAAGAGTGTAAATTAAGAATTTTATTTTCGTGTGTTAGGTGGGTCCTTTGAGCCTCTGGAAAGATCCCTTCTTTACCTGACAGTATAATTTCAAAAAACGTGTTCTAAGAATATTCATGTCTATGTTAATAAGTCCGTGTATTTTGCTCATTATAGGATTTTAGCTTTAATACAAAATAAATTATGCTTTCATGAACAAGAAAAACGTTAATGTCTCGTCGACGCTATCTTTTGAACATCAAGATTGACTTGACCATACTTTTGGCATCATAAAGGATCGTCTTCAACGTTACCAACTTGAAGTTAGATTTACGGACAGTTCATGATTTGAAAGACAGCGCCATTCATCTGTCAAATGTGTGTTTTCTTCTCTCGTATATCGTATTAGTTGTCTCTGAAATCTGACGTGCATGACATTAATGTAGCTACATCTATTCATTCTATGGTAAAAACTGTCTTTGGATTATCTTGCAAAAGTGGTGAGTAGCAAAAAATATCCTGCCAGCCGCCGGATTGTTCCGTGCCGGAACCCGGGATTGAACCGGGGGCCTTTAGATCTTCAGTCTAACGCTCTCCCAACTGAGCTATTCCGGCTGACAAGGATTGTTCTCCAATTAGGTGTATTTATTGATATGTAGCATCTACAACCTTGTGCTGATTTTGATATACATGTGAAACTGAAAGAGTGTAAATTAAGAATTTTATTTTCGTGTGTTAGGTGGGTCCTTTGAGCCTCTGGAAAGATCCCTTCTTTACCTGACAGTATAATTTCAAAAAACGTGTTCTAAGAATATTCATGTCTATGTTAATAAGTCCGTGTATTTTGCTCATTATAGGATTTTAGCTTTAATACAAAATAAATTATGCTTTCATGAACAAGAAAAACGTTAATGTCTCGTCGACGCTATCTTTTGAACATCAAGATTGACTTGACCATACTTTTGGCATCATAAAGGATCGTCTTCAACGTTACCAACTTGAAGTTAGATTTACGGACAGTTCATGATTTGAAAGACAGCGCCATTCATCTGTCAAATGTGTGTTTTCTTCTCTCGTATATCGTATTAGTTGTCTCTGAAATCTGACGTGCATGACATTAATGTAGCTACATCTATTCATTCTATGGTAAAAACTGTCTTTGGATTATCTTGCAAAAGTGGTGAGTAGCAAAAAATATCCTGCCAGCCGCCGGATTGTTCCGTGCCGGAACCCGGGATTGAACCGGGGGCCTTTAGATCTTCAGTCTAACGCTCTCCCAACTGAGCTATTCCGGCTGACAAGGATTGTTCTCCAATTAGGTGTATTTATTGATATGTAGCATCTACAACCTTGTGCTGATTTTGATATACATGTGAAACTGAAAGAGTGTAAATTAAGAATTTTATTTTCGTGTGTTAGGTGGGTCCTTTGAGCCTCTGGAAAGATCCCTTCTTTACCTGACAGTATAATTTCAAAAAACGTGTTCTAAGAATATTCATGTCTATGTTAATAAGTCCGTGTATTTTGCTCATTATAGGATTTTAGCTTTAATACAAAATAAATTATGCTTTCATGAACAAGAAAAACGTTAATGTCTCGTCGACGCTATCTTTTGAACATCAAGATTGACTTGACCATACTTTTGGCATCATAAAGGATCGTCTTCAACGTTACCAACTTGAAGTTAGATTTACGGACAGTTCATGATTTGAAAGACAGCGCCATTCATCTGTCAAATGTGTGTTTTCTTCTCTCGTATATCGTATTAGTTGTCTCTGAAATCTGACGTGCATGACATTAATGTAGCTACATCTATTCATTCTATGGTAAAAACTGTCTTTGGATTATCTTGCAAAAGTGGTGAGTAGCAAAAAATATCCTGCCAGCCGCCGGATTGTTCCGTGCCGGAACCCGGGATTGAACCGGGGGCCTTTAGATCTTCAGTCTAACGCTCTCCCAACTGAGCTATTCCGGCTGACAAGGATTGTTCTCCAATTAGGTGTATTTATTGATATGTAGCATCTACAACCTTGTGCTGATTTTGATATACATGTGAAACTGAAAGAGTGTAAATTAAGAATTTTATTTTCGTGTGTTAGGTGGGTCCTTTGAGCCTCTGGAAAGATCCCTTCTTTACCTGACAGTATAATTTCAAAAAACGTGTTCTAAGAATATTCATGTCTATGTTAATAAGTCCGTGTATTTTGCTCATTATAGGATTTTAGCTTTAATACAAAATAAATTATGCTTTCATGAACAAGAAAAACGTTAATGTCTCGTCGACGCTATCTTTTGAACATCAAGATTGACTTGACCATACTTTTGGCATCATAAAGGATCGTCTTCAACGTTACCAACTTGAAGTTAGATTTACGGACAGTTCATGATTTGAAAGACAGCGCCATTCATCTGTCAAATGTGTGTTTTCTTCTCTCGTATATCGTATTAGTTGTCTCTGAAATCTGACGTGCATGACATTAATGTAGCTACATCTATTCATTCTATGGTAAAAACTGTCTTTGGATTATCTTGCAAAAGTGGTGAGTAGCAAAAAATATCCTGCCAGCCGCCGGATTGTTCCGTGCCGGAACCCGGGATTGAACCGGGGGCCTTTAGATCTTCAGTCTAACGCTCTCCCAACTGAGCTATTCCGGCTGACAAGGATTGTTCTCCAATTAGGTGTATTTATTGATATGTAGCATCTACAACCTTGTGCTGATTTTGATATACATGTGAAACTGAAAGAGTGTAAATTAAGAATTTTATTTTCGTGTGTTAGGTGGGTCCTTTGAGCCTCTGGAAAGATCCCTTCTTTACCTGACAGTATAATTTCAAAAAACGTGTTCTAAGAATATTCATGTCTATGTTAATAAGTCCGTGTATTTTGCTCATTATAGGATTTTAGCTTTAATACAAAATAAATTATGCTTTCATGAACAAGAAAAACGTTAATGTCTCGTCGACGCTATCTTTTGAACATCAAGATTGACTTGACCATACTTTTGGCATCATAAAGGATCGTCTTCAACGTTACCAACTTGAAGTTAGATTTACGGACAGTTCATGATTTGAAAGACAGCGCCATTCATCTGTCAAATGTGTGTTTTCTTCTCTCGTATATCGTATTAGTTGTCTCTGAAATCTGACGTGCATGACATTAATGTAGCTACATCTATTCATTCTATGGTAAAAACTGTCTTTGGATTATCTTGCAAAAGTGGTGAGTAGCAAAAAATATCCTGCCAGCCGCCGGATTGTTCCGTGCCGGAACCCGGGATTGAACCGGGGGCCTTTAGATCTTCAGTCTAACGCTCTCCCAACTGAGCTATTCCGGCTGACAAGGATTGTTCTCCAATTAGGTGTATTTATTGATATGTAGCATCTACAACCTTGTGCTGATTTTGATATACATGTGAAACTGAAAGAGTGTAAATTAAGAATTTTATTTTCGTGTGTTAGGTGGGTCCTTTGAGCCTCTGGAAAGATCCCTTCTTTACCTGACAGTATAATTTCAAAAAACGTGTTCTAAGAATATTCATGTCTATGTTAATAAGTCCGTGTATTTTGCTCATTATAGGATTTTAGCTTTAATACAAAATAAATTATGCTTTCATGAACAAGAAAAACGTTAATGTCTCGTCGACGCTATCTTTTGAACATCAAGATTGACTTGACCATACTTTTGGCATCATAAAGGATCGTCTTCAACGTTACCAACTTGAAGTTAGATTTACGGACAGTTCATGATTTGAAAGACAGCGCCATTCATCTGTCAAATGTGTGTTTTCTTCTCTCGTATATCGTATTAGTTGTCTCTGAAATCTGACGTGCATGACATTAATGTAGCTACATCTATTCATTCTATGGTAAAAACTGTCTTTGGATTATCTTGCAAAAGTGGTGAGTAGCAAAAAATATCCTGCCAGCCGCCGGATTGTTCCGTGCCGGAACCCGGGATTGAACCGGGGGCCTTTAGATCTTCAGTCTAACGCTCTCCCAACTGAGCTATTCCGGCTGACAAGGATTGTTCTCCAATTAGGTGTATTTATTGATATGTAGCATCTACAACCTTGTGCTGATTTTGATATACATGTGAAACTGAAAGAGTGTAAATTAAGAATTTTATTTTCGTGTGTTAGGTGGGTCCTTTGAGCCTCTGGAAAGATCCCTTCTTTACCTGACAGTATAATTTCAAAAAACGTGTTCTAAGAATATTCATGTCTATGTTAATAAGTCCGTGTATTTTGCTCATTATAGGATTTTAGCTTTAATACAAAATAAATTATGCTTTCATGAACAAGAAAAACGTTAATGTCTCGTCGACGCTATCTTTTGAACATCAAGATTGACTTGACCATACTTTTGGCATCATAAAGGATCGTCTTCAACGTTACCAACTTGAAGTTAGATTTACGGACAGTTCATGATTTGAAAGACAGCGCCATTCATCTGTCAAATGTGTGTTTTCTTCTCTCGTATATCGTATTAGTTGTCTCTGAAATCTGACGTGCATGACATTAATGTAGCTACATCTATTCATTCTATGGTAAAAACTGTCTTTGGATTATCTTGCAAAAGTGGTGAGTAGCAAAAAATATCCTGCCAGCCGCCGGATTGTTCCGTGCCGGAACCCGGGATTGAACCGGGGGCCTTTAGATCTTCAGTCTAACGCTCTCCCAACTGAGCTATTCCGGCTGACAAGGATTGTTCTCCAATTAGGTGTATTTATTGATATGTAGCATCTACAACCTTGTGCTGATTTTGATATACATGTGAAACTGAAAGAGTGTAAATTAAGAATTTTATTTTCGTGTGTTAGGTGGGTCCTTTGAGCCTCTGGAAAGATCCCTTCTTTACCTGACAGTATAATTTCAAAAAACGTGTTCTAAGAATATTCATGTCTATGTTAATAAGTCCGTGTATTTTGCTCATTATAGGATTTTAGCTTTAATACAAAATAAATTATGCTTTCATGAACAAGAAAAACGTTAATGTCTCGTCGACGCTATCTTTTGAACATCAAGATTGACTTGACCATACTTTTGGCATCATAAAGGATCGTCTTCAACGTTACCAACTTGAAGTTAGATTTACGGACAGTTCATGATTTGAAAGACAGCGCCATTCATCTGTCAAATGTGTGTTTTCTTCTCTCGTATATCGTATTAGTTGTCTCTGAAATCTGACGTGCATGACATTAATGTAGCTACATCTATTCATTCTATGGTAAAAACTGTCTTTGGATTATCTTGCAAAAGTGGTGAGTAGCAAAAAATATCCTGCCAGCCGCCGGATTGTTCCGTGCCGGAACCCGGGATTGAACCGGGGGCCTTTAGATCTTCAGTCTAACGCTCTCCCAACTGAGCTATTCCGGCTGACAAGGATTGTTCTCCAATTAGGTGTATTTATTGATATGTAGCATCTACAACCTTGTGCTGATTTTGATATACATGTGAAACTGAAAGAGTGTAAATTAAGAATTTTATTTTCGTGTGTTAGGTGGGTCCTTTGAGCCTCTGGAAAGATCCCTTCTTTACCTGACAGTATAATTTCAAAAAACGTGTTCTAAGAATATTCATGTCTATGTTAATAAGTCCGTGTATTTTGCTCATTATAGGATTTTAGCTTTAATACAAAATAAATTATGCTTTCATGAACAAGAAAAACGTTAATGTCTCGTCGACGCTATCTTTTGAACATCAAGATTGACTTGACCATACTTTTGGCATCATAAAGGATCGTCTTCAACGTTACCAACTTGAAGTTAGATTTACGGACAGTTCATGATTTGAAAGACAGCGCCATTCATCTGTCAAATGTGTGTTTTCTTCTCTCGTATATCGTATTAGTTGTCTCTGAAATCTGACGTGCATGACATTAATGTAGCTACATCTATTCATTCTATGGTAAAAACTGTCTTTGGATTATCTTGCAAAAGTGGTGAGTAGCAAAAAATATCCTGCCAGCCGCCGGATTGTTCCGTGCCGGAACCCGGGATTGAACCGGGGGCCTTTAGATCTTCAGTCTAACGCTCTCCCAACTGAGCTATTCCGGCTGACAAGGATTGTTCTCCAATTAGGTGTATTTATTGATATGTAGCATCTACAACCTTGTGCTGATTTTGATATACATGTGAAACTGAAAGAGTGTAAATTAAGAATTTTATTTTCGTGTGTTAGGTGGGTCCTTTGAGCCTCTGGAAAGATCCCTTCTTTACCTGACAGTATAATTTCAAAAAACGTGTTCTAAGAATATTCATGTCTATGTTAATAAGTCCGTGTATTTTGCTCATTATAGGATTTTAGCTTTAATACAAAATAAATTATGCTTTCATGAACAAGAAAAACGTTAATGTCTCGTCGACGCTATCTTTTGAACATCAAGATTGACTTGACCATACTTTTGGCATCATAAAGGATCGTCTTCAACGTTACCAACTTGAAGTTAGATTTACGGACAGTTCATGATTTGAAAGACAGCGCCATTCATCTGTCAAATGTGTGTTTTCTTCTCTCGTATATCGTATTAGTTGTCTCTGAAATCTGACGTGCATGACATTAATGTAGCTACATCTATTCATTCTATGGTAAAAACTGTCTTTGGATTATCTTGCAAAAGTGGTGAGTAGCAAAAAATATCCTGCCAGCCGCCGGATTGTTCCGTGCCGGAACCCGGGATTGAACCGGGGGCCTTTAGATCTTCAGTCTAACGCTCTCCCAACTGAGCTATTCCGGCTGACAAGGATTGTTCTCCAATTAGGTGTATTTATTGATATGTAGCATCTACAACCTTGTGCTGATTTTGATATACATGTGAAACTGAAAGAGTGTAAATTAAGAATTTTATTTTCGTGTGTTAGGTGGGTCCTTTGAGCCTCTGGAAAGATCCCTTCTTTACCTGACAGTATAATTTCAAAAAACGTGTTCTAAGAATATTCATGTCTATGTTAATAAGTCCGTGTATTTTGCTCATTATAGGATTTTAGCTTTAATACAAAATAAATTATGCTTTCATGAACAAGAAAAACGTTAATGTCTCGTCGACGCTATCTTTTGAACATCAAGATTGACTTGACCATACTTTTGGCATCATAAAGGATCGTCTTCAACGTTACCAACTTGAAGTTAGATTTACGGACAGTTCATGATTTGAAAGACAGCGCCATTCATCTGTCAAATGTGTGTTTTCTTCTCTCGTATATCGTATTAGTTGTCTCTGAAATCTGACGTGCATGACATTAATGTAGCTACATCTATTCATTCTATGGTAAAAACTGTCTTTGGATTATCTTGCAAAAGTGGTGAGTAGCAAAAAATATCCTGCCAGCCGCCGGATTGTTCCGTGCCGGAACCCGGGATTGAACCGGGGGCCTTTAGATCTTCAGTCTAACGCTCTCCCAACTGAGCTATTCCGGCTGACAAGGATTGTTCTCCAATTAGGTGTATTTATTGATATGTAGCATCTACAACCTTGTGCTGATTTTGATATACATGTGAAACTGAAAGAGTGTAAATTAAGAATTTTATTTTCGTGTGTTAGGTGGGTCCTTTGAGCCTCTGGAAAGATCCCTTCTTTACCTGACAGTATAATTTCAAAAAACGTGTTCTAAGAATATTCATGTCTATGTTAATAAGTCCGTGTATTTTGCTCATTATAGGATTTTAGCTTTAATACAAAATAAATTATGCTTTCATGAACAAGAAAAACGTTAATGTCTCGTCGACGCTATCTTTTGAACATCAAGATTGACTTGACCATACTTTTGGCATCATAAAGGATCGTCTTCAACGTTACCAACTTGAAGTTAGATTTACGGACAGTTCATGATTTGAAAGACAGCGCCATTCATCTGTCAAATGTGTGTTTTCTTCTCTCGTATATCGTATTAGTTGTCTCTGAAATCTGACGTGCATGACATTAATGTAGCTACATCTATTCATTCTATGGTAAAAACTGTCTTTGGATTATCTTGCAAAAGTGGTGAGTAGCAAAAAATATCCTGCCAGCCGCCGGATTGTTCCGTGCCGGAACCCGGGATTGAACCGGGGGCCTTTAGATCTTCAGTCTAACGCTCTCCCAACTGAGCTATTCCGGCTGACAAGGATTGTTCTCCAATTAGGTGTATTTATTGATATGTAGCATCTACAACCTTGTGCTGATTTTGATATACATGTGAAACTGAAAGAGTGTAAATTAAGAATTTTATTTTCGTGTGTTAGGTGGGTCCTTTGAGCCTCTGGAAAGATCCCTTCTTTACCTGACAGTATAATTTCAAAAAACGTGTTCTAAGAATATTCATGTCTATGTTAATAAGTCCGTGTATTTTGCTCATTATAGGATTTTAGCTTTAATACAAAATAAATTATGCTTTCATGAACAAGAAAAACGTTAATGTCTCGTCGACGCTATCTTTTGAACATCAAGATTGACTTGACCATACTTTTGGCATCATAAAGGATCGTCTTCAACGTTACCAACTTGAAGTTAGATTTACGGACAGTTCATGATTTGAAAGACAGCGCCATTCATCTGTCAAATGTGTGTTTTCTTCTCTCGTATATCGTATTAGTTGTCTCTGAAATCTGACGTGCATGACATTAATGTAGCTACATCTATTCATTCTATGGTAAAAACTGTCTTTGGATTATCTTGCAAAAGTGGTGAGTAGCAAAAAATATCCTGCCAGCCGCCGGATTGTTCCGTGCCGGAACCCGGGATTGAACCGGGGGCCTTTAGATCTTCAGTCTAACGCTCTCCCAACTGAGCTATTCCGGCTGACAAGGATTGTTCTCCAATTAGGTGTATTTATTGATATGTAGCATCTACAACCTTGTGCTGATTTTGATATACATGTGAAACTGAAAGAGTGTAAATTAAGAATTTTATTTTCGTGTGTTAGGTGGGTCCTTTGAGCCTCTGGAAAGATCCCTTCTTTACCTGACAGTATAATTTCAAAAAACGTGTGTTCTAAGAATATTCATGTCTATGTTAATAAGTCCGTGTATTTTGCTCATTATAGGATTTTAGCTTTAATACAAAATAAATTATGCTTTCATGAACAAGAAAAACGTTAATGTCTCGTCGACGCTATCTTTTGAACATCAAGATTGACTTGACCATACTTTTGGCATCATAAAGGATCGTCTTCAACGTTACCAACTTGAAGTTAGATTTACGGACAGTTCATGATTTGAAAGACAGCGCCATTCATCTGTCAAATGTGTGTTTTCTTCTCTCGTATATCGTATTAGTTGTCTCTGAAATCTGACGTGCATGACATTAATGTAGCTACATCTATTCATTCTATGGTAAAAACTGTCTTTGGATTATCTTGCAAAAGTGGTGAGTAGCAAAAAATATCCTGCCAGCCGCCGGATTGTTCCGTGCCGGAACCCGGGATTGAACCGGGGGCCTTTAGATCTTCAGTCTAACGCTCTCCCAACTGAGCTATTCCGGCTGACAAGGATTGTTCTCCAATTAGGTGTATTTATTGATATGTAGCATCTACAACCTTGTGCTGATTTTGATATACATGTGAAACTGAAAGAGTGTAAATTAAGAATTTTATTTTCGTGTGTTAGGTGGGTCCTTTGAGCCTCTGGAAAGATCCCTTCTTTACCTGACAGTATAATTTCAAAAAACGTGTTCTAAGAATATTCATGTCTATGTTAATAAGTCCGTGTATTTTGCTCATTATAGGATTTTAGCTTTAATACAAAATAAATTATGCTTTCATGAACAAGAAAAACGTTAATGTCTCGTCGACGCTATCTTTTGAACATCAAGATTGACTTGACCATACTTTTGGCATCATAAAGGATCGTCTTCAACGTTACCAACTTGAAGTTAGATTTACGGACAGTTCATGATTTGAAAGACAGCGCCATTCATCTGTCAAATGTGTGTTTTCTTCTCTCGTATATCGTATTAGTTGTCTCTGAAATCTGACGTGCATGACATTAATGTAGCTACATCTATTCATTCTATGGTAAAAACTGTCTTTGGATTATCTTGCAAAAGTGGTGAGTAGCAAAAAATATCCTGCCAGCCGCCGGATTGTTCCGTGCCGGAACCCGGGATTGAACCGGGGGCCTTTAGATCTTCAGTCTAACGCTCTCCCAACTGAGCTATTCCGGCTGACAAGGATTGTTCTCCAATTAGGTGTATTTATTGATATGTAGCATCTACAACCTTGTGCTGATTTTGATATACATGTGAAACTGAAAGAGTGTAAATTAAGAATTTTATTTTCGTGTGTTAGGTGGGTCCTTTGAGCCTCTGGAAAGATCCCTTCTTTACCTGACAGTATAATTTCAAAAAACGTGTTCTAAGAATATTCATGTCTATGTTAATAAGTCCGTGTATTTTGCTCATTATAGGATTTTAGCTTTAATACAAAATAAATTATGCTTTCATGAACAAGAAAAACGTTAATGTCTCGTCGACGCTATCTTTTGAACATCAAGATTGACTTGACCATACTTTTGGCATCATAAAGGATCGTCTTCAACGTTACCAACTTGAAGTTAGATTTACGGACAGTTCATGATTTGAAAGACAGCGCCATTCATCTGTCAAATGTGTGTTTTCTTCTCTCGTATATCGTATTAGTTGTCTCTGAAATCTGACGTGCATGACATTAATGTAGCTACATCTATTCATTCTATGGTAAAAACTGTCTTTGGATTATCTTGCAAAAGTGGTGAGTAGCAAAAAATATCCTGCCAGCCGCCGGATTGTTCCGTGCCGGAACCCGGGATTGAACCGGGGGCCTTTAGATCTTCAGTCTAACGCTCTCCCAACTGAGCTATTCCGGCTGACAAGGATTGTTCTCCAATTAGGTGTATTTATTGATATGTAGCATCTACAACCTTGTGCTGATTTT